>NC_091627.1:1825000-4568333 GCF_027580195.1 Bos mutus | reverse complement strand
GAAAGCTGAGTACCGAAGAATTGATGCTTTTGAACTGTGGTGTTGGAGAAGATTCTTGAGAGTCCCTTGGACTGCAAGGAAATCCAACCAGTCCATTCTAAAGGAGATCAGCCCTGGGATTTATTTGGAAGGAATGATGCTAAGGCTGAAACTCCAGTACTTGAGCCATCTCATGTGAAGAGCCGACTCATTGGAAAAGACTCTGATGCTGGGAGGGATTTGGGGGCAGGAGAAGGGGATATCCGACAGGATGAGATGGCTGGATGGCATCACTGACTCGATGGACGTGAGTCTGAGTGAACTCCGGGAGTTAGTGATGGACAGGGAGGCCTGGCGTGCTGTGATTCATGGGGTCACAAAGAGTCAGACATGACTGAGCGACTGAACTGAACTGAGTAGACGGACCTTTGTTGGCCAAGTAATATCTTCTGCTTTTCAATATGCTATCTAGGTTGGTCATAACTTTCCTTCCAAGGAGTAAGCATCTTTTAATTTCATGGCTGCAATCACCATCTGCAGTGATTTTGGACCAGAGCAGCCAAAAAAGCACAAGGCTGAGGAAATGTTCCAAATCAAAGGAGATTAATGCACCATGCTGTTGTTCAGTCACTAAGTAATGTCCAACTCTGCAACCCCATGGACTGCAGCATGTCAGGTTTCCCTGTCCTTCACTATCTTGCAGAGTTTGCACAAACTCATGTCTACTGACTCAATGATGCTATCCAACCATCTCATTCTCTGTTGCCCTCTTCTCCTGCCCTCAATCTTTTGCAGCATCAGGGTCTTTTCCAATGAGTCAGTCGGCTCTTCGTATCAGGTGGCCAAAGTACTGAAGCTTCAGTTTCAGCATCACTCCTTCCAATAAATATTTAGGGCTGATTTCCTGTAGGACTGACTGGTTTGATCTCTTTGCTGTCCAAGGGACTCTCAAGAGTCTTCTCCAGCACAATTCGAAAGCAGCAACTCTTCTGTGCTCAGCCTTTATGGTCTAACATTCACACCCGTATGACACTGGAAAAATATAGCTTTGATTGTACGGACTTTTGTCAGCAAAGTGATGTCTCTGCTTCTTAAAACATTATCTAGGATTGTTATAGCTTTTCTTGCAAGGGGTAAGTGTCTTTTAATTTGATGGCTGCAGTCACCATCCACAGTCATTTTAGAGTCTAAGAAAATGAAATCTGTCACTGTTTCCACATTTTCCTCCATCTAATTGCCATGAAGTGATGAGACCAGGTGCCATGATCTTAGTTTTCTGAATGCTGAGTTTTGAGCCAGCTTTTGCACTCTCCTCTTTCATCAAGAGGCTCTTAGTGCCTCTTTGCTTTCTGCCACTAGATCGGTATCATCTGCACATCTGAGGCTGTTGATATTTCTTCAGGAAACCTTAATTCCAGTTTCTGATTCATCCAGCTCAGCATTTTGCATGAGGTACTCTGAATATAAGTTAGATAAGCAGAGTGATAATATCAGCCTTGATGTACTCCTTTCCCAATTTTGAACCAGTCTGTTGTTTCATGTCCAGTTCTACTGCTGTTTCTTGACTTGCATACAGGTTTCTCACAAGACAATTAAGGTGGTCTAGTATTCCCATCCGTTTTAAGAATTTTCCAGTTTGTTGTGATCCACACAAAGGCTTTAGTGTAGTCAATGAAGCAGTAGTATATGTTTTGAGTTGGCAATTTGACCTCTGGTTTCTGCCTTTTCTAAACCAGATTGTTCATCTACCTGGAAGTTCTCAAGTTCACATACTGCTGAAGCCTAACTTGAAGCATTTTGAGCTTTACCATGCTAACATATGAAATAAGCTCAATTGTACAGTAGTTTGAACATTCTTTGGCATTGCCCTTCTTTGGCACTGCAATGAACAAGTGACCTTTCCCAGTTCTGTGGCTACTGCTGAGTTTTCCAAATTTGCTGACGTATTCAGTACAGCACTTTTACAGAATCATCTTTTACAATTTTAAATAGTTCAGCTGGAATTCCATCACCTTCACTAGCTTTGTTTATAGTGATGCCTCCTAAAGCCCACTTGATTTCATACTCCAGGATGTCTAGCTCTAAGTGAGTGATCACACCATCGTGGTTATCTGGTTCATTAAGACCTTTTTGTATAGTTCTTCTGTATATTCTTGCCACCTCTTCTTAATCTCTTCTGCTTCTGTTAGGTCCTTGCTGTTTTTGTCCTTTATTGTGCCCATCCTTGCATCAAATTTTCCCTTGGTATCTCCAATTTTCTTGAAGATCTCTAGTCTTTCCCATTCTATTGTTTTTCTCTATTTCCTTGCACTTTTCACTTAAGACTTTATCTCCTGAATGTTCTCTGAAACTCTGCATTCAGCTGGGTTTATCCTTCCTTTTCTCCTTTGCCTTTCACCTCTTTTCTCAGCTATTTGTAAAGGCCTCCCTGGAAAACCACTTTGCCTTCTTGCATTTTTCTTTAGGATGGTTTTAGTCACTACTTCCTACACAATGTTACAAACCTTCTTCCATAGTTTTTCAGTCTACCAGATCTAATCCCTTGAATCTATTCATCACCTCTACTGTATCATCATAACCACTATATCTGAATGGCCAAGTGGTTTCCCCCACTTTCTTCAATTTAAGCCTGAGTTTTGGAATAAGGAGTCATGATCTAAGCCACAGTAACTCCAGGTCTTGTTTTTGCTGATTGTAAAGAGCTTCTCCATCTTCGGCAGCAAGGAATATATATCAGTTCAGTTCAGTCGCTCAGTCGTGTCCGACTCTTTGTGACCACATGCACCACAGGACGCCAGGCCTCCCTGTCTATCACCAACTCCTGGAGTCCACCCAAACCCATGTTCATTGTGTTAGTAATGCCATCCAACCATCTCATTCTGTCATCCCCTTCTCCTCCTGCTCTCAAACTTTACCCAGCATCAGGGTCTTTTCAAATGAGTCAGCTCTCCATATGAGGTGGCCAAAGTACTGGAGTTTCAGCTTCAAAATCAGTCCCTCCAATGAACACCCAGGACTGATGTCCTTTAGGATGGACTGGTTGGATCTCCTTGCAGTCCAAGGGACTCTCAAGAGTCTTCTCCAACACCACAGTTCAAAAGCATCAATTCCTCAGTGCTCAGCTTTCTTTATACTCCAACTCTCACATCCATATACGACTACTAGGAAAACCATAGCCTTGACTAGATGGATCTTTGTTGGCAAAATAATGCTCTGTTTTTGAATATGCTGTCTAGGTTGGTCATAACTTTCCTTCCAAGTAGCAAGCGTCTTTTAATTTCATGGCTGCAATCACCATCTGCAGTGATTTTGGAGCCCCCCAAAATAAAGTCTGACACTGTTTCCCCATCTATTTGCCATGAAGTGATGGGACCAGATGCCATGATCTTCGTTTTCTGAATGTTGAACTTTAAGCCAACTTTTTCACTCTCCTCTTTCACTTTCATCAAGAGGCTCTTTAGTTCTTCTTCACTTTCTGCCATAAGGTTGGTGTCATCTACATATCGGAGGTTAATGATATTTCTCCCGGCAATCTTGATTCTAGCTTGTGCTTCCTCCAGCCCAGCGTTTCTCATGATGTACTCTGCATAGAAGTTATATAAGCAGGGTGACAATATACAGCCTTCATGTACTTCTTTTCCTATTTGGAACCAGTCTGTTGTTCCATGTCCAGTTCTAACTGTTGCTTCCTGACCTGCATGTACGTTTCTCAAGAGGCAGGTCAGGTGGTCTGGTATTCCTATCTCTTTCAGAATTTTCCTTGTGATCCACACAGTCAAAGGCTTTGGCATAGTCAATAAAGCAAAAATAGATGTTTTTCTGGAACTCTCTTGCTTTTTCGATGATCCAGTAGATGTTGGCAATTTGATGTCTGGTTCCTCTGCCTTTTCTAAAACCAGCTTGAACATCTGGAAGTTCACGGTTCATGTATTGCTGAAGCCTGGTTTGAAGAATTTTGAGCATTACTTTACTAGTGTGTGAGATGAGTGCAATTGTGCGGTAGTTTGAGCATTCTTTGGCATTACCTTTCTTTGGGATTGGAATGAAAACTGAGCTTTTCCAGTCCTGTGGCCACTGTTGAGTTTTCCAAATTTGCTGACATGTTTATAATCAATATGATTTTGGTAGTGACCATCTGGTGATGCCCACGTGTAGAGTAGTTTCTTGTGATGTTAAAAGATGCTGTTTGCTATGACCAGTGTGTTCTCTTGGCCAAACTCTAGCCTTTGCCCTGCTTCATTTTGTACTCCAAGACCAAACTTGCCTGTTAGTCCAGGTATTTCGTGACTTCCTACTTTTCCATTCCAGTCCCCTATGATGAAAAGGTTATCTTTTTTGGGTGTTAGTTCTAGAAGGTCTTATAGGAACTTCTAGGACAAAGGAGAAGCTGCAAGGATATGGTAGGAGGGCTGCAGACACATTAAAATCAAATCCCAATCTCACCAGGTGGCAACCCACAAACCGGAGAACAATTAATACCAAAAAAATTCTCTCACTGCTGCAAAGGTTCTAGGCCCCACATCAGACATCCCAACCTTGGCATTCGGCAAGGACTTGGGGGAAACAGAACTCTTGAAGAGCACAAGAAAAACGCTGTGTGTACCAGGACCCAGGGGAAAGGAGCAGTGACCCCCACAAGAGATTGAGCCAGACCTGCCTTGCATGTCTGAGGGTCTCCAGTGAAGGCATGGGTTGGCAGAGGCAGGGGCACTGGGAGCAGCAGACCTGGGAGGCACACCTTGGCCTAAATCCTCTTGGAGGCAGAATGCCAATAGCCCTGCCATAGAGCCCATAGCCTCACTATAGAGCCTACAGACTCCATGATTGGGTTGCCTCAGGGCAAGCAATTAACAGGGAGGGAGCACAGCCCCACCCATCAGCAGACAATTGGATTAAAGATTTACTCTGCATGGTCCCACCCCTCAGAGCAGTTTTCCCCACAGCCAGTCCAGCCAATCCCTCCCAACAGGAAGCTTGCACAAACCTCTTATCCTCTTCCATCAGAGGGCAGACAGAAGAAACAAGAATTACAATCCATCAGATTCCAGAATGAAAAGCCACAATCACAGAAAGCTAACCAAAATAATCTCAGAGTATGGCGGAAAATGCTACTAAGTACAATGGATTACCTGACACAACTGGAAAATAGACCTTACTGTATCAACATTAAATTCACTGTTCACTGAAGTTTATAATATTATGATAATACAATTATTCTTATGAAATATACAATAAAGTCTTAAAAGGCAAACAGTCATGATATATGCAACCTACTCTCAAATAGTTCAGAGAACAAAAAAGTTTTGTAGTTAACTGAAAGCAAAAGACAGAGCAAAGAGTGAAATGTTAATACCTGGTGAATATGGATAAAGAGTATACAGTCTGTTTGCTACCTTTTTTATTCCTGAGAATTTTCTGTATTTTAAATTATTTCCAAATAAAATTTTAAAAAAATAAAGGCATAATAAGGACTCTGGAGTCAGGTTGCGTGTTAGTCGTTCAGTCGTGTTCAACTCCTTGCATCCCCATGGACAGCAGCCCACCAGACTCCTCTGTCTCTGGAATTCTCCAAGCAAGAATACTGGGGTGGGTTGCCATTCCCTTCTCCAGGGGATCTTCCCCAACCAGGGATCAAACCCAAGTCTCCCACATTGCAGGCAGATTTTTTACCAGCTGAGCCACCAGGGAATCCCAGTAGGTGAGGGGCTTGCCCAAAGTCCCACAGTTGGCGAATCATCCACCCAGAATGCACACCTGGGTCTATGACCGCCCAACCCGAGGCCTCTCCCACAGGCTACTTTATGGAGTCAGGTTGCCTGTACACAAATCCCAGTCACCACAAACTAGAATGTATAACCGTGGATAAGTCTCCTGACTCAGTTTCCTCACCTCTAAAATAAGCCTATAGTGAAGAATCCAGTCACTCCTGGCCCTGCAGACTCAGTCCCGAAGCCTGCAATGGCAGAACCAGGACCTGGTTGTTCAGCTGGACCAGCTTCTTCTACTGGTTTGCAGCTTTAAGAAAGCCAGTCCTAGACAGCCGCTGGTGGTACTTTCTGTCAATCTTCTTTCACAGGAAGGAAGGCCCCATCTCATTTAAGCAGAGCCCTTGACTCTGGGTCTACCCTAGCAGCGAGTACACTTGTAATTCCTGTTATCCTGCACAAACTCAATCCCCTGCTACCTACTGCCAGCCAGGACTACAAGTTTCCACCACTCATCACTTTGTGCTTGTGCTCCCTTACTGGTTCAAAGGAATTGAACTGTGTGATTTTACAGCTTTTCAAATTCATCTGTTTTTGAATTTTTTTTCTATCATTGTTAGGGTTTGGCACAGAAGAGACTGAAATTCATCACCATTTTTCTTGAAACACCATTAACATGTTCTTTCTTTGCCACTTAAAGGCTCTTTACTGGCCCTCCATCAGCAGAGCTGCCCTGCACAACTTTTAACACTGTAACTCAAGAGGCCAATGTGCACAGACCCACAGCACATGCTGCCTCATCACATGTGATAAATCTGCAAACCCCAGCCATCAGCTCAACGTCAGGTTCCAAAACTCTGGAGTTGCTCTCTGCTTCTGTTCTACCTACTGCTCTGATTCTTACTGTCCTCCTTCTGTTCCTCCTTCTGTCCAGCACCTAGGAACTAATCTTCTTGTCCTCCCCATACCTCATCACCTTTTAAAAACCTCGTTCACTAACAAAATAATCTTAAATGTTTTAAGCGGTATTTCCATGTGCTTGGAGTAGGGCAGGCTGGCAAGAAAAGCAACAGAGAACAGTCCTTCATTAGCTCAGGTCAACATATTAAAAGAAGTCTGAATCATTCCCTTGGCTTTTAAATTGGAGCATCACCTGTCAGAAGGATTCCTTACTCTCTTAAATCTCTTCTTCTTTGACCCCCCCACCCCCACTAAAGCACTCTCTCCTTAACTGCAGTAATTTTACAACGAAAGAATAATTTTGGCAAATATTTTACACAAAGTACACACCAAAACTTCTATTATAGTTAGTCATCTATTGGTACAAAAGAAGATATCCTCTTCTACTGCCTGTCACTGACACTTACCATTTCATTGGGATGAACCAAAAATAAATAGATCCCTGGATGTTTGTCAAAAACTTGAAAGGAGCAATTAGCTTGTTCCATCCGGCAAAGTGCTTCAACACATAATTCATCTAAACAGAAAAAATAAAGCAGTAAATGTAAGACAAAACTTATCAACTTAACAAGATTCCCTAAATCTGGCTTCTTCGGTTACCCTCTAAGTAAATGAAGTTTCTCATTTTTCTTTTTTGTAAACTGAGGCAAAAAATGGTGTAAATGTAGGAACAGTATTCAATCTTCTGAAAGACTGTGGTATATATATGGTAGTCATCATGTAATTCATAATATATTCCTATGAATGACTGACTTTATTAGTACAAACATCTTCTTTCACACAGGGCATAATTATCTCCAGAGGGCATCTTCTTGGAAGTAGGGTTATAGTCCAATTCCATTAGCATTCTACATGTTGACCCCACATGGACTTCATTTTGTATCAGAGTGGTATCAACTTTATCCACAAATGGCTATTTTGTCCTACTCTCAGTTACCAAGTACCCCATTTCCTCCAGTGGTTGAAATACTATCATCATCAAACACTAAATTCCCCAAATATACTTGGTTTCTTCTCGACTCTCTATACTGTTCCCATCAGTCTATCTGTGCCAGCACTATCCTAACCCCACTGCTTTATGGAAATTTCTTCATTACTTCCAGAAGTTTACTGAACAGACTTACACATGCATCCTATCAGATGAGTCAACTCATCAAGCCTCAAAAGAATATCACAGTGACAGTGGTTAGCTTTGGGGAAGAGGAATAATGACTGGAAAAGTAGGAGAACAACTCCTGGGGTGTTGATGTTTTTTTTTTTGTTTCTTGACCTGCATGCCAGCTACACAAGTGTATTTATGAAAAACTAATAAGCTTATATACTTTTCTAGATATGGTACTGTTTAATAAATGCTTGAAAAGTGGCTTATTAAAGAGTTTAAAAATCTATTTTGAATTTATTTAGAAATAACTGATTTCTCTAGTAAATCTTTAGATCTACTTTTCAGTATACTGAAATAGAATAGAGAAAGAAGTTAAATAACATGACAAGACAGCAATAAAAATATCTAGTGAGTGCATTATTCTACAGGGTAAACCTCTTGGTCTCAGCAAAAGTTACAGCAAATGAAAAAAAATACGTGTGCGTGTATGTAAGAGTAAATGATTCTGGATTAAAAGACGTAAGAAACATGAACTAAATGCAACCAATGCAAAGTCCTTGACTGCACTCTAATTTAAATAAACCTGCCAAAAAAATTCTGCAACTACTGGAAAAATCTGAACATGGCCTAGATACAGTAGTAGGTACCTAAAGGTACTGTTGTTTTGTTAGATTTGACAGATCAGAAAAATATCTTCAAGAGATTTGTATTAAGAAATGCAAATACAAAGGACCAAAACCTAGGCAGTTATAATATGCTATGTCAGAGTAATTACTAAAAACTACTATAGACCAGTGGTTCTGAATCTGGCAATTTTGCCTCTCTCTGGCCCCACCCCTCAACTCCCACGGGACATTTGGCACTATCTAGAGACATTTTTCGGAGAAGGCAATGGCACCCCACTCCAGTACTCTTGCCTGGAAAATCCCATGGACGGAGAAGCCTGGTAGACTGCAGTCCATGGAGTCGCTAGGAGTTGGACACGACTGTATAACTTTCAAGTAGACAAACTGAGCGACTTCACTTTTACTTTTCACTTTCATGCATTGGAGAAGGAAATGGCAACCCACTCCAGTGTTCTTGCCTGGAGAATCCCATGGACGGAGGAACCTGGTAGGCTACAGTCCATGCGGTCGCAAAGAGTCAGACATGACTGAGAGGCATTTACTTTTACTTTAGAGACATTTTTGGTGGTCACAACCAGGGCAGAAGGGAGAGAAAGCCACTACTGACATCTAGTGGAGAGAGGTCAGGGATGTTCCTGTAACATCCTACAGGCCCACCCACCAAGAATTATCCAGTTCAAAATGTCAACAGTGCCAGGTCTGAGAAACCCTGCTATAAGCAGATTCCAAGAATGAAAATTAACTGAATGAACAGATGAATAAATGGACAGATAAAGCAAGTAGAGTTACATGTTAGCAAGTGCAGAATCATCTATGTGGTATATATATGGTATTCACTGTGTAATTCACTTTACTATGTTTGGAAAAAATACCAAGTACCCTAATTATACATTTAAGGAACAGATTTTTCAGTACAGATAACCAAAATTCTTACGATTCTTAAAATAAAACTGATACAACTGTGAAAACACCCAAGATACTCACTGACATGCTCATGTAAAAGCAGATATGGATATTTCAGTATTTCAAGAAGAGGAACTCGAAGCTTATTTTCAAAGTCTTGGCCAGTGAAATCGAACAGCTGTGCCTCTCCGTTGTTGTCTACTATATATAACTCATCATCATCTCCAATTTCTGCCTTCATGGATCTTTCAAAGTGATTTATGAGACGTAAGGTTTCTAATTCCCATAAAACCTACAGGAAAAGAAAAATGAACCATGTGCTCTGTATCTTATTATCAACAAAATATACTGCATGCAGTGATCCTTCTAGAAAGCTTTTTCCTGAGTATAAAAATTCATAAGTTTAAAGAAGTACTAACACCACATATTAGATTTATTTAAAGAAACCAGTCACTAAACATAGCTTTGCAACTTTTATGTGGCTTTTACGATACAGGAACATGAGCACACAGAGTATGAGATGTTTAAAACATTGCTTTTGTGGAGTTTTGCTATAAATACATCAATATCTCTGTCAACTACACTCTGTTGGAAAGGAGAAGGTGGAGCTTCTTTGTTAAGGCACAAGCTGGGCCTTTTGTGACTCCCCTTTCATGTTCCAGCCAGAGGTAACTATCTCGAAACATCAGTTTTAGCATTAAGACACTACTTAGGTTAATAGCTAGAGAATTCTGTACATGTCAAAGTTCTCTCAGTAGGTTCGTAAGCATCCCCTCTCCTCTTCGTGGTATTATACGTATCTCTATGGTCTGTGTTTCATTTTCCATCAGATATATGTAATAAACTAAATATTCAAAGCCACACATTTAAAATTGTATTTCATTTTGGTTACTATCAATAAAAAATATGCTTCTCCTTAATGATTTTGGGGGCTTCCCTGGTAGTTCACGTGGTAAAGAATCCACCTGCAATGCAGGAGGTTCAGTCCCTGGGTCAGGAAGATTCCCTGGAGAAAGGAAGGGTTACCCACTCCAGTATTCCTGCCTAGAGAATTCCATAGACAGAGAAGCTGCTACATGTTCAATGGGATCCAAAGAGTCATGAGATGACTGAGCAAGTAACACTTTCACTTCACTGACTTATACCACCTACCCGTTAAAAAAATGAAAAGAGAGAGGAGTGGTCCCAACAAGGTAGAGGAATAGGACAGGGAGACCACTTACTCCCCCACAAATTTATCAGAAGATTATCGGAACGTTAAGCAACTTCCACAAAACAACTTCTGAACGCTGGTAGAGGACATCAGGCATCCAGAAAGGCAGCCCAACCTCTTTGAAAGGAGGTAGGACAAAATATAAAAGACAAATCAGAGACAAAAGATTTAAGCACAGAGACCGTCCTGAGGAGGGAGTCATGAAGAAGTTTCCACACAGTAGGAAACCCTCTCACATGCCTGTCTGTGGGGAGTTTTGGAATCTCAAAGGGCAACGTAACTGGAAGGCCAAGAAAAAAAAAAAATCCACAGAACACGTGCCTAACTGCAACTCTAAGTGGAGATGGAAAAGTGGCACAGATGCTTGCTTGCGTCTGCCACCAGTGAGTGGGGACTACGCAGGGAGGCGCAGGCTGCATCACTGGTCCTTAGGGTAAGGTCCGGGACCCAATGTCCTGAAGACAATCTGAGGAGCTCATATGAGATAGCTACCCAAACCATGGGATGGTCAGAGACAAAAAAATAAAAAAACCTTTCCCGCAAAAGGCTCTAACACTGCATAGTGACCCCTGGCAGGCTCACAGAACAAAGGATTGAGCAAATACCAAAGGAGAGCAAGCCAGCTGCCATATACGGCCCTCCATCTCCGGAGGCCGAAGGGAGGCATCCAACAGCCAGAGCCAGAAGGCAAAGTGCTGCTTCAATCTTGGCCCCAGGGTCCGCATCTTCCACCAAACTGTGAGCAGGCTCCCAACTGCTAACCACGTCTTCCTGGGATCCTGGATGGTTGACATCTACCAGGAGTGTCACAGCCTGATCAGCTCTCCATGGGAGACACACAGCACACCTGGGACTCTGCTCTTGTAGCACACCCAGGAAACCAAGCAGCCAGGACCGGGGAGGTGAGTAAGATGCACGGCCCGCCTGAGACAGTGAGCTCACCAAGCACCTGGTCACCTGAGCTGCTCAGACTTGGGAAGGGTACAAAACGCACAGCCCATCTGGGTCTGTGCCCTTATGGAGCGCCCAAGAACCTGAGCAGCTGAGACATGGAACGTGCACAAGATGCAGGGCCCACCTGGGACAGAGCCCTTGCAGAGCACCCTGGAGCCTGAGCCTCGGGCTGTGGCAAACCCAGGGTGGTCCATCCACTGCAGGCACGCCCGACACGTGCCAGCAGATCTGTTGCAGTATCCCTCCCTCCCACAACACATCTGAACAAGTGAGCCTGAATAAGTGGCCACCTTCACCCCTTGTGTCAGAGCAGAAATTAGACACTGAAGAGACTTGAGAACAGAGGAAGCCAAAATAAACAAAGGAAGAGGAACCATTCTGGAAGTGACAGGTGCAACAAACTAAAACCCTGCACTTAATACTGAGACAGTGCATTTGAGGCACCTGTAGACCTCGGGAACAAGTACAAGCCAGAACAAAGGACTATCTGACACTGAACTGACCCCACAATGCCCACAAGAGCACCAGAGAAATTCCTAGATATATTTTTTCTATTACCACTTTTTAAGTTTTTTAAAACTTTGAGTTATTTACTCCTTTAACTTTCATTTTCACAGCCTACTATTAACACTCCCCCCAAAAAAAAGCTTTTTTAAAAAATCAAATTCCATATATATGTTTTTAAAATTTTTGTGATTTTGTTTTATATTTTTTATATTGCATTTCTGAAAGTCTAACCTCTACCTCTACTCTTTGCTTCTTTTTGTTATCAATTTTGTACCTTTAAGAATCTCATCTTCAGTATCCATTTTCACTAAGGGATTTGATTACTGGCTAGAATGCTCTCTGTCCTTTTGACTCCCCTTTCTCCTCCTAGTAACCTCTACCTCCCTCCTCCCTATTCTCTTCTCTATATAACTCTGTGTATCTCTCTGGGTGTTCCTGGCCATGGAGAATTGTTTCACCATTAACCTAAGGGTTTAATCTTCTGTGCTGTATGCTGTATGAAGTCTTGAGGTTACTGTAAGAAAAGGACCAAAAGCCAGAGTCAGTAGGCTTAACTCTAAAACTTTAAAACATCAGAGAACCCCTGACTCCAGGGAACTTTAATAGACAAGAGCTCACGCAAAATTCTCCATACCTACACTAAAACCAAGCTCCACCCAAAAGACAAAAAGATTCAGTGCAAGACAAACCACACTAATTCTCCAGCAAAACAGGAACACAACCCTCAACATTAAAAGATGGGCTTCCCAAAGCCATGATGAACCCACAGGCACCCCAAAACTCACTATTGGACACTTCAATGCACTCCTGAGAGAAGAGCTCCAGCTCCACCCACCAGAACACAGACACAAGCTCCCTCAACCAGGAAACCTTGACAAGCCACTAGTCCAAACACATCCACAGGGAGCAAACTCCACAATTAAGAGGAACCATGAACTTCCAGCTGGCAGAAAGGGCACCCCGAACACAGCAATCTAAACAAAATGAAAACGTAGATAAATATTCAGCAGATAAAGGAACATGATAAAAACCCACTAAATCAAACAAAATAGGAGACAGTCTACCTGAGAAAGAATTCAGAATAATGACAGTAAAGATGATCCAAAATCTTGAAAACAAAATGGGAGTTACAGATAAATAAGACTAGAGACAAAGATTGAGAAGATGCAAGAAATGTTTAACAAGGACCTAGAAGAAATAAAGAAGAGTCAATCAGTAATGAACAACGCAATAACTGAGATTAAAAGCACTCTGGAGGGAACCAACAGGAGGATAACAGAGGTAGAAGAGAGAATAAGTGAGGTGGAAGATAGAATGGTGGAAATAAATGAAGCAGAGAGGAAAAAAGAATTGAAATAAGGACAATCACAGAGACCTCTGGGACAATGCTAAATGCCCCAATATTCGAATCATAGGTGTCCCAAAAGAAGACAAATAGAAAGGCCATGAGAAAATACTTAATAGTCAAAAACCTCCCTAAAATAGGGAAGGAAATAGCCACCCAGTCCAAGAAATCCAGAATACCAAACAGGATAAACCCAAGGCAAAACAACCCAAAACTTTGTTAGTTTGTTAATCAAACTAACAAAGATCAAACACAAAGAGCAAATATTAAAAGCAGCCAAGGGAAAAGCAACAAATAACACACAAGGGGATCCCCATAAGGATAATACATGATCTTTCAACAGAAACTCTTCAGGCCAGAAGGGAATGGCAGGACATACTTAAAGTGATGAAAGAGAAAAACCTACAAGAAAGATTACTCTACCCAGCAAAGATTTCATTCAGATATGAAGGAAAAATCAAAAGCTTTACAGACAAGCAAAAGCTGAGAGAATTCTGCACCACCAACCAGCTCTTCAACAAATGCTAAAGGATCTTCTCTAGACAGGAAACACAGAAAAGATTAAAAAACAAAAAAACCCAAAGCAACAAAATAAATGGTAACAGGATCATACTTACTAATAATTACCTTAAATGTAAATGGGTTAAATGCTCCAACCAAAACACAGAGACTGGCTGAATGGATGCAAAAACAACCCCTATATATGCTATCTACAAGGGACCCACCTCAAACCTAGGAACACATATATACTGAAAGCGAAGGGCTGGAAAAGACATTTCATGCAAATGGAGACTAAAAGAAAGCAGGACTAGGAATACTCATATCAGATAAAATGAGCTTAAGAGACAAAAAAGGACATACTATATAGTGATCAAAGGGTCAATCCAAGAAGATGATATACCAATTATAAATATATATGCACCCAACATAGAAGCACCTCAATATGTAAGGCAAATGATAACAAGTATGAAAGGGGAAATTAATAGTAACAAAGTAGCAGTGGGGGGCTTTAATACCTCACTCATACCTATGGATAGATCAATAAAAACAGGAAATTACCAAGGAAACACAAACTTTAAATGATACAATCGACAGTCAGACCTAATTGATATCTATAGGGCATTTCATCCGAAAATAATGGATTTCACCTTTTTCTCGAGTGCACATGGAACATTCTCCAGGACAGATCACATCCTGGGCCATGAATTTAGCCTTGGTAAATTTTAGAAAAGGCAGAGGAACCAAAGATCCAATTGCCAACATCCGCTGGATCATCGAAAAAGCAAGACAGTTCCAAAAAAACATCTATTTCTGCTTTATTGACTATGCCAAAGCCTTTGACTGGATCACAATAAACAGTGGGAAATTCTTCAAGAGATGGGAATACCAGACCACCTGACCTGCCTCTTGAGAAACCTATATGCAGGTCAGGAAGCAACAGTTAGAACTGGACATTGAACAACAGACTGGTTCCAAATAGGAAAGTACGTCAAGTATGTCAAGGCTGTGTATTGTCACCCTGCTTATTTAACTTACATGCAGAGTACATCATGAGAAATGCTGGGCTGGAAGAAGCACAAGCTGGAATCAAGATTTCTGGGAGAAATATCAATAACCTCAGATATGCAGATGACACCACCCTTATGGCAGAAAGTGAAGAGGAACTAAAGAGCCTCTTGATGAAAGTCAAAGAGGAGAGTGAAAAAGTTGGCTTAAAGCTCAACATTCAGAAAACGAAGATCATGGCATCTGGTCCCATCACTTCATGGGAAATAGATGGGGAAACAGTGGAAACAGTGTCAGACTTTCTTTTTTGGGCTTCAAAATCACTGCAGATGGTGATTGCAGCCATGAAATTAAAAGACGCTTACTCCTTGGAAGGAAAGTTATGACCAACCTAGATAGTATATTCAAAAGCAGAGACATTACTTTGCCAACAAAGGTCCATCTAATCAAGGCTATGGTTTTTCCAGTGGTCATGTATGGATGTGAAAGTTGGCCTATGAAGAAAGCTGAGCACCAAAGAATTGATGCTTTTGAACTGTGGTGTTGGAGAAGACTGTTCAGAGTCCCTTGGGCTGCAAGAAGATCCAACCAGTCCATCCTAAAAGAGATCAGTCCTGGGTGTTCTTTGGAAGGAATGATGCTAAAGCTGAAACTCCAGTACTTTGGCCACCTCATGTGAAGAGTTGACTCACTGGAAAAGACTCTGATGCTGAGAGGGATTGGGGGCAGGAGGAAAAGGGGATGACAGAGGATGAGATGGCTGGATGGCATCACCGACTCAATGGACGTGAGTTTGAGCGAACTCCAGGAGTTGGTGATGGACAGGGAGGCCTGGAGTGCTGCAATTCATGGGGTCGCAAAGAGTCGGACATGACTGAGCGACTGAACTGAACTGAAATTTTTAAAAATTGAAATCATTTCAAGCATCTTTCCTGATCACAATATGCTTAGATGAAAAAAATAATTATTAAAAATACAAACATGGAGGCTGAACAACATGCTTCTGAATAACCAGATCAAGAAAGAAATCAAAAAGGAAATCAAAATATGCATAGAAACAAATGCAAACAAGACAATCCCAAACCTATTAGTTCAGTTGCTCAGTTGTGTCTGACTCTCTGCGACCCCATGGACTGCAGAACGCCAGGCCTCCCTATCATCCATCACCAACTCCCGGAGCTTGCTCAAACTCATGTCCATCGAGTTAGTGATGCCATCCAAACATCTCATTCTCTGTCATCACCTTCTCCTCCAGCCTTCAATCTTTCCTAGCATCAGGGTCTCTTCTAATGAGTCTGTTCTTCTCATCAGGTGGCCAAAGTACAAGAGCTTCAGCATCAGTCCATCCAGTGAGTATTCAGGACTGATTTCCTTTAAAAGGACTGGTTGGATCTTCTTGAAGTCCAAGGGACTCTCAAGACTCTTCAACACCACAGTTCAAAAGCATCAATCCTTTGGCACTCAGCTTTCTTTATGGTCTCACATCCATATATGACTACTGGAAAACCATCGCTTTGACTAGGTGGACCCTTGTTCGCAAAGTAATGTCTCTGGCTTTCTAATACGCTGTCTAGGTTGGTTATAGGTTTTCTTCAAAAGAGCAAGCATCTTTTAATGTCATGGCTACAGTCACCATCTGCAGTGATTCTGGAACCCAAAAAAGCAAGTTTCCCACTGTTTCCATTGTTTCCCCATGTATTTGCCATGAAATGATGGGACTAGATGCCATGATCTTAGTTTTCTGAATTTTGACTTTTAAGCTAGCATTTTCACTTTCCTCTTTCACTTTCATCAAGATGCTCTTTAGTTCTCCACTTTCTGCAATAAGGGTGGTGTCATCTGCATATCTGAGGTTATTGATATTTCTCCCAGCAACCTTGATTCCAGCTTGTGCTTCATCCAGCCTGGCATTTCGCATAATGTACTCTGCAAGTTAAGTAAGAAGGGTAACAATATACAGCCTTGATGCCTTTCCCAATTTGGAACCAGCCTATTGTTCCATGTCCATTTCTGTTGCTTTCTGATTTGCACACATATTTCTCAGGAGGCAGGTGAGGTGGTCTGGTATTTCCATCTCGAAGAATTTTCCAGTTTGTGTGATCCACAGTCAAAGGCTTTGGCATAGTCAATAAGGCATAAATAGATGTTTTTCTGGAACTCTTCCTTTTTCCATGATCCAGCGGATGTTGGCACTCTGCCTTTTCTAAAACCAGCCTGAACATCTGGAAGTTCATGGTTCATGTACTGTTGAAGCCTGGCTTGGAGAATTTTGAGCATTACTTTGCTAGAATGTGAGATGAGTGCAACTATGCAGTACTTTGAACATTTTTTGGCACTGCCTTTCTTTGGGATTGGAATGAAAACTGACCTTTGCCTGTTCTGTGGCCACTGCTGAGTTTTCCAAATTTGCTGGGATATTGAGTACAGCACTTTCACAGCATCATCATTTAGAATTCGAGACAGCTCAACTGGAATTCCATCACCTCCACTAGCTTTGTTTGTAGTGAGGCTTCCTAAGGCCCACTTGACTTTGCATTCCAGGATGTCTGGCTCTAGGTGAGTGATTACACCATCGTGGTTATCTGAGCCATTAAGATCTTTTTTGTATAGTTCTTCTGTATATTGTTGCCACCTCTATTCAATATCTTCTGCTTCTGCTGGGTCCATTCCATTTCTATCCTTTATTGTGCCCATCTTTGCACGAAATGTTCCCTTGGAACTCTAATTTTCTTGAAGAGATCTCTAGTCTTTCCCGTTCTATTGTTTTCCTCTATTTCTTTGCACTGATCACTGAGGAAGGCTCTCTTGTCTCTCCTTGTTCTTCTTTGAACTCTGCATTCAAATGGGTATATCTTTCCTTTCTCCTTTGCCTTTAGCTTCTCTTTTCACAGATACTTGTAAGGCCTTCTCAGACAACCGTTTTGCCTTTTTGCATTTCTTTTTCTTGGAGATGGTCTTGATCACTGCCTCCTGTACAATGTTACAAACCTCCATCCATAGTTCTTCAGGCACTCTATCAGATCTAATCCCTTGAATCTATTTGTCACTTCCACTGTATAATCACAAGGGATTTGATTTAGGTCATACATGAATGGTCCAGTGGTTTTCCCTACTTTCTTCATTTAAATCTAAAATTTACAATAATTTTCCAAAATCTATGGGGTTCAGTAAAAGCAGTGCTAAGAGGGAGGCTCATGGCAACACAAGCCTACCTCAAGAAACAAGAGAAACATCAAATAAACAACCTAACTTTACACCTAAAGCAACTAGAAAAAGTGAAAAGAATCCTGAAGTTAGTAGAAGGAAAGAAATCATGAAAATTAGAGCAGAGATAAAGTGAAAAAGAACAAAGGAGACTATATCAAAACTCAACAAAAGTAAAAGCTGGTTTTTTGAGAAGATAAATAAAATAGACAAATCTTTGGCCAGACTCACCAAGGAAAAAAAAGAATCAAATCAATAAAATTAGAAATGAAAGTGGAGAAATCACAACAGACAACACAGAAATACAAAAGATCAAAGACTACTATAAGCAATTATATACCAAAAAAATGGACAACTTGGAAGAAATGGACAAATTATTAGAAAAGTATAACCTTCCAAAACTGAACCAGGAATAAACAGAAAAGCTTTAACAGACCCATCACAAGCACAGAAATCAAAACTGTAATAAAAAATCTTCCAACATACCAAAGCGCAGAATCTGGCTTCACAGGTAAATTTTAGAAAAAATTTAGAGAAGTGCTAACACCCATCCCATTCAAACTCTTCCAGAAAATTGCAGAGGAAGGTAAACTCCCAAACTCATTCTATCAGTTTAGTTCAGTTGCTCACTTGTGTCCAACTCTTTGAGACCCCATGAATTGCAGCACGCCAGGCCTTCCTGTCCATCACCAACTCCCGGAGTTCACTCAAACTCACGTCCATTGAGTCAGTGATGCCGTCCAGCCATCTCATCCTCTTTGTCCCCTTTTCCTCCTGCCCCCAATCCCTCCCAGCATCAGAGTCTTTTCCAATGAGTCAACTCTTTGCATGAGGTGGCCAAAGTACTGGAGTTTCAGCTTTAGCATCATTCCTTCCAAAGAACACCCAGGACTGATCTCCTTTAGGATGGACTGGTTGGATCTTCTTGCAGCCCAAGGGACTCTCAAGAGTCTTCTCCAACACCACAGTTCAAAAGCATCAATTCTTCAGTGCTCAGCTTTCTTCACAGGCCAACTCTCACATCCATACATGACCACAGGAAAAACCATAGCCTTGACTGCTGCTGCTGCTAAGTGGCTTCAGTCGTGTCCGACTCTGTGCGACCCCATAGACGGCAGCCCACCAGGCTCCCCTGTCCCTGGGATTCTCCAGGCAAGAAAGAACACTGGAGTGGGTTGCCATTTCCCTCTCCAATGCATTAAAGTGAAAAGTGAAAGTCAAGTCACTCAGTACTGTTCGACTCTCAGCGACCCCATAGACGGACCTTTGTTGGCAAAGTAATGTCTCTGCTTTTGAATATGCTATCTAGGTTGGTCATAACTTTCCTTCCAAGGAGTAAGCATCTTTTAATTTCATGGCTGCAGTCACTATCTGCAGTGATTTTGGAGCCCAGAAAAATAAATTCTGACACTGTTTCCACTGTTTCCCCATCTATTTCCCATGAAGTGATGGGACCAGATGCCATGATCTTCGTTTTCTGAATGTTGAGCTTTAAGCCAACTTTTTCACTCTCCTCTTTGACTTTCATCAAGAGGCTCTTTAGTTCCTCTTCACTTTCTGCCATAAGGGTGGTGTCATCTGCATATCTGAGGTTATTGATATTTCTCCCAGAAATCTTGATTCCAGCTTGTGCTTCTTCCAGCCCAGCATTTCTCATGATGTACTCTGCATGTAAGTTAAATAAGCAGGGTGACAATACACAGCCTTGACATACTTGACGTACTTTCCTATTTGGAACCAGTCTGTTGTTCAATGTCCAGTTCTAACTGTTGCTTCCTGACCTGCATATAGGTTTCTCAAGAGGCAGGTCAGGTGGTCTGGTATTCCCATCTCTTGAAGAATTTTCCACTGTTTATTGTGATCCAGTCAAAGGCTTTGGCATAGTCAATAAAGCAGAAATAGATGTTTTTTTGCAACTGTCTTGCTTTTTCGATGATCCAGCGGATGTTGGCAATTGGATCTTTGGTTCCTCTGCCTTTTCTAAAACCAGCTTGAACATCTGGAATTTCACAGTTCACATATTGCTGAAGCGTGGCTTGGAGAATTTTGAGCATTACTTTACTAGCGTGTGAGATGAGTGCAATTGTGCGGTAGTTTGAGCATTCTTTGGCATTACCTTTCTTTGGGATTGGAATGAAAACTGAGCTTTTCCAGTCCTGTGGCCACTGCTGAGTTTTCCAAATTTGCTGGCATATTGAGTGCAGCACTTTCACAGCATCATCTTTCAGGATTTGAAATAGCTCAACTGGAATGCCATCACCTCCACTAGCTTTGTTTGTAGTGATGCTTTCTAAGGCCCACTTGACTTCACATTCCAGGATGTCTGGCTCTAGGTAAGTGATCATACCATCGTGAGTATCTTAGTCGTGAATATCTTTTTTGTACAGTTCTTCTGTGTATTCCTGCCACCTCTTCTTAATATCTTCTGCTTCTGTTAGGTCCATACCATTTCTGTCCTTTATCAAGCCCATCTTTGCATGAAATGTTCCCTTGGTATCTCTAATTTTCTTGCAGAGATCTCTAGTCTTTCCCATTCTGTTGTTTTCCTCTATTTCTTTGCACTGATCGCTGAGGAAGGCTTTCTTATCTCTCCTTGTTATTCTTTGGAACTCTGCATTCAGATGCTTTTATCTTTCCTTTTCTCCTTGGCTTTTCACTTCTCTTCTTTTCACAGGTATTTGAAGGCCTCCTTAGACAACTATTTTGCTTTTTTGCATTTCTTTTCCATGGGGGTGGTCTTCATCCCTGTCTCTTGTACAATGTCACGAACCTCCGTCCATAGTTCATCAGGCACTCTATCTATCAGATCTAGTCCCTTAAATCTATTTCTCACTTCCACTGTATAATCATAAGGGATTTGATTTAGGTCATACCTGAATGGTCTAGTGGTTTTCCCTACTTTCTTCAATTTAAATCCGAATTTGGCATCACCCAAATATCAAAATCAGACATAGATGCCACAAAAAAAGAATACTACAGCCTAGTATCGCTGATGAACATAGATGCAAATGTCCTCAACAAAATTCTAGCAAACAGAATCCAACAACATATTAAAAAGATCATACGACCAAGGGGGTTTATCCCAGGGATGCAAGGATTCTTCAATATTTGCAAATCAATGTAATACACCATATATTAACAAATTGAAAGATAAAAACCATATGGTATATCTCAACAGATGCAGAGAAAGCCTTTGAAAAATTCAACGCCCATTAATGATTTAAAAACTCTCCAGAAAGCAGGCATAGAAGGAACATACCTCAACATAAAAGCCATATATGACAAACTCACAGCAAACATAATCCTCAATGGTGAAAAACTGAAAGCATTTCCTCTAAAATCAGGAACAAGACAAGAACACCCACTCTCACCACTACTATTCAACATAGTTTTCAAAGTCCTAGCCACACTAATCAGAGAAGAAAAAGAAATAAAGGGAATCCAGATTGGAAAGGAGGTAAAACTCTCAGTTTGCAGATGACATGATCATCTATATAGAAAACCCAAAAGACACAACCAGAAAATTACTAGAGCTAATAAATGAATACAGTAAAGGTGCAGGATATAAAATTAATACACAAGAATCCCTTGCATTCCTATAAACTAACAATCAGAAAACAGAAAGAGAAATTAAGGAAACAATCCCATTCACCATTGCAACAAAAAGAATAAAATACTTAGGAATAAATTTACCTAAACAATCAGAAGACTTATATATAGAAAACTATAAAACACTGATGAAAGAAATCAAAGATGACACAAATAGATGAAGGAATATACCATGTTCATGAACTGGAAGAATCAATATAATGAAAATGAGTATACTACCCAAAACAATCTATAGTCAATGCAATTCGTATCAAGCTACCAACAGTATTTTTCAAAGAACTAGAACAAATAATTTCAAAATTTGTATGGAAATACAAAAAACCTTAAATAGCCAAAGCAATCTTGAAAAAGAAAAATGGAACTAGAGGAATCAACCTGCCTGACTTCAGACTATACTACAAAGCTAGTCATCAAGACAGTATGGTACCGACACAGAAATATACATCAATGGAACAAAATAGAAAGCCCAGAGATAAACCCACACACCTATGGACACCTTATCTTCAACAAAGGAGGCAAAAATATACAATGGAGAAAAAATAAATCTCTTTAACAAGTGGTGCTGGGAAAACTGGCCAACCATCTGTAAAAGATTGAAACTAGTGCATTTTCTAACACCATACACAAAAATAAACTAAAAATGGATTAAAGATATAAATGTAAGACCAAAAACTATAAAACTCTTAGAGGAAAACACAGAACACTGTCTGACATAAATCACAGCAAGATCCTCTATGATTCCACCTCCCAGAGTAATGGAAACAAAAACAAAAATAAACAAATGGGACCTAATTAAACCTAAAAGCTTTACACAATGAAGGAAGCTATAAGCAAGGTGAAAAGGCAGCCTTCAGAATAGCAGAAAAGAACAGCAAACAAAACAACTGACAAAGAATTAATCTCCAAAACATATAAGCAGCTCATGCAGCTCAATACCAGAAAACTAAACAGCCCAATCAAAAAGTGGGCCAAAAAACTAAACAGACATTTCTCCAAAGATATACAGATGGGTAACAAACACATGAAAAGATGCTCAACATCACTCATTATCAGAGAAATTCAAAGCAAAACCACAATGAGGTACCATCTCACGTCAGTCAGAATGGCTGCCATCAAAGTCTACGAACAATAAATATGGGAGTGTGTGTGGAAAAAAGGGAACCCTCTTACACTGTTGGTGGGAATGCAAATTGGCACAGTCACTATGGAGAACCATGTGGCAATTCCTTAAAAAAAATGGAAATAAAACTGCCATACGACCCAGCAATCCCGCTGCTGGGGATAGACACTGAGGAAACCAGAATGGAAAGAGACACATGTATCCCAATGTTCACTGCAGCACTGCAGTGACAACAGCTAGGACATGGGACCTAGATGTCCATTGCAGACAAATGGATAAGGAAGTTTTGGTACATATACACAATGGAATATTATTTAGCTATAAAAAAGAACGCATTTGAGTCAGTTCTAATGAGGTGGATGTAAGTGGAGCCTATTACACGGAGTGAAGTAAGTCAGAAAGAGAAACACCAATACAGTATATCAACGCATGTATATGGAATTTAGAAAAGACAATAACAATGACCCTATATGCAAGATAGCACAAGAGACACAGATGTAAAGAACAGGCTTTTGGACTACGTGGAAGAAGGCAAGGGTGGGACAATTTGAGAGAATAGCATTGAAACATGTATATTACCATGTGTAAAACAGATGACCAGTGTAACGGGCACTCAAAGCCAGTGCTCTGGGACAACCCAGAAGGATAGGGTGGCAAGGATGATGGGAGGGGGGTTCAGGATGGGGGGATACATGTACACCCATGGCTGACTCATGTCGATGTACAGCAAAAGCCACAATAGTGTAAAGTAATTAGCCTCCAATTAAAAGAAATAATTTAAATTTTTTTTTAAATGAAAAGAAGAAAAAAAAGTAACTATTGGCCATTCAAACACCTGCCTGTAACACTGTCAAACACAATGACATAAAAACATGGAACCAAAAAAAAACCCATACACATTTCATAAAACTGCTTTACATAAAATGACTATAAAAGGAGAATTATAAAATTCTGCTTTAAGTGTCAATTCCATTAGTTAATAAGCAATTACTCAGCACCCACTCTCTACAAGTAATGAGTTAGGTACTAGCAATATTTTAACCTTCACAGTTTAAATCATACTGTCAAGGTCCTTGAATGCTTCCAATACAGTTCAAATGTATCCCCTTTCTAGTTATCAAGCTCAGGAAAAAACCACCCATCTCATATAAATTACCTCATGTAAGAACGGCAATTCGTCCCTTGCTTTGTGGTATTCAGCCACACACTCCAAGCAGTAGCAGAGGTCTTCATCAGCTGTCTGAAATTCACTGGAGTGGGTCCTGGATGCATAGCGTTGTAGGAAGTCAGTGGTGGAAGTACCACCTGGGGTACACCAACAACATGTACTCATTCTGCACCTGTACCCAGAAAAGAAAACATTGAAAGATTAAAAGAAAATATCACATAACACTTTAGGACTATTCTGGTAGAGAATAGGTACACTTCCTACTGATGATCCTGTCTTCAACTTAAAATGTGCCTCCATCACATCCAGAACATTCTGCTGGCCAGCTTACCAATCCCTGGCTAAACTCAATCTGAGACTACTTGTAAAAACTTTTATCTGTGACATATGAAAAATAATGCAATGAAAGCAGTTAGTAACAAACATCATAAAGTGACATACAGCTGTGCTATAAAGGAGGCTCCAAACTACTTAGTACTGATAGAAAATATACAGAAACAGAATTATCAATGTTCTCAAAGTACAGACTTTGGAGGGCTTCCCTGGTGGTTCAATGGTGAAGAATCCACCTGCCAATGCAGAAGACAGAGGTTCGATCCCTGGTCCAAGAAAATTCCACATGCCTTGGAGCAACTAAGCCCGTGTACCATAACTATTGAGCCTGTGCTCTAGAACCTGGGAGCCACAACTACTGTGCCCGAGTGCCCTACAACCCATACTCTGCAACAAGAGAAGACATCACGATGAGAAGCTTGAGCACTGCAATGAAGAATAGCCCCTACTCACCACAACTAGAAAAAAGCCCATGCAGCAACTGAGACCAAGCACAGCCAAAAATAAATAAAGTACAGACGCTGGAGTGTTCTAAGTCATGTACTGGAGTCAAGTCAAAAGGTCAGGAAACCTTTCACATTCTCTGAGGCCATCTTCCAGAAATTCCTGGAAACCTAAAAAATCCATAAATATTACTCCACACCAATAACAAAACTTCATACAGAGAAGAATTTTTTCTACTGGTTAGAAAGTACATATATGAATTTACATGTGTGTGTATAAATTGCTGCCCATAACTCACTGCTCATCAATTTAGTATAAACCATAATGGCTACAAGTACAACAGCTACAAGCCTATTACTACTGAGTTTCATATTTTCATACTACTGAGTTTTTGATAGTTTCCAATTTTGGATTGTATAATACCATCAGAGCCTCCACCATCCAAACTCAAGTAAAAAGAGTTAAGATAAAATTAATTTCCCAAATCCTAGCAGTCTCAAAGAGAACAAAGTAGCAAGATGGTACCTGGAAACAAGAGGAAATCCCAAGAACCAAATATGTCAAAGGCTTGAAGGAAAACAGAGTCAAGTTTATCAGAACTACAGATGGCATGAAGCAGAGGATTAGCAAACAGGATGGAAGCCAAATCCAAAGAGATCTCCAATTCTAATGAGGTGTAATAAAAGCAAGCTAAGATGCCACTAAATGCATATAAAAGCAAAGAGAAAGTTTACTGTCAGTAAGCAGTATACTATGGCTAAACAGAAAGCACGTGTTTTGCACTGAAACAAAAGGCTGGGGCAGGGAAAATATAAGTGAGTCTGAGGCATCTTGTAGCAACAGAAATAAAGTGCTCAAAACACAGATGGATGGGAACATGTCAAAGGGACATATTAGCCACCAACTTGAAAGAGATCCCTGTGGCCAAAGCTGAAAGAATTTTGAGTAACAAAATAGTGTACTATTGGATTATAAGCCACAGTACAAATATACATGAATCCATACTGATACAAATGAATAAACAAATGTGGAGAAAGAGACAAATTTTTCTTATAAAAGAACTGCAAATAATATACTCCCTATTTCAGGAAGTAGAGCTTAATCTCATCTTGAGTCAAGGCTGGACTTGGTGAAACACTTTCAATGAAAAGTGAAAATCACACATAGAGTGGCTGCTGCTACTGCTGCTAAGTCGTTTCAGTCGTGTTCAACTGCGTGCGACCCCATAGACAGCAGCCCGCCAGGCTCAGCCATCCCTGGGATTCTCCAGGCAAGAACACCGGAGTGGGTTGCCATTTCCTTCTCCAATGCATGAACATGGAGACGCCTGGCAAACAAAACTTTAACCAAGTCATCAAGGTTAATATCACCGGTGCTAAGCCATGTTGGTAACCCCTGACACAGTGTGATGAGGCAGGAACTTCAACTCTGCAATATGCTGCCCAAAACCACAGCCCCAGTCCATCCCCAAGAAAAACATCAGACAAGGCATTATCCAAACAGCTATGAGCTGTCTTTGACGACAAAAAAGAAAACCACACCCAAGGGAAATCAAACCAACTGTTTTATACTATGAAAATGTTTTATGTTTTATTGCAAACTGGGCCAGGAAATTACCCAACAAACTTGATCTTGAAACCTTGATCTTAACTATCTAATGAATGTACAGTATCAGCCTAATGGGAAAGTTACAAACCCATCTGTAAACCCAATGAAATTCATTTCCTCACCGGATGAACTTAAACCATTCATTCTCATCAGGAGGGACAACATTCTCAAGGAGATGAAAACTAGTGGACACAAAAAAAGTCCCACTCTTTTATGTATAAAGCACAGATATACATAAAGAGGTATGTAATATATTGGTGCTATTAAAATCTATGGGAAATTCGTAAGACAGAAATGCCTGAAAAGCTTCCTTTCAGAGAGGGAGAAGGGACAACAAAAGGTTAAGAAATATGATTCAAGTCACTGCTTATTTGGGGACAAACTTCAATGTGTGAAATTTTTAAACGCATATCACCCTAAAATTCAGAATAAACAAACTCTGCTAATGGGAGATCAATCACATCTTGACAAATCTTATAACTTCTGGATAATCAAAAACATGCATGCCTTGTGAACTGAATTTTTAAATTAATTAAATATTAACTGCATTTTTTTTCATGCTTCTGAAAAGAATTCAGGGCAGCTTTCAACATTAAAGTACATATAGAAAAGGATATTTTAAAAGGAGATTTAGAGAGAGAAATCAAAACTGATTTAGAAAAAATTTCACTAAGTCCTAATTTAGGAGCTTCCTGAAAAGCAGAACAAAAAGATAACATGAATTACACAGTCCTCCTCTGAAAAGCAAAAAATATGTGAGTTAGACTGGAGAGTCTTGCCCTTTCTTGACACTACTTCTAATTCAATAACATTTTTAAGGGTGCTGCAAACAAGGGAATACAGAGTAATATAATGGACACGATGTCACTGTGTCTCTGCAGGATATAGATTTCAAAGAACTTCTTATACCTTAAAACACAGTACTATAATACCAGAAAGTCTGCACAAGCTGGGTTTTTCCTGTTAATGAAATCTAATTTATTAAGTTTCACTGTCTACAGGGTGTGGAAACAGAAAACAAAACTTAGGGGAGATTTCTCAAACATCAATTGCTTCAACCTTGATTTGAACAAGTAATGGACTGCAGTCAACTGAAACTTTGAAGAAATGAACGTACTGAAATACAAATAAAATGCTGTATACTTTAACTATTAAACAGTTGTTCAGTCACTAAGTCGTGTCCGACTCTTTGCAACCCTTCAGACTGCAGCATGCCAGTCTTCCCTGTCCCTCACTATCTCCCAGAGTTTGCTCAGACTCATGTCCACGAGTCAGTGATGCTATCTAAGCATCTCATCCTCTGTCACCCCCTTCTCCTTTTGCCTTCAATCTTTCCCAGCATCAGGGTCTTTTCCAATGAGTCGGCTCTTCGCATCAGGTGGCCAAAATACCGGAGCTTCAGCTTCAGCATCAGTCCTTCCAATAAATATTAAGGGTTAGTCAGCAAAAGAAACCTTCTATTAAGAAAATTATGGAAGGACCTCCCCAGAAGTCCAGTGGTTAAGACTCCACACTTCCAAGGCAGGAGGTACATGTAAGATCCCACATGTGCTGCCAAAGGAAAAAAAAAAGAGTTATGGAGTTTGATTTTTATTCAACTCATTCAAAGAGCTAGCCTACTTCCACATTCCAGAAAGCAAAACTATAAATTTTCTCAAAGTAGTTGGAAGTTACTGCCATACAACAGGTAAGAAGGGAATTCAGAACACAGAACAGTGCTATAGAGCCCATCAACAACAGAAACATCTGTTTCCATAGCTCCTCTCAAAAGGTCATAAATGGGTGTTGTTATGTCCTTAAAACAAAACCATCATTGGCCTGATAGTTAAGCCCAAAATATGTGAACAGGGTAAAGTAAGTACATTGTGATTTTTCTTTAAAGGGAAAACTGCTGGTAGATGGCCATGAACCTTGCAAGTTTGTGCACAACTCACTTCTTCTGGAAGGCAGTTTTGTTAATTTCATCAGCGTTTTTACTGCTGGGAACCATTACTGAACCACAAATGCAGGTGTCCAGGGAATCCTCAAGCTGCAGAAATCAGAGCTGCTCCTGTGCATTAAAGAGAGAGCTGATTTGACGATCACAAAGGATGCTTCAACAGAGATGTAATTGTTACTTTCCACTGACTTAGCCAGGGCTACCATTTCTCAGTAACAGCTGGCCAGACACTTCACATAATAATCACTTTCTTCTACCCTTCCTAGCTAAAAGTTCTTGGAATTTTTTATTTATTGGCTGCACCAAACAGCATGTGGGAACCTAGCTCCCCCACCAGGTATCAAATCAGTGCCCCCTGCATTAGAAGCCAGAGTCCTAACCACTGGACCACCAAGTCCCACTTCTTAGAATTTAATTATTTAATTTAATTTTTAAAAATTTTTTATTTAAAATTAAAAAAATTTTTTTTTAATTTAATTATTAAAAAAACTTCTTTGCAATTGCTTTCATTTATTCTTCCCCCCTCAGCTGGGCTAAGTGGCTTGTGGGATCTTAGTTCCCCGAAACTGAACTAAGGGACTGAACCCAGCCTGCGGCAGTGAAAGCACCGAGTCCACAGAGAACGTTTCAGCACCAGCAAGCTAACCCTTGAAAAAATAATTTATTTGGTTCCTTTGCACTCTGGGTTCTATCTTACATTTCACTGAATGTTTTCACAAAAGTCCCTAATAATCTCTGTAATATCAAATCCAGTTGGGTCTTTACTGGACTCCAAAACGTGAAAATGCCAACATTTAATCCACAGCTAAGATACAATTCTCCTTTCACTTCCTCTACCCAATCTCTGAACCACCTGGTTCCTTTTCCCCCACCTAATATCAAAACGTCCAAAGGTTTGTCCTCAGGGTTCCATCCTCCTCTTCATTCAGTATCCTCTTTCTAGGTGACTTAATTCAACCCATTAACTACTACTTATACTGAAGCTTCCCAAAGACTAAAAATGTATTTAAACTCAGTGCAATGCTTACCTATGTTTCAGCTACTCAATAATGATAGCCTAGCCTAAAATTCCAGAAAGATATACAGCTGTCCCTCAGTACTTACAAGCAACTAGTTCTAGAAGCTAAACCCCCACCATGGATACCAAAATCTGCAGATGCTCAACTCCCCACATAAAACAGTGTAGCACAAAGAACACAACTGGCTCTCTGTACTCACATATGTGAAATCTAAAGATATGGAAGGCCGACTCTACTTAATATCCAACTGTATAAAAAATCTCTACTCACCTGACTGGTGCATCAGAGTAAACAGGACCAGAACAGAACAAAGTCCTTCCCTTAAATCTGTGATCTGTCCTGTATTCTCTATATCCATGGTATTACCATGCAGTTTTCAAACCAGTAACCTGTTAATTGTATTCTCTCTTCCCTTAGATCCATCTCTACAAGTTCCACAGTGTCTACCACCTTAATTACATCTGCACTTAACAGTCAGTGAGACTGCCACTGCCTTAATACATTTTCACTATTTGCCTAGATTCCCTAAGAAAACATAAATGATCTGCCTCTTGTTTGATCCTAAAGGAGATCAGTCCTGGGTGTTCATTGGAAGGACTGATGTTGAAGCTAAATTCCAATACTTTGGCCACCTGATGTGAAGAGCTGACTCATTTGAAAAGACCCTGATGCTGGGAAAGATTGAGGGCAGGAGAAGGGGACAACAGAGGATGAGATGGTTGGATGGCATCACCGACTCGATGGACATGGGTTTGGGTGGACTCCAGGAGTTGGTGATAGACAGGGAAGCCTTGCGTGCTGCGGTTCATGGGGTCACAAAAAGTCAGACATGACTGAGCGACTGAACTGAGCTTGTTTGATCCAAAATCAATTCTTCCCCAAAATGCCGCCAAAGGCCAAACCAAAAACTGGACTTTGAAAGCACAAATGAGTCCTCTTCATCTGGGCAATAACTTTTGAGCTCACCACACCAGTCCCTGCAAGAGCTGGCTTCAGCATCATCTATTGCCATTTCCCCATCATTTGCTCTTCCTAAAATGCCTCCTGGTATTTGGCAGTACCTGCATTTATGGGAGCTCTTCTGCCTTTAACACCTACCCTTCAGACCTCTGCTGCTAAGTCACTTCAGTTGTGTCCGACTCTGTGCGACCCCATAGACGGCAGCCCACCAAGCTCCTCTGTCCGTGGGATTCTCCAGGCAAGAACACTGGAGTGGGTTGCCATTTCCTCCTCCAATGCATGCAAGTGAAAAGTGAAAGTGAAGTCGCTCAGTCGTGTCTGACTCCTAGTGACCCCAAGGACTGCAGCCTAGCAGGCTCCTCCGTCCATGGGATTTTCCAGGCAAGAGTACTGGAGTGGGGTGCCACTGCCTTCTCCTGGATCTTAAACCTGAATACACATGACTCACCAAAGGAACCTGGCAGACCTCTACCTGGATCTTAAACCTGAATACACATGACTCACCAAAGGAACTTGGGAGAAAAAAGCAGATGGTTGAGGTACCACTGATAAAATTCAGGTTCAATCTAAAACAATTCCAGCAGTGAGTCCAATAAAAGGACAGATTTGAGATCTACCTATGTGCAATTCATCTCTGAGCATCATCATGCCTGGGGGCTAGTAGTCTAACTCAGCCCCTCCCTTGCCAGTTTCTTTGACTTTCTTCTTAGTCCTCTCAGGACTCTATACAGTTTCTATCACTACATTCACCTTGTCAGACTGAGGTGCTTACTGTCAGATGTTTCCCACATACATGCTCCATCTTCAAAAATTTTGAGTCTTTCAAGGGGCAAGGTTCTGTTTTGTATATACTTTACTTCAGTGCTGGGCACATATTAAATGACTGAAAAAAAATACCTTAAATGTTAATTTAACAATTACCTGGGGTAGTTCCTGGTGGTCCAGTGGTTAAAAAATCACCTTGCCAATGCAGGAGCCATAGGTTCCATCCCTGGTCCAGGAAAATCCCACATGCCCTGGGGCAACTACTGAATTCTGCCCTAGAAACCATGCTCCACAAGAGAAGCCACCTCAATGAGAAGCCCACACACCGCAACTAGAGAATGCCCACAGCAACTAACACCCAGCACAGTCAAAAATACATAAATCTTAAAAAAAAAAATTACCTGAGGTGATGGCCTACAGAGAAGTGATCCTCTCAGTTGAGATGCCTGGATTTATTTGGGAATGGGTGAGGATCTGCATTCATATACACCCAGACTCTGGCTCCACAAAGAACATTTCTGAAAAGGCAAAACAAAACTGAGGAAATTGTTTATATACTTTCATCTGAGTTTCACATCAATACTTACAGAGCGGAATGTAACCATTTGATGAAAAAGCTCGGACTCACATTATAGACAACTTGCCTGTGGGTCTACTGCCATTCTGACTCCACAGGGGAAAGTAGTTTCACGGGAGACCTCGTCCCCACATAGGGGACAGCGAGCCACTTTGTCAAAAAAAACCCCAATCAGCAAATGTGAGTTCAGTCCTAGGACCGTCAGTAACTAATTCATCTCTGTCGCTTTAAATGGCAAACCGATCCTTCGAGCCTCGTGACGGTTCCTTCACGGTCTTGGTACACTGTCGCTCCTGGGAGATGGGGAAGGCGGCAAAGCCCCTTGTGGCTGGCTGTCAGCGATACATCGCCTTCAGGTGGGGCAGGAGGACTCAGGTGGCCACGCGGAAGTGGCACTCTCTCCAAAGCCACGGACCCCATCAGGAGAAAGGAGGGGGCGTCGAGAGAGCAGAGACCTTCCACAGCGAGACCCCCCCCCCTCAATCAGTCCCACCGAAACTACACAGTGCCCAGAACCAGAACCGCTCACACAGGACCGCAGTGTAGACGACGTGAAAGGAGAGGACGGGGGTCCCAATGCCCGAGGCCCCGGGGCGCGAGAGGCACAGGAGGGCGGTCCAGCGGACTCGGTGGGGATGCTCCCGCTTCGCGCTCCTCAACTCTGCCGAAGGACGCGGCCAAGCTCGCGCCGCCCCTCCCCCACCCGCCCCTGCCTCACGCGCCGCGACGGTTACTCCGCGCGGCCCGGCACTCACCAGCCGCGCGCGCACTCGGGCCCGCCGGGCCTGCAGCGTCCAGCCCGCCGTTCTCCTCAACCCTGCTCGGCCTCGCGCCGAGGGCTAACCTGCCTCCATGCCTCGGCTCAGCAGTCGGCCGAGGGCGGAAGCGCGGCCGCGCAACCCCAAGTGCCCCCGTCAGCCAACTAGCGAGCGCCGCGAGCCCAGGCCCCGCCCCCTGCGCGGCGTCGGCCGGCCGCAGGCCCGCCCCAGCCGCCGCTCTCTTGTTTGATGCCCCCCGAGGGGCGGGGCTCAGCCAAGAGGCCGGGAAGCCCGGCGTGGCGCCACTTCCGGGCTAGGGCCTGGCCAATCAGGAGTGTCTTGCGGAGCGGGACTGGAGGGAGGGGCAGGAGGGGGAGGGAGGGAGGCGGAGACAGAGGCAAGGGCAGGAAGGTGGGGGGAGTGAGGTAGGGGCAGGAGCCGGGGGAGGGGCAGAGGCCCCTGAGGCAAGCTTGCGGCCTAGCGTTGACCGCGCGGTCTGGCCCAGGATTTGTGCCAGCAGCAGCCGCGCCTGACAGGCCCACCCTGGGGCCCCTGTACGCCTACCCTCCTGCCTTTTCCGTTCGGTTCTGTTTCTTCTCTCTTCGACGCCTCACGAGCTTCAGCAGAGCCTGTTATGAGTTGCGAAGCAATTTTTTTTTTCTCTTTAGATTTAAGACCTAAAATAGGATAGTGTGTAAACAACACGTAATTGGTGGGAAACTGATATATACTTAGTAAAAAAAAAAAAAAAAAAAAACTGCAAAGAGAAGAAATAATACAGAGGAAAACAGTACAGCCCCCTGGAAAGCCTACCCTTTTCTTTCTTGATGCTACTACTGACTGACGACGACGACGACGAGGCGCCACCACTAGCTGTGAAGGTGACAAAAAATAATTATTAGTTCTGATCAAGGCTCTAAAGGAAAGCAGAGGCCGAGGCGGGCCCAGTCCGGAGAAGCAAAGCAGAGGCCTACGCGGACCCAGTCCGGAGAAGGGGGCCAGCGACGACCCTACCCCGGAGAACTCTACCTGCAGAATGAGAAGGGGCAGTGGGTCAAGTAGGGGGGAAGGTGCTGGTGAACATTCCAGAAGGGGGCGTGGCTTATCAGAAAGCCCGGTGCCCGTTATGGAAATTTTAACCGTCCCGGCCCAAGGCGGTGACCGTTAATTCTCGTTTCTCGGTTTTCCTCTTGTCACTTGGACCGTGTTGACCAAAGTAAAATTAGTACTTCTAAAAAATAGGGATCCAGCTGGCTATTGAAAAAAAACCTTTTTTAAAAAGAGAGAAACAAGATAGTAAAAATCACTTGAATTTCTATGTGACTGAGATAACCATTTTCATTTGTATCCTTGCACGATGCATTACATACGTTATTAAACTAGCCATGAAAGGATGGTTGTATAAAATGCTAAAATTGCTCACCGTGGTGTAAGAAACGGAATATTACAATGAACACTGAGCAGAAGGGCTTCTCCATTACACATTGTAGCTTGGGCTAGGGACACACGAAAGCGTTTTAACTTCTTGTAGAATCAGAAAACAAGTGAAATTTTAGGTTGAGGAAAATCTATAAATAGTTACCATCTGTCTTTATACCAACACAGTCCTAAAATACGATTTTTGGTATTTTTAAGGAGAAAAGTGCCCATGAAGGCAAAAAGTGCCACCGCCCACTAAAGTCGAAAAGTCATCCTGCCTCTGAGCCCACTGTGGCCATTTCCTTATCAGTTTACCGGTTGTCTTTAATCTGTAACTATATTAAGTTTTGAATGTTTTTAAACTTTATAAAATTAGACTGAAGGCGCTCTCCCACAAAATTGCTTTTTACACTCAGAGACCCATTGGTCCAAGCTATGTTCAGGAGTTGGAGCCCAAAGTCTAGACAACTTGAAGGGTGTGTCTTATGTTTATGTGAAATGAATGCCACAAACTACAGACTTTTTAAATGGACAAAACCCACAGATAATAAAAATTCTGAAAGACAAACATGTAAGCTGCAAACAATTCACTAAAAGTTGTATATTTGGACTTCGTACCCTTTAACTTCAACAATGAGGTTGAAGTAGTTGTATCCGACTTTGTGCGACCCCATAGACGGCAGCCCACTAGGTTCCTCTGTCCCTGGGATTCTCCAGGCAAGAACACTGGAGTGGATTGCCATTTCCTTCTCCAATGCATGAAAGTGAAAAGTGAAAGTGAAGTCCCTCAGTCGTGTTCGACTCCTAGCGACCCCATGGACTGCAGCCTACCAGGCTCCTTAGTACATGGGATTTTTCTAGGCGAAAGAACTGGAGTGGGGTGCCATTGCCTTCTCCTATTACACAGAGAACACAAAGATAATTCAGTCCTTTTTCTAGTAAGGCTGATAAAATGTTATTGAGTTTATAAAAGTTTCAAGTTAATATTTCATTTGATAATGTGCAATTTTTAGGATTAACAAGTTTAAAAATTTTCTATCAAGCCTTTTTTCATATACAATCTATAAAAATTTAGAGCACATAAAAGTTTCTGGTGTAATGATTGATACTAAATACTTGGAACAGATAACGCATTACTACTACTAGGTTGTTACAGGTTTTCTCATTTTTAGATATGTATTGTGAGTTTTATATGTCGGTATTTTATGTCAAAATTTCAGTACTTTTTCCAGTTTGATCATTTGACTCATTACCCATCGTTTAGATTAACAGCAATCCAGTAACAACATGTTACTCATTATTTCTGTTTGAAATTGATCTGTTCTTAATGAATTACTAAGCTGTCATAATAATGTCTATTGATTTCATCATTCAGTTCAGTTGAGTCAGTCGTGTCCGACTCTTTGCGACCCCTTGAATCGCAGCATGCCGGGCCTCCCTGTGCATCACCAACTCCCGGAGTTCACTGAGACTCACGTCCATCGAGTCGGTGATGCCATCCAGCCATCTCATCCTCTGTCGTCCCTTTCTCCTCCTGCCCCCAATCCCTCCCAGCATCAGAGTCTTTTCCAATGAGTCAACTCTTCGCATGAGGTGGCCAAAGTACTGGAGTTTCAGCTTTAGCATCATTCCTTCCAAAGAAATCCCAGGGCTGATCTGCTTAAGGATGGACTGGTTGGATCTCCTTGCAGTCCAAGGGACTCTCAAGAGTCTTCTCCAACACCACAGTTCAAAAGCATCAATTCTTCGGCGCTCAGCCTTCTTCACAGTCCAACTCTCACATCCATACATGACTACAGGAAAAACCATAGACTTGACTAGAGGAACCTTTGTTGGCAAAGTAATGTCTCTGCTTTTGAATATGTTATCTAGGTTGGTCATAACTTTCCTTCCAAGGACTAAAGTGTCTTTTAATTTCATGGCTGCAGTCACTATCTGCAGTGATTTTGGAGCCCAGAAAAATAAATTCTGACACTGTTTCCACTGTTTCCCCATCTATTTCCCATGAAGTGATGGGACCAGATGCCATGATCTTCGTTTTCTGAATGTTGAGCTTTAAGCCAACTTTTTCACTCTACGCTTTCACTTTCATCAAGAGGCTTTTGAGTTCCTCTTCACTTTCTGCCATAAGGGTAGTGTCATCTGCATATCTGAGGTTATTGATATTTCTTCTGGCTATCTTGATTCCAGTTTGTGTTTCTTCCAGTCCAGCGTTTCTCATGATGTACTCTGCATAGAAGTTAAATAAGCAGGGTGACAATATACAGCCTTGACGAACTCCTTTTCCTATTTGGAACCAGTCTGTTGTTCCATGTCCAGTTCTAACTGTTGCTTCCTGACCTGCATACAAATTTCTCAAGAGGCAGATCAGGTGGTCTGGTATTCCCATCTCTTTCAGAATTTTCCACAGTTTATTGTGATCCACACAGTCAAAGGCTTTGGCATAGTCAATAAAGCAGAAATAGAGGTTTTTCTGGAACTCTCTTGCTTTTTCTATGATCCAGCGGATGTTGGCAATTTGATCTCTGGTTCCTCTGCCTTTTCTAAAACCAGCTTGAACATCAGGAAGTTCACGGTTCACGTATTGCTGAAGCCTGGCTTGGAGACTTTTGAGCATTACCTTACTAGTGTGTGAGATGAGTGCAATTGTGCGGTAGTTTGAGCATTCCTTGGCATTGCCTTTCTTTGGGATTGGAATGAAAACTGAGCTTTTCCAGTCCTGTGGCCACTGCTGAGTTTTCCAAATTTGCTGGCATATTGAGTGCAGCGCTTTCACAGCATCATCTTTCAGGATTTGGAATAGCTCAACTGGAATTCCATCACCTCCACTAGCTTTGTTCGTAGTGATGCTTTCTAAGGCCCACTTGACTTCACATTCCAGGATATCTGGCTCTAGGTCAGTGATCACACCATCGTGATTATCTGGGTCATGAAGATCTTTTTTCAGTACAGTTCTTCTGTGTATTCTTGCCACCTCTTCTTAATATCTTCTGCTTCTGTTAGGTCCATACCATTTCTGTCCTTTATTGAGCTCATCTTTGCATGAAATGTTCCTTTGGTATCTCTGATTTTCTTGAAGAGATCCCTAGTCTTTCCCATTCTGTTGTTTTCCTCTATTTCTTCGCATTGATCGCTGAAGAAGGCTTTCTTATCTCTTCTTGCTATTCTTTGGAACTCTGCATTCAGATGTTTATATCTTTCCTTTTCTCCTTTGCTATTCGTTTCTCTTCTTTTCACAGCTATTTGTAAGGCCTCCCCAGACAGCCATTTTGCTTTTTTGCATTTCTTTTCTATGGGATTGGTTTTGATCCCTTTCTCCTGTACAATGTCACGAACCTCATTCCATAGTTCATCACGCACTCTTATCTATCATATCTAGTCCCTTAAATCTATTTCTCACTTCCACTGTATAATCATAAGGGATTTGATTTAGGTCATACCTGAATGGTCTAGTGGTTTTCCCTACTTTCTTCAATTTAAGTCTGAATTTGGCAATAAGGACTTCATGGTCTGAGCCACAGTCAGCTCCTGGTCTTGTTTTTGCTGACTGTATAGAGCTTCTCCATCTTTGGCTGCAAAGAATACAATCAATCTGATTTCGGTGTTGACCATCTGGTGATGTCCATGTATAGAGTCTTCTCTTGTGTTGTTGGAAGAGGGTGTTTGTTATGACCAGTGCATTTTCTTGGCAAAACTCTATTAGTCTTTGCCCTGCTTCATTCCATATTCCAAGGCCAAATTTGCCTGTTACTCCAGGTGTTTCTTGACTTCCTACTTTTGCATTCCAGTCCCTTATAATGAAAAGGACATCTTTTTTGGGTGTTAGTTCTAAAAGGTCTTGTCGGTCTTCATAGAACCGTTCAACTTCAGCTTCTTCAGCGTTACTGGTTGGGGCATAGACTTGGATTACTGTGATATTGAATGGTTTGCCTTGGAAACGAACAGAGATCATTCTGTCGTTTTTGAGATTGCATCCAAGTACTGCATTTCTGACTCTTTTGTTGACCACGATGGCCACTCCATTTCTTCTGAGGGATTCCTGCCCGCAGTAGTAGATATAATGGTCATCTGAGTTAAAGTCACCCATTCCAGTCCATTTCAGTTCACTGTTTCCTAGAATGTCGACATTCACTCTTGCCGTCTCTTGTTTGACCTCTTCCAATTTGCCTTTTGCTTTGGCTCCATCCCTTCATTCTTTCTGGAGTTATTTCTCCACTGATCTCCAGTAGCATATTGGGCACCTACTGACCTGGGGAGTTTCTCTTTCAGTATCCTATCATTTTGCCTTTTCATACTGTTCATGGGGTTCTCAAGGCAAGAATACTGAAGTGGTTTGCCATTCCCTTCTCCGGTGGACCACATTCTGTCAGATCTCTCCACCGTGACCCGCCCATCTTGGGTTGCCCCACGGGCATGGCTTAGTTTCATTGAGTTAGACAAGGCTGTGGTCCTAGTGTGATTAGATTGACTAGTTTTCTGTGAGTATGGTTTCAGTTTGGCAGTAAATCTTCCCATTCACCCAATGATTGATTTAATTTCTATTAACATATCTGTCACCATAGATTCATTTTAGACTATTCTAGAACTCTGTTGATGGAGTAATGTACTCTTTTAACCATCTGCTTTTGTTCAACATGAAGTGTGTGCTGTTCCCAAATGTTGCATGTATCAGGAATTCATTTTTATTGCAAAGAAGGATGTCATTCAGTGAATACACCACAATTTGGTTGTTTTTAGTCATCTAATGATGGATATTGGATAGCTTCATGTTTTCCATTATTATTAATAAAGCTGTTATGAACATTACTGTAGAAGTCTTTAAGTTGACGTATGTTTTCATTTCTGTGGTTGTTTTTTAATTACTAAGTTGTATCCAGCTGCTTTGTGACCCCATGGACTGTAACCCACCAGCCTCCGCTGTCTATGGGGTTTCCCAGGCAAGAATACTGGAGTGGGTTGCCATTTCCTTTTCCAGGGGATCTCCCTGACCCAGGGATCAAACCCATGTTTCATGCCTTGGCGGGTGGATACTTTACCACTGAGCAATCTGGGAAGCCCATTTAACTTGGATAAATATGCAGGGGAGAAATTGCTGGATTACAGAGTAGGTGTGTCTTTAATATTGAGAAATTACAATCCATTTTCCAAGGTGATTTTACCATATTAAATTACTATAAGCAAAGTATAAGATTCCCATTTATTCCACAATCTTGTGAATACTATTCCTATTGTGAATCTTTAAAATTTCAGTCATACCAGTGGGTTAAAGGTGTGCCTCATTTGTATTTCCCTAAAAACTAATGATGCAGAATGTCTTTTCACCTAAAGATTGGGAATGAGTGTATCTTCTTTCAAATTGACTGCATGAGCCCTTTGACCATAAGGTGAAAAGGGACTTTATTTTTTCACCAGTTTTAGGTTCACAGCAAAATTCAGAGGAAGGTACAGAGATTTCTGAAATATCCCCTTGCTGCCCTACCCGCCATGGGGCTTCTCAGATGGCTAATGGTAAAGAATCCACCTGCCAGTGCAGAGGATGCAGAAGACACAGGTTCAATCCCTGGGTCAGGAAGATTCCCTGGAGGTGGAAACGGCAATCCACTACTCCAGTATTCTTGCCTGGGAAGTCCCATGGACAGAGGAGCCTGGTGGGCTATACAGTCCATGGGGTCGCAAAGCATCAGACATGAGTTAGTGACTAAGGACACACGCATAACCCTCCCTCATATGCATAGCATCCCCCATTATTAACGTCCCCCCTCAGTGTATGTAGTACATTTGTTACAAGTGATGAGCCTATGTTGACATGTCATGACACCCGGAGTCCATTGTTTACATTAGGATTCACTCCTGATATGTACATTCTATGGATTTAGACAAATGTATAATGACATGTTGGAGAAGGCAATGGCACCCCACTCCAGTATTCTTGCCTGGAAAATCCCATGGACGGAGTCGCCTGGTAGGCTGCAGTCCATGGGGTCGCTAAGAGTCAGACACGACTGAGCGACTTCACTTTCACTTTTCACTTTCATGCATTGGAGAAGGAAATGGCAACCCACTCCAGTGTTCTTGCCTGGAGAATCCCAGGGACGGGGGAGCCTGGTGGGCTGTCATCTCTGGGGTCGCACAGAGTTGGACATGACTGAAGCGACTGAGCAGCATAATGACATGTATCAGTCCTTACCATGTCAAGAGCACTTTCACTGCCCTAAGAATCCTCTGTGCACTGCCTGTTCATCCCTCCCTAATCTCACCCCTGGCAACCACTCATTCTTTTACTGTCTCCATAGTTTTGCCTTCAGCATTGGAGTCACACAGTATGTAGCCTTTTCTGATTGGCTTCTTTCACTTAATAATGTGTATTTCAGGGTCCTTGGCACCATTTCATGGCTTCATAGCTCATTTCTTCTTTGAGAGCTTCTCTTGTGGCTCAGCTGGTAAAGAATCCGCCTGTAATGTGGGAGACCTCGGTTTGATTCCTGGGTTGGGAAGAGCCCCTGGAGAAAGGAAAGGCTACCCACTCCAGTATTCTGGCCTGGAGAATTCCATGGACTGTATAGTCCATAGGGTTCCAAAGAGTCAGACACAACTCAGCAACTTTCACTTTAATTTCTTTTTAGCACTAATTAATATTCTGTTGTCTGCATGTACCAAAGTTTAGTTATCCATTCACCCACTGAAGGGCATCTTGGTTGCTTCCAAGTTTAGGCAATTATGAATAAAGCTGCTGTAGACATCCATGTGCAGGTTTTTACGTAAATATAAGTTTTCAATTCATTTAGATAAATATCTAGGGCACCATTGCTGGATCCGACAGTAAAAGTATATTTAGTTTTATGAGAAACCACCAAATGGTTTTCCAAAGTAGCAGTACCATTTGGTGCTGTCAGTGTTCCAGATTTTGGCCACTCTTAAAGGTGTATAAGAGCATCTCATTATTGTTTTAATTTGTATTTTTTTTGATGATATGATATGGAGCATTTCTTCATATACTAATTTACAGTCCATATATCTATATCAGTGAAGTGTAGTTTGTTTTCTTAATGTTAAGTTTTAAGTGTTCTTTGTATGTTTTGGGTTGTTGGGTTGTTTGTTTTCTTAATGTTGAGTGTTATGAGTTCTTTGTATGTTTTGGATAACAGTCCTTTGTAAGGTATCTATTTTGCAAATATTTGTTCCAAGTCTGTAGCTTCTCTTCTGATTATCTTGAAATTATCTTTCACAAAGCACAAGTTTCTACATTTTAATAAAGTCTAGCTTATCAATTATTTTCTCCATGGATCCTGACTTTGGTGTTGTATCTATAAAGTATAGGCACACCCCAGGTCATCTACGTTTTCTCCTCTGTTATCACCAGGAGTCTTAGAGTTCTGGCATTTTACATTTATATCTCTGATCCATTTTTGGTTCCTTTTTGTTAAGGGTATAAGGTGTGTGTCTATCTTCATTGTTTCTTTAATGGATGTGGTTGTCCAGTTGTCCAGCACCATTTGCTGAAGAGATTATTTTGACTTTATCAGTGATCAGTAGACTGGGGTCAGATCATGTATGGGGATCTGCAACTGGGCTCTATATTCTGTTCCATAAATCTACTTGTCTATTCTTTCACCAATACCACACTGTCTTGAATAGTTTTATAATAGTCTTGAAGTTGGGTAACATAAGTCTTCTGACTTTGTTCTTCACCTTCAATATTGAGTTGGCTACTCTGGGTCTTTTCCTTCTCCATATAAACTTTACAGTCAGTTTGTCAATAGCCAGAAAATTATTTTGTGGCTGGATTCCACAGCTTAAGTTGAGAAGAACAGATACCTTGATATTATGAGTCTTCCTGTCCATGAAAATGGAATGTCTCTCCATTTATTTTGTTTTTCTTTGGTAGCTCTTGTCAAAGTTTTATAGTTGTATTCATATCAATCTTGTACATATTTTGTTAGATTTATATGTAAGCATTTCATTTGGGGGGTGCTTATGTAAATGCTGAGCTTCCCTGGTGGCTCAGTGGTAAAGAATCCGCCTGCAACACAGGTGACACAGGTTCGATCCCTGGGTCACAGAGACCCCCTGGAGAAGGAAATAGCAATGCACTTCAGCATTCTTGCCTGGATAATCCCATGGACAGAGGAGCCTGGTGGGCTAGAGTCCACAGGGTCACAAAAGAGTTGGACACAACTTAGTGACTAAAGAAGAACAATGTAAATGCTGTTGTATTTATAATTCAAATTCCATGTTTTCATTGGTTGTGTATAGGAAAGCAGTTGACTTTTGGATATTAACACATTATTGACCAAAGCTAGTGGAGGTGATGGAATTCCAGTTGAGCTATTTCAAATCCTGAAAGATGATGCTGTGAAAGTGCTGCACTCAATATGCCAGCAAATTTGGAAAACTCAGCAGTGGCCACAGGACTGGAAAAGGTCAATTTTCATTCCAATCCCAAAGAAAGGTAATGCCAAAGAATGCTCAAACTACCACACAATTGCACTCATCTCACACACTAGTAAAGTAATGCTCAAAAGTCTCCAAGCCAGGCTTCAGCAATACGTGAACCGTGAACTTCCTGATGTTCAAGCTGGTTTTAGAAAAGGCAGAGGAACCAGAGATCAAACTGCCAACATCCGCTGGATCATCGAAAAAGCAAGAGAGTTCCAGAAAAACCTCTATTTCTGCTTTATTGACTATGCCAAAGCCTTTGACTGTGTGGATCACAATCAACTGTGGAAAATTCTGAAAGAGATGGGAATACCAGACCACCTGACCTGTCTCTTGAGAAACCTGTATGCAGGTCAGGAAACAACAGTTAGAACTGGACATGGAACGACAGACTGGTCCAAATAGGAAAAGGAGTATGTCAAGCCTGTATATTGTCACCCTGCTTATTTAACTTCTATGCAGAGTACATCATGAGAAACGCTGGGCTGGAAGAAGCACAAGCTGGAATCAAGATTTCTGGGAGAAATATCAATAACCTCAGATATGCAGATGACACCATCCTTATGGCAGAAAGTGAAGAGGAACTCAAAAGCCTCTTGATGAAAGTGAAAGTGGAGAGTGAAAAAGTTGGCTTAAAGCTCAACATTCAGAAAACGAAGATCATGGCATCTGGTCCCATCACTTCATGGGAAATAGATGGGGAAACAGTGGAAACAGTGTCAGATTTTATTTTTTTGGGCTCCAAAATCACTGCAGATGGTGACTGCAGCCATGAAATTAAAAGACGCTTAGTCCTTGGAAGAAAAGTTATGACCAACCTAGAAAGCATATTTAAAAGCAGAGACATTATTTTGCCAACAAAGGTCCATCTAGTCAAGGCTATGGTTTTTCCAGTAGTCATGTATGGATGTGAGAGTTGGACAGTGAAGAAAGCTGAGCACCGAAGAATTTATGCTTTTGAACTGTGGTGTTGGAGAAGACTCTTGAGAGTCCCTTGGACAGCAAGAAGATCCAACCAGTCCATCCTAAAGGAGATCAGTCCTAGGTGTTCATTGGAAGGACTGATGTTGAAGCTGAAACTCTAGTACTTTGGCCACCTCATGCGAAGAGTTGACTCATTGGAAAAGACCCTAATGCTGGGAAGGATTGGGGGCAGGAGGAGAAGGGGATGACAGAAGATGAGATGGCTGGATGACATCACTGACTCGATGTACATGGGTTTGGGTGGACTCTGGGAGTTGGTGATGGACAGGGAGGCCTGGCATGCTGCAATTCATGGGGTCGCAAAGAGTTGGACACGACTGAGTGACTGAACTGAACTGACCAGAGATATATTAATACATCTTTTTTTACCTTGAACATTGTTTATTGGAGATGTTTCAATAGTCACTTAAATAACAAATCACAGGCCATAGGCATTAGTTTCCGCAAAAATCCCCCAGTCAATGTCAATAATTAATTAACCTACGTCCTGCTACCTTGCTAAAATCACTTACTCTGTTTTTTTTTTTTTCAATTACTTTGGATTTTCTACATAGATTATAATTTCACCTATCTAAAAAGTCAGTTTTATTTCTTCCTTCACAGTCTATTCACATTTTATTTTCCTTTCTGTCCTTAATGCTTTAGCAAGGACTTCCAGAATGACCCTGAAAAGAAGTGGTGACAGTGGACATCCTTGCCTGTACCTTATCTGAATGGGAGAGCTTTGAGTTTCTTACTTTAAGTAGGACACACAGAATTAAGTGTCTCATTTTTCTCCTTTCAGGAGTTTGTTTTTCTGTGATTTGAGCATGCTCTGCCTAGTTGCAGGGCTTCCGATTGTGGTTGTGGTTGTAGCTGTAGTTGTGGGGCCTCCCTTACCTAGTTGTAGTGGTAAGGAATTCACCTGCCAATGCAGGAGATGCAGCAGACTCAGGTTCGATCCCTGGGTTGGGAAGAATCCCTTGGAGGAGGAAATAGCAACCCACTCCAGTATTCCTGCCGGAAAAATCCCATGGAAGAGGAGCCTGGTGGGCTACAGTCTGTGGGGTCCCAAAGAGTCAGACACAACTGAGCACACGCACACACACACACACACACACACACACACGCACATGCCTAGTTGTAGTTTGGGACATTTATCCTACTTGGTGGTCTCTGAGCTGCCTGGGCCACAATTTAGTGTCTGACGTTAATTTGGGAAAGTTCTCTGTCATTTCTGTTTCAAATATTTCTCCTGTCCTTGTCTTTCTTCTTGTACTCCTAGGACGCCTGTGTCACAGCTTTTGTGCTTGTCCCTCAGTCCCTGGATTCCGTTTTGTTTTTCAGTCTTTGTTCCTTTTGCTCTTAGCTTTGATAGTTTGTCCTGAGATATCCTCAAGCTCAGATTCTTTTCTTAAGCCCATTGCTTGCGTGCTTAGTCACTCAGTCATGTCTGGTTCTTTGTAACCCCATGGACTGTAGCCCATCAGGCTCCTCTGTTCATGGGATTTTTCAGGCAAGAATACTGGAGTGGGTGCCATTTCCTTTTCCAGGGGATCCTCCCAACCCAGGGATCAAACTCGCATTTCCTGTGTCTTCTGCATTGCAGGCAGATTCTTCACCTGCTGAGCCATCAGGGAAATCCAGTAAGCCCATTAGAGGCATTTATGTCTGTTATTATGTTTTTTATCTCTAGCTTCATTTTTTTTTTTTTTTTCTCTCTTAGGATTTCCAAGTCTCTGCTTACTTGTGTATCTTTTCTTGCATGCTGTCTGCTTTATCCATTAGAGCTCTTAGCATAGTAATTATGTGGACTTCCCTGGACTTTACCTTACGGTAAAGCGTCTGTCTACAATGCAGGAGACCCGGGTTTGATCCCTGGGTTGGGAAGATCCCCTGGAGGGAGATGGCAATCCACTCCAGTACTCTTGCCTGGAAAATCCCATGGACAGAGGAGCCTGGTAGGCTACAGCCCATGGGGTCGCAAAGAGTCGGACACGACTGAGCGACTTCCCTTTCACTTTCACCTTTCTGGTCTGAAAACCCTCACATGTCTAGATCTGATGCTTGCTCTGTCTCTTCAAATTGTGGTTTCGCCTCATGGTATGCCTTTGGGTTTTGTTGTTATTGTTTGTTGGTTTTGTTGTTTTTTTGGCTGCAGAGGGGGACATGGGGGATCTTAGCTCCCCAACCAGAACTGAATCCGGGCCCCTTGCAGTGGAAGAGTAGAGTCCTCACCACTGGACCAGGGGCCTCCCTGTAAGTTGTTCTTGATAGTGGGACAGAATGTACTATGTAAAGGTGACTGTTATAAAGAAGCTTTTAGGAAATGGTGGTGAGGTGTGGCAGGAGGCATTGTTGTATAGTCCCGTGATTAGGTCCAAATCTTTTACTGATCTACCACTGAACTGTGAACTTCACAAGTGTTTTCCTTTTTTTTTCCACAAGTGTTTTTAATTTTTTTTTTCTTCCTGTTTCGGCTGCAGTGGGTGGCTAGAACTGCAGGAGTTGGGTCTTTCCCTTCCCCCAGGTCAGTTACGCTCTGACAATACTCTGCCTGCTAGGTTGTCCTGAAGGTAGGTTTTGTTGAGAACAGAATGCTCTGGTGTATTTCTTCTTCTCTTCCTGCTGGAGGAACAAGGGGAATTTTCTTTGGTACTGTGGGAACCTCATCAAATTCCTGGAGGTAAAACTCATAAAATAGGTGGGCGGTGGGGAGGGGAAGGGGGGGTCTTCTCTGTGAGTCAGTGCTCCTAGAGTTTTTAACCCTCTGAGTTGTCCACAGTGTAGCCTGGATCTCCTGTATTGCAGGCAGATTTTTTTTTACGTCTGAGCCACCAGTGAAAGTGAAAGTCGCTCAGTCGTGTCCGACTCTTTGAGGCCCCATGCATAGTCCATGGAATTCTCCAGGCCAGAACACTGGAGTGGATAGACATTTTTCTCCAGGGGATCTTCCCAACCCAGGAATCCAACCCAGGTCTCCCGCATTGCAGGTGGATTCTTTACCAGCTGAGCCACCAGAATACTGGAGTGGGTAGTCTACCCCTTCTCCACCGGATCTTCCCTACCCAGGGATTGAACCAGGGTCTCCTGCATTGCAGGCGGATTCTCTACCAGCTGAGTTACCAGGAAAGTCTCCGAGCCACCAGGGAAGCTGCTGGCAATTGTAGTTCAGATTTTCTTAAGTAGAACTGGTTCCCATGGCAGCTTTCACTTGTGGGTTTCTGCTCAGGTAAATAGTCGTTCTTTGTATTTGCCTCTGTCTCTCCGGTCTTCCAGGTGGCATATTGCCCTTATTTCCTGCTCTCTTATAGATGTTAGAAGGGTTGATTTTTCAGTTGTGTGTGCATGCTGAGTCACTTCAGTCTTGTCGGACTCTTTTCAACCTCATGAACTGTAGCCCGCCAGGCTCCTCTATCCACGGAATTCTCCAGGCAAGAATACTGGAGTGGGTTGCCATTACCTACTCCAGGGGATCTTCCCAGCCCAGGGATCAAACCCGAGTCTCCTGCATTGGCAGACTGATTCTTTACCATCTGAGCCACCAGAGTTTGTAGTGGTTGATAATTATCTGATACAAAACATGTAACAAAATATATTTGCTAGATTGTTTTCCAGATTGCATGTGCCCTTTGGCATCCAATATAAAGATCTCCCATAAATATAAACTGTGGTGAAATTCACTTAATAATTACTTTATATTAATCATTTTTCTCCCCACCCCTCTTCTCACAGTGGCACCATATTACTAAAAGCTATAAGTACCTAGGATTTGTGCCTCAAATCAAGACATCATTTGGGTAATTTCAAATAATGTACAGCTCTTCATATAAAAAAGGTCTTTTATGGTCACAAGTCTAAAAATAATTATATTCCAACAGCCTGATATACCATGTGTTAGAAATCACAAAAGCATGGTTTTGACACATATAATTTTTTAAGCTAAGAAAATGTGAGATGCTGAAAGATGAGAACAGCCATCCTTCTGTGTAAGTTTGCAGTGCTACAAAACTCAGGCAATGACTTTGCTTTTTCAGCTAACTTATCCAGCCCACAGTGGTGGTGGCTTAGTTACTAAGTTGTGTCTGACTCTTGTGCCCCCAGGAATTATAGCCCACCAGGCTCCTCCGTCCATAGGACTTCCCAGGCAAAAATACTGAAGTGGGTTGCTATTTCCTTCTCCAGTGGATCTTCCCGACCCAGGGATCGAACCTGAATCTCCTGCATTGGCAGGCAGATTCTTTACTCCTGAGCCACCAGGAAAGCCCATCCAGCTCATTGGGACAATGTACGAAATAAGGACTTTGGGGAGTACAAATAACTTTACCAAGTTACAAAATTTTGCCAAATCAAGCTAGTGGCCTGTAATACAATAAAAATAATACTTTTGTTGAAGTCACATGTTACTCTCTTGATAGTTTTCATTCTAAAAATATAATTTTAAGTACCAAATCAGAATGTTGTGGCTTTCATGGTGGGTTTATAATACTGCAGGATAGTTGATATGAATACAAATACATATGACTGCTGCTGCTGCTGCTAAGTCACTTCAGTCATGTCTGACTCTGTGTGACCCCATAGACGGCAGCCCACCAGTCTCCCCAGTCCCTGGGATTCTCCAGGCAAGAACACTGGAGTGGGTTGACTTTTCCTTCTCCAGTGCATGAAAGTGAAAGTGAAGTCGATCAGTTGTGTCCAACTCTTAGCGACCCCATGAACTGCAGCCTATCAGGCTCCTCCATCCATGGGATTTTCCAGGCAAGAGTATTGGAGTGGGGGTGCCATTGCCTTCTCCTACTTATGACTTTAAAAGTACTTAATTTCTCCTCTTAAAAGTAAATTCTTTCCCTTCACTGTTCACCTGAAACTATCACAATATTGTTAATCAGCCATACCCCAATACAAAAAGTTCAAAAGAAAATAAAGTAAATTCTTGGACTTCCCTGGTGGTACAGAGGATGGGAGTCTGCCTGCCGATTCAGGGGACGTGCGTTCAATTACTGGTCAAGAAAGATTCCTCATTCTGTGGAGCAACTAAGCCTGTGTGCCATAACTACTGAAGCCCGTGTGCCTAGAGCTTGTGCACCTCAACAAGAGAAGCCACCGAAACGGGAGGCCCACATACCACAAGAAGACCCAGCACAACCAAAAATGAAAATAAGTTAAATTCTTTCATGGAAGCTGTTGAGGTTTAATGCACCTGAGCAGGCATGTGTATATAAATTATGGCTCTTCTCTGAGGTTGGTCCCATGCCGGGTAGAGTTTATATGCATGAAAAGCTTTAGAATTGTACCTTAGTGAGATTCAACAGTCTCTAACTTTTCCCCCAATAATTTAGATTTCCCAATTTTATAGTTTTTTTTTTAATTTTCATAGAGGACTTGCTTGTATTGAAAATTAATTATTTTATTTTGGTTGTGCTGGGTCTTCACTGCGGCTTGCCAGCTTTCTCTAGCTGCAGCAAGCAGGGGTTACTCTTCATTGAGTGGCACTGGCTTCTCACTGCAGTGGCTTTTCTTGGGGAGCATGGGCTGTAGGCATTCAGGCTTCAATAGTTGCAGCACTGGGGTTCAGCGGTCATGGCACATGGGCTTAGTTGCTCTGAGGCATGTGGCATCTTCCTGGACCAGGGATTGAACTTATGTCCCCTATCATTGGCAGTCTTCATCACTGGACCAGCAGGAAAGTCCCGAGGCCTGAGCTTTGGAGGATGCTTCAGAGTTTGGTAAGCAAATGAGGTGGGGAGGATATTCCAGGTAAAGGAAATAGCACCTGGAGAATCAGGGAGACAGGAAGGATGCTGTGTGTGAGAGCTGCTAGAGAAAAACATTGGGGACTGGGGGTGTGGAAGCTTCCCTGTTGCTCAGTTGGTAAAGAATCTACCTGTGATGCAGGAAACCCCAGTTCAATTCCTGAGTTGGGAAAATCCACTGGAGAAGGGAGAGGCTACCCATTCCAGTATTCTTGGGATTCGCTTGTGGCTCAGTTGGTAAAGAATCCGCCTGCAATGAGGGAGGCCTGGGTTCGATTCCTGGGTTGGGAAGATCCCCTGGAGAAGGGAAAGGCTACCCACTCCAGTATTCTGGCCTGGAGAATTCCATGGACTGTATAGTCCATGGGGTCACAAAGAGTCAGAAACGACTGAGCGGCTTTCACTTTCTTCACTTTCTGGGAGTGTGGAATTTGGGAGAGGAGATGACTGCAAAATGTGGGCACACGCTGGATGTGGGCCTAGATTGTTAATAATGAAAGCACTGACAACACTAACTCTCATTAAGTCCTAAGCTTCAGTAAGATAGGTCCCCTTCTACAAGTGAGGGAAGGGAGGCATGGCTCACTCATATCTTGCATCTACATAGCTAGTAACCGTAGTTGTCCAGGCCGTGTGCTTAATCAATACACCACACTGCCTGCCTGGAGACTGTGGTTACGGTCTAAGTCTTTAGCTTATAGCCGGCAGGAAAACAGCTCCACAACCACCAGGAACTGGATTCTTTCAACCAGCCAGAGGAGCAGGAGCCAGACTCCCTCCAAGAGCCTCCAGACACGAAAGCCTCCAGTCCTGCTGACATCCTGACCTCAGCCTCATTACACCCATACAAGACTTCTGACCCACAGGACAGTAAGATAATAATTTGTGTGGTTTTAGGCCACGAACCTCGGGATGATTTTTTTATGGCAGCACAGGAATTTAATATTTACATAAAATTTTGTTTATCACTCGTATAGAGATGGAATTGATTTTTATATATTGAACTTGTCTCTAGTAACTTTGCTTAACACATTAATTCCAATACATCTTTTATAGAGTCTTTCGGATTTCCTGAGTTCACACTCAAATCATCTATGGATAATGGCCATTTTAGACCTTCATTCCCAATCCATGTAGCTTTCACTTTCTTTCCTTCCCTGACAGCACTGACTGGCTAAGGCTGAGAAGAGTTGAGTGTAGGAATCCTTCTCTTTCTTTATCTCAAAGCGAAACATTTCAGTGTGTTGCCTTTAAGAATAATGTTGGCTGCAGGTTTTTGCAGATAACCTTCTGCAGATAACCTTTACCAGTTTGAGGTGGTTGCCGTCTATTCTTATTGGTTGGAGCTGGAATTTATCAAGTGCAATTTCCTTATTTTTTGCCCCCACATGTAGCTTTTATTCAGAGAAGGCAATGGCACCCCACTCCAGTACTCTTGCCTGGAAAATCCCATGGACGGAGGAGCCTCATAGGCTCCAGTCCATGGGGTCGCAAAGAGTCGGAACGACTGAGCGACTTCGCTTTCACTTTTCACTTTCATGCACTGGAGAAGGAAATTGCGACCCACTCCAGTGTTCTTGCCTGGAGAATCCCAGGGACAGAGGAGCCTGGTGGTCTGCTGTCTATGGGATCGCACAGAGTCGGACACGACTGAAGTGACTTAGCAGCAGCAGCAGCAGCAGCAGCTTTTATTCTTCATTAACATGGTGAATTGTACTGATTGGTTTCCTTAAATTTTTATTTTATTTATTTTTTTGTGGAGCGAGGGGAATGGGAGCCTGGAAAGATAAGATTGTGCAGAACCTTCATAGACAACGACATAGAGTTTGAACATTATCCACAAGTGCAGCGAGAAGTCATTTCAAAGGTTCTGAACAGAGTGATGCCATGACCGATTTTGCAGCTGTAGAGTCTAGCTTGAAAAAGGACCAGTAGTGAATGCAGGGAGGTCAGTATATGTCATACAAAGAGGGTGATGCCCAAGATTAAGGTAGCTGGTGGAGGCACACCTCAGGTGCAGGTCAGTGTTTGGAAGCAGAAGTGATGGGGCTTGCTAATGGGCTGACTGTGGAGGTAGTGGGGGAAGGTGCACACAGCAAGGACGGATCCTCCTAGGTTCCTGACTGGAGCAGTGCGGTGAACAGTGACACCACCAGCAGCAGTGAGAAAGGCTGGGAGCGGGTGAGACTCTGAGGTGTGTGTAGACAGCTACAAAGCTGTTTGTAACATGTCAAAGTGAGGTGTAAGATGCTTAAGTGGAGATGGCAGGTAGGCAGATAAATTTTGTAGCTTGGGGTTTGTGGGAGAATCTGACCTCTAACTACACATTTCAGAGCCATCAGCCTATAGATGTTATTTTAAGGCACTGGGAGACTGTTAAGAGCCCCCCAAAGCCTCCAGGAACATGAACAATTAGAAGTTGAGGGCAGTGGGAGGAGTGTAGCAGAAAGTGCTATTTGATTCTGTATATGTAGAATCAAAGGTGGCTCGAAGGATCCAGAATAGGTGTTATTCAGCCACCAAGTCATGTGTGACTCTTCGCCACCCCAGGGACTGCAGCATGCCAGGCTTCCCTGTCCTTCACCATCTCCCAGAGTATGCTCACACTCATGTCCATCGAGTCAGTGATGCCATTCAACCGTCTCATCCGATGTCATCTGCTTCTCCTCCAGGATAGATGATGAAACTGACAATTTAGAAGAGTCAGCAAATGTTCGAAATCTCTAAGATAAAGGAGACAGACTGAAGGGCTCAGGTAGAGGGACTCAGCTTGCAGTAGGAGGAATGAGTATAGATGAAGGCACGGTTGACTGGTTGGTGTAGGGGAGAGGGAATTGATGGACAATGGCTTCAATTTTCTCAATGAACCGAGGAAAGAACAGGGGAGGGACATGGGAGAGTTGAATATACAGAATAGCTGATGCAGGTCAAAGAACAGCAAGCCTGTCAGAGGGTTGCTGATAACACTGGGTCCTTCCAAGGTTTAGTCATTCAACCAGCTCAGTTGTGTGATTTTCTTCTAGGAATACTTGGCTCTTGTGGTGCAAGTAGAAGGCAGATGGAAGGACTCACCCAGGTCTTGTTCAGAAGGGAGGGATTGTCACGATGAAGCTGTGGATAGGCTAGGAGTGGGCTGATGGATCAATGGATTATTTGATGAGGTTGAGGAATTATAATTGTGGTGTGTATTTCAGGAGGTGCATTTGAAAACATGTTCAGGAAGTGCTAGATTGTGTGGCCTCCAGGAAAACAGGCACCAAGTCTGTGTGGTTCCCTCTTGCATCTTTAGCTCCGAACAGGGCCTGGCTCACAGCACAAGTGGCCGATGATGTTTGCTGAACTGAAAGCAGTGTTCCGAGGAGAATGGACACCCTGCTCCTGCAACGACACCCATCACGTGCCTCCTTTGTGCTGTGGTCCTGACGTCCTCGTTAGACAATGAAGTCTACAAATCAAGATAAACAGCTGAAAGTCATGCTTATTCAAAGTGCTCAGTGGCCAAGAACAGGGTCAAGAATGCAAATAAATGCAGTCAAGACTATTAAAAGTTTTATTTGTTCCAATGTCTTTTGTTAGGTCATTTTTCTTTACCTCTGTTCAATTTCTGAGTCTACTCCTCAGAGTAGTACAGGTTTCCTCTTCTGCCCTTTTTCTCACTCTGAATGGGGTTGTTCATTTCATGGCTCCAACTTTCACCCTGGTGGAGTTAACATACCAACCCATCACTCTCGTGTGGCTTTTTCTTCTCTCTCCATGCTGTGGACGGGGGTCTCCTCAAATGGTCCCTGTCGGTCCTACAAAGTCTACACATTCAAACCAAACTCAGGGTTTTCCCTTTTCTCTCCTCTCAGACGTGTGTTTGACAAATACAGTCTAGCCATCCCATCTCTGTCTTCCAGATTTCTGGATCTTTATATGCAAAAAGGGTGTTTGGCAAAGGTAAGATTTTTTGGGGGGGGGGGTGGAGGGGCATGGAGCTAGGGATGAGAAAAAATTAAAAAACTAAACTTTCACAAAGTGCCCAAGTTTATCGGGTCAAATCCACAGCACAGGTAATGACCCACACTCCTGCATGTATGGGTTGCTTTCTCTGAGTCCATTGACCTCTTCTGCTATATTGCGACCCTGGTTTTCCATTGGCCCGTTTCCCCTTTCAGTCACATAGGCATGCTGAGCTCCAGAAAGGACCCAGGTAGGTTGAAGACCATCCTGATTTCCTGGCTGTGGTGATGGCTCAGAGTTGGGCACAAGCTCTAACTTGGGCACTGGGAACAAAAGCCAGGATTTGAGCAACGGCTCTTGTTCTCTTCTTTGAATGGCACCCTCTATTTAAATAGTAAGAATGCTATAACATGGGGCTCCATGAAGGCATCCTTGGGGCAAAAGGGGCCCCCATTGTGTGGACTGAAGACGAAGTGGACTCTGGAGAAGGGAGAGCCTAGAATCAGCAAGAACACACGTTTTGAGGATGCTGAGTAACTGGACCTATCCTCTCCCTCTGGACTTCCAGTCTTGAGAGTTCCCAAATCCCTTTGGTCTACCTGAGTCTGATTTTCTGGCATTTTCAGATTGAGAGTTCTAGCCCCAAAACTCAACAGTCCCACTGCCTGGAGAGACCCACTGTCAGCACTTCGGGTTTCATTCCTCCTATACATTTTAATGCATCTGTATTTACACAATTTTCTTTTACTGGTAACAAAATTAAGAAAATATATGTACCTTTCTGAATGAAATACAGAAAGTACTTCATTCAGTATTTTAGATGGTAATACTATTCACCTTTTATGTTAACCAAATCTATCATCATTTTTAATTGCTGCCTAATATTCCATTCTCAATGGACAGGAGTTTTGAGCAAACTCTGGGAGACAGTGAAGGTCAGGGAAGCCTGGCATGCTGCAGTCCATGGGGTCACAAAGAGTTGGACATGACTTAGAGACTGAACAGTATTTGATTCGAGGAATATACCGTAATACAGTGAATTTCCTCTAAGGAACACTCATTTCTAGGTTTCATATTGTAAATCTGCCAGTCTTTTACACTTGTTCTACTTTCTCTTTAGGTCCTAGCAGTACAATTGCTGCATCACAGAATATGTACATTCTTTTTTCCCCGTATTTTTTGGAGCATTTACTGGGTGTCAGGCACTGTTGTGAGCACTTTCCCTTGTGACCTTATTCAATCCAACAGTCTTCTAAGGCAGGTGCCACTCTCCCCATTTTACACAGAAGAAAACTAAGGCGGCAAAAGGTTAAGGGCCTTGTCCACAGTCACGCACTTAGGAAAGCGCCAACTAGGCTTTGGATTCAGGCCCTTCAGACGCCAAAGCCCAAGTGCTCTTTTCCATGTGCAGCAGCTGGCAGGCCTGTTCCCCACTGGGGCCCGGGGTAGAACTCTGGCCTCCCCAAGGGCTGACTAGAACCTCTTCCCAATTACCCACAGCCCTGCAGGGCCCAAGTCAGTGCATCGAGCACTGGTGGTCTTGAAGCCCGGCACATAGAGCCTGTACCTCTGAATCTGCTGGGGTTTCCAGTACAGGGGAGAGAGCTGGCAGGGCAGGAATTTCCTGTTGCTGTCATCACAAATTGCTGCACACTTACTGGCTTTAAATGATGCAAATGATTATATTACAGTTCTGCAGGTTGGAAGTCTGACATGGGTCTCTAAAATCAAGGTGTCATCAAGGCTGTGTTCCCCCTTAGCATGCTGGGGAAGAATTCACTTCCTCACCTTTCCCAGTTCCTAGAGGCCTCCTGTATTCCTTGGCTGGTGCCCTCTTCATCTTCAAAGACAGACACAGCAGATTCCGACCTTCTGGTGTTGCTCCACCTGACTCTACTTCCTTCATCCTTTCTCTTCTCTGACTCTCTGGGACTTCCTGGGTTGCTTCCGAGGCCTGCTGCAGGGAGGGCTCAGAGAGCTGCCTCCTTGTCCTTCTTTGCAGTATAAGATTCCAGTCCCACCACTACCTAGGGGGCAAAGGTGGTCTTGGGTGGCACTCTATGCCAGGCACCGTGCCTGGCTTTGCAGTTTCTGGAGGACACAGCAGAACTGGCCTTGGCCCCCAGCACTGGTTCACATTCTGTCTGCTGCACAGTGGACATCCCACCTGGCTTTTCTTGGTCTCCCTGAAGGCGTCCTGCCCCCAGAGGACCTGTTTAGACACTCAGAATATGTACATTCTTAAGGCTCTGATGTATTCTACCACATTGTCCTCCAGAAGTGAAAGTCGCTCAGTGTGTCCAGCTCTTTGCAACCCCAAGGACTATACACTCCATGGAATTCTCCAGGCCAGAATACTGGAGTGGGTAGCCCTTCCCTTCTCCAGGGGATCTTCCCAACCCAGGAATAGAACCCAGGTCTCCCACATTGAAGGCTGATTCTTTACCAGCTGAACCACAAGGGAAGTCATATTCCCATCAGCATGAAGATTGGTATGTTTGACAGACAGAAGGAGGTGACTAGGGCAAAATGCTTGTTATACAGAAAATCCTCTTGTTTCCTGAATATTTATTGTCTGTTGTGTGTACAACATGGTGATAGGTCTGGGGATATACTGTAAAGAAAGCTTAGCGCCGAAGAATTGATGGCTTTTGAACTGTGGTGTTGGAGAAGACTCTTGAGAGTGCCTTGGACTGCAAAGAGATCCAACCAGTCCATCCTAAAGGAGATCAGTCCTGGGTGTTCATTGGAAGGACTGATGCTGAAGCTGAAACTCCAATACTTTGGCCACTTGATGCGAAGAGCTGACTCATCTGAAAAGACCCTGATGCTGGGAAAGATTGAAGGTGGGAAGAGAAGGGGACGACAGAGGATGAGATGGTTGGATGGCATCATGGACTCAACGGACAGGAGTTTGGATAAACTCTGGGAGTTGGTGATGGATAGGGAGGCCTGGTGTGCTGCGGTTCATGGGGTCGCAAAGAGTCGGACACGACTGAGGGACTGAAGTGAACTGAACTGAACTGAGGACTCCTAAACTCGTTCTCTGTATTCTTCCTTCTCCCATGATGGCAAGTTTGGGAGAATGTCTAGCTCTGTGGATGCGTTAACCAACAACATCACATATCATGGTGCCACATAAACAACATCAGAGAATCCTCAGGGGAGGGGGTGTCGCATCTCGGCACAGAGGGGGACATCACGGCATGCGATGCTATTCACCCACACCTCCTTTTCTATGTTCTCCCCTGTACAGACGAGGCTAGAAGCCTGGGAACTTGATTCCCCTCGCCAGCAGGGTTCTGCTAAGGGGCCACCCATGGGAGGCACTCGTGGGAGGCTAGGCTAGGAGGGAGGCAGAAGCCGTTGTGTTCTAAGCAGACACAGGTGCACAGGCTCCTGCAGCAGCAGACAGCCCAGAGCCTGCAAAGTCAGCACCAGGGCATGTTCACTTGGGCTGCTGGGGGCTGCAGCCGCTTCCCCTCAGTTCCCCATCGCTGGGCAGTTCAGCCTCGCTCCCGTTTGCCCCTTTGTCCTGTGAACAATTTCATAACCTAAATCCCTATACTGAATTCTCTGTTTGAAATATCTAGAGCGGTTTGCTTTCCAGATTGATGGACTAGCCCAATGTTAAAATTACCTTTCAGCTTCCATCAGGTATGGGTTGTGACCGAGACCCAGACAGCATCTGTCAGTAAGTCTAACGGAGGCAGTTTTTTCCAGAAGCAGTGGAAGAGACTGCTGGCTGGTTTGTTTTTTCCAGTTAAACAGCAGGTGAATTCTGTAACTGGCTTTGAAAGGGCCAGTTTTATGGACAACACCTGTCTTAACACTAGAATCACACATAGGAAGATGAGATACACCCACCGTGACGGGCACACGGGAACTGAAACTGAGCTGCGGAAACACAAACCTCCCTGTACCACTTACCTAATACACACACAGAACATACATCTGAAAAACATACTGAAAAACATACATACTGAAAAACAGAAAGCAAAACGGCATGCACTAACAAAACGTTAACGTTCTTTTCTTGCCGAGTGTACATACAGCTGAATCCACACCATGAAGATGCTCACTGGAGGAATTCCGTGGCGGTCCAGTGGCTGGGATTCTGTGCTTTCATTGCCCAGGGCCTGGGTTCAGTAACTGGTCAGGAAACTAAGACCCCAAAAGTTGCACGGTGCAGCCAAAAAAAATAAAGAAAGAGAGAAAATGTTCTTCAGACGTAACTGCCTTGTTGACATTAGAAAGATCTGGGACCCTGCTGTTTTGTGAAAACCATTCAAAAGCAAAGTGCTAGTCACTCGGTCATGTCCGACTCTGCAATCCCATAGACTGTAGCCCGCCAGGCTCCTCTGTCCGTGGGATTTCCTAGGCAAGAAACTGGAGTGGGTTGCCATTCCCTTCTCCAGGGGATCTTCTTGACACAATGGCATAGAAATATTAAATCAACCCATACACTCACCTTTCTTTTCACATTCAGATAGACTTGAATATGAAATGTGAAACAATGTTTAAATGTCCAGAATGTAAGTTATCATTTTCAGACCCTTCTTTAGTAAAATCAATAGTGAAAATATCTTTATTGACATCTATAAATAAAACCAAACCTAGAAAAATGGACAAGAGAGAGTAACAGTTGCTTAACTTTTTTCATCTCTGTCTTCTCCCTCACTGTCGTCGTCATCATAATAAAAGATATCTCGAAACAGGAAGACAGGCTTAGGGGCTGCTGGAGCCTGGATCTCAGTCCCTTTTTTCTCCATCTTCTTCTCCAACTTCTCTTTAAGCAGCGGGAGACTAGTTTCATAAAGGTAGTCTATGATCTCTAAAGAAAAGAGATTGAATCTTGAGATGGTCTGACAATGCCTCTTTTCAAAGTCAAGGACAGAGGGTGCTTACGATGACAATGTATCGCTCCTGGCTTTACTGTGTGCCAAGACCCAGCTCTTACTGGTTCACTCACAGCCCCTCGTCCAACCCGCTAAAAACTCCTATGACGGGTAGGCACTATTGTTCACCCGTTTTTCAAATGAGGCATGAAGACATTATGTAACTTGCCCAAAGTCATGGAGTCAGGAGGGTAAAGTCAGATTCAAGCCCAGGAAGCGGGGTCTGCTGAATGCAGGGAGCATTCGTCACACACTGCAAAGCAGAGCATCACTCAAGCCAGCAGCTCCCAAACGCTGACGCTGGGCAGGGTGCCGGCGACTCTGCTGTGAGTTTGTTAGAGAACAACCTTGCCTCTGGACCCAGCCCAGACATGAGGATGCACCGTATCTGCGGTAAAGCCCAGGGTACGTCCCCTACATAGGAAGCCTCAAGCTGAGAACTTCCAAGATACGAGTATGTGTTTGCACCTCCAATTACGTGCGTCAGTTCGCGTGTCTGGTGTGCCCTGTCGCAGGGGTGCATCCCCTACAGGTGGCTCTGCTTTGTGTACTTTACACACACTGCTTACTCTCATGGTCCAGGTTTGAGAATTACATGTGGAAATCACTCACAAAAGGCTTCAGAGAAAGAGCTGGGCGCATCCAGTTGTCTGTGAAACAGTGTGTGTGCAGGCATGTGGTGTGAGCGTGTGTATGTGAGCGTACGGTGTGTGCAACCCAGGATCACTCACGGTTACATGTCAAGTGCTTGCCAAGTGCCCGGCACGCTGGTGACCATATTTTACAAGTCTGTTAGCTCTTCTAGTACATTCAAAAAAAGGTGGGGTTGCATGCGTGTGTGTTCATTTGCTCGGTTGTGTCTGACTCTCTGCGACCCCATGGACTGTAGCTTGCTAGGCTCCTCTGTCTAGGCTCCTCTGTCCGTGTGATTTTCCAGGCAAGAATACTGGAATTGGTTGCCCTTTCCTTCTCCAGGGGATCTTCGCTACCCAAGGATTGAACCAATGTCTCCTGCATTGGCAGGCAGGTTCTGTACCACTGAGCTGCCAGAGAAGCCCCAGGCAGGGGTTATAATTTGTCAGTTTTCACATTTGAAAAATCCGAGGTTCTCAGAAGTCACCTGCCCAAGGTCACACGACCAATGTGTGCCCACATGTGCTGTTTTTAACTATTCAAATACTGAAAACACTGACCTGGGAAAGTCTTCTTCTGCCAAAAGGGAACGCAGGTAGCTTTTAGTTTATAAAATTTAGTCTGGACGTAAGATGGGGGAACATCCCTTTAGAAAGGAAAAGGTGTAAAAAAGTTAGTGGCAGTTCAAAATAACTCATTCCAGTCCTGTGTACTAAACGCGCTGATTAAGGAAGGGGTGGTTTACAGACACAAGTAGCTTTCTTAATCCTCGTGTCTGCACATGTGTGAGAAAAATAAGACATATGAAAAGCTACTGTCCACGTAAACACACACATACGAAAGGAAGCAAAACAGCAGTGCAGTAAGATGAATTCTGTCCAAACTAGAATAAACTACCAGAAAGGAAGACAAGCTGCGATACCAGTGCGCACGGGCTGATGCTTACGCGTCCCCAGCCTGGCTCTCCGCTTGCCACGGAGCAGCCACGAGCCTCACCACCGCTCTGCGAGGGGGCTCCGACTCTGAGCCCTCACTTTGGAGATGGGGAAACCGAGGCACAGAGAGCCAGCCAAGGTTTTACAGCTGTGAAGGGCAAGGGCTGGAACGTCGCTTGGGTCCATTCCAAATTCTATACTTTTTTGGCTATCAGATAGATTTTTTTAATTGAAGTTAATTTATAATATTACGTTTCAAGTGTGCAGCAAAGTGATTCAGTCACACACAGTCCACACATTCTTTCCTCAGATTTTTCCCATTATAGATTAGTATAGGATACTGAGTATAGTTCCCTGTGCTATACAGTAGGTCCTTGTCGTTTACTTTATATAGTTGTATATATATGTTAATCCCACCTCCTAATTCATCCCCTCACCCCTTCCCATTCCCCTTTGGTAACCATAAATCTGTTTTCTATGTCCACGAGTCCATTTCTGTTCATAAGTAAGTTCATTTGTATCATTCTTTTAGATTCCACATGTACGTGATATCACATGATATGTGTCTTTCTTTGACTTATTGCACTTAACTACGATAATCTCTAGGTCCATCTATGTGGCTACAAATGGCATTATTCACAAGTCCTACACTCTTTACTACAGTTAGGATAACTATATATTTGTCACGATGCAAAGGCAGGTGTCTGGATTTTTAATTTTGCAAAGCTAAAGAAAGTGGACACTTACGGTGTGCTGGTGAATCAAATTCATTTTCCACTTACAATAGGCAGGATGGAAACAACCAAATCTTAAAAACTTTTTTAAATTGAAAATTCACTAATGTCACTTCCTGGGCATGTGAAAGTGAAAGTCGCTCAGTTGTGTCCAACTCTTTGCGACCCCACAGACTATATAGTCTGAGGAATTCTCCAGGCCAGAATACTGGAGTGGGTAGCCTTTCCCTTCTCCAGGGGATCTTCCCAAACCCAGGGACTGAACCCAGGTCTCCCAAATTGCAGGTGGACTCTTTACCAGCTGAGCCACAAAGGAAGCCCTCCTGGGCATGTCTTCCCCTTTAAACCATAAAAGTGTGACATATTTGTTTTGACACTTAGCTAATCTAGATGTTATATGATTAGGGGAATAACTTGATCTGCTACACACGTGGAAGACAGCTGGGCTCTTTATACCTCTTTGCGGCAGCGGCGGCGCGCCGAGCACACGCTACGCACCACGCACTGTCCCCTTCAGTCCTGATTACGGACGCGTTCAACCACCCCACAAACGAGGAACGGTGGCGCGCAGACCAGCGAGGGGACCGCCTGACGAAGGCCAGCTAAATACCGAGCAGAGTTCCGGGACTTGACGCCCAGTCTGTCTGACTGCAGAGGCCAAGTTCTAGGCCATCTGGAAAACCTTCCTTCTTCCCACGGTGCCCTGTGCCAGACTGCTCTGCAGATCAAAGCTTGGGCTTCAAGAAGTAACATTTTCAAATGAAGTGGGTGTTACATCTCATTAGGCAGGGATGCTGTCTTTAAAATCCTGCCTAAATAATTCATGAGGGAGGCTTCAAGAACCTGAGGAGACCAAACTTTCAATTTAATTATTTTCACTGTTTTAATTTATTATTAAAACTTTGAGAACGTTCTACTTCCAACAGTATTTGACTGGATGCCATGATGTCTATTTTATAGCTTTGAGATTCCTAAATCTCTTTTTTCTTCTTTTTAATCTTTTAGCCATGCAGCACAGCATGTAGGATCTTAGTTCCCCGACCAAGGATCAAACCCACACCCCCTGCATTGGCAGTGTGGACTCTTAACCACTGCACCTCTAGGGAAGTCCTGAGATTTCTAAATCTTAACCAGAACATTCAATATTTAAGTATATAATTCTACTTAAAATCACTAAAAATCCACTTTAAGAAATGTGATTTGAGGCAATGTTGCAAGATACCCAAACACTTATTGGAAAAGTCAGGGTTTTTCAAAAGTGGTTTGATATGGCAAAGGGAGAAATGTGTCCACATGAATACTTCTTGGAGTGGGAGTTGGTGGGGTGCACGGCAGGATCTCCTTCCTTCAAAGCCCCTGACACCTCCCCCTTAGGGACCCACCAGCTGAAGAGCAGATGGCGTACTGGTGAGATGAGCGAGAAAGAAAGGAAAGGGTTTGGAACCATGGGCGTGTGTGACTCTTGACAGGGCCTGCCGCTAAATGATTCCAATGGCAAGTAAAAACAAACAGCCAAAACTGACTGTGCTTTGTCCGTAATCCTGAGATGTAAATAACTGACCACTATGCCTTATGTTTGAGACTCCAATACTTTGGCCACCTGATGCGAAGAACTGACTCATGTGAAAAGACCCTGATGCTGGGAAAGACTGAAGGTGGGAGGAGAAGGGGACGACAGAGGATGAGACGGTTGGATGCCATCACCGACTCAATGGACATGAGTTTGGGTAAACTCCGGGAGTTGGTGATGGACAGGGAGGCCTGGCCTGCTGCAGTCCACGGGGTTGCAAAGAGTCAGACAGGACTGAGCTACTGAACTGGACTGATGCTTTATGGACTATGCTTTGTCCATAATCCTGAAATATAAATAACTAACCACTAGAACCAGTTTACACCCTTCCTAATGGATCGATGACAACCTCACGTCAGCAGCCACGGTTCTGAAAGGCAGCCAGGCTGCGGGAGCCCTGCTCCCTGCTCCACCGTTCAAACCTAAAGGCCAGAGGGTCCCTCAACGCTCCGCCTCCCAAAGCCCACCAACCCTGCGCCCCACAGTGCCTGGCAATCTGCTGGGCTTAGAGGCACAGGGCTCTGCCGGCCAGCTCTCCCTGCTGGGCCAGCAGCTGCTTCAGACCTTAGGAGGGGTGGCCTCTCCTTCACTGGCTGAAAATGCAAGGACTGTAGCAACAAAGGCAGAGAGTGACAGCGGATGAGAGTGAGATGGCACTCCTCAGGTGAGAGATGCAAATGATCAGCATAGCGAGGCCCCGAGAGGAAGAGGAACCTGAGGGGGTCTCAAAATATCTCCCCGCAGCCGTTTCCTACCACCAGGAGAGAAACTGTCATTTTTCTGCAAGGGGAAATGAGGCAGAGCCCAGGGGTCCATGTCAGAACCACAGGCCTCAGGACAAGGTGGGACCTGGTGACAGAGACATAGCCCCGCCCCTGAGGGACTCCTATGTAAAATACAAAACGCAAATCTAGCCGTGAGGGAGCCTCCGACAAGCTTCAGCTGAGGCAAGTTCTACAGGACGACCAGCCTGCGTTCTCCCACAGTTTCAACATCAATGAAGACAAAGGCGTTAACAGATACCTGCTGCTGTGCATAAAACAAATAAACAGCAAGGACCTAGTGTACAGCCCAGGGAACTATATTCAACACCTTGTAATAATGGAACAGAATGTGAAGGACTTCCCTGGTGGCCCAGTGGTGAAGAACCTGCCTTCCGCTGCAGGCGGTGTGGGTTCGATCCCTGGTCAGAGGACTAAGATCCCATGTGCGGAGGGGCAGTGCCACAACAAAGGCTCAGTGTAGCCAAAATAAATACGATTTTTTTTTTTTTAAATGGAAAAGAATCTGAAAATACACACACACACACATACAAAATTGAATCGCTTTGTTGTACGCGTGAAACAAATCAACGACACTGCAACGATAAAAAGAAAGAAACACAGAGGCAGAAGAATTCTGCGGATTAGATGACGCTAAGGAGACAGATCCTGGGTTGGATCCTAAGACAGGGGAATGTGCTTCGAAGGGATTTCTGGGACAACGGGTGAAATCCGCACGGGGCCGTGTGTTAGAGAACACTGCAGCCACGCAGACGCCCCGGGCGTGATCACTGTGCCGGCAGATGCAGGGTAACATCCTTGCTGAGGACACGTCGGCCGCCACTAACTCTCAAGTGGTTGATGGAAACAATTCTATTCCCTTGGAACGGGGAGCAGGAGGGGGACAGGGACGGAGGGACGACAGAGCCAACGCGGCAGATGGAAGGAGGCTGGTGATGGGTGAGGGCCACGTGGGGTCCTCCTGCCAGTCGTAACTGGTGAGTTCTTTAGGAGACTACACACATTTCATTCACTCTTCGCAGGTGTCCTGGGGGTGGAGATGGGGGCTGGAGTAGAGGGAGGGTTGGTATGATTAACCTGGTCTAGTACTAAGGGGGGCAGGGGCGGTTCACCAATACATTTTATAAGATTCATAAATATAATTTATAAGGTGAGTAACATAAGCGGCGCAAATTTCAGTCCTGTTCTTTGAAGTCTGATAGCCAGTCATTATTAGAAGTCATCTCTTATCTTTTCACTAGCTTAATATTAAACAAATGGCCTTACCCTATGATGCTAGCAAGATCTTCCCAGTCTATTTCATTAACATCTTGCACATTTATTTCGTACAACCTATGAGAAAAAAATAAAAATTAAGTTTTCAAGCCAAAATTCAGCATGATGGCCATCTTCATGGACTCACAGAATATTAAGAGCTGGAAGGCCTCAGCATGTCCACCTCTGTTCCAGCTCCCTGTGTTACCCAGGCCCAGTGGGTAACACAGGTAGGCAAACCCAAGGTTAGCCCAAGGTCATGGGGTACGTGAACTCCAGACCAAAAAGCCTCCTCTCTTCCTCCTGAGCCCTTTGCACCTCCCACCAAGCCATGTCGCCTCCTCACGGTAAAAAACATCAACTTCACAGTTAATGTTCAACATCCTGTGATAAACCATCATGGAAAAGAATGAAATATGAAAAAGTATACTGTATATATAGAAATACACATATATATGTATAACTAAGTCACTTTGCTGTACAGCAGAAATTAAATCAACTTAAGACTTCCCTGGTGACTCAGACGGTAAAGCGTCTGCCTACAATGTGGGAGACCCGGGTTCAATCCTTGGGTCGGGAAGATCTCCTGGAGAAGGAAATGGCAATCCACTCCAGTATTCTTGCCTGGAAAATCCCATGGACGGAGAAGCCTGGTGGGCTATAGTCCAAGGGGTCACAAAGAGTCGGACATGACTGAGTGACTTCACTTTCACTTTCCTTTCATACTTCAATTAAAAAAAACAAACCCAAGTTCACCATTCAACGCAGACACACAGGAGTGGTGACTGTGTGCTCAGCACTGACTATGTGACAGACACCGGGTTAAGGCCTTGCACCCGTGAATCCACTCGCCCTCAACACTATCTGCTGAAGTTGGGGGGACTCTGTCTATTCTGCACACCAGGAGATGGACTGAGAGCTCGGGTCACTGTGGGACCACCCACATGATGTACCCTCACTGGAACCCAGGCCTGCCTGACTTGAGAGGTGTTCCTTGTCTCTGCTAGTCCCTCTGGTAGAGAAATAAAGGGGGTGGGCATCCCCAGCCAGGCCAGGGTGGAGAATGAGGAAGCCCACCGAGGAAGGAGCAGCAGCATTCCTGACAGAGAACAGGATGAAGGGTGCCCAGAATCCAGAGGCTTCTTCTGCTCTTCGGCGCCCCTCCTTTGACACAAGCCCAGGTCCCTTAGACCCACAGGCTTGGCTAACTACTCTTTGCCTAGAGGGAAAAAGGAGTAAAACAGTGTTGCTGCCTATTTCTGTACCTTTCGATCAGATTGATCTTGGCCTGCAGAGCGTTCACTCCTCGGTACACGTCCCGACCATTCGTCATCCTCTTGGTTAGAATTTCCGTCCTGTGTTAACAGAAAAACAGTTTACTTTCAGGGTAAAGTTTCCATTAAAATGTCCTTTGTTTTCCTCATTGAAATTGTCCTTATTCAGGTTGTTGTTCAGGCTGTAAGGTGGTATCTCAGTGGTGCTTCCTCCAGGATGAAAGTACCTAAGTTCCATAAGGAAGGCTGAGCACTGAAGATTCGATGCTTTTGAACTGTGATACTGGAGAAGACTCTTGAGAGTCCCTTGGACAGCCAGGAGATCAAACCAGTCAATCCTAAAGGAAATCAACCCTGAATATTCATTAGAAGGACTGATGCTGAAGCTCCAATTTGGTCACCTGATTGGAAGAGCTGACTCACTGGAAAAGACCCTGATGCTGGGAAAGATTGAGGGCAGGAGAAGGGGGTGACAGAGCATGAGATAGTTGGATGGTATCACGAACTCAACGGACACAAGTCTGAGAAAACCCTGGGAGATAGTGGAGGGCAGAGGAAACCAGTGTGCCATAGTCCATGGGGCTGCACAGATGGACATGACTTAGCGAACAACAACCAAGTTCCAAGGCATCATACGCTCCAGCACTGAAGCAGCCCCCCAGCCTTGGCTCACCTCCCCTCAAGTATAGAGAATTAAAGAAATATTTGGAAAAATGAAAAAAACAATTGTCCTTATTCAGAACTACTTTCTAACTTGTGCAACCCATCACTGCTAGCATTTACCACAATCAAGAATATACTTGTTTTTAAGTGGGAAAGTACAAATAAATTGATAGAAAGCTGTTGATTATTTATTGAAACGGGATGATGGATACAAGGAGTTCTAAGTTAGTGTGTCATAAAATTTTAATGATAAAAGTTAGGCCGGGAGGACCAGGAGGATGAGCACTGAGCACGGACAGCTGCAGCAGTCTGGGGGCTGGCGCGGCTGGAGTCCTGGGGACAAGAAGTCCAGAAGGCGCAGCCGGCGCAAAGAAACCTACTCCATGTACATCTATAAGGTGCTGAAGCAGGTGCACCCCGACATCGGCATCTCCTCCAAGGCCATGAGCATCATGAACTCGTTCGTGAACGATCTGTTTGAGCGGCTGGCCGGTGAGGCCGCCCGGCTGGCCCAGTACTCAGGCCGAACCACACTGACGTCCCGGGAGGTCCAGACGGCCGTGCGTCTGCTGCTGCCTGGGGAGCTGGCCAAGCACACTGTGTCCGAGGGCACCAAGGCTGTGACCAAGTACACCAGCTCCAAGTGAGCCGGGGCCCAGCCTTAATAAAGGCTGCACTGCTGTTTATAGAATTTTATTTTTCTAATTAAAAAAAAAAAAAAAAAACAGTTAAACAAAGGAAGAAAGAAAAAATAAGCCTGCTTGCTGGTGCTAAAGGGTGCTGTGTAGACTCAATTTATTTTTGATTGCTTATAGAACAGGGACATGGCTGTTATTACCTTTGAGCTGTTGAAATACCAAATAAGAGACATTGAGTAAAGTGATAAATGATTCAATGATTCTTGTAAGGCTCAAAGCTCATGGCTGAGGAAAAGGGTTCCCTGGAGTTCCTAATGAGAGCAGGAACCTAATTAAAAATATTTAAAAAGTGCTTCTCTTAAAGAGTGAAATTTGTCACAATCGGATGGACAGGTCACAAGCTATGACATCTGCTTTCCTGAGAAGGAAGATGCATGACACACTCACAGAAACCGACACTTCGTGGTCGGCTGCCCACGTCCCCGGTTCTGAAATGTACCACCTGATGCCACTTCAGTGTTTCGTGAAGTAAATCAACGTTCAGTGTTCCAGTTTTCTACATTTTCTTCCAATTAAAAAAGACACCCTGCCTGTTATTTAGTTACGCTGATTCTGAGGCATGGCCCTCTTGGTCGTTTCTCTTCTAAGACACTGGCGTCTCATCTCTAAGGCTTATCACCCACTCTTTTTTCTTGGCCGCATGACTTGCAGGATCATAGCTCCCCGAGCGGGGATCAAACCCAGGCCTGACCCAGTGAAGGCATGCGGTCCTAACCACAGGACACCAGGGAAGTCTCACTGCTTTTTGTTTGGCCACAACCTGCAGCAAGCGGAACTTCTCTGACCAGGGATCGAACCTTTGCCCCCTGCAGTGGAAGTGCAGACTGAAACCAGTGGACAGCCAGGGAAGTCCTCCCACTTCTTCAAGTCTAAGTTACCAGAGGTAGAAAGGTCTCTGATTCCTCCACAGTACCTGTTTCCCCACCTAAAACATTATCTGTTCTTTGGAGTTTATGTCCTGAGGACAGTCTTCTAGAAAAAAAATAAGTACCCTACAGCAGAGATGCCAGGTACACAGTATAATCCAGGAGTTTGCTTTTAATGCACAACATGCCCACTCTGGAGTCCATTCTTCTTCAATAGTCAAGTCGATGGAGCCCCCTTTGTGTAGGAGGCCTGGGGCGTGAGCTCAGGACCACTGCTATGTTGCAGCTGGAAGTTCAGCTCAGAGCCTTTGCAGGCCCGGGAAACACTACCCCAGGCAAAGACTGTGCGACCAGAGCCAGACTGAAACCACTTCTACGGATGCACCTAAATGCCTTCCAGGACGAACGTACGGCCGCCCTGCTTCGGCGAAGGAGTCTGAATGAGAAAGTCAAAGTCAAAAAAAACAAAGAAAGCAAAAATAAGGAGGGAGAGCTATTTCTGATCATTAGGCTTGTGATTTCTCTCCTGAATGTTAGTTTTGTACTTTTTTTTTCATGCTATAAATAGGTAACAGCCTTGTTTTATGAAGAAAGGGACAGAGTGAAAAAACCAGAAGTCAATACAATATTCAATAATATTGAATACAATATTCAATATTAAGAAGATTCAAGTTCTATTTACAAAGCTGACATAGAAAACAAAGTTTTGGTAACCAAAGGGTCAGCGGGGGAGGGACAGATTAGGAGACGGGGAGTAGCAGATACAAACTCCCAGATATAAAACAGACACACCAGGTACAAGCACAGGGAACTGGACTCAGTGTCTTGTAAATACTGGAAAAGAGTATGAAAAATTCTCTCTATATAACTGAATCACTTAGCTATATCTCTGAAACTAATACAACATTGTAAATCAAGTATACTTCAATTAGAATAATAAAAAGAATTAAAAAGGTTCAAGTTATTTATGAAGTAGCCACACGATGAATCAGGGTTGGCTAAACGCCACCTTACATCAGACACTGACATCGAAGTTGCTGGAGCTGAGGATCGGAGAGGATTCCTCTTGACCTGCAAGGCTTTCCGCGTGGTAGGTAGTCACAGGTATTCTCAGCGACCTCCCCAGCCCACCCACTCACTAGAAACTGCCGAGAAGGGGGAGGTCGGCACCTTGTTGAGATTTAGGTAAGAAGCCTCAAACTTACCACTTACTTTTACACTGCATCCAATTCCTGGTTTCCACTCTAGCCTCCACTTCTACCCAGGATATGCCTTTGTAGAGCTTCTCCCGAACAATCGACAGGCGGCCTTCAGGGTTCAGCTGCAGTTTAGAATCCATCTCGTTTAGCTCCTGGGGAGACATTTTCTTCAGAATCACTTCTTCAACAGCCTTGATTAGTTTCTGGGTTTCCGTCTTGCTCCAGGCACCATGATTAATTTCTGTTGACATAAAAGGATGGTCTTCAAGCTGCTAATCTATTTGCTTTCAAACACAGTATTAAAAACACGACGAGAGTGATGGAGATGTGTCACTGGACATCAGTCCAAACCCACAGAAGGGACAATAGCTAGAGAGGTTCCTATCGTCGACTGTGGACTCTGGGGGGGTTGAGACGTGCCACCGTCGGTTCATGGACTGTACACATGGGCCACTCTGCTGGGGGGCTGCTGATGGTGGGGGAGGCTGTGCTTGTGAGGGGTGGGGGCATACAGGAAATCTCTGTACCATCCTCTCACTTTAACCGTGACCCCAAAACTGCTCTGGAAAAAGAAAGTCTTTAGAAACAAAAAGATAATCAGCCACTTTCCAAAAGATAACTTGCAACATCTGAATTACACAGTTTACATGCAAATCAAGACGAAACTACTAAAGCACCCACAGATTCTTTTTAAGAACCAAGGGTGTGTATACATGCACACACGTGCACACACATACAACCAATGGCCAAAACCAAAACCAAAAACCCCTTTCTTAAAGCAATCTATTTTTTGTTTTTAACTTTGCAAAAGCCATTCTTTCTGTTTCTAGGAGTAATCTCTCCTGCAGGCAGTTGTGAATTCCCTAAACATTTAGTGGGAAAGAAAGCAACCAAAGGTCTTCCGTGTTATATGCGTAACTCCCCACAAGAGTTTCTGGAGCGGAGTGCACGGCGCAGCGAGGCTACTGCAGCACATGACGATGAAGGCATCTGAGAACCTCGACAGCCAATCACCGCTGCAGGCGCCAGAGCACCCACAGTTCACCCTTCTTGTCTAGCTGCTCACATGCTAAGGACGAGGCCGCAAACTGGCAGGCTACACCTATCTTTGATTTGGCCACAGTGTTACTGTTACTATTTCCCCAGTAACAATTAGGATGAATACTTAAAAGTCAAGAGAGTCCCAAGGATAAAAAGGTAAAATTCCCAAAAGATATTTTGATTTCACACGTGCACGCAAATTCAGATGTTTGCTTTACTTCCTGGAAACTGGCAGAATTGGCCACACTGAGGCTTGGCTGGCACTGGGGGCACAGAAGGCCTGGTCTCCAACCCCCTCGGGGTCTACTGCATGCAGACATGCAGACACCTGGCTGGAACCCACTGCCCCGTTCTGCCTGCAGGGCGGGAGATTGGCCATCATCCCATGAAACTCTCTGCATTGATGCAACTGAATCACGCTGGAATGACATCACACTCATGTTCAGCTCCACCTTCAAATATTTACTGGAAACCCAACGCTGATTTAGCCTCTGGGCTGATGCCAACACCCACTAAGGACTGCCTTCTTAAAGCTAACTGGGGATTTTTTTTAATGTGGAGAGTACAACCAAGGCAGCTTTCAATGAAAGAGGAGGAAAAGAGACAGGCGATGGCTGACACTGGGAAACACCCACACCCAACAGGCCCTCCCTGCGACGGCCTCCGGGCCACCTTGGGGAACAGACCTTGGCGGGCCCGGCTCTCCTGTCCACTGGCTTCCTCGGGTTTCGGTTTATCTGGCAGTTAGTCAGGCTGAAAGCTACTGAACTGAGTTCAGTGCAACACAGAAATCAGTCTGGGGAGTAAGGGTTGTGTGGTTTCAACCATGCCCATGAAGAAATGAATTGGTCAGGGAATGGCTGAAACAGTGATGGCTCTCTCAGCAGACAGGTGGGCAGTGATGCCTGGACCCTGGGCCATTCTGGGCTGGGCTGTTCACCCGGGTGGGCACCAGGGACCACGACTTACGACCGTTGATCTGGGAGAACTTCAGGGCCACAGAGAGGCTGCTTCGAGACACCATCTCGCCAATCTTCTTCCAGTCGTTCCCGTGCAGGGACTGGTATATCTTCAACTTCTCGGTATCTCCTTTGCTGTACCTAAGAGGAAGAGAAAACAGGTCACAGCTGAGCAGGAACCATAAGCTTAAAGCCTGTATCCTCACTGGGCACTCTGCGGTGCTGGAAGCGGCTGAGTGGGGTGGACCATCAGGATACCAGCTCCCAGGATCCAGAGCCCTGCCCCTTCCTGCCTTGGCATCTCACCCGTGACAGTGAAGTGAAAGTCACTCAGCTGTGTCTGACTCTTTGTGACCCCATGGACTCTACAGTCCATGGAATTCTCCAGGCCAGAATACTGGAGTGGGTAGCCTTTCCCTCCTCCAGGGGATCTTCCCAACCCAGGTCTCTCACACTGCAGGTGGAGTCTTTACCAGCTGAGCCATAAGGGAAGCCCATCTCACCTGTGGGCATCCTATAAATTGGTCACCACAGTCCCTGGCCAGAGGCCTGGCTCACTTACGCAGAGGCCAGGGCAGATGGATCTCACTATTCTCCAGCCAGACCCATAAAGGTTCCAAACAATAAAACCTGGACGTTTTGACTATGCCTGCAAAGGCCAGCGCTCTCCATGGTTCAGTTTCACCAGTCACCTCGGCCTCTAGACCTGCGATGGGAAGCCCTCCTCTCCCTTCCACTTGACCCCCTGGAAAGCTCCTGCCGGCTCTTCAGATGCAGTTGAAATGGTGCGTCTTCAGTGAGGCTTTCCTGACTGTCAGGGCTGGCGGTGCCCTGCTATCCCATTACTGCCCCTGTCACAACTTCCAACTGTGTGCTGTGGCTCCCTGGTTTGCCTGACCTTCCCTCACGCCACCACTGGCCAATGGAAACGTTGTCTGAGTCAACTGTGTCACTTAGAAATTTCTAGGGATTGTGTGAAAATTACTTTTATTTGTTTTTAGATGAGTTGATTTAATAACACATTTTATTTAACCCAATGTATTAAAATTTGAGTAAACTCCGGGAGTTGGTGATGGACAGCGAGGCCTGGCGTGCTGCAGTCCATGGGGTAGCAAAGAGTCGGACACGACTGAGCGATTGAACTGAACTGAACTGAATGTATTAAACCTGCAGCCATTTCAACATGTAATCAGAACCTCAAAGTATGAATAAGGGAGCTTCCCTTGTGGCTCAGGGGGTAAAGAATCTGCCTGCAATGCAGGAGATCTGGGTTCGATCCCTGGGTTGGGAAGATCCCCCGGAGAAGGGAAGGCTGCCCACTCCAGTGTTCTGGCCTGGAGAATTCCACGCACTAGGACGCAGAGAGTCGGACGTGACTGAGTGACCTTCACTTCACTTCTGCTCCACACTAGGCCTTCTAAATCCAGTAAGTATTTTATTCTTCAGAACAGCAAGGCTTGGACTAACTACGGCTTGAGTGCTCCACGCCGTGTGAGGGTGGTGGTCCCGAGACGGGCAGCACAGCTCTGCAGGGGATGTCCTTGGAGGCAGGGCCCTGTGGACTTTCTGCGCTGTGGTACCCGTGGTGCTTGACACATAATAGACACTCAATAAAGACATGACAGGTGGCTTAGCACAAATCAGTCAGTTTAAGGAAGTTAAGGTTTATGAACCCCACATAAAAGCAAAGATATTCAAGAAAAGAACTAAAATGCACTATAAAGAGATTTTTGAGGTCAAACACCTAAAATGTTTAAGTGAAGAAAAAGCCATCTTTATGACATTCTACAATTCCTTCTGGATGGGGTGGGGGAAGTGGTGGGTGATGTTATTACTAATATGACATGAAAGCAGCCTTTATAAAATACTAACCATCTCTAGTGATAGTGATCCACAACTATCTCAGGACAGTTAAGATTCCAGCATTCTCAGAAATGTATCTAAAATGCAGAGAATGGTTGAATGGCAATCCTTCACCACTAAGAATCAACCTTTCCAGCAGTCTCCTTCTCAGGGCAGGCAGGGTCTTACTGAGATTTAAAAAGGACTTAAGAGCACCTTTGCAGCCACAGAAAAGAGGTGCCTAGAAACTGAGTGGACAAAAATGAGGAAACAAGTGTTCTGACCTCTGCAGCCCCTTGGAGCCTTTCAATTCTTTGACTTTTGACTTCCTGTGGCTTTCCCACTTAAGAATTCCTTAACCTGTAAAACATGCTTAGGGTACATGGCCAGCACAACATAAATGTGGCACCAATGAACTGCATGATCAGAACGACAGATTTCCATCATTCTAAAACCGTCATTCCCACACCTGCTGCTGCTGCTGCTAAGTCGCTTCAGTCGTGTCCGACTCTGTGCGACCCCATAGACAGCAGCCCACCAGGCTCCCCCGTCCCTGGGATTCTCCAGGCAAGAACACTGGAGTGGGTTGCCATTTCCTTCTCCAATGCGTGAAAAGTGAAAAGTCAAAGTGAAGTCGCTCAGTCATGTCTGACTCTTAGCGACCCCATAGACTGCAGCCCACCAGGCTCCTCCATCCATAGGATTTCCCAGGCAAGAATACTGGAGTGGGTTGCCATTTCCTTCTCCAATGCGTGAAACTGAAAAGTGAAAGTGAAGTCGTTCAGTAGTGTCCGACTCTTAGCGACCCCATGGACTGCAGCCCACCAGGCTCCTCCGTCCATGGGATTTCCCAGGCAAGAGTACTGGAGTGGGGTGCCACTGCCTTCTCCTCATTCCCACACCTAGGTTACCGCATTTGTCAACACTGATCTAGCAAAAGTGTTCTTTTAAGTCCCACTGAACATGTCATCGCTGGTGAATTTTCTTAAAGTTCTGTCCACAGCTGTGTGACACTGGGACTTGGGGAAGGGTGGGGACAGGTTTCAGTCCGCATGAACACCTTTCCTCTATTTCAGCTTTATTTCTTTCAGCAAAAGTTTCAAAAAAGAAACCAAGGTCATATCTGTGTTAAGATCTGATAACGCGTATGTCTTGGTTTAAAATCATGGTGCTAAGGAGGACCTGATGGCCCTGATAGGTTCACACTGTCTGCCTCCTGGAGGTGGGATCAGTGGTTGAGCCCTTGGTGGCTGTCTGGAACCTCATGGGCGGGAGCTGATGCTTTTCTGCTCATCCCTTTGTTCTGAAGCAGAGTGCTTACCTACAACCAAGGCTCAATCTACATTTGTTTTATTTGGAGTGTTAGAAACAGACCATAATTGGGTATTTTATTTAGGAAAAAAAGAAAGGAAAGACTGTCCATCGCCCCATGAAACTCTCTGCACTGATGCAACTGAATCACGCTGGGATGACCTTACTCGTGGCTCAGCTCCACCTTCCAACATTCACCGGAAACCCAAAGTACTGGGCTCTGTGCTGCAGACACGCTGCACTGAGAAGGGGCGTCTGGGCTCCCAAGGAGCTTACAGCTTGGGAGGCCACCAAGAAAACCTCACGAGGAACGGCAAGAGGCAGCACATGGCGAGTGCTAAGATAAAAGCAGAAAGAAAAACTAGGGGTTTAAAAGAGGGATATTGTGGAAGATTAACTCAAGAGGTGACACCTGAAAGGGTCCTTGGAGACATACACATGGCAACACACCTCGTTTCGCACACAAGAATCTTCACCATCTTGTTGTGGACCCTTTGACTTATATTATCACAAAGACCAGAGAAATGTCCTGTTCCCGTTTTTTTCTTACCTGCCTTTGTAATTGTTGACATCGAACATCTTCTTTGCTCGATAATATACGAGTTTCCAGGGCCGGGCAATGCCCTTACCTGAAGCCAGAACAGATGGTGGTCAGAGGGACACCGGGAGTGTGGCAGGGAATGCAGTTGCAATTATAAAAGAAACCCAGGAGAGCCCCTCTTTACTACACGAGCAATCCTAGACCCCAGGTGGAGGCTGGGATTTCCTATGGCCTGCAGGAAGCTGTCTTGGGAAGCAGATATATTGATATAAAATCCCATTTCCTTGATGGTCTCTGAAAACTACATGCATAGTATGGAGGCTCTCTGGCTTCTGGTCTACTAAATTCATGAAAAGAACCTCATAAGGCACAGGCACTGAATTAGGAGAAGGGGAGGCTGAGGTGGAGGACACATGCCAGCAGTTCTCTATAAGATAAAACAAAAAACTTTTCCAAGCAAATAAGCTTTCTCCTGCTTTTCCACTCCAGAGATGAAACGGTCCCCCAGCCGGGGCTGACTGTTCTGCTTTCCTTTGTGCATTCCAGACAAAAACCTAAGAAATCCTCCTCTTTAAATACAACAGAGATTTACTATTATTATTATTAATTTGTCTCCACCAGGTCTTAGTCGTGGCGTGGAAATTCTTTCAGTTGCAGCATGTGGGGTCTAGTTCCCTGACCAGGGATCAAACCCAGGTCCCTTGAATTAGGAGCACCGAGTCTCAGCCATTGGACCACCGGGGGAGTCACAAGAGATTTTTTTTTCAGTCCAAACCTATACTGCTTCATGACCTTCTCCGACTTTCCAAGGATACCTCCAGGACGAGGGTCCCAGCTCAAGCACACACATGGCTCTACTTAAAGACCCTGGGAGATGCTGGCACACAGAGGGATGCGCTTTTTGCAGTATATGCAAAAAAAAAAAATACACAGTACAGGACTGTGAGAGGACCCCAAACTGCAACTGTTACCTAGTAGCAGAGAGTCGGACAGGACTGAGCGTAAGCATGCAGGAAACCCGGAAGCTGATCATTCCTTACAATACCTGTCAACGCGCTAGTGAGCACGTTCCAAAGCCCTGGAAGTACAGGCTGGCAGTAAAAGGACTGTTAACACAGCAGCCACCACACGCTGCGGCAGTGGTGGGCCAGGGCCCGCGCTCAGTAATCGCCGTGATCACACATGTAAGGCTGGAAGGCTGTGGAGGCTCAAAGAGCCCCAGGTCTAAACTTACCAATGTGCACTCGGAACGCGTATTTCCTCTTTAAGTCGGTGATCACAGACTTCTCCTCCGGGTATCTGTCTGTGTACAGCAGCTTGTCTGCGTTCTCGATTCCCGTCAGGGACAGGAATTCTTGCACATTCTTCTCCAACTGCTGATTTTCCTTCACGGAAAACTTGCCAAATTTAATAGTGACACCTAGGATTGGGGGGCGGATGGGGGGGAGAAAAAGGCACCAATGTTAAGTCTTTAGCAACTTATGACACAGTGCCTATCAGCCCCTCCCCTCGGGTCAGGGAGCAGCCCCCGCCTGGGCCCTGGACATCTGCTCCCCTAAAGAGTTCAGCTCAAGCCACTCTGTCCTCCCCAAGTCTCCCCTGGTCATCCTACTCCAGTGTGACCTCTGCTGTGCCATCAATCCCTTCTTATACAGTTACTTTAAAGAAATATTAAGAGTAACATACATTAAAAATTCAAACTATTGAAACAGAAGTTTAAAAGAAGCCCCCTTCACTCTCCTCTGCCACCCAGTCCCCTAAAGCAGTGCTGCCAACTGGCTTGCGCTTACGTGAACACGTATGTGTATTGTGTGTGTGGGCCTTGGGGGATGGAGGGGTCAAGGTCACTGCGACTCACGTTCTATTCCTTGTCATAATTCCAAGCACTCAAGTCTCATTATTAATGACTGCGTTACACAGTACACCTTCCCATTCTTAGACTTAATTTTTGGCCAAGCCACATGGCATGTGGGATCTTAGTTCCTAACCAGGCATTGAACCTGTGCCCCCTGCAGTGGAAGTGAGGAGACCACTGGACCGCCAAGGAGGTCCCAGACTTATTTTTAAAATCTTTTCATAAAATACACACTAATAAAAATGTCAGCATAAAATACAGAAATAAAATGGGGTCCTTTATAGATACTGCTCAATGAATTGTTCTTCTTGCTTAGTTTGTCTATTTTTTAAAAAACTAATCTTATCAACATGATGAATTCTACAAGGCCAACGCCCCCTTTTACTTTTGTCAGTAACCAGTGGCACCGGGTGTCACACGGCAGACAGTCATGAGTAAATACCACTCACTTGCAGCACGAAGCCCTACACTTGCAGTTCATTCTGAAATCCAATAGGCTTTTTGAGAGGTTCTTGTAACACAGTGAAATCAACGAGGAGACCAAGCCAGGTAATGCTTGAAACCATGGCAACTACCACCAGCTCACCCTCCAATTAACACCCTGGAAATTACATCTCATCAAAGCCGATATTTGATACAAGTATTTTCATTTAATCTCACTGGTGCATCCTTCCCAGCCTCTTAGCCACTTAACCTCTTTCCCCACATCTTCGAGGCTTCATCTGTGTTCACTGGGTTCTTTCAGCCTTGTTCTTCCCTCATCTCCCCTACCAAAACTTGCGTCAAAAAAGAGGAAAACCACTGCACTTTATTTTGCTAATTTTATAGCACAGATGATGGTTCTGGAAGGAGATGAAGCTGAAAGCAGCTAAGGGACGCTTCCCGTAAACCTATAAAGCGGAACTTGTGCACCAAGGAGGTCCGGGCAATTTACACACATATTAATAGCGAAGACGTCTGACCAACGTTCAGGCTCAGGCCACAAGCTCACCCTGGGCTTTGAACTCTTTAAACCGCCCCAGGTCATCTCGGTACATCCGCTTGATGGTGGTGGCAGCCCTGTCCTTGATGTCCGGGATGAATTCCTGCAGCTGCTTCACTGCAGACTCCAAGTCCACCTCCGGATCTTCGGAATCTCGCGAATCTTCAGATAAGTATTTAGCTACGGAATCTTTAGCCGAATTGCTTTCGTCGTCATTTGTAGGTTCTGACCTATGGAGAAAAACTGGGTTGATTAACCTCGATGGGTCACATGCCCAATGGCTTTCAGACTCTTTTCTTACAATGACTCTCATTTAGACTGTGACAACATTAAAGCTTGCAGGGATCCTGCAGTTGATTCAGTCCACGACGTCTGAACTCTTTAATGTACTGAACAGCTTTACTAACTCGATATGCCTTTGGGGCCGACAAGAAGGTAAACACGCAGCCCTAAGCCCTATTTCCACAAGGTACTGCTTCTTATATTAGTGTTTCTCAACTTTATTGTTTCAGACATTGACTTCCTCATAAACCAGGCCCTCTTCTACGCTCATGGATACTCAAGACACCTCCGGGACTCTTTCAGTGAGTTACGTTCTGTAATAATGGTCATTAATTAGGTAAGTCAATATTTAGGGTCTTCATAGTTACCACTACTTCAGTACAGTTAACAACGGCCGTATTTTTTCCCCTTTGCAGTATAAAGAAACAGTTTTCTAATTCATCCCCAGAAACTTCCAATCAGCTGTCCAAAGCTAGCTGATATAGTTGACTAAGAAGTCAACTATATCAGCTAGCTGCTCAGACAGGTAACTGAAAAATGAAACTGAAACTGTATGCGCTTGTCTGAGCAAAGGGTCAAGTCTTCACAGGTTCACAGCTCAGTACAAGAACCAGGAGCCCGGAACACTCCTGCCTCATTATGAGTGATCTAAAATGCCCTGATGAGATGACACGGAGGATGATGTGAGCTGGGCCCTAGGCCATTTAAAACTTCTACTTCAAGCCAGGACAATCTTCTAGTCAGCAAAGAGAAGAAAGTCACTGATAAGGAAATGGGGAGGAAACCTGTCCCAAGCGCCCGGAACTCAGATAACGTGGTTTAAGAAAACTCCTGCATTTATTCATCAGCCGGCATATTTAAACGATAACTATGTAAATAACAATATCCAAACTTCTTTTATTTGGGAGAACCCTAATTGAAGTTTTCTTCAGCTCCAGTAACATTCTAAGTCCTCTAATCCTTTCTCCTATCCATGTGCATATAGACAAAGGTAACTTTGGGGTCTTAAAATGCCTTTTAAACTTATGCATAGAATTTCAGAGCCAGAGAGTCAGAGACATAAAGAAGGAACTTAGGGTTGTGGTGGCGGGGCGGGGGAAAGGGGGGAAGATGGGAGGAAGGAATAGTTGCTGGGTTGCGATGGACAAGCACACACTGCTATATTTAAAATGGATAAACAACAAGGACCTACTGCATAGCACAAGCAACTGTGCTCAGTGTTACGTGGCCGCCTGGAGGTGGGGGGGGCGGGGGAGGGGCGTGTGCAATTTGGGGGAGAATGAATACATGTATATGTAAGGGGTGAGTCCCTTCACTGTTCACCTGAAACTATCACAACGTTGTTAATTGGCTACACCCAATACAAAAGAAATGGTACGGACCTAATTAGAAGCAGAAGGTATTAAGAAAGAAGCAGAAATGGTAGGGACCCAACAGAAGCAGAAGATATTAAGAGGTGGCAAGAATACACTCAAGAACTGTACTAAAAAAATCTTCACGACCCAGATAATCACGACGGTGTGATCACTCACCTAGAGCCAGACATCCTGGAATGTGAGGTCAAGTGGGCCTTAGGGAGCATCACTACGAACAAAGCTAGTGGAGATGATGGAATTCCAGTGGAGCTATTTCAATTCCTGAAAGATGATGCTGTGAAAGTGCTGCACTCAATATGTCAGCAAATTTGGAAAACTCAGCAGTGGCCACAGGACTGGAAAAGGTCAGTTTTCATTCCAATCCCAAAGAAAGGCAATGCCAAAGAATGCTCAAACTACCGCACAATTGCACTCATCTCACACGCTAGTAAAATAATGCTCAAAAGTCTCCAAGCCAGGCTTCAGCAATATGTGAACCATGAACTTCCAGATGTTCAAGCTGGTTTTAGAAAAGATAGAGGAACCAGAGATCAAATTGCCAACATCCGCTGGATCATCAAAAAAGCAAGAGAGTTCCAGAAAAACATCTATTTCTGCTTTATTGACTATGCCAAAGCCTTTGACTGTGTGGATCACAATAAACAGTGGAAAATTCTTCAAGAGATGGGAATACCAGACCACCTGACCTGCCTCTTGAGAAACCTGTATGCAGGTCAGGAAGCAACAGTTAGAACTGGACATGGAACAACAGACTGATTCCAAGTAGGAAAAGGAGTATGTCAAGGCTGTATATTGTCACTCTGCTTTTTTTTAACTTCTATGCAGAGTACATCATGAGAAACGCTGGGCTGGAGGAAACACAAGCTGGAATCAAGATTGCCGGGAGAAATATCAATAACCTCAGATATGCAGATGGTACCACCCTTATGGCAGAAAGTGAAGAAGAACTAAAGAGCCTCTTGATGAAAGTGAAAGAGGAGAGTGAAAAAGTTGGCTTAAAGCTCAACATTCAGAAAACTAACATCATGGCATCCGGTCCCATCACTTCATGGCAAATAGATGGGGAAACAGTGGAAACAGTGGGTGACTTTATTTTTCTGGGCTTCAAAATCACTGCAGATGGTGATTGCAGCCATGAAATTAAAAGATGCTTACTCCTTGGAAGGAAAGTTATGACCAACCTAGATAGCATATTAAAAAGCAGAGACATTACTTTGCCAACAAAGGTCTGTCTAGTCAAGGCTATGGTTTTTCCAGTGGTCATGTATGGATGTGAGAGTTGGACTATAAAGAAAGCTGAGCGCTGAATAATTCATGCTTTTGAACTGTGGTGTTGGAGAAGACTCTTGAAAGTCCTTGGACTGCAAAGAGATCCAACCAGTCCATCCTAAAGATCAGTCCTGGGTGTTCATTGGAAGGACTGATGTTGAAGCTGAAACTCCTAATACTTTGGCCACCTGATGTGAAGAGCTGACTCATTTGAAAAGACCCTGATCCTGCGAAAGATTGAGGGCAGGAGGAGAAGGGCAAGACAGAAGATGAGATGGTTGGATGGCATCACTGACTCAATGGACATAGGTTGGGTGGGCTCCGGGAGTTGGTGATGGACAGGGAGGCCTGGCGTGCTGCGGTTCATGGGGTCGCAGAGTCGGACACGACTGAGTGACTGAACTGAATACAAAAGTAAAAAAAAAAAATAGTTCTCATGAAAACAGAATCTAACTGCCTTATTATATACATGAAGAAAGGAAGGTCCCTGACAAGTTATGCAGTTAGTTCCGCACGTCACTCTACACCCGGATGGTCCACCTCTTCATGATTTCTAGCACTCACTATAGCTCGGCTAAACAAAGAGGTCACAGGCAGGATTCACACACAAGACGTACACCATCATGTTACCTCTGCACCTTTTTGGAACAGGCCTGGGGATTCTCCTCTTGTCGCCTGGGTTTCGCACTTCCTTCAACCAAGGTACCTTCCAGGGAATCAAGAGGCATGTCCTCAGAGCTCCTCCTGGGCACTGAAAAATCACCAGGCTCCACGGTGCTCTCAAGAGATCTTCGCTTCCTTTTCTTAGACTTTTTCTTGAGGCCGCTGGAATCCTGACTGCCTCCTGAAGTCTCGACCTCGTCGGCTACTCGGGATCCCTCCGAGTACACACTCTGGGCCCTCTCGGGCGCAGCCAAGGCCTCGAATTCTGGGGGATCTGGATGCTTCCTCTTCCTTTTCCTGGACTTGCTGTGACCCGCAGACATTGAGAGTTGCACGATTCCCTCTTCTTGGTCCACTTGAGGCTGCGGTTCCTGCTCCTGGGAGGCTGCCCTGGGCAGGGCGATGCTTGCACCCGGACTTTCCTGGACAGCATCCCAGGATTCAACTTCCCTCTGACGTTTTTTATGCTTTTTCTTCTTCTTCTTCTTCCGAACTTCACTGTGCAGCTCCTCGGACGTGTTTTCACGTGGCTTAGTACCTGAATGGGGTTCGTCTACTTCAGGCCGTTCTGTCGACTTCTGCTCCTTGCTCGCATCAACGTAAACGACGTCCACATCGCTTCTGAAAGGTGTGTTCTCAATATTTTCTTTATCCACCAGGATGTACGCAACACCTGTTTCCTCGTCGACTCCCGAAGCACTTTTTCTTCTCTTTTTCTTCTTTTTGGGTTTAGATGTGGCCATTTCAGTCTCATCGCAGATTTCTGATATCTTCAAAGGAGAAGAAACGAGACGCTGGCTGGCCTTTCTCTTTTTTTTACTCTTTGTTATGTCACACTGCTCGTTTGCCAGGGGGGCGGCTCTGAAACTCTCCTGGGAATGCCTCCGATGTCTGTCCTTATGTTTAGAATGCTTAGCCTTTTTCTTCACGAAAATGGGAGTTTGGGTTTCTAAGCTGCTTGATTCTCTTTCCATTTTACTCCTGTAGGGGAACTTAACAACACAGTCTATTTTTGCAGAGCATTTTATACATTAGCCTCAGAATAAAGAAAACAAAATCACAGAAAGATGAAATTGCATGACAAACGATAAGCCTGGAGTCATGATTATAAATGTCCTATTATTCTAAATGCACAGCAACCTCACTATAATTCACTTGTCTGCTTCCATTGCCTTTATGATATAGGAAGAAAAACCAGTTAGCTGAGAACAACGCTCTGGCCCTGGAGAAGGGAATGGCAACACACCCAGTATCCTTGCCTGGGAAATCCCATGGACACAGGAGCCTGGTGGGCTATGGTCCATGGGTTTGCAAAGAGTCAGACTAAATAACAACCAAATATATTACATTTAAAACACAAAAAAACAGTTTCATGTATCTTTTCTGAATGGATATATATGTGGCAAAACTATAAACACAGTAAACTGGCAAATCAGGGATTAGGGACAAGTAGAGAGCCAGCTCGGAAAAGGCAATGGCACCCCACTCCAGCACTCTTGCCTGGAAACTCCCATGGACGAAGGAGCCTGATAGGCTGCAGTCCATGGGGTTGTTAAGAGTCAGACAGGACTGAGCGACTTCACGTTCACTTTTCACTTTCATGCATTGGAGAAAGAAATGGCAACCCACTCCAGTGTTCTTGCGTGGAGAATCCCAGGGACGGGGGAGCCTGGTGGGCTGCCGTCTATGGGGTCACACAGAGTCGGACACGACTGAAGCAACTTAGCAGCTTAGCAGAGAGCCAGCTTCTCTCATATCTGTAAATTTTTCTTTCTCTTCCTTTTTTTTTTTAGGCCACGCCCTATGACGGCATGTGGGATTTCAGTTCTGTAACCAGGGATCCACCCTTGTTCCCTGCAGTGGGAGTGCAGAGTCTTAACCACTGGACTGCCAGGAAAGTCCCTGCAGTCTTTTATTTCTTAACTGGAGTAATGAGTACAGGGGTGTTTGTTATATTTTTGTCTACGCTTACTTGACTGCCTTAAATAGTTCACTTTATAAAGCAAGGGGCAGAACAAGGGCACAGGCTGCTTTCACTTGTGTTAAAAGCAAGCAAATGAAGGATATAAATGTACTAAGTATCTACAAAAGGGAAAGACAGAAAAGAAAGTTTTCCTGATTGCTTGGGCTTTGTCTATTCCCCAGACAATATACTTTCACAGCAAACTATTTCTCTTTTACAGCATTTAGCCCAGCTGTGGTTCACAGCGAGGACAGCAGGCAACCACTGACCTCAAGCTAAAAGATTACCTCTTTGAGAAAGAGGCTGAATGGGCCTTATTAGTGGTTCAAAGAAGAGTCCAAGTTCTGCAGTTAGTTGGAATGAAGTTTAATAAGGCCTCCAAGTCAGTTCTTATACAGAGCATGTGCACTCTGGAGGTTAAGTACAGGAATAGAAATGTACTTCACAAAAGACATGGTTAAAAATATAATTTTACAAACATGTCTTCTAACTCTCCTTGCTCTGTACTGCTTCTGGTTTCAATTTTTAAGACTTTACTTCTCTGTAAGTAGGAAGTATGTTTACAGGGTTCAAACATCAAAGTGACCTCTGCGTAGCCCTCCTCCTTCTCACACCGAAGGTGCATGAGTGCTAAGTCACTGTGCTTGTGTCCGGCTCTTTGTGACCCTCTGGACTGTAGCCCACCAGGCTGTTCCCTCCATGGGATTCTTCAGGCAAGAACACTGGATTGGATTGTTGTTCCCGCCTCCAGGGGATCTTCCCCACCCAGGAATCAAACCTGGGTTGATTGGCAGGCGGGGTTTTTATCACTGGCACCACCTAGGAAGCCCCTCACACGGTGTCTGTATTTTACGATCTGCATTTTGTGATTTGCAGTTAACAGATTCTGGAGACCTCTCTGTATCAACGGTCTTTCAATTCGGAATGCTATGCATATTTTCTACAGAAGGTACCTACTTTTTCCTAGGTAGTAAAGAAACTGTAAGAGTTGTGGGGCTTCCCTGGTGGTCCAGTGGTTAAGAGTCCCCGCTACCAATGCAGCGGACCTGAATTCAATCCCCAGTCCAGGAAGGTCCCACATGCTGCGGAGCGACTGGGTCTGCGCTCTAGAGCCCGTGCTCTGCTCTGCAACAAGAGAAGCCCCCCGATGAGAAGCCTGTGCACTGCACCCAAGAGCAGCCCCTGCTCGCCACAACTGGAGAACGTCCCTGCAGCAGCCAAATATTAAAAAAAAAAAAAAGAACTGTGTAGCTGGAAGGTCTGGGAACGACAAACATGTGGACTGATCAGACTAAAAGCCAAATCCCCAGCCTCATGATTGTACCTTCAACGGAGGCACCAGGAGCTTTGGTGGAGGCCTCTCGTCCTGGCATCACTCAGACACATGGACACCCATCTCTGACTCTCTGAGACCTCAGCTGTAAGCAGTGTAACGGCTGCAACTCGATGGCCTGTTCAGAGAGGGCCCAGCGGGCTTTGGCTGTCTCCTCCACTACCAGAGCCCCAGCGTCTAGCAGTGCCTGGTTCACGGGAGGAATCCAATAAACACGTTTTGAGAATGAATTAATGCTTTCTCTTTGGTTGCTCTGGAACTGTTAAGAACAGTTGGAGGAAAAAACTCACAACTGGGCAGATGGGCACTGCTTTAAGCCCTTGGCTGCTTACGACAGCTGGGACCTGAGCAGTGACCAGCAACTGAGCCCTGTCTCTCTAGTTCTGTGCTGTCCAATACGGCAGCCACGAGCCACACGAGGCTGCTGAGTACTTAAACGTGGTTAGGCCAAACTGCGTCTAAGCGTAAATACATACTGCATTTCAAAGACGTGCAACAGAGACAGAGAAAGAGCTCACCCATAACTGCTGTTTATTGCTTTCACGATGAAATGATGGTTTGGATATCGTTCAGTATGTGCATTCCTACTTATCTTTCCTTTTTATTTTTTAATGTAGCTACTAGCAAATTCTAAATGACACACGTGGCTTGTGTTCTTACGTTTTCTGAGAACAGCAGTGCTCCAGAAGGCTCACTTGCCTACTCTTCTTGAAATGGTTATTTCAAATCTCCCCAGGTGGCGCTAGTGGTAAAGAACCCACCTACCAGTGCAGGAGATATAGAAGATACCGGTTCGATCCCTGGGTTGGGAAGATCCCCTGGAGGAGGGCATGGCAACCCACTCCAGTATTCTTGCCTGGAGAATCCCATGGACAGAGGAGCCTGTCGGGGTACAGTCCATGGGGTTGCAAAGAGTTGGACACGACTGAAATGATTTAGCACACACGAATTTTGTAGCTCAACAAGCTACAATATTTCATCCTTCACTCTGACCTGAAGTAGATTAACTTGCCTCAGACCTCACAGCCTTACACACATTAGCTAAGAAATATGTTCCCCCAAATCTAACATGTTTGCCTGCATTTGCCCTGTTCTCCCCTCTTGCTGCTGCAAAGGAAGTGTTTCTTCTCCTGTCAGAGACCATTTCTTCCCTGTGTGCTGGATCCAACCTCCTCCTCCTCCTCCTCCTCAGAGCGATGGTGATCCATCAGCTAACCAGTCTCTCCCCTTCTGCCTCCTGCACTGGATCCCTTCTAGCAATGTCCAACAATCTTCAGACTATTTTCTAACTTAAAACACAAGGATGCCACTATCCTCCAATCCCAAAGTCCCATCCAGCTATTCTCTTTCCTCCCTTTCACAACAAAACTTCTTTTTTTTTTTTGCCACACCACACAACTTGTGGGATCTTACTTCCCTGAAAGTGAAAGTCGCTCAGTCCCATCCAGCTCTTTTGACCCCATGGATTATACAGCCCATGGAATTCTCCAGGCCAGAATACTGGAATGCATAGCCTTTTTCCTTCTCCAGGGGATCTTCCCAACCCAGGAATTGAACCCAGGTCTCCCACATTGCATGTGGACTCTTTACCAGCTGAGCCACCCTGACCAGGGATCAAACCCGTGTCCCCTGTAGTGCAAGCATGGTGTCCTAACTACTGGACCACCAGAGAATTCTCTCGAGCTCTCTTAATAACAATGAACAGAGCAGATAATTCTTTTAAATATTCATTTACCTTCCATCCGTTTCTTTCTTTTTGGTAAATACCTTGTATGTTGCTCCTCCTGGTTTCTTGAACTTAGCACAACCTTTTATATATAGGGTCACTTCCCCACTAAAAACCATTTTTTTTTTTGGCCTCTCCATTGTTCTTAAGACAGAATCCCAAATCCTTACACATCTACCATTCCCTTTATGATTTAGTCTGGTCCAAGACCACCTCTCCACCTCTCGTTTTTCTGTGGGTTTCAGACATCCTGTTTTCTTTATGTCCCCAGAATATACCATATGTTTATCAGGGGATTTACACAAGCACCTCATTCTCCCAGGAATGCATTTCCCTCTGCGTTACCTTTCTGCGCTGTAACTAGTCTTAAGTTTGAAAATCACTTCCTCTAATTCCTCCTGGGTCCCGCCTCCTCCTTACAGGGTTTCTCAACAATCCAGCTGTTTCCGGCACTTAGCTCTGGAGGGATGTAACCGGCCACCTAAGAGCTACGGTCTCCTCGTCCTGCTTGTTTCCTAAACGGTTCCCTGGATATGCATTTATCCCTACTTATACGCATTTATCCCTGTTTATGAGAAGGCAATGGCAACCCACTCCAGTACTCTTGCCTGGAAAATCCCATGGACGGAGGAGCCTGGTGGGCTGCAGTCCATGGGGTCGCGAAGAGTCGGGCACGACTGAGCGACTTCACTTTCACTTTTCACTTTCATGCATTGGAGAAGGAAATGGCAACCCACTCCTTGTTCACCCCAGGGGCCGGGGGAGCCTGGTGGGCTGCCGTCTATTGGGTCACACAGTGTCGGACACGACCGAAGCGACTTAGCAGCAGCAGCAGCATCCCTATTTATATGCATTTATCCCTATTTATATTCAGAATAGACCACTTCCTGTCTTGCAGGGATGTGCCCAAGCCTGGTCCCGGATTCCCTCCCCACTCTGGGGTTCCATGAAGACCCCGCTCGGCCCCGGGACGGGCATTCCGGGGCTGATAGGGAAAAAAAAAACAAACAACAACGAAAGTTCCCGCGTGGAAGGGCCTGGAGCGGCTGCGAGAAAACAGGCACCACGTCCATCCCTGGGGACCTGGGTCCAACGCAGGCCTCTGGGTAGATGAAGACAAGCGGCCATAAACAGCTTGGTTCAGACACGATCACTGGGGGAAAAAAACCGGAACAACTGAAAAGCACTCTCACCTACGGGCCAAACGCGTCGTCCCCTCGCCTTCCAATCCGGAAGTGCCGGTGTCGTGGAAGCGGATATCGTCGTGCGTCACTTCCGGCCCGCCCTCCGGCAACGCGTTGCTATGACAGCATGCCGGCCTGCTCCGGGCTGTGATTCTTAGGCCTTTGTTTTCTGCAGGTTTTGTTTCCTACCGCGATCTTTGGGAGTTGGGTGCGTCAGGGGAGGGGCTTCCCAGGTGGCGCTCGTGGTAAAGAACCTGCGGGCCAATGCAGGAGATGTGAGAGACTCTAGAGACAAGGGTTCGATCCCTGGGTGGGGAAGATCCCCTGGAGGAAGGCATGGCCACCCACCAGTATTCTTGCCTGGAAAATTGCCATGGACAGAAGAGCCTGGCGGGATATGGTCCATAGGGTCTCACAGAGTCGGACACAACTGAAGTGACTTAGCATGCACGCACAGGGCAGGGGAGAAAGTGGGATGACAGAGCTCTTCCGTCGACTTGCTGGTTCATGCCTACACTGCCATGTATTCAACGGTTTTTTTTGCTGAGGTCCATCTACACTGAACTGTGGTGTTGGAAAAGACTCTTGAGAGTCCCTTGGACTGCAAGGAGATCAGCCCTGGGTGTTCTTTGGAAGGAATGATGCTAAAGCTGAAACTCCAGTACTTTGGCCACCTCATGCGAAGAGCTGACTCATTGGAAAACACTCTGATGCTGGGAGGGATTGGGGGCAGGAGAAGAAGGGGATGACAGAGGATGAGATGACTGGATGGCATCACTGACTCGATGGATGTGAGTCTGAGTGAACTCCGGGAGTTGGTGATGGACAGGGAGGCCTGGCGTGCTGCAATTTATGGGGTCACAAAGAGTCGGAATCGACTGAACGACTGAACTGAATTGATCTACAGTCCAGGAGTGAACGGGAAGGTGAAGATTACCCGAGGAAGACAGAGAACAAGCAGATCAACCAAAATAATTTCAGATTACCCTCCAAGGAAAATAAAACAGGGCAATGTGATGGAGAACGACTGGGGTCAGTGAGTGCTAGGTTAGAAGACTGACGAGTGACCGTTGAGTTTGAAATGAAAAAAGTGAACAAAAATCGAGATGGTAGAGTGTTCCAGGCTGGGAACAGATCCGGAGGCCCTGAACTTGGTTGCTGGAGGAACTGAAAGAAGGCCAGGGCAGTGGGAGCACCGTGAAAGACAGGGGAGAGGTGGGAGGTGACCTCAGGGGTTGGCAGGGGTGAACTGGTGCAGGGTCTGATGCACGTTGAACTTCCGTGAAAGTTAGAGCTAGAAGAAGCCTCGAATATCTATTCCGATTCTTTGATTTCCACTGTGTCCCGAAGAATCATAGTTTATGATTAAAAGTAAAGTTTTAAGCAGATCATCAAGTCAAAGACAGAATGCATGCCACGCAAACTTTTTAGCCTTATTGCACAGTGAACATAACCACACCAGCGACGAGACTTCTCATTGAATCCTATAACAACCCGCTGTTGTAGGAATCTTTATTAGGTGATATCAGCCTTACCTTGGGGCTGAGAAAGCTAGTTCAGTTCAGTTCAGTCGCTCAGTCGTGTCCGACTCTTTGCGACCCCATGAACTGCAGCACGCCAGGCCTCCCTGTCACCGTCTGCGGTCACCATCTGCAGTGACTTTGGAGCCCAAAAAACAAAGTCTGACACTCTTCCACTCTTTCCCCATCTAGTTCCCATGAAGTGATGGGACCAGATGCCACGATCTCAGTTTTCTGAATATTGAGCTTTAAGCCAACTTTTTCACTCTCCTCTTTCACTTTCATCAAGAGGCTTTTGAGTTCCTCTTCACTTTCTGCCATAAGGGTGGTGTCATCTGCATATCTGAGGTTATTGATATTTCTTCCGGCAATCATGTAACTTGTCCCAGCGACTTATATTGCCCCCAGCTAGGATTAAAACCTGTGATCTTTCCATTACTCCAGGAGCCTACCCCTTGCTGTACTATTTGACCTTCTCTGTGTGAGCTTTGATTAAAAAATGAACAAGAGGGACTTCCTTCGTGGTCCAGTCGCTAAAACACTGCATTTCCAGTGCAGGGGGCTCTGGTTCCATCCTTAGTCAGGGAACTGGATCCCACACGCTGCAACTAAGAGTTCACATGCCAGCACCTAAAGATTCCACGTGCTGTAACTAAAGACTCCAGTGCCATGACTAAGACCTGGCACAGCCAAATAAATATTTTTTTAAGTGCATAATGTACATATATGTGAAAACCTGAAAGCAAAGACTAGAGAAACCATAAGCCTGCATCATACATACATAGGCCATGCTAAGTCACTTCAGTCGTGTCCGACTCTGTGCGATCCCATAGACGGCAGCCCACCAGGCTCCCCGTCCCTGGGAGTCTCCAGGCAAGAACAATGGAGTGGGTTGCCATTTCCTTCTCCAATGCATGAAAGTGAAAAGTGAAAGTGAAGTCGCTCAGTCGTATCTGACTCTTCGAAACCCCATGGACTGCAGCCCTCCAGGCTCCTCCATCACATGTCACCACTCAAAGGCTGCTCCAGGCCTCGGATGAGCAGTTGGAATTCTGGCTTGCTCTGGAAATGCAGTGCTGGTGTTGTCCACTGTTGGTGTGAAAGGCCTGAGTGCAGGTTTGTTGTCTGTGCAACTAACTCTGTGGTGAACCCCTTACCCAGAGCCTTGTAGACATTTGCACATTTAATGAAGGTGATCGTGATGAGTGAATGACCCCACAGAAGGCTGAAACTAGAAGGCAGACCAAACATCCAGGCTAGTGGTTCCCAAAACAGTGCAGCAGTTACTAGGGCAGCTCTTAAAGTACAGATTCCCAACTTTGCACATGGACTGCAGAGTGTGTTAGTCACTCACTCATGTCCGACTGTTTCCAACCCCATGGGCTAGCCATGTGTGGGCATGAATACTGGAGTGGGTTGCTATTCCCTTCTCCAGGGGATCTTCCTGACCCAGGGATGCAACACAAGTCTCCGGCATTGCAGTCAGATTCTTTACCCTCTGAGCTACCACTGTATCACATTAAAATCCATAGACATAATAGCATTCTATAAGAGAACGTCCTTATTCTTGGCAGATACATGTATTTAAGGTCAAATATGATACTGTCTCCCTGGAGGAGGGCACGGCAACCTGCTCCAGTATTCTTGTCCCATGGACAGAGGAGCCTGGTGGGCTACAGTTAGGTCTCAAAGAATTGGCCACAACTGAGCGACTTAGCACAAATGCATGATACTGTCTGCAGACATTTTCAAAATGATTCGGCAGTATGTGTGTGTGAAAGTAAACAGGGCAAATACTAAGGACCAGTGAATCTAGGCCTTGCAGATGGTGACCGCAGCCATGAAATTAGAAGACACTTGCTCCTTGGAAGAAAAGCTATGACTAACCTAGACAGCATATTAAAATGTAGAGGCATTACTTTGCCGACAAAGGTCCATCTAGTCAAAGCTATGGTTTTTCCAGTAGTCACATATGGATGTGAGAGTTGGATCATAAATACAGCTGAGTGCCAAAGAATCGATGCTTTTGAACTGTGGTGTTGGAGAAGACTCTTGAGAGTCCCTTGGACTGCAAGGAGATCTAACCAGTCAATCCTAAAGGAAATCAGTGCTGAATATTCATTGGAAGGACTGATGCTGAAGCTGAAGCTTCAGTACTTTGGCTACCTGATGCGAAGAACCAATTCACTGGAAAAGACCCTGATGCTGGGCAAGATTGAAGGCAGGAGGAGAAAGGGACGACAGAGGACAAGATGGTTGTATGGCATCGCCGACTCAAAGGACACGAGTTTGAACAAGCCCTGGAAGCTGATGATGGACAGGGAAGCCTGGAGCACTGCAGTCCATGGGGTCGCAAAGAATCGGGCATGACTGAGCGACTGGACTGGACTGAATGAATCTAGGTGAAGTCTACACAGACTTTCATTGCACTCTTCTTTCAAAGTTTCCGTAGCTTCGAACTTAAAAAAAAAAAGAAAAAATCCGAAGGGGAAGGAGTATTAAAATGCAGATTCCTAGATTCCATTTCCAGATATTCTGATTCAGTGAGTCTGTATTTTTCAACTTCTCTTTATTCTGTTGCGCAAAGTTGAGTACCATTGATTTCATTCAGCTCTAGACTTTCCTCACTACCCATTTCACAGAAGAAAACAGAAGACTCAGGAAGACGACTAATCTGAGATTAGCAGTAACATCAGTCCTAGAATGCCAATTTCTATTTCATCCTGAAACGCATAGCAGCCTGCCCTGGGGGTGTGTGTGTGTGTGTGTGTGTGTGTGTGGCGAGGGAACGGCGCGGGGGGGTGGGATGGAGACGGGGGAGGGGCGCTGGGAAAAATGGGAAGGGGTGGAGAGCGGAGGGGAGTGTTTTAACTTGGAAATCAGGTGTAAATGGTCCTCTAGAAATCCGTCGCTTTTAAAATCTGTGTAGACTTCAGCTAGATCCGTAGCCCTGTGGTGATTCCTGAGTTTTCCTCGAGTAAGAAAACTCCGAAACAGGTCCAATTAGGTGGCCGCCAGTAAGTTTCCTGTAAGTCAATCGACCTGCTCCTTTCCAGCGCCGTTGGCGTCCCGTCGCCACGGAGACGGGCGGTTCCATTTTTCCTTAAGGGGTGGTCATGATTTTCTCCCCTTTTCAAATCCACAGCGAGGCTCCCAGAAGACCCTCTCATAAACCTACAGAGAGGTTTTTGTAGGTCTTAGCTCTCCTCGCAAGGAGGCGGGGGACTGCGAGGTGGGCACGCCTCCCTCCGGATGGAGCCCGGCGTCCGAGCCCCCCCCCCGGGGTCCAGGTGGTGCGTCCCGGGACTGGGGGCTCACCCGCTCTGAGCTCCGCGGCTGCCCGCCCCCAAGCTGGGAAGCGCGCTGAATCCAGCCGGCAGGCGGACTCACGGCGACCCCCCAGGATGCCAGAGGCTAGGAACTCCTGCCAGGACCTCACGCGATGGAAGAAGAAGAAGCCGCCGGTCCGCCGCACGGTCAGCCAGATCTGCCCACCCCCGCGGCGGCCCCTGACCGTGGCCGACATCCGGCCGGGCATGGAGAATGAGAGGCTGGGGGTCGTGCGGGATTCCATGTTTCAGAACCCGCTCATCGTCAAGGTGAGGCCCTCCCCACACCCACTGGCCCCTTTGCGCTCGTCCCCTCACTGGGCATCCGCGGGGCCGCGGGTTTCTACCTGTTCTGCCCGGGTCCCACCCCTCCCGCCCGAGCGCGGCGTTGGAAGCTCCAGCTCTGGTCCAGACAGACCTGGACCCCTCCCCCCTCCACGTCCTCCGGCCTTGGTGCGGTCAGTGGCAGGCCGCGTAGTCTCGCTGAGCCTTAGTTTCCTCATCCTCAAAGTGGGTCGAGAATGGAACTCTTTCAAGGGAGTGATCTCAAGGGAGTGATCGTGCAGATCGCATAAGGTAATCAATCCCTGCAGGACCGCCGACACGCGCGCGGTAAGCCCTCCACGTTGGCGGCTGTTTGCATATGTATTCGCCCGGAATGAACCCAAGGGGTGACAGACTGGTTGTCCTTACCACCTGCCAGCCCTCCCAGGGTGCAGGCCGCCTCCCTCAATTCTTCTGCACGCCGGGGCTGCTGTTATGTACGAGGGTTCTGTATCTATCCTGAAAGTATCACTTCCGTGTTAATTTCCACCCGGTCATACTCTTATGCAAAATTACGACCCGACGCATCGTCCCCACACCCACCACCAAAAAGCACAGAACTCTCTGCGATGGGGGGCCCACAGGCACCGGCGAGAGGGAGGCGCAGTTTCCAAAGAGTTCGCCTCCCCTTTGATCGCAAGCCCGCTCGCGTTAGTCAAGTTTCCAGGCTAGTGATAACCCAACGCCGTGGCATCCACGCGCCTTCCCGGGATGAGGGCGCCAGGAAAGTCAAGTTGAAGTTTGGCGCTAGGAAAGCAGGTCATGCAATTTTACCTTGCGCCACTGGAGGGCAGTGTGCCTTTAAAAATGCGCGCAGCTCCCCAGACGCTGGAGGTGGAAGGCGCAGGTAATAACCGTGGATTCAATAGCAATTATTTATCTGAACGCCAGGAGCTGCTCAGAGCTCAGAGGTTTTGGTTGTTGTTTGTTTGTTTGTTTTTGGTACAGGGAACCTAGGCTATCTTAACATCGTAGTAAGATGAGCTGAGTTAATTGGCTCCTTTGAAAACCTTGACTTTCTCCTCTTGCCTTCTTCAAACTATTGTTATGTTCCTGGGCCAGCAGCTGGGAGAAGCTGGCTTGTTTCACTGGGCACTCTTCCATCTAATATGCTCCCCTTTTTTGGCCACTCAAAGTGGAGCAAAGTTCTTCACCTATTTCTAGGTGAGAATAGCCATTCTCAGAGGACAGGTGCCTCCCACAGATGGGATCAAGATCAGACATTCTGGGATCAAGAGGACATCAACATCCCTGCCTCTGATCATTGCTTTTACTCAAGCAGTTACTGATGGGCCAACACCTTCCTACTTCAGTACAAAATGGACAGACAACACAATGGAGTTATTCTCCATGGCGAATGAATAGTGTGTGATACCCATCCCAAGCTACCATATAGACATAAAGACACATATACAATATAGGTAGATGTGTAGATATACAGGTGGCGCTGTGCTGAAGAGTCCGCCTGCCAATGCAGGTAGATGCAGGAAACACAGGTGCAGTCCCTGGATTGGGAAGATCCCCTGGAGGAGGGCGTGGTGGTCTACTCCAGTATTCTTGCCTGGAGAATTTCATGGGCAGAAGAGACTGGCAGGCTACAGTCCACAGGGTCACAAAGAGTCGGACACGACTGAAATGACTTAGCATGCACACACATACATATTATACACGTATGTTTTGCATATGTATGCGCACATGTATGTACAATATACATGTGTATGTATATTGTGTCATACATACATGTGTATGTATATAATGAGCTTCCCAGGTGGCTCAGTGACAGAGAATCCACCTGCCAAGCAGGAGACAAAGGTTCCCTCCCTAGGAATGAAGGAAGATCCCCTGGAGAAGGAAATGGCAGCCCACTCCAGTATTCTTGCCTGGGATATCCCATGGACAGAGGAGCCTGGCAGGCTACAGTCCATGGGATTGCAAAAAAGTCAGACACAGCTTAGCAACTAAACAACAGCAACAAACATGTATAATATACATCTATAGGTAAAAATTCCTGTGCCTTTTCCCTTTTGCTTGTACTGCGTATCAAGAAAGACAGCATTTGGCCTCTGGATGGCGCTAGCTGCACAGCTTCCAGACATTCAGTCCTATTTCCTGAAGCTGAACTTTGGGTTGGAAAATGTACAGGAGTCACTGGCCTACGTGTGGGGGTTCTGTCTTCAGGGCCTGAGACACAGAGCCAGCAGGGACGGGGCTTGAGCGGCAGGGGGCGTCCTGGTGACTGTGCCCAGCTTGTCTCGTTGGGGCAGCTGGACTTCTTTCTTTCCTCCCTCCAGTTTTTTTTTTTTAAACGTCATTTTTTTTAATTTTATATTTTATTTTTTTAACTTTACAATATTGTATTGGTTTTGCCATATATCAACATGAATCCGCCACCGGTATACACGTGTTCCCCATCCTGAACCCTCCTCCCTCCTCCCTCCTCGTACCATCCCACTGGGTCGTCCCAGTGCACCAGCCCCAAGCATCCAGTTTCGTGCATCGAACCTGGACTGGCAACTCGTTTCATATATGCTCCCTCCAGTTTTTTATGGGCCCTAAGGTACTGACAGAGGGTGAGATGGCTGGATGGCATCACCGACTCTATGGACATGAGTATGAGTAAACTCCGGGAGTTGGTTATGGACAGGGAGGCCTTGCGTGCTGCAGTCCATGGAGTCGCAGAGTTGGACACGACTGAGCTACTGAACTGAACTGAACTGAACTGAAGGTACTTTCAGTAGCAGTTAAGATTATGTCCACATTTCAATACTGACCTCTGCTGCCAGATTTTCTACCAAAACCTGACCTAAGTAAAAGTTGCAGAAACACCGAGCCTGAGGCGCAGCCTTGACTGTTGCCTTCTCCAGACCTCTCCTGCCCTGGGCATGCTGGGGCTGTGTGGCAGGCTCTTTGTGCCAGGTTCTGGCGGGACTCAGGGCAGAAGTGACGTTCACTGGCTCCCAGGGCAGCTCTCCTCTTACCACTTCAAACTCCAAACAGCTTCCTCTATTTTAAAGAAAATTTAAATTATGAAAAAACTTGGGGAGGGAGGGTTTCAGTTCTCAAGGAAAGGAGAAGATTGAAAGTGTCCAAGATGGCGGAGCCTTTAAAAACAAAATCTTTTCAAAAATAATATATTGCTGAACTTTCTGTCGAGGCATGGCTTGTGGATTTCTTCACTGTGGCATGTCAGTTTCACGAACCCAGATTTTCAGGCCCTCCTTTCTGTGCGCTTTCTCAGTGTGCAGCAGAGGCGGGAGTACCCTCTGCCCGGGGTGTCTGCGGGAGGATGGTTGGAACTGAGATATATTTGGGTTTTGTCTCACTGTGAACCTGAAGGCTGTTGTCTATACTGGGAGAATGTAACACCATAGCTATAGTCATTTACTCCCCCGAAACTGGGGGTGTTGTTGCTCAGATTGTTTTCTCCAGTGAATAGGATCAGGGCTTTTTTTCATTTAAAATGCAGCACACTGCCTTGAACAAACACAACAGTGCTGTTTCACACCCATGGAATTTCCCGGGACGTACGCATATCAGTTATTCAAGAATGTGTCTGCAAGATGCCACCGTAAGCAAGTGAAAAGTGAAAACCTCAGACATCCAAGCAGATATTTTATCAGCAAATGCTCAGCAACCGTTTGCCTCATTTAAAACCAAGCCAACCGGCTATTGAGTGGGGCTGGTTGAATCAACCCCATGTTTTCATGTGGCCCCCAAGAAGAAGTAAATATTTTCCACTAGAAAGGGCTCCTATTCTATTGTATAAAGTGACGTGAGCCAGTTTTCCTTCAAATGTGATTCTCTGGGAAGAATAAAATTAAATAGAGAAAGAAGCCAGCTTCTCCCTGCTCGATTCTCATTCCGCCAGAACTCTGTGACTCAACATAGGATCCTGCTCCAATAGCCTTCAAGGCTCCTTCACAGAACCTGTCAGGGTTCACCCTTCCTGCCAGCCGAACTCAGCTGATAGCCTGTCAATACAATTATGGGGAGAGACTGTTTGGTTTGCTTCGCTGACAGCCTTGAATCTTCTGTCGCCCTGGAGAGGCAGGCGAGGTGTAGGGGTGGAATTTATTGAACTGAGCATCCTTAGAGAGTGCAAATGATCACGGCACCCGATTTTTTCATAATTTATCACCGACTTTGTTTTTCTGTGGGGGTTTATGTCACAAATAAGAAGTGCATGCGTTTGTAAGATAGAGTTACAGAATCACATCATTTGGGGGCTGGAAGGAGGCTTACAGCCATCTAGTCCAATTCTTTTTTTTTTTTTGAGGATCTTAAGGCTCAGAGGAGGGAAGAGACTTGCCCAAGGCGCTACCCTGACCTGCTCACCAAAATGGGGTGAGACTTACATCACCTAGCCTCCAGTCCCGTGCTCTTTTTGGCCACAATACATGATTAGCTAATGAGTGACGACCCGGATTGGTTATGTACCTATACAGCAGGTAGTCAAAAGATGTTCACCAATGAGTCTGATTCCATTACTGTTTCACACAACATGCCTTTCAGAGTGAACTCTACTAATTTCTTGGGATTTGTTCAGAGTCAAGAAATATTTACTGAATGTCCATGAAGTACTCAGCACCATGCTAAGCTCTGTTGAGGGCATAGAGGCAAATTCAGGGCTCAGCTTTTGCCTGCAAGGAGTTAATTATTCAGCTACAGGGATGGAATATATATATTTATGCACTTATTGTTGTTGCTGTTTAGTCGCTGAGTCACGTCCAACTCTCTTGCAACCCCATGCATTCCATAGGTGGCTCGCCAGGCACCTCTGTCCACATATATATGTGTATTTCATATGTATGGCATATATACGTGTGTGTGTGTTGTATATATGTGTATACACCCTTCCTGCCAGCCGAACTCAGCTGATATTCTGTCAATACAATTATGGGGAGAGACTGTTTGGTTTGCTCCGCTGACAGCCTTGAATCTTCTGTCGCTCTGGAGAGGCAGGCGAGATCTGTTTGGTTTGCTTCGTATATGTGTATATACGTGTGTAACACATGTATATTTGTGTGTGTGCACAGATAATAATGAGACAGGCAATGTCATAGGTCACCCCTTGTAAGTTTCAAGTTTCTGCACTACCTGGATGGGTTCAGATTTGGGAGGAGGAAACCCTGAGCAGGACTTAAGAGGCTTTATAGAGGAAAAGTTCTGAAACTGGACCTTGAAGGGCGAAAAGGTAGATTCTGGTCCTGGGGTGGGGGTGGAGACTAGGAGAAACCAAGCCTTCCAGGGCTGTTTGATTCCACCCTCCTCAGATCCTGAGTGTTCGCAGATTTCCACCCCAACCCCAACAGAGTTCTAGTTCCTCAGCCTTGGCACCAGCGCTGGGATCGTAGTTATCGTCATCACGAGGAAGCATTTATTTAGAGCCAGTGTGTTCAAACTGGGTGCTTGACGAAATTAGGCAACCACACTAGGAACGTAACATCTCTAATAAGTGTTGATGCTGGTGAACGTCAACACGTAGGTAGAGACAGATGCAAAGAGGATGGCAGACCCACAGTCGGGGGAACACCCCAGTGCAGGTCAGGGTCTTTTTCATGATCGAGTAAAGCGTGACAGTGTTACATTCCACTTCTGCACTGAAGACAATGTGCCTCTGATTGTTCAGATGCTTTTACATTCAATTTACAGAGTAACTGGGGAAAATACAGCATGAGGAAGGGGACTGAAATTCCACCACCATCCTAATGACAGTCTCAGCCAGCTGGTGGGAAGCTTTTATTTTTCCAGGGAAAGCTGTGGGCTCATTCATCCCTGGAACTCTTTCTCTCTCGGTCCTTTTTTTCTTTTCTCTTCCTCCTTTTTTTTCCCCCTCTTCTTTTAAATCAAAACTTCTGGCTTCCTGGCACCCAGGCACATCTTTGGTGATCAGGGTGAGCGAGCAGGGGCTGTAAGCAGTGCCCGGTCCTATGGCTGTTTCAGAAAGCAGACTTGCTCTCTCTCAGGCTTTTTACCATCATGGTAGGGGGCGCAGGTTAGGGCGGAGGCAGCTCTGCTTGAGACCTGCCTTCCTCTTTGTCCCTCTAAAGAAGGAGCCTTTAGCTCTCAAACCTCAGGAATTTGGGTTCCCCAGGATGAACCCAGCCCCTTTCTAAACTCTCAGATTGCTGGCACTAAGGCTGTTCCTCTAGGAAGAATTCTGAGTCCTGTATGGACAAGTCAGCAGTCGTTTCCAGCACCTTCCAGAACCTTCCAGGCTCACGTGCTGCTCACTTGTAGAATTTAGGCCATTTTTCCTGTATTTGAAAGACAGAGTTTTCTCGATTTAGGACTGGCCCTGTGGAGATTTCAAGCCCGTATTTCCTATTGCAGTGGTTCTTAAGTTGGTCATCTGTTTCCAGTGGCATGCGTTCTCATAAAGTGTCTCACTCAAACCGCTTGTTAAGAAAATGCACCTTATAAAAACCCCAAAACGCACCTTTAACTGTTTAAAAAGTATAATGGGAAGGCAACTCAATTAAACGTGTTCTATATGGAGACCCTAACTTGTTAGGTATGATTTGAGTTGATTTTGTGTTTGTGCTGGCCCTGCAGTAAATAAATCACAGACTGAGGGGGTTGGAAGCAAGCTCAGACCTCGATGGGCTTCTGAGGCTGGGCGATTCCGTTCCTTGAGGCCAGTGTGCAGAGCCATCGTCCGGCCCTGGGGACCCGGCTCTGTGAAACCCTAGGTTCCTCTGCTGGGCCGTCAGTCCAGGACCCTCTGGCTGGCTGGGCAAAAACAAGCCAAGGCACAGTCACAATCGTACTGCATTTTGGCGGGTTTTAGCAGATATTGTGAGTGTTGTGTGCTTCTTGCCTGACTTGTATTAAATATTTGTAAAGAAAAAAAAGATGCAAGCATTTGTTGACTGTTGGTAACAATTCAACTTTAGATGAAATTGCCACTTGACTCCTTTCAACCCAGAATTTGTGTGAACAAGGACTGTGAAAACAATTCCAGGCTACAGCTTGTGTTTTCATATGATCACAAGAGATACAGCTGTAAGTTGGCTGCTCGGGCAGGTATAAAACTGCAGCCACCACACTGGAGAGGAAGGCGGTGTGGATGGCACGCTAGAGCCAGGCAGATCCCAGGGCGGGTTCTGTCTCAGCCGCTTTCTTGCTGTGCCATGTGTGAGGTTACTTACCTTTGAGCCTCAGTTTCCTCTCTGTAAAATGGGCTGTTACAGTTAGCATCAGCTGTGGGGGAGTCATGAGGATTCGATGAGATGACTCATTAGAAAAGACCCTGATGCTGGGAAAGACTGAGGGCAGGAGGAGAAGGGGGCGATGGTAGGATGGCATGGTCGGCTCAGTGGACGTGAGTTTGGGCAAACTCTGGGAGATAGTGAAGGATAGGGAAGCCTGCCATGCTGCAGTTCATGGGGTTGCAAAGAGCTGGACATAATTTAGTGACTGAACAACAACAAATGAGATGACACGGCTGTGCCAGGCTCAGGAGGGCACTGAATAAGGGGGCACTTTGGTTATTTTCCATCATCCTGCTTCCAACACTTAAGTTCCTCAAAACAACCTTGTTCTCATTAATTGACCTTCAGTAAATGTCCTCAGTGTGAACTTATGAATGTATCATGAAACAGATCCACTCAGGGGCTTACTCTTTTCCCCCTTTGTGCTCTTTTTTGGAAAATACCATTGCCCACCATATCAGATGTTTCCTAAAGCCGTGTATCCTGGAACAGATGGGTGCGCCCTGGCTAAGGGTGAAGATAATTCTACTTCTAACTCTCTTGAGGGTTCTTGGACAAATGGCTTAATGTCTGAGCCTGTTTCCTCATTTGTAAAGTATGAGTTGGAGAAGACTCTTGAGAGTCCCTTGGACTGCAAGGAGATCCAACCAGTCCATTCTGAAGGAGATCAGCCCTGGGATTTCTTTGGAGGGAATGATGCTGAAGCTGAAACTCCAGTACTTTGGCCACCTCATGCAAAGAGTTGACTCAGTGGAAAAGACTCTGATGCTGGGAGGGATTGGGGGCAGGAGGAGAAGGGGACGACAGAGGATGAGATGACTGGATGGCATCACTGACTCGATGGACGTGAGTTTGAGCGAACTTAGGAGTTGGAGATGGACAGGGGAGGCCTGGCGTGCTTCGATTCATGGGGTTGCAAAGAGTTGGACACGACTGAGCGACTGAACTGAACTGAACTGAAAGTATGAGTGCCAGTACTTACCTTGTTTACTTCTCAAGGATGTAAGGAAGACAGATTTGAATGAGACACTATCTTACAGAAGAGATTATGGCACTCTAGAAGCAGACCAGTGGTTCTCAACCTCGAGGCGCAGTCTGGCTCCCTAAAGAACATCCAGCCATGTCAGAAGAATGCTTTTGGTTATCAGAACTGGAAAGGGCACTGCTAGTGGCTAGGAGCCAGGGGTGCCGTCCAACAATGCACAGGACGCCCGCCCCCACCACCCTAAGAAAGAAATCATCTCCCCAGGTACCAATAGTGCTGAGGCAGGGTTTCTCTAAAACCCTGAACCAGAAAACATCAACATGTGGAGGATTCATTATTAGTTCATCTGTGGTCCAGGGTCTCTTGAAAATTTAACACAAAGAAGATAGAAATGCAATGCTTTAGTTTAATTTCTTCTGTCCCCAAACTCCATTCATTGTTATGGCCATTTAATTTCTTTTAATTTTTAAAAACTTTTATTTATTGGCCGTGTTGCACATCTTGCAAGATCTTAGCTCCCGGACCATGAGGACCATTGGACCTTTTATGGCCATTTAAAATCCCTTGCCTTTTTTTTTTAATTTAAAGTTTGTTTTTTTTTTGAAACTTTGGACCATTTTTAAAGTCTTTACGGAATTTATTACAATGTGGTTTCTGTTTTATGCTTTGGTTTCTTGGCCATGAGGCATGTGGGATCTTAGCTCTCTGACCAAGGATTGAACCCACACGCCCTGCATTGGAAGGCAACATCCCAGCCACTAGACCACCAGGGAAGTCTCTCAAATCCCCTCTTTGGCTCCATGTCCTTTCCCTTCGTTACACGTTCCATTTGCTTGCTGGTTTCCGTCAGGGCTTGTCTATCTCCAGCCTCACCCATGTTGGAGTGAAAAAAAAAAAAGCATCTCCAGCCATCCGCAGAGCGTGGCCCGGTAATTCATCAGCTAAACTGGTTAGCGTGGGGCTGGTTTGTCTAGCGGCCACTGGCCGCCGCGCACAGGCTCTGTCTCCCTGGCGCGTCGCCTGCCACGGGCTTGTGTCGGTTGCGTTTTTCTCAGCATGGACTCATTTAAGATTTAAAATGGAATTGATTTGGTTCATCAGAAATTAAACTCCTGGTGGACCAGAGCTGCAGCCCAGCCCATACACTCTTGTTGTGGCACTAACTACAACATTTCAGGCGAGCAGGTCAACGTGCTTTATAAAGAAAACAGCTGTATTTTTCCACCCAACAGTTTAAAGGCCCATCAGGGTTTGGTCAAGAAACTGACTGACGTGGGTCAGTGAGCAGAAAGGTCAACATGAAGGGCACACGGGGGGAGAACAGCTAACCAAGAGCATTGTAGAAAACACATAATGAACCAAGAAAAGGGATTTTTTTGATCTTTTATATGAACCAAACAATACATATTGGCGGGGAGTGGGTGGGGGTTGGTGGGGAGGCCAATGAAGCCAGAAGCGAACAAGATGAATTTCTTTGTGTGGATCAAAACCTTTTGTGTTTGTCCAGAGGAATGAAAGTGGAGAATCAGAAGCGCTTTGATTTCGAGGTAAAACATTCGTGAGAGGCCACGTCACTGCCAGGTGGCTGGCCCTTTGGAACCAATGGCGCAACGTCCAAGCTCTCTCGCCACATCAGAGAAAAAGCCCCAGCTAGCTAGCCAAAGCTCAGAGGCTGCCCCTCTCACAAAGATGCGGGCACCCTGAAAGTCACGAAGAGGGGCAATCTTATGGCCGGAGCGTTGCAGTTAAGGGAGTTGGAAAATTTGCTGGCAGCTTTTTGGGTCAGTCTTGCTGGACTCTAGTCAGTTTGGCCATATTGCTGCCTAAAATGCCGTCTTAATGGTCCCGTTTAAGAGCTGCATTCCTGTATCCCCATGGTCTCCCACAGATCTTTAAAAACAGAGACACTGACTTTAAAACATTCGTCTTGGTGTGTGTTTGAAGCTGTCAGTGAACCCATCTGTCAATGAGCAAATATTTATTGCACACCTATAATGCACAAGGCACAAGTGGAAACAGGAGAGGTTTAAGAATTCGTTTCTAAGGAGTTTATGGTCCGGTCGGGGAGAACCAGACTCGGTGCATTAAAACGACTCCCAAAAGTCATTAGAGGTGGAAGGAGGGGCGCTGAGAGGTGTATCTGAGGGTGAAAGTAGAGCAGTATTGGAGCACCCAGGGCAGCTCAGAGAGCCTGTGCACCTGGGCTGGGGCTGCAGGGTGGGTTGGATGCCAGTGGCTGGACAGGAGAGGAGGGGGCGCCTAGGGAGGAGCTGGCCCGAGCAAGGGTCTGAAATGGACAAGAGAAGGTGCAGCCTTCACTCACTGCTTGAATTAACAGAATTAACTGCTTGTGTAGCAGACATAGAGCTAAGCACCAAGGATACGGGGGTCGGGGGAGGGGTATAAACCAATCTGGTTATGGGCCTTGCTGTCACAGAGCTTACACTCTCATAGAGAGAAACAGGCATTAAAATAAACAGCAAAGCCTGGCTGGGCTTCCCAGGTGGCTCAGTGGTAAAGAATCTGCCTACCATTGCAGGAGATGCAGGTTCGATCCCTGGCTTGGGAAGATCCCCTGGAGGAAGAAATGGCAACCCACTCCAGCATTCTTGTTTGGAGAATCCCATGGACAGAAGAGCCTGGTGGGCTACAGTCCACGGGTCGCAAAGAGTTGGACATGACTGAGTGACTGAGCAAGCACTCAGTGATGGCTGTCTGTCTGGATGGATTTGTGTTTAGCGCCTGAGGGCAGCTGCGCCTGGATGGAGGGGTGTGAGGGAAGGTCTCCTAGACTGGATGACTTGAGCTGAATCTTGACACCAAGATGAGCCAGGAGAGATAAGATGGGGGCAGAGGTAGAGAAAGGTAGGGATTGTGTGGCCTGCAGCTTATGCAATTCGGGGATCTCTTTTTAAGTAACAGGGTACAGGGACTTCCCTGGTGGTGCAGTGGTTAGGGCTCAGTGCTTTCACAGCAGGAATCCAGTTTCAGTCTGTGGTCTGAGAACTAAGATCCTGCAACTTGCATGGTGAGGCCAAAAAAAAAAAATAAGAATTGAAAAAGAAATAGTATAAAACTAAAAATGATGTTGGAAATGAGATCCAAGGCCCTGGAAGGGGCCACGTGCAAAGAAGGGCCCTGAAGATGAAGCTTCGTTAGTTTCAGGGTGAATCAACTTTGGACTGAGAGAAACTTTCTGGGAAAAAGGATGGTGTTTTCATGGGGAGGGGGAAGGGGGAAAAATGCACTGAATTGTCAGACTTGAGCATCCTCAGTTCCTCCTCAGGCTATGTGTCATCCATCCATCCATCCACCCATCCATCCATCTATCCAGCCATCCATCCATCCACCAATCCATCCATCCATCCACCCATCCATCCATCCATCCACCTACCCATCCATCCATCCACCCATCCATCCATCTATTCACCCATCCATCCATCTACCCATCCACCCATCCACCCATCCATCCATCCATCCACCCATCCACTCATCCATCCACCCATCCATCCATCCATCCATCCATCCACCCATCCACTCATCCACCCATCCATCTACCCATTCATCCATCCACCCATCCATCCATCCACCCATCCACCCATCCATCCACCCATTCATCCATCCACCTATCCATCCACCCATCCATCTATCCATCCATCCACCCATCCATCCATCCACCCATCTATCCATCTAACCATCCATCCATCCATCCACCTACCCATCCATCCATCCATCCACCATCCATCCATCCGTCCATCCACCCATCCATCCATCCATCCACCCATCCACCCATCCACCCATCCATCCATCCATCCACCCATCCATCCACCCATCCACCCATCCATCCATCTGCTCATCCATCCATCATCCATCCACCCATCCATCCATCCATCCACCCATTTATCCATCCATCCACCCACCCATCCATCCACCCATCCACCCATCCATCCATCCACATACCCATCCATCCATCCACCCATCCATCCATCCACCCATCCATCCATCCATCATCCATCCACCCATCCATCATCCATCCACCCATTCACCCACCCATCCATCTATCCATCCACCCATCCACCCATCCATCCATCCACCCATTTATCCATCCACCCATCCATTCATCCATCCACCAATCCATCCATCCACCCATCCACCCATCCATCCTCCATCCACCCATTCATCCATCCATCCACCCATCCACCCATCCACCCATCTATCCATCCATCCACCCATCCATCCATTCATCCATCCATCCATCCATCCACCCACCCACCCATCCACCCATGCATCCACTCATCATCCATCCATCATCCATCCATCCATCCATCCATCCATCTATCCATCCATCCATTCATTCAGTACTACACACTTCCTCTGGACCAGACACTCCAGGCTGCAGAACTAGTCATGAGCTCTTAGTTTCCTGCACACTCTTGTTGACTCAGAGACCTTGGGCAAGTCCCTGGAATGTCCTGAAGCCTTGGTTTCTGCACACCTGAATGGCTTTCTCCCTGAGAACCATCTGGAGCCTACCTTTCATTTGCTCATTCGACACTTTGCAAAATATTTATCAAGGGGCTGTTGGGTGCCAAGCAGCCTGCTGGGCCTGGAGGGACCTCTGTGGACAGGAGAGCCTGAGTTCCTGTTTGGAGGCAGCACAAAGCCCTGGTGAAGACAGTGTATGCGTGTGTGCTAAGTCGCTTCAGTCGTGTCTGACTCTGCGACCCTATGGACTGTAGCCCACCAAGCTTCTCTGTCCATGGGATTCTCCAGGCAAGAATACTGGAGTGGGTTGCCATGCCCTCCTCCAGGGAATCTTCCCGACCCAGGGATGGAACCCTCATCTCTTAGGTCTCCTGCACTTGGCAAGCTTCTGTACCACTAGAGCCACCTGGGAAGCCCCTGGTGAAGGCAGACAACAGGGCAACTCCCTCTTCCCTAGGGATAAGCACCGTGGAGGTGGTTGCAGTGTCAGGAGGCTAAAGTCCAAGCCCAGGGATGTGACATCTCATCCCAACCTGGAATGAGTGGAGTGGTCAGTTACTGGGTGCTGGCCGGAGTGTGTATGTGTTTGTGTTTGGGTGGGTGGTCGGTGGAGACTGTTTCAGACAAAATAAGTGGTTTCATGCCTCCAGGGCAAGGAGAAACTTGGAACTCAGGAAGCTTCAGGGAAGCAAAAGCTGAGAGGAGGCTGGGTGGGGAGTGAGGCCAGATAAAGTGGGGCTCCCGGTTGGATCTGAGAGCTGCAGGGGCCAAAGCAAGTAGGATAAACAAGACTGAGAACAGAGGGTGAGACACAAATCCAGACATCAACAGTAGGTCTAAGTGCCAGCCTCCCCCCACGCCCACCCCCGGTGCTACTGGGGACAGAGGGACCCATGCCTGGCTGCAGGATGCTGCTGGTGGACTGGAGGAATCGTCACGAGCCCTTCTCTGCTGGGACAGACGTGGTCATTGCAGCCTGGGACCCTACCAGGCTGCATGTTTGGAGCACCGTGGGTGGGATGAGCAACACGATGGTTTAGGGTTAGTGCCTGCGATTTGTTTACTTTTTGCAAGTTAAACAAGCCCCCTAGTCTGTCATTCTCTGCATTTTCCCCACATCATTTGAGGGAGCCTGTTGGGGTGATTCTGAGGGATCCCTTAGGACTGAATGCCGGGTTTCATGTCTGCCTCCAAAACCTTTATAAACTGTCACTTAAGACTTTGCTCTCTTTGTAGGCACCCAGTGGGCATAAATCTGGAGGTTTAAGCGAGTCTTTCAGAAACTCCCCTTCTAAAAGGAAAGTGTCTGGTGTTTCTGAAACCTCCATCTTTCCTTTGGCAGTAGCGTGGTCCTCTGGCGGTAGATCCTCCCAGGATCGCCTGGCAGGATGCTCGCGGGCCTGACTTCTCCTGGAGAGGGAATGTGTGCGGAGGTGGAGGCCTGGAGTCTGGGTTTCCAGAAAGTTCCTGGCTGGTGACCCGTTTGGCCAGCTGATGCTCTCCTGAGGCAGCTGACAGCAGTTGTACTTCATGGAGCCCACTGTGTACCAGGCAGTCTCTGCTGGTCCTTCTTAGGCATCACCTCCCTAAAATCTTGGCCACAATTCTAAAAATGTGGGATTACCATCGTTCCCATTTTACAGATGGGAAAGCTGAGTCTCAGAGTGGTTTCACAAGTTGCCCACAGTCATCCAGCACGTGGGTGGAGGTGCCAGGTTTTGAGAGGTCTGGGACTCTGTAGCCTGAGGTTCCAGCCACCGGACTAATCAAAAGAACTTGGTGACATCCACAGCCCTCATTGTTAAATACCTGCTAAGTGCCAGACTTTTGAGTCTATGATCTCAGCTCGATCTATGAGAGATAAAAATCTAATCCATCTACATCTGTGTGTGCGTGCGTGCTAAGTCGCTTCAGTCATGTCCAACTCTTTGTGGCCCTATGGACCATAGCCCATCAGCCTCCTCTGTCCATGGGATTCTCTAGACAAGAATACTGGACCGGGTTTCCATACCCTCCTCCAGGAGATCTTCCCAACTCGGGGCTAAACTCGCCTTTCTTGTATCTCCTGCATCGGCAGGTGGGGTCTTCACCTCTAGTGCCGCCTGGGAAGCCCCATCTATGCCTACACCTGTCTAAAAGGTCAACGTCATCCACAGGTGTGTTTTCTGTTCTCAAGGAGCTTATAGTGTACTTGGGCACATTTGCCACACCAGACGCGTGCGCGAGCCACACACACACACACATGCTCCCTAGAAGTTGCTGCACTTCTAAGGCTGAAACCTATAAGGCCAATGTGACTCAGACCTACAAGACAGACAAAACAGGTAAAAGGAGGCCCCATGGCCTGGAGTGGTCCAGAAAAGCCTGTTGGAGCTTCTGGATGACCAAGCAGGACTCAGGGGACTGAGAGGAGAAAGCTGAGCATTTTAGATGTAGAAGATGACCAGACAGGGTGAGAAGCTGGATGCCACGGGCTTGGGTGTGTTTGGAGGGAAAGTCTGGAGGGGGTGTGATAGGAAGAAGGCAAGGAGGGACCGATGCTGGGTGGCTTAAGGTAAAGCCCGCCCTTTCAGCGTGGCAACCCACTCCAGTATTCTTGCCATGAAAATCCCATGGACAGAGCACGCTGGTGGGCTACAGTCCGTGAGGGTCGCGCAACAGTCGGACGCGACTGAGCACGCATGTGCACACATATGGTCTCAAGAAGAGACAAGACGTAAAGAGAACAGGAGCATGGACACTTGGTTTCCCACGGGCGCCTGGAGTTTATGTTATTCTAAACATGTGCATCTGCGGGCCAGGGAGCCAGGAGCTCTGGGGGTGGGGGCTGGGGCTCACCAGAATGGCCCCCCCTTTCAACGGGCAGGCCTCCCCTCCTCCTCTCCCACCCACCGCCGTCCCCTCCCCGCCCCCCTAATCAGAGAGAGCAAATTGTCATCAGATTAGCGCCAGCAAAGAAAAGCACAGCCCTGCTCACCCCCGCAGTTCGTTAGCATTTAGATAGACTGGGACAGGGTCCCACACAATGGGCATCAAAGCCCGGCTCGGGCGGGTGGCAGGGCGGATTAATTCCTTTAACCAACAGGCCCGAGCTGGCCCTCACTCATTACCCTGCCTTGTCCGAGTGGCTGTTCGATTCGATTGAAGATTACGCCATTTAGGCCCTTCCCTTGTCTTCTGCCGAAACCCAGGGCTATTGAATTGCACATTCTCGTGTTGCCCTGTCAATACTCAGCGGCCTGAGGTTCTAATTCTGCTTCATTTAAACTTCATCAACTTTTCCAATCAAGTGGAAGGATCCGAAATAGGCTCTGTGAGCAGAAAGGCCCCAGCTTCCCTTTGTCAGATAATTTATTCTGTTTTCCCATCCCCTCCCCGCCTCCTCCTTTCTCTCTCCAGCCTTGCTTCCACCCTCCCAGGATCCCCCCTCCCTTTCTTTATCCCAATGCTGAAAATGAGATTACAGTATTTAAATGACTATGATAATCAATCTAGGGACCCAGAGCTGAGATTGAGGTTAATTTTTCTTAGCAGAACAAAGAAGCGTGATGCCTTTGGGGATGTGAAGGTGCAATCTGGGTTTCTTGCTCATGTGTTTTTCTTTTCCCCCCTGCAATTGCAGTTTTAGGAGTCTTTTCTTGTTACTAACTAGGCGCCGAGTGTGATTTTGAATGGGCGGCAGCCCCGAAGAGAGCAGAAATGTAATTTCGAGCTGATAAACAGCTAACGGCCTTCAATCAACAATTTTAATAGGAAAAAAAGGCACTTATATGATATGAGTACAGATCTAATGAAAGGGTGATCATTTACCTTATTTATTTTTAAACACACCAGGAATACTTTCCCACTGCGTTAGAACTAGTAATTACAGCCATGCAGTTCATCCGTGAACCTGTGGATGAGAAGTCTTGTCAGTCCGTCCATCTTCTCCCTGGCAGTTTGTGCCGCTATAAAAGTTAGGATTTTGTCATGTTTTGGCTAATTGGAAACAGGGTCATTATACCATTGAACATCGACATGAAAGTGACTTGTTCAATTGTTACCTGAAGCTTTCAAAGCTGGCCAGTCATTCTGCCGCTACCCGCCTCCCCCCACCCCTCCCCAGCCCAGCTTCTAAAACCGAGATCATCAAAATATGCATATTTCTTTGTCTCCGTTTGCTGTCTGGTCAGAGCTGTTTTACATGCTGCCACCCAATGTTATCTTTTATTTGTGTCAGGAGAAAGGATTTGACAAGTTCAGTATACAACGTTCATTTGGCAAGGCAAATTTTTCATGCCAATTTTGAGGGGGAAATGAAACTATCTTTCAACAGAATGAGCACCATCATTTTTGGACAGACTTATTATGAGAGAGAGGAGTCGCAGAACTTCATTTCCTTGCGTGATCCTGAAAAGTCTAATCCATTTTTTAAAAAGTAGGATTGGGTTTCCACCTGCAACGCTAGCTGGGGGGAAATAAGAAAACACCCATAACGTCTTCAAACAGGGACATCTCATGTTCTGTTCCCCTCCCTGCGCCCCACAAGTTATTAATAGGCTGGAATAAATTGTTCCTCTTCTCTATTATAATGAGTTTGTTTCAGACTCTTTAAACTGTGAGTGAATCTCTGACAGTTATTTACATTTGCAAAGCAAAATATTTAATAACCGCCATTGTCTGAAGGAGAGAACGAAAAACCATAAGCAACCCTATTTGTGAAGAGTGAACCCCCCCGGACCCCCAGATCCAGACTCCATCACTGTTTACCTAAAGAAGAAGCCTCTCTCACCCTCTGTGCTACCAAATTCATTTGGGGCAGTGGTTTATGGTGACATTTTTCTTTCTTAAAGCAAATATTGACTCACCACGGGGAAATTAAAACTCCATTAGGCATCGCTACATTGTACAGCAGCCTGCATTACAGCAGTCAAGCTACTATTAATTGGCTTCTTCCGCAGGAATAATTCAGGCAGGGCAGAGCGAAAGGGGAGAGAGAAGACGGATCTAAGCCATAATTTCTTAAAATGACATCATCTAAATCAGGCCAGGTGATCATTATGTGGTCATTAATCTAAATATAAAGAAGATACTACCTAATAAGACAATGAATTTATCAATACAAAAAGCTTGCAGTGGAGTTAGTGCAAGGCTGGGGAGAGTAGGTGTTAAGACACACGTGGGCCAGCCTCAACCAGGTTTGGGCAGCTCAGGACTGACTTCTCGGAGCATGAGAAGCTCTGACTCTTGCATGCGGGCATAAGGTGCCTTCCAGCCTGTCCACTACTTTCTTCCCAATGTGAAAGCTCTGCTTTTCTGTACCCTTTGCCCTTTCCTCTGAAGCCCAGCCTGAATCCCATCTGCTCCATCATGACCTCTCTGGTCATTACTGGGTCTAGTGATCTTGCCCTCTGCTTTGGATGACCAGGGCTGGTAGGGCAAAAAATGACCGCGATTGAGGTGGTTTAAAAGCAGAAATTCATTGCCTTGCAGTCTGGAGGTTGGAAATCCGGGATCAAGGTGTCAGCTCAGCCTTGAAACCTTGGATCAAAAATCAGGGGCTTGCAAATCAAAACCACTGTGAGGTACCATTTCACACCAGTCAGAATGGCTGCGATCCAAAAGTCTACAAATAATAAATGCTGGAGAGGGTGTGGAGAAAAGGGAACCCTCTTACACTGTTGGTGGGAATGCAAACTAGTACAGCCACTATGGAGAACAGTGTGGAGATTCCTTAAAAAACTGGAAATAGAACTGCCTTATGATCCAGCAATCCCACTGCTGGGCATACACACTGAGGAAACCAGAAGGGAAAGAGACACGTGTACCCCAATGTTCATCGCAGCACTGTTTGTAATAGCCAGGACATGGAAGCAACCTAGATGTCCATCAGCAGATGAATGGATAAGAAAGCTGTGGTACATATACACAATGGAGTATTACTCAGCCATTAAAAAGAATACATTTGAATCAGTTCTAATGAGGTGGATGAAACTGGAGCCTATTATACAGAGTGAAGTAAGCCAGAAGGAAAAACACCAATACAGTATACTAACGCATATATATGGAATTTAGAAAGATGGTAACGATAACCCTGTATACAAGACAGCAAAAGAGACACTGATGTATAGAACAGTCTAAAAAAAAAAAAAAAGATCAGGGGCTGGTTCTTTCTGAGGGCCACTTGGGAAGGATCTGTTACAGGATTCTATCTCTTAAAGTAGGCCATCTCCACATCTACACAGCATTCCCCCTGCATGTGTGTCTATGTCTAAATCCACGCCCCCTTTTCGGCCATGCCCATCGACTTTTCGGATCTTAGTTCCCTGACCAGGGATTGAACCGGGTTCACAGTGAAAGCACGGAGTCTCAACTGCTGGGCCACCAGGGAATTCTCCTAATTTCCCTTTTCTCTCAGGACATCAGTCATTTTGGATTAGGGGCCCACCCTAGGTTCATTATGATCTCATCTTAACTAATTACCTTTGCAGTGACACTATGGTCAAATCAGGTCACATTCTGAGGTCCTAGGGGTTGGGACTTCAACATGTAACACCTTTGGGCCTGAGTCCTGGTCCCTGGTCCATGAGTTGTGGTCAGAATAATACGACCATCAGTAGAGCGGCATCCTTTGTGTTGGACTTGACAGGCTGGTATCTTGGTGGGTGTGGCAAGCATTTAGAACTCTGTGGTCTCTTCTCCAGTGTGGTGTGGACACAATTCGTAGGACCATCATGGTGATCTTGTGCCATCTATGGTATTTTTGCCTCATTATTGGTATTTAATCCTTAAGCACAACTAATGTGGGTCACTAACAATCTGTATGGTGTTTCCAGTGGTCATGTATGGATGTGGGAGTTGGACCATAAAGAAAGTTGAGGACTGAAGAACTGATGCTTTTGGATTGTGGTGTTGGAGAAGACTCTTGCGAGTCCCTTGGACTGCAAGGAGATCCAACCAGTACATCCTAAAGGAGATCAGTCCTGGGTGTTCATTGGAAGGACTGATGCTGAGACTGACTGAAGCTCCAATACTTTGGCCACCTGATTCGAAGAACTGACTCATCGGAAAAGACCCTGATGCTGGGAAAGATTGAAGGCAGGAGGAGAAGGGGACGACAGAGGATTGAGATGGTTGGATGGCATCACCGACTCGATGGACATGAGTTTGAGCAAACTCTGGGAGATGGGAAGGACAGGGAAGGCTGGCGTGCTGCAGTACATGGGGTCCCAAAATTGGATACAACTTAGTGACTGAACGACATCAAATGGGAAGCCAATGAAGGCTGTTGAGCAGTGAAGCAGTAATCGGGACTGGAGGTGGAAGGATGTGTCGGATTGGCATTAGAAAGGCCCTTCTGGCTACAGTGTGGAGAATGGACTGCAGAGCACCAGGGTGACCACAGGGAGATCCATTGGGATGCTCATGAAGTCATGCAGGTGAGAGACAATCCTTGAATGAGGATGGAGGAGATGGAGACGGGTGGGCACATCGGAGGGAGATTGGGAGGCAGACCTAGCAGGACTTTGTGAAGCGTGATGTATGAGTGCACGGGGTGAGGGAGAAGGAAATGTGAGGAGTTTGGTGGGAAGGTCACAGGCTTGCTTTTGGATGCTTTTTGTGGGCAAGTGTCTATCTCTTGGTAAGTGTCTGATGATTCAGTGGGTTTCTGGGTACTCTCTGGACCGGACTTCGGTTATATCCCCATCTACAGCTCCCTGCACATCCCCATCTGCATCTCCTCCTGTAACTCCTCACGTTTCTACCCTCTGCCTGTTCACTGTACCCCTTTCTTGCTCCTACACATTCTTTAGGACTCAGTTTAAGACGTTTCTCCGGGAAAGTGATTCTTTATCTGCCAGTGCTTTCTGTGTGCCTCTCTCACTTTATACTCTATTGAAATTGTCCCTTTCTGTGGCTCTCTACCTGCAGTGACTTGTGAGTGAATCTAGGCAAGGACTGTGTCTTTTTCATTGCTTTAGTTCAAGTTCTTAGCCAGTATTTGGCAAATCACAGGCACTCTATATGGTCTCTTGAATAAATGAATGGATGAATATAGAAGAAAATGAATGAGTGAGTATTTGGTGGTTTAGAGGTGTCTTTGCTGACAGGCTGTGGGAGGCACTGCAGTCAACAGGAGTTACGTGCACCAGTGGCCCTGGTTTTGTTTGTTTGTTTGTGTTTTGTTTTGTTTTGCTGCATCATTTTGTTCAGTCACTCAGTGGTGTCTGACCCTTTGTGATCCCATGAACTGCAGCACACCAGGCTTCCCTGCCCTTCACTATCTCTCAGAGCTTGCTCAAACTCACGTCCATTGAGTCAGTGATACCATCCAACCATCTCATCCTCTGTCGCCCCACCTTCTGCTCCTGCCCTCAGTCTTTCCCAGCATCAGGGTCATTTCCAATGAATTGGCTCTTCCCATCAGGTGGCCAAAGTATTGGCGCTTTAGGACTATTCTCCATCTTTATGCTCCAATAATATTATCTCTAATTACACAGGCTGCTCTCTCTGCCTGGAACAGCTTCCTTACTCTTTTCATGGGCTGGAAAAAGTGCATTCTCATCCCCAAAGTCTCAATCCAAATGCTTCCTCTTCTTCTCTGACTCCCTCTGTGATGTGAACAGTGCCTGTGTGTTCTTTGGGCACAATCTCATGGTGGGAATCACCTTGATGTGCTGTGGTCCTTGGGGCCAGAGAGTGTTCCTTTTTATCTCTCTATTCTTAGAAGCTTGTACAGGGCCTGGCATACAATAGGTGCTCAATAAATGGCTGTTAGTTGAAGGGATGAATGAATGACAAGCTGTGTGACTTTGCGTGTATTATTTCTCTTCCTTTCTCATTTTCAAGATTTTGAATTTATTCTTTAGCTATACTAGTGTATTTTTTTTTTCAAGAAAAAATAGATGTGTTGTCCTTTGATATCTCTTAGGGAATGAATTTTTAAAAAGCGTCTTCTATTTGCCTTATTAACTCTATTTCCTCAAGTGTGACTTTTGTTTGTCTTCATTCTTTCTTGGTAATGTTTTTTCTCAACTATTTGGCTACTGTTTGTTGTGCAGAATATTTATATTTCCTATTCCTTAAATACTTGTATGGGCAAGTTTTGTCTCTTTCTTGTGGCCTGCCTCTGGTGATTGTTGGGGGAGAGTTGGATGTATTGGGAGGTGGGATGAACTGGTGGTTTTTCTTCTGGGCGAGACCCTACTTTGGGGAATAAGGAGTTTTTCGTCACCCCTTCCCATGCTCACTGCTTCAGTCTGGGTGCGGGTGCTGCTGCTGCTGTCTGCCTAGGGAACCTTGGAAACGGAAAGGCTGTGCCAGCCTGCTTGTTCCCAAAACAGCTCCTCAGATAGGCTCTGACTAGTGCTCCAGAGACATTCCTTTCCTGTGTGTTTGATCTGGACTTGACCTTCTCCTGAACACTCCCTGACTCTACGGTATCATTTCCCACACTTATTTCTGGTGATGCTTTCCTCTGGTTTTGCTTTCTGTATTTCTAATCCTGTCTGATTTTGACCATTTGGAAACTTCTCAAAAGTCCTGGTCCCTTGATAGAGTTCTTTCTTGTTTTCCTACACTATTTTGGGTTTTTCCTTGTGTAACATACTTTCTTTATCCTTTCATGATATTTTAGGAGAGTGGGAAGGTAGATATACATGCTCAGTCCATCGTTTGGGACCAATCTTGTTTCTTTTCCCTAAGATTTTGCAGGCATTACATCTCATGATATGTTGTGAAGGGGTAATCCATATCATAGCCTAAAGATAGTTATGTTTATCTTTTAAACAGAACTTTAAAAGGCATCCCTGGTGGCTCAGTGGTAAAGGATCCACCAGCCAATGCAGGAGACATGGGTACCTTCCCTGATCCGGGAAGATCCCACATGCCTCGGAGCAACTAAGCCCGAGCACCACAACTGCTGAACCTGTGCTCTGGAGCCCGGGAGCCGCAGCTCCGGAGCCTGTGCTCCCCAACAAGAGAAGCCCCCGCACTGCAGCAGAGGGTAGGAGCCCCCCTCACAGCAAGGAGAGAAAAGCCCAAGTAGCAATGAAGACCCAACACAGCTGAAAAATAAACAAATACACTTATATTAAAAAAGAGCTTTAGAAATTACCTTAGCATCTGCCCATAAGTTAAACACAACAGAGAGTATCTCCACTTCCCACCACCACCCCCCCCGCCCCGTGACCAGAGTTACCCTTTGAAAATCACTTCTTGCTGTGATCTGAAGAAAACCCCTTCTTCCTTCCAGACTTCCAAGATACTGGAAAAAGCTCAACAGGATTTGTTCTCTTATGAGGCACCTGGGATCTCAGTGAGTGTGTCAGAAGGAGGAGGCAACATATTTTTAAGTCATTTTTATCTAGTAGCAGTTGCCAACAAAGGTCCGTCTAGTCAAGGCTATGGTTCTTCCTGTGGTCATGTGTGGATGTGAGAGTTGGACTCTAAAGAAAGCTGAGCCCTGAAGAATTGATGCTTTTGAACTGCGGTGTTGGAGAAGACTCTTGAGAGTCCCTTGGACTGCAAGGAGATCCAACCAGTCCATCCTAAAGGAGATCAGTCCTAGGTGTTCATTGGAAGGACTGATGTTGAAGCTGAAACTCCAATACTTTAGGCAACTGATGTGAAGATCTGACTCATTTGAAAAGACCCTGTTGCTGGGAAAGATTGAAGGTGGAAGGAGAAGGGGACGACAGAGGATGAGATGGTTGGGTGGCATCACTGACTCAATGGACATGAGTTTGAGTAAACTCCGGTAATGGACCAGGGGGGCCTGGCATGCTGCCATTCATGGGGTCGCAAAGAGTTGGACACGACTGAGCAACTGAACTGAACTGAACTGAGCAGAGATCTTGTTCCTCTTCTGGTCATGACCAAGTAAGCTCCTATCAGACCAGCCCTCTTAGAGATAACATTTATAAACTCCAGGTGAAATTATTTATGAAAACTATCCAGGGCTCTGGAAAGGCTGTGAGCACGGGTAGATACTATGCTATGAGCAGGCAGATGGGCGTGCTGACACATGAAGAAGAGAAGATCAGGGAGTCTTGCCTTATCACCTCCATGAGGATGGATACCCTGAGATGCCAAGAACTAGTTGGTGTGACTGGTTGCCCGCCTGTGGGCACGTCTCCTTTCTCCTGCCTGGGGGGCTGCTTCTCTGTCTCCCCCTGCCTCCAGTTCTCCTGTGGCCTTTCCTCTGCCAGCTCCAAGTCCTCGCCATCAAGAAGCCTTTCGGACTCTATCCCCATCCTGAGATGTTTTGTCTGCTCACCCCGCCCTTGCCTCTAAAATATCCTGAGTGCATTTCTGGCCTCGCTCTTAGCACATATATTTAAAATGTCTGTTTTGTGGGTTCGTTCCTTGCCAGCAGGAATTCATCTTTTCATCCCCAGCGCCTGCAGTACTCGGCGTAAAGTAGGTGCTCAATAAATGTTTGTTGCACAAGTGAATAAATAAATGGTTTAATGAGAGCCTGGGAGACTGTCTCCTGGTAAATAGTAATCTTGGCATGTCTATGAGCATCTAGATTTATTTTTCAATTCAATCTTAAGATGCTTTCATTTTAAGATTTAGAAACAGACTGTTCTCCGTGAAAGAAAACATAGCTGTGTGCACAGGTGGCTAAAAGCTATGAATCTGCAATTTGACCTCATGGAGAAGCAAAACAGTGTAGAACTTGGTGTCAACAAAATGCAATCAATATCAGCATGAGTGTTATCAAGCCCCCAAGCACCTGAAGGCAGTGGGAATGCATATATGAGTCTGATGGGGGCCTGGGGAATCTTTCTGGTCAGCCTTTTGATTTGAGCATCTAACAAGTAAATCCAGTGGGGGACTTTGGAGACTTGATCCCATTGAGCATGGCCATTCTGTCAGATGTGCCCTCTGTCTGGGCAGCCCAGGGCACAAAAGGGGAAAAGAGGAACACATGGCTGGTCCCAAACTAGAAAGAGCTTTCCTGTGAGAGGATATTGAGCTGTTTGATAAAGCCCAATATTACGCTTGAATTATGCTTGAATGCTGTAGTGAAAGAACATTGTTCCAAGGCACTTACCCTGGACTGGGGTGGATCCGCTTTCTGCTGTTGCCTTCTGAGGTGGCATTGTGGGCTGTAATGATTTGTATTGTATTTATCAGCTGACAGGGTAATCCTGGGAACAGCAGGGGGGAGGCAACCGAGGCCGACTTCTCAACCCTGCTAATTAAAACAATCCTTCCTCTCCCCATGAAGGCTAATGAGACAGAAAGAGAGCGGGCTAATGAAAATGTCTCCACGAGATTGCCCACTCATTTTATTAACTTAATGCCATCACTCCCATTTTGGGGTCCTGCGAGAGAGACAGATTTTTCACATATTTGCTCGAAGACCCCTTCTGACGCATCACCACTCTGCATAACACGAGCTCTCACCAAGCACATCCTTGGTTGCTGTTATTCAGTCACTGAGTCGTGTCCAACTCTCTGTGACCCTATGGACTGTGGCCCGCCAGGCTCCTCTGTCCCTGGGATTCTCAGGCAAGAATACTGGAGTGGGTTGCCGTTTCCTTCTCTGGGGGATCTTCCTGACCCAGGGATGGGGCCCGATTCTTCTGCATTCCAGGCAGATTCTTTACGACTAAGTCACCCGGAAGCACGTGCTAATTAGTGGTCTGAAATTTCATGTCCGGTTGTCAATAAATGACACTATTCTAGGAAGAGGGGTTTGCCTGTGCTCACTTTGAACAAAATAAAAATGAATCTGAATCCCTTTTCAGCATAATCCAAGAGGCCAGTTTGTTTATGAAAGCCTTGACCCCCTGGGGTGAGTGGCCAGTGAAGCTGGAGGAACCCCAAGGACACCGAGTGCTGTTTAGAGAGATAAGTTCACTGCACTCGAGCAGATTTAACATTGATCCCATCAAGTGCTTGGTTCCGCCAAGATGGCAGAATTCAACTAATACCATATTTAATGGAGCCCAGCATGATCTGACCTGTCAATACCTTGAGGGCACCCCAGGGCCCTCCTGGTTCATTTCTACCCCTTGAATATTTGGTGATTTCAACTGATGACTTCATTAGCACCCACTGTCTATAAGACAGATGAAAAAGGAAGAGAGTCTTCACTTTGGCATAGATTCCATCAAGTGGGATTTTTATGCAGGGCAACCCCCTGAGTTTTTTTGTTACCAGAGGGTATTTGTACAACAAGTGGACTGTGAGGTTTGGGGTCACCCATCCATCAGCAGCAAGCTCTCATTCCCAGAGAGAACCCAGGCAGTGAAGAGAGGAGAGTCTGGTTATGGATTCGCCGGGTATGTTCGTTTCCTCCAGCCACCATAACGAGCTGTCTCACACCGGATGGCTTGAGACGACAGAAATAGATTCTCTCACAGTTCTGGAGACCAGAGGTCAGAAGTTACGGTGTTGCTTTGAGAATCCTTGCAGCCTCTGGTGGCTCAGGTATTACTTGGTTTGTGACCCAATCATATCAGTCTTTGCCTCCATGGTCATATGACCTTGTCCTCTGTGTCTGTCTTTTCCTAGTCTTTAAAAAAAATGTTTATTTATGTACTTATTTGGCTGTGCCAGGGCTCAGTTGCAGCATATGGGAACTAATTCCATTACCAGGAATTGAACCTGGGCCCCTTGCATTGGGAGTGCAGTCTTAGCCACTAGCCACCTAGTCTTTCTTGTAAGGACACTTTTCATTCGATTTAGGCCCCATCCCCTAAATCTCATCTCAAGAGCCTTCGTTTAATTACATCTGTAAAGACCCATTTTCCAAGTAAGGTCATGCTCACAAGCTCTGGGGGTATGTCTTTCTGGGGGACACTATTCAATGGACTGTAGCAGAGTTGGATCAAATAAAGTTGAGTTGATCAGTTGGTCTGAGTCTATTAAAGGAGCTTTCCTGTTCTTGCATCAAGAAAGAATTTGTGCCTCCACTTCTTTTTTCATGGCATGAAGATACATGCAGACTGATTTCTATAGAAAGAACACCCAGAAAAGAATACAACTTTTTTTTTTTTAAAGAATAGAACTTTTTAAAGACATCAGTCACCATCTCTTTTTAAATATAATTTTCTTTCTTTCTTTCTTTATGGCTGTGCTGCGTCTTTGTTGCTGGGGGAGTTTTCTCTAGTTGCAGCAGGAGGGGGCTGCTCTCTAGCTCCAGCGCGTGGGCTTCTCACTGCGGTGCCTCCTCTCACTGCGGTGCCTTCTCTCACTGTGGAGCACAGGCTCGAGGGTGCAAGGGCTCAGTGGTTGCAGCTCCCAGGCTCTACATCACAGGCTCAATAGTTGAGACTCAGAACATGGTTTTTCTGCAGCGCCTGGGGTCTTCCCCGATCAGGGCTCGAACCTGTGTCTCCTGCATTTGGCAGGCAGGTTCTTTACCACTGAGCCACCAGGGAAGCCTGATCACCATCTTTTTATTTCCATCATTCTATATTTCTTTTATTGAAATATATTTTTCTTTTATTGAAATATATTCTATATTTCTTTTATTTTATATATATATACATATATAAAGTGAAGTACAGTTGGTTACCAATGTTGTGTTTTAGGTGTACGGCAAAGTGATTCAGATATAGATATATATGTATGTATATATATGTATATCATATATTTTCAGATTCTTTTCTCTTATAGGTTGTTACAAAAGATTGAGTATAGTTCCCTGTGTATATAGTTCAGTTCAGTTCAGTTCAGTCACTCAGTCGTGTCTGACTCTTTGCAACCCCATGAATTGCAGCACGCCAGGCCTCCCTGTCCATCACCAACTCCCATACTTCACCCAGACTCACGTCCATCGAGTTGGTGATGCCATCCAGCCATCTCATCCTCTGTTATCCCCTTCTCCTCCTGCCCCCAATCCCTCCCAGCATCAGAGTCTTTTCCAATGAGTCAGCTCTTCACATGAGGTGGCCAAAGTACTGGAGTTTCAGCTTTAGCATCATTCCTTCCAAAGAACACCCAGGACTGATCTCCCTTAAGATGGACTGGTTGGATCGCCTTGCAGTCCAAGGGACTCTCAAGAGTCTTCTCCAACACCACAGTTCAAAAGCATCAATTCTTCAGCGCTCAGCTTTCTTCACAGGCCAACTCTCACATCCATACATGACCACTGGAAAAACCAAGGCCTTGACTAGACGGACCTTTGTTGGCAAAGTAGTGTCTCTGCTTTTCAAGATGCTATCTAGGTTGGTCATAACTTTCCTTCCAAGAAGTAAGCGTCTTTTAATTTCATGGTTGCAATCACCATCTGCCGTGATTTTGGAGCCCCCAAAAATAAGGTCTGCCACTGTTTCCACTGTTTCCCCATCTATTTCCCATGACGTGATGGGACCAGATGCCATGATCTTCGTTTTCTGAATGTTGAGCTTTAAGCCAACTTTTTCACTCTCCTCTTTCAGTTTCATGAAGAGGGTTTTGAGTTCCTCTTCACTTTCTGCCATAAGGGTGGTGTCAGCTGTGTATATAGTAGGTCCTTGTTATATATATATTTATTTATATATAGTAGCGAGTCTATGTTAATCCCAAACTCCCAATTTTATCCCTCCCCCATCCCCTTCCCCCTGGGTAACCGTAAGTTTGTTTTTTATGTCTGTGGGTCTATTTCTGTTTTGTAAATCCGTCCGTTTGTGTCTTTTCTCCTTCACGACACCACATAGCGGCGTCCTGTGTGTGTCTCCCTCTGACTTACTTTGTTAGTGTGACGACCCCTAGGTCCATCCATACTGCCACAAAACATGCACGTATTTTAATGTAAAAAGGCTTTATTCCTGGAGAAAAGACAATCTCTTTAACAAGTGGTGCTGGGAAAACTGGTCAACCACCTGTAAAAGAATGAAACTAGAACACTTTCTAACACCATACACAAAAATAAACTCAAAATGGATTAAAGATCTAAACATAAGACCAGACACTATAAAACTCCTAGAGGAGAACATAGGCAAAACAGTCTCTGACATAAATCACAGCAGGATCCTCTATGACCCACCTCCCAGAATTTCGGAAATAAAGGCAAAAATAAACAAATGGGACCTAAAATTAAAAGCTTCTGCACAACAAAGGAAACTATAAGCAAGGTGAAAAGACAGCCTTCAGTATGGGAGAAAATAATAGCAAATGAAACAACTGCCAAAGAATTAATCTCAAAAATACACAAGCAACTCCTGCAGCTCAATTCCAAAAAAATAAACGACCCAATCAAAAAATGGGCAAAGAACTAAACAGACATTTCTCCAAAGAAGACATACAGATGGCCAACAAACACATGAAAAGATGCTCAACATCACTCATTATCAGAGAAATGCAAATCAAAACCACAATGAGGTACCATTTCACGCCAGTCAGAATGGCTGCTATCCAAAAGTCTACAAGCAATAAATGCTGGAGAGGGTGTGAAGAAAAGGGAACCCTCTTACACTGTTGGTGGGAATGCAAACTAGTACAGCTACTATGGAGAACAGTGTGGAGATTCCTTAAAAAACTGGAAATAGAACTGCCATATGACCCAGCAATCCCACTGCTGGGCATACACACTGAGGAAACCAGAATTGAAAGAGACACATGTACCCCAGTGTTCATCGCAGCACTGTTTATAATAGCCAGGACATGGAAGCAACCTAGATGTCCATCAGCAGATGAATGGATAAGAAAGCTGTGGTACATATACACAATGAAATATTAGCCATTAAAAAGAATACATTTGAATCAGTTCTAATGAGGTGGATGAAACTGGAGCCAATTATACAGAGTGAAGTAAGCCAGAAAGAAAAACACCAATATAGTATGCTGCTGCTGCTGCTAAGTCACTTCAGTCGTGTCCGACTTTGTGCGACCCCACAGATGGCAGCCCATCAGGCTCCCCCGTCCCTGGGATTCTCCAGGCAAGAACACTGGAGTGGGTTGCCATTTCCTTCTCCAATGCATGAAAGTGAAGAGTGAAAGTGAAGTCGCTCAGTCGTGTCCGACTCTGTGCGACTCCATGGACTGCAGCCCACCAGGCTCCTCTGTCCATGGGATTTTCCAGGCAAGAGTACTGGAGTGGGGTGCCATTGCCTTACTAACGCATTATATGGAATTTAGAAAGATGGTAACAATAACCCTGTATGTGAGACAGCAAAAGAGACACAGATGTATAGAACAGTCTTTGGACTCTGTGGGAGAGGGTGAGGGTGGGATGATTTGGGAGAATGGCATTGAAACATGTATAATATCTATCATATGTGAAACAAATGGCCAGACCAGGCTTGATGCATGATATAGGATGCTCGGGGCTGGTGCACTGGGATGACTCAGAGGGTAGTATGGGGAGGGAGGTGGGAGAGGGTTCAGGATGGGGATGTACACCCATGGTGGATTCATGTTGATGTATGGCAAAACCAATACAATACTGTAAAGTAATTAGCCTCCAGTTAAAATAAATAAATTCATATTTTAAAAAAAGGAAAAAAATACTTTATTCCAAAAATATGCTGAACATCATCTGACCCTTCAGTGAGTTATAGTCTTTTTGCAATAATAACATAAAAGTCCCTGATCACAGGTCACGGTAACAAATATAATAATAATGGAAAATTTGAAATGTTGTGGAAATTACCAAGATGACACAGGGACATGAAGTGAGAAAAGCACAGTTGGAAGAATAACACCAATAGACTTGCTCAACACAAGGCTGTTGTAAGCCTTCAATTCCCTACCAAAAAACCCCACTCTCTGCAACGCACAATAGAATGAGATCTGCCTGTAGAGGTGGCCTCTCGTTGGGTGGGGAGAGAGAGATTCTTGGGAGACAGATATGGGAGGAAGACTTCCTCTTCATTTTACACCCTTTGTATCTTCTTCTGAATTTTGTGCCATGTGCCTGTAATACTTATTCAAAACACCAGTTACATAAAAAACTGAGGGACTTCCCTGGTGGCCCAGTGGTTAAGAATCTGCCTTGCAATGCAGGGGTCCACAGGTTAGATCCCTGATTGGGGAACTAAGATTCCACATGCTGTGGAACAACTAAACCCACGCCACGACTAGGCACAATGGGAGATCCTGTGTGCTGCAATTAAGACCCGACACAGCCAAATAAATTAAACAAAAAAGATGGAAAGTCCTGTTATCATAAAAACTTCTCTAATCAGCATCTCCCCAGAAGCTGGACCTACTTTCTGAGTGCTCCTTTAACTGTTTGCATACTGCTCTCACGTTTATCACACCGTTTTGCAATGGTGAAGTCAGGTGGGCCTTAGAAAGCATCACTACGAACAAAGCTAGTGGAGGTGATGGAATTCCAGTTGAGCTATTTCAAATCCTGGAAGATGATGCTGTGAAAGTGCTGCACTCAATATGCCAGCACATTTGTAAAACTCAGCAGTGGCCACAGGACTGGAAAAGGTCAGTTTTCATTCCAATCCCCAAAAAAGGCAATGCCAAAGAATGTTCAAACTACCACACAATTGCATTCATCTCACACGCTAGTAAAGTAATGCTCAAAAATCTCCAAGCCAGGCTTCAGCAATATGTGAACCATGAACTTCCAGATGTTCAAGCTGGTTTTAGAAAAGACAGAGGAACCAGAGATCAAATTGCCAACATCTGCTGGATCATGGAAACTTTGGATCAAGAGAGTTCCAGAAAAACATCTAGTTCTGCTTTATTGACTATGCCAAAGCCTTTGACTATGTGGACCACGATAAACTGTGGAAAATTCTTCAAGAGATGGGAATACCAGACCACCTGACCTGCCTCTTGAGAAACCTATATGCAGGTCAGGAAGCAACAGTTAGAACTGGACATGGAACAACAGACTGGTTCCAAATAGGAAAAGGAGTATGTCAAGGCTGTATATTGTCACCCTGATTATTTAACTTCTATGCAGAGTACATCATGAGAAATGCTGGGCTGGAAGAAGCACAAGCTGGAATCAAGATTGCCGGGAGAAATATCAATAACCTCAGATATGCAGATGACACCACCCTTATGGCAGAAAGTGAAGAGGAACTCAAAACCCTCTTCATGAAACTGAAAGAGGAGAGTGAAAAAGTTGGTTTAAAGCTCAACATTCAGAAAACGAGGATCATGGCGTCTGGTCCCATCACTTCATGGGAAATAGATGAGGAAACAGTGGAAACAGTGTCAGACTTTATTTTGGGGGGCTCCAAAATCACTGCAGATGGTGACTGCAGCCATGAAATTAAAAGACGCTTACTCCTTGGAAGAAAAGTTATGACCAACCTAGATAGCATCTTGAAAAGCAGAGACATTACTTTGCCAACAAAAGTCCGTCTAGTCAAGCCTATGGTTTTTCCAGTGGTCATTTATGGATGTGAGAGTTGGCCTGTGAAGAAAGCTGAGCACCGAAGAATTGATGCTTTTGAACTGTGGTGTTGAAAAAGACTCTTGAGAGTCCCTTGGACTGCAAGGAGATCCAACCAGCCCATTCTAAAGGAGATCAGCCCTGGGTGTTCTTTGGAAGGAATGATGCTAAAGCTGAAACTCCAGTACTTTGGCCACCTCATGCAAAGAGTTGACTCATTGGAAAAGACTCTGATGCTGGGAGGGATTGGGGGCAGGAGGAGAAGGGGACGACAGAGGATGAGATGGCTGGATGGCATCACCAACTCGATGGATGTGAGTTTGAGTGAACTCTGGGAGTTGGTGATGGACAGGGAGGCCTGGCGTGCTGCGATTCATGGGGTTGCAAAGAGTCGGACATGACTGAGTGACTGAACTGAACTGATGTACTCCTAGAGCCAGACATCCTGGAGTGCGAAGTCAAGTGGGCTTAGGAAGCATCACTACGAACAAAGCTAGTGGAGGTGATGGAATTCCAGTTGAGCTATTTCAAATCCTAAAAGATGACTTTGTGAAAGTGCTTCACTCAATATGCCAGCAAATTTGGAAAACTCAGCAGTGGCCACAGAACTGGAAAAGCTAAGTCGCTTCAGTCGTGTTCGACTCTGTGTGATCCCATAGACGGCAACCCACCAGGCTCCCCCATCCCTGGGATTCTCCAGGCAAGAACACTGGAGTGGGTTGCCATTTCCTTCTCCAATGCAGGAAAGTGAAAAAGTGAAAGTGAAAGTGAAGTCGTGTCTGACTCTTCGTGACCCCATGGACTGAAGCCTACCAGGCTCCTCCGTCCATGGGAGTTTCCAGGCAAGAGTACTGGAGTGGGGTGCCATTGCCTTCTCCAAACTGGAAAAGGTCAGTGTTAATTCCAATCCCAAAGAAAGACAATGCCAAAGAATGTTCAAACTACTGCACAATTGCACTCATTTCAGACGCTAGCAAAGTAATGCTCAAAAATTCTCCAAGCCAGGCTTCAACAGTATGTGAACCATGAGCTTCCAGATGTTCAAGCTGGATTTAGAAAAGGCAGAGGAAACAGAGATCAAATTGCCAACATCCTTTGGATCATCAAAAAAGCAAGAGCATTCCAGAGAAACATCTACTTCTGCTTTATTGACTATGTCAAAGCCTTTGACAGTGTGGATCACAGCAAACTGTGGAAAATTCTTAAAGTGATGGGAATACCAGATCACCTGACCTGACTCCTGAGAAATCTATATGCATATCAAGAAGCAACAGTTAGAAGTGGACATGGAACAACAGACTGGGGCCAAATCGGCAAAGGAATATGTCAAGGCTGTATATTGACACCCTGCTTATTTAACTTATATGCAGAATACATCATGCAAAATGCTGGGCTGGATGAAGCACAAGCTGGAATCAAGATTTCCAGGAGAAATATCAATAACCTCAGATATGCAAATGATACCACCCTTATGGCAGAAAGCAAAGAAGAACTAAAGAGCCTCTTAATGAAAGTAAAAGAGGAGAGTGAAAATGTTGGCTTAAAACTCAGCATTCAGAAAACTACGATCATGGCATCTGGTCCCATCACTTCATGGCAAATAGATGGGGAAATAGTGTAAACAGTGACAAACTTTATTTTTGTGGGCTCCAAAATCACTGCAGATGGTGACTGCAGCCATGAAATTAAAAGACGATTACTCCTTAGAAGAAAAGCTATGACCAACCTAGACAGCATATTAAAAAGAAAAGACATTATTTTGCCAACAAAAGTCTGTCTAGTCAAAGCTATGGTTTTTCCATTAGTCATGTATGGATGTGAGAGTTGGACTATAAAGAAAGCTGAGCACTGAAGAATTGATACTTTTGAATTGTGGTGCTGGAGAAGACTCTTGAGAGTTCCTTGGACTGCAAGGAGAGCCAACCAGTCCATCCTAAAGGAAATCAGTCCTGAATATTCATTGGAAGGACTGATGCTGAAGCTGAAACTCCAATAGTTTGGCCACCTGATGCGATAAACTGACCCACTGGAAAAGACCCTGATGCTGGGAAAGATTGAAGGCAGGAGGAGAAGGGGATGACAGAGGATGAGATGGTTGGATGGCATCACCGACTCAATGGACATAAGTTTGAGTAAGCTCCAGGAGTTGGTGATGGACAGGGAGGCCTGGCATGCTGCAGTCTATGGGGTTGCAAAGAGTTTGACATAACTGAGTGACTGAACTGAACTGATGTACTTCTAGCCTCTAGAGTGTAGGTAACAGCGTGGGCTGAGACCATGTAGGCCAGAAAGGCAGTTAGCATGTGTGTGTGTGATCAGATGCTCAGGCATGTCAGACTCTTTGCAATCCCATAGACTCCAGCCCACCAAGCTCTTCTATCCATGGATTTTCCAGGCAAGAATACACGAGTGGATTGCTAGTTCCTCTTCCAGGGGGATCTTCCCAATCCAGGAATCAAACGCATGTTTCTTAGGTGTCCTGCATTGGCAGGCGGATTCTTTACTGCTAGGGTCACCTGGGAAGCCTGAGAGTCAGCACCTGCAGGTTGCAATTCAAGGCCGAGCATGGTGAGAAGTAGATCTGGAGGAAGGATTCCTGGACGCCATGATAGGAGTCTCTGGATTTTGTATGAGGGCAGTGGGAAGCCCGTAAAAAGGATATGATGAAATTTAGAAAGATCACCCGAAAGGGGGAAATGAGTGTATAGTATTTTCACTATATAGATGTAATAGAGGTAAATAAATCTCAAGAGTATAGGTAATCATAAAACGTAGTAAAGTAATTAGAAAGTGATGAGTTTTAGGTATTCATTGCTTTTTTTTATTGCCTTTGTTTTTAACTGTTGTTAGTTGCTTAGTCATGTCTGACTGTTGTAGCTCCAGGACTGTAGCCCGCCAGGCTCCTCTGTCTATAAGATTTCCCAGGCAAGAATACTGGAGTGGGTTGCCATTTCCTTCTACATCTCATTTAATTGTAGCCTTATATAATTTAATTTTATTAATGACTTGCAAAATTTCTGAATATTTAACTATCAGCTCTAATGAGCTGGAACACATGGGCTCTACATGCCATTTGGTATACATATATGTGTATTTTAGGAGAATGTAATCACCACTGCAGTGTAGACCTTCAGGGAAAAGAGGATCTCCAAGTTCCCCTTTGTTTTGTGGGGTCAGGGAGGTATGGTCAATAATCTTAAATAAAGGCTAAGGAAGAAGTTGAATGTAATGATTGTCAGCACCGAGTCCAACCCTAGGTGTCAAAGACCTGGAAGATGCAGGTGGTAACTGCTAAGCCAACAAGGGACTTCTGGATGCGGGCATGTGGGATGACCATTCCCTATTTCGTCACCTACTTAAATCACTGGTTTGGGCTCCCCTCCTCCAGGAAGTGCCCTGATTAAACCCATATAAGCAGCTGGAACATCTTCCTCCACATCTGAGCTCTGGGCTGAGAGATTCCACTCTTTGTGGTCTGATTCAGTCTCTCCAATTCATGCTTATCTAAATCAGTTTTGTTACAGTTCCAACTCTCAGTCTGGGTAATATGCCCTAATCTACATGTCCAGAGCTGGCATCTCTCTTGGTCCTTGATCCTATGATGCAGTGATCTAGATCACCACTCAGGAAGAATGGAGCATCTCACTATCATCACCATCAGCATCATCAATGTCAACACTTATCATCATCATCATCAACACCATCAACATCAACACCATCATCATAGCGACAACATCATGCTCAATTTTGTCACCATCATTATCATCAGTGGGGACTGTCTCTATCATCACCCAGAGCAGCAGTAACAATAATAAGAGCTCACATTTCCTGGGTTCTTTCTATGGGCCAGGCAGTAGTTTGAAGGTGCATTCTTGCATCAGTTCAGTTCAGTTCAGTTCAGTCACACAGTCGTGTCCGACTCTTTGCGACCCTATGGACTGCAGCACTCCAGCCCTCCCTGTCCATCACCAACTCCCGGAGTTCACCCAAACTCATGTCCATCGAGTCGGTGATGCCATCCAGCCATCTCATCTTCTGTCATCCCCTTCTTCTCGTGCCCTCAATCTTTCCCAGCATCAGGGTCTTTTCAAATGAGTCAGCTCTTCGCATCAGGTGTCCAAAGTACTGGAGTTTCAGCTTTAACATCAGTCCTTCCAATGAACACCCAGGACTGATCTCCTTTAGGATGGACTGGTTGGATCTCCTTGCAGTCCCAAGGGACTCTCGAGTCTCCTCCAGCACCACAGTTCAAAAGCATCAATTCTTTGGCTCTCAGCTTTCTTCATAGTCCAAAGCTCACATCCATACATGACCATTAGAAAAACCATCCTCATAATAACCCCACAAGGGTAGGTATTGACGTTATCTGCATTTTATAGATGAGAAAACTGAGGCTCAGAGAGGTATAGCAGATTACCTGAAGTCACACTACTGGTAAGCAGTGGAGCCAAGAGTCAGACCTTAGCTGGGCTGATGCCAAAGCCCACACCTTAATTTTTATCCAGTAGCTACATAATAATGATTAGCAATTAGATTATACCTGAGGATTTAAAGTATCTTTGTATTCATCATCTCATTTGCTTTCACCGCATGAGGCCATCATTATTCTTGTAGTCATTTGAGAGTCTGACATCTGAGGCTTAGAGAGGTGAAGCGACTTTAAAATCCCACAGTTGGCAGGTGGTAGAGTGGTTCTTGAACCTAGGTCTTGAAACCTGCAGGCTGTGTGGGCTGCCACTTTCTGAGGTCTGGGTCATTCTTCTTCAGCAAATATCTCCCGGATATGGCGCTTTTGATGCAAGCCTGTGTGTGTTCTCAAAATAGCTATTGAGTGACAGTCTGACTCCTTGATTGGAGGCTGGCAAAGACCACCGTGTCCATCACCATCGCCCTTCTCTCCTTGCCCCTTCACCCCCACTCCCTCCTCTGCACCCTAAACATACAACATTGGAGTTGGTGGGACCACATGCTTTCGTTTTCCAAGTGAAGTGTTGAGCATCTCGCCCCATAAATCTGCTGTGTGCGTGTTTGTTTGGGAGCAGGGGGAAAAGAGGCTGGGGACCGGGTATTCTTATGCAATTCTACTCATTATTTACGCAGACAAGGAGATATTTCAGTAAAGCTGCACTCAACTCTGAGTGACAAGGTATCTCTCTGCAGTGCAAGGTTCAGGGAAATTGTGGTGAAGTTGACAGCTTTTTAATGTACAGTTGCTATTCCGCTGAAAGACGGCATGTTTTTATTTTGGAAGTACAAGATGACCTGTTTATTAGCTGTGATTCCAACTGAGTTTACATGCTCAGAAACACAAAGGCAGAAAGAGCAGCAGGTTTCTCTGGGGGAGGGCCACAGACTCTTCCCCGCTCCCCCCGCCACACATAAGAAGACATACAACACTGAGGGTTGGGAATTGAGTTAGACGTGTTTTCCTCAAAATGACAGCCTACCATGGAATCATGGGAAAAAGTTGCCAATTGCCTTAATCACCCTCCCCAGGGGTAACCAGGAAGTGCTCTGGCGCCTCTATGCCGGGAGGACTAGCGAGCAGTGAGGTCCGGGGAGACAAACTACCCAGGTGTCTGACCTGGAAACCTGCACTTTTTCTTCAGTGACAAGGCTTAGGGTCTGGCATGCCTGGATTCCTGTTCCTCCAAATATGACTGGTGGACCAGCAGCGTCCATATCCCTGGGCACTTGTTGGAAACACAGAATGTCAGCTCCCATCCCAGGCCGATAAATCAGAATCTGCGTCTCTAACGAGGTCCCAGGTGAGGGGTGCATGCATCCCAGGTTGAGAAGAGATGACCCAGAGTCCCCTCCACCCCTCACCCAGGCTGAGTGAAATTCTGTTGCTGGGGTCATTCATTTGCTCAGCACACAATTATTTGCCATTTGCTATGTGCCAGGAGCCAACTTAGGTGCTAGGAATACAGGGAATAAGGTGGAAAAGAACCCCCGATCTTTCTTAGGAAGCTTGCTAGCCAGCCAGATGTGAAGCCAGACGTGGAATGAGAAATCACAAATAGGATGGATCGTGAAACCATCCTTACCCAGACAGCACAGTATTTGCATCTTGTCAGGATTGCAACCGGCAGAATTTATCCAGGGACTTCGCTGGTGGTCCTCCGGCTGAGGCTTCAGCTTCCAATGCAGGGAGTGTGGGTTTGATCCCGGGTGGAGGAGTTAAGATCCCACACCCCTGGTGGCCAAAAAACCAAAAAACATATAACAGAAGCAATTTGTAACAAATTGAATAAAAACTTAAAAATGATCCACACCAAAAGCAAGGAAAAATCTTTAGCATAGAATTTATTCAAATGAAAAAAAATCTGTGTTACAGTTTGTGCTGCCTCATTTCATTTTGCATATTAAACCTTACCTTAGACTATTTTGTACTGGAATTTTTTTTTTATTGGTGTGAAATACATATAATTAACTGTCTGAAGGATATAATTCAGTCACATTTAGTGTATTCATAATGTTTTTCAACTACCACCTCCTTGTACCCACTAGGCAGTCAATCTCCACTCCCTTCTCCCCTCATCTCCTGATAACCTCTCATCTGCTTGCTGTCTATGGATTTGCCTATTCTGGCTTCTTTTGCTTGGCATAGTGTTTTCCAGGTTCATCTACATAATGTTGTTCAGTCGCTCAGTCATGTCCGACTCTTTGTGACCCCATGGACTGCAGCACGCCAGGCTTCCCTGTCTTTCACCATCACCTGGAGCTTGCTCAGACTCAGGTCCATCAAGTCGGTAATACCATCCAACCATCTCATCTTCTATCGTCCCCTTCTCCTCCCGCCTTCAGTCTTTCCCAGAATCAGGGTCTTTTCTAATGGGTCGGCTCTCCACATCAGGTGGCCAAAGTACTGGAGTTTCAGTTTCAGCATCAGTCCTTCCAATGAATATTCAGGGTTGATTTCCTTTAGGATAGACTGGTTGGATCTCCTTGCAGTCCAAGGGACTCTTAAGAGTCTGTTCCAACACCACAGTTCAAAAGCATCAATTCTTCGGTGCTCAGCTTTCTTTATGGTCCACCTGTTACATCCATACATGACCACTGGAAAAACCATAGCCTCGACTATAGGGACCTTTGTTGGCAAGGTCATGTCTCTGCTTTTGAATATGCTGTCTAGGTTGGTCATACCATATGTTGGTACTCCATTCCTTTTTAATGGCTGAGTACTATTCCATTGTAGGTATGAACTACAGTTTACTTATCCACTTATTCATTTTGTTTTTTAAAATTAATATTGTTTTAAAAATTATTTATGTATTTCTGGTTGCACTGGGTCTCGGCTACTGCACGCGGGCTTTCTCCAGTTGCAGGGCTCGGGCTTCTCACTGCACTGGTTGCTCTTGGTGCGGAGCACAGGCTGTGGGCATGAGGACTTAGGGGTGCATAGGCTTTAGCTGCCCTCAGCACATGGAATCTTCCCCGAAACTCGTATTCCCTGCCTTGGCAGGTGGACTCTTAACCACTGGGCCACCAGGGAGGGCCTGCACTCATTTGTTGATGGACATTCATGTTCATTAAAAAGAAATCTTTCAGTTTAAAATAGGCCTCTGTTGGGAATTCCCCTGGCGGTCCAGTAGTTCAAATGCCACACTTCCACGGCAGGAGGCAGGGGTTCAATCCCTGGTTGGGGAACTCAGATCTTGCAGGCTGTGCAGTGAGAAAAACAATAACAATAAACAAAGTAAAGTAAAACAGGCCTGTGTCTTTCCCTACATGAAACAGATCACCTTGGGGAGCTTCGTGAGGCAACGATGCTCATTTTGGATTATTATGTTATCAGAGTGTCAGTTGTTGTCACTTACATGAGTCTGTAAGGGTCAAATCAGAGCATTACCTGGAGAACAGGGCTCCAGGTTACATTCGTGGGGCTCCTGGACGTGCTCGAATGGTAGATCCTGGCACTTGCACACCACCCATTTGGGTGTGCAAAGGATGAATTTTGCAGCCTCAACACTGCATGAAGCCAGTGGCAGTTCTGGGCCCCTTCCCCATTATACTCACCCAACACTGAATCAACAGCCATTTATCGAGGGTCAGCTCTGCGCTGGGCCCTGAATAGATGACAGCAGGCCTCCAGGCTTTCTCTGTAAAATGCCTGGAAGACCCTGGGAGGAGAGCTGGGAAGCCCACCTGGGGGAAGGGCCCCAGCGCGCACCTCGTTGGGTTCTGAAGACACCCTGCCCCCCACCGCTGTCTATTTATGACAGAGTTGTGGGGGGCGCCTCTGGCTCTGAGGGAAATCAGCTTGAAAATGAAAGCCCTGGGCATCAGTGAGAGCAGAGGAAGAAGGTATTTGTGGGGATAAGGCGCTCAGATGGAGCTTTCCGGCCTGTAAGCACAGAGCCACCTGCAGCATTGCCAGAGACACCAATGCCACATCTGGAAAGATATCAGCCTAATCCACAGCTTGTCATTTGGGCAGGAAGTATTCGCTCTCCTTGGAGGATCTTCCTAATTATGGGCTGGATTTGTGCCAGGAAAGCCGAAAGAGAGGGAAATAATGTGGCAGCGCACACGCAGCACAGCCACGCCCCAGAACCAACCCGCTGTCCTCAGGGGTCGTGCCCCATCCCACCCCCGGGAAGGCCACCCTGCCGGTGGTCCTGGCTGTGGACCCCTGAAAAACTTCATAGTTTAAATCCACTGGGACGTGTGTTGCAAATCATTTGTTGCTACTGGGGAAAAACTGACTTTTGCGAGTCATTGCTTTTTTGATCCTTAGCAAATTGTGGTGAAATACATACATTTCCATCTTACCCATTTAAAAATATGTATGTATGTATGTATTTGGCTACGGTGGCTCTTAGCTTTGGCATACAGTACTCTCAGTTGTGACATGTGGATCTAGTTCCCCAATCAGATTGAACCTGTGAAAGTGAAAGTCGCTCAGTCGTGTCTGACTCTTTCCAACCCCATGGATTATACAGTCCATGGAATTCTCCAGGCCAGAATATTGGAATGGGAAGCCTTTCCCTTCTCCAGAGGATCTTCCCAACCCAGGGATCAAACCCCTGCATTTGGGAACATAAAGTCTTAGCCACTGGACCACAAGGGGAGTCCCCATCTTACCCATTTTTAAGTATGTGAAATACATTCCCGTTCTTGTCCAACAGTCACCATCCATCTCCAGAACTTTTTCTTCCTCCCAAATTGAAACTGTCCCCACCGAACAAGAAGTGAGAGGCAAATACTGTCAGGCCTTACATGGTGATGCTAACCACGAAGGACCTTTCTGGCTTAATTGCTGTAAATGATTGTAGTAGAGACTTTCCTCCAGATCTAGGTGTGTCCCCGGGCACTGTGAGAACTCGTAAACCTGACCTACACAGTGGCCGTGTGAGCAGCTGATTGGCTCTTTTCTCTTGCAACTGGATGTGGAATTGCACCAAAAGGATTATCCTGCAGTCGACTGAGGGTTCTGCTCTGTGTCGGGGAGTGTGCTGAAAGATGTATGGGCATCACCCGTTCAGGCTGGTCTTTCAGCAGCCTCGTGACATAGGAATTAGTTCTCCCACTTTATAGAGGCTCCTCCAGTGTAGATGACCAGCCCCCAAAGTCTCAAAGTTGGTAAAATAGGGGAGCCGGTATACAAACTCGAGCCAGAATCGACGCTCTGTTGCTGATTCTGCATTGTGTTTTTCCCCCTTAAAGTCAACTAAGGGGGGGCTTCCCTGGTGGTCCAGTGGTTAAGACTCTGGACTCCCAGTGCAGGGGGCCCGAGTCCCATCCCTGGATGGAGAACTAGATCCCACAGACTAAGACCCCGAATGCCACAACTAAGACCCCACACGGCTAAATAAATATTTTTTAAAAAATCAACTACCGAGTGAAATCTGTTGTGGAACATGGCTGAGGTGGCCCGCCTCTATCAATTAGCTGCTGCTAAGCTGCTAAGTCACTTCAGTCGTGTCTGACTCTGTGTGACCCCATAGACGGCAGCCCACCAGGCTCCCCCGTCCCTGGGATTCTCCAGGCAAGAACACTGGAGTGGGCTGCCATTTCCTTCTCCAAGGCATGAAAGTGAAAAGTGAAAGTGAAGTCGCTCAGTCGTGTCCGACTCTAGCCACCCCATGGACCGCAGCCCACCAGGCTCCTCCATCCATGGGATTCTCCAGGCAAGAGCACTGGAGTGGGGTGCCATTGCCTTCTCCACTATCAATTAGCACCTTGTCTCTACTGCAGGGATGCAGAGAGCAAACTAGGTCAGATTAATTGATCCTTTTCTATTTCAGGGGACCCCTCCCAAGGGGAAAAAAGCCATATTATCTCATTCCAGGGCTTCCCAGGTAGCTCAGTGGTAAAGAATTTTCTGGCAAAGGCAGGAGACACAGGAAATGCTGGTTTGATCCCCGAGTAGGAAAGATCCCCTGGAGGAGGAAATGGCAACCCACACCAGTATTTTTGCCTGGAGAACTCCATGAGCAAAGGAGCCTGGTGGGCTATAGTCCATGGGGTTGCAAAAGAGTCGGACATGGCTGAATGATTGAGCCACGCACATTCTCACTCCAGTTTCAAGCCCAATAAATTATTGAGAGCAACTCACCCTGCGAAGCTGCAGAGGACTTATCCCCCCACCACCCACCATCCCCCCCACCATGAGGAGATAACCTCTCCTGCTCCCCGGGGAGAGTGACCTCTCTCCCTGCCCCACACAAAGCAGGGTGCAGACATGGCTCTGGTCTGCCCAGGATGGCATGCCCGCTGCACCCAGCGAGCCCTCCCTGCGTGTGCTCCAAACACCCCCTCCTCTTAAACTCACACTAAGCTGCTGACAGCAGCGAACATGAGGACTTCAAACACCCTGTGCGACGTACATGTCAAAAGAGCAGGTTTCTAGAATGCTGAATGGGAGAACACACCAGAAAGTGGGGCTGATGAAGGAATCCACCTGCCTCTTCTTCAATGCCCGGACCTAGAATGTTTCTTCGTAAACATGCCCAGTGTTCAAAGGATCTCCACTGAAGGGAAAGACCAACTTTAGGAGTGCAGTTTCCACGGCCGTGGGGTTATTGGTTTCACAGCCAGACACTGTATAAGGCAGTGAGGGGCCACCAGGGGAGGCAACCACTGTTAACGTGGTGACACTCATGTGCTTTGTTTGGGAGGGCAGTTTAATTAGACGACAACTTGGGGGTGCTGGCTGTGTGCAGGGTAATACTGGTCTCTGGGCAAAGGGCTCGTTTAAGTTTTTGGTTTAACTCAGAAATGAGGAAAGAGACAAAGCTCAGATTGTAGGGGATCAAGAACACACACGCGCACTATACGTGCAACAGAAAGCTGTGCAAGACCCTGGGAAGACTGAGCAGGGGAAGAACGGAAGGGCCCTGCACTCAACTGGATTCAATATAACGCATCATTCTTGACAAACCTCTCTCTTGCGTACATTGCATCAGGCAATGTAATGCTGTGTTTAAGGCAGAGCTTGACTCGGACAGACAGACAGACCTGGTTTTGAAGTTCAGCCCCACCTCTTCTAGCTGCCTGACTTTGGGCAGGTATTTAATCAAACTTTCAACGTCTCTAAGCCTCCTTCCTTTTTTTAAAAATTATTTATTTGGCTGCACTGGGTCTTAATCGCGGCATATAGGATATTGTTCCCCAACCAGGGATTGAACCCAGGTCCCTGCGTTGGGAGCCCAGAGTCTTAGCCATTGGACCACCAGGGAAGCCCCACCTCTATCTTTCTGTAAAGCTGGGACAGTCCTACCTGCCACCTGGGGTGGCTGTCAGGCTCAGTTGGGGACATGTAAGACAGTAAGCACTTGGCAGGTTCTTGAAACTTGTTTCCTGGTGACGAGGCACAGCGGGGGACAGAGGTGAATGAAGGATCCCAGGCCCTCACCTCTTGGCAGATCAAGAGTCAGACCTGTCTGACTAACGCCAAGGTCATGGGAAAAGCCCAACAAATGGGACGTGAGTCAGGACAGGACAGGACAGCTGGAGGGGGTAATCAGAGAAGGGGGGCCTTTTTATTAGGGCGGGCAGTCTGGAGGTTCGTTTTAACAGTTTCCTCTCTTTGTCACTTAGGTATTATTGTCATCAACACAATTCACGCATTTTAAGCATCCAGTTTGGTGAGTTCTGGTAGCTGTGTGCAGTCACATGACCTCCCTCATGGTTAAGATGTGGGACCATTTTCTTTCCCTTAAAAGCGCCCGTGTGCCCCTTCACACCGCATCGCCTTTCCTCTTCCTGGCCTCAGGCGATCTCAGATTGCTCTCTGCCAATTGAGTTCTGTTTTCCCTAGAATTTTGTATGAAAGGCACCGCCGGTTCAGTCTTTGGTGTCTGACATTAGCACAATGCATTTGTAAACATCCGTGTTGCAGCATGCATCTGTGCTTCCTTCTCTTTTATTGCCAAGTGGTGTTCCGTCGTATGGATGTACCACAGTTTGTTTATCCCTTCACCGGCTGATGCATGTTTGGGTTGCGGCCAGTTTGGGACTACTACGAATAATTCTGTGATGAACAGCTACACACGTGTTTTTGCGTAGGCAGATATTTTTATTTCTCTTGGGTAAATACGTAGGAGTGGGAGCTGGGTTACATAATAAGTACAACACTTATGAGTGTCTTGGAGAAGGAAATGGCAACCCAGTCCAGTATTCTTGCCTGGAGGGTTCTGTGGACAGAGGGGCCTGGGGGGCTACAGCACATGGGGTCACCGAGAGTCGGACATGACTGAGTGACTGACACTTCATGTGGTTTCCCAAAGGAGCCACAGCATTCTGCATCCTCACCAGCAGCGGACGAGAGCTCTGGGTGCTCCGTATTCTCACTCATGCTTGCTATTGTCAATATTTTTAAATCTGATGCCTGAGTTTTGGAGGATACTTAAGAGTTTGGTAGGCAAATGAGTTGGGGGGGATATTCCAGGTAAAGGAAACAGCACCTGGAGAATCAGGGAGACAAGAAGGATGCTGTGTGTGACAGCTGCTAGGGAAAACTGGTGGGGCCTGGGAGTGTGGAATTTGGGAGAGATGACTGTAAAATGAGGGCATATGCTGGATGTGGGCCTAGATTGTGAATAATGAAAGCATTGACAACACTGCTGCTGCTGCTGAGTCGCTTCAGTCGTGTCTGACTCTGTGCAGCCCCAGAGACGGCAGCCCACCAGGCTCCCCCATCCCTGGGATTCTCCAGGCAAGAACCCTGGAGTGGGTTGCCATTTCCTTCTCCAATGCATGAAAGTGAAAAGTGAAAGTGAAGTTGCTCAGTCATATCTGACTCTTAGTGACCCCATGGACTGCAGCCTACCAGGCTCCTCCATCCATGGGATTTTCCAGGCAAGAGTACTGGAGTGGGGTGCCATTGCCTTCTCTGACTGACAACACTAGCTCCCATCAAGTCCTAAGCTTCTGTGAGATGAGTCCCCTTCTACAAATGAGGAAATGGAGGCGTGATTCATTCATATCTTGCATCCAAGGACTTACCTGGTAGTTTAGTGGATAAGACTCCATGCTCCCAATGCAGGGGGCCCGGGTTCGATCCCTAGTGGGGTAACTAAGATCCCATGAACTCCAACTAAACCCGTGCACCACAACTGCTTAGCTCACACACTGTAGAGCCAGCGTGCCACAACCAGAGAGGCACATGTGCTGCAATGAAGACCCAATGCAGCCAAAACAAAACAAAACAACCGTCCAAATAGCTATTCACATAGCTAGTAACTCTAGCTGTCCAGGCCATGTGCTTAAACCATTATACCACACTGCCTGCCTGGAGATCTTAGTTCTGGCCCTACACTTTAAAAAGTTTGAAATAAAGAAGTGAAATGAAAGGAACTGATTTTTTTTACAAGACCACCAGGCTGCAGAATGTCAATAGATCGGAGGCCAGGAGACCCAGGGGAGGCCACCGCAGCTGTGCAGGGGAGAGGCGAGAGGTCTTAGGTTAAGTCAGTAGCCGTGGGGATGGCTTAGGGAGTTACTTAGGAATTCCCTGATTGAGGGTGGAGGGCAAGGGAAAGAAGTTGAAGGTGGATATAAAATTTTGGTTTGGATACCTGAGTCAATGATGGTAAATCTAAGCGAAATAGAAAATTCCAGAGTGGGAGCAGGTTTGCAGAAAGATGGTGAATTTGGTTTGGACTTGTGGATGTGGGCCGTGGGTCTGACACAAATTATGGTCTTTTGGTGCTAGTGGTTTTAATGCTCACAGGAAGGGCAAGAAGTCCTGTGGTATTCAGTGATGTATAGTTTTCTGGAAAATAAATAAAAACATATATTAATAATTATAAGCAATACTATATTCATTATTTATGTATTTGGCCATGCTGGATCTTTGTTGCTGTGCATGGGCATTCCTCTAGGTGCAGTGAATGGAGGCTACTCTGCTGTGGTGTGTGGACTTCTCATTGCAGTGGCTTCTCTGGCTGCAGAGCACAGGCTCTAGCGTGTGCGGGCTTCAGTAGTTGCGGTGACCGGCTCAGTAGTTGTGGCTTACGTGCTTAGTTGCTCTTAGTTGCAAGCGGGATCCTCCCGGACCAGGGATTGAGCCGTGTCTCCTGCACTGGCAGGTGGATTCTTTACCACTGAACCACCAGGGAAGCCCCGGCTGCTTCTGTCTTGATGAGAGCTTTGACGCTACTTCTTTGGGAGCCTAAGCAAAAATTCACGGAGAAGGCAATGGCAACCCACTCCAGTACTCTTGCCTGGGAAATCCCATGGACAGAGGAGCCTGGAAGGCTGCAGTCCATGGGGTCACTGAGGGTTGGACACGACTGAGCGACTTCACTTTCACTTTTCACTTTCATGCCTTGGAGAAGGAAATGGCAACCCATTCCAGTGTTCTTGCCTGGAGAATCCCAGGGACGGGGGAGCCTGGTGGGCTGCTGTCTATGGAGTTGCACAGGGTCGGACATGACTGAAGCGACTTAGCAAGCAAAAATTCAAGCTTGTTCCCTAGAACAATCTTACAGCGGCCAAGTGGTGTTGGCCTGCGCACTGACATTACGCATAGGCAATACCTGTCCAGCGCTTTCTTCCTCTGTTCTGGCCACCTGGAGTACACTGGGCATGAAGAAAAAGGGAAAAGGTGGTGAGCCATCCAGAAGCCATGGGAGGAGCAGTCAAAAGAGAAGAAGGGGCCAAGGTTAAATTCAATGATTTTCAAGTCTTTGAAGAATTGTTCCATAGAAATGGAGATTCTATGGATTGGAGAAATGGATTTGCTCCAGAGGCAGGAAGAATTTAAATGCTACCAACGTTGGATTCTTACCAGGTATCAGGTCTCAGCCAGGCAACTAGGACTCAGTGGATTGGGCTGCCTGATACAGAAGGGGTGCCTCATCATGGGAACTAAACGCCAGATGGTTAAAGAGCCATGGACTGCACAAGGAACAGTCATTGGGTCTGAGTGGCAGGGTAGACCAGATGCCCTCTTGGCCCTTTCTCCCAAATTCTTTTACTCCAAGAGGCAATTCCATTTCTGATAAGATGATGGCTAAAAAGCAATTGGCTTCCCAGGTATATTAGGGGTAACGAATCCGCCTGCCAATGCAGGAGATGCTGGTTCAATCCTGCTTTGGGAAGATCCCCTGGAGGATGAAATGGCAACCCGTGCCAATATTCTTGCCTGGAAAATTCCATGGATAGAGGAGCCTGGTGGACTACAGTCCATGGAGTCACAAAGAGTTGGACATAGTGAGCATGCATGCGAAAAGCACTTAGTGACGCCATGTTGGATTCATGCTGGGTGCTCAGTTAACACAAACTACTCGACTTTTCTTTGGTCAAGCATCATGGCAGGGAGGCTAGGTACGCCTGGGCCTGGCCTGATGCTGGCTTGGACTCTCTCCTGCATGCCGTTGGTGAGTTTCAGCTTCTCCTCAGTAAGAGGAAGGGAGTAACTCAGTGATTTCCAAAATTCATTCCAAATGAAACATTCAGATGTGTCTCATGTTAGTTAAAATTGCACCTGAAAAAATTCATTTTTTTTTAAAACATAGAAACATTTCATAAAAAGGACTTCAGTCTGGAGGCTGGGGCCAGAAGCATCAGATAGTGGTCCCCAATCCTGCATCTTGCTGCCCACTGTGGTGGCAATTCCTGAATTCTAGGCTAAGATTCAGAAAGTCTGGATAAGAGTGGGTGTTTCCCCCTTCAATTATCTTTCACTGTCTCACTTCTGAGTATATAGGAATCATTTGCTTTTCTAATTTACAGTACTTCCTTTGGAAGCGGTGTCTCTTACTGATTCAGAGAAAGGAGGACATTTGTTTTAATGGATTTTATCAGCCTGTGTATTTGCACCAAAGCATAATAATAATAAATTATGGTCCTAATAAGTAGGCTGCCCAGAAAGATGATGGTGGCCTCCCCCAATTATTGATGTACAATCTTTGGAATTTAGGGGCATCATAATTTATCGGGGTTCATTTTTTCCTATCCAATTTGAGGAAAGGCAGCTGTGTTTTGTAAGCAATAAACTCTGCCACTGTATTTCTTGGCTAAGCAGAGAAAAGCAGTCTTATTATTTTTTGCCTGTTTCCTAGTTATTACTGCAGTATCTAGTAGCTTCTTTACAGGAAAGAGTTTATCAATATTTCAATTATAAACTCCAATTTTCAGGAGGTTTGTAACTCGTCTATTTAAAAATCAGATCAGGCAGAGAACACAGTAACTTGTCATGCCGGGAACTCGAGTGCTCTCTAAAATATTAAACAACCAGTGTGAGACAGTTTGCTTGCTTTCAACTTTGAGGGTGAAACTTTGGTTTTTCTAACCAACATGAGTAAAGTGGAATTAAGCCTATTTTTCCATCAGAAGTATTCAGATATTCCTGGGGTTTTTGCTGCCTGCAGTGGAAGGGAACAGATGGTAGAATCAGTGTCTCCACATACCCTCCTGGCAGCTATGTTCTGGAGAAGCTGCCCCCAAATCACCTTTTTTTCTTTTTACCAATTGGGTGGGATAATGTGATACAACATCCTTTAGAAAGGAATGGGGTGTTGAATCCTTTTCTGTTAATAGAAGTGAAGACTCCATCGGAAAAGCAAACAAGTGCTCTTAATTTTGCGACGGACACACTGGGTTTTTTTATACATAAGGTATTTATTTATTTGCTTAGTTTCTTACTGATGTTTGGCTGTGCTGGGTCTTTGTTGCTGCGTGGAGGCTTTCTTTAGCTGTGGCGGGCAGGGGCCACTCTAGTTGCGGTGCGAGGGCGTCTCGCTGCGGTAACAGGCTGTAGGCGCCTGGGCTCAGTAGCTGTGGCTCTTTGAGCTTAGTTGCCCCACAGCACGTGGGATCTTCCTGGACCAGGGATCGAGCCTGTGTCCCCTGCCTTGGCAGGTGGATTCTTAACCATTGGGCCATCAGGGAAGTCCTGACATTGGCTTTTTAGGAAAGTGGACACGCCCACAGGTGTAGACAGAGCCAGTGCTACCCTCACTGTTGAGCTGACAAGGCAGGCGAGTCACGGACGGTTCAGGCTGCAGTGTGGACTGGCCACGTACTCCAGGACCCAAGGACATCCTGTTGACCTCAACCAACCCCTGGCTGAAAGCAGTTCTCCCCACCCGAGTAACACACCAAGGTCCCCCTTTCAAAGCCCCCTTCAAGCAGAGGTGCTTGGTCACTTAGAGCACCCGAGGGCTGTGAGGACCCCAAATGTCCTGACACGCCATGCACAGTATCCTCTGGTTACGGTCCCGTATAGACTTGGTTTCATCACGTTGGCCTTTGAAAGGGAAGTGGATAAATTAGCCTGCGGGAAGAACTGCTGCCGTATCTCATACAGGAGGAGGCAGCCTTCTTATTCTACTTGCATACCTTATCTGGACCCTGCTTAGGCCTCCTTAGGGATGGATGGAATCTGGCTCCTGGCAATGTCCTCTGTCACTGCAGCAGAGCCCGTTAGTACTTTGCGTGGGCTTTTCACCTTAAAAATAAGGACAAATCCTCCATAATCTTCCCCCACTCAGTTCCCGACAAGACAACCTTGTCAGTGTAAGGCATGAAGTTCTAACTTGAGGGCTTGGGGAGGCCATGGAATGTGGTGGCCAGTGTGTGAGTTTTGGGTCCACAGACTCCAGCTCTCATCCTGCCTCAGCCACCTACTAGCTGTGTGCCCTTGAACAAATTACATAACCGCTCTTGTTTTTCCCACCTGTAAAAATGGGGATAATCATACGTACCTGGGAGCATTGCTGTGGGGATTGAATGAGAAAGTGAGTGCCAATACTCACTTTGCATTTTATTTATTTATTTATCCACTCATGCATTTATTCATACTCATTAATTCATACACTCATTCATTCATTCATATTCATTCATTAATTCATACATATTCATTCATTCATACACTCATTCATTCATTCATATGTACACTCATTCATTCATTTGTACACTCATTCATTCATTCATACACTGTCTCCCTCTCTTTTTCTTGGCTGCTCTGCAGGGCATGCAGGATCTTACTTCCCCGACCAGGGATCAAACCCGAGCCCCCTTAACTATTGGATCACCATTCACTGCCTTTTTATGAAGCATCTACTATGTGTCAGGCAGCAGCCTAGGCTCTGGGGAGATGACGGTGGATCAGAGAGACCAGGTGCCTTGCTCATGATAATTTTAATGGAGGAAGAACAGACAATAAAGGATTAACTAAAAACTTGTGTTTCTTGTGGCAAACAGCTGGACAGGGGCCAGGAAGTCTGCCCCGGGTGGATGACTGGGGACAGAACCTGTCCACAGTAGCAGCTGTCCTTCTTTCAAGACACATTTCCAAGGGCACCTCCTCCAGCCAGCCTGGCCTCACCCCCACCCTGACGTCTCCTGTGCTTTGCCCAGCATGTACGCCTGTGCCTGGCCATGCCCCATCCTCAGCTGACTCCATGTCTCTCCTGCACATCAATGGCCGGGAGCTCAGAAGCAAAGCCTAACCGAGATTTCCAGACGGGCGTCCATCACAATGGCCTTGCTGCCACGCCAGACCTCGGGTCTGTCTCTGCTCCTTCTGGTCATCATGGGACGACAGCAGGTCAAAGAAACTGTTTGGTCTAGGCAACAGCGGATTGGAAGAGGCTGCTGGAGATCTTAAAGAGGTCATGCCCTGACCACATGGCATGACCTGCAACAAAGGGCAGCCCTCTGTTTACTCAGGAGCCAACCGAGCCCTAGGACGGTCTCCCCCTGAAGATGAGGGAGGCAAGGGTATAGCTGAGATCAGAGCATCCCCTGGCAGAGCCCTCTGCCCACTGCGATGCTGGGCAGCCTCTTCCCGCATGGGCCCTCCAGTGGCTCAGAACCCCAGTAACTGACAGGAGGCTGCATCTCATCAAAGGAAAAAAAAGGATTAAAATCAAGATTTTGCTATTATTTTTCTCTGATACGAGTGCAGCGAGAAATAGCTCAGTTGTGTCACATCCTAGTTTTTCATTTGTGTTTTTGTTTCATGCTTCAATATCTTCCTCCAGCTGCTCATGTCTCCCTTTCTTTCTCCTCGCTTTGATCTATTCGTTTTCCCCAGAAATGGGGTTTATAAATCATTGTAATGCAGCCTTGGGAAAGATGGTGCTTAGTGCAGGGAGAAATACATCGCCGCTAACAGCCCCGGCAGGGAGAAAAACTCTCGGCTTGTTGCTGGGTTTCTGGCGACGGGTTACTGATGGTATTTGCTTTTTATGTCTGCGCGCGTGCCATCGGGCCAGGGCCGCGGGGAGCGTTCCACACGCCACCTTTGTAATATTTCAAGCTTCCACTGGCAGGCGAAAACAAACGGCTGCCGCCTGCTCCCAGGGAAGCAGAGAGAGGAAGGGAAGGGAAACGCGCACACAGGGAAGGAGCATAACGAAGTGGGCATGTTTGTCTTTGGAGTCCACCTCGGGTCACCCCAGCTCCAAGAACGTCCTTCTGTTCCCTTCCTTTAACCCATCTGCGCATCTGACGTCACGAGCCCACCCTCCGGGGTCCCCAGGCCCAACTCTCCCCGGCACAGTTAGGAGCCTAACAGCCCCGGTCCCTTCCTTCCCGAGGCCCTTGCCTCCCTCGTCGTGTTTTATGGGCCCATTTTCTCGGCAGCTCAGAGCAGCAGAGAAGCACTGGGCTTGAGCTGCGGGTCTCCTTCCGACTCAGAGCGGTGCCTTGCTGCGCGTGTGAGATCGGGGATGCCGCAGTGAAAACCCTGCCAGGCCTTAAATCAGAACATCAAGAAGGATCCCATCGTCCTGGAGCCAGACACGTTCGTGCCGGCCGGGCCCTCGGCGGGCCTGCGTCGCACCGAGTGGTGTTTATAGCCGCCGCCACTTTTCCGGGGACTTTGATGTCTTCCTTATCAGCAGGCCTCTCCACCTGCTTGTACCTGGCAGGGGGGCATGGACAGCTCAGCGGATCCCGACTTGCCCACCTCCTTTCCTCCACGTGGGGCATCTGGGCTGAATCTTCCCAGCCCTGTGTAATCTATCCACTTCCCCTTCCCTCTGAAGCAAAGTAGTATCCTATCAACGATCGTGACTCCAATAAAGAAAACGTGTATTTCCTTTAGAAGATCAGGTCTACACAGGTCAGAGTGACATGGAGACCATTGACCGGTGAGCTGGCGCTGTGTAGACCAGCGCAGCCCTCTTCATGGAGATTTCTTCGGTGATGGAAGCCACCTGTCTCTGCTCCATCTGACAGCGTCACCGCCATCTCAGGAGCACACTGAGCACTTGAGATCTGGCTCGTGCAACCAAAGACTACATTTTCAATTGTTTCAAAACACCTAAATAGTTAAAATGGATAACCAACAAGGACGTATTGTATAGCACACGGAACTCTGCTCAGCGTTACGTGGCCGCCCGGATGGGAGGGGAGTTTGCGGGGGAGAATTGGTATTCGTGTCTGTGTGGCTGAGTCCCTTTGCTGTTCACCTGACGCCGTCGTAGCTAATCGGCTGTCATTGTTATTTAGTCGAGGAGTCGTGTCTGACTCTTTGTGACCCCACGGACTATAGCCCGCCAGGCTTCTCTGTCCATAGGATCTCCCAGGCAAGAATACTGGCGTGGGTTGCCCTTTCCTTCTCCAGGGTACTCCAATATAAAATAAAAAGTTTAAAAAAATAAATAAATAAACCTAAATAGCATTTGTGACTAGTGGCTGTTGTCTTTGGCAGCACAGATGCAGACAGACAGCGGAAAATTCAGAGAGGGAGCCTTCTTTGGGTTATGCCTTTCACGATACCTAGCAGCTGCTTCTCCAAGTAGGCTATTGCTGAAAAAGAATGGAGATGTGTACAAGGAGATAAAAGTACTGGGAACAAAGTCATGAAATGATTGAGCCCTTTTGAAGTCATACTCTTTCCCCCAAGCACAACCAGGGGTGAAGACACTCACAGATTTGATAACCAGACCAGATCCTGGAAGAAAACTTGCCTTGGGGGTAAAAATGGAAAGATAATCAGGTAAACTGTGACTTGTGTTCTCAGGAGCAGCTTAGCTTACAACCCTGGAATTGTGTAATTTATCCCCCTGCATCCAGTCCAGCCTGGATGGATGGATGGATGGATGGTTGTGTGTGTGTGTGTGTGTGTGCTGGAGACATTAAGAAACTACTCTTGATCATCTCAGTCTTAAAATATCATTCAGTACAGTGCGCCGAATACCCTGTACGCCTGCATAAACCATACAGTTACTGACCAACTCCTTTATTTATCAAGTTTTAAAATATTTATTTATTTATGGCTGTGCTGGGTCTTTGTTGCTGCATGTGGGTTTTTCCTCTAGTTGCTATGCGGGGGTCTTCTCATTGCAGTGGCTTCTCGTGTTGCAAAGCAAGGGCTCTCAGCATGGGCTTCAGTAGTTGAGGCACGTGGGCTTCCAGGGTCTAGAGCGCAGGCTCAATAGCTGTGGCACACTGGCTTAATTGATCCCAGGCGTGTGGGACCCTCCCAGACTGGGGATAGAACCTGTATCTCCTGCATTGGCAGGCAGATTCCTGACCACTGAGCCTGCCAGGGACGCTGCTGACCACCCCCTTCAAGGTTACTTGAAGGGCTTTTCTGCTGCAGAAAACTCACCACGTCCTGTTCCCTGCATTGCTCCCCCTGCCGCTGCCCTTGCCCTGATGCCTCTCCTGGCCCTTGGCCAGCTCAGTGGTCTGACTGCCTGGCCACACCTGGGCTCCTTCATTTCGTGAGTTTGGGGGCCACGGGTAAGCAGCTTGACCTTTCAAACACCCCATTTCCTCCTCTGTAGAATGGAAATGATGACAGCACCCACTTCAAAATCATATGACCATCCATCGATGGATGAAGGGATGAATAAAATGTAGTCTCTCTGGACAATGGAATATTGTACAACCACGCACATGAGGAAACCCTGACACCTGAGGTGGATGAGCCTCAAAAACATGATGCTAGATGAACGATACCAGACGCAAAAGGGCACATATTGATTCCATTCATGTGAAATCTCTGCAGTAGACCGATCCATAGAGACTAAAGTAGACCAGTAGGTGCCTGGGGCTGAGGAGATGGGGTGTGGGTAGTGAATGCTTAATGGTGCTGATTTTCTTTTGGGGTGATGAAAAGGTTTTGGTGCTCCACAGAGGCAGTGGTTGTAGAAGATTGCGAATGTACTAAATGCCACAAATTTTACACTTTAAAGCAGTCAATTGTATATTATGTGACTTTCAGTAAAAAAAAAATTCTTTTTAATTTAAAAATGTATGAGATAGACATATACACACTGTTGTTCATTTGAAAAGTCACGTCCTACTCTTTGTGACCTCATGGGCTGCAGCATGCCAGCCTTCCCTGTCCTTCACTATCTCCCAGAGTTTGCTCAAACTCATGTCCATGAAGTTGGTGATGCTATCTAACCATCTCATCCTCAGTCTACCCCTTCTCTTTTTGCCTTAGATATTTCCCTTCATCAGGATCTTTTCCAATGAGTGGGCTCTTTGCATCAGGTGGCCAAGCTACTGGAACTTCAGCTTCAGCCTCAGTCCTTCCAATGTACATTCAGGATTGATTTCCTTTATGATTGATTGGTTTGATTTCCTTGCAGTACAAGGGACTCTCAAGAGTCTTCTCCAGTACCACAATTCAAATATATGAAGTAGATAGTAATAAGGACCTTATTTCATTTTTTTTTTTTGGACTCCAAAATCAGGGCAGATGGTGACTGCAGGCATGAAATTAAAAGATGCTTGCTCCTTGGAATAAAAGCTATGACCAACCTAGACAGCATATTAAAAAGCAGAGACATTACTTTGCCAACAAAGGTCCGTCTAGTCAAGGCTATGGTTTTTCCAGTAGTCACATATGGATGTGAGAGTTGGACTATAAAGAAAGCTGAGCACCGAACAATTGATGCTTTTGAACTGTGGTGTTGGAGAAGACTCTTGAGAGTCCCTTGGACTGAAGGAGATCCAACCAGTCCATCCTAAAGGAAGTCAGTCCTAAATGTTCATTGGAAGGACTGATGCTGAAGCTGAAACTCCAATACTTCGGCCACCTGATGCGAAGAGCTGACTCATTTGAAAAGACCCTGATGGTGGGAATTGAAGGCAAGAGGAGAAGGGGATAACAGAGGATGAGATGGTTGGATGGCATCACCAACTTGATGGACATGAGTTTAAGTAAGCTCCGGGAGTTGGTGATGGACAGGGAAGGCTGGCGTGCTGCAGTCCATGGGGTCGCAGAGTCGGACATGACTGAACTCAACTGAATAAGGAGCTACTGTATAGCACAGGAAACTCTATTGAATACTCTGTAATGGCCTATGTGGGAAAAGAATCTAAAAAGAGTGGACATATATATCTATGGATAACTGATTCACTTTGTTAGCAGAAACTAACACAACATTGTAAATCAACTATATTCCAATAAAATTTTTTCAAAAATAGGAAAAAAAAAATGTATGAAGGTTCTTTAACATAAAATGCTCAGCCTCATGCTTGGCACATAGTAGCACTGAATGATGGCTGGGCCTCTAGTAGCAGTGATACCCAGACACATGTGCTCTGATATCTGTAGAATCTTCACTTCCGATCAGACATGTTCTTCTAAGAGGAGGAACCGGCCACACACACTTTTCAAGGGTGACGCTTAAAAAGTGACTATGTGAGGAGGATGCTTATAGATAGCACAGGTGAGCCGGGGCTGAGTGAAGGGCCAGGTGCTTCCGGGTCAGACAAAATCCAGAAGATGTGTGGTTTGGTTCAGGGCGTGCTTTTGCCTGCCTCCCTCCGTAACGGCAGGCGGAGTTAGAGACCCCGTGGTCCATCCCATTTGTGCTGTTGCTACAATTTGGCTAACGTGTTAATTGCATCTGCCTCGGCGGCCTTGCCTCTGGCTCGGGGACCACTTCCATTCTGCCGCTCACCGGTCCCCAGCAGCTGAGGGGGGCAGCCCCAGCAGCGGGAGCAGCTTGATTTCTCAAGCCCAGGGAAGCTATAAATCTGGAGCTTTAATCATGTCTTCATGATCATTCAGCAAAGAGCACCGGAGGATTTATTCTGCGGGGACAGCAAAGGGAAGACCGCAGGGGGTTGTCGTGGGGGCTATTGGTTTAGCAAAGGTAGAACTGCTCCCCGGGGCCCTTCCCAGGACCTGCTGGTGAACGATGATACCGATGGCTGTAACAAGGCAATTACCGGTGGTGTCGGCAATGCTTTGTTAAAGAGGCAGGCTTCCTGCGTGGACCCAGTGGCACCGCCTCAGCCCAGTCACAGCGCCTGCGATTTCCCCCGTCTCTGCTCTAGAGCCGACGTCCTTGAGAAAGCAGGAAGCATTTTTTAAAAGCCCCAAGGGTCCTCCTGGTTTTCTCTGCAAATGTTAAGGAGGAGGGGTCAGGGAAACCCAGAGAGGACTCTGTGGTCCCTGGCCCACGGTAGGCACCTGACATCTATTTATTGAAGAAAGAGGCTCAGAGAGGTAGCGATTAGTCACTGTCACACAGCCAGAGTCTCCAGGTCCCGGAGGGAGCCAATTGCTTTAGTGTGTGGCCTTGGATACAAACCTCAGTCTTGGCGCAACAGGAAAGGAGTGGGTTCCCTTGGGACAAAGAGAAGAAACCCAGCGCCGTTCCCTGGGAGTGATCTCTGTGGGGCATGTCTTCTGAGTTACTCCAGAAAATGTTCAAGTGCGTGCAAGCGTTCCTGTTTTCCCACCAATGGGTTTTCTTTTCATCTCCGTCAGAAGTGGGACACCTTTCCATAGCAGTGGGTGTACCACTTCCTCCGTTTTCAAAGCTTAGCATCTGGTTCCGTGGATGGACCATCAGATCTGCAGCCCGCATCACCGCTGGATCCCCCGCCGTCCTGTTGAGGTTTTCAACGTTATCAAATCGCACTGCAGGGCCACGTTTGTAATGAAGTGTGAATATTTCTGTAGGTTAAATTAAAAATATATATGTATTTATTTTTGGCTTCACTGGCTCCTCATTGCCGCTCACGGGCTTCCTCTAGCTGTGCAACACGGGCTTCACGCTGCAGAGGCTTCTCTTGTGGACCAGGGGCTCCAGGACACTCAGGCTTCAGTAGTTGCGACTCTCAGGCTCTAGAGTGCGGAGGCAGAAGTTGAGGCACATGGGCTTAGTTGCTCTGTGGCACGTGGGATCTTCCCCAACCAGGGATCGAACCCGTATCCCCCGAATTAGCAGGCAGATTCTTAACCACTGGACCACCAGGGAAGTCCTCTGCAGGTTAAAACTTAACCGAGCAGTTGCTGGGCCAAAAGGTCTTCACATTTAGAGAGGTCACAGCTGCTGCAGAGTGCCTTGCTCAAGGACTGGCTGCTGGCACTTGGGCACGCATCATCTGAGTACCACCTTCCGTCCCTCTCCAAGGCAGCTGCCTTTTCCACGCACAGGCTGCTTATATGCTTCTTTCGTATTCCCCGACTTCACCACCCGCTCCCTCGACCTGCTAGCCAGCCCTCTGCTGGACAGGTAGACCCAGAACAGGTGCTCAAGGAGGGTGGGGTGAATCGGGAGAGTGGCACTGACACGCATACACCACCACACGTGAAATTAGATAGCTGGTGGGAAGCTGCTGGATGGCACACAGAGCTCAGCTCGGTTGAGGGTGGGGTGGAGGTGGGGGGAGGCAGGAGGGAGGCTTGCATGGGAGGGGAATATGTATATGTATAGCTGATTCGCTTTGTTGTACAGCAGAAACTAACTCAACACTGTAAAGCAATTATTGTTGTTTAGTCGCTAAGTCGTGTCCAACTCTTTGTGACCCCATGGACTGTAGCATGCCAGGCTTCCCTGTCCTTCACCATCTCCCAGAGTTTGCTCAGACTCATGTCCATTGAGTCGGTGATGCCATCCAATCATCTCATCCTCTGACGTCCCCTTCTCCTTTTGCCCTCAATCTTTCCCATCATCAGAGTCTTTTCCAACAAGTCAGCTCTTCGCATGAGGTGGCCAAAGTATTGGAGGTTCAGGCTTTATACTCCAATAAAAAAAAAAGAACAGGTGTTCAAAAATATGGGACACACTGTGAGTTTCTGAGCACCCACTAGGTGCTAGGCGTTTCTAGAGCTGCCACAAAGACCCAGGCCTGTCTTCATGGTGGGAAACTGGAACGGGTTGCTGGATGAGGTTGGAGGCTTTGTGTCCACCTGGGCCACCCACCTGGATAACCCGAAGAAGGTGGCTTTCCCAGGCATCCACCACATGCTAGAGGTTACTCCCAGGAGAAGAGTGGGCTTGGCCTCAGTGGAAGAACCCCAGTGACATGGGAGAAAAGCGGGCACCAGTCTAATGAAAGGGAGGGGTCGCTGTGACTGGCGGCAGACAGAAATGTGAAATGTGATCCCTGGAGGGAAACTTGAAGTCAGCCTGAGGACAGATGTGTCCCTGTGACCTGCTTATGGGAAGAGGCCAAACCTTACCTGGCTTGGCCTCAAAGGGCATGAACTTAGCCTCGGATGCACAAGCATCTTAGGTGCACAGAGTGAGTTCTACTCCAAGGCAGCCTGAGCTAGGAATCCCTAATGGTGGGACTTCCTAATTTCGGCAGCAGTGGGGGGTGGCATTGGGCAGAGGGCTGATCGGGGAATCATGGAAAGAGGTGGATTGACCTAAGTCCAAATAAAGCCTGCTCACAGGTAACATCTCCACATAGAAGATGGTTTTATCTGTTAACAAGAGAAACCGTCAGGTGTTTGTAAGAAAAAGTGAAGGTGAGAGCCGCTCAGTCGTGTCTGACTCTTTTCGACCCCATGGACTATACAGTCCATGGAATTCTCCAGGCCAGAATGCTGGAGTGGGTAGCTGTTCCCTTCTCCAGGGGATCTTCCCAACCCAGGGATCGAACCCAGGTCTCCCGTGTTGTAGGCGGATTCTTTACCAGCTGAGCCACAAGGGAAGCCCAAGAATACTGGAGTGGGTAGCTTATCCCTTCTCCAGAGGATCTTCCTGATCCAGGAATCAAACCGGGGTCTCCTGCATTGCAGGTGGATTCTTTTCCAGCTGAGCTATCAGGAAATGGTACCTATGTCAGGAAATGGTACCTAAAACCTTCACACACATTTTATAATTTCATGTTGAAAGAAAATGCGTTACTTTTCTGGTCAACAGGTAGGATATGGATAGCTGCCATTAACTGAATGTGTGCCCTGGGGCTGGACCCCAAGCTCAGTCTCTGTGGATGTTTTCCCATGAGCTCTCTTGATGTCCCCCATTTTGCAGATGAGGAAACTGAGGCTTGGAAAGGTTCAGTGGCTTACCCAGGTTAACAGCATAGGAAGAGGCAGAACTGAGGTTTCAGTTCCGATCCCCTGGAGGAGGAAGTGGCAACCTACTCCAGTATTCTTGCCTGGAAAACCCCATGGACAAAGGAGTCTGGTGAGCTACAGTCCCTGGAGTCGCAAAAAGTCAGACATGAAGCAAGAGTTATACCTATAAGCTGTGCTGCAGGGAGAGAGGCGCCTTGCAAATCCCACTGATGTGGGGCAAAATCCCTCTGTTTGTATAAATGTTGACATATGTGCATATGTTTAAGTGAGAAAGTCTTAGAAGGACACACCCAGCTGTTAACCTGGAGTCTCGATGGGTGGGATGTGGGCAAGAAGACTGTTTACGTTGGCTTTATACACATCTGATCGTTGGATTTCTGCAATAATCAGGAACTGCTACATGGACTACCCATAATGGACTTTCTAAAAAGTCCCCCAGTTTTGTCAAATCCTGCCTCTGGGCCTAGAACAGAGCAGACAGCTTCTCTAACCACTGATCCTGGCACTTTATGGGAGCAATTTGTTTTTAGAAATAAACAGGGTGAACTGGGTGAAGGCATGAGGCGACATATAAATGAAAGATAAAAAGAATTCGACTTAAAAAGAGGTACCAAATGAACTGCGCAGGAGGAATTGTCCGCAGAAACCTCAGAACCTTCCTGTCTGACAAGTAAACCTGTCTAGGAAACAGACAAGAATCACAGACATAGAGAACAGGCTGGTGCTTGCCAAGGGGTGAGGGTTGGGAGGGATGGAATAGGAGTTTGGGATTAGCAGATGCAAGCTATTGTCTACAGGATGGATAAACAACAAAGTCCTACTGTATAGCATGAGGAACGATATTCAATATCCTGAAGTAAACCATAATGAAAAAGAATGTATTTTTTAAAAGATGATGTGTATAACTGAATCGCTTTGCTGTACAGCAGTAATTAACACAACATTGTAAATCAATTATACTTCAATAAAAAATCTGTAGAATCAGCTTTTACATTAAAAAAAAGAACATTCATACCTACCTTGATCTGTGAATATCTGATATGAATACTATTTGAATTTGCAAAACCCACCAAGTAAGGGGATTGTAACTTAGGTTACAAAGATTCTTTGATTGCAGAATATTTAGGGCTGGGACCCAAACATTAGCATTTAAACATTTAAACTGAAGCGTAGTTGATCCATAGTGTTTCAAAGTGATTCAGATTTATATCTTCACATATATATTTATATACATATTTTTATTTACATAGATTCTTTTTCAGATTCTTTTCCACTATACGTTATTACAGATACTGAATATAATTCCCTGTGCTATACAATAGGACCTTGCTTATCTATTTTATATACAGTGGTGTTCACCTGTTAAGCCCAAATTCACAGTTTATCCCTCTCCACCCTCTTGCCTTTTGGTAACCATAAGTTTGTTTTCTATGTGTGTGAGTCTGTATCTATTTTTAAAGACTTTTAATTTTGTATTGGAGTATAGTCGATGAACGATGTTGTGAGAGCTCCAGGCGAACAGCGAAGGGACTCCAACATACATGTTGATGTATCCATTCTCCCCCAAACTCCCCTCCCATCCAGGGCTGCCACATACCATTGAACACCCTGTGCCATGCAGTAGGTCCTTGTAAATGATGCATTTTAAATGTAGCAGTGTGTACATGAAGTGAAGTGAAGTGAAGTGAACTCGCTCAGTCGTGTCTGACTCTTTGCGACCCCGTAGACTGTAGCCCACCAGGCTCCTCCGTCCGTGGGATTCTCCAGGCAAGAACACTGGAGTGGGTTGCCATTTCCTTCTCCACGGGATCTTCCCGACCCAGGGATCAAACTGACGTCTCCCACACTGCAGGCAGACGCTTTACCCTCTGAGCCACCAATGTCCATCCCAAATTCCCTAACTGTATATTTTGTAAATAAGTTCATTTGTATCATTTTTAAGATCCCACATATAAGTGATATCATATGGTATTTATCTTTCTCTGTCTGACTTACTTCACTTAGTAAGATCATCTCTACGTATTTCAGGTCATGCCTCCCTGGGACAGGGGACACTGGGAATCTTATTCCCCTTCCCCACCAGTTCCAGCCCTGGCTACGTTCATTCTCACCCGGCTATTCCTCACCCTTCAGGTCCCAACTCAAATGTCTTTTTCCCAGGAAGCCTTCCCTGACCACCCTGGACCAGGGCACAGCGGCCCTTCCCGTCAGCGCCTGCACGGGGTAATTAATCACTTCATCCCGTCGTAGCTGCCTTTCTGGTTAGCATGTAAACGTCACGTGCCCAGGGACTAGCATGTCTCCTTCGCTCGTGGCTCCTCCCCTGGTGTCTTTCACGTAGTCCTCGTTGTTGTTTAGTCACTGAGTCCAACTCTGTGACCCAACGGACTGTAACCCGCCAGGCTCCTCTGTCCATGGGATTTTTCCAGGTAAGAATACTGGAGTGGGTTGCCATTTCCTACTCCAGGGGATTTCCCAACCCAGGATCGAGTCCGTGTCTCTTGCACTGGCAGATGGATTCTTTACCACTGAACCACCAGGGGAGACCCTTTCACATAGTAGCTGCTCACTAAAATCTTTGGGGGTGTGGGTGAGTGGGGAAAGTGAAGGAACACGCCCGCACACACAGTGCCCCTCTGTCCCAGCTGAACTCTCAGCCACTGTGCTCAAACCTAGGCAGTCCTTTTTAAAATGAAAGAACTGAAATAATTATAAAACACATCCTATTTCCTTCGGATCTTCCCCTTCCCCAAATTTCCTTTCTTTCTCCAGTCAGGCGTAAATGCCTAGTAAATACCAGTCTTTGCCACTTTGCATCTTTGTAATCCAGCTGAGAAGCTTAGAAGGAAAAAAAAAAATGCTCCCTTGCTAGCAAAAGGGTGGTGGGGAAAATGCAGACCCTGCCTGGGGAGAAGGGGGTCTCTGCACAGCCCGAGAGTGCCAGGGCAGGGCCGCCCCCCACCAGAGGGGCTGTGGGGCCAGCAAGTGCAGTCACGGAAGTCTTTTTCCTCCAAGCGCCTTCCAAGAGAAGATAAAAGCAAGACAGAAATATCTTGCATCCCCCCTAATTTGTAGTTTTCTGGTGTTAGCAAGGCTTATAAGACACATGCTCTCAATTAGCTGCTCCTCTTAATTTAAATGCTTCATAAATTATCTCCTGCGCGTGTGGATTATCACTTCATAATGCGAGTTAGCATTTAAATAAATAGCTGCGGTGTAGAAAATTAGAGAGGTTTACTTCGGAGGCGCTGGTATAATGAAGGAAAATACCACGACAGCTGAATGAGGGGGGGGGGAGGACGTGAGGGGACACATGGGCGCATCCGTGTTTCCCAGAAAATGAGAGTTATTTGCAAAGTCCATTCGCCCTTTATTAGCATCAACGTTCTCTTTCATGAAGGGGATCTCCTTGGCTCCATCTTTTTTTTTTTAACTTTTAATTTTGAAATAATTATAGACTCCTAGGAAATTTGCAAAAACAGTACATAGAGGCCCCGAGCACCCTTCACCCAGCTTCCCTCAGTGGTGACATCTTAAATAACGTGAAATATCACAGCCAGGAAACTGACACTGGTTCCACCCACCAGCCTTATTCAGATTCTACCAGTTGCTGCATCTTTTTTTTTTTTAACTTTTTGACCTTGTCTTGTAGCATGTGGAAGCTTACTTTCCTTGACCAGGGATTGCAGTCGTGCCCCCCTGCAGTGGAAGCTCGGAGTCTTCACCACTGGACCACCAGAGTCCTCCCACCAGAGGACTGTGGCCGTCACTGTCTCGGGCGGGGGTGGAGCCCAGTCCCCTTCCGTCTCTGTGTTCTTCCTGCTTGACGTGTGCTGCCTCTTGGGCAGTAATACCCTGAAATCTGGCTGCTTATTCCTTTTTCTTTTTTTTTTTCACCGTGCTGTGTCTTTGCTGGGGCCTGTGGACTTTCTCTAGCTGCCACACATAGGTCTAGTTGCCCTGAGGCACGTGGGATCTTAGTTCCCTGACTAGGGATTGAACGCACGTGCGCCACGTTGCAAGGCAGTTTCTTAACCACAGGACCCCAGGAAGTCCCCTCGCTTATTCCTGTTTGAGAAAGAAATTTGGGGCCTTTCCCAAGTGAGTCCAATGCTTTGAGCATTCTGTGGGTGACCACAGACATACAAACTGGATCGTATGTGGTCTAAAGGTCATGGGCTCTGGATACTTTTGTCTTCATGAGCCCATTTATTTTAGATTAAAAATTATATCTTACAAACAGATATGTTTACTTCTTCCTTCTGCTTGGAAGAGACATCAAAGTTCCACGAATCCTGGTCACAGCACCCCAGGACCTGATAAAGGAGTCGGCCTTGTGTGCACAACTCGGAATATCTGGGAAGCAGTCAGAGTGCTCTCTTGGTTGGGAAAGCCATGGGCCTTGAAGGATTTGGCCTCGGCGACTGTCACCCAAAACCTGCCAGGAAATAACACTGGACAAGAGGCAGAAATTGGGACGGTCTCACAAAGTAATCTGGAGGATGTGACTACAAACCCAGCTCCCTGGAATTCTGAGGCCAGGCAGGTAACAGAGCCCCAGGGAAGAAGTCACCACTGTCAGGAGCATCCGGTCTGCCCGAGGGGCTTTCTGGCCCCTGAAGTGAGCCCCAAGCCCTTCTTTCTATCTTTTTTATGGGCCCCAAGTCCATAAAAGCTATGACCAACCTAGACAGCATATTAAAAAGCAGAGGCATCACTTTGCCAACAAAGGTCTGTATAGTCAAATCTATGGTTTTTCCAGTAGTCATGTGAGAGTTGGACCATAAAGAAGGCTGAGTGCCAAAGAACTGATGCTGTCAAATTGTGGTGTTGGAGAAGACTCTTGAGAGTCCCTTGGACAGCAAGGAGATCAAACCAGTCCATCCTAAAGGAAATCAACCCTGAATACTCACTGGACAGACTGATGCTGAAGCTCTAATACTTTGGCCACCTGATGTGAAGAGCCCACTCATTGGAAAAGACCCTGATGCTGGGAAAGATTGAAGGCGGGAGGAGAAGGGGATGACAGAGGGTGAGATGGTTGGATGGCATCACCGACTCAAAGGACATGAGTTTGAGCGAACTCTGGGAGATGGAGAAGGACAGGGGAGCTGGTGTGCTGCAATCCACAGGCTTGCAAAGAGTTGGACGCAACTCAGCAGCTGAGCAACAAAAGCCCAGGGCCGTGCCTTCAGGTCCTGCACAGACTTCTGAACTCACTTCTTGGCATCTCATGTTTCTCCCCCTTAGGGGTATTTTTACACCGTGCTCTAAAGATAATCAGGAAGCGTGGTGACGGGAAACCTGGCCAGCCCTGGGGTTTAGCTAACACAGGCGTAACAGGCTTTCTTTGCAGGGGCATTCTGTTTTATGCGTGTGTGTGTGAGCTCAGTCATGTCGGACTCTTTGTGACTCCATGGACTGTAGACTGCCAGGCTCCTCTGTTCCTGGAATTTTCCAGGCAAGAATTCTGGAGTGGGTTGCTATTTCCTCCTCCAGGGGATCTTCCCAACCCAGGGATTGAACCCGCATCTCTTGTGTCTCCTGCATTGGCAGGCAGATTCTTTACCAATGGTGCCACCATTCTGTTTCAAGGGCAGTGTGATTTTTACCTGAAAGATGCATTGCAGTGGACTGAATGCACCCATATTCGTATGTCAAAAGCCCTCTCCCCAAATTCGTATGTTGAAACCTAATCCCCCAGGTGATGGTGTTGGGAAGTGGCAGCCTTTGGGAGGTGATTAGGTCATGAAGGACAAGACCTCACGAATGGAATTAGTGCCCTTATGATGGGGACCCCAGGCGGCTCCCTCTCCTCTTCTGTCGTATGAGGACACAGTGAAAAGTTAGCCGTCTGAAGCCAGAAACGGCTTCTCAACAGACATGGAATCTGCCAGGCCTTGATCTTGGGCTTCCCAGCCTTCAAAACTGGGAGAAATAGATACGTGTTGTTTAAGCTGCCCAAGTGCTGGCATTCTGTCCTCTCAGCCCAAATGGACTGTGACGTCTGTGGACCCGTCACTTGATAATATGCCGGGGGTCATCACTCAAGTCAAAATGATTTCTGATGAGGATGACAACAGCCTTTGGCCCTCCTCTGAGGGTGAAATGGAATTTTTATGTGGCTTGGGCCACCAGCTAGAATATAGGATGTCCAGTTAAATTTGAATTTCAGATATCCAATGAATAATAAGAATGCCCTGTGCAATGATAAGTATGCTGCATGAAATATCTGGGACACGTTTATATCAAAAAAGTTATTCACTGTTTATCTGAAATGAATTTAACTAGGTGTCCTGCATTTTTGAGGCTTCCCAGATGGCACAGTGGTAAGGAATCTGCCTACCAATGTAGGAGATGCAACAGACACAGGTTCGATCCCTGGGTCAGTAAGATCCCCTGGAGTAGGACATGCAACCTGCTCCAGTATTCTTTCCTGAAAAATCCCATGGACAGAGGAGCCTGGCGGGCTATAGTCCACGGGATCACAAAGGGTTGGACATGACTCAGCGACTAAGCACGCATGCACACCTGTATTTTTCATTTGCTAAATCTAGCAGTAGAGCCCAGCACCTGAGCAGACCCCTATCACGGCTCCTAGGACCTGTCCCACATCACTTGTTCCTTTCTTTCTATCCTTCAGGAAATTACAAGTGTTTTGGGTGAGGGCAGGGAGTGGGAGGGGAAAGAATTTTGTCTCTCATTTAGTATCCCCAGCACCGAGTGCAATACCTGGCACTCACCTGTCTGCAAATTTTTGTTGAGTGATGACACCCACTCAGGGAGGTTTCTGTGATGAGATGGGCTGGTTTACTTAGGAAAGTATTTACAAGGCTCTTTATTGTAAAATGAAGCCACCAGGCTGCAGCGTGTGTACCAGTGTGACCTGCCCTGGACATCCTTAGATTCGATCACTGTGTTCATGGCATTGGCCAGTGCGAAGACAAGCGTAGCGGTAACGGCCCCCTTTACTGTTTGGGGATCACAGGCACTTGGGCAGTATTGGGTTAAACAGTATCAAAGGGCCAGAGTTTTTTTGGTTTGGACCCACAAAACCAGTCGCTTTTCAGGATTCAGGCTGGAAGGGCATCATCTCCTCTGATTCTCATAATAATCCCTGGAGGCAGTTACTATTTGGCATCTCCATTTTACCACTGGGGAGACGGAGTCAGACTCCTCAGGGGGTGAAGTCACTTGCTCAAGGTTGATGAGCTGGTACCAGAGCTTGGGCTTCAGCCCAGGCAGGTAATCAAGGCTCCCACACCTGCTCATTGACCCACCAAACCGCACACCCATCAGGATAACTTCTTGTATCCAGAGAGGTCTTGTTGTTCAGTTGCTAAGTCGTGTCTGATTCTTTGCAACCCCATGAACTGCAGCACATCAGGCTTCCCTGTCCTTCACTATCTCCCAGAGTTTGCTCACACTCATGACCATTGAGTTGATGATGCTATCCAACCATCTCATCCTCTGTTGACCCCTTCTCCTCCTGCCCTCAATCTTTACCAGCATCAGGATATTTTCCAATGAGTGGGCTCTTCATATCAGATGGCCAAAGTATTGGGGCTTCAGCATCAGTCATTCCAATGAATATTCCGGACTGATTTCCTTTAGGATGGACTGCTTTGATCTCCAGAGAGGGCTGCTCTGGGCCAAACTAGATGTGCGAAATCAAACAATCCATGGACGCATCCTAGAAGCCTTCCCTGCTGCTGGTACACGGGTCCTGGTTGTGGCAGGAGCTGGCGCTGACCCTCTCAGATCTCTGGAGCCAGACATCCTATCAATGATGTCAGCTCCTCTTCTGACAAACCCTGGTCTCTATCGCCTGCCCTGGACATGTAATGCAGGTGCCCTGGAAGTGTCACAAACTCTGTCACATAATTGGGATTTGTCTCTTGCAAGGATTTGCATTTACAGAAGCCTTGCTTGATTCAAGACAAGATTTAATGTGCATTCTAAGATCGATGTCTTTGATTTAAGAAGGGGGTACGTGTGGTCCGATGGAAGCCTTCCCTTGAAAGACGGTGCTTTTCTTAGTCCCTGTTCTGTGTGGCTTTCCTTTTTTTAAAACGCTGATTTATTTATTCATTTTTGGCTTCACTGGGCCTGCATTGCTGGGCACGGGCTTTCTCTAGTCACGGCGCGCAGGGGCGCCTCCTGGTTGTGCTGCTCGGGCTTCTCCTTGCGGTGCCCTCTCTTGTTTCGGAGCTTGGGCTGCAGGCGGGCAGGCTCAGTGGTTGTGGTGCCTGGGCTTAGTTGCCCCACGGCGTGTGTAATTTTCCCGGACGGGGGATCAAACCCATGTCACCTGCATTGGCAGGTGGATTCTCATCCACTGTGCCACCAGGCAAGTCCCTGTATGCCTTTCTATTGGGCAGCTGTACACTTAGGAAAGCCTTATGGATTCATTGATTCACTTGTTCATTATTCACCCATTCATTCACTTAAACATGAAAATTCCTGAACTTCACCTCTGACTCCATCCATCCCAGGACAGAGCAGGACTCCAGTGACACGGGATAAGTTCAGTGACATGGGATGGTTCACAGTGAGTCAGGACACCGCTGGTTCCTATCGCTCAAGGATGCCAGGGATCAAAGACCACCCTTGGAATATTCTAAGCCCTTTGAAGCTCTTAACAAAGGGGTTTCTGAGAAAGTTTGGTCATTAGGACCAGAGGGAAGCTCACAGATGAGGCTCCTAGGGATGCATTGCAGGGGAAACATGAGTCGAGTGGTGGCAGCAGGTTTTTCTGTGCAGAGAACCCGTAGGGCATCACCAAGTTAGTGAAGCCTGGACCTGCGGGGATAGAGGAGGGAGGCAGGCAGAGAGCAATCCTGTCCCAGGGCAGCTTGGTGATGGGTTCCAAAGTTTTCTCTGAAATACTCAAACTTGCAGCTGAGTACTTAAGTCTTTCCAACTGATCTGCTAATCATATTTCTTCAAATTTTCTATCCCTGACCCTTGTAAAAGGATTGCATTGAAGACGTGTTTTAAGCTGCATTTTAATAAGTCAATAAGAAAGCTCAAAATTATTTAAAGCTTCTTAAAGAGGATTATATTTGATTTCTAAGGGGAATTCTGGGGTGTAGAATGGCAAAGATGCTCCATCCTTCTGAGATGGTTTTACATCAAGAAAGCACATCATTTTAGACAGAAAATGTTAACTATTTTATTGTTGGAAAGGGAGTGATTCAGTACAAGAAGACTTCTGCTACCAGCTAGCAGCGTTCACTGAGCCTGTGGTCTTCAGCAGGGGAAAGGATTGCATTTTCAGCTTTCAAGAAAATATTGGAATTCTCCTTTGTAGCTTGACCCTAGCCTTTAAGAATCAGTTTCCTGGGACTTCCCTGGTGGCCCAGTGGTTAGGACTTGGCACTTCCGCTGATGGGGGCTCAGGTTCAATCCCTGGTTGGGGAACTAAGATCCTGCAAACCTCAAAGCACAATAAAAAAAAAAAAATCAGACTTTTCTGACATTCTGAAAAGGACGATCAGATTTCCAAAGTTTCTGGGTAGCCCAGCCTGGCTGGAAGCATGTGTTGTGGGGAATAGAAAAATCTAGGCCAGGGCGTAGATTTAAATTTTGTTCTAAGGCTCATCTAAAAAGGGAACATCACGGGCCCCAGGCTGGCTTCAGTCTCCCAGCTGAGGGGTGGGGAGGAGGACCACTTGGGGGCTGAGAAGATAGTCCACTTTGAACCTCCTCAGTACTTGCGGTCGCTGGAGAAATTAAGGGAATGTGGGCAAGGAGAAAGGCTAGTTTAGGGGCAGGAAGCGTACAGAAGCCGTATGCAGTGCAGCCGGCAGCTTTCTCTGCGTTGACTCAGCTTTGGACACACTTGGGAGGGAAGAACCCGGAAGTCTCCCCTTGACACTGAGTCAGGAAGGTCCTGACAGCTGCCCTCTGGGTTCTGGTCTTATCTCCTCCCCCCGACCCCCGCTGGAGTGCAGAGCCAGACTCTGGGGGAGCCCTCATCTCCTGCTCTCTCTCATGGTCTCTGCTCTACTCACCACTGGCACCACTTTCCTAAACCACAGGACTGGTCATCCCCCTACCCTTGACTCCCAGCCATCCATGACTCCCTGAAGAAGACAGCCTGGCAGCTCTGGCCCCACGACCCATCCTTCCCCAGGGCAGCTGGACCACTTTCTGCTGCCCTTCTCCCTCTCTTTTTGTCCCCCTTTAATTTTTATTGATGTATAGTTGGTTTACAATGTTATGTTAGTTTCAGGTGTACAGAAAAGTAAATCAGTTATACATACACATGTATCCACTCTTTTTAAGATTTTTTTCCCCATATAGGTCATTCCTGAGTTTTAGAGTAGAGTTTAGAGTAGAGTTTCCTATGCCATCCAGTAGGTCCTTATGAGTTGTCTATTTTATATATAGTAGTGTATAGATGTCTACCCCAATAACCCAATTTATCCCTCTCCGCACTCCCATTTCCCTCCAGTCACCAAAAGGTTTTGGTTTCCCTTGTGGCTCAGCTGGTAAAGAATCCATCTGCAATGTGGGAGTCCTGGGTTCGATCCCTGGGTTGGGAAGATGCCCTGGAGAAGGAAAAGGCTACCCACTCTAGTATTCTGGCGTGGAGAATTCCATGGACTGTGTAGTCCATGGGGTCGCAAAGAGTTGGACACGACTGAGCGACCTTCACTTTCACCGTAAGTTTGTTTTCTGCATCTGTGACTCTATTTCTTTTTTGTAAAGAAGTTCATTTGTACCGTTTTTAAGGATCCCCCATATAAGCGATTCCTGAGTGAAGTAAGTCAGGCAGAGAAAGACAAACGCCCATGATAGCGCTTCTACGCGCACCTGTTTGCTGTTCGTGCTTTTTGCTGTCACGGCACACGCTGTCCTGCATCTCTCTGTCCGACATTCCAAGTCCTTCTCCCGCGCCGCCTCTCCCTGGAGGTCTGCCTGGTGGGCAGATGATTCCCGCTCCCTCCTGGGAGTCCCCACAGCCCGTTTCCCTTCCCTCATGACACTCCGGCCAGCCTCCTCTGTGCCCAGAGATTCTGCAGGTGTCTTATCTTCTGCTTGGTCCCGGGGATCACCAGGAATGCCCGTCATGTGTCACTGCTAGAAGAATCCACTCACCCCTCCCTTGCTACATCACAAACCACATGATCTGAGAAATCTTCCCCAGGATGTCTCCCCTGGGGAAGCTTCTTTTGGTTTCCAGGCCCCAGAACGTAGCTTATCTACCACTAGCTGGTCAAGCTCTGATCTCTCATCTTCTCATGAGCTATAGTCAGGGATTCACACATGAGGTCAGTCCCAAGAAACAGGGGTCCTGCTCATCTATTTTTTTTTTTAATTGAAGTATGGTTGATGTACAATGTTGTGTTAATTTCTGCTCTACAGCAAAGTGATTCAGTTATATAGATGTACATTATTTTAAATATTCTTTTCCATTATGATTTATCATAGGATATTGAATATGGTTCCCTGTGCTATGCCATAGGACCTTGTTGTTTATCCAGTCCATATATAAAAGCTTACATCTGCTCACCCCAAACTCCTACTCCGTCTGTCCCCCAACCACTCCGCTTTGGCCATCGGGAGCCTGATCTCTGCATCTGAGAATTTGTTTCTGTTTGGTGGATACGTTCATTTGTGTCACATTTCAGATTCCACCTGGAAGTGACATCGTATGGCATCTGTCTTTCTGACTTACTTCTCTTAGAATGGTAATCTCTGGTTGCATTCATGTTGCTGCACATGGCATTATTTCGTTCTTTTTAATAGCTGAGTAGTATTCCATTGTGTGGGGCTTCCCAGGCGGTGCTGGTGATAAAGAATGTGCCTGCCAGTGCAGGAGACTTAAGAGACATGGGTTCAGTCCCTGGGTTGGGAAGATCTCCTGGAGGAAGGCATGGCAACCCACTCCAGTATTCTTGCCTGGAGAATCCTATGGACAGAGGGGCCTGGTGGGCCACAGGCTATCAGGTCCCAGAGTCAGACATGACTGAAGCAACTTAGCACGCGCACACACACACACACACTCCATTGTATATATGCGCCGCGTCTTCTTCGTCCATCAGTTGTCGATGAGCATTTGGCTTGCTCCCATGTCTTGGCTATTACGACTAGTGCTGCTATGAACATTGAGATGCGTGTATCTTTTCAAACGGTAGTTTTGTCTGGAGATATGCCGAGGAGTAGGAGTGCGGGATCCTAGGGTAATTCTATTTTTAGTTTTCTGAGGAACTTCCGTACTGTTCTCCATAGTGGCTGCACCAACTTACATTCCCAACGGAGTAGGGTTCCTTTCCTCCGCACCCTCTCCAACATTTGTTATTTGTAGACTTTTAAATGATGGCCATTCTGACCAACATGAGGCGGTGCGTCATTGTAGTCTTGATTTGCGTGGGGTCTAGCTCATCTGATGCAGCACTGAGCACCGAGGGGAGCCCCACGACACGCTGTCAGCTCCAGGCTGGGCAGTGATAGTGCCCCCCTCGCTAGCCAGCATGGCTGGTTGGATGGTACCACTATGTCATGCTGTTAACAGGATATGTCCTCCAAAGACATGTCCAAGTCCTAACTCCTGGTGCCTGTGAATGTGACCTTATTTGGAAATAGGTCTTTGCAGGTGTAGTCAAGTTAAGGATCTCAAGATGACACCATACTGGATTTAGGGTGAAACTTTAGACCAATAACTGGTGCCCTTAGAAGAAAAAGAAGAGAGTGATTTGAGACACAGACAGAGGGGTCAGAGGCCATGTGAAAACGGTCCCAGAGATCAGAGTAATACACCTGCAAGCCACGGAATGCAAGAGTGGCCAACAGCCCACAGAAGCTGGGAGAGAGGCATGAAACGCATCCTCCCTGACAGGCTCTGAAGGAACCAACCCTGCTGACACCTTGATTTTGGACTCCTGGCTTTCAAGACTCAGCAAAAGCAAATTTTTGCTGTTTTTAAGCCACCACGTTTGTGGCTATTTGTTGCAGCAGCCACAGGAAACTAATACAGAAGAGATGGCCCAGGAAAAGAGAGAGGACTTCCTGATGTGTCTGTGCTGGGACATTGACCTTCTCAGGCCTGGGGCAGCCGGAACCACGAACAGCCTCTTGTGTATACCTCGGTGCCTCCTATCAAGCTGATGGCTTTCTCTGTGCTCCAGGACTATAAAAAGGCTGTAGTAGATCATAGAGGCACCAGCCAGGGTGTCCCAGAGTCAGGTGCCCGGTCTCTCAGCCCTGCCTCTGGCGATAAGCTGAGTGACCCTGGACACTCACATAACCTTGTTCAGTTGTCGTTTAGTCGCTAAGTTGTGTCCGACTCTTTGTGACCCCGTGGACTGCAGCATGCCAGGCTTCCCCGTCCTTCAGTGTAGCTCTGCTGAGCGCTAATCTGTAAAACTGGGACAAGAGGAGACCTGCTTCATATGTTATGATGAGAAATCATTCATTCAATTCCTGTTCAACAAAGATTTCTCGAATATCTACTATGTGTGAAGAATTATTCTAGGCATGAAGACAGAGCAGTGAACAACAGTAACATGAGAAATAATCCCTGCGTCATGAAGCTCCCATGTTAGGGAGGGGAGAAAGGCGATGGCCAAACTTTATCAGTAAAACACAGAGTTGGTGCAATTTCCCTGGCAATCCGGTGGTTAGGACTCTGTGCTTCCACCGCAGGGGGCAGGGTTTCCATCCCTGGCCGGGGAACTAAGATCCTGCATGCCACAGTGTGGCCAAAGGAATTTTTTAAAAGCCCACAGAGTTGGTGATAAGTGCTTTGGAAAAGCAGAGAGCAGGGGAGGGGAGGAGGAGAGGCTAAGCACAGTTTAAATGGAACATCAGGTCAGGAAGGGTCAAGGAATTGGCAGGCATCGAGTGCAGACCCTTGACCAAGATAGCAGGCACATAGTAATTGTTCAACCCACAGCGGCTGCTTGTACTTGTCAGCTGGGGCTACTAGAACAAGACCTGGAGGCTTAAATAACAAATACTTCTCATAGTTCTGGGAGTCAGCAGGGTATGTTTCTTGGTTTACAGACATTTGGCTTTCTGATGTCTTCTTATAAGGGCACTAATCCCATTTATGGGGGCTCCATCGTAAGACCTCATCACCTTCCAAAGGCTCCATCTCCTAACACCAGGAGGGGACAAGTGATCTCTCACGGACCCTGTCTCATGCACCTCTTCCCTTTGCTGATTCTAGTCTAGTTCCTTCTGCTGAAAGAAACCACAACCATGAGTAGAATGGCTCTTCTGAGTTCTGTGGGTCCTTCTAGTGAACTGTTGAATCTGAGGACTATCTTGTGAACGCAGGAACAGCAACCAAGCATTTGGCCTCCGCTTACCCCTGAAGTATCTGCTTGAGGCTGAGGGGCTTGTGCCAGCATCTCTGTGTGGGGCAAGATAGATGTGTGTTGTAATCCTCTGTGGGCCAAAGAGAACCCACCTGGTCAGACGATCGATCCTGTGATTGACTAGAGAGGTGGGCACCCCAGCCTCAAGCCTTCAAACAGGCAGCAGCCAGGGACACTCAGGTGGATATCTGGTCTACCTTGCAGGTTGAGCTGCAGGGTTGGTTTTCCCCAAGTCTCTCTGTCAGTGCCAATGGCATTGGGTATGCATTCAACCCCCCAGACTTCAGAAGATGCACCCTCAGAGAATAGCAGCAGATTCCTCTAATAAGCAAAACCCTATTGGCTTTTATTACTTTGGGCAAAATAAAATTTGCTCCTGAATAAGCAAAAGCTCCCTGACAGCTCTGTCGACACGAGGCACCCTATTTGAAAAGATATGAGAGGCGAGGGACAGGAAATGTGAGGCTCCTCCGAGGCAGGTGGGGCCTGGTGCGGGCTCGAGGTGACAAGGAGAGGACTAATAATCTAATGAAGAAGAGGGCTAGGCATGGAGGCACTCATCTCAGCCTAGCCCTTTAAAACCAAAATGATGGAGTTCATTTGCATTTAGATCTCCTTGGCTCCCTCTTTTCATCTAAAGACAAATCCTCACAAAAGGCTGCTTAATTAGACCAAATTAGATTTCCGCTCAGCAGCTTGTCATTCATTACAAAATGCTGTTCTTTTTTTTTTTTTCTTCCCCATTTTGGTAATTATGGGCTGGTCTATACCAGTTTGTAAGCGTTCACCCCAGCCGCTGAGTATGACTAGCATTCCTGATTTTGTGCAGAGAAGAGGAAAATTATTCAGTTGCACCAAATCTGTCTATTTTATAAGTTGGATCAAGACCATCTTCACTCGAGTCTTTTACAATAATGGGTATTCTCACTCTTAATTCTTTAATGATTAATCTAGGAGCAGCACAGAGCTTGGTAATTTCCAGAACTAAAAGCTTAAGTACAAACAGACTTCACGTGTAGCAATTATGCCATATATTTGAAATCTTCACCTGAGTTATGCAGCCTGATTCCATCTTTGAAGCCACCCATTAAATCATTTATCACACAGTCTCTCATCCTGAGCGGTTAATATTGCTCAGCTCAGATCTTCTCTCCCATGGTCTGTTCCCCAGCCCCTCCCAACCACAGAGCCTTGGCAGTTCCAATTTTCAGTTGTGGATATAGACATGAGGGGGTGGGGGCATGGGAGGGTGTTGGAGGATGGGGCTTGGTTTGGCTGATCCACGGTTTTCATCATCCCATTCTCCAAATCCTTTCTATCCATTGTATGTTGTGCGGCTCAGCGTTCAGAGGATTTCCTATAAACCCGGGGAGGGGCCTCAGAGTGGCAGGCGGGTTGGGTCTGAGAGGAAGGGGTGGAGGTCCATCCCAGGGCAGCCCAGTTGATTTGCTCTGGTTGTTCTGGTTGAGTGCAGGTGGGCAGGTCCCCAGGCTCAGATGCTGCTAATGGAGGTGTCAAGCATAGCACCCACTCTCTCTAATAACAATTGCCACTCAAGCCTACTGCCGAGTTTTAGTGAGGCTTGTTATGGGAGGGACATTGAATAGTCTCTGCTCACACCAAGCCTATGAATTGGGTGGTGTTCAGAGAGGAGTTGGCAAATGGGAGATTGGACAGTGGCGCCCAGATCAGGCTGACGTGACCCCAAAGCATGCCCACTGAGTGCTCTGCCTTCCCGAACAAAAGAATCTGATGACATGGGTCTAGGTGATGTGGATTTGAACTTGCTCCAAAAAGAGAATGGCAGAGCTGGAGTGGCCCGGAGGTCAGCTAGCCGTGCGCCCTCGTTTTACAGACAGGAGCACTGGAGACCCAGGAGTGAGGAGGAAACCCCCTCCAGGCTGCCTTCCTAGGTTGGCCCTCCCCGTTAGCCTTTAGTCTCCTGTCCTTCTTGGCTGCTGCACACCTGCCACGGTTGCAAGGCAGCAAACTGCCAATTCTGCTGCTCCCACTGAATCCAGAAACTCCTACCTTCCTGTGGGCCCACAGTGGGGCAAGGCTGGCTTTTCTACTTTTTCCCTAATAGCTCAGTTTCCTGGAGAACCTAGCCCCAGTGTGAAAGTGTTAGTCGCTCAGTCATGTCCCACTTTATGCGACCCCATGGACTGTAGCCCACCAGGCTCCTCTGTCCATGGGATTTCCCAGGCAAGAATACTGGAGTAGGTTGCCATTCCCTTCTCCAGGGAATCTTCCCACCCCAGGGGTCAAACCCTGGTCTCCTGCATTGCAGGCAGATTCTTTACCGCCCGAGCCACCAGGCAAGCCCCAGCCTAGCCCAAACAGGCAGATTTTTAGCCACTAGGGACTTGCCCGATTTTCAATTCCCTTAATACTACACCAATATCTGGTCATTGATAAGATATAGCCTCGTGGTCATAAGACCCCCAAGCTTCAGCTGACCTTTGAGATCTCAGACCCAGAGACTCCCTGCCCTGCTCAGAGTGACATCATGTGGATGCCTGAGCCCCTCTCCCAGACCCCTCTACCCTGGAGTTCCCCTGCCCTCCCCCTTCCTGGACTGCAGCCCCTTGGCCATAAGCCCCCGGACAGTCTTCGTAAGTCCTCTTCTCTCTCTCACTCCTGTCCAAGCCCCACTAACAAAGCTTGTGGTTAATGCTTCCCCGTGGCCATGTCTTTTTCCTCCCTCTACAACTAGGTTATCATCCATCTCTGAAAACTCCCAAGTGCCAAGCATGGTGCCCTATGCCTTGTAAGTGGCCTCCGCCACCTCTGCTATATAAAACAGCATTGCTTAAGGCCAGCCTGACCTCTCCTATAAACTGGAAACCCAGAACCCACCAGAAAACAGCCCCAAGGCTGCAAAGACGGGGCTGAGGTGGTACCTTGTTCTCCAGCCGCCCAGCTTTATGCTGGAATCAATAGCCGTCCTTATTAACCGGCTTCATTTCAGAACCCCTTCCTCCACTCCTGCAATCTGCTGTGCTAACAGGTCAGCTGCCATTTTGTGTTAAACTCCTTCTCACTTATTACAATACCGGTTTTTTTTATTGACATGGAAATAAAACTTACAATCAATGAGATATTATGAAATATACATCAAAACAAAAGTCACTGGAGCTGGCGTTTTCATCTGTTCTTGGGAAAGAACAAGGGTTTATGGGGGTGGGGGGAGAAAACACTGAACATTTTTCTTCCCTATTACATGATGCGATTTTCAATGAATCTATAAAGAAAATGAAAACATAAATAGAGTAACCAAACAGAATGATCCCTGCAGCTGTCAAAACTTAAAACAGTTCCATTTTCCTTTGATTTCTGTTTTAAGTTTTGAAAAGTACATAGATCATTCTCTGCTTTTGCTTTTTCTTTCTTTCTTTCCTTTTTTTTTCCTTTTGGTAGGGAGCCTCTTTCTTAAATCTGATTTCTCCACGGACCATTGGCTTTGACCCTTAGCAGCTGAACTGACCGAGTGACCAAATGAAGATGCCATTTATGTCTTACGCCTTCAGGTATGAGAATGTAGAGGCAAACTCTTATTCTATTTCTTCTCCACCATCTGGAAACTGGCTCCTTCCCTCCGTGGTGCCACATCAAAGCCAACCCAGCGGCGATTCTTCCTTTACTAAGCCAGTGGCATGTGGGCAGCAAAGGGCAAAGGGGGGAGCCCTTCCCACCTGGTGGGCACCCCTGCTGCATGCTGGGCACTCCCGGGCACGTTTCTTCAGTCATCTTGTCTAAATCCTGTCATTATTTGCTGAGGTGGGGACAGTTGTCTCCATTTCACAAATGTTGAGGAGCTGACTCAAAGGGGTACAGAAGGATCAGAGCCTGGATTCCGATCCCCGTCTACACCAGGAGAGGACCTCTGCATGGCCTTAGTTGAGCGATTTCAAGTTTTCCTTAAAATGCAAGAACCCTTTCTTCCAAAGAAGACTGACATGGAGCCCCGCATAAATAGAACGTGTCTCCCAGCGGCCGCCTGGCCGGCTCAGGACACAGGCTTTGTGTTCCAGGTGTACATCCACCTGAGGTTGTCTGACCTCTTCTCTGACATCCTCCAGGGTCCCAGGAACAGGTGAGATGGGGCCTCAGGAGGAGGGGGAGAGGAGCGAGGCATAAGTATCCAGGTCTCCAAACCCACAGTCCAGCATTCCGTCTCCCTTCCACTGCTCCTTCTGCCAACTGTGGCCTTCCAAAAGGGCCCAAAGTGAAGGTATTCCTTGCAAAATGGAGCCCAACCAGTTTCACTGGTCCTCAGGTTGGCCTTCGAACAGAAGTATTCTTGGAGCTCTAAGACGCACCTAACAGACAGATCTGCCCCAGCTCCCAGTGTGCAGACCATCAGAGACATGCGATCGGGTGGGATACGGTCCCCCAGACCCTGCATCCATTTCCACCCAGTCTCACCTCCTTGAAGCTGTGCGATGTTTTCAACCACGTGGTCCATGGTCCCACAGTGAGACAGTGGCCACTTCATTTGCACTTCTTTCCTTTCCCATCCTAAAGAGAGAGAGAGGAATGTCCTAAATTGTCCAGATAAGAGGCATGGCATAACCTTCAGTTCAGTCTCTCAGTCATGTCTGACTTTGCGACCCCATGGACTGCAGCACACCAGGCCTCCCTGTCCATCACCAACTCCTGGAGTTTACTCACACTCATGTCCATTGAGTCAGAGATGCCATCCAACCATCTCATCCTCTGTCATCCCCTTCTCCTCCTGCCTTCAATCTTTCCCAGCATCAAGGTCTTTTCCAATGAGTCAGCTGTTTGCATCAGGTGGCCAAAGTACTGGAGTTTCAGCTTCAACATCAGTCCATCCAATGAACACCCAGGACTGATCTCCTTTAGGATGGACTGGTTGGATCTCCTTGCAGTCCAAGGGACTCTCAAGAGTCTTCTCCAAAACCACAGTTCAAAAGCATCAATTCTTTGGTGCTCAGCTTTCTTCACAGTCCAACTCTCACATCCATACATGACCACTGGAAAAACCATAGCCTTGACTAGACCTTTGTTGGCAAAGTAATGTCTCTGCTTTTTCATATGCTGTCTAAATTGGTCATAACTTTCCTTCCAAGGAGCGAGCGTCTTTTAATTTCATGGCTTCAGTCACCATCTGCAGTGATTTTGGAGCCCAGAAAAATAAAGTCAGCCACTGTTTCCACTGTTTCCCCATCTATTTGCCATGAAGTGATGGGACTGGATGCCATGATCTTTGTTTCCTGAATGTTGAGCTTTAAGCCAACTTTTTCACTCCCCTGTTTCACTTTCATCAAGAGGCTCTTTAGTTCTTCTTCACTTTCTGCCATAAGGGTGGTGTCATCTGCATATCTGAGGTTATTGATATTTCTCCCGGCAATCCTGATTCCGGCTTGTGCTTCATCCAGCCCAACATGGACATATTAATTTTTCTTTTTATTGAGGCAAATTTTATATAAAATTAGCTATTACCGATTTCTTCGGTGTATGATTCAGTGGCATTTAACACCTTTACGATGCTGCACACTCATGCCTTCTGTTTCATTCCAGGATGTGTGCATCACCCCAGAAGGAAATCCCACAGCCATGAATCGATCACTACTGTTCTCCACTCCGCCATTCCCCAGCAATCACTTATCTGCTTTCTGTCTCTGTGGACTTAACTATTCTGGATGTTTCCTGTAAATGAAACCATACGTTATGTGGCCTTTGTCATCTGACTTCTCTCCCTCAACCTGTGTTTTCAAGGTTCTTGCATATGTGAGCACTCCGTTCCTTTGCATGGCTATCTAACATTCTACTATATATGTGTGGATAGACCACACTTTTTCCATTCACCTGGTGCTGCACACTTGAGTGGTTTCCGTCTTTCGGCTCTTGAGGATAATGCGACTGTAGACACGTGTGTACATTTATTAGTTTGAACACCTGTTGTCAGATCCTTTGGGCTTATATCTAGGAGCAGAATTGCTAGAATACATGGCAATTCTACGTTTAATTTTTTGAGGCACCATCAAGGGATTTATTAATTTTATAGCTAGTTTTCTGTTCAAATAGAGACAAAGTCACTGATAATTCCACCCAGTGGGTAGGCTAATGACGTCTACCAGCTAGTATGACTGCTTCTTCCTTTTTAAAAGATTATTTATTTTGGCTGGGCCGGGTCTTCGTGGCCTCACCCAGGCTTCCTCTAGTTGCAGCAAATGGGCGCCACTCTTCGTTGCGGTGTGCAGGCTTCTCCAAGCAGGGGCTTCTCTAGCTGTGGGCCATGGGCTCTAGAGAGAGAACTCAGTAGTTGTGGCACGCGGGCTTAGATGCCCTGCAGCATGTGAGGTCTTCCTGGACCAGGGATCAGACCCGTTTCCCCTGCATTGCTAAGCAGATTCTTAACCACTGAACCACCAGAGGAGTCTGTATGACTGCTTCTTACTGAGAACTTTCTTGGCCCTCTGCTAAGAACTCCTCTGGCATTATGAAAGGTTCCAATAACCCTCCCGAGCTGGGTATTCCCATTGTAACTATTGTATCAGTAAGGAAGTGGGGGTTCAGAAGTTCAACAACTTGTTCAAGGCCACACAGAGTTGAGAATCCAGAATTCCAACTTGTGCATTTGGCCTCAAACTTGTGGGGATTTTTTTGTTTTGTTCTTGTCGTTATGTGGGTTTTTGCTTTTGTTTTTTTGCTATGCCCTGCAGCATAAGGCAATGGCAACCCACTCCAGTACTCTTGCCTGGAAAATCCCATGGACGGAGGAGCCTGGTAGGCTGCAGTCCATGGGGTCGCTAAGAGTTGGACACAACTGAGCGACTTCACTTTCACTTTTCACTTTCACGCGTTGGAGAAGGAAATGGCACCCCACTCCAGTGTTCTTGCCTGGAGAATCCCAGGGACGGCGGAGCCTGGTGGGTTGCCGTCTATGGGGTCGCACAGAGTTGGACACGACTGAAGTGACTTAGCAGTAGCAGCAGCAGCATAAGGCACCTTAGTTCCCCAACCAGGGATCCAACCTGTGCCTCCTGCAGTGGGAGCACAGAGTCTTAACCACTGGACCACCAGGGGAGCCCCCAAACTTGTGTTTTTAAGCACCAAACTGTAAAGTCCCAGTAAGGTGCCAAATGATTTCTGTCTGGAGCTGGGATGTGATGAACAATACGCTGGTAGCAACAGATCTCTGCTCCTAATTACGCCCAGCTCAGACCATTAGGAAAACGAGTCTGCCTTCCTAGAGCTCGCCCCAGCTGTGCGCTCCCAGAGCTGGACTGCTGGGAGTCTGGGATTAAACCCTACACGACGGATAAATCACAAAACAGGTGAGTAACACTTAGCAAAGCCCTACACCCAGTGATTTCTCTCCACCAGGGCATTTAGCTTTATCCCCTGTGTCTTCAGAGAATGGCCAGTCGTGCCCATAACAGCTTCATTTATCAGGTACCCGCTCCTCATCCACCATGGTGCCAAGAGCATCTCGTCTGCCTGTCTCAGGCACAGACCTAAAATGGGGTGTTGTCTCCCCCACTTTACAGATAGGGAACTTGGGGTGCAGGCTGGTTGAGAGACTGTGTCAAGACCGCGCAGGTGTAACTGACAGAGCCCTTGTTGACCCGGACATTCCAGTTCGAGAGCCTGCTCTGAACTGTCCCTGCCGCCTCCCAACAGCAGAGGCAGCATCTCTTGTGGGAGATTCTGATGCTGCCCAGGAGGAAGTTCTCCCAGGACAGTGAGCTGCCTCCTGAATGTGGCTTGGGTCTGCTCATAATCTCAGAGGATACCTGGTCAACTTTCATTGCTTTAAAAGAAAAAAAATCCAAATCATGGTGTTTGTTCCTTCCAACCTCTCATATTTGCCTTTTTCGAAACGCACAGCGTTTCCCCCTCATCCACCTAAACCCGCTATTGAGTTACTGGCCCCCCGAGGCCGCGGGCTCAGAGTGAGGCATCCGTGCACTTTGCTGCTCGCTGCCTTCTCTGAGTGTAATCAAACATCAAGCTAAGTAGCAAATAAATCTCTCGATCTCATAAGCTGCACAGCGAGATCATGTAAATGCAAATGAAGGACCTGGTTTCAAGCTGTCGAGGGGGGAGGGGAGGACACGCCGGGGCCCTATCACTGTGACCGCCTCGCACACCAAGGGCCATACATCAGCTGCAGCAACGGTTCTGGCAGCACCAAGGGAGCCGGGGCTGCCCCAGGGAGTGGAGGATGGAGGAACCCCGGCAGGCAGCGAAACACAGGCGGCCCCGGGGCACGGGAACCAGGCAGGGGCCCGTGGGGTGGCCGGGCGGGTTCAGTGGGGCCTGGATAGGTGTCTGCACTGCCCGGGCCGCACCCCCCTTGACCTGAGCTGGTGAGCTGACCCAGTAGCACCAACAGTGACAGCAGTAATGGAGACCACTGGCTTACTGGGCTCCAGTCCTCAGTCAGGGAGGTTTTACAGGTGAGCGATGGGGACCAGAGAAGTCAAGTGACTTGCCCAAGGTCACACAGGAACTGGCAGAGCAAGGTCTCAGCTCTGTGACATCAATACGTTGGCTTTCCACATCTTCCTATGGGCTTGGGGCTCCCCTCTCCCCTCCTTTCCTCCCCTGACCTGGGGAAGCCAGTTCAGCCCCCAGTACACAAGTGCAGCAGAGTAGTGATGACCCAGGAGAAGAACTGTAACTCTGATGCTTGGCGGGAGGGAACACAGAAAATAGAAACTGGCTTTAACTCTGCCTTTTTAATTATAAAAATAAAGTCTCAACACCCAGCCCCCACCCTTGGCCCCCCGCGCAAAGGCCCCATCTCTAAGGACATACCCTCACACATACCTTCTTATGGTTACTTCCAGTATTTTTTTTCAATGAATTCTTTTCTGCGTGTTCGTAACAATAGTATATGTAAATTTTTGAATCCCGCTGATTTTTTTTTCCACTTAACGTTATTTTCGATGCCTTTGATCATATATGGATGTGGTCTTCTGGTGTGTGGCTTTTTAGTATCGTTATGCGATGTTCGACTGCTGCTCACACAATACGCACGGTTCAAAGAACCCGGCTTCTGAGACCACGCCGGGGTCCTTTGATGCATAATGCACCTTATTTCACATGATTGTTTATCTGAGGTTCTCATTATGGAAATAAATAAATATCCTCTATGCTAATCGTGATCACAATTTGCATTTATATTGTGCTTTTCATTCGAGGATCTTAAGTTGTTTTACAATAATGAACTCCCCCTCCGCGAGCAAGATGGGATATGTGTGCGTGCGCGGGTGTGGGCAGAGCCGTATACAGATATTTATTTAATAACTACCAGGCAATAACCGTGGGATTTCGCAGAACTACGCTTTAATAGGATGCGGGAAAGCGAGAGGAGGCTTCTCAACTGTCGGAGAAGCGTTCGTTGAGCTGAGACTCTGGACTAGAGGGTTAATGAGTCACAGCCTTCTGTGGCTGCCAGGAGGTGGGAATGACTCCCCTGGGGGGCTCAGTCCTCACAGATGAACACCTAAGACTGGTCTGGAACTCAGGCATTGAGCTCCCAGGCAAAAAACCCATCTTGGAAATGACCACCAGCTCGTTTGTGCAGAGCAAGATCCAGTTTAGACCATCCAAGAAGCAAAGCCAGTTAATTTCACCCATTTTTACCTCTTTGGTGAGAAATGGGGGCAAGTTAAGGATTTTTTAAGAGCGTACGGGGTGGAGAATCGTCACACTTGAGTTGTAAGGCCGGGTCACTTTTTTTGAATTGTCCCCTGGTACTTCCTTCCTGGGTCTCCGGTGACTCCAGAGGCAGCCTGCCGGCAGTACCTGCCACTTGTACTTACCTCCGGAAAGCCCCAGAGGTCCCGAGGCTGGCGACAGGCTGCTCTGAGGGGGCTTCTGGGCCAGGGGCTGCCTGCCTGGCCTGGATCTCAGCGTGGATTTCCAGGGCTTGGTCCTCGATGTTGGGGAGCAGAGAGGAGCGGCCGTGCAAGAAGGAGACCAGAGAATCCTAAGACCCCCCCTGGGACGGGGAGCGAGATGGTTTTAATTAGAGCTGGGAGACGAGAAGCAAGGCAGCGAGGGATGACATCTTAATGAGGTTTAATGAAGCTGTCTGCTGATGGGGACAGCTGTCACCCAGAGCTGTATTCCAGCCAAACCACTCTGCGACAGAGCAAACTCCGAGAAAGGCGCAGTTTGAAACGGCTGAGAAGGGCAGGGCGGCCAGACCCAGGGTGGGGATTTATCTCCCACATTCGCCTCTTGAGTCTAACCACCACGAGGACAAGGATTCCCTCTAGGAGCCCAGACCCGAGTAGCTGCCAGTATTTCACAGTTCCCCGTTGTGCAAAGTGAAGGTGCGCCTCTGAAAAGACCTTGAGTGTCGTGCTTGAAATGTCTTCGAAGTCAGCCATAAGAACGAGAAATACAAGGAGGGCTTAGCGTTGCGGGGCAGTGGGGGGAGGGCGGTGGGAAATGAAAGGAGTCTGCCATTCCATCCCTTTCTGAGCCTCGATTTCCCCATCTGTCCAGTGGGGACAATGTGACCTCCCTTTAGAATGGTTGTGAGGGGCTGCTGAGGGTGAGCGCAGAAGTATGACATCAGGGGGCGGAGGTTAACTGCAGCTCTTCCCTTTACTGGGCTTCCCAGATGGCACTAGTGGTAAAGAACCCACCTGCCAATGCAGGTGGACGTAAGATCCCTGGGTCAGGAAGACCCCCTGGAGGAGGGCATGGCAACCCACTCCAGTATTCTTGCCTGGAGAATCCCATGGACAGAGGAGCCTGGCGGGCCACAGTCCATGGGGTCGCACAGAGTTGGACACGACTGAAGCGACTTGGCACACACTTCCACCTGGGTGCCTTTGGGCAAGTAGGAAGCTGTTTAAGTTCCAGTTTTCCCACCCGTCAAATGGGAGAACAACCTCCCGGTGGGGTTGGGAGAGTCCAGGGAGAAGTACAGCAAGCTCTCAGGACACAGGAAGTGCTCACTAATAGGGCTTGATGAGCAAGGTCACAGGGTATAACTTGAGCCTTGCATGCAGCAGATGCTCAGGAAATATTCGCTCTTATTTGTTGTTTCCTTTACTTCTGTTATAAAGAGAACAAGGTGGTCTCTGGGGACCCCTGTGTGGGCAGGTGCTCTCCGCCTTCACATGGCCCAACATCTGTGCATTTGCCCCAGAACCTTTGACCATCCCAGCTGAGCGCTCTCTCTCATCCTCTCCTGGGCTGAACGCGCAGACCGCCTGGTTTACCCAAGTGTCCAGTCAGAGCTGATTTGTGACCACGACTCAGTAGTTTCACAGCCTGTCTGCCTACGTCCAGAAGTTCAGAGTCAGGAGCTCCTCTGGGCACCTGTTGGTCAGCTCTTAACCAGTCCCCTGAGTTGCCCAGGGAACTGCAGACCCTTCTGTCAGGCAGCTTTTCTCTGTAGGCTTCTAGAAAGCCCCTCTGGACAAACTGGGGAGGGAGGCCCAGAGTCGGTGCCAGGCCAACCCACCTCTGGCTGGTCCTTTTACTGCTTCTGGGGAGCCCCTCAAAGGACTGGCAGCTCTCTTGTTCTCCCTGGCTGCCCCACTGGGATCGTTTTTAGAGCGGCTCTCCCCAAAAATGCCAACCCAAGAGCTGGATCTTCTTTCCTGTCCAGCTCTGACCCAGGCATGACTTAGCTGTCCCGTGTCCAGGTCACTGAAATGATAGCTTTTCCCATCACCCCCAGTCTATACAGCAAACGGTGCCTGTGCCCAGGGCTCTCCTGGACAGATGGCTACTCATGTCCTCTGTGTGTGCAGAGGGCGTCATGCAAACATGAGCAAAATCCAGTCTGCGGAGCTGACTTTGCGCACAGGGAAAGACAATGGAGAATCCCGGGCAATTGATGCTACATGCCAAGGGGCAGCAAAGACATGGAGTCCAATGTGGGTTCAGATCCAGCCGTGGCCTCTCATTAGCAGTAAAGCTTTGGGCAAACAAGTCCAGCTGTCCAGGCCTCCCTTTCCCACCCGAAAAGCTGTGTAGTTTGCAGGGCTGCCTTAACTGTTAGGGGTACAAAGGGTAAGCGCCTCCATGGAGCCCGGCCCACAGTCACCATGACTACGATGTTGCCGTGGTTGGCGGTGGTAGCACCAGGGTGGGCCCAGTTAGCCCGTGTCATTGGGCAGCTGAGCTGGTAATGGGTGAATACGCTGCTCCTCTGTAGTATTTCCCTAGAGGAAAAGACTCTGATGCCGGGAAAGATTGAGGCCAGGAGGAGAAGGGGGAGACAAACAATGAGATGGTTGGATGGCATCACCAACTCGATGGACATGAGTTTGAGCAAACTCCTGGAGATAGTGAAGGATAGGGAAGCCTGGGGTGCTGCAGTCCATGGGATCACAAAGAGTTGGACATGCCTGAGCAACTGCACAACATCTAGGGTGTTTATATGTGAATGCAAGGACTCTGAGACACACAGCATGAACCTAAAGGATTAAATTGCCAAGGGTAGGATATCAAGCATGAAGGTAATATCAGGAGCCCACTGCTTTTGCGCCACATGGCCACTATCACAGATGAACGGGTTTTGCAGGAGGGAAGCGGACAGGACCTCGTAGGGCACCCACACCAGGTGGGCAGGCAGGACCAACACCCCCAAAGCCTCCTTGTGCTGCTTATAGCCAGTGTCCCTGCCCCAAAGGTACCCACCCTCCTGACTTCTAAAGCCAGACGTTAGTAGTGCTGTGTTTGGACTTCATCCACGTGAAGCAGTGTGTAACTTGTGTGTCTGGCTCCTTTCACCCCACACTGAGTGAGAACCACGCATGGCTTGTAGAGCTGATCTTTCATCCCTGTCGCAGTGGGCAGCTCCTCAGCCGACTGGCGTGGGGGCCAGATGACTCTCTGTTAGGGGATGGGGGCTGTCTTGTGGATCTTGGGATGTTGGCCAGCACCTCTGGCCTTCACCCACTGGACAGAGGGCAGTGCCGACTCCTGGGCTGTGACAACCACAAATGTCTCCAGACATGGGCAAACGTCCTCTGGGAGGGCAAAACTGCCCCCAGTTAAGCACCACTGCTGTGGAGTATTCTATGGAATGAATCTGTCACCGCTTTTTTATCCACCTGGGATGGCCATTTTGGTGGTTGGCTATGACAAATCAAGCTACTGTGAGCATTCTCAGACATCTGCTTGGGTGGACATGGGCACACATCCCCATTGGGTGTCCAGGAGGGAATTGTTGGGTCATTGGTGGATATATGTTTAGCTTTAATAGGTATTGCTGAACAGTTTTCTGTGGTGCTTGTACCAATCTACACTCCTACCAAGCACCTGAATGTTCTGGTTACTTCACATCTTTACCAATAGCACTGAGTTTTTATTTTGCAATCCTCAGAGGTTGAGCACCTTGACTTAGGGGTCCTGGCCACCTTGACATCCTCTTAATAAAGGGCCTATTCAAGTCTTTTCTTGTCTTTATATAGGATCGCCTGCCTTTTTCTCATTGATCTGTAGCAGCTCTTTATATATGATGGATAACAGCTCTTTGTCAGATGTATGTATTGCAAATACCTTCTCTCACTCTGTGGACTCAAACATTCTCAGAGCTAGAGGCAGTCTGTGCTCCCCTGTCGAACCATCTGATGCCCTTGGTTGTCATTACTTGTTCCGTTTGTCCTTGTAGCAAGATAATGAATTTCGTAAGGGCAGGGGGCCGTTTGTTCACCTTGCAACTCCTGGCACAGGGTCTGGTGCAGAGGAAATGCAAAATAAATATTTGTGCAGGGAACGAATGAGTGACTTTCCCATTGGGATGATTTTTGCAGCCCAAGGCTTCAGTGTTTTTGGCCGCTGTTGATTCCTGGGCAACCGTCACGAAAAAGCGTGGAGATGGTGGCACTCACTTTTCCCCCCACCTCCTTCTCCACCGCCCCCTGCCCAGTGGCAGCCATGGAGTCTGTCTGTCGATCCTCTGCCAGCTGGAAGTCGGCCCACCTGCACCTGCGGGAGGGAGGCGGGGCCTCTCCCGGAGAAGTCACGTTTTAATTAACTTCCCTCGCCGGCACTGGAGAGGGCACATCATTTTCATAAACAAATGAGGAGCCAGGGTTTTGTCTGCGGCTCTGAGTGAATCATGTAGAAGGAAATCAAAACAAACCACCCAGCTGAGGCCCCTGCCTGAAACTCAGAACTCCTAGTTCTCAAGGAAGGTCGAGGCCTGGGATCCGAGATGAGAAGGAAGAGGGAGGAAAATGGTGAGGCGGTGGGTAGCAAAGAACTGATCGTGTCTCCAAAGAGGCAGCTCATTCATTCATTCACTCGATCAACCCCTCTCTACCGGTATCTCTTCTCTGCTGATCAGTTTGAAAATCAGGGGTGGAAATAAATACTCTCTATGGGGTGTGTTGAGAATCTCTGCTCAATTTCGCTGTAAGCCCAAGACTGCTCTAAAAATAAAGTCTATTTTTAAAATAATCAACCTTGAAAGAAAGGAAAGAAGGGAGGGAGGGACAGAGAGAGAGGGAAGGAAAGAAGAAAGAAAGAAGGACAGCAGACAGTCTACCAATGGAGACAGACATTAAACTGATCACCACACAATTAATAACCCAATTACACTACTTTGTAACCTTTAATGGCTTTATTGAGCTATAATTCACATACTATACAATTCACCCGTTTAAAGTATACGATCCAATGGCTTTCAGCATATACACAGGATTGGGCAACCAGCGCCACAGTTAATTTCAGGACATTTTCATTACCCCGAAAGAAGTCTCATGCCTCTTAACCGTCACTCCTAAATCATTCTACTCCCTTTTGCCATCTCAGCCGTAGGCAACCACTAATCCACTTTCTGTTTCTATGGATTTGCCTATTCGGGACATTTCATGAAATAAAATCATACAATATGTGGTCCTCTGTGACTGACTTCTTCACCAAGCACCACACTGTCATAGCCTGTCCCCGCTGAAGCAGTTCTACTGTTTCTAGTGTGTAATTCTGTTTCTTGTTTTTGTTTTATGGTTTTTTAATTTTTTGACCATGCTGCATGTTGGACCTTAGTTCCCTGACCAGGAATTGAACCCATGCCCTCTGCACTGGAAGCGCAGAGTCTTTAACCACTGGACCACCCTAAATGTGAGCTCAGGGCCCGATGCGGCCATAGACAAGGAAGTTTGTCTGCACTGAGGGCAACCCAGGAGGGCTTCCCGGTGGAGGCAGCTTTTAATCTCAGGCATTTAGTAAGCATTGGTTACGTGCTACCAGGAAAAAGAAACTGACAGAAGCCATGGTTCTAGATGCATAGGAATTTATAATCCAGGTAGGCTGGCCTGCATGTGCATGCCTAGAAACTGAGGTCACTTAAGTTCTAAGCTTATCCAAATGAACAGAACATATAGGAAGAGTTACTGGAGCCAGAGGAGGGAGAAGCCACTGTGAGCCAGAGGGGTCCAGTAAGTTTGAAGAATAAGAACCAGAAAAGGGAAGGCAGGCAGGAGCAAAAGTGACTGGGATGCCTGCAGACCCTTCAGGGTCGGGAGTGGTCTGATGTGCCCAAGTCTGAGGGTCACGTTGGGGAGTTGGGGGCAAACTTGCAGAGGTGGGTGGGTTGGAAAGTGCAGGACCCAGACTGCTGGGCTAAGGGAGTGGTTTATTCCAAAGGCAGTGATGAGCCGTTGTGGGTGGTCCTGGATCATCCACTTTTGTGCACCCAGGTCTCTGGGAGCGCAAGCTTTGGGGACAGAGACTGATGGGACTGGAGAAAGGGTGAGGACGGAGCCACCGGACAGTCTTTGGTGAGGCTGGAGCAATGAAGTCCTGGGGATTTAACACCTTGCAACTGGGAGCCTGGGGCCCGTGGGGGTGGGAGGAGCAGCTGCACCCACCCAGCTCAAAAAGTCCCCGGCCTCCAGGCCTGATGGCACCAGGAGCCACGCACCCCTGGCTGGTATCTCTTTAGCAGGCGGATCTGAATGTGCGCCAGAGAACACAGCCTGGGTTCCAACCCCAGCTCTGCCGCTTCTTCCCGTGTGGCTTCGTGCCGCCTGTCTGACCTCTCTGTGCCTCAGCTTCCCCATCTGAGAAATGGGGACAGCAATGGGCTGCCTCACAGGGCAGCCGTGAGGACTAAGTAAGAGAAGCGGATGGAGAACCCAGACCTCGGCAGGTGCCCACTGACGAAGAGCAGCAACGTTCTAAGCACCGTAGGACCCCTGCGCCCAGGGAGCTAGCTGCTCGTCTACAGAGAGGCAGCACAAGCATTGTGCTTAAGAGGGATCTTTATACCAGGATTACCTGGTGATTCCATGGCGAAGAATGTGCCTGCCAATGCAGGAGACACGGGTTCGATCCCTGGTCTGGGAACATCCCACATGCTTTGGAGCACCTAAGCCTGTGGATCACAACTCCTGAGACCATGTGCCCTAGAGCCCGTGCTCCCCAACAGAAGTCCCGACAGTGAGAAGCCTGGTCTCTGCAACTAGAGAAAAGCCCATGCAACCGTGAAGACCCAGCATAGTCAAAAATAAATAAATATATATATAATTTTTTTTAAAGAGTTTCACCCCGAGGCCAAACACATCTGCACGTCACACCCGGCCCTGCCCTTTAGGAGCCGAGGATCATGGTCCTGCCGCTCTGGTTCTCAGCTTCCCTACCTGTACAATGGGGAAATCGATGTGGTTGATCACAGAGCAATTTCATCCCCACAAACCCCTTCTGTGGGGTCAAGGAGGAGTTGACCCAAGACGCAGAGTGAGAATGGCTGTCCTGCCGCTGGGAGGGTGACAGTGGGCCTTGTCACCGCAGGCCCCCCCCCACCCCCGCACCCAGGCAGCTCCAGGGACAAGGATTGGAGGGTCCAGCTAGGAGTGAAGGGTTAGGGAGGAAGATGCCCCCTCCCTCGGGGTGGCCCCAGTGGAGTCTCCGTGAACCAGGTCTTTCCATCCATCTCCATGATACATTGTGTGCAGCACTAGGCGGGCGGATCTGGGCTGGACCCAAGACCGGCTGCTCGGTGTGGGACTGTGCCGCCCTCTCCTGCCTCATAAATGCACCTCCTCCTTCAGGGCCTGGGTCCCAACCACCGGCTACCACCAGGGTCCTCCTGACTCTGCTCTCCTCACCCGCCCCTGAGCAGGAGCCCAGCAGGCAGGCTTCCCCAAGGTGTGTCTCAACACCCAACAGCGCTTAGCGCTTGTCTCAGGGGCGTTGGCGGTCCACACCCCAGTCACGCTGAGATCGTCCACAGACCCTGGGGCCACTGATTTCAGTGTAACACCCTGGGTCTGAGATCCCACTCTTGACCTGTGCCTCTGTCCTTCCCCAACAGGCTGAGCTCGGGAAGCCCCGGGAAAGAAGCTGCAGTCTGCCCGGAATTAATTTTAATTACGGACTCTACATCCGGGGACTGGATGGAGGGGTCCCCGAAGGTGAGCAAGCGTCCTTGGTCGCCAAAGGGACTTGAGCCCTCTAACCAGGCCACATGGCAGCTGGCCACGCTCCAGGAAAAGAGTCAGAGGTCTGCCCTGCAGCATGATTCCAAGTCAGCTTAGCTGAAAAGGACAGGACCACACGGGGTCCAGGTCTAATGTGTCAGAGAAATAGCAAGGGTCCCTGACTGTGTGGAGCCTTGTCCCCAGGCAGGAGACTGTGCTCTGCACCTTCTGAGTTGCAAGCATGGGCAGGGTCAGGGCCAGCCCTCTGATGGCTCAAAGGAGGCCTGCGGCTGCTGTTGTTTAGTCACTAAGTAGTCTCTGACCCTTTGTGACCCCATGTACTGCAGCCTGCCAGGCTCCTCTGTCCGTGGGATTTCCCAGGCAAGAATAGTGGAGTGGGTCACCATTTCTTCTCCAGAGGATCTTCTTGACAAAAGAAGACACAGGGGTGGAACCTGCACCTCCTGCATTGGCAGGCAGATTCTTTACTGCTGAGCCACCAGGGAAGCCCCAAAGGAGGTCAAGGATGGGCAAGCCCAGCTCCATGAAGGATGCTCAGGCCCCGACTAGAATCTGGGAATCCTGACCCCTCCCTTTCCGGGGAGCCGAGCAGGGCTGTCCCTCCACCGGTTCTGGGTTAATCAAAGATATTTGTGCCCCAGTTTCCTCCCAGTGAGATGCCACAATTGCTTTACCTCTCTGACTGATTTGGTGGCCCTGGCTCTGTCTCTCCCTGCCCTCAGCCATTGGACACTGGAACGTGTTTAAACAGCAGCCGACTTGCCCCCACGAGCTGACCCGGAATTATATTGCCATGAACAGAGGGGCCGTGAAGGCTGGCCTGGTCACTGCCCGGGAGAATTTGCACTACCGTCAGCTCAACGACATCCGCATCAGTGACCAGGATGACAGGCGCCTTAAGAAGGAACCGCCCTCCCTCCCCCCAAATATGACGTTCGGGATCCGGGCACGGTAAGATGGCTGGTACCCAACGCTCCATCCCCTCACCGGGGCGGTGACAGGGCGCTCACGGTCAGGAACAATGCGGGAGTGGGACTCTGGACTCCAGGGAGGGGTGAGTGATCCAGGCCTGGCCAATCAGCGTATTTCACAAACCACCTTCACGGTGATTGGCTCAGAGGCAGACATGTGACCCACGTCCCAACTCTGGAATGTGTGCCATTCTATAAAATACTGTGGTTGCATGTAATCAAGTCTCAAACAACTTGGATTTTTTTTTAATGGGGAATTTATTGGCTCACATGAGTGAAAGGGAAGAGCTTCAGGCATAGCCGGATCTAGGCAATCAGGCAATGTCATGTTTGCCTCTCCATGACTTGGCTGTGCTTCCCAGTTTTGGCTCCGGTCTCTGATAAGCTTCTTCCTCACTTGGCAAAATGGCCAGGGACAGCTGCATCCTTAGATCCTGTGCTTTTAGTGACCTCGGTGGAAAGGAACCATAAAAGCCTGAGGTTAAGATTCTTTGGCCCGACTTCAGTATCGTGCTTGTCCCTGGCCCAACCGCAGGGGCGAGTAGAAATCGCAAAATACACTGACTGGCCAGGCCGGGGTCACCGTGTCTTGCCTCTGCTCCAATTACTGAGGCCAGGGGATTCTGATGCTCTGATGGGTCAGGCCTGACCCCTGGCCCCTCGTTGGAGGGAGCTTGCTTGGAATCAGTCTCCACAATCTATATGGGCTGACGGTGGAAAAGATGTGGAAAGAGGGCTTCTGACCCAGAAGGATGAGAACAGAACACAACGGCTGGCAAAAACAGCAGTTGTCCAGCACGGCAGAGTTTCCTAACCCATAGTATGTGTTTGTCCTTTTGTGTCTGGCGTGTTTCACTCAGCATAACGTACTTGAGAGTCATCTGTGCTGTAGCATGGATCAGAATTCCTTTCCTTCTTAAGGCTGAATAATAGTCCAAACTATATCACATTTTGTTTATGGATTCAGAACAGTCACCCGGGTTGCTTCCGCCTTTTGGCTATTGTGAATAGCGCTGCTATGAGCATGGGTGTGCGAGTATCTGCTTGAGTCCCTGCTTTCGATTCTTTTGCACATATACCCGCGAGTGGAACTGCTGGAGCACATGGGGCTTCTATGTTTATTTATTTTAGCTGACGTGTGTTTCCCACAGTGTCCGCCACCATACTTTTGTATGCTTTTCCCTCTGCCTTTTCTCACCATCCTACCTGGTAAAATCTACTTGTTCATCAAAGCTCAATGCAGCATCCTCTCTTTAGTAAGCTTTCCTGTCTCCCTGGCCTCAAATAGTACTCACCACTCTCATACTGGAAATGCATTTCTGTTCATCAGCCCTCAAGACCTGGAATGTGGCACTAGAGACACATTGGAAAGTCACTCGTGGGCCAGATTGACTAATTATCTGTACATCATCCTTCTTCCCGCTTTGAAATAACACCCAAGTCAGTCTCTGAAGGCAAGGCAAGGTTCTCCAGTGCAGTGCAGAGTCCCCACTGTGTGGTCACTAGCCTGGCCCATTTTGGTCACCAGTGTCTTGAAGACAGCATGGTGTCCAGGGGGAGCCCCAGCCAGGAGTTGCCTGGGCATTTTATCACACCTTCATTCCCAACCCTTGTCCTTCTAGGACTTCTGTTCCTTCATCTGTAAATAGGATGTTACAGCAGTAACCAGCATTCTGGGATTCTCAGGGTATGTTCTGCCTCTATGTCAATTCCATCCCATCATCATTAAAACCCTGTGCAGCCTAGTGTTTCATAGCAGCACTGTTTAGCTAAGATCTGGAAGCAATCTGGAAGTTGTCCACGGACAAATGAACGGATAGAGAAGATGTGGCGTATATATATGTTAGTGTGAGTTGCTCAGTCCTGTCTGACTCTTTGTGACCCCATGGACTGTAGCCTGTCAGGCTCCTATGCCCATGGAGTTCTCCAGGCAAGAATAGTGGAGTGGGTTGCCATTCCCTTCTCCAGGGGATCTTCCCAACCCATGTATATACATACACACAAGGGAATACTACTCAATAATGAAAAAGAATGAAATAATGCAATTTGCAGCAACGTGGATAGACCTATGGATTATCATAGTAAGTGAATAAGTCAGGCAGAGAAAGATAAATATAGGATATCACTTATATGTGGAATCTAAAATAGGATACAAATGGACTTATTTATAAAACAGAAACAGACTCCCAGACATAGAAAGCACACCTATGGTTACCAAAGGGGGAAGGGGATAGAGGAGGCATAAATTGGGAGTTTGGGATTAGCACATACACATAAAACAGATAAACAACAATGTCTTATTGCATAGCCCAGGGAACTATAGTCGATATCCTGTAATAAACCATAATGGAAAAGATTATGTAAAAGAATATATACATGTTATATATGTACAACTGAACCTCTTTGCCATACACGAGAAACTAGCACAACATTGAAAATCAAAGACTGTGCAGGAAGCAGGCAGGGTTACTCACCCAGCTGAGCCACGGAGAGATGCACTGACCTCCCTAAGACCACACAACTTTTTCCCAGAAAGGCTTGGCCCGGATTCTTAACTGGCGTGCATACATTTAGAAATACGGGGACTGCCACGGCGGTTCGGCGGTTGAGACATTGTGCTTCCACCTTGTGTTTCCACCCCTGGTCAGGGAACTAAGACCTTGCATGCTGCAGGGGTGCAGCTAAAAGTTTTATTTAAAAAAAATGAGATATTAGAACACAGCTCCTTAGCCATCATTTGGTTTGAAGCCCTTCTTTGAAAAAGGAAAACAGTAGTTCAGAGAGGTGAAGAAATGTTCACAAGGTCACACAGCAGGGTGTGACCGACCCAAGTCAGATCTCGGCCGGCCAGCATGCTCCATCCAGTGCTCTTTCTTCGGGTACAGTGCGACCCCCCGAAGTGTCTGGTCCTGGGGCTGTGTGGCTCTACGTACAATGGAAAAGCTTAAGTCAGCCGGGCTCAGAAAGAACATCCATTACCATCGAGCTTTCAATATAAAAATCTTAAATCGCTATAAAACTGAGTGGCTACAATTCCAAGGAAAGGACGTGATGAAGTGCCGGCTATATCTTCTGTGATGGTAAATGGGCTTTGCATATGCAAATTGAATGGATTTTAAAATGGTATTTAATGACAATTTTCGTAGCAGACGTTAACATTAATTGCACAAAAATGAAAATGCTGCATTAGGTTGCTGTTAGCAGCAAATATTGTGGCCATAAAGCTTTATCTTTATCAACAGCGGCCCTTTCTGATGTGACAGGGCAGCTCAGCAAATTGCAAGCAAAAGCGCTTTTATGGAACAAAAATACCCCCCAAAGCAGGCCCAAATCGGCATCAATTTCGCTTTATTTCTTCGTAAATGGAGGTTAAATGGCTGCTGGAAAAGCTTTTACTGCAACGCCCAACCTGCCCCCGAAGCCCCTCAACCTTCCAACATCCGTGCAAGGAACAGTTATAAAATCATTGCCCCCTCTCATAATGGGGCTATTACTTTAAAGTTATGGGACCGAGGCCCATTCTCTAATGATCACCTTTTACAAGCCTCGATTGTATTTATTTCTTTACTTTAAAAGCATGTTAGAAACCAAATCCGATTACACCCGACTACCCGAGGAGTGGTTGGGGTGATTTGATCCAATAAAGAAAGAAGCAAAGAAACAAATGACTACTAATTACTCACGAGTACAAATATGTTAAAAAAAAATAAAGTTCCATTTCAGACTGAACACAGGAGAGGCCTACTCTAAGCTAGGGATGCTGTGTTTGTAGGTTTAACCCCCACGTGAGAGAGCCCCCTGCCTCCCCCAGGATCAAATCCTCTGGCCTTTGATACATTTCACAATGGACAAAATAACCAGACCTGAGTGGCCCTGTGCACCTCCACCCACCCACTCATTCGACCTCTCAACGCCAGATGGAGTCAAAACCTGAATCTGTGACTATTCAATTACTTCCTTTCCAGTTAGCTGATTTGGTTTCCAATCCGTACCAATTTGTTACCGATTGTCCCTAAATCAGAAAGGTACATTTCGATCCTTGAGCCTCCAGCTAGAAGAAAGTGGACACCTAAGCAATTATCTGGCAAAGGATGCCCATGAAGACACGTGATCACAAGTAGGGGTGGAGGCCAAATCAACCTGCGAAGGTGTTCATTTGGCCCAGGCAGTGATTTAAAAAATCAAAATTTCAGGACTTCCCTGGTGATCCAGTGGTTAAGACTCCATGCTGCCAATGCAGGGGGCACAGGTTTGATCCCTGCCGGAAGATCCCACATGCTGCAGGGCTCAGCCAGAAAAGTTTGAATGACTTGCCACATTAAAAAAAAAAAAAATCAGGAGATCTCATATAAAAACAGTTTAGTAGCTGAGATGTGTCCGACTCTTTGCAACCCCATGGACTATATAGCCCACCAGGCTCCTCTGTCCATGGAATTTTCCAAGCAAGAATACTGGAGTGGGTGTCCATTCCCTTCTCCGGGGGATCTTCCCCTCCCAGGGACTGAACCCAGGTCTTCTGCACTGCAGGCAGATTCTTTACCGACTGAGCCACCAAGGAAAAGTCAGACGCCCAGGCATCCTGGGTCTGCACTCCTGCCTACACTCCCCGGAGGCCGGGGCTGAGCAGCAGCGCCCGCTGCAGGCAGAATCCACGGGTGCCCTTCTGTCTATCCTAGCCTGCACCCAGCCTGGCTTCTTTCATTTTCATGATCCACCTGGTCCCAGGAGGCATTGAGTTTGCAGCTGTTGGTGTAGACAGGTCATCTTGACTATTCAGCCACCTGCTTCCTCTTTTTTATCCTCTGATGATCATAGGAGCCACCATGGACAGAAGTTGCTGTGAACTGAACTTAAACGTGGCAGCTGCCTGCACACACAGCTGCTGACGAATCCTACGAGGCAGGAAGCACTTGGTTCATTTTGAGCGTCTGTGCTCAGTCGTGTCCGACTCTTTGCGACCCCATGTGCTGCAGCCCACCAGACTCCTCTGTCCATGGGCTTCTCCAGGCAAGAATACTGGGGTGGGTTGCCATTTCCTCCTCCAGGGGATCTTCCTGATGCAGGGATCGAACCCCAGTCTCTTGTGTCTCCTGCATGGGCAGGCGGATTCTTCACCACTGAGCCACCTGGGAAGCCGGAAAGGGAGGATTCAGGCACTCCCCTAGGCCGCACAATGGCAGAGCCTGGATTTGCACCCTGGCTAGCTGGCGGGCTTTGAAAAGTGAACCCCTAGGAGCAGGCAGCTGGAAAGAAGCCTGGGCATCCTTGCTCTGCTGTTTCACTGTCAAACTCAGAATCCAAGCGAAGGAAGAATTTTTAATTCTCATTACGTGTAAGGTCATAACGCAGATCTCAAAGCACGCTGTGACCCCAGGTCCATTAACAGATAAACAGATACATCTGGAGGCCAGAAATGTAACCATTAAAGAAGGGCTTAATTACTGATGTGTCTTAATAAGTGTTTGCAAATGTTCACATGCCCTCGGTACATCTTAATTGTTACTGCTCCTAATTGGTCCAACATTTTCAATTATGATAAGACAAGGATGGCTTGGGGGTGGGGCAGGGGGAGATCTGGGCAGCAGCTGGCACTCCAGGCAGATTCTGGGTGCCCAGGGCTCTGCCTTCATGGATGCTAGTGGGGGATCCATCATTCAGTCAATGAGCAAACAGCCCCCTGCACGCCAGTATCTGACATGAGCAGGTGGAAGATGGGCAGACCCTTCTTTGAACTAACAACGGCAACTAGTATTATGCCCGACATTGCTGAGCACCTCAGAGGCCTTCTCTCCTTGAATAACTGAACAGCTCAGTGAGTACAAGTCTTACATCCCCATCACACAGAAGAAGAGACAGAGGGTCAGAGAGGAGAAGTCATTTGCCCCCGGCTGCTCTGTAGTGGAATGGAGGTTAGTCTGGCCCCACCACCTGTGATGGTGACCATGGCACTGAGCTGCCTCCCCAACAAACGTAAGGATGGAGGTGGCATGGAGATGCTACCCAGATTTTTCCTGCACAAGAGGTGTGCTGAGACAGAGTGTATATGATGAAGGCCATCTTGTCTGGATTTTCCTTAAAGCTTTAAACATAATCTGTGTGCGTGTGTGTGCGCTCAGTCACTTGGTCATATCTGACTATTTTGTGAGCCTATGGACTGTAGCCCGTCAAGCTCCTCTCTCCATATGATTTTCCAGGCAAGAATACTGGAGTGGGTTGCCATTTCCTACTCTGAGGGATCTTCCTGACCCAAGGATCGAACCTGAGTCTCCTGGGTCTCCTGCGTTGGCAGGAGGATTCTTTACCACTGCGCCACCTGGGAAGCATCATAAGAGCCCAGTGAACTTCCCTTTGGAGGTCTTACTTCCCTTCCCCTTCGCCTTCGCCCACCTCCCAGTAAACGAGCTCTGTGATGGGGCGTCCAGAACTGCCCTACACAGGATGCTCCAGGTCTGCTTTGCCCCCTCCTGTCCCAGCATCCCTGGTGCCAACCCCAGTGCCTTTGCTGAAAAGCCCTCAGTAAATATTGGCTGAATGAATGTACGAGTATGGCCACACTGAAGTCTGACTATGAAGCCAGTAACAACTTGGGTAGAACTCTTACCTCACCCACCAATTAGTCTAGCCTAGACTCCCTCCAACCCAGGTGCTGAAAGTGTTCAGACCACGGGAAAACAAGAAACACAAGAAGGATGGGGAACGTTGCCAGCCCACCCTCCTAGCCGCGGTCGCTGCTCACCCAGCTATCAGATGCATCATCAGCCTGACACTGACAAATGTGAAGGATGGAGGAAGTTTTACAGGCTGTTAAAAAAATGTTTGCTGCCTGACAGGTTTTTTTGAATCTCTCTGCCAAGCTGATTTATTTTACAAATTTACAAGGGGCCCATCAATCACCCTGGGTTATTTTGTTTCTCCCAGAGCTGATGGCCGAAATCCAAGCCACCCACCCAAACTCCTATAAAATAATAATAAGCCCCTTCCCAAGCACCTGTCCTAGGGATCTGAGACAGGTTTTGAACTGGAAGGCCAGTTCTGGGTGCAATCACTGGCCAAAACTCAGCAGAGTGAAACCAGGCTGACCACAAGGGGGAGCATGTGGACCTCACAAGGACCCTGGTGCCGGGGAGCTGGGCTGAAAGGGTCATCCTGCCAGGCAACCAGCCCCCCACCAATATGCTCCCCAATGCTGACTGCAACTGTGGTTAAATAGTCTTCTGCTTCTTCATCGGCTGCTCAGGTCCTGGAGGGCATGGACCTTGTCAGTTTTGTCCACCACTCTATCGTCGGAGCCTGGAACATAGTAGGCACTCGGTAAATATTTGCTGGAGAAATGCGGTCCAGGGCGTTTTAAGGCTTTGAGACATTATTCACAGTGAGGAGGAAGTTGATTTGAGATGCAGAGATGAGATGGTAAAACCAGAGATTCCTTTATCATTTAGCCAACAGTGGTCCCCCAAATTTTGGCACCAGGGACAGGTTTTGTGGAAGATCATTTTTCCAGGGACTGGGGTGTAGGGGATGGTTTCAGGATGATTCAGACAAATTACATTTATTGTGTACTTTATTTCTATTATTATTTTATCAGATCATCAAGCATTAGATCCCAGAGTTTGGAAACCCCTGATTTAGCAGACTCTGCTGTCTTCCCCTATGGTGGATGTTATGAATCCACATTGCAATGATGCATCCTCAAAGACCAAATGTGTTTCTTGGCCACATTAATAGAGGTAGCAGGTCCAGAATGAGGGAGGTGACCTTCCTATTCTCTTCTGCCACTCAGGTCACTCTTCTGGCATCATTTTAAAATATGAGCCGTCACAGATTCAGGGGAAGGCCCATAACCAGCGGAGCGTCCAGACAGGAGACATCAGCCTGGGACAAGGGCAAGGAGGTCACTGTGTCAGAGAACACGGCAGGAAATGGTCTTCCCCAGCTGCATGAGGAAAGACTTAGACGGTTCTCAATAGCCTGAGGCCCTGCTATGAGGACAGTGGAGGGCCTTTGCTCTCAGGGGTTTCAGAAAATAAAGCGAGGACCAGCATATGTATGTGTGTCCGGGGGGCAGTCCCAGTGGCTAACATTTGCAGAGCCCTCGCTAAGCAGCCGATGGATATAATGTTGAGTGCTTTACATGCATCATCTCATTAAATCCTCACAATTCTGCCAAGTTTGGACCGTTGTCCCCATTTTACAGATGTGGAAACTGAGGCCAAGAGACTCACTTGTCCAAGGCCACACGGCCGGTCAGTGGCTGTGGCAGGATTTGCGCCACGTTTTCCTTCCGAGCCGCAGTCCATGTCTGCAGCAGGCTGAATTCTTCCAGGAGGCAGAGGCAGCCCTCCGGGCATGGAGGGGAGTCCTCACAGCAGGATGGTGTCTCTGAACAACAGCCAAGGCCGAGGACCACTTGCTTTCCGCAGAATAGCTTAGTTCATCCTCACTGAAACCCGGCACCTCCATTCACCTACGAGGAACTAAGGCGTGGAGGGGGAGGTTGTGTCCCTCCGCAGGTGGTGAGTGTTCACTCCAGGACCTATACACTCAGCGGCCGGAAAAGATTCTCACAGTAGGTGGAAGTGTTGGCTGGCTCATCACAGCCCGCCTTGGGCCAGGGACACCCCACACTGGACCCGACAGGGGTGCCTCCTGCTCAGAACCAGCCTGCTTCCCTGGGCCTGACCTGGAGGGAGTTCTGCTACAGAGGGGCCCAGGCGGGCAGCGATAGCCCGGGACCTTGTGATCTGAGGATTGCACTCTGTCCCTCCTCCTCTCCTGGAAGCCCAGCCTCTCGGGGGAACCCCTGCCCGACTCCTCCTGCTCCATCGCCTCCCATCTCCCCAAACTCCCGCTCACTTGCTCCTTCCTCCAAGGCAGCTTTGTTGCCAGGGCCCGAAGGAGACATTTTTCATGCTTTGCCTTTTTTCCCCTCTCGTCTCTCCTGCGGCCCAAAGATTTATTCCTGGCCCGAGGCTCCCAGCATCCAGAGCAGAGAGGGCTCCGGGAGGCACTGATGGGCCCATAATGGACAGGACCGCCATCCCCCAGGGGCCTGTCCCGCCCAAACCCCATCCATCAGGAGTGGCTCAATGCCGGGGTCAGCGCTAACGAGGCCGGGCTGCTCCCCCTCGGGGCCTCCCCAGTCGCAACTCACAGGCTTCGGCTCCTGCTTTGATTTTTCCAGAGCCGGGCCTCACCCTCCCAGGTCGGTGGGCGAAGCGTGGGAAGTGGGCTCGGTGCCCGGCCTGGCGGAGGGTCCCTCGTCCTCACCTCTGCACGCCTCCAGCCTTGACGTTATTAGAGGGGTGGCTGGGGGGCAGCTGCTCTGCCCCTCCCATGGCACGGTGTTCCCTCGACACAGGTGTGGAGAAGCTGGTACTGTGGGGGAGCCTGCCAGCACCGCCTGGGGCCACAGCAGGAACCAGGCCTCAAGACCTGCACATCATTTCTGTCCTTGCTGGAACCGGAAGCCCAAGAATTCGTCAAATGCTAAGGACCAGTTCAGGGCTCAGCTCAGGCCCCTTTGCAGGCCACATGGAGGTGGCCAGCCATTCATGCCGAAACTCTTGGCGCCCTGCACCAATTCTGATGAATAGTAATGCCAGCTTCTGGTTCTGCAGCTCCTATGAGGCCAGGTGCCTTCTCTTATGTGACCCTCAGAGCAGCCCTTTAAGTAATGACTTTTTTTTTTTCCTGCCCGCACTGCAAAGCTTGAAGGATCTTAGGTCCCTAACCAGGGATCGACCCCGGACCTTGACAAGTGAGAGCGCTGAGTCCTAACCACTGGACCGCCAGAGAATTCCCAAATAGTGACTCTCTTATCCCCACATTACAGATAAGACTCTCTTATCCCCGAGGCCCAGACACACTTGTCCAGGATTGCGTGGTCAGAAAGTGGTCACACTGGGGTTTGACCTCAAAGGCCACGTTGTTGCCTGCATCCTACGCTGCGTGTTCATTTAGTGCCCACCCATGCGGGGCGTCACACTGGGTGTTTGGAATACAGAGAGGAAGGAAGGAAGACGCAAAATAAAGCAGGCAATGAATGGGCAAGATGGCAGTGCAGCCAGTACATATTGCTTCTGGGTGGGCAGAGGAGAGGGGAGCAGAGGAAGACAGGGGGCCCAGGGGCACTTTGGGTCGTACCTGACTTTGCTCACTGCTACCTCCAGCGCCTGGGATGTAGCAGGTGCTTGATAAATGCCTGCTGACTGACTGCACAAGAAAGAATAGATAGGCACCTCCCTCGTGGTCCAGTGGCTAAGATTCCTAGCTCCCAATGCAGAGGGCCCGGGTTCTATCCCTGGTCAGGGAACTAGATCCCACATGCCGCAACTGAAGATCCCGCATACCTGCAACTGGACCTGATGCAGCCAAATAAATAAATGAGGCAAAATGCCAATATTTCTTTAAAAAAAAAATTTATTTGACTACACAGGAGTCTTAGTTGTGGCATAGAGGATCTTTAATTGAACCATGTGGGATCTAGTTACCTGACAAGGGACTGAACCCGGGCCCCCTGCATTGGGAGCACAGAGTCTTAGCCACTGGACCACCAGGGAAATCCCCAAATGCCGATATTTAAAAAAGAGTAGACAGCTTGACGGCATGATGGTGATCCATCCCTGATTTAGAGAACAGCAGATATTCTCAGGCTGGAGAGCTCAGGAGACAACCAACCCTTTCTTGGGCATCACTTGCCGGGCCCCGAGCTTCAGCTGTTATTTCTGGGTTTCTGTAACAATGACCACAAACTCACTGGCTTGAAACATGTGAAATGTATTCTTTTTTAATGTGGAGCCCAGAAGTCCAAAGTCGGGGTGTCGCAGGGTTGCGCTCCCTCCGAAGGCTCTAGGGCAGACCCTTCTTCATTTCTTCCAGCTCCTGGTGGTGCCAGTGTCCTCGCTTCTGGCTGCTTCTCACCAATCTCTGCTCACGTGGCCGCCTTTTGTGCATCTGTATCTCCTTCTCTTTTGTCTCAAATAGAAACACTTGTCAGGCGATACAGGCCTCACCCAAGGCAAGCATGGTAGTCTGATCTCAAGGTCCTTAATGAATGACCTCTTCAAAGACTCCTTTTCCAAATAAGGTCACGTTCCTGGGTGCTGGGGCTTAGAATTAGGACATATATTTTGGGGGGTCCACCCACCACTCAACCCACTATAATCACCAAAGCATCTTAACACAAAGTCAGAAAGGTCTGCATTTTAGATACTGGCTTTTGAGAAAAACTGGTGGCTCAGATGGTTAAAGAATCCTCCTGCGATGCAGGAGACGCAAGTTCCATCTCTGGGTCTGGAGCATTCCCTGTAGAAATAGGGACTGGTAGCCCGCTCCAGTATTGTTACCTGGAGAATCCCGAGGACACAGGAGCTTGGCGGGCCACAGTCCATGGGGGTCACAAAGAGTTGGATATGCCTGAGTGACTAACACTTTTACTTTGAGAAAACCACCTTCAATGTTATTATTTTATAATGGCTTCCCCTGGCATCTTGCTACAGATTATGTTTCAATTAAAACTATAGAAGTGCTTTGAAATCAGTCAAGAGTTGGAATCAGCCAAAATGTGACGGGTGTAAATGCTTTCCTAACAATCAGACATCTATTTCTGCCAACTTTTTATTTTGTGTTTTTGAGGAAGTCCTCCAGAAAAAGAAATAGAGAAATTCAGAAGCTACATAACTCACTGCCATGACTCCACACTCAAAGTTAACAAATGCCCAACTTGGTCATTTTTGCTTCTGATCTTTATTATTATTATTATTGGCTGCACTGGCTCTTCATTGCAGCACGCGGGCTCTTCGTCCTGGTGTGCAGACTTCTCTAGTTGTGGCACACAGACTTCAGAGCACACCGGCTCTGTATTTTCGTTGCACTGGCTTAGTTGCCCCAAGGCGTGTGGGATCTTAGTTCCTCAAACAGGGATTGAACCCGAGTCCCTTTAATTGAAAAGCAGATTCTAAACCACTGATCCAACAGGGAAGTCCCTGAACCTTTACTATTATTACCATTATTAAAGAAATAAAATAAAGCAAACATAAGTGGAAGCCTGTCCTCAACTCTCCTAATCCCACACTCTTTCCTCTGTCCCCTGAGGACTATCCTGAGGCTGGAACAGGCTTTCCTCCCCGGTGTTCACATATTTGCTATACCCTTAAATGCTCATGAATAATGCATATTATTTAGTATGGTTTCAAGGTGGTGCTGGTAGTAAAGAACCCACCTGCCAGTGCAGGAGATGTAAGAGACGCAGGTTCCATTCCTGGGTCAGGAAGATCCTCTGCAGAAGGAAATGGCAACTCACTCCATTACCCTTGCCTGGAGAATCCCATGGACAGAAGAGCCTGGCGGGTTGTAGTCCACAGGCTCACAAAGAGAGTCGGACATGACTGAAGTGACTCAGCACGTAGGCACACAAACCATTAAAATCTCGTTGCATGGCGACTTGCTTTTTCACTCTGCATGTTTGCGTAAGTCCCCAGGTCCCTGTCCAAATCACCCACGGTGGGCTCATCCCTTTCCCACCACTTGACTTCTCACTTCTCCCATGATGATGAGGAAATGCGGAATTCTTTGAGGTCATGGTCCACAAGCAGAGTTTCCACACCGAAGCGGGACACCCTCAGCTTACACAGACACCCCAGTGGATCTGAAACCGATTGGTGTCATTTCAGGGGCTCCAAAGAGCTCCGGTACCCTAGTCCTTAATGTCTCAGTGCAGAGAATTCAGCGAAAGCAAAGTGGCAGATAAGAAGTGATTCATTAGGACAGGATGCCTGTGAGGCTTCCAAGAGAGTGGGCGAGAAATGCCCATGCCCTGAGAACTTAACTAAGTGGGCTGCAGTTTTCTAGTCAAAGGAAAAGTGGGGAGGGGGGGAAGACCTTCTTTGTCTTTCTTGAGTACATGTACATTTCCGTCATCAGCTCCTCCTCCCGGTGGGGCAGGGAAGTTTACTCGCCGCTCCCTAGACGGTCAGGCCAGGACTGTCACGGCACTTTGGAAAAAATATTTTCAGGTCTCGGTACATACAGTGAGAGTCTTTCATTTTGAAGAGTCACGTCCCCATAAAGGACTGTTTTCTATGTGCGCAGAGCCTGTTTTTTTGGGGGGAAGGGGGCACTATCCTGATGACACCGTTGGGCAGGTTGTAGGCCTTTTTTTCCTACTATTGTTTTATTGTTTGGGAGGCATGCTGCAAAGAACATGTCTTAGGAGCCAAAGACCGTGTTTGAGGGGTTACTAACTCACCGAGCTCGCTGGGCAGGGTGCAGGTCTCACACCAGCACTCATTGTTTAGAAGCAGGTCTGGTGCCTCTGTGGCATGGTTTTGTTGCTAAGCAAGCCTGCCTGGCTTTGTGGTTAAGCAACCCTGCTTTCTCGAGGGATCATTAACTTACAGGGGTCTCCTACATTTTTCTATTTACAATTCCCTTGTGGGATTAGCTATTTAATCATCTATTTTGTCCCTATCAGGCCTGATCTTCCTGCCCGTGCTCTTGCTACCAGCTTCATACTCCCTGGCGGGGATCCCGTCTGGTGCTCACCTGTTTCCCCACATGCCAAGATCCCCCTGCACACAGAATCCCCAGGAGTCTAGCGTGGCGGTCCCCAGCCTTTTCTGGCACCAGGGATCTCTTTTGTGGAGGAAAGTTTTTCCAGGGACTGATTGTGGGGTCAGGGGATGTTTTCGGGATGATTCAGGTGTATTACCTTGATTGCACACCTTTATTCCTATTATTATTCCATCGACTCCACCGCAGATCATCAGGCACCAGATCCTGGAGTTTGGGGACCCCTGGTCTAGAGGCTACTTCCTCCATTCAGCTGTGTTGAGCCTTTTCTCTCCAGAGGGGCTCAAGTCACAGCCGGCTGGGTCAGGAGTGGGGTGTGCGGTGTCGGGGGCGGGGTGTGGGGAGAGCCCCCGAGTTTCCAGCTCAGGCGCTCAAGGCTGGGAGAAGCTTCCTGGAAGCCCGATCCAGCTTCTCTGCCAATCCTGTCACTCTCTGCTGAGCACCGGTGCAGGGACTGCTAATTGAATTCACCCTTGTGAAAAATGTTAACAAATTGCAAATGACCTCTTAGACAAATTTAGAAGTCAGGAGTGTGCTGCTAACTAAGCCTCCCTCCTCTGTCATTAGCTTTTACGTTGGACCCACAAACAATTAAAAAATAACTGCCAGCCCAGAGGTCCTCTCCTCTAATTAGCTCTAAGAGTCCTGCCAGGGAGAGAGGCTGCACCTCAATTACCGCCCCTTCCTCCAGGCTAGTTAGAAAAGACAGGCCCGCAGGCCAAGCAGGGACAATTAAGAAAAAGGCGGCAGGGGTAAGAGGGGACAAAGAGGCTGCAGGCGTCCCTTGGGACCAGAGCGGCTGGCCAGCCCACACCAGGCAAGGTGCTGGTGGCCGCTAGGCTGGAGGGGCCTCTGCAAGGAAGAGGCTTAGAGCGGTAGACCCCCCAAAGAGTGCCAGGGGCCACATGGCCAGCATCCCACAAGGGGCAGGGCGTTCACCCCGGGAACAGCATGGAGGCCTGGGTCCCGGCCCAGGCCTGGCAAGTCAGACTGTCTGATGGTGGGACCCAGGCATTGCTCTTCTGTCAATAAGCTCTCTGGGTGATTCCTGCTTATCCACAAGACAGAGAGTCTCTGGCCTCAGCAGGGTGAGAGAGGAGTTATTTAGAAGCTTAGTCATGTCCGACTCTTTGTGACCCCATGGACTGTAGCCCTCTGGGCTCCTCTGTCCACGGGATTTCCCAGGCAAGAACACTGGAGTGGGTTGCCATTTTCTTCTCCAAGGGCTGTTCCCGACCCGGGAATCCGGCCCACGTCTCCTGCATTGGCAGGCAGATTCTTTACCACTGAGCCACCTGGGAAGCCAGAGGGGAGGAGAAACAGTATTAAATGCAGCTTCTGGCTCTAGGGCAGGACTTCTATGAGCTTTGGGCACTCTTGCCTTCATGAGTCCCTTCATCCATTAAAAAAAAATAATAATTTAAAGCTTTTTATGGCTGTGTTGGTATAAAGATGAATATAACCCAGGCTGTGTTACTTTTATTTTCCCTTTCTGATTTTAAAAGGAATTAGAACATTTTTGATGAGTCTCTAGGAGTGTCCTGGGGCCCAGGCACCATCCTCTTGGGCCAATGAGCAAGTTGGCCCTTGTTTTCCTCTAGAGGCCTCATCATCCCCTTCCTCCTCTAGGGGGTTTCCTCTCTTCTCCCAGCCTGCCCCTCCCAGCACCCCCTTTATGGCGGGAGCAGAGATGAAGGCGGAAAGAGGATGAACAGCTGGCCTCAAAGCCTGAAGCCTGGACTCAACACAGCTCTCCTGCTCCCTCATTGACCTTGAGCTCATTGTTTACCATCTCCGTGGGCCTCCATTTCCCCATCTGTTAAGTGGGACCAATTCTGCCTCCTGCTGTGTCAGAACAATGGTGCAAGCTCATTAGTAAGCTCTTTGGGCTCTTGGGAAGATAGAGAAATACCAAGCAATTTTGTTATTTAAGAGGCATGGAGCTGGGGCTACACCATCACAGGCCTGCAGAGGCCTGGTGGGCCCGAGGGCGAAGCCGGCCCTGTGTTAAGGCAATAGGGAGTGGTGGGGACTGCGTCAAACTCCAGCCAGTTACTGACAGTTGAGAATGTGAGTCCAGTGTTACCAGATGATCTGATGCCTCCTTAAGGAAAGCCAGACACTGGGATTTTAATGTGAGCTTTTCCTTCTGGCTTAAAAATGCATATATTGGTAACAAGAATTTTTAAATGTGACACTTTCACGGTTGCAGTCACCATTTGTAGTGATTTTCGAGCCAAAGAAAATTAAGTCTGTCCCTGTTTCCATTGTTTCCCCATCTATTTGCCATGAAGTGATGGGACCAGATCCATGATCTTAGTTTTTTGAATGTTGAGTTTTAAGCCATCTTTTTAACTCTCCTCTTTCATTTTCATCAAGAGATTCTTTAGTTCCTCTTCACTTTCTGCCTTAAGGGTGGTGTCATCTGCATATCTGAGATTATTGATATTTCTCCTGGCAATCTTGATTCCAGCTTGTGCTTCATCCAGTCCAGCATTTCACATGATGCACTCTGCATATAAGTTAAATATGCAGGATGACAATATACAGGTTTGACGTACTCCTTTCCCAATTTGAAACCCGTCTGTTGTTTCTTGTCCGGTTCTGATTGTTCCTCCTTGACCTGCATATGGGTTTCCCAGGAGGCAGGTAGAGTGGTGTGCTATTCCCATATTTTTAAGAATTTTCCATGGTTTGTTGTGATCCACACCGTCGAAGGCTTTGGCATAGTCAATGAAGCATAAGGAGATGTTTTTCTGGAATTCTCTTGCTTTTTCTATGATCCAATGGATGTTGGCAATTTGATCTCTGGTTCCTCTGCCTTTTCTAAAACCAGCTTGAACATCTGGAAGTTCACGGTTCACACAGTGTTGAAGCCTGGCTTGGAGACTTTTGAGCATTACTTTACTAGCGTGTGAGATGAGTGCAATTGTGCGGTAGTTTGAGCATTCTTTGGCATTGCCTTTCTTTGGGATCAGAATGAAAACTGACCTTTTCCAGTCCTGTGGCCACTGCTGAGTTTTCCAAACTTGCTGGCATATTGAGTGCAGCACTTTCACAGCATCATCTTTCAGGATTTAGAATAGCTCAACTGGAATTCCATCACCTCCACTAGCTTTGTCCATAGTGATGCTTCCTAAGGCCCACTTGACTTCACATTCCAGGACGTCTGGCTCTAGGTGAGTGATCACATCATGGACTATCTATTTGCAATCACATAGTGCAGTATTGCCTGATATCGATCCCAAGCAAGTTTTTCATCTCACTAAGCTTTTTTTTAATGGATTATTTATTTATTTATTTTTGGCTGTGTGGAGTCTTCATCGCTGAGTGGGCTTCTCTCGTTGTGGCAAGTGGGGGTCACCCTCTTGCTGTGGTGCACAGGCTTCTCGTTGCACTGACTTCTCTTGCTGTGGAACCTGGGCTGCAGGGCACACGGGTTCAGTAGTTCCAGTTCCCGGGCTCTGGAGCACACAGGTTCAGTAGCTGTGGCACGGGCTTAGCTGCTCTGCGGCATGTGAGATCAGACCAGAGATCAAACCTGTGTCTCCTGCATTGGCAGGTGGGTTCTTTATCACTGAGCCACCAGGGAAGCCCTCATTGAATGGTTTATTGATAGTTCAATAGCAGTATTGATAGTTCTGTATCGATCAGTTTCTTTATCAATAAAATGACATAATAGTAGTTCCTATCTGCTAGGGTTCTTTTTATTCATTCATTCATTTGGCTGCACTGGGCTTTAGTTACAGGATGCGGGGTTTTTAGTTGTGGCAGGTGGGATCTAGTTCCCTGACCAGGGAACCCCTGCATTGGGAATGTGGATTCTTAGCCACTGGACAACCAGGAAAGTCCACTGGTAGTGTTCTCGTAAGGATGCGAAGAAAACATCCTAGGCCCGTGGGTGCAGCGCAGGAGGAACACGCGTGATGTTAGAAAAGCGTAACAGTAAGCACCCTTGAGGTGAAGGAGCCGTTTTGTATTTTGACTGTGGTGGTGAGTCCATAGACCTACACATGGGATGAAATTGTACACAAGCAAATACGCCAGTGAGTATGAGTTAATTTGCCCTTCGTACTGCCCATGGGGTCCTCTCCGGGCAAGAATCCTGGAGTGGGTTGCCGCTCCTTTCTCCAGTGCACCACTCTTGTCAGAACTCTTCACTGTGACTGGTCCTGCACAGCGCGGCTCGTAGCTCCATGGAGTTACGCAAGCCCCGTCATGGAGTTACGCAAGCCCCGTCATGGAGTTACGCAAGCCCCGTCACCACAAGGCTGTGATCCGTGAGGGGAAGATGGGGGGATTATCCACTGTCAGCATCCTGGTTTTGACTCCACTCTTTAGTTTTACCAGATGTCACCACTGGGGGAAGTGGGGTCAGGGGTACAGAGGCTTCTCTGCGTATCTTCCCCCTCTCCCTCTCTGTATTATTTCTTAACAATTGCATGTGAATCTCCAATGACCTTAAAAAATTTTTCAATTGCAAAAAAAAAAAAAAAAAAAGAAAGGAAAAGGCTTTAGCTGTGCTTTAGTAGCCTGTGAGCGATGTTAACCAGAATCCCTTATTACAAGAAACAGTGGCACCCTTTAGGCACCAGGCAAGTGCCCAGTCATGGTCCCTGAGGCCACCCGCCCACACAGATGGGCCCATTCAGGAAGCCTCAGGTGAGGCCGAGAAGGGAGGCCCCTCACTGCCCAGTGCTGTCCGAGAACGCATCCAGTGTGGACGTGGGACAGAATTTGAGCCTCCTCAGACGGTGCCGCGGTTGGCTGTCCCTAGCAGGCTGGGTTTTGACTTAGAGCTGCTGAGAGACACCCAGGCCCTCAGCCTCTCCCCTCCTCCAAAACCAGACCCTCCAATGGTCCATAGCGTGTTCCAAACTTCACACACAGCCAAGAATGTGCGGCCCACTCCAGAAGCCACCATCCACTCCCGAGTCCCCGAGGCTGTGTCGGGACCGGGGCCAGGGCCTCTCCTTGCCCACCCCTGGGAGCAGCAGACCGCTGGCACATTAGAGATGGATTTTAATTTTATTTTAACAAAATAGCTGTCTCCACTGGAAGAAGCATCAAGCGCCAAATAAGGACCCGTCTTGAGCGGAATCACGTTGAACAGACCTCCGTGCTGTCATTGATTTTCCAGGAAGAAAAAAATTGCCTCTGGCTACTAAACCGAATTAGTAGTCACTGATGACCAATTATTTTAGCCCGCTGTGAACGGAGAGCCGCACTAAAATCCGGTTTGTCAGACCCAAGGCTCCCTTCTCAAACACCTTTCAACAAATGTGTACCTCGTGTCCCTCAGAAGCTTCCTACAGCTTCCTCCCTTCCGCCAACTTCTCCAGCTCCACAAAGTTTTAATGAGCAGCAAAGATGAAGATGGGTTTGCCATGAAAGGGGCCCCCTCTAATCCACTAGAGCCCTCCTCGGCAGAGAGGAGCCACGGCGGCAAATCAGAGCTGTCAGCCCTCTCTGCACCCCCACACGCAAAGTGCCAGTCTAATGTTTGCAAATGATAATTTCCATTGCCCTTGCTCGGCCCCGGGTGCCGCCACGGGAGGTCAACCCCTGGTCTGGGGGTTATCAATCGCAAAGCAGTAGAGGAAGACGGGCCGGATGCAACTAATTGGAGGTTTCTCCCTACCCCGAGTAGCTGCTGCTTTCATTTCATTTTATTCCCCATTTTCCGCTCGACCAGACTGAGTTTTGATACGGTTTTGTTGTCAGCGGGAACGCCAGGGTGGCGAGGATCTTTTCCGAGAGGGTCCTGCCAGGTTATCAGCAAATAATTTGTTGAAGCCCTTCACGGCGCCCTCGCTGGCACAGATCACTCGGAGCCTAACTGTCACGACCCCGGGGTCTTCAGAGCCGGGGAATCTGGATGGGGTGCTGGCTCCGCCCCCCGGCCACCCCGTGTCCCTGAGCAAACCTCGGGCCAGTCACTTGATTTCTCTGCATGTCATTTTCCACACCTGAAGGCAGGCGTGTTAACCCTCCCTTTCAAGGTTATGGAAGAGGCAGGGGGACTGCAGTTGGAAGTGCAGCCAGCGGGCTTGGTGTAGGAAGTGCTCATTAAAAACCGGGAGGCAGTTTTGAATGCCTGTTACTCTCCGATGCCCATCGGGCCACTCTAGGGCTGCGAGGCGCGGTGCCAGCCAGGCCCGATCCCTTGTCTTCGTTCACACTGAGCCCCCTCTCTGGAGCCTCCTTACTCATTTCTCCACCCAGTCAGCTCCTGCTCATCCGCAAAGACCCACCGAAAAGCTCAGAGGAGACGTCCCTGGTTCCACGTTCGTGCGTGCTACGTTGCCTTAGCGGTGTCTGACTCCGAGACCCTAGAGATTGTAGCCCGCCAGGCTCCCTCTGTCCATGGGATTCTCCAGGCAGGAGTATTGGAGTGGGTTGCCATTTCCTTCTCCAGGGGATCTTCCTGACCCAGGGATCGAACCCGCATCTCTTATGTCTCCTGCATCGGCAGGCAGGTTCTTTACCACTAGCGCCACCTGGGAAGCCCTCGGTGTTCCACGCCCTTGCTCAATTAACCGTTCTCTCCTCTGAGCGCCTATGGCTGTGTGGACACTGGCAACTAGCTCTCTGCTCTGCAGGGGGAAAGAGCTGCAGGGTGAATACGCTCAAAGACCTCCCAGGCAAATGCAACATATCATCCAGTGGCTGCGTGGTCTTGGGAAAGACAGTGAACTTTTCTGGGCCTCAGACTTGTCCTCTGTGAAAAGAGGGTATTAGTATCTGTTTCTAGAGATATTGTCTTAAGGATACAAGAAGCAGACAGAAGTGTGAGCAGTGGTGGATCTCAGCCCTTCTGCAGCAGGCCCCGAAACCCCAGGGTGCAGAGAGCACGTCCCCACATCTCACAGAGCCTGGCCCATCACGAGGAGCTGGTTAATGCTCCTGGGTGCGCCAGGTGGACGGATGGACACGCGAGTAAGTGAGCACAGAGTCGAGGTCTCATTCACAAGGTGTGTAGCCCTTCTGCTCTATCTTTCCTCCCCCTGAAATGGCCTTGGATCCTCAAATCCTATTCCCTTCCACTAATTCACTCCGCCACCCCTGGCAACGGCTCCAAAGTGTGACTGTCACCATGCTCTCTCCCCTTGCTCATAAACCATCCATAGCTCCCTAGTATTATGGCCAAGACTTTCTGTGATGACTCCTACTTCCTCAGTCTTCTCAGTTTTTGCTTTTAAAACAATCTTGAAAGTGAAAGTGTTAGTCACTCAGTCTTGTCCAACTCTTTGTGACCCTGTGGACTATAGCCTGTCAGACTACATGGAATTCTATCCATGGAATTCTCCAGGCAAGGATAAAGCACTGGGTTACCATTCCCTTCTCCAGGGGATCTTCTCAACCCAGGGACTGAACCAGGGTCTCCTGCACTGCAGGCAGATTCTTTACCATCTGAGCCACCAGGGAAGAGTCCAACAACTTTTCAGTTCAGTTCAGTCGCTCAGTTGTGTCCAACTCCTTGCAATCCCATAGACTGCAGCACACCAGGCTTCCCTGTCCTTCACTCTCTCCCAGATTTTGCTCAAACTCATGTCCATCGAATCAGTGATGCCATCCAACCATCTCATCCTCTGTCATCCCCTTCTCCTCCTGCCTTTGATCTTTCCCAGCCTCAGGGTCTTTTCCAATGAGTCAGTTCTTTGCACCAACTTTATTGAGGTACAATTTACAGATAATGATGTGGTCCATGTTTAATTTGATGAAAAATCTTGACAAGTTTATACAGCTGGGCACCCAGTGAAGCCATAGCATGTTTCCGTCATCCCAGAACCGACCCCCCACCATGCCCCTTGTGGCCAGTCCCTTTCCCCGCCTCCAGCAGGACCCCTGCCCTGACCAAGCTCCCCAGCACTGGTGTGGACCTGCTCTGATTCCTTCTGGCCTCTCCACAGATGCTTATTCATGGCCAGCCTGCTTCTTCTCTCTCTCCGGGCTCCAAATTGCCTCTAAGTGCCCCCAACCTCCATCCCCAGGCCTCCAGTACACTGGGGGGACCTTTCCAGCATCACATGTGAGAAATGAAGTATTTCCTGCTGTATCAGTAAACAAGGATGTCACAGCCATCAGCGATTGCAGCTCCAATACAAGCCCCTGAGCCCCAAGGGCACTCAGAAAGGAGAAGCGTACCTGCCACTGCCCACCACCAGACTGCAGCCACTCCCTACGGTGAGCCTCAAGGAAGCTCAGGATGTGAAAAATGCAGGGTGCTAGCCCCAGAGAGCTGAGATGCATATGAAAGGAATGCCTTCAGCGAGCCCAGACTCTTGCATCTTCCTACATAGAAAAGCACGAAATTCCTTAACTTGAGATATTTCCTTTAGTTAACAATAACCATTTGATGTTCAGACTACCTGCCCTTTAAAAACTTCTATATGACCTGGCTCCTCCCCTCGCCTCTTAGGAGCAGTTCTCTCAGGGTTACCTGAGATGCTGTCTCCCGGACATGAAGTCCTAAAAGTTCCCACCAAATAAAACATAACGCTCAGCTTTTCAGTTGTGACTGTTTTTTTGAGTCACCACAATGAGTCACTTTCGAGCGTGCTTCTCAAGATTCATTATGAACGGGTCTGAGGGCCCCAGGTTTCCCTGGTTGACTGGGCTCTCAGGGGACCCATGTTCAGCCTCATCTTCTGCTTCATGGGTCCCCTAATTCATCCCTCTCCTGACTGCACCCTCTGTTCTTGGGAGGCAGGGAGGAACTGCCATTGCTGCCCCTTTCCAGAGCCAGGATTCACTCTGACATGCCAGCTTCAACACCTGAGCGCCCGAGTCAGAGGGAGAGAGGAATAAAGAGGTCCATGGTGGGGCCTCAGAGCCTGAACCCCTTCTGTAGGACTCAGGCCACCCCTGTGTCATCACTGGGCTCCCCAAGGGAAAGCTCATTTCTGCCACAGACCTCCCTCCTGGCGTTGAGGAGGTCAGTGTCTCAGGAAGATGGTCTTTAAAGGCTTCTGGGGCCATTCAGCATTTTTATGAAGTGCAGATTGTCCCAGCCTGGATGCACAGTGAACAATCCAGCCACAGTCCCTGCCACGTGGGGCTCAGAGCTTAATCAGAAAGGCAGACACTGAATCCATCCGTTGATCACTGAAAAAAAAAAAAAAATTTCCCAAGTGCAAAGAGCAGCTAGGAAGGCAAAGTTGGCAATGCTAAGGGAGGTCTTGGGGAGGGACCTGGGGGTAGGGGCGGGACATCTCATTGAGACCAACACCTGAAGGATGGGACGGAGTGACCAGGGGAAGGTGGGGAGGCTCCTGGGGGAATATGGGTACAGAGATGGCAGCCCGAGGCCAGGGCCTTGGAAGACTGTGCCCAACACCAAAGGGCAAAGAGAAGCCAGGTCAGGTGCTGAGGGAGACAGCATCAGACTCACGTGGTTGGAAAGGCCTCAGTTCCTATGTGGAGGGGAGGGTCTGGGGACCTGGCCAGAGTGTAGCCAGGCCTCCGGATTTGGCCTCTGTCTGCAGTCAGCTAGCCGGCAGCCCCGTGAGCCTGTTTGGAAGTGGGTTTGCATTCTCTTGGCTGAAGACAGTGTAGCCTGAGGGGTGTGGGTATGGGTGTGGGTGGGGGTGGGGGTCCGGGCTAGGCTGCCGAGTGTGCTGTGTGACCCTGGGCCAGCCATTTGACCTCTCTGGGCTTCAGCCTCCCCACTCCCACCTTTCCCATCTCATTTAGTGAGGATAAATAATTGAGATCTTCTCAGTGAATCCCTTCCAGCTCCTCAAAAGAGAGCTGCAGTTTGGCTGGCTGTAATTGTGACCACAGGGGCTCTTGGCCTGTGGCAAAAATCATTCATTCTGGGGTGGAAAAAACGTCTTTTTATTGTAAAGAACTACGTTTATTTTAAAACAAAAAAGACAACCCTGAACACGTTTTAATGTAGCAGCAAAAAAAAAAAAAAAAAAACAAATAGTTGCAGAAGAAAGTAAGAAAAATGGCTCCTCCTAAAGGTGCATCTGGACTTCCCCAGTGATACAGTGGATAGGAGTCTGTCTGGCAATGCAGGAGACACGGGTTTGATCCCTGGTCTGGGAAGATTCCACATGCCTTGGAGCAACTAAGCCCGTGCGCCCCAGCGACTGAGCCCAGGTGATGCAACTGCTGAAGCCCGTGCTTCTCAACAAGAGAGGCCAAAGCAATCAGAAGCTCTTGCCCCTCAATAAAGAGCAGCCCCCACTCCCGCATCTAGAGAGAGCCCACGTGCAGCAACAACGACCCAGAGCAACCAAAAATAAATCAACTGATTTTTTTAAATGCAAAAAAAAAAAAAAAGATGCATCCTGCAACGGCCAAGTACACAGGAAAACGCTGAAACTTGGCTTCAAACAGTGGGGCCCAGAAGGCCTGACCACCCTCATCTGATTATGATGAAAGAGGCAAAAAGCAAACTGCCTGGCTAGTTCCGGTGTGATGTTGGCAGAGCTGTGCGTGGGGGGGAGGGGGAGAGGGGAGAGGGGAGGAGCTTGCATCCTGACCCCGATTCTGACCCAGATTCATCACCCTGTCACTGACCGTGGCCCTGGCCGAGTCCCATGACCTCTCAGATGTGGGTTTCTTGTTTTGCTTTACTTGTTGCATAAGAATCACAAGGTGGTTCAGATGGTAAAGCATCTACCTACGACGTGGGGGACCTGGCTTCCACCCCTGAGTTGGGAAGATCCCCTGGAGAAGGAAATGGCAACCCACTCCAGTACTCTTGCCTGGAAAATCCCATGGACAGAGGAGCCTGGTGGGCTACAGTCCATGGGGTCGCAAAGAGCCGGACACGACTGAGCGACTTCACTTTCACTTTTCAAGAGTCACATAAAACCAGTAAGTAGACGGGAGGGGAGGAGCCCCTTGCCCCGCCCACCATGTCTGCCCCCTCCCCAAGCACCGTCCTCTGCGGCCTTCCTTACGGTCCTTCACCATCCTTCACACCTGCGTCGATGTACTTACACAAGTATGGCCCTTTCTCCCCAGCTTCTTCCTTTATACTTGACCTACATCTTGGAGATCTTCCTGAGTCATTACTCGTATGGCCACTTCATTCTTGCTAGCAGCTTCATTATATTTCCTGATAAATGTGCACAAGTGGGAGGGGCAAGGGTCTTCAGAACGTGAGCGTCCTTGACTTTTTCACAGCTACTCTGAGGGTCAGCTGCTTTCCCAGCCCCTTTTCTGAGTGAAGTCTCAGGCCATCCGTGGCTTTTCTGCTCACTTGCAATCACAAAAGGCCAGCTCAGTGCACTGGTTAATACGTCTGGCCTAGTGTAATCCTCACATCACAACTTCCAGCTGCACTGGGAGGACAGTCTCTTTCCTCCCCGCCTTGGAGGCTCAGCGGGAAGGGGCAGGGGGTGAGCTGCCCTCTGGGACCCCTCCTTGGCTCCCCACTCCTCTTCTCCAGCGTGGGTGGAGGGCGTTACAGGAGGGCCTTCTGGTATTAGTACATTGCCCGATTTGTTCTAGTAATATTTCACTTAGTATTCGTTCTCTTTTTTTTTTTAGTTTTCAAGCATAACTTTATTTCATTTCTTTAGGCTCCTTTTTTTTTAAGTTGGAGTGTAGCTGCTTTACAGTGTTGTGTTAGTTTCTAGCTGATAGCAAAATGGATCAGCTATACGTATACATATATCCTGGCTTTCCTGGTGGTTCAGTGGTAAAGAATCCACTGGCAATGCAGGAGCTGCAGGAGATGCAGGTTTGATCCCTGAGTCGGGAAGATCCCCTGGAGGATGGCTTGGCAACCCACTCCAGTGATCTTGCCTGGAGAATCCTATGGACAGAGGAGCTGGTGTACTACAGTCCATGGGGTTGCAAAGAGTCAGACATGACTGACGTGACATAGCACATATACATATAGCCCCTCTTTCTTGGGTTTCCTTTCCATTTAGGTCACCACAGAGCTAAACAGGTTCCCTGTGCTATACAGTAGGCTGTCTATTTTATACCTAGCAGTGTATATATGTCAATCCCAGAACCCTAAATTTATCACACCCTCGAGTAGTCTTTCATTTGCCCTTCTAAGTGATACTGACCAAGACATTTTCCTTCTCTTGATTTGGGATCATAGCATGATGTGGGAAGTTTTTTATAAAAACTTCTGGAAAGCCCTGGAATACTGTTCTCAGCAAGGCTAGGAGGTCGCACATGTGAACATACCTTGGTCTGGTACCCGTGGCTCTACTAACATTTTATATATGCGCTTCAGTCAACTTTGATCTTTTATATTTTCCTAGATAAATCGCCTATTTTGTTTTGGTTTCACATTATTAGCATGAAGTTATACCTAATACTCTCTTATAATTAAAAGAAACATTTTACCTTCACACAAGGGCAGCTCCATGTTTCATGGGACCAGGAACTTATTCATATCTGGGGGTTCTTTTTAAGAAAAAAAAGTTCAAAATCCTGAATACAAATTTAGGCATAAAACTGAATACTTAATTAGAACGAGAAAAAGAATCAGAACAAATTAAAATTTTAAATAAGCTGACAAATATCATAAGCCACAAAATCCAGAAAAATAACACATTTTTAAAAAATTAATTTCCTGCCACACCCTGTATTCATTTTTCCCCTACATTTTTTGGCTCCAAACTCTTTAATCATCTCTTTGTATGACAGTAATATTGTAATGTTTTTTCTATAAAGTTGGAAAGCTAGTTCATGCATGCTCGATTGCATTTTGAGAAAATATTTTACTTGGAAATAATTATAAAGCCACAGGAAGTTGTAAAAATAGTACAGAGAGATCCTGTTTACTCTTCACCCTGTTATCCCCTATGATAAAATCCTATGTAACTATAGTGCAATATCAAAGCTAAAAACCTGGGACTTCCCTGATGGCCCAATGGTGAAGAATCCGCCTTTCGAGGCTGAGGACACCGGTTCGATTCCTGGTCTGGGAACTAAGGGCCCATGTGCCGCAAGACAACTAAGCCGTGTGCCACAACCACTGCACCCACGCAGCCCTGAGCCCGTGTGCCACAACTGGAGAGTCCGTGCCCCACAAGAGCTCCTGCACGATGCAGTGAAGAGTCTAAGACCCGACACAGCCAAATTAATTACATCTGAAAAAAAGCCTTAAAAACTGACGCTGATACAATATACAGATTTCATTCAGATTCCACCAGTTTTACTTGCAGTTTGTGTCTGCGTATCTGGCGTCCATGCATTGTATCACATGTGTAGATTTGTGCTACAAATCGAGATACAGAACTGTTCTATCACCTCCAAGACACCCCTTCACGCACCTGTGTAATGATCCCTCTCCCCACCATTCCCTGATTCCTGGGACACTCCAGGAGAGGTGTGTACATGAAATCATACCGTATGTGACCTTGTGCAACTGGCCTCGACATCATCCAAGCTGTTGCTGTATCAATCGTCCTTTCCTTTTTTACTATTGAATGATATTCCACGGTGTGGATGGACCACAGTCTATTCACCCACTGAAGGGTGTTTGGGTTGTTCCCAGTTTGGGGATATTACAAGTATTCCAGCAATGAACATGGGTGTATAGATGTCTGTGTAGACACCTCAGTTTCCATTTTTCAGGAATAAATGCCCAGGAGTACAACTGCTGGGCTCCTACGGTAAGTGTAGGTTTAGTTTTTCAAGAAACTAGCAAACCATTTCCCAGAGTGACTGTGCCACGTTATCCTCTCTCCAACAGTGTGGGAGAGGTTTGGTTTCTCTGTGTCCTTGCCAGCACTGAGCATTGTCACTGTGGTTAGTTGCTCAGTTACGTCCGACGCTTTGCAACCCCGGGCACCATAGCCCACCGGGCTGCTCTGTCCATGGGATTTCCCAGGTGAGAATACTGGAGTGGGTCGCCATTCCTTTCTCCAGGGAATCTTTCTGACCCAGGGATCAAACCCAGGTCTCCTGCACTGCAGGCATATTCTTTACCCTCTGAGCCACCAGGGAAGCCCCTCTGTCACTACACGCTCCTTATTTTACTTGCACTGATAGGTGTGCGGCGACATGTCATCAGGCTCTCAGTTTACATTTCTCCAATGGCGAAGGATGTTACTATTTTTTCCTGTACTTATTTGCCATCCATATACCCTCTGTCTCTTCGTGTTTTGTCCTTTTTCTAATACAGTCATTTGTTTGTTTTCATTTTGTTTTATTGTTGAATTTTGAGAGTTTTATATACAGTCGAGATAGGAGTCCTTTGTCAGATACACGGTTTGCAAATATTTTCTCCTACTGATGGTTTACCTTGTCATATTCTCAAGAGGCTCTTTCAATGAGCAAAAGTTCTTAATTTAGAGGAAGTTCAATTTGTCTTTTTTTTTTTCCTGGATCATGCTTTTGGTGTCAAGCCTAAGAACGCATCGCCTAGCCTACCCCTAGGTCCCAAAGAGTGTCTCCTATGTTTTCTTCAAAAAGTTTCACAGTTTCACATTTAACTCTATGCTCCATTTTGAGCTAATTCTTGTATAAAGTACGAGACTTGGGCCAAGAGGTTTTCTTTGGTTTTGTCCATGGTGCCCAGCTGTTCCATTGCCATTTGTTAGAAAGACTATCCTTCCTTCCCTGGATTATAATTTCCATCAATTTACTCTCAGTTTTATTACAACTCACATATAGCTTGATTTACACTACCCTGACTTATGAAAAGTTTATTTCCTAAAATGTTCACCTAATCTTTCTTTCTCTAATTCCCTCCTTCTCGCCCCCTCCTTTTCAACAATGCATAATTATTGAGAGCAAACCGTTCCCGCTGTCATTGGTATCTGATGGTCGAGAGCAGTTATAGACCAGTGACAAATACACAAGAGGGCTTCTGCAAGGGAGGGCACCAGGCAAGGGCCGTTGGAAGATGGACCAGTCAGGGGCAAGCCCTCTGAGGAGGTGACCCAAAAGTTGAGACCTGTAGGCAAAGGAGCTGCTGAGGGTCTGAGAGGAGTTTGGGGAGGGGAGGCTTTGCCAGATTCCGGCAAGGACTCTAGATTGAGTCTAAGAAATGGGAGACTGCCGAGGGCATTTTAAGCAAGAGATGATGTGATACAATTTACGTCCTGGGTTTTCGCCATGTCCGACAAGCCTCTCCGCCTTGTGATCCGATTGAATGAGCCGGAACAAAAATGGGCAAAACCTGCTGGACCTCCACCAGGCAGTCAGGCCTGGGCTGTTGTAACTTACAAGCTTGTCAGCTCAGGTTTGTTAGCTCCTCTCCTGCTCGAGCGCCCCGCCCCTGCCTCTTTCCAGCAATAAGAACCGCTGGCCAAAACAGGACACAAAGACGGTCAGCGAGGCTGTGGGAGGGCCGTGAGGGCGGGTTTGCGGTGGTGTGGGCAGTGGAGGCTGCTGGAAAGATAGCTTTTCTGTTGTGAAAGGCCTCTTGGGGTAGATCTTACGAGATTACGCATCTCGTGTCATTAGAAAGCACGGCTATAAATTAGGCTGCTCAGAAGCATGGGGTGTGTAATAATTAAGTAATAAAAGTCGCCGCAGGGGTAAAGGAACCAGAAAACAAAGAGCCGCTGTTTGTAGACGCGCTGCAGGCTACTCTGGAAAGAGATCTCTGAGCTCAAGTGGCATTTCAAAGCCGAGGAAGCGCCACTCAAAAGGAGTCCCAGGTCAGCCCGGTCCCAGAGAAGTCTGCCCGGAAGGTGGGAGAGCTGGGGGTGGGTGTTTAGGGTCCAGTCCAGCTCTATGTCTGTTTCTGGGGCCACAAAATCCAACGCTTGGAGGGGCCCAGCAGGCAGTGGAGTGCAGTAGGGAAGGGAGAGGACTTGGGCTAAATGACACCTGATACTCAGCTGCGGCCAACTGTTGCCACATAGGAAGGCAGACCTATGTGATAAGAACATATACATCTTCAGGACAATCTGGGAAAGCTGGGTTGTTTTTTTTTTTTAATGTAAAATTTCCGAATTTTTAAGGGCCGACAACAATTTCCAAGACTTTAAATACCACTGTGCAGGCCGTATAAAACACAAAGCCAGGGGGTTTCCCTGGAAGTTCAGTGGTTAAAACTCTGCACTTCCAATGCAGGGGGCAGGGGTTCAATCCCCTGTCGGGGAATTAAGATCCCACATGCTGCAAAGCAACGCAGCCCCCCTGCCGCCACTACTGAGCCCACAGGCCACAACTAGAGAATCTGCAAGCTGCCTCAAAAGATCCCCACGTGATGCAATGAAGACCCCACGTGCTGCAACTAAGACCCAGCGCAGCCAAATAAATAAATAAAAAGCAGTCCTGGTCCCATGTCTGTCACTTTCAGTGATGGTAAGACTGATAGCTTGGGTAAATTTCATGTTTTGCACATTTATCACAATAAGAACAAATTGATCCTGTGGTTCAGCTGCTGCAGCCTAAGCCATCCATTGTAAAGTTCCCTGTCAGCCTTCTACCTAATCATCGCTTATTACCTAAATCCATTATTTCATTAGGAGTCACAAGGTAATGATGCTCTTCCCCTCAATTCTGTCCTTCCTCCTGTGTCTTATTAGCTTTGGTTCTTCTAGAAAGCACTTTCCCTCATCACCTATTAGGTTGCCTTGAGAGAGCCTCACACACAGCTCTGCCCCCACTCTTCTGGGACCTGACCCCCTCATCTGCAGTATGAGCGATAGTAGTAACAGTACCCACTTCACAGTGTTGTGAGGAGTGGGGTATGCAAAATGTGGTACGCAGGGTGTGTGCTTCTTGGCTGGAGACCCCTGTCAATGAGAATCAGAGCAGAGGCTGAAGGCAACAAAGACAGATTTTACAGTACTATTGCAAAGAGGAAAGTGACCTCAGGATAGAGCTGGGCTCAGTTCTTTATACAACACAAATGGGAATTTCTACCCAAGGAGCAGAGTGGAAGGCAAGTTACTAAGAGGAGACTTCAAGGGTAGGTACGGGATTCTCACTAAACTGCCTTAACAGGACTCTTGGTAAAGGCAAGCCAAGGTGATGAGACATCAGGGGTGGGGGGACTGACTTAGCAGGGTTCTCTGCTCAGGCTGACTTCATCCAGCCAAAGATAGGTCCCGAGGACAAGGCCTGATGGAAAGGAGGGGTCTGAGGAGTCTGTCTTAAATCTGGTCGAGGATAGAGTCTGTCACCATATAAGGCCCAGCACTTGATTGGTGGGCAGTAAACATTTGTTGAATGATTTACAGAAGGCACCCATTTCTTCCATGGCTGCAGAAAGCCAGAAAGAGGCTCTCACAGCCTTGGGGAGGGCACTCTTCCCCGCAGCCCTGATGGTCAGGCAGGCAGCCTCCGGGGAAGGGGGGGTCTCTGGCCCTTCCCAGACCTCAAACCCATCTGACTTCTTCCCCACAGGCCTTCCACCCCCTTCTTTGATCTGCTGCAGCATCGGTACCAGCAGCTGTGGGTGCAGGAACAGAAGGACACCCAGAAAGCCATTAAACTGGAGAAAAAGCATAAGGTAAACACCGTGCTCACCGTAGGGTGGACGCCTGATGGGGTGGGAGGGGAGCAAAGGGGAAGGCCTGAGGAGGGCAAGGCTTTGAGGCTGTCCCACTGTGCATGTTTGTTGCTGGTGGGCGAGGCGAGGTATTGACTGGGCCATCGCGTTGCTCATTGCTGTGCTGAAAGGGTCTTGGTGATGATCAGGTTCAACTTTGGCTTAAGCCCCTAGAGAGGAAGACTCTGATTTCTGCCTAAGGCCCCTCTGGGCTGTCCTCAGCGGTGGGGAGAGTCAGAAGTCAGAGACAACCACTCACAGCAGAGCACATTATTTAAAATAATGTATTTTGAATTAATTAATTAATTCTATTTTTGGCTTCATGAGTCTCCATCGAGGCACATGGGCGTTCTGCAGTCGCCGTGAGCGGGGGCTTCTCTTTGTTGGGGTGTACAGGCTTCTCATTGTGGGGACTTCTCTTGTTGCTGAGCACAGACTCCAGGCACGCGGGCTTCAGTAGTTGCGCCACACAGCCTCAGTAGCTGTGGCATGCGGGCTTAGATGCTCCTTGGCACGTAGAATCTTCCCGAATCTACATTCAATACAGGATCGAACCCGTATCCCCTACACTGGCAGGCGGATTTTTACCCAGTGTGCCACCGGGGAAGTCTCTGTAATAATATTTTAAAAGCAGTCCATGACTAGTTTATTCGTCAATAGCTCAAGAAAGAGCTCACTATGGTAACGACCAGTTTTTTCCAAGGAAGCATTACCGTTACATGCTGCTACTTCATATCAATAGCTCCAGGCCAGAGTCGTGTTTTTAATTAGCAGCTATTTCACAACAACTCAGAGGGCCACAGGTCCATGGAATCCGGAGCCTCCGAGGACACGTCTCCTGAATCTAGAGACAGTCTTATGGCCAGTGCCCCTCCTTTTTCAACAGAGAACCCTGTTCAGTTCAGTTCAGTTCAGTCACTCAGTCATGTCCGACTCTCTGTGACCCCCATGGACTGCAGCACGCCAGGCTTCCCTGTCCATCACCAACTCCCAGAGCTTGCTCAAACTCATGTCCATCGCATTGGTGATGCCATCCAACCATCTCATCCTCTTCCGTCCCCTTCTCCTCTCGCCTTCAATCTTTCCCAGCATCAGGGTCTTTTCCAGTGAGTCAGCTCTTCACATCGGGTGGCCAAAGTATTGGACTGTAGTCAACCGCTATCAGTGGCTCCACCCCAGGTACTGGTCGGGGACTGGTGCCAGCCCAGGAGGTTGTGGCTTTGAGTGGATCGCCGCTTTGGTTGTTGCTGTTCAGTCTCTCAGTCGTGTCTGACTCTTTGCAAACCCATAGACCGTAGTACACCAGGTTTCCTTGTCCTTTACTGTCTCCCGGAGTTTGCTCAAACTCATGTCCATTGAGTCAGTGATGCCATCCAAACTGGGGTCTCAATGACCTTGATGGGCAAAAAAGGGGGTCAGGTTGAATGAGAGCCCAGCACATAGTAAGGGCTTCCCAGGACATAGAAGGGGGCTTCCCTGGTGGCTCAGAGGGTAAAGAATCCACCTGCGATGCAGGAGACCTGAGTTTGATTGCTGGGTCGGGAGGATCCCCTGGAGAAGGAAATGGCCACCCACTCCAATATTCTTGCCTGGAGAATTCCAGGGACAGAGGAGCCTGGCGGGCTATAGTCCACGGGGTCGCAGAGTCAGACACGACTGAGTGACTAACACTTTCACAGGACATAGTAAGCACTTAAAAAGCACTTGTCAAACCAACCACAGAGTTCTTCTGTTCCAAGATTCTCTGTGGCTGTGATGCTTTCTATCAAAGGGCTACAAATACCCAGACCCTCAAAACACTGAGGAGCTGACACGTAGTCTGTTAGGGTTGATGAGATGCTTGATTTACAAGGTCAGATCGCTCCCATCTTAGGAGAAACTGGTCTCTTAGCAGCTCAGGATGTCCTGGGTCTTGGACGGTGATGACCCCAAATGAAATTCCTGGAAACTGGCTTCCATTTAGTGAGCAATCGTCTAGGACCAGACACTCTGCTCAAAGCTAACTCAGCAAATCCTATAAGAACCTGTTTGCTAGGCATCTGTACCCCATTTCCTGCAGTGGAAACTGAGGTTGAGAAAGGTGCCAAGACTCACTTTCATCCTCCTAATTCTGAAGCCCGGGTCATTAAGCCCTGGCGAGGCAGCCTCTCAGCTTTGATTTGAGATGAAGTTTCAAAGCTGCTGTTCTAGGAAGCAGAGGGGAGAGTTGATCCAAAGGGCTCAGAAGTTATCCACAGACACATTAAATAAAATTAATATAATTGATTAACAAAATAAGTCAATAAAAGGGGTTCCCTGCCAGTCCAGTGGTTAGGGCTCCATGCTCCCAATGCAGGGGACCCTGGTTTGATCTCTAGTCAGGGAACTAAGATCCCACATGCTGCATGGCTCGGCCAAAAAATAAATCAATAAAATAAAGAGATGCTATCTTAAAAAAAAAAAGTAAAATAAAAGGGGTTCGATAGGGCGGTGGCGTCTTTGGTTACACTGAGGTCAGCTTTTATTTGTCGGCTGCACCGTCTGACCTGTGTCGCTCTCTCATGCCCCTCTCTGCAGTGGCCCATGCTCTTTGGGTCACTTGGGTACCAGCGCATCGTCCAGCTCATCCACTCCAGGTGTGGAGCTCCAACTCTCTAGCTCTAGGTATAAACAAGAGCCCCCTATTTACCTGCTAACTCCCCTAGGAGGTTTTGAGTTCTGACAAGGTCACAGCTGTGAGCTAAGGTCTGACTGTGCATGGAGTTCCCCAGGGGCACACATTGAATCAGAGTCCCCCTCTGATCCTGCAACTGGGGGCCAGGGACCTTGGGTGAGTCTGCTGGGGTGACTGTGACAACGTATGATAGACTGGGTGGCTTAAACCACAGAAATCCTGGAGGCTGGAAGTCCAAGGTGGGGGTGGCAGCGCCGGTTGCCCTGGAGGCCTCTCTCCTCGGCCTGAAGACGGCTGCCTTCTCACCCCATCCTCACAGACACCCCTGGTGTCTCTTCCGCTTTGTGTAAGGACGTCTGTCCTATTGGATTACAGCCCCATCCTCTGATGTCACTGAGCCTTAATCACCTCCTTAAAGGCCCAGCTCCAAATAACGGTCCCAACTTAGGGCTAGGGCTTCACCATATGGATTTGGAGGGGACACAGTTCAGTCCACAGCAGACCCCGTGAGCTACAGGTCCCTAACCATAGGCTCGCAGCATCTGTTCGTGGGTACGGGGCGTGCAGCTAAGGAGGAGCTGGACCGCCTCTGCGGCTCGAAATCCCACCCACAGAGACCTCAAGGGCTCTCCACTGAGCCCTCTAATTCCTCCTCTCAAAGGAGTCCTCCTTGCTTTTCCACGAGCAGACAATGCTGAGGACCTGCTTCCCAGAAATGGCAACAGCCCCGTCAAATCATTCATTCGTTCAGGCCTGGTGGCATTCCTGGTAACCACCAGGGCTGTCTTAGCTAAGGAGGACACATCCCTGCCCTTGAGGCAGCTGCCTTCCAGAACCCAGAGAGTTCTAGGGTCGAACCAGAAACCAAAACAGCACGCTCTCAGCAGCCCTATGGTCCCCTCCCCAAGTCCACCTGGTCCCAGGCAAGGCCAGGGGTACAGATGCCGTGAAATCAGACTGGGAGAAGGGCCAGAACCAGGGGGAAAGTGCCCCACAGGGCTGCCCCAGCAGGAATCCCAGTCCCTTCATCGTGGCTCCGGCCTCTGCAGGAGCCGGTCACCACCGGGCCTCGGCCTTTCCTGACCTGCAGGTGATCCTCGGGAAGCTCTACGAGACCCGGAGCAGTCAGCTGAGGAAGTACAAGCCGCCCGTGGGGCTGGACACCCTCTGGCACATGCCTCACTTCCAGAAGGTCAGTCCCACCTCCAACTGCCCCTGCCCGCACCCAGCGGATGCCCCCGCTTCCTGTTCCTTACCTGTCCTCTAGATGTGGGCTTCCATGGGCTTCTACCCCTCGACTGGTACGACAATGACAACAACAGCAGCAATGCTAGGAAAAGCTAACCTGTTGGAGCCCTTCCTAAGTGCCGCCAGGGACACCCTGGCCCCGGGGAGGCAGCCGCACAAAGCCACATTCCTGGCCAGACCAGGCCCAGCCGCTTGTTTGAGTTAAACTGCAATTTAGACAATGAAGGGGCCCGTGCCTTCCTGAGCCTAATGCAACTGAACAGGCCGCCAGCGAGGCCTGCCTGCCGCCCTTGATGCGGCGCCCATGTCCTGCCCAAGTGGCCGCCATCAGCATATGTCAGTGGCCATTCGCCCCACTGCCCATCACGCCGGGCTGTCGCCGCACACACGGGCAGGGCCGGGCACAGCGCAGGGGAGCGGGGTGTGCCGGGTGCCACTGGCCTGTTGCCGCTCCCCAGCCAGCCTGGGCAGCGCCCATCGCCTCCCCCAGGTTCCTTCCTTTTCGCTCTCATCCCTCCTGCCCCGTCTCCACACTCGGGCGTTTGGCCCGCAGCCTCCTTTCTAGCCCCTCTTTCTGTCGCCTTTCCTCATTCACTCTTCTTTTTCTGATTTTCCTGACATTCGATGTCTGTGGTGGGGCGGGAGGACAGACATCCTGGGGACCCTGCCCAGGGAGGGATGGGACCCACAGCTCCCTGGGCACGAGATAACCTGCTGGCACTCTGCTCTACAATGCCAATCCCCAGCCCCTCTCAGCCCCTCATCTCTGATTTAAAATCTACCTATAGTTCCTAGGGGTTTCCCTGGTGGCTCAGATGGTAAAGCCGCCGCCTGCAAATGCAGGAGACCTGGATTCAATCTCTGGGTCAGGAAGATCCCAGGAGAAGGGAATGGTTACCCACTCTGGTATTCTTGTCTGGAGAATTCCACAGACCGAGGAGCCTGGCGGGCTACAGTCCAGGGGGCTGCAAAGATTCAGACATGACTGATTGACTAAGCACACACGTAGCTCCCAAGGCAATGGACAAAGGGCTCAGGTGGTCTCCCCTGACCCTGATGGAGCAAGGAAAGGGTCCCTTTCCCTGTCCAACACACCCCACCCAAGTAACACAGATTCCCCTGTGTCAGGAGCCCTGTCTCACCCGCAGGTACCCCCACAGCCTGGCCCAGAGTAGAAGCAGAAATCCAGAAATAAATGAGTTTCTATTTCTTCTTCTTGTTCAATCGCTCGGTTGTATCCGATTCTCTACTACCCCATGGACTGCAACGCGCCAGGCTTCCCTGACCATCACCAACTCCCGGAGTTTGATCAAACTCATATCCATTGGGTCAATGATTCCATCCAACCATCTCATCCTCTTGCCCCCTTCTCCTACCTTCAATCTTTCCCAGCATCAGGGTCTTTTCCAATGAGTCTAAGAGAGGGGATTTGACTCAACTGAGCACAGGTCTCTTCTGATCTTAAGACTGTTGTTATAAAAACCCGTTAGGAGCAGGGCCACCCACCTGTGATGCCAGCCCGGTGTTCATGCTGAGTCATTTACATATATTATTTCACATAGCATCCTTACCTGAGTTCTGTGGAGGACTGGCAGAGATGGTGTTCATTTTCAAGTGGCTGGACCTGGAACCCAGGTCCCTCTAACCGCCAGGCCCGAGGTCAAAGGCACCACCCACTGTGCCATTGAAATAACAAGAAGTAGAATAAAATGCAAGCGCCTGAGCTTACCGGATGTTTTCTCTTCTTCACCGGGGAGGCTCATGGGCCATGGAAGTTCAGCCACAGGAATCTTAGCAGGGCTGGTCCTTGGGCACCAGCCAGGACAGCCCCACAGAGGAGCCAAGAGCCCCAGGGTGCTGCCGCCACTGCCGAGACACTCAGCCCCCTCCCTACTGGGAAATACCACTGGTGAAAAGTACTTCCTGAGCTCCTACTGTGTCCCAAGTGCCAGAAATGCATTATCTCATAGATGAAAATGTCCATTCTACAGATGAGGAGACTGAGGCTCAGAGAGGGGAAGGAACTTGCCCTGAGAGAAAGGGGTTCCTACCTGGTCCAGGGCCTCTTCTCTGGTGGCTGGGCAGTGATGCCTCCTGAGGACACTGTCCTTCACTTTCCAGTCCCACCCTGGCAGGTCCCCTCTTTGATACCAGTGGGCTCTTTTCTGCCCCTTTGAGGCACTTAGCTGCACTGCAGTTCATTCATTAACTGGGCCACTCGTTGTTCAATGTCCATCTTCCCCAGTAAAGTGTGAGCCCACAAGGGCATGTCTGTTGTGTCCCCACAGTGTCTCAGGAGCCCAGCATGGGGCCTGACACCCAGCAGTGATTAACATTTTCAACGTTAGCCGCTCAGTTGTGTCTGACTCTTTTGTGACCTCATGGACTGTAGTCCACCAAGCTCCTCTGTCCATGGGATTTCCCAGGCAAGAACACTGGACTGGGTTGCCACTTCCTCCTCCAGGGGATCTTCCCCACCCAGAAGTTGAACCTGGGTCTCCTACATCTCCTGCATTGGCAGGTGGATTCTTTACCATTGGAGCCACCAAGAAAGCCCTGACACCCAACAGGTGACCAGTAAGTGTTTGTGGGAAGAATGAATGAAGGATCGGATGAACGAATGAATGGCCAGTAATGCCCAGGAGGACAGAAGAATTGAATAGCCTTTCACAGACCCTGTGAGACCCCCTTCCCAACTTAAATGTCCCAGTGCCCACCAGCCCGGCAGCCACCGGCGGGGTCTGGACCCACAAGGGCCAGTCGTGGCTAGAGCCGCTCCTCCCTTGGGGCAGGGAGGGGGCTCTGGATGTTGTCGGGGCCCCAGGAGAGTCTTTGTGCCTCGTGTCTGTGCTGATCCGCCTGCCCCCTTCCCCACCCGGCCCCATTATGAAAGGAAAATGCGCTTCCAAAAAAGTGGAATCTGTCACGGTGATGGATAACCTAAATGGACTCTCCCCGCTCGCGAACAGATGTCGACGCTGAACTCTGTCAGAAATAATTAAACACCTTTCACACGGAAAAGCAGCAGGCAGGGCGCGGGCGCTCCCGGGCCGGGTCAGTGCGGAGCGAGCTGGCTTTCTACCCACCCGTCCCCACCGGGTGCCACTCGGGGCCCCTCCCGTCTGAGCCCAGAGGGACCACGGAGGGAGCAGAGCAGAAGCACCCCTCGGTGGGGCTCCCTTTCCGGACACACGGTTTCCAGCGCTACCTCCTGGGCTGTGCAGCCAGCAGTTGCCACGCGACGGCCAGTGCCCAGAGGGAGGGTCGGCCGACAGCTGGCGAGTGGCCTCTCTGCCAGGATGCTCACAACGAGCCGCCAGCCAGCCCCCGGGCCTGGACCAGTGACTGGCCCTCCCCGGGCCTCAGTTTCCCCACCTGAAAATGGGGTGGTGGGGCACTGGTTCTTAAGGGTCTCTTCCAACCCCAGCTTCCAGGACCAAGCAGCCACATGGTGGGAAGCACAGGGCTCGTGGAGGCTGCAGACCCCAAACTGGGGTGAACTGGGACAGGCCCTCATTCTCAGGAAGGGACATGAATTCATCGCCTCGTCCCTGAGTGGGGGGACTGCTGGGCTTGGAGCCTGCACCTTCTGTTCCTGCTGGCCGGGCTGTCTCTGCCCTCCACGAGGTGCACTGGGGTCCAGCAGAGTGGGAGACAGGGGCAGTGCGGTATGTTTGTGTGTGCGCGACTCCAGGGTCGGCCAGACCTGCGCCGCTGGTGACCCCACCATGCCCGACCTGGCACGTGGCTTGACCTGTCCAAGGTCCCGTTTCCTCTTCTGTAAAATGGGCCTGTGCCTGTCGGCAGAGCTGCTGGGAGGGTTTGATGGGAACATGTGCACAGTGCTTAGCAGAGCACCCGACCCTTATCAAGCCGCCAATAAATGGCAGCTGCCACGAGGATGGTCCTGGTGATCACTCATTCACTTGTTCACTCATTCATTCATTTACAAACCTCATCTCTGAGCGCCTTTGTGTCAGACCCTGTTCTCAGAGCTGACAATATGCCTCCACAGGGCTGCTGGCGACAGGCAAAGAGTAAAGTGGACAGACGGCTGGTGGAGACAGGTAACTGTGCAGGTGGACGGCTAGATGGGGAAATTTGGAGAAGTTCCAGCCCTGGGCGTCCAATTCTCTCAGCCTGAAATGCTGGGGGGATGTCAACCTGAGTTGGCAGCCCCAAGTCTGGGGGTGGGGATGACCCCCCGTAACAAAAGCTCCAACACCATGCACGCTCCAGTCGGCCCAGCCTGTTCTCCGGCCTTTTGTGGAAGCCTCCCTGGGTGTCCCTGGGTGGGGAGGGGGTCTGGCTCCCCAGGACAGCCCTCCCTGGGGCCCGTTGGGAGGCAGAATTATTAACAAGTGCCCCTCTGTTCTCAAAAGTGACCCAATCTGAACCATATATTCTCTGGTCTCCTGGTATTAAATCAAGAAAAACAGACAGTTTTATCCCCTTTTACGAAAAGACTACCAACGATAAAGGACCAGAGACAAAGCCGTGGGGTGCCCCCTATGTTTACGGCTGTCCTGACAGCGGTGGTGAGAGGCTGGAGACGTGCCAGGCCCAGCAGTGGCTATATGTTGGGACACGTTACGCGGATATTACAATGTACGGTGTCACGATATTACGCAGCCACTGAAAACACCTTAACACGTTTTATTTATGTTTGGCTGTGCTGGGTCTTCGCCGTCGTGCAGGCTTTCTCTAGTTGCAGCGACCAGGGTGAGGGCGACTCTCTAGTTGCCGGGAGTGGGCTTCTCGCTCTGTCGTCTCCTTTCGTTTCCAAGCACGGGCTCTAGAGCGCTCGTGGGCTCAGTAGTTGCGGTGCCTGGGCTCGGCTGCCCTGTGACGTGTGGGGTCCTCCCGGGTCAAGGATCGGACCCCGTGTGCCCTGCACTGGCAGGTGGATTCTTATCACTGGACCAGCAGGGAAGTCCACCGCTGAAAATACTGACTTTAGCCTGTACTTATTGGCATTTTAATCATATTTCCCTGGTTTAGTATTGCTTGGCCTACATATTATTGGGGAAAGAACCTGTCTTATGTGACCCTGTCTGAATGGAGGCACCCATCCGTCACGTGGGGTCGGTGCTCCAGAACAGATGTCCGGGAGGGGGGCCCCGAGTGGCAGCAGCGGTAATTCCTGGGGTGAGTTGGAGGCTGTTTGATTTTCTCAGACTCTCTTTCCTGCAGTTTCCATTTTTATAGTGAGTACATGTAACTTTTACAAAGCCAGTTAGTTTTTTTTTGATGTTTTTTTAGGGACCTCCCTGGTGGGCTAGTGGTTAAGACTCCTGGCTTCCAATGCAGGGGGCACGGGTTTGATCTCTGGTCAAGGAACTAAGATCCCACAGGCCACATGGCAAGGCCAAACAAATGAAAATAAATAAATAGCAATGGGAATAATAAAATAATTTTTAAAATGCTTTTAAAGGGTGGGGACTCTACATCCTTCCCCGGGGTGCCTGTCCCTGTGCTCAAGCCCCTTTCGGCCCTGTTCCTCCTCATGGCTCTCGGAGCGCTCCCAGAGTTGCCGGCGAAGCCCGGTCTCCCCTAAGCAGTTTCCATCAGGCCTGAAGGTCAGAGGCCGGCACTCTCCCCCAGCCAAGAAGGCGGCTGACTTGTGGAGTCTGGACCTCTATGGCTAAGTCTGTGTTATAATTGCCAAGATCCACTCTAGAGGGGGATTTGCCCAAGCACCTCGGGGTCTCTGCTTCAACCTGAACCCTCCGCCTCTCCCCCACCAAGCCCTCTACAGCCCCGATACCCCACCGACATTACATAGTCATTCAGTCACTAAAGTATGAACAAATTGACTATATTTTCATTTGGCTTTTGGTTTCAGCCCCACTGCTTTAGAATAATGGCCCAAGCTATTAAGCTAACAGTTTGATTTACAAGCTCCTGTGCTCTGAACGCTGGGATCAGACTCCTCTCTTTGTGGAAGACTAACCCTGCCTCGGGTCTCCTGGGCCCCTGACTCCCTAATAGAACAGGAGACAGCGAGGAAGGAAAAAAAAAAAAATCAGCAGTCAGCCAAGCAGTGACACCCAGAGATGCAGCTGATTAGTGGAAGCTGCTGAATCTAAGAAAAGGATTTTCTTTCCCACCTTTAAGCTCTCTTACAAATCATAGCAGGCTGGAAGGTTAACTCTCTGTTAAAGCCCCAGAGCGGCCTCTCAGCCCATCCACCCCACAGCCGCCCTCTTTGCAGACAGCCTGCACGGTTCAAATAAAGATGGACCATTCTCCGAACGGGCATCTCCAGCCCCGAAGTCACTCCTCCAGAAAGAGCAGACTCCAGGTGGACTGGCCCTCCCCGAGGCCCCACACCAGGGATGTATTTTAAGAACACTGCCTCGCTGTCGCGTTGGAAGAAGAATCATCTCAGGGTGCCGTGTAGGGCACTGAGAGCAGGGATGGAATATGTCACACGCGGGGAGATGGGGCAAGGGGAAGAATGATTCAGAGGCCCTGATGCTCTTGACAAGTCTTCCCTAAATACAGATTCCACCCCTCACCCCCCGCCCCGCTCCATCACAAATCAGATCAGTATGCGGGAAGGCTGACTCGCCAAAGGAATAAAGGCAGGGGCTTAATTGGTTTTACATAATCCGGCACCTCAGAGAGGCAGAATTTTTAGGCACCTGCTCACGAGGTGACACTGCTGCTCAAATCATGGTGAGCCGAAGCTCTGAGAATGCGGACAAGAGGGAAAGAGGAGGCTGGGTGAGGTGGGGGCAGGCTAGAGGAGACAGAGGCAACATTTCTGGCGCTGCTGGAGAAATCTTGAAGTCTGGGCGCACCCGGGTCATGGAAGGAGGTGGCAGGCGTTGTAGGGGAGGCAGGAGCTGGCACGCGCACCAGAAACAGCCCTGCAACCTGGGGATTCCAACCCCCCAGCCCAGCTGTCCCTGTAATCTTTCCAGCACCCAGGAATTTGCAATTTAATCCAGGAGGCACTTCCGCCCTCCCCCACTGGGTGGCCAAAATATTGGGTTGGCTGAAAAGTTCCTTCAGGTTTTTCTGTAAGATGGTTGCCATTTCGTGTTGAAAATCAGCTGGAAAATAGACTAAGACCAGCCTGTTTTGACGTCAGGTATATACGTCTAATCTCTGGAGATGGCTAGAATCTCATGTTGAGTTTTGGGAGTTGATAAGACTTTCCAGGTCCCCGGTTTCTTCTTCCAGCTCATCCCCAAGAGAATCCATCCTCCGTGATCTAAAGAGAATCTCCCCGGGTTTGAGAAGGCGTTCAGGTTAACATCTGCCGCCTCTGGAAGGACTCCTTCCCCATCTCCCACGAATCCCTCGATTCTGCACATCCCCACTTGTCAGTTTCTGTCACTTGGCACCAGGGCTGTGGGCATAATGGGGGTCCTAGCCGCCTGGCATGTGGCCAGCAGGAGGGTCTCGCAGATAAACAACATCAAATCACCTACTCAGATAATTCGGGGTTCATTCAAACTGAGGTTTGTCAACAGGGCAGGCAGGATGAATGCAGAGGCTGGTATCCTCGTATCCACGAGCCGCAAGCAAAAAACACAGCCTCCCTGGTTACCCTGGGAGATGCCAAGTTCATGGACATCAGAGAACACAATGCATCGGGGAGGAAGTGACACAATGGTGATGTTTTCTCTGGCCTCTTCCTTTCCTCTGCTCAAAGGGATCCTGGGAGATGATGCCTCCACGGTGCAGACAACCGTGGATAGTTTGACCAAAGTCCACTGGCTGGAGGCATGGCGGGAAGGACATCCAAGAAGATGGGGCTCCTGGAGGACAGCGGAAAGCCTCACCAACAGCTCGCACATTTCAAGAGCCGCCGAGGGGCTCCCCTGCGTGCTCTGAAGGACGGTCTTGTGTTGTGTCAATGCTCACAGCAACCCTACGTGACAGGGATAAGTCATGCCATCTCAGAGATGAGGAAACCAAAGCTTGGAGGCTTCAGTGGCCACTGTTAAAAAGTGGCAGGTGGTGGCTGAGCCCTCTGGCCTGCTACCTCCAGGCCTCAAGCCCTGGAAGGGCTGATAAATACTAAGGACCTGCAACTGAGGTCAGGGACCAGTGAGGGCCAAACGCAGGACCTGGGAATGAAAGCAAAGGGTAGTCAGAAACTCAGGTGTTTATAGGTGTCCAGAGGGTCGTGGCTGGCCCTGCTCTGGCTGATTGAAGCCCTCACAATAAACAAAACTTCCCACTGCCCTGATAGACTTTAGACCTTGACAAAGCCCCTGAACATTTTTTAAATTGCAGCTCGGCCCCAAGGCTAAAGAGGAAAGAGCCCATTGATCGGGGGTTCAAGCTTGTTGTATCAAATGATGCAAGGCAGAGATGGAGCCCGGCAGCAGGGCTGAACCCAGGGGGCGTGGAAACTACGCTGGTGCTCCAGAACCCAGCCTGCCTCTGCCTCTGCATCTGTAAAGTGGGGATCACAGCAGAATCAGATGCAACTGTGCATGGACAGCACGTGGCAGGGGCCTGGCTGGGGCAAGGTCACGGAGCAATCGCGTCTCTGAGTCGGACAGGGCTTTGCCATCTGCTCTTCTAGAAGAACAGTTCTCAAACTTGGCTGTGCCTGGAGTCCTCTGAGAGGTTTAAAATGCAGATTCCAGGTCACCCCCCGCCCAGGGCCCCCAGTCCAGTGGGTCTGGGGTAGCTGCCAAGCCTGCATTTTCAGTAAGTAGCTCCCCAGCTCCCTGGGTCCGTGTCATCTCCTCCTACACAGATGTGTTCAAAGCGCATATTTACCAAGTCAGGCAGCGCCCTTTCATATATTTGACATAAAGCAGGCCAGGGGTTCAAAAGGAACGTCCCATTGGAGGCAGGCTGTTGTTTATTAAATAGCCGTAAGGTTTATGAATGTCGGTCTTTTTTTTTTTTTTTTTGGTGATGTTGCACAGTATGCAGGATCTTAGTTCCCTGACCAGAGATCAAACCTGTGCCCCCTGCAGTGGAAGCATGAGTCCTAACCACCAGACCTCCAGGGAAGTCACTGGATGTCTGTCTTAATCTGCTCAGAACACTACTACAAAAATACCGTAGGCTGGGTGGCTTAAGCAATGGATATTTATTTCTGGTGGCTGGAAGTTGGAAATCAAGGTGCCAGCATGGACAGGATCTGATGAGCCTCTCTTCCTGGCTTATGGACAGCCACCTTCTCACTGTGACCCAAGCACTCCAGCATCTCTTCCTAAAAGGGCGCTAATCCCATCATGGGGGGCCCATCCTCATGACCTCATCTAAACTTAACCACCTCCCAGTGCCATCACCCTGTGGGGCAGGGCTTCACACACGCATTTTAGAGGGACCCACTTCAGTCCACAGCAGCTTCCTTTTCAAGTTCACTCAAAGCTCTGCCCGCTTATACCTCCTTCCACCTCCAGGTCATGTCTCTCCCTTTGGAACCCTGCGGAGCCATCTGCTTCCCCTTCTAAGTAACAGCCCCGCAAATACCTGGAGTAAGATACTGCTTTGTCACTGATGTCCTGGTTCTGGATTGTTCCTCCAGGCAGAGTTCCGAATGTCGGAAGGTGAGACCCTGTGTTGCAGGGACCATGGGTCACCTGAATGCCATGATGTCTGCCACACAGCTTACTTTCTCTCCTTCTCTCCACCATCACAGAGGATTTGTCGACTGGAACTGCCTTTCTACATATTTTTGAACAAAACTGCAGGTACAAATATTGAAGAAAATAAAACCCCCTTCTCCTTATAGGTTTAGCTGAAGGAGATGGAGAGGATCTTTAAGGATGTTTGAATCTCAGAGGCATTTCTAAGGACTCTGTTGCTTTATCTCAGGCTCCTAACCCAACCATCCATCAGTGCAACAATCCATCCATCAGTCCAACCATCCATCTATCCATCCATCAGTCCAACCATCCATTCATCCATCCATCTGCCCATCCATCCATCCATCCATCCATTTATCCATCCATCCCTCTGTCCATCCAATAATCCAGCCAGGATTTGTTGAACGTCCACAGGGCACCCCTAGCAGTCAAGTAAGGTCCCCTGTCCATTGACATTTCCCAGGAACAGCGTCTGGAATATGGCATCAACGTCCTTGCTGTCCAGTTGACGACCCTTAACTCTAATATTCCTGTTTGTGACTTGACAGGATCAGTCTTCTCAACCACAGAGTCTGTTCCTCCTTAAAATATACTGGAAGAATCTTCCTGCTTATTATTCTAAAAAGAGAAAAGGGGAAAGTCAACACCAAGCCTGTACCCCACCCCAGTGAGCCACGGACACCGCACATCTGAGTATGTCCCCAGCTTCCCTGGCAGCAACACAGGAGTTGTTCAACAGCCAATATGAATAAGCGATAAGGCGCTGACGGGCACTGCGTGGACAGCTCAGCAAAGGACTTAATTTGCAACCAAGCACAAAATCAAAGAGTCTGTCAACCGAGGAACCGTGCGCCTGGATAACCACCTTGCCGCTACCTGGGAAAGCACTGTCAGGTAAATTTCCAGAGAAAGTAATTAAGGAATCCCCATTGCCTAAACTCGGCAGCAAAATCGGAAGCTCTGGAATTCGATGTTCGCCAGGGATCTGGTGTCTCCTCCCAGCTTGATCCTTCATCACAATGAACAGTAGAAGTTTATGAAGAAGTGGGCTGGTGCGACTCCCCCCTCGCCCTCGGGAAGATGCTCTCTAGCACCGCGTGGTCTGCTCGTGTTGTCTTGGCAGAGAAGCAGTAGGCAGCAAATGAGACCCCTGCTTGCGGGGCCGGGGTAGGAGGGGTGAGATTAATACACAAATATATAGCCCTCTCTGAGATCTGGCAGGCGCCAATTAATATTTATCAAGTAACCACAGCACGCACAGTACCGAGTATCCACATGGAAAACACAGTCCAGGGCGTCGGGGAGTCTACCCTCTGACTCAGAAAGCTACGAGCGGATAGATGCTCCGTGTGCTTGGAGGCCCCCGTTGCTGATGGGAGGACCCATTGGGAGTTTAGGTCAGTATCTGCAGCTAGCGGCCTCCTCTTTCTGAGACGATGAGCAGTTCTCAACCAGGCATCCTCACCGCCGCGGCCTCCATGGGGTGAGCACCCGGGTCTCCGGGGCCTGCCCTGTTCACAAAGGTTCTCCGTCAGCACATCGCCTCCTCCCCTAACTCCCTCCTTCATTTGAGTTTAAAACAAAAGAAGTCTATTCAAGTAAAGGAAGTTCCGCTGCCCACTGCAGATTAGAACCCCGCCGTGACCATCCATGTCCTGACAGGTCTAAGTGGGGTGGGCGGGTGAACCTGTCCAGCTGGGATAGCCCTCCACCCCGGCAGGCTGACCCCCCTCCAGCCAGACGCCTCTGGGCCACCTTCCAGAAGAAGAGCACCAAGCAGACGCCCATCATCTGAGCTCTGAAAAGGCTAAGGGGAGACCCCCCCACTTCCTGGCAGCTCTGCTTGTCACGGTGCATGCTGACAACCCCATTGAAAACAGCCCTCGCCGCCACTGTGAAGCTCTTTCCGTCTCCCATTCAGTCCTTTCTCAGACAGTTTTTGAAAGGCGAAGAAAAGTCTGGAAAACGCTCGCCTCCAGCCCCCCCACCTCCACCCCCAGCCCCATCACCGAGGGAGAGGGGCAGCAGCTTGGGGGGAGCCGGGCTACCGAGCAGCCTCACCTGGCCCCACGGTGCACCGCCTCCAATTAAATCAAAATGGTTTGTTTTTAATGGTCTTTTACACTGACAAGTGGGCGATCATTTTGGGCCCACGAGCTGTCAGGGAACCGAGGCAAATCCTCCGTTGATAATGCCCAATGCTTCCAATTAGGAGCCGGGGCCGCTCCCGGCGTCCTAACGATTCCCCAGCCGCCCCCCAGGCCCCTTTGGCGCGGGCTGTTTCTTCTTCCTCCTCCGCCGCAAATTACTGACACAAAACGGAAAGGCCCCGCGTCTTCTCCGCCACGCCAGGCCCGGGCCCTGTTGGGCTTAATGAGCCGATGGAAGTTTCGTGGCTCCGGCGCTAAATTCTTTTCTTGTTTGACAGCTGCTCGGCTAAGGCGAGTGTTGACCTTATAAAAGATTTAGTGTTTCTCATTATTTTCTGTCAAGCTTCACAAGTGATGGCTCTGCGGTTATCATTTGCATCCTGGGGTGTGCGTGCGTGTGCGCGTGTGTGTGTGTGTGCGTGTGTGTGTGTGTGTGTGTAGGGGGCTCCGGTGGAGACGGGGAAAAGGGGCTTTCTCTGCCCGAGTTGCATTTGGTCCCCACACACCAGCTCCCGGCCTGACACCCTTCTCCTGGGGACTTTCAAAGAGAAGGTAGGAAGCAGAGCCAACGTGACCGGACGATTCGGTGGCTTCCAGGCCTCCCACATGGAGCTTCTGCAGAGGCACCCCGAGGCAGGCGAACTCCCAGAGCCCGTGGGAGCTGGCCCAGCCCGTGGTGGATGTGCCGGACAAAAGGACCGGCTGGGGCGGATGTGGGGCTGAGCACAGTTCAGAACCACACTCAAGCTTTATCACCGGGAACTTACGCTACTTACAGGCTCCATGGAAAGCCACGACCAGCACGATTCTGGCCTCTGCATCCGAAATGAAGGTTTAATGGTTTTGAAAAGCAGAAGCAATTTCTCTAAGTGGCATGCATCACTGTCCCCTGTGGGATGTCCCCTGTGGGATGACTATGGAGCATGTGTTAGTCCTTATTTGTCTCCTGCGCCTACGCCCAAGGCGGGTCGGGGGGCCCATTTTATAAATAACAAGACTCTGGGGAGTCCATGCTGGCTCTTTCACCAGCCTCCTGCTGGTCCCTCCGTCTCCTCTCTTTCATTCTCTGTGTTCTCCCCTCCTGCTAACCTACCCACTGGCCATCCCGGGTGAGGGTGCCCCAAGGTTGCCCCGAAAGGGAGAGAGACAGTTCAGGGCAGGTGGACACATGGATGTCTTCTCCAGGGGTTCTGAGTCTTTGTGCCCCCTCCTTGTTACCATGGGAGACCCTGTTTTGATCTCTTAGAGCAAATCCACGGCACACTCTCCCTCCCGTGCCCATGGCAGACCTTGCTAATCAATCACAGCACACTTTTTCAGGAGCCTCTATTTAGCCTGAGAATATTTTATGACCAAATGTGGCCACATCGTGATGGGGAGTGCTGCCTACTTGCCATTCCTGCCTTAGAGGGGCCATTTGAATAAACTGCCACGCTACCGCATAGGGGAAACTTGAGGATGTTAGCTGAATGAAAGAGCTGATCACCAAAGACCATGTACTGTATGACTTGATCATCAGGGAACATCCAGAATGGGCAAATGTCTAGAGACAAAGAGTAGATTTGTTGTTGCAGGGGCTGGAGGGAGGGAAACGTGGTGCAATTCCTAGGGGTCCAAGGTTTCTTTCTGGAATTATGAAAATATTCTAAACTTACATTGTGCTGGTGGTTGCATAGCCCTATGAATATATTAAAAATCATTGATGTATACACTTCTTTGGGAGAAAACTTTATTTTTTTCTTTAAAATTTTTTAAATTTAATTTTTATTTTATATTTGAGTATAGCTGATTTGCAAGCTCATGTTAGTTTCAGGTGAACAGCAAAGATTTATATACTTGGGGTGAATTTTATGGTGTATGAATTATATCTCAATTGTTATTGTTGTTTAGTCACTAAGTTATAGACTGTAGCCCACCCGGTCCTCTGTCCATGGGATTTCCCAGGCAAGAATACTGGAGTGGGTTACCATTCCTTCTCCAGGGGATCTTCCCGATCCAGGGATCGAAGCTGTGTCTGCATCTCCTGTATTGCAGGTGGATTCTTTACTGCTGAGCCACCAGGGAAGCCCTTATATCTCAATAAAGCTATTTTAAAAATTGGGGAAAAGCAGCCCACTGGAGTCAGATGAGTGCTCATCGCCCAGATTCTGTCTTTGGAGCCCCAAGCAGGGTGATAATGGGGCCCCAAGAAATGGCCTCAGATGAGGGAGGGTCCAGGGTGTCCTCAGCCTCCCCAGTGAGATACTGTGCCTCTCACTTTCATTGTTGTTGTCGTTCAGTTGCTCAGTCGTGTCTGACTCTTTGTGACCCTGGACTGTAGCCCGCCAGGCCCCTCTGTCCATGGGATTCTCTAAGAAAGAATACTGGAGTGGGTTGCCATGCCCTCCTCCAGGGGATCTTCTCCTGGAATTTGCTCAAATTCACATCCAGTGAGTTGGTGATGCTATCTAACCATCTCATCCTCTGCCGCCCCCTTTTCTTTTTGCCTTCAATCTTTCCCACCATCAGGGTCTTTCCCAATGAGTCAACTCTTCGGATCAGGTGGCTATAAGTATTGGAGCTTCACTTATCTGGAGCCTATTAAACTTAGACACTGAAGGAGCAGAGATGGGCACCAACCCAGAGTTTTTTGGAAAATTCAAACACCCTGCCTTGGGATTGCCCTGTGATTTATCTACCAGCCTCTGGCAAACAGATTCAGTGTTCAATTTTGATCTCAACTGCTGCCGACTAGCCTCAGCTAATCCTCGGGAATGATCTAGAGATTTTGTTTGGCTTCTGGAAGTAGCAAATCGATTCTCCTGCTCAAAGACAAATGCAGGACTGTCTTTTCTTCTGCCCCACCGAGTCTCAGGAACTTCACAGTCTGTGGAGCAGAAACCTGGTTCCCAGGCCCAGCTGTGCCACGTAGAAGCTGGGGCTCCTTGAGCCAGTGTCTCATCCTGAGAATCAGTCTCCTCTGTTTCCAGTGAAGATGCCCTGTCCCAACTCCTTGCCCCCTCCCCCTTCACCTGACACGGTCCCCCGCAGTCCCACGTTAGATCTTGCAGGCAGGCAGGAAGTTTGTTTTCTAAGCCCAGGTTTGGCTGTTCTCTGAAAACACAGCATGTGTCAGCAGAGCGGGTCAGGCCCTGTGTCCTTGCTCCATCTATTTTTGGACCGCAGAGAAATTAGAGCTGTAGTAGAATAACAATTTAGGGGACCAGATGTCTCAAGAGAGACTGCCGCCCTTGTTAATTACTTACACTGCAGACCTGCTCCATCAGAGTCCAGGACCCACCGCTTCCACCAGCGACATCCTACATGGATTTGTGTTCTACGGGGCCTCTGACCTCCAGCTGCCTGAGCTTGACAGAAATTACTGACCTGGGACTGATCCATAATTTTCAAGTACCTCTCATTAGAGGAGACAGCCTCTCAATCTTTTAAAGCGAAATCTCTCTCCCAGTCACCTGAGCGGCTGTCACTTAAAAAAAAAACCTAAACTAAAATCTCTATAGCTGTCATTTTTTTTTTTTTTTTTTTAGCTCTTGGGGAGATTTTTCTGTTGTTGTTAACTCGGCTATTTCTTCTCAGATTCTACCCGGACTTCTTGGCCCCCAGACTGGGCATTGGAGATTTTAGTGTCCAGTTGGGGAATCGTTGTGTGGCTCATGAGAGAGTTTGGGAAAGCAGCCTGGCCCCCCTGCCCCTTTTAGGAGGATGTGTCAGGGTGGGGGGACTGTGGGAAAGCTGCTCCATTTGTGAACTCGACAGTGGTGATCAAAATCTCTAGATCGTTCCCAAGAATTAGCCCCCTCCCACCAGGGGCTCAAGCCAAAGTCACACACCACTGGTAATGACCCTGGAGACGGGACTCAGGATTCCCATGGAATCCAACACAAATCACCAGCAAATAAGTCTCTAAATTGTGGGTGTGTGGAGGGAGAGACTTCTGGCCCCAAGCTGCTTCTCCAAAACGCAGCTTGAAAATCATCCCTCGTGTTTTCATCTTAAAAAGACAAATAAGGGAACAGATAAAACCGAAGCTCTCTCTGCTTCCCTGTCCTCCCCTCTCCCTTCCAGAGGGGAGGCCAGGCAGGACTTCTGGGCATATTCTTTCCTCCAATTTCTTTCCATTTGACTAGATTCATGCAGAGGCTTGAATAACACAGGGGATCATTGTGTAGGTTTAGAAATTGTCAAATAAATGGCATCCTACTTATGTTCCTTTCTTGCATCTTACTTGCAGCCTGTGAGATCTAGTTCCCCGATCAGGGATAGAACCTGGGCCCCCTTCACTGGGAGCATGGAGTCCTAGCCACTGCACCACCAGGCAAGTCACTGCTGCTGCTGCTGCTGCTGCTGCTAAGCCGCTTCAGTCGTGTCCGACTCTGTGCGACCCCACAGACGGCAGCCCACCAGGCTCCCCCATCCCTGGGACTCTCCAGGCAAGAACTCTGGAGTGGGTTGCCATTTCCTTCTCCAATGCAAGAAAGTGAAAGGTGAAAGTGAAGTCGCTCAGTCGTGTCCAACTCTTAGCGACCCCATGGATTGCAGCGTAACAGGCTCCTCCGTCCATGGGATTTTCCAAGCAAGAGTACTGGAGTGGGGTGCCATTGCCTTCTCCACACACAAGCATAAGAACTCAACAAACACCAAAGGGTCTGATTCACACAGATCACTTTGGCACCAAAGAAAATAAATTAGAAAATCAGTCACAGACGTAACTAATGAACTTGCCTGGAAATGTAAAACCCTATTTATAAATAACTTCAGGATGAAAGAAGAAATCCGAATGAGATTTGATGGAGATTAGATGAAAAGAGAATCAAACAAAAATAAATATTCTCAAAACTTGTGAGATGAGATAAAAGAAAATTTAGAGGGAAACATAGTTGCCAATGCTATGTTTTACAAATGTTGATATTAGGGGAAAAAAGAAAGATTAAAAGGCAATTACAGCTAAGCAGACAACTCTAGATGCTGGAAACAGAACAACAGAGAGACTTCAAAGAAGGAAACCACAAAGTCAAGAGCAAAATTAATGAACGTCAAAGGCACAATTAAAGATATCAATCGGATGAAAAGTTGATTCATTGCAAGTAGACCGGAAAAGCACAGAGGCTTTCAAATGAATTGGGAAATGGGATCCAGGAATCCAGATCCCCTGGGGCAGAGTGGGGACCATATGACAGGGGCAGGGACCTCAGGAAATGGTGATGGAGTGGCTCCTGGTGTCAGCTCTGCCCAGGACCATGGAGACCCTGAGAGAATCACTTCCCACCTCTGTGCCTTGGCTTTTCCATCTGTATAATGGGAGAGTTGGAGATACTGATCTCTGAGGTCTCTTTCAACCCTAGGTTTCTGGGAATCTTTTATTCCAATCTGGTTACAGAGAGGCAAAGGGTATCATCCAGGCAGGGGATTGTGGTCCCTAACAAATCTTTTTTTAAGGCTTGATGGTGATAATTGCTCACCTCCCCGGCCTTGTCTCTGTGTCCCCCAGCCACACTCACTGGCTTTCATTCTCTCCCGTTTGGCCACATTTGCTCAGGGTTTGGGCTGGTCCCTCTCATCTAGAACATCTTTGCCTTCCTCTTCTGGATAGCTCCCTCATCCTCTCTAGAAAGACCTTCCTGCCGCCAGATGGACTTAGAATTCCCCAGTCCACAGTGCTACTAATTGCCATTAAATGATGCCATGTACAGTGCGTTCAGCGGCCGCCTCTTGTGCCATCTCGCAGGGTCCGTGTGGGCTGGCCTTATTCACCAGCACGTCCCCAGGATGTCCTGTGTAGTGCAGGCACCTGGTCCTTATTTGAGCAATGTATTGAGATGCTCCCCATTCAAACAGGACCAGCGCCTTTGCCAACCTGCCCATCCTGCTCCCAGGGCTGCTGGCAGGCCAGTGGCGCTTGCCTCTTATTTACCTGCATTGACCTGAGAGTGACTCAGCTCCATTCAGCAGAGCTGTCTCCTGCCAAAGCCGTTACAGTTTCTTAGCTCCAGGCAGAGACAGACTGCAGATGGCTTAATTTAGAAGCATCTCGGAAGGAATTCTTTGCTCCATAGCTCTTCATCCTTTGACTCCGGGGGTCTGCGGGGTCGTGACCACACGCGCTTGAGGCCTGACTTGTGGTTAGGACCCTCATCTCTGGTGGAGCTGCTATTTTGGGAGGAGAGAGTGTGCAGGCGGGCGGGATGGGAGCTGCCTGGTTTCCAGCAGGGCCTTTCCCTTGACTCATTTCCTGGGCATTTGTTAAGAGAGTGGAGTTTCTCAGTGAGGATCTGGGGCCGGGAGGACCCCACGGTGCTGGGGTTCTGTGAGACCTGGGGCGAGTGACCTAACCTTCTGGGGCCCCTGGCTCCCCATCTGTAAGATGGAGACAACAGTGCATGCTCTGAGGCTTGTGTTAAATAAGTGCACTGCGCCTGGCAAACAGCAAGTCTGTTACCAAAACAGCCATGGGCCCAAGGTCCCAGTCGCTGGTCTCCAGGGCACATTCTGCAAAGGGGCACTTGCTTCTTGGTGTTCTGAAAGCCGAAACACCCCTCTCCATGAACTTCCATATTCTGCTTCGGGAGCTGGGGACTTCATGGGTACAGAATAGGCCCCTTCTCTTCTCTTTCTGTCTCGTGGACTCCCCTGGTGGTTCAGACAGTAAAGAATCTGCCTGCAATGCAGGAGACCCGGCTTTCAATCCCTGGGTCGGGGAGATCCCCTGAAAAGGGGAATGGCAACCCACTCCAGCATTCTTGCCTGGAGAATTCCATGGACAGAGAAGCCTGGTGGGCTACAGTCCATGGGCTCACAAAGTGTTGGATACAACTGAGTGCCTTTCACTTCTCTTTCTAAAGAACAGTCCCATGAGGGCCGGGGAGTCAGCTTCTGCTTGAGTGAGCTCTCTGGAGAGTCCCCCAGCCCCAGCCACTAAGCATCTCCTTTGATTTTTCACCTTCTCCCTCTGCTGACACCATTTCCTGTGCTGTGTTCCCCTGCCAACCCTCTCATCCCAATCCTCCCAGGCCATAGTCAAGTCCCACCTGGCCTGAGAAGCCCTCCCTGAGCACCTGAAGCCTGGTGAATTACGCCCCCTTCCTTCCTTCACTCATCCACTCATCTGTTCGGTATTTTCAACTTTGTTTCAACACATCCTGAATGCCAGGCCCCATGCCAGGCACTGGGGGTCGTTGGGGAACAGGGCAGGTGCAGACCCCACCTTACAGGGCTCTGGGGCTGGACACTCACCTGTGCTCCCCTGGGTCCCTCCCATGCAAGACTGAAGTCATCCATCCCATGAGTGACTTAACTCCGAGAAAGTCCAGCAGGAATGGGAATCCTTCAACAGCAGGGACCACATACTAAATGCCTGCCTCCCACATGTCAGCCCGGTGCTGCTGAGAACACAGTAGGTGTCAGAGTGTGTTGTCAGTCACTGGGGCGAACCTCTTGTGCCCCAAACACCCCTGTAGAAAACCAGGGGGACATGGAAACAGGAACACCAAAGCACAAAGGGTGTGGCACTTCACTGTGCTTGGCAGTTAGGTACTTAATAAATACTTTTTGATGGATGGATGAATGAATATTTCTTCCTTGACAAAGTTTCCAAGGAAGGAAAAAGAAAACTTCCCCTGGGCTTCTCTTTTGTTTGTGTGCTGATGTTAACCTGATTACCTCTAAGCTGAGCAGCACCTAGGACCTAGATCCTCCTGCCATCTACTCAGGAGACTAGTGTTCCAAGCCCCCTGCCACTAGCATTGCACACAATCACATCACCCACTGTCAGCACCACCCACCATCAGCACCACCCACCATCAGCACCACCCACCATCAGCACCACCCACCATCAGTACCACTCACCACCCATCATCAGTACCACCCACCATCAGCACCACCCACCATCAGTACCACTCACCACCCATCATCAGTACCACCCACCGTCAGCACCACCCACCATCAGCACCACTCACCAACCACCATCAGTACCACCCACCATCAGCACCACCCACCATCAGTACCACTCACCATCAACACCACTCACCACCCACCATCAGCACCACCCACCATCAGCACCACTCACCACCCATCATCAGTACCACCCATCATCAGCACCACCCACCATCAGCACCACCCACCATCAACACCACCCACCATCAGTACCACTCACCACCCACCATCAGTACCACCCACCACCAGCACCACCCACCATCAATACCACCCACCATCAATACCACTCACCAACTGCCATCAGTATCACCCACCATCAGCACCACCCACCATCAGTACCACTCACCACCCACCATCAGCACCATGCACCGTCAGTACCACTCACCAACCGCCATCAGTACCACCCACCATCAGCACCACCCACCATCAACACCACCCACCATCAATACCACTCACCACCCACCATCAGCACCACCCACCATCAGTACCACCCACCACCAGCACCACCCACCATCAATACCACCCACCATCAATACCACTCACCAACTGCCATCAGTATCACCCACCATCAGCACCACCCACCATCAGTACCACTCACCACCCACCATCAGCACCACGCACCGTCAGTACCACTCACCAACCGCCATCAGTACCACCCACCATCAGCACCACCCACCATCAACACCACCCACCATCAATACCACTCACCACCCACCATCAGCACCACCCACCATCAGCACCACTCACCATCAGCACCACTCACCACCCACCATCAGCACCACTCAGCATCAGCACCACTCACCACCCACCATCAGCACCACCCACCATCAGCACCACTCATCACCCACCATCAGCACCACTCACCATCAGCACCACTCACCACCCACCATCAGCACCACTCACCATCAGCACCACTCACCACCCAGCATCAGCACCACCCACCATCAGCACCACGCCCCATCAGTCACTGGTGGCTCCTGGCGTTCCCGAGTTCTGGCCTCATCACTCCAGTCTATGGCTCTGTCTTCACATGGCCTTCCCCTCTCCCTGTGACTTTTGTCTCTTACAAGGATGCCTGTCATTAGATTCAGAGCCCACCTAAATACTTGGGATAATTCTCATCTCGAGATCTGTAATTATATCTAGAAAGCCCCCTTTCACAAATAATGGTCACAGTCACAGGTCCTGGGGTTAGAATGTGGATGTGTCTTTGGCCGGGAGGTCACCATTCAGTCCTTTCGAGAGCCACAGGGATGCGTGGACTTCAGGGCTGTGCTTCCCAGTGAGGAATGGCTGGCGCCTGCCCCCCGGGTCAGGACTATTGCCACTCTGGATGCCACAGATGACCATGGAGGTCAGCTCAGCATCTCCATTGGCCGGGGTGCCCAGGAGGTCTTACTGAGCGTCTCTAGCTGCCTTCTGGGAAGCACGGGTGTCAGGAGACACATGTCACTGTCTACAAGCCCCTGTCCCATGCCAGAGGGGACGCAGGATAGACCCTGGAAAAGGCCTTTTGTTTACGGCTACTTCCGTCCTGCACGAAGTATTGGACCTTCTCTCTTCTCAGTACCTTCCGTGAGGCCACTTGGTAAGTTTTCTGAATCAGGAGACCAAGCTGAGAACAGCATTGTGGTGTGTCATGTAGACACTGCTGTATTTGAGATGGATAACCAAGCCTTGAGCCTGGGCTTGAGTGGCCTTTGGTGACAGTGGGATGGGCCCGCCCAGGGGGACTCAGAGCTTTGGGCCTGGGCTTGGGCCCTGCCTGGGGAACAACCCTGATGCACGGCCCAGAAACGGGAGGCCTGAGGCTGGAGCTGGGACGGCTCCTGGAAATGCCACCACGAGTGTCCACAGAGGGACTGGAGAAGCATGTCCATGAATCTCCTGCACTATTTGTTCCTTAGGACTTGTGGGCACATATTTTCCCAGAGGAGCGGGTCATGGCTTTCTGCAGAGACTCCAGAGGGCCCACAGCCCCCAGAGAATGAGGGATGCAGATTTATGTCCTGGAGTAGCTTACTCAATCTACTCATCACCATTTGATTTTTTTTTTTTACCAGTTTCTAATAAGTTTTTGCAGTGCCCTTCAGACGCAGCCAGAGCGGCAGCCATGGCAGAATATTCTAGAAGGAATCCAGAACCTAGTACCCAGGGGTTCATGGTGGGGGGAGTGCTAAGGCAGAGCTTCTCTGTCCCTGATTCCCTTTGGGGCCAGCCCTGGACCAACTCTGCTCTGGGCCTCAGTTTCCTCACCTGTAAAAATGAACACAGTGGAGTTAGATCCCACTGGGCTCTGCATGCACCCTGACTCACTGTCTCCCTGGACCTGAGGTGTCCCACCCTAACCTGTGACCGAGACCTTGGACTGGGGGAGCTGACGGGGTCCGCAAGGAGGTCGAGCTCTGGTGAAAGTCATGACCTCCCCCCGGGGGTGGGGGTCCCCAGGCCACGGTGAGTCCTGATGGGGACCAGGGTATGGGACACAGAGCACAAAGAAGTTCCCTGCAAGTTCCTCCCACCTCCCCTCTGTCTGTGAGCGCTAAGTTGCTCCAGTCGTGTCCAGCATTTTGCAACTCTACCAGACTCCTCTGTCCATGGGATTCTCCGGCAAGAATACCGGTGTGGGTTGCCCTGCCCTCCTCCAGGGGATCTTCCTGACCCAGGGATAAAACGGGTGTCTCTTACGTCTCCTGCATAGGCGGGTGGGTTCTTTACCACTAGAGCCACCTGGGAAGGCCTGCCTTCCCTCTGTTTCCTTTTAATTCTTCATCTGCTCTCCATTTCTCTTTTTTCTCAGCTCTGTGGTCTTAGCTAACCCCTGCAGGGAGGGGTCCCTTGGCCTGGCTCTTGACGAGAACCGGTGGCTGTGCTGGCCATGTGGGTCCCACCTTATCCTGAAGACACAGCAGAGCCTTCAGCTGCTCCAGCGGACCCTTCGTCTGGACCACCACGTCCCCTCGTGACCCTGAGCTGTGGGGGGCCCCAAGGCCAGCACACATGCAGCCCCCTTACCATGGAACCCCCAGTTCCTCCTATAAGCCCCCTTTGTTCCCCAGAGAGGCCCTGACTCTGGGGAGGGTCAAGTCCATCTCTTTGTGCTCCTCGCAGCCCCCAACCACTCCACGGACTCTCATGAAACAGCTGTAGCCATCATCCACATCTTTTCCCCACCCCTGCCCCTGCCCCCCGCCCAAGAAAAGTGAGTTCCCCTCGTTCACTGCAGGACCCAGTGCCTGGCACAGAGCTGTGCTCAGAGCTTAACACGTGTGGCCTGAATGAATGAATGAATGAACGGATGCATGCCTAAACAAGCAAGCCTGAATGAACCCTTTCTACCCCGTGCCTCCGTAGAAGAGAAATGCCATTTGGGGGGGATTCTCATATATTTGGAGGTGCTGCAGCAGACCTAGGAGACAGAAGGGTCTCCACTCATCACCACTTCTCGAGAGGGAAAGACTGGTCAAAATACTGACTGCACAACAATTTAACAGCAGAGGCCCCCACGCCTTGCGTCTGGCTCTGGTTCTGGCCCAACTGTCAGCCGCGGGGATGGGGGTGGGGGTCAGATGGTCTTACAGTGACAGACAGGGCTCCAACTGTGCCTGGAGGCCCCCCTTGGAGAGAGTGGTTCGTTTGGGGTTTTAATGGTGGAGAATCAGCTTTGAAGGATGATGCTGGCTGAGAGGTCCCACTGCCTGGTGACCCCCATCACCGGCAGCTGATATTTATCAAGTGCACGTTATCTCGGCAACAAGCAAGACAGAAGGAAAAACGCGGGCACCGGTCAGCTCTGCTCTGACGCCCCTCCCTGTCCCACGGTGGGTCCCCCCACCTTCACCCTGGAACACCAGGACAGCACTTTCCCTCCACTTGGTTCCCTCTGACAGAGACGTTCATTATCAAAGGTGGAAGGATGGGGCGTCCCCAGGGGAGCCCTGGAGCACTCAAGCCCGCTGACTTGGCTCTCCCTCTGTCCACAGGTGGGCCCCCATCTCGCAACCTTCCCCACCGAGGCCGATCGCCAGAGAGCCTTCAAAGCCCACCGGGAAGAGTGTGCCGTGCGCCAGGGGACCCTGAGGATGGGCAACTACACCCACCCCTAAAGCCTGTCTGACGCGGTAGAAAATTCTCTGAAGGACTCACCTGCTTTGCCCAAATCACACAAGACACTCCCCCATTGCTCCAGGTTCTGCCTCGGCCAGGACCTCAGACTCGGGTCTTGGATGACTTATTTTTGCTAAGAGCCCCCTTTAGAGTTAGCCACTCTCGCTCCCCTTAGCCCCAGCAATCCCTCACTTAGGGACTCCCCTCCAGCAGGACTCTACCTCGCTTCTCAAGCCCCAGGCTGATAAGAGAAACTCAAGTTTCATGGCAGATTTTATAGGCTCCAGACTAAGGCTCTGTCCTCAAGTATTAAAAACAACCCAGGTATTTGCTGTAGAGAGTGTGACAGTGTCATGCTTTGAAAACCCTCATTTAGTATTCCAAACATGAGATTTCATTTCTTTTTTCGGGGATGCCTGATATCTCTCCATGGCAGTACTATCTCTCTGGGGCCCCTGACGGCAGGAAGAGCCCACACTCCGTACTTGGAGCGGGCCCTCACCTCTTCAGGGCTAAGTTGCCTCCACCAACACTGACCTTGGAAGGTCACCCCTCCCACCTCCTGAAAGACAATGCCCTCCAGGGATGAAAGCACCCAGACTGGGGCCCTTCGTACCTCCAACTCTCTGCAGGTCCTCTGCTTTCTCCCCACAAATTAGATACCGATCTACTTTAAATTAAAAGAGCTATTTGTCATCCTCCTCTTGTGCCTTTATTTGAAAACCGGTAAACCAGTGTGAGAATCAGCCTCAGACTCTCCAAGGGCCATGACTTTCTCCACAACATCTCAACCAGCACCTATAAAAAGTCAGGCAAACTCTTAAGTTTTAAAATCCCCTGACTAGTCTGAGGGTTCCCAGCATTGACCTTCAACTTGGATCTCTCCCCAGAATCCCACGCTCATTTATCCAACTGCGACTCCCCGGCCCCCTGCCCCGGGCCAGGTGTCTCCACTCAAGCGTCGGCCATTCATCTCAAACCAGCACAGCTGAGACAGAATTCTGGATTTTTTTTCCTCCACCAAACTTGCTTCTCCCTCCATTTTCCCCATCTCATACTTGAGACCACCCAGAGGCTGAAGACAAAAATCATCACGACTCCGCTTCCTTCACTCTTACATCCAATCCATCAACAAGCCTGTCAGTGTTTCTTCCAAAAGCACCCTGATTCATCTCTGGGTCCCCATCATCTGTCTGGAGAATTGTATCAGGTTCCTGCTTCTCCCCACAATCCCTTCTCCACAGCTTGTCACCTGCCCACCCCTTCTTGTCATTTAGATCTTAGCTCAAAAGCCAAGTCCCCCCAACCCCCTCAGGCAGTTCCCTGGTGGGCTCATGGTTAGGATTCCCAGCTTTTACTGCGAGGGCCCAGGTTCAATCCCTGGTCAGGGACCCCACGAGACCCCACAAGACACATGACGCAGCCAAAAATAAAATCAGGACTTAGTTTAAAAAACAAAAAAGGGTAAGATGTCCCTTATGGGAATTCCCTGATAGTCCAGTGGTTAGGACTCAGGTCCAGGTTCAATCCCTGGTCAGGGAACTAAAGATTCTGCAAGTTGTGTGGTGTGGACAATATATATATATATATATATATATAAAACACAAGTCTCCCACTCGAAAGGCCTTCCCTGGACTGTGTGTGTGTCTGACTCTTCGTGACCCTGTGGAGTGCAGCCCACCAGGCTCCTCTGTCCATGGGGATTCTCCAGGCAAGAATACTGGAGTTGGTTGCCATGCCCTCCAGGGATTTTCCCAATCCAGTGACAGAACCCAGGTCTCCCGCGTCACAGGTAGATTCTTTACCCTCTGAGCCACCGGGGGTAGCCCCCAGTTAAACCCACACCAAACTGTTTTATTCTCAGCAAAGCAATGAGCCCTTATTCACTGCCTGTCTCCTCCTCTAGAAGGGAAGTGGCCCCGGATCAGGGGTCTAAGATCCCAGGGCCCAGAGCTAGGGGCCTGTGGAATGCCCCATGGTACGAACATCCGCTGTGGCTCCTGCCCCCTGCCCCCAACCCAGGCCAAGTGCCTGGCGGGCTCGTCCATCAGCCTCGGCAGAGACACAGTGAGTCTGTGACTACAGATCTGAGTGGTTTCTTGAACAGCCTCCCCAACCTCAACACAGGCCAGCACTGCAGCTCCTTAGAAGCTGATTCCATAAAAATGCCGCACACACTAACCAACCCCCTCGGAAATCTGGCTTAGCGGGGCCTTGATGGACCCCCACCCCATCCTAAGGGTCTGAAGTCCCCCTCCCGCCCCATGCACCAGACAAGCATCCCCACTGTCTTTGCTAAAGCCCACCTGCAGCTTTCTGAGCCCTGGGAGAAGCGCCCCTGGTGAGGGACCTGGTCGCTGAGCACACGGCCGTTCCAGGGCATGACACCCGACTCCGCTAAGAAACTTCTGTGCGACCCTGTGTCAGTGCCCTCCTCTGTGAGTCAGGACCCCGACACACCAAAGGAGGTTTTCTCAAGCAAACTTTGGTAACGATGACAGTGAAGCACGCGTCTCATGATTAGCAGACTCCGGCACTTCCAGAGAATAGGTGAATGTGGACGATTTTCTTATCGATAAAGCACACTGAAGAGGGACAACTGGATGTCTGAGGGGGATCGAGGGATGAAGGCAGGATGCTCCAAGGAGGCTTTGTGTCCAGATGCACCAAGAAGGTCAAGATATTTTGAATGGAGCCCTCTCTCTTGCTCTGAAATCCACAATGGATAGGGGGGTGCACATCAGGACATGGAATTCCCTAAAGGATCCCAAATTAGGCTCTATCTGCCATGGCAATGAGCAAGATGCCCCACTGGTCAGTGGCCCCTCCAGGCCAGCTTTACCAAGGACGGGGCCAAGGTGGGGAAATACGGACTTGGCCAGAAAACGCTGCAGGAAATCTCTTTCATCTATCCGATTACTTCTTGCCTCTGCAGCCGGTCGGGCAGACCGCGTGCTGCGGGACGGGGCTGTGATCCATGCACCAGAAGCATGCCTTCACCCTCTCCAGGAGTCCCCCAGCCGCTGGTGCTCCAGGGCCAGGCTCAAGCGCGCAGCAGAGTTGCTCAGCTCCTTGTCCTACAGCGCCACCCGCTGGCAGGTCTAAGCAGGAGGCCAAGGAGGAGCCCAGACCTTCCCTCCCTCCCCTAGCTTGGTCCTTCCCTCCTCATGAATTATTTGTGCCTGCACAAAGCCCCAGGTCTGATTCCAGTCTGATTCTGCCTTCTCAGGTATCCTATAGTGTCGGCCACACGCCTGCCCTCGCTCACGCAGAGCTGGGGGAACCTCGAGGCACAACTGGGGCCCTTGTCCATCCTTCACAACCCAGGGTAGAGCCCACGCGCCGCGCGCCCCCCCCACCCCCCGCCGCAAGGTTCCAGTCTGCAGGGGCCTTAGGGCTCATCCGCTAACCTCCCTCCTCCACCATCCTCCCCACTTCACAGGTGGAAAAGATATGTCGAAGGGGCCCGACTTCACTCAGTGAGTCGGCCCCAAAGCCAGTGATTGGTCCAGTGTGTCCCAGAGTCTGCCCCCCAAAAGCCACCTCTCAGTTAAAGAGGGGCGGATATGGAGATAGCTCCTGATCACGTGCCAAAGAATGCCACGCTAGCACTGCCCTCACCAGGGATGTGACCTTTAGCCCCTGGTTTTTCTCATTTCCCTGGTGGTTGGCATTTGGGAACATTCCATCTTTCCGCCTCCAGGTTGGGTTTCTTGGCCAAACCCCACCAGAGAGTCAACCAGACAAAGAGGCCCATGTGTACTGTCCTCCCGAGCCTCAGAGAGGCGGCTGGTCTGGACCCCCACCCAGTCAGCTTGAAATCCTCAGAAGTTTCCTCGGAGGTTGGAGGAAGGCAGTGCCTGTGTTCATGTGCACTAGGCAGGAGGTGGGAGCAAGCGGGGGCCTGGGGTGCTGAGACTTTGAAACAGGACTCACAAAACCGGGAGGGGCCTGAGGACATGTCTGGTCCTGCCAGAAAAGACGGAGCCAAACCAGGACCAGAGCAGACTTCTTGGCTGCTAGGTCCAGCTTTCTTTTCACCCTGAATCCCCACTGACTTCAGCCTCTTTCCAGATTTTTAAACTAGAGCCCAAACCCCACTGGTTCTCTCCCTGCCACCTGCTACCCTGATCAAACCAGGTAACTAACAATCTTCTCAGCCAGAAGAAAGGAGATGGGGTTCTGGAGTCTGACAATTGCACAAGATGTTTAGCAGGGATGGTAGCAATGAGCCAATAGTGATTGATGTCTGAGCTCTGCCTGGCAGGGAGCTTCTAGAAGCCTAAAGAGAAAGCAATGCTCAAAGGCCACCAATGCAAATCCAGTCCTGGGAGGTCCCTGGGTCCAGCAGGAGATGGCTTGGCTCTTCGATTCATTCATCCAAGCTTCCCAACTTAGACCCACAGATTCCAGGGCCCAGAGCAAGCACATGTGCATGACAGCAAGCAGACCAGCAGCTCGGGCACCAAGGTGGGCCTGGGTGACAGACACACGGGTCTGTGTCTCCAGTCAAAAACCCTCTCTCGCATTCATCCTTCTGAACCCAAACCGTCTTTCAGCTGCATTTCTTTTTACTTGGGAAATACTTTGATGCTTGAAATTATCATTAAACGAGAAAAAAAATCTAGGTTGGCTTTTTATACAGGTTCCTAGAACTGAATGCAAGCAATTTAAAAACGTGAATTCACAATTGGGAAGTAATCTTTGGAAACCAATTTAGGCTGATGGGTGTCATTGCACTCTGTGAGACTGAGGCGTGAGAGTCCATCCCATCCTGACCCGGTGACATCGCCAGCAGGGAGCATGGCCCACAGTGTGCAGGACCGAATGCATGTTTCCAGGGGAGGAAGTAAAGAGGAAGGGAGGGAAAGAGAAAGAGAAGGGAAGCAAGGGTAAGAGGAGAGAGGAAGGTAGGAGAGAGGGAGAGAAGAACAGAGGAAAAGAAAGAATATGTTCTCTTTCAGGTTTCAGGAGCTCCGTGGGGTTTTGAGCTAAACCAACAAAAATGATTGAGAGCAGCATGACCTTGAAACCCACCAACTGTCCAAATCCTTGTCCGGCCCATCTGTTTGCAGAAAGATATTAGCACCCAAGCTTGGCCCATATCGCCCAAATCCCTTGTCCCCGCCATGTTAAAAACTGGTTCCTGTAGGAAGGCCTGAGGCAAAGGGCAGGGCCGGGGGCTGACTTCTCCAGGGGGCCCTAACCTGCCAGAGGAAAAGCTCTGGCTGTCGTTCTTAGTAGTCATCATATGAAAGGCATAATCACTGTTCTCCAGGATCCGAGCCGAGTGCAGAGTCCTCACCACGACCACGTGAAGGGGGCAACTCCGCTGAAAAACATACAGCCCAGAAGGTAACCTTGAGAAAGCTCAAGGTCACAGAGCAGGGCTGGGACCATGGTGAGGCAGGCAAATCCCAGGCTAGGACACAAACCTTTTGACTTTCCGCCAAACTCGGTCACCAAGACGGACAACATTTTAATGCAATATTTTGAAATCAAAATTTAAAAATTCCTGATGGACAAAACAGCAACAGGTTCACACTTCCTTGGTGATCCAGTGGTTAAAACTCTGCGCTTCCAATGCAGGGGACTTGGGTTTGATCCCTGGTCAGGGAACTAAATCCCACATGCCACTCAGCCAACTATATATGTATATGTGTGTGTGTGTGTGTGTGTGTGTGTGTATATATATATATATTTTAATGGCAACAGGTTCAATAGACTTGTGTTACTCACCTCACTTGCCTCGCCTTAGCCCCAGCCCTGGGCTCTAGGGCCAGGATTCCGCTTTAGGCCTGCCCCGTTCTGGAGTCCATATCCCCAGCCGCCTCACTCCACTGGTGGTATACCGCCCTTGGCTCCAGGTACTCAGAACCTTGAATGATGGCATTCAAGCTACAATCTTCCACAAGAAGAAAAGACTTGAGGACTGTTTATGAAAAGCTTCGAGCACATCTCCCCGTGTGACTCTGCCTGTAAGTCAGTGAGCAAAACTGGTCAAAATAAGGCCTTTTCCGTGCTCAGGACTGGGGGTACTGAGTGACGTGGAGTGGAGAGGCAGGTGGGCCTACGGATAAGGAAGTTGCTAAGAAACATTGCTCAGCCAGAGACCCAGGCCCCATCCTGACCCAAAGCCAAACCCAAGCCCAGAGCCCCCGACTGGGCAGAGGGCCTGAAGTCCATAGACAGGCCACTTCATAGCCGGCATGGGCCTCTCCCATCCTTGCCTCTTGCTACAAGCCTCCGATGTTAATGTCTTTGGACCAAAGCAAAAGTCCAGGCAAGAGAGAGGAGCTGCGCGGAGTGGGAGCAGGGCCAGAGCCCCAGCCTTCTGCGGGCCAGTCCGTGCAGCTGCCTCCTTGCCCTGGAGAAGAGCAATGGCTCCTTCTCCATTGGTGTTGCCATGTGAGTGCTTGGTTTGGGATTTTCCAGGGCTCTGGGTCCACAGAGAGACAGAAGGTTTAAAAGAAAGCAATTTCAAAGGGCTGGATGGCCAGGGGGCCGGCATTTGAAGCTAGAGGATCCCAGAGGCAGGAGGCTGGGGAGGAGGTGTTGGAGCCCAGAACAGCGGTCTGGGGGGTGCTAGCCCTGGATCTGACCGCATCTCCCCCGTTGCCATTTCTCCCCTGAGTCTTCCAAGCCTCTGCCTTCCCTGGGTGGAGGAGGTGGGTCAAGACAGCTGGGTAGAGGGCTGGGGCTCAGAAGGGACAGAGAGGGAGCGAGGTCTGTTTCCTGCCTTGTAAATGAAGTTCTCAGAGGTTAATCTGCCATGTTTCACACCCCGTTTTGTTGAACCGTCCACCCCTCCAGGATCGACCAGGCTCCTTTCTCAAAGTGAGGGGTGGATCACCCACCCAGGAGCCCCAGGAACCTTAGTAAAGTTCCAATTCTTGGACTTCTTCCCAGCTAAACAAGAGCCTAGGTGGGTACACACACACCTCTCAGGCTGTGGACAGGCTGAGATGCAAGAACTATCCCCTTGATGGAGAAAAGAAAAAGATGGGGGCACAGTAGTGGAGCTGGAAACCCCCAAATAGGAATAAAACAATGTTAGCAACAGTGGGCTGGATCCAAACTCCAGGTGGGATAAATGGCATAGCATGTTTTTATCACCGTATACCAGATAATTCAAAACGAATGATAATATAACAACCTGTGTATTCTTGGGCTTGAAGAATCACAGAGAAGCCGGCTAGGGCTGCAGCAGGTGGCGGGGGCGGAGGCGCGGGGGTGGTGGGGGTGGTTTAGCCTTTTTTTTTCCAGGGTAAGAGGTTGACCCCCGCCTTTACTACTCACCCCCCATACCCGCGCAGTGCCTTGCACCGCCGGAGGCATCGCTTTCGCTGGGCCGGGCATCCGAACCCCAGCGTAAGACTCCAAGGCCAGAAAAAGTCCGCCCAAGACAGGGGCAGCTGGGACCGCCGCGAGCGGAGCAGGACCGGACTTGCTTTCGGCTTAGCGGATGCTGCGGATGCGGGCCCGGGGCGTCAAGATCTCTAACAGGCCCAGGATGACGGGCCCGCTGACCCAAGCTGGGACCCTGGGATCTGGGGGAGATGAGGTTCTTCCCGAGGCGCGGGCAGCAGGCTGGGAGCGGGGGTGGGGTGAGCAGTAGAGGGGGTAGCGGAACCTCCGGAGGTGCCTGGAGGGAGAGCAAGGCCCAAGTCGAGGACTGGCCGGGAAGGGCGAGGGCAGCCCAGGGTCCTCGTGATTTATGTCCCCCTCCCAGTCCACCAAACGAAAACCGGCAATCCGGCTCGGCCCGGGCGCGCGAGGCGCCCGCTGCAGCGGCTGCCGGGCCAGGGCGGGGGCCCGTGAGCTCCTGGCCCCTCGGCGCCCGCCCTCCCGCCTCCCCCGACAGCTTGCAGCCGAGCCGGGCCTGCCGTCCCCGGGGAGCCGCCCGTCCTCGCCCCCAGCTCGGCCGGCGGCGAGGCCGCTTCCAATCTGCCGGGAGGCTCAGGGGGAGAGCGCGGGGAGTCGGGCGAGAGGCCACCGCCGGCCTGGCTCGAGGGAGAAGAAAGTTTCTGCTCCGTCCAGCTGCACCGGCCTTCCCGGCCGGGTCTCGGGTGTGGGGGGATTCGGGCGCTTCGCTATTCCGCTGCGATCTTAGATGCTGAGTCTGACGCCGGGCTAGGGTATTTTCTTGGGGCCCGAGGGGAGGGGGGCCAGGAGGGTGCCCTCCCGCTTGGAAAGGCCTGAGCTCCGGGAGCAGAGCGGGTGAAGGGCGCCTCTGGCCGGTGGGAGGGGGGGCGCCTCTGGTAGGCGCGCGCGCTGGTTTCCTCCTCCCTTTGACCACAGAGCCGGTCGCCCACCCCTGGCGTCGCCTCTAGAGGATCCAGGCCCCAGATGCGCTTCAGTTCTGCCCGCAGCCCTGGGCCCCACACAGGAGGCCGAACCCCGAAAGGAGCAGAGCTGGAGTACCACCGTGACGGAGTTGGGGAGGGTGGAGAGGGCGAGTTATTCACAGCCAAAAGACCGTGTTTCCAGCCCTGCTTTGAAAACAAATCCTCGGGCGGGCTTTCACTGCTCTCGAAATGCGAAGTCGTTAGCAGACGTCTACATTCGCACTCAGAAGCTCGCGCAGGTTACTCTTTAGAGGTACAGAAACACCCGACCCCCCAGACACGCTCCGCCGCAGGAGAGACTGTCGACTGGGTTGGGGTCCTTTGCGCGGCCCCTCTCGGGCCACACGGATTTCTCGGGGTCCCTCTAACGTCCTAGACCCGACCTGCCCAGCTTTCCAGCCTCGCCCCACAGTGAAGCCATCGTTCTGTCTCCTTCCAGGCGCAGACACCAAGCTTTCCCCACCCCTGCCAGGCCCACCAGGTCCAAAGAGATCAGAGAAGGGGGGTTACAGATTTTCCTTCACGAAAAACATGTAGACCGCAAAGGAAATACCCGAAAACGACGCAACAAATTAAAATCTCTTCTCCACACATACAATTCTTTTTCTGCTGGGTGTAGTCCCTTTTTCTTGCTAGAGGAAAGAGAAAAACAACAACAACAACAACAACAACGGCCGGGCAGGGAGGTAGGGAGGGGGTAGAAAAGGTATCGTTGACAGCCCGATGGAAGAATAATTTGAATAACTGTGGGAAAGTGTAGGGGAAAAACTTAAAAACCTTACGTCCTAATTCAACGGCAGCGGCAGCCGGGCTTTGGACCCCTCCCCGCCCGCCTGTACCCCCCTCGGCTAATCACCCTCATTAGGAGCCTCATCACCGGCCTAATGAAAGCAAACCGTGTGGAAATCGCCGGTAAACAGTTGGGTCTGTGCTGTAATTAATTCAGTGTCTCTTTTAATCAAACTGAAAGGAATCGGGCAGTGGCTTGCGGAGCCGTGACATCACCCCCAAAATCGGCCAGAGCCAATCAGCGTCATCACTCCGGGGACACGTGGGCGAGTCCCCTTAAAAACACACACACACACACACACACACACACACAACACAACGGAAAAAAAAAGAAGAAGAAGAAACGAAAAAAAAAAAACCCAGCCCCAAAGTAAAAGTGACACAAGTTCATTTTTTAAAGGAAGGGGGGGAGGCGAAGGCGCGCGCGGAGGACGGGCGGAGAGCGGCAACCGCGGAGTAGGGAGGCGCTGTCCACGGTGCTGACGGGGCCCCCGGAGCGGTGGGAGCGTGGAGAGAAGACCTCCCCGGCCAGGTGGAGCGTCATGCGCCGAAGGCCGCCGCCGCCGCTATCCGCGGTGCTGACGCCGCCAGGTGCGCCCCGATCCCTCGGCTGGTAGCTCGGCTCGGGCCCGCTGCTAACCGCGGTACTGACCCCGCTGCCCTCGGCCACCACTCGCCTGGAAGAAGCGTGCAGTTTGGATTTTTTTTTTTTTAAAGCCCTTCTTTATTTAGATTCCAGCGTCTTCTCATCTCTTCTGTGCCAAAGGGGAGCTCAGGCCGTCCGTCTCCCCCTTGGCTCTCCCCAACTTGGCGCACCCTCCCTCCCGCTTCTCCCTGACACTCCCACCACCCCCCCTCGGCTCGGCGGCTCGGCGCGATGCTGCAGAAGACGCGCTGAGCCCTTTTGGATCTAATGCGCAGAGGAGGTTGGCCCAGAGCTCCTGGGCTCCCCCAAGGCTGAACTCCATCCAAGGTGCCCGCAGGCTCCCTGCCCGCCTTCCCCATGCCAGCCCGCAGCTAGGGGCAGGGGCAGCGGCGGCTGGGGTTGGGGGTGGGTGGGGAGCTTTTGGGGAGGACAGGTCGCAGCTTGGCTATGGAAGGCTCCAATGGCTTTGGGATCGACTCCATTCTCTCCCACCGAGCGGGCAGCCCCGCCCTTCCCAAGGGGGACCCCTTGCTCGGGGACTGCCGCTCTCCCCTGGAGCTGAGTCCTCGCTCAGAGAGCAGCAGCGACTGCTCTTCACCAGCTTCGCCAGGAAGGGACTGTCTGGAGACGGGAGCCCCGCGGCCTGGCGGGGCTTCGGGACCAGGTTTGGACTCCCACCTGCAGCCTGGGCAGCTCTCGGCCCCAGCCCAGTCTCGCACCGTGACCTCCTCCTTTCTGATCAGGGACATCCTTGCCGACTGCAAACCGCTTGCGGCCTGTGCACCCTACTCTAGCAGCGGGCAGCCAGCCGCTCCTGACCCTGGGGGCCGTCTTGCGGCCAAGCCTGGGGAGGACTTTAGAGACAAGCTGGACAAAAGTGGCAGCAACGCCTCATCAGACTCTGAGTATAAAGGTAAGAAAGTGGGAGGTGAAAACCTAGGGGAGGGGGGCTCCATTTCTGAACACGGCATTAAAACTGGGGTGCACACATGCGGGGACATGAACATGCTCACCCGGAGTGCCCCCGGCCCAGGCAGAGCCGCTGGTCTCATCTGAAGCTTTCAGTCAGTTAGCCCCGTGGTTATGCTTTTGAGCAACAAAGAGTCCAGCAGAGCGAGGAGAGGAATTCTGTGTGATGACCCAGGAGAGATTCCCAAAAACACACAAAGCAAACTTTCCAAACTTCGGCTGGGACTAACCAACCCTCCAGTGGGCAGAAGCAAGTGCCTCTCAGACCAGTGGCTCTCTGAGAAAAGACCTTGCAGAAGCAACAGAAGACCCAAGGGGTTCTTGCTCGAACGCTTTTTTATAAGGGGGAAAACCTAGCAGGAAATTCCGGCTGAAGCACTGAGAACAGTCAATTTTCCACCCTTTAATTTGAATATCCAGATGGGGAGGGCAATTCAGCTTTCCTTCCCGTTGGCCCCGGGTGTGATCTGGGTCCAGGGAATCATGCAAAAGAAATGCTCACTTAAAAGTAGAAACAGCAGTCAGGCAGGCGGCTGACTGGCTGGGATCGGGTTCAGCGGTCTCTGTGCTCACCCAACTGTTCTCACTGGATTTCATTTGAAGTGCACTGAGCAATCAACTTCGGGCTGTGTGTGTGGGACCCAGAGATCCCCCAGCACCCAGCCTATATTGGGGTTGAAGGACCCTTTACTTGCTTTTTCACCCCGTGAATCTTTCCAGTTTCCTTTCCATCCTGTCTTAACCAGGGAGCTGAGATCAGCACTAAGAGGAAAGAGGGAAGGAGGAAGGAAAGAAGAAAGGAAGAAAGGAGAGAAAGAATTCCTTAATTTTGTTTCTCGTCCTGGCCACTGCCTTGACTTTAGGTCTTTGGTGAAGCCAGAGGCACGAAGTTCTTTCTCAGGGAGAAGTCAGGAGGCAGGAAGGGAAGGAGTTTCAGAGCCCTGTGTCCCCATCCAGTAGAAAATGAAGGGCTGGCAGGGGCTGTTTAGAGCTCTTTCAGCCTTATAATTAATTCCCAGAATGCTTTCCATGAGATAAAACTTCCCTATAAAGCCAACTTCTATATTGTCTTGGGGGCCCTACATCTCCTGACCCATATTTGCACTGCTAAGTTGATTCAGTCGTGTCCGACTCTTCGAGACCCCATGGACTGCAGCCCAACAGGCTCCTCCATCCATGGGATTTTCCAGGCAAGAGTACTGGAGTGGGGTGCCATTGCCTTCTTTGTTTGCACTAAGTTATCACAAAAATTTAGGAAGGCTCGTTTAACACTCTCTTCCCAACCAAGAAGTGGTTGTGGACATGCCCTGACCTCAAACCAAAACCCATATGAGGCCCCACTCCACATCTCATTCCCTCCTCCACTGCCCCAAGCAACCAGTGGAGACTCCAAGGTCTCCCTGGGTCAGCCGTGCTAGATGGGCAGGTTGGGCTGGAGCTGGAGGAAGGGGGTTCAGACGCCTGTGGCCCAGAGAGCCCTGCTCCTCCCCCCAGGTCTGTTTAGAGAGACAAGGAAAACTTGCCTGGGAGAAAGACAGGTGTATGATGGGGAAGTGAGGGGGAGCAAGGGAGGCAAGGTAAATATATATGTGTAACAGCATATTTTATTATTTATAATTCTCAACAACACCCAGATTTATAGTTAGAATAAGTCGCAAGCCCCCCCTGCACCGCGTGGTGCTGGTGAAAGAGTGTGGCTCGTGTCTCTATATTTGTTTATTTTTTTGCCCATAGGTGGGATTTTGAGTCAAGGTTTCGGTTAAGATAATTGGAATATCAATTTTCTTCTCTTGTCCCTGATGATATCTGATCTGGGTGGTGATGACGGCCGGCTGTCCACATATCACTTAAATAGGGTTGGAGCTGAAGACAGAGGAAGGTCTCCCCCAGCCCTAGGTACCCCACCTTTGCATCAACAAAGTCCCGGGTGAAGAAGGAGAAGAAATAACCGCCTCTGGAGCATTTCTCAAAGGCGGACCCGAAGCAGGAGACCTTACCGAGAGACAGACAGACACACGGGGTTGGCAGCTAAGCGACTCCCCTATCCACCTACCATGTGAAGAGTCCCTCCTCCAAGGAGGGCACGCAGGGAAGGTCAGTCCCATCCGAGTCGGCATCAAAGGTTCCTCAGCATAACATTTAAAGAAGCGGAACCGGGCTTTGAAGTCAGGCGTTCTGCTGCGCACGGTCTGGCTTGCAAGAGCCGATATCCATGGAGAAACGAAACGGGCACTGTGCTCCCAGCTGGCAGGGTCGGGGGGCCTGGAACTCTCAGGCGTTGAGATTGACTGAGCCTGCTTCGGAGGTTGAGGCTGGGCACCTGCGAGTGTGTATCTGAAGGCTCCAGCCTGCGCCCGGGAGAGGAATTAGAGAAAAAGCCCCAGGAGCCAACCCGTTCTTCTGGACACCCCAAACTCAACCTCCACCCCACCCCCAACCTTGGAGCTCAGTCCTGAGAAATGGGGGGGATTTACAAATAGGGCCAGATGATGAGGTCAAAAAGTAAGGTTTCCACAATATCAGGTTAGAGGTTTGGATAATCATTTCCGCAAACTTGCTCAAACTTTACCTGCCTGGCATAGACAGAAAAGATCCTCCATCCTAACAGATCCCCATCTCCTGAGGCACCCTTGCCCCAATGTGGCCCGAGTCCAGGAGGGCCGGGAGAGGCCAGCGAGCTGGTCTGGAGGAGGCGGTGGGAAGGCGTGGACCCCTGCTCACCGGCTTCTTACCGGTTTCTCACCCGCTAGCGCTCTCCCGGCTCAACCACTGGGGTGTACCTGGTGACTGGCACCCTCCCAGTCTCGAACCGCTTTCTGGTTGAAAAGTCTTGCTCCCTCGTGGCTCAATTAACCGGATTATTGTTTCCTACAGACAGAAATTAACTCCAATTCAGCTGAACCCAGTCACTGCAAACACCATGCTCAATGAAACTCAGCATAAAGGAAAAATAGAGAAAAAGAGGGAGGGAAGCCCCACGTCCATTTTGGGGAGATGGTCTCTGGTGGTATCATCACTTTAGGGGAAGAAGGAGGGAGGTCTTTGAGCTTGCTCCAGCAAGTGTGCATTTTCAGTGCAGTCAACTCCAAAGGAAAGTGCTGGGGAAAAAAGAAACCACATTATCCAGTACCATCCTTGTGACTCAGGAGCGGGGACCCTGCTGGTGTGTCTCGACCATCGGGGGAAACACAGGGCAGCCACCGTAGGCAAATGACAAGGACACACGGACCTCAGAGATGTGTGCATCTGAGGGGTAAATGAGTCACTTATTTTTCCAAACGGCTTTGTGCTCCCTGATCGGGCACCTGGCAGTTCGCATTTTGCCTGTGCGCTGTTTGTAGTTTAAGAAACAGGGGAACCATCCCTATAGATTCGTGCCCAACCAGGGGTCAGGCGAGATGTGGGTGTCCTTCAGGACCACCGTCTACTCCAGGGTGAACAGGCTTTTGTCCCTCAATGCAGGTTCTTCTCCCCAGACTCTGGCCCTCAGCTTCCTCTCTTCCTGGCCCAGATGCAGCCAGAGAATCGGGGGCACAGTCCTAAACCCCGGAGCACGCACCGGAGCAGCCCACCAGGCTGGAACTCCTGCGTCCCCTCCCCACCGCTCCCCTCCCCTGGCAGATCCACCCAGTCGGTCCACTAATCCCTCCAGGGAGCGCCCGTGCAGTGTGGGAGCTGGGTCGAGTTCTCTGTAGGCTTTGGGTTATTTCTCCTCGGAGGTGTCGCTCCTCCTCGGTCTGGGGGCTGGGAGGTCTCAGCCCTGAGCGGCTTTGCTGCGGCCCCACGGGCTCGAGTGCAGCGGGGCCACCGCCACCGGGAGCCACATTCACAAGACCGTAAGGGCGGGCAGGCGGGCGGTGAGGCTGGGCCCTGATGCGCGGCTGTGTCTCTGCAGTGAAGGAGGAGGGCGACCGGGAGATCTCCAGCTCCAGGGACAGCCCCCCGGTGCGCCTGAAAAAGCCACGCAAGGCGCGCACGGCCTTCACCGACCACCAGCTGGCACAGCTGGAGCGCAGCTTCGAGCGACAGAAGTACCTGAGCGTGCAGGACCGCATGGAGCTCGCAGCCTCACTCAACCTCACCGACACGCAGGTCAAGACCTGGTACCAGAACCGCAGGTGAGGCCCCCTCTCCTCTCCTCCCCACCCCTCCACAGACCCACCGGGACACAGGTCTGACTGAGCTTTCCCCATTCTGGGGACCTCTGAGCTTTCCCCATTCTGTGAAACTGGGAAAGTGAGGCCTCGGACAGAGAGAGAAAGCCTTGCCTGAAGCCCACAGTGAGGGATAGAGACAGGACTCGATCAGGTGGGCAGATGGACACGTGGACCATGGGAGGTCCAAGCCTGTCCACCCAGGCCACATCCTACCACCTCCCTCCAGCCCTGGGCAGCTGCTAGGGGTAGAGGGGGTGGCACTGAGCTTTCCCGGGATTCTTCAGGCCTCCCCAGTCTTTCTAGTCCCTGAGACTCAAGGAGGGAAAGGGCCCAGACTTAGCTCCTTGGGGCCTGAGGGACCAGAAAATTGATGCTGGGCACTGGCCTCGAACCTGGTGTTTCCTACTCTTCCTTCCCAAGACATTCACAGAATGAAGAGAAACACAAATGCATACAAAACACACACACAGCCACACGCTCAATCCAGTCACACACTCACGTCGACACAATTCACTAATACAAACACACCCACAGTCACCCGCATACTCTTAGCGGAGGCTGGAATGTTGCTTTCCATAAACAAGCTCAGAACACGCTGCCCCATTAATAATAAATACCGATTACTGCTTCGGGCATTAATAATTAAGGCCCGTTACAGTAATTACACAATTATGATGATGATGAATAATTCAGGCAGGAAAATGGGGGTTGGTATGGCTGAGTCCGACTCAGTGGGGCTGCCTCACCGGCCAGGTGCACCCAGGAGTCCGGCCGCAGCCCTGGCAACCAGAGTGGCCTCGCTTCCCTGCCTTCCCCAAAACCTAGCCGGCACTGGGCTGGGGCCTCCCGGCTTCGGGACCGGGCAGACTGTGGGGCTGGCCCCAAGCCTCGGACCTGCGCGCGGGGTGCGGCGGAGGCGGCCGTGCGCTCTTCCTCTGCGGTTGCCGCGGTCTCTGGCCCGCGGGCTTCCGCAGAAGCGGTCAACTGTGGTCCCGCGGCGAGGCTGGTCTCCTCCGGGCCGGTGGTGCGGCTGGCAGCATCAACCGCTCCCCATTCCACCACGAGCAGACAGACCCCGGCACCCCCTGCGGCCCTCTCCAGGGTGATCTTTCGTTCCAAGGCCTCCCCCGGGGGCCGATGCACGGGGGCGCGAGGCGGAGAGCTCCGACATCCCGCTTCAAGCGCCCAGGTTGGGTGGGATGCCCTGCACGAAGTGTGGCGATCTTAGACCCCTGGCTCTGGGGATAAGACAGCCTAGCTTAGAACCCGGGGTCTCCTCTTTTTCGGCCGCCCTGAGATCTGACCCACTCCTCAGTTTTCTTATCTGTAAGCGGGGATGACAGTCATGAAAAGTTCGTGGAAGATTAATAGCATCGATGCCTTTAATGCGCGAAAACCGTGCCCGGCAACCCGTGATTTAGTGATATGAACGAATTAGTGGGCTCCCTCCTGGCCTCTCTGCAGGCGCTCCGGGGCAGGCACTCTGAGGGGCAGGGGTCTCCGAGCGCCCCAGTCCTGATCCCTGCCTTGCGCGTTTATTTCGGTCCCTAGGACGAAGTGGAAGCGACAGACGGCCGTCGGGTTGGAGCTGCTGGCCGAGGCGGGCAATTACTCGGCGCTTCAGCGGATGTTCCCGTCGCCTTATTTCTACCCGCAGAGTCTGGTTTCCAACCTGGATCCCGGCGCCGCGCTCTATCTGTACCGCGGGCCCAGCGCACCGCCGCCCGCCCTGCAGAGACCTCTGGTCCCTCGCATCCTCATCCACGGACTCCAGGGCGCCAGCGAGCCGCCGCCGCCGCTGCCACCGCTGGCCGGCGTCCTCCCGCGCGCCGCGCAGCCTCGGTGAACGCCCGCCCGCCCGCCGGCCCGCCCGCCCAGGCGCACCCGGCCCCCCGTCCCGGGGCTCCGCACCGGCCCCCCTCCGCCAGCCTCGGGGAGGGCGCGGGGTTTCACGCCTCTTCCTGGGGCGGGGGGCGGCTCCCCGACCGGCCCTCCCTGGCGTCGGGCCCAGCGTCCCCAGAAGGGCCAAATGCCAAGTCTTCTAAGGCCCGGACCCCCGGACTGAGTCCCCCTAACCCTCCCCGTCATTCTCTCTCTCGGTCACTCCATCAGGGAGCCACTTCCATCGCCGGTGTACATACGTCCCATCCCCCCAACCCCGCCACCGGCGCGCCCCCTCGCCCCTCCCGGGAGCCGGTGGGGCGACCCCCTTGCTGCGCTCTCCCGCTTCCCGCTCCAGCTGTACACCGAGCCCTCACCCCGCAGCCCTGACACACGGAGGGGAAGGGGTGTGCGAGCCCCCGCCCCGCGCCAGGGCCGGCAGCAGAGCTGTACATACGTGTGCAAAGTGTAAAGTTATTTATTCGTGATCCATCAGCCCGTGACTGTGTCCGTGAATCAGTGAGTCTGGGGCCTGTGCCCACCCACCGCCCGCCCTCCCAGGCGGGGCAGGCCGCGGCCAGGGGACTTGCCCACCCACACCCCAACCCCCGCGTCCAGCCTCCGTCTGGGGGACAGCCAGACCCCTCGGGTTCTCTCGTTTTTTAAATGTCGAAAATAAACTTCTTACAAATGACCAGGCGCTTGTCCGCGCGCTCCATTGGTCGGTCAGCGCTCGGCCCTTCCCCATTCCTCCGGAAGATTCCTTTTCCGCTTCTGGGACTCAGGCTCTTTTCACCCTCAGTAAGGAAGCACTGTGACTCGTCTCCCTCTCTTTCTGAGAGCTGAGGCTGGGGGCAGGCGTCCCCCTTCCGGGCCTCAGTCTTCCCATCTCTATAGTGAGGCGAGCGCGCGGCTCCCCCACCTGCTCCAGCCTCTCCATCTGGTTCCGCGCTGTTCAGCCGGTCCCGGGGGCCGGGGTGGGGTCAGCGCCCGGGCAGGCTCGGCTGCAGGCCGGGATGCGGTGCCCTGGCTGAGCCGGCTCATCTGGCCGCAACAAGGGCGCCAGCAGCTGGTGACCGGCCGGCCCGGCGCGGGGGCCGACAGATGGGTTCCGAGGCTGCTTCCCCCCGTGGGCCCCTCCGCCCTGCGCCTCGGCTGCGGGCATCAGCGGCAGGCGAGGAAGCTCCCGGCCCCTGCCCTGGGTAGGACCTGACGAGCCCTCGCTGGGGAACGCGACTCCCCCATTTTCTCACTGCCCCTTCACCCCACGACCATGTTGGGGACACCACCCAGAGGGAAGCCGAACCCCGGGAAAGTCCGCCCTGGGGCCCCAGCCTCTGACTCCAGGTCTCAGGACAGGGATTTCAGTCTCCAGCCAGACTCCAGACTTCACTTTCCCGTTCAAAGGGCCAAGGTCACCTCCTGGGGCCCCACAGCTCACAGGGGAGGTGGAATCAGGTGGTCCCTTCCCACACACCACCTGCAGCTCAAGACTCCCCAGGAGGCGCCTGGAGCTGGGAAGTTTGGGGGCCCGGCAAGCCCAGCCCCGCTCCGGGTTTGTGGCAGACTGTTCCAGGAAAGGACTGCCTGGTGGAGGAGGGGTGGGGTTCGGATTCCACTCTTGACTCCCCTCCGCTGGCCTCTGCTACAGTTTCCTCCCGCCTCCCCGCCAGCACCCTCTCGCCACCCCTTTTCTCTCCTAGGGTGCTGAGGGTATTATTCTAATTTTGCCAAATGCACAGCAGCTAATTAAGGAGCCCCTCGGCTTTCGAGTTCTTTTGCATGTGAATGGGGGTTGGTAAATCCTCAGCTCTGGCTGGAGGAGGGGGCGAGGGGGGGACTGTCCCCAACTCAGGGTTAATGAAGTGGGAAAGAAGTCTCTCACAGCCTCCTGCAAACAAACCCCCTACCCCCATGCAACACACCCTGCCCAAATCCTACATGGATTGACTTAAACCCAGGGGATAAGTGCTTTAAATTAATCTCATTGAATAAGAATGAGACCAAACAAAACTCTTTAAAATCATATTAAAAATCTATCAAAGGACAACTTGCACTGGTGTGCTTTTCATTTTGTGCAAGAGAAGGAGATAGACTGGAGCAACCACCCTTACATTTACACAGCGGCCGTGTAAACCACAGACACAGTCCCAACTATGTAATTGTCCTTGTACCTCCGAGCTGATTTCATATCTTACACTAATGAAGAACAAGGCTCCCCAACAAGTTTATAATTACAGTATTTCAAACTGTCCTGCACTTCCCATCTGTAATAATAACTTTACAACCTCTGCAGTGAGGTGGGCTTCGGTTTTCATCCATTTAGAAGGCTAAATCGGTTTCTCTGTTCCCAACCCTGGGGGCTGGGTGAACTCGCCCTTAAGATAGAAAAAAAAAGAATGAATGTGCGAGCCCCCCAGCAGGCAAGACAATAGGAGAGGCACTGAGAAAGCAGCGTCTCAGTGCCTCTACTGACCCACCCCCACCCTCCCTTGGAAACCTAGACTCCAGGGGGGCAGGGGCAACAGAGTTGAAAAGAAGTTGAGATTCCCCTAGCAGTCTTGTTTCGAGGCTTCTGAGCCTGTTTGAGAAGTCCAGCTGATTTTAAGGGGTGCTTGGCCGCCTCCACGCTGAAAGGCTTTGCTCTGAACCTCTCCTCTGGTGGAGCAGATTAAGAGATAAGGCATCGTGGTCATGCAGGCAATTTAACAAGACCAGTGGAGCGCCCTTTGCAAGGAGGGCAACTTCTCCAGTGGGGGCGGGGGAGCCTTAAATTTCTGTCTCCTGGAAGCGACGGTTGGATTCTGATGGCTTCCGCTGACTTTCCACTGAAGGGCTCAAATGTTAAATGCCAAGGGTGCTAGCAGCTTGGATACGCCTGCCTTAAGGGGCTCTCTGACTCCTCGGCCTTCCCTAAATCTCGCCTCCCTTCACCACAGGGGGGAGAAAAAACAATCAAAGGAATCCACCGGGCTTTGTCAGAATGTCCTTTGCTGAGAGTCAGTTGGCTCTGCTTCTCTCAAAGTGGAAAATGTCGCTTGCGTTGCATCAGCTCGGCCTTCCTTCATCACTCACCGAGGGCTCTCTGCCCTTTAGTGCGTGAGAATGGGGGGCCCTGTGAAGATGCTCAGCCCATAGGGTTCCAAACATGAAGATGTCTGGGATTAAAAAAGAGCATTTTACAAGCCCATGAGGGAAAAAAGCTTTAGGCTGCAACATTCCATGAAATGTCCAGATTCTCTGACTTCTAAATATGGGGATCAGGTTTATGAGACAGAGAAAGAGGTAAGTTTGGAAAATTAGAAAAAGAAGCAAGATTAGAAATACACACAAAATTAGGATATGTACAGTGGAATTAGGCTAAAGCTTTCCCTAATTGATGCCTGAAATGTATAATCTGTCAAGAGCCATAATAAGAGAGAAAGAGATTTATTTTAAGGTTATTTAAATTTAGATAATATTAACCTTAAAGCTGCTAAATCCATGTTTCTTTATTAACTGGGGGTAATGTATTGATTCTACTTAGAAACAGGCCCAGACAGCATCCATGGCAAGAAACCTTCACTTAAGTCTCAGCACATGAAGAGGAAGTCTAGATCTCAGAATTACAGTCACTTAAATGCTTTGCAGGGTCCTGGCACTTCTGCCCGCTCCCAGGGCAGATTCCTCCTTTCATGGAAAGAGTATTTTTCGTGGGGGGAGGTAGGGAAAGCAGGGTTTCTCTTTGATCATTCCAGATCACTGGCATTAACCCTCTGACAGCTGGGTTTTGTTGACAAAGTTTGATCCCCTCTTTTCTCATCCCAATCTTGTGGACTCTCACATATGGAAACCAAAAGTAGGTGGCAGACTTACCCAGAGTCAGTATGGCATGTGCTGCAGGTGTATTTATTTATTGTTACAGATTTCACCAAAGATCCCTATTAATTCCGATGTGACAGCCAAGTCTCTGAGGCCACATTTTCCCTGCACTGGTGGGCCAGGGCTTATGAGACTCACCCTCACCTTCAGGACACGTCCCTTCTGGTGGGATGTCCACCCATGTTCACCTTACACCTGAGGGATGGAGGCCAGGAGGCCTCCCGGCTCCCCATGGCCCCCGCAGACCGCTTGCCTGTGTAACGCTCACCATCCTCGCCGGGCCCTTGAGCTCACGTGGCTCTGGAGGGGTTAAGGGGGCCTCCACACTCGTGCTAGTAACTTCAGAGAATGGGGGCTGAGAACAAGAGGAGAGGTGGAGAGAGCATTGCCCGAGGACAGGAGGGCCAGGAGGCTCTGCTCCCCCTCTCCTGGGCCACTGGAGTTACCCTGCCCAAATCTTACATTTATTGGGAAATCAATACGCCCCGGGGGGTTCTCCTTCAGACCTCCCAGAAAACACAACGGGGGAGGGGCAGCTGTGGCCTGGGCCGCAGTACAGACCCCGAGCCTTTCTGGAGCACAAGACGGAAGAGAACGCTCAGGCAGCGGTGCCTTTTGACTTCAAAGGCAAACTAGAAAAAGGCAACAGTAAATCAATTAGTCCTAAGAAAGTACGTTTTCCCCATGACAAGAAGGACAGAGCATCGCAGGTGAGTGTGACGTGGGCGCTCAGAGCCGCTTGCATACTCGGGAACTGAGACCCGGAGGCATTTGTGACCCACACCAAAAGCTCATTTGGTCCTTTTTAATAAAGCATTTGTATACATCAAGAAAAGGATCTGATAGTCTTTTCTCTTTACCAATTCCAGTTTTTAAAATCCTGTTTTACAAAATTCAGGCTAACATACGTGTAGAGGGCAGCTTAAAGTGAATGGTGAAACTTCTTCAGAACGGCATCACCAGGCAGGATCCCCTCCGGGTGGGTGCCGCAGGACGTCAGGATTTATATTAAGTGATTAAGTGCTCATGTGATCTACGGGCAGTGATGGAATACATCTGAGAGGGGTCTTAAACAAGGCAGGGTAATCAGGTAATCCACCCTCTGTTGACCCCTGCCCCCGCAGGGACAGGGGTCTGCAGGGGGTGGCGGTGGCACCCTCAGCTCTCACGGGGTTCCTGATGAGAACAGGACGCCCACTCCAGGGTCCACCCGGAGGCCCTGTCCTGTGCAGGCAGAGGTTAACATACTTTCCGGGAGGCCTGGGGGCGGGAGGGAGGGGTGTTTAATCTGTTCCCTCGGCCGAGGCTGGGCCCGGGGTGCGGGCGGCGCCGCGGGGCTGGCTGGCCGGCCCCGCGCGCGTGTTCTGCTTTCTGACCTTGGTGCCGCCAGTCTCCATCCCGCTGGCATATTCGGAACGCAAGATTTCAGCCAGGCGCTGCTTACTCTGGGTCTTCTTCCTCTGAAGGTCAGGCCTGAGGAGCAGTGATAGTGGGGTGGGGGCGGGGGGAGAAAGGAAACTTTATTATTATTTCTTTTTTCCTTCTTCATTTGGGAAGAGGCGGATGGCAGCTGGTTCCGAGAGTGCGGAACTGACATTTTTGTATTAACAGAAGTACAATCCCTTCAATAGCGCTTGTTTTGATATTCTATGCACCGCAAGATTAGATACGCTGCTGACAGATTTTCATAACGGTGGCAAAATATCATGGCATTTTTAAAAGTGAGGCTTTGTTCTGTGTTGTTTTCACGGAAAGAAAAGAATGAAACACACTCATACTCTGATGGCAAATGAGGTGTATGATACAGCAGTTTGCCAAGGGATGGGGGGAAACCCACCCTGAAACTCACAACACTCTGCACGCCAGTGCCTGGGAACCCCCTGCCCTTGGCTGCCTCCTGGGGACCCGGCTGGGAGGCTGGTGGGGGCTGCGGTGGCTGCCACCGACACCTCTTCCCTGACTGAAGAGCCTCTAGTAATAATAAATCATTTCTGACCCTAAAAGTCCCACACCCAGGTGTGCCTGGGCAGACGGCGGCGCGGCATCTGCACCAGGGATGGACCCAACCCGCATGGAAAATGCCAAAGCCTGAAAATCAATGTCAGATGGTGAATCCTAGTAACTGGTTTCAAAAGGCAGCCGCTTCATCGTTTATTTGATCGGAAGATCAGAGGGGGAAATTTGTAGAAGTTCAATCGTACACAGAAAAAACGATTATGAAAACTGAAGAGTAAAATAATGCTTCTTAAGACAAGATTTTATCCAAAACAACAGGGTCGTCACCAGAGGATCCGTCTTGCTGTGCCCACGGTGCCTTCAACCCTGAGGTGGCACCAGCTTGGGCTCTAAAAGAAGGCAGACGCTACCCTCTGCTACCTGCATCGACAGCATTCCCTTTGCTGTAAAAATCAGAGGATATGTCAGACTGAAAATAAATACAACAGAACTCCTTCAAAGCCCAGGAATTAACTACGAGACTAATACTGTGCCAGTAAAGTGATCAGGAAGTCTGTAACTAGGTTAAAGCTACCGTCTCCCTTTACACTCACACTGCAGAGGGTGGGGTGCACGTGATGGGGGGTGGGGGGTTTCAATCCATGCCAGTCACAAACGGGGAAAAATGCAAAGCCAACCTGTGCGGGGAAGAAGACTCGAAGCCGAGGCCGGGGCTGACAGTACCCTGTGGTTAAGGGTCAGGCGTCTGCAGTAACACGTGTGTGCAGTGCAGGACAGGGCGTGGTGAGGAGGTCAGAGCTGGCGCGGGGGAGGACTGTCACTCCACGAGGCAGGCTTGGTCACCATCTCAGATTACAGACGAGGAAACTGAGGCCGGAGGAGGGGAAGTACTGCCCCAAGACCATCCACCTCCCAAGAGCGTAAGCCAGATGCAAACATGGGCCATGGACACAAGCCTGAGCTCTTCCCACCAGCCGGTCCCAGATGGAACTACCGGGCGGAACAGGAGGGCCCAGCGGGATCAAGGATGACAAACCACCGCGATTTGACATGGAGGAGGCCTTCACAACTCACAGGGATGATTCAGTGGGGCAATGCTGGCGGAGGCTGGAGGACAGGGGGAGCTGGGAGGGGAGAGCTGCAGCGTGAAGGGGGGACCGGGCCTGGAACCCTGCTCTGTCACTCACTAGCTGAATGACGTCGACGGGGGCCTCGAGCCTCCGCATCTGAAAAATGGGGACTATCCTTGAAATGTAGTTCACAAGCTTTGTGAAGGTGAAAGAGAATAAGACATATGGAGTGCTGGCTGGTGGCTGGCACATGGGCTGCAGACAACCACAGTTAACCCAGAGCAGCTCAAGTCCAGAGAGGCCAAGAGACTCCGGCTAGGCCGCAGGGGAGCTGGGACCAACGCTGGGGTTGATGTCAGCGCAGGGCTCTCCCTTTCAGATGGGCAGTGGCTCTAACCCCCGGGCCCCGGTGGAGGTCCGTCCACACTTGGGGCTCACGTGCGGGTGGCACGCAGCGGGAGATGGGCCTACAGCTGAACGCGCCCAGCGTGTTCCAAACGGAATGCTGCCAGTTCCCGGGTGTGCGGTTTATTTTTAGTCGGGTGACATGACAGACAGACTGGAAAGGTTCTGACAGGAAGGAATGCTTTTTCTCCCCTCTTGTTTGAAGCCAGGTATTCACATCGTGTATAATTTTAAATGTAACAACCCAAGTTTCAAAATATGCAAAATTTCAGTCAAAATATCCTCCCAGCAGCCTAAGCGCTACCACTCCGACGCTGGCTCCTGCCACTGTTAAGGCAACATAAATAACCAGCATCTTACTGGGGACTGATACGCTAATTGCCGGCAGTGCGGGGCACAGAGCAAGGATGCGGCCTGCTTCCAGCCCGGGTGCTCAGCAGCCACCTGCGCTCCAGCCGCTGGGCTCCAGACCTGGCATCAGAGGCCATGCCGAGGCGCGTGATGCACCAGTGCGTGCATGCACGCACACACACAGTGATTCATAGCTGTACACACACGCACGCGTGCAATGTACCAGTGTATACACACATACACACACAGTGTGACGCATGACTGTACACACACACACGTGCGATATACCAGTGTATACACACATACACACACTGATGCATGACTGTACACACACATGCGTGTGCGATGTACCAGTGTATACACGCACACACACCGTGATGCATAACTGTACACACACACCATGACACATAACTGCACACACACGCACGCGTGCGATGTACCAGTGTATACACGCACACAGAGTGTGATGCATAACTGTACACACACCATGACACATAACTGCACGCACACGCGCCCGTGCGATGTACCAGTGTATACACGCACACAGAGTGTGATGTGTAACTGCACACACACGCCGCCCCCCAGGCCCCCCTCAGTCTGCCTCTGAGTCATGGGAGACCGGTCCTTCCGGGCTGACAAGCTCAGCCAGGCCTGGGCTGGGAAGGTGACCTCTCGGGCGTGGCTCCTGCCCTTGATCCAGGCCTGGGGCTCTGGAGGGTGACCCCTGGTGGGCAGGCGGTGCCTTGATCAGGAACATTTCTCAGGGTCTCCGAGTCTACCCTGACTGAGGCAGAAGATGCTGGCAGAAAGCGGGATATGCTTGTCTTGAGGTTATGATCTCAACATTTCCTAGCTATTTTAGGATTCCTTATGATTTTACTTTAATCACTATTCTTCCGACTTGAGACCCAAACTCCAGCTCTTGAGTGACAGTCCAGAGAGCAAACAGGGGGTCCTGCCTTCCAGGCTTGGACCTCTTCTGCAGGAGGAAGGGCCTCGGGGTCGGCCCTGTACGGGTTCCCCCTGCTGTCAGGAGACACCCTGACAGGAGCCGCCTGCTTTTCCTTTGTTCTGGGGCCCAGCACCCGAACGGGTGAAGTACAGATGGGAAGATGAAACGACGGGTGCGTGAGGCCTCGGCTCCTTCTCCTGCCAAGCTGCAGTTCTCCCAGAAACTTGCCAACTTTCTTGCCCTCCTTGCCCTTCAAATACCCAAGCCCCTCTCAAGTGGGCGTCCTGAGCATCCACCAGAGTAATCCCGTAGTTACCAAGCAACAGATCAGTTTATCTAACCACAGGGAACTCCCTTGTAGTGAAGGCTGGATAACCCCCCCTCCGTTACTAGGCTGGATTACCCAGCAGGACAGGCAGATGCCACTTCCACTGCCAATGAGGTGAAATCCAGCCTAATTAGGAAATCAATACGCCTGCAAGGATGACCACTGAAAAGGAGAGCTCTCAGCACCTTCTCCCAACGTCACCAATAAATTCAGAGACAACCATCCTAGGTAAAAAGTCAGTCTAACACGTGGCATGCTTTTGCAGGACAGAACTGTAAATTGTATCAGAGGATAACAGATGCATTTTTATATATTGTCTAGTCTCTCAATATTTTACATTTTACAGCTTTAGGATCATGCTTAGAAAAGTCTTCCTCATTCCAGCTTTTTAAAATATTCAAGTATACTGTGTTTCTTGAAAGGAAAGCAAACTAGTCAATCCCAAAGGAAATCAACCCTGAGTATTCATTGGAAGGACTGATGCTGAAGTTTCAATACTTTGGCCACTTGATGTGAAGACCTGACTCACTCACTGGAAAAGACCCTGATGCTGGCAAAGACTGAAGGCAAAAGGAGAAGGGGTGACAGAGGATGAGATGGTGGGATGGCATCATTGACTCAATGGACATGAGTTTGAACAAACTTCAGGAGTTGGTAATAGACAGGGAAGCCTGGTGTGCTGCAGTCCACGGGGTCTTAAAGAGTCAGACACAACTTAGCAACTGAACAACAACAATTTTCTTTGAGCCTGCTACTGCTTTAATTCTATCTAGATTTTATTTTGGTTTATGGTAGGATGGGAGAAGGCAATGGCACCCCACTCCAGTACTCTTGCCTGGAAAATCCCACGGGCGGAGGAGCCTGGTAGGCTGCAGTCCATGGGGTCACTAAGAGTCGGATATGACTGCACGACTTCACTTTCACTTTCATGCATTGGAGAAGGAAATGGCAACCCATTCCAGTGTTCTTGCCTGGAGAATCCCAGGGACGGGGGAGCCTGGTAGGCTGCCGTCTATGGGGTCGCACAGTCGGACACGACTGAAGCAACTTAGCAGCACCAGCAGCATGGTAGGATGTGGCAAATTCAACCTTTTCTTCCCAAGAGTTATCCAGTTACCCCAGTCACTAAATAAGAACTCTTTCCCCCATGGTCTTGAAATCTCCCTCTAGAACATTCCTTCAGACTCTCAGAACACTCTCTGCTGACCATATTTAGTGAGTATGTGATAATGGTGATGCTGATGATGCCAAACTGGCCAGGTAGTAGGTCCACCAAACATACTAACACACAAGCAAATACGAACTATGGGGGTGTTCAGCAAATTTAAATACGAAAGTAAGTCAAATCATAGCCACTGAGAAGATGGCTTGAGGCCACCTCCAGGTTTGCACCCTCCTGCCTGGCCCCAACCCTTGCAGATGAAGAAAGGCCCTGAATCTGAGGGGGTTTAGGTGGCTCTCGGGTGACAGCGAGAGTGACTGATAACTCCAGGGAGAAGGTGACAGGCAGTCCTCCATGTGCAACACAGTCGTTCAGGTACAGAACCCGCTAGTGTGGACGAGAAGGTCAGCGCACTGAAGGGACACAGGCTGTCAGACCTCTGACAGCCATGGAAGGGAAGGAAGTGCATCAGGCTCTTTAACCCCAGTTTATGTTTCGGCAGAGACAGGCACTGGTGGGCAGCCTGTCTTAAGGATGCCTTCTCTGCAGCATCTTAGGATCAAACCAACTCGAGCATCTGTAAAACTCCAGGGCCCCAGAAGACACTGCATTCCAGGTGAGCCCTGTTAGGCTGGTGCGAGCTATCCCAGCAAAGTGCCTGAGTGACTCGTGGACACAGAAATGGAGGAAAAGTGGGTCTTGGCCTCACCCCTGAGCGCCAGCCCCCCGTGAGGAGCCGGGCGCGGGCGGGTGTCAGGCCGTGCAGGTCCCAGGTGATCAGTAGGGAGATGCCGGCCCGCCCTGCCGCCTGGAGAGGAGCCGTGCTGGAAAGGGGACAGAAACAATGCCGAGATGGCCGGGGTCTGAGAGCGACACCCTGAGTGAGAACCCCAGAAGTGCGTGGAGCTTCAGGGTTACCTAAGTGCCAGAAACCTTCCACGGGCCCCAACAAGATGTAAGCCGAGGACTCTGATGGTCCAGCGTGCCCTCCCCTGACGGCCCTCCAGAGTCGGCAGCTTCCTCCAAGCTGAGACTCCTTCCACGTCAGGAAAGGCCTCTACGGGGTGGGGCAGGGGTTGTGTGAAGGGAAAATGAAGAACACTTTATAAAGCCTAATTCTCTGTGAAACTGTCAAGATGGAGAAACACAGGCTGGACATGGAAACGATGAAGTTTTTGGAACTGGTGTGACTGCATCCTGTGAATACTGACTGAGACGGATGAGCTCGGGGCAGGATTCCGGCACCAGTCCCTCTGGGCCTGTCCTGCGCGACACTATTATCGGTGACTTGCATGACACTATAAGGCGTGTTTATCACACCTGCAGACCAGAAGCCAGCAGGGACAGCTAACACAACGGACGGCAGGACACCCACAACACCTCAGCAGGCCGGAAGGATGGGCTCACTGAAAGGTGACCCTGGACTGGGGCCACTGGAGGGCTTGCTGGTGGGTCAGAGAAGGCGGGTGGTCTGGATCGTCATACCTGCACACGGGCAGGGGATAGGCTGCCAGGAGTTTCCACCTGAACCGCGGGGCGGACCTGATGCCAAGGATGGGAGAAGCTACAGTGTGATGCCAGGAGGCCTGGGTGTGAGTCCCTACCCTGCCCCGCACTGGGGAGGGACAGCACCTGAGGACACGGAGGACCACAGGAGCAGACCCATGGCTCTACGGGAGTCCGGCTGGGGCTGAGTGCCACGTGGGTGGCAGCCGTGACCCCTGCTGTCACCAGTGGCTGCAGTGACAGATGTGGCCGCCCTCCTCTCTGGGCCAGCCGGTCTCTACTGCGTGTTTAGGCAGCTGGATGAGCCAGTTTTGAAAAGAACCTGGGTGGAGAGAAAAGCCACCCAGATGCCGGGCTGGACGTGGGGCAGCTGGAGGTGCCGGGGCAGTGCGGCTTGGGCCCGGCTGCCAGAGCAGAGCCACTTTGGGTGGGGGAGGACCCAGCGCCGCCCTGCAACGCCCGTGCAACCTGCTCTCTGAGTTTCAAGGCACCTAGTTCTCCCAGTGCCAGTCTGCTCACTCTCAAAGGATGAAACGAACCAACGAATCAAAGCGAGTATCAGAGAACCTATCGCGAAGGCACTCAGAAAGCGTTGACTATTATTATTATCAGCAGCTAGGAGACAGCAGATGAGGGGCGTCATCAGACACCTCACGCGCTGTCACGTGACCCGGGGCGGCTTTGATCAACGAGAACAACACCCTGTATTGTTCTGTTTGTAAATCACGCACATTCGGCATTTCAATCTCAGAGACTAAAGGCTAGAAGATGAAAATGGTCACTTTGGGCTTATTTCAGGAGCCCCAACTAGTGAGGAGGGTCCACCCTGGAGGCTGTGAGCACCCTACCTCCACCAGGAGCTGGAAACACAGCCTTATGGAAGACCAAGGAGCACTGTGACCAACGGCACAGGGCGCAGGCGGCAGGAGCGTTCAGGACGCATCTGTGAAGCCTGTGCTGTTTGTTCACAGACTCGGAGAGAAGAGGGCAGGGAGAAGGGAACACGTGTACTGGACAACGACTCCAAGCCCCGCTGGGTGCTGCATGTCTGTCTTCTCTCCCCACGCTTCACACGACCTGATCATCCAAGCCCAGCCCCTTTCCCCTGCACCCTCTGCCTAGACTGGGAAGGAAATGAGAGAAAAAGTCGGACCCACATCTTGCCCATAGCTGTCTCTTCTCAAAGATTTGTCTCAGGAGCAGAAAGCTTCTCCAGCCCACTCCAGGAAGGTTTGCTGCTCTGCTGGCTTCAAATCAAATCCTTCCACCTAGGCACCGAAACACCTCCCGCTCTAAGTCTGCTTCTCTTGTTACACAGAGAATTATCTGTTCATGTGGAAAAAAACACCCTTCACAGAATCCATCTACCGGTTACTCAGCCCAGTACTGACTCCAGAAGCCAGAAGCATCTTGAGCGTGCACGCAAGGCAGCAAAGCAAGGTGCGCAGGCTCTGGGGTCGCCCAGACTCGGGGCCACGTGACGTCTCCAAGACCACACACACGGACTCTACACAGCCCAGGGCACACGTGTACCCTTGGGAGAGATGCTGCCGCCACCAGCAAAGAACAGAAAACCCACAGGCAAAGAGCCACACACCACACCCCGGGATGTTGGTTCTCAAACCGCGTCCCCGTCCTGGGCTGTTCAGTGGGTAAGACATCCCTCCATACTTCAGACTGCTGCCAGAACCTTAGGACCACAGTGCAGACAGATCGCCTCTGAAGAAGACCTGGAGGCATTTCGTGTGGGCCCTAACCAGACGGAAGGTTCTGGGTCATAAAAGCAGAGAGGATGTGGAGGGCTGGTGACGGGAAGGAGCCCGAGGAACATGGGGACAGGTGAGAGGAGGGGAGTGGTCGCCTTCAGGGGAATGGAAGCTGTGTGAGCAGCACGTGGAGAACCGGGGGACTGGCGTGCTCCCTCCTGACTTCTCCGTCAGTCTTTACTAGGGCAGCCTCAAGCCAGGACAAGGCGATGGAGGGCTGTGTCTTCTGCTGCACGAGGGCTCGTCTGGCATCTGCTGATGCATGCTGGGCTGGCCACATCTCCTGATTGCTGCACCAGGAAGGCTCCAACGGTGAATGTGGCCGTCCCAGCAGCCTCCCGGGAGAGGCTGTCTGGGTTCCTGCTCTGTTGTCAGTCCAGACTGCTTGCCTGAAAGTGTGCCCATGTCACCGCTGTCTGCAGGTGACCCAGGTGTGGAGGAAGCGCAGGGTCACCGTGAAATCCCTCTAATCGCCTCATTAGCCGGGTGGGGATGAGGGGGCGTGTGCTCCATGAGGAGGCAGAGAGCTGGTAATTGCACGGTGTCAGGTAGGAAAAAAACAGGGGTAGAAGCAAGGGCCAGATGCAAAGGGGCGCACGTGCAGAGCTGTCATCACGTGGAGCTCGGTTGCGGCAGAGGGCAGGGAGTGACCGACGGCTGCAGCAGGGTGCCGAGAGCAGGAGGGCCAGCTCTCCGCAGAGCCCTGCCTGCCAGGCTCAGCCTGCCAGGGCTGCCTGTGAACGTGACTGGGGACCCAATAAACACATCATCCCTGAGCAACCACGGTGTACCAGGGTTCTCCGCCTGGGTCTCATAAGAGACCCAGTCACCGACCACGGCACTGGTCCTGCCCCGTGTCCTGGTCTGGACGCTTCTTCTTCGTACAATTGTCCCAGAGAGACAATCCAGTGTAGGCTTCAAGGCTGCCCTTGACAGAGAAGCTGGGAGAATATACTCTTGTCTACACCCTGTGCAGCTTACCCAGGTTCTAGGTGAAAATTCTCTTTTAATCCTTGTTGTTGAGTCACTAAGTCATGCCCGACTCTGAATCCCCATGGACTGCAGCACACCAGGCTTCCCTGTCCTTTACTATCTCCCAAAGTTTGCTCAAATTCAGGTTCACTGACTTGGTGATGCTATCCAATCATATCATCCTCTGCACCCTCTCCTCCTCCTGCCCTCAATCTTTCCCAGCATCAGGGGCTTTTCCACTGAGTCGCGTCTTGGCATCAGGTGGCCAAAACACTAAAACTTCAGCTTCAGCACCAATCCTTCAAATGAATATTCAGGGTTGATTTCCTTTAGGATTGACTAATTTGATCTCCTTGCTATCCAAGGGACTCTCAACTCTTCTCTAGCATCACAATTTGAAAGCATCAATTCTTTGGCGCTCAGCCTTCTTTATGGTCCAACTCTCATACCCATACGTGACCACTGGATTGGAAAAATCATAGCTTTGACTGTACAAACCTTTGTCAGCAAAATAATGTCTCTACTTTTTGATATGCTGTCTATGTTTGTGATAGCTTTCCTTCCAAGAAACAAATGTCTTTTAATTCCATGGCTGCGGTCACCGTCCACAGTGATTCTGGAGCCCAAGAAAATAAAATCTTAATCCTAATTCATCTTTAAACCACAGGTTCATGTGACGAGCTCCTCACTGCCCTCCTGTCTTGAGGATACCCCATCACCTGTTGAGGACACACTCTTCCGGTTCCCAGGGACTGACGTGGTCTAGATGTTCCAGGTTTGACAGTCAAGTTCAGCGCCACTTCCATCTTACTCTTCAGGATTCCACATTTCCTTCAGGCTAAGGTCCAGCGAACTGACCCTCCACAGGGCATCTGCTCTGGTCTTGTCCAGGCCGGTGGAGGCCCCCACTGCAAACCCCCTCATCTCCACGTTCTGCAGGTCAGTCCCCACGCCTCTTACACCGCAACACCGGGCAAATAGGGCCAGAGGTGTGGTCCTCCGCGGGACTGCTTCACGCTATGAGGAAAGTGACCGTGTGCTTGTTCTCAGGACGGACTAACCGAGGAGCGGTCGGGGCTCCAAAAAGCAGGATTTGCTGTTTGCTGGGCTCATGAAACAATTAAGAGGCATCGGACTGGTTCCCATGCCACAACAATTCCTCTCTTCTCTTTCCCTTTGTCTTCCTCTCAGGATGACGGCAGGCTTTGAGGTTCCAGCCATCTATTCGAAAACACTTCCTGAGCGCCTACTATGTGCCAGGTCAGTGCTGGGGCTGCGATAAGAAAAACCAGAGTTTCCACCCTGAGCTACATGGAGGCAGAGGAGGAGCAGACTGCACCCACACACGCAGACACCACAGACAGTGGAGGGCTGTGGCGATGGCAGTGTGTGTTGAGGGATGGTGAGGTGTCTGCCCAGGCAGGCCAGAGAAGGCTTCCCTGCAGGAGGGACAAGGGCCCGAAGACAAAGAGGAGAGGGGAGAGGCCCAGGCCTGCAGCACACTGGGCAAAGGCCCAACAGGAGCATGAGGGAGCAGGGGTGTGTTCTCATCACGAGAGTAAGGAGACCTCACCGAAACACTGGAGGGAGCAAGGGCCTGATGGGTGAGGGGAGCGCCAGTCAGCAGGGAGCACAGTGGCTGCAGGAGACTCAGCAGCGGACTGTTCCAGAAGTGCAGTTTTGGGGATTCATGAGGTGAGGGCTGGGGAGCTAAGGGAAGAGACGGATCATCACCAGGAGGCCAGAGGGGCCAGGAGATGGGTCGGCAGAGCACAACACTGCCCTGAGATTGGGGGCGGAGAGACACCCCATGCGTCCTTTATAAACCATTGTGGAGAATCTCTGTTACACGTAATTAATGAAGAATTTAAGGAGGATAGTATACACATCAGTGGCTAGAAGTTATTAGTATCAGTGTAGAAGTTAAGCTATGGGATGTTTGTTTAAACTGTCCTCATCATTTTTAGATGGTAGTTACCCAACCCCCTTGCTTTGGGCTTCGTAATCTTGGGGACCACACAGTATTGCTGCAACCGGATTTGAAAACCTCCAGGAACTTTCCACTTCTTTCCAAATCAAGCCTGCATTCCACTGCCTGACTTTCAAGACTCTCCATAATTTGGTTTTGCTTTGGTTCACATTTTCTACTGTTTGCTGTTGTCAACTCTTAGCTCTGGTCAGTCTGTTAAATGTCTCCAAACTTACTCTGGTCATTGGTTTTTGTTTATTCATTCATTCACTCATTTTTGTTTTGGGTATGCTGAGTCTTCGCTGCTGCTGGGGCTTTCCCTTCTCTAGTTGCAGCGAGCGGGGGCCACTCTCCAGCTGCGGTGTGGTGGCCCCTCTTGGAGCGTGCGCCCTCGGCTGTGAGGTTCAGGAGCTCTAGCGGTTGGGCTCCCTGGCTGGAGGCAGCTCTGCAGGGGTGGCACGTGGGCACAGCTGCTCCTCAGTACGGCTTGGGGGATCCTCCCAGATCAAGGATCCAACCTGTGTTTCCTTTGTTGTGGATTCTCCACCACTGGGCCACCAGGGATGCCCACTTTTAATTCTCTTTGTTCCTTTGTGTCTCAGCCTTCACAAAGATGCGTGTCCATGCACATGTGCACACATGTACACACGTATGCCTGCCTAAGGAAACGTATGCACACGCGCTGTACTTGGCTCTCTTTCCCTTTCCGTAGTCTCTCCACACCCTGCCTCACTTGAAGACTGAGTTTAGGTCCTTCGCGTCTAAAGTGTTTCCCTGACCTATTTGACCATCCTTTCTTCAGAAATGCTGCAGTATTGACCAGCTTTATTGACGTTTAATTAAACACTGACTTTCAGTGTTCAGGGGCTTGCTCCAGCCTCTGCACTCACGTCTGGCCGATCTGTCTTCTGGCAGGATGACGACTGGCTCCACGAAATGGAGAGAAATCTCACGGTGGGCAAAATTCCAGGACTGCCTTCAGCTAATTAAGTGATATTAGGAAGGTTGTAAATGCCACATAAAAACTGGCAGGCAAGCTGCCCCTAATGATGAGAATATCGCTTTGCAGGGAGATGCAGCTGCAGCGTCTTCATGTTTGTCTTGGAGGCACCAGCTCGTGTGTTCAAGGTGCTTCCTGATAAGCAAAGTTCAAGGTGCTAAAAGGCTGGCAGTGAATGGCACATTCATGCTTTCTGGTCCACAGACAATTAAGTGTCAGGAAGGCCGGCGGGAAGAACCAGCACTCCTATCCCGGTCGGCATATCCACAAGTGCTCCCAAGTCCAGTCCCAGACATGGTGTCGAGGCTTTGTACTCATCACCTGGTTGATCCCCAGAAACGCTAAGTGATCCAACCAAGATGCCCGTGTGTGCAAAACCCAGACACTTCATCACTGCATAACACGATCAGCGTTTAACGAATGAGGAGGGCAGGGAGATGGCTGACGGGGGCAAGGCAGAGTCTTTATCACCTGAGCCCCAAGAACTTCTCATACCAGAGTATATCCAACATGGTAACTCTTGCAGGTTATTAACAGTTATTAAACAAGTGAGAATCATAGAGAAGAACATAGCAAAGGTGAAAAACGGGAGGAAACTCTCACTCAAAAAGATGCATGGACCCTAATGTTCACAGCAGCACTAGCCATAATAGCCAAGACATGGAAGCAGCCTGAGTGTCCACTGACAGAGGAATGGATACAGAAGACGTGGTGCATTTACAACAGAGTATTACTCAGCCATAAAAAGAATGAAATAATGTCACTTGCAGCAACAAGGATGTATCTAGAGATGATCATACTAAATGAAGTAAGTCTGACAAAGATAAAACATCATATGATGCCACTTTTATGTGGAATCTAAAGAATGATACAAATAAACTTACTTACAAAACAGAAAAAGACTCCCAGAGGTAGAAAACAAAATTACGGTTACTGAAGGAGAAAGGTAGGGGAGGGATAAATTGGATAAACAGATAACACTACTGTATATAAAGCAGATACACAAAGCAGAGGGTGGGACAAACTGAGAAAGTAGCATTGAAATTTATACATTGCCATGTATAAAATAGAGGGGAAGTTTGGCCTTGGAGTACAGAATGAAGCAGGGCAAAGGCGAACAGAGTTTTGCCCTGAGAACCCACCGGTCATAGCAAACACCCTCTTCTAACAACACAAGAGCTGACTCTACACATGGACATCACTACATGGTCAATACTAATACTGAAATCAGACTGATTATATTCTTTACAACTGAAGATGGCAAAGCTCCATACAGTCAGCAAAAACAAGACCTGCAGCTGACTGTGGCTCATATCATGAGCTCTTTATTGCAAAATTCAGGCTTAAACTGAAAAGAGTAGGGAAAATCACCAGACCATTTAGATATGACCTAAATCAAATTCCTTATGATTATACACTGAAAGTGAAAGTCGCTCAGTTGTACCCAACTCTTTGTGACCCCATGCAGTCCATGGAATTCTGCAGGCCAGAATACTGGAGTGGGTAGCCTTTCCCTTCTCCAGGGGATCTTCCCAACCCAGGAATCAAACCCAGGTTTCCCGCATTGTGGGCAAATTCTTTACCAGCTGAACCACAAGCAAAGTGTATGACTATACAATGGAGGTGATAGATAGATTCAAGGGATTAGATCTGGTAAGAGAGTGCCTGAAGAATTATGGATGGTGGTTTGCAACACTGTACAGGAGGCAGTGACCAAAACCATCCCAAAGAAAAAGAAATTCAAGAAGGCAAAGTGATTGTCTGAGAAGGCCTTACAAATAGCTGAGAAAAGAAGAGAAGCAAAAGGCAAATGAGAAAGGGAAGATCCCCAACTGAGTGCAGAGTTTCAGAGAACAGCAAGGAGAGACAAGAGAGCCTTCTCAAGTGAGCAACGCAAAGAAACAGAGGAAACAACAGAGTGGGGAAGACTGGAGACCTCTTCAAGAAAACTGGAGATACCAAAGGAACATTTCATGCAAAGAAGTGCACAATAAAGGGCAGAAATGGTATGAACCTAACAGAAGCAGGTGAGATTAAGAGGTGGCAATAATACACAGAAGAACTGTACAAAAAAGATCTTAATGACCCAGATAACCACAATGGTGTGAGCACTAACCTACAGCCAGACATCCTGGAGTGTGAAGTCAAACGGGCCTTAGGAAGCATTACTATGAACAAAGCTAATGGAAATGATAGAATTCCAGCTGAGCTATTTCACCTCCTAAAAGATGAGGCTGTTAAAGTGCTGCACTGAATATGCCAACAAATTTGGAAAACTCAGCAATGGCCACAGGACTGGAAAAGGTCAGTTTTCATTCCAATTTCAAAAAAAAGGCAATGCCAAAGAATGTTCAAACTACTGTACAAATGCACTCATTTCACATGCTAGCAAGGTAATGCTCAAAATCCTTCAAGCTAGGCTTTAACAGTATGTGAACCGAGAACTTCCAGATGTACAAATTGACTTTAGAAAAGGCAGAGGAACCAGAGATCAAATTGCCAACATCCACTGAATTATAGAAAAACCAAGAGAATTCCAGAAAAACATCTACTTCTGCTTCATTGACTACATTAAAGCTTTTGTGTTGATCACAACAAACTGTAGAAAATTCTTAGAGATGGGAATACCAGACCACCTTACCTATCTCCTGAGGAGCCTGTATGGCAGTTAAGCAGCAGCAGTTAGAACTGGACATGGAACAACGGGCTGGTTCAAAACTGGGAAACGAGTATGTCAAGGCTGTACAGTGTCACCCTACTTATTTAACTTCTATGCAGAGTACATCATGCAAAATGCTAGGCTGGATGAAGCACAAGCTGGAATTAAGATTGCTGGGAGAAATATCAACAACCTCAGATATGCAGATGATACCACCCTAAAGGCCAAAGTGAAGACAAACTAAAGAGCCTCTTGAAAGAGGAGAGTGAAAAAGTTGGCTTAAAACTCAACATTCAAAAAACTAAGATCATGGTATCTGGTTCCATCACTTCTTGGCAAATAGATGGCAAAAAGTGGAAACAGTGACAGATCTTATTTTCTTGGGCTCCAGAGTCACTGTGGATGGTGACTGTGGCCACAAGATTATAAGACACTGAAGGAAAGGTTTGCACAATCTCTAATTTGAATTTTAGTGATAAAGCATTTCACAGATGAGAAAAGTCTGGCAGTATGATTCCGCCCCCAAGGACGTTTCCTCATTTAGCTAGCACACTAAATGTAGAACTTTGGAAGTAACAGAGGTGAAGGACACGCTCTGTGGTGCTGGGGACGGTGACCGGGAGGTGAGGGCAGGACAAAGGGGACCACCCCACGCCCCCTTCCACTGTGGGTCCCGGCCTGCCGGGCCTTGAGAGCACACCCGGATCCAGAGAGCCGTAAGTGTAGATTGTTCACCTGCTTGATCACATCAGTACCACCAGGCAACACTCAGCTCGGCTGGTGTGAGAAAATTTATTCAAAGATGTATCTATGCATTAACAGCAACATGGGAAAGACCCAGATGGTAGAAGCCAGGGGTGGGGCCAGTCTCAGGTAGCTACAAACTAGACTGGGAAAAAGTCTTGATAAATTTACAATTATAGCATATAATCCAAATTAGACAGGGTGGTTTAAGACCAGTAGACGTGCCCTTCCACATTGCCATTGTACAGCAAGCCCTTCCTTGAGGCTCAGAGTTTCCACGTCCCTGAACCACTGTTCAGAGTATCAAACAGATGAGGGAACTGTCTGCTCACTGGTGCTGGATAGGTTCTACTCACACGCATGACTGCCTAGAAAGGCAGACAAACACCCTGGTGAACAACACAACTCTGCCCTCCCAGGGTGGACAGTGCTGTCTTCTGGGAAGATGGAGATTTTGGAAGGTATGTTTCCTTTCAGGAATTGCTGAATATACATGGCTTTAAAATAAGAACCACGTTTCACGAGAAGAAAACACTGCCTGTGCTGGATGTTGCTAAGGGGCCACTCAGTATTTTGCCAGCAGCACTGACCCTGCGTGCATGGTGTGCAGGTGTCTGGGGTTGGGGCTGTCTGACAGGTCTGTGTGTCGGCGTCACGAGAGTTCTGTGTGCAGGGGGAAGGTGCTTACTGTCCCCTTTCAGAATGGAGGACTGAAGGGGGAGACAGAGACATGCCTGCTGAGGAAGGTCTCATTTGGGGAAGGTAGCTCGGTCTTTCCTTTTTCTGAAATAAAGGCATGTAGAGGAGACAGAAGTCCCCTTGTCACTGCACGGAAATGCCTGGTCATCACCTCGCGTGCCCTGCCCTGGCCTCACCAGCTAACACCTGGGTGAACTCTGGGTGGGGATGGCAGGTGAGTCGGGATTATGCTTACGGTCTCATAAATTTGGTTTGCAGATTATCAGAGGTTTACGCCTGACACAATTACTCGAGGAAGTAAACACCATAAAATGGACTGCAGAACAGTTTGGATAATTCAGCACTATTATTTCATCCACCCACACAAAACCCAGGGAAGCTGTTCTCTTTCCTGACAGATGGATTTCAGAGGAGACGCCTCAGCTTGGAACGATTATTGTGGCCATGGCATAACTCTCCACACTCGTGCGGGGTTTAATGGACTTTTCTTTCCCGTCCTCAAAGAGCAGCAACTGGCACTGGCTCGAGCGCTGCCTGAGGTGTGGAGAATTTGTCAGGTCTCTCTGCCGCCTCCCTGGCCACGATGACACGGTCCATGAGCAGATTAGCTGCCCGGCCATTCTTCCTCCAGGAGCAACAAGATTCCCCCCGCCCCAATAAGAAAAAGTACCTTACTGTATCCTTGAGGGCCCGTCTGCCTTGGCGAGGCAGGGGTGGGGCGGGAGGGTGCAAGGAGTGAGGGAAGAAATGCCTTCAAAAGACGGGCATAACAACGGGCAAGTGGCTGTAACAGGGCGGCGACATGGCAGGAAGAGAGCGCGGCATTGTCCCGGGCGGAGTAATCCTGTGACACACTGCTGTCACTCAGCGCCTGGCTCCCTGCTGCGCCAGCCAGACATCAAAGGCTGCCCCATACCATCTTACATGCTCTTTATCGGCTAATCAGCCCATTCTTCCCTAAATAAAGCCCTGTTAAATCCCCTGCTCACAGGGGGACACTCGTCCTGGTGCCCATCTGCCAGCGCGGGTCAGCGGGGGCGGGAGGCAGCGGCTGGCGCGCTCCCTGGTGGCTTCGCAAGGTGAGGACAATGCCAGCGCCGAGCCCCGGCCCCCCGCCCTGTGCTCCCGGAGCGAGGTCAGCACACCCCGGCAGAGGAGGCACCTCGGCCGCAACAGTGAACTGCTGGGGTCACACTGACCTGCAGGAAGTGGGATACATGATACAAGTCTCTTACCAGTCATCACCTGGCAGCCCGATTCTTACCTCTTCAAGTGTCAGCATTTTAGAGACGGTGACACGACGGTCAGGCTTCCAGACCACTAGGCAGTCACTCCAGATCTGACTGTGAGCCTCAGGGTTTTGTCACATTCTTAAAAGTCAGTTACCACGTACAGACGTCAGCTACCCCAAACCCAAGGGCAGGAAGCTAACTCTGGTTCAAGGCACCCCAAATCTGGAAGGAGCTGGGGCACCCTTTCCCTCTGGGAGGACCCGGCTCCAGCAGAGGGGTCTCTGGCCACAGCCCCGGCCAGGACAGGCCATGTGTGGCAGCAGGCAATGCTCTGCACCTCAAAACCGCCTGGAAGAAAGCAGAGCTGGACGTGTCTCCATCTCCTCCAGGCATCAGAGAAGGGGGTGCGGAGAAACACCTGCCTTGCAGAAGTACTGGAGTGTGGTCCTATATGACAGGGGTCGGTATAAGAGAAAAGACCGAGCATCTTAAAAATTTCAAAATGGGAACTAAAATCAGGTAACCTTTTATCCACCATGAAGAGCTTCATGAGGGCCAAGCCCCTGGACAGCTCCCGCTGGGTGCTCTGAAATCCTAGCTCACCTGGCCTCCAGCTCTCTGCCCTCCAGTGTTTCATCTCGATGGCCCTTCATGCTTCAAAAGGCACAGTGACACGCGTCACAGGCCTCTGATTCTTGTGAAGTGGCTAAAAGCACAGATTTCCTCTTCCCTCTTATGGTTGAGGAAAACAAGGCTCTGAGACATTAAGCAAAGATACGGTCTGAGGCTCACAGGCTCACATCAGAACTGGAGCTGGAGCTGAAGGCCAAGTCCTGCGACTCCAAGACCAATGGCCTCCTCCTTCTGCCATTTCACAGCAGAGAACCCAGGCCCCAGTGAGGCTGGCATGTGATCAGCACTTCTTGGTGAATGTGCAAGACAGACACGGTGCGGGAACAGGTGACAGTGTGGTGCTGCCCATGGGTGCTTGGCGGCAGGGCAAGGAGGTACTGGCATTTGTAACTGACGTGCAAAAAGAAGGATACACACTGGAAGATAACCATCCAGAGCACTCGTGGGTTCTCTGAGCAATTCCCACCCACACATCACACAAGTAGTAACCACGATGCACCCAAACTCCCCGTAAAAGCAGCTCTTGGCATCTAAGATACTCTAGCTTGCACACAGCCTGGAGCTGGTACCGAGAGAACACCTATCTCTGAGGAGAGAAAGAAGAGCTCTCACAACTGCATTTTGTTGAGGGGAATCATCTCAGGGCTTTCTGAAATTGTGAAGATGGCCTCAGAGCCCAGCGTCCAACTGCTGGGCAACCCTCCTCACATAGGCTCTCCTCTCACCAGGGCCCCTGGGCAGGTCCTAAGGTGTTTTTTGGGGGGAGGGGGTGGGAGGGGAGGAGGGAGATGACACCAGTGCAGCCTCTCCATGGGAGGTTGCATGTCAGCACCACAGAGAGCAGCATGTGGTGCTGGGGGCCCCTGGAGGCCTCAACAGAGTTTCATGGACACCCCACAGTCTTCCAGGGTGGACTGCAGCCCACAGCATGTCCGGAGCTCTGACCCTGGCAAGCCCTGAGTTACTCTACCCATGGGCAGTGAAGATGGTCCAAAGAAATTTGTCTTGTAGGTCCAATAATCCCCACCATTCAGGACCCAACAGGTGACATCACCGACTTCCTGCAGATGCCTTAAAAGCATTCAGATTAGGCGTTTTCCCGGTTGATCCAAGCACTCAGCATGGTGAGAGAATCGCAGAAACCTGAGCTGGCAGAGTCTACCCTGAGCACACAGCAGCCCACCACACCGCTGCCCATCTGAGCAGAGCCCCCGACACCCACCTGACCCTCGGCCTCTTGTCCACCTTACCTTTTCAGGTTTGCTTTCTTCTTCTTCATGGCCGAGGCGCAAAGATTTTTAGGGGCATCTCTCAGCCCAAAGCTCTTAGCCATGTGCCCGAGGTGGAGCAGTCGGATGTGGAAGATATGCTTCAGCTCCCGGGGGTAGGTGGCGTAGGCCCGGATGAAGGACTGCAGGGCTGGAAGACAGTAGCGGGGCGGGGTGGGGGGTGGGGGGGGGCGGGTCAGGACAGGTCTCTGCTGCCCAGCCTAAGGCCTGTCCTGTGCAGTTCACCCTGCCAGGCAACAACGGACACACAACCAGGATGGCGTGACAGACATGAGCAACCTAAATCTACACTCACATATTTGTTTAATTCCTAAAAATAAATAAATAAGCCTACCGGCCACAGGGGAAGTCTACGGGCTTCCCCTGTAGCTCAGTCAGTAAAGAATCTGCCTACAGTGCAGGAGACCTGGGTTCGATCCTGGGTTGGGAAGAACCTCTGGAGAAGGAAATGGCAACCTACTCCAGTATCCTTGCCTGGAAAATCTCATGGACAGAGGAGCCTGGTGGGCTGCAGTCCATGGGGTCGCAAAGAGCCAGGTATGACTGAGCGACTAACACTTACTGGACACAGTGAATAAACCCAACATAACTTCACTTTAATAAACCTGATATTATCTCAGATTTTACTGTGTAGCTTATAATGAGCCTAGAAGGCGGGACCCTGTTTTCTTCCTCATTATAAACCTGGGGCTAGCACAGTACCTGGCAGACAGCATGTTTATTTTTCGGCTGCACCACGTGACATGTGGAATCTCAGTGCCCCCACCAAGAATCAAACCCATGCCCCTTGCACTGGAAGCATGGAGTCTTAACCACTGGACTTCTGGGGAAGTCCCACAGCAGGTTTTTGTTGTGCGAGTGAATGAGCAAGAGAATGCGTGAAGAAACTAAGACAGGATCGATGCATACCATTTTCTTATGAAAAATGAAGTCATTAGATCTTTACACTGGGAACACATTTTCTATTACATTTTAGTTTTCTGAATAGTTAACACAAACATGTTATAAAATCCAAAAGGTCCACAAGGCTTTATCGTGATTGTGGGTCATGTTCATTATTCCTACACGTTATTATTATTATTATAAACCCTGCCTCCACCAGGAGCCACACCTCCAGTTCCCCAGGCACAGGAATCACTGATACCAGTTCACCGTAGACTCATGAAATTTTAAAACCAAATTCACGCAAAAGCACCCAGGATTGACCAATGCAGTGTTTCTTACCCATTCAAAGAATGTATATAAAAGGAGATGAAAAAAGAATTTTAAAGTGGAGAAAGAAAAGGATGTAGTTTCTAAAAGAGCTCTCAAAACAGTCATCGATTGCCATGGGTTTAGAGCTGTTCACCAGACAGTCTAACCAGGAACGTCTGGGTTGTTTTAAAGTTAGAGAGAGGCCCCTGTCCTGGACCCCTCACTGGCCAGAGAGAAGCCAGGGGCGGCTCCCAGGCAGGCGGCACTCTGGATCCACCTTCACTGATGCTCCTTGGAGGAACCATTCTTCCATCCCTGGTTTCCCCGGAATGTGTCTCGACAACAGTGAGAGTCAAGTATCTTGCCCTTTTCTCACGAGCGCCCTTTCTCATCTGCCGACTGAGCGTCCCTGCCTTCCTGGCCCAGTTGTAGCCCCGCCCCTCTCCACCCAGTTGCTGGAAGCAGGCACCAGTCTCCCTCGCCCTCACTGTTTGAGCCACTGGACCGGCAAGTTTGCCCACAGCTTAAACGTAATATCCAGGCAGCACCTGGAGATCGGCGTTTATGAACAGTAATAAAAAGTGTCATTTTAGCAGATCAGCTCCTGGAAGGATCCTGGGAACCCATCAAAGCTCTATTTACTGAGCAAAGTGAACTCCTTTTCCCAATCGATGAGAAATAATAACCAAGGCGACTCCTCTGCACCCCTCTTGTCATCTGTGCTCACTCCCCTTTTTAATAACTGGGGACGAGGTTTTTCAAGGAAGATCTTTAATGTTTCAAATGGTCTCTGCAGTTGGGAGGGTTCTGACACCAATTCAAGTCCTCAGAGGGGAAAGTGCTACAACCACCACGACCCAGGAGACACTGCCTCTTCCCAACCCCCAACATCTACTCTAGACAGAAAGAGCAGGCTGGGACCAGGACACGCCAAAGAGTCTGCACCTTTAAAACCTCATTTACCCCAATGCTGGCCCAGGCCTCCTCATTCACACTGCCCTTGTGCTGGAGCAGATTAGAATGACTGCTCCTCTCCACACCAATCCTGAGAGCTGAGGCTGCAGAGCCTAGTCCTGGGAGATATAGGTGCTCCACTAATAGCTAATCCATCCATGTATGGATGTGAGAGTTGGACTATAAAGAAAGCTGAGCACCGAAGAACTGATGCTTCTGAACTGTGGTGTTGGAGAAGACTCTTGAGAGTCCTTAGGACTGCAAGGAGATCCAACCAGTCCACCCTTAAGCAGATCAGTCCTGGGTGTTCATTGGAAGGACTGATATTGAAGCTGAAACTCCAATACTTTGGCTACCTGATGCGAAGTACTGATTCACTGGAAAAGACCCTGATGCTGGGAAAGATTGACGGCAGGAGGAGAAGGGGACAACAGAGGATGAGATGGTTGGATGGCATCACCGACTCAATGGATATGATTCTGAGTAAACTCTGGGAGTTGGTGATGGACAGGGAGGCCTGGTGTGCTGTAGTCCATGGGGTCACAAACAGGTGGACGTGACTGAGAGACTGAACTGACTGACCGAATAGCTACGGGGAAAGGGGTCTGCCAGGAAATGGCAGAAGAGTCCTCTCCCTCGACAGGCAGGTTGTACTTCCAGGGGGCAGGAAGTGGCTCATGCTGGCAGTGGAAGGAAGTGGGGTTGTGAGGTGGAGATGGGGCGGAAGAGGAGAGGTCATGGAAGGAGACCTTTCATGAAAGGAGACTTGTGGGATGCAAGTCGGATGACGCTCCAGCCACTCAGAGCTGGTGCTCTCACTGAACCCCATTTCAGAGCCGTAAGGATGACAGGATTTAGGGAAATCTATTTCAAAATACCTTCCAAGGACATAGGACATTTTGTCCTTTTGAGCAATAAAACCAAATCTATTCTTGGACATCTGATCAGGAAGAGCAACATCTTGCGGATGATGCTTAGGGTCAAGGAGGCAGAAAGGAGCAAAACTCCAGCCTGGAAGGTGCTGCCCATCCTTGCTCCTCCCAACCCCAGTCCTGCCCCAGAGGAGCACACGTCTAGCACATTAACAGTGACAACCACCCAAAGGTAGTGGGAGAGGCGGCTTGCACCAATTCTCTTAAAGGCAAAGTGTTTGACCAAGAAGCCAGCCTCCCTCTAATCACAGGGAGGGATGATCCCTTCCGAGCCAGGCATAACCCTAACACATAACCCCTGCTCTTCGGGGAGGACCCACAAGAGGAAGTGGAAGTGGTGCCGTGCAGCTGAAGGACTCCGCTTTCTGAAATTTTTGTTCAGGAGTCTGGAGTTCAAACTTACATTACCACAATTTTTACCACTTGAAGCTCTACTCACAAGATGCAAGATGTGAGGGGGAAAAGGGCTAACTGCTTCTGGAAACTGACCATGATGAAATCCTGGATATTAGCAATAGCTTGGTCAGAAAGTACAAAAGGAAACAAATGCATACTTGGCCCAGTTTCCAGCTAGTTTTCTGGCATGAAGGCAAAACCCAGCTGCTTTTGTTAGTTATTCAGGAGGTGGGTTCTGAAATGGCTAAAGGGGAGGAGAGTCAGGGGTAGAGAATTTGCATATGGAGATAAGGAAATGCAAAAGACAGAATCAGCTCCTGGGGTATGGCAATTACAGGTCTCCTCTCCTCAAACCTCCAGAATTCAATCCTAAGAGGAGAGAAGAGCAGAGAACCTAACGCCTGCTGTGGGGTGACCAAGATGTTCTACAGGCAGTTCCCTTAAAAGGTAATGTGTTTATTTCCTTCTTAGGCCGTAAACATTGGGAGTGGCCCCACTCCAACATCCTTTGAAAAGAAGACAAGTAACCCTGCCAGCCTCTTGGTGTTAGTAAGTTCAACGGTAACGATGAAGAGACAACCCAAAACCATATTCTCTAAGGACTATTTACTGTCACTTTTACCCTGATGACCCAGACACGCTGAAACAGTTGTGGGCTCGCTAGGATATCCAAAGCACCTCTGACGCCAGCAATATAGTGCTGGTGTGGCTTTGCTTTCTTCCTCTTCACTCCAACTCTGGTATCAACCCTGTGGCCAACATTTGGTCAGGTATCCCACAGCAAGTTGAGTTCGTCTAACTTTCAACATGTGCCCAAACTCTCCCCGAGACATTCTGTTCTCCATGAGAGAATGTTCTAGTACTTCTCCAAAGGCAGGTTCTCAGGAAGAGCCTTAGGAGTTGCTGAATTCACTGCAGGGAGACACGTGAACATATTATTAGAAACCAGACTTAACTGGTTTTCTGATTACCATAACTGCCTGGGAGCCCGTCTCCTGACCTTCACCTTTACCCCGGTCTGTTCTCACCCAGCCGCATGTGACCTTCTCAGCCGCCAGACCACCTCCCTGCCCCAAGGCCTCCGCTGGCTCCCCTTTCGCTCGGGGTAGCTGGGTGCCCTGGACGCCTCCACGCCCTGCCTCTGCTGCCCCTCGCCTCCTTCTGGGCACACTGCACATGGCGCCTGCCTGGATGCCCTCAGTCAGAGCCCCAGGACGGCCCCTCTTCAGGGTTTCACTCGCATGGCAACCATCCCAACATGGCTCACTCTGCCCTTAGCCCTCCATTTCCCTCATCTGCTCTGTTCCCTCTATCACTCTCATCACCTTTCACTGGACTATTGAATTAAACTAGCTAATTATCTGGCTTTGCCAAGTCTTACTTGCGGCACACGGAATCTTAAGCTGTGGCACGAGAACTCTTAGCTGCAGCACGTGGGAATTAGTTCCTGACCAGAGATGGAACCCAGGTCCCCTGCACTGGGAGCTCGGAGTCTTAGCCACTGGACCACCAGGGGAGTCCCGAGACTCTCTATCTAATGTATGTGTAATTCATTTATTATGTTTATTACTTTCACTGTCTGCTTCCCCACTAGAATGTTACAAAGGTGACGATTTTTGTTTCTTTTGATCCCTGGTGTGTCCCAAGCACCGGGAATGGTGCCCAATTCAATAAATATTAAAGGAATTTTTTAAAAAGTTTCAGTTCATAAAAAGAAGAAAACAACAGGCTGTAGTGTTTATCTCTTGGTAAGCCAGCCCGGCATTCTTCTCCAAATCATGGGTCACTGTGGATCTCCCCGTAGCGGGGGTGAGTCTCATCAGCAAACATGGGACAGTCAGTAGCCAAGACACTCACATTCCAGCATGGAAGACATGGGGCTGTTCTGAGCTCCCCTCCCCTGCGCTCTGTTCGGGCTCAGAGTGAGCTACTGAGCCCACACCTAACGCCTGGGGCTGATTCACGCTACAAAGGCTATAAATACTGAGTTAATACCTGACCCTTCCATAAACTTCCCATGAGCTGGGCTCATAGTCTGCGGCCCTTCCTCAGCACTGCTTTCTAGTTTTTCTTTGTATTTTCAAGTAGGAACTGCTTTGGTCTAACATTTCCAGACCTTGCCTTCATCTCTGATTTCCATCTCTACAACTCCTACCGACGTGCCGTATCTCGTCTATCCAGTTTTCAAAGAAAGAGGAAAATGGGTTTCGGAGACCTAAGTTGCTGGGTCACAGCTCTATAGACCTGACGTAAGCCAAGATAAAGCCTCATTTGTGCAAAACGCGAGGATGGATGAAATTAACATTTAATATCACTTTAAAGCCTTCCGTGCCTGCTTCCAATCCCTGCAGAATTAGGGAGATTGAAGGCTTTTGCTGGTGAGCAGAGCTGCCTGGTTGGCCTCCCAACCTGTCAGGGGGCATGTGGGTTGAGGTGGGACAATGCCCGGTCTGGTTATCCATCTACAACCACCCAAGAAATTGACCAACCTTTCTTGGCCCCGGAGACCGTCTCCTCACTGGAGTGCACGTAATCTTCAAACAGCGTCTGCAAGACCGTGGCTCGTTCCCGGATTTCCTGGGGGCCAGCGGCGCGGGATTTCTGGGAAGGTGACGGAAGGATTAGAGGACAGACAGTCAGAGTCAGGAATAATGAAGCGGTTTATAATAGATTTAATAACAGTAAAATCACACAGTAACCACCAAGGGGCCACCAAGGGTAATCCTTTCAATATTACTAGGGAAGAAAAGGGAGTGATAAAGATGTTAAAGTCAAGCAAAGATGAGGATGGCTTTGTGAGGGAGCAGGTCGAGTCTCTTATTTATTTACTTGTTTACTTTTCTTCCTGGCCTCTTATCACGCGTGTTCAAAGTGAAAGTCTATGGGAGACACTTTGGAATTTTCGAAGTCCAATTCAGGCCTTTAAAACATGATGGGACAGAAGCGGTTTTCAGAGGAACCTTGTATGTCCCACTAAGGCTTTCAATCTGCTCCCTGCCTGGTATTCATCGGTGGAGCCCTGGACATTCCTATCCAAGAGCAACCCACAGCAACCTGCCCACAACATGGTCTGTCCCTGAATCACAGAGCACATGTCCTCACTCCTGAGAGGTCCAGACTCTCAGTGTTCCAGAAACATTCTTGCAGCCCAGAGCCCTGTGCCCAGGAACCCACGGAGGACTGGGCTGCTCCAGCCAACCATGCGAGGCCACCGCCATGGATCTCTGCAGCCAACCGTCCCTCTGTAAGAAGTCATATTTGTATGCACAAAAGACCCTACAGGTGGAAAATGTGAATAAAACCAAAACTTCATTTCTTTTCAGCCTTTAGCAACCCCAGAGAAAAGATTTCCTTTCTTTACATCCCCCCGAAAACACGTGGCTTGTGTCATATCTTGACACGAACGCTGTCTCCTGAATATGAAACTGAGAATCAACAGAACCCAAACTTGGCTAATCCGCCTTCCCAGAGGTGTTGATCCTTTGGATGGTGCTAATGAAGCTCCAGCCCTCCTCACCCACCACACCCGACGTGGGTCACCAGGAGAAAACCTGCATGAGACCCAGTTCATGTTCTTTTTAACTCCCATAGAGGACAGGGGGCGTGCTCCGGGGTCTGCTGACCGCGCCTCTCGCAGGCACCCTGGCATCTTTCACGGTTAAAGCTGCTGGAGGAAGACTAAAGGGTGGGGCGGGGGGAGAAAAAGCCTCCTTCTTGGGGGCAGAGTTTGTCTCTGTATTAATAGAGACTTAACAACCTGAAAATGTTTTTAGTTTAGTCAAATCATTCCTGCTATCTGTTTGGTTGATGACAGTCTAGCTGATTTCACGGTACATGGTCCCCCTAAGGGTTTTATCCACTCAAATGTCAAGAGAAAAGTCACTCAGGAGCTGTGTTACGAAAGTGGACATTTGCTGTTGTCATTAACAAGGATTTTTTTACCCTCTTAACTGATGTGAAATGCAAACTTCTTTCTTGCTGTCCTCCTTTCGTTAAGCCACCTCAGCAACGAGACTGTCACCTTCCTTGCGCTTTTTTTTTAATATGAATGTGAAATTAGCAAGGATGCCCTTTCCCCTGGCGGACAGAATCCTCTGTTATTAAAAAGTAAAGCACTTTAATAATGAAAACTTTTTCCTCTTTTTCCTGTGTTTTAACTGTTTAAAATTAATGAGAAGGGCAGAATGGTTGTCAAAGCGATATTGAAAGCCGGGCAGCCAGGACCGAATAAGCACAAAAATCCCTCCAGAGTGTTAAATAAACAGAGCTCCAGCCCTCTCCAATCCCTCTGTTGGTTATTGTATACATTCTGTAACAGCTCTCAGAATAGATCTGAGAGCCAGGGAGGCAGAGAGGTTTCAGAATTCCAATAAAGGCCTCAAATTAAAGACAGCCTGGTGCGAATTCCAGGAGAAAATTAAAGAGACCTCAAGCTTAAGTGACAGGTGACTTGCTTCTGTGTCACAACTGTCAGGGGATTTAGTGATAATATGGCAATATATTACAAAGGGCTTTTCTTATTCCCCCCTTTAGGTTTCAAAATGAGGCATCTTTTCTTCCCAACCAAAAAAAAAAAAAATTACATATACACATATATATAATGTGTGTATACCAGTAAAATACGTAGAAAAAAGGCGATAAAACTAGGTTCGCACATTTGAAATGATGAGGTCAGTTTTAGTAGAATATAAGAAAAAGTTAATGGCAGGAAACATCATACACTGAAGAGAAAGCAGGTCTTAGTCCCCCCCGCCCCTTGCCACTTCCAGAAATACTTTATTTTAAAATTGCCCCTCTTGAGAATGAACGAGGTATTTTTCCGTTGTCTTCTGGGGAGGACAGTCTAAATTTAAACTGAAGACAGAAGGGGCAGAGTCAGGCAGCACCGGCTCAGCCCCAGACAGGGAAGAAGCTCCCATAATGAGGGGGTGAGACCCCAGAGGGCACATCTCCGAGGACCGGCCCCCCCAACCCTCAAAGACACAGACTTAGTCCTGCTTAATGAAGCAGCTCGCAACTAGCAGACGGTGGGTGGTTTAGGAAAAAAACATTTCCAAAGGTCTAGACACACTCAGTGCTCTGTGTCTGTAGAGACTTTCTGGTCTTGGGAAGAACAGACAATCCACAAAAACTAGACGATGGCTAGTGATCTTATTTTAATCTTTCATGATGCCAAGGAGCTTTCTGTTAGGATGAGCTTATAGGTGTATCTCATTGGACAAAAAAAACTTTTAGGAAGAATATGTTTGGGTGTGTGTTTATAATGTAGAGATGGAAATTCATGCCTATCAAGAGTCAACAGATGAGTACAAGACAGCTGGGCGGGGTTATTTTTGTTGTAAAAAGTTTTAGGTGGGAGCAGTTGGGGTGGGGGACTTTTTTTTATCTGAAGCATGTGTTTTGACATTGCCAACTTCTAAGGTATTTTTAAACTAAATGGAAGGATTTTGTTTTAATCACTGTACTGCCAAGCTGAATTTTACCTCCATAGTCCCTAGAACCTTCTGAGCACGTCCCAGTCAAGTTGAAAGATCAAATTTATTCTCTTTGTAGGTGGGTGAACATTCGCACGCCCAGACGCAGCTATATATATTTTATATACCTAAATATGAAATATACATTTTACAGATGCTTCACTCGCTTGCTTTCTGTTCACGGAAGCCCTAAAATGTATGTGCCAGAGAGACATTTACAATGGCCTTCAACCAAGCTGGGTGAGGATGGGCTTCATGATGAGGCACCTGGCTCAGCATGAAGGCCCAGCCACCGCACCCACCTTTGTGTGCCAGGCACTGGCTGGTACGCCAGCAAGAACTGCCCACATCAAAGATGCCAATTAGGGCACTGCATCTTTCAGGCAAAACAGAATCAAAAGTTGTGTCCAGCATTCACTTTATTCTCTTTACCATTCATAGGATTCACGCACATAATACACTCTTGAAGGCAGTAACCTACATAATAATCAGTAATGCAGTCAACTGAGTTTTTGTTTTGCTTTGTCCTGTGAATGAAAGGTAAATTTGGGCAAACAGGTGGTGCTGATGGATGTGACATCTAGAACCTGGCATGACTAGTTGAGTTTTCTAAGTTAACCAGTTAGTTATTTTGGCGTGGTAGAAGCCTGGCCTTACTTAGCACTTTTTCTCTTTCAAAGATCACCAGACCGTAAAAATATCGAAACATCATGTCCATCAAGGCAGCAGTTCAGGGCGGAGGTGAGCTCACATGACCCACAGTGCTCCGTGTGTTGTTTTATTTAAACCTCACAGCGGCCTGGCAGGACAGGTACTAGAGACGTCCTCCTTCTCCAGGGGGGAAACCCAAGCTGGGGAGGATCTGCCCCAGGTTGCAGAATGACTGACTGTGAAGCCAGGACTCGGGTCCGAGCCTGTCGGACTCTGGGCCCCGCCTCCCACCCACCATCTCAGGAGGGCTCCTCAAGCCCCAGCTAGCCTTCCAGGCTGGTCTCGAGCCACAGAAAAGGCTTAGGGAGAGGAACTAGGGCCGCCAGCCACAGGGCGGATGTTTACAGAATGGCTTGTTTCCGAGAGAGCAGAGGAAGGTTCTCTTGCTCTGGGGAAGAGTTCTACAGGAGGCGCCCTGTGCCCGTCCACAGCCTCCCCAGAGATACTCGGAGACACACGACCATCAGCACCCAGGACAGAACTGGGCTGTGCTTAGGGGATAAATACTGAAACCAGAGCCAGTCCTGGCAACAGTGTAAGTGAAGACAAGGTTATTGAAACCTTCACTATCTCCTTCACTATCTCCTTCACTAATTTTGCTGCTTGCTCTTCATTCCGGAGAACGGTCAAAGTGAAAGTCGCTCAGTCGTGTCTGACTCTTTATGACCCCATGGACTGTAGCCTGCCAGGTTTCTCTGTTCATGGAATTCTCCAGGTAAGAATACTGGAATGGGTGGCCATTCCCTTCTCCAGGGGGTCGTCCCCAAACAGGGACAGAACCCAGGTCTCCCACATTGCAGGCAGATTCTTTACCGTCAGAGCCACCAGGGAAGCCAAGTGCTAATTTTCCACTTAGTGTGAAACTGCAAAAAAAAGGCACTGGGCTTCGTGTCAATGAGTCTGAGCTTCAATTCCATATATGCTTGTGCTGCTAACTGATGTGATATTATAATAATAATAAATACACTTCAGTCCCTGTGTTGGAACTCTTGGGTTATTTTTCGCTCAATTCTTCACTCTCCTTCTGAGAAGAAAACTAAAATTATCTCAGTTGTACACAGGAAGAAACTGACCCTAAGGTCTAGTCCTGGCCTGAAGCCACACAGCTGGTGAGATGAGGATTCAGGCCCAAAGGCCGTGCTCCTGACCACTGGGCTATCCCATCCTCAGACAGCTCCCCGGGTGCCCCTGCTCAGCCCACAGAGCTGTCCTGGGGCTGTAATTACACAGCTGTGGAAACATCTGGAAAAACAGAAAATAAACCCTGCCCCCTAACTAGAATTTGCAGTAGTTTCTGAAGAACAGAGAAGTGTGCCAAGACCCATGAGTCTCTATAGTTTCCAGCCAGTTCTCACGACAACAGTCTATTATTATGGGATGGCCTGAAGGCCTGGGGGGGCCAGACCCTCTGTAGTGAAATATCACTTAATATAACAGGTTGATCAACCAAGTCCTTAATAGCTTTTCTTGTTCATGGGGATTGTTGCTGTGGTACCATTTACTGCCCAAATTTCACCTCTATGAACACAGCTGCTTAGTTGCTCAGTCATGTCCAACTCTTTGTGACCCCATGGACAGTAGCCTACCAGGCTCCTCTGTCTATGGAATTCTCCAGGCAAGAATACTGGAATGGGTTGCCACTGCCTTCTCAGGGGCGCTTCCCAACCCAGGGATTGAATCTGCGTCTCCTGCATTCGCAGGTGGATTCTTTACCCAATGAACCACCAGGGAAGCCATGAAAACAGCTAACGTTACCCAATCTAGAAAGCATTTTAGTTTCATTTACTTGCCTAATTAATACTGAATGGAGGCTTGCTGGTATCCCGTGAAGGACAGGTGGCCTGCTTTCACACCAGAAGGACCCACAATTATCAGTGCACCCTCACGGATATTCCTTCAGCTCTCTAAGCCTCAGTTTTCTCATCTATGAAGTGGGAGAGTAACACCCGCCTTGTGGGCTGCTGAGAGGCTAAGACGGGACCAAGTGTGGGAAGAGCTCATCAGCACAGAGCCAGGCCCAGAACACACGCTGGGCAACAGACATCTGCTCCTCTCCTCTCCTTAGTGCACTTCTGCAGGTTCTCTCTGGAACAGGACAACTTAAATCGGGGTCAGGCAAACAGACTCCTTGCCTCGGAGAGAATACTGATCCAAATAAATACATGTACTAACGCACAAAAGAGACTCTTAAACTTCACCTATTTGGCTCCGATTTTCCAGTCTATCCACAGGCATCGGGGTAGAGATGCAAAAATATCCAAATATTAAAATTTCATGGACAAAATTATACAGAGCAACACTACACACACACAGATACACACACACAAGTCTAGGTGGTAGATCTAGTAACATGGTAGAGGGGAGTGGAAGTGCTTCCGAGCAGGGGGAGGCCTCAGAAAGAAGCAGGAAAGGCTGTCCGGGGAGGCCTGTGCTGCTCAGGATCTCCATATGGAAGTGCTCAGATGATAAAAATTCTTCTTGCTAATGACCTCAACTTTACTCTTCCTCTGCGTATAGTACACGTTAGAAAATGGATGAACTAAGTGTGTCTGAAAGGAGGTTCTGAGATATTTGCTTTTCCACGCGGTCCTGGGTGGATGGGGCAGGCCAGGTGTCCGTGTGGGTAAGCTGGAGGGGGACCACCAGGGCTGAGCATGGAGCGCTGCTGCCTCCAGAACCTTTCTGGCCGGGGACGAGCCCTCCTTTTGGGGAGACTGCTGCCGCCTGGCAGACACCCAGGGCGGACGGGGGCCCATTAACTGGATGGGCCAGCAAATGCATCCAGAAGCAAAGAGAGAGAAACGCCAGCAAGATGTGGCCTCGTCTAATGTTCATGGTCCCGAAAACACACACTTTACTCGCCAGTGGTAGGGAGTGCCCAGTACTCAGAGTCGCTGCCTCCCCACACCAGATGAGTCACGTCTGTGAGCAGCAAGCACAGTCAACAATGAAACTCACCTGGCTTCCCCCTCGTCTCCCTTTAAAACAATCATCCTTTGTCAGAACAGACAAAATGTCTTCCATCTTCACCTCAGAAACGCTGTAAAAAGAAGGACATATAGAGGTAAGCTTTTTATTCTTCCAGAAACATTATTCTATCAACTGTGATGCATAATATTGGCCTCTCTTCTGGCTAACCAGATATAAAGGAGAAGTGACACTTGGTCACAGGAAAGGGAATGTTTTCCTAACCTTTCAGGAATTCGGAAGGAAGGGGACTCTATGACATTAGAGGGACGGAAGGGTGACATTACCACCAATTCTCATCCTCCCGGATACATGTACATAGGCTACGTTTAGAATCTCTTTTATGGGGATCACATCATTATTTCTTAATAAATCTGGAACACTACAGAGGCCTGCTTATTGACATATTACCTGGACTTGAACAGAAGGCAACAAGCCAAAAAAACATTTCCGACAGTCCCTTTCGATAAAGGAGGTGGCTGAAGACCCTTAGTCGGGTAAACAAACGCCTGAAAGTGAACAGGTGGCCAATGTCTCCCGCTGACAGCGCCAGAACTCTGTCCTAATCTACCCCGAGGGACCTTCCTGACTGTCATCCCTGAATTACTCAAGGGTGAGAACCAAATGACCTCTGGCAAATGTATAGAGTTATGGGCTAACAGCTGAAACAAGAACTCAGGCTTCACTGTGAATGGGAGCCACGAGGAGCCAGGATGAGACGCTGCAAGCAGCCTCTTGGGGGAGTCTGGACAGCACACTGTCCCCCTTGGCTCTGGAAGGCCCCAGCCTTTGTCCTGAAGAAGGGCACAGAGCAGAGTCCTGAGGCAGAGACAAGGAGAACAGACTTCCCAGGGAAGAAGGGAGAGGGAAGGAAGAGTTCTAGGGCAGGAAAACAGATTCTAAAAAGATAAATGACTTTCGGGGCTTCCCTGGTGGTCCAGTGGTTAAGAATCCGCCTCCCTCCGATGCAGGGGGCGTGGGTTCGATCCCTGGTCAAGGAACTAAGATCCGACATGCCACGGGGCAATTCAGCCCTGGGGCCACAACTAAAGAAGACCCTGTGAGGCGCAGAGAAAAGCCTGCGTGCCACAATGACTCAGCGCAGCCAAAAAAGGAAAAATGCTTTTCTTGTATGTTTTGTTTTTTTTCAAAATTTAACAGCAAATTAGAATGTGAATGGCAACCTCTTCTGAGAGAGAAGACAACCCTCACTCCCTCCAAAAGGTGACTCTGACAAAGCTATGAATGAATACGTCACGTCTCTGACAGCGATGTACCTGCGCTGTGTCACCGCTTCCCCAAAACGCCCTCAGTCCCCAGCCCGCACCACTCCTTCTCGGCTGCCAGATTCCGGAAATCTTTTCACGGCAGTTAAGACTCAACCCGAGAAGGCGAGGTACATGCAGAGAGGGTAGGAGCTGGGGAAACTGTTCATAGTTTCCTGGAAAATCTATTTTTTCACGTGGGAGAAAAATGTTATGGCTATTGAATTTGCCTCTTATTCATGCCTGGAAAGCTGGAGCAAAGTAAAAACCGGAGCCCAGTCCTGTCTTTCCCTTTGTCCAGCTGCCTTGCCTCTATTAAAAAAAAAAAAAGAAGAGGAAGAAAACAAAAGGAAAAGCAATGTAAAAACTTGGGGTCAGATCCTGAAGTGAGGAGAAAGAAGGCAGGTACAGCGTTGTTCACCACCAGGGATACAGAGAACCACAATGCCAGAGGAAGGGGCAGTTTCCTCAGGCACACGGGAGTACTGTCGTGTAGCCGGGCGCCGCTCGTGGGCTGCGGTGGAGCACTGTTTACCCGAGGTGAGCAGGAGCCCGGGCTGGCCCGGAGAGGTTCACAGTGTGAAAGAGCCTCCTCCTTGTCTAAGACGCCACTACTTCTGAGGAACAGAGCAAATCAATTCTGCCTATGTATGGTTCTATCAACAGCCCTGAGTCACCCCCACCTCGCTTTGGAGAGAGAGCGCGGGATAAATTCAAGGAACTGTCTTTCTTAAGCCTGATCTAAGAGACACGCATTTCAAGGAAGCTTTCCCATTTTAATAAACCTACGGTGACTTTCATTAGAAAAACGTTCAAAGGAGAAGTGGGGAAAAGTGAAGAAGTTGGCAAATACCAAGAAGTCACAAGGGTGCAAAGACGAACTTCTGAGTATCCACTCAGAGGCGGCATGGCCCGGGTCTCTCGCTCCCTCTGCTGAAGTATGTTGTCAGGGCCAGTTCCGTGGCGCTGGGGGCGTGGAGGTGGGTGGCAATTTGCTGTGATGGCCCTTGCTGCCGCCTGCCTTCCTGAATTTTCCCTGTAATTCATCAGCCACCCCAGCATCCCACCGCCTGGCTCTCAGGTCCTCAGGCACCAAATAGGCACATACTCCTTCCTCTTCCTTTTTTTTTTTGATATTTAGATGTGTACCTTTTGGATTTCAAAAATCTTCAAGTCTGCCTTTTCCCACAGCACACTTTGGAATGACTTATTAGATTTAATTTTATTGTATGAAGTCAAAGAAACAGTCTGCATACACTTCCTCTGCAGACAGCCCTGCCTTGAACAGAAACCGGCACGTGTAACAACGCTCGGCAGTACCACAGCAGCAGACCCGATCACACTCAGGGTGACTAGAGCTCACCCACAAAATAGCCAGGGGTAGCAGAAGTAGTAGTCTTTTCTCACAAGGGAAAAGACGCGCGCCTTTCTGAAATAAACAAAAACCACTCTTTGACCTGACAGTAAGAGATGAGAGAACCGAGAGGAAAGCTCAAACTTTCATTCGGACTCTCCTGACGTGACCCCCTGGACCCATCGGGGCAGGCCCCGGCCTCCCCAATCCTGAGGCGTGGGGAGCGTGTTTTCTGAGGAAGCTGCACCCCATGAACCATCACACCGGCAACCTTGACAGTGCTTGAGAGTGCTGCAGTTGGCTGAGACGCGGGGCGGGGAGTGGGGTGCTCCCCGTGGGGACAGCCACGCACAGTTCTCCCGTCCAAGAGGGCGGCCAGGGCATGTCAGTGCAGATGGCGAGGTGACGGCGTTCCCAGTCCTGCACTTCAAGAGGAAAAGCCTTGCTACGTAAAACACAGGCTGGGCGAGGAAACCACCCAGGAACACGACCCTCCAGTGAGCTACGCTGTGCACCGCATCACCGCATGACGTCACAGCGGCCGGCCACTCTCGTGCCCAGCGTGCACTGGGCTGCCAACCTGTGCTCCAAACATGCTCTTGGCATCACTGTGCTTTGAGCAGAGGAAATGCATGAACCTAAGTAGATGAGTGTGAGTTTTTCACACATGCGTTTTGAAGCCCATTTTGAGGGCCTATTACTCCAGGTGCTGGAGATTTTACAGAAAACGTGACAAAACCACCTCGTCTCTAGGGCCCAGGTCAACACTTCCTGCTTTCATCAGGATCGCCTGGCCAGCTTGAGCTGCTGCCCTCCATCTTTGTCCTTGCTCAGGAAGATCGGGGTTGGATGGAAGCCCCCGGCCCAGGTTCCAAGCTGCCGAGCCCCATGGGGTCCCCAACCCAGGCGGAGGGAGGGGGACTGGGGCTTCACGCTGGGGGATGTGAGACACTGCCATCTGACTGGGCGCCCTTGCCCCCAAATGTGGGGTGTACAATAATTCACCCGCTTGGAACGGTTTCCTCTCTTGGCACACTTTCCAGGAGGAGGGAAAGTGATGAGTCCAAAGCATCATTTTTCTCACAGATAAATCACCTCTAAAGTCCAAAATGTTAATGAACTGCAGGAGACAAAACTCAGTGACTATAAGAGACCTCGGGGAGCTGGCTGGGAGGGTGGTGCACACTCACTTCACAGTAAGAGCGATGGAGTGCAGACCTCTCCCTGAAAGAGAGACGGAGTGCAACCGCTCATTCCCTGACTCGGAGCGGCAACGCGGGGAGAGCTGTCATGTGCTGGCGGCATGAAGGGTTTTAGTCTTTGCCACTGGCTATCCTGGGACTCATTGAGGGATCACAAGGGTTAATGGCTCTTCGTCAGCTTACAAGGCCCAGCCACTGTAAGAAGCGACAGAAAGTTAATTAGGAGAGATCAGCGGAAACCCCGTTCAGGTTTCTGACTCACTTGATTTTGTGAGAAGCCAACGAGTTGACATATTCTGCCTCCGAAGGAGCCAAGACGAGCAGGCTGCTCCCATGGCAGCCAATCCGGGCCGTTCTCCCAATCCGGTGGATGTATTCGGCAGGTGAAGACGGAGCGTTGTACTAAAAGAGGGGCACGAAAATGAAGGCATTCACAGATCAAGGGATTGCCATTAATTGGAAGTGCAATACCCCTCACCTGCCTCCAGGTATCCCAAGAATTAAATCCTGGTGCTATGGTTACCCCACCACCATCACAAGGAGAAGTCACTCAACCCTGAAACTCCCGGCTTCATTGGAAATAACAAGGCTCCAACACGCCAACAGGAACAGTGGCCAAGTTTCAGATAAACGAGACATCTTCCCGTCCCAATATCTCCTTTTTAATTTCACTTCTCCACAGGTCTCCTCGCTTTCCTATTTGCATCTTTTCACGGAGGTGACTGGGCAAGGTGAGAATGCAGGCAGGATGGCCGCACGACCTTGGCCTACTTCCTCGAGAGACAGAGCAGTGGGGCTGCGGGCACAGAAGATGGCGCACACGGTATAGAGGGATCGGGTCCCAGCGCCTCGCTGCAGGCCCCCCAGTCCCCGTGAAGCGGGGCTGCAGGCGGATTCAGAGGTAGGTTCCCTTCCAAAGGGACACACTCTGCTCCTGTGGACAGCATTCCTGGCCCGGGAGACAGGCAAATGCTCGAATTCAGCAGAATGGGCATGCTCCCTGGCAGTAACTGGTCATCATTAACGCTAACTGACCCTGCACTCATTCTGCCCTTTTGTCCTTTGCTGCTACCCGGCTCAAACACCATGGGCTGAGATGACCACGGTGGCAGGCCAGGCATATTAAACTAATCCATACCCACAATTACAGGGGGGCACTCAATGATCAATTCTATGTGGCTTGTCTCCCACACATTAAAATCATCCTTCCTATTTCACATCTGCCCTGTGGCCGGCAGGAGAGAAGACACAATGCCTCTGGTCGCAAAGTCATTGTGTGCGGTGAGCAGAGCAGATCTCTAGCCAGTGACAATCCTGCAATTCCACTAAAATGTGAATCAACTATGACTCACGTAAACAGGGCATGTGCCCCCTGGCCCTCTCACAGAAGGGCTTAAAAATACCACTCTGCAGACTAATGAAAAGAAAAAACAAAACTGAAACCACCAGGCTCTAGGGCTAATGCCCGTACCCTCTGGCAAGGCGGCGAAGGCTGGAGGTTTGCGTAAGATGCTGTCAGGGCCTTAATTGCCCCCGCAGGTCAGTGTGCACCACAGCTCTCAGGACAGCCGAGCCAACTGTCTTCCCGACACAACGAGGCCTCCCAGGGGCCCAGTGGTTTCCGTTATTTTCAGAGTGCTGAAACTCGGGGTGTGACACGCGTTTGTCTGGGGGCTGGGGAGCCCGCCCCTCCTTCCCGCAGCTGTGCAGCCTGGAGGCTGAGCTGTGGTGGTCGGGGGGCTGGGGTAAGGAGAGACAGCAGGAGAATGGTGCAGATCAGGCTGGTGGCTGCCTGGGGACCAGGCAACACCCAAGAGGATCTTAATAATTACTCTACTTAGAGCCAAAGCATCTACTCATGATCGTAGGTTCCGGCCTCAAGCCTGCGCGATAACGACGAGAGAGGTTACCTGGACAATCCATGTGACTTGAGGGAGATCCAAGCCCCGAGCTGCAATATCCTTCAAAACAGAAAAGAACAAAACATGGCTTAGGATGGAGTTTCTCAACCTTTTTGGGGTCCTGGGCCCATTTGATGATCCAGTGCAAACACTGAGGGCTCATCCCTGGGAATGTGCACAGGCGTGCATACAACTTCAGGAACCCACTGGTGTCCACCTGTGGGTAAAATTCTGCTTTAGGGATGAGTTCTACTGAACCTGTGGTGAGGCAGCCACAACCCACTTCACTGCAAAGTATCACCTGCACGCAGACCGGAGAACTGGAACGAGTCACGGGCTGCTGTGTCGTGTTAAGAATTCAGAGAACTGCTGGCATGTTTTACATTTTATCTGAAACACCCCTTTATGGTGAACACGGTCATGGGTTATTGCCCATGCCTGGTCTTATCAGCAATGCTGAGCGATAATGTGCTTTGAGGCAGGATTCTGGAAGGTCACCCCGAGGTACGTCCTCATGGGGGTGAGCCCCAGAGTCACTGACCAAGGACGCTGCTCATGGGCCTTGGAGAGCAGGAAGGACCGAACGATGCTCCCTCTTCTGATAGGTGGTTACAATCAGAACACCGGCCAGAGATTTAAACAGACAGACACAAAGTATAAAAGCAATGGAGACTGCTTTTTTCCTTTGAGCTGGCCACTGTCTCAAGAGCAAAGACTCCGCTCTCTGGTATGTCTGGCCACTCTGGCAGGGAGACTGGAAAATGGGAATCTTTCCATCTTTGGCAGTAAACACACAGCCAGCATCCACCTCCAAGGGCAAGCCACACCAAGAGCAGCCCCAGGCAGCAGGCTCTGAGCACTCGCCATACATGAGAACACTGTACCTGCGTCATCTAGACTCATCGTCAAAATAACGCCTCAAAACAGAGGGGAACCAAGATTCAGAGAGGTTAAGTAACTTGTCCAGGGACACAAAGCTAACAAGCAGAGGGTAGCCCGCCCACCCAAGTCTGCTCTTTTCCAAGACCAAATTACACTGCACGGTTCCGCCATCAAAGAAGATGCTGTGTCCCGTATACACGGTGGGAATGCAAAATGGTGAGGAATCTGGGGATATCCAGAAAAATTACACATGCACTTGCCCTCTGACCCAGAGCGATCTCCCCTCTAGAAATCCATCCCAAAGGTACACTGGTGAAAACGTAAATGACCGATGCACAAGGCTATTCATTTCAGCACTGCTTATGACTGCTGGTCTGGTGAACACCCCAGTGTCCAGCAGGAGACAGGCTGAATAAAACATGGCAATAACCACCACACAGAACAGAGCTACAAAAAGATGGAGGCGCCACCACACTGATATGGAGAACGTCGGGGCTACATTTTGAGTGCAAACAGTATGCTTTTGCATAAGGAGTGGAGAAAATACAAATATACTGGGCTCATATTTCAAAAGGAAATACTGGAGGGAAAAACCCCAAAGCTTATCAAAATAGTGAGCTACAGGGAAAAGAAGAGAACGGGGGGGAGGGGACCAGGATGGGTCCTGTACGCCGTTAAGGCCCTTATAATTTTAACCCTGAGACCATGTTTCAATGCAATTAAAAAGGAAGACAAGCTGCTGTCATGCAACAGGAAGGACAGAGCGTCACCCATGACATATTCTTGCCAAAACACAAACAAAATCCTAAGACTGGAATCTAAACGAATGTCCACACCTACTGCGGGGAGGGAAGAACAAGGTAAACAGCACCTTAAGGACACAACTAGGCAAATGCGGGATGCGGGGTATTTATTCTAAAGAACAACAGTCTTTCTTCAGCTAAAAAATCCAGGGAACAAAAAGGAGGGTAATAAAAATAGAAGACTTCCCTGGTGGTCTGGTGGTTAAGAATCTGCCTTACAATGCAGGGGATGCGGGTTCAATCCCTGGTCCAGGAACTAAGATCCCACATCCCATGGGGCAACTAGCCTGCAGGCCACAACTAGAGAGTCCGTGTCCTGCAAAGATTCTACGCGCTGCAACTATGAGGGGGCTGAAGCACCCAAAGAAATACATAGAAGACGTTAGGCAGATGGATAAATGGACAGACGGACAGACACTCCAAGAACACCTGGAAGGAGGTTCACCAAACTGTCAGCTGTGGTTATCCCCGGGTCCAGAGGCTTGGGGCCATTATAGGCTACCGCTCCAGTATACTTGGGCTTCCCTGTGGCTCAGCTGGTAAAGAATCCACCTGCAGTGCAGAAGACCTAGGTTTGATCTCTGAGTTGAGAAGACCCCCTGGAGAAGGGAACAGCTGCCCACCCCAGTGTTCTGGCCTGGAGAGTTCCATGGGCTGCATAGTGCATGGGGCTGCCAAGAGTCGGACACGACTGAGTGGCTTTCACTTCCACTCTTTGCAGTTGCCTGTGTTGTCTGCTTCGTTTTTCTTTTGACAATGAATGTATATATTATTAACCCCATTTTTATTATAGAAAAATTTAAACCTACAAAAAACCCACAAGAATAGTACCACGAACACTTGTCAACCCTTCCCCCCGATTCACCAACTGCTAAACTGTCACATCTGTTTTTTCCTCTCTGTACAGTCACATTTTTCAGAACCCCCCGAAAGGAAGTTGTAAACATGATGACATCTCGCCCCTCAAACCTCAGCACAGATCACCTCAGTAAGAGGACATTCTCCTACCAGTCGCAACACTGTGGGCACACCCAAGAAACTTAGAATAACTTTATTTTCCAATAATCAGCCCATCTTCAAGTTTCACAATCTGTACCTAAGATGATTTTTATAATAGGTCAGTGAAAAAGTAATTGTGATTTTAAGTCATTGTAACTAGGCTCAAACACATCTTTATTAATCAAAATAGGAACCACTGAAATCAACACATTTTTGCCAATGAGAAATAAGTTTGTTTATTCCTGTAGTGTAAAAATTTGTGCTTCGGGATTCAACAAACTCTTGGAAAGCATTCTCTGCCTTCTGTTGGTTGTGGAAGTGTTTTCCCTGCAAAAACTTGCCGAAATGCTTGAAGAGGTGGTAGTTTGTTGGCAAGAGGTCAAGTGTACATGGCGGATGAGGCAAAACTCCGTAGCCCAATCTGTTCAACTTCTGAAGTGTTGGTTGTGTGATGTGTGGGCGGACATTATTGCAGAGAACTGGGTCCTTTTTGTTGACCAATGCTGACTGCAGATATGGCAGTTTTCTGGACATCTCATCAATTCGCTGAGCATACTTCTCAGATGGAATGGTTTCACTGGGATTCAGAAAGTTGTCAATCAGACCAGTAACAGACCATCAAATAGTGACCAGGACCTTTTTTCGGTGCAAGTTTGGCTTTGGGAAGTGCTTTGGAGTTTTTTCTCTGTCCAACCACTGAGCTGGTTATCACCAGTTGTCATATAAAATCTACTTTTCGTCATACGTCAGAATCTAATCGAGAAATGGTTCACTGCTGTTGCATACAGTAAGAGAAGATGACACTTCGGAATGATTAATTTTTTTTGATTTGGGGTTAGCTCATGAGGGACCCACTTATCAAGCATTTTCACCTTTCTAATTCGCTTCAAATGCCTAATGACCATAGAATGGTCGACAGTGAGTTGTCCCACAATTTCTTGTGTAGTTTTAAGAGGATCAGCTTTGAAGATCCTCTCAATTGGTCGTTTTCAACTTCTGATGGCCGGCCACTGTGCTCCTCATCTTCAAGGCTCTCGTTTCCTTTGCAGAATCTTGAACCATCACCGCACTATACATGAGTCAGCAGTTACTCGGCCAGATGCATTGTTGACTGCAACTTGTCTCTGCTGCTTTACGACCTATTTTGAACTTGAATTAAGAAAACTGCTTGAATTTGCTTTTTGTCTAACAACATCGCCCTAGTCTAAAATAAATATAAAATACGCAAGTAGTGTCATTAGCAGAAAAAACATAAAGTGAGAAATGCACATTAAAATGATGTATAACGTTACATTTACTTAAGAATGCATCCCAACATCAAAGAGCAAAGTTCAACAATGCAAAACTGCAATTACTTTTGCACCAACCTTAATCGTTTTCCTTCCCTAACCCTGGACTAAAGCCTAGATCACTGTGTTCTATTTTTATTACAGCCATCTAGCCTTCCTTATTGTACTGTTCATGGGGTTCTCGCAGCAAGAATACTGGGGTGGTTTCCATTCCCTCCTCCAGTGGACCACATTTTGTAAGAACTCTCCACTATGACCTGTCCGTCTTGGGGCACCCTGCATGGCATGGTTCATAGCTTCACTGAGTTATGTAAGCCCCGTCGCCACAACAAGGCTGATCCGTGAGAAGAGGGCAGCAGAGGATGAGACAGTCAGATAGCACCACCGGCTCAATGGACCTGAACGTGAGCAAATTCCAAGAGATAGTGGAAGACAGGGAAGCCTGGTGTGCTGTAGTCCATGGGGTCACAAAGAGTTGTATACGACTTAGCGACTGAACAACAGCCTTCCTTAACCTAGAATGGTGTATTCCTGCCCTTAACATTTACTTTTTTTTTATAACAGTTTTTGAGGAGTCCAGCTGTCTGGAGGCACATCCCAGAATCTGGAGTTTGTCTGACTCCTTGCGGCAAGATTCAGGTAGAGCGTTCTCGCAGACACCACCAGGGTGGGGTGTGCCACCCAGCACTTGACCTCAGGAGACACAGTCTGTCCTATGTGGGGAAGCTGGGCTCAGTCGCCGCAGCAGGTGGCAGCCACCCTCCCCCTCCCTCGAGGAGGGCCCTTTCTCCTTGTGATGAGTGAGGGAAACCCTGAGACTGTTTCCCAGAACCTTCTGCCCAGTGGTTTTTGCATTGGTCGAGGTCGCTTGCCTCTATCAGTTGATACCCTGATGGCTACCAGACGAGGGCTTCCTAAGCCTACGACCGCTTCCATTTCATGACTGGCACCCTTCTGTAAAGGACAGCTCTTCTGCCTCTCCCCTCACTTTTCAGTATCACTAAGGATTTACTTGAATATAAAGCAGCTTTTATTTTTTTTTGGCCACACCATATGGCATGTGGGATCTTAGTTCCCCGACCAGGGGCTGAACCTGCACCTCCTGCACTGGATGGGCAGTCTTAACCACTGGATCACCAAGGATATCCCTATAAAGTTTCTTAAAAGCCAACTCAATGCAAAGTTCTGCAAGAACCACATTAAAACATCACTCCCTGATCTTCCAGGGTCAGAGCAGGACCAGAGGAAGACACTCCCCGTCACCTGAGCAACCAGAACGATACTGGTGGGCAGGTCAGGGCGGCCTGCCTTCTTGCTGATTGAATCCCACCTGGATTGCAGTCCCCTCTGAAGGGTGGAAGAGGCTGCATTTGTGGGTGTTACGTAGACGTTTCATGTAGTAGAAGTGCGTCAACCACCCAGGAAGTGTTTCCTGACAGCTCCCAGGTGCCCTGAAAGCTGAAGGCGGATGTTCCGGGGCCAATGCCTCTGAGAACACAACTCAGAGTGTTCTCGACACAAACCAGTCACTGTCTTTAGAGAAACTGTCAGGCTCTTAAATCTGCAAAGCTCTCGTGAAGAAATGATTTATTTCATTTAGGCACTCTGCAGTGGGAGAGGCATGGCGACAATGGCTGTCTGAGATTTAAAGACAGGCTTTGTAAAAAATTTAATACTCATCGGTTTAGTAAATCCAACTAAGAAACACAGATGGAACTCTCACATAGCATGTGACGTTCAGGAAAATCACTCCGAGCACAAACACACTGAATCAGTGAGTCGGGGGGCTCGGCAGCCACCGCCATCAGACCATTCACGGTTCTCCCACTCGGGCTGGGCGAGCCAGCCCAGGACACCAGGCTGAGAGGCTTCCGCTTCCCATGACTCTGGGTGTTGGGGAGGGGTCACCTCACAGCCAGCCACTGCTTGGACTCAACCATGCTGTTTCCTTCAGCAATTCTTGGCAGTCTTGGCCAGGGCTACACTGAGGGTCGGAGGGACGAACGGGGAGAACTGGACTCCAGGACCACCGAGGCAGCCATCCAATCTGGGCAAGTCAACTCTGCTCTCCAAGCCTCAGTTTACCCACCTATAAAATGGCTGCAATTGATTTATCTCCCCAAGTTGCTGTGATGATCCAGTGAGACAGTGGACATGAAGTGTCTTGAGAATCATTGATCTGAGTGTTCTGGCTGGTGATGAAGTAGGAACAGGCATGCAGGCAAAGAGGTGGGGCTGTCAAAGCTTCTGGGTTCTCTTCCCAGCTCACAGCCTGTCACCCGATGTGGGTAGAGGACCGTGGAGGAGGGGGAGACGGCTCCATCCTCCCGGATGCTGTAGCAGGACCAGACCAGACCAGGAGACTCTGACCTGCACAAGACGTAGCCGAGACTCCAGTTCTGTGCCCGCCCTCAGAACTTAAGATCCAACCCACCTATATTCCTTTAACCTAATTCAGATGAAAGAATCACTAAAGTCAGTTCTGAAAGACACTCGCGGGCGAGGCCTTGAAGGCCGTGGGCTGACAATTGGCTGCCTCCACGAGACCAAGGGGTACAGATGGAAGGCAGCTTGCTCAGGTGCCAGCCTGTCAGTTGGATTAAAATGACTCATTTATTTACCCAAGAACCTCACAAAGTGCTTTTACTAACAGAGAGAGGGGGCCTGTGGCTCTCTGAGCAAGGGACGCAGCAAATTCGCCTCTGCTGCCTTCCCGGCCTGCCAGAAGTCATTACTGCCGTGTGTGGAAAGCCATCAGCGGGTTCCGGGCCCCCGTCGTCCAGGTGACAGATTGGGCTGCGTAATCAGAGGGGGAAGGAGAGCGCGCAGAAGCTGTCAGAGGCGCGAGAGCTTGGCTGGAGCCGCCAGAAATCTGGCAACATGAGTTAGCGTAACTGAGTCAACAGCCGACCGTCTCCAAATGATCTCGCCGTGAACAGGGATGAAATACGAGCGGAAAAGATAAACTTCACCTAAGAGGCATAGGCCAGAGAAAACCCAGAAAGTCTCCATTTCTTGGGGACAGCGAAGGGACATTCTTGGGACATGTAGAAGCATCCTTTGTCTCCTGGCCACCTGGCACTGTGGAAATTTCCCAGGAGGAAAGGAAATTAAGAAGTCCAGAGACCTAATGGTGTGATTCAAGAAAAAAGAGGGAGAGAGAGCAGATGAAGGAGAGAAGCACGGGTGCTTTAGGTCTCTTCTGAAAAATAAGGCACGTGTGGACAACCACACACATTCCAAGAGAGGCTCAGCAGCGACGCGGGTGGAGCCGAAAGGGCCTATCCTTGCCGGGCGAGGGGAGGGGGGGCGTGGAGAAGGCCACATAACTGGGTACCACCAGGGACAACCAGGGAGGGCCACCCATCAGCCCTAAAACCAGAAGTCACATACTGGGGTTTCTCTTTCCCAACTGCTCGATTTAACAGTGATGTTCAAAACCTCTGGCTTCGGGTAAATGCTTCACTATGAGCCAAAGGAATTAGCATGAAGGTAAGCCCATCTCCTCTGTCTGGTTCTTCTGATTTCTTAATTTCATTGAGGAAAGTGGACTCTGAACTTTCAAATGACTCCTTCCTGCTAGTACTTTGCTCCCTCCTTACCTTGGCTTCTTTAGATCCAGTTTTCTAGAAAAAGCTAGAAAATTACACAGAATTACATTCCAAGTATGTAAGAACTCTTCTTTTTCAGATTGGTCTCTCCTGCCCAAGTATCCTTTCACCTCTGCCCAGACTCCACGCCACTGTGGTCACATGTGTACCGAGAACTCATGTTATATAGTCATGTATCAGGTCCCAAAAGACTTCATGAAATTAAGACAGTCCTTGCTTTAAAGATGTTTATAATTAAACACACAGACACACACACCCTTAACTTCCTTCACCACAGAAAAAATACAATGGAGGGGAATGGAGAGTAGGAAGGTACTTTCTAGAAGAAAAGGAAACAGCAGAATTGTGAGCTTTCGTGTGGTTACACCAGAATTCCCAACCTTTCACACAAGACATTCAGCCTTTTGGCCTTGTTAAAAGAATCTTGGGAAAAATCAAAATGGCAAGAGAGACGGTACAAAGGCGGAAAGTCTCCACGCAACAGTTAACAACATGGGTCTCCTTTATGTGAAGACGTGAGTCTCCATCTGCCTTGTCCTGTGGCCCCACTGCTCATTAGCACCCAGGAGGCTCCCCGAGCGGTCAGAGCCTGGTGAGCAAGACCGCTGCCGAAGACGCAGTGACAACGCTTCCCCAACCCAGGCACCACCTATCACAGCCAGCGAGTCTCAGACGCCCCAAGTTTCAGGCCACAGCGACCACAAGGGGCAGAAGAAGGAGGAAGACTGAGCAGGAATGAAGAACTTCATATCATCGGGGACCCGGGCTGGCATCCTGGCTTAGAAATGGAGGGAAACGAGCCCCCACCCGGCTCTTTTCCAGTCATTTCTTCAAGCAGAATAAAGAAGAGACTGGTAGAGGCTCAGCATACTGAACACGACCTGGACCAGCAAATGAACACTGAGGGGCTTAGAGAAATCAGATGATGGCAAGAGGGTGCTTTTCACATGACACTGGGGCCTGGTAGGGGGCAGAGGTGTGGGGTGCCGCGTGTTGCCAAGCCAACAGCGCCCATCATCTAGCTGACACCCCTGCCTGCAGGCAGCAGCCAGGCTGAATAAGCAAAGCCACCATGTGCTGTGACCCCACCGAGAGCTGCACTTCAGAAAATGATCTCTGCTTCCACAGAGCTGCTGGAAAGAGACAAAAACCAAAAACTGGACTTAAATAACTGGAGTTTTCTTTGAGACTTGGAGCTCACCCACATCTGTGAAATACACGGTTGTATTTGCTTACCTTGGGAGACTTGACAATTTCCCACCAGGGACATTTCCAGCATCTTAAGGGTCAAAGAAACCACTTTGTTCCAGTCCTAACCCAAACTCCAACACATGGGGTCTTGCTGCCTTCTGTTTTAACATAGGTGATCTCCAACGTTTACTCTTCAGATAACACCATGGATATGAAAAAATAAACTTATTCCCAATGAACACTTAAAAAAAAAAGTCACAATCCTTTATAGGAATGTTTACGAGAATCCCATGGGTAAAACTGAATTTTCATTATTTTTTTATTGAGGTACAGTTGACTTACAATGTTGTATTAGTTTCTGGTGTAGAGCAAAGTAATTCAGTTTACGTGTGTGTGTGTGTGTGTGTGTGTATACACACATATATTCTTTTTTATATTATTTTCCATTATGGTTTATTACAGGAAACTGAATATAGTTCCCTATGCTATATAGTAAGAACTTGTTGTTCATCTATTTTACATATACAGTTTGTATCTGCTAATCCCAAACTCCTATTTTATCCCTCCCCCACTCCCTTTTGATAACCATAAGTCTGTTTTCTATTTCTGTGAGTCTGTTTTGTAAATGTGTTCATTTGTATTGTATTTTAGACCCCACACGTAAGTGATATCATATCTGTCTCTCTCGGTCTGCCTATCTCACTTAGAATGATCGTCTCTAGGTCCACCCACGTTGCTGCAAACGGATGATTTCATTCTGTTATGGCTGAGTAGTATTCCCTAATGAACACGTATATTAATGTCAGCCTCAGTCTTTAGAAAAAGATATATATCAGGGATTCTCAACACTGATCCCCAAGTATCCACCCATTTAACCCACAAATACCAGTGCCTACTGCACACTGCTCTGTGCCAGACGCTGGGACAGGACTGCAAACAGCACACAGCCCCCGTCTTCACAAGCTTGTGGTTCGGTGGGAAGACACTGAGGCCAGTTGGGAGGAGCATCACTAAGAAACGCAGGGTGCCCTGGCAGTGCCTCATGGGGAAGCACGGGGGCTTCTGTTTCCAGAAAAAATGACAATGAAGCTGAGACCTAAGAAGGGGTGAGTCTAAGTCAGGGTGGGGTGTCTCAGGAGGAGGGAATTCACGTACTAGAGCCCTGAGGCCAGAAGGAGCCGAGAGAGGGGCCTGTTTGGCTGAAGGATGTGGAGTAAGAGGGAAGTGGGGACACAGGGGAAAGGCAGGAGTCAGGCTCCAGAAGTGTCAAGGGACATAAGATTCTTAACAAATTTCTGTGCCAAGTAGACTGTCTGGACCTATCTTCTCTTTACACCACATCAGGCATGTAAAGATGGTTTAGGATAAACACAAGCATCTGACTTGATGGGGGTCATAAATACAAGGGCTACTTGGCCAGACTCAGACCTCCTTTGGAGGCAAGTGTTCCAGCAGTCGCTGCTCTAAGATCTGAATCATCAGGGCCAGCGGAACCACTGCTGGGCACACACACATGCACGCACACACACACACGTGCGCGCTTGAGAATCGTCAGCAGGTAACCAGGCAGGCCTGTCTTGTAGATCATATGTACATACACACAAGTAACAAAGTTGTACTCGCCCACAAACTCTCCATTTGGAAAGAAAACCATCTCTATTACCTTCAAAACTAAACAGAAAACGAGGGTTCCTTTAAAAGTAATTGTAGTAAGTGAGGCCTAGAGAGGCCTTCAAACAGCCAACTGTCTTTGTTTCTACCTCCCACTTGTTCACGGGGTTACTAAATCCACGGTGAGATTTCATTACTGTATAGATACGAATTTCTCAAACAACCGCTGCGGATTAAGTTACATCTTTCGAGATGGCACACATGGGGAAGGCATTTTAATCTTGGGAGCGAGCAGCACCTTTGGTGAAGTGAGTCCCTGGAGAAGCGGGGACGTTGAAAGTGTGTTTCCAAGCTTGAAAGAGCACAAGAGATGTGCAGGAAAAAGGTCAGAGCGGTGCTGGAGAGGCCAGCTAACCACAATTGTGAAGACTGAGGCCGAGTGAAATGGCTCTGAAAACTGCAGGGCAAATGGCAGGTTTAAACAAGAGCGCAGAGAATCTGTCCAAGCTCGTCTATTTTCCTTTAAGAAAAGGTGAGCAGAGGCAAGCAGAGTGATTTTGTTGTGAAAAGGCTTTCTCAGCTCTAATTACTCCCGATAGCTGTAATTTACAAGTTCTTGGTGGATAGAAATCACCAAGATTCACACATTTTCAGACCAACAGCTGCCACCATTAGTGAGCAAATCGCCGAGTCTTCTGGGCAGTGGCAGCCCGCTACCCATGGCAGTGGGGTGACAAACCAGGAGGGCAAGGAGACCAGCACGCCCAGTGGCCCCCAGGATCCCTGCTCCCGGTAGGGCCGCTGACTGCAAGGCAAACCGTCTAGAGACAAAAAACTGCAACCACCACCACCACCACCAATTTTCAACCTTCCCACGGAGCACAGAGCGATACATACCGTGCAAAAAAGAATGCCTGTTTTGGAATGCGTGAAATCTTGAAACACTGCTGTTCTTTCCTACAAAAACAAGAAAAAATAGGGTCTTTATAACTCAGCTCAACGCCAGCTAGGCAGTGGGCTTAGATTCTCACAAGTCTCCCGACTTCCTAATATTGTAACCACTTCGAGGCACAGAAAGGTTTTGCCAAGGAAAAGGAAGAAGTGGATTCTTCATATCATCCAACAAGACCCTGTTCCTACAGCACTAGGCTTCTTCCAGACACAGGCAAATAATGGAGAGCAGCACGTTTCATTAAGATAATGCAGGGAGAGGGGCACACCCTCCAGAGATGGCCAACACTAAGAGTAGGGGTGCCAAAGGCAAGTGCCTGCCCTTGGAGGTCCCAACTCAGAATTTATTCTAACACCTTTTCTACAGGTGGTCTGGAGAATGAACAGCAACCAACCTTTCCTATAGAGAGATTTTTTTTTTAATTCATTTTTTAAAAGATTATAAAATTGTTAAGAACCATGTCTTAACTTGAGAAAAATATTTCAATTCAAAGGAAGAAAATGAAATCATCCCACCTCTCAAAACAAACCATACAACATCATGAGGCTCCCTCTGAGGGCTCCTACTGAGGGCTACCAGGTACCAGAGCTGGCCTGCGCTCTGTGTGTCTGAACGTACCCGATCTGCACAGGTACTGCCACCACCCCCCGTGCCAGTGGGAGAAACTGAGGCATAAGAGGTTAAGGAACTTGCCTCTTAATGTGCATCCGCTGTTAGTAAAGGGCTGAACTGGTTTCTGAACCCTGGGAGTTCATGGCTTCTCCGTGGAGTCAAAACCAAAAAAGTTCCTGAGAACCCATGAAACACCTTAAAGGCAGGACATGCTGTATGCAGACGTGGAGTAAGGAATACAAAGACCAGACCCCTGAGGATTCAGCATGGCCATCAGGAGACAACTCCTTCAACAGCAGCCCCTCTCTGATGCTCGTAAAGTATTGAGTTGGCCACTCAGGGAGACCACACTGAGATCACGTGGAACAGTGGGCAGGGTAACTAGCCAGGAAGACGTGATGGGCCCGGTTTTAGCTTAGTCCTCAGGACAAGACACTTCACTCGTGTTTAGAAAACAAAATGCAGAGACCCTCCCTTCAACCTCCTACCCATCTCACAGGGAGGATGTGATGGCTAAACACCTAACAAACAGGACAACACAAATAAAATACTAGGAATTATTAAATGATGAAAAAATTACTTTTTCTGAAAGAGAACAACAACAAGGATGGCCCCTGACATGTACTGAGCACTCGGTCTGCGCTAACTCAGTGAACCACCACAACTCCACAAGTCTGTTACCACTGTTCTCTCCACTTTAGAGGCCTGGGCACCAAGCACAGAGGGTTAGATGCTTCCCTGAGGTCACACAGCCAGTGGATGGCAGTCAGGCCCAGGACACGGGCAGCCTGCCCCAGCGCACACAGCTGTGAGATGCCCTGTCTGAAACACCCTCACTGCAGGGTCTTCTGCTGACCTCTGCAAGTCCCTAGACCCTCCTGAGCCCACATTCAGCTTCTTCTTTACCCTCACACCTCCTCTGCAGGATGGCTCTGGAGAAAAGAGACCTAGAGGACTAGTAAACTGAGTTAAAAAACAAACCATAAATGGCATTACATTATGAAATCAACAAACTCAACTGATTTGGGAAACCTGGAGGTAAAACTCAAAAGAGTTTACAAAACTCATTAAGGCTGGAATATTCAGGACATTTGGCATAGTCTTGTGTTAAGAAGCTGTGTCCTTGAGTGACCTTGAGTAACTTCATTTTTCTGAGCCTCCATTTCCTTAATTATTAAAACAAAAAAGCAATAACAAAAAGAGGGGCTAGACTTGACGGCCTTCTCTGGCTCTAAAAATACTCTGACTTTTCTAAGGTGGTTCTAGTCAAACCGTCCTCTGCTTTCAGGCTCTCCATTTCCTCAGCTGCCTGGTAACCTCTCCTCTAGGACAAGCTGGCTCCCTCTTCAAGCCCTGCCTGTCCTCCCTGCCACAGTTCCAGCGAGCTCACCTCCTCCTACATCCTGCTCGACTCCCTGAATGGCTGGCTTGGTGACCAGCAGCGGAATGAGAGTGAACGCAGCTTAGTACCTAAGTACCCAAGATGAAGAGAATGTTTCACTCTCCTTCCTGCTCAAAAATACTCGCCACGCAGAGCCCCCGCAGCCCCTGGTGCCCCATGTCCTCTCCCAGCCCGAGTGCTCCGAGTGAAAGCTCTGCATCTTGTTGACAATGACAGCAGTCACGCTCAGCAGTACCATATGGGAGCCACGATTTAGCTCCATTAATGCTCTTAATTTGAAGACATCAAGCCCTAATTACACACTGGGTACTAAAAAGGCAAAAGCCTTCCCTGGTGCCAGCTACTTAGTGGTGCTCTGTTGCCTTAACAGCTGGCTGGGGCAGAGTCCAGCCAAGCCGGCCCGCGCGCTCTCTCAGGTGGAAGAGACCTGCTCCCGGACCAGAAGTGAATGGAAACGAGGGGCTCCTCACCCCGCCCAGGGACATGGCTGTGTCACGTTCCATGGCTTCCAGTGCGTCGCACACTTTAGCCATGCTCTTCCCTGGCCCAGCAGGGTCCCGGTCCGGGGAGCCCAGGGCTCACCTCTTGCTCCAGGGCGCTGTGCAGCCGCAGGAATTTTAACGGCGTGGAGGTGGATGGCAAATGCTCTGGGGCCAGGGCCCCTGAGCCACTCAGCAGGGTCTGGAGGAAGAGGGTGTAGTGGAACTCCACCAGCTCGCAACTTGAGAAGAAGACGATCACCTTCTGGTCTCTCTCAAACTGCACGGACACAAAGGGGGGGAAACACCACCACGCGTTTTTAAGATCAGGTGACGCTAAAATGAATCTCTCTGTAAAACACGTGGGCAGGCTGGCCCTGAACTGGAAACAGAGGTGACAGATGGCTTTGAATTATTTTTAAAAACAACACTGGTCTGCAAAGAATGCAGGACAGGAAAATGACATAGCTGCCACCTCAAACGGGCCTCCTGCATCTGAGAAAAACAAATATGCTTCAGAGCAAAGCTGCATGTGAGCTCGGCCTCCCTCACTCACTCGGGGCTTGCCACGCACAGCCCTCCCATAGGGACCCTGAGATCGCAGGCAGTCTAGAAGCTGCACCCTCAAGCCCTTCCACCTCCTATTTTCTCATGTACCAGAGAAAGTTATCATGTGAACCCAGTAAATACACAAATAGGATGAGTCTCTAAACCCACGCACACAGACCCTCGTATCTGGCTCACATCCAGCATGCTTCAACCACGTGCCATCTCCAGTGTCAGTCTAGGACTGGCCTATGAGGCACATCTCAAGTTGAACACACTGACCCCTGAGTCCTTACTGCAATTCTAGAACCACTGACTGAGGAGATCTCTGCTAAGGCCTACACTCGCCACCACAGTGACGCTGGGAAACTTCCATGTGCATCTCGGTTCGCTGCCCTCCATGCCTGACATAAACAGCACTGTGGTCCTTTCAGGATCAGGTCAGGCCCAGCCCTCAGACCTACCTTGCACTTCTGCAGGATAAAGGCCGCCAGGCAGACGAGTCTCAGCTTGCTGGGGACCACCACCACATGCTGCTCGAGACCGGCTGGGATGGCGAAGCCGTCCAGCTCATCAGTCGCCTGTGGAGGAGAAGCTTCGAGAAAGGCTTCGCTCTCCGGGCTCGACACGTCATGGCTTTCATCCAGGACAGAGATGCTGACAGGGTCGTGTAAGCTGATGTCAGCTAGCCGTGCTACACCTTTGAGAGAAAGCGAGAAAGACAGAACAGCTGACAGGCATGTGCTGTACAACCGTCACATCTGCACACCCCCACCACCACACATCCAGGCTTACTAAGAAATCCCTGACGGGTACCCCCAAATGCTAACACTGATCTGCCCCACTGTCAGGCTCCCAGGGATCCACCAATTTCTTCCTAGGGCCTAAAAACCCATATACACCACCAATGTTTCTAAACTCTGACCTGTGGAAGACCACTGCAACAGATGTCTGCCCATCACTTCCCACAAAGGCTTCGGTGGTCAAACAAATTATGGAAATACTGATAGAAAGGTTTCCTGGGATTCTTTCGTAGGGCTTCCCATGTTTACAGGCCTTGTCAGAACCTTTACTTGTGTGACTGTGCCAATGAATCTCCTAGAGGGGGTGGGAGTGTGTGGCATTTCCCCCACTCTGAGCACAGAATCCCTTTTTCATGGATTCTCTCTCATGGTCACTGTTAGTTAGAACACACCCTGAGAACTGCTGGTGGGGCAGGTGGATGGCGTCTGGTACACATGCACTGGCTGGTATACCAAGTGAAACAGGAACACAAGCGCTGCAGCACCCTGCAGCGCTCTGTGTGCAGGGAATCCTGGTGGAGCCTCAGTGCTCCCACCTACGACAGAGAGCTAAGAAGCCCCATCTCACGAGGATGGAAAGACAGAAACAAGTTCACGGAATGTATTTTTCAGGTTTAATTAAAAAAGAGCCTTGAAAGTCCCAGCTGGGCTTCCCTGGTGGCTCAGTGGTAATGAAACCGCCTGCCAACGCAGGAGATGTGGGTTCAGTCCCTGGGTTGGGAAGATCTCCTGGAGAAGGAAATGGCAACGCACTCCAGTATTCTTGCCTGGAAAGTCCCAAGGACAGAGGAGCCTGATGGTCGCAAGAGTCAGACACGACTGAGCAACTAAAGAGCAGCATGGTGTCTTCAGGAGAAAGGCAGATGATGATGCTTAGAAACGTGCTGGCAGAGAGGCCACCTCCTTCAGGACAGGAGCCCCGCCCTGAGCAGGCAGCACCCACCATCACAACCTCTAGAGACCACCAGCCTCCTCCTACCTCCACACCGACGTGAGTGCCGGTAGCTTCTCCCTCCCGCAAGGGTGCTGGACCTGGGACCTGCCCTTTCTCCTTCTTCTCAGACGCCAGGGACGAGAGAGTCAGGATGGTGGGGAGAGGAGGCCGGGCATGCAGGACATGCGGTTTGGAGAGCAGTCCTCTCAGGACGCCTTCCTCCTTGCCTCCCCGGCCCCCACCTTGAGGCCGAGAACCAAGGCAGGCAGACAGCTGAGGGGCAGCTCACGTCTAGCCCCTCCTCTTCACTGAGAACAGAGAGAGTTTCTTTTCAACTCACCTTCCGTGAGCGTCGCCGACAGCAAGACGTTCTGTCGTTCCTGGCACTCGGCATTCACAGCGTTGAGGATCACCGTGAGGTCCTTTTCAAAACCCAAATCCAAGATTCTGTGGTTTCAAGGAAGGAGTTTTAATCTCCATGAATACATGGAATGCTACAGGACTCCAGAAGTTTCAGTGAAGATCCAGAAACAGCCCTTTCCCTTCACCTCTCATGCTTCCCAGAAGGGCTCACCTGTCTGCTTCATCCAGAATCAGCCAACGGATCTGACGGAAATGGATGTTCTTGGTGGATTTTATATGATCCACAAGGCGCCCAGGAGTGGAGATAAGGATATTTATTCCTTTTCGGAGCCTGTTTAAAAGCATACATCACAACAGAAAGTAAATCTGACGGAGCCGCATCAATGGAAGACACAACGAAAGGGTTAAGGAAGACAGATTCATGGCCAGAGCCAAGGTGCCACAGTCTGAGTCATGATAAACATAACAACAGGTAGATACAAAGATATATTTAAGTTCTTGTTTTTCTTTGTAGTTTCTCTATCTTGCAGAAAATAACTGTAAGTGCTGAAATTCTATTTAAATCGTAAAACCTTAAGTCTCAAACAAATCTTTAATATATAACCCAATGCCCTTTATCTGATCCACAGATGCTTTCTAGAATATTCCAGATCATCACCTCGCTTATGCCAGGGACTCCCTTACGTGAATGAGTCATCCCATGTCAATGTGCTCTAATGGCGGGAAGGTTTCTTACATTGAATTCTTGTTGTAACTTCCAGGCAATGTGCCCCTCCTTGCCCCATAGACTAGGTAGAACAAATTTAACTTCTTACTCCCCAGACATCCTTTATCCCATTAGCCCACAGTAATAAAAGTGTATAGTTTTCAGCTGAGTACATTTTCCAGCTGCCCTTGTCATTAAGTGGACACATGCCTATGTTCTAGCAATAAGATACGTGGAAAAAAGAAACATGCAAATCCTATCAGTACCTTTAGAAGAAGGAGGTATGGCAGGAGGCTAGATATAATGGCTGGAGCTCCAACAACTATCTAACACTATGAGGAAAGCTTGAAAACAAAAGCCTCACTTAATGGCACAAAAAACCAGGATGAACCGGGGTCCTCACGCTGGTGCATGCACCATGCCAGCCAGCTTCTTAAATGTGAAAGAGAGATTCCTCTTATCATCTTAACCTCCATATCATCTGTGGCACTGTGGCTGTTGTTTACAGTGGGGTGGAATCTCATCCTAGCCAGTGTTTGAAGGTTTCACGTTTAGTACCTGCTCCTTGGTTACACATTACACACAGGGTTGGACTTAACCACTAAGCATGAGGCTACAACAAAGTAAAAACATCTTCAATTGAATGTAGACAATTTGGGATGTACTTCTTGCAACTATTTTCTATTGACACGCATGACCTATTCTAACACAGAATTACAAATAAATGTATCTGGGTATAAAAAGCAAGATGTAAAGCATCATGTAGGTTTAGAATCTTGTTTCTGTAAAATCAAACAACAAATTCCCAAACTCCCAATGTCACAAATGGGAATCTAAGAGGATGTATCCTTACCAAGGGGGACCATGGATATTGGGGGATGGGAGGAGTTGAGGGTGTGAGTTAAGAAGGTAAGGAGCTGTCATTGATCACATCAAAAGGGAACCACTGGTATGCTCATCAATATTTAAAACAAATAGCACTGTTTAGAACAACCCCTCACGGGGACTCGAGCTGTCCGTACATCCTGGGACTAGGAACCACCGTCTGGGACAAGGCTCTCCCTCCCCAGGATGAGAAGGGCCAAAGTCTTACAGAAGAGGAAGACAGAGCAGATTGAAAAAGGAATTAACAACGAACAAAACTCTCCTACCTGGCCTTTTCTGATTTTCTCTTCTCTCCTCCCATTAACACTCCAGGCACAATCCAGGTAAATGGCTACAGAAAGACATCAGACCAAAATCAATGTGAAGCCCTGTTTACAGAAAACAGAGCCTAACTGCAAATTCCTGTTCCTTTAGGACGTTGGGAGGGAGAGCTTCTCAGTGCAGGAGGCAATACTACGCAGACACAGTTCCAAGGCATTGCCAGGCCCGTGGTTATCAGCACTAACTTAAATTACAACTATTCAACTAGCTTCCAACACTGCAAGAGAGGAATATGAGCTTTTTAAATGATTCAAGGAGCTTCTCTGCCTTTCCCTATAGAGCCTGAACTGAAAACACGTTTCAGTGAGTCTGTTGCCTTTATTTTTTCCTTTTTGGTTAAGATCAAACCCAAATACAATGCTTCCTCATTGCCACCCATGATGAAAGAAAAGGAGAGATCAATTCTCATTATAATTTGGTGGGCTGGCAGGCTTTGACTCGGAAGCTTTCTCTCTCTCCATTCTGAAACAACCCCTGCTTGCAGCCCGTTAAGTTGCTTTCACTGGATCACCTTAAGGTTGTACCTGTGAAGCTCTGTAGGTAGCTTGCTAGTGACTATGAAGAATAGATTATAGGAATGGAAGTACCAGGAAACACTAGTAAACTCACTAAGCCAGAAATCAGTGATTCATAGGGTTAGATCAATAAAAACCTACAAACTGTACCTGGGGAGAGCAGAGACAACCAGAAAATGGAGGGACACTGGAGTGATTCCTAGCTCTTTGAAAATAAAGAAAAGACTGTGGGATCTCTTTCCTCAAAAAGTCGGGAAAAAAAGACAAAGCTGAACTTGTGGCTTGCCTTACCTTAAGCAGTTTCTGGACAGTATCAAAGCTTTGCAGAGCCAGCTGTAAACATGAAAAAGTGAGAAAAGATGAGCAAGGTCCCGCCCTTCCTTTTCATTTATTTTTAAAAATTTAGACAGTGTGAAGTGATAAGGATGCAACCTAGGACCTCAAGCTAGGATTAAAAAAAGTCCTCTACATAGAATCTCCTTGGGAAACACATCTCGTTCTTAGGCTGATGCTGAAACCTGTCAGTTTGGAGAATCTATTTCTTGGACACACACAAACACAGTGTTCTGTGCTCCCTCTGCTGGCTCAAATTCCCAGAGTACCGTGCAGAGAGGTGCAGTCTATGGTGCACAAAGATCGAAGAAAATGAAGCAGAGTCGACCTGAATCTGGCTGCCTCTGGAAAGAGAGAATGTAGTATGTGTGAAGGGGTATGGTGACGCAGCAGGCTAGCCTTGGGGTTGCTGCTGTAGAGGTGACATGACTATTTCCTAAGGCTATGTCGGGGCAGAGCAGCAGCTAAGGACAGAGATGATCATTTCCCAAGTTTATTAAGGGGGGCAGAAACAACACAGAAACCAACAAGCCCAGTGGAAACAGAGAAAGAGAAAATAAATGTAGGTTATAGCCTTTAACAACCATCAACAAAGCCTCTACGTAATCCCTTTATCCAAGGAAGATACACAGTTTCCATGTGTTTAGTATTCATGAAGCATCCCAGGGAAGCGGCGAGGTTGCTGCTGTAAAAATTTAAATAGCTCTATGCCTGCTCCTTCACTGGATGGAGCTGAGACAGGGCACTGCAGGATGTTCAAAAGGCTGGGCTGAAACCTCCATCGCCGAGATCTGTTCTCTGCAAGGAAGTGATTGGCATTTGATACAGAAAACACACATCCTGATCCGCAATTTTCTCCACAGGCAAATAAAATAAATCAGATAGAAGAGATTTCTACCAAGAAAGAAGAAAAATATCAAAAAGCTTAACTTTCAGAAACAAGCACAAAATTAAAAAAAAAAAAAAGGTTCATTTTTAGGGTCAACTGCTTTTAATTTTTAATTAAGTTGTAAAAGAAAAAAAATGTACAAAAATGCAATTATTTTAATTCCTTTTAAAAGAAATCTATAATGTCATTAGTTTTTAGATAACAGAGAAACACCTCTCCAAAACCAAAAACTTCTGGTTTCTAAGACTACTCGAATTTTTCTTCTTGTCAGAAATCAGAGGATGGTTCCTTGGCAAAGGAAAAGAGTGTGGTGATTGGTGCAGTAGGGAGAAAAATAATCAAAACACCTGAATTTTATTCAACGATATTGCTGAAAGAACCTGCTTATTATTAGTACACACCCCGAAAGTGGGACTGCTTACCTCTCTTGTTGGCACCAGTATCAGAGCGTAGGGGCCATCACCACGCTATTGAACAGAAGAAAAGAAATGCCATGAGTTGAATGAACACAGGTCACAGGAATCTGGACAGATATTAAGGGTAGCCACTTGTAAACATGAGAGGCAGTCTTATTAAAGAAAAGGGTAAGATGGCCCACTGTGCTTGTGTGCTCACTCAGTCGTGTCCGACTCTTTGCGACCCCATGGACTGTAGCCCGCCAGGCTCCTCTGTCCATGGAATTCTCCAGGCGAGAATACTGGAGTGGGTTGCCATTTCCTTCTCCAGGGGATCGTCCCAACCCAGGGGTCGAACCCAGGTCTCCCTGGGATTCTATATCGTCTGAGCCGCCAGGGAAGCCCATTATCATGGAACAATGATCTAGAAGTTCTGACCCATGCAATCAGACAAAGAAATATGCATGAAAATGGAAAGTAAGAGGTAAAGTGGTCATTATTAGCAGATGATATTTTATCATAAAGAAAAAAAAGCTTAAGAAATCACTTGAAAATCTATTACAGAAAGACAATTCAGTCAACTAGCTGAATGTAAAATTAATATATAAAAATCAATAACCTTCCAATTCAGAAAGTTAGATGGAACCATGTTTAGGAATAGCAAAAAAAAAAAAAAACCCAACATAAAAAACTACACTGCACAAAAACACAATAAAAATTTTTAAATACCTCTGAGGAACATAAAATAAAATTTAAATAAATGATTCTTGGATAAGAAGACCCAATATTATTAATAAGCTAATCTCCCTAAATCAATCCATAAATGTAATTCTAATAAAAATGTCATGAACATGCATATTTATGCATATATAAAATGTCACAAATATACATATACATGCATATAAAAATAATATACATAACCAGATAAGCCGATTTCAAAGTTCACATGGAAAAACAAATGTGCAGGAATAATCAAGATATTTCTGAACATCGTGTGTGTTAAAACAACTTAAATCCGTAGTAGCTTTTTCAAAACTGATGCTAGCACTTAAGAGATTATAATAGCAAATACAGTCCAGAATTAAATCAAATACATATAAAAAGTCAGGAAATATACAGTAAGGGGCAATTTATATCAGCAATGAAAAGACGGACAATTTAAATGCCCTTTTAAAACTAAGCTAGAAAAATACAGTTGGAGTTAAGTTGGCCTTTTTACAGATGACATAAAACTCAGAAACTATAAAACATGAAGAATTTTATTACACAAAAAATTTAAAATTTCACGATGAAAAAGTAATACCTAAACAAAATTGAATCAAATAACATGGAGAAAAATATGCCATACATAAGAGAAAAGACCATTTCTTAGTTTATAAAGGTTTGTAATTCAATTAAAAATAAAAATAAAAAAACCATCAACTCAAACAGAAAAATGGAGAAGGGCATAACAGTTAATTTATGGAAATAATAATTCAATATATGACTTTTAAACATGTGAAAAGATGCTCAACTTTACTCCCAAGAGAAATTCAAATTAAAACTAGGACACAATATTTTTCCCGTCAGATGAGCAAAAATAAAACAGCCGACAGTGTTGATACAGGCACAGGGACACAGAAACTCCTGTACACCGTTGGTGGGAATGAAAATCGGTGAAACTCCTTTTAAGATCAATTTTGGCATTATCTACCAAATAAAAATACAAATTCCATTTATAAGAACTTCTCAAGAAGATTCATAAGTGTGTGTAAAGAAGTTGTTTAATTGCTTTGTAGAAAAATGTTGAATACAACATAAATTCCATCAATGAGGGAATGACTCAATAATTTATGGTACAAACATCCAGTGGAATACTAGGGGGCCATAAAAAAAACCAAGCAGGTCAACACAGCAATGATAAGAAAGCATCCCAACATATTAAGTGAAGACGAGCAAGGCACAGTGCATAGCAAGCAACCATTTCTGTATCAAACAAAAACTTCAGCCAAAGTGGGGGGAACTATGCATACTCAGACTTACTTTACACCCAAAGAATATCCCTGGGAGGATAAACAAGATGCTGGTGATAAGGACCACACTATCCTAAGAGCCGTGCTATTTGGGCCAAGGGGCAGTAGAACGACTCACTGATCACTGTATGTTCTTTGGTACTCTTCAAGAAATTTTTTTAACATATACATTATATCCATAAATAACTGTAACAATGATAGAAGAAAACAAAGTAATCTGAAAAGGGTCCAGTGGTGCCCTGCATCTCCAAAGTGCTGGGACACACAGGGGAGGAACCAAAACTCTGCTAGGGAACTTCCCTGGTGGGCCAGTGGCTAGGACCTCACCTTCCAATGCAGAGGGTGTGGGTTCCATCCCTGGTCAGGGAACTAAGACCCCACATGCCTCGCAGCCGAAGAATCAAAAGAGAAAACAGAAGCAATATTGTAACAAATTCAATAAAAGCTTTAAAAAAATGGTCCACATCAAAAAAAAAAAAAATCTTGGGGAAAAAAAAAAGCCACATTAGTGTAGAAGCTAAGCACAGATTTAGTGGCAAATTAAATTACAAGGATGGTTTTCATGTTTTGCACAGGAAATATTTACCCACAAGGAGAAAAAGATTTGGAATTCAAACTAGAGGTGTCTGTACTCAACATCTTTGCGAGACGGTGCTGAAGCCCGGGCGGGGAATGGTAAACATGTTAGTACAAGGGTATCAACACCGCAGCGTTAGAGATTCTGACATTTCAAAAGGTGTTACTACACAGAGAAGAAGAAAGAACAATCAGTTCCTCGCAAGGCAGAAGTGAGTGAGGAAGGATGGATGAGATGTTTAAAAAAAAAAAAAAAAGAGAGCCCAAGTTGCTGAAAGTGTGGAAACACAGAAAATTGGTCCGTTCTTATCCCATCACTACAGTAATTGAAGCCTCTGCCGGGTGCCTTGAATTCGCTGCTCCCTCCAGATGGGTTTTTAACAGGCCAGATCCGTTTACTTTGAACCACAAGGGCCTATACTGAATGTTACTTGAAATAAATTTGGGCTTGGAAAACCGTTTCTACAGAATACTTCCATCTTTAATAAAACGAGCTGTTATTGATATTAAAAAAATACTTGAGTAAATAAAAGCAATGACATACACGGCTGGTTAATGCTCTGAATATAAGCAATTCAGAACACTGCCCTTCATACAAGTCCACGTTGCTGACGACGAGGACACTGAGCGGGCAGGTACTGTTGCCAGGATCGGGGAAGCAGGGCTCTACTATCCAGGTGCAACGCCTTCCTTAATCCTGGCAACCCCAGGACACAGGCTCCCCATGATTCCCCCCTGGAGCATACAGGGATGGAATGATGCGCTCAACGTCTCACTCAGAGCCAGGTTTTGAGCAGAGCCCCACCATGCTGTCCACTCTAGGAACACAACTGCATCTCTGCTGTCCTTAGTTCACGGGTCCAGGAAATGAGTCAGCTGCACTGGAACTGTGGGATCCACGCCAACTCAGATATACGCCCAAACCCTGCAACTTTCCAAGAAGGAAAAAACCCTCCACTGTCTACAGACGTTCTCCTGGAGTATCTAAAGAGCTGAGACTTTACCACACTGACCTAATAATTCATACTTCTCCTCTAATCTGTACCGGGTACAATGTTGAAAGCCCCTTGTATGAACCCCAGCACTCCAAAGTACCCAGTGGAAGAAAACACCAGTCATCCACAGGAAACAGAATCCCACTCATCCACCTCAGAGAAAACCAGTATTAGTTTGAAAAGTGTCTTTCTCATCTCTGAGTGTGCATGCACATATATATATGCGTATACACGACCATCAGTCATGAAACTGGACTATCATTATACACACTGCTTTGTAACCTCCCTTTGTTAACACGGCAAGAGTGTCTATTGAGTTCACAAAGAGGAACTGAAGAAAATATCGCTTTCAATAACTACATAAGGTTCTGTCACTTGAATGATAGCGTAGGATTTGTTTTATTGACTTAAAATCATCTAAATAAAGTTTAAATTTGAACATGCTCATTCTGAAATAATTTCGGGCTTACACAAAACTACACAAATAGTTCACAGAACTCCCTTACCCCCTCCTCCCAGCTTCCTTATATGACATTGATTCTCAAAATCATTATGTTAAGATCTTATGGAAAAATCTGAACAAACCTTTGGGCCAACCTGATACACTGGAAATTAACACTGATTCAATATTATCAGTTAATCTATAGACCTTATTCAAATTTTGTTAACTGATTTTCTAACACGCCTTTTTCCAGACTCAGATCCAATTCAGGGCCACACACAGCACTCAGCTGTCGTGTCTTTCGTCTCCTTCACTCTGGGGTAGAGCTTTAGTATATCTTTGTCTTCTGTGACCTTAATAGTTTGAGTACTTGCCAGTTGCTGTGTAGAATGTCTTTTGACTTGGCTTTATTTGATGTTTGTGATCAAATTAGAATTGTGCATTTGTGGCAAGAAAACCAGAGAAGGACATCCTTTGTGGCTCAGAGGTAAAGAATCCGCCTGCCAATGCAGGAGACACAGGCTCAATCCCCGACCCTGGAAGACCCTACGTGGCACGGAGCAACTAAGCCCTGCACCAGGACCACTGAGCCCGTGCTCTAGAGCCTGGGAGCTGCGCCTACAGAAGCCCTCACACCACACCTAGAGAGCGGCCCCACCTGCTGCAACCGGAGAAAAGCCTGTGTAACAGTGAAGACCCAGCACAACCAAAAACAAACAAACAACAAAAACATACGAAAATTAAAAGAAAAAAATATATATATGAAAGAAAACCAGGGAAGTACAATTTTATCCTTCATCCCCCTAGCAGGAGACCTGTGAGGTCAACACAACCCCGCACTGGTGAGGTCCCCCGTAAGCCCGTGGATGCGGTGGTGACAGCCAGGCCCCCCACCATAAAAGTACCATCTTTTCCTCTAGTTCCTGGAAAGATAACTTGAGTGTGTAAATATCCCATTTTCCTCACACTTCAATCCGCTCACTTTCACATCTCTGATGATTCCTGCCTGAAGCAGTATCACTGTGGCATTTGCTACATGATGATGTTCTATACGAATTCACTGGACTTCTACTGTAAGGAAGGGCTTCCCCTTGTCCCATCTGTTTAGCCAATAACTCATTTGCGTCAGTCTGGACTAAAGGTGTTCGTTTTAGACTGTGGACCAGAACCCAGCACTATCGTTATTCATTCTGTCACTGCAGTAACAGGAAGGCTCGGCACACATCCAAGTCTGCGTGCCCAAACCAAGGGAAAAGTGACCAACCGGCTCTTCTCATCTGCCGGCGAACTACTCTGCTTCCTATTTCTATTCTCACCGTTTCCTCTCAACTCAGAATAACCAGGGTGTATTCGTGAGATTCAAGTTGGATTCTGAGATGATACTGATGCCCACGGAACACGGCACTCATGCGGCCTCCTCGGGATCCGTGCCAAGGAACCTAGTTCTGGCCCCTCTGGCCCAGGTGCCAAGTGTGTTTCACAACTAAAGAGAGGTCCGAGAAAACACAAAACACAAGGCGGCCCAACTGCCACACTCACTGATGGGGTGCTTATTTTCACTTCTACTATTTGTGCCAAATCCCTGTTTTTAATATAACACTAACCGTTTCTGCTAAGAGGAGCTTGGCCTTTGGAGCCAAAGAGAATGGAGGCGGAGACCCAACTTCAGGTTCACTCCCCGCATGGCCTTAGGATGGTATTTAACTTCAAGTCTCCTTGTTTTTTTTTCAAATTGAGGTAACAGTAATTCCTTCCAATTCAGTGCGATTAGGGCAGTTAGCAAGCCAAGAAGATAACATGAACAAAGCATAGAGCAGCATGTCTGACACATAGGTAGCATCTTACAAATGTTCCCAGGAGACCTGCTAGAATGACTGTTACAGTTGTCTATTATTTGCTCTATTTTTTATTTTATCCCCCACTCTGGGCACAATCTTTAGATGCAACATGCTTACATAGTAAATGAATTAAACAGAGATAAGAAAACAAAGCTAAGTGAAAAGATTTAACTGCTTTGGTTCAGTTTGATGGTTTCATATGCACCATGAACAATAAGAGAAAAAATGCACTTTCTTTTGTTTTTTGGCCTTGTCGAGTAGCTTGCAGGATATTTGTTCTCCAACTAGGGACTGAACCCAGGCCCCTGGCAGTGAAACTCAAAGTCCTAACAATTGGACCGCCAGGGAACTCCCAGAAAGACAGCCTTCCCACTCACCTGTATTTTGGATTGCATTGCTTGAAGAGACTGGACCACAGGGATGCAATAGGCAAGAGTTTTACCTTTTAAAAGAGGACAAGAGGAATTAAAACCGGAGTCTGAGGACATCAGAAAACCAAAAATAGTAAAGGAAACTGGCACCGCCCTGAAGTCTGGAGATAGAAAAGTGCACTCACATTCAGGGGAAAACGGAAGTCACCTGTCTGTCACAGCTCCTAGTTCTGCTCTGTGAATGCAGTGCTTCTAATAAACCTGCAGCTTCGCTCCTTTAACGTCTAGCAAAGGAGACAATGATACTCTCCCCAAGTCTCACAGAAGCTCAGCTCAGTGAATGTCCCTAGGAACTAGAGAAGCTCCCCTCCCCGGGGTCACCTTCAACCTCTCAAAGGCGCTTCTGAAGGCAGAAGTGTCGTCTGTGGTGCTTTCACGGTCAGGAGCCAGTTGGAAGCCCAGAGCTGGCCTCCAGAATCCAAGGAGAAACCATGGATGGCAAAACCCTTGGGCTTCCGCCCATCTGGACAGTGGCTGAGCGGGGGAGGAAAGGATAGCTGACTTGCTCTTACAGGCACAAGAGGTCAGAAAAGCCCTTCCAGGCTGTTCTGGAACAAAACCAGTGTTCCGTGATTGAGCACAACAACTGGCATCTGATCAGTGCGTGCTCATGGCAAGAGTGTTTCAACACCAGAAAAAAATATTCATTGCCACTGGAGTGAAGATGGACGGCTCTAGCCATAGATGGTGGGACCAGGTAGAGCCCTGGGAGGGGCGCTGAGAAATGACTGTGGAACCTGACTCCTTTCTGATCATTCCTGATTGTGGTCCCATTGATCATCCCCTTCCTTTCAGGGCTCTGATCAGAAGCAAGCACGGCCTCCCCTCCCCTCACCAAACAAAGCAGCCACCACCATCAATAGACAGCTCACCACATGACCGTGGAGGAAGGGCAGAAATCAAGTGATGACTGACCTGAGCCCGTCTGGGATCGCACGAGGGCATCTCTGCCTTCCAGCAACACGGGGATGCTCTGCTTCTGAACGCTTGGGCCGCCCGAAAGAAAGAACACATGCTTACCTATGATGTACTACCTGCCCAGGTTTACAGGCAGAGACACAAGATCCACAGAATGCAACTGACCCAGGCTCTATGTCACCTTGGAGGTCCCCTGAACAGTCATGGGAAGGGCTGAGAAGCCTTTGATGGTTAGAAGGGCAAAACCCTAGTTAAATTTTTGAAACTTATGGGGCTGAAAAAGTTGAGGCAACCCAGAGATTGGCTGGTATGCTACACTAATTAAAAAGAAAAATGCGACCAGCATGATGACAAGCTGGAGCCACCACAAAGCACATCACGTACTCTATCTTGTGAACCAGGGAATACAAAGCAATAAGACGTTATGGAAAGATTCCCAAGCAGAAGAGGGAAAGGGGGGCTCGTGGGCCCCGCAGACAGCCAGAAATTGCTGCCGACTCTAGAAAACCAAATATGACTGCCACGGACATGGTAAGATGTGTATCCAGGTGTGTATTCCCAAACAAACAACTAAAATGACAAGGTCTTACTGCATAGTATAGGGAGCTATATTCAACGTCCTGTGATAAACTACAACAGAAAAGAATATGAACAAGAATCCACATTTATATAACTGAATCACTCTGCTATAACAGCAGAAATTAAAAATTATAAGCGAACTATATTTCAATAAAATTTAAAAGAAACTGAAAGGATATGGAAATCACATTTGATTGCTAAAACTGAACAAAACAGTAACAAAGGGGCTCATTTTCTCTTTGATGCTTTTACTAACAGCTCCTTCTAAGTGAAAGGTGACATTAAAACGTACATGAGCACACATACTCAAGGCGAAGGGGCGGGGGTGTTGTCACTAACATTTAAAATCTTTTTTCAGCATCCCATTACATCTAATCAAGTATTTACTCCTATCTTGTAGCTGACTCTACCTCTTGCTACTAAAAAATGACAAGATAAATTCTGTATTTTAGACAAATTATTTTCGGGCAGCATAGACCACAGTGGCATCCCACGCAGACCACTTCTGGACAAGAGACCTCTTAAGAGTTTAGAGCTGAGGGTGGCAGGGATGGAGACCCAGTCCCATGTACTACGTGGGGAAGCCGAGTGGTTACCAAGCCCTCAGGAGTTAATAACCTGGCATTGCTCTCTAAGCCAAGACATGAGTTTTCTGTCCTCCTGGGACAATTCAGGTTTCATTTGCTTATACCCACTTAAATCCTGAGAAAATCAAGTGACCCAGAACTCTTACCTGGTCATACTAGACATCTTTAAGACTGTATTTATTGTGGAAATCTAAGAGAAAAGACAAAAAAATAAAATAAAATAATTTATATATATTTTTTGGTATAAATACATTTAATGCAAATAAGGATGCAAAGAAGGGGAAAATACTGGGGTAAAAACTGATGAATCACAATCCAATCAAGATCCTCCAAACCAATGGTTCTCAACTGGAGGTGGTTCTGTGCACTGCCCCCCTGCCAGCCTGTCCCAAACCAGTGGTTCTCAACTAGGGGTGGTTCTGCACACTGCCTCCCTGCCAGCTTGCCCAGGACGTGTGGCAACATCTGGAGAAACTGTTGGTTGTTACAAATGGGGGCAGGGATGCGCCTGGCACTGGGTGAGCACAGGGCCTGCCAAACATCCTACAACACACGGAGCAGCCCCTGAGACACAGAGGCCCCGTCTCCCAGTGTGCACAGTACCCTGGCATGGAAAGCTGCTGCTCTCTGAGCTGAGAACACAAGCACAGGTAACCTGCCCGAAAGAAGAAGCAGGTAAAGCCATGACCATTTGAGCCAAAAAAATCTGGACTTCCTAAAAGTGAAAGTGTTTCTCTCGCCTTACTCATAAACACAACTGGAACACTCATTCACGGTTGTTTGGCTTCTGTTAAGTGTCCGTGTTCAAAAAGACCCTTCTTCCTTCAGTTCTTTATAACTCCCTTAATAGCAAGATGACAGTTCATCTCCCCCTCCGTGACACTGGCACCCAAAACAGTCTTGATGCCATATTTATCCAGTAATTATGAGGTGGTCTTCAAGTCAGATATGTGGAGTCCCAGCCCTAAAGTGAGTTAGGTGAGCAAAAAACAAAAAAGGGGGGTGGGCTGGGGTCGGGGTGAGGACAGTGAACAGATTCCTAAGCTCACGTGAACTGTCCTAGAAAAGTGTCTTATCAATCTGAGTTTAGCTGGGTAACCTGCAGCAGATATAACCCTTCTTTGATTTTTTTTTATCTTCCTAGAACTGTCACTTCACAGACATTCTGAATGAACAAACAGACCCCCAAAATCGAGACACCCAGAAAACAAGGAGGGATACTTACGAGATGGGGGTGGAGGTCCAGGGCTTGAAAAGCATCTGAAGTGAACACCTTTTCTTGCACCTGCTTTACTACAGGTCTGCAAATAACGAACAAGATGCAGGCCATCAGTTCCAAGAGACAAAGAAAAGGGCAGAAGACACTTAATCCCTTTCATTCTCGCAGGGCGTCTGCCCCTGGACATACCTGGGGAGTTCTGGGATCTCAGGGTTGTTTTTGAACAGCGATGAAGTCTTGGCGCCCGGCTTCCGCTCCTGGTCTCCATCCCTCGCGCCGGCTGAGGGCTTCTTGGGAGAAAATGTCCTTTGCGCCTTCCCCTTCAGGGTCCTGCGAGTTTCTTTAGCGGCAGTTTTCTTGGCCGGGAGAAAAGAGGCTTTGCTCCTCCGTTTCGCTGGGGGAGCCTCGCTGGACGCCTGGCATTTTCTTTTGGTGGCCGCTGCTTGCTGCGTTGTTCCCAAAAGGAAAGAGTGACAAGAGATGCGTCAGTCCATGAAGACAGACCTCAGAGTGAAGCCTGACTGCCCACAGAATTGCATCTCTCCCTGCAGAGATCATTACTCCCCATATGTCAAGCAAGTTTAGGGTCTGCAATCAGATTCTTTAACTTGGCCCTTTTCTCCCCAAAAAGGAAAAAAAGAAAACCCCACAAATCTCAGCTGATACATCTACCAGACCTTACCAGTTGTCTTAACCTCCACTTCCACCAAGATCATCAAGGGAGAGACATTTTTAAGGCTGAATGTTAACAACTGGAGTCTGTTTGCAGGGAAGGGAGGACCCACCTAGTGAAATGTGCAGCTAAGGTGATCCAAATCCCTAGGAATCCATTTACATGGCAAGCACGGGGAAGAGGAGCGATGAATCTTGCCTCTCTCCACCAACAAAGCCCGACGGTTACTGCACGTGCCCAGGAAGCGGAACCTTCATTACCGCCTAGCCCGAGTGCTTGGATGGCTGTCATTCTCTGCCCTCATGCTGCTCCCCCAGATTCAGGGGGTTTGGAGACGATTCCTCCTCCCAGCTTCCATTCCAAATGAGAATTATGCTCCATCCATCACCTCCATTGCAATTATTCCCAACGCATCTCGCCTTTCCATTCCCCATCTGATCACCGATTACGGGCTACAACATGAGATATCTTCTTGCCTGTTGCTTCTTATTTCCGTAACATGAATGTTGTTAAATGCATGATGTCCAAACTTCCCCTAGGAGAAGAATATCCAATTCCTCTATTTTCCTTGACTTTCTCTTCCAATTCACATTACACATGAATATACAAACATCCCCTGAGTAGCTGGGGCTTATTATTCTGGAGTTCTGGTTTCTCTTGGAATACGCTATCTTCCTCTTGGCTTGAGATCATGACTTCTGTGTGCAGACATCAGTTTGCTTTAGCTGTGACTGTCAGCTTCTGACTAACCTGGCATTAACAACAGTTCTCTGTTCCTGGCAACCCTAAGGGCACCTGTAGCCAGGTAATTCAATATATATAACTTCAAATATTTGGTATTAATATTTAGCATTGGTATTAACATTTAGTATTGATAATCTGCTTCATTTTACAAATGTCACAAATTTATTTTTACAAAATCCCAAATTTTCAGACTAAAAGAGATGAAGTCAAGAATCAGGTCTCATTTGCAAGATGGGATGAAATGTGCAGATCTTGCTTGGTTTATAGAATCACAGGCTCTTGAAGCACAAAAAGGCCTAAAGGCCTCTCCGGCTGCGCATGCGTGGACCTCCCATCACAGGAGCCCTGCCAGGCGTCCCTGCAGCTCCTGCCTGCACCTCCTCCTACTGCTCTCCACCCCACGAGGCAGCCCATTCTGTTCCCAGCCAAATTCCAGGGGTCAGGAAGTTCTTTCTGACATTCAGGCAAAATCTGTTTCCTGGAAAATCCAAGTCCTGGTCGGCAGTTTGTTCTCGGCACCAACTCTTGTGCACAACACTCCTTTGTTCACCACAGAATTCCATTTTTTTTTCTCCTTCTTTGGACTAAATACCCCAAAGAGGACACAAACTTTAGACCCCTTAACATCCTAGTCATTCTTTATTCCCATGTCAACATCTCTTTAAGTGTTTCGAGTTAAACACAGTATCAGGTGGGCTTTCCATTGCGCTCAAGCTAAAATCCAGAATGTGTGACCTGAGCTATTAAGAATCTGCCTTTGCCCATCTCATCAGCCTCAGCTTTACTCTCTGCCATCCTGGTCTTCCTTAACTTCTGAGGATATCCCAGGCTCCTTCTCTCTTCAGGGCCTTTGCACATGCTACTCCCAAACCCAAGTCCCCACCCACCCTCTTGTACTCATTCCTCAAATCCAGGCTCACCTGCTGCATCCTCAGAGGAGCCTTTCCAGACTTCCTGCCTCCACCTATCAAAGCAGGGTCCCTGTCCTTGGCTCTCCTGGCACCCTTCTCCTTTGTAGCACTCAGTGGATCAGTAAATACAGGGTGTCATTTGCTGTGTGATGTCTGTCTTTCCCGTTAGATTGTTATAAACAGACAAGCCTGTGCTGGATAGCACTGCATCCCCTGCACAGGACCGTGTCTGGCACAAAGTAAGTGCTCAATAAATACTTGCAGGATGAATGAACAACACGTCATGGAATGATCCTTTTCTGTACTCTGGACACTGTTCTACTTGTCAGTCCCCAGGCCGCCAGCATCCACAACATATTCATTAAAAAAAACTGACCACTTAGTACCTGTCAGGTAGCTTGGTTCTAAAGGTACAAAGATCTGACAAGCTCACGAAGAAGTCAGAGACAAGTGGATGAGACAAAAGTGTAAGACTGCAAACCAAACCTGTATTTGTACTACAGAACAGGTGTGGACAAAGCGTTCTAAGGGCACAAAACAAGAAGACTACCACGGCCCACGGGGAGGGGAGGGAGGCAAAGATACAGGAATGCTTCATGGGGTGGCAGCTGAGCACAGAGGAGAAAAGATATACCTGGATCTCTTTAAAAATATGCAAGTCTTTGCGTCCACTCCCCCACCTGCCTAAAAAGGGGATATGGCAGACAACCTCCAGGGCCCATTCAGCCCTAACAGTCTTTGATATTAACAAGCACATTAAGTAGTTACTTGCACCAGCCAGTACGCTAAGTACTTACATGAGTGATGTCACTGGGCCATACAGTACTGGTATTACCCCATCTTAAGCTAACAACACTGAGGTGGCGATGGGGGGTGACCCGTCCCCGCATCACTGAGGGATCAAGGCTTTGCCCAAGCATTAATTCCACAGCCTAGTTTCTAACAGTAATGCTGCAACACCATTTAGAAACTGTATCCTGTTTGGTTAGAAAACATCATGTACAGTTTGATCCCTATTATGCTCTGCTTCTTTTCTAGAAGGATAAACATCACAATGTTACCCAGAGTTATCTCTGAATATGGCAACTGTGGTTTTTTTTTTAATCTACTTTGCAAATTTCCTACAATAAATCTGTGTGTGTGTATATATATATGTATATACATATATATATATATTTTTTTTTTTTTTCCAGGAAAAACATTCTGTGTAGTGTTAGAGCATAATTTAAGCTGTCAAGGTCTTTCCAAGTCCAGTATATCAGCAACTCATGCCAAGTTCAGGCTATTAGCAAATTTGGTTAGCATACACAGAATTCTCATTCAAGACATAACAAATACGCAGACAAGGCCAACACAGACAGCTGTTTAACAATATCCTTTTGATATAGTGGTTCAAGCAATCATAAAACCAGATATCTTACATTTATTTATTCAACCCACTCAATGAACTTTCAGTCAGTGTTTTCTATGTCTTGCATGTACTTGGTATAAGCACCTTACTGACCTGATGGAGCAATTCTATCACCCAAAATGGAGTCAATATGACTTATAACCTTACACGAAGTCGAAATTACTGTTCTCATATTATAGGTAGGAAAAGTGAGGATCAGGGAGGTGAAGTAATTTCTTCAAGGTCACAGAGCCAGCATGTTGCAACGCTGGCATCTAATCCCAGGTCTGTCCTATTTCAAAGCCCCTGTGCCCAACTGCCTCTTTCGTACTTCCCTCCCCCTTCAGTATAGATGAAGCCACAAAATCGCCCAGCCGAAAAGTTTTTACTTACAAGAATCTAAATCCTAAACTTGATTACCACGAAAAAACTCTAGACAATAATCCAGACAGTTGCTATGAACTGATGTAAACTCAAGAAACTTCAGCGGCACTACACTAGTTGAAAGGAACTGAACCGAACTTTGACAAATAATTTTTCAATGGCATTAAATGATGCTTTTTTGAGAAAACACACACATACGCACACTTTCTTTGGCAGCAAACTGTATCCTTCCTGGTCATTTAAGGCAACAAGATTTTTCAACAGATTTTCTGTCCCATAGTCCTCCTCTTAGCTAGGAGCTAAGTCAGCCATCCTAAAAACCAATTTTCTGCTCTGGTTTGGGCTAAATTTCAGGCATCTTTGTCTCTCAAACGAAGATATTACATTGACGAGTTGTATTTTTCTTCCCCGCCCCCCACCCCTTCATGGCGCGTCGATGTATGTCTCGGTTTCGAACACTCTTAAAAGAAATTTCTAGCCTCCAGTCCTCATTCCCGAAACAAACTGACCCATAAGAGTGTCTGAGAGAAGATTAGAAGATGGGGCAGCTAAGGGCCTCAACGCCCCGACAGTCCGTTTCTAACTTCGGGTGACAAGTCTCTCATCCCCGCCTTCAACTAACAAGAGGCCCCCTGCCAGCTCCGCCCGCCTCCGCCCGCTCCGCTCCCCCTCCGAGCGCGTCTCTGCAGGCCGTGGTCGGCTCTTAAGACACGCGCGGCTCAGCGACTCCTCCGGGAGCTACCCGATGAGTGACTTTTCCCCACCTCAACTCCGCGGAATTAATTCGAATCCCGACGGAGAAGGCCTTGACCGCAGCTTCCCTGCGCGTCGAGGCCCCACCTCCCCCCCAACCCCCCGGGAGTGAATGCATCCAGAAAACCGGATCAGAACTCACCCGCCTCGCGTGGGCCGGGCGGGGTTTGGAGAAGGTCCTGAAGACCGCGGCCCGGGGCTCGGGGACCTGAGGAAGCACTCCGCTGACGGCTGCCATGTCGACAGAGAGGCGCCTCCGGATCTCGCGAAACCCGGAGCGAGGCGCCGCGAGACCCCACGTGGGACGCGCGCGAGGACCCCGCTGTAGCTGTCCCGCCGAGTCCTGCGTGCCAGCGCGCGCTTTCTGGGGTCCCCCGCCCCCCTCACGAAGGGGCCCGCGCCACTAGCTGCCGGATCAGCGGCGCCCCCGGCCACAGGGCAGTCCCTCGTGGCGCGGCCTGTGCCGGGGGTGGGGGGGATGCCAAGTCACACCGAACCCCAGAGTTATTGCCCTTGACGTTCTTTTGAAATTCCTCTCAGGAAAGAGAGGCGTGTCCCATCGAACCAACGCCTCCTCCTTTGACTCTCCTCAGCACTTTAGTTGTTAGGCGCCGGGGGTGGGGGAGGGGGGGGGACTCCCTGCCCCTCGCCCACCCGCGATCCGGTCCCACCACAAGGTGAGATTATTTTTAAATTTTTAAATTTTTTTTTTTGCAGGCAGTGCCTTGGCCACCCGGCAGGGGCTGGGTTGCCTAGCAACGGCGGGGTCCTTCGTGGTTCGGCGGCGCTCCGGGCCTGAGGGGGGGAAACCACCGCTGAGGAAAGCTGGGGGCCCGGCGGCCTCGGTGCGGGAGGCGGCAACTGGACAGCGACGCGGGGCGGGGCGGGGCGGAGCGGGGCGGGGAGGGGGAGGAGGAGGGGGAGGTTGGCGCGCGCCCCGGGGCCCGGCCTCTGCCTCCGAGGAGAGATGAATACGGCCCTGACCCGGGTGGGGCCCGCGGCCGAGCGGCCCGCGCCGCCCGAGGAGGTGGAGGGCTCTGAGACCGGCGGGAAGGAGCCGGCGGCGGACGCGGCCCCGGGGCCCAGCACGGCGTTCCGCCTGCTGGTGACTCGGCGGGAGCCGGCGGTGAGGCTGCAGTACGCGGTGAGCGGCCTGGAGCCGCTGGCGTGGTCCGAGGACCACCGCGTGTCGGTGTCCACGGCCCGCAGCATCGCCGTGCTGGAACTCATCTGCGACGTGCACAACCCGGGCCAGGACCTGGTTATCCACCGCACGTCGGTGCCCGCGCCTCTCCACAGCTGCTTCCTCAAAGTAAGTCATGCCCGCCGCCCCGGGCTCTGGGGGTCTCCTGCCCGCCTCCCTTCCCTCCCGCGGCCGCGTCCCCGCGGGTCCCCGGGGGAATCCCCGGGCCCACGCCTCGGCCGGGGATTCCCGCCTCCTCGCACCCTGAGTCTTTAGGGTCGCCGCCGTAGCTTAAGGGGTCGGGGGGACGCCGTGTATGCCCAGTTTCCCGGATCGCCCACCCACTCCCGAGACACAGGTACATTTCGGAAGGTCCCTCTCCGGAGCCAAGTTCTCCCTGCGGCCCGGCGTCTGGCTGGCTGCTGGCGCAGATTTCTTCCCTTGGTGCTTTCTTAGGCTCCACCCCCGTGTTGACCCAACCCCAGACCTGCCTCTGCCACCCGCTCCTATTGTCTGGGGCCTGCTCCCCGAGGCTCCTGGCTGGCTTTGTTTACTGTGATGTGCCCTCCTCTTCCGCCTCCTTGGCTTTGGAAGACAGAAATTTTTTTTTTTTTTTTGCTTTGTCTTTAACTGTTTCAGTGACTTTGTTATATGAGTGGTCCTTCTCATCTTGGGCAGATGGATAGATACTGGATGTCAGGAGTTAGTACTCCAGTTTTTCTTCAATAACGAAAAGGCTTTGGGATGTAGAATGAAAAATAAAGCTTCTGGAAATAAATGCAACTCTTAAGATCTTCGTATAGATTGAATGCTTCGTGTAGATTTAGTGCTTTTGGCTTCAGATTAACTAAGTTTGCCTTCAGAACTTTAAAACTGCTAAAGTTTTATTGTTGGAGCATCACCATTTTCAAAATGTTTTAAAGTAGGAAGTCGTGTTGTTCATTTAATGGTTTAAAAATATTAAAACTTTATTACTATTTGCTTTATAGGTCTGTATGCATATGTGTGATTATCAAAATGTACATTCATTCTTTCAACACACCTTTGAATACCACTATGGAAATCTCATGGACTGAGGAGCCTGGGGCGCTACACAGTCCATGGGGTTGCCAAAGGGTGAGCTAGGACTTGGTAGAACTTAGTGAGTGAAACAACAGCAACAATGTATCAGCTAGAGATCAATCTAGGCTCCAGAAGTAAAACATTGTACAAAAACAAAATCCCTGTCCTCTTGGAGCTTACATTCATTCTTTTGACAGGTCAAAAACAACAATGTAATAATAGGTAGTGATAAGTTGTAATATGTATCTATATACAGAGAAAGTGTTTCTGTGAATATGAAGTTTAAAAAAAAAAAAACTACTCTGCCAAGCCATTTAAAATATAGATCAGTGACTGAATGGGGTGCAGAGAACCCACACCACTTTTAGCATACTTAATCCAAGTTTGAAAGTGACAGCTCGATGTTGAATTAGATCATTGATAAGTTTGTATGACTAAATTTTCAAAGATCTTGGACAGGGTGTGACAAATTGATTCAAGTATAAACCAGTCACCTGGAATTTGGTGATGGACAGGGAAGCCTGGTGTGCAACTGTCCATGGGGTCGCAAAGAGTCAGACATGCCTGAGCAACTCAACTGATAAACCAGTCATGTGAATAGATGTTGGTGATCCTATGAAACTGAGAAACACTCAAGGAGGGAGGCAGAACAGAGGGGTTTTAAAAGGTGAGACACCTTTCACCTCTGCTGAAAAGGAACTTACTGATGCTAACTATATGCACATCAGCTAGAGAAAATTTTAAGTGTGTGTCTCAGTGTGGTAGACTTAATGCTTCAGCAGAGAGAATTTAAAGAAGTAAAGGAATGCTGAACCGAGATGCTTTTATTAGGAAAGGTTATTTGGTGGTGAATCTGCAGCAGACCTAAAAAAAAAAAGTAGGGTTTGGGTTGTAAAAAGAAGGGAGAAAGGGGTGATCCAAGTGCCAGGAATAAGGTGCCCATCTTGTGCACAGACACTTAAGTGATGAGCACAGCTTCTGGTTGCTTGCGTAAATGATTTTGGGTTCACAGCTGAGGTCAAGTAGCTTTCCTAGAGAGTCGGAGACAGTAAAGTGAGGTCAGTTTGGGAACTTGGAAGGTCAGTCTGAGATGGTTGACTTCAGTTTAGGAAGCCCTGAGGTGCTGTTACAGCGTCATAGATGAAGACTGACCTGGTGTGGTGCAGGAATGTGACTCCCACTGGACTAGAGGCAAGTAGGTGATGGTTGGAGTCAGCATAAAACAGGGGTTAAGAGAGTACACTTTGGGGACTTCCGTGGTGGTCCAGTGGCTAAGATTCCAAGCTCTGAATGCAGGGGGCCGGAGGTTTAATTCCTGGTCAGGGAACTAGATCCCACATGCCGTGACTAAGACCCAATGCACCCAAATAAATAAATAAACAAAAATATTTTTAAAAAAAGAGAGACTACACTTTGGCACAAGATAGCAAGCCAGGTCTATCTGTAAAAGGATAATAAAGCCTACCTCGTTTAGCATCTTTAGAAGATTAAGTTAAAATATATTATTATATGTGTATATTTATATATATGCTTATATGTCCATATGTCCATATGTGATTACTTAGCACAGTTCCTGGCACACTGTAAATGCTCAGGTTAAAAAATAGTCATGCAAGTATGAAGGAAGGTCTCTGGGTTAATGCTTTGGCTATGGATACAAAGTTATCTCTTATCACTGTATTCTGATAAAAATTTGATTCTTGTCATTGGTCCTACAACTGGAAAATGAGTAATAGGAAATCCTTATATATCCCTCTAGTAATCGATTGCTTTCCTGAAATTATTCAGTGGTGTCTTCCTCTTCTGCTTTGGTGTGCACCTCACAGAAAGCACCGGTCAGTTGGCAGTCTCATTCGCAGGCCCTGCCTGGGGAATGAAGGCCGAGATGTCCCTGCAGTTCTGAGAGAGGCCTCTGTGGGGTAAAGCTGGAGTAATGGTGGGAGTGTAAGGAAGTCTTTGTCTGTGCTTTGGTGGCACTGCCCACTCACAGGCCCTGTGGACTGAAATCTCTTTGGTGCTGGCCAGTTTGCTCCAACAAGGAAGATGGACTCCTGCAACCTAGATCGCAGTTTCAGTGTGTAGAACTGCTAGACGGCTAGATGCTAAACCTCTTTGAAGCTTTTGCTCTGATCGTTATTTAGATTATGAGTTTTTTCAGGAAAATACACAGTTATAATAATAGTTCACATATTATCTGCTCTTTGCAAGTTACTGCCCTGGGCACTGATATAAAAGTGAATGGTATAAATCTGAGAACCAGTGAAGTAGTGACTTAAGAACAAGTTTACAATTTCTCTTCCCATTGGACTGCTGATTTAGTGAATCATCTAGTTGCAAACAGTTCCAAAATCTAATAATACGTGCATGACTACTTTTGTTTGTTTCAGCTGTTAGGAGCTTTAGTAATATCAACGCCATCTACTCCATTAAGTTAAATAACTGTTTCCTGTCTTTGGAATTATATTCCTGCCCTCAAGAAGCTTACTGTCTACGAGCTTCAAGTGAGTTTTTGTTAGGTGCTTACAAAGTATGTGCTGATTAGTTGTCATAGTGGCCAACTAGAAGCAGGATAGCATATAGTGAAAAGATTGACTGGGGCTCAGCCTCTGAGAGCTGGACTCTTAACTAACATGCTCCTGGGGCATCTGAGTACTTGTTTTGATTCGTTAACTAGTTTTGTGATGTGAAGAGTTGAGGGGAGGTGCACTAGGTTAATTCAGATTACCTAACATGGAAATTATTGCACAAAACCCTAAGGATTTTCCTTACTGGCTGACATCCAAGCTGCTCTCCATCCTGTCAAGGATTCTTGCTGCTGTGGGTTAGGACCAAGCTTGAGCTTCCTTTATTTCATTCTGTACTGCTGTTTGGAGTTATGCATTCTCTTAAGTTTATTTTCAGTTCTATAGTAGTTTCTATTGTAGTAAATTATCCTAGTCTGAGAATTATTGCTTAGTTTGTAGTATTATGGGATTTGGTGAATAATTTTATATCCACCCTCCATTTGGCAGACAACTTAATACCTACCTAACCTGCATTTTACTTTTATTAGGTCTCGTTAACATTTACTGAATTCTCAGAGACTACTACTACTTGTCATCGTAGATAACATTTATTGAGTATTTATTAATATATGCTTTACATGCATTGACTTAATTAACCTTCCTAACTCTATGAGAATGTGTCATTGCACTCTTTATAGATGAGGAAATTAAAGCCAGAAGGTTTAAACAATTTGCTCAGGGTCACAGAGCTAGTATGTGACAGAGCCAGGATTTGAATCCCGGCAATCTGCAGATTTTCAATCAAATTTTATCTACCCCATACAAAGCTGTGGGCTTTGATTAGCGTCGTTTTATTAACAGACTAGCCAGTGACACCTCTATTTAATTGGAATTTCTGGTCTGTATTTCTCCAGTATATCCATAGGTGTATCCAAGAGACTACCCTGCAATTAAGATACACTGCCTAAGAGCCCATTTCCAGAGTGTTACTTAGGATGAAGAAAGATGACTGCCCCTGCACCGCCCCACCCCCCCACCAACACCATAAGGTTCTGTTGTTAAAAAAAAGTTTAGATAACTCTGTAGCTCTATGGTAGCTACAGAGCTACTCTATAGTAGCTCCCGGCGATAACTCTTGAAGGGGGAATAATGTGTAATAAACAGCACTTTCAAAACAGTTTTAGTTACAAAACTCTTTTTCAAGGGGCAATTTAGTAGAGTGATGTTCTGTTTAACACAGTTTAGAAAAAGTTAGTCTTCTAATTCATTTGTTGGGATTTGTATCTATGTCTCTGTGGACAGTCACATCCAACTCTTTGTGACCCCATGGACTAGCCTGCCAGGCTCCTCTGTCAGTGGGATTTTCCCAGCAAGAATACTGGAGTGGGTTGCCATTTCCTTCTCTAGAGGATCTTTATCTACCTTTCACTTTATAAGCTTATTTGTTAATATGATCTAGCAGTTAACTATTCATTGCAGTATGGTTTTCTGACACATTTCCAGTTGTCCGAGCTGTATTGAGGAATGTTATAGTTCTGAATTCATCTTCTATGTTCTGGAGTGTTATTCTTCTGGGCTTGGGGGCTTAAACTCATTTAAAGTGAGTTTTTTTGTGTGTGTTTTTGTTATATCCATGTATATTTTGGCTAGAATTCTTTATTGATCATGTTTAATGTACCCTTTCCAGTTTGAAGATAAGCATCTATGGAAAAGAAGAAAAGACAGTGGATCAAGTCCTTCTTCCTACTTCTGACATAACAGAAATCATTTCTAATTGACCTCTGCTCTCTTTGGCTTTAGTCTTCTGGCTATCTTCTTACAATTCTGGATCACCTTCTTTTGGTCATTTCTGTCTCCTCTATTTTTAATGTTCCTTTAAAGTGTTTCTAAAGAGCTTACCATTGTACACCTAGACATTAAATAAATAGAACTGCTCGTGTATGTTGCAAACTTGGAGGAGAGAGCGATAAGTGAAAGCTAGAATGTTCTCAGAAAGTCTCATAGAGCTTGACCCGGTAGGATAGATGGGTTCAGATAGGAGGAAAGATTATTCTACACAAGGGGGATCCAGGGAAGGCAGGGTGGACATTATTCTGTAGAAACTGGAAAGAGCTATTGGAGCTGGTTCTCAGAGTAATCTGTCAGTGAAATTTCAGATGGAAGACTTATATTGCAAAGATATTGTTAAAAATCCAAACATCTAATTGTATCAAAGATATATATATATTTTATATATAGATATAGATACATAACTTTTCATGAGTTTTAAACTCCTTTATTGTTTGTGACTAGTTTAGCAGAATGCTTAGTTGACTCTTTAGAATCAACTACACTTCTGTCATTGCTACTGCGTTTGTTAATTCTGAGAAGAAGGTGGGAACCAGGCTGTGAGTAACCACAGCACTTTCTCTGACCCTTAAAAATACTGCCATTTCCTATAAACAAACTAAAATTTTTAAAATTGCCATTTCGTGAGTAAATGCTTGTTTAGTTTTAGGCATGAAATTGATCTTTTAAATCTATGTCGCGTCAAAATTAATAGAATTGATGTCAAATTACTGTACGTATTTATGTGGATCAATTAATCCACCCTATGCAATGTAAATCTGTTCCTCTTAGAGTGAAATATTTATCTGATAGTTTTTATATCTTATTTTCAGGTTGGCTCAAAAAGGGAAGTTGCCGAGTGTAAACAGAGATTTGCCACCTCTGAAGACCCCACAGTCAGTCAGACTTTCATGTTGGACAGGGTGTTCAACCCTGAGGGGAAGGCTCTGCCACCACTGAGAGGGTTCAAGTACACTAGCTGGTCCCCTGTGGGCTGTGACGCTAATGGCAGGTGCCTGCTGGCCGCACTGACCATGGACAATCGCCTGACCATCCAGGCTAACCTCAACAGACTGCAGTGGGTCCAGCTGGTGGACCTGACGGAGATTTACGGAGAGCGTCTCTATGAGACCAGCTACAGGTTCTCCAGAAACGAGGCCCCGGAGGGCAGTCTCAGGGATTTCGCCGAGTTTCAGAGGCGACACAGCATGCAGGCGCCGGTGCGCATGGAGTGGTCGGGCATCTGCACCACCCAGCAGGTCAAGCACAACAACGAGTGCCGCGACGTGGGCAGCGTGCTCCTGGCGGTCCTCTTTGAGAACGGGAACATCGCCGTGTGGCAGTTCCAGCTCCCCTTTGCAGGGAAGGAGTCCATCTCTTCATGCAACACCATCGAGTCAGGAATCAGCTCTCCTAGCGTTTTGTTCTGGTGGGAATATGAGCACAACAATCGGAAAATGAGCGGCCTTATAGTGGGGAGTGCTTTTGGGCCTGTGAAAATCCTGCCTGTCAACCTTAAAGCAGTCAAAGGCTATTTCACCTTGAGGCAGCCTGTCGTCTTGTGGAAAGAAATGGACCAGCTGCCAGTCCACAGCATCAAGTGCGTGCCGCTGTATCACCCTTACCAGAAGTGCAGCTGCAGCTTAGTGGTGGCCGCACGAGGGTCCTATGTGTTTTGGTGTCTTCTCCTGATCTCCAAAGCAGGTCTGAATGTTCACAACTCTCACGTCACAGGCCTGCACTCCCTGCCCATCGTCTCCATGACTGCCGACAAGCAGAATGGAACGGTGTATACTTGCTCCAGTGACGGCAAGGTGAGGCAGCTGATCCCCATTTTCACAGATGTGGCGTTGAAGTTTGAGCACCAGTTGATTAAACTCTCTGATGTGTTTGGCTCCGTGAGGACACACGGGATAGCCGTGAGCCCCTGCGGCGCATACCTGGCCGTCATCACCACTGAGGGCATGGTCAACGGCCTCCATCCCGTTAACAAAAACTACCAGGTTCAGTTCGTTACTCTCAAAACCTTTGAAGAGGCAGCTGCTCAGCTTCTGGAGTCTTCTGTCCAGAATCTCTTTAAGCAGGTAGATTTAATAGACCTAGTACGCTGGAAGATTTTAAAGGATAAGCATATCCCTCAATTTTTACATGAAGCTTTGGAAAAAAAGATCGAAAGCAGTGGGGCCACCTATTACTGGCGTTTCAAACTCTTCCTCCTGAGAATTTTATATCAGTCGATGCAGAAAACCCCTTCAGAAGCCTTGTGCAAACCCACCCACGAGGACTCAAAAATCTTGCTAGTTGACTCACCTGGGATGGGCAATGCTGAGGATGAACAGCAGGAGGAAGGCACCTCTTCCAAACAGATTAGTAAGCAAAGCAAAGACGGCGATCCAGAGGACCCCACAGAGGACTCACTCCCTCAGTCTGCGGATACTGGAGGCCGAGAGCCAATGGAAGAGAAACTCCTTGAAATCCAGGGAAAAATTGAAGCAGTGGAAATGCACTTGACGAGGGAGCACATGAAGCGAGTCCTGGGCGAAGTGTATCTACACACCTGGATCACAGAAAACACTAGCATCCCCACCAGGGGACTCTGTAACTTCCTGATGTCTGATGAGGAGTATGATGACAGAACCGCACGGGTAGGTGTTTGTCAGCAAAAACACTGAAAACCGAAAAATCTGCTTGCTTCACGAGAAAGAAATGACTTAAACTGAATTCGTAAAACTCAACCTCTGCTTTGACATTTTTAGGTAATTGATGAGCATGAGGTGCAGGAAAATAAATAGGAAGCAGATTAATGCAGAGGACATATTCATGTCCCACTAAGAATTATGTCAGTTCTTACTCTTACTGGTGCCTCGATTGATGTCCATGGTTTGGGCGATTTCGGGCTGTGGATGAGCTCCAGGAGCAGACTTGGGCAGACACTGCAGGGCTGTGATTGGGCAGACACTACAGGGGAAGGATGGCAGGCCCGCCCTCCCCTTCCTGTCTGCAGAAAGATGGGAGGGGGAGGCCTGTGGCAGGGATTCTTTGCATTTGATAGGACTTCAGGAGGTTTTCTCATTTAGCCTACAAGGGCATAGGAAGTAAAACGATTATCCATTGGGTGTTTGTTCCCCTCCCCCACCTGCAAAAACTGAGTATAATCTTTATTTCGGTGGTAGAACAACCTTACAGTGTTATCTAAAATGTATTTCACAGAATTAAAGTTCTCTGACAGAACAATAGGGTTCCAAGCTTGGGGAAATACGCCATACTCCTCTTAGAGGTTTCCAGTGTACATCATCCTTCTAAGGGTTCTGAGAATTCCTATAGGAAAGAGGCCTTTAATTTTGTGCAGTTTAGTGTCATGTAGACTTTTTAACCAGGAATCCTGAGCTAACAGCTTCTAAAATCCTGAAAAACTGTTTTAAGGAACATACTGTATACTAAAATATTCAAGAAGACAAGACTATCGTCCTTTTTACTCTGAAGTTTGATGTTTATTCTCACTGCCTGAAGTCTTATCTAAAATCTAAAATGTTAATTGAAGGTAATAAATTCAGGTATCTTCATGCGTAATGTTAAACCATTCACAAGTCACTTGTTGCATTTTCTTGTTGGAAAGTTGTGTGTGTGTATCCATATACTCCTAAAATTATTTCTTAAGGATGTTTGCGACAATCTGATGTTGACTGGGAAAAAAAAGCATAACCTAAAAGTTACGTTTTATTCAGCAGGCAAAACTGAGGACTTAAGCCTGGGACGCAGCGTCTAAGATAACTCAGAGAGACTGCACCAGAAGGGCAAGGGTGTGGAGCTAGGATATATAAGCGTTTTTACAACGAAGACCGTAGTCAGTCTTTGTTGCAAATAAGGAAACCAAGACATATCAGGTTAAGGAATTTAGGGCTTCTCTCTGTATGGGAAGATAACAGGGTCTGGGCTCACTGCAGTCATTACTTTGATGTGTACCTCAGCTGTCTGGGGCCACATATCCTGTGATTCTCAGCCTGGGTCTCCTTAGGATGCCCCACTGGGGGCACTGCAGCAGCTGACAGCTAGATGGGGGCCATCCTGCCTCCATCCTGAGCTCCCTCAGGGCTCACCCTCGGGCAGTAGTAACGTGCGGCTCCTGGCTGCAGCACCTTTTCTTTACTGATGTACAGCAGCAGCGTGTTCATTCACACTCAGGAGCAGTTAAGATGCACTCTTCATGTATCTGACTTTTCATCTTCAAAAGTCAACTTTTGAAGATCGTTTCATTGTGATCTCAATGGTGTGAAGGAGTTTTCTGGTTACCGCTGGTTCATAGGACCAAGTAAGGATACTATACGTGTAAAATATTAACAAAAACTTATTAGTAAATCTATAATGACAGTTGGTTTGCAGTGGTTTAGAATAATTATTGCACATGCTGTGTGAGCATGGAAAGCTACATTTAGCACAGTTAACTTGGTTCCAACACGGCCAGTTTAAAGAAAGGAAGATTATACCTCGGCCCAGCTACAGCAACTGAGTTTCGATTGAAAACAATACATGTCTTGTTTGAAAATCCTTCTGTGTACCTAAAATGAATCTTTTCAAACCTGGTACAGTAGTTGTCCTTGCTATAAGGGACCATAAATTAGAATTCTCAAGACCTTTAAAAAAGGCCAAAAGTTAATGGACTTTAAATTTGCAAGTTATATGCACAGTAGGTAAGACACCCTTCTGAAAAAAAAAAAAAAAAGACACCCTTCTGAGCTATTAAGATCCCTTCAGAACATCAGTGAGCTAATTTTAGTGAATGGCAAACTAGTAAGTTCTTCTTACACAAGAGCTCAAGTGTAAATGGATTATAACTTTGAAGGACATATCTGCTAATAAGACAAGGTGGTTCTTGAGGATTGACATATTCCATGCCTCCCAAAAACGTAGCTTGTGAAGGTTTTTTCCAACAAGATAATGAAGTAGATTTAGTCTTTTTCAGACTTTCATTGACCTGGTGCAATCCTAATAAAGCAGAGAAAGAAGCAAAACTGGAGTAGGGCCAAGGCCTCAAGCTGCCCTGTCTACCTCCTACAGCGGGCCCCCCATACCTTTGCTGTGGGGCTGGTGGGTCTCCTATCGCGGGCTCACTAGATTGGTTGTGGGTCTTTGGGCCATCAGAAGGAGAAGGTATTATTTTTTAATCTTGATCATCTTTTTACTTCGTAAGCTTTTCTGAAAGAATAGACATTTGTTTCGTTCTAGAGTTAGTATTTCACATGATACTTTGCCTGTACAGATTATGCTTTTCTTTCTTAAAAGTCAAACATTTTAAGTATAGCTGAATACTTTGTCTTCTGACAGAACTCTGAAGTCCTTTCAGAAGCAAGTAAAGGCAAATAATAAGATTTGTGTTTCAGAACATTTCTCCTTTAGTGAGTAAAGTTCACCGTTGTCACGGGGTGCCTGATTGAATTTATTTTATTTTACTCAACCAGTTGACACAAGTTGAAGGTCCAGCTTCTTTCCTTTCTACCCAGTGTGGCAGGCCCACATGGGGACGCAGCGCTCCTCTCTGGTGGAAGACGCCGCGGAGTTGTCCTTTTCTCCTTGGTGTTCGGAAGCCCTGCGCTCACGTGAAATGCCACTGACCCCTTTGTTTTACTAGGTGCTGATTGGACACATCTCAAAGAAGATGAACAAGCAGACCTTCCCTGAGCACTGCAGTTTGTGTAAGGAGATCTTGCCGTTTACAGATCGCAAGCAGGCCGTCTGCTCCAATGGCCACATCTGGCTCCGGTAAGCTGCTTTTGCGTGTTTCCAGCCTGTGCCCCACAGACCACTGTCAAGTGTTCATCCAAAGGGTATGGTGCCCATGCCATCAAGCTGGAGAAAAGCTGCTGCCGTAACACCTGCTGTGGTTTTTTTTCCATCTGTTTGACTGAAACCCTTTAGGAGTAGTTTTCTTTGTAACTGCTTGTTTGTAACTGTAATAGGAGTTTCTCTGTTTATTTTGGTAATACTGTATTTGACTTCCCTAGTAGCTCAGATGGTAAAGCAGCCACCTGCAATGCAGGAGACCCAGGTTCAGTCCCTGGGTCGGGAAGATGCCCTGGAAAAGGAAATGGCAACCCACTCCAGTATCCTTGCCTGGAAAATTCCACAGACAGAGGAGCCTGGCAGGCTATAGTCCATGGGGTCACAAAGAGTCGAACATGACTGAGTGACTAACACACAATACTATTTTACTTTGAAGTTAGTACTGAATTTTAAAAAATCATTATGATGAAAGCAAAGGCCATTAAAGTTAATAGAATATAAAGTACTCCTGTACTGTGTTTGGTTTAACAAAGGGTAGAAGTCTTCCCCTTCTCTCTCCTCAGTGTCACTCTGAGAGGACCACTCTGTGGCCCTGTGGGCTGTTTGACACTGTTGATCCCTCCCTTTTCCTCCTCCATAGAGCACCGTTTTATCACCTGGCTTCCTGGACACAGTATCTCCTTGATGTCCATCTTTGGACATGTTTTTCTTCTATCAGCACTCTCCCCACGGTATGTGTGTGCTAAGTCATTTCCGACTCTTTGCGATTCCATGGGCTATGGCCCACCAGACCCCTCTGTCCATGGGATTCTCCAAGCAAGAACACTGGAGTGGGTTGCCATTCCCTTCTCCAGGGGTTCTTCCCAACCCAGGGATGGAACCAAGTCTCCTGCAGCTCCTGCATTGGCAAGTGGATTCTTACCACTGAGCCACCTGGGAAGCCCACAGCATTCTCCCTGGGCTGCCACATGTATCTGTACACTGGTGACTTAACATCACTTTAGTCTGAATCTCTTCCCTCAGTCCAGGCTTCATATCTAAGCACCTGCTCAGTTGCTCTGTTTGGAAGTTTTACAGGCATTTCAAATTTGAATCCAGCTTTTCCCACTACCTTCACCTCTACATCCCTGATCCAAGAAACATCATCTCTTGCCCAGGTTATTACAATTATCTCCCAACCCATCTTCTATGTCTTTCCTCATGCACGCGACATCCCTCCCAGCCCGGACATCTGCGCTGGCCATCCTCTCTGCTCGGACCACTCTTCCAGCAGGGCTTCTTCCCAACCAGGCTGCCTAACATCATGACACCCGAGGACATCCCTCTCCCCTCCTGGTAGCCTTCATCCCTCTTCCTGGCTCTGTTTTCCTCCTTAGCAGTTATCACTACTTAATATATTTTTTTACTTTGGATTTTTCTCCTCCCTCTAGAGTACAAAGCTTCATGAAGACAGGGAATTTTGTTGTTTTGTTCCTGGCTATTTCGGGAACAATGTCTGATATATGGTAGGCACTCACTAAATTGTTTAAATTTATTTTCAATAGAAACAGGATTTTGCTACATATACTTAATAACTTCCCTATTCTCTTACCAAAATGTTGTGGTTATTTTCTATATCAGTGCATAGATCCCATTCTTTTTTTTTTTTTTTTTTGAATTTTAATTTATATAAATATTATTTCAGATTAAGTTTTACAGACATATCACCAAATCTGGAAGTATTTAGTTTTATTAATGGTTTTTAATTTAAAATTTCTCAGATATAAATATTTTGAAATGAATGCTGAAAGTTGTTCAGCTATACAATTTGACCACATGCTTACTCATTTAAAAGCATTTTTTCCCATTATTACTTGACTATCCTTTTCTTTTCTCCCATCAAAATCAGTATGTGACAAGTTTAACTTAAATCCATCTCTATTCCTCCTATCCATAACATTCATTAACACAAATACCAGTACTACTAATAATACCACCTGCTCATTAGTGGATTACAGTCAATATGAGTATTCACCTGGTGCTTATAAATTGTACTGGTTGGTTTAATTATTACAATAATTATGTTATAAACCTCCTAGCATTCTTGAGAATAGTCAGTATACTTCTCACAGTCAGAGAATGTTCAGTGAATTTGGAAGATTTCCTGTTTCATTTACCAAGGATCCTTCTTGAGGTTTTTTATAGGCTCCTAACTTCTTAAAATTTGAGAAGATACCCACAAGGGTCCCAGAATAGGCAATGGGGTTTAGGGCAATAAACAAAGCCTCTTCTCATGTATCAGTTCAGTTCAGTTCAGTCGCTCAGTCGTGTCTGACTCTTTGTGACCCCATGAATCGCAGCACGCCATCCGACTCTTTGTGACCCCATAAATCGCAGCACGCCAGACCTCCCTGTCCATCACCAACTCCCGGAGTTCACTCAGACTCACGTCCATCGAGTCAGTGATGCCATCCAGCCATCTCATCCTCTGTCGTCCCCTTCTCCTCCTGCCCCCAATCCCTCCCAGCATCAGAGTCTTTTCCAATGAGTCAACTCTTCACGTGAGGTGGCCAAAGTACTGGAGTTTCAGCTTTAGCATCATTCCTTCTAAAGAAATCCCAGGGCTTATCTCCTTCAGAATGGACTGGTGGATCTCCTTGCAGTCCAAGGGACTCTCAAGAGTCTTCTCCAACACCACAGTTCAAAAGCATCAATTCTTCAGTGCTCAGCTTTCTTCACAGTCCAACTCTCACATCCATACATGACCACTGGAAAAACTGTGGCCTTGACTAGACGGACCTTTGTTGGCAAAGTAATGCCTCTGCTTTTCAATATGCTATGTAGGTTGGTCATAACTTTCCTTCCAAGGAGTAAGCGTCTTTTAATTTAATGGCTGCAGTTACCATCTGCAGTGATTTTGGAGCCCCCCAAAATAAAGTCTGACACTGTTTCCACTGTTTCCCCATCTATTTCCCATGAAGTGATGGGACCAGATGCCATGATCTTCGTTTTCTGAATGCTGAGTTTTAAGCCAACTTTTTCACTCTCTTCTTTCACCTTCATCAAGAGGCTTTTTAGTTCCTCTTCACTTTCTGCAATAAGGGTGGTGTCATCTATGGTCAACTAATTTACGACAAAGGAGGCAAGACTATGCGATGGGGGAAAGACAGTCTCTTCAATAAATGGTGTGAAAACTGGACAGCTTAACCGGAGGTCTTCTGGAATCTGAGAGTGGGCCGCGTGAGCTTTCTGCTGAGTTCGTTTTTCGCTGTCTCGGTTTCCAGCATGATGGGCCTTCCCCTGAGTTGGGTTTCTTCGCCTTCCGTTTCTAGCGCGGGAGCCTCGCTGAGTTGGGCTCCTGCTGTGTTTGGCCTCTTCTGCGCAGAGGTTGTTTCAGCCAGGTTAAACCCGTGTCACAGCACCACAGATGTCACACGAGTGTACGTTCCCCTGTTCTTTGTCTCGTCACAACAAAGATTTGGAGCAACGGACATTAAAGCCCTCGGTGCGTCACAGCTCTCGGGTCTTGGACAAACCGTGCTATAGCTCTTAGGCAAATCAGTGTTACAGCTCTATTTTATTTAGAAGATAGCAGGAGAGGGAGAGAGAGAGAGAGAGAGAGGGAGAGAGAGAAGAGCGCATGCACGAAGGAGAGAGAGTCTCCATAGATCCCATTCTTAACAGCCATAGAGTTTCCCGTTGTATGGATATTCCATTATTTCCTCTCTTGTTGACTGATATTGGGATTTTTTTCCAGTCTTTATTGTGTACCTATACTTTTTTCTAATTTAACTGTTCAGACTTATGTTTCAGGGGAGACTAGGAATAGTAGTGGTCTTGTAACAACAGCAACCAGCACCTCTTGGTGCTGCCAGTGTACCAGGCACAACGCTCAGCAGCACGCACATCTCAAGCCACGTGTCGGACACAGATGAGGAAACTGGTGCCTGAGGATGTTCAGTACTTTGTCCACAGTCATGCAGGTGGTTAGTGGCAGAGCTGAGAACCTGGCCTTCTGGCTCCAGAGTTTTCACGTGTAACCTCTGTCCATTGTTGTCTCTTGAATGGCTTCTTCCACAAAGAATGGGTGAGAATGGGTGCTTGCTCTCATTCAGGTATAGTCTTTCTTCCTGTGCACCCAGGTCTTTACTCAAGGTAAACCGACTAGGAACTCCTTCCCCCACCTCCCTTCTTTGTGTGCTTTACTCCTTATTGCTCTTCCTAAATCCTGTTAGCTTTCAGAAAACCTTCCCTGCAGAGCCCAGCAGCTCTCTCTGACCTCCCATCGCTCCCACCTGCCCTTACTTGCCAGGTCCTGGCCGATGCTCAGTGAAAGGTCATTGGGTGGAATTGAATCTCTGAGCATTTGTTTATGTCCCTTATTTTTTTGTACCACTAATTGTGTCTTCTATATCTTTCAAGGTTTCACCACTGTGCCATTAATCTTAAACATTGTGCTTATACGTAATCTTAAAAATCACTAACAATAATTTCTGATATATAGTTACTTTGTTTAACGTATGAAAAATTCACAGTATAGTTGGGTATAAACAGACTGCATTCTTTCCCAGGGCTGCAGTGACTGTCTGGATTAGAAGCCTTGTATCTCTTGGCTTAGCCTGACATGGGCACTTCCCCTTTACTAAGTGTGTGGTGGGTCTGGCCAGCTGTCCTGTGCAGGGGGATACATGGTTGCCATGAATTTGTCAACCATTTTTGCCCTTCACTTAGTTAACTCATTTTAGAATACTTGTCCGTGGTGAGTTAACCTTCCAACACTGTACTGCTTTCCACTGTTGGTAGCACTGATGATACAATCTGTCTGCTTTCAGGTGCTTTTTAACCTACCAGTCCTGCCAGAGTTTGATATACAGAAGGTGTTTGCTCCATGACAGCATCGCTCGCCATCCAATTCCAGAAGGTGGGTGCTCCCCTGGCTGCGGCAGGGTGAGGTTGAGCACACTGCACGTGCTGGTGCCTCAGGGGCACCCCTCTCCCCTCCTGGGTCTCTGGCCGTCGGGGACAGGGAGCAAGCTCATTCTGCTCTGTACAGTGCTGTTATGAACCCACACCTGATGAACACGGTCACTGGAATCACCAACATGCGAAGAGCATCACACTGTGTGAGTAAGGAGGGCTGTAGTTTGCTGTGCTGTCACTGCAAATCATTCATTCAAACAACGCCAAAGACTTTGTTTTAGATGGCATATGTAGATTCTATTTGAATGAAAACTCTGCAGCTGGTAACAGATAAAGACAGCCTTGCCGAAACAGGACGTGCACCTGGAGGCGCCCTTCTAGTGGCCACGGTGGGGCTGTTTTTCTGGTTCATCGATACTCTCTTTCCTGATAGCCCTAGTGACAGAGTGCACATTCCTGAATCAATTGTTGGAATAAGATCATAGACACGAACCAGGGATTGATGATTTAAATAGTCACATGAATGTCAGTTTATAACCTGAGTTTCATTAATATCACACTAACCGAATGAGCTTACTAGACAGCACGCATATGGCGGTGTACGCTTTGGGGGTAACGTGTGGTCTCAAATGTTTTACACAGAATGTTCTGTGTAAAACCACACAGCCTTCTTGATTTTTGCTCTAAACTGGCTGAAGCTCTCTAATTCTGAGAAGTGGACGTGTTGGCATGTTCTGTTCTGTTTTGACTCTTTATTGTGGAAAATGCAATCCTAAAAGTAGAGAAAAAGAGGATGAGAAACTCTTATATACCTGTCATTCAACTTCAAAAATCGCCAGCTCATAATCTTTCATTTCGTCTGTAGTCCTCCTCCTCTCCTCTGGCTGCATTATTTTGAAACAAATTTGGGGGACTTTTAAACACTTGTTGCAATTGAGAATTGGTTTATAGTTTAGACAGGAAATCAGGGAAGATGGGAACAAACTCAAAAACAAGCACACCTGCCAGTTGACTTTGCACTGAGCCACATGCAGCTCCTGGGGAGAACGGGAATCTCTGAGCTCTGGACAGTACTCACCAGTAGGCAGAGCATTTGACAGGCCAGGGAGTTCTGTAAAAGGAGAAGAGCGCGTCGACACACAGTGTTTTCAGAGTAGGTTTTAACATTAACCATGTGTGAGAAACACTCATTCGTTATCCTTATTTTCCTCTTTCATCACACATTTAACTTTGGGAACCACAGATCTAGCCCAGCCTCGTCTAGAATGTTACAGTGAGGACCTCTGTGCAGTGGGGCCAGAATACCCACACCTGCATACCGTGGTCGGCCCAGGGCATGTCCCATCTGACTGCTTTCCCTGAAGTGTGCACTCAACTATCGCTTGTCTCCCTTTGGCAGACCCTGACTGGATCAAGAGGTTACTGCAGAGCCCCTGCCCTTTCTGCGACTCTCCTGTTTTCTGAGTGTCCACGGTGGGAAGACAGAGTGTCGTCTAGCCCGAAGAGCTGGGACGCGCTGGCGCAGGCCTGGCCTCCACAAGAGGAAAGGTGCCCTTGTGACGGTCGGTAAGCCTGGGAACTCCCTGCTGAAGTGTGTGCTCCGTCTCCAGGGACTACAGGATATCTGTAAAGGGACTGTGTGCAGAGATCTTAAGTCATTTTGAGATGAACATTAGCCCCCACTCCTTATCACTTATTTTTCAAGTGTTGAAGTATCTTGACTGAAACAGTTTGAACACAATGAATGCCCTGTTGTTTCTCAACAGAGTGACCTCTTCTAGGGAGTGTGGGTAAGGGCCTCGCTGGGCCGAATTAGGCTTTAACCCTGGCCCAGATCTGGAACTGTCTCGTGGCTCCAGGACGCTTAGTTACCAGGTACATGGCACATGGTGTCTAGCAGATACTCAAATGTCTAAAACAATATGTGGGCCTCATATTTTGTTCTCAACAAATAGCTTCAGATCTACGTCCCGCCAGCTTTTTTCGTGTGTATTGAAACCATTTTCTTAAAACTATATATTTTTAAGAGGTTAAAGCCAAGACTAAAGTTAGTTTTAATGTGTTGGAAGATCAGGTGACTTTCGTAATTGTGACTTGTTTTTAACGATCTCTCCCATGTCGTCAGTTCTGCCCCAACCCCTCCATGTATATGAGGGTGTCATAGTATTCCTGTTTACCTGTGTCACACCTCTCTTCAGACTGAACTGTGATGACCAGGTGAGATGTTTGTACATAGAGGAAAAAGAATATTTTCTCCTTTATTTTCTCCTAGTACTAAAACCCTTACTATTTTTCATGTTGACATGTCCAAATGTCTCATTTCTATCCCAAGTCTGTCTAGAGACTTCTAGAGAGAGCTGGACAGCTCAGAATGTGGACCCTTGAGCCTTGGTGCTATGGTGTATGTGGCTGGGTCAACCAGAGCCTGGGAATGCCTTCTCTCTGCAAAGATCCTTGATATTTATAACACAGGTATTTTTCTGTGGGCTGTTAAGAGATGTTAGACGTTAATTGGTCTTAAAACCTAAAATCAAAAATAGACATTCTAGAACTACAGTGTTCTTGGATTTTTAAATAAGTATCTGAGGGATTGGTGCTAATTATTAACAGGACTGTAATGCCCGCACCTTGAAAAGGTGCATATTTCTGAGAAGTTGAATAGGAAATAGAATATGTGAAATTTAACTCATACTATTTTTCATTTTTGTATCCTTAGTGGAAGACTTTTGCCCTCGCCGAGTAGTTGTTTTTGTTCAGTCTCTCAGTCATGTCTGACTCTTTGCGACCCCGCACACTGCAGCCTGCCAGGCTTCTCTGTCCTCCACTGTCTCCCAGAGGTGACTCGCTGAGAAATACTTGTTCTTTGGAGAGTGTGTAACGCAAGCACTGCTCCCTCCTATAGTGTCTCCCTCCTAGTATCTTCCCCCTCTGTCCATACATATTGGAGACGAGCCTTTATGAGGCGCTTCCAAACAGTCTGCTTGGAAATGTCTTTCGTTTCCCATTCAAATTTTTGTCTCCTGTGTTTAATTCTGTATTTCTGTTGCTTTTTCATTCTGCTGGTGTCTTCTACTTGTCTTTCTCATTTTGGTGGCAATTTCAAGTGGAGTATTTGTCCAGACTTCAGGGTCTACCATGTTCAATAGATTATCAAGAGAAAGAGAGCTAGGCAGCATTAAGATCATGAAGAAAGAAAGTGAAAGTGAAGTCGCTCAGTCGTGTCGGACTCTCTGCGAATCCATGGACTGTAGCTACCAGGCTCCTCTGTCCATGGGATTTTCCAGGCAAGAGTACTGGAGTGGGTTGCCATTGCCTTCTCCAGGGGATCTTCCCAACCCAGGGGTCAAACCTGGGTCTCCTGCATTGCAAGCAGACGCTTTACCATCTGAGCCACCAGGGAAGTCTCATGAAGATCATGAAGAGCACAGCCCAGAAAGTTGTAGCCTTTATAGCAAACATGACAGTAAAAACTGAGATCCTATCGAGGCACTGCTGTGGTTTGTACAGTCGGAGTGTGCTTGTGTGCATGTGTGCTCAGTCACTTCAGTCGTGTCCAACTCTGTGTGACCCCAGGGAAGCCCCATAGCAGGCTTGCTGCTACTGCTTCTAAGTCGCTTCAGTCATGTCCGACTCTGTGGGACCCCGTGGACTGCAGCCTACCAACCTTCTCCATCCATGGGGTTCTTCAGGCAAGAGTACTGCAGTGGGGTACCATTGCCTTCTCCGCCATAGCATGCTTGCTGCTACTGCTGCTAAGTCGCTTCAATTGTGTCCGACTCTGTGCCACCCCATAGATGGCAGCCCACTAGGCCCCTCCATCCCTGGGATTCTCCAGGCAAGAATACTGGAGTGGGTTGCCATTTCCTTCTCCAATGCATGAAAGGGAAAAGTGAAAGGGAAGTCGCTCAGTCATGTCTGACTCTTCGCGACCCCATGGACTGCAGCCCACCAGGCTCCTCCATCCATGGGATTTTCCAGGCAAGAGGACTGGAGTGGGGTGCCATTGCCTTCTCCATAGCGTGCTTAGTTTCACTTATTTTTTTGGTCCTTGGACTGCAAGATCAAACCAGTCAATCTTAAAGGAAATCAATTCTGAATATTCATTAGAAGGACTGATGCTGAAGCTCCAATACTTTGGCCACTTGATGTGAAGAGCTGATTCATTGGAAAAGACCTTGATGCTGGGAAAGACTGAAGGCAGGAGGAGACGGGGACAAGAGGACAAGGTGGCTGGCATCCCCGACTCAGTGGACATGAGTGTGAGCAGCTCTGGGAGACGGTGAAGGACAGGGAGGCCTGGCATGCCGCAGTCCACGGGGTCCCAAAGGGTCGGACATGACTGAGGGACTGAGCAACAGCAACAAATCAGAGTTAGTACTTGCTTTGTTATTATTGCAGAACTTTGTGGTGCTGCCATTTAAAACATACGTTAAGTTTTTATTGAAATCTATTGTGCATTTGGGGGGAAATTTTGACTCTTAGGAGTGAACTTAAAAAGGGTTGCCTGAGTTATTCTGTATATCTGTAGGGGTAAACTTGGCAACAATTTTACTGGAAAGGGGCTTCTCTGTACAGGGGCTCTGCCCAATGGCATTCTTAAGACTTTGAAGTCCAGCTAACACCTGCCTCAGCCTAAACTTCTGCACACTGAGTCAGGAGTCCTCCCCTGTTTCCTCACCCCTCCCCTCTTCCATGGAGGTTAATCCATTGACCTATGAGGATGAGAGGCGACTGTGAGTTAATGGCAGCGTCACAGACACAGTACCCTTCTGAATGTCCTAAACGTCAGCTCACATGGCGACAGTGCTGAGCAGTGAAGCCCTGGAAGAGTGGGCAGGACACCGGGAGTCTTCAGACTGGCCGCCTCTCCTGGTTTACATGTACCGTACGCTCTCTTCCATCCTGAAATGTCCCTGGCCTGGGTGGTGTATTTCAAGTTAGTTTCAGCTGTCACTGCTCTGTAGGCTCTATAGCTCTATAGGCATGGATGCAGGGGCAGTGATGCCGCTGCTCTGTGTGACGGTGCAGGAGCAAAGGTCCTCCACGACTGGACCTTTGAAGCCAAGGCAGCACTGCATCTTGGGAACCTGATCCACACCTGTGTCACATCTTCCCTGCTTAAGGTTAATTTGTTCCCATTATCCTAGATAAGAAATTGGTAGCTTGTTAGGCTTGATATTCATTCTGAAATCCTCCTGTGTCCACGACCCAGACTTCAAGCCATCTCTGCCTGTTATCATATCTGCCAAAACTACCAATTATTTTTCAACGTCAGAAGTTATTAGAAGCACTGGTGAAGCTCGTGGTGGAGTGTGACATTTTTCTGCTTCTTCGTCTAGGAAGTTTTTGAGAATGTTAATGTTGGGCGTCGGGACTAGAGCTGTTAGCAGCCATCACCAGTTAATTAGGTTAAAAGAATGTCAAGGGGTAATAATTAAATATTAAAATATGTTCTGTTGTAATTGTGATGGTGTGAGCTAAGAAACAGAAGAAATCAAGGCTCATGGGTCTTGTCAGGAAGAATACGGAGCTGCATTTATGGAGTCCCCGCTCCCTGGGCAGCGCTGAACCGTGTTACGCGAGTTGCCATAGCTCCCAGAGTGAAACGAGGAGTTGCTGTCAGTGTCCGACTTCCACAGGCCCGCCCGTCCGTCTATCCCCGCTGCTCCTGACCCCTCTCTGCCTCGCTCCTCCTCCTAGGAGAGGCCCTCTCTATTTCCCTCCCTTTCCTTCTCTCAGCCTTAGGACACCCTCTGAGCTATCAGTCTGATAGAAAATTAGGTTTGTGATAAAATTTCTAAAAACTACATTCCTAGAAGGCTTCCCTTCCTATAAGGAACTATTAAACAGTAGTTTTTCTTGCTGAAGGTAATATAATAGTGTTAGCTGTTAAGAGCTCAATAAACTGTATCTGATTTTTTCCTCAAAGTCTCCCTGTTGGAGTGCCCAGCACCTCCAAACTGGATTTCAGGCAGAATGGACTGCATTTCTGCTCCCTGCCACACCCGCTCTGCTTCCCACACCAGTAAGTCCTGACAAGCAAAAATTCAGGTTATATTCCAGGTCAGCAGGCCTCAAATTTTTAAATGAAAGTAGGTTTTGCCCCCCCCCCCTTTTTTTTTCATTTTAGAGATTGGACAGCACAGAGAGCAAATAGCCAGATAGATAATGCATTTCTTTATGCTACCTTGCCATGGGCTGTGGAGCGTGAACACCTCCGTGCACTCTCCCACTGCTCCCGTGTGGGTGGAGCTCGGCAGGGCTGGTCACCACACAGTGGCTTGAGCATCTAGCCTCCCCCTCGACACTGTTGGACTGTTAGAATGCCTCTAACGGAGCTCAAGTGAGGCACTTGCACTTCGGCTCTTAGTAGAAGCATCACCTGGCAGTTGAAAGCAGAGTTTTGGGCCATGTCTCAAGTCTTATAGGTATTGAGCTTTGCACTGCTCTTTCTTGACCCTAAAAGCAGTTTTTGGAGCTAAGATCTTCATGTCTGTTGTTCAAACTGATGTTAGAGTGTGTGCAATTTGACTGTCGTATTGAATTAGGGCTTCCCTGGTGGTTCAGTCAGTAAAGAATCTGCCTGCAATGCAGGAGACTTGGGTTCGATCCCCGGGTTGGGAAGATGCCCGGTTGGGAGGAGGGCATGGCAACCCACTCCAGTATTCTTGCCTGGAGAATCCGCATGGACAGAGGAGCCTGGCAGGCTGCAGTCCATGGGGTCGCAGAGTTGGACATGACTGAGCAACTAAGCACGGCGCATATTGAATTAAGTCACATTTGCAGAGTTGCTTCTAATGACCACTCACAACAGCATCACAGTCCTGGTATAGAGCTGGGTTTTTCAGAAGATGAAGACTAGTTTCCGAGGCACGACACACATCAGCGTCAGGACTGGCTGGCTGGCCTGAGTCTGGTAAGCAGGGTGCAGCCTCCCATTGGCATGTGTGGTGTTTTATGATGGCTGTTTCTGAAAGCCTGCTGTGGAATCAGTAAGTTTTAACAGGGAAGTGACTGTTTATAAATATACATGTCCTATAAAGAAGTTTAGTCCTTTTGGTATATGCATATTTAACATCCACCCCGCCACCCCCCACAGCCTCTTTGATTAGGTGATTCAACTTTTCTTGTCTTGCTTTTTTTAGGTTGTAACTATACTGGGGAGAGACTTAGTATAGGGTCTGATCCTAGGCAGTGAGCTTACTTAGCACAGTGTTAGTGGCTGCCCTGCATGGTGTTCATCCCTTCATTCCAGGCTTGGGAGGGGCTGCAAAGCAGGGAGTGATGGCACTTTCATCCTGATACGAGAAAGTGAAGGTGCGGGCTCTCTAGTGGAAATACTGTTAATGAGTTGGCTGGAATTGAATTTCAAAACTCTAAATCTTGTAAATTTTTCTAAGGTAAAAACTTGACTACGTCACTATCATGAGATCCTGTTAGTTTCATAAAAGGGTCCCATGAAGTGGTTTCATTGGATGGTGTAAGAGGTGGTGGCTTTGAAGCATTTTGTATTTTATCAGTTTGACATTTGGCTAATGGATTGGTGAGGTCAAGGGTGTTTTGTTTTTGGTACTAATGCAAAAGTAAATGCAAAAATGAATTATGACTTTTTAAAGACTTTAACACAGATTTGTTTGAAAGGAAAGTGAGTATCAAACTTGGGAATACAGAAATAAGACTATAGGAAAATAAGCCCGTGTTGTGTATAGTGGCATATATTCTATGTTTATCCTATGCCTGTGCTATCTTTGTGCTTGGCTTCAAACTACGTGTTTGTTTACATGCAATATTTTTTGAAATAAAAAGAACAGGCATCCAAAAACTTGGGTTATAGAAAGGGGACTTTTTAAAATTCTTACCATCTGATTAGGTGGTATGTTTTAGACTTTTAGTATGTAAGTAAAACAGCCTTGAGACTAAATAGCACATTTTGCTTGGAATACCCCATCCAGAGGAATCCACTGCTTCTCTGCACTGTACATATGTACATAGTGTCCACGATTAGATTGTAAGCTCCTCGAGGGCAGGAACTGTCGTCTTGTCTTGGGAGTTCCTGCAGTGCCGAGTGTGAAGTGCCTTGCACAGCGTAGGTGCTGGTGACACAGAGAAGGAGTGAGTAGCTTCCTGCCACCTTTATGACGAAGCTTGGTTTACTTTCTCCGCTGTGTTGAGAACTGCAAAGTACTAATGATGGGAAGAGGGCAAAATTCTTTCTTGGATTTCAGCTGGGTCTCCTGAGCTGAAGCAGACCATGCTGTCTCCTTGGCACTAGTTATCTTCTTGCCCTGAAGACATACTAGTGTCCTGAGCTTTTATATGATAAAAGGGCGGCAGTCTCTGGGCAAAGTTTGAAGTGGGAAAGATTATAGAGAAAATGAAGTGGAAATTTTGGAGGGTGTTCATCAAATGCAGTCCTGTGGGGCAATCTTACTTTAGTTATTACTAAAGGAAAGGATAGCAATTCTCTTTCTTTACCAGTTAGCTGGTTGGCCAATTTTCCAGTTAACAAAAGATTGTTGGGTTTTTTTTTAAACTTTTTCCCATTTTGCATTCCCCCCTCAATTGCTCTTTATGATTCTAGTACTTAGAGTCTATTAAAGTTGCTGTGAATATCCAGTGCTGTACATAATGGCAGTTTTGTAAATGTGAAATAACCTCAATTATGTTGTGTTTTGTATGCAGAGCCACTAGTATTGTTATCTTGGCCACTTTTTTTATTCAAAATAAATAAAATAATCAAGTTATTTGTATATTGTGTGCATATTTTGTCGGGTTCACCAGTTTGTAGCAAGGGTTAGAAACCTTCTGCCCCACCCAGCACCAGCAAAGGCACTTCGAGAAGAGAAGGGGGAGAGCTGTGCCTCAGAGAAATGGCTGTCAGCAAGGGCCCCAGAATCAATGCAGAATGCCTTCAATGGTTTATTCTAGAGAAAGTTGAGGAATGTAAGGGGAAATCAGACAGCTTCAGTAGGCTGTTAGACCACAAATACTTAATGTCAGTTGACGAGTATCTGGTGAGTGTTTAAGTGAAGTGCTCATTACCAGGATTTCATCAACAATAAGCATGTGATTCAGACAAATCCTCCTGGTGAGAACAACCAGAAACACCAAACAGGAGAAAGAAAATGAATACATGCCTCAATGTGTGGTAATAAAACTTCTGAAAGATCAAAGAGAAAAAAAAAACTTTAAGCAAAAAAAAAAAACACAAATATTTTCTCAAAAGAAAACAAGTTAACCTTAAAAAGAAAAAATTAGTAAGATTTAAAGATGACTTCTCATGGAAATGGTAAAGATGAGAAGGCAGTGAACAGGGGCCTTTGGGGGCTGAGAGAGTAACTTGCAACCTCGTATTCAGAGCGTGGCAGAAAAGTCAGACATGTTCAGACAAACAAGAATGGAAAATGAAAGCACCAGAGGAAATTCTAGAGTGGTGTCAGGTGGAAGGCAGTTAAAGAGCACTAGGAAGGGGAGGCGGGAGAGCAAGGCTATGAACGTGGGAAGCAAACAGAACGTCCTGAGGTTCTGAAACAAAACATGCCTGCAAGTCAGGAGTGTTTGGTTCTGTAGTCTGAGGCCTGTCTAGGAGCAGGCATAACTAATCCATGTGAGACTGGATACGTTTTTTTCTCTAAACACTTAAAGAAAATCAAAGGGTCTTTAATTAAGCTCATGGAGGACGGAAACCAGAACATTTTAGAAAGAATCCCTTAGAAGAAATGGGGTAGCTGTCATAGTCAACAAGAGTCCTAAATGCAGTACTTAGGTGCAATCTCAAAAACGACAGAATAATCTCTGTTCATTTCCAAGGCAAACCATTCAGTATCTCAGTAATCCAAGTCTGTGCCCCAACCATTAATGCCAAAGAAGCTGAAGTTGAATGGTTCTGTGAAGACCTACAAGGCCTTCTAAAACTAACACCAAAAAAAGGATGTCCTTTTCATCATAGGGGACTGGAATGCAAAAGCAGGAAGTCAAGAGAACCTGAAGTAACAGGCAAGTTTGGCCATAGAGTACAAAATGAAGCAGGGCAAAGGCTAACAGAGTTTTGCCAAGAGAACACACTGGTCATAGCAAACACCCTCTTCCAACAACACAAGAGACAACTACGGGCAACAGTTATAACTGGACATGGAATAATGGACTGGTTCCAAGTTGGGAAAGGAGTACATCAAGGCTGTATATTGTCACCCTGCTTCTTTAATTTATATGCAGAGCACATCATGAGAAATGCAGGCTGGATGAAGCACAAGCTGGAATTGAGATTGTTGGGAGAAATATCAGTAACCTCAGATAAGCAGATGACACCACCCTATGGTAGACAGTGAAGAGGAACTAAAGAATCCCTTGATGAAGGTAAAAGAGGAGAGTGAAAAAGCTGACTTTAAACATTCAAAAAATGAAGATCATGGCATCCAGTCCCATCACTTCATGGCAAATAGATGGGGAAACAATGGAAACAAAGACTTTACTTTCTTGGACTCCAAAATCACTGCAGATGGTGACTGCAGCCGTGAAATTAAGACACTTGCTCCTTAGAAGAAAAGCTATGACAAACCTAGACAGCATATTAAAAAACAGAGACTTTGCCAACAAAACTATGGTTTTTCCAGTAGTCATGAATGGATGTGAAGAGTTGGACCATAAAGAAGGCTGAGTGCTGGAGAATTGATGCTTTGAACTGTGGTGTTGGAGAAGACTCTTGAGAGTCCTTTGGACTCAAGTAGATCAAACCAGTCAATCCTAAAGGAAATCAACCCTGAATATTCATTGGAAGGACTGATGCTGAAGCTGAAGCTCCAGTATTTTGGCCATCTGATATGAAGACCTGACTCATTGGAAAAGACCCTGATGCTGGGAAAGACTGAAGGCAGGAGAAGATGATGACAGAAGATGAGACAGTTGGTTGGCATCACCAATTGAATGGATATGAGTTTGAGCAAGCTCCAGGAGATAGTGAAGGACAGGGAAGCCTGGCATGCTACAGTCCTTGGGGTCACAAAGAGGTGGACATTATTGAGCGACTGAACAACAACAACAAAAGGCAAGAAAGGAGAAAAAATTAACAGAATAGTCTGTGAAAATGAAAAGCAAATAAGATAATGGATTTACACTAAAATAGAGCAGTAATTACAGTGGTAATTACATCAAATATAAATAAACCATCCAATCAAAGCAAGACTGTCAGACTGGTTTTTTTAAGTGTTAAAAGTGATAAAATATAAGGATATAGGAACTTTTAAAGGATGGAAAACTATACCATGCAAACATTAATCAAAAGGTAGTTGATATTTCATTGGATTGGAAGACTCAGTATTGTCAAAATGACTATACCACCCAAGCCAGTCTACAGATTCAGTGCAATCCCTATCAAATTACCAATGGCATTTTTCACAGAAGTAGAACAAAAAAATTTTTTTATTTGTGTGCAAACACAAAAGACTCCAAATAACCAAAGAAATCTTGAGAAAGAAAAACAGCTGGAGGAATAAGGCTCCTTGACATCAGACTATACTAAAAAAACTACAGTTGTTAAAATAGTATGGTACTGGCACAGAACCAGAAATACAGATCATTGGCACAGGATAGAAAGCCCAGAGACAAACCCATGCACTTACGGCCAATAATACATGACAAAGGAGGAAAGAATATACAATGGAGAAAAGAACTTCTTTAATAAGTGGTGCTGGAAAAATTGGACAGCTACATATAAAAGAATGAAATTAGAACACTCTTTAAAAGTACACACAAAAATAAACTCAAAATGGATTACAGACCTAAATGTAAGACCGGACACGATAAAACTCCTAGAGGGAAACAAAGGCAGAACACTCTGACATAAATCACAGCAGTACCTTTTTGGATCCATCTCTTAGAGTAATGGAAATAAAAACAAACTGGACCTGATTAAACTTAAAAGCTTTTGCACAGCAAAGGAAATCATAAATAAATTGAAAAGGCAACATACAGAATGGGAGAAAATATCTGAAAATGATGTAACGGACAAGGAATTAATCTCCAAAACATATAAACCACTCACACAGCTCAATATCAAAAAAAAAGAAAGAAAAAGAAAAGAAAAAGCCCAATCCAAAACTAGGCAGAAGATTTAAATAGACATTTTTCCAAAGAAGACATCAGTTTAGTCGCTCAGTCACGTCCAACTCTGCGACCCCATGAACCACAGCACACCAGGCCTCCCTGTCCATCACCAACTCCCAGAGTCCACCCAAACCCATGTCCATTGAGTCGGTAATGCCATCCAACCATCTCAACTTCTGTCATCCCCTTCTCCTGCCCTCAGTCTTTCCAGGCATCAGGGTCTTTTCAAATGAGTCAGCTCTTTGCATCAGGTGGCCAAAGTATTGGAGTTTGAGCTTCAGCATCAGTCCTTCCAATGAATATTCAGGACTGATTTCCTTTATGATGGACTGGTTGGATCTCCTTGCATTCCAAGGGACTGACTCTCAAGAGTCTTCTCCAACCCCACAGTTCAAAAGCATCAATTCTTCGGTGTTCAGCTTTCTTTATAGTCCAACTCTCACATCCATACATGACCACTGGAAAAAACCATAGCCTTGACTAGACGGACCTTTATTGACAAAGTGATGTCTCTGCTTTTCAATATGCTGTCTAGGTTGGTCATAACTTTCATTTCATGGCTGCAGTCACCATCTGCAGTGATTTTGGAGCCCAGAAAAATAAAGTTAGCCACTGTTTCCACTGTGTCCCCATCTAGTGATGGGACCGGATGCCATGATCTTAGTTTTCTGAATGTTGAGCATTAAGCCAGCTTTTTCATGCTACTCTTTCACTTTCATCAAGAGGCTCTTTAGTTCTTCTTCACTTTCTGCCATAAGGGTGGTGTCATCTGCATATCTGAGGTTATTGATATTTCTCCCGGCAATCTTGATTCCAGCTTGTGCTTCCTCCAGCCCAGCATTTCTCATGATGTACTCTGCATAGAAGTTAAATAAGCAGGGTGACAATATACAGCCTTGACATATAGATGGTCAAAAAGCACATAAAAAAATGTTCAATGTCACTGACTATTGTTGTTCAGTTGTTCAGTCATGTCCAACTCTTTGGGATCCCATGGACTACAGCACATCAGGCTTCCCTGTCCTTCACTATCTCCTGGAGTTTGCTCAACTCATGTCCATTGAGTTGGTGATGCCATCCAGCCGTCTTGTCCTCTGTCGTCCCCTTCTCCTCCTGTCTTCAATCTTTCCCTGCATCAGGATCTTTTCCAGTGAGTCAGCTCTTCACATCAGGTGGCCAAAGTATTGGAGTTTCAGCTTCAGTATCAGTCCTTCCAGTGAATATTCAGGGTTGATTTCCTTTAGGATTGACTGGTTTGATCTCCTTATAGTCCAAGGGACTCTCAAGAGTTCTCTAAAACCACTGTCTGAAAGCATCAATTCTTTAGCATTCAGCCTTCTTTATGGCCCAACTCTCACATCTATTCATGACTGCTGGAAAAACCATAACTTTGACTTTACAGATCTTTGTCAGCAAAGTGATGTTTCTACTTTGTAATATGCTGTCTAGTTTTGTCATAACTTTTCTTCCAAGGAACAAGTGTCTTCTAATTTCATTGTTGCAGTCACTGTCCACAGTGATTCTGGAGTCCAAGTAAATAAAACCTGTCACTGTTTCCATTTTTTCCCTGTTTGCCATGAAGTGATGGAACCAGATTCCACGCATTCCAACATTTTTTGAATGTTGAATTTTAAGCCAGCTTTTTCACTCTCCTCTTTCACCCTCTTCAAGGGGCTCTTTAGTTTCTCTTTACTTTCTGCCATTAGAAAGGGCTGGTTCTAGTAATCCTTTTTAAATCCATTTTGAGTTTATTTTTGTGTATCGTATTAGGGAGTGTTCTAATTTCATTCTTTTACACATAACTGTCCGGTTTTCCCAGCACCACTTATTGATGAGATTGTCTTTTCTCCATTTTATATTCTTGCCACTTTTGTCATCGATTTGTTGACCATGTTTGTGTGGGTTTATCTCTGGGCTTTCTGCCCTGTTCTGTTGATCTGTATTTCTCTTTTTCTGTCAGTACCATGCTGTTTTGATGACTGTAGCTTTGTATTATAGTCTGAAGTCAAGGAGCCTTATTCCTCCAGCTCTGTTTTTCTTTCTCAAGATTGTTTTGTCTATTTGGGTCTTTTGTATACTAATTCTCTTCTGTAAAGCTTGCTTTGAAGATTGTGCTGGCCACTACCCTAAAACAGCTCCAGCAAGGACATTATGTGGGCAGCCAAAGGGGTGGATGGTAGCAGAAACTGTGGATACCTCTCACATATGCTCGTGACTCCCCTGAGTCCACAGTTAGATGTGGTAGCAGTGTCAGCAGTACCTGACACCTTCTCAGCTTGAGCATTGGTTTCTCTCCTCTCCTGTCTGAGGGCTTCTTCTGGCACCCCAGGGACTTATTTGGTTGCCAGATAGCAGTAGTCTTGGGGAGTCAACTCCCCTGAGGGCAACTCTAAAGCAATGGGGAATGAGAAATGAGGGTTAGTCCCTGGGAGGGATGATTTCAAGGGGTGTTCCCATGGTTTTTTGGAGGATCCCCCAATGGGATGCACCTGGTAACCTACAGTAGTATCCTGCCCATCAACCTAGACTTTACTGACCTCTTTCCCTTTCCTGTCTCCCATCCCTACACGTATTTCCTAGGATCACCTCCCAGTTCCCAAGACCCTCCTTGTCCCAGGATCTGCTTTGGTGTGAACCCAAACAAGACAAAGCCAGTCTTACAGACAAGCAAAAATTTAGATGCAAAACTCCTAAACAAAGATTATCAAAATGGATTCATTATATATATGATTAAATATATTTAATATATAATAAAAATAAAGAAGGCTGAGTGCCAAGGAATTGACGCTTTCTAACTGTGGTGTTAAGCTTGTCATTTGAGGGTGTGGAAGGGACACTGGAAGGAAGAGGCCTCCTGGGTCTGGTGGATTTTGTCCTTCCTTTCCTTCCTCCCTATCCTCTTCCTCCTACTCAGCAGCTGTGACCACCACTGTAGAGGATCATCATTGCTGCTCTGTCCCAGAGAAGACTTGTAAGTTCCTAGGACTGCAAGGAGATCAAACTGGTCAATCCTAAAGGAAATCAACCTTGAATATTCATTGGAAGGACCGATGCTGAAGCTCCAGTCCTTTGGCCACCTGATGGCAAGAGCCAACTCACTGGAAAAGACCCTGATGCTGGGAAAGATTGAAGGCAGGAAGAAAAGGGGGCAACAGAGGATGAGATGGTTAGATGGCATCATTGACTCAACAGACATGAGTTTGAGCAAGCTCTGGGAGATAGTGAAGAACAGGGAAACCTGGCATGTTGCAGTTCATAGGGTCGCAAAGAGTCAGACACAACTTAGCAACTCAACAACAAAAATTATACTACATCACAACCAAAGTAGTTTACTCTAGAAATGAACCAGAAAGAACCAATCATTGCAGTTTACTACAGCAAATGAAGAGAAAAATAAAGTGATCATCTCAAAAGATGGAAAAAGATCAATGAAATTCAATAATAATGATTTTTTAAAAAATAACCATCTCAGCAATCTTGGAAAAGGAACAGTTAAGTTCCTAATTTAATAAAATATATCTAAAAAACTTAGGCTTAATGGCAAAATATTGAGAACTCTACTGAGATCAGGAACAAGAAAAAAAAGAGACTTGCTATTAGCACTCCTACTCAATATTGTACTATAGGTCCTGGCTATTGCAATAAGGGAAGAAAGAGACAGGTATAAAAATTGGAAAAAATAGTCACCATATTCTCAGTCAATATGACTGGGCATGAAAAAAGTATAAAAGAACCCACTGGTAAATTTTCAGAATTAAGTGAGATTTTCATTCCAATCCCAAAGAAAGGCAATGGCAAAGAATGCTCAAACTACTGCACAATTGCATTCATCTCACATGCTAGTAAAGTAATGCTCAAAATTCTCCAAGCCAGGCTTCAGCAATACATGAACTGTGAACTTCCAGATGTTCAAGCTGGTTTTAGAAAAGGCAGAGCAACCAGAGATCAAATGGCCAACATCCGTTGGGTCATCGAAAAAGCAAGAGAGTTCCCGAAAAACATCTGTTTCTGCTTTATTGACTATGCCAAAGCCTTTGACTGTGGATCACAATAAACTGTGGAAAATTCTTCAACAGAGGGGAATACCAGACCACCTGACCTGCCTCTTGAGAAACCTGTATGCAGGTCAGGAAGTAACAGTTAGAACTGGACATGGAACAACAGACTGGTTCCAAATAGGAAAAGGAGTATGTCAAGGCTGTATATTGTCACCCTGCTTATTTAACTTATATGCAGAGTACATCATGAGAAACACTGGGCTGGAAGAAGCACAAGCTGGAATCAAGATTGCCAGGAGAAATATCAATAACCTCAGATATGCAGATAACACCACCCTTATGGCAGAAAGTGAAGAGGAACTAAAAAGCCTCTTGATGAAAGTGAAAGAGGAGAGTGAAAAAGTTGGTTTAAAGCTCAACATTCAGAAAACGAGGATCATGGCGTCTGGTCCCATCACTTCATGGGAAATAGATGGGGAAACGGTGGAAACAGTGTCAGACTTTATTTTCTTGGGCTCCAAAATCACTGCAGATGGTGACTGCAGCCATGAAAATAAAAGATGCTTACTCCTTGGAAGGCAAGTTATGAGCATCCTAGAGAGCATATTCAAAAGCAGAGACATTACTTTGCCAACAAAGGTCCGTCTAGTCAAGGCTACGGTTTTTCCTTTGGTCATGTATGGATGTGAGAGTTGGACTGTGAAGAAAGCTGAGCACTGAAGAATTGATGCTTTTGAACTGTGGTGTTGGAGAAGACTCTTGAGAGTCCCTTGAATTGCAAGGAGATCAGTCCTGAGTGTTCTTTGGAAGGACTGATGCTAAAGCTGAAACTCCAATACTTAGGCCACCTCATGCAAAGATTTGACTTATTGGACAAGACTCTGATGCTGGGAGGGATTGGGGGCAGGAGGAGAAGGGGACGACAGGATGAGATGGCTGGATGGCATCACCGACTCGATGGACATGAGTTTGGGTGAACTCCGGGAGTTGGTGATGGACAGGGAGGCCTGGTGTGCTGTGATTCATGGGGTCGCAAAGAGTCGGACACGACTGAGCGACTGAACTGAACTGAGCAAGGTTTCTGGATAGAAAAAGAACCCTCAAAAAAAATGATATAAATGTGTATGACAGTTCTGTTCATAATATTCTAGAGCCTGGAAACAACACAAATGCCCATCAATAGGTAAATATATTAAAAAATGTAGACTATCCACACAAAGGAATACTACACAGCAGTAAAAAAGGAGCAGGTCCATGATACACGTGTGCTGCTTTACTGAATGCTCAATGCTCAGCTCCAGACACCCTTCAGTGCCACCTCGGCTCTAAAGGGCTCCCTCCTTCAGCGTCCCTCCTTTGCAATGAGCACGATGCTCAGCTTGTCAATAGAAGGTGCTGGAAGGACACTGCAGAAGGAAGGGGTTTCCTGGGTCTGCTGGAGTTTGTCCCTCCTTTCCTCCTTACCTCCTCCTCCTCCTTAGCAGCTGTGACCACGAGTACAGAGGATTGTCACTGATGCTCTGCCGCAGGCTTTGCTAAGTATCTCCAACCATGAGGGCAGCTGGCCCCTGGGTCCCAGATTTGATCAGCCTGGTAGGGTGACCAACTCATGCCAGTTTGTCCAAGACTGGTCAGGTTTTAACATTGAAAATCCCACAACGCCTTCAGACCTGTGGATACTGGGACACTGATTCACCCTACAAACCATGGTCCTCAAACATGAACTAAAGAGCTTTTAAGCGGAAGAGAGAAGCCCAGGACTCAAAGGGCATCTCTCTGCAGTTAACAGGAAGGACCCCATCCTTGCCAGGATCGCAGCCAGCCCACAACCATGGCTAACGCCATCCTTGGCTATGTTTCCACATTCAGGTTCTGTTATCGTCTCCTCCTTTCCCTGTCTTCTCCTTCAAACAAGCCAAGGAAGTCAGGGGTGAGAGGGAGGCAATGACCGTGTTAGCGGGGATGGTCCTCCAGCTGTGACGCTTCGACAAGAGACCATCACATCTGCCGCCCAGGTCTGCTCACTGGAGACACGGACCAGTGTTGGAAGAGTGGGGTGATTGTTAAAGACAGGTGCTTCCAAGAGTCTCTCGGGATTTCAGGGGAGGCCGGGTGTTGGGGGGGGCTCAATCCAGCCCCAGGTCTGAGTCCTTGAGTCTCTGATTCTCTCAGCTCTGCCCTTCTTTGCATTTCAGCTTCCTCACCAGGCCAGTAGCCAGATATGTGCTGGATAACTGGAAAAATGTTTTCAAAGTGGTGCCCATGCCTGGCTGCACCCAAGGAGGCGAGCGTCTTTTGAGCGGCCGGAGGCAGGCTCTGAGAAGCTCCAAGTTGCGTGAACACCTCAGGGGATGCTAACACACTTGTGAACTCACGTGCAACCTCTCATGGTGCTCCTCCACATGCGCGTGCACACACTGCGGCTTCACTCTCCCAGGTGACCCCGGTCACTTCCAAAGCTGGTCACTTCCCCGCCCCCACTGGCAGTCTGCATGAGTTCCCGTTGCTCCACATTCCTTCAACACCAGGCGCTGCCAGGCTGTTAGATTATTGCCAGTCTGGGAGCATGTGGCACCATCCCAGTACAGTGTGCACGTCCCCGGTTACTAACAAGGTAGGGTTTTTTTAATATATTCAGTCGGCTGGTCGTGTTTTCTTCTGTAAAATGTCCGGTTATGCCTCGTTCACACTTCTCAGTCACATATCCACGTGTGCTGCCATTTAGGCCTATCCCAAATGCATTCAGCTTTTTAATTAACATATACATAATGAAGTGTATGGCTCAAGATTTGGGCATAACTTCTACCCAGACTGATGAAAACTTGACGGCGTCCAGAAGGTTCCTGGCACCAACGCCCTTCCTCTGGCAATGATCCACTCAGCGGTCTTAGTTATTTCTGATTTCTGTTAGCAGTGATGTGTTTGTATCTGTTCAGGAACTTCATCCACATCAGATCATAACATCGAGTCTTCCAGGTCTGCTTGTGAGACTCACTTGCACTGGGGCCTTTATCAGGGGTTTGTTCTATTGTCACAAATCTATTACACAGTTGTGTAATATGTCACAACTGATAGACAGTATTGTTTCCAGTTTAGGGTTAATACGAACACAACTGCTGTTAGCAAGTTTGTATACAGACACACACATTTTTCCTGGCACTACTAGGAGAGGAATGCCAGGTCGAGGGGCAGGCACCCATGAGCAGCGTGGGTAGACATCTGCTTCACGGTCTTGTGAATGGTTAAACCAATGCTCCCGCCCCCCAGCACTGCAGGGGAGTTCCAGTGTCTGTCTTGGCTCCAGCACTTTGTGATGACAGTCTCATTAAAAACTCGTGGGGGGGTGTGCAGGCAGCTCTCACAGGGACCCTCATCTGCATTTAATACACTTTAAATGAATGAATTCTTGCTTTAAATGAACAATTTCTATGATATGGGAATATCTCAATAAAGTTGATGTGGCTGGAAAGTTTACATTGCTGCATCTTCTCCATCACACACCACGACCTCCAAGCTCTGGTGGCTTTGCAGAGAGCTTATAAAGTTATCACTGCAAAGGAGACCCCAACTCGGGCACACCTGTGGTTCAACCTCCCCATGGATCCAAGGCGGCAGGTTCAGTGCACTGGGCCTGTGAGCTGGTCCCTGCTTGTTCTTCCTCTCCTCTTAGAGATCAGTGGAGGGTCCCACGGTTTCTGAAGTATGACTCAGTTAGTGCTCTGTTGGCTATTTACACGTAAATTACACTATAGTGTCATCCTGTCCGGGTGGGAAAGATTTGCAAAGGCAACGAGAGCTTGACAGGAAACGCTGGACTTCACCACATGGCCATCACTAAAAACCAGTCTATGGTTGAGCAGAAGTGACCGCTGAGAACCAAGCCCAGCCCTCTTGCCCTGGGGAAGGAATGACCACATTGGTGACTTGGTACCTTATTTGATGGCCTTGAATGGCTGGCGGGGAAAAAAAAATCAGGAAAGCGTTTTGCTGAAGAAAGGTGCCTGGCTTATGTGACGACGTGGGTGCACTCCGAGGGCATTTTGCTCGGTGAAATCAACCCGCCACAGAGGACAAGTACTGCGTGATTTCACTGACATGCAGGATCTGAAATAGTCAAGCTCACAGAAGCAGGGAGCAGGCCGGGGACTGCCAGGGGCTGGGGGAGGAGAGTGGGGTGCTGCTGTTCCCCAGGTACAGAGCTTTAGTTACCCGAGAGGAATAAAAATTCTAGAGAGTCACTCACAACAATAAGCCTAGAGTCAACACTGTACTGTATGCTGAAAAATTCAGGAGAGTAGATCTGTTCAGGGTTCTTACCACAGTTTTTAAAAAAGCAGGTTACAGGGCAATATATAAAATACCATCCCATCGGTGTATTTATACCACTTATCTGTCCACCTGTCCACTCATTCATCTGTCCATCCATCCATCCATCCATCTACTTCAGACTTTGAAATACAGTTATCTCCAGCGAATGACACCTAAGGATTTTATTGTGGAGAGGATGGGAGTTTTCCTTCCTAAGGGATGAGCTTCTGATGTACTGCTTGGCTTTTTTTTATAAGCTAACATTTGAATAATAAAAATAATCATGTTTCAATTTTTTAATGGCAGCATTTCCATGATCAACTCATAGTCACTTTTTCCTGTGCCTTCAAACTCTCATGTGCCTCAGAAGTCAGCCCCCAAGCCACCGTCACCTCCCCTAGGGGGTCTCCTGTGAGTCCTGACTACGTTTAAATTCCCTGCCACCTGCTGCCTGGCCCTGGGCACACACTCTATGCACTGTGCCCAGGAACCTTATCTGATCCCCTATGGAAAAAAGAGCTGGCTGGGAGGGTGCAGGGCTGTTTCAGGGGACCTAGGGGCAGAGATGGATCTTAGGAACTATCAGAAATTGGGTGGTGTCTTTTTCTCTCTCATTTCTGTCATTTTTTTTGGTAAAATGTAAGCCTCAACCCACTCCAGAATTGTCATCTGGAGAATCCCACGGACAGAAGAACCTGGTGGGCTACAGTCCATGGGGTCGCAAAGTGTCAGACACAACAGAATCAACTTAGCCAGCACACACACACACAAAGCCTCAATGGGGCTTCCCAGTTGCCACTAGCAGTAAAAAATCCGCCTGCCAATGCAGGAGACATAAAAGACGCAGGCTTGATCCTTGGGCCAGGAAGATCCCCTGGAGGAGAGCCTGGCAACCCACTCCAGTACTCTTGCCTGGGAAATCCCATGGATAGAGGAGCCTGGCGGGTTACAGTCCATGGGGTCACACAGACACGACTGAAGAAGCGACTTAGCATGCGCGCACACAAGACTCATTAGGACAGGGCTTTTTGTCTTTTTTCCCGTCTGCTGTATGCTTAGTGCCAGGCACACAGTAGGCACTCAACAAGTACCTGTGGGATGAATGGGGCGGGCATGTGTCTGCCTCTCTCTTGGTTCCTCCAGATGAACTTGAATTGCTCTGCTGTGCTGCGCATGGGCCAGACAAACCCCAGCATCCTCTTCTTTCCCCAAGCCACAGGAGGAGAGGGACCTGTGCCCTCTCTTCTCTTCCCAGATTCCTGGGAGAGAGAAGCTGATTGGCCGGCTCAGAGGAAGCACAGGTATACATACGCATGGGCTCAGCAGCGGCAACCAGTTCCAGGTCCCACAGGAGACACACTTGCGGGGTGGGGACGGGCAGAAACCCCAAAGGATCCTCTAGAGCGTCTGGATCGCCCAGTGCCGGGGGTATCAGGGAAGGGAGGGGCTGGACAAACACAGAGCGGGACCAGGGGCTCCGGTGTAAGAGAAGGAGGGGAGAGCTTGTAGTGACAACAGGAAAAGAGGCTGGAGATGAACGAGGGGACTGCTTTAATGACGACAAAAGCACGATTGTTCTCTTGCAAGTTAACCTTAATCAAACCTCAGAGTTTAACTTCAAGCACAGCCCCTCATCTGGGAATTAACACGACATTTCCCCTCCAGCCACAGGACTGGGCCTCTCCTGGGCCGGAAAGCCCCCAGATCGGCATCGCTGCGGCTGGGACCGGATGCTAATGTTCTCCAGCTGGCTGGGGGGAGGGGCGCGGAGGACGAATGTCATTTGCTCGTCGCTTCGGAGGGAGCGAGCTACATGAGCGGGAACATGTCGGGCCAACCCCAGCAGCGCACACCCGAGGGGAGCGCCCGGGATCGCGCGCCGGGCGCATTTCAATGAAGCCCGCGCCTTCCGGCTCTGCGGCGGCGCGGGAACCCAACCGAGGCCCTGCATCGGGGCATCGGGGACGCCGGGGCCTTTGGGAGGCGGCGGGAAGGAGCTCCGGGGGCGTTCGTCCACCTGGGTGGAGGGAAGAAGGCAGGGGGCCCCGCGAGTCCGGATGCCTTTAGCAACCCCGAAGGCGACTGAGGGCAAAGCACCGGCCTGCGGGTCATCTCCTGGAGTTCTGGGAGCAGCGAGTGACCCAGGTCCCGACCCCTGCTGCCACTTAGCACATGCAGCCGTCCACAAGTTATTGGACTCCTCTGAGCCCCAGTTTCTTCATCTAGGGATAAAAAAAGAAAAACAGCCTTGACCTCAAGGAGAGCTGTGAGAACCCCAATGAGAAGAACCGCATTTATGGTATATACTATTTGCCACACCCTATTTTTAGCCTTGGTGTATGTATTCATCATTCCATCCCACAGTATGTGCCTAGTATTGCCTAGGAGGCAGCGACCCTTCTCATTCATTTTACAAGGGTCCAGAGAGGTGAAGTAACTCTCTCCAGGCCACACAGCAGCATGGGGACCCAGGCTGCTAGGGTTCACAGTCCAGGCTCTTGGTGGGGACATCACCTGCCCCACAGAGCGAGGACAGCTGCTCTATGCGGGGCGGGGCAGGCAGAGAGAGAGGAGGCTGTGCACAGAGCAAGTAGTGCTGTGTGAGCGGAACAAGTGTTTGTGATGTCCTGAGCTACGGATCTGCATCGGGATGGGGTTCCATTGGAGAGTAAACTGGGGCTGCGGTCTCTGGTGTCCAGGACGACACGCAGCAGGGCAGGCAGAGCAAGGGGAGTGACCCCTGGCTAGGCTGGTGCTGGCCACCCTCCCGATCTTCTGTCTCCTGCAATCGGGGGTGCTGGGTACACGTGGGCAGAGTTTCAGCACAGCACAGCAGCCTGGCCTTATGGTCTGGACCCGAGACCTCTCCTGGGGCCTCCGGAGCCTGAGGAGGCTCCACGGGCAGGATCCCAGAGTCAGGGGGCTTTGGGGGGAGATGCCCTGTTCCCTGTGGGGTGGGGAAGGGGAGGGGCAGGGGCAGGGGAAGGCCTGATGGAGTGTCAAGAGGTGGCACCCAGTGCCTGGGCAGGATGGAGAGAGAGTCGGGGGCGGGGCCACTAGGCACGGGGGAAGCGCTGTGGCCGGATGCCGCCTCTAGAGAGGGGGCCTAATCCTGGGAGGTCTGGCCAAGGCCTTAGGGGTTCACCCTGCCGTGACCCTGGCAGAGGCCAGAGGGCAGGCCCGGAGGCCTGGCTCCATGGGCCCCAGCAGCCGGCTGCCAGCGGTCACAACGGCCATTGCTAGGGTCAGATCTTTGCTGGGGGGACTCTGGGCTGCCCTAGGCTGGAAGGGGCTTTAGCCATTAGACCCAGAGTCCCTGACCACCCAGAGCCCAGGAGCTCGAGTCCTTGTCTTGGACCCTGGCTGGCCAGGCCCCCTGAGGCCTGCAGGCGGAGAGCCCCGGAGTGCTGGGTTCAGGTGTAGCCATGGATCTGACAGACCTCGGGCAAGTCACTCACCCTCTGCAGCTTCAGTGGGAATCATCCAAGTACCTTTCTAACAAGATAAAATAATAATAATAATCGGGGGCGGGGGAAGCTCATGGAAGAGGATCAAGAGCTCTGTCACCCTGAGATGTCACTGTCCTGTCCCCCAGGGTCCCTGCTGTGTGCTGTGGGCCCTGCGGGACCCAGAGGCAGGCCTTCCAAGGGCTTCCAGCAAGTCTTAGAAGCAGCCGCGTGTGTCTAGAACTGCACTGACCCTGCAGCCCCTCGCCACATGCGGCCGTTCATACTTAAATTAGAGAAGCTTAAGGACAATTGTAAAAAACAGCTCCTCAGTGGCAATGGCCACGTTCCCTGTGCTCGACAGTCCCCTGGAGCTCACGGCCGCTGTGTTGGCTGCACATCAGTCATTCCAGAGAGTTCTACCGGGCAGGCTGCTCTGGAGACAGTGGCTTCGGTAGAACAACATGCACAGAGAGTGCAGCGTGTGCTGGGCTTTATGTTGAGAGCTTTTCCTGTCATCTCGTTTCATCCCAAAGCAGCCCTGTGAGGCAGGGACTATTTTTACCCATTTTGGCTGCAAGAAATGAGGATCCAGCGACAACCCCAGGGCGCACAGCGCATGGCCGCTGGAGCCACACCGCATCCCAGGTCTGACCTGGCCCGCCACGGTCAACCTGACTGCCTCCCCGGGCTGCGCCCGTCCTGCGTTCCCAGACCCCGAAACAAGGCCAGCTTCTGGCCACCTCCAGGACCCACAAGACTGTACCCAGCACTTTATTGGCTTGGCTGATCTTCCAGAAGGTTGGGGGTGAAGGGCTAACTCCGTCTTCCTGAGGGATGCTCCCAGCTCAAAACCTGTCAGGGGACTTTCTTGGGTAGGCGATTAATGATCCCACTCTCAATGTATTCGAAGACCGTGTACGGGTCCTGGTCCCCGTTGAGGGTGATGGCATCCCCGTAGAACTGCTCCAGCTCAGCGGAATTCCTGTAGAACAGATCCATTTTCAGCTTGATCTGCTCTTCTGAATCCTTTGGGTTCTGCAGGAGACGGGCCTGGACTTCAATGGTCGGAGGCGGCTTGTACATGAGGTGGTACCTGCGAGAGGCGGGGAAGCCAGTGAGCCCTGGTCCAGCTCAGAGGACAAGCGAGAAGGGACCCCTTCCCAGGAGAGAGGCTGGATCCCATGACCATCAGCAGCAGACATGTACTCTGTACCAGCCATTGACTAGGCTGAGAGCCACGGAGAAACCCGCAGCATGGCCCCTTCCCAGGAGAGAAGGTCACGGATCAGTAATAGGACAGAAGATAGTAAAATATTAAGGGCCAAATTCCTCTTGTTCCTTCCTTCCTTTCTCCTTTCTTTTCTTCCTTCCAAATGATACTAGGTACCTGCCATGCACGCCTAGCACACAGCTGCTACTGACAACCCAGTGGCAGGTGAGACGTCGCCTCTGTGTTCATGGAGCTCGCGGTCAAATAGGGGATGGGACATGATAACACCAGGCATATGGAGATGCGAGGAAGTGCCCTGGTCCCTGGGGGAGAGGCCCCGGCAGCACAAAGGCCGTTTCATGTGACACGGGTCAGTGAGAGGACATCCCCCAGCACACGGTGACGGGAAAATCCTGGTGCTTCCTTCCTGCCCCTCCTCCTCTGTCCTGAGAAATGCGGTCTAGTTACCAAGAAACAGGGCCCTGGTTACTGGGAAGATGGGGGCTTCAACCTCTTCGCAATCGTGGGGACTGTAAACTGTGTTTCACTACCAACACAGCGATTGGACTTGGTCAGATGCAAGGGAAACCCCAGGATTTAGCCCCTATAGCCACGGGAGGGCTCACAGGTGACGCTGTTCCCAAGGGGACGCATCTGTTCGGCAGCCACGTCAGGGACGCACTGCGGTGACACGCTGGGGTCAGAGCCAAGCCCGGGTCAGAGCAGGTGAGCAGTGTAACAGCTGTACAGCCCGGACATTCCTTTTCTTGCTGCTCTTCCAGGAAAAGAGGGTCGGCAGACAGTGTGGAGGAGCTGGCTGGGTGAACCCCCTTTCTAGAATCTTCTGTCAGTTGTCCCCAGCAGTATCCCTGGAGCAGCCCCGCCCTGACACCCGTCAGCTAGATCGAGAGGAGGGTCCCCGGTGGGGCGTGGCCTCTGGAGCCCTCGGAGGGCCACCCACTGCAGGGCTGGCACAGACCTTTCTCCTGTGATGGGGTCGGTTCTTCTCAGGCTCAGCCGCTCAATGACAGAATCGAATGGCACGTTCAGGAAAAACACCCTGCAGGGAGAAGAGGCACCATGTCTGCTGGGGGGAACCGCAGGCTGGACTCGAGGCCAGGGTGGGCTTCAGCCCCAGAGTGGGCAGAGCCTTAGTGGCCCTGACTCGGGACTCGGGGCACCAGGCTCTGGCTGGTCACCAGAGAAAGATGCAGGTGGGGTCTCCCCGCTGCGGAAGCTCTCCACCTCCTGATTCAGGGACAGCTCCCAGCCGCCATCACTCCCAGGGCAGTGGTGGGGAGAGGCACCCGATAGGGGGTGAGCTGTGGGGAGCAAATGCCCCATCCTTGGGGGAGACCAGTGAGTTCCCTGGAATTACACAGATGCGGGTTAGACTCTCACCTCCACATGGACCTTCTGTGTGACCTCAGGCCACAAACACAACCTCTCTGAGACTCAGTTTCCTCACCTGCAAAAGTGTGTGAGTTGCTCAGTCGTGTCCAACTCTTTGTCACCCCATGGAGTGTAGCCCTCCAGGCTCCTGTCCATGGGATTCTCCAGGCAAGAATGCTGGAGTAGGTTGCCATTTCCTTCTCCAGGGGATCTTTCCAAGCCAGGGATCAAACCCGGGTCTCCTGCATTGCAGGCGGATTCTTTACCATCTGAGCTTTTTGCTGAGCTCCCCTGATAGTTCAGTTGGTAAAGAATCCGCCTGAGATGTTGGACAATGTATGGGGACGTTTCTGGTTGTCACAACTGGGGAGGGGGCGCAACTGGCACCTAGCGGGTGGAGGCCAGGGCTACAGCTCAGCACCTCACTGCCTGCAGGACAGGCCCTGCCACGAAGAGCTACCCGGCCCCGGGGTCAGTCTCGAGGCAAATGGGACAGGAGGGAGGCGTGCGCGCCGGGGGCGGGGTGGGGGGTGGGGGAGGCCAAAAGACCACGTGTTCTGGCTCCTGCACACAGGTCTAATCCAGGCCCTGCCTTCTAGGGTCAAACCATCTCAGTTTTTTTTAAATAAGTTCTGGAATATTCCGTTGCTCACTTTACTGTTTATTCATTGCTGTAATTCATACGTGCATTTATGGAGTGCCTGCTGTACTCAGAGCTTTCCCGCCTTCACTCTTGGGTGGGAGTCTTCAGCATGCATCCTCTGCCTTCCCCCAAGCTGGTGAACAAAAGAAGGCCCTCCCCTCCCCCAGGAATTCACCAGATGTGCTGATGGGGCTGCCAAGAGGCCAAGCTTTGATGGGTCCAGTAGGGCCCCGGTCCCCAGGGGCCCCAGACCAGCCTCTTGGGCCCAGGTGTCACCTCTAGGGCCAGATCAATGATCAGCCCCTGACCAGCGTCCTGAGACCTGGGAAGCACTCAGGAAACACACGTGAAGGAGAGGATGAATGGATACGTGGCACATCAGCCTGTTGTTGTCTGGCCACTCAGTCTGGCTTCTCCATCCATGGGATTCTCTAGGCAAGAATACTGGAGTGGGTTGCCATTTCCTTCTCCAGGGGATCTTCCCAACCCAGGGATTGAACCTGGGTCTCCTGCATTATAGGCAGACACTTTACTGCCTACAAAAAGTAAACCAAATGTGAGGCAAATACTCTCCATTCAAGACTGGCATCTCCCACTCCCTTTCTTCTCTTTCCCTTGCTTTGCCCATGCTGTTTGCTGAGGCTCACATCTGCCCAGTTGCCAAGGAGCTGGTATCTGGTGAAAGCTGCAAGCTACCACCACACCAAGCGAGCTCATCCCGGGGAGGGGAGGCGGGAGGGGGCGGTGTGGCAGCAGCCATGGAAATCTTCCCCGCATACGTTCCTGACAAAGATCTCCATTCCCAGGATAAGAGCCACCAAATAAAACACACAAAGTCGGGAGCGTCGGAGCACAGGGTGCACAGGCGTTTTCCATGTGCTTTCATCCCTTACTCTCCAAACATGCTGCCCCCCTGTACCCCCAGAACTCCCGAGGCCCAACAGCAACACCGAAACGCGTCTGTCACCACGGCTGGGGGCTGACGGTGTAGCTCTGGATGCCGACGCCAGTAGAAAGGAAGCTAGTTTGGAAATCCGTGATAATAGATGCTGCTTCATAAACAAACAGCCCCAACTGAAAGATTTTAACCCAGCATATGAAGACCATTTGTTGTCATTCAAGAGAAAGCCTTGTGAAAGGCTGGCAAGATCAGAAGCGCACAGACACCAAATTGGTACTTGAAACACATCATTGGGAAAAGCCTCGCTGCAGAGGAGCTGGGTTTCCAGAGGCTGGAAGCTTCTGATTAGCCAGGCTCACGCACCCTGATGTCAGAGCCAGGTGCTGGGGAGAGGAGCAGGGAGCCCACGCAGCTCTGTGGAGGTGCACGGTCCTGTGTGGGCCCCCACCTGCTGGTTTGGGGTGTTATGCTGCTCATTTACAATAACAGCCAGGAAAGACAGAATGTGAAAGCAGAGAAGAGTCCGAGCAGGGTGCATTGGGCAGAGACATTCCTGGTCTACATGCCTGGATTCACCAGGGGCGGGAGCACCACCTGCTTCGGGGTTTGCAGAATTTCAGGGCTGCCTCAGGAGGGAGATGGAAGGTGCATGCCTCTAATCCCCCGCTGCTCCAAGTGGGATCCCCAGACCAGCAGCAGCAGCAGCAGCTGGGACTCAAGCCCCATGGCCCACCCACTGAATCGCAGACCAGTGCTGATAAGATCCACAGTGATCTGTGCGTACACTGCTGCTGGAGAAGGGCCGCTCTGATCCTGTGTTTCCCAGATTTGTCTGATGTTAAGAATCATCGGGAGGGCTTGTCTAAAATACAGATTCTGACCCTGAAACTGACACAGATTATAAACCAGCTATTGTTGTTGTTGCTTAGTCGCTCAGTCTTGTCTGACTCTGCGACCCCATGAACTGCAGCACGCCAGGCTTCCCTGTCCTTCACTATCTCCCAGAGTTTGCTCAAACTCATGTCCATTGAGTTGGATGGTTGCCATCCAACCATCTTATCCTATGTTGCCCCTTCTCCTCCTGCCCTCAATCTTTCCCAGTATCAGGGTCTTTCCCAATGATTTAATAAAAATTATAAAAAAAAATAAATACAGGGCACCCCTCCCAGAGTTACCAAGCCAAAACTTCTAGGGGAGGGACTGGCAGACCTATATTTGTAAGTCAGCAGCTCAGGTGATTCTTATGCTTGGGCAGGTGTGGGGAGCTTGGCTGTACCCTCAGGTCTCACTTTGGCCAAACCTTGGAAACATCAGGGGAATTCTGAGAATACTGAGACCTGGGCCCCAGCCCTTGAGATTCTGCTATAACTGGTTTGAGGTAAGGTCTGGGAATGGAGATTTTTAAAAACTCCCCAAGTGACTGTAGTATGTAGTCAATTCTTAGAACCATAGCTTTGATCCAGTCTGCTCAGTGTACAAAAGATGGGGAAACTGAGCCCCAAAGAGGGGAGGACTCATAGGCTGTCACCCAGGACACTGACGTCAGATGCCCGATGGCTGCTGGGCTCTCTTGACCCACTCTTGCTATGACTACAATGATATTCCACTTCACACCCATCAGGAGGGCTATTATCAAAAACCCAGCAAATAACCAGGGTTGGTTGATGAGGGTGCAGAGGAAGTGCAAGCCTTGTGCCTTGCAGTAAGAATGTACAATGGTGCAATGTGTGATCAGCCTTTCCACTTCTGACATACACCCAAACCAAGGGAAAGCAGAGACTGAACAGATATTTGCACACCTAAGTTCACTGCAGCATTATTCACAAGAGCCAAAGGGCAAAAACCCACATGTCCGTCAGTAGATGAGTGGATAAACAAAACGAGACATACACCCACAGTGGACTATTAGACAGCCTTGGAAAGAAATGGATCCTGACCGCTGCTACAGTATGGACGGACCTTGAAGACGTTACACTAAGTGACAGAAGTCAGACACAAAAGGATAAATACCGTATGATGCCCCTTAAATGAAGTGTGTAGACTAGTCAAATTCATGAAGACAGAAGGCAGATGGTGGGCGCCAGCGGCTGGGAAGAAGGAGAAATCCCAGGTTGTTGTTTAGTGGAGACCGCTTCCGTTTGGGAAGGTGGAGAAGTTCTGGAGATGGATGGTGGCGATGCGTTGCACAAGAACGTACTTAACACCGTTCAAATGTACGCTGGATGGTTTAAACAGCAAATTTCATGTTGTGTGTATTTTACCACAATAAAAAATAAGTGCTACAGGACTTTCCTGGTGGACCAGTGGCTAAGACTCTGTGCTCCCAATGCAGGGGGCCCAGGTTCAGTCCCTGCTCAGGGAACTGGCCCCCACACGCCACAAAGGGAGACTGAAGATCCTAAATGCCGAAACTAAGAGCTGGTGCGCCAAATAAATACAAATCAAGAAACACTGTTAAAAAGAAGCACTATGGTGCAGTGTGTAGATATTATGATGAAGGTGGGGGGAGGGGGATTTCCGCCCTTGAAAAAAAACTTATCATTTAATGAGGTTCTGAATGTACATATGTATACAAACAAATGAATGGACTGAAAAATGTGAACCAGGACTTCTCTGGTGGTCCAATGGTTGGGAATCTGCCTTCCAGTGCAGGGATGTGGGTTCAATCCCTGATCAGGGAACTAAGATTCCACGTGCTGTGTGCCACAACTACTGAGCCCATGTACTCTGAAGCCCATGTGGTGCAACTAGAGAAAGATCATTCCTGCCACATGCAAGATCCAGTGCAGCCAAATAAGTGAATTAAAAAAAATGAACCACATGATAGTATTCAGTCCAGTTCAGTTCAGTCTCTCAGTCGTGTCCGACTCTTTACAACCCCATGAATTGCAGCACGCCAGGCCTCCCAGTCCATCACCAACTCCCGGAGTTCACTCAGACTCACGTCCATTGAGTCGGTGATGCCATCTAGCCATCTCATCCTCTGGCGTCCCCTTCTCCTCCTGCCCCCAATCCCTCCCAGCATCAGGGTCTTTTCCAATGAGTCAACTCTTCACATGAGGTGGCCCAAGTATTGGAATTTCAGCTTTAGCATCAGTCCTTCCAAAGGACACCCAGGGCTGATAGTATTAACTCTACACTAACTAAAATGCCAATGCTATAAAAACTCAGAAAATAGAAAATAAGAGAACACAACTTGTTTTATCAGGCAGCATTTCCCTGATACCAGAAGCCGGACAAAGACACTATAAGAAAACTATAGACCAATATTCCTCATGAATACAGAGGCAAAAAATACTCAATAAAATATTAGCAAATTGAATCTAGCAACACATAAAAAAGAATACTACATTACGACTAAATGAGGTTTAGCCTAGTAATGAAAATCTGGTTCAATATTCAAAAATCAGTCAGTATAAGCTTCCCTGGTGGCTCAGATGGTAAAGAATCTGCCAGCATGCAGGAGACCTGGTTTTGATACCTAACGTTGCAAAGATCCCCTGGAGTATAAAATGGCAACCCACTCTGGTATTCTTGGCTGGAGAATTCCATGGAGAGAGGAGGCTGGTGGGCTACAATCCATGGAGTTGCAAAGAGTTGGACACGACTGAGCAACTAACACATAACCATATTATGAGAGTAAAGAAGAAAACTATATAATCATCTCAATAGATGTAGAAAAGCAATTTACAGAATTTTATGTCACTTCCTGGTAAATATTCTAAGCAAACTATAAATAGAAGGAAATTTCCTCTTTAATCTAATAAAAGGAATTTACCAAAAAATTACAGCTAACATCATATGTTATGGTGAAAGACTGAGTGCTTTTCCCTTAAGATTGGGAAGAAGGCAGAATGTCCATTTTCATGAATTCTATTCAACATCTTACTGGAAGTCCTGGAGAGTGTAATAAGACAAGAAAAAGAAATAGCAAGCATACAAATTGAAAAGGAAGAAATAAAACTGTTATTTGCAGATGACAGAATCATCTAATTAGAGCCCTAAAGAATCTTTAAAAAGGCTACTACAATTAATAAGTGGGTTTAGTGAATACACAGGATACAAAATCAATAAAGAAAAAGTAAAACAATTTTTCAAGATACTAGCAATAGACAGTTGGAAATTAAAATTTTAAAGTACCATTTACAATACTTAGATGTAAAGCTAACAAAATACGTATAAGATCCGTATGGTGAAAATTACAAAACACTGATGAAAGATACCAAAGACTTAAATACGTATCGGGAGCTATACCATGTTCATGGACTCAGAGGCTCAATACGGTTAAAATGTCAATCCTAACAGATCTACAGATTCAATACGATTCTAATCAAAATTCCAAGAAGGTGTTTTTAAGATTCCACACAAGTCAATTTTATATGGAACATGTTTATGAAAAAGAATTAGAATCACTTAAAAAATGTTGAAAAAGAAGAACCAATTGATTTCAAGGCTTACTATGAAGCTGCAGTAGTACAGTGTGCATGTTAGCCAAAGGCTAGACAGATGGATTAAAAAGACAGAACAAGAGTCTGTTCTGTTCTGTTCTGTTCTGAAATGGACTCGTACAAATATGATCTTTTCAACAAAGGTACCAACACAATTCAAAGGAGAAAGATCTTTTTTTCACCCAACGGTGCTGGAATAATTAGACATTCATATGCAAATAATGATAATAATCTTGGCCCACACTTCACGCCATCTACAAAAATTATTTCAAAATAAATCATGGATAAAATATAAACCTAAAACTATTAAACTTCTAGAAGAAAATCTGTGACCTTGGGTTAAACATTTCCTACATATGACACCAAAATCATGAGCCATAGATTTGTAAATTAATAAATTAGATTTTATTAAAAGCCCAAGAATTGAAAGCTTCTGCTCTTCAAAAAACATTACAGAAATGAAAAGAGATACCATAAACAAGGAGAAAATATTTGTGAAACCTATACCTGATAAGGGATTGGATTTGCATCGAGAATACATAAAAATGTGAATTATATATACAACTAACAACATACAGGAGGAGGCACAAATAGATCCCTTAGTAACCTCCATTTCCAAATTTGATATTCAAATTGGGAAAATCTGTCCAGGAAAACCATTTCTTGAAACAGGCTTGAACGCCTCCTCCTTCTCCTGTGTCTTCAAAGCCCAGAGGGTGCGCTGAGCCGTCTGGAAGGCAGCAGCACCGTCTGCACTTTAAACCAGGACTCAGCTCTGCCACTCAGAGCCCTCCTGTGCGGCTGCAGCGCAGGGAACAGCGGCTCTCAGGCTCCGGAATAATCAAGGGGTCTTATCTCAAAGGGAACTTCGCAATGATTGCCAGTGAAACAGAGAACAGAGAGAAGGGAGAGAAAAAAAGCAAAGTGACACAAAACACTAGAATGGTCTGTTCATCTTTAGTTTGTGCCCTGACACATCAGAGCGGAGGCAACGTCGAAGCCGTCACAAAACAATTCTCACGTGACAGTGAGCTGTGGAGCCATCAGGTAGCAGAAAGCAGGCGTAACCATCATTGTGGACTCCCCAGGACAAGGCCTCCCCCGGGCCAGGGTCAGGGACAGGCAGCGGCACGTCTAGAGGCGGCTGCGTTTGGGGATGGCAGCGTGAGAAGTGTACGCTCTCGGAGCACGCTCGTGGGAGTGAAAGCTGGATGTAGCCGAGAACAGCATGAAGAAAGATGACATGGCAGAGAGTGGTTAGAGAGGGCAGCAAATTGGGCACAAGCTATCCGAAACCAAAAGACAAGCAAGGGGACTTCCCTGGTGGTCCAGTGGTTAGGAATCTGCCCTGCGAAGCAGGGGTTGTGGGTTCCATCCACTAAGATCCCATGTGCTGTGGGGCACCGAAGCCCACGTGCCACAGTGAAAGATACCACGTGCTGCAACGAAGGTCTGATGCAGCCAAATAAATGAAAATAGTGTTTAAAAACCGGATTTAGAACAATAAGAACTGGGCCAGCTGCAGAAGGATCCCCACTTCTGAGTACCCTGGGGTGAGCTGTCTGAAGACAAGGCGCTGGGTCGTCAGGTCTGTGCTATGCCCTCGTGCAGGGAAGAGGTGAGGACTGAATAAACGTGCAGCGAATGAACGGATTCGCACGGGAGGGAGCCGGCTGTGATGCTGTGGAAGGCCGGATTCCATCTCACGGGGACGGGAGCCTCAGCTCAACAGGATCAGTCCCTGGCCTTCCTGGCCGCGGGTCCAGGCTGCAGATTGCCACCATGACCGTCCTAAAATACGGTGCACAGGAGAACGTGACGCTGCACGGAGTCTGGATGCAAGGCTGCCCTAGAGACCAGGGAAGGCCCTGGCCAGAGTTTAATTTTTTCACTATGCGTAAGTTTCACTCTGACAAGAGAACAATTTGAAAACAAAAGGCCAGACATCTCAACCTCGTTTTAAACCCCCACGCACCATGCCTCCTGCCCTTTGGTAGCAGCTGTAGTGTCCCCTCCCTGCTCCTTAAAAAAAAAAAAAAAAACGAGGCTCCGGCTGGCCATTTCTTGTTTAAAACTGTTCATAATTGATAGCGGCAGATCTACCCTGCCAGTGTCTAAAATCTCTCCAGGGGCAGGGAGAACAGTCTCCATGACTGTCATTAACTGGGAAATTAGTGAGCACGCCTGGCTGTACAGCACACGCCATGCAAAAATGCAGCAGTCTGGTGCAAGGAGAGTGACCCGAGGGTCAGATTCCTGCATAATCGGCCTCCATTCCTGAGTCCTCTAAAAATGCCTGCCTCCATCACCACTGGGAAGAAAGAGAATAATTCCTCTGCACGTGGCCACCCAGACCCTTCCTGGACGGTCATGAACCGCATGTCGTTGGAAGCCAGAAAGTTCTGCAAACTTTTCCCAAAGAGAAAGGCAAATGAGTTTCAGCTGAAGATGACAGTAGATACCTGGAAAGCAAGCCAGAGCCTCACTCCAAGACTAGCCAGCCTGTGCCCAGTCAGGGTGCCATCTCTACCAATGGCTCTCAGCCTGCATGTGTGTGGACACCAGGACTCTGAAAATTCTGGCTTTGCTCAGATCCACGCAGGCCCAGTGTCCAAACTCCCTCCAACACTGCCCCACATTGCTCGTGCCCACTCATGCTCAGCAAGTCAGCCATCGCTACGGGGCACTCAGCTGGGCGGAGCCACAGCGGCTCTCAGGGGCCACTGGTCACCCACACTCTTCACTGCCTTTCCCTTGGTCGTCCTTCAGCTCCGGGTCTGTGTCTGAGGGGCCTGGCTCACCACCCAGCTGGGCTCCTCCTCTGTGAGAGGCTCCTGCATGTTCCTGGAGACCTGTCATCCCTGGCCGCTGGCCGGGAGCCACACTGCTCCTTCCACCTGTGCTCAGAGTAGGCGAGAGTGCTCAGGTGCTCAGAGTGCCTGCAGCCACTGCTGGCTGCCTCGGGGTCCCCTCTGACGGTGGGAATACTGATCAACCACTGATCAGCTGATCAACAGCTGGTCAACCACTAAGTACGCCGATGTGGACCCCAGTTCAGTCCCAGAGGAACATCGGGGCTGGTGAACATTCAGGGCCCCGTGGTGTGGCTGACACCCGGATGCTCCAGCAGACCCCTCTTCGAGAAAGAATTTGTGTGTCAGCTGTAAGGAGTGAGATCAGCTGACCTCTTCCAGCTGTAAATACCTTGCAAGACTTGAGCCCCGTGTTCTTTTTTTCTTTAAATATGATTACTGAGATATACGGTGGGGCTTCCCAGGTGGCATTAGTGGTAAAGAACCTGCCTGCCAATGCAGGAGACGTAAGAGATGTGGGTTTGATCCCTGGGTTGGGAAGATCTCCTGGAGGAGGGCATGGCAACCCACTCCAGTATTCTTGCCTGGAGAATCCACGTAGAGAAGAGCCTGGTGGGCCACCGTCCATAGGGTCACAGAGTTGGACACGACTGAAGTGACTTAAGGGGCTCCCCTGTGGCTCAGAGGTTAAAGCGTCTGCCCCCAGTGCGGGAGACCCGGGTTCGATCCCTGGGTCGAGTGACTTAACATGCACACGTGAACTAAGATACAATTCACCCCTCAGAAGTATACAACATAATTCTTTTTAGTGTATTAGATTTACAAAGAGGGCAAGCACTGACACAGTGTAAGTTTGGGGGACTTTCATCATGCCCAAAGGAAACACTGTACCCGTGACCAGGCCCTCCCCACCCTCCAGCTCCCAGTCCCTGGCGACTGTTTGTCTGGATTTTGTCTCTGTGTATCTGCTCCATCTGGACACATACTACAAACAGAATCATATGAGGCATGGCCCTTCCAGTCTGCAATTAGGAAAATGAAAAAAAAAAAAAAAAAGGAACTTACAAGGTTATTTTAAAGGTTAAACATATGGCATATCAAATGCTTAACACATAAAAATAACAGACTATCCATGTGCCCCTACATGCCAGGCATCTTTCATTCAGCCTGTGTTTTCAAGATTTGTCCCTATTGTAACATGTGTCAGAACTTCATCCCCTTTTATGGCCAAATGGTGTTCCGTGGTATGGCTGGACGAGATTTTGTTTATTCATTCACCAACTGATGGACATTTTTAACCCAAGCTTTTGAGCAGGGTCACAGTCTTCTGGGGGTGGCCCGTGGCCAGTGAGTAAGCACAGAGGGGTACCAGGGCCTGCCCAACGCAGCCCTCCCCTGCAAGGAGCCCCCACAGAATCAAGGAGGCTGGGTCAGCCTGCCTCCTCCAGCTTCAGTCCCTTTGCCCAGCTCAGCTGTTATCTGCTCACTGAGCTTTCCCACCGCATGGCTGTTTTAGCCTCTGCTTCCGGGGGGAACTCCACCTGAGACAGGTGCCCTGAAAGTCACCATGGGCCTCAAAGTATTCGGTCCCACTGAAATGAATGCAACCTCCTGTGTGCAAGCCTGTCCTCCCCCAGGCTGTCAGGCCCGGACATGAGTTCCGAGGTCAGAAAGACTTGGGTTCAAGCTCCAGTGCCACCTGCCAGCTCACTGTGGGAGCTGTCCTACCATCCGAGTCTCCATACACAAGGATTAAAAAACAAAAGTACCTCACAGAGTTAAGGATTAAATATGAAAATTCATACCATTTGCTTACTGTGATAATAAGACTGAACACCCATGGGGCCTACATGGCAGGCAGTCTTCTAAGGCTTGACCTACCTTAGGTCAGAGCTCCTCATCATGACCTTAACAAGGGGATTATCATCATTTCCTTCACAGCAGGTGAAGAAAACCTGAGAGACAGAGAGGGTTAACTTGTCAAAGTGTCCCAGCTAGAAGGTGGCCGTGATGGCTAACTGGGTGTGTCCACTTGAATGGGCCCACAGGGTATCCAGATATTTGGTCAAATATTATTCTGGGTGTGTCTGTGAGAGTGTCTCTCATCATTTAAATCAGTGGAATACAGGAGAATTTAATACAGTATTATAAATCATCTGTACTCCAATAAAATAATTTTTTAGAAAAATTAGTGGAATGAATGGAGCAGATTGCTCTCCCTAGTGTGGGTGGGCCTCACTCAATCAGTTGAAGGTCCAAATAGAGCAAAAGGGCTGACCTGCCCCTGAATAACAGGAAATTCCTCATGTCTGCTTGCCTTTGATCAAGGACACTGACTTTTCCTGCCTTCAGATCTAGTGGGGTGGGGATGGGATTGACACTGCTTTTGTGCCCCCATCCTAAAGCCTCACTGGATCCCACTTCAGCCTTCCTGCCTCCTGGCTCTTCCTGAAGCTCCTGCTTGCGGACTTAACCCCCAGATCTTGCGACTGGTCAGTCTCCATAATCACATGAGCCAAAATTCCTTATAAAGAATCTTTTTCTCCCGATATAATGCACATTGATTGTTCCTATTTCTCTGGAGAACTTCACCTAACACAGTCATGGAGCCAGGATGCCAACCCAGGCAGCCAGCCACAGTATTCATGCAGCTGAGCACAGCACCCCATCATGAATCTGCTGAAAGATGGAGGAAGGAAGGAAGGGAGGAGGGACACGGGAGGGAGGAAGGGGGGCCTTGGCATCCACCGCTCAGCACAAACCCCAAACTCGGAACACGTATCTAGGTTTTAGCCCTCTGGGCTGTGCTGCAGAGTCAGTTGGAGTCAGAGCCACCTTCCTCCACTCTAAGTTGATCGGCTGGGAGGGACTTGAGGCAGGAGATGGGGCAGGTGCTCTTCCAGGGAGGCCTCCATCACATGCCTCCCTCTTGGCACCCTGCTACTGGGCAGACCTGCCCTGGGCACTGCTCTAGGAGCAGGAATTTGCTCCAAGGACAGAGAGCAGAGTGTACAAGATCTGGACCCCTGGGCCACCTGGGAAAGTGCATCCCCTTGTCACAGGTCCCCTGAGACAGGGAGCCGAGGGAGGGTGAGGTGAGCTAATTTCGAGGTTTCCTTTCTCAAAGCCAGTTTCCCTCAGTGACAGATGGTGCGGGAAGACCTGCCCTGTGAAGAGCCACATAAGCATCTCCCAGCCACCATCAGAATCTCCACTCGACTTTTCCACCAGATATTTTTTAATAAGGTGCTGCAGAAAACCTTTGGCTTTAACCCCTTCCACAGCTGGAAGTTTCCTCCACGAATCTGTCTAGCCAAAAGCATTTTACTTCTTGGCTTCAATTTTAACCCTTTGCCGCACATGAATCTCCAGCATCACCATCATTATCATCACTGCAAACCGTTATATAATTTCTACATGCCAGGCATCTGCACTAATAAGCTCACTGCACGGGTGTCTTGTCCTATTTAATCCAAGTGAGGTCCTGTGATCCTGCCCATCTCCAGGATGAAAAAACTCAGGCTCCCAAGACGTGAAGTGGTGCCTCCAGACTGGGGTCTGGGCCTGGCTGACTCTAGGTCGCTCTTTCACGATCTTCCTTCATGTAAAATGATATCACTTGTTCCTTGCGGTTGTTAGAACATTCCCGAAGCCTCTGGTGAGAAGCAGAAAATGGAAAAGGAGCCCTGAAGGGATTTGGGAGGGGTGCAAATAGGGTGAGGTCCACACTGTCTTTGTTCCCCCCCAGCCTTAAGATTCACTTGACCCCACCTCAGACTCCCTTGGGCCAAAGCTACCACCTCACCTGTGTCCTCCACCACCTGACGGGCACCAGCTGCCTTGGGCTGGGAGCCCCCTCCTCTGTCTGTCTCCTTGGGGACGCCATGCACAGCTGCAGGCATCGGAGGGTTAAAGATAAATAACGTGGATTCCAAAAGATCCTTCATCCCCAGTCACAGCTGTCTTGCCTGAGGAATCCGCCACTGTGTTTGTTAAACCCACACTTTAATTACTCCAAAATTATGTTAAATCCTTGCATAAATATTGCAGTGAAGAATTTCATTACAGCAAGTTGGGCTGCCGCCAGAGCTCTCAGTTAAAAAGTAAGGGGAGAACAGACACACGCAGAAAAGATAGATATTTTTTTCCAGATAAAAAGGCAGGGAGGTCATCCTTTGTCAGATCACCCAGGTGTCAAAGAGAAACAGACTCTCCCATTTCACCGACGGAAGAGGGGAAGATCCCTTCCGCCCTCCAATCTAATAGCTTTTACTTCTCCACAAAACTAAAATTGGATTAAATATTAATAACCAGCGGTATTAATTAAGGGGGGGAAAGCCCATCAAGAGAACCCCAATATGTTTACAGTGTCCCCGAGAAACTGGGAAAATTCACAATCAAGTGTGTAAATGTTCTAAAAAAGGGTCCTGAATATTTTATGAATATTTGTCATAAAACAGAAATAATAACCACTGTGCAGAGCTATTAGAATTAATATTTATGCTGCCCGCCATGAAATATTCATGGGGACAGAGAAAGGGGGGCCCGTAAGACAAGAATTAATTTACATTGGGCTCGGTTTACCCGCTGGCTTGATGTTTAAAGACGGTTGACAAGCCTCCGGATGAATCCGCCAGTCACTTCCCGCAGCCGGTGCGGTAGAGGGGGTGGGGGACAGGTCCGGGCTGCTGACAGCTCACAGATTGAGTTTCTGACAGCCCTTAAAAAACCTAAATGGCCCCCCACCTTTTTTTCCTTCTTCCGTTGCCCAAGGCACTCTGTTCTGCCACCGTTCATCCGATCTCCCCTTCCATCTGCTGAAATTAACGAATTAATGAGCGCGATCCACTTTACAGTGGGGCCCTATGAATGTTTACAGGCGATTAAATTATAATGCGGGGCGGCTGTATAATTCATGAACCAATTAAAGGAAGTGTTAGTTGATTTGATGGGATGAGGACGTACAAAATGCATTTAACTAATGGGGAACCACGGGCTGCCGAGGGCCAGCTCCCTCTCTCGGATTACGCGGCTAATTGCCGCGCTTTATGGGGCTGTCACTGATAGCCATGCATATTTCATTGTTCTCAAATACTTCAATTGAGCGCGGCCGTGTCACGGCTGTAATGTGGAGAGGCCAGGCCAAACTTGGCTGTAGTTACAGCGGCCTGGGCTGCGGCCGAGGCCAGAAACACAAGCTGGGGGTGTCGGGTGTCCCCAGCCATTAGGTGATTAAAAGGGCTCAGTGTGCCGTTGCCTTTTGCTGTCCTGATGGTTCTGCTGCTGGCTCCATGGCGCGGCCGCGCTGGGGCGCTGACCCGCTTTTCTGGGGCGCGGGGGAAGAGGATGTCTGCCGCCCCTGTACTGCTCCCAGCACGACTGCATCCAGAGTGCCGGGGTCCCAGGGGTCACCCAGAGAGGGCCCGACGGCCCCCAGGGCAGCTCACCAGGGACGCCTCCCAAGCTCAGGGTTTCCTCCAGGCCCGACCTTGTGTATCCGCACAAGGTGGCTGCTTCGGGCTTCGTGATTCGCACTTAGGGACAAACTGAACTACCCTTGCTCTGTAAGCATAGGTTGCAAGCAGACAGTTTAGGCTGAGTTAAGTTACTTTCTGTAAGCGAACTCGAAGCTCTGCCATCAGCTCACAGAGAATACAAGATTACCCCTGATGCTCAGGAAGTGAGAACTCGAATCCACGGTTCTGGAGCTGAAGGGAGAGGGAGGGAATGTGGGCTGACAGGGTGCCTGGTTCTGAGAGATGCCCCCTTCATGCCAGCAAGTCGCGTTCACTCTTCTCAGCCTGGGACGAGCATGCCCCAGCACATCCCGGATCTTCAGAGGCCTGCCTCCATGGTCTGCTGGTCTCAGTAACCTGGCCCCCTGGCGGGCCTCTGAAATGGCTCTGCTCTCTCCCCTGGCTTCTCAGTCTGGAATTCATGTGAGCTAAACACACCTGCACAAATGAAGCCCCCAACATAAAACAACTTAAAAACCCTGGGGTTCATCTCTTCAATCTCCCAGTGCACACCTAAGAAAGCAATGCCCATGGAGGGGTTTTGCTCCCACTTTGGCACCCAGAGCTGGGAGGAGAGACTGGCCGGTGGCCAGAAGCAGCATTCATTCCCAGATCAGTGCTCACACTCTCTCTCTGCACTCAAGAGCTTGGTGATCCTGGATAAGCCTCAGGCTCTCCAGACCACCATGGAGACGGGAGGCGGGCAGGGAGGAAGAGACACATCCATGAGCTGAGGGTCGGGTCTAACATGTTTTTAGGCGATATTATTATCGTGTGATATTAGAGATTCCAACCTGTGCAGGTAGAGTCCAAACTCACCACTTTTTTCCCCTACAATGAGCATCATGGTCAGGGTTGGCCTCCACCCCTACAACTGCACATGGATGCTCTGTTGTGAAATGAAGTGACTGCTGGTCTACCAGAAGGCCCAGGGAGTCCGCAGCCTCTTCTGTTACCAATGCAGGGCATCTCTTTGACTAGATCTAAGCAGAAAGCTTGCAGAACCAGGGACTGCTGGTGAGAGGGGCACCCAAACAGCTGTCACTTCAAGGACAGAAGAAAGCCAAAGACAGGCTAACAGAAAGTAAGTTAACTCGGCCTAAACTGTCTCCCTGCAACCTACACTTAAAGAGCAATGGGTAATCCAGGTGGATCGAAAGCATTCTGGTTTCAAAACCAAAGTATCACTTACCAAGTGCTTACCATGGGCAACCAACTGTCCTACGTATTTACAAACAAGACCTTCTATCATCTTGCAATTCTCAGTGCACAAATGGGGAAACTGAGCCCCAAGGGAACCAACCATCCTGGTTCAGGATTGTCTTCCAAGCAAACATTTGCACAAGTGCACAGTCACATGGGCGAGATGTCCTGTTGCTGAATTATCAATAAGAGCCCAGAACAGGACACAATATAAATGTCCATAAATGGAGGAGGGCTTAAACTGTGGCATCCCCATGTTCTGCAGCTTTTAAAAGAAATACGGTGGATCTCAGGTGTAGACACTGGCAAGGAGGCCAAGACTCTCAAGTAAAACAAAAAGACACATAATTACATGTATTTACTTTTAACAAAAGAAGTAAATCTGGAAGGATGTACTTTGGATTTTGGGGGGAGAGATTTCAAAAAGTTTTATTTATAGCTATCTGATTTTTTTAATAATGAGAATGTATTATTTATACAATTAGGAAAAACACTCATTATACAATCACATGTATGCATGCACACTCAGTTGCTCAGTCATGTCCAGTTCTTTGTGACCCCATGGACTGTAGCCGACCAGACCAGGCTCCTCTGTCCATGAGATTCTCCAGGCAAGAATACTGGAGTGGGTTGCCATTTCCTTCTCAATACAATCACAAGAAAAAGCTAATTTTTAAAAGGAAAATCACGGATTCTGAGCTAAAGGACCAGCATGCTGGTGCTAACACAAATGAGTGGATCAGACTTTCTTGTGCAGATCATACCATGTACAGAATTATAGTTTAATGGGTCTGGGCACCAGCCCGAAACCCTGACATCATCATGGATGGAGTCAGCCCTTCATTTCACAAGGGCAGGCAGAGCGGAGACAGGAAACCCCAGGTGGTGGCCACTGAGAGTCCCAAACCTTAAGATAAATCTCTACCTAGACCACACAGCTCACCTAGTCTCCCACATGCCCAGGTGTAAGAGGCGCCAGGTGAGAAAGTGTAAATTGCTAAGTCACTTCAGTCGTGTCCAACTCTGTGCAACCCCATAGACGGCAGCCCACCAGGCTCCCCCGTCCCTGGGACTCTCCAGGCAAGAACACTGGAGTGGGTTGCATTTCCTTCTCCAATGCATGAAAGTGGAAAGTGAAAAGTGGAAGTGAAGTCGCTCAGTCGTGTCCGACCCTTAGCAACCCCATGGACTGCAGCCTTCCAGGCTCCTCAATCCATGGGATTTTCCAGGCAAGAGTACTGGAGTGGGGTGCCATTGCCTTCTCCAGAAAGTGTAAATAGCTCAGTGCAAATCAATGCCTCTGTTTTAGGAAAGTCAACTTATGTTCATTCATTCAACAAATATTGACCCAGTGCCTCCTGTGTGCTAGTCACGGACTGTCCCAGGTACCATGGACCTAACAGTGAACGAGCCAGCACCGTCCTGCCCTCACAAAGCTTCCAAGGTACGTTTATATACATACAAATAAAGACCTTCCTCTTCTTGGCACTTGGGGTTTATCCTCCTACTAAAAGATTAAAAGATGTAATATGAAAAGACCAGCTGGCAACCAACGAAGAGGTGAAACGCATAAGGCATTTGATAAATATGGTTTGGGCAAGGCAGATGAAGCACATCCTGAAGTCTTAAGTGAATAATTTTCAATGAAATGGCTGTTAACTGACTAATATCTACAAAGTTGGTTATGGGATAGGCATGCCACAGATGTAAAGTTATGTTATGGAATTGCTCCCTGTACAAGGGCTTGCCCAGTGGCTCCGCAGGTAAAGAATCCACCTGCCAATGCAGGAGACACAAGAGACGCAGGCTTGATCCCTGGGTTGGGAAGATCCCCTGGAGAAGGAAATGGCTACCAACTCCAGTTTTCTTGCCTGGGAAATATCCCACGGACAGAGGAGCCTGGGGGGCTACAGTCCACGGGGTTGCAAAACAGTCAGACACGACTTAGTGACTGAACAACAACACCCATGTACAAAGGAGGCACAGCTGTGACGCCCCACTCGATGGGTGTGGGAACTGGGGCTCAGCGCAGGGAGCAAAACTTCCCAGGGTCACATCCTTAGCAATAGCAGCCTTTTGGGGTTCAGGTTAGTCCGACAGCCCGGGTTGAGCTGTAACTGTTGGACCACACTGCCTCTCTGGACGCTCTTGTGCAGAGCACCCTATAAACAGCCCTGGCTCCTCTGGTGCCCCGTGCCTGCCATCACGCTGAGGATGTGCAGACACTTCACAGCACGCCTGGGATGGAGGTGCCAGCATCAGCCTCATGGCACAGACGAGGCCCCCACTCCATCGCCTTCCGGGGCATCTTCATCACATTCAGGGGAGACCTGCACCATCCGAACGAACAGAAGAACGAACAGAAGGAACGTGTCCTCATGCTGAGCTCGGCTTCGGGTTGTCAGCGGCTCACAGGCCCCACCCTCCACTGCCCCGCCCCTCCACTGCTCCGCCACGTGGCTCAGCCCCCTCCAGTTCCCCTGGGCAGCCACTCCTCTGCCTCTGCCAGCTTCACTTCCCAAAGCAGAGGCCGCAGAGACCCAGAGGGAGATGCACCTCCACGGCATTCCCGGCACAATTCAAAGGACTTTCCAGAATGTTCCAGCTCTGAGAGATTCCCCCTCTGAGCTTCCATTCCTGGAGAGCCACTTTCTCTTTCTTCTCAAATGTCTAAATACGACAGAGAGCTCTTACTTGTGGGCTAGAAAGACACAGATTCTAGGAAGTCAAATCAACCCCACCTGGAGGATCCAGTCACAACTCAGACTGCCCCTCTGCTGGGAGAAGCCTCCAGGAGGGGCACCCCCCCCCCGAAATCTGCACCCAACTTCCGGATGCATCCAGAGACAGTGACGAATGGAAGCCGGGTAGAACCTGAACCCTGGACTTCAGTGATGGCAACTGGGAGAAAGCCTGGGTTTGGGGATAAAGGACACCTTGGCACTTGGTGCTGGCTCGCTCCAAACCCAGCCCCGAGGCTTGGCGGTGCCCAGAGAAGACGCCCCTAAACTGCCTTCCGAGAAGAAACCCAGGGTTAAACTGTTTATCTGGTGACACTCCTGGGTTAAACTTCTTAAGTGAAACTACCTATGAGGTGAAACCCAAGTCTCTAGATAAGGCTCTTCCACGTCCTTGGCTGCAGACACAGGTCTGCAACTTAAAACTTCTGGGTTTCGATAGTCGCCTGTGAATTAAATCTATTATTTGAGTCCAGAAGCCTACAGGCTTTAGAGTACTCTATCTCAAGGGCATCTCTCTGCCTGTGTCTGCAATGGGCACGGCTGCTCTCAAAAGCCATCAACAGGGGGCTGGGAGAGTGTCTGTGAATGGGGATTCACCACATTAGATCCAGGAAAAAAGGGTTTGATACAATGTGTTTCATTAAAGCCCTGTGTTTGTAGCCTATCCGGAAAATGTTAGAATATACACACTGTCTCAAAATGTTAAGGGTGATGGTGATCTCTGGGTGTTGGAAATGACTTGACTTAGCTACAGTTTCCTAGCCGTGCTACAGCAAATGGATTCCCTATATAATAAAATGTTTGAAATATACAGACAAGAGCCCCAGGCCCCCAGGCTCAGGGTCCCTGACTGGCTCCCAGGGCCTGCCCTGGCCTCACCTGGCTTAGGAAGGGGCTGGACTGGCTTTCAGGCTCGTCCTGTGCTTTCACAGCCTCCCCGCCGTCTCCCAGTCCCATCCCCACCCGCAGTTGATCCTGCCTGGCTTCCTCCTGCCTGCTCCCCTCACCCCCCAACCCCAATCTGGATGGCTCTTTTCCCCCTCTCCCCACAGGTGGCTCCTTCTTTTCATTCAAGCCTTAGCTTAAATGAACTGAACGCTGCCCCCCAGCATCCGCAACCCCACCCCCAACCCCGCCCCCGGCCACCATCACTCCCAGAGTGACATCTTAACTCCCCCAGGGTACTCAGTTCCAGTAGATATTAACCCTTCTCTTGTTTGTATGGTGTCTGCCTCCTCCCAGGGGAATGTTTTGTTCACTGCTCTAGCCCCAGGATCTGGGGTCAGGCCTGGCAGAGAGCAGCCTGTAACAAACACTGATGGGATGGACAAATGGATGCTCGGTGCTTGCCTTATCACTAGGAATAGCAGTTGCTCAACTGTGCTCTGAGCTGAGTGTCCTGCATCAAGGAATCACACGGAACCCTCATGAGAAAGGAACCAATACCGTACCATCCTTTGCCTCTTTCAGTGATGAGGAGTCAGACGTTCAGAGAGGCAAAGTCCCGTGCCAGGGTCCCCCTCCCACAAGGGGTCACACCCTCGTTCCAGCCAGTCCTGGGCTCTTCACTTCCCTCCACTGCCGAGATGCCTGCTGGCAGGTGAGCCTGACCTCTGCCTGACCCCAAGGGTGGGGCCCCCGGAATGTCTTTCTGGGGACACGTTGGGGCAGTGGCCTGGTTAGGGCACCCACAGAGTCTAAGTCTGATTAGATGATCTGAAGCCATCCTGGACTCTCCCACAGGTACAGAGGGCCCGCGTCGGCTCCAGGACATACTAGCTTTTTGGTGGAGGCACTGACTGTCGTCCTTTTTGAGGTGGCCTTGGATGGCATGTCCCCTCACCTGCTGGGGTGCAACAGGCACCTACGTGTGGGGGCGCCCCTGCATTCTGGACCACAGGAGACAGATGCTCTCGGGACCTGTCCCTGCAGCCTGCTGGAGTGGCAGTCTGGTGACAGTGGGTCAGCAGGTGGCAGGCACAAAGGCGTCCTACCAACTCTGGATTAAGGATTATTATCGCCTCTACCTTTTGATGTGGGAAGGGGCCTGGAGGAGAAGGGGCTAGCCCTTGGCCACTCCACCTGGCCTCCCTCGAAGGCACCGGCTGCCGGCAGACCCTGAGAATCCACTCAGTGCAGCTCAAGGACGCCTGGGATGCCCAGAATCTCCGCATGACCCCTGCTAGGAGACAGGTGCAGGAGGGTGGAAGGTGAGTGCCCGGCCGGCTGCTCTCTGATGCTTCTGAAGTGCCTCGGCCCCAGGCAGGTGCAAGGACACCTTTTGGTTCAGGATGGAAGTGACTCTCTGCACGTCATCATCTTTGGAAGCCAACCCTGAATATTCACTGGAAGGACTCACGCTGCCAAGCTGAAGCTTCAATACTTTGGCCACCTGATGCAAAGAGCTGACTCATTGGAAAAGACCCTGATGCTGGGAAAGATCGAAGGCAAGGGAGAAGGGGACGACAAAGGATGACATGGTTGGATGGTATCACCAACTCAACAGATGTGAATCTGAGCAAACTCCAGGAGATAGTGGAGGACAGGGAAGCCTGGCAGGCTACAGTCCATGGGGTGGCAAAGAGTCAGACACAACTGAGCGACTGAACAACAAACAATCTTTGAGTAAGGACAGCGGATACAAACTGGGAGATGGGAGCGAAGCAGCTTACAGCGGTGAGGTGGGGTGGGAGGCAGGGGGCCCCAAGGTGACTCCAGTTTGAAACACTGTCATCGCATCACCGAAGACTGTGGATGATCACATCTTCCTAGAAGAGGGAATGGCCCAAGCCCCCAGGCCCGCCTGAGTGGACGTGGGAGTGTCAGGATCCCCTCCCCCTTTAACCTCGAGTCTCCATCCGGCCAGGGGGCGCTTCCCGCTGCTCTCTGTGGCTGCTCCACCTCGGCCAGGCAGCTTCCCTGCCCCTTCCCCCAGCTGTGCCTGCCTCACAGAACCGGAGACTCTCCCCATCTGATTTCACTGCTCTCCAACCACTTACAGGAAAAGGCCTCACGGCCAAAACATTACCGCTGACCTGATTAGCCACGCTCTGCTGACATTTTTATCAGCATCCTCCCTTCTTCCAGCAGACAGGAGGGAGCCCTCACCGTCGGGTCGGGATATTTGGATTTTAACTTGCTTGTCTGAAATGTTCCATAGGGTTTCGTTATTTTCTGGGTCGGGGACCTGAACGTCACACGTCCTCAGCAGCCCCTCATTTGTTTTCCTGTCCAGGCTGCCTTCCCAGGGTCGAGTGCCCTGCCCTGCCCCCCAAGAGCCCCCAGGGGAGACCACTGTGGGCCCAGCACCCTCGAATCCCCCGCTGAAAGGCAGACCTGTGGCGGGGGGGGGCTCAGAGGGTAGGCCACGTGCCCCGAGCCTGCAGAGAGTGCACACTGCGCTCATCCTGGGGCCTCCCCAGGACTTGCAGAGTGAATGGATGATCTTCCTGTTTGTTCAGATCCCTGCCCACAGGCTCGAGAAGCAGCCGCCTGGGCAGTGGTGCCATAAGCAGCCATCACTGGAACAGACAGTGGAACTACATGTGAGTCTGTTCTGTATTTTCCAAGTCTCCTGTAAGCGTGTTATAATACTTGCATAGTTTTAAAAAAGAAAGAAGAAAATTCATACCGTCTGAAAAAAAAAGCAAATAAACTGGAACTACTCTCTCCCACCCTCTCGCCAGAACTGCACGGCCCTTGCTGGCCTGACTCCCAACATCTTTCTGGCCAAGTCAGAGGGCACTGGGCTATCTCAGTCTTCGGAGTTGAAAACGTGCTTTCCCCTGCACTGGACATGCTCACCTAACGGATTTCTCACTAGACCCAGGGGGGCAGGGACCGTTATACCATGCCCACTTACAGGGGGCTTCCCTGGTGGCTCAGATGGTAAAGAACCTGCCTGCCATGTGGGAGATTTGGGTTCAATCCCTGGGTTGGGAAGATCCCCTGGAGGAGAGCATGGCAACCCACTCCAGTATTCTTGCCTGGAGAATCCCATGGATAGAGGAGCCTGGCGGGCTACAGTCCATGGGGTCACAAAGAGTCGGACACGACTGAGCGTCTAAATACTTTCACTTTATAGAGCAGATGGGTGACAGACCTGCCCAAGGTCTGTGGCCAGTGAATGGCAAAGCAGGATTTTGAACCTGGGCAATGTGGGCCTAACTGTCGTGGGGTTGCTCTGCCCCACCTTGGGGACCAGAGCAGGTCAGGGGTTGAAGGCACGTCTCCACCATCAGCTTCCTCTGCCCGGGTGCACACCTGGCTAGCATCTGCTGGTACCTCTGCCCCTTGATTCAGGTACTTGAAGGGCAAACAGCTCAAGGGTTGGTGTGCAGGAGTGCTCGTCAAATTAATATCTGCATGTGCATAAAGCGGCTCACTCAAGATCATCACCCACCCCACATATACAACTCACCAAATTGGTGTCCAGAGAGTTCTGCCTGGCAGATTTTCTCTGTTCTTCTAACTACTCCACAACTAAATGTTTCACAAAGCCATTTCCTCCCCAAATATTTATGTTCTCAAATGTTTATTAGCCTCTCTATCACAATCAAGATTTTATGAGCACTCTATACCAACTGTGAATTAAAGACATAATTTCAAATCCATCACATTCCAGTTTGGGGCTACATTTGTCTTTGTTACAACGGCAGTGGTTGCTATGGGCGCCCGGCAGATGACAACCGAACCCATCTGTCCAGGGGCAGCCAAAGTGACTGACGTTTCAATCCAGAAGCACCCAGGGGTTTAATGCCTATGCCAGCAGCATCAGAGAAGCTTCCACGGCTCATGGGCATGTATGAAGATTCTGGAAGCTCCAGGGGACACTCTCCTGCCCTTATTCCTCCAACCTGGATGCCCCAGCCCACTCATCTCTGGGCAAGGAGGGCTGGCATCTCACGCCAAATGAACAAGACAGAGAGAAGAAAGAGATAAGAGAGAACAAAAGGCTGTTCCTCATCTGATCAGTGGCACCCACCTGCCTGGGGCCTGGTGGTTAACTCAGTCCTCTCTTCAAAACATGGAGGGAGTAACAGTTCACCAAGCTGGCACAAAAGTGCCAACTGCTGCCGTTTATTATTCACACTTAGTAGAGGCCACCTTATCAAATCTAACAGCGACTTTACACCACATGGACTATTTACTCCACCTTGAAAATTCACTCCCACCTAGAGGGACCTGTTCACTGTTCTAGCACACAGAACATGCTCACTAAATGTTTGTCAACTAATACCAATTCAAACTTGGGTCTTTTAATCCATGGAACAGCAGAAAATATTTGCAAATCATGAAACTGATGAGAGCTTAATTTCCAAAATATATGAACAGTTCATACAATTCAACAACAACAAAAAAAATCCAAAAAATGGGCAGAGGATCTAAATAGACATTTCTCCAAAAAAGATAGAGAAATGAAAGATGAAAAGATGCTCAACATCACTAATTACTAGAGAAATGCAAATCAAAACTACAACGAGGTACTGCCACACACTGGTCAGAATGGCCACCATTGAAAAGTCCTAACAAATGCTGGACAAGGTGTGAAGAAAAGGGAGCCCTCTTACACTATCGGTGGGGGTGTAAATCGGTGCAGCCACTATGAAAAACAGTATGGAGGTTCCTTGAAAAACTAAAATAGAATTCCCATATGATTCAGCAATCCCACTCCTGGGCATATATCCAGACCAAACTATAATTCAAAAAGATCCATGCACCCCAATGTTCATAGCAGCATATTCACAACAGCCAAGAAACAGAAACAACTTGAATGTCCACCAACAGGTAACATATGCAGTGGAATACTATTCAGCCCCAAAAAAGGAAGCAACGCCACTTGCAGCAATGGGGATGCAACAGGAGATTATCACACTCATGAAGCAAATCACAAAGAGAAAGGTGAGCACCGTACGACATCACTTGTATATGCTCTGAGCCAGGGCACGAATGGGCCCGTGTATGAGGCAGAAACAGGCTCACAGATGTGGAGAAGACTTGTGAGCCAAGGAGGGAGGGAGGGGGGGCCTGGGAGTTTGGGGTTAGCAGATGCAAACAGTTAGTTACACAACGGGTAAATAATGAGGTCCTACTCTACAACACAGGGAACTATATTCAATATCAACATATTCAATTTATATTCAATAAACCATAATGGAAAAAAATATAGAAAAGAATGTATATATATGTATAACTGAGTCACTTCGCTGTATAGAAGAAATTAACACAACATTGTAACTCAACTATTCTTCAAGAAAAAACACTCAGGTTTTTTACTCCAAAGCTCATGATTAACACTAAACCTACTGCTTCTAGAAAACGCCAGCCAGTGGTCAGTCCCCAGGGGGCCCAGGCCGGCCTGATTCCAGATGGAGTTCTACACCCATGCCCACCTGAGGTGCACAACTGTTCTCACAAAGCAAGGATGATCTGGGCATATTTCCACCACCAGACGCCAGGACAGGCAGCCTGAGCAAAGAGCAGAACTTCCAGGGTCTTGTCTTCCTGAAGGCTGGATGCCTGAGCCCCACCCCAACTGCAAGTCAGCACACACACTTGCTCTCATCAGAGGCGCAGCTCAGGCCTCGTGAGAACTGCTGTCTGTCGTGACTGGCCTTTATGTTTGTGATCTTGTCTTGTTTTACTGTGGCTGGAGGCTCAAGCACAGAAAACGGGAACAACTGTCATTACTTAAATCCTCTAAGTAAATTAAAAATGCACTGCTGTGGGGGATACAACCATTCTTGAAAGAATATACTTAGGCATCTTTTAAATCCAGCATTGATCCTGAGCAGAAAAAAAAATATGTCCCCTAAAACTCAAGTTTTCCAACGTTAGACATTTGCATCACTTGAGCATGTGCGTGGTGATTCAGCCAAACGGCGTCACACAGCTGGGTGGCTCCGGGGACTCACACTGCTCCTGAGAGCTGGAGTCCCGCAGCATGGCATCCCTACACGAAACCTTCGCTCCTTGGATGCTCCAGCCCTTTCCATGTGCAAACCACCTTTGTTCACACAGTACTTTATCTCCACCAGTAGAATTTGGAGCTCTTGGGCACTCTGATCCACTGAAAATAAAAACTACAACCCAGCAATTCCACTTCCGGGACTTTAATCTACCAAGATAGCTCCATGAATACACAGAGCCATACTACAGGACATCAACTGTGTTTGCAAAGTGAAAGAAGGAACACCGTCTATATGCTCTTCAATAGTTGCTCAGTTGCTCACTTGTGTCCAACTCTTTGCAACCCTTTGGACTGTAGCCTCCAGGCTCCTCTGTGCATGGGATTTTTCAGGCAAGAATCCTGGAGTGGGTTGCCATTTCCTCCTCCAGGGGATCTTTCCAACCCAGGGATCAGACCCGTGTTTCCTGTATCTCCTGCATTGTAGGTGAATTCTTCACCCAATGAGCCATCAGGGAAGTCTGATCCTCAATAGGAATCTGGTCAAATTAATTACAGTCTAGTTTCAGGCTAGAATACTACATGGCTATTAAAAAGAATGAGGCAGAGCTAATGCACTAAACAGAAATATCTCCAGATACACTGTCAAGAAAAAGGAGAAATTAAACAGTGTGTGTTTAATCTATATAAAAAGCGTGTCTTCATCTACATAAAATAAATGCATAGATTTATGTCTCCTTATTGATGCAGAGGTATTTTCTGGAAGAATATCCTAGGAACTATAAAGAGTAGTTACTCCTAGGGAAGGATGAGAAGAAAACAGTATTTCTCCCATTTTTTTTATCATGACATATTTTGATACATAAAAATAAATTTATGAAACATATAATCATTCAGGCCACAGCTACTTATAGAGCACTTATGATGTGCCAGGCACCATTATTTGAGGAGCTTGAGGTAAACTGGTGAATAAGACAAAGAAGCTTTTACTAGAAAGAACGTCTATTCTGGTGTCTACATTCATCTAAGAAATGCATCCCCCCAGTACTGACACACCCTGGACGCTCCTAACCAGTCCCATCCCTCTGTCTACACACACTGCCCCCCACCCCAGGAAAACCACTATCAGATTTTCTTTAATGTGTGTGAGCGCTTAAACTGCACGCTGCTTATATATAGTATCATGTCGTCTGCATATAATGACAGCTTTACCGCTTCCCTTCCAAGCTGGATATATTTTTATTTCTTTTTCTTGTCTGATTGCTATGGCTAGGACCTTTAGTACTATGTTGAATAGAAGTGGAGTGTGGGCATCCTTGTCTTGTTTCAGATTTCAGTGGGAAGGCTTTTGCTTTTTCAAAATACTCAATTTTTGTTGAGTATTATATTGGTTGTGGGTTTGTCATAAATAGCTTTTATTATGTTGAGATATGTTCCCTCTGGGCTTCCCTGGTAGCTCAGCTGGTAAAGAATCTGCCTGCAATGCAAGAGACCAGGGTTTGATTCCTGGGTTGGGAAGATCCACTGGAAAAGGGATGGGCTACCCAGTCCAGTATTCTTGGGCTTCCCTGGTGGCTCAGACAGTAAAGAATTTGTCTGCAATGTGGGAGACCTGGGTTTGATCCCTGGGTTGGGAAGATCCCCAGGAGGAGGGCATGGCAACCCACTCCAGTATTCTTGCCTGGAGAATCCCCATGGACAGAGGAGCCTGGCAGGCTATAGTCCATAGGGTTTCAAAGAGTCAGACACGGCTGAAAGACTGAGCACAGCACAGCATGTTCCCTCTACACTTCGGTAAGAGTTTGTGTTATGAATGGATGCTGAATTTTATCAAATGCTGTTTCTACATCTCCTGAGATGATCATGTCGTTCTGTTCTTCCCTTGATATGGTGTATATTGATGGTGTATATTGATTGTGTATATTGATTGTGTATGTTGAACCATCCTTGTGACCCTGTGCTGTGATTAGTCACTCAGTCATGTCTGACTCTTTGTGACCCCATGGTGTAGCCCGCCAGGCTCCTCTGTCCATGGGGATTCTCCAGGCAAGAATACCGGAGTGGGTTGCCATTCTCTTCTCTAGGGGATCTTCCCAACCCAGGAATAGAACCGGAGTCTCCTGAACTGCAATGGATTCTTTACTATCTGAGCCACCAGGGAAGCCCGAGAATACTGGATTGTGACCTGGGATAAACCCAATTTGGTTGTAGTGTATCATGTTACTTGGTTTTGCCCGTTTGGGTATCATGCTGTATATGTTCTTTCACAACTTACTTTTCCACTGGCCAAAATAAATGCATAAAGATGTGGGGGGGGGGCGGGGGGGGAGGTACTTTCCTAGTGGCCCAGTGGTTAAGACTCTGCACTCCCAATGCAGGGGGCCGAAGTTAGACCCCCCCACGCCTCAACTAAAAGTGTGCATGCCGAAAGTAAAGACCCTGAGTGCCACAAATAAAATCCAGTGCAGCCAAAAAGAAAGATAAGTGTATGTGTATATACAGCATTACAGCTACATTTGTTTGTAAAGGAAAAAAAACTGTAAACAACTTAAATGTCTGCCAACAGAGAGTATTTAAAGGCCTTATAACACACCTGGACTATGCAGTCCTGCTCACAAACGATTACTATGTAATAGTTTGCAGTGTAACACTATGCAAACATTTCATGATATATAAGGATAGAGAATGATGGTCTCAATATTTTACTAAGTACCAAATCAAGTTACAAAAGGACATACATGTGATCTTGTTTTTTGTTAAAAAACAAATTCATCGGAAAGCAGTCTGGGTTCCAGTGCCAGGCACACCACTTGAGTGGTTCCCTGCTTGGTTCGATCATCTGCTTATCAAAGCGGGAGCAGGGTACTCCCTCTGCCCTCACAGAAGAGGAAAGGACAAGGAGGTGAGCGGAGAGGGTGGGGCTTCAGCAAGTTTCCCAGGAGACAACACTAAATACCCAGAACATAGTGCCTGGGGGCTGATGAAGGTGCTAGAAAGTGGGACTGTCCTGTGGGTGGGCTGTTGGGCAGAGCCAGGAGCACCACCCACCACCCACCCCTGCCACTCCCTGCCTAGTGACCTTGAGCTCCAGCCTCTCTGAGTCCCCATTTTTAGGGGGTAAAAGTGAGAGATTTGAACTGCTGATCCTTAAGAATTCTTCAAAGTCTGAAATTCTCTGCTGACATTCGCTAGCTGCAAGGTTCATTTAGTGCTGAATCCCACACCTCTGGCGGGGGAAGCTGGGGGCCTGCAGCTCAAAGGAACCCTTTCCTGGGACACTCCCAAGGGCAGGGCCCCTAGCCCTGTGTGCAGGAGGCCCTCAGGAAATGTGAGTGGAACGAACGAATGACGGAATGAGTGAAGTCAACGTGCAAGGAAGTGCGTAACCGAAGGGCTCAAGCGCGATTTTAGAGGGAGGGTTTTCGAAAATGGTTCTGCAAGGTGACAGCGAGCTTGCCTCCGTCACAGCCAAGTGATGGGAAGGAAATTCAGCAGACGGGGCCCCTGCCTCTCATTTTTCACAGAGTGGAGCCTTTCTGCCCGCTGCCACTTGCCACTCCTGCTAGGTAATCAGACTGCTGTTAATTAATAAAGCTGTCAGGTGAGTCATCCTCTCTGGTCATTAGTATCCTTCCAGAAAGCCAACCCTGCCATCACCACCCCATCCGCCCCTCGGCTTGCAGCTCAATTAACTTAATGCTATGCAAATGAGAGGCTCTTCTCATCATTAGCTTCTAGCCCGCGAATGTTAATCGCATAATTGGGGCTTCAACAGGGTAATTAGACACGATTTTGTCCATTAGTCTTACAAGGCTAATTATCGTTGAGAGGAGAAGGGGGGATGATCCCAGAGCACAGAGCAAAGAGGGGCCTCTGGTTAAAGCCAATACGATGGAACCTCGACCAGGTACAGCGGCAGCCTTATTCCAGGCCGTCCCAACCCAGCATCCCAATCCGCCCAGGGGCCAGGAGGCGGGGTGGGAGCATGGGTTGTGGAGGAAAGGAGGGCCCGGGGAAGACTGCAGTGAGCTGGGGTGGGGGGAAAGAATACACATGGCACCTGAAAGCCAAGCAAGTCGGCCGCCAGCCTGGGGCCAGGAGGCCAGCTAGGTCCCCGCTTGATCACACAGTGAGTCTCTCGGCCTCAGTCCCTCCCTCTGTGCGATCTGGGGGGGTGGTGGGGGGCGCTAGATGGTCTCCAGGGGCCTCCTCGGTATGACTGCTGTGAATTTGGATCTTGGGATGAAAAGGAGAGCTGAGACTCTGGAGGGGTGGTGGGTAGGGAGGAAGCGATGGAGAACCTGGCCAGGGAGCAGGAGGGGCTGCAGAGAGAAGGCCCTGGGTTCCTTGAGCACGGCCTCGGTGGTAACCTGGGCAGATGTGAAGATGACACTGAGATGCCTCCTAGGAGCCTGTCCTAGCTTGCTCAGGCTGACGCAGCGAAGAGCCCAGAAGGGGCCCTCCTGGTGGTCCCGTGGCTGAGGCTCCCAAGCTCCCAACGCAGCCGGCAACGGTTTGATCCCTGGTCAGAGAACTAGACCCCACATGCTGCAACTAAGAGCCTGCATGCTACAACTAAGACCTGGAGCAGCCAAATAAATAAGTAAATAAATATTTTTAAAAGTGCCCTGGGGCTGCTACAGGCTGAATGTCCCCTCCCAAATTCCTGTGTTGGAGCCTTGAGCCCCAGCACCTCAGAATGCAACTATATTTGGAAACAAGGCCTTTAAAGAGGTGATGAAGCTCAATGAAGCTGCTGAGGGTAAGCCCTAATCCAGGCTGAAGGGAGTCCTAAAGAAGAGGAAATCTGGACACACAAAGACACACGTGTACACAGAGAAGAGACCACGTGACGAGGCAGCACAAGGGCGGCATCTGCAAGCCAAGGAGAGAGGCCCCGGCAGGAGCCAACGCCATGACCTTGGACGCCCAGCCTCAGAGCCACGGGGAAATGAATTTCCACTGTTTCAGCCACGAGGTCAGCGCTGTTTGCTTCAGCAGCCCTGGGAAGCCATGCAGCTGTCCAAGAGGCAGCTCCTCTTGCCATGTCCCAAATGGAACCAGGGGTCGCCTCCCCCAGACCTGCTCCTCCCACATCCCCGGCTGGGAGACGGCCAGCAAAACACGGAGTTGTCCTTAACGGCTCTCTTTCCCAAGGCCTGACATCCAGTCTGATGGCGTATCGACTGTTGTCTGTTTTATCTCCAGAATGCAGTGTCAGAGGGCTTCCCTGGTGGTCCAGGGGTTAACAAATTCACTTTGAAATGCAAGGGACACTCGTTCAATTCCTGGTCTGGGAAGATCCCACGTGCCAGGGGGCGACTAAGCCTGACGACCGCAACTACTGGGCCTGTGGACCACAGAGCCTGCGCTCAGCAGCAAGGGGAGCCACCGCAGCGGGAAGCCTGCGCACCGCAACTAAGAGCCGACCGTGCTCGCTGCGGCAAGAGAAAGCCCTCGCACAGCAACTGAGACCCAGCGCAACCAAAAAAATAACAAATACTGCGTCAGAGCCCAAGTACTTCTCACCACCTGCATGGCCACCAGGGTCTCTCACCTGGATGATGCCAACTGCACCCACCCGGCCTTCCTGCTTCTGCCCTGGTCCCCTTGCCTATGAGCCATTCTCCACCCAGGAGCCTGATTAGTCCTTTTAAAACATAAGTTAGGTCCCATCACTTGACAGCTCAACGTCCTGTTCCAGTGGCTCCCAACTGACTCCCGGAAAGTCCAAGTCCTCCAGGAGCCCATCTCCCTCCGACTCACCACCTCCCAGCCTGTTGCTGCTCCACTAGCAACAACGGCCTCCGTGACGCCCCTGGACTTGCCAACCACATCCTGCCCCAGAGCCTCTGCACATGCTGTTCCTCCGGCCTGGACTGCTCTTCCCCAGATCCTCCCAGGATTTGTTGAAGCCTCTGCTACAGTGTGCTCTGATCAGAAAGGCCAGCCCCGACCACCTTCTAAGCAACGTGCCACACTCGGCACGTCTGTGGGTTGTACGCAGCCTTCTCCCCACCCCATGTGACGGCAAGGGTTTTAGGTTTTGTTTCCTCTTGTGTCCCCAGAGGTCGCGCAGTACCTGCCTGTCATAGAGGCTGTATAAATATTTGGTGCTTGTGTGAACAAAGTCAGCCCCATCTTGCGCAGGAGGAAACTGGAGCTCAGAGATAGTAAAAACCGTCTCAGTCTCACACAGCCTGTACGGGGCCAAGCCAGGATTCCAGAGCCTCTTGCTGAACCGCTGTCCTGTCACTAGGATGCTGTGTAAAGTGCCATGAAGGTGCAGGGCAAGAAGAAGCGTCAGGGAAGGCTTCCTGGAGGAAGTGGAGTTTGAGCTAAGCCTTGAAGAAATGATAAGATTTGGGCAAAACCCCAAGGTGCTCTGAAAGAAGACACATCCAGAGCAAACACTGGCTGTTTAGGAAGCAGGAAGTAGGCCGAAGGCTCAGGTGTAGAGGGCGAGAAGATCAGGTGGGCAGAAAGAGGGGAGATCCCTCTCTGGGTCCCCGCCCTACCTCCTCTTCTGAGGGCGGGAGTTCCAAGCCTGGCAGTTCTTCCTGGTACACGCAGTCCTCCCCCAGGATCTAGAACCTGCGCTTCACGAGACAGAGGCCTGGAGAGAAAGGAAGAACTCTGCCCTTAGAGCCACATGGGGGTTCCAACCCACAAGCCCCCCCGGGGAGGGGGGGTGGCGGGATCTGGACTCGGCAGACACTCCAATGCCAGCAAGGAGACCATGCTTTATAATCTCAGAAAAAGTAGAGCTGAACTTCAATTTGTGGGAGACTTTCTTAAGTTTTTTTATTATTATGAAATAATGTCTGTGGTATTTAGGGAGGAGAGCTGCATGCTTTTAGAACTCTGCCACGTGAGTCTGGCGGAGGCTCAAGTTTTTAAAGCGCACGCAGGGTTCACCAGTTCAGCCCTTGATGTATGCCTCTAAGGAAGACGGAAAATTGAAGCACACAGAGACGTCTCCCAAAGTCTCCTCTGGGTAAAGAAAGCAAATATGATTTCTCCAAGTCATCTCACCACCCGCCCTCCTGCCTTTCTCTGGGAAATGAATTTAACGGTCGAGCATCGCGCCTGCCAAAAATGGGGGCTGGACTTCATCAGAGCTGGACTCAAATGCCAACCACCCCGGGCTCTGTGCCGCTAAAGGTCGCCTGTCACTCTACACCGAGACTGGAAGACTGCTTCGGACTGCTGACAGCAGTGTGTGTTTATCTCCCCCGATGTCTCGGCCCCCGCCAGCTTAGGCCCAACGGTTAAAACCCACCAGATAAAGCCTGCTGGACCCCTAATCTACAGGGGAAAGAGAAATGGAGACGTGCTTTGCCAGTGAAGACTAGCCAGCCTTGCTGGGGGGAAGGGGAGAGCTGGGCACGAGGGGAGATTTTCTGACTGTGAAGGTTATCAGACATTAAGACAGCAAATTGGGAAAACTTGTCCCTTTCTCCCCAGATGTCACATTTACATGGAATGCTGTGCTCAAAGTAGAGGCTGGCAAACTGACCCTGGGCCCCTTCTTAGGCCCTTTAGAGACTGCAGGACCGGGGGCCCTCAGAAAGTCCTCAGGAAAACATTTTAAGTGGTTGATAAACACACCATGTTTCTACAGCAAGGGCTTCCCTGGTGATTCAGTGGTAGAGTCCGCCTGCCAATGCAGGAGACACAGGTTCGATCCCAGGTCTGGGAAGATCCCACATGCTGAGGAGCAAGTAAACCTGTGCACCACACCTGTCAAGCCTGGGCTCTACCTCGGGAGCTGCCGCTACTGAGCTCACGGGCCTTAGAGCCCGAGCTCCACAACGAGAGAAGCCGTGGCGATGAGAAGCCCCCACCCCGCAACTAGAGAAAAGCCCGCACGGCAACGAAGACCCAGCACAGCCAAGAATAAAATCAACAAACAGTCTTAAAAACACATATAGTGTAACACGGAAACTTACACGACCAGACGTGAAATAGATAGCCAGGGGGATTGGCTGTACGGCTCACAAAACTCAAACAGGGGCTCTGTATCAACCTAGAGAGGTGGGATGGGGAGGGGGATGGGAGGGAGCTTCAAAAGGGAGGGGATAGATGTGTACCTCTGGCTGACTCACGCTGAGGTTTGACAGAAAACAACAAAATTCTGTAAAGCAATTAACCTTAATAAAAAAATGAATTAATTTAAAAAAATACACTACAGTGAGATGTTTACTGTCAGCATCTAACAAAGTTGCTAACCAAGAAAATACCGTGTATGACCTAAATGGGAAGGAAATTTAAAAAAGAGGAGATGTGTACACGTCTGGCTGATTCACTTTGCTGGAGGGTAGAACCTAACACAACACTGTAAACCCACTGCACTCCAACAGAAGTTAATCTTTTAAAAAAGAAAGAAAACACCACGGAAACCCCTCATTACGCGTGTGCGCCATCCCTTCGTAAAGACTAAGCCCCCAGTCACTAAGCCTCCATCACCCAGCACAGGCCGCGTCTCGTGGCTCCGGCTGGCTGGCTGCCCCACGAGCACCACGCCACGCCAAGTGCCTCCCGTCCACGCTGCCCACTGCGGACAGCAGAGCTAAGCCTGTGGCGGCCTGGGCTTGCTCTCTCTCCTTCCAGGAATTCACCGTATTTGTATACCCCAAAAAACCCTGGAGGCTGCCGGCGAAGAGCTCAAAGGTAATGCACCTTTTTGATGTCGCTGCTTCGGAAGTAATCGCTCCTGTAATCACCCCAACACAGACGACAGATCCTTGTCACGCTCTGCGGTAAACTAAAAGTTTTAACCCTCAGAAACAAAGTGGTGCTGCCCTTCCACGTTTGCTCAGAACCATCCCACCAGACTTTTCTTACACGAACACTGGAAGTAAGTGGTGAAATGTCAACAGTCCCTAGGCGGGAAAATAATGGGAGAATTTCCCTCCTTGTGCTTCTTACTGATGGAAGGATTCAAATGCTCCAGTTCCAGGGACCGTGGTTGGGGGCTGGGGGCCCCGTCACCACCACTGGCCGCAATCTTGAGCTTGAGGCCTAGGGTACCCTTCCTTCCTAGCTCCAGGCCCGGTGGGTGAGCCAGCCGCCGCCTCTCAGAACCACCTTCCGCCTCTGACCTCCCAGCCAGCTGCCAAATTCCCATCAGCAGCTAGGATTTCTTCTTACTGTAGCGAAGCGCATCGGAGCCAGGATGGTTGGGATGCGCTGTTGCTGGGCGCCAAGTGGCTGTAACAAGGGCGGTGGAAACCAAGCTGGCGGCCCAGGAAGACGGCCTGTGTCTCTGGCGAAAGTGGATAGGACAGCGTGGACGAGGCAGTTTACTTGAATGGTTCGCCCAAGCACACGATGGCAGAGCTTTCAGAGATGCTGGAGGGATGAAGGGGTGGCCAGGACGGATGGCCCTCAGGTTGGGTTTTCACCTCTTTAATGCTGTCTCCAAATGTATGCCTCAACTGTGAAAGGGGACGAATCCAGAATGAGGACGGGCGGGTGTGATACGGCCTTCCACAACTGCTGTCTCACCCGGTTTTGAAGTCAGGGCTCATAACCCAGAGTTCTCCTTCCTGGGCAGTTTGCCAAGCCTCACTCTGATCGCTCCACTTCCGGGGCTCCCACACTCCATCTGGGGACAGCCCCCAGGCCCCAGAGCCCCCAAAATTATTTAAATGAGCCAACCCACCAAGAGAACTGCAAACCCGAGCTAACTGCCCTCCTGCCACACGGAAGCTGCGTTCCACAGCTCAGCTACAGTCACCCTGTGCCCAGGGCGCAGCCCCCGACACGGCCCACAAAGCACCCACCTCTCCTTGGGACTGTAAGTCACAGAGCTCTGCCTCCCGTCTCTCTGAGTGTCATCGTGTGTCCTACCATCAACAGACTCTTCAGGGAAATCCTTAGCGGTCCAATGGTTAGGACTTGGAGCTTTCACTGCCAGAGCCTGAGTTCGATTCCTAGTCAGGGAACTGAGATCTCATGAGCTGTACAGCGCAGCCAAAAAAAAAAAAAACCTTTAAATTTTACAGAACAACAGGGGACAGGTGATCCATGCTTTCCAAGCCCCTGCTCCCGATCCACAAGGCTGTTATAGCATTCAGATCTTCCCACCTGTCTGGCTCTGTGGCTTCTCCAACAAGAAGTGTGGTTTCGTTTCTGTGTGTCTGCAGGGTCATCTTCTGGCCCACAGATCACCAGGAAAGTACCTTCCTCCATCCAGAGGGAGGCTGTGTGCACGGAGCAGCTGAGGGGCCAGCCCGCGGCCACAGATCCTCGGTGAAGAGCTGGTCTGAGTTCGCTTTTCAGAAGCTCTGATCTCCACGCACAAGCCTGGAGCTCCCAGGGTACTAGGAATCAGAGGGGCTGCCACACCAGAAGCCCCTCGTCCGAGCGCCAGGCTCTGAGCAGAGAGCTTCCGCAACACCACCTCCCACGCCACCTCCATGCCCGGGCCCCTGGTTCTCATTGAGGAAACTGGGATGCAGAGAGGTGAATAATCTGCTGCAGGAAACTCAGCTTTTGACTTTTGAGCTGTTGACAGCACCATCTTGGTTAGATGGAGCATCCCGCCCGTGCTCGGTTTCCCCGCAAACGCGCACATGAGTCTTGCAAAGGGCGAGGTCGGAAGGGCTGGGCTGTCATCTCATCTGACAGATACCGAGGCCTAGAAAGGTTACATAGCGTCCACAGACCGCTTACCAGTGGGCTGTACAACGAGACTGTCAGAAACACACCCAATTATTGGGATACTTTGGGGGCAGAGAAGGATGGATGCAAAAGAGACAGTGGCCAAACGTTCGAAGAAAAGAGCAGACCCGGAAGAGAGGAGGCCCGGAGCTGACCCCACTCCCACCGCCATGACTCACACGCTCTTTCACCCTGGACCCCAGACACGCTGTTGAGGCAACGGCTACTTCCTCCAAAGCAGTTCAATTTGGCTCTGAAGCCCTCTAACCTGAGTGGACATCTGCATAGCGGGGCCAGTGGACACCACTGCTCGGGCGATGGGGTCAGAGCAGCTGGAACACATCAGAAATGGCAAAGCCATTCTCCGAGGGTCTCGTGGTGTGGTCCTGCACACACAGTGTTGCAGGACCAGGCAACGGGGTCACAGTCGCCCTGGCTGTGGACGTTCGAACGGAGACTCTGCTGTCAGGAGGGGCCTTTCAGTGCACCGAAATTTAAGAGAACGTTCTTCCAAAAAACAAAAGGCACCAGCGGAGAGCTCGGTGGATGATATGTATTCCAGCCCATGTCTGGCAAACTCTCAGATGGCAGCTGCGAGGCAGGGTCAGGCGGGTTCTATTAGCTCAATTAATGAGGAGTAAGATAAGGCTAACATCCCGCTCGTCGGGCAGCTCGGCACAGAGCTGGAGTAATGGAGTTATTAACCTCAGTCAGCCACTGAATTGTGCGGCTGATTCCAACTCCATTTCCTAGATCAGGCCTCTATTAATGGGCTGTTTATTATCCTTAATCCACATAAGGATCAGTGGCAGAAATATGAGAGCTTCCTGGAAGGACCAAGTGATAATAAGAGGAGGAGAGAGAGGCAAGAAATCCTCTCCATCTCGTATTTTAATTTTTCTCTGGGCCAACTGCTGTTCTCTTAAGAGACGAGAGCGTCCTCCTCACTTTGGAACACGTCGGAAACGGCAAAGCCATTCTCCGAGGGTCTCGTTGTGTGGTCCTGCAAAACACAGGGTCACAGGCAACTAAAAAATGATCAGCCTTTTAAATCAGAGAGCTCTGGCATATTAACGATATACCAGTTCAGTTTTTAGTTTCATAATATACCACGTTATACCATTGTTTAACATAACCCGAGCGATCAGACCAGCATTCAGCAGAGGGATCTGTCAACGTGGTTAAACGCCTTGATGATGATTTCCCAGTTTGCCTGGCTCCACAGGACCCTCCTGGACGAAAAGGTGGTTTCGTCTTTGCCTCTTTCAGGGTCACTCTCGTCCCACGTGCTGCCAGGTGAACAAGGAGCTACCTTCCTCAATTCCAACCAGCAGGAGGCTTCAACATGCTTCCCACAGGTAAGAAAGGCAAGCAGGTTGAGACTTTAGAGTAAAAATATTAATATTTTGAATAGAAATGAGTTATCTGTGCCAACCTACAATGAATAATATAGCCACTACTCTCTGAGGATCATTCCTCAAGTATAACGGTATTTGCCACTGTAGCCTCTTTCTATGAAACTGGAATCCAAAATCATATGGGTGGGACTTCCCTGGCGGTCCAGGGGCTAAGACCTTGTGCTCCTGCTGCACGGGACCTGGGTTCGATACCTAGTAAGGGAGCTAAAGATCCCACATACCGAAACTAGAAATCCCACATGCTGCAACAACAATCACACATGCCACAGCTAGGACTCGGCACTGCGAAATAAATAAAGCAATGTTTAAAAACAAAACAAAAAGCACATGAGTAACTAACATAATAAACGTTTTTCATGATTTTTAACATGTAGGCAAATCAGCGGCACGCATATTTGGGGCATGTGAGTGTGTAATTTATTATATGAGGACAGGAGAGAAAACTGTATCCTACACTTTGAATGGAGGCTTCCCAGGTGGCTCGGCAGCAAAGAAATTGCCTGCCGGCGCAAGAGATGCAGGTTCGATCCCAGGGTCGGGAAGATCCTCTAGAGGAGGAAATGGCAACCCACTCCAGTATTCTTGCCTGGACAATTTTATGAACAGAGGAGCCTGGTGGGCTACAGTCTATGGGGTTGCAAAGAGTCAGACATGACTGAGTGACTGAGCACACACACATGCACACTTTGAACGAGAGTCTGTCCTCCCAAGAGGAGCTGTGGGCAGGATGCTTCGGAGCCCACTGCATCCATGGCACTTGCCAATTATAAACGACACATACCCACACACAGCAGTGCACTGTCCTGTTGAAAGAGTAGAGGCTATTGCTCCATTTGACAGACAGGACAACTAAGGTTAAATGTAGTTTTTTCGAGCCAGCTAGCCAGTGAACAGGGATAGACACTCATCACCTTGCAGACCAGGCACAACACAGCCATCTGGAGCAAAGAGCTGGGGTCGAGGCTGGCCTCCTCCAGGCGGCCTGGGGCAAAGGACACAGCTTCTCTGAGCCCAGGTGCCTTTTACTGAACCAACCGACTTTATGGGGCTATTGAATGGACTAAAGGAGATGTAAGGCAGGCACATGATGGGCACTCAGCAGACCCCAGGTATCATTAGCATCATTCCTGTCATCAGGGCGATGATGAGGGTTAAAGATAAGGAGGCGGGACTTGGAAGGGAAGAAGTGTTCTCCGGGACTGCCCTAGCAACAAGGCAAGGCTGCTGCAGAGCAGAGTCAGGAAGTGGATGCAGATGGGGGCGGGGGCAGAGAGAGAAAGCCATTCTTTCTGGCAGCACCGGCGGCGGCCTGGTCACAACATTCCAGGCTGCCTCCCACACCAAGTGGAGGCTTGTTTCAAGGCCCCAGGAAATCTGAAAGCTTTGAGACCCACTTGTCCGAGAAGTGCACCGGGCAGGTGGCACTTGGGTGGGCTGGGGGTTCGGTACCAGCCCCTCTGGGGGGGCAGATCTGTGTCCACGGGTCCGGGTCCTCTGGGTAGTTCTGCTCTCTAGTTCCCTGGGGGAAAAGGCTGTGTTTTTAGCAAAAGCCAACAAGACACCCAGCACCGACTGGGAGGCACGTGCAATGTGAAGAGACTCGTCACTGCCTCCCCAGGGACAATCAAACCCCTCTGGGCTCCTCTAGATGTGGGACACACAACTGTCTAGTTTAAGAAATAATAATAAATACAAAATGAAAACCCACCACGCTTGCAAAGGAACCTACGGAGCAGTTGCCAGTTTGTACAAAGCAACCTGGGACACAAGCAGCTCATCAAGATACTGTCCTTGGGCGATTTCTCCCTCGCCCCCAGATTCAGTCCAGTGGAGCACAGAGCAAAACATTAGAGAAAACAGCGCTAGTGAAATCGACGCCAGCATTCTGCTGAATTCAATGGGCAATGACTCAGCGAGGGTCCCCCCTTTCACCCTCTTTCCGGGAATTTCTGAGAGCTCCAGCAACAGCTCTGACCCAGACCTTGCCTGCTGGCCCCAGAGCTGTACGGCCTGGGAGGACCAGGAGGCTCCGGCATGGCCACCCCATCCTTTCCTCACAGCATCAGAGGGAGGGGGGGGATGCAAAAAAAAAAAAAGAACCCGTCTGTCTGATACACGGCAAACTTTCCAACATCAATCAGAAGCCTATACTCCCTTTCCATAGTAAACATTAATTTTGAAAGGAAATACAGTGCCACAAACTTGCAGCATGAAATGAATTATTTCACAGTCAGGCAAGGGCCCATTTCTAGATGTAGTCTTGGGCACTTCTTTGTTTCTTTCTTTTTCTTTCTCTCCTCTTCTTTTTTTTTTACTATTATTATTGTATTTTAACAAACTTTATAGCCCATTTTATTTGTTCTCAAATAACTTTTTCTCTTTCTTTTCGACGCATCAATGACTTGGTTTGTTTCCCTCACGATGAGATGTTGGAACCAAGAGATTGATACTGCTCAGCGGAATATAATTTAGTATTATGTACTGTGGGTTTATGAAACAGGAGTCAAACAAAACATTGCATTTGAACACTATCCATTTATTAGCTCTATGGAGAAATTTATATTTGACAAGGAGACAATAACTTTGCTTCCTGATAAGCCGAAGAGGTCTATTTCTGTGTCCAATGCACAGAGTAGCTTGCCCTTCCCCAATAACTCTATTTACTACTATGAATATATTTTAATAATAAAATTGATATATATGTAAATTTATTTTAATCTAATTTCATCAATCCTCCTAAAAAAAAAAAAGAGCCTTTGTAGATTGTTTTCATATCTGAGTTACATATTTCTGTATCGTATTCCCAGATTGATTTCCAGGCTATAATTCTGTCAAGATTTCCTCCCGGTGTCAAAAACAGCAACACCACAGCTAGAGTGCTTTATAATTGGCATCACAACGGAACCAGAATTACAGCCTCGATATTCATCCCAGTGCTGGGTGGGTTCGTGTTAGAATATTTCTCTCTTCCTTAGCCTCTTCCTGGGCTTGAAGGTTTATGGCTAAAATTACTTTCTAAATTAATCACAAAAATGCTGCATTGAAAGCTAAGGCAGAGGCAGTGGATTAGACAGAGATAAGAAAGGAGGAGGGGAAATACACCCTCAGCGAAGGGAGAGGAGTACAGAAGGATGATTAAACAGGGGCAGATAATTAAATCCAGGCTGTAAACAAACATCTTTTTTTCCCCCCCTCTGCTTGTCCTCTGCCTTAGGGTCAAATAAATTAAACTGGCATTATTTACTACATAAAGAGAAACTGATTTTTATTTTGTGGTGAATGGAGAAGTATTTCTTTGCAAGCTCACCCTAAATCAAAGAGGTTCTTGAATCACCCTCCCCGTGTGCTTTTAATAAACACCAGGCCCGTCCCCTGTGGGTCCTGAAGCCCTGGGCTGTCACAAGGGCCGGTAAATAAAACAGTCGTTTTTCCCCCTCGGGGCTCAGAAAAATGGGCACTAGGCCTCTCCCTGCGTCTTGTCAATGACCCGCCCCCAGCCTTCTTCTAAGCGACTGTCTGCATTTTTCCTGACTCCTTTCAACTTCAGGTCGATGGTGAGCCTACCCAGAAGCTAACTACCAACTCTGAAGTCTGCTCCATCTCCAGAAAACAGAGGGTGGAGACTTGGCCTTGTAGCCCCGTGGTCCCTGGAGACTACCGGGCGGAACGGGGAAGAGACGGGGTGCCCAGGCTGCCCGCTGGGTCCCGGCTGCTCGAGAACCAGCCAGACGGCTCAGTCGTCCAGGAGGGAGCTCTCCAGACCCAGCGCTGGGGACGTGATCAAGACAGGGCTGAGGAGAGACTCCAACTTGGGGGGGGGGGGCGGAAGAAAGCCCCTCACGAAGAGGTCCACCCCAACCCCCAGAGTCCGTGGATGTGCTGCTTTACGAGGAGCACGGGCTCCGCACTGAGGGTACACCAAGGACCCTGACAGGTTAGATGGTCTGGGTGGACCCGCTCCAGTGACAGGAGTCTAAGAACTGTCCCCAGCTCTGGTCAGAGGGAGATATGAGCACAGAAGACGGTCAGGTGTGGCAGCGTTTGAACAAACAGGAAGGGGGAGATGATCCCAGGATGGGAGGCAATTTCGAGAGGCTGAACAGGGGAGGAAATGGACTCTTCCTAGGGCCTTCAGAAAGGAATGCAGCCTGTCTCACATACTGATGTCAGCCTTACAGAATGGTAAGACAATACATATGTATTGTTTAAGCCACTAAGTTGGTGGTGGTGGTGATTGTTCAGTCACTCAGTTGTGTCCGACTCTGCGACCCCATGGGCTGCAGCACGCCAGCCTTCCCTGTCTTTCACTACCTCCCGGAGCTTTCTCAAACTCATGTCCTCTGAGTCAGGGATGCCATCCAACCATCTCGTTTGCGGTAGCTTATGACAACAGTCACAGAAAACTAATTTTCTGTCTATTTTCTAGAACCAATTCATGCTCTTCTTAGACAAACAGCACACTTATACAGAGACAAGTGATTTGCAAAATATACCCACCTTGTGACTCAGGTATAGACAAATAAGGGTCCGAAAAGTTTAAAGAGAGAAATAGAGAGAGAATGAATATCCTTTGGAAGAAAAATTAACTCCAGGAAACAGTAGCACAGTTTAGATAAAGCCTTATCAAGGACCTCTTGGTGGCTCAGCGGTAAAGACTGCCTGCTAACGCAGGAGACACAGCTTCAGTCCCTGGCCTGAGAAGATTCCACATGCTGAGGAGCAGTTAAGCCCGCGTGCCACAATTACTGAGCCTGAGCTCTGGAGCCCGGCAGCAGCTGAGCCTGTATGTCCAGAGCCCGCACTCAGAAACAAGAGAAGCCACCGCAGCGAGAAGTCCATGCACTGCCACAGAGCGTAGCCCCTGCTTGCCACAATTAGAAAAAGCCCTCATGAAAGCAATAAAGAACCAGTGCCACCAAAAATATAAACAAACACATAAAATATTTTAAAAAAAAGCCTTATCAATGCTCAAAATAATTTAGAGAGAACAGACTCTATGATAGGAGAAACCAGAGAAAATAGGATGAGATAAAATTTAAAAGGAGGTATTCTAATGCATATATACGGAATCTAGAAACATGGTACTGAAGAGTTCATTTACAGGGCAGCAGTGGAGAAACAGACACAGAAGATAGATTTATGGACGGGGAGAGGGGAGGAGAGGTGAGATGTATGGAGAGAGTAACATGGAAACTTACATTACCATATGGAACGTACATAGTCGATGGGAATTTGCTGTCTGGCTCAGGAAACTCAAAGAGGGGCCCTGTGTCAACCTAGAGGGGTGGGATGGGAAGGGAGATGAGAGGGAGGTTCCAAAGGGAAGGGATATATGTGTATCTATGGCCGATTCATGTAAAGGTTTGACAGAAAACAACAAAATTCTGTAAAGCAATTGTCCTTCAATAAAAACAAACAAACAAAAATTTAAAAGGACAAGAAAGAAAACTGACAGCATTAAGGGAAAAAGAGAATCCTCTGGGGGTCCAGGGGTCTAGACTGGGCACCTCACTGCCAGGGCCCAGGTTCAGTCCCTGATCCAGGAGCTAAGATTCCCACAGGCCGTGTGGTTCAGCTAAAACAAGTCAAAAAAGAAAGAAAAGTAAGGGGGAAAAATAAGGGAAGTGTAAAAGAATTATAGAAGTGAAAAAAGAAGAAATAAGAAATAATACTGATGTTTATTTAAATAAACTTATTGTGAAGGACAGATTTTAAAAATAATACAGAAAGGAAAAGGAAAAGATAAAAGTTACTAGAAAGAAATCTTAATTATGGAAGACAGATGATGAATGTCCAACATACATTTAATCAATCTTGCTTCCCCGGTGGCTCTGTGGTAAAGAATCTGCCTGCAATGCAGGACCCACAGGAGATGCGGGTTTGATCCCTGGGTTGGAAAGATCCCCTGGAGGAGGGCATAGCAACCCACTCCAGTATTATTGCCTGGAGAATCCCATGGACAGAGGGGCCTGGCGGGCTACAGTCCATGGGGTTGCAAAGACTCAGACACCACTGAAGCAACTTAGCACACCAAGTGAATGAACCAAAAAAAATTGATATATGTACTAGAAGGAAATTCTCCTGAAATAATGGAAATGGAAAGGATGCATAATATTCCAGAGAAAAGTAATAAAAAGAACCAGAACTGACACATGGCCTGGTGAATATAAATGAATTGAGAGAGAGAGAGAGCATCCAGACATAAGAAGTATATTACCTTAAATGTAAAAAAACTCATGGACCTCAGATGTTCCCATAACCCCCCAGGTGTCAGAGCGCAGTATAGAAATGATGCAGGATGCTGAGGGTAGGAAATGTGATGGGAGAATTCTTTACTTTGTTAGACATTTACAAGTAAAGTTAACAGAAAGACAATCTCAAATGTGCAAGAATTTAGGAAGTTAAGCATGTACGAACCCTTGTTGAAAGTGACTCAAAGACTTAATCCATTCAAATGAACAATGAATCAAAATGGATAAATGGAGAGCTGAACAATGCGAATAGCTGGCATTGAAATCTGAATCCAGTTGAAGAGAGAATGAAAACTTTTTAAATACAGTAAGTACAGCTAAAAACAGAATGCAATTGTTATATTTCTAGAAATAAAACTTAGTGATCTTAAAAGTAATAATCTGTATACAACAGACTGAGATCACATGTGTCTGTTCCTCCCAACCGTCCCCTCGGCCCCCGCGGCCCCCGCGGCCCCCGCGGCCCCCGAGGCCCCCGAGGCCCCCTGTGGCCGCCCAACAAAAATGGAGGTGGGGAGGGGAATAAGGAAGTGGTACGTATGGGAGCATTTTCTCCTTCATTTTTCATATGACAGAGTCAGAATATTCTGTTTCATTTCAGAATTGACAAATTGAGAAATACAAGTTTAATCAAGCCGTCTTGACGAGACTAGTAGAGCTAGAAACAGATTATCTTCTAAACCAACTGGGGGGAGGGGCGGAGAGGAGAGAAACCAACAAAAGCAATAATAAAACAAAAGGAAAGCACAGGCCATAAAAAACAAGATGGAAAACAAAGGAAACCACGATGAAGCATAAAATAAAGTGATAAAAAGCAAAAATATAGTGGGATAAATTCAGCCATTCAAGGAAAAAGACAAGCAGGTTGAATAAAACATATTAAACCCAATTTCATTCTGTCCACACAACAACCTAAAATAAAGGAAGTAAGGTAATTGATGGTAAGAGACACGCAAATGCAGTGAAGCAAACGGGGTGAGTTGTGGATAAACACGGCACGTTGAACCATGCACCACACTCTATTTCCTCCCAAACCCCACAGAAAATGGACAGGAAAGGGATTCTGAAACCCTGACCAGCAAAGACAGGAGAATTGAGGGAGGAAGGCAACTTAAAACATTTGGGGGTTCCCTGGCGGCTCAGCGGTTAAGGCTCTGCTCTCCCACTGCAGGCGCCCGGGGTCAGTCCTTGGTTGGGGAGCTAAGATCCTGCACGCTACAAAGTACGGCCAAAATAATTAAATTTTTTAAGGTTTTTTTTTTTTTTTTTTTTTTTTTTTTTGAGAGACTTGGAAGAGCTGGATCAGTGGCAAGAAACTGCAGAGACCTCAAAAAGGCAAATCTCAAGTGAGCAGCAGGAAAAGCTGAGAACAAACCCAGTCCCCATCAGCAAATCCTAAAAGGCTCAGGCACAGGTACTGAAACGGAGCCATGCTAATGTACAAATTAGCAGACGTAGTTGGGTCTGAATGTTCCACACAGCTGGACAGGAGGCTGGAAAATGGGCTCTTTTATTTCAGACACCAGTGTGCGCCAGTGAACGCTGATGTGTTGCTACCCAGGAGGAAACAGAGAGTCCGTGGTGGAGGAGACGAGCAATGGTCCTGTCCCAGACAGTCACTTTCATCAGCATGATGCTGCGTGATGAACACACGGCTGACATAAACCTTTATGAACTAAATAACACGGCACCAAAACACAGAAGGCAAAAGCTGCAGGATACACAAAGTCAAATTATTAACAAGCCTGCTCCACAGAACAGGTACTGCTGAAGTTTTAAAAACCATCTAGCCATAGGCAAAGAACGAAAACCTATGAAATGACCGCATCATTGATCCCATAAGCCTGACAAAGGAAAAGAACACGTGGAAGAAATTCAGACCCGTATTACATATGCTTCTTAATACAAAAAAATCTAAATACAAGTGTAGCCAATACCATACAACAGTATATTAGTTTCCCACTGCTGCCATAACTAATTACCACAGATGTACTTTCTTTAAAACGTTCAAATCTATCATCCCACAGTTCTGTAGGTCACAAGTCTGGTACAGGTCCACCTGTAGCACAACCCAGGTCACCAGGATGACCTGCCCACTTTAAAGCCAACTGTTCAGCTACCTTAATTACACCGGCAAAGTTCCTTCTGCCATGTAACCTGACATTCACAGGCAAGACGTGGTCGGGAGGGGCCTCCGTAGGCCATGGAGAATCAAAACTGTGTCTGCACAAGGCATATATTGGAAGAATAACACACCATGACCAAGTGATAGTCATTCTAGGGACGAAAGGTTGACTTACTATCAGAAAATCTGCTAAAATAATTTATTATATTCATACGTCAAAAAGAGAAGGAAAAAATGTCTGTCTTAGAAGATGCCAAAAAAACCTTGGAATGAAATTCAACATCAACTTCAGACATTTTAAACTCTAAACACTATACTTTAAAAAATTTATTTATTCTGCATTTATTTTTGCTGTACCGTGTGAGGCATGTGGGATCTTATGCCTCACATAAGTTCCCCAACCAGGGATCAAACTCATACCCACTGCAATGGAAGTGAGGATTCTCAACCACTGGACAACCAGGGAAGTCCCAGAACTACACCTCTTTAACTTTATAAAAACTCTATGTACCTCAAACGACAGTAATACCTTTGTGGTAGAATACAGGACAATCCTTCAGGTAAAAGGGCAAAAAAAAAAAAAAAAAAACCACTTGTCTATCATGAGCCAGCTCTGAAAGTACTATTCAATGCAGTTAGACAAAAGAGTAAAATGAAAAATATAAATACTGGAAAGGAAAAGGACAAAAAGATACATATTTGTGATGACATGATCATCCCCCTGAAAAGCCCGAGAGAATCAACTGAAGACCTACCAGAAGCAGTCAGAGGGTTCCAGGAAACGAGCTGGGACATAAAAATAAGTAAGAAAAATCAGCATTGTTCTCAGAATCCTGAGAAATCCAGTTAGAAAATACAAAGGATGCAAATATCCCATTATCACAAGATCAACAAGAAGAACAACAAGTAATACGATACCTAGAAATACACTTAACATGAAAAGCAGGGGCCCCAATAAAGTGCTGATGGTCTCACAAAGGGGCAAGGAGAGAACAGGGCCACAGACTGCACAGACCCAGCCATACACCTAATGGGATTCCAGTTAAAACGTCAGCAGCAGTGTTCATCTGGAATACTAAACATGTGAGACAGACACTGGAGAAGAGTAACGAGGGGCTTCCCTGGTGATCCGGTGGTTAGGACTCCCGATGCAGGGGCCCTGGGCTTGATCCCTGGTCGGAGAACTGCACCCCACATGCTAAAGATTCCACGTGCTGCAACTAAGACTCGGTAGAGCCAAAGAAATAAAGAAAATAGTGTTTAAAAAAAGAGTAATGAGAGGGCCTTGTCCTGCATTGGCTATTTTGAACTATATGATAAAGCTAAAGTAGTTAAATGGTGTGGTACTATGCCATGCTAAGTCGCTTCAGTCATGTCTGACTCTGGACTGACTCTGTGACCCTCTGGACTGTAGCCCACCAGGCTCCTCTCTCCATGTATTCTCCAGGCAAGAATACTGGAGTAGGTTGCCATGCCTTTTTGCTGCAGAAGTAGACTTGTGGGGAACAACGGAAAATTTAGAAGTACAGCCAAGTGTATTGAGAGACGGCATCTACGAGCAGACAGTGGTCAGACCACATATAAACACACACCCCAAGCCACCAGGCGGCCGACTCTCGGTACAAACAGCAAACTCTGACAGCCTTTGTTTTCTTCATGGGGGTGGTCTTTGTTTATTTCCACAACATCTGCAGTTGTGGGGTGCTCTCAAGTTCAAGTTAGTGGAGGAAGGACAGAATATTCAGCAACATTTGACATCGTTTTGGAAGAAGTGGCTAACAGTTGGGGGAAAAGGAGGCTGGTACAGCAAACCTCCAGCAGAATAAACATCAGGGGCTTCCCCAGTGGTCCAGTGGTTAGGGATCCGCCTGCCAACGCGGAGGCTCCATCCCTGGTCCAGCAAGATTCCCCCTGCCTCGGGACAACGAGCCCAAGACGCAGCTACCGAGCCCGAGCACTCTAGTACCCGTGCTCCGCAACAAGTGAGCAGCCCCTGCTTGCCGCAGCCAGAGGCCTGCGTGCAGCAACAATACCAGCCCAAAATAAAGACAATGATTTTTTTTGAATTTTAAATAAATAAATATCAGACGCATCAAAGAGCCAAATGAAAAAGGAAAATTGTGAAAACAGTCGGGGGAAACCATGGATTGCTCTGCACCGCAATCCCACGGGACAGGCGAGACTGGTCGATACGTGTCCTCACTCAGCTGGACGTTCAGGTCCAGTAAGGTGAGCGGCAGAGCCGGGATGTGAACCTGAGCCAGACTCCTGGTTCACAGGGTAAACAGGATGGGTGGTGGGATGCGGCTGGCCAGGACACATGCCCTCTCGGGACCTTGGGCAGGCTCCAGGCAAACTGCCCGTTGTCACAGGGACCTGGAGAGGCGGATGAGGCCTTCCCGGGAGCCCGTGGGAAGCGGACTGCTCACCTGTTGGGCTTGTAGCCCAGACTGTCCATCAGGTGCGCCTGGTCCAGGTCTCGCGGGAAGCCGTGCAGCACCCACCCTCTCTCAACGCAGTCCTGCTGGTCCAGGCGCTGCTTCAGCACCTTCATGATGATGTTGTCAGGGACTGCGGAGAAAGGAGGACAGCTGGTCACTCTTCAGACCCAGCAGGAAGGTGAGGGCGCATCCGAGGTCGTTGCCCACTGGCTTCCTAACTTCACCTGACCTGGGTTTGAACTGCTGAAGAGGTGGGTTTAGGTGGCCGAGGATGTGGGTGCCTGTTTTTCGGGGCGCTCCGCAGTCCCACCAATGAGGGGAACGTGTTTATGTAGGGAGGGAACGCACTAGGTGACCTTGACATTGAGCTTTCCCTGACTTTGACAGGATAGATGCCCATCGGCAGCCAGGACAGCTCCCAGCTCTCCAGTGATGTGCGGGCACCCTTCTCCCCACCCTGCCCCCCAGGATCCAGCTTTTGCTGCAAAAGACTTTTCACGGAAGCCCCTGTGGGAGGTTTCATTTTCCTCCAATGGAGCAGTAGTGGTGCCCCCGAGGCTCTCTGCTAATTTATGATGCACATGCAACCCACCCCTTTCTTCTCCCCTCCCTCTTGGTTCTCCCCTCCTTGCTGTTTAGAATCAAATCTCTCACAAGAAGCACAGCATTAGTTATAACCGGTGACTGAAATCAAGTCTCGTGGAGAAGGAGATGTTAAGAAGTCTCTTGTTTACATTACTGCAATTGACATTTTCCTGAAATTTATACCTTTCTTCCCAGACTCATTAAATGGCCTGTGTTGCTAATGTACTGCGTTCTAGCAATTTGCACTGCATTTCCTGTGCTTTGCACTCATTTTTCCAGAGATACTTGGTAAATATTACCGTTGTTTGCTATAAATGTGGGCCTGATGACGAGCAGGTTTTCTGAGCGGCAGCGACAGAGCGGTCGGCGGCTTCTCTGGAGATGCTCGGCTGCCCTCAAACCGGCCATCCAGGGGTCAGCCCAGTGGCCCCCCGGGCTGGGACACACGACTGGAACCTTCCCAAAGGCCCCCTAGGCTGACAGCCAGGTGAGAGATCCAGAAAAAGTCACTACCAGCTGCTCTCCTCTGTGGCCGGACACACCTAATGACCGTCCTGCTGCCCAAGAACCATAAACCTCCATCTAACCCTCCTCCAATCAGGATTTCCCTGATTTTGTTTTCACATCTTTCAGCCTTCCTTCCCCAGTCTGAAGGAAAGAGCAGGGAAGGGATTTTGCTCTAATGAGACGGCCTGGCTGAGACAGGTCAGTGAGGAGCTGATGCAGTTAATCCCATCCCTTCCCTGCTGAAACCTGCCGTGGCTCCCCAGTGCTCTTCGCTATGGTCGACAGGGCCCTGCAAGGTCCACAGCCTGCCTCCCCCGGGTGAATCTCCCCCCAGCTCTCCACCTCCCCTCAAATGTGCCGGTCCTTCCAGCCAAGTCTCCTTCCCCCACGCCTTGCCTGGGGCCGGGCCCCCGAGGAGGGTCCGCTCCCAAGACTGTCCATAGCTGGGTTAGCAGCTGTGTTTCTTCACTTCCGCTTCACTTCTTGCCTCCCTGTTCTTAACGTTCCAGCTAAAGCTTTGCGTAGTGCTGCCTCTCACCAGGACAAAGGACCACGTCACCCCACCCCCAACACCGCTTTTCCATAATTAACACAGTGCCGGGCACGCAGGACGTGGTGGAAAGAATAGACCGGAGCCCTCTGTTTGCAAAGCTTCACTGCAACAAAGATGTTAAAACCAACTTGACCAGACTCTGGGGAGCTCAGAAGAAGAGCGGGAGCTGGGCTGGGGGCACCCACAAATCTGGGGTCTGGTCTCAGCCCTGCCCTTGGGTGCCAGCTGACCTCCGCTGGCCCCACGGGCTCTCCCAGTCCCAGTTTCCTCTTCCACCAAGAGGAAGCCAGGCTCTGTTCCCAGGGGATCAACACGACATGTAGTCCCAGGCCGTGCGAGGCGCTCAGAACTGGCGGCTCGTGCTCTTCAGTTCGGGAGATGTCGGTCAGGAAACAATGATCCATGAACCCTTGCATGCTTCCCCCGGGGTCAAGGTGTTCTAAGCTCGCTCCTGGGATACAGGGTGGCTGATTTCAAGCAAGTCTGGGCAGTTAAAGATGGAGAGATTTAGGGACTCCTGTCCCAAGTCCTCTGTTCTCAACCCAAGGGTAGGAAACCTACCAATTGCCCCCTCACTCCCCAGGAGCTGTTTGTATTCAGGGCAGGGGCAGGGAGGGCAGAGGGGCAGCTGTCACGGCTTCGGGGGTCCCCTCCCCCAGCTCTGCGCTGCACTCCCTATGCACACAGTGCACACTGGCTCCCACCAGTGACCCCTGAGGAGTTGGGGTCCGGGGAACCACCGCTAAGACCACTGTGTGAATAAGGAACAGAACTTTTCTCTGATTCAGAAACCTCACGTTATCTGTCAGGAGAAATAAATACAGGTTAGAGACAACGAGGGTCACGAATCTGCTATACAGCCTTCCAATCCAGGCCTACCCCTGTTTATGGAGATTCTTACGGAAACTGAAACCCATCCAGAAATAAGACTTTCCCAGTGTCTGTCCAGTGGAGCGTTATGCAGCATCTGAGCTGTGCCCAGGCTCGGGGTCTGAGGCTGCCACCCACAGCAAACAAGAAGCCAAGGGCCTGCCCTCCTGGAGTCTACATTCCAGCCAGTGAGACAGACGATGCACAGATAAATAAATAACCATTTCAGAAAGTCATAAATACTACGAAGAAAGCAAACCAAGTGAGGGATGATGCTGGTTTGACTGGATCCAGGATGGTCTCTGAGGTCACACCTGGCCAAGATCTGGACGATGAGTTCAGCCTCACGGAGATCTGGGGAGGATGTTCAGGGTGGAACTCATGGCAAGGGCAAAGGCCCTGAGGCTGGAACAACCTTGGCACATTCAAGGGATGGAAAAAGGCCCAGTGGCTGGAGCGGAGGGACTCTGGGAAGTGGGGGTGGGGAGGTCCTGCCAGGCCTTCCAGAAGGAAGTGGCTCTGCCCGCCCCCTGGCCATCTGGGGAAGGACTGGGCACAGGCCCTCAATGCACATTTACTGAAAGAACACACAGGGGCTGATCTCAGGATCCTGAGCTAGAACACCCAGGAACATGCACTTCACCACGTTTGCACAAAGACGGACCATTCTGTGGGATCAGCCAGTGGAGTCCCCAGCTGGGGTCCAGGCTCCAAGGATGTGGCTAGGAGATCGCACCTTACCTCCTGTGAAGTCTGCTGAGTGCTCAAGAATCGATGCTGTCAAACTGTGGTGCTGGAGACAACTCTGGAGTGTCCCTTGGACAGCAAGGTGATCAAACCAGTCAGTCCTAAAGGAAATCAACCCTGAATGTTCACTAGAAGGACTGATAGTGAAGCTGAAGCTCCAAGACTTTGGCCACCTGATTCGAAGAGCTTACTCACTGGAAAAGGCTCTGATGCTGGGAAAGACTGAGGGCAGGAGGAGAAGGGGGCGACAGGGGATGAGATGATCAGATGGCAGCCATCCAACTCAATGGACACGAGTCTGAGCAAACTCTGGGAGATAGTGAAGGACAGGGAATCCTGGCGTGCTGCAGTCCACAGGATCTCAAAGAGTCAGACATGACTTAGCACCTGAATGACAGCAACAGCAAAGCCTGCAAAGAGCTCAGGCTGAGGACCCCGAGTGCAAACTAGCTGTGAGCAGCTCCAGCTTTTTAAATTTCTAAAAGGACATCAAATAAAAAAAGGAATTCCTTGGTGGTCCAGTGGTTAGACTTGGCGCTTTCATTGCGGTAGTCCAGATTCAATCCCTGATCAGGGAGCTAAGTTCCTGCAAATTGCACAGCATGACCAAAATAAATAAATAAAAGAAAAGTAAACCATCTTTTGCTGACCCCACAAGCACAGTGCCCTCAAGTCCTTGGGCACCCGGAGTGACTGAGGGACGCTTCCATCGACGACCCATCAGAGAGGCCGGCTGAGGTACAATGAGCTCTCTGCATCCCTCTCCAGACCTGCCCCCATCAGCCCTGAAACTAAAGGGCAGATCTTTACCTACAGGCAGGGAAGGCGAGTGAGCTGAGCTCTAAGGTAGGACGGGAGGGCAGGAAGATTAGTAAGTGTTGCTGCCTTTACGAGAGTTCCTTAGAATAAAACCCAGAAAACTCAGTTCTTGGCTCCCCTGGGCTCCTTTCTTGGAGCAAATTTGAGCAGAGAGCCCTGGGGTCCAGCTGTGGGACCTCCCTGACCGTCAGAGTCCTCCTCTAAGACACCTGCCTCACCAGCTGTCACGGGGCTTGGAGACAACTCATGGGGCCTGCCAGACCCATTGAGGTCTTCTGAAGGGAGGTGCGGGTATAAATTTAATTCCTTCTGAAAGTTTACCCAGAGTCCCATCAGGTGGCTATGATGAAGCCATTGGTAAGCACTGCTGCTGCTGCTGCTACTGCTAAGTCACTTCAGTCGTGTCTGACTCTGTGCGACCCCATAGATGGCAGCCTGCCAGACTCCCCCATCCCTGGGATTCTCCAGGCAAGAACACTGGAGTGGGTTGCCATTTCCTTCTCCAATGCATGAAAGTGAAAAGTGAAAGTGAAGTCGCTCAGTCGTGTCCAACTCTCAGCAACCCCATGGACTGCAGCCTACCAGGCTCCCCGGTCCATGGGATTTTACAGGCAAGAGTACTGGAGTGGGGTGCCATTGCCTTCCCCGATTGGTAAGCACAGGGACCCTCAAATTATAAACATGACCATCTGAGTGTGAATCTGGCTTCAGGAGAGGGCTGTGGGCCTGAGACAGGCTTGTCCTTGGGGGAGGATCCACTGGAGTAATTAGTTTGCTGACCAGTGATGCCCTGGGCCCAGTGAAGGCCTCTGTTGATGAGGGTGAGGAGTGCATTGGGCAAGTAATTTTCTTCACTAATTAGTGCTGTTGGAGACCAAGCTGCAGTTAGGGGTGGACAGCTGAGCACTGAGCTTCTGAGGGCAACAGAGGCTGCTCGGAGGCTCAGAGAGGGAGAGGCCTGGAAGGTCGTCCCATTGCCCATCCTCATCTCAAAGCTGAGAAACCAAGGCCCCCAAAGGCTGTGAGTTAAGTGACCTGTGCAAGCCAGTTGCTCAGCTGGGGAGAAATCTGACTCAAGGTCAAGACGTCTGACCAGACAGAAACACAAAGAGAACTCTTGGTTTGGGGTTGTTTTTTTGTTTTTGTTGTTTCCTTGTTAAGTTGGCAAAGATTTCTAGAGGAAATTTCCCAACTGGCATCACAAGCTAAGATGTACATGCCTCATGGCCCAGCAATCATGGTCCAAAGAATTTACATCTAAGATACAACTGCAGAGAGGACAAAAGATGTGCCCATGGAGATGTCCGTCTCAGTGCCATTTATAACAGGGATGATGGAGACGATTTCAAATGTCCATCAGCAGAGGACAGCTTACATAAAGGACGAGACGTCTATGCAGCATGCTACTAGGGAAGCTTGAAAAAATCATCTATGTTGACTTGGAAAGAGGCCTCTGACAGAATATCAAATGGCGGGTGGGGGGAAGCAAGTAAACGACATGGATAATATGATCTGATGGTTTAGTTGCCAAGTCTGACTCTTGCAACCCCATGGACTGTAGCCCGCCAGGCTCCTCTGTCCATGGCAAGAACACTGGAGTGGTTTGCCATTTCCTTCTCCAGGGGATCTTCCAGACCCAGGGATTGAACCTGGGTCTCCTGGACTGCAGGTAGATTCTTTACCAACTGAGCTACTAGGGAAGCCACTGAAGTATATATTGACATACATATACACACACGTGTACACACGTGTACACACACAACACACACACAGGGGAGAGAGGAGGGGCCACACCAATGCCCCACAAGCGATGGCCGGTCCCGCGGGGGCTCAGGGTCCTGGAGTTGAGAGACAATAACACAAGTCAACACATCCCAGCGGAAGAGCCGAAGGGCCTGGGAGGTGTGACGGCGAGGGCTTCGGAGGCCGGCAAGGTCTCATCACTCACGCAGACCCCAGCTTCTAGCCAATACCAAAACAAGCCCCTCTCTGCAGGTTCTCAAATGAGCACTTCTCCTGAGAGGGGCTTCCCACGACTGTGGATCAATAATCATCGGTGGAGTATTTGTTTAACGCCTACACCCTCATCCCCCACTAGAGAAAGCAGGGACCCTCGCCAAGTCAGGCTCATTGCTACCCCCTCACCTGGTACACATGCCAGGCACTCGGCAAGTGCTTAGTAAACACTCTTTGAATGAACGAATGAATGAATGAATGAATGACCACATAGCACCATCTCCTGAAACCAGGCCTGTTCTCCCAAGCACGGAGTCATGTCCCATGGCAACGGGTTCCCCCAGGGTTCCCTTTCATCCACTCCACGACATACTTGTGAACTAAACAGGTAGTCAAGGGACTACGTCTTGGCATTGGGAATTAGTTTCAAAGTAATCCTACGTGGGGAGGATTGCACCGTTGATCCGGAACACGCAGGTTCCCTGCGCTGGCGGTGGGTCCCCTCAGGCTCCTTATTCTACTCTCTCTGCTTTCCAAACATGTTTAACGGCTTCCACTAACAAAGTGGGTGTTTTGTCTAAAGGAAATGATTTAAAGGCCTAAAAGAGGTTGAAACAACCTCTGTGAGACACTGTCGCAATGGGTCAAAGGATGAATCTCCCTGGAAAGCTGTCCTCACGCCCCAGAAGCAGCTCTCACTTTGGGGGAAACCAAGAGCTGGATAGAGCCCTTGCCTGCTGTCACAGACGTGTCCAGATGTGTCCTCGCCTGTGAGAGGCCCTCCCAGCGATGCGGCTCAGGCCCGGGGTGAAGGGTGAGGCAGGAAGACCCGCCTTTGGTGCATCTCCCAGGCCCACCCCCGTGGCTCCCGCGTCAGGCTTTCTGCCCTGCGCCTTTGTCTGGCTGCTGCCTCCCCCCCCCCGCCACCGCAGGCCATCAACTCACTTCTTCAGCCCTGCACGGTCTGACCAGCCAGTTCAGCAAAAATGCAGAACAGAGCTCGCCCGCGGTGTCCTGCCGAAAGTTGAAGTTCTCCTTGATAATGCTGTCCACTGCCCTTCATCCTCCTCTCGGAGAGAGATTTCCAGCGCGGCCGCAAGTCTCTCTCCATTGAGTCAGGTGCCTCGGGCTTGATTTCTGGGCTTGACAGCTAACATCTTACCCTGCGTATAAGCTCCTGCCAAGGGCTACCTCTCCGAAACGTCCTGTCAACCCTAAATTTAGCAAAGTGCGAGATATGAATATCCCATTATTTCATAAAGGCCACATCACATGCTTTCAGGTGTTATTTTTTTCTTTTTCTGAAAATCTTCCACGAGAGACAGCTGTCCTCACATTGACCTCGAGGTTATTAAAATCTCAATCCGTTTGTTCCCTGCCGGCCGGGTGTGCTTGTCACAAGGGTGAACAGGGAGCCACGGTCACAAGTGAAAGGCTTCCAGGCCCCAGGGGGACCCACCAGGCCCCCTACTGATCCCACTCAGGACACCCGGCCCACCCTGGTCTTGAAGGGGAGGCGTGTTCAAGCTCCCTCCCGCCTATCGGTCCCCTGGTTCATGCAGAAGGAAGGACCCTGTGAATCAGGCCACCGTGAGGTGACCGGAAGGGACTATTCTTCCTGGGCGGCAAGTCTGCATCTTCAGTACAGTCCAGCTTGGACAGCCAGTGGCGTTCATTACGGAGGTTCCCGAGAGAGTTCCCAGGCCAGCTCACGGAAGTCCAGTGGAAGCCAGCGCCAAGGGCAGAGAGGACTCGCTGGAAACCCTTTCCCGGACCTTTCCTGCTGCACTTCACCCCGCTGCTGCCTGTGGTCCAAGCCTCCGCATCCCTGTGAGCATCCCTGACCAGGGCTCGGCTGGGGGAGGCAGGGACCCCAGGGCACCAGGCTACTGGTGCTGGCCCCAAAAGGCTGCGACGGACAGTGGAGGAAAGGAAACAGCTCCCTCAGCCGGTGCTTCAAGGTAAAGAATTCCCAAGGTTGACTGGCGTGCCCAGGATTCGCCATTTAACCCTCCTGCCACCCCAGGGCAGATCAGAAAAGGCTGAGGACCTCACACACACATACCCAACCTACTACACACACCCAGGCACTCACCTATCACACCTGCACGCATCCCTGCAGGGCACACACCTGCCTACACCCTACACAGGCTACACCCACACGCACAACACTCACTACACCCCACACCCTTCTGCACACAATAGAGCACAAACACACCTGCCCACCCCCCTCACATACAGAGCCTATAGCGTCTTTCCTTCTTCAAGGCCCCATTTGAAAAGTAAAGGGGACACCTGGCATCTGTCAGGGTTCGTGGGGGGCTCAGCACTTTCTTCTCCCCACATCCCAGCACAGCTCCCGGGCCCTGCCCCCTTCCTGGCCCGGCCCAGGGGGAGCGTCTTGGAAAGGAACCCCAGCTGCGGAGGAGAAAAAAACACTGCTTTTGTTTGTTTTCTATTCCATCTCCTGCATACTGATGCTTGAAGGAAACAGGGCGCCCGCTCCCCCCACACGTCTGTCTCTTCCCCAGATTGCTGGGGGCTTGGCTCAGGCTGTGGATTGGGCTCTTCCCGGCCCCGACTTACTAAGCGTTATAGTTCAGTGAAAGCTAAACGCCACCATTTCTGGGAGTCCACCACCCTCGGGATGGCGTGGATTCCTGGCAGCCGAGGCCTGCAAGGCCTCCCGGAGGCCTCAGCCGGAAATAAGGAGTGTGTGCAGCGCCAGCCAGGCCTGGGGCCAGGGGGCCTTTAGTGATGCTCTTTGTTTATTATTTATTGCCACCTGCTGGTCAGCCACGGATCCTGCGCCCCAAGTGAGCGCCATTTCTAAAACCAGTACAGGACGGGAGGAGGAAAAAGTGGGCTATTCCACCTGGTTGCACTCCACCATTCTCTGGGGGTGGGGAGCAAGCCCCCTTGGAGAACTTATTTCCTTCGTAAAATCAAGTCACTTGCACTGACAAGCGCCTCTTTTGGCCAGCAGTGTTTCCCAGGCATAGGATGGAACAGATGTCTTCTAAGACTCCTTTAGGTTCCAAAAATCTATTTCCTAACATCTCGAGTACTCAACAACAATATTTAAATCTATTTGTCAGACAATGGTGCCAGGAGATAACAATTAAAAAATAATAATTTACAAGTTTTCCCACAGACTATAAATGCTGGAGAGCGTGTAGAGAGAAGGGAACCCTCCTGCATTGCTGGTGGGAATGCAAATTGGTGCACCCACTATGGAGAACAGTATGGAGGTTCCTTTAGAAACTAAAAATAGAGCTACCGTAGGACCCTGCAACCCCATTCCTGGGCACACATCCAGAGAAAAACATGATCCAAAAGGATATATGCACCTCGATGTTCATTGCAGCACTATGCACAACAGCCAAGACGTGGAAGCAGCCTAAATGTCCATCAACAGAGGAATGGATAAAGATGTGGTACATATACACAATGGACTATTACTCAGCCATTAAAAAGAATGAAATAATGCCATTTGCAGCAATGGATGGACTTAGAGATTATCATAATGAGTGAAGTAAGTCTGACAGAGGAGGAGAAATAGCATACGACATCCTTTAAATGTGGAATCTACAAAGAAACGATACAAATCAACTTAAAAAACAGAACAAGACTCACAGACTTGGAGAGAATGAACTTAACGGTTGTCAGGGGGAAAGCTGGGGAAAGGGATAGTCAGGGAATTTGGGATGGACATGTACCCACTGCTATATTTAAAATGGACAACCGGAAGGACCTACTGCATAGCACAGGGAACTCTGCTCAGTGTTATGTGGCAGCCTGGATGGGAGGGGAGTTTGGGGGCAAACGGATACACGTGTATATACAGCTGAGTCCCTTCGCTGTTCACCTGAAACTGTCACAACCCTGCTAGTTGGCTATACTGCAATACAAAATAAAAAGGCTTAAAAAAATAATTTACAAGCTTTATTTCCTCCCAGAGTTAGCAAATGGATTTCAACTGGAAGTCTTCTTCCTATGGTTGCCAACAATTTTTTAACACCGGCTTTTTTTTTTTTAAGTCCAGAAAAGTACGTTAGGGCTGGGGCCCTTTCCAGTTGGGAGGCTGCTCAGCCAGCCCTTGGTGAGCAGCTGCTCGTTTCGATCAGTTTCTATCACTCCCCTCTCTGCTGCGTCTACTGGGGCCAAAGCAAAGATAAGACGTGAGGTGCCAGCACCGCTGAACCCCCTGCAGCCGAGGGGCAACTCCAACTGGGGGCCCTGAGCTTATCTCGCTAATGAGGTTCTAGATGAGAAGAAAAAAAAAGACCATTTAAAAGTAGGCATTCTTCCATGGGCCACAACTGCTAAAACCCGCATGCCCTAGAACCTGTGCTCTCCAACGCGAGTAGCCAACGCTCACCGCGAGGAGAAAGCCTGCGCGCAGCACCCAAAACCCAGGGCAGCCCAAATAAATAATTAAAGAACAGCCATTCTCTGAATGAATGGGGCTTCACTTAGCAAGTTAAGAAGACTTTTAATAAAAATGCTCACTGACACACATGGTGTCTGACAATCGGATCACTAGTCATTCCTATCTTAACACCCACGTTTACACCTTTCAGTGGAAGATGAGACAGGCCAGCAATCCAGATATGGACTGGACTGTTGGAAAGTGCAGTGTTAAACTAACTGCATGCTATGGATCAATGAGTTTCCGGAACACGATTTTCCTTCCATCTTAATGCAGTCGGGGCTCAGAACCAGTTATATCCCCCACATCTCGGGGGCAGCAGGAAGGCCGGTGCTCATGCGATCTGTGAGGAGACAGTTAGCAACTCCTGGGAAACCAGGAAACAACCATGAGGCCGGTGTTCTGGGTGGAAAAGACGCACTGACACATCAATTTGACAAGTACATGCGCTATAGTGCTGACTCGGCTCTGCTGTGAGCTTGGGTTTTTTCCCTAATACAAGTATTGATTCCTGCAATCTTCATAACAAACCTATTTTACAGATGAGGAACTGGAGGCACAGAGAGAGGAAGTAACTGCCCCAGGCCACACACAAATGGGTCGGGGAGCCCAGAATTAAACCCAGGCCACCGGGCTGTGGGGCCACCTGCACCGTCCCTGCTCTCTGCCCCTTTTACAGGGGAAGAAGCATCGTGAACTCTGCCCTCCTCTCTGCATTTTGTTTGCAGCGTGCCCTGGACAGGTCACTTTACTTCTCAGCTGGGGCTTCTTCCTCTTAAAAAGAGAACTGGACTCAGTTTTCTGAGCTCCCGGCAAGCTGCTAGGTTGGCAGGTCTGCAGCCAGGCCACCCTCAGCTCTGAGGACCCATGAGGCCGTCTGTGTTCAGCCTCACTCAGTCACCAGATGCAGCCACCCCAGAACAGAACCAGAACGCAAGCCTTCCCTACGGCAGCAGATTAGAGGTGGCCTTCCTACCCCCGGGCTCCCCTGGTGGCTCAGACGATAAAGAATCTGCCTGCAGTGTAGGAGACTTAGGTTCGATCCCTGGGTCAGGAAGATCCCCCGGAGAAGGGAAACAGCTACTCACTCTAGTATTCTTGCCTGGAGAATCCCATGGACAGAGAAGCCTGGTGGGCTATAGTCCACGGGGTTGCAAAGAGTCAGACACAACTGAGAGACTAATACTTTCCTACAGCTGAGAAGTGGGCTTGAGCCCCCCACCCCTTGAATCTGGGCCGATCTTGACTCAGTTAATGGACAGGATCAGCTGGAAGCTCATTCTGGGACTTCGGAGGCTGGGTCAGAAGAAGCCTTAGCGCTTACCCCACCCTCCACCCTCCACCCCATCCACAATGGCTGCTCTCGGCCTCCTTGGGATGCTTGCTGTGGGGAAGCTAGGGTCACACAAGGGGGCTGACCAACACGAGGAAGCCCAAGCTGCCACACGGCAACACTGCACCAAGGCGGAGGCCTGAGCACCTCACTGCGGGTACCAGGCGTGGGGATGAAGAGTCCTGCCCCAGAAGACGCAGCAGGGAGAAGAAGCAAGGAGCCAGGTCCACACCAGGACCAGGAACCATGCGTAGGGCCCCAGACGGATGATCCAGCCCAGTTGCCTCCAGTCATCAGAGTTGCGCCAAGTAAGGCCCAAGTCAGACAGTGGTGTCGAGCCCTCCTGCCCTGTCCTGCCTGAAATCCTGACCCAGGACATCAGGAGCAGAACGAAGCAGCCGTCCTTCTCTGCCATCACGCTGTAGGGTCGGCTGCAATAGATAGCGGGGCCCCAGAGGCAGAGCAGATGAGGCTTCGGCCAGGTCCTGGTGACCACAGGGACCAGGTGCCCAAAGCTGGCATCAGTCACAGGAAGAGAATAAGGTATCAAAGAAGTCCACCTATGAAACATACGTGTATGTTTGGTGTACGATCTTGTGTAACATACACGTGTATGTTAAATACACGTACATGTAAGGTACGTGTAAACACACACGACCTTGCTACTACCACCATGACTTCTACTATCGTTATGAGAATGACAGCTACTGTACTACCAATGATAATAATAGTATCTGATGAGTGGCCTGCTGGGCGCCATAAAGTGCCAGTGACAGCCACACCCCCTGTGCGACTCTTTGTGATCCTTTGTAGCCCGCCAGGCTCCTCCGTCCGTGGGGTTCTCCAGGCAAGAGTACTGGAGTGGGTTTCCAGTTCCTCCTCCAGGGGATCTTCCTGACCCCAGGATCGAACCCGGGTTTCCTGCATCACAGGTGCTTTCTTTGCCATCTGAGCCACCAGGCAAGCCCCAGTTGTGTGCCGCGTGTGGTGCTAAACGTTTCACAGACACATTTTCACGTGGACACCTAACAAACCATGACTATGGTACTGTGGAAAGCTCATGCTGTAGATGAGGAAGCTGTAGTCCTGAGAGGCTGCGTGACTTGCCCAAGGTCATCCCAAGGTCACCCAGTGGCAGAACCTGAACTGGAATAGAGTGGTGAGTCCGCAGCCCAAACCTGCAGCTTCACCCTCCACTCTCCAGGAGTGAACACTTCAGGCCACCTCTCTGGAAACCCCTCAGGCCGCCCACTGGCACCTGTTCTCCCTTTGCTCCTTAAGACAAATGGGGTCTCACCAACGTAGAAATGCAGGCAGCGGGGCAAAGCATCTGGACCCCTGCCGCCACAGGGCGGGCCTGCCTGGCACTGCTCCACCATGCCGTCCCGGGACACCAGCTGTGCCCTCATCTGCTCATTCATTCATGGGTTCGTTCATGGACATTTGCTGAGCTCCTACTATGAGCCACGCTGGCGCTGGGGACTGGGGAGCAGAAGGAGCCCAAGTGGAAACACACAGCGGGAGGTGCTGGGATGGGTCCCAGAGGAGGTCTGTCTTACCTCCCTGTAGCCTGACCACGCCCAAGTGGAGAAGGGCTCCAGTGCTCAGGGTCACAGATGGGAGAAATCGAGGTCTGGATGCCCCAGGGAAGGGCAGGGGAAGGGCGCGGTCTGCGTGCATGCATGCTTGGTAGCTAAGTTGTGCCTGACTCTGGGGACCCATGGACTGTAGCCCACCCAGCTCTTCTGTCCATGGGAACCCAGGTAAGAATACTAGAGTGCGTGTATACTCTACACGCTTCCCTCCCCTCTCGCCTCTGTGTCCCTCTGCCCCATCACACCCACCTCCCTCTCTCTACCCTGAGCCCCCTTCCTGCTCAGCTCAGGGAAGGGTACAACAGGGCAGAGCTGCAGGGCAAGGGCCCTGTGCCCCCGGCCCCGGCAATCACAGCTGTGCCAAGTCCCCCACGGGAAATCTGTTTCAGGGACATGGTGACCGTCCGAGGTATAGGGGCTGCAGAAGGTCACTGAGGGCAGCCTCCCCGACACCCCTCGGGCCCTGCTCGCAGCCCGAGAGGAGAGCCAGTGTCAGCTCCCCGACTGGGGTACTCGGAGGGCAAGGGGCTTCAAGCTACACCTGCCTGGAGGGGGTGTGAGCAGGAGACTCCTGGCTGGAGGAGAAGGCAGGGGCCTTGGGGCCTGGCCTGTCGCAGGCGATTTCACAGCTGAATGGGCTGGAAGCCACCAGGGCTGCCCGTGGAGAGGAGACGCTTCCAGAAGCCCTGGTTGGAGTGAGAAGGACACCCTGCCCCTCTGGGCTCCCCTCCGGTTTGTGATCTCCGTTCCTGACACACGGCAAGCCCCCGACGGACTCTCAGCCCAGGAAAACCATCTGTGCGGCCCCTCTGCTGACACTGCCATGGTGGCCAGGCCCCCATCTTCCGTGGGGAGAGGCTACTTCACCGACCGGACACACGGGTGAGCTGAGAGCCCCTCGCTGCCTCGGTTTCCCTGCCGCTCTGGCCACCGAACAGAAAGCTTTGCAACCTCTTGGCCACAGACCTTTGGCTGACGCCCCAGCAGGGCATCATCTTAATAATGAAGACAGACGATGCCACTCTCACAGCCAAAGTCTAGTTCTTAAAAACTCAAGAGCTGGACCCTCTAGGGGCACAACCCTGTTGATAAACAGCGTGCTGACCCCCTTTCTACAGCTGTCCTCATTACACGCCTCTGCCCCTCACAACGCACCCCCACTTTGAGACCCGCTGCTCTGCTGGGCCGTCTCGGCGGGAAGGCGCCTACCTAGTTTCCAGAAGAAAATCTTTGTAGCGGTCCCAGCGGAAAAGTCAAAAGTTTGACTTGAAAAAAGAAGCTACTTCAAAAGCATTGTCAAGACGGAGGTGAGGGTTCCTTTAAAAATGCATAAATTACTGGGGTGTCCGTTAATCAACCTACAGGCAGCCCAATGGTGGGGGGGGGTCTGGGTGGGGATGCTGAGGCGACCCATGGGGACACATCCAGGGGAGGTGCAGCGAATAAAATACACGTTCAGTAAAAGAGTAAATTAATGTGTTTATTACTTACTGCTTGGGCTGCGTGTGTGTCTGTGTGTGCATGTGTGTGTGTGTGGAGAAAAATGAAAGAAAAATGTAGACTTTTTTCAATAATAAAAAGGGAGTTGCACTGCAGGGCCCCTAAAGCTTGTGAAAAATTAAACTCGACGGATTCAAACTGTCCTATTTCCACTTCAAAAGAGAAGAGGCACTGAGCTCTTCCCAAGTTAGCTTCAAACGCCCAGCACCCTAGAAAGTTTCTTTATAAAAATAAAGGCTCCTGCTCCCCCAAGCACTGTACTGGTTACTGTACCCACGGTCTCTCTCTCTGCTAATTATACCCCTGTGAGTCCATTAATCAACTGGTAAATTATTTAGAGAGTCATGCGCTGTCTTCAGCTGGTACAAACACACCACATGCAAAGGCTTGCTGGAAACCGGCCGGGGTCCCTCGGGGTCTCCCCTCTGTGGTAAGACAGCTAGCAGCTTGCCGAGGCTGCACTATTTAAAAAAAAAAAAAAGAAATCGCACGCCGCTTACCTCCTCAGATGGGAAGATTTACTTTGTCTTTCAACTCAGCCACTCTTTGCAAGGTTTTAACAAAAGAGAAAAGCTGGTGTATTGTTGGATCTTTAGTGTGCATTTAGTGAGGAGAATATTAATTCCCCCTCAAAAAAAAAAAAAAAAAAAAAATAGGCAGCCCTTCAGCTGAGATCTGATCCGGGCCTCCTGGGACGTGTACTCACGGAAGCCTCTCAAAAATGCTCGTAATCATGCCAGTTTGGGGCTGGTTCGGCTTGTTTGTGTTCCGATGGCTGCGTTGGCCGTGGCGAGGTCTCATTACCAGAAAGGGTGCAAATTAAGAGTCTGGAGTCTCCCTCAAACCTCCCGCCTCTTCTCAGGTTCTATTAGGCCTTGAGGGACCTTCTCCAGACAGAAATATGTTGGCGATAACGGGGTTTACGGGAGCGGGCATGGGTAACACGGGGTAATGATCTGTCTTCCACATTATCTTTTCTACACGCCAGCACTTGCGCATTTAGGGGAAAGTTATATGCCAATTAAAGAGCTGTTTTCTCACCTGAAAAAGTCAGTGTATGTCTGGCATGTGTGCCAAGGAATCCAGGCCTTCTTTCAATTGAACCCCCTCCAGCTGTTGGGGGGATACCGGCAGGGCAGGGCTGGTTACAGAGTGGAAGTGAGTGAGGAGAGCCGATCCCCCTCCACCTCGGTCAGCGAGCCGGGCCGGCAGGTGCTGGGTTGGCAGCACCTGGGTGCAGGTGCTCAGCTTTCCCTTCCGACCCTGCAGAGCTGGGAGGTGGGAAAAGCTGGGGTCTGACCTGAAAAGCCCACCCCGGGGACACACCGTCACTGGCGGCCCCCCACCTGACATCCCTCGCGATGGGGACAGCTCTAGGCAAGCATCTCACACACTGAGAGCAGAGACTAAACCAGCGAGGACGAAATACACCTTCGGCTGTTTTAATATCTTGCCTGGGTCACCAATTTCCAGAGAAAACACAAGTAATGTCCAAGAATGAGAACCATGACCAGAGCCGGGGGAGAAGGCCACCCTTCTGAACCAGAGACGGTGGCATACCACTGATTAGACCCAGTCCCCTGGAATGAGGTTATGTTAACATCTACCACCAGCAGCCACAGGACCGTAATTTACGGCTGAAATTCCCAGGAGAAGGACTAAAAATAAGGGCTTGTGTGCTCAGCTGTATCTCTTTGCAACCTCACAGACTGTAGCCCGCCAGGCTCCACTCTTCTTGGGATTTCCCAGGCAAGAATACTGGAGTGGGTTGCCACTTCCTTATCCAGGGGATCTCTTGTACCTCCTGCCTCAGCAGGCAGATTCTCTACCACCATGCCGCCTGGGAAGCCCCACACTACCCTTGACTTTAGCCAGAAAGCCGCTAGGGTGAGCTGAGGCCAAGGAGAATGCTTTTATGCTAAGTGAAGCTTGAGAAACCAGTTTCAACAAGCAAGGTCAGATGGCTGCCTTCCTTGGGAAGCTCGGATCTCTGGGGTTAAAAACCTCACGTCCAGAAGGCCCTCTGGTAGGAATGAAGCACAGAGAAGGCTCAGGGCATGTCATTTGGAGATGGTGACCACTGTGAGTCACCGACGGTTTAAGCAGAGAATTGAGTTCTAGCTGCCCCCTTGGCTAATTCTGGGCAGAAAAAAAACAACGCCTGCACACATGGCCCTAGTATAAAATGGCCATGGAGTCTGCCAGCACTGACCACAGAAGTTCAAATGGTTTTTTAGCAGCTGAGAAGTTATTTTTCCAAAAGCCCAGAAGGGTTTTCAGTTGTTCTGCAACCATGTGCAAGTAACAGGGGCTCCCAGGCAGGCAAGCCTGCGTGCTGGGCGGCCTGGCCCCGTGTCAGGAGCAGCGCCCCCTCTGTGCCCACCGGGGACGTGGCTGCGTGAGGAGCGCCGTGTGGGGCCCTGGGGAGCCAACTTGCTCTGTTCAGCACAGCTCGAGTCAGAATGAGTTTAGGAGGTCAGACCTATGTATCTCAAAATGCGGAGCATGGAACAAGCATCTCCCCAACCCTCCGTCCACAGTGCAGCCGCCAAGAGCCCGGGATCAAGAGATTGGGACGAGCAAAGATGGGGCCCTGGAGTCCTGTGTCTGGTAAAAGTGGGAAGAGGGGACAGCAGCGCGGTTATTAATTTTGTGGCTGATTTGAAAGGAGGAGGTGTTGGCAGCACCCGTGAGGACATAAAAGAACATAACTGAGTCTGCGGAGGTCACGGCTGGGACATCACATCAGGAGGCCCCAAGGGGGCGGTAAGAGGAAGTGGCTCCGGGGGGGATGCTGACATCTGGGTCTACTCTCTGGGCTGCTGGCGGCGGCAACGGCTGTGAAGATGCCCCGTGATAACCATGCTCCCCGGATGGACTCGCAGCTCCCAGGCCGGCGGAGCGAGGGCAGGAGTCCCAGAGACGGACAGCAGGTGTGGCCGGGCCGGCCAGCTGCTGGGAGCACAGGGCAGAGTCCCCAGCGGAGGAGGTCCAGCCCCTGGAAGGGCACTGCCTGCCTTCAGAGGGAGTGATGGGAGGTGGTCTACACTAGGCTGGCTGCAGGGCAGGGTGTTCTGACAGTGACATCTGCCAGCCCCGAGGCGCAGGGGCTCTGCCCCCGTGACCAGGCCTGTGGGTCCTTACCATACTCTCTGCCCCTGCAGGATTTCTGGAACCTTCTGGATTTCATCAGGGGAAACCCCGGCAGGGTTCCTAGGACTGCAGCTGGTCCCCCAACTGAGATATCTGAAACACCACCAGGTTCTGAGAAGGGAAACCTGAGTCGTCCGGGCGGCCCCACAGGACAGAGGGGCAGCCGAGTTTCCTCCCAGACCAGTCAGTGGCTGAAACTGTTCAGGGCCGCGCCCCACCGCGCGTGTGGACTCGGGGGACCCTTCTGACCCAGGGCAGTGTTGGGGGAAGGCATGCCCTCCGCCCCACGTCACTCCCGGGAAAGGAGAGTCACTCCTCGGGGGCTCTTGTCCCTCCAGCTCCCACCCTCCGGCTGGTGGGCCCTCGCCCTCGTGTGGACGGATTCGCTTCCCACCTCAGGCCCTGCTCGGTTCTTCCTGGGGAGGGCCTGGGCCAGTCCCGTCCCCGCCACACCTCTGCCTCCCCAGGTCTGGACGTGGTCGGGGCGTGTTAGGAAGCCCAGCTGTACCCTCAGAACCCTGTCTCTTTCTCCTCCCGTCTGTCTCCTCTGGGTTCAGGACTCAGGGGTGATGCGGCCGATCCCCACCCCCCAAGTCTGCGCCTGAGGGGCGACGCCGGCCACGCAGGCCGCGGGTGCGTGGACGCCGGCATGTGAGGTGGCAACGTGGCGCTTCCAGGTTCAGGCAAACTTTCCCTTCAAGCCCAACTTCGGTGGAGAATCACCGAAGTTTCCGTTTCTGGTTTCTGCTGGGCGGCGGCGACGCGGGCGGCCAGGCCTGGTGGTTCCCGCGTGCGTCCTCCAGCAGCCGGGCGCTCCGGTTTCCCCGGCAGCGTCTCCACAGCCCACTAATGAGCCCCTGTTAGTGGTGATGAATGTAAATGCATTCTTTGTTATCCCTGCGAGATGGGGATTAGTGAAATGACAGGACTTATTGCTTCTGTGAGGAAGATATGATGTTGGTGGTTGTTGTGTCTTTAATTCTGCAGCAAGTGGAGGAGTGTAGAGCTACCTCGGCTAAGGAAAGAGAAGGCTGCGGAGGGAAACATTAGCACAAAGCGCTGAAGACTGAAGCTGCCACGGTCTGGCTCCCTGTATGGGAAATTCAAGTGTGCGCTCAGTCTCCTTTGTATCCACCAAAAAAAAAAAAAAAAAAAATAAAAACCAAAACAACTCTGCCTCTTGACTGCCAGTGGAAAGGCCCCTTGGGTCTGTGTTTAGCATGCAGAGAGAGAGGGTTGAAGAGGCTGCGCTGCTGACTGTGAAGATGGAGGAAGGGGCCTCCGGAAGCTGGGAAAGGCCAGGCAACAGACCGTCCCCAGAGAATTCCTCAGGAAGGAATGCAGGCCTGCCAGCACGTGACTTTAAAAGTCCTGACCTCCAGGACCCTGAGAGAAGAAATGTGTGTTGTTCCAAACCGCTGAGTTTGTTTCAGCCATGATAGAAAACAAACAACTAGGCAATATCCCGAGATGCAAAGCCACAGAGGACTCCAGCGTCCGGTGCCCAGGGGCGGGAGGGCGCCTTAGTTCAGTGCCACCGGCCTCCCGGGCATAGGTTCCCTCTGACCTAATCAGAAGTGTCTGCAAACCTTCCCTGTCACAGGAGGGTGCCTTACAGGATCACTGAAAGGCATGCAAATCTGAAAACCACCTAAATATTCACTTTTCACAACTTTTTAGTTTAATAAAAAAACTCAAAGGTACAGAACATTTCCAAGAAGAGGCAAGGAATTTCTGCCTCCCTTTGCCTGAGATTTACCCCATCAACACTGCCTCATCTGGTTGGTCACTGTCTTTTTTTCTGAACCACGAAATGCTTTGTCAGGGAGAATTATACAAATTACCCACCCAGTCTGTGGGATGGAATACCATGCAGCAACATTTAAAATGACATAAATCTATTAACTTGTTATCTTATTCACTCATTAGAGCAACAGATGTTTTCCAGAGGGCCAATCACCCCCTTCCCCCGTCTCAACAACGGGGAAGCTGGGCTCGCTGGAGGGCGAGTGGGCTTGCGCAGGCGTCGGCCTCCGTCCCTGCTGGCTGCCCCCACGGCCCGTGCACATGCGCACATCCTAGCCCGTGCTCATGTGAACCCGGCACCCGGGGTTTCTGTCCCCACCTCTCCACGGAGACGCCCGGGCCTCCTGGCTGCTGCGGGGCGGGGCGGGCACCCCGGGATGCTGCTGTGGGGCGGGGCGGGCACCCCGGGATCTGAACCAGACGGGGAAGCACCAGAGCTTGCACTGGCTGACCCTGTTCACCAGCCGGCGACGCGCACAGACTCGCCTGCCCAGATCATCGGGTCTCCCTCCTCTGATCGCCGCGCCCGGGGGATCCCTTTCTGCCCGCCTCACTGGAACTTCACCACGGGGTCCAGGACACCTTAAGGAGGGCCTGGGGAGAGCCAGGCCAGGTCGTCCTCCCCAGGCGGACCCTCAGAGCGGGGATCAGGAGCGAGCAGCCTGTTCAGAAGCGGCAGGAGGAGAAAGGAGCACTGGGCAGTGAGGGTGTCCAGCCAATGCGCGCACTGACTGTCTCCACGGCCCCCTCCTCCTTCTGGGTCAGCCTTCTTCATAATAAGTGCCTGTTCATAGCAGACGTGATGACTCGCTTATGCTCACCGCACAGAGAAGCTACATACAGCCCTTTACACAAGGATGGGAGATGTGGGCGAGGAAAACACACTGCCCTGGGGAGGAGCCCAGAGTGAGCCGGCATGCCTGTGGCCTGAGCACCTTGTCCCTTCTCTGGGGCTCATCTGTGAACTCAGGGAAATGCAGAGAATGGGCTTGGATTGAGGACACGCTTTTGGAGCTTAGGTCACAGAGGGGGTCTGCAAAGATGATCTGGTCCAGCCTCCCCTGAGGACCCATGGCCGGTCAGTCCTCAGGTCTGCAAGGCTGTCTGAGCCTCCTGGCTTCTGACTGCTGACCAGATCAGAATCTTGGCCCCTGGTGTTTTGGGACAGGAGGTGGAAAAGAAGTGGGCAGCTCTGGGCCTCTCCTGGCTCCTAGCTTTAAGTGACAGCAAGCATTCTTGAGAAAGAGGGCCACTTCACACATTCAGTGAAAGGCATTACGTTCACAGATTTTGCCCCCCAGCTCCCCATTGCTTGGAAGCCAGGATGACCAGCTGGGGGGGGAAACCAGAGCCTTTGCCTCCCAGAAAGCCTGGTTTCCATTTCCTGGTGGTCTTTCCCAGTTGGGAGCCCCCAGATGCCCTGTGAGCCTCACACAGAACAGTCTCTCTCCACAGCCTGGAAGGTTCTGGGAGTCACGGCCAGCAAGGCCTACCTGCTATCTCCTTCTCGAAAAATGGCTGGATCAAATCGCTGTATTTGGACTTGTCCGCCACGGCTTCTTTGAGCAGTTGCCCACAGCAGACTAGAGGAGAGAGGAGCAGAAAGAAGCCCGTTAAATTTTAAATAGAAGGAAGAATGAGAAGAAAAAACAAAACGAAGACCCAGTGCTGCCTGCTGGGGGGAAAAAAAAAGGTCACTGAAAAAAATATAAAAGGGTTTTCTGAGTGTGGGTGTGTGTCCAAGTGAAAGGAAGTATCAAAAAGGAATTGGAAATAAAAAAGAAGCCGAGGAAGGATGCTGTGGAATGAAAAAGAATGCATTTGGTGAAGGACATATTAGAAATGGACGGCGTGGAGAAGACGTGACAAGGACTGTCACCACCAGAGAAGGACCCGCAGGGCCTCGGCGGCTCCGGGGAGTACAGCCCGTGGCCCCGGGGGGTGTTGGGGGTGGACACACTCTGGCAGAGAACCATGCGGACCAGTGTGATGTCCACGTTCACGCTGTTATCACTCAGCGTGGGTGGGGACCCTAGAGTTTGCATGGCCCCCGTGATGATGAGTCCACAGACACGATCAGGCTGTACAACAAAGGGACGCACAAGGTGCCTTTCTGCCACGAGCAACCGCTGTGTCTCTAGACCCCTGGGGCCAACACACAGGGCATGCCCGTCACCAAGCGTGGGAGGAATAAACACAGCTGCCCTCTCCTCGGCTACGAAAACCTTGGCAGCCAGCGCCGGAAGGGTCCAGCCACAGTTTCATGAGTTGTTAATAGCACAGTCTTAGTTTTCTTAACTTTAAAGCTAAGGACTTGACCTCCTACGTTGAAGAAATTGAAATCCTAAAGTTAAGTGGATAAGGTTAATGTTGAGGATGACGACCACCAAAGACGGATTCCTCTGAATGACATGTCAAATTCTGTGTAGCAGCAGCGACCATGTGCAGAGTGGCTGCGGCTTCGCTCGCTAATGAGGAGTAATAAAGGCAACCGAGACCTTTCCCTACGTGAAGCGCTGCTGCAGTCATGCTTGGTATTATCCAGCCCTCAGGCTAACTGCAGCCTTTTAGGTAAGGAGAGGCGCTGTGTACTGTCCTAGGTCACCAGCCAGTGAGTGGAAGAGCTGGGATTCAAACTCAGGTCTATGTGACACCAAAACCAGGCTGAGTCTCCAGTTCTGACCAGGAGGGAGGAGCAGGCATCCTGTTTCCCTTCTGTCATAAAAAGCCATAAAACTAAACAAAAGCTATGAGGCAACTCTTTTCAGGCACTTGGTCAGCAGACACGTGGGGCTGTGATCCTTGAGAAAGGAAACACACCGAGCGGAACTCACTCACCCTGGATTTTGACCTACAGGGACCACCCATTCCATGGCTAGGGAGAAGTGGGCCCCAGACATGGCAGGGGGACACAGCGCTGGAGTCTGGGGCCTCAAGGCAGCTGGACTTTGTAGGACACAACAATGGGTGGGGCTGCGGGGGCAGGCCTAGGAACCTGCAGGAGCGTTCCCTGAGGTCACTGATCAGTGCCAGACTGCAAGTGTATCGGGCAGGCTCCACGGGGCCTGGGGGAGAAAGGCCACAGGGTAGCTGGGAACTGCCTGGGGGTCCACACGGCGCAAGATGAGGCCGGCCTCTGATGGCCAGGGTCAGAGACCTTGCTCAGCCCCGCAGACCCACGCTTCCCTCCAGGAGGGCCGTGCTTCAGGTGTAAGGATGCACAGCCCCCAGAGGAAGCACACCTCGTCCCACCTGATGGGAGCGTGCTAAGTCGCTTCAGTTGTGTCTGACTCCTTGCGACCCTGTGTGCTGTGGCCTTCCAGGCTCCTCTGTCCATGGGATTCTCCAGGCAAGAACAGTGGAGTGAGTTGCCATGCTCGCCTCCTGGGGATCTTCCCAACCCAGGGATTGAACCCGTGTCTCTTACATGTCCTGCATTAGCAGAAGGGTTCTTTACCACCAGTGCCACCTGGGAAGCCCAATCCCACCTTAACAAAGACTAAAACTAAGCCTCAATGAGGTCAAGCTGATCCTCCAGGAAACTAACCGCCTGTTGGAACTCAGCTCTTTTTCATGTGATATTCTCAAAGCAGGACCACACAATCGAGACTCTCAAGAACGTGAGAACCACAATGTCCAGGATATAATAAAAAAAAAAAAATGCTTGAGATTAAAACAACAACAAAAACAACAAACAAACAAAAACTACCAGGAAATGTGACCCTGCACGGAGAGATCACAGGCCAGAGCGTCACAGGTCAAGAGGTCACACGGACGTCGGTATTCGCACTAAGAACTATAAAATGGCTGTTATGAATATGTTTAAACTTGAAAAGATAATTAAAATGAATGAAAAGATGTGGAATCTCAGCAGAGAAATGGAAACTATAAAAAAGCACCAGATGGAATTTCCAGAACTGGGAAATACAATAGTCTTAGATGGAAAACATCACTGAAGAAGCTGCAATCAGTGAAGCTGAAGACATGAAAACAGGCACTAGACAGCATTCACATTGAAGCGAAGAGAAGGTGTGGAGGGGACTGGGGGAAAAAAGAATAAAATTTCAGAGAGCTGGAAGGCAAGAGCAAACAGTTTAACATACATGTAACTAGAGTTCCAAAAGGAGGAGAGAGAGGGAGGGAGGGATGGGGAGAGAGAGGGAATATTTGCAAAAATAATGGGAGAAAATTTTCAAAATTTGATAAAAAGTATCAACCTGTAGATCCAAGCAAAAAAAACACAAAATAAACCGCACCTTGATACATTATAGTTAAATTTTTTAAAACCAAACAGAAAATATTAGAAGCAACTAGGAGTGGGTGAGATGCTTTATGTATATAGGAGAACAAAGATAAAAAATAATCTCTGAGTTCTCATCAGAAGCAATGCAACGGAATGCGTCAATGCAACAATGAAATATCTTTAAAGTACTAAGAGGGGGAAAGCCTGTCAACATAGATTTCTATATGCAGCAAAAACATCCTTCAAGAACGAAGGTGAGATAAAGACATTTTCAGACAGATGAAAGCTGAACTTCACCAGCAGACTTGCACTACAAGATATGTTAAAGGAAGTTCTTTGGGCTGAAAGAAAATGATATATCAGATGGAGACTTGGATCTAAACAAAGGATCCAAGAGAAGTGCTGATATTGAGTATATATAAAAGCCCTTTCCTCCTGTCTCTTGACTTAAAAAAAAATGCCTCTTTAAAGCAAAAATAATTACAATATACTGTAGGGTTGGTGACATAGGTAGGAGTAAAATGTGTGGCTACAGTAACATGAAGAAGCAGAGCAAGGCGAAGGGAAAGACTGCTGCCGGGCTCTCCTGCTCCCCACGAAGAGGTGCTGCCTTAATTCAAGACAGACTGACGGATGGTGTGTAACCCCTAGAGCAACCACAAATAAGACGAGGCAAGGAGATACAGCAAGAAAGGCAATGGAGGAAATAACGTGGATTACTAGAAAATGTTTTTGACCAATCCAAAAGCAGGCAGGAAAGGAAGAGCAAAGAACAAGGCCTTCCCTGGTGGTCTGGTGGTTAAGGGTCCGCCTGCCGATACAGAGGACGTGGGTTAGAGGCCTGGTCCGGGAGGACCCCACATGCTGCAGGGCGACTAAACCCCTGCACACGTCCTGAGCCCAGGCTCTGGGGCCCTCAAGCCACAGCTAGAGACGCTCACAGGCAGCAATGAAGACCTAGCACAGCCAAACAAAACCAAAAAACCACCACACAAATAGAAGACAAAAAATCAGAATGGTGGACTTGAAACCAACCATATAAAAAAATCACCTTAAAGGGAAACAGACTAAACACTTCAATTAAAAGGCAGGAAATGTCAGGCTGAATTTTTTTTTTAAAGCAATTATGTGTTGTCTACAAGACACATATTTAGAATCTAAGACACGGATAGTTCAAAAAAAGAAAGAATAGAGGTTATACTTATCAGACAAAGTGGGCTTGGAGAAAATGAGTATTACTGGAGAGGCAGAGGAGTGCTTCCTAGCCATAAGGGGAGATTGCACCAAGAGGCCACGCTGCCTTGTGCACACACAGCTTCAGATTTCAGTACGCAAGGACCGGCAGAGAGAGAGAGAAACCTGCAGGCAGAGCTGGAGCTTTCAACGCACCTCTCTCAACTACTGACATAATAAGCAGAGAGAAGTCATTAAGGACGCGGAAGAAACGATAACACTATCAGACACCTCAGCCTCACTGACTTTCTTAAAGCACAATATTCAACAAAACCAGTGTATATATTCTTCTCAAGTGCACATGTATTTCACCAATATAGACATGTGCTGGGCCATAAAAAAAGTCTCAGTAAATATCCAAGGGCTGAAATCATATAGGGGATGTTCTTTGACCTCAAGAAAATTAAAGAAACAAAAAACAGTCTGGGAAATTCCCAAATATTTGGACAGTGAGCAGTATACTTCTAAATAATGCATGGGTCAAAAAAAAAAAAAAAAAAAAAAAACAAAGGAGATTAGAAAATACTTTGAACTGAATGATAAAACACAGCATATTAAAATTTTGTGAGATGTAACCAAAGATGTGTTTAGAGATAACTGTGTAACATTAAGTGCTTATACTGGGAAAAGTGAAAGTGCTAAGTTGCTCATTTTGTCCGACTCTCTGCAACCCACAGGCTTCTCTGTCTGTGGAATCCTCCAGGCAAGAATACGGGAGTGGATTGCCACCTCCCCTGGAGAAGGGGCTCTTCCCAACCTAGGGATCAAACCCGGGTTTCCTGTATTGCTTTGCACGCATTGTTTTCCCATCTGAGCCACCAGGGAAGGCCCACTTATACTAGGAAAGAATGGTTTAAAACCCCTGCCTGTAGCCACCTCACTCTACAATGTTCTAAGACAATACTGCAACAGTATCCTCTCCCTAGAGGGTGGAAGCACTGAGGCTTCAGACATGTGTGACCTGGGGCTGTGCTGGGATAAGCCCCGCCACCTCGCCTCGTTCCTCCCCTCTCCCAGCTCAGCAGAGCCCACCTCCAGCCTTAAGTGCCTCTTCTTATTTCTGCGCTTTCCCTATCTCTGAACCAAATAAATGCACTGCGTATCACAGGCATGCAGTGAGTAAAATTAATAGTATTTTGATATAAGTCTTGGGACTTCCCTGGTGGTTCAGTGGTTAAGACTCTGAGTTCCCCATGCGGGGGGCACAGGTTCAATCCCTGATCAAGGAACTTAAGATCCCACATGCTACTCACTGTGGCCCCCCCTAAAAAAAACTTCATGGTTGTTTCTGGTTAGAAAATCCATGCTCAGCGCAGGAAAAAAAATTCAGGATTGTGTAACACATCACTCTACAGAGATAACCAGTTTGGTACCTGGGTGTTCCTTCAGACGTTTTCTGAGCACAGACTAACACACTTCTCTGAACAAACATGAGAGCATCCCCTCAGCTCCATCGAGTGACTTTGCTTTCCAATCCACTCCCAGGTAACAACACTTCAGGGACTTGGAGTCACATTACAGGTTTCTTTTTAAAGCTGCCCACAGCTTACTTAACTAGCCCTATTACGAACAGTCTGGGGTCACCTTTATGTTTCATCACGCATCCTTCACATCTCTTGTTGAGTATCTGGGGGAGTGTTGCAGCAGAATAAAGTCCTAGGCGTGAAATCACCGGGCCAAAGGATGAGCACGGGTCATATGTTAATCAGCAGTGGCCTTTATCTCACAAAAGGTTGTGCCTGTTTATATTCTCGCCAGCTATAGACAGGAGTCTTTCAATAAACCTTGTGGGAGTGAATGTGGCTTGTTCTGGGATGTTTTCCCACAAGTGAGAGGATCATAAATGTGAAAACCCAAGGCAGGGGATGGCGGTGGGGGGCCTCTGGGGGCAGAGCCGGCAGTTCCTGGAGCTCTGGGTGCAGATAGGTCTCGGCAGAGAGACCCCACCCGACAGCTCAGCGCTTGCCTCTGCCAACCACAGGTCCCCTATAACTAGCTTTACTGAAATCTCATGACGTCTTGGGTTTCTCAAAAACACCTTTGAGAAATGTGAACTTTGAATCGGTCTCCAAATGCTCAGTTATTGAAACGAGCCCCAAATGACTCTTCTGCTACCAAGCAAAAACCAGCGTGAGTTTTTCTATTTTCTGTTTGGAAAACTCTAGGCGAATCTGATTTCTTTACGAAAACAATTTAAATTAAACAACACTTTTCTTGAACGAGCCTGTCCGCATAAACCAGCTTTGGCCCAGTGACAATTATCTAAATTGCTTTGCACGATATTAAGGTGTCACTTTAGTGGTTTTCAGACCCTCCCGCTGCCATTAAGGCTCTTCTCACTTCTCACATTAAGGCTCTTGTCACATGTCTTCACCTACCAAGAAGCGCAGGCGCGTAAATAAACCTGTGGGTGTGGCCACAAGTAGAGTGGGGCCCATTCTTTACAAAGAACTCATCCCGAATGGCAGCTGGAATTCTAGTCTTACAGTATTCTTAAGAGGTAAACACAGAAGGAGAAGGAATTATTTGAATAATTATAACTATTTGAATATAATTTGAATATAATTAAAATAATTATAATTATTTGAATAATTATAATTTTGTTTTTTAAAACAAAACTTGGATACAAGAAAAGCATACCTTTTATCGTAAAGTATCCAGACTATTTTTCCATGCTAACCAAAATGGAATACTGCTATTTAGTCATTTTACTAAAACACTCACACAGCTATTACTATTTTTCCATCCTTATCAGAATGAGCATTCAGTTCTCCACCTTCAACTTTTGTCACTGATTCCTGGCTGGGAATCTCAGTGGCTTTGGGATTTTAAGTTGGAGACCTAACTGAAAAGCATTTTTTATTCAAAACTCGAGCCTTCTAGGGTGGCATGTATATATTTGTGTGTCGGTATATATGTATATCTGTATGGTGTGCATGTGTCATTTGGGGCCATAAGCGTGCAGATTTATACATTTGGGGTGCAGGTCTCACGTTGCCTGAGTAAATAAAGTAGAGGCTACTGCGGCTTCCACAGCATTTGAAGTGGGAGGGGGTCAGTGCCTCCCACCCCCTCCCTTGCAGTGTGTCTCCTACAAGCATCCTTTCTAGCCCTTTATCCTCCTGAAACCTGACTGGCATCTAAGACCACCTGGGACCACTCCAGGAAAGACCTGGAGAACTGATTTCAATATTTTCTCTCCTCCTGGTAAAATATTTATTGAAACTGTGCTGAGCAAGAAGCCTTCCTCTGGTTCAGAAATTGTCTGCCTGTAAGCACGCTGACCGGGGTTGGGGGAACCAAATGAGACTGGAGAAAATAAATAAACAGCAGGTCCACATTATACAAGAACTCCGGCTTTGAGGGGGATGGCGGGCGAGGGGGGAGGCGGGGGGCGCCTCTGGGGCAGAGCACAGAAAAGCCACTGGGCCAAAGGACATGAAAGATGAGGACCAGAAAAGGCCAGTGCTTTGGGCTGCAGACATGTTTTTATTGGCTAATGTTTTCATGGCCGTGTTCTTTAGGAGGCAAAAAACCTTATCCCTGCAAAGATGGATTAACTGGAAACTGTTCGGAGCAGAGAGCAAGAGAGAGAAGTGATGCCGATCTCTCACTGCTCCCATGACACGGGAGGGCCCGGGAGAGCAGGACGCTGTGGAAGGTTCTAGAAGCGGGGCGGCACCAGGGCACTCACCGTTGATGAGGCCGTATTTCTGGGCCAGAAGGGCGGCCTGCAGGCTTTTCCCGCTGCCCACAGGCCCGCAAAGCAGCACCCTTGGGGTGAACGGGGCATTGGATCGATGGCTGGTTTGGACGTAGGTCAGAGCTGGAACGAGAGGAGGGCAGGATGATAAACCAGGCTCCTGGAGAAAGGGGGCCAGCTCCCAACACCTCTGCGTGGGCTCTTTTAGCAACAGTAATTATTTCTCTGTTTTCAGCGCCGGGGAAACCCTCTGGGCATCTGCCAGGTGACCACAGGATGAAGCTGCAGGGAAGGAGTTACCCCTCAGGCCTGGGCACCAAGGCAGGAGGGGACAACGAGAGGCACAGAGGCCGCCCTCGGAGCACACCGTCCCGGGATTCCTAACTCAGCACGGGGTCAGCGCTGTCCTCACGCTGGTGAGGGCTGGTCCTGGGACACAGAAAACACACTCAATATTGGTCTGGGGGACTTCTCTGGGGGTCCAGTAATTAAAAGTCCACGCTTCCACTGGAGGTAGGGTGTGGGTTCAATCCCTGGTCAGGGAAAGAAGATCCTGCATGCCATCCAGCATGGATGGCCAAAAAAAAATGTGCTGAGGTGTTTCTCAATTGAATGAAGGCTGAGCTTCAGCCTGAGGCCCTGGGACCAGGCTGACCTCCTAGAGTCAGACACAAGCTTTGATAAATGCGTCAGGCCATGCAGGGGCCTGGCACACGGGGGACTTCTAAAGGCCTCCGGAATTGGTGGAGAATAAATTGCAGCCTCACTCCAGTGACACCAACTTTGTCGCAAGTCTCCAAAGAGGCCGCGATCAAACAGGTCCCGGCGTGGGGAGATGGAGGCCTGGCCCGGGGTGCCCTGGTATTTGAGGAACAAAGACTCAGGGGGACAGGGGCGAGGTGCCTGCACCAGGGGGGCACTGGATGCCAAAAGCTACTGAACATCAAACCAGGTCGCCTCCCAGTCGAGCATGGAGGGGGCACCACAGCGAGCTGGGCAGGCTGCTAAAGGGCAGCCACTCAGCACCTGGGGACGGGGGGGGGGGCGGGGGACAGCCCACATGCTGAGGCCGAGGGTGGGTACCTCCACCTCAGTCCCCCTTGCATCAAAAGGGGTCTCCCTCCCCAACCCCGCCTCCTGCCAGGGACCCAGACCATCCCCAGCAGGTGCCAGGGTTCCTGCAGGCAGCATGTTGAGTCAGCCCCTCACCCGGGATGGAACCATCAGAAGACAGGAAGGGGTCCCAGGGCACTGCCCTGACACCTGGGACAGGTGGGCAGGGTCTGCCAAGCTCATGCTCCTGACATCTAGGGCGTTCCCTGGCCCCTGCCCACCAGGTGTCGGTAGCACGCCCCCTAGTGGTGACAACCGCAAATGCCTCCAAACATCCCCAGGCGGGGAAGGGGACAAAATTGGAACCTAGTGGGGTATGTTCACCCGGCAAATTTTGAAGTTTCAGACCTTTGCGGGATTTTTTTTGATTGGAAGGTTCATTAGGGATACTACGATTCCTCTCTGTCTTGGAACTAAAGGCACAGGTAGGTTACCAGACCTTCATGGTTAAGATGACAATCTGCCAAGCTAAATTCTCTGCGGGCCTTGTCTGATCTGATCCAGGCACCATCCCCCAAGGGAGGTGCTTTTCTTGTCTGCATTTTGCAGACTTGGCAGGGCTGGGGCGACTCTCCCAAGCCCACTGCCAGGGGTAACACTTTCCACCAGCGAGACCAACCCGGGAGACAGAGATTCCAGCAAGGCTGTCTTTATCCTCAGACCTTCCAGAAGCCAGCCCATCTGAAGAGCACAAATACTACAGCCAAAGAAGCCTGCTTACAAATGATGCTTAATTTACAGTAAATAACTAAGTTAATTAGAAGTAATGATCCCCCAGACAATCTCAACATCTAATTATTCTTTTTAAAAATATGTGGTTGCTGGATGCACTGCAGAGAGATTAAAAAAAAAACAACACAGAGAGAATTCTGCATTCCAATTTTCAATTTATCTCTCTGCATTATTAATTAATAATAATTAATATTCAGATGCTCACATTTTTATTTACAATTCCAGGCATGAATTCTTTATGAACGATCATATGAACTTTTAAATTTAATTAAGTAATTTGGAAGTAATTAATGTGTAAATTCAGAGTCATGGCATAAGATAAATGTTGTGGTTGTTTATCTTCGGAGTGCAGTGTTTGCTACTAAAGACCCTTTCAAGATGCAAAATCACTGGAAATTTACAAGGCGTCTGTAAGCCTGGCATTTTTCAAAGTAGCATCACCCTACAGACATCCCCCCTCGTCCACTGACTCCCCTTTGGAGATCGAGGCTGTGCCACTCTCTGCTCTCCTGGTAAAGCAGAGACATCCACTGGCAGATGGGGGCTGGCGGTACTAGGGAGCTCAGAACCACCTCCCCCTCAAAACTAAAAGTCTCTGGAAGAGATTTAAGAGAATATACCAAAAAAGGGCATTGTAAACTGTCAAGTGTCTTAAAACCCCTGCAGTGGTATTTTTATCTTCCCAGGCACCCAGCATCACGCAGAAGGGCTGACTGGGTGTGAAGCTCAGCAAGACTTTTTTGAAAAACCAGGGGAATTCCTGGACTGTCCAGTGGTTGGGACCCTGTGTTTTCACTGCTGAGGGCTGGGGTTCAATCCCTGGTCAGGATACTAGGATCCCCCCAAGCCACACGGTGCAGCTGAAAAAAATAAAATAAATAAAAGGAAAAACTAAATTAAAAATAAAAAATGATTATGCAGCTGCCTTCAGTTCAGTTCAGTTCAGTCGCTCAGTCGTGTCCGACTCTTTGCAACCCCATGGACTGCAGCACGCCAGGCCTCCCTGTCCATCACCAACTCCTGGAGCTTGCTCAAACTCATATCCATCGAGTCGGTGATGCCATCCAACCATCTCATCCTCTGTCATCCCCTTCTCCTCCTGCCTTCAATCTTTCCCAGCATCAGGGTCTTTTCCAATGAGCCAGTTCTTCGCATCAGGTGGCCAAAGGATTGGAGTTTCAGCTTCAGCATCAGTCCTTCCAATGAACATTCAGGACTGATTTCCTTTAGGAGGGACTGGTTAGATCTCCTTGCTGTCCAAGGGACTCGCAAGGGCTGCTTTGGGGGAGAATTATTTTAATTTCCTTGTCTTTCAGGACTGGGTGTTGAATCATGATGACAGCAGTGCCTGACACTGAGCCGTCCCTCTGCACCAGCTCCTGGGCTCACGGCTTCGATGCCTGCTTCGCAGGACCTCACGCAGCGCAGCCTCACCTAAGCCTGTGAGGAAGGATCCATCTTTGTGCCCATTTTTGCAATGACAAAACTGAGGCCCAGAGAGATTATGAAAGTTGCCACAGATGGCACAGCTGATGTGTGGTGGGGCTGAGGCTCGCTCACACGTCGCCTGGCCCTGAGGTCTCAGTGGTCAGACCCCCGGTCCCCAAGCAGGCCCGTTTCAGCACTTTCTGGGAAGCTGCTGTGAACACCTGCTACTGGCCCTGAGGCAGGCGTGCCCGCGGGGCTGCCCCCGCTTCCCCGACGGGCTCAGGACGCCTGCTGGCGCTTCTGTTGTTGTTTTCTTGTGGTGCTGGTGGGTTTGGTTTGTACGTTTGTTTATTTAATTTTTATACATTTTCTTTTTCTCCTTGATCCTCAGAGCAAGATTTCTTCTTTTTTCTTTTAAAGACTTTTTATGTGAACCTTTTAAAAAAATGTATTTATGTATTTATTAAATATTTACTTATTTAATTTGGCTGCTCCAGGTCGTAGTTGCAGCGTGTGGGATCTAGTTCCCTGCCCAGGGATCAAACCCGGGCCCCCTGCACTGGAGGGCAAAGTCCCGACCACTAGACCACCAGGGATGTCCCAGGGCAAGGCTGCGCGCTCCTTGCCCTCCCACCCCATCCCCGCCTCTCCTCGCGCCACTGTCAAGTCCGATGACCACTCAGGGTGTAGAGTATTAGCCCAGGGTCTCTGAGGGGGACGCTCTTGGCAACCCCACGCTTGTTTCTGGGCAGGGATCCTGGGCCACCCACAACTTGACTCCCCCGCTCCCAGGTACACCCCGGACGCTGCCCGATGAAGTGACACGGGACGAGACGAGTGGAGGGGCCGTCTGGGTTTACCCTGGTAGAAGACGTCCACGCAGGGCTGGTCGGCGCTGATGACCTTCAGGATCTTGGGGTACGAGGGGAGGATCCTGACGATGTTCCTGTGATACTCGAGCAGCTTCCGCGCCGTCTCCCCCTCGAAGATGCCTGCAGGCACCATCAGTCGGTTCTGGATTTCCGACTCGGGGGGCCAGTCGAAGGTGGTGTGATAGATCTCTGCCGGAGAGAGGGGCGCGGCGGTTAGAGTCACCCGCCCGTGCTGGAAGCACAGCCTGCAGGTCCCAGGGACGCCTGTCCGCCCCCCGGGTCCGCCCACCCCAAGGGTGGCTTCAGCCTGCTCCCCCGTTGCTGCTAGTAACAAACTGATGAGGGTGCTGGGGCGAGGGGAAGGGCGGCGCTGGCCTCCCGAGTGCTCGCTCTGTGCCAGGCACCCGCCCACAGGCTCTCAGCCTTCTCACGGGGAGCGGGTCACAAGGCAGGGCTTGGGGCTCTCAGCCTCAAGTCCCAGGTGAGAACACCAAGCCTCAGACACTGGGCAGCCCCTCCCACGTCCCACGGCTAGAAGCGGGCAGGGACCTCGGTCTGTCTGCTGCCCAAGCTGAGAGGGGTGCTCAGTGAGGGTTGAGGGCTGTGATTAGGATCTGAGACCTCTGAGATCCCACAGGGCAGGTGGACACAGGAGGAGACTGCCATACCTCCAGTCTGAGGGTCGATCCTCTTCCCCAAGTTTCTCTCAATCAGGACGGTGTCTGGAGCGCTCAGCACGACTGGGCAGAGAAGGAAAGAAGCCAAACCAGACACAGTGGGCAGCAGGACACTAAAACACCCACCACCTCCACACCCATCAACCCCTTAAGAGAGAGGTCAGAACACAGACATGGAATCTCAGGACAGAGGTCATCCATGCACGAACACTGCCTGCCGACCGCCTTCAGGGCCACCAGTAACTGTGACATCCCTGTACAGAAGGCTTTTGCCACACTTGGGATTATTTCCTATAGAGAGCTTCTCAGTGGTTTCCAGCTTCCAGTGGTTTCTCAGAGTTTCCCATGGTTGAGATGGGGGCTTCCTGAAACAGGGAATCCCCAGGGTCAGAGCAAGACCCCAGGTTCCTCAGCACAAGCCCCGAGTGCATTTAGCTCTTGGAGAACTTGGCTGAGCGGTCCTCCTGGTTCCTGCCGGGTCACAGGCCCATCAACCCCTCTGCTGGATGGTGGCCCTGGGCTGAGGGTGGGCACTGAGGACCGCTGACACAGCACAGGCTGGGTGCTCACTCTCAGGGTCTGCAGCTCTGGTGGGCAGGGCTACTCACTGACGTGTCTTGGGGAGATGCCAAGGGTCTGGATCGTCAGAGCCTGCTCCCGCGTCTCAGGGATGCCGTCCAGAATCCAGCCCTAGAAAGAGGATGTGTAAAGAGGCTCACCTATGTTTACTTTTTCAGATTGGTGGGGGGCAGTTAATATAAAAAGAATATTGAGGCTTCCCTGGTTGGTCCAGTGGCTAAGACCCTGTGTTCCCAATGCAGGGGACCCAGGATCCGTCCCCGGTCAGGAAACTAAGATCCTACATGCCAACAACTAAAAACCCACAGGCTGCCACAAAGACCCAGCACATCCAAATAAATAAAGAATAAAAATTTTTTAAAAAGGAATATCATATCATACCTTTCTAGAAAAACTGGAACTTCTAAGATAAGAAAAAATAAATGTTTCTGATAGCTGCATCAACCTTACTTAACAATCCCTCTCATAATGTCACATTCCCTTCTGAACCTGATGTTTGTGATGATAGTCACAACATAGAGATTTTCTGTCCTGACTTTTTGTTTCCATCCCACATTATAACCACACTGCATTTTTTTTTCACGTTGACCCACCTCTTCACTGGCCATATAACGTCCCACCGGTGAGCGGTCTCACTTACTGAACCACGCTCCGTGACTGGACATTTCCCCCACTGACCATTCGCACTGTTATAATTATAACACTGTAAGGGACGTCTTTGTGTGTGGCTCTTTCCACATTTTGGATTATTTCCCAAAGACAGCTTCTCAGATGTGAGAGGCAAGGAACCATCAGGGGCAAAACAAAAGCCCACGAGTCCTGGATGAACAGAGCATTAGGAGGCCTGAGTCCAGGTTTCTGTTCCTGGTGAATTTGTTTTAGGGCTGAACTTCCTCAGGCACCTTCTTGGATCAGCTGGGGAGCCGGTTTAGAAGATTTATTTTCATGAACCTTTCAGTCCAATTGTGAGGGTCACAGACGAGTGCTGCACACGATGTGGAAAATACTACAGGGTGGAAACGATAACGCTTGTCGCTGACTGACACCATCAACCCGCAACTAGCCACTGTTAACACTTTGGTGCATCTCCTGCCAGGCTTCACAGACGGATATCTTTTTTTCCTGGTTAGGGGTGGGGAAGGCAGTAGAGGGAGAAAAATCACACTGTACATACTATTTTGTAATCTGTTCTTTTCATATAGTGAGAACACTTCATGCACACTTTCCCACATCACAGAATTTTCCTCTCCTGGGAGTTTTTGCAGCTGCCAAGCATTGCATGAATTGACCTGCCAAATGCTAATGAATCACATACTGCTGCTCATTTAGTTTCATTCCACTACTTTAAAAAAAGGAAACAAAGCCATTTATTAGGGACTTTCTAGTGGTCCAGTAGTTAAGACTCCAGCTTCCACTGCAGCGGGTGCAGGCTCTCAATCCCTGGTCGGGAAACTAAGATCCCACATGCATTTTGGTATGCACCCCTCCCCTAAAAAAAAAAAAAAAAAACCCTGATAAATTTCTAAAAGTTGATACCTTCTTTTATCATTTTTGATACATTTTGCCACACCAAGCTACAAACTTGCCCATCAGTTTCTGAACCCAATGGTGGATCACCTGTTTAGTGTCCCTGCATCTTGGTCACTGTAAGGCTCTATCTCAGGGAAAATCTGTCCAGCAAGACAGCATAGTGTTGCTGTTTTAATTTGCATCTCTTTGAGCACTAATGAGGTTCAATATTTTTTCCATGTGTGCACTGGTTATTTGAAATTGCACTTTTCCAAAATGCCCATTCATGTCATCTATTCACTCTGCCCTTGGGGTTTTATCCTCTTATTTGTTCACAAGAGCTCTTTACATATTAAGAATATTAACTTATTTTGGCAACTGCTACCAGACACTCCTTGAGGCAAACAAAGCGACCAACATTTTCCACAGTTTGGCTTTGGCCTTTTAATTTTGCATGTGTGTTTTTTAACACATAAGTTTATGGCCAAATCAATCAGTGCTGTTTTCTTCAGATTCTGGTGTTGAGTGGATGTATAAAAAGGCCCTTGTCACTGTAAAAGCTGGTAAATATCCACCTGCATTTAAACTGTGTTCTCTTAACAGTTTAATTCTTTACCCTGAAATAGTATATTTAATAGAGCCAGATTTTTTTTTTTTTTTTTCAAAAATGATGTGGGCCTGACCTGACCATTTTTATGTGGATTTCCATCTATCCCAGGGTCATCTGTGAAACAGCCTGTCCTCTTCCCTCTGTTGGTTTAGTCGCTGAGTCATGTCTGACTCTTGTGACCCCATGGATAGCTGGCCAGGCTCCTCTGTCCATGGGATTTTCCAGGCAAGAATACTAGAGTGGGTTGCCATTTCCTTCTCCAGGGGATCTTCCAGACCCAGGAATTGAACCTGGGTCTCCTGCATTGCCAGTGGATTCTTTACCAACTGAGCTGCAAGGGAAGCCCCTCTTCCCTCTAAATAGAAAAAAATTTTAACACAGTCCACATGTCGGTGTGATGTTGGTTCTGGCATCTTTCTACCTGTAGACTCTTGTGTCAGACTCACACTGTTTAAATTACTGCTGTTTTATAATTTATTGTTCTATCTAGTAGGAGATGCTCCTCCTTCATTTTCTTTCTTTCTTTTTTTTTTACATTTGTTCCTCCAGGTAAACAGAAGACTATTTTGTTAAGTTCCAAAAATATAAATTCTACAAGGTTGGGAATGACATTAAATATAGAGATTAATTTATGGACATTTTTACAATATCATGTCAAAACATCTTCCTGGGAATTCCCTGGTAGTACAGTGGTTATGACGCAGCTCTCTACCTGACAGGGCTCCAGGTTCGATTCCTGGGCAAGGAACTAAGATTCTGTAAGTCACGTGACAAAAAAAATATATCTTCCCATTTGTTTATGTTGTTTTTCTCTTTTTTTGATGTCCCCCAATAATATTCACATTAAACAATTTCTAGAGTCTTTTCAAGTCCCTTGAGCCTAGAGTTATACATGTGTCTCAGTTGCTCAGTCGTATCCGGGTCTTATGACCCCATGGACTGTAGCCCGCCAGACCTCTCTGTCCATGGGATTTCCCAGGCAAGAACACTGGAATGGGTTGCCATTTCCTTCTCCAGGGGATCTTCTTTACCACTGAGCCACCTGGGAAGCCCTCACATATCTACTATTTAATGCCCTCAACTTGATGGTCAGATAAAGCAAGATTTGGAAGGGTGAAATAAAGCCACTGATTATCTCAGGTCTGCCTTCCTTTCGGGGAGGTACAGTAAAAAAGCATAGCTTTATTCATTTACCAGGCAAGGGGGGACATAGCGGGCTCCTGCCCCAAAAAACTGGGTCCCCCTTAGATCTCCATTCTGCGGTGAGAGGTGTCAGGCAACCCCAAGCAGCTGCTCAGGTTTCTGAGGCTGGCTCCCAGAAGGGGGCTCCCCCCTGCCATAGGCCCCGCCCTCTCAGCAATGATAAGAACTTGGTTGCTTTAAGGTCAGAGATGGACTAATGGGATAAACTCAGACTCAAGGTCACTTGTAACTCATAACACCTGATGTATAGAACACCACGTGGTTGAGGGCAAGTCATGTCTTTCTTTAAAAAAAGGGGACAGGGTCACATTTTTTCAATATTGAAATGTTTAGGCTCCAGTAGCCTCAACTGACAGTTAAAAAAAAAAAAAGCTAAACAAATTTACAGAGTAAATAGTGTTGGAAAAATCAGGCACGCTTTCATTAATTTCTTAAATTATGCAGGAGAACACGCAGCCACGGAGGCCCTGGATTCTAGAACTAATGAAGCAAAAGTGAAAAAAAAAAATAGAAACCAAGATTTTTAACAGCCTTTTGCTCCCTCAAGTCCTTGTTATAGCCAGCCAAGTGTTGGCTGCAGCTCTTAAAAAAAGCAAACACCTACGTATGTGTGCACCCTACAGGAACCAGGAGGTGTGGAGTCTGAAACCCGCCCCTTCAACTTACGGTTCTGAAAGCCGAACCCAAATGTTCTGAACTTTGGCTACTTTCAGACCCCTTCATTTTTACCGTATCTGGAAGGGAGGGAGCTGGAGCCCACTGACCACTTCTTCTAGGACTGGGGCGGGTAATTCTGTTTCAAATCCCGGTTTTGAAGCTGAAAGGAGGGTGGAACTCCGCCTTCGCTCAGAACCGAGAAAGACCTCCGCTTTTAATATTGCATTACTGAGCAATCATTATAATCTCACCCATAAATTTGCAGCTGATATCAGTATGTGGTCCAAAGCTTTTAGAACTATTCAGGGAAACAGCTCTCGCCGACTGGAGAAAGCGGGCCTTCCAATTACACAGGGAAAGTGCAGCAAAGTGAGGAACATCTTCCTAATTAGCTGGCCTCGCTCGTGCGTCATCCTGGTGCGGACGTGACATTTAAGGAGGGAGAAGGCGGGGCGGGGGGGGGCTCGAAGCGAATCCCAGGCCACCTTGGCTCTCCGGGTCTACGCTTCCAGACTCAGGGAGATGGTCCAATCACCCAAGGTGCAAAGAAACGAGGTCCCTGGGGGACACACCTCCTTCCCCTTCCCCATCATCCTTACATCTCAGCATTCAGATCTCAGCCTGCACGCTGCTTCCTCAGAAAGGCCTTCTCTGAGGAGCCAGTCTTAAGGAGTCACCCAGTCACTCTATCACATCATGTGTTGACCTCTTAAGGTGGCTCCCACACCCTGCTAGTCCCAGCCTCAGCTCGCCTGGGAAGGAAGGCTACAATGACCCAGGCCTCTACATCAGGGAGTGTGGCTCGTGGAGCGTCCTCGAGATGGAAGCCCCAGGCTTCGTGCCTGGAAAAGACCTTTCGCAGCGCTCTTCCCCGCTCGCTGCTTTTACAGCCGCACATTCATGCGGCTGTGCCAGGTCTTAGCTGCTGCGTGGGGTCTTCCATCTTTGTTGCAGCACGTGGGGCCTTCAGTTGCGGCACATGGCGATTTTACTTGTGGCACGTGAACCCTCAGGATGTGTTATGTGGCATCTAGTTCCCTGACCAGGGGTCAAACTCGGGGGTGTGGGGGGAGCGCGGAGTCTTAGCCACTGGGCCACCAGGGAAGTCCCCCAGAGCTCCTCCCTCTGTAGAGGTTATTTGCAACTGCCCGGTGGCAAACGGAGCACACTTTCGAGGGGAAACAGCAATTCTGGTTGAGAGCAAGCTACTGGCCGCAAATTCTGGCAAAGCAGGAAGTCATCCATCAGTCAGCAGCATCCGCACCCCGCCGTGATGGGATGCTGGTGAGCTGCGTCGTGAGGGTCGTGGGTCTGACTTCCAGGAGCGGCTGGATGCCGAGGTAGCAGTCAGTCCCTAATTAGAATACGTTATCCGTCTTCCTGACACTTCAGTGAAATGTCTATTCTGCTGCTCTGGAGCCGCAGCTTTGTTCCAAGCAGGCTAATTGATATTCCGAGGCCTTCGCTCGCCATACCCCCGTGGCTCGCTTCTGTTTTATCACACATCAAAAAGGCCGTATGCTCAGGGCACTCCTGCTCCGGCACAGAGCTGGAGGTCTGCACAGCTGCGTGGGGTTCGGTATCAGAGGAGGGACAAGCACCGAGCAGATGTCACAGATGGAAAAAAAAAAAAAGGGAAAGCAAAGCAGCCCGCCAGCCCAGGGAATGTGGCGGGGGGCCCCCGCAGAGCGTGGCCCACTCTGTGTGAACACTGGCCTCTCCTGCCCTCCTGACTATTATTAAAGTGCAATTAGCAACTTCACACCACAGGACTCTTGCCCTCTGAGCCCTTGGCCTGTTTGATGCGGTGCTTTTGTCTCCGCCTCTCTTCTCCAAAGACCAGAGTAGGGGCGCTCCCCTGGGTTCTCCGGAGGACACCCTGATTCCTGCTCCCAGCTCTGACTGCAGGCTCTGGAGGCTCTATCCTAGGGGTTCCCTGGAGCCGGAGGCCGATTTGTCAAGTCCCAGGGAGGCAATGTGAGGCTGAAGGTTTGTGTCTGATCAATCAGATCACTCAGCTCAAAGTCTGAATCGGGGACATGTTACAAGATGCCTCGTAGGCCTGCCACCTCCCTCACTTTTTTCTGGTGAAATGTTGTACAGTTTCCCCACTGTCTAGAAGAGGGTGGAAAGGAGATTTTGATCAGCCAGAAAAGAAATGCATATTAAAAGATCCAGTTTGGGAAACTGATGTGTTTCAAGACAACTGGTGAGAAAGATGAGAGTATTTTGATGGTTACAAAAAAGTTGACATGACGTTGAGCCAGTATTGGTTCCTCTGGTTCAGACAGAAACATGCCAATCTTAGCCTGCCATGGCATCTTAGGACGGCTTCCATATTCAACTCATCTGAGAGATGACTAGCGGGAAGTTCGACTTTGAAGTTTAATCTCAAACAATAGGCAACGCCTGCCAGTGCCCCTGACTGGCACACCCTGCAGCGAGCGGGCTGCTCTGGAACTCGCCTGCTCGCTGGCTTGGCAGCCCCACGAGGCTCTGCCCAGCTGTCTTCAGTGCCTGTGTTCAGACAGGCTGAGGCGTGTGGGAGAGGTGTTTCCAAGTAACTGACGGAGCCGGGTTCCACCTATCTTGGCAAATCAGTGACACATGCCTGATGGTTTTCTAAACAAACACGAATCTGGGAAAATCCATACTCCTGGGTCCCGCTGGTTAAAAGCCACTGATCTCCAGGGTGCTGAAATTCGGTAAAACACAGATGTGAATGCTTAAGAGGTTTTTGTTGTTGTTGTTCTTCAGTCGCTAAGCCGTTTCTGACTCTGCAACCCCGTGGACTGCAGCACGCGAGGCTCCTCTGTTCTTCACTGTCTGCTGGAGTTTGCTCAGATACATGTCCACTGAGTCAGTAATGCTATCTAACCATCTCAGCCTCTGTCGTCCCCTTCTCCTTTTGCCTACAGTCTTTCCCAGCATTAGGGTCTTTTCCAATGAGTCAGTTCTTCATGTCAGGTGGCCAAAGTCAGCTTCAGCTTCAGCATCAGTCCTTCCAAAGAATATTCAGGGCTGATTTCCTTTAGGATGGACTGGTTTGATCTCCCTGCTGTCCAAGGGGCTCTCAAGAGTCTTCTCCAGGGGTTTGGTTTTTTTTGTTGTTGTTGTTCCCAAATAGCTAAAAAATGTTTTAAAATCAAATTCACATAAAAACGGACCAGTTCCACCGCAGCTCCTCACCTGGGAGGATGCTGAGATGACCCACTGCAGAGAAACTTGCTTTGCTGAATCACGTTTAGTTTCCGGGTTCAGACACAGTGGGCAGTGGTTGAAAGCACAAAAAGTGGCTACCTCGACACCGTCCAGTTAATGGGTCTGTTCCTTCCAAACCCTTTAGAGCCTGCCTGTGGTGTAGACTCGTCTCTTCAGAAATAAGATGAGCCCATCAGGATGTCCGTTTACTGTGCTGCTGAAGAGCAGAGCCTCGGGAATCAGCCTCTACCACTGCTAGCCATGACTTTCAACACCTCTGGGCCTTGCTCTCCTTCTCTGCAAAATGGGGACACTAACAACCATCTACCCCACAGCTGCCGGGATGACTAAATGAGGAGTACAGCCAGACAAACAATGAGAAAACAAGCACGGTGCCTGGCGATGAAGAAACAGCCCAGGCTGCTAACTGGTTTTATTACTGTCATTATAATTCTGACCAAGACGAATTCTGTTCTTTCCCTCTACCCCCTTTCAAGAAGGCATCCCACTTAGGACTGTAGAAATTAATATAAAGAATTCATTTAAAAAGACAGTCTCAGGGATTTCCCTGGTGGTCCAGTGGTTAAGAATCCGCCTTGCAATGCGGGGGATTCACGTTTGATCCCTGGGCCAGGAGCAAGGATCCCACACTCCGCTGGGCAAGTAAGCCCGCATGCACCGCAGCTAGAGAAAGCCTGTCTGCCACAACAGAGACCCGCAGAGCCAAAATAATAAAGTAAAATAAATGAAAAGGCAATCTCTTGGAAAGAGCACTAACTGGCGTTCTGGATATGAACTGAGAAAAGCTTTCTAATTAACGAAGACTTGGGAAAAACACGTTTCGCTGAAAGTGAGGGAGTCTAGTGGACTGTGGCCTAGTGCAGACCCGCTCCCGGTGATCTGTTTGCCAGAGACTGACTGGGGGCCGCCCAGGGGAGCTTGTACCCCTGAAATCACAGTCAGGAGCCAACATGTGGGAAACAAGCCTGAGGGCCCCTTCATTCTCCTGTCCATCCATCCATTCACCCACTAGCACATTTATCCATGCTGTGTGCAGAACACTGTGTTTTCATACCAAAAAGTTCAGAAGCCCTTGGTTGGAGGGCTTATCCGCTAGGCAGCCCTGGGGGTGATCGGTCACTCGTTCATTCAACTACCTACCCCCAAATCTGGCTGACCCAACTCTGGTCACATAGGGCTCTTTTCTAATTGGTTGTGGACTGTGCAAGGCACTGAATATCACCTATAAAATAAGAGGATTGGAAGAGGTAACTTCTAGCAAAGACAATTATGGTTTAACAAAGACATTTTGAGAGTAAGCAGCCCGCTGTTCATAATTACGCAGGGAAAAAGGCATCAACCAGGAAGAGGGACTGTCCTGCCTCTGAGGGTCTTTGCACATGAAAACATCATAATTTACTTGCAACCCTGCAGACTGATTCTCCTATGAAATTCTGCCAGCTCCCCAAAATCATGAAAAGAAGAGGGAAACCCCCACCAGGCAGTGGGGGCAGAGCTTGGTGGGGGTTTACATTTACCAGGTCTGATCAACACCTGAAATGACTCCTCTCCCAGGGCATTCCAAAGGGCACCCTGAAGGTCGAGTGCTGGGTCCAAGCTGGGTGTGCGTGTCTGCCTAGAGTCCTGGCTTCGTTCTCAGGAGTTGCAAGCCCAGACTCCACTGACCCCAGGTGGCTCCTCAGACCTCATCTCTCCTTCTCCATTCCAAATCCACTGATGCAGGCGCGGCTCTGAGCCAAGCAGCCAGCCCCTTGATTTCCACTTCCTCCTCGAGCTGCAGCTCCCTCCCCCTTGTCCTGGGACCCCCACACCCACCCTTGGGGCAGGGAAAGCACTGGCCACGGGCTCTAAGCCTGTAGCCTTGTGATCATGAATTACCCAAAACCTGAGTCTCAGTATCCTCAACTGCAGAATGGGGGCAGTCAGACCCTCTAAGAAAAAGTCCCTGCAGTGACTGCGTCGGATTATTAACGAGAAGCGGGATGACCAGCACCCGACCCGGAGCAGGTGCCTTTCTCCCCGCTAAGAACAATCTGTGGTGCAGGATCATGGGCGTTTCCACAAAACAGAGAGGCCCGTCTCCACGCAGCTGATTACAAGGCTGCCGCTTCAGGCCCGGAGAGGCGGGCAGGACTCTGGCTGACGCTCAGGGCCCACCTCCACCAGGAGCAGCTGTCCCCTCACCCCCTACCTCGGTGGGGGCGGCGCCCATGGGTCACTTTCCTCTGTCCCGCTGTCCCTGGCATGTCCGCGTCACTTCCTTCAGCAGCTTGGGCTCTTTCCAGCCTCCGGCACCCAGCAAGCTTTTCAGGCCCCAGGACGAGGGGGAGAGAGTGCCAGCTCCAAGGGAGGGGTGGGAGTTGAGGGGCTGGCTGCTTGGCTCTGAGCCACGCCTGGATCAGTGGATTTGGAAAGGAGAGAGAGAGAGGCGAGGTCTAAGGAGTCACCTGGGCTCCGTGGACGCCGGGCCCTGCCGCCTCTCACTCCCTCCGTCCCAGTCGGAACCACCTTCTTCCTCGGGCTCAGTGCCCTGGGACATTCACTCTCAACCCACGAGGAAGCCCAGACCACTTTCCACCCTTTCTAAGCTCATCTCAACTCAGGCCCGTGGTCTGCTGCCAGAGACTAGACCCTAGGGTGCCGCTCCAGGAAAAACCCAACCTGACCAAGTGTCGGAAGGAGAATGCGACGGGGCCTACTCCGGAGAACGAGACTTCATCAGTTGAGAGCCTAGTGAATTCCACACAGCCTCAACAAGTCAAAAGCACACTGAAAAACATATGCACATATGCTCTGGTATTCTAACCAATATGTTTATTTATAATTAACATTATAAGTGTGTCCTGTGCTGGGCTCAGTCGTGTTGGACTCTTTGAGACTCATTGGACTGTAGTCCGCCAGGTTCCTCTGTCTGTGGGACTTTTCAGGCAAGAACACTGGAGTGGTTGTCAGTAGTATGTATAATTCAAATTGGAGGTAGTTAATATGTTACAGATTATAGCTAAAAATCAATCATTTTAGTTTCTGCAATTCTTAAAACATGCTCTGAATGACAATGTTGAGCCAGCTGGGACCCCGGACCCGCACTTACCAGCCATAACAATTGATCTGCAAAGCGGGGATAATGCTGACATTATCAGCATCATCACCCTGGGGTTCAGGGTGAGGTGCCGTGACGGGCGGGAACTGCCGGCCCGAGGTCTGGCTGATGGTAGGTACTGGACGGACGACGGCAGCTGGCGTCGTTCCCAGCCTCGGGCACATGCCATGCTTTTCTGGGTTGACCCCTGACCGGAAAACTAAGTCACACCAAGAGCCTGGCACTGGGGAACTGAAGGTGCCCTTTGGCGCCGCCCTCCTGTGGGCCGTTTCCAGCTCTTGGGTGGGGCAGGCCCCCTGCTGCAGCCTCTGGATCCATCATCCAGCCAAGGGCGACATGGCTGGTGGGCCCAAGTCCAGTCCTGTCTCCAGTACCACTGGGCCTCTCCAGCGCTCTCTGGGGCTAGAACATTGGGCTCTGCCCCGCATTGCAGTCATCTCTTCTTCCTCCCCGACGGCAGCGAGAGGGGTCCTGAGAGCGTCAGGACCTGCTGCCCACACAGCACCCGGACACTGCTGCTCAGCGTGCAGACAGGGGGGCCACATGTGCCACCAACAAGCCTGACGTCACACCACAAAGGGCCCAGAAACACCCACAAGCAAGGGACCCACGAGGGGATCCTCACCGGGCTCCACCCGCACCCACCCTGGCCCCCAGAGCCCTGCTGCACAGCGCTGCACGCCAGAAGTTTTCCGAGTGGAGTTCAGACCCGCCCTCGGAGGCCCCGCCATCCTGGCTGCGTGTGGATAAGAGGAACACACAGCCCTGGGCCTCAGCAAAGCTGTGGATCAATAAACCCGCACTCCTCAGAGGCTGCGGGTGACATCTACCAACGCGTGAGCATCAGAACAACGCCAGGAAAATTCTGCATTCCCTCTGTCGGAGGACAGGAGCCCGGTAATTAATGCCAGCCCAATGACACCGCCAGGAGAAATAAAACAAACAGCGGGTGGTTCTGCAGACCAGAATCGGGCTCCTCCGCTCCAACAGCATTTCAACCATAAAATACGGACTCCCGTTATGGGCAGGGAAGCATAAATCTGAGAGCAAAGAGGAAAAAATAAACAAGACTCTAGAAACCTGCGAAGTAAATTTTAAACTTTTGGTCCCACAGTCAAAAGTATGCAGGGCTTCCCTGGTGGTCCGGTGGTTAAGACTTCGCCTTCCAATGCAGGCAGCATGAGTTCCATCGCCGGAGGGGGAGCTAAGATACCACACGCCTCTCGGCCAGAAAACCAAAACATAAAACAGAAGCAATACTACGACAAATTCAGTAAAGACTTTTAAAATGGTCCACATCAAGTTAAAAAAAAAAACCTTTAAAAAAGTATGCTCCAGCATCACTTCCTTTCTCATGAAATAACTGAATGTCTCCAGTATATTGAATGAGATTAAAAAGAAGAATCCGCCTACAATGCAGGAGACTCCGGTTTGATTCCTGGGTCGGGAAGATCCCTGGAGAAAGCATAGGCTACCCACTCCAGTATACTTGGGCTTCCCTTGTGGCTCAGCTGGTAAAGAATCCGCCTGCAACGTGGGAAACCTGGGTTCAATCCCTAGGTTGGGAAGATCCCCTGGATAAAGGAAAGGCTACCCACTCCAGTATTCTGGCCTGGAGAATTCCATGGACTGTATAGTCCATGGGGTCACAAAGAGTCGGTCACAACTGAGCGACTTTCACTTTCAAAAAGAAGTTAACCTGTGAACGCAAAGGCTCGCTTGCCATTTTCTGTAAAGGAAAGGTCTCCACCTGGCATTGGTCACTGGGGTTGGGGGACGACCCCCCTTCCAGTCTGCCTTGGGGATTTTCTCCAAGCAGGGGGTGTGGTCAGAGGTTTGCCTTCGGCGACGTCACTCCAGTTTAAGGAGGGAGATGACGTGGAGCAGACACTGAACTTGCAGGACATCTGTCTGGAAGAGCGAGCGGTTTCTCCTCCAGGCAACACACGTGTCTTTCCTTTACATCAGCAGCGGGTTTGGGTGCTGCAGCTTCCTGCTCTGCACAGCAGGAGGAATCAGTGCTAAAGGCCTGCCTGCACTGCTAGCGCCGGCCCGTGAAAGCGGGCACCGGTTCCTTCATTCTGTTGTCCCCCACAGGACCGAGGATGCTCCCTGCCGCACAGTAGTGCCCAGGAGTCTTGGGTGTAGAAACCTCACAGGACGGTGGTCCAGATCGCACAAGTGTGGCGGTGACTCCCCCAGCGTGTGCAGGGAAAGGCTGGTGAACCGCGAATGTACCTTCCTCCTGACGGACCCCCTGTGGCCCCAGCACCCATGCGGGGCTTGGTTCTGGCCTTCGTTTGCCTCCTTCCCGATCTTCGCCACCATCCCAGAGGCCAACGAGTCCTGAGGCACGGTGGCATTTTCTGAACTCGCTGAAGTCAGGGCCTGGCCATTGAAGTCTGGCCTGTCCCATTGAACAAACCACAGTCCTGGGGGGACAGGTTCTGCTTTTTGGGCCTTTGCTTTTGGTGGGGGCATTGGGAAGACTTCCTGACCCAGGGCTGGGGATGAGGAGATGATGGTTAGAACTCAGCACCCTGAACGCAGGCCTCTGCTTGGCCACCCTGGGGGAGGGGTGCGGGGAAACACAGATACAACAGGTGAGTCTGTGCTATCAGGGTGGGCTATCCACTCGGTGGGCGGGACTCCGAGCACCCTGGTTTGGGAAACGGAAAGGAGAGGTGCTGTGACATGGAGCACGACTGTGGAGGGCGCTGGCTGCCACGGGAGCCCCCAGCATGCTGACCCCTGCCTCACTCCCACTAAAGGCTGCTGCCCAGCCCGGCCCAGCCTGCAGGGGCTTCTGGCCTGACGCCTGGCAAGAAGCAACCCTAACCTCCGGAGCCCTGGAACTCCAGCCCACGTGGCAGTTCAGAGGAGGGAAGAAAAGCCGCAGCATGTGGACAGAAGCCAGGGCGGGGAGGCTCCAGCTGGCTCTGAGATGTCGCTGTTTGACCCCCAGGCCCTACAATTACTGTTAGCTCTCATCCTCATAGGTGCAGGACGCTGCAGAACTCATCGGAACAACAATTCTGGGATCACGCTGCGGGCTCACTGATGGGTTGGAGCCCACAGGACCCGGAGAGCAGAGGCCCCACCCTAGCGCCCAGGGAGACCGCGGAGGAGGCAGCTTCCTGCTGCTCTTGTCCATTCACCTCACCAGGAAAGCAGGTAACCCTGCCTCATGGGCCGCGGGCCAGGCTCGGGGCTGTACACTGGGCTGCACCCCCCAGAGCCCTCTCGGCCTACCTGCAGCCCCAGGGCGCCCACATCCAGCCAGGCAGGGCCTGAGCAGATGCCCCCCGCCAGGTCCTGCTGCCGCCCCCAGCCCAGGTATGTGAGGGCCAGCAGAGGTGGACATGAGCCATCTGCGGAGGCCTCTGCCTTTTCGGGGTGATGAAACGCCCACTGTCTGATGAGCCTTTACAGTCGGTCACACCCGTTCCCTCCCCACAGCTGGGAGGCGGCTGACCCCACATGCAAAGATTTCTTCTTTCCCTCCTGGACCAGATACGTCCGGACAGTCACATTCCGACTCGGTCTGGTCCTGGGGACACGGACATGCCTTTGTCAAAGAGCCAGCACAAGCTCACTGAGTCCTGGGCTAGAGCCTGGCCTGGCAGCCAGGAGAGGGCGGTCACACCTATCCTGGCCTGGCAGCCAGGAGAGGGCGGTCACACCTATCCTGGCCCACGGGTCCCTGATCTAGGCTAAGCCCTTCCCCCATCTGGGCCTCAGTTTCCCCTTTCAGAAAAGGTTTTAGGCACGAATATTTTCAAGAAATTTGTTTTTAAGAAAGTTGGTGAGACAAACTGAAATTCATCCACCAGGCACAGAGACTTCTACGAAACGCTGTTATTTACTATTTCAAAATCAAGTGTCTGAGTGATCTGTCCTTGTCACAGTCGATTAGAGACAAGGAGGACACAGGGAGCCTCAGCACAGGATGCCAAGCCCCAAGCGAAGGCAGGTTCCCAAACACTGGAACCCCGGTCCTGGTGGTGCACTGGCTGAGCCTGGTCAAGCTAGACAAGACCACACCAAACATGAGCCTTGAAAGCGCTGATAATGGAAAATAATCTCCAGACGTAATCATCTATTCCTACCGACAAAACTAGAACATTCACATTCCACAGAGCAGGCTTGATGGATTTTAAACACCTTCCCCTCCTTGGGCCAACAGCAAGTTGGGAACAGATTTCATGGAATTATGTGAATGGCATTCCCTTGTTCATTCATTTCATAGATATTTCCTGAGTCTGTACCCAGGTACCATGGGAGTTGCTGTGGGATTCTGTGATGACTGGCACAGATGGGACCTTGCCTTCACAGAGCTCACAGAGAAGAGAAGGGTGCTGTGGGCTCATGCAACAGTCTGCCTGAACAAGGGACTCTGCCCGGAGACTAAGAATCAAGAAGCAGCTGGCCAGCCACGAGGCAGGAGCGGTGGGCTGTCTCAATGAAGAGAACGTGGTGTGCTCGTTTTCTGTTGCTCTGTAACAAACGACCACAACCGTAGGCTTAAAACCGCACATCCACCCCATGGTGCCCATGGATGTGGAGTCCGAGCACTGCTGAGCTGGGCTCTCTGCTGGCCTCTTGGCCATCGAAGTGTCAGGGGACTGCACTTGCATCTGGAGGCCAAACTGGGGAAGAATTGCTTCCAGATCCAACTGTGTCCAAGCTCAGGCTGTGGAAGAACTTCCTTCCATGCTGCTCTGTGACTGAGGGCTCTAGTTCCTTGCTGGCTGGAGGCGGGGGCCTGCCACTGGGTCCTCCAGGAGGCCCCCACAGGCTTCTTCAACACAGTGGCCAGCCAGAGATGCTTTCTCTCTCATCTGCTAAGGTGAAGTCTTAGATAATGCAATGCAACCACACCAGAGGCTTCCCTGGTTGCTCTGTGGTGAAGAACCCGCCTGCCAATATAGGAGACTGGGCTCGATCCCGGGGTCAGGAAGAGCCCCTGGAGAAGGGAATGGCCACCGACTCCAGTATTCTTGCCTGGAGAATTTCATGGACAGAGGAGCCTGGTGGGCTATAGTCCATGGAGTTGCAAGAGTCAGACACGACTGAGCAATTAACACATATACACACAGTCCAGCAATCCCACTCTGGGCATATATTCATGCGCCCCAATGTTCATTGCAGCACTGTTCACAATAGCTAAGACACGGAAGCAGCCGAAATGTCCATCAACGGAGGAATGGACAAAGATGTGGTGTGCAGCCATAAAAAAAGAATAAAATAACGCCACTTGCAGCAACATGGACGGACCTAGAGAGTATGTGAAGTAAGTCAGAAAGAGAAAGACAAATACTGTATGAAATCACTCACAGATGGAATCTGATTTTTAAAAATCATACAAATGGACTAATTCACAAAACAGAAACAGACTTACAGATATCAAAAGCAAACTTCCGGTCACCAAAGAGGAGATGTGGGGGGAGGATGAATCAGGAGGCTGGGATGGACACAAACACGCTGCTGCACACAGGACAGACAACCAACAAGGACCTACTGTGTCGCACAGGGAGCTCTGCTCAGTGCTCTGTGATAACCCATAGGAGAAAAGAGTCTAAAAAAGAATTAACAAACATATATGTGTAACTGAATCACTTTGCTGTACATCTGAAACTAACACAACATTGGAACTCAACTATGCTCCAGTTAAAAAATGAAAAAACAAATTGGTACCATAACTCAAAAAAAAAAAAATAAATAAAGACAAATACTTCTCTAAGTATAAAATAATCTTCTGAAGAACATGCTCTCCAGAGAATATCAACATCTCTCCAGGAGGGGAGCCAGGTGGCTGCGGGACAGGAGTTTGAGGAAGACTGGGAACATTTTGAATTTTGAACCGTGTGAACAATCTGCCTTACAAATAGCTGTGAAAAGAAGGGAAACAAAAAGCAAAGGAGAAAAGGAAAGATATACCCATTTGAATGCAGAGTTCCAAAGAATAGCAAGGAGGGATAAGAAAGCCTTCCTCAGCAATCAGTGCAAAGAAATAGAGGAAAACAATAGAATGGGAAAGACTAAAGATCCTTCAAGAAAATTAGAGATACCAACGGAACATTTCATGAAAAGATGGGCTCAATAAAGGACAGAAATGGTAGGGACCTAACAGAAGCAGAAGATATTAAGAAAAGGTGGCAAGAATACACAGAAGAACTGTACAAAAAAGATCTTCACGACCCAGATAATCACAATGATGTGATCACTCATCTAGAGCCAGACATCCTGGAATGTGAAGTCAAGTGGGCCTTAGGAAGCATCACTATGAACAAAGTTAGTGGAGGTGATGGAATTCCAGTGGAGCTATTTCAAATCCTGAAGGATGATGCTGTGAAAGTGCTGCACTCAATATGCCAGCAAATTTGGAAAATTCAGCAGTGACCACAGGACTGGAAAAGGTCAGTTTTCATTCCAATCCCAAAGAAAGGCAATGCCAAAGAATGCTCAAACTACCGCACAATTGCACTCATCTCACATGCTAGTAAAGTAATGTTCAAAATTCTCCAAGCCAGGCTTCAGCAATGCATGAACCATAAACTTCCAGATGTTCAAGCTGGTTTTAGAAAAGGCAGAGGAACCAGAGATCAAATTGCCAACATCCGCTGGATCATCGAAAAAGCAAGACAGTTCCAGAAAAACATCTATGCCAAACCCTTTGACTGTGTGGATCACAATAAACTGTGGAAAATTCTTCAAGAGATGGGAATACCAGACCACCTGACCTGCTTCTTGAGAAACCTGTAAGCAGGTCAGGAAGCAACAGTTAGAACTGGACATGGAACAACAGACTGGTTCCAAATAGGAAAAGGAGTACGTCAAGGCTGTATATTGTCACTTATTTAACTTCTATGCAGAGTACATCATGAGAAATGCTGGGCTGGAAGAAGAACAAGCTGGAATCAAGACTGCCGGGAGAAATATCAATCACCTCAGATATGCAGATGACACCACCCTTATGGCAGAAAGCGAAGAGGAACTAAAAAGCTTCTTGAGGAAAGTGAAAGAGTTGGCTTAAAGCTCAACATTCAGAAAATGAAGATCATGGCATCCGGTCCCATCACTTCATGGGAAATAGATGGGGAAACAGTGTCAGACTTTATTTTTCTGGGCTCCAAAATCACTGCAGATGGTGATTGCAGCCATGAAATTAAAAGACGCTTACTCCTTGGAAGGAAAGTTATGACCAACCTAGACAGCATATTCAAAAGCAGAGACATTACTTTGCCAACAAAGGTCTGTCTAGTCAAGGCTATGGTTTTTCCAGTGGTCATATATGGATGTGAAACTTGTACTATAAAGAAAGCTGAGCACCAAAGAATTGATGCTTTGAACTGTGGTGTTGGAGAAGATTCTTGAGAGTCCCTTGGACTGCAAGGAGATCCAACCAGTCCATTCTAAAGGAGATCAGTCCTGAGTGTTGGGAGGACCGATGTTGAAGCTGAAACTCCAATACTTTGGCTACCTGATGTGAAGAACTGACTCATTTGAAAAGACCCTGATGCTGGGAAAGATTGAGGGCAGGAGGAGAAGGGGATGACGGAGCATGAGATGGTTGGATGGCACCACTGACTCGATGGACATGGGTTTGGGTGGACTCTGGGAGTTGGTGATGGACAGACAGGCCTAGCGTGCTGTGGTTCATGGGGTTGCAAAGAGTCGGACACAACTAAGTTACTGAACTGAACTGAACATTCTGCAATGAAGAAATAAATTCATTCATTTTTGAAAAGCAAGCCCTCCAGAAACAATATGAAGAAAGGATTAGGAAGAAACCCTGGTCACTGTGGGAGATAGATTAGGGGCCAAAGAGGGAAAGGGTTTAATAATCCAAAGAACAGTGGAGGCCTGGTGGCCCAGTGGCTAAGACTCTGGGCTCCCAATGCAGGGGGCCTGGGTTCCATCCCTGGTCAGGGAACTAGTTTCCACTTGCTGGAACTAAGAGTGGGCACAATCAAAGACAAAACACATTAAAACAACAACAGCGGAGGTGACTATGGAGGTGACGGTGAGGTGTGGAATCTCTCTGGTGTTGAGCCTCTGCCAGACTTCGTGAACCCCCTGCCTCACTTCTTGGCTCCCCTGGCCCTACAGACATGGTCTCAAGCACCAGGCACTCTTGGACTCCAAGAACTCGGCTGCCCCTAAAGGAAAGGCAATGGGTCCCTGACATGTAGCGCCCACCTGCTTTCAATAATCCCGATACAAAGCACTAATTTCTCTTTTTTTAATATATTTGGTGGTCACTTCAAAGAGCATTACATTAGACCAAAAAAAAAAAGGGAAAAAGGCAACATTAACAGAGAACCCTGGCGGGTTGTGATTGCATCTTTTTCCCCGAACACTGCTCCCTGCCTCCTCTCTGTGCTCTGAATTACCCATCCAGTCCCTGCGTAGCTAAATAATAATAATTACCATACAAATGAATATGCATATAAGCAAGAAAGCCTGTTTATTTTGGATGAGGGTTTGTTTTGTTTCTCAACAAACAGAGCACATAATTAGGCGCCTTACCTCTTCCTCTTGAAATTCTGTCTCCACTGGGAAGAGATGAAAAAGGTACTGGATGCCCCTGGAAGCTCAGAAGAAATTTTAAAACAAATTAAAGGAGATATTTCTTTACTTGGCAGGTAACAATGGCCTGGACATGATCGGAATCAGAATGTCAGGCTAGAAGGAGCTCTAGAGCGCAAGTCTGAGCCCAGTGGAGACACAGAGGCGGACGAAGGTGAGGTACTCGCTGGAGAGACACAGCCGAGGGATGATCAGACAAGAACAGAGGGGCCAAAAACATCTTGGTTCAGGGGCTGACTGTGGGGACGCTGGGCAAGACCCTGAAAGCCTTAAGATGCTGCATCCCTAAAACATGGACGATGACAGCCCCGCCTCTACTGGGCTGCTGCACAGATTAAACAAGGTCATGAACACGGCCCTCAGTCCTAGACCCCCAGTCAGTGGTCACCATCAACAGTGTAATAAGCACAGCCTGTCTGCACCGTGTCCTCACGGTGAGGCGCAGGGGACCAGGCGCCAGACCGGCCTCCCAAGCCTTTGTTTGGAGTCCAGACAACAACTGCCACCATTACCAAAACAGCAATGATAATGATAGTTATCTTCCACCTATTATATCTTTTTGCCTTTTCATACTGTTCGTGGGGTTCTCGCTGCAACAACTGGACTGATTTGCCATTCCCTCCTCCAGTGGGCCACTTTTTCCAGAACTCCTCACTATGACCTGTCTGTCCCGGGTAGCCCTGCATGGCGTGGCTCAGGGATTCACTGAGTTACACAAGCCTCTTTGCCACGACAATGCTGTGATCCTGAATATTCATGTGAGGGACTGAGGCGGAAGCTGCAGGTCCAATACTTTGGCCACCTGATGCGAAGAGCTGACTCCCTGGAAAAGAGCCTGATGCTGGGAAAGGTTGAGGGCAGGAGGAGAAGGGCCAACAGAGGATGAGATGGGTGGATGGCATCACCGACTCGATGGACATGAATCTGAGCAAACTCCGGGAGACACTGAAGGAACAGGGAAGCCTGGCGTGCTGCAGTCCATGGGGTCGCAAAGAGTGGGACAAGACTTAGCGAGTGAACAACAAGAACGATAATTAATAAGACAAATAGTTTTAATTCAACCAAGTGTTCAACATAATGCACAATAGAGTCGTATAGTACAACATAAATAGTAGTAGTATCACTTATGATATGATTAATTAATAATAGTCATAAGTGTTCTGACCACTTTGATAACGATGTAGCTGCTGGGGAGGACTTGAGATGCCTGGTCTCATGCTTTGTCCACGCTGCAGCTGTGCAGCCAGGCTTGCATAAGCTCAAGAAAGGCTTATAGGAGTTAAATGTATGTTTAGAGACTATTCTAGATCACCAAGGGCAAGTGGGATGCCCAGCTAAAATCACAGAGTGCCATCGTGTTTTCCCCAGAAACAATGACTCGGTAACTTACAGAGATGAAAAAAGCTTTACACAGACAATCATATGATTGTCTGGCTCCCGTGTCTGGACTGTGGCTGGATCTTTGTGTCACGGGTTCCAGGGGGTTTAACTCACCAGTGAGACTCACCCAACCATCCAACCTCCTGATTCCACGCCTCTGAAGTCTAGGCTGAACGCTTACACCCTGGAAACAGTCACTTAGATAAGTAACTTTCACAAATTAAGACTTTTGAATGTTTTGAGGTTGGGAAGGCTGGCGTCTCTGGGGGTCACTCGGCGTCCAGATCCCCGGCCTTCCGGTCAGTCGGTTCAAGGTCGTCGACAGCATGACAGTGGCTGCTCCCTCTCTTTCCTTCCTCCCAGCACGCCTCCCCCCGCCCTTGGCCTTCTGCACAGCTCAGGGGTCTGGGCTGCGGAGGGTCCCCCAGGGGCCTCCCTCCCTTCTCCTAGACACACCTCTCTTCTGGGTGTCTGCTGGGCCCTCTTTCCGGAAGCGTGTCCTCCCAGGCACCCATCTCTAGCTAACATCCAACCTCACGGCTCGTCTGCTTTGTCATCTGTCTCCCCACAGCTAGAGTCTGTGCTCCTTGAGGGCAGGCCTTTCACTCTTTGGCTCACAGTCTTGGCATTTGGTGCACACGGGAATAAGTGGATGAACAAACAAGTGCCCGTAGGAAACTCCAGCACCAACCACGGAGCCACGTCCACCGGGACTTCAGTTCGGCAGGGGTGTAGCTGTGGCTCCCGAGCAAGTCCCAGGAACTGGGGCAGGAACTGAAGGCGTGCTCCCCGCCCATGTGTTCATGGCCACAGCCAGTCAGGCAGATATTCTGCTGCCAGGGGCTTTTGGCACGTGGAATCTGCTGATCGGCCACGCTGTGTCCAGATGTGCTTTTATTTTATTTGTTTTGGTCATGGTGCATGGTATATAGGCTCCTAGTTCCCTGACCAGGCGTCGAATTCAAGCATCCTGGAATGCTTTCATACATTGGAAGCGTGGAGACTTAACCACTGGGCCACCAGGACAGCCCCCCAGCTAGGCTTTTAAATAGCCCTCATGGACGTAAATTGGTGCAACCATTGTGGAAAACAATATGGAGGCTTCTCAAAAAACTAAAACTAGAAGTACTAAGTGACCCAGTATTTCCACTCCTGGATATGCATCCAAAAAACCCCCAAACACTAATTTGAAAAGATGCGTACACCCCAAAGCTGATAGCAGCATTATTTACAATTGCAAAGACAGGTAAACAATCTAAGTGTCCCTCCACAGATGAGTGGATAAAGAAGATACGGTGCGTGTATGCAATGCAATATCACTCAGCCATAAAAAAGAGAGAAATCTGCAGCAACATGAATGACTTGGAGGGCATTATGCTAAGTGAAATAAGTCAGACAGAGAAAGACAAATTCTGTATCATATCACTTATGCTGCTGCTGCTGCCAAGTCGCTTCCGTCGTGTCCAACTCTGTGCGACCCCACAGACGGGGCCCACCAGGCTCCCCAGTCCCTGGGATTCTCCAGGCAAGAACACTGGAGTGGGTTGCCATTTCCTTCTCCAATGCATGAAAGTGAAAAGTGAAAGTGAAATCACTCAGTCGTGTCCGACTCTTAGCGACCCCATGGACTGCAGCCTACCAGGCTCCTCCATCCATGGGATTTTCTAGGCAAGAGCATTGGAGTGGGGTGCCACCACCTTCTCCGTGATATCACTTATATGTGGAGTCTAAAAAAATGTAACAAACTAGTGAACGTAACGATGAAGAAACTGAGAACAAACTAGTGGTTACCACTGGGAAGAGAGGAGGGGAGAGGGACAAGACAGGGTAGGGGATAAGGAGGCACAAACAATCATTTATAAAATAAGCTACACAAGATACATTGTACAGCATAGTCAGTCAGTCAGTCAGTCAGTTCAGTCGCTCAGTCGTGTCCGACTCTGCAACCCCATGAACTGCAGCACGCCAGGCCTCCCTGTCCATCACCAACTCCCAGAGTTCCTCAAACTCACATCCATTGAGTCGGTGATGCCATCCAACCATCTCACCCTCTGTCATCCCCTTCTCCTCCTGCCCTCAATCTTTCAGGGTCTTTTCAAATGAGTCAGTTCTTCGCATGAGGTGGCCAAAGTACTGGAGTTTCAGCTTCAACATCAGTCCTTCCAATGAACACCCAGGACTGATCTCCTTTAGGATGGACTGGTTGGATCTCCTTGCAGTCCAAGGGACTCTCAAGAGTCTTCTCCAACACCACAGTTCAAAAGCATCAATTCTTCAGCATTCAGCTTTCTTTATAGTCCAACTCTCACATTCATACATGACCACTGGAAAAACCATAGCCTTGACTAGACGGACTTTGTTGGCAAAAATGTCTCTGATTTTTAATATGCTATCTAGGTTGGTCATAACTTTCCTTCCAAGGAGTAAGCATCTTTTAATTTCATGGCTGCAGTCACCATCTGCAGTGATTTTGGAGCCCAGAAAAATAAAGTCTGACACTGTTTCCACTGTTTCCCCATCTATTTACCATAAAGTGATGGGACCAAATGCCATGATCTTAGTTTTCTGAATGTTGGGCTTTAAGCCAACTTTTTCACACTCCTCTTTCACTTTCATCAAGAGGCTCTTTAGTTCTTCACTTTCTGCCACAAGGGTGGTGTCATCTGCATATCTAAGGTTATTGATATTTCTCCTAGCAATCTTGATTCCAGTTTGTGCTTCTTCCAGCTCAGTGTTTCTCATGATGTACTCTGCATATAAGTTAAATAAGCAGGGTGACAATATACAGCCTTGACATACTCCTTTTCCTATTTGGAATCAGTCTGTTGTTCCATGTCCAGTTCTAACTGTTGCTTCCTGACCTGCATATAGGTTTCTCAAGAGGCAGGTCAGATGGTCTGGTATTCCCGTCTCTTTCAGAATTTTCCACAGTTTATTATGATCCACACAGTCAAAGGCTTTGGCATAGTCAATAAGGTAGAAATAGATGTTTTTCTGGAACTGTCTTGCTTTTTTGATGATCCAGCGGATGTTGGCAATTTGATCTCTGGTTCCTCTGCCTTTTCTAAAACTCCCCTGGGCCTGTGTTTGTGGCCCCATCACAAGCCTTCTCAGTCAAACTTGCTTTGGTCACGTGAGACTCTGTCTCCAGTGACAGGTGGTGGGCCCAGGGGACCACCAAGCTCATGGGGGACTGAGGAGGAAGATGTGCTGGGGAAGGGGGTAGGGTCCCAGCGGGAAGGACAATGCAATCTCTGCGGTGGGCGCTCAACTAGAGTGGGTGGAATCAAGCCGGGGGACTTGGGAGCTGGGTCACAACGAGGGAACTTGGTTACCATGAAAGTCTATGGTTAAGTGGGCTTTCTCCTAATATTGCTGGAAGGTGGAAGTTTGCTTTTTACTTAGAACTGAAGAGACAGAGCAGAAGTGTTTTTATCATCATGTTAAAGTACGAGTTAGGACACGGATTGGCAAACTACAGCCTGCTGCCTGTTTTTATAAATAAAGTTTTATTGGAACAAACCATACCCTTTCATTTGTATATCATATATGGCTGCTTTCACATGACATCAGAGTTGAGTAATTGCAACAGAGACTATATGGTCTGCAAAGGCTAAAATATTTACTTATCTGGCCTGTGTCTTCCCCCTGATGTAGACTGGCCTCCGATCTCTGGGCACCTGCCTATTCCTGGGCGGTGGAAGACCACCCACTCACAGGGAACAGTTTGAAGTCAGAGGAAATCCGCCTGTTCAGACCAGACTTTGAAACTCAAACTGCAGGTAACTTGCGGCTGTCTCGTGATTTAGACCCACAAGGCCGAGGACCATGCAGAGCAAGGCTGTGAAACTGCCACTCCTTCACCAGTGCCCCGGGAGGAGCCCAGTGTCTTAGCAGACGTGGGCCTCGCCATCACTTAAGCAGTGTGTGCACATGTGTGCCTGTGTGTACACAAGTGCATGCGTACGTCTTTTAAAAATACATGCACATATTTTAAAAAGCATACGGGTTCTGGTTCTGGGCAAGGAGGAGAAAACCATCCCCACCCTGTCACCTCCACTGACAGCAGCTATAACGCATGGATGGAATGCAAGGGGGCGCTCCTTGAGGACTCAGGAAGTATATTGTAATAGGGGAACTGGGGAAGAAGACCAGATTGCAAGATCCCACAAAACCAGTACCCCTGGCCTGGTCTCTCCAGGTGGCCTGAAACCTGAGTTGAGCCATAGGGAGGGACAGAGACGGGCCGGGAGCCCCTCTTTCTGGCTTGAGCAATACGAAAGGGGACTCCTGAGATGCAGAGAGAGTGGGGGAAACCTCCCTGTGCTTTCTTCTTTTCTGCTTCTTTGCTCCTGCCTTGAGGCCTTCCTGCTACAGTCACAGTGACCAGGGGGCTGCAGGGGCCTCAAACTCCATAGCACAGGGGCCCCCTCCTCTCCAGGCCCAGAGGACGCTGCAAAGCCCCACGAGTCTCCCCTCACTGTCCTCCTAGCCCTTGGCTCTGACAGAGCCCGGTAGATCAAGGCCCAGCTTTCTGACCGAGAGGCCAAATAAAGGAAAACCAGGGAACCGGAGGTCACCAGGAAGACAGCAGAGGGAGCACGCAGGAAAGCGATGACACGGTCGTTTATGGACTCCTGGTCACTTCCGAGCTGCACACACACAGGTCCAACCCCAGCCTTCCAGCCTCCCTGAGAAATCAGCCATAGCACAGACCAGTGCCCAGACCCCTCCGAGTGGCATCCACACGGCACAGAGCAGGAGAGACCCGCACAACGTCGAAAAGGCTTGAGAGCTGAGGTGGAAACCACAGCCCAGAGAAGGTGGCTAGAACTCGAGACTGGAGCCCAACTGGGCCAGTCATTTGCTAAGACAAAAATATCAATGTTTGCCATGGAATTCAAGCAGGACTCAGAGCCTCAGAGCAATATTTTGAACATCCAGGATACAAAATTACTAAGGACAGGGCTTCCCTGGTAGCTCAGTGGTAAAGAATCTGCCTGCTAATACAGGAGACACAGGTTTGACCCCTGGTCCAGGAGGATCCCACATGCCATGGGGCAGCTGGGTCTGGGAGCCAAAAGCACGAAGCCTGTGCTCTGGAGTCTGTTCACCACGGCAGGAGAAGTCACCACAGTGAGAAGGGCGTGAACCGCAGCTGGAGGGTGGCCTCCACTTGCTGCAAGTAGAGAAAAGCTCACGAAGCAGCAAGGACCCAGCCCAGCCATAAATAAATAAACAAAGAATTTTAAAAATTACTAAGCACAGGGAGAACCAGGAAAATTTCATCTCATGTGGGAAAAGATATCAGACACCACTACCAACATGATTCCAGTGTTAGAATTATCAGACAAGACATGAAAGCAGCTATTATTAAAACAAGTGCAACAACAGAGCTCCAAGTAAATGAATGGACACATTGTAAGTCTCAGCCAAGAAACTGAAGGAAGAGAGAAGAACCAACTGGAGTTTTCAGAACTGAAAAATACAATAATCAAAATTTAAAACTCAGTGGATGAGCTCAAGAGTAGAATTCAGATGAGAGAGAAGAGATTTAATGAGCCCGAAGCTAGTTCAATACAAATGATGAAATCATATCAACAGAGAGGAAAAAAAGAACAGAGCTTTAGTGAGGGAACATGAGGGAACACCAACAGTCTGACCTGACCTTCATGCCACTGGGGTCTCAGAAGGAGCCAGGAGAAAGAGAATGGTGTGGGAAATTATGTGGGGAAGACATGGCTGGAAACTTCCCAAGCTTGAAGAAAAACGTCAACCTACGAATTCAAGGAATTCAGCAAACCCTGCAAAGAATAGTCCTCCAAAATCCACACCCAGACGTATCATAGTTAAACTTCTGAAAGTTAAAGAAAACAATCTTTAAAGCAGCAAGAGAGAAAAGATGCATTATTTATAAGAGTTCTAATGACTATAGATTTTCACCAGAAACGACGGTGCTAAAATGGAACATTTATAAAGTGCTGAAAGAAAAAATTGGTGATCTAGGATTCTGAATCCAGGAAAAAATATCCTTCAGGAATGAAGGCAAAATAAAGACATTCTCAGGATCTCACTGACGGTTCAGTGGTTAAGACTCCGTGCTTCCACTGCAGGGGGCTGGGAACTAAAATTCCACACGCTGGGGGGCTCAGTCAAAAAATAAAAATAAATTTTAAAAAATGAATAAAGATGTTCTTAGATGAAAGAAAAGCCTACTCTAGAAGAATTGCTCAAAGAAGTTTTTCAGACAGAAAGGGACACTTGGAACATTAGGAATGGAGAACAAGAGAAATGGTAAATACCTGGATAAATACAACAAACGATTCTCTTGAGTTTTTAAAACATGTTTGATGACTGAGAGCAAAAATGGTAACATCTGCCTGAAGGGATCTTGGTGCATATAGATGCAATACACACGACAGCTACACTAAGAGGGAAGAGATCTACATTGTATGTTCTACCTGAAACGGTAAAACCGACTCGAAATAGACTGGAAATCTAAGTCTGTATATTGTAATCACCAGGTCATTCACTTAAAAAAGAAAAAAAGAGAGATATAGTAAAAAAAAAAAAAAAAAAAACAAGCAAAAAATTAAAATGGAATACTAAAAAAAAATTCCAACAATTGATAAATTGGATGAAGATGAAACATGTATTTTTTATGAACCGCAAGGTCACAATCCCTCGGCCCACCTGCCCACGCCCCAGGAGGGCAACCTCCACCAAGGGCCTCTCTGGGACCCCTGCGCTCTGACGTCATGGGGTCTGGCGGAAGAGGACTAGCCAGGGAGCAGGGGATGGAGTGAGCGTTGGGCCCCAGCTCTGCCTCTGCCCCCGCAGGTCCAGGCCCCCAGTCCTGCACAGCTTCGACCCTGTGGGCGATCCAGCTTATCCCTGCAGGGCCTGAAGGCTCCCCAGGCGCCTCCCTGTTGCTTTTCCTCCATCCCAGGTGAAGCCCACGTGCACAGTCTGACCTTCGCCAGACTTCAGAGCTGCACCCTTCTCTGCAGGTCATCTCTGCTCTGGGACATGAACACGCGGACCCGACCTCTGACCCTCCTTCATCTGGTGACAGAGCCCTGCTCCCTGGAGCCCCCCAGCCCCCACCACCCAGCTCCACACACAGCTTCTCACCCTCCTGACGCAGTCCTCTTCCTTCAGGCGCTCCTGCATCAGTCTGATGAGCAGCATGTCGGGTACCATCTAAAGGAAAGATGACACGGAATGAGGGCCTGCCCCCCCCCGACCCCCCGTGTGGGGCTCAAGGGGACACAGAGCTGTCAGGCCAGTGGGCTCTGCTAAGGCCCGAGGACCTGGCCCTGTGGCCATGAAGCTTCTCCAGATCCCTGACCAGGGCCCTGTGGCCTCTGTGAAGTCCAGGGCCAACCTGTGGCCCCAGGGTGGTCCAGACTCCTTGAGAGCCCCCCTATCCCACGCATGTGCATCCACCTCCACTCGCTTGCTTCTCCGGCACCCCGCCCCAGCCCAGATGCTCTCCCCCACCCCCACCTGGGTGACTCCTGGCTCCCCAAGTGCCGCTGCCTACAGGCAGCCCTCCCTGACTCTTCCCCGAGCTGGGCTGGGGGCTGCCATGATCCTCCATGGCAAACTCTGTTACTGTGCTAACCATGTGGACTTCCAGGGGCCTGTGCACACATCTGTCTCCCGAGAGAGCTTCAGAGTTCCTGGATGAAGGGGACTGAGTCTTCCTCTCTTTGGCCACCAGACACCAACGTGCAGGAGGGAGCCAGTCCTGCCCGTGTCTTCCCATCCCCACGTCCTGTGAAGCGGGCCCTGGTGTTCTGCGGTGTTTGTCCCACGGAGATGGGCCAACGCTAGAAAGGAGGGCTTTCTCCCTCGGAGAGCTGGCTGTGACGTGCTGACCCGCACCCCTTCCCGCCTGCACCAGCACAGCGTCAGGGGTGGAGGAAGCCCTGCTGACTGATGACCTAATGGCACATCATGGTCCTTAATCCACTCAGGAAGTAGTGCGCCTGCAGCAGCTTCCGCCGAGTGCGTGCTGGCTGCCAGGCTGCGGCCCACGTTTGCAGCTCCATGCAGTCGGTACTACTGTCATCCTCCTTCTACGGTTGGGGAAGTTGGGCCTCAGAGAGGTTAGGCCACCTCCCAGGGCTACACAGCCAGGTAGGAGCAGAGGTGGGGCCTGAACCTGATCAGGCAAGGCTCGGGGAGGATGGGCCAGTGCAGGGTGACGCTCAGAGCGGCCTTCCTTCCGTTTCCTCTCTTCTCAGCAGCCTCTCTCTTGGACCAGAACTGACGTCCCATTTTTCACAAGGTCTGTTCTTTCTAACAAAGCCTCCCACACCCCAGAGCCAATGCCCCTGGAAAACTCACTCCCGGGTGTCCCCATGACCCCGGTCACTAAAAGCTGGTGCTTCTCCCCAAACTCCCAAACACTGGGCCAGCCCCAGTGCGTACCTCCCAAGCTGCCTCAGGGCTGACTGGTCTCTGGGAGGGGCTGGACTTCTGCCAGGTGCAGGGGAGGGGCCTTGGGACCAGGGCCGGGGCACCCGGCTGTGGGGCAAGGGCCAGAGGAGACCTATCTTACGCACCCTGTGCCAAGCCGGGGACCCAGGCGGGACAGTGGGGACAAGCACCTTGCCCTGATTTCCCCGAGGATCCTTGGCAACATTTCAGTGATGCTGGAGAAAAGTCTGGATCTCTCATTCTAGACCCAGCGTTCAGAGTGACCAGAGCCTGCCTCGGGAACGCTACCGAGTCTGCCTGGAGTGCTGCAGGGACACCTGAAGGGACACAGCGCTGGGATGTCACAGAGCCACTGGGATGGGTCAGGGGACTGCGCGGGGCTGTTGGCTTACATGTGGACGTTAATAAGTGCCCGTGCACGTGGAGAACACGTCCACACCTCACTCTCATTGGGGCCTAGGAGCAAGGGTCAGGAAAACAGACGGCGCCCGGCCCCTTTAACCACTGACGTTTGCCATGTTTATCTGTGCGAGTGAACAGTTCAGTCAGTTTGCACACAAGAGCAATTCTGAGGTAATGAATGGGGTACTGGACGTGCAGAGAGGACCTTGGAGGTGAGGGGACAATCCTCTCAGGGGCTTGCAGTCTCCTGGATTCTCCAGGAGTGCCCTGACCTGCCATGTCCTTGAGCTGTTTGAATGGGTTCCCAACAAGAGCAGGCTGGGCTTGGGCAGATGGAGGTGGTGATGAAGGACGCCCCAGGAACCAGCCCACAGGGGAGGGTCAGGGGCCAGAGCGGGAGGGGGAGGAAGGTCGTGAGTAGTGATCCAGGAGGTTCTCTGGATTTGGGAGGACGTTCCCAGGGAGAACCTTGGGAGACCACTGGACTGGCTGGGGACTCAGATGCTCTCCATTTGGGCCTTGACCACCCACTGAGGACCCTGGCCAGCACCTTCAAAGCTTTGAGTCTCGCTTTCCGAGTCTGTAAATGAGATGCAGACAAAGTCCTTCAGCGTTGCCGTGAGGATTAAGTGAGGTGGGACATGTGGCTGCTGGTGTGTGTGTGGCCCCCAGCAAGGGCTCGGTGCTGTGGCAATCGTTACCCTGGGGTACCCTTAATAAACCCAGGACGTAAGTGAAATCATCAGGGGCAGGAACTTTGCTTTCCACTGGATCCAAAGCTGAGAGGATGTAAGAGCTGAAGCGGTAGCAACCACTTTGCAGGCACAAGGGGCGTATAAGGGAAGAAAACCAGCACAAGAGGAGAGAGACACCAGGTTTCTCAGCCCCAGAATGGCTTTTCCAGGATGTTGAATTAGAAGAGGAAGAGCAGGCCTTGAAAGTCATGGGGCCACTTCTACAAAGTGGACAGCAAAAGCAGGAGCAGGAGAGAGAATGAATGAATGAGTGACACATAGAGAAAAGAGCAGGCCAGAGGCTAGCCAACATCCAGCCCGTTTCAGTATCTCCTAAGACCTCTGTGTCCTTACATCTGCCCTGTCCTGCTTAAGCCAGCAGTTCTCAACCTGAACCCACATCCTGGAAGAGCTTGTTAACGCACAGATCACTGGCCCCGCCCCAGGGTTCTGACTCCACAGGTCTGGGGTGAGGCTGGGAATCTGCATTTTGAACAGGTTTTCAGGTGATGCTGAGGATACTGGTCCAGGGACCACACCTGGAGAACCACTGGCTTAAAAAAACTCCAGCATCCAAGAGCCCCACGGTACGTGGAAGAAGTTGCTGGAGAGGGACCTGTCCTGCTGGTGCCCATGTTGCCCCAACTAGAGCCCCCCCAGGCCTGGCGAGCGGAATGGGGAGGAGCACTGCCCCTCCCCTCCACGTGGTCCCTATCCTTTCCTGTCCCCGGGTGTCCCTGCCGACCCCAGAAACGGCGATTTCCACCCCATGATTCCTCCCCTTCCCTGCCATCACCCATTCAGGAGGCAGCATTCAAACAGGTTCTGGGACACGGGGGATGGGGGGGTGCAAGCCCATCAAAGAACACAGGTTGAAAGGCGACAGGTCCGGGTGGAGCGTGGTGCCCCCCACGGTCTGCACGGCGGGGGACAGGCTGGTGACTTTGAGCTCAGCCCCTCTCGGGTGCCCCCCACCGCTGCCTGCCTCAGTGCTGTCTCGGTACCAGCTTTGATGTGTCACGTCAGTGGCGGGGGCTTCCCGGGGGCCGCTGCTCGGAGCCCTGCCAAACTGTCTTTTCGACAATCAGGCTCCCTCCTTCCCGAGCTCTGCCACACTCTCCCACCCCAGTCCCCAAAGTGTGGCTTTTGGGGAGAATCAGGGACAAACTGGATGGAGCCCAGTGCAGGCCCTGCTGCTCACCGAGAAGGTCAGCACAGGTGCAGGCCCCCGGCCCTTGTCTCCCCATGCAGGGGCAACGCAACAGCCAGCTGGCCAGGCCCCTTGCCATAAAGGGCAGAATCAGCTGTGTGGCTCCAGTGTGGGCCTTTCTTCTCCTCCCAACACCCAGGCCCGGGACAGAACTGCTGGCTGGGAGCCTCGCAGGTGCTGCCCCTGTCCCGACGGGGCAGCCCTTGGTGTGGCTGCTCAAGCCCTGTCTGTCCCCGGGCACCTCACTGAACTTCTCAAGCCCGAGCTTCCTCCCCCCGGATGACAGGAGCCTGAGTCGTCTCACCACCAGGCCCCGCGCTCAGGGCCCCTGATGTCCCCACGTCACCCTTGGGCGGATGCTTGCTCAGGAGTTGTGGGTGTCCCGAGCGAGGGTATGAACTTCCGTCTGGAGCAGAGCGGGGAGGGGAAGGGTTGAGGCTCCTGGTCAGCCTGATGGCACCCCCTCGCCTCTGAAGGGGCTGCTTCTGGGGGAGGAAAGGCCTATACTTGGATTGGAACTCAATTAAGACTTGATCAGAGAATCCTTTAAAGACAACTCTCCTTTTCAAAGTTTCTGCCGCTTCTCGGGGCTGTCAGAACAGGTTTCCGTGGCAGAGACTCTCCTAGTTCAAGCTTCCGAAACAGTGACAGGAGATGGGGAGGCGGGGTGGGGAAGCAGGGGCCTGAGCTTTGAAGGGAGCTCACAGACCCCGGCACGGGGCAGCCGACAGCCTCACAGAGGGAGGGGGCCAGAAGGGAGACCCGAGGGTGGGAACAGCCAGCGAACTTGAAAGGAACCACAGTGACTGGTCCTCGGGTTCCTCTGCCCCCATCCTGGGCTGTAACTTCCTCCACCACCCCAAATCTTCCCAGAGGACCGTTCCGCACCACCTCCTCGAGGGGCAGACAGAGAAGGGCCGAGTGCACAGGGAGTAGCCAGGAGGCAGGTGGGATGGTGGGGTGGGGTCGGGGACGGGGACTAGACCACCCCAGAGGACTGGGAGCCAGGACTGAGGGGAGATCCTGGGAACCTCTGCAAGGGACCACACTCTGTGTGGGCATTGGCAGGCTGAGGGCACAAGTCCCATGATTTGGATGTTATTAAATGGTGATGGCACCTGGGCACTTGGGTGCATCAGGCTCCATCAGGCTCTTGATTTGTAAATGAGACTGAAGGGAGGAGCTAAACAGAACTAAAGTTAGGAATAACCCAGCTTTGGCACGTTCTGGCTGGGCTGGCCTTCAGAGTGTGGGTCGTTTCATCACACAACAAACACAGGCTGGTCTGCTCCTTATGCAAGAGTCGCGTTCCAAAAGAAACCTCGATTTAGCAATCACTGCGCTGTACACGGAGAAGGCAATGGCTCCCCACACCAGTACTCTTGCCAGAGGAGCCTGGAAGGCTGCAGTCCATGGGGTCGCTGAGGGTCGGACACGACTGAGCGACTTCACTTTCACTTTTCACTTTCATGCACTGGAGAAGGAAGTGGCAACCCACTCCAGTGTTCTTGCCTGGAGAATCCCAGGGACGGGGGAGCCTGGTGGGCTGCCGTCTATGGGGTCACACAGAGTCGGACACGACTGAAGTGACGCAGCAGCAGCAGCAGCAGTGCTGTGCAAGTAATGACTGCCATGAGAAAAGATGGGTGGTGTGTGGGGCGGGCTCCCAGCTGACCAGACGAGGATTCCCCAGGGAGGGTGACTGACTCCAGATGCCCGGCCCCACATCCAGAGATCCAGACTAAGGGAGTCCCACAGGTGCCAGGTGAGTAACCCGCTGCTCGGGTTGAGGACCTCTGGAGGGGGCAGTTTTACGTTTGCAAATATGCATGCTTCCTGCAGGGATTTCAATTAATAAAGCTTTTCTTTTTTCCCAGTAAAAATCTAAAATAATCAAGAGTGATCACATTCAGCTTCAGCTACCAAGAAATGTCCCTTCCCTGTGGAACCTCTTCACCTTCCGATCATGTCCTGTGTGATGAGAACCTAGCAAGACTTGACTCTTTTCTCCCAAACTCCCAGAGGGGCCAGGACCAGGCTGAGGCCCAGGAGCCCTGGACACAAGCCCAAGGCGGGGCTCAAGCTCGGGTCATACAGGTGTGGGGTTGGCACCTGGGCGGGCGCCGCCTTCAACTCGTACCCTGGGCTCCAGTTGGCCTGACGCTGGCTCCCTACCCAACGCCACCCCCCCGGGAGCCACCCCCTCTGAGCCTTTTGTGGTGTTTGTGACACTAACTCAGGTGGCAGGCTTGGAGACGGACCCAGAGGGAGCAGATGAGGACCAGAGACTCGACAAAGCAGGTGAGTTCACCGCAGAGCGCCAAGGTGGCTTTGGTCCTCGTGGAGAGGAGATGAGAGACACCTGCCCAGGGAGGTGAGAGACACCTGTTCCCAGTGCCCTGGGGCAGGGGTGGGCCAGTGGCAAGAACCGCGAGACACCCGCCTCCTCGGGGGAGTTTAACCCTGACTGGAGAAATACGGATAAGTTTTCTAAGCATGACAGTGTAGGGCTGTGTGTTTTTAATTTAAAGTGCCTTTACCTTTGGGGTGTGGAAACAAAGACCTCCTGAAAGAGGAAAGCCCAGTCCGCCCAGTGGCAGTCTGCGCCAGCGTCTGGCAGGCAGAGGACTGGGTGGCTTTACCGGCGCGCTGAGATGGGAGTCCTGTGTGCGTGGCTAGGGGAGTGGACTTGGCCTTCCGGTCACAAGCTGGAAGTGGGGACAAGGATTAGGGAAGCTGGCAGCTCACTTTGAAGCAAGTTCTGGCCATTTGGGACCGACTGTGACCGGGGTTGTTGCTGGGCTTCCTGGATTGAACCAGAGGCACAGGCTGACTTCCTTCCAGTCTAATAACTCTGAACCCGCTGGCTTCTGGGGCCAGTTACTGAAGACAGCAGGTTGGTTTCCTGGGCTGGTTGCTGTAGGCTGTGGGCCAGAGATCTCTTCTGATGTCTGGTCCAGCCATTGTATAATATATTCAGCCTCTCAGCAGATATAGACTAGCATACCCTCAGATGAAATGAAGTGCCATGCGGGTTTGCTTTCAAATGACCAGGAAGCAGGGGGCTGGGGCATCTCCATGGGTCGGGACTGCTATGAGCTGATGACACTGCCTGAAGCCAGATGATGGGTCCGTGGATGTTCTTACATGCTTCCTACTGCTTCTGGGTACCTTTACAACTTCTTGTAACAAAGCTAGAAACCACCCAACCATAGAGCTGTTTCCCATCCCTGGCTGCCTGGAACCCCCAGCCTCCTCAGCTACCCCTGCCTATGTGGGTCTTCTGCCAGATGCTGGGTTCTTCCACATCACTGCTTTTAGCACAACTCAGGTTGGCTCCACGGAGTCCCTAAACCTGGCTGCCTGTATGCTCAGAGCCACTTTTGGGGCTTAGCAGGTGCTCAGAGAACCCTCAGGAAATGAGTGAGTCCAGCGACCAACGACTGCGTGAAGGCTTCCTTGTCCTGCGGCCTGGGCTGGGTACCCTCAGTACCCCCTGCCCCAGTCGCTAGAAGCTCCCGGGGGCGAGGAGAAGGCGCTCATCTTTGGGTCTCCCGTGGCTTGGCAGGAGGGTGCTTGGCATACAGGAGGCAATTGGGAAGTGTTTCAGCCACCACTTGGAAATTTTAAAGATGGAGATGTCTTGGTTAACACGGACTGTATGAGAGAATTCCATATAGGAGGCAGAGCAGAGATTAACAGGAGAAAATTACGTATTTGAAGGTATTATTGCTGCTTGCAAAAGAGAGCTCTAAAGGCTCTGGATCAGCAGCGCTTTAAAGACAACGCTTAATGAGCGGCCTCGCGCCAGGCGGCTCCGCGGCAAGGCCACGCACCCCCTCGCCTCTCAGAACCTTCCCCTCCTTCATCAGTCCTGACGCCCTGGCCTTTCATCTTCCACCCGCCCGGGCCTCCAAACCAAAGAACCCCAACAAGACACCCTTGAAAGCACTTCGATGTGGTCTGATAATTAGAGTAATGAAACCCAGGAGGAATTTCCTTAAACTCCCTCCTCGCTGTTGAATTTTATAAACCTAATAAAAGCATCTTTATCCTAGAAATCAGCCTGCCTCCCCCACCCTGGAAAGTTTAGCTGCTGCAGGAAATGAGATAACCACTTTCTTTCTAAAACTGGATTCCACCCCTAGAGCTGCCATCCCCCAAACTCCAACCACACACTCTGACTCCGGCAAGACATGGGGGCTGGGCAGAGGGCATCGCTTGCTTCCCCGAGAGTCCTGGCCAAGAACATAGGGTCAGCAAGTGCTCTGGATTAAGCGGTTTTAGAGCTGATTCACCAGCTGGGAAGGTAGAGAGGCTAGTCTTGCTGAGTGAGGTTTTCTTTCTCTTTCACCAAATTGTTACTTTCAGCAAATCAGCAAATTTGAGGTCGGGGGTTTGCCTGAGTGACACATCATCTCCAGGAACGTCCTCACCCCAGCAGGCCCTCCCGCTTACAGCCGAGCTCCAGGGCCTCGACATACCCACTGTGCACACCCCTCACCAGAGCTGGTAGGGCCCCGCGGCCACCTGACCAGCGGGCCCACGCAGCTCCCTTTTCTGGAGACTTGGCCTTGGCGCTGCCTCTGGAGATGGTCTGAGCTGAAGACACAGGAACCAGGACGAGGCAGGCGGTCATGAGCAGGCAAGGACGACAGAGACGAAAGGACACAGAAGACGAAGGGAGAGCCGCAGAGAGAATGGACACAAGGCACAAGCGACCACGAGGGGCAGAGCAGGTCAGGGTGCTGCCCAGGCTCTGGCCTCAGAGACGGGGAGCTGGACGGGCACTTCCTCCATCCAGAGCCCAGGGCTCACTGCGTCCACCTTCAGATTCCCTTTCTGCCCTGGGCAGCCCCGGCGGATCTCTGCTACTTACAACCACGGGCTGGCCACAAGAGTCATCCCACCGGCCATCACTCATAGGCTGCCCATGAGGCCTGGAAGCTTCCTTCCATGTTCTTGGAGGAACAGTGACCACACATGGTCACTATCTGGTCAAGAGCCTGCCTGTGAGTGAAGGTGAAGATGCGAGGCAACCAGCCCTCAACCACGGCCTCTGTGGAGGCTGGCGGGAGACGCCGGCTGGTCACCCCGACAAGCCGGCCAAGCCCTGGGATCGCGACTGTTCTCAGCCTTCTCCCCACACGAACAAGACACAGCCCGGCTGCGGGTGAGGAACGCCTGAGCGGGTGGGCAGCCCTGCTGTGCTGTGCTGTGCTGGATGCCCGCATTCCCCAAAGTCCTACAGGACCTTCAAGCGATGGTGCTGGGAGGTGGGGCCTTTGGGAAACAATTAGGCCCTGCAGATGCAGCCTCGTAAATAAGACCAAGAGGCCCCAGAGCTGTCCTGTCCTCTGGCCACGGGAGGCCACGGTGAGAAGACTGCTGTCTCCCAACAGTGAGTCTGCGGGCACCATGACCTTGGACTTGTCAGCCTCTAGGAATGTGGGGGAGACTGCTTCCGGGCCACCCAGTCTGTGACAGCAGCTGGCATGGACTAAGGCATCCTCTTATGTGCCAAAGGGGAGTTTTTGAAAAGATATTTGGAAATTTCTGTTTGTATTTAAGAGAACCAACATGCTTAAGCCCTAAGTTTCCCTTTTAAAAATGTCTTTCAAAGACAGTGGTGGTGGGATGGTAGAAACAGACCCCCAGCCTCCGGGGATGCCACAGGGAGCCCTCCCCAAGGACTGGAAGGAAGTAGCCCTGAGCTACAGCACAGGGAGAGCCAGACCACTGCCCTTTACGCTCCCCACCGGCTCAGGCCTGCCAGGTCCCAGTGCCAGCCAGCAGGCACAGCGCCTGAGGATGGAGGCCCCACCGGCCCTGCCCATACCCACTTGATCCGGCTGACCCCGAGCAGAGCAGGGTGGGCCCGCACCCTCCATGCTCACTGCCGCTGAGGCTGGTGCACCACAAGCCCTCCCCCCGGTAGCCCCCGGGATCTGTGCCCTACTGAAGACCTCTCCCCTTCCTTTGGTCCCATCCTGCCTGGGTCTCATGTCACCCCAACCCACCAGGAAATGGAAGGAGTGAGGCAGCTGATGGGGGCGCCTTGCGGGGAGCTCTCACCCCATCCTGTTTCCCAGAACCCGTCATCCTACCTTGAACTTCTGATAATGCATCCTGGCGTCTGCTGCCAGAGGGGAATACTCCTTTGCTATCAAGCTCTCCACGCTGAGAAGATTGGTGCTCAGATGTTTGGCAAGCCACATAGCCTGAAGAAAGGAAAGGGGAAAAGAACATTTTTGTGGGAGGAATGACTAAGGAGGATGCCACTCCAATGCCCAGGTCCTTCCATATTCTACCAGGAAGGGCTGCCCACAGGGCAGAGTCATCGTTTCTGGCTGGAAGGAGGCCACCAGGGGAGACAAAGCCACAGAATCCCTCCCAGCCATAGGATTCTGCTTGCCTGCCATTTCTTCTTCAACCAGCCATTGACTCTAAGTGGACCTGGAAAGCCTACGCTTTACTGCCCTCAGTTCAGTTCAGTTCAGTCTCTCAGTTGTGTCCGACTCTTTGCGACCCCATGAACCGCAACATGCCAGCCCTCCCTGTCCATCACCAACTCCCGGAGTTCACTCAAACTCATGTCCATTGAGTCAGTGATGCCATCCAGCCATCTCATCCTCTGTCGTCCCCTTCTCCTCCTGCCCTCAATTCCTCCCAGCATCAGAGTCTTTTCCAATGAGTTGACTCTTCGCATGAGGTGGCCATAGTATTGGAGTTTCAGCTTTAGCATCAGTCCTTCCAAAGAACACCCAGGACTGATCTCCTTTAGGATGGACTGGTTGGATCTCCTTGCGGTCCAAGGGACTCTCAAGAGTCTTCTCCAACACCACAGTTCAAAAGCATCAATTCTTCGGCACTCAGCTTTCTTCACAGTCCAACTCTCACATTCATACATGACCACTGGAAAAACCATAGCCTTGATTAGACGGACCTTTGTTGGCAAAGTAATGTCTCTGCTTTTGAATATGCTATCTAGGTTGGTCATAACTTTCCTTCCAAGGAGTAAGCGTCTTTTAATTTCATGGCTGCAATCACCATCTGCAGTGATTTTGGAGCTCAAGAAAATAAAATCTGACAGTTTCCACTGTTTCCCCATCTATTTCCCATGAAGTGATGGGACCAGATGCCATGATCTTAGTTTTCTGAATGTTGAGCTTTAAGCCAACTTTTTCACTCTCTACTTTCACTTTCATCAAGAGGCTTTTTAGTTCCTCTTCACTTTCTGCCATAAGGGTGGTGTCATCTGTATATCTGAGGTTATTGATATTTCTCCTGGCAATCTTGATTCCAGCTTGTGCTTCTTCCAGCCCAGTGTTTCTCATGATATACTCTGCATATAAGTTAAATAAGCAGGGTGACAATATACAGCCTTGACATACTCCTTTTCCTATTTGGAACCAGTCTGTTGTTCCATGTCCAGTTCTAACTGATGCTTCCTGACCTGCATATAGGTTTCTCAAGAGGCAGGTCAGATGGTCTGGTATTCCCATCTGTTGAAGAATTTTCCACAGTTTATTATGATCCACACAGTCAAAGGCTTTGGCATAGTCAATAAAGTAGAAATAGATGTTTTTCTGGAACTCTCTTGCTTTTTCCATGATCCAGCAGATGTTGGCCATTTGATCTCTGGTTCCTCTGCCTTTTCTAAAACCAGCTTGAACATCAGGAATTTCACGGTTCACGTATTGCTGAAGCCTGGCTTGGAGAATTTTGAGCATCACTTTACTAGCATGTGAGATGAGTGCAATTGTGCGGTATTTGAGCATTCCTTGGCATTGCCTTTCTTTGGGATTGGAATGAAAACTGACCTTTTCCAGTCCTGAAGCCACTGTTTGAGTTTTCCAAATTTGCTGGCATATTGAGTGCTGCACTTTCACAGCATCATCCTTCAGGATCTGAAATAGCTCAACTGGAATTCCATCACCTCCACTAACTTTGTTCATAGTGATGCTTCCTAAGGCCCATTTGACTTCACATTCCAGGATGTCTGGCTCTAGGTGAATGATCACACCATCGTGATTATCTTGGTCGTGAAGATCTTTTTTGTACAGTTCTTCTGTGTATTCTTGCCACCTCTTCTTAATATCTTCTGCTTCTGTTAGGTCCATACCATTTCTTCCTTTATCAAGCCCATCTTTCCTGCCTTTTCAAGCTCTCTGGACCATGAGTTCTTAACTCGAAAGTTTAAACCAGGAAACAAGGGGACAGGCCCTAAATAGAGGTCACGACACACTCCAAGTTCATCTTTTCTTAAAGGTTGGGAGACGCATGTCCAGGCCAAGTCAATGTCCAGTTCACCAATGACCACTCTGTATACTCCTCCAGGGAAGACTACATTGTAAAGACTAACCATACAACCAAATGTTCTTAATGCCAAGATTATACTGATGACTATTTCAGCATCAGGATGGTTCAGAAGGACCTGGGGGTCCCCCGGGGCAGGTATGAACCTTAATCTCTCTGCTCCTCATGCTGGGAGGTGTCAGTGACAAGATCAGGAAGCAGCCTGCTGGGATTTTACCATTATCATCTTCCTGTAAAATTAGATTCTTTGCGTTCCACACAGCGGACGGGGGCAGGGACTATGGATCTGCTGAAAGAAGTGGGGTCGAAACACCAGCTAGTGCTGGTGGCTGCCAGGTCCAGGCCTGGGGTCCATGGTGTCTCGCAGGGAAACGGAGACTGGGAGGGAAGATTCAGAGAGCGTGAAAGCGGACAGCCTGGTCCTGAGGGAACAAGGAGAAAATCTACAGAGATAGACAGATGGGTGAATGGATGGACAGACGGACAGATGACAGATAAACTGAAGAGCTGGTGAGTCTCACTCCAAAAGCAGGGTAGCTGCAGGTGGCTTTATGTAAGACCAGCCATCTTGATTCCTTTTCAGAATAAAACAAGGTGCCCGCCGGTCAGAGAAACAGCCTGTGCGCCCAGGAGGAGTGCTGGCAGCGATGACATAGGCTTCCAGAGTCGCCTGGTGTTTTGGTGTTTTCATTGAAGTACACAGTTGACTTACAATGTTGTGTTCATTTCTGGTGTACAGCGAAGTGACTCAGACACGCGTAAGATTCTTTCAGTCTTTGCCATTATTGTTGCTCGGTTGCTAAGTCATGTCTGGCTCTCTGTGCCTCTCACAGACCACAGCATGCCAGGCTTGCCTGTCCTGCACTCTCTCTGGAGTTTGCTCAAACTCACATCCATTAAGTCGGTGAACCTGGGTCTCCAGGATTGCAGGCAGATTCTTTACTGTCTGAGCCACCAGGGAAGCCCCTTTTCCATTTCAGGTCATTGCAAGACATTGAATACAGTCCCTTGTCCTGCACAGCAGGACTTTGTTGTTTATCATTAACTTATGGTACCTGGTGTTCACTAACCAGGCTTTTTTAAAGAACAGAAAGAGTTCCCTCTCAGATGGTTATAATTTGAAGACGTTTCTTGGCACTTAACAAAGGAGGTGAAAGGTTAAAACCGCACAGGGAGCGAAGTTTCCGCGTCAGCACAGAGGCTGTCTCTAACGGGGGACACACAGGAAGGGGAAGTGAAGTGGGATGAGGCATCTGCTGTGTCTTGAAAGCTCTACTGTCTTTGAAATGGAGAGAAAATCATGGCAGATGTGGCAAAACGACAAGTTCCTGTAAAATCTGGGAACTGGGTACATGAGTCTCTCTGGTGCCATTTCTCTGCTTTTCTCAGTGGTTGAAACACTGCATGATTAAAATTTTACTGGTGAACCCAAAGGTTCTAGACCAAAAGTCTGTGCTGTGTGTCTATATCAAACGTGTGTGCTGTTTGGCCCAGCCCTTCTCCTTCTGGAAACGTATCCTGAGGGTGGAACGAAGGGTGTGCCCAGATGGTGGATACGTAGTCATGAGAATACCCCAGCAGGCATATCTCACGTGTTCAAAGAACGCTCATCACTGTGCGATTGGGGAACCCTGTTTCTGTTTCTTGTATTTTCTAGGTTTTCTACTACAAACACATGCTGCCTCTTGTAATGAGAAAATAAGTTAGGAAGCAGGAGAGAGAAGAGATGAAAGGAGTCTCAGTTATGTTGAAAATTCACTGAGGTGCAGCCTCAGTCCAGCTTTGCAGGATAAACGAGATATTACCGTATAACCACAGTTAATATGATACACTTACTATGGTTGTTTTCCCCGAGGCAGGTGGACCTAATATTACAATCTTCGGCACTGTGGAATAAAGAGATTTGAATGTCACTGTTCAGTATGACAACAACAACAAAAAAACACCTCCCATGTCTGCAGAGCTCTGGGTATATTTATTTCTCTCCTCCCCAGATTTCATTTTCTGGGAGTGATGCGGTCGTTTATAACCCAGCGGTTCTGAGACGCTCCCACCATAGAACGTATCCTGTGTTTAGAGAGGTAAGTGATCACTGAGATGGTTTATTCTTCTGTCTCCAAGGGGACGTGGACACGGTAACTTGTTTGCCGAACTAATAAATATCCAGAACAATTGGGATTTCAAACACCATAAAGCATTTTAAACAGGGACTTTGTCTCAGGGACACGTTCTCAAATAAAGCTGTATTTTATGTAAATCGACCTTCAAAGGTGGGTTTTTTTTTTTTTTAATATTTATGCCTTTTTATTTAGCAAGTTGTATTCCCCATCATGTTACAGAAGGAAATAATGGGGAAAAGCCTGGAGTGTATGAGCCAGATTTATAAAACCCCAGATAGGAAAGGCTTTGTTTTCAAATTATTTCTATGCAAATGGATACCGCTGGCTTCACGGTGGCACTCCTGGCTCTGGAAGGTTCCTGGCCTGCAGAAGCTCTAAGACAGTACTGGACTAGGGAGTAGGCACTGGCCATTGGAAAAGAGGGAAACCCAGCGTCTAAAGAAACTACTGGACTAGGGAGTAGGCACTGGCCATTGGAAAAGAGGGAAAACCAGCGTCTAAAGGAACTACTGGACTAGGGAGTAGGCACTGGCCATTGGAAAAGAGGGAAAACCAGCGTCTAAAGAAACTACTGGACTAGGGAGTAGGTACTGGCCATTGGAAAAGAGGGAAACTCAGCGTCTAAAGAAACTACTGGACTAGGGAGTAGGCACTGGCCATTGGAAAAGAGGGAAAACCAGCGTCTAAAGAAACTACTGGACTAGGGAGTAGGCACTGGCCATTGGAAAAGAGGGAAACCCAGCGTCTAAAGAAACTACTGGACTAGGGAGTAGGCACTGGCCATTGGAAAAGAGGGAAACCCAGCGTCTAAAGAAACTACTGGACTAGGGAGTAGGTACTGGCCATTGGAAAAGAGGGAAAACCCAGCATCTAAAGAAACTACTGGACTAGGGAGTAGGTACTGGCCATTGGAAAAGAGGGAAAACCCAGCATCTAAAGAAACTACTGGACTAGGGAGTAGGTACTGGCCATTGGAAAAGAGGGAAAACCCAGCATCTAAAGAAACTACTGGACTAGGGAGTAGGCACTGGCCATTGGAAAAGAGGGAAAACCCAGCGTCTAAAGAAACTACTGGACTAGGGAGTAGGTACTGGCCATTGGGAAAGAAGGGAAAACCCAGCGTCTAAAGAAGAGGGCTGGAAGGTGTGCGCGTGGGTCAAAACAAGGCCAAGAAGATATGGTGTGTGGACAGGTGAGTCCAAGCTGGTTCCTCCCCGGGTGCCGCACTGATGATGTCACCCGTCCCCGAACTGCGGGGAGCGAGCGAGAGGCGTCAGCACCCGGGAGGAAGGAGGGCGGAAGCTGGCCTCTGGCTCCGCCTGTCGGCCTGGCCCCGTCCCACCCCTAGGGACAGGTGAACAGGTGTGCACAGCAACCTGCAAGGCCCGTTCCTGCCAGGCCTTCGAGAAGGAGCCGCATCCATGCGGAGACCTCCTAGTTTGAGAGTGGACACGGAGAAGGAACTGGAGGGTCCGTGTGGCCCCTGAACTCATGATCAGCACACCAGTACCCAGCCAGGCTGCTTGGGTTTGAAGAGACTTTTGCCCCAACTCCACAGCCCTTTCTCATTTTCAGGGAAAATGTTGAGGGCAAGTTCAAGGTAATTCACCGATTCACTCCATAAACACTCATTGAGCACCTCATCCAAAGTTGCACGGGGCTGAGTACTGCTGGGAAAAGCCCAGCGGCCCACACCAGGTGGGCGAGGTGATTGCTTCGGCACAGACCTGGGAGGGAGCGGGGCCTCTGCCCGGTCTCTGCAAGGGAGCAGTCTCTCCGAGGACCACGAATGAGGCCCACACATGTCAGCGCTGCTGCTGGATTCCTGCGTGTCCCCAGCTGATGGCTTTAGAACAAACACTGCTGCGGCCCTCGTTTCTAAACCTGGTCCGTTGGCCCCACGGTGTGAAACGTAGGTAACCTGCTCCTTGGGAGCCTGGATCCCAGGTGGGCAATGCAATCAGGGATGAAGGACAGGAGGGTGCCTGCTGCCGGACTCGTGACCATGCTCCAGCCCAGCAAACCCCAGCACACCCCCTCCCCTCCAAGCCACACTCGGCTGGTGGGCCTCCCGCCCTCCACAGCTGCCAGGGTTCTTCTGGCCAAGGGGGGCCCTGTGCCCCCTTAAGTCCCCGTGGACCCCTGTTGAGGGGCCTGACCTCTGCAGGAGCTGGGATGTGCCCTGGGCACCCTAAGAGCCACCCTCACCGGGGATCCAGGTTACCCAGGAGCCCTGGGCAAGCCTCTCCCTTCATCTTGGACTTCCTCGTTCTGACGACGCTCTTCCCATCTTCCTACCTTGTCACCTGTCACCTCCTCAACAGGGGTGTCCTCTTCACCCCCCTCCATTCAGCCCCCAGCCCCACTGGGTTCCTCCCCCGGGATTCTCCTGACTGAAGGGTGCTGCTGCCGTGCTAAGTCCCGTCCCCCCGGCTGAGCAGTGGAGAGGATGTCCTGGCTGCAGGGACCACGTCTCACCCTCCGCTCCAGCAGCTAGAACCGCAAGTAGCCAAGCACATAGCAGGGCCTCCGATGGCCTCCTCCTCAGCTGTCCCTCTGTGGCCGCTGAGGGTGTGGTCGCCTTTGTCACCACCATTCGCACCTCCTTGCAAAGGCACCTTCTGCCAGTCGGCACTCTTGGGTGCGAGCCACGGGATGCAGACGGGGCTGAGTCGTGTAGAGGCGGGTTTATTCACAGGCCAGCATGGCTCAGAGAATCCCACCCTGGCAGGAGCCAGGCCCAGGGCCACCCACAGGAGCCAGCCCCCAAGGGCAGTCACCGAAGGGCATGGGGGGGACAGCCCTGCCGCCCTGGACACCCGGCCCAGTAGCCTGAGCCCAGAATGCCGTTCACACACAGGGCCCACGGGGGCTGCCCCAGCACCACCCAGCCACAGCCACCCATGGGCCCTACAGGCCGCCAGGGAGAGCACCTCCCGGAGCGCGTCCAGAGTCTGGGCTCCATGGGGCGGTGAAGCTCAGGACGCAGGCCCAGGGCAGGCAAAGCACGTTCAGCTGCGGGGCTGGGAGCCAGGATGGGGCTGTATGGCCCAGCCTCTCTCTGGCCTTGGAACCCAGCCAAGGCCTTCCCGAGTGCCCCAACCAGAGGACAGAAGCAGTGAAAGGTGGGTGAGTCTGGAAACCAGGTGGCTTTGGGAACACCTGATCAGGGCAGATTGGAACTGGGGTGCCAGGGGAGGCCGAGGGGAGGCACAGCATTAGGGCAGCGAGGAGTGGGGGTCAAGGGTGGTGGGCCTGGCATTAGAGCAAAGAGCTTGCTTGGACAATGGGGAGAATGCCCTCTTGCCAAAGCCAGAGGAAGGGAGTGGTGGACTGTGGGTCTGGCCTTTGTGCCCACCACCCTGATGCCCCTCCAGGGCTGTAACCCCAGGCCTCTGCCGTAGCACCCTAGAACTTGGGGTGGACCCAACAGGGCTCAGGGTCCGAGGGACCGAGGAGAAGGGGGACTGCACCTTGACAACGGCGTTTTGGGAACAAGCGGACTCCCAAGTCGTACGCTCATTTTGACAAAGTTACAAGGCTCCACAACTGCTGGGGAAGGCCCCCCCCAACCCCAGCCCGCCTTCCGGGCTCCTGTAAGTGGCACCCAAATTGTACACATCTCCGAAAATATTTTAAAAGGGGAACATTCACACGGCCTTTCTCTCCACCTAATTTCTCGCACACATTTATGTGATTAATTTCAGTTTCTTAAAATCTAACACCTTGAAACTTCAGCCCTGCTCATGAGTAATTATTTATAAACAGTGTCATAAAAGGCTGCTTGACTGCCAAGAGTAATCAACTTCTTCAACCCACTTCAAAGGAAATCAAAAAACCTTTCCATCCACAGAGCCTTTTGAGGTTTAACTAGGAGCATGATTTAAAATTCACAAGAAAACCCTTAGGTATTGGAGCTCTAATACACAGCTTTCTTGGACAAACGTTTGATAAAAAACGAAACACACCATTATATACACCATCGCCTGCTTTAATATTGCCCAGGGCTACTGTAAATGCTCACTTTGTACTAAATCTGCTTTTCTCGCAGCGAAGGGGCTGCCAGCCCTGTGTCAACGGCTCCCCCATCCCCTCACGAGCACACTCAGCTCCAGGAGCCCAGAGGCTTCTTTCCTTCTACACTGGCCACTGGCCATGTCACCGCGCATCACAGGGAACCCCCACCCACCCAACACGCAAGCCGAGGAGGCAGGGGGTTGAGTGCCTGGCTGCGGGTGACACAGGCCACTGTACGCCGGGAGAAGGCGAGGCCGACTGGCCCACTAGCTCAGGGCCACAGGAACGCTCGCTGGACACCAGGGGGCCTTCCCAGGCCCCGGTCCTCCTCTAGAACCACGAGAATGGGTGAAACTCTGGCTTCCCTTCTCCTAGAGAAATCCCAGAAGCGTGGTCCTCTCCCATCTTCCTCGTCCTCCCCTCCTTCTCCCGCATCTTTGCTTCACCTGGAGGTGGAGGCCTGGGCATGGGAGGGACACATGCCCTCTCTTTACATAAGTGGTGGGACTTGAGCCAAAGGGCGAAGATGTGCCAGCGTCCCTCTGAGCTGCCAGCCCAAGGCCAGGGAGTGGGGGTGGAGGGCTGTGGGAACAAGTCGACCCCTCCAACCTGTGGTTCCTGGGATCCAATGACTCGAATTGCTGAGACAGTGTCTGGGCCCAAAGCCTAAGACTTCAGGTGTCGGGGAGGACAGCCAGGAGCCCCCCATCCCCAGCTCGAGCTGAACGAAGAGGGTCTGAATTCTTCACCCCACTGGAGAGGGACAGAGCGGTGTCACATGGAGAAAGGAGGAAGGGCTCTGCGGAGGGCAGCCTGCAGATAAATGGAAGGGATGCTGAGGGGGTGGGGAGGGGCGGCCCAGGGCACGGGACGGCCAGCACCTGAGATGAGCGCCCAGCTGACGACAACTGCATCGTGGCTAAAACAGAAAGGTGATGTCTAGACTTCAAGATTCTGGCGAAGTAGTCAGTTCGACACTGAAAGTCATAACTGCACAGAGAGGAGCAAGACAAAAGCGTAAAGACGAGTGGTAACCTTGGATGTCAGGCTGAAGTTCTGGCGGGGAGGCTGGCGAAGCTGTGAGGCTGGCGGCAGGGGCACACAGCGTGGCACACACACCCCTAAACAGAACTCTTCAAGCCGGAAGTAGGGAGTGCCACCACAACCCAACTCCGAGTTCAAAGCATCCTTTTCTCAAGTTTTAGCCCGGAAAACTCTCACCAGGCTTCGTGCAAGTGGACACTTGCACGGCACCACCTGAAGCCCAGCGGGAGCCTCCAGGCCTCGGCGTCCCTTCCGCTGACACCACCAGGGACCAGGCTGGGGCTTGGCTGCCTCCATCTCAGCGATCAGACATGCCCATTTTACAGAGGAAACTGAGCTTTATTTGGCCTTTTACCTTCTTTTGAGTGTGCTTTGCTTTATTGATTCCACGGGGCTGGGGGGTGGCATGATAGGGGAACACGGGCAGAAGTACCCCCTGCATCCCTCAGTAACACAGCTTAGCAACCCCAGATCCAAACGGCATGGGGGCGGGGTGGGGGGTAAGGCTGCAGGAACACCCTCCTCCACATAACAGAGGCCACTTGGTAAGGCAGGGGCGGCGAGCGGGGGTCTGCAGCAGGACCGCAAGGAAACAAGGGGGCTTCTCACCCCCACAGAGCAGCGGAGCCTCCCTCCCTCCCACACCAACCAGAGGACCAGGTAACCGAGGCCCCTTAGAAGAGTCCCCGCGGGGCAGAGCGGATCAACCCCCAGCCCCGCCACCCCGGCTCGGTCTCCACCTGGGGCACCTCGGCAGCTCACACCCAGTGTAGACGTGCGCTTCTGCCTCCCTGGAGGCTCAGGGAAGGACAGTGTGGGGTGCTCCAGGCCACATCGCGCTTTCCTGCTCGGGCCTCTGAAACAGCGCCTCATTCTCACAGGCTGGGCCCGCCCAGGACCCGAGGGCAGGCCCCCAGAAGAGGCCAGGGCTGCCTGGCAACCCGTTTGCTCCGAGTCTCCTCTCTCACCAGTTTTTGAAAAACTACTTCGCTTTCTTTCTCATGTGAAGCCTCTGCACCCCGCCACGGGCATCTCAGGCCTCTGTCCCTCTCAGCTGCACCACTCATTTCACTGCTGCGCCGGGAGTGCCTTCAAAGCAGTTAATGCTCCAGTGAAAGAAACATCAAAGCTCTGGGCCTCCCTGACAGCTCACGAGGGGCGGCCACGCTCCTCCGCTCGGCAAATCGACCACAGGACAGAGCGCCTCCTCTCCCTCCTCCCTGTCCCGGGTGCCCGCCTTGGGTCTGGCTGGCCTGCATTCACTCAGGCGAGGTTTGGGGGGAGCTCTGGAACTCATTAACAGGAGCCCGTAACAAGACCATCAGGAAGAGCCGAGCGCAGCCTGTCTGGGTAGACCAGAAGCCACACTTACACCTGACAAGTGGAGTGATCACAGAGCTTAAACCCAACAGGCGACATCAGCTGGGGCGTGCCAAAGCATTAATAATTGATTCCGTGGGCCATTTGGAGGTTTTCATTTTAATCACTTGGCAAGAGCATTTGTATGAGTTGTGCTCCAGAAGAAATTAAGGCATTTTTTTCAATTAACCACCTCCCCAAGTGGTCAAAACCTGTCCCCACCCCTGCTCTGACCTCCCTTTTATTTTAGGCACAGGGAGGGCAGAGTGGTTCCCAGGAGGCGGAGGGGAGGGACAGCTGGGAACTGGGGGAGGGGGAGGCCCACTCTGGTGCTCACCATAATCGTTGTCTCGTTGCAAATGATCAATCATGAACGGGATGGGGTCCTTGGGCTGGTGGATCAGGAGCTGCTCCAGCATGTTCTGTGGGCACAGGGCAGACACTCAGGGGGTTGACGCTACATGGGCACCCAAGGCCCCAGGCTCCGGTGGCCAAGCAACCTGGCATCACTATGGATACCAGTTATGGGACCTGATCTCTTCCCTGCCTCCCACCCTAATGGGTGTCTGCCTTGGTCCCTGGGAGCAGAGGTATGAGGGAAGGGCCACATGGGTTTTGCTGGGGGTGGGGGCACCTGGAAGGAGGTGGAGCTGGAGGGAAGCGCCCTTGACTCAGAGCAAGTAGTCCTGGGGTCCTTGCCCCTCAGCTCCTTTGTGGCCCCCCCCAGACCAGCCTTCTCTCCACCCCTCTCCTGCAGGGCACCCATCCACCCCTCAGAGCCATTGTAGATGCTGCTCCCTCAGCATGAAACACTTCTCCCCATGACGTTCATTAGGTCAATCCTGTGGCACGCTCCTGTAGCCCCTACGCATCCCCTTTATTGCCTCACCCACATCTCAGTGCCCAGCACGACCACAGAAGGGGCCCCACACAGAACGTGTGCCGGGTGACATGGCCATTGCTGCTACCTGTGTCTGTCCAGTGTGGGACAGAGTATGTACTAGCCAGGTATCTAAAGAGTCCTGGGATTGTCTGGCCACTTAATTCTAAAGTAAAGCAGCTTCCATGGTTCTAGAACAAAAGGCACAGAAATGAACCAGGTGGCTGAGAGCAGCGCCAGTGCACGAAGGAGCAGCCTTCTGCCCTAGGGACAGGCAGGCAGGGGCTGCAGCCCTTTGCGGGCAGACGGAGAACAGCACAGCAGAAACAGCACTGAACGGCGAGAAGGCCCAGCCCCGCTCTGCATCCCACCAGTCCCTTCCCCTCTCTGGGCCTCAGCTTCTACACCTATTAAGACACAGCTGGACACGATCCATGGTGCTATGGCGCTGGTGAGACCGTGTGAGATGATTCTAGATAGCTCACAGATGAATATTCTAAAATTCACTTTTACACAGTTGTAAATCTAATGTGTATTAGAAAAAATCAGTACATCAAACCTTAGGATGAGGTAAAATAAGTTAATTTTTTTTGAGTGGGCTGATTTAAAGAAATGAAGTTAAAATGGAAATATGCTGTTGGTTACATGAATCTATACCTGTGATAAAATTTCACTGTGTGGTGTGTGCGTGTGCTCAAGCTCAGTGACTCAGTCGCAACCGAGTCTTTGCAACTCCATGGACTGCAGCCCGCCAGGCTCCTCCGTCCATGGAATTTTCCAGGCAAGGATACTGGAGTGGGTTGCTATTTCCTTCTCCAGAGGATCTTCCCCACCCACGGACTGAACCTGCATCTCCTGTGGCTCCTGCACTGGCAGGTGGATTCTCTACCACTAAGCCATCCGGGAAGCCCCAAATTTCGTAGATTCATACGAAAAAAAAAAAAAGAGTGCTGGTAAAAATGGATGAGATTCAAATAAGGTCTGTAGTCTAGTTAATAGTATTGTGCCCCTGTCAGTTTGCTGGTTTTGACAATGAACTACCCTTAGGTTAGATTTTACTACCGGGGGAAGCTGGCGGAAGGATACACTAGAATTCTTTGCTACTTGTGTAACTTCCGGTGGGTCCAAAATCATTTTAAAATAAAAATGCTAAAAAATGAAAATGATGAAAAACCATGTAGGGAGCACAGAAATTACTAAGGACTGGAAATAATGGACTAAAAGCTTCCTCAGGCTACTCCTTCCAACAACTGCTATGAGGGACACCAGATTCCCTAAGAGCAGACCAGGGTGCCCCTAGGACTTGCCTGTGTACTGCCTGCCACCACTGAGGACTTAGGACTCAGCTAGCCATCTCCTCTACTTAGGCCACTCGGTCTTAGAAATCTCTTGTGCGCCCTCTATCAGTGAACGCTTTCCAAAGGAAGCCTATGTTCGCAGGAGAGAGAGAGACACGGGTTTCTTACTCTGAGCTCTGCTCTGAGCTGTCAGACGCTCAAACAGCCACAGGCATCACTGAGGAGGTGCCTCTGGGGATCGGGGTCTACCTGGAGGAGCAGACAAATGCTCCAGCTTCCCTCTGGCCCTCAGAACCTCTGAGTGGCTGAGAGATCCTCCAGTCCAGCTCCTGAAAGCTTTCACTTCCCCAGGATGCCTCGGTGGGGAAGATCCCCTGGAGAAGGAAATGGCAATCCACTCCAGTATTCTTGCCTGGAAAATCCCATGGAGAGAGGACCCTGGCGGGCTACAGTCCATGGGGTCGCAAGAGTCAGATACAACTTAGCGACTAAACCACCAATCCAAGATGCAGAAGGGAAACCTGGAGAACAGGCTGGGGAGTGGCTTTGCCTCAGGTCACACAGGCAGTGGGTCAGTCAGGTCGGGAACTCAGGGTGAGGGCTTGGAAGCTTCCCTGAACTCTTGGCTCTGAGGAGAAAGGGCCGGGTGGGAAAAACTGCCTTCCACACCACACGGCTGCTGTCCCAGGAGGTGGCCTTTCTCAGAGGATGGAGAGGCCACCTTCAACTCAGACACTCCCCAGCTCAGACACAAGACCGCAGCCAGCCTGGGAATGGTCAGCACACGATGAGTCCCTTGGAAACCACCTCTTGCAACCTGGTGTTTCACAGACAAGGGAACTAAGAAAAAGGAAGGAACCTCTTCCAGATCATCGACCTGACTGGGTCGGAGCAAGGGTCCAGTCACGGCCGGGAGGGCCTGCCCCCTTTTCCTCCCTCCAGGACCAGCCGAGTATGGTCAAGGAGCATCTTTCGGTCGAGGGGTTCCTTGGGGGTACGATGACACAGTCGTGTCGGACACCCCAAGTCGGGCGGCCTCGTGGCTAACAGACGTCACCCCTCCCACATGTAGGGTCGCCAGCGCGCAGCCGGACCGCCGCCAAGACGGTCCCCGGCCACCGCCTGGTGTCGCGATGGGACAGGGCTGCCCGGGTCACCTGCATCAACTCGAAGATGTGGTTCGCCTCCCCATACTGGGGCATTTGCGGGGGAATGCGATGAGGGGCGGTGGTCGCGTCCATGCTGCCTCGCAGCGCGGCCGCTCCCTGGGGACCGCTGTCGCTAGGGCCTCGCGTCATCAGCAGGCGCCGCTCCCTAGGGACCGCCGTTGCCAGGGGCGCCACGCCGCTCCGTCATCAGCACGCGTTGCTCTCGCACCGCCCCCCCCCTCCTCCGGGGCGAGGCTGGCGCCGGGTCTGGCTCCGGGTCTCCTCAGCCGCATGAAGGAAGTGCTCCCCAGCTCCGGCCTCGTCCCCCAACTCTGCGCGCCTCAGCGGGGAACCCCAAGTCTCCTCCTGCTGCGGTCTCCTGGCTCAGAGGGCCCCCTCCTGTGCTGAGACACCCCACAGTATCCCGAGGGCACATCGGCCCGGGAGAGGCGGGAGGCGGATCCTACTTCTGTTTCCGCCAAGGCGCCCTGGCCCAGGCGTTCGGTGCTCCTTGAGCCACTCCAGCTCCGCTCACTGGGCCTCAGTTTCCCCGTCTTTAAAAGGAAGACGCTGGGGTAGATGGGCCGTTCAGTTCAGGCGCTCAGTCGTGTGCGACTCTTTGCGACCCCCATGGGCTGCCGCACCCCAGGCCTTCCCTGTCCGTCACCAACTCCCGGCGATGTGGGGCAGGGTGTTTGAAAAAGGAGGGACTGCTGTATCCCTCGACCCCGGGCCCAGCGGGCAGTTCCTGCGGCGTGGGCGGGGCTGCCACGTGACCCGATTGCTATGGCAGCGGCGGTAACAATCAGGCCCGCGGCCCCGCCCCTTCTCACCCCTGCTCTCCCCCACCCCACCCACCCCTCCTCCCAAGCCCCGGGAAGGGCCTCCCCGCCCTTCTGGGGCCCCAGACACCGCGGAGACTCTCCGGCTTCAGGGCGCTCCGTTGAGTGAAGGCCGCTCTAGGACAACCAAGGTTAAAGCAGGCCTGGGGAGGGCCACCCAAGCCCTGGATTTGGAAACTGGGGGACGAGGGGGATGATGTTGGAGAATGGAGGGGGGCCGCCGCTGCTGCCGATGACCCAAGAGACCGATGGGGTGGGACGCGATGGGGGGATGGAGGTCTGCGAATCGTGTTCATCCCGGGTGAGGGGCGGGGGGCGGGGGGTGGAACGCCTGGTAGCGACCACAGCACTGAAATGGAAGCTCTAGCTCTTGTCCAGTTGCTCTTCTCAGGAGGAGCTGCCCGTTTTTGAGCTGTACTCTCAACAAAACTATGGGGTCTGTGAATGTTATGGAGAGGGAGTATGGCATAGTCAATGCAGACTGCGCAGAGTTCAAATCCTGACTCCACTCTCAACTAACTTGCCAGCCTGCCCTGGGCCTCAGTTCCCTCCCTAATGAAGTGGGGATTATGGAAGATTCCATGAGCTAATGTATCAGAAGTACTAGTAACTGATGTGTGGTGAATGCACAATGCATAGCTGCTACTCTTAGAGATATTATGTCACTGAATCTTTGCACCAACCCTGAGAAATAAGTACCTTCATTCCATTTTACAGATGAGAAATTGGAGGCTCAGAATGGTGCAAAGTTGTTGGCTGAGCCATTTCCCCTCTCTGGGTCTCTTTCCTCATCAGTTGTCAATCACAGAGCATTAGAATGAATCAGAAGAGCCCTTGAGGAGCTTCTAATACAAACTCCCTCATTTTACAAATGGATAAACTGAGGCTCTTGAGAAATCTGTATGCAGGTCAGGAAGCAACAGTTAGAACTGGACATGGAACAACAGACTGGTTCCAAGTAGGAAAAGGAGTATGTCAAGGCTGTATATCGTCACCCTGCTTATTTAACTTATATGCAGAGTATATCATGAGAAGCACTGGGCTGGAGGAAGCACAAGCTGGAATCAAGATTGCCAGGAGAAATATCAATAACCTCAGATATGCAGATGACACCACCCCTATGGCAGAAAGTGAAGAACTAAAGAGCCTCTTGATGAAAGTGAAAGAGGAGTGTGAAAAAGTTGGCTTTAGCTCAACATTCAGAAAACTAAGATCATGGCATCAAAAGCCTCTTGATGAAAGTGAAAGAGGAGAGAGAAGTTGAGCTTTAGCTCAACACTCAGAAAACTAAGATGGCATCCGGTCCCATCACTTCATGGCAAATAGATGGGGAAACAGTGGCTGACTTTATTTTTTCTGGGCTCCAAAATCACTGAAGATGGTGACTGCAGCCATGAAATTAAAAGACGCTTACTCCTTAGAAGGAAAGTTATGATTAACCTAGACAGCATATTAAAAAGCAGAGATGTTACTTTGCCAACAAAGGTCTGTCTAGTCAAGGCTATGGTTTTTCCAGTAGTCATGTATGGATGTGAGTTGGACGATAAAGAAAGCTAAGGGCCGAAGAATTGATGCTTTTGAACTGTGGTGTTGGAAAAGACTCTTGAGAGTCCCTTGGACTGCAAGGAGATCCAACCAGTCCATTCTAAAGGAGATCAGTCCTGGGTGTTCATTGGAAGGACTGATGTTGAAGTTGAAACTCCAATACTTTGGCCACCTGATGCGAAGAGCTGACTCATTTGAAAAGACCCTGATGCTGGGAAAGATTGAGGGCAGGAAGAGAAGGGGATGACAGAGGATAAGATGGTTGGATGGCATTGCCGACTCGACGGACATGAGTTTGGGTAAACTCTGGGAGTTGATGATGGACAGGGAGGCCTGGCATGCTGCAGTCCATGGGGTTGCAAAGAGTTGGACACGACTGAGCGACTGAACTGAACCAAGGCCCAGAAAGGGGGAAATTCTAGGCCGAGGTCACTCATAAATCCAAGGTAGAGCCAGCCTTCCAATGCATATTCATTGGAAGGACTGATGCTGAAGCTCCAGTACTTTGGCCACCTGATGTGAAGAGCCAACTCACTGGAAAAGACCCTGATGCTGGGAAAGATTGAAGGAGAAGGGGCGACAGAGGATTGATGGTTGGATGGTGTCATCAACTCAGTGGACGTGAGTTTAAGCAAACTCCAGGAGATAGTGAAGGACATGGAAGCCTGGTGTGCTGCAGTCCGTGGGGTCAGAGAGTCAGACATAACTGAGCAAACGAACAACAACAAAGAGCCAGCCTGGAACTCAGCTTCCTGACTCCTAGCCAAAGCCTTTCCAGCAGCCACAGCCCAGAGACATGGCCTCTAAGGGAAAAGGGCTCTCTCCCCTCAGAACTGCCTCCTCAAAGCACGCACACCTTGGTAGGCTTGTCAAGTCAAATCCAACTGCAGAGACAGCTGAGGAAGAGAAGGAAGCAGCCTCCCTCCGAACAAAGAGCACCACCACCAGGCCTGTGATTTGCACTGGGGAGGTTCAGCTTGCTTCCTGGACATTTCTGAAGTGACTTGCCTTTCTCCTCATTTATTTTAAGCCCTAGGCACTTTTCATAGCACGATTTAATCTTCTTTAACAGCCTGGAAAAATACAAATCAATTAAAGCTGAAAATCTAGTGGGTAATCACTTTTTCCTTCCTCCTCCCCCAGATCGAGAAGTGCCTGCACCCACTGCCTTTCATCTAGACTAATTTGACTGCAGTGACTCTTGTTCAAGGGACAGCCGCTTTGGATAGCTTGTTACAGCTCCCCTCACGACATCCCTGGCGTGCATGTCACAAGTCAATAGGATCAAGAACCAAGTCGGTTTTGCTCTCAGGGGCTCTTGGGGCCACCAGCCAAGGTAGGGCTGTATCCCTGAAGAACTTGGCAAGCTCAGGACGGCGGCAGAGAGCAGGGTACACTGAATGCTAGTCCTCGTTGCTCTGGGATGGGGCAGCAGGGAACAGCCTCACACAAGTGGGAGCGAGGCACTGGATCCGGGTAGTGCAGGCCCTGGGTGTCCACACCTCACCCACCCACCTACCTACCTCCAGCCTCAGTCAGTCTGGTATCTGGTGTGTTTCTCTCAGTGGACCCTCACTGAGGTGGGGGGAAGAGCGGAGGTAACCAAGTAAAGATCTCAGGCTCAGTGAAATCGGCAGAACTGAGTGGGACATCTGGGTTTGCTCACCAGCTGCCAGACCTCAGCTCTGTCGTCTGTCCTGTGGGAATAACCGTGGTACCTCATTCAAGGGGCTGTGGTGAGCATCTGAGATGAGGCTTGTTTACCTAGGGTTTACCTAGAGCCTCGCTGAGTAGCCGGCTGTTACTAGGAGGATTGGGGCGAGCCACCCGGGATCTCGGTGAAGGCTGAAGCTCAGCTCCAGTTCGGCCTCCCCTGTACCTGCCCGCCTCCACCCCACCTGCAGGCCACGTAGCCCTTCTGGCCACCCCCACCCATCCCCCCACTTTCTTTTGTCCTTAATCTGTTCACTCATTGTCTGCCTCCCACTCCTGACGTCCCTCCAGGGTAGGAGTCTTGTCTGTTTGGCTGAACACTGTGTGCCCAGTCCAGCACCCTGCAGGTGTCTGACCCCTGGCAGGCGCTTCAACATGAATGAATGACCGCCTCAGGTGCTCTGCACCTCCTGGGCTAGAAGCTTCCGTGGTTGCCCTCACAGCTCTGCCCTCACGTGGGGCCTCAACCTCGGCCTGCCCACAGCCTCCACCCTCTGCCCAGGGCCCCACCTCCTCTGCCCGCCTGCCTGCCCACCCTCCTCTCCAAAGCCTGCCTTCTTTTCAGACCTTCCCTCCCCCAGGAGGCAGAGCCATCGGCAGCCCCTGCAGCTTTTTTTTTGCGGGGGGGCAGCGGGGGGGGGGGGCGCACGTCATGCTTGCTTTTACCTATCTGGATTGCTGAGTTCCTAGCACCCCCTGACCTTTTGCACCCAGGTGTGTACCTCACTCTCCTCGCCCCAGGCCAGGTCCTGGTAGGCCTGCCTCCACGGGCACTGCAGCCAGCTTGACCGTCTGTCCCGCCTGCAGGCAGGGCTGGGGTGGGGCCTTGGCTGGCTATGACAGGTGTCCAACCATGGGCCCCGCAGCATCCCCCAACCCCACTCCCCGCCTGGCTTGGGTTAGGGTTAGCTTCAGCAGAACCAGGAGAAAGTTGAGTGGAAGGAGGCCCTGCCCCGCGTGGCCCTGGGTCAGGCCTGACCCCAGTGGCGCTGCGCTGTCCTGCTGGCAAACACGGGCTCTGGCTCCCAGGGCTGGCCCAGGATGGTGCTGCCAAAAGGGCCCCATGACGTCTGCAGGGCCGCCACCCTGGCTGGTGGGGCACAACGGTAGGGCCCCTTCCTGGCGCAGCCCCTTGACAGTGGCAGCAGCGCCCCGGCTTCCTGTCCCCTGCCCTCCCCAGCTCAGGGATTCACCCCTCCCGCCGTGTCGTGGAGGCCACCCGACGGTCTACTGTCCTCGCATCCCCGATGCCATCTCCTCATCATAGACTTCGTCATTCCCATCCTGCTGTGCTCAGGATGCTGAGGGGGCCCAGCAGAAACCAAGCCTCCTCCCCACCTGGGACCTGGTGGCATGCCTAGAATGCATCCTTCCCTTCCTCAGCGCCCCTGCCCCCCACGTTCTGGCCCCTTCTACTTGCAGCATCTCGCTGGGGCCTTGTCTCTGTGAAGCTGAGCCTGGGCTCCCTGTGTGCCGGGGCCTCGTGGTGCAGGGACAGCGGCTGTGGCACCTTCGAGGATGCTGGTGGTGAGACCTCAGGAAACCCAGGACCTAGGGTGTCTCAGGCACAAGCTTGCTGAGAGACCCAGGGTCTCAGCTTCCCCTGGAAGTTAAGGGGAGTTGACCTTCTGAGGTGCCTTCCAGCCCTAACATTCCATAAACCTACGACCCTGGGCACTGGGCACGTGCTCAGTAACACTGTGATGTCATGGAGGGCAGAACCCACTGCCATTTCCACTCAGAAGCAGCTTGGGACGCACTGTGGACCTCCCAGATCACACCGGGGACAGTCCACGAGCGTGCTCCCCATAGCATCAGTGTTTCCAACCTGGTTCCTCCCTGCAAACAGCATGGCGGGGCCAGGAGAAGGAGCCAGTGCCAGGCCTGCCCCGGGGACTGGCAAACCCGAGCTCAGGGCTCCTGCTCCAAGCCCAGAGCTGGTAACCGCACCTCCTCAGACAAGTCGAGAGGGTCCCGGTGCCGACCTCCCCCTGCTTAGCTTGAAAAGAATCCCTAGACTTTCCTACCAACTGTAGAGTGGCAGATGTTTTAAAGCAGTTGGGTCCCAGCTGATGAAACAGATTTTACATGCTGTGACCCATGGGAGGTCATGTGTGTGTGATAGACACCCACAATCTGGAGAAACTGAGGCCCGGACTGTGTCCCAGAGTGTGTGTGTGTGTCCTGGAGTGTGTGTGTGAGATAGACACCCACAATCTGGAGAAACTGAGGCCTGGACTGTGTCCCAGAGTGTGTGTGTGTGTGTGTGTGTGTGTGTGTGTGTGTGTGTGTGTGTGTGTGTGTGTGTGTGTGTGTGTGTGTGTGTGTGTGTGTGTGTGTGTGTGTGTGTGTGTGTGTGTGTGTGATAGACACCCACAATCTGGAGAAACTGAGGCCTGGACTGTGTCCCAGAGTGTGTGTGTGTGTGTGTGTGTGTGTGTGTGTGTGTGTGTGTGTGTGTGTGTGTGTGTGTGTGTGTGATAGACACCCACAATCTGGAGAAACTGAGGCCTGGACTGTGTCCCAGAGTGTGTGTGTGTGTGTGTGTGTGATAGACACCCACAATCTGGAGAAACTGAGGCCTGGACTGTGTCCCAGAGTGTGTGTGTGTGTGTGTGTGTGTGTGTGATAGACACCCACAATCTGGAGAAACTGAGGCCTGGACTGTGTCCCAGAGTGTGTGTGTATGTGTGTGTGTGATAGACACCCACAATCTGGAGAAACTGAGGCCTGGACTGTGTCCCAGAGTGTGTGTGTGTGTGTGTGTGTGTGTGTGTGTGAGTGATAGACACCCACAATCTGGAGAAACTGAGGCCTGGACTGTGTCCCAGAGTGTGTGTGTGTGTGTGTGTGTGTGTGTGATAGACACCCACATCTGGAGGAACTGAGGCCTGGAGAAACTCTTGTCTACAGTTAAGGGAAGGAAGTCTTGTTCGCGGCAAAGACTGTGTCCCTGGAGGGTAATGGGGCTCGGGTTGGGTTTGAGTCAAGTCTGGTTGTGTCGCAGACAGCCAGCCAGGTTCTTGAGCAGGTGCACAGCCTCCCAGGGCCTCGCCTCCCTCTCTGCAATATGGGGATGAAGACTGTCTCCGCTCCCAGGGCTGTGGGAAGCTGCTCAGTGCCCTGGGACCTCAGGACTTTCCTCTTCCTCCGCACAGGCTCCTCCGCGTCCCAGTGAGCAGGTAGAATGATGAATGAAGTAAAAGAGTCCCTGCGGAGCGTGGAGCAGAAGTACAAGATCTTCCAGCAGCAGCAATTCACCTTCATCGGGGCCCTGGAGCACTGCAGGGAGAACGCCCACGACAAGATCCGGCCCATCTCCAGCATCGGGCAGGTAGGCGCTCGCGGGCAGGCGGGGCCAGGCCTCAACCCCTTGCTGGAAAAGTTGGGGAAACCAAGACCCAGAGAGGGCCAGCGTGTGGGTGCAGGGATCAGGTCTCAGATCCTAACTGTGGAAGCCAGGCACTCATTCCCTCACCAACTACGTGAGAAAGCGGCTGAAAGCAGGGGCTGGAGACACCACTGGCCGGGGGTTAAGTCCTGGCTCTGCCACATGCCACCTCTGTGACCTCCGGCCGGTTTCAACTAAAAATGTAGAAAGAGCAGCACGCACCTCCCAGGGCTGTTAGGCAGATTTCACGAGATCATCTGCAAACCCACGCCCCCAGCATCTGGCAGCGTCCTTCATCCCAGGCCCTGGGGCTCAGGACAGGGATGTGTGGTGAACAGATAGATGTACATGGTCCCAGCCACTGGATTCCCCTGGGGTTCAGAAACTATGACCCACCAAGCACATTGCTAAGTCACGTTTGCAAATGATTTCATTTAACCGGAGTCTCCTCTTTGTGTGAGCTGCCGTCCAAGTTTGCCCTGCCAAACGTGGAGGCCTCAAGACTGAAGCAGCCTTCCAGGAAGCCAGGTGCCTGAGAAGCACAGCTCTAGATGGGTCTCTCTCCCACTGAAGAGATGCCACCTGCTAGGGAGTGGGGACCAGACTCAGAACTGCTTAGGAGAAGCACACGGGGCCACAGAGAACAACCCTGGCCCACCAGTATCCTCCAAAAAAAAACTTTAAATTTTTTAAAAAATTTCTCCCAGTTTAACTTGAAATTTTAAAACCCTGCAGAAAAATACCCATATAACCTTCACCTAGTTAGGCCAGTTTGTTTACTATTTAGCCATGTTTATACACACCCTCTTCCCTCTGAACTGTTCAAAGTGAACCGGCTGCACCGTCAGCCCGTCCCTCAAAGGCTCAGCCTTCCACGGGCGTGGACAGGTGTTCAGTATCAGGAAGGAGCACCTGAGACGCCCCGCCTCTGCTCAGAATCCCCATCGGGGCTTTGTGACCCCAGCGTGCTCCTTCTTGCCTTTAGGCTCAACAAGGCTTCTGGTAAATAACGGCCCCACCTGGGTTGACTCTCCACCCTGCCCCTGCCCTTCCTGGCCCGGGGTATGGGAAGGTGACCGCCTGCCCCGCACCCTGCGTGCAGTGTCCCCCGGTAGCCCAGTGACACCGCTCTGTTGTAGCTACGCCACAGTGCAGGCTCCTCCCTACCCGGGATCCTGGGGCAGGTGTGCGTGGTGTGTAGGCAGACTGTGGGTGTCAAAAGCCTCTTGCCCCACACAAAGCTGTTGTCCTTGGGAAGGACCATTTGAGGTCGTTGGGGAAAGACATCCCCTAGCGACAAGAAGGCAGCTGGGAGCGGCAGCAAAACCCAGGTTTAGACTTAGAATTTTCTGGGAACCGGAGGAGGTGGAAAACACCCCCTTCCAACAGATTACTGAGGGCAGGACCACATGGAATGCGTCAGTTAATCCTGCCCAGACTGGAGCCCCCTCCTCCTGTGCCCACGTGGATCTCAGACCCAGACTGACTGGGTGTCCGGATGTGGAATGTCCTGAGCTAGAAAGGCCCCCAGGGTCTCCAGGGAAATGAGTTGAAATTAGATCAGCTGCATCACTGTCCTTAGCCTCTTTTGTGGCTTAAGAAAAACTTCAGTTCAGTTCAGTCGCTCAGTCGTGTCCGACTCTTTGCGACCCCATGGACTGCAGCATGCCAGGCCTCCCTGTCCATCACCAACTCCCAGAGCCTGCTCAAACTCATGTACGTCGAGTCGGTGATGAAGAACTTCCCTCTGGAGCTTTAGTTTGTTTTTAGTATTTTTTATATTGATTTTTACTTGGCTCAATTTATTTACGTGGGTCTTAGTTGTAGCACGCGGGGTCTTTAGTTGCAGCACCTGAACTCTTGGTTGGGAATGTGGGTCTAGGTCCCTGACCGGGATGGAACCTGGGCCTTCTGCACTGGGAGCAGAGTCTTAGCCACTGGACCACCAGGGAAGTCCCTGTTTTTAGTGATCAAGTACTCCATTCTCCTGGAGTTGGTTTTGTCTGTGGCCTGAGGCCGAGGCTACATTTCTTTCCTCATTCGGGCCACTGTTTTCCCAGCTCTACTTACTGACCTGTCCCTCCTTTCTCTGCCCCCTGGAAACATAGGACAAGACTGCAAGAGATTCTAGTTTGCTCCGTGGACTGAGTGGCCCAGCCCAGCATTCTCAAAGTGGGTGGGACCTCGGCATCAAGAGTCAGGGACCAGCCCCCTGGACTTCAGGTGTTGGCTCAGCTGCCTGGGTCTGGTGAGAGGTCTGGGCTCAGAGCCCTGGAGCTAGGGTGACTCAGCTTCACCACTGCAGTGGTACCTGGGCAGGTATTTCACCTCTCTGAGCCTTGTATTCATCTATAAAATGAGGCCTGAAAAAGGGGACCCAGAGGGCGGCATTCAGGCGAGGACTGAGCGAGACGGGACCCACGGAGCCTTCTGCACGGGGCCCGTGACACTTCATGACATTCACAGTCTACAGGCCTGCAGACCTGACGGCCCCACACATCGGGGGCCTGTCCCCTGTGACCCGGGAGGGCGGGAGGACCAGGGTGGGTGCTCGGGGGCCCTGGGCACTCACGCCCCGCGGGCCCGTTCAGGTGCAGAGCTACATGGAGCACCACTGCAGCAACTCCACAGACAGGCGCATCCTGCTCATGTTCCTGGACATCTGCTCGGAGCTCAGCAAGCTCTGCCAGCACTTCGAGGCCCTGCACGCTGGCACCCCCGTCACCAACAACCTCCTCGAGAAATGCAAGACCCTCGTGAGCCAAAGCAATGACCTGAGCAGCCTGCGAGCCAAGTAAGACCCTCCTGGTCCCATCAGGGGTCTCCGCACATGCATGTGGGAGGGGCCAGGGCGGGGACGGGAGAGGACCGGGCCTGGAGGAAGTGAGTCCCGGGGCTACTGTCCAGGGGTCCCCAGCTGGGAAATCCTAGGCCCCTTGGTTCACCGGAGCAACTCTGACCTGACAAATCATTTACTGAAAATGAAGGACTCTGAGGCCCAGACCTAGCAGAATGCAAACCCTCTGGCTGGAGGCAGCACCAGGCCAGAAGCAGGGCTCACAGAGCAGTTGTTCTCAGGAGCCCACAAAGTGGGACATCAGGAGCCCGATCCCATGGGCGTTAGCTACTGGGTTCCCTCATTCTGAGCCCTGGGGGATCGATCCACAGCACAGAGTACCAGATTCCAGAGCAAGCCATTTAGGTCTAAGAGTGAGCAGAGTCAAAGGGTACGCCGTGGGCCTGGGGCGATGACAGCAGGTTTCCTCGGCCCCTGCCCAGCTCTCTGCCAACCACAGGCCAGGGGTTCTCCGCTCCCACCCTTCACACGGGAACCCTGGGGGGTCTGGGGCCCCAAACCTGCTGAGCCACCACCATGCCTGGCATGGAGAGCCTGGGCTGGCAGGTGCACAGCTCTAAAACCTCCCCAAGGGGTTTTGTGCAACAGGGGCAACCTTAAGAAAAAACCCTGCCCGGCACACCAGTCCCCGGAGCAGGGCTTACCCAGCCCTTCCCACCGCCCTGCAGATACCCCCACGACGTGGTGAACCACCTCAGCTGTGACGAGGCCCGGAACCACTACGGAGGTGTGGTCAGCCTCATCCCCATCATCCTAGACCTGATGAAAGAGTGGGTCGCCCACTCGGAGAAGCTGCCCCGCAAAGCGCTGCAGCAAGTGAGTGAGCCCCAGGCAGCCACGCGGGCCACCGCGCACGCTCCCCAGGCCTCCGGCACCCAGCCCCAGCTTCGGAAACAAAATTGTGGGCAACTGATACAGAACATCCCCAAACCTGGGGGGAAAGACCAAGGAAGTTCAAAACCACCCTGGAGACCACCTGGTGGGAAACTGTAGTTGGGAGCTGGGGGACCCGCCCGACCCCAGCCCTGCCCGACCCCACCGCGTTCCCTCCCATCCCATCCCGCGGGGCAGCCTGTAACTAAGCCTGGTTTCCACCAGTCGATCCATCTCTACTGGTGCTCACCATCTTCGCCACTTACTAATCCCCAGGGAGCCACCCCATGGACGGCCTAAACTCTTTCCCTCTAGCGCTTTAATCTCTAACCTTCCTTCGCCTCCGAGTGTCAGGCCCTGTGCCCAGGAGGAGCACCCCCACTTACGTTGCTGCTGGTGGGTTCAGGGGAGGAGGGTGGGCCCCCAGAAGGGCTGGGGCCCTGACCCTCCCACCCAGGCCCAGCCAGAGGAGAATGCGCAGCTCCCTTCTGGCCACGGGACAGAGCTGCTCCAGCCTGAGGATGCTCAGTGGGGTCAGGTCTCTGAACCAAAGGGGAACAGGCCGCCCAGCCTCTCCTTCCCTCGAGAGAGAGACGGAGAGAAGCCGGAAGAACTGCCAGTGTGGCTCCTGCAGGAGGACGGTCACCTGGTCCTCATGACCTAACGGCAGCCCAGACGCTGGGACTGTGGCGTCGGCGCTGAGCCTGCCAGAGGTGCTGTCTCACTGTTGGTTTTCCCTTCACAGGGGGCGACTTAGCTTCTGTACTCTTGCTTCCTTGGGGGCGACAGTCAAGAATAAAAACGTGTTCTGGCACCTCTCTGCCTGGCCGGCTTTCCTGACACTCACCCCGAGACACCCAAGGATGCTGGGCAGGAGCCCCACGAGCAGAACTGCTGGCTAAGCTGCCCGTGTGCAGGGGACACACCTGCCCCACGTGGGGTCTGCTCCCTAGAGGCTCAGGTCAGAGGCCCGCAGCAGGCCAGCCCAGTAACTCTCTGCAGAGTTAGAGGCCTACTCAGACAAGAACATCTAAATTTTCCAGACAAAATTTAAAAGTGCCACCTCAAAGTCTCGTCCCAAAGGAGCTGCTTCCTCCATTCTACCAGGCAGAGCACACCGATTTCCAGGGCGGCTGGGCAGAGGCGAGCCGTGGAAAACCGCACTGCGCACAGGGCTCTTCACCTCCACTCCTTCCCCAGTCAGGCCAGGGTGCAGCCAACAGCCGTTTAAAGGTAGTTTAGACCACCTTCCTCCAAACGCCTGATGGGGAGGGCAGGTAGTGGATGCGGGCAGCCCTCTCTCCTCGGCATACTCCCAAGACACATTCGGCAAGGCTTGACAGCTTCAGTGTCGTTTGGGCTCAGCTGTAAGGACTGTATTCAACCCCATGTGCCAGCCAACCCCTAGGCAGGCAGGCACATACCAAAGCCGGTATGCTAGAGATGACTGGTCACCCCTCCCGCACCTCCACCACACACTCTGGGGAGAGGGCACCAATCTGAGACACAGGTAGAATCTGCAGCTCTGCCAGAACAAAAGGTCTTTCTTCCAGGGACTAAAGTCTGATTCCACCTGTCAGCACCCTTCCGGCACCTGGGGTAAATAACCAAGCAGTCCGGACCCGGGGCCAGTTCCCACTCAGCCTGGAAGCCCCTCAGAGGCCGACATGAGCCACTTCATGTCAACACAGCAGAGTAGTGCAAAACAATAAAGTTTTATTTGTTCACAGTTAAACACAAGCAACTGCCTTGACATTTTTGAACATTCTAAGAAGGACAGCAAACCCTTTTGATTCAGATTCCCATTCACTACGATTGTACCATTTTTCTCTTGCAGTTCACGTGTTTGGCATCTGATGTGGATTGTTTGACATGCTCGAGATGGGAAGGTGGAAACCTTTTGACAAGAGATGACTTTCTTAAATTTAGCTAAAAGCAGTCAGCCAAAAAAAAAAAAAAAATCTGTTTTTCACTGATAGGACCCCCTTTAAACTGCAAGGTAGCCACGTGTGGTTGATCCATGATTGAGTTACAAAACTAGATTATGTCTTAGCAAAATCTGTTCCTCCGTAATATATTTATGGTCCATAGACGTCTTCTGAAAAGTGACCACTGATTTTTCCTAGTGCAAAACGCCTGGCTGCCTCTCCGATAAGCCAAAGCCTGTGCTGCCGAGAACAGCGCCGTACCCTCCTGTATACACACTGTATGGAGGGGGGAAACGGGGAGGAGTTGGTCTGGGAAGGTGGGGTGGGGGTTTCCTCTAAAAGATCTATTTCAAGTTCAACTAGTCTACTTATCCCCGAGGATGGACAGCTTGGTAGCACTGGGATGGGAAGGGGAAGAGAAAGCCCCTCTGCCTTCATGAACTCGTTTCAAGGCCAAAAGACATCGCAGGCACAGACGCTCAACTATCCCCTGCAGGCTCCCCTCGCAGCTGCTGCAGCCATTCATTCTCCTCTCAGGTCGGCGCGTATGGACTGCAGGACAGCGTGGAGAAGATGGAAAGGCGTGCCCCCCACCCGCCCCGCCACCTCTGGGGAACGTCAGTCACAGATGGGGAAACGAGCCGCGTGGGGGCGGGGGCCAGGCTAGAGAACAGCTTAATCAAATGCCACCAAGGGGGCGGGGGCGGGCGGGGGCATGTGTCAGAGAACTCTGGACACAAACAGACACAGACACACCTTCCCATGCTCACTGCTGGTCAGTTTTAAAGCTCGCACCTCCAACAGGGAAATTTCCCGGAGTGAGACATGCTGATTCAGGTCATTTCACAGGAGACACACACTTCTGGGTGGGCACGGGCTGCTCCCAGGGGCCACTCTGAGGACAGGGCTGGCCTCTCGGAGAACATCTGCACAAGACGGGCACGGCCCACAGCAGCCCGGGACTGAGTTTTCAAATCCCTCCTTAGACCCATCCACACTTTCTACCGTGTCTTATTGCTTTTGGTCAGAAAAACCACATTTTCATGCAGTCTCTCTTTTCACCTGTTCTTCGGTTATTTCTTCCTGGCTTCAGGCGGTATACTCTAGCATTTGGTGAGAACTCACACTGGCCGGTCATACCACTTTTGTCATTTCTCTACACAGAAACAGTTTTTTTAATTAACTGTGAGTGTGAACCTCTGTGGTCTCCAGAGACCCTCTCTCATCCTCATGATCATTTATCCTCTTCTGCAAAACTACTAAGAGTTTTATCTTTCTCAATCAAAACACTGGAAACCACACGCCACATGCTGTCTTAAATAGGCATGGCCCAACTCTGGACTTCTGTCTCCCCCTGTCCTGGTTTTGCCCTGTGGGGGTGCTGACCTCTGCAACTGTCAGTGGCTTCTGGGACCTCTTTTAACAGTTTTATCTTTCAAGAATAAAAGTTTGGACTATCTCCCTCGAAATACAGTACACATATTGTGGGTCACGAAGTAGCTTATCTGTCGTCTCTCTCCACTCACAGAGCCTAGGAAGAACATTCAGCAGCAGCGTATTCCCAAAGGTTAGGCAGTTTTCCCTCCTGAAAAACTGCTGACAAAGCTAGGGAGGTCACGTCTACCTACCCACCTCATATGGAGGGTCCCCGCACTCATCTCCAAGGAAACCTCTGTCCCAAGAAATGATCTCCTTCTCCTAACTTGGGATTTCAGTTACTTTTCTGGTATTTCTTCCAACTCCACAGTAACAAATCTCAGACTTGTAGCAGAATCTTGCCACAAGGTTTTTTTAATTCATGAAAGTTCTGTCTGATAGAGATCCATGTGCTTCTTCACCAGTGATAGGTTCAGGAGCTCGTTTTCTCTATAGAGACCATGCTATCACCTTCCTCCCTCTCCCCATTCCCCCCCCCACCCCCCGACCCCGATTCTGTAGTGCTCCCTTTTGAAACAACATTTCATGCTCCCAAGAAGCAGACCCCAGTCTTCCCAGGGTCTGTGCTGACCCTGGTTAGCGTCAGGTGGACATCAGGTTATGGACACTGGGCAAACAACTCTGAGGCAGGTAGGCCTGCTCCAGGTGACTCCGGTGGAGGCTAACCCTAACGCCTGTGAACACCACACTGCTTCATCCGTCTCGGGACAGGCTCAACCTGGCAGCGCCAGTTCCCGGCCTTTGCCCTGGCGGTCCCTGGACCTAAATTCTCTCTTGGGAGTTCCACTACCACTGTCCCCTTTCCATCCTTACAAACACACACTCACTGCAGCCTAATCGACCAACCCGCTGACTCTCAGCAGGCCTATGATTTTGAAAATCTAACTTTATTGTCACCTCAGGTCCTTTGGAAGATGAAAGCCTATGTTTTCAGGCCGGGTAACTTCCTCATGACCCCAAGCCTCCGTCCCCAACCTTAGCTGCATACAACCCACGGCCTCCAAGAGCCCAGAGTAAGGCAAGTACGGCTGCTTGGTGTCAGCCGTTCTTGGAAAGTTGAGACCCAGAAGCCCCAGCTGGAGGCGTGTGCCAAGGGCCTGCTGTCTGGGTCCTGCTCCACTGCACCACACAGCTGCCTCCTTCCTGTGTTTTTATGATCTGCCCATTAAAAAACTTTTTTTTTTTCTTTTTTTTACACTGGCCTCCTTGCTTTTACCAGTGAGGATAAAGGCTGTAAGTGCCTGGAATCTTTGTTCTGGGGCAGGGATCTCCTGGGCTTGGGCAGGGGATGAGCATTTAGAACCAGGTTTAGCAGTTAATCTTGTAACATTTTTTTCTTTCCTGAATTTGTCATGCCTTTCTTTCCTAAATAAAGCGGGACTAGGAAACCAGCATGCGTGCGTTCCTAAGCTCTCCTCTGCCAACAGCTGAGTTAGACGTGTGGCATCGTTAGTACTCCAGTCGGCATCCTGCGGCAACCGCGGAGCCGGCTGGGCCAGGCTGAGCGCGCTTGGGCACCCCTCCCTCAGGCTGTGGTTGGTCAGTCAGTCACACCCGAACACTCCGTCCCGAGGAGGGCTGCTGCCTGCACAGCCACGGGGACAAGGAGGCTGACTCTCCAGCTCCCTTTGGTTAGGATGCTAAGAACTCCTGCCATGCTTTAAAAAAAGAGACCGTCACCCTCACGTGCCAAAAGCGTCCACACGCACTGAAGTTCCGTACCATTACAGTGTGCTGTTTCCCTCTTCATGGATGAACCCTTCTACACTTTGAAAGAGAGAGAGAGACGCCAAGGTTGTTGGCTCTTTCCTACCAGCCTCTCTCTGCCCGGGCCTCAGCTGGAAACCCAGGCAACAACCCAGGCTTCTAGCGTTTATTTCAGGAGTACTTGCTGGGTTCGGCTTCTTTGCCAGCCCCCATATTCTGACTGCTATCGCCTCTCCCGAGCACATGCACCCAGGCCCTGTGGGTCCAGGACATCAGCCTCTGTCAACCCTCTCCAGGACTCTGCCACGACCAACTCATGCCGGGGGTCGGGGAGCAACACCCAGCTCCCTGCAGGGTCAGCCCCTGAAAGTAGGAACTGGAGTGAAAAGCTGTCTCCAGTAGAATCTACTACAGTGAGGCAACTCTCACAGCCTGAGAAATGATGGTCAGAAAACTCGGGAGAAACTTTTTGGACCTTCAGAGGCTCGCTGCGGCAGGAGGCCAGCAGCACCCCGCCTGCAGGGCGCGTCCACATGCACAGCACTTTCCTGTTCAGGGAGCTGCTTAAGCCACTGCCCTCTCTCATGCAGGGCCCAGGTCTGACCGACCCCACCCCAGCCTGTGCGCAGAACAGTCCCAGCTTTCACACAAACGCCACGTAAACAAGAGGTAGTGGGGCAGGGGACAGAGCGTGCCCCACGGGGAGCAGTCTCCACTGGGGCAGGGGACAGAGCGCGCCCCACGGGGAGCAGTCTCCACTGGGGCAGGGGACAGAGCGCGCCCCACGGGGAGCAGTCTCCACTGGGGCAGGGGACAGAGCGCGCCCCACGGGGAGCAGTCTCCACTGGGGCAGGGGACAGAGCGCGCCCCACGGGGAGCAGTCTCCACTGGGGCAGGGGACAGAGCGCGCCCCACGGGGAGCAGTCTCCACTGGGGCAGGGGACAGAGCGCGCCCCACGGGGAGCAGTCTCCACTGGGGCAGGGGACAGAGCGTGCCCCACGGGGAGCAGTCTCCACTGGGGCAGGGGGACAGAGCGTGCCCCACGGGGAGCAGTCTCCACTGGGGCAGGGGACAGAGCGTGCCCCACGGGGAGCAGTCTCCACTGGGGCAGGGGACAGAGCATGCCCCACGGGGAGCAGTCTCCACTGGGGCAGGGGGACAGAGCGCGCCCCACGGGGAGCAGTCTCCACAGGGCCAGCTCCACACTGTTCCAACAACAGGCCTTTGTTCACACAGAACTTTCTAGGAAGCTTATCAGAACTGCCAAAAGAACTTGAGAGAATGAACCATTGTTTTTTGAGCTTTGCAGCTTTAGATGCTGGACTTTAAAACCAAAAGCAGTGACAACGTCTCATGTAAAAGCTCTCATGTCAAGATGCTCAGCTTTGCACGCCATGTCCTCCTGGAAAGGGACAGGACTGGACTTACCTGTGATGCCACCAGTGACCTAGGCTCACAGGGAGCCTGCCCAGTGAACTGAACTTCAGGAAAGGTGTGGGTGGTGTCAGACTCCAGGGTTCAATTTGGCCTCATATTGCACAGGTTCAAAGGACGCAACCATTTGCGGGTGGGGCGGGAAAGGAAGGAAATAAAGCTAGTGAGGAACGCACCCCGGCCCTCGGGCTAGCACACACTGCCAGGTTAATGGAAGAGAGGGTTTGGGGTGGCCGAAGGGAAAGTGAAGAGGCACTGCAATGCCAGATCCGAAAACCGTTCTGCGTTCAGTCAACTATCAAAGGACCCCCATCCCACTTCCTCTGCGGGAGCTCGCCCCTCAAGCCCTGGAAACAGGAAAGCTCTGAATCGGGCACTCACACCTCCTGTCTAGGCCAGCGACACACAAGTTAACACTGACGGCCAGCATCCCTAGCTGTGCTCAAGCTGGGCCTCGTTGTAGTCCATGATGCGGAGCTGGCCCACGCTGTCCGGCTTTGGGGCAGGCAGCAGTGGGCCATCAAGGGTCAGGGGGGCCCTGGCTTCCACACCCGAGTCTTTGCCCAGCTCTGTCTTTAGGGTCTCAGAAAGGCTGCCAACAGTCAGGCCATCCTCGTCGCATTGGCTCTCGCTCTTGTTACGAAACAGCTCTCGTGCCTTCATGCCCAGGAAGCTCTCTGAGCTGGGAAGCGAGCCCACCGTCGTGGGGGTGCCGGAAGTGGGCTCACCCACCACCGTCTCCCACCGACTGCTGAACGGGCCCGCCCTGGGGTTGGGGGGCTTCTCCGGGGTGGAGAGCTCGCTGCTGCTGCCGCCACCTCTGCCGCCGCCACCGCCACCGCCCCGGGCGCCGCCAGGCCTGGAGGGCTTGGTCTCACCATTACGGCCAGGGGCCTCTTCGTTGTGCCCTGTCACCGAATCCGAGCAGCCGTCCTGACAGTAGTCAAGCCTGTAAGAAATCCAAGGGGGAGGAAGGGGGTTGGAGGCTGCGGCATCCAACCACTCCAGTCCCACTGGGGAGGCGCGGGGTTACACAGACACGCACTCATGCCAATGGGGAACTCCGCTGGCCTGCTCTGTGTCCTAGAACAGAGGACACACGCGCGAGAGTGCGTGAACATCAGACGGCGATCTTACATAGAAATGCTCCCTGGGACCATTATTGAGCGACTCGGGGCCCAGGAGAAGGAGCAGGGAGGACAGCTGGGCCCTCAGGGACGCAGCTCAGAGCTCGTCAGGCTGGAACCTGCTCTGTCGGTCGGCGCAGCCTCCCGACAAGGCCACGGCTGCTGACTCTCCGTTCCTACCTTTCTTCTGCTGCTTCAGCTGCTTCTGGTTTTTGTTCTTCAAGTTTTTTCAGGAGGCCATCCTTCTCCAACTTGCCGTATAAATCTAAGATCTCCAATTCAAACACCTGGGTGATCCTCTTTTGGGCCTCATACCTGCTCTCTGCAGCCTGTAGCTGTCCTCTGAAAGACAAGGACCCACCGCCAGAGTGTAGGAGGTTCTACTCGGCAAATGCATCGCAGCAGGAGCCTCCCCGCCACAGTTACCTTGCCTGCAGTTTGACATCCTCTAGATACTTTTTCTGTTCTAAAAGAAGGTGGTCTTTCTTAGCCAGATGAGATTCCAGTTCCAAAATCCGCTTCTGACAGGTATCAAGCCTCTGATTCTGCTGGAGGACGTGGCTTCTGTTTTTTTCTAGCTCTTTCCGATATGCAGCCTTCATCATTTCTACTTCCTTAAAAAAGAAAAAAAAAAAGGAACTGGAGTTAGTACTTTTAGAAAATGAACACACCATATCTACTTTGAAAAATCTACATAACAAGCACTGAAAACATCAGTATACTGCTAGTGGAAACAGAAACTAGTCAACTTTCTGGAAAGTAAGCTGGCAGTGAGTATTAACCAACTAATGCTTCCCTGAAATCTAACCCTGTGGAGATTATCTGAAACAGAAATAGACATTCGGGCACAAAAGTAACCATCACAGGATATTTAGAAGAAAAAAAACTACAAACACTGTGAAGTCTAATGCTAAAGAAACAGTTAAGTAAATTAAAATACATCTTCAATAAATTTTTTAAATGATATACATCAGTAAAAGACTATGGAAGCCACGTGTATGGTATGGTCAACTATGTAGATATATACATTCTGAAAACACGCCAATATCCAGTTACGATCTCAGGTGGTGGTGCTGAGTCGATTCCTAGGCAGATTGGTAAGAAGTCTGGGGTCCCTGAGGAGAAGAAAGCTGTCTGGAATTCTCGAGGAGGAGGAAAGGACAAACTTTTTTTCCTCCACATTCCTTAGTCTTAGTCACATAAATCTTTTTCTCTTTAGGCCTCAAACTGATGATTAGACAACAAACAACTCAGTTTAAACTCTGTACTTAACGCATCCTGCTTGAGACAGTTTCTCCTTCCTGAAAACCTTCTGAATAATCCTGGTATTTTAGAATGTATATTATGGGAGTGGGTCTGGTAGGATCCTTCTGTTGTTAAATTCTAATCCTGTTATTCTAAAATGTAAATTGTGGGAGTGGGTCTGGTAAAATGTTTACAACCTTGAGACATTCTTTTGATTAACTGTAATAACCAATTTAAAATGTATATAACTCGCTTGCTAACACTAGCAAGAGGGGCACTCTCTGTCCCCATCTGATATCTGTCAGAGGCTTTCTCTGGCCCTTTTCTTACTTTAATAAAACTCTGCCACACGAAAGCTCTCAAGTGATCAAGCCTGGTCCCTGGTCCTGAGGCTAAATCTTCGGAGGTCACGAATCCAGCACTGTTCACCATAAGCTATCAGTATGCTGTGGGTGGTTTTATCCTGCTCCCCGCTCTCTCCTAACGCCAGCTAAGATCAAGCCAGCGACGCAAGGGGACCGACCAGATTTGCTCGGGCAAGGCAGCATCTGCAGACCAGACACATACGTGAGGCCTGTCAACCGTAGCAGGAAGACAGCCTGCCTGCTGACGGATGGCAAGAGCAAGTGTATATGGCACTCAGACAACGAGTGGAAAGGACACTTTTCTAACACGCGTGTGGTCCATTTGTGTGATGTGTGTTTTTAATTGTGGTAAGATAAGCTTAACATGAAATGTACATTTGTTTTTTTAAAGAAGATAATAAACCACAAGGAGCAAGGAGATGAGCAACCCTGAAGGCACTTTTTCCATGAAGATGACCAGCAAGCTTAATGTCTCCTCGGCCAGAAGGGGATGGAGTTAAGCTCAGGACTGGGACTGGATAATGTGGCCATTCCAGTTATGGTCGATGGCTCCATACTTCAGCATAGGGTAGTGAACAAACTAGCTCAGCAGTAAAGAACCCGCCTGCCAACGCAGGAGACAGGTTTGATCCCTCAGTGGGTGGGGAAGATCCCCTGGAGAAGGAAATGGCAACCCATTCCAGTATTCTTGCCTGGGAAATCTCATGGACAGAGAAGCCTGGCAGGCTACAGTCCATGGGGTCGCTCAGTCATGTATGACTCTCTGTGACCCCATGGACTGCAGCACGCCAGGCTTCCCTGTCCATCACCAACTTCTGGAGTCCACCCAAACTCATGTCCATCGAGTCAGTGATGCCATCCAACCATCTCATCCTCTGTCATCCCCTTCTCCTCCTGCTTCAATCTTTCCCAGCATCAGGGTCTTTTCCAATGAGTCAGCTCTTTGCATCAGGTGACAAAAGTACTGGAGCTTCAGCTTCAGCATCAGTCCTCCCAGTGAATATTCAGGACTGACTTCCTTTAGGATGGACTGGCTGGATCACCTTGCTGTCTAAGGGATGGACTCTCAAGAGTCTTCTCCAACACCGCAGTTCAAAAGCGTCAATTTTTCATCGCTTTATGGTCCAACTCTCACATCCATACATAAGTACCGGAAAAATCATAGCTTTGACTAGACAGACCTTTGTCAGCAAAGTAATGTCTCTGCTTTTTAATACGCTGTCTAGGTTTGTCACAGCTTTTCTTCTAGGGAGCAAGTGTCTTTTAATTTCATGGCTGCAGTCACCATCTGCACTGATCTGGAACACAAGAAATAAAGTCTGTCACTGTTTCCCATCTATTTGCCACGAAGTGATGGGATGGAATGCGATGATCTTAGTTTTTTGAATATAAGTTTTAAGCCAGCTTTTTCATTCTCCTCTTTCACTTTCATCAAGAGGCTCTTTAGTTCCTCTTTGCTTTCTGCCATAAGGGTGGAGTCATCTGCATATCTGAGGTTATTGATATTTCTCCCTGCAATATTTATTCCAACTTGTGCTTCTTCCAGTCCGCCATTTTGCCTGATGTACTCTGCACATAAGTTAAATAAGCAGGGTGACAATATACAGCTTTGACGTACTCCTTTCTCAATTTGGAACCAGTCCGTTGTTCTTTATCTGGTTCTAACGATTGCTTCTTGACCTGCGTATAGATTTCTCAGGAGGCAGGTAAGGCAGCCTGGTATTCCCATCTCTAAGAATTTTTCAGTTTGTTGTGATCCACACAGTCAAAGGCTTTAGCATAGTCAATGAAGCAGATGTCTTTTGGAATTCTCTTGCTTATTCTATGATTCAACAGATGTTGGCAATTTGATCTCTGGTTCCTCTGCCTTCTCTAAATTCAACTTGAACATCTAGAAGTTCTCAGTTCACATACTGTTGAAGCTGGCTTGGAGAATTTTGAGCATTACTGGACAGAGAACATAATCTTGGCCAGTAAGAAGGGTGGGAGGTCTGGTGGGACAGGTTTCCTGGATGAGAGCCCTGCAGGCAGTGATGTTCTCCTCTTCCTCGGGATATCCTGACATCTACCTATGACAGTATTAACTGGGGCACACACCTTGCAACCAGGAGCACAGGTTGACAAGATAAGGTTGGGTGGTGCAAAACAGCAGAAAGAATCAGGCTCCTTGATGCTGTCCCTCAACAACTGACCCTACCAACCTGGAACTCACCTGCTTCAGGACTGCTTGTCAAGCTAAATAATGACACTCTTTACAGTTAAGCCAGTGAAGTTTTTTTTTTTTGTTACAAGTCAGTGTCACCATGTCCCTTTTATGAACTGAGGTCAGGGGGCCTGCTTAAGGTCCCAAGAGTTTAAGTGTTCCAATCAGAAGACAGGACCGCAGACCCAGCCACACTTCCCTAGAGAGATGTTAGTGCATTTGAGTCAGCTTTATCATATGTCCTCTAGTTCCTCAGGCCAGTTTTCCCTTCTTTCTTCTTCCAAGGCCATTATACTTTTAAAATAAGTGAGACCTGGTTTCTAGAGACATTTCCACATTTAACATCCTCCTAAAGGGAATCTGAATCGAGTTGAGAGAAGCTGAGAAGGAGTAACTCTTACAGAAATGACATCTCTCTGGTTCTAAGACTACTCCCTTTATTTGGCCAAAAAAAAAAAAAAAAAAGTTGATAAAGCACAAGCCCAAGAAACCTCAGAGAATGCCTATGTGTGATGGAGAAATTACTGACAGAAAGCATCTAAGCATTTACTCTTAAAATTCCATCCCAACTCACTGATGTTACCCTAGGCTATCTATAAAGTGATGTAAAATTTCTGCCTCGATACCACTGGTGAGGCACTAATTAATGGGAGATCATCCTGATGCTGGCCTGGTTGCCAGGACTGAACCACCATCTGCCGAAATTAAATTCAGCATCACGAAGGAGAAAAAAACATGTGCAGCAATATAAACCCACATCCCTGAGAGCTCTAAACAGAATTGGCTTCCGCAAGCTATTTCATTGTCTGTCTCTATTTCAAGGGAGCACGGCTAAGAGAAAGAACATGGTTTCATCACCTACTCTGTCCCAATTACCATCAGGTGCTTTTATCTGTGCCTGACTTACTTTTGAAGCGGCCCACTAGGGGAAACAAGCTCATGTGACAGCCGAAAGGAGCCTGTGTGGCCAGGCCAAGGAGAGGTGCAAATGCCCCTGGGCTGCCAAGACACTTCTTAGGAAACAGTTCATAAGCCGTTCTCTAGCTTGCGCCACAGACACACTGCCTGGGTCGTACGAGCATCCCAGGCAGGGTCTGGCTCCCGAACCCACATACCTTGGTGGTGTCTGAATGCTTGTTCTGCAGCTGTTCCAAATACAGCTCGTTGACTTCCCCAAGAACCAACAGTTGCCTGTTCAAGAACTCCATCTGCTGTTGGACCGACTCACTATTTGAGAGCTAACCAAAACACAGAAACAAGCAAAGTGAAAGAGCTGATGACACAAAGCCTGCCAAGGGGCAGGAATCAGGGAAGCAGCTGGGAGCAGACTACTCAGGGCGGGGGCACTGGACACGGCACAGTGGCCAGTGGGGATGGAGGCATCCAAGGGCAACAAAAATGGACAGAAATGCACATCAAAACTGTCTGTCTGCAAAGGGGAAGAAGTGCAAATGCTCCGTGTCAAAACTGGCCACCTATAGGACACCTGGAGATGGATACGTAGACAACCCCACAGCAGGGATGTTAGGCCCAGGGGAATAAAGTCACAGGGAAAACCCACCAGTTCTTTTTCAACTTATTTTTACTTTTTGGCCACAATGCGCAGCATTCAGGATCTTAGTTCCCTGACCAGGGGTCCAACCTCTGCCCCTGCAGTGGAAGCGCAGTCTGAACCACTGGACCGGAAGGGAAGTCCCCCAACCGGTTCTTGAGTAAGCAATTTATAGAGAGTGCAATGACTCCCAGCGAGGAAAAGATCATGGATCAAAAAGCTGAACGAACTCTTCACAATTATGTGAACAAATATTGAGGAGGAGTTCCCGGGGCTCAGGCTGGGCAGCTCCCTGCTGCAGGGCTGTCCGCACACCGTCTGATATTTAGGGGTACCCTGCCTGCGCTCCATGTCAGCAGCATCAAAGACGTCAACCAAAACTGTCTCCAGACACTGCCCCACGTCCTTTGGGGGTGGGGACGTCGGGCACCCCAGACACAGACACACAGGTACTGCACAAGTCCCGCCTGGAGGAGGCAGCGGCCCTCACCTTCTGGGACACCTGGCTGAGCAGCAGCTCGGTGTGGCACACCTTGCTGTTGGCCTTCTTCAGCTCCACGCGCAGCTCTGCGATCATGTTCCTGCAGTCCTCCAGCTTCGTCTGCAGAGACACGTGCCAGGTAGTTGCACACAGAGCAGTGGCAGCTCGGGCCCCGGGGCACCCGGCCCTCAGCCCACAGTCCACAGAGAGCTGGGAAAGCCTCAGGCCTTGGCTGGTCTACTATTCCTGGGCCATCACACTTAAAGCTAACTTCTTAGTTTTAAAAAAGGCAGTTACAGCTAATTTCTGAGTTTCTGACTAATTAACAAAAGGGAAAAAAAAAAAACAAAAACAAACCACCTTAAGCCTGCAGTTACCAAACTGTGCGCCCAAGAGCCCCAGGGCTACACAGCAGGCTCACAGGGGCGCTGCGGGGCTTTTGAGGGAGACACAGCGACACCTGCTGGTCACGATGTGAACTACCAGCTGGAGGCAGCCCAGGGCTTGAGCGCCAGCTGTCGTGTGTGCTTTCACGCGTCACCGTGAGGAAAGCAACGTCAAACAGGGACGCAGGGCGCCGGTGTCTCAGGATTCCAAGGTCTGAGACTCTCTGCGGCGCCCATAGGCACACTCCGCATTCGGAAGTAGCTGTGGTTATTCAAAAATAAAATTGAAAACTGAAAAAAATGCACGTGTGTTATTTTCAATGTTTTTTTTTCTCAAATTGCTAGGACCCAAAGCCCAAACTGTTTGGATATGCTTAATAAGCAGAACTGTCAGGTGTTTCTCTCAGCTGTGGAGCACCGGGACAAAGTTACTGAACTGCTGAAAGAACTGTGACTCGGAAAGCCAGGGACCTCTGCCCCTAGGAGCACCTGACACGAAGCCCCGCCGCCGTGACCTCAGACGAGCCAGGGCTTTCACGCCCTCTCTGGCCGGCTCTGCAGCTCGTACCTGTAACTCCTGGCTCTGGTTGTAGAACTCCTCCCGGTCGTGCTGAAGCTGTCTGATCTGGCTATGAAGCTGGGTGACCACTGTGTCTCGCTGCTCCTGAAGCTGATTGTACCTGGCTTGTTCTTTCTGCAGACTAATCTTCCATATCTGGATGTCTTTCTCTTGCAACTTCAACTGGTCTTTCTAGCAGACACCAAAGATGCCATCATTTTAGCTGCCTTCCAGCCTGGGCAGTGATGCTCAAGTTCAGCGCACACTGCAGACATTTCACCTGAATAGTCACAAGCTACCCTGAGGCTGTAACCCCAGACCTGGAACCTGACAGCTCACTGCTGTCTAACTTGGCTTTTGGTCAACGGCTTCCAGACTGCACGTTAGCCAGTGGATCAGAAGTGGCTTAAAGAACTTTTCTCAGCCATCAGCCTGCTCCCAATACTTTCAGAAGTCCTAACCATCAGCACTGGACTTCTCAGATGGCCCTAGTAGTAAAGAACCCACCTGCCAATGCAGGAGATGTAAGAGACACAGGTTTGATCCCTGGGTTGGGAAGATCCCCTGGAGGAGGGCACAGCAACCCACTCCAGTATTCTAGCCTGGAGAATCCCATGGACAGAGGAGCTTGCTGGGCTACAGTCCTGGGGTTGCAAGGAGTCGGACATGAAGCGACTCAGCACGCAACCACCAGTGTTGATGTGAGCACTGGTACTGGCCAAGGTCACTAAAGTGACAGACACTGGGTTCCCACCCTGCCCTGCACTGGGCAGGTGCTCTCTGCACCCCCAGTTAAGGAGGAGATGCTACCACTACTCTCATTTTACGTAACGGGTGACAGGGGCCTCCAAAAGCTCCATTACTTTCCTAAGGTAACAGGGCCGTGGAGCCAAGGTCATGTCCAGCTCTGACTGGCTTCACCACCCCACAATGAGTTTTTGTCATGAGAGTTGTGTCCCGAGAGCTGGTTTTACATCTGGAGAAACAAAATCACCTTTCTCCTCTGCTATCATCACCGCCCATTACAGACTAACAAACACCAAAAATGACTTGTCCCCACGGGTGCCAAGAGCTGCAAGGGAATGTGGGGATGCGGCCCTTCACGGGCTGACCGCCAGAAGCTGGTGGGAGGGGCCAGATGGAGAGCCCGCCCCCCGCCCCACCCCGTGGGCTCACCATGGCGGCGTTGTGCTCCTCCAGAGCCGAGGCCCGGATCACCTTGCGCAGGAGCCGCCTGTTGCGCAGCGCGTGCTGCTGCCGCTTGAAACGCTCGTAGAGTAACTGGTTGTGCAGTAAAAGCAACTGGTTACGGAGGGTGCGGATCTCATCTGAGGGAGGAGAGCCTGATTTTAAAGCAGAGGGAGGATGGCAGAGATGCCTTTTACATGTTGTTCAACCGAGGCCCCGCCCAGAGCTTAATGCAATTCTTGAAGGAAGAAGTCACTCGCTTTGCCAATGACCACTTGGCTCCCAGTCACTGGGGGTGGGGGGGCAGTGCTTGCTACCTATCTCCCTTTGAAAGGAACACAGAGGGAGGGGCATGAGGCAGGATGCCTGAGAGCCCTGTGTATCTCCCCAAATATGTTATGTGTGTGTCTACTGAAGACTCCTTTCCGTGCTGCATGGGTATCTTCCTACTATCCCTCACTTCACCTGGATCTTTTCTAGGGAGAAGCCTGGCGTGAGGGCTGCTTTCCTGTACTTCTGCTCTCAAGCACTGGGCTCCTTGCCACTTTTCAAAAATAGGAAATGCTGACTTTGCAACATGTGAGCTACTATGTAGCCAAGCAGATAACCCAGCTGGAGTGGGCAGGAAGGGGCACCTCCTTCAAGGACAGAAAGGGCCACCAGCAGGCAGATCCCTGCCAGCTGGATTTGGAGCTGAAGTAACAACTTTACCTCCGAAGTGGGTCCAGTCGACAGACTTGCTGGGTAAAGACAACCTAGGAAGAAAGTTGTCGAGTAACAAAGTTACTGATCTCAGCTGGAAAAACTAGGCAGATCACTTCCCTGTGATCACAAGCCAGAGGCGTGAGACGGTTTCAAACTTGAAGTCCACCCGGGACAGAGCGGGTCAGAGGCCCCAGCAAGCATGACGGCGTCTCCAGAATGGAGAGGCCCCTGACTCAGAGCTCACACCGCAGCCTGTATATGCGGGGCGGCTCCTCACGCAGGGAGAGAGAAACACACTGGGCGCTGTTCTCAACCCTCCCTGCGCCACACACGGGGTGCGGCTCTGCTGAGAAGCTACTGCTGTCCAGGTTAAGGACGCAGCAGGTGGTTCACCCGCGCCTACGACACTAAACTTCACTTCAGAAAGACCTTACACAGGAAGTCACCTGTCAGATCCCACTGAGGTCACTCTGCAGAAGAAAAAGGAAAGCCCGCACCCCCTAAGAGCCTGTTTAGGAACAGCACTACTATGGACAGTGACTCTCTTATCCTTTCCTAGGTCACCTTTGAAAACCATAGTAAAAAAGGGTTGAAAACAGCCGTTCAGAGGGGTTCTTAACCCTTGTGTGAGAGCAGGAAGTGGGGATAGGCCACCTTGACCTTGCACTGAAACGTTGATTTTATTTTCCATCTAATGGGCTATGGTACCAAAATACAACAACAAAAAATCTGTAGCTGGAGAAGGCGACTTCTTGACCAGTATTTCTATATTATTTGAATACCGTAAGCTCATCCTCAAGTGTCAGAGAGCAGACGTGAAAGCATTTACGCTTGCTCACAGCGCAGGGGGGGTCTATGCGTAGAAGACTCCTTTCTCTCTGGCCAGTTATCTACGGAATGGCCTGAGGGTAGCATGCACAGAGGACATGCACGTTCGCAGGTATGAAAAGGCAATGGGCTAGAAGGACCCTGACCAAACAGAGAACCAGCTGCCTCTGGGGAGCACACGAAAAGGAACTCCGGCCTCCCCCCACCCACTTCCTGTAGTTCCTAACCAAGTGGAAAGTGCAGACCACAGGCCAGCGCCGAGCCTCACCTGTTGAGCTCCTTGCTGTGCACGTCCGCTCCCTGCTGTATCAGCCTGTCCAGCACTTCCATAGGGGAGGCGGAGGGCGTGAAGTCCTCCTCTGCACTTCCCTTTGCCTTCTTGAGTAGTTCCTCCGTCTTCTTGCTGACAAAATGATGGGCAGTCTTTGGCAATGCCACCTCAAAAAGATGATCGTATGGGGGAGGCTGCCCACTGCCAAACCCCACTCCCCTCTGAGGTGGAATTTTACAGGGGCTGGGGGTGAGGATGCTGGCCTCCAGAGAGGCCTGGCGCTCCCTGTTCCCGGCAGGGCTCTCCCCGGTGCCTCCGCAGGGCAGGTCTATGGGCGTGAAGGCTTGCTTTGGTGTGTCAGGCCCCGACTTGTCCAGGGAGGAGTTTAAAGGCTCAGGGTTTGCGCTGGTGCCCTGAGTGCTGGAGGAAGCTGAGAGGGTCTTCCGCGGGCAGCCCGGCAGACTGTCCCGGTAGAAGGGTGAGTCGAAGCCTCCTCGAGGAACCAGGGGCTCGGCATCGGCCGTCGTGATCTCAGACAGCTCTTTAGATATGGCCGCTACAAAGAAGGAGGAGGGAAGAGACGGTGCATCTGGGTCAGGTCGGGCAGTGTGGGGCTGTGTGCTGCCCTGTGCCACCCGAAGGGACCAGGCACAGGGCTCAGAACAAAACTCCCATCTCCCTCCCCCAAAGGAAGAAAAAGCAGGCAGTCCTGTGCATGTTGATACTAAGTCCCGGTTCTCGGGCAGAAAATGAGGGCTTTATCAATGTGCAGCATCTCCACAAGCCCAGAACCCTGCACACGTTACCTTCTTCTTTATCCTTCTCAATACTGTCTTCTTCAGAAGCCAGGTCTCCTAAAAACCCTGGAAGATCACTGAGAGTGACAGATCCCTTGCCTCCGTGCAGCTCTTCTATACAGAGAAAACAAGACAAACACGCTGGAGACCCCCATGCCCGCGAGAACTGCTCACACTGTGACAGGACAGGCCCACCCTGACTCTCCTGCTGAAGAAGACGGGGGAGACAGCTCTCTTCTGGAGCTCCCAAAGCCAAAAGGTTACAATGATCCAATGCAAGGTACCACAGAAGTCAAAACTCTCCATTCTTTCTCAACATTGCAGAGAACAGATAAAGCCATGGTTTGATCAGGTCAAGACACAAGTACTTAGCAGCTTTCATGGGATGCGATTATGAGGCTGGCTTTTAGAATTACATTTTTCATTATCTCTGGCTTCAGTGTTTCGTGGTGCTCTGGAATTTCCGTTTCCACACTATAACCCAACCCATCAAGAGTCAAGCAAGCTCCACCGTTACCCAGAGGCCTTACCTAATCCTCTGTCATTCGGAACATGGGGTTGTCTGTGTAGACAGGGCCTTGCGGAGTCTGTCCTCTCTTCCTGAAACGACAGATACCGTTTATATATCACAAGGCAGAAAATTGTGTGCATGGTCTCTAATGCTAGAGAAATACCCTAAACTCCTCAAATTTTAGTATATTATAAAGGAGTTTAAAGTTTAGCCCAGTAGTTCTCAAACTGGTGTCAGGATGCCTTTCTGTTCTTAAAAGTGACTAAGAATCTCAAGGATTTTGTTTATGTGGCTAAATCTATTGATAGTTACCACACCAGAAACTAAAACAGAATTTTAAAAATATTAATTCACTTAACCAACCCAGGAATTTCCTGGTGATTCAATGTTAGGACTCCATGCTTTTACTGCTGAGGAGGCGGGTTCAATCCCTGGTCGGGGAACTAAGATCCTACAAGCTGTGCAGCATGGCCAGAAAAATACCCAACCCAACCCATGTAAACATAAATGACATATTTCTATGAAACATAACTATATTTCCCAAAACAAAGGTAAGCTTAGTGAGAGGGTCAAGCGGTCTCACATTTCTGCGATCTCGTCCATATACGGCTTAATGGAAGGAGGCTGGGTTCTTACGGCTGCCTCTGCTCTGCTGGGTTACATGTTATTCTGGCTAAAGCGTACGAAGAAAACTCTAGGCCCCATGGATAAGCAGTTATAAAAAGCAGAAAGATTTTTTAGATAACTGCAGAAAGCCATCTCTGATGTTACTCTGAAACTCGACAAGGGTATTTCTTCTTCAAGGTCAGTTATGGAGCAGAACCTGAAGTCATCGCAATTCACTCTTCACATCGTGTTAAGTAAGATCCACTGGTCTCCCTTGCCCCCCAAAGGTATTATCTACATGTGGGTCTTTAACATCACACACAAGGTGGGCAGAACACTGGCTCACCAAGCTGTGCACATCTTCTAAGTGTTAAAACACTTCATTATACGATATCAAAAATTCAAAACTATCAACCAAGCTTCTCAAGACTTTTCAATCTCGTCATGAAAGACTTAGGGACACTATCAAGCACTCGGTGGCAGATACCAGTTTTTTAATATTCTAATCGCACGTTTTTATCATGGGCAACAAAGACTGTCAGTTGTTTATCTTCAAGTGACAGAGCCAGTTTGTCATCTAAGAAGCTAACTGCCTGCCTAATACTCAAGTCTGAGTAACCGTGGTTTGTCACCAGTTATTCTTTCAAATAAGACTGCTGCTGCGTAAAAGAGAGCAACCAGTTCAGCTCTCAACTCAAATAATGTCACAAGCGCGTATGGAAACCACCACGTGCTGGTATGCACTCAGACTGCTTTAAGTCTACTTCCTGTTTTATCACAAACAATATTAAACACGTGGGTTCTTTCTATAGAATACTCAAGGTTGGCACTTTTTTTTTTTTTTTGGTTGTTGCTTCTTTTCTTCTGCCAAACTGAAAGAACACATCAAGGAAGAAGAATGCAATGCCACTAGAAGAGTGCAATTTTGTACCAAGGGGCCAGCCATCTTACCCACCACTGTTTCTATGCCATGAGTATAAATGCCAATGCAGAAAAAAGGGGCGAATGACCACGTAAGAGTAACTATGAAAGTAGATTTGCCCTGGCAGTGTCTCTTAGAAGGTTTGGGGATCCTCAGGGTCAGCAGACCACATTCTATGAGAGCTGCTGATTGGTCTATTTTCAACTGATCTGATTCAAACCCATTACATTTTAGGTCAGACTTCTAACTGGCATAAAAGGTTTCCCAAAGAGAGGCTGGAAGCAAGTCTCTGTGCGTGGGCGAGGGGACAGCAGACGAGCCTGGCAAACCTTCTTGGGGGCCGTGGCCTGTGGGAGTGAAAGGTGCACGCAGTCGTCCGAATGGCAGGGTGGGGCTGGAGGAGGAGAGGTTGCAGGGGTTCCCAGAGGAGTTCCTTTCCCACCTGCTCCAAGACAAGAGCAGAACACACACACAAACACACTGTCAGTTTAACGATTAGGAAAACCGCCACTTTTTCTTCTTTCCCAGCCTAACTAGTACTGCAAAGAAAGCTGCTACACTTCACTTTCTGGAGAGTCTATATCAGCCTGTCTTTTTTTTTTTAAGGCTCACTTGAACTTCTGAAAGCTCCAGGCATTTGTATTAGGCATCAAAACTAGGTTCCCTACTGCAAGAGGCTCTCAAACTCTTAGACCTTAGAGGAGACTGTTCCTTATCATAACAGGCAGGCCCGAACCAGCCAAACCTAACCTAGGCCATACATACCAGTTGTACCAAAGACTTTACTGTAAGGATGTGACAGATCAGGTGGGACATTTCCAGGAGAAGTTGGAGGAGTGGTCATCCCACAAACTGCAGATGGGCTCCAAAGAGTAGCCTAGGAAGTTAACAGGCAGGTCAACAACAAGAATCAAACACCACCACCTCCCGAGGTACAAGCCTGTGACCAACGATCATTTTAAATTTAGCCTTTCAACTGGGAAAAGGAATCTTACTAAAGCTTTATCAAGAGACACGTTACATTTTCTAAGCCTAGACGCCAAGAGAAACCCAAGTGGCAACAGTTAACTTTCTCTGCAAACATGACACATCCTTAAAACTAACTCCTGAAACAAGCAGTGAGAGATTTTCCCAATCGCAGGCTAAACCCTGACCCCGAAGGCCAGCTTCACCAGCAAGTAGAGAAGAAAGCAGGCACACTAGTTCACAGCGTACTTGTGGCGGCTCAGCTAATAGCCGTGTCGACGGGGAACTCAGAGTCTGAGGTAGCTGCCCTGGCGTGTTTAACGTCAGCCGACAAGTAGAGTAGGGGGTAGAAGTAGCATTCCCTACAAGGGAAGGGAAAGAACACATGGGGTCAGCGTGGGGCTCGTCATTCTGACAAAGAACAATGGTCCTCGAGACCATTTGATAGCGTTCAGCTCCCTACATTTAAAAAGGCTGAGGGGACTCCTAATGTCCACGGTATAAAGTAGCATTTAAAAGACCCTTTTGGAGAAGGAAATGGCAACCCACTCCAGTATTCTTGCCTGGAAAATCCCATGGACAGAGGAGCCTGGCAGGGTATAGTCCATGGGGTCGCAAAGAGCCAGACATGACTGAGTGACTAACACTTTATAATACTCTTTAGCAATAAAGTTCACTAAGGTTTGATGTCTCATTAAGCTTCAGAATAGCTTGAAAAAGCACAACTTGTATGACAATTTCAGCAGGTGCTACCTGTAGATAAGCCTAGACTTTTATTTAATCCAATTGTCCAGATTCATTCAAAACTGTGTCAATGTGACAAGCCCAGAGGGCCTCACTAAAGGCGTCTGAAAAAGTAGAAGCTTCCTTTATAAACAGGAGCCTAGAAGTCATATCCTTCCATCCATTTTCTTTGTTAAGTGTTGAGGACACAGCCCAACTCTGCTGACATACTATCAAGGTGGAGATTAAAGTCATAAGATCGTGAATTAAACTTAGGGGAGAAGTTAATCAGGAGAAAACGGAGACAAATCCAAATTTTAAGTATTTGGGAAACAGTTCCTAGGAGCTCAACTAAGCCTTACTGTAGGAAAAGAAACTGAAGTCAACGATAAACAATGCTTCCAGAGACAAGGTTGTGAAGAGGTAAGCACCAAAGTCACTGTTTACCATAGCTATTCTGTGTGTCAACGTAAGAGCTGGCGGAGACATCGGCTGAACGGTGAGGAAAACGGGCTGAGATTTGGTGAGACACAGAATAGCCATCTTCATATGAGGCCTCTGTAGGGTCCAGAGAGATTTTGGCACATTCTATGACAACATCATGTGTTTCTAATCTCTTCCACCTGTAGAAGACAATCAAAGTCAAGAAATGCAAGCTATAATCCATTTAATCAAACCATCAAATACTTCAGAGTGCAGACTCAATGCCAGCCACTGAACTATGAACAGCAAAGAATGAGGCAGAACCACCCCAGCCCAAGTACAAACTAGCACTACGATAAAAGGAATTAGCCATTCATTTTACAAACCTATAGAGGAGGTGATTTAGTCGCTAAGTTATGTCCAGCTCTTGTGACCCCGGACTATAACCCACCAGGCTCCTCTGTTCATGAGACTTCTCAGGCAAGAACACTGGAGTGGGCTGCCATTTCCTTCTCTAGAGAATCTTCCCAACCCAGAGACTGAACCTAGGTCTCCGGCATTGCAGGAGGTCTCCAGTACTGCAGGAGGAGTGAGCCAGCAGGGAAGCCTTACAAACCTATACCCTATTTAAAATGGTTATATCAAGTTATCAGAAACTACTCTGAAACCAAAGTTTCAGCAACAATAGACCAGGCACAGCCTCAAAACAGAATACAGACTATGCAGAGCAGTCAGCAGGGGACTCTCCTTTGGAACAAAAGTAATAACAGAACAGGGGAACCTGGAAACTGCCAGGCAGCTGAGGCTGACTTAAGGTCTCCCATCAAAGCCTCAGGATTCTAACCCATCCCCAGACCAGAAATACAGCTCAGCATGTCTCGAACCTAGAGAAAGCCCATGAGGATATTTAAAGAACTGTCTCAAGAGTCCTGCTGTGTGATCCAGAGTTCCGTGCCTAAGAAATCAGCCTGTGGAAACAGACACATATCAAGATGGACAACAACAGTCAGTACAGCTTGTCACAGAAGAAAAGAGACAACCTAAGGTCCAACCAGAGACAGGGTCTACAGAAAGTTACCCCACCATGCAAAAGCGTGCTTTCAGCAGATCATGACTGCCAGGAGAGAGAGAGGACACTGGCCACCAAGAGCATGAAGGAACTTTCTGGGCTCAGCTTCCAGCTAAATTGTAACCCTACCTCCAAATTTCTAGGCATCAAATTTCTGACATCTGAATTTCTAGACATCAACTATTAACGTCCTTACGGTAGGTGAGCGTTTAGGTCACTTCCACAGATCCCTTTCCCTCCTCCCCAGTGCTCTCAAAATAGTAGATCACTGTTTTGTTGTTTCTAAACTGATTCTTAACAATTCTTTATAATGACTAGATCAGTACCACTGACAGCTAAGCTAAAGAGTATTCTATAATATTTCCCTTTCTGTTCAATTTAGTTTCTCCTAGAGTTTAAATTTTTCTGTTTCTTTGCCTCAGTCTTCCATGTATCTAATACTAATCCTTCCTAAACTTGCTCTAACGGCTGGGGGAAAACGCCTAATATAATTTTGACGTAACAAAATGCAAACCATCTACCGAGATTGTTCACCTTCTCCTAAAGAGCTGCCTGCCAGAGCCCTCCCTCTCCTACTGGTTGTTCTTAGCACTGCTATACAAGTTATACCAAGACTCCCCTTGCCAAAGACCCTAAGTCAGGTCCCCCACTTCCTGGCCTCTGTCTTCCTTGATTTTACTCTCATTTTGGTGAAGGACACGCTTCAATGGTTCACGAAAGAACGGTACATGGGAGGTAAATTTGAGTCCCTGCGTATCTAAAACTGTCTCATACTTGATAGGCAAGCGGGCTGGGAATAAAATTCTAAGTGGAAAATCTTTTTCTCTCCATTTTGAAAGTGTTTCAGAAGCTAACCTCATTTTGATTTCTGATCCTTACTGGTTTTTTTTTTCCTGAAATTTCACAGTATTGAGCTGGTAGCATTCTTTTCCATTGACTGTGCTGGGAACTACATAAACCTCTTCAACCTGGAAACTCATGTCTTTCAATTCTATGATTGTATTTTCTTGTATCATTTGTACTTGCATTGGAAATTTTCTTCTATTATTTCTTTCACAATTTCTTCCCCCACCAAAGTTTTCTCCTCCCCATATATTGGATGTTAGACTTTCTGGACTGATTATTTCAAATTTCTTTCATCTAACTCATTTCTATCCTTTGATTCTGCTCTCTAAGATATCCTCAAATATACCCTCCAATTCTTTTATCAAAATGTTTATTTTAGCTATAGTTTTAAATTTTCAGCACTGCTTTCTTTAGTCTCTTGTGTAGCATCCTGAACTTTACATATGCACTAATGTCTCATCTCTACAGCTATTGTAGATGTTTTCTTTTGCTCTCTGCATTATCCTTGTTTCTTGCTAGCTCCTCTATCTACTCTTTACATTGGTCTCTTGTCTCTGGTGCTAGAACCTTTCTTCAAGGGCCAGATGACCCGCCTATCCATGGTGAGTGAGGCTCTATAAGTTGAACCAGGAGATTTCCTAATTAACACAACAGACTGGACGTGTGCATGCAACTGCACAATACCCCCAAACCCCACCAACATTTGTTTCCTTTTAAATATAAACCTACAAGAAAGAGAAGAATGAGAAAAGAGAACAGCACCACGTGTTTGAAACCAGAAAGCCAGAGGGCAAGTAGTGACTGAATCCCAGAAAGCAGAATCCTAAGTTGCCAATGTTTCAAAGCTAAAAGTCAACCTGACTTATACTGGAGAATCCTTGAAAAGCAAAAGAACTTGTATACAAGAAGTATTTATGGAACTGGAGATGAGTGACGACAGGTCAATCAGGGCAGCTAAAATCAGGAAGATGGGGTAAACGCTGCCTGAGCCCCGAGATCCCACTTGGCTTTCCGAAATCTGGACTCATATCTGAAGAGGTTCAACACAGTCAAGGGACCGAGGCACTCTAAAGAGAGGAGTTAAGTGAGCATGTACATTCTGAAGGCCAAGACCACTCATCTCTCCCACCAAGCAGTCTCTACTCTCCAGGAGTAGCCCAACTCTTGAAGACTAGAGATCAGAAGACCCTTTTCTAAAAAAGTCTGACCAACTCAAAAGGAAACCAATATTGATATGAGCATCTCCTACAGATGCTCAGAACAACCTACAAGAAAGCACAAAGTCAACAAGCCCCATCCTTGTGAACAGAGGTTTTTAGTCTCCTCATCCAAATACAAGTGGATCACCAGATCTTTGCAGAAAGCCTCAAAATTTTAAAAACAACAACAATAGAGCAGTTTAGAGAAAACAGACTATGTAGGAAAAAGAAAACCTTATTAAAAAGCCAACAAAAAAACTCCCATCAGTCTTATCAAAGACGTGAGACTGCATCCATGAAACAAAAACAGGCTACAATTTTAAACAATGGGAGCATCCAGAGAACTAAAAAGAGCTCTTAGGTACTGAAAACGTGGCAGAAATGAATACAGAAGGATTAACAGCTAAAGACAATTAAATCTTTAGGAAATAGGACAAGAGAGCAGAAAGAAAAAACAGGAGAGCAAAGAAAAGCAGAGACCCACTCCAGGAAGTCTCAATCAGAACATTAAGAGTTCTAGAAGGAAAGACAGAGATAGCAGAGGAAAAGAAATCAAGCACAATATAACCACAGAAAATTTTGCAGAAAATTTCCTAGCATTTAAAGGTAAGAGCTTCCAGACTGAAAAATGAGAACAGATTCATGTCAAGGGACATCACTAGAAGTTTCAGGGTACTTTGAGAGCAAAGAGAAGACAATAAACGCAGATGATCAGAAATAAGAATGTCTCTGGATTTCAACAGCAGCGTTGGCAGCAAAGGGGCAATGGAATAACGCCTTCCAACCGCTGAATGAGAATGACTCCCAACCCAGAAATCTATACCCACACAGAAAACAGCATCCTTTCTCTAAAATCCCATGAAAACAGGAGTGAACCCAAAAAGGCATGAGACATAGAGGAAACGGGAGAATGTGCACAGGTGAGAGGCACAGAGAAGCTGAGAGGCAGACGGCGGCCACACACGAGGCACAGAAGACGACCGCTGAGACCAGAACGCACGCTGAGACAGGCGTGTGCGGGCCCTCACTAAGGCTTCTGCTGCCACCGAACCATCTTTCCAACTGAGGGACAGAGCGTCTAGGCGGCGTAGGTAACCCTGGCCTAGATAACGTGTTGTGACTTAGCTTGTCTTGATTAATGAATACACTGATGAAGTGCCTACTCTCCCTAGATTAGCTAAGGACATTCATCTCGTCCCACAGAAGGATTCTTCTCTGACCTATACTCGGAAGCTGCCACAAGGGCACACAGAGCAGTCTCCTCCCTCTGCCGTATTTCGGCAGCACATTCAGTACCTGGCTCTGGCTATGGGTCTCACCAGATGCCCTGACTAGGGTAAGCCGTGTGTTCTTCCCTCTTGGTTCTTCCTCTTACCTCCTGGGAACCTTCATCTCATGGTGACAAGACTGCCTTTTCCAAGGCCAGACTTTGCTTGCTTTCAAAATGAAACAACACATGTGGTCAAACCACGCAAGAGAGGACTTCCCTAGTGGCACAGTGGTTAAGAATTCACCTGCCAATGCAGGGGACATGGGTTCAATCCCTGATCTGGGAAGATTCCACATGCCATGGAGCAACTAAGCCCACGAGCCACAACTACTGAGCCCTTATGCTCTAGAGCCCATGCTCTGCAACAAGAGAAGCCACCACAATGAGAAGCCCACGCACCGCAGCAGAGAGTAGCCCCTGCTCGCTGCAACTAGAGACAGCCTGTGCACAGCAACAAAGACTCACTGCAACCAAAAAACAAAATAACTAAAAACAAATACACATATATTTTTTTTAAGTAAGAGAATGATTAAAATGAAAGCAAGAACAGCAGTTGTGTTTCTGAGGTAAGACAGGGACCAGGGACAAAGATGATTACAAATGGAGAGGGTACTGTCCCATGTTTTTAAAGTGGTGTCTGCACAAGCATCCATACATTACTATAAACTTTTCTTACACGTTTTCTAAGCTCCTCTACATGTACCTCACAGCAAGTTGCTCAGATAAAAGGTCTGTGTAGCAGAGGGAGGGCTTGTGGAGATCTGAGATTTGCTGAGGTGATCAAGCAGTGAGTCATCTTTTTCAGGGGGAGATCCTCAAACATCAATATCTGAGGACCACTTCTCCTCCAAAAGGCATCAACTCCCTGCCCGGGGAGGAGCCACAGAGAAGCAAGGGAAGGGCTGAGCCTCCCACAGCTCGGTGTGCAGGGTTTCACTTCACTCCCTCCTTTCTGGTCATGACTCAGCTCCACGTTCCACCATGCTTGGCATTCTCAACTAAGGAGGCTGGCAGGTTCCACTTCTCCAGAGATAAAACTGGGCACTTCCACCAGGTCCCGTGGAAAATGGCAGTCACCTGGCTAAGCAGGATGGAGAAAGCGACCAGGGGAATCCGACCACTCAACGTCCAGACTTCCCACAGTGTTTGTTTCCAAGCACACCCATCACTGCCCACCTCGCACGATCACAGACCACCAGGTTCCCAGCCCGCTGGGGTCCTGCGGGACAGGCACCTGCAATGCAACCTCTTCCTCTGTCAGTGAGGAGTATGTCTTAGACTCATGCACGCAAAATGCTTCACTGTGCAAGTCCTTTAAAATGAAATAAACAGGAAAACCTGTCTTCTCCAATAACATCTCAAAAGGGACACCTCTGAGATCCCGTGTTCAATTTCTCAAGTGAGTCTATGAGATTCTGTCACTAGTTCAGTTTCCATACCTTCGAGGGTCCAGTTCATGGTCCTTGGATCCAGTCACTAATTCCGGGTGAATTCGCACATGCTCCATCATTGGCTAAAAGAGTTGGGTTGACAAGTTATAAAAGGCTTAATTTCTGTTGTATTTCTACACAATAGAACGTATTTGACAATACAAAGGAATGAAGTACTGACACAGGCCACAGCATGGATGAATCTTAAAACGTTACATTAAGTGAAAGAAGCCATGAACAAAAAACCATATTCTATGATTCCATAAGCTTGAAATGTTCAGGACACGCAAGTCCTATAAAGGCGAAAAACAGATTCATAGTTACCAGGGCTGAGGGCAGTGGGCAAGATGGCAAGAAGGCTGAATTTCTTTTCAAAATTTCCCTAACATTTAATACAAAACATACAAATGCAGCCCATCTCCATAGTACACTAAACGGCAAACAAATGGGTGTTCATTTACCTTGACCACTTCTTCAAAAGTCTCCAGGTTTTCCTTCATACTGTAGTGAGAACGCAGAAAGGAGACAAAGTTGCAAGGGTACATCCCATACAGGCGATGGAAGAGAGCGTAGACGCTGGCGTGGAGGTGGACGAGATAGACTTCTGTCACATGGCCTAAAAAAGAAATCCACCGAGGGGGGTCCTAGCTGGACACGGGACACGTGTGCAAGACAGACACGCACACAGGCTGCCAATGGGACTTTCTGCGTATGTGTGCCCCACCTTGCCCCGAAGACAGTAAGTAAAGGAGAGCAGTTTTCTAAAACCCAAATCTGAACATACCAGACACCACTGTCTGAGATCCATGGGTGGCTCCCCTGGCCTCTGGATAAACTCCCATCTACTTGAAGTGGCCCACAGAGGCGTGCACTCATCTAATCCCTGCCTCCTCTCTAGGCGCCCCTTCACAGGGCCCCTAGAATTGTAATACTGAAGCACCTTTACAAGAACACCCCCTGCAAGCTGTCATCGTACATCTCCACAGCCTGATTCAGTACACACCTCAATAAGACCACCAACTCACTCACCTCTGTGCCCTGAGAGCGCTCACCGAGGTTGCTGCCTAACAGGCATTCATATATTTGTGGAATGAATGTGTGAGAACCTTTTAAAAACAGTTCGTAGTCTTAGCTATGCAGATTCGTAACTACAGAAAAGCTACTATCTGAAATTAGCTTAAAGAGCTAAGAGTGGGAGAAACAGAAAATTTAATTCATCTAGCCTTATCCAGACCCTATGGAAAATCCCAATGGTATATATAAAGCTCCCCTAAAAAAAGGACAGGCCACTCCTTTCTCCCCAGGAAGAGCCTACTAGACAAGTCGGCATCATACAGGCCTCAGGCTTGTTACTTAATCCGGTACAAGAAGCCACAGTGTTCCATTTCCCAGGGCTTATCCATTTCATTCTTTTGATGTGAACATCTCATGCTGGGAGGACCAAAAGAGCCAAAGTTCACATGTTTACAGCTTCTGAGTCATTCTGATAGAGCTGTACTACCTGTTGATGTAGAAACAAAACCCCCTGTACTAAAAGCTAGAACACTAATCAGAAACAGCCGCGTTCTCTCTCCTCCGTCCACGTGTACAATAGATGAGTTCTCTGAACCAGAAGCTTGTGCTCTGTCACTACAGACCAAGAGGAGAACAAACACGCCCCACAAGCGTAGTCCCGTGCTGCTGCAACACAGATTTAAGCTGTTTTTCAGTTTATTGAAAATCAGGAAGCTGTACCCACCACTCAGTTTCTCTGACAACTAATCCTCTTAAGCCAACAAAATAAGGACAGCATTTCAACAGTCATGCCTTTTTTTTTTTTTTTTTTTTTTAATTTCTTGGCATGTGAAATCTAAGTTTCATGACCAGGGATTGAACCCACACCCCTGGCATTGGAAGCTTGGAGTCTTAGCCATTGGACCACCAGGGAAGTCCCTGTTTTGCTTCTTATTTGTGCCCCTGGTGGAAAATACCTGAGGTGTTCCCTCACCTGTCTGGTGACAACCAACCATTTCAGCAACAGGATTCTAACATGTTCTTCTCTTCCAGCACATGACCGTTCATCACTCACAAAAGCACTCACCTGGTGCAGCATGACGGGTATAGGAGGAGATCTTTACCTGGTTTCTTCAGGCACCATGACGAAAGACGGCCAAAGATATCAAAGAAATCATGAAGGTGCTGTTTCCCCGACTGCGGAATCATTGGGAGCATGGTTATCAACACTAAGACTCCTGTTGTGAGGACAATGACGTCGGTGTCCATCTGTAGGAGGGAAGGAGGGAAGGTCAAGCGAGAAGAGACACCTCTCAGGTGTGCAGCATTAGATCTGCACACTTAAGAGGTTCTCAAGTTAGAACGCCGGCATAGACTTGTCCTACCTCTTAGGATGCTGGGGCACAACACTGAACCACAAGCCGCTGAGGACCAGCTCGACCAGGCTGAGTCTGCAGGGACTACACTCAGGCACCAAACTCATGCAGGGCAGCGCTTAAACGTGGCTTAGAAAACCCCAAACCCAGATACTTCGGATGTGCTATAAATAGCCCTTGGCGGGAAGCATGAGTTGCTTTTGAACAGAACAAAGAAATGTTGCTATTCTTGTTCATTCAGCCCAATTATGAAGTACTTACTCTTTAAAAGTCAGTTAAAAAGACCTAATACGTGAACAAGTCATTCTCTATTTCTAAAGGATCATAACAGAAGTATACCTTAATAAGAAATGAGTATAGCACTAACAAATCTTCTTAGTGGCTCACCTCACAGCAGTATTTAGAGACCAGAAAATAAAAAAGATATGGGGACCTCTGACCACATCTACAATTTAAACATCAAGTCATACAAATTTAGACTAACTGAACTTAATAACCAATGAATAATAAATTAACTCAGACTAGCTATAGCAGCTCACCTGACCCATAATTAAATTATGAATGTCTGCCAAGTGACTGGAATTCAGACTGAAGAAACAAGACATTAAACAAAAGACCACCATGCAGGTTAGAACATTCATTATTCCTCATGAAAAAGGAACCTATGAGTCTGGAAATAAAGTTTGGTTTTTTTGTTTTTTTTAATAAATATGACTTTATTTGTTTGGTAGTGCCAGGTCTCAATTGCAGCATGGGAGGTCTTTGGCTGCAGCATGCAGGGTTTTCAGCTGTGGCATGAGAACTCTTGGCTGTGGCAGGTGGGACCTAGTCCCCCAACCAGGGTCAGGACCTGGGCCCCCCGCACTGGGAGCATGGAGTCCGAGCCACTGGACCACCAGGGAAAGTACCTGGAAATACAGTTTTAAATAGATTTAGTTTTTACATCGAGCACCAAGCCATCTGTTATGGCAGATATCTAGTAGGAAATCACAAAATACTGATAGGAGAATCAAGAATCTGTAATGAGTTCTGACTAAAAAAAACAAAAACAAAAACACTAACAAAACATCCTGACTGAAAGTTTGGGTTAACACTTTGTAAGTAATTTTCAAGGCTTATTCTTTTGGAAAAGGTTAAGTATTCTTCAATCTGAACTAAACAGTGTGCCTCAAAATCAGATTATATTCTCATCAACCCATTCATTTAAAAAAATTAAGCTGTTAAATGCACATCGTTATGATGCCCTGCCACCATGACTCCCTGAGACCCACCTCTAGGAAGGATAAACGCTGCCCTTTGCTGGCAGAGATAGAAATCAACCTGCACGGTGCTGTGTCAGACACCTTCAAAGGCGTGGCCACCCTGGAACCAACAGTACTGGACGTCCTCACGTCTGGGAGGTGCAGGCAGCTCACATTACCCACATTTCCCTATTTTACAGGTAGGAAACAAGTCCAGGAACTAAAACAGATTAAACAAATGCCCTAAGTATTTCAGTAAGCTATGGTCAAAACTAAAACCATAAGGCCCTACTTAGGTTCTGACTCTGTAGAATAGTGCACTAAGCTGAGTGCAAAAAAAGCAGGACGCAGTCTGGTAAGGGCTTCTACCAAAAAACCCTCAGTTACAGCTGTGACCAGAACCTGCTCCTAAATAGTTAAAGTCTTAGCCATTTTGCTATTAGCCAAAAGAGAATGCAGAAATAGGGATTCCCCCAAGACAAACCAGTACATTTCTAACTAGGAAAGGCTAGACAATCATGAAATCAAAGAGGGCTGGGAGAGCATATTGTTGAACCAATCTGACCGAAAAGTGACCGTATTTGCTTGGACCACACATGCACTAGACACAGTGATGCACTGAGACCTGACTAAGTACCAAGTCTGAACTGTGTTACATTACAAGAACAACCAAACGCCTAGGAGTTTTTAAACTCTCAAAGTTAAAATCTAGCTGGCTTGTTTTAAGGTACTCAGAATTTCAGAAATTATATGATGAAGCTATTCCATGCAAATCCTTACAAACATCGTACCTTGAGACATTTTAGTAGAGAAGGCAAAAGAGGTGCTTGAGAGAGCTTATGCTTCCATGACGGCTGCAGCCTCACGACGTGGCCCAGTAGCAAGAGGGCGGATAACCGAGAGGCGGCCTTGCCCACGTATTCATTCATTTTGTCCAAGAGGTGCTGAACATGCACAAGAACAAGAGAAATTATCTCAGTAAAGCTAGGGAAAGTCAAGGGACCCCAGGGAGACACTCATGTGAATGCGTGAAGTGCACACGAGGATAGGCAGCAGTGACCAATGCCAGTCTCTTGAGTGGTCACTTGGATGTAAAAAAAGGTCATGTAGGTAAAGAGATCAAACTCAAGGTTTTTTTAAAGCCATGCAAACAAACACACTGTTGTGTTGCATTAGTCCTAAGAGAGGGCAGCCAGTCTGCAACTCCTGAAAGAGAGTCCCCACAATACAGGTCTGTAAGCGGGAAGGAGACTCCTCTGTATCTTTCTGAAATACAAACAGGCCACTTCTTAGAATAACCACTGTTCTAATAAGCCTCTAATAAGTGGAGGCTGCTGAAGCTTCAGGGGATCCTGCTGGAAGCAGCTGCTTATTGCTACCAGGGCCTCACCTCCGTCGTTTGGCCCCACATATAACTCCGGTAGCAGTAGAAGTTAAAATTCAGCCCAGAGTGAAAAAAAAACAAAACAAACAAAAAAACAACCCAAGATGTACTGTAAAAGGCAGACAATGACAAGGCCTTCAAATCCCAGTTAAGTAAATCACCAGTACATACAAACTCAACACAAATCAAAATGTGCAACTGCAAGGCTTTGTTAGCTATTTACCATCAACAAAAATAAAAGCAAAAACAAAACATAAAGGAGCCTTCCAAGTGCCTGGTGCCTGGAAAGAGCACTAGGCAATTAGCCCCATGAGGTACCCACATTTACAGCTTTTGCCATATGGATTAAAAGTCTAAAAGTGTTTAAAGATGGGTACCTTATGGATCATCATCACTATACAATTACAGCTTAGGATGACAGGATTTCTTCTGAGAGCAAGATCTTTGAAGGCCTCTGAAATATGTTGTATTTTGAAACCTTTTCAGGAAACAAAAGTCCTGACGACTATTTGTATGTGTAGCTACAATCTGGGAGCAGTGTCATCACTGGCACACGGAAGCGGAAGCAGTAAGCTATAAACACACCAGGCACTGGGGCTACAGAGATGCAGTCACGGCCCTCGGAGAAAGTGTATCACATCTCTACCACTCAGCAGGTACCTTATCATGGGGCTCTTGCAAGGTAGTCAGGATGTGCAATACAGGCTGAGAGTTGGTTTCCAGATAATAATCCACCAGGGTGTTCACAAGCATAGGACCACGGTCTAAAGAAAGAAAAGGACTGTTTATAATAGTTATTTCCTCTAACATTCTAAACTTACCTCAAATGTTAATTGTCGTCAGTAACAAAATCCACAGAATGTTTCTTTGTACACTACCCAAAGTTACATGAAGGATTGTATTTCTGTTTTCTAAAATGAATTTAGGTTTAACAACAGGATAATATCAAGTTTATATGCTTAAGTAGCCATAGTTCAGTTCAGTTGCTCAGTCATGTCTGACTCATTGCGACCCCATGGACTGCAGCGTGCCAGGCTTCCCTGTCCATCACCAACACCCTGAGCTTGCTCAAACTCATGTCCATTGAGTTGGTGATGCCATCCAACCATCTCATCCTCTGTCGTCCCCTTCTCCTCCTGCCTTCAATCTTTCCCAGCATCAAGGTCTTTCCAATTCTTCACATTAAGTGGCCAAAGTATTGAACTTCAGCTTCAGCATCAGTCCTTCCAATGAATATTCAGAACTGATTTTCTTTAGGATTGAGACTCTCAAGAATCTCCTCCAGCACCACAGTTCAAAAGCATCCATTCTTCAGTGCTCAGCTTTCTTTATGGTCCAATTCTCACATCCATACATGACTACTGGAAAAATCATAGCTTTGACTAGACGGACATTTGCTGGTAAAGTAATGTCTTTGCTTTTCAATATGCTGTGTAGGTTTGTCATAGCTTTTCTTCCAAAGAGCAAGGGTCTTTTAATTTCATGGCTGCAGTCACCATCTGCAGTGATTTTGGAGCCCAAGAAAATAAAGTCTGTCATTGTTTCCAATGTTTCCCCACCTATTTGCCATGAAGTGATGGGAATCAGTGAACTAAAATGGACCAGAATGGGTGAATTTAATTCAAATGACCATTATATCTACTACCGTGGGCAAGAATCCCTTAGAAGAAGTGGAGTAACCATCACAGTCAACAAGAGTCCAAAATGCAGTATTTGGATGCAGTTTCAAAAATGACAGAATGATCTCTGTTCGTTTCCAAGGTAAACCACTCAATATCACAGTAATTCAAGTCTACATCCCAACCACTAATGCCAAAGCTGAAGTTGAATGGTTCTATGAAGACCTACAAGACCTTCTAGAACTAACACCCAAAAAAGATGTCCTTTTCATGATAGGGGACTGGAACGCAAAAGCAGAAAGTCAAGAGATACCTGGAGTAACAGGCACGTTTGGCATTGGAGTACAAAATGAAGCAGGGCAAAAGCGAACAGAGTTTTGACAAGAGAACAAACTGGTCACAGCAAACACCCTCTTCCAACAACACAAGAGACAACTCTACACATAAACGTCACCAGATGGCCAACACCAAAATCAGATTGATTATATTCTTTGCAGCCAAAGATGGAGAAGCTCTACACAGTCAGCAAAAACAAGACTGGGAGCTGACTGTGGCTCAGATCATAAACGCCTTACTGCAAAATTCAGACTTAAATGGAAGAAAGTAGGGAAAACCACTAGACCATTCAGGTATGACCTAAATCAAATCCCTTACGATTATACAGTGGAAGTGAGAAATAGATTCAAGAGATTAGATCTGATAGAGTGCCTGAAGAATTATGGACAGAGGTTCGTAACAATGTAAAGGAGGCAGTGATCAAAACGAACCCTAAGAAGAAGAAATGCAAAAAGGCAAAATGGTTGTCTCAGGAGGCCTTCCAAATAGCTATGAAAAGAAAAGAAGTGAAAGGCAAAAGAGAAAAGGATAGATATACCCATTTGAATGCAGAGTTCCAAAGAACAGCAAGGAGGGATAAGAAAGCCTTCCTCAGTGATCAATGCAAAGAAATAGAGGAAAACAATAGAATGGGAAAGACTAGAGATCTCTTCAAGAAAATTAGAGATACCAAGGGAACATTTCATGCAAAGATGGGCACAATAAAGGACAGAAACAGTATGGACCTAACAGAAGCAGAAGATATTAAGAAGAGGTGGCAGGAATACACAGAAGAACTATATAGAAAAGATCTTAATGACCCCGATAACCACGATGGTGTCATCACTCACTTAGAACCAGACATCCTGGAGGTGTGGAGTCAAGTGGGCCTTAGGAAGCATCAATACAAATGAAGCTAGTGGAGGTGATGGAACTCCAGCTATTTCAAATCCTAAAAAATGATGCTGTGAAAGTGCTGCACTCAATATGCCAGCAAATTTGGAAAACTCAGCAGTGGCCACAGGACTGGAAAAGGTCAGTTTTCCTTCCAATCTCAAAGAAAGGGAATGCCAAAGAATGTTCAAACTACCACACAATTGCATGCGTCTCACACGTTAGTACGGAGAAGGCAATGGCACCCCACTCCAGTACTCTTGCCTGGAGAATCCCATGGACGGAGGAGCCTGCTAGGCTGCAGTCCATGGGATCGCTAAGAGTTGGACACGACTAAGTGACTTCACTTTCACTTTCGTGCATTGGAGAAGGAAATGGCAACCCACTCCAGTGTTCTTGCCTGGACAATCCCAGGGACAGGGGAGCCTGGTGGGCCGCCAGAAGTGACTTAGCAGCAGCAGCAGCACACGTTAGTAACGCTCAAAATCCTCCAAGCCAGGCTTCCACGATACGCGAACCGAGAACTCCCTGATGTTCAGCTGGATTTGGAAAAGGCAAAGGAACCAGAGACCAAATTGCCAACATCCACTGGGTCATAAAAAAAAGCAACAGAATTCCAGAAAAACATCTACTGCTTCACTGACTACATTAAAGTCTTTGACTTTGTGGATCACAACAAACTGAAAAGTAGCCTTAAGAGCACATGAACTACTGTCTCCTTTTTAAAACTGTTCTAGTGACAAAAATAATTCACGCCTATTGTTAACAACTCAGATTGTATCAAAGTGAATAAAACACAAGTGACGGTTTTCCTCACTGCTGGTCTCACAAGCCACTGCAGAGACAGACATTCTTGGATTTGGTGCATGTCCTTTCAAAACTTTGCATCCTGGGAAAATCGCCCACACGCAGCCCCCACATCCATACAGCCACGGTCTATGTGCACGTGTGTCTTTTCCACTCAACGAGGGGTTGTGGGAGGGTCTCCCTTCCTCCTGCTGTCACCACACCGTCCACAACAGCACCGATGACCTGCTTCCTTCTCTGCACCGAGCTCCTCGCTCTCCTCACGGCTCTACTGGTAATTCGGTCATCCACCTCCTGAAGGATACTTTGGTTTTTCCAAGTTTCTGTTACATTTCATTCAAGTAAATGAAATATGGATTCTTGTAAGTGGACCAAATGACATGTGCTGTTAATTAATGACAGATATTCCAAAAGGGGTAAACTCCCATGTATTCATTCTCCTGCTAACAACACACATTTATACGTCCAATATTTGATTTCTGCCAATCTGGTAAGCAAAAAAAGGGTACTGTTTAAACTTATATTTCTACGATTAAAAAGAGGTTCTAGGTGGCTCAGTGGTAAAGAGTCTGCCTGCCAACGCAGGAGACACAGGGTACGCAGGTTCAATCCCTGGGTCAGGAAGATCCCCTGGAGGAAGAAATGACAACCCACTCCAGTATTCCCGTCTAGAAAAATTCCATGGACAGAAGAGCCTGGTGGGCTACAGTCCATGGGGTCGCAGAGTCAGACACAACTGAGCACGCATACACGTATGTTTCATATTAAAAATGGCATATGATTTACAGATGAAACGATGTGTCTGGGATTTGTTTTAAAATACCTATGTGGGGGGGAGTCAGGGGGTTCATTGAAACAGTAAAGGCTGGGCATGCGGGGCTCCTTATGGGATTCTTACTTCTATGTTTGTGAGTTTATGTGAAGGGATTCCCAGGTGGCTCTGTGGTAAAAATCTGCCTTCCAATGCAGGAGACGCGAGCTCGATCCCTGGGTCAGAAAGATCCCCTGGAGTAGCAAATGGCCACCCATTTCAGTATTCTTGCCTGGGAAACTCCATGGACAGAGGAATTCTGGCAGGCTACAGTCCACGGGGTTGCAAAGAGTGGATACAACTAAGCAACTGAGCACGTGTATAGTACACAGCCTGTGAATAGTTCCATCACCAAGAGCTTCACACACATACAGAACGAATCCACCTGTGTATGCTTTCTCCTGGTGGTTTTAAAGACTCTCTTTAGAAGATGAAGTAGCTAACCAGGGTAGGATCTGGCTTACCAGAATTGAGATTCTCTTTAAAGACAGTTGTTACATCATCGCGCACACTCAGCAGAGGGGAGTCCAGCATGGAGAGGAGCTCCCCAATATTGGCTTGCTGGGCCATTATCTGACACGAATGTGCTCTGCTGGTTCAGGACGTGCATTAAAGACTTTGAAGGTTCTTCATTGATGCCACTACCAGCCTGAAAAATAGAAGAGGAACACTGTGATAAAACGGTCCCATTTTTCCCACAAAAACCTACTTGCCAGACAACCCGAGCCATGTATTCAAAGCGGTGTTTGTCCACAACACTGTTGATCAAAGAAGCTAAGCTGTGTAAATAACAGTGTTCTTAACAAATTTATAAAGAGGAGTTCTAGGCAATGCAACAAAGAGAAACCTAATTATTTAAAAAAAAAAAAAAAAAAGACACCAGTTGGAATCATCCCAGCAACTTAGTAACAGGACTAAATCGAAGTTTTATTAGTGTTATTAATTACTGCTGATTCTACCTTGGGTTTAAGCTTCAAATCAATCATTTCAAATCAAAGAGTAGATGAACCATTTTCAGAAGAACTGAAAGAATACTATCTTCCTGATAACCCCAACAGTGTCTAGAAGACAGTATGGCCTGTTAGGTCACAAGTGTATGAGTTCGAAATCTGATTTCAACCCAGGATGGTTCCTCTGTTTTCAGTTTATGCCCCTCATTCCAGACACTGATCCCACACTCCAATGCTGCTGGTTACAGCGAAGTGGGTGTGAATGAACAGAGGCATCAGGGCAAACCCTGCACCTTCAAATACTCAGTCCTTCATGGCAGTGGAGCAGTCACTTTATATAAAAAAGCAGCTCACTCTCCACGTGTCACTAGACACACTTACAACCATTCATTTCTCCCCACTATGGTTTTTAAAGCTATATTTGTAAAAACAGCTACCATTTCTTAGGCTCTGCAAACCCTTCACAAACATCATCAAATATACTCCATATATAACTACAGTATGACTGGTTCTTTTATCCCCCATTTCACAGGGAGAGGAAAAGAGATCAAGCTATTTGCTTAGTGTCACAAAGCTGCTGCTGCAGCTAAGTCGCTTCAGTCATGTCCGACTCTGTGCGATCCCATAGACGGCAGCCCACCAGGCTCCCCCGTCCCTGGGATTCTCCAGGCAAGAACACTGGAGTGGGTTGCCATTTCCTTCTCCAATGCATGAAAGTGAAAAGTGAAAGTGAAGTCGCTCAGTCGTATCTGACTCTTAGTGACCCCATGGACTGCAGCCTACCAGGTTCCTCCGTCCATGTGATTTTCCAGGCAACAGTACTGGAGTGGGGTGCCATTGCCTTCTCCACAAAGCTAGCAGGAGGCAAAACCGGGAGAACTGAAATTTGACCCCAAATGCACTTCACTCAAAGCCCTAAGTCCGTACACGTGACATTAAGCTAACTCGTGGTTGTGATCATCACAGTGACTGTAAGGCAGGCAGATCTTATCTTTATTTTACAAATCAGAGCATAGATATTCAAAAAGGATAAACAATTCTGCCAAGGCTCCACAGGAAAGCAGAACTTAGATGGCGCAGCTCTCAGACCAACAACCATCTACGTCACTTGCAGCCACGTTAAAATACACTCTTAATTCGTATTTGCTTGTCTTTGAGTAAGCTAAAGCGACAGTTCTGGAAATGGCGGTCCAGTGACTAAGACTCTGTGCTCCCAGTGCAGGGGGCCCAGGTTTAATCACTGGTCAGGGAACCAGACACCACATGCCACAACCAAAGATCCTGCATGCTGCAACTAAGACCCAGCACAGCCAATTATATATTAATCCATAAATAAAGATACATACTTAAAAAAAGGACAGTTCTCAGGCTTCAGTGTGTATTAAAATCACCTGAGATCTAACTTTCTAGGCCCATTTTGGAACTGAATTGTGGACTTAGGAATCTTCATTTTAATAAGCACTTCAGAATAATTCTTTTAAGGGTAAATAAGCTCCACTTGAGAAACACTACACTAAGAAAAAACTCTGCTAATGAAGAGTTAAGCTCCTCCTACTAGAATGCCAAATTTAAAGTAGCAATGACTCCCTGAAACTAGTGAGCATTAACTTATTATTATCTATGCTCTTGTTTAATTACAACCTGGTGATATTCACTGATTTTTCTCTTGGTGAATCAGAAATTCATTAGCCAGAAAGATCAATTAAAACATATAAATGAATTTTTGATAGCAAATCTCGATATAGAAAGCATGCTGTATGATACAAATACAAGTTTATATTTATTTAAGTATAAATCCGACAGATAAATCATAAAGGTAGTAATTTCAAAGGACTCAGAAATGTGAGACCATAACCAGTAAGGTTTCACTGTAAAACTTGAAAGCTGAAAATAGAAACAAATTTCGTCTTATTATAAGTTGGATTATACTAAATTTACAAGTGAAGGTAATACCAACCTGTCAGGGTTTATTGTTCATCGAAAGGATTAAATGAGGTAACCTAAGCACAGTACCTGGCACAAATAAGCACTTGCTGAGTGGTACTCACATGTCACCATTACGAATACTGGTGAGAATCTTTGGGTCACCACTTTCAAAATGACTTTAACAGCACATTTATCTAGCTGATGCCCACATTCACTTCTACTTCGGGTAACTCACAAATGATTCTTAAAGGTGTTTTCCCCTAAGTTTGGTTTTGTGCCAGTAAAGCAGATACTTGCCTTGTCTCAGGCTAATGAGGCTCCTGAGTCTGTCTTCTGTGCGCTCAGAAGACAGTCGTGTCGGAGCTGCTCCTGCAAATGCAGGCAGCCCGGAGCAGAGCAACCAAACAAAGATGGCGCCCATCCAGTCAACTCGGCGGTACTCAGGGCTGACCGTCACAGACCACCTCACTTGTTTTTCAGGTTGTAATTTAGATATAAAGTCTGGTTTCTGGAGGCTACTCTTTCCAAGTGCTTTATAGAAAGCAAAAATAATGTTTTAGTCTAAAATACACTCGTACATTTTTTTGGCAATAAGCTTTTGTTGCTTGTCTCCTCAGTTCTAAAATTCTACCTTTCAGTCGTATTTTTCTTATCCCCAGGAAAAATATAAATCATGGGTTTTTTGTGGGATTTTTCATTTAAGTGCCTCAAGTTCAAGGATTTTTGACATTCTAAAAGCCCTCTCGGGAGTTCAATCATAAGCCTTTGGAATTAGTTCCATGACCGGAATCTCTCTTTTTTAAACTTACTCAAATATTTGGTTAAGTGCAGGGTGCTAAGTAGGGAAGAAAGACGTAGCGTGTGCCATGAGGAACTAGACATACATGAGCAGGAAATGGACATGGTTCAGTGAGTACACAAGGGAGGGAAGGGACCAGCTCCAGCTGGATGCGGTGGGAGTGGGTGAGCTGCACGTGTTAAACACACTTTACAGCCTAGAGGAGACAAAGGAAAAGTCACTGAGAGGTTAGCACCACAGGCTCATTAGGCGTCCGCTTTCGCCATGCAAGTCTTGCTTCCGTTCTGGAAGTAACCAAGCATAGGAGACAGGAGACAGGAGAAGCTGAGCGTTCAGTATCTGAGTTCATACAGTTCTGTATTCTACACACCAGAGCAACATTTTGTTTAGTTTAAGACTACTGTCGGGGGCCACACGGCACAGTACAGTGCTATCAATGATGCTGTTTATATTAGGGAGTCATGACTTTCAACACCCAGACCCCACCCCAAAACCTGTCCCTCTGCCAGTCTCCTGGACCTCAGTAATAGGCACAACCATCAGTCTACAGCCGACGTCCAAGTGACATCCTTGACTCTTCAACGCTCACATCTAATCCTCTGGCAAGCCCACTGACTTCCCCTTCTGCTTCACCCCAGTCCGAGCCCCCATCGTGTCCCCTGAAAGACGAGGGACCAGCAGTCTCCATCACTCCTCTCCCCAACACCACCACCAAGACACTCTGAAACAGGGAAATCAGACTCCACTGCTCCCATGTAAAATCACCCAGCGGCTCCCCACAAAGCTCACAAGAGTTGGCTCCCCTGCGGCTGCCAGGCACCCCGCTCCCCCCGGCCTGCATCACCGCACCCCACCTTCCAGCTCTAGTCTCGGTTTCTGAAGCTCAGGGACACAGCGCCCCACCCAGGCCTCCGCACTTGCTGCTGCCTCCGTCCTTGGGGCGCTCTTCTCCCAGATCCTCGTGCTGCTTTTGGTTTCAACTCTCTGCTCAAAATGTCACCATCTTGGAGAGGCCCCCAGACCACCTAATCCAAAGCAACAGGGGGTTCCAAGTCACTGCTTCTGAATAAACCAAACTTAACCTCTACACTGGTAACCAGATTTGATCGAACAGAACACTTAGCATGGTCTCAACAAGCTTGGAAAACAGGGATTTACCAAATTCGGTTTTAGTTTCTATTTTTGGCCCAAATCTGGCTGTGGCATTGGTCTGTAGGACTGAAAGTTGAACAGTGAATCGCCCACTTTAGCAGCATTTCTGGGATCCCTGACTGTGTACGTGTGACCAGCAAGGATATGTTAATGTTACCATCATATGTAATCCACACAATGTCTGTAATGTGGACAGGCATGCGTTAGGATTACCGTTAACAGCAGAACAAAGGGAAAATATTCTAGATGCAACATCTAAGCTTTGTGTTTTATAAGTTGAAGTTCCATCAATACAATATTTAATCATTATTATTAAAAATAAAAGCTTCAGTTAATGTGATTTTTATGTTCGAAAACAATTAAGGACTTTCAAACAGTTAAATATATTAATGGGTATCAAGAAGGTAGGTTCACTAGATAGCTTTACAAATAACAGTAATTATTCTTTGAGCCAAATGTTTATAAAACTTTTAACAATACTTGGCTACACAACAGAAATTAAAGTGTATTTTAATTCTAACCTGTACAGAATTGTTTTACATTTATTATAAAAAATAATCATTTAATAACTTCATTTAATTTGTAATCCTAATTTGTAGTCTTTCAAGAAAAGTCAGATTTGGAAACACCACACGTCTTGTGAAGGTGAATTAAAAATAAAATGCCAGCTTGTTACCTAAAAACCCAAACCACAGTCAACAATATCCACGATAAATCATCTTCAAGTCAAACATAAAGAATATGAAAAAAAAAATGTTAAGAAAAAAATGAAATACTCAAACACATTTTATACTCACTAATCAAAAAATTTCAAAACAGATTTTATAAAACCGTTATAGGAAGACAAGTTCTTGTAGTTTTTGTCTTGTATTTTGTGTCTATGGGGGCTAAAAATTTAAACAAAAAGCTTTTCAAGATGACTGACATAGGTTGTCAATAATTGTTAAGGTCGCTTTAAGGTGAAGGATCCTTGAGGCTTGACCAAGTTATGAATCCCAGATACAGGTTCCTTCTAAAACATAATTTACCAGAAACTCTCCTGAATTCCATTCTGCTTTGTCCACAAAGGTTAGTGATGGGACTAAAAGCGGCAGCTGAAGAGGAACATCTTTCTAGAATCACACACCCGCTAACACAGGGGCAATCCAGCAGCTGACGGTGCTGACCAAGTACTTTTCCTGCATTAAAATTTCAAACTTTAACAATATGACTACTGAAACACAAAACAAGTGCAATACTGAAAAATATTTAATACCATCTGAGGTTTCTGATGTGTGACATTCAGCTTGGGCCTTGAGGATATGAACAGGACCATCTGACACTGGGTTCAAATACATATTCAGTGGCCTTCCAACAACGGACAGGGTGAAGTACCCATTAAATGCTTGAAAATGGGACTTCCTTGGACCACCAGCCCAAGGTTAAGAATCCACCTGCCAGTGCAGGGGACCCAGGTTTGACCCCTGGTCCAGAAGATTCCACAGGCCGCGGGGCAAATGAACCTGTGAGCCACAACTACTGAAGCCCATGCACTCTAGAGTCTGTGCTCCCCAACAAGAGAAGCCGCCGCAATGAGGCATCCCTGCTCGCCACAACTAGAGAAAGCCCGTCCAGCAATGAAAATTCAGTATAGCCAAAAATAAATAAATAAAAAATTAAAAAAAATTTTGTTTTGAAAATGAAAAGTCAAACTCAGAAAGTCTTCCGTACTCGTGAGGGAATAACGCTTCTTCCACCTTCTTTTGAGTCTACAATCTGTATTAAGACCCTGTCTGTGAACAGACAGCAAGCTTTAAGGCAAAAAAAACCTTATTTCGTAATTCTTATGAGGTAAGATGAGGCAGACAGTGACAATACAGCAAAGGGCAACCAGGGAGGCATCAGATGAATCCCACTAGCCGTCTGTGTACAAAGATAGCGGACGAAATGCCTTCCCATCTTCCTTATGCCCTTCCTGCAGACAGAAAGCTGCAGCGCTGCGCTGCGCACTCCTGCCTCCAAACTCAAACTCAAAATCTTGCTCAGGGACCACTCAGGCTACACTCCTAGCCACAGACATGCCAGATCCCTGTATTTAGGAAGGATATCCTCCAGCTCTTAGAAACCACGATAGCATATATCTCATCCCCAGAAAACTGATTAAGACAAGTAACAGATAAAGCCACGTTAAGATGTAAATGCTAACTCATTAGCTCAGGGTCCTCAGCCTAGCTCATACACTAGAATAACCTGAAGAGGCTATGAAGTCCTGAAGCCCAGGCCTCACTCCAAAGCAGGTTATGGGGCAGGGTCCAGACAGGACAGCTGGTTTGTTTTATAGACCCATGTGGGTTTTTAAGGCACAGCCAGGGTTGAGAACCTCTGTGCTAGTTAAATGGCTTGCTCAAAACACGCAGGATTCAATTTTATTTAGTGGTTAAAACCAAATTTTGCTGTTAGACAGAACTGATTTGAGTTGCAAGTACCAGCCATACAACCTTAGGAAAATTATATAACATTTCAGAGCCCAATTCCTTATCTGCAAAATGAAGACATACCAAAGGTATGGCTGTGAAGAGGAAAACAAATAACCACAGAATGCACTTAACACCATGCCTGGCACTGAATAAGCCGTTAATAAATTACCGGTAATTTGACTAATTACTTCACGGCACAGACGGTCCAGTTACTGGCAAATAGCTAAAATCATACGTTACACCCTGAATGCAAAGAAACCTCTTCACACCAGTGCAACCACAGACAAGATAAATGATTCTCCCCTCCCTTCCCCACAGCCGCTGCACTGAGTTTACACCTTACCTGTTCTGGGGACAATTGGTACTTCAGTTTTCTGTGCTGTCAACCTGGTATTTTTCATGGTCACTGGAGAGAAAAAACACATATCTGTAAATCACCATCTCACGCTGCAGTGAGATCCCGGACACCGTCAGAGGGGGGTCGGGGTTCACCGGCTTCCCACTCCGCCCCATCCCTGACAGGTGGCCACCTGGTTTCCACTGGAATGAACACTCGGAATCACTGGGTGCACGGGCCTCTCCCCATCTACATTTCTGAACAGCTGGCTGCGGGAAATTCTTTCTATTGCGCTGAACTTGTAAAGTCCACCTTTTGCTAACTGTCTTTTTTAGAGCTATAAATGAGTGGGCAGTAAATGCACGGGCAGGACAGGCTCTAGAATTAGAGCTCGGAGTAGGAAAAAACCCAGGCTCCGCCACTGAGCAGCCGTGCAACTCTGGCTGGCTGACTGCATGTCTCTAAAGTCTAACCTTAGATCCTGTCATCTGTACGGAGAGAATAGGCGCGGCACCTGCCTCCTAATGCTGCGTGTGGCAGAGTAACTACCCAAGGAGCCCCAGGAGTAAGAACAGCTCCGGGCACGAAGCACGTCCTGGTCCCCCATAAGCCCCCCGCCCCCGCGACCCTGCCCCACTAGCCTCACCTTCTCTCAGCTGACCTGTGTGCTCCCCACTTCACCGACCTCTACCCGCTCCCGAGCTCAGTCTTCACCCTCAAATTCTCTGCTTGAACAAGTGCTTCCTCAGAGAGCCTTCACTTCCCTCCACTCACGCCCAGACCAGGTCAGGCGCAGCACGTGCTCTCTGTAGCCTGTGTTTCTTGGTGTCGCTGACCACGACCCAATTAAATAAGTGCAATGAGTTACTGAGCACGTCCCTATCACCAGCACAGGAGTTCCAGGCAAGGAAAGACAGGAGCGTCTTCAGCACTGTATCTCCTGCAGCTGCCACAGAGTCTGGGACTTGTTGACAGAATGACTAGAGGTCAGAATATTTCTTAAATAAATGTACAAAGCTGAACTCGGCCTTCAAAACAGCACCACCTTAACCTAATCCCTCTGCATGACAAACATAAAATATTTGAGAACAGCCAGCATTTTTCTGTTTTCTTCTCCTGCTCTCCTTTCTAAATTATAGTAAATATCCATGTTTAACATGATATATATACAGTTTGCTTTTTAAAATGTGGATCCTTCAAACTACATTTAGTACAGCCTGATTAGACTGTGAGCTCCATGGGGACTCGGACCTCCTGTTGGGCCCACTGGTGGACACCCAGGGCCTATTTAGTGTCCGGCACCCAGTGGGCAAATACACCCCGTGTGAGTCAACAAAGAGTTCACCAGCTTCTTCGGTAGCCATTCCAGGGTGGGACGCAGACCTGGCAGCTGAACCTCATACACAATATAGGCCTAATTACACTCAACAGAGAAGAGCCTAGAAGCAAGCCCTTCAATATATGATCCTGGCCAAAGTTGAACTAGTGTGTCGGGCAGCTCTCTCACAGTTAAAACTTCATGCTCAGATGATGGAGTAATTATCTTTCCTTGTGGAACACATTCTAGGCATTTAATACGAGCGGTCCTCGGCACCATACTCCAAGTGTGTGTGCACAGCTGGGCAGAGGCTGGCCTTCCGAGGAGGCCAAGGCAACCATTCAGACAGCAGTGCTTGCCCAGCCACAGTCACTCCACCAGAAGGGCTGCAGTCAAAACCCTGGAGCCTCTAATCTTGAGAATGTTAGAATCAGCTGTGAGTCCAGTGAGTCATGCAGACTCCTCTTGCAATTAATCGCAGTTGGATGTTTTACCTGAAGAGGACATCTAAGGCAAGGGTAAAATTAGGATGTAATACCAGATGTGACCTCGTAGCCTGTCCAGCCAGGGTCACTGTCACAGATAAAGAAACTGGCATAGAAAGTGAGAACGGTTTTTGTCCAATGCTCAACACTAACATTTAGGTCTTTACCACCATGCCAAAAGACGGTAATGGTAGTGAGTGTTGGCGAGTCAAGGGCTGCCTGCCATTATTTATATTTGGAAGTGTTTACTTGTTCACTTATATTTAAATCCTGCCCCATGGAGGTACTACTAGGGAAAATCATGTGACCTGTGAACTTCCTGCTTAGAAGTGAGGAATGGAAAGACCCTCCTCAAAAATGTGTGCCCCTGAGGGGTTCGGATGGAAACACCTGTCAGAGCGTAACAGGGCCAATGCATGTTCTTACCGTCAGAAGCCAAATTAAAAAGGAAACATGCCCTCAGACCTAGACCCTTCCTCTTTGATGTCTGACCCCACAGCGGTGTCCTCACCTGAAAGCAATACGGTAACTGCCCTTCTACAAGGGCAACTAAGACGTCTCTCTGAATAAAAATAAACGGCAGGTTCCAGCAAGAAGATGAGAGCTCGTGCTTCAGTGTTTTGAGATTAAGCAGGAGGAGCATAGGCCAAGTTGTTTTCACATTTCACCTTCATTTCATTCTTCAGGTGTTTACAGAGAGATGGCCTATGTACACGGGGCCACACACGGACTCCAGCTGGACCGGTCATGTGGAGGTGGCATCAGCAGGACCTGTACACATTTTTTCACGCATCTCTGTGCTAGCATATCTGCATTACAAGCTGAGAGAGCTAAGAGCTGCATACACCTTTATGAAACACTCGTGGCAGGTACCCAAATGCCTCTAGAAAGCATTTTATCTGAAAATATCAGTTGAATATTCGGACTTTTGGAAAATCAAGTCTGTGGCCTTCTCACCCCTGGGACTCTTCAGAACCACAATCCACATAAAATATGTAACTATGTATCACATCGCCTAAGATAATTTTGTACAACTTGTCCATGATGTAAAAACAACTACAGGTATAATGAAGGTAGGCAGACGTCTTTTCACTGTGACTTGTTTTCTATGCTGAGGTTTTATCTAAGAAAGTTCAGAGACAAGTCAGACACAGGTTGAGGCACAGATGGACTGTGCCATCATCAAGTGCAGCACAGACAGAAGAGGAAACTACACCGACGGCACGGACAGCAGTAAGACGTCAATGGTGTACCTTTACACATTCAGGCCGGGCTCTGGCTCCGTATCGCTTGGGTGATTTCTTACAGGAATATTCTACCGAGTGAATAAAGTCGACTTCAGCACAAATGCATCTAAAAAAGGTAAGACACGAGCTCCAACTCCCCTCCCTACTTCTGCACGGAGGGAAATACCACTCAAGTGTGTGAAAGTGAGACAGCTGAGAGCAAAACCTGGCAGCATGTACAGTCACGTGTGATTTAAATGGTCTCAGCAGTGTGGTCCCTCTCAAGGTTGTATAAACAGAGGAGGAGCTCCAGGTACTCCATTCAGAATGTTAGCCATCAGGGACCCGAAAGGACAATCTGCTGGAGCATATAACCTATTTCATAGGTGGATCCTCTAGTATCTTGTCTGCAGGGAGAGACACTGATTTTGGTTAGGTGTACGTCTTCTATAATATAAGGCACTTCCCTGGTGGCTCAGCGGTAAAGAATCTGCCTGCAATGCAGGAGAAGCAGGTTCAATTCTTGGGTCAGGAAGATCCCCTGGAGAAGGAAATGGCAACCCACTCCAGTATTGTTGCCTGGGAAATCCCATGGACAGAAGGAGCCCGGCAGGCTACAGTCCATAGGGTTCCAAACAGTAGGTCTTGAGTCAGTGACTAAAAACAACAGCAACCACCACCTCATCTATAAACTATGTTTCTTATGATTTAACTTTCTATTAGCATGAACAAAATTATTTACCAAGAAAATAAACCAAGTGTCATGTTTCAAAATACAGAGCTTCTCTTAAAATAAATCTGAGCAAACTAAGTTTTCTTTAGGTTTCAAGTTCAAGGACTAAAATAGAAAACTCCTAGGAAATAAGGGCACAAGCTTTGATAGTCTAGGACTAACACCTGTGGGTCTCAAAGGTGGTCCTCACACCAGCAACACCCATCACTTGGGGATTTACGCCTGGTCTGAGACCTCTGAATCTGGAAGTGGGGTCTTCCAGACTAGTGGTTCCACTGAACCACTAGTCTAGGAAGGAGGGGGAAGGCAAGAAATATTAAATATATATATATATATATACACACACATATATATACTTTTGAGGTTAAAAAGGAAACAAAAAATAGATAGTAGATAAACCTTGGAAAAAAGCCGAACGGAATTCTGCCAGGTGATAAAGGTACACAGGGACTGAATGCTAAGCCTGACAAGCATTTAGCAAGTTACACACCTGAGTTCTCCACTTATAACGTCTTTTAATGTGACACCTAAGGTTGATTTCCCAGTGAAGTGTAAAGAACCTTTCAATATAAAAGTTTTAACAAAATGATTTATAGTACAAGCAGCACATAGTCCATCTTTAAAAGACTTAGGCCTTTCCTATCTGTGGGTTGCTTTTGTTTCTGAAAGCCCGAGTTCAATTTTTAAGAGCAATAAACTATTTGGAATGATCAACTGGCCTTCAGGCTGGGTCTGTAAAGTTCCTATTCAAATTTTCTTATCTGTGTGAATTTTGTTGGAGCTGATGGGATAGAAAAGGCTATTTGGTCCACAGCTTCCCACAAACTCTCATAGGAGAACTGAGGCCCTCCAAATCTTAAGAACCACTGACCTTTCAACTAGTTATGAGCTCAGCAGTTCAGACCATTTATCAAGTGAAAGATTAAATGTGTGGGTTCTGGAGTCAACCAACAGGGTTCAAATCCTAGCTCAACTCACTGAATAAGTTACCGAAGCCTCCACTTTCTCATCTCCCTATCACGTCCCTGCAAGGTTTCGGGAAGAGCTAACAGGATCAGGAATGTCAAAAACTTTAGCACACTGTTTGGCATTGTGCCAATAAATACAAACTTTATTATAACAATATTACTACTACACAAAATGTACTGCTAGGTACATAAGGCTTAGAAGTCAACACTTACTAACTTATATTTGAAACATTGATAAAGTCATTCTGTAGTTTAAAATGGATACACTTCATGTTTCTCAGCTGTGCTTGTGTGCTCTGTACTCAGAGCACCACAGATCTTAACCACTGCAGACAGTAAGGTCATGACATCTGTTCTTTCTCACCACGGCCCAGTGTGCCCTCCATCACCAACAGGAGAGTAAAATTATCCCTTGTCACTCAGATACTTCATGGGCTCTACTGCCATCATCTTTCCTTTAGAAGGTGACCTGTGAATTCTAGGCCAGTAACTATCATGTCTTGTTTGTATCAAAACTAGGTTTTTAAGGCACTTTACTCATTAGATGACAACCTGAATTCATTCAACCTTTAAAAGTGTTGTTACCTTTTGCTGCTTCCCTGTATAGAAAAAAAGTTAGTACTACGCAAGAGAAGTAAGAAGAAATAAGCAAGGTCCTGGGATTATATATGTTTTATATACACGAAAGTTTTCGTTTTTTTGTTTTTGTTTTTTTCATTCTCCCCCCTCCCAAAAATAGACACTAGACATTAAATTACTAACGTTTAGGAACTACAGGCTTAAAAAGCAAACCAGGTTTATGTACACCTATGGCTGATTCATGTTGAAGTTTGACAGAAAACAACAAAATTCTGTAAAGCAATTATCCTTCAATAAAAAAAATAATTTTTTAAAAAAAAGCAAAGCAGAAGAGGGATAATCTAAAATTGTTGATGGTAATTTTAGACCAATTTAAATGGGCTGAAACCTTCTTCAGACCAATGGAAAAAAAATAGTTTTTTTCATATACAAACTATATGAAACAATGAGAGGGGAAATTTTAGTGTTTAAGTATATGCCAATTATAAATATTTATTTTTAAAGCAAAAAGCTAAAGGTAGAGGTTTCAATGCTATTGAGTACACTTTTATTTCATGCTTGCAGCTACTTAATTGATAAACAAAACTATTACCAATAAAACTAATCTCTCAAAGAGATTTATAATATTAGGCACTTACAAGGAATATCTTTTTCTAAAATGTGATAGGAAAGGATAAAAACTCAACAGGTCAAGCTAAAAGTTGCTGGTTTGCTTAGTTATTATAAAGCCATTTAACACCTGATTCGATAAACATAGAATGTTTACCTGAACCCCCAAAGGACTTGAAATCTATGTGACTTTTAGAAAAGCTTGAAATGGTTGATGTATTGCTGTATGTGGCTCATCTGCAGTCAAGAATACCTAATTAATTCCAGGAAAAGTTAATTTTAGTCCACCAAGGCCCTAGGACCCGGAAAAGAATGGCACCTGCGCCTTAACACACTTTAAAAGAAAAGACGCCTGAAGATCAAGTCAGCTGTACCTTAGAGCCCCTGACTTACCCCCACTACACACACCAGAGCTTAGGAGCCATTTCAAGACATGCCTCTGCAGTGAATTATAAATTAAAAGAAAAATAGCCAAACTGATAACTTCAGCCACTGGTCCTCAACCTCTGGTGCCATCAGAATCACCTATAACTTCTTCCAAAATATATACCCAGGGTGTCCTCAGCGACATATGCAAACTACCTGTGCGTGAAGGTTTGAAAGACACTACTGATAAGAGATTTCTCGTTTCCAGCGATTTCATTATTCTACAGACAGGAATACATTTGATCTGTCCCAGTCAAGACTGTTTGGTTTCACTTCACAAATGAGAACAGAAGGCATCATGTTACACCCGCAGACTGGGATGTCTTCCCTCTTAAGAATCCAATCAGGCAGAGTACAACTGAGTCACAGGATTTGAGACACGCCAATTCAACGGAAAACAAGAATGTGGGTAGCTGCCTAGGAATCTCTCTAACTAGGAATTTAGGAACATACCAAAGTCTATGACACCAGGAAATGCATGAAGCAGAGAAAGCTTACATCATTTGCCCTTTCATGCACCTGATGTAAGAGTGTTTGGCGTAAGATATTAACTTTAGTAAGACGACATTTTCCATTTACATCTTCTATAAACACCCTTTAAGTTTACACCCGGTGGTTAGAGGAAGATTCTGCAGCTCCCCAGGGCCATAGCAAAGGATGTTTCACTGTTTCTGAGGCGCCTCATTTGCTTGATGCACGACCGTTAAAGTTTGCATTTCCCCATACGACCTTAAATCAGTTTCCACATTTGCATATTCCAGGTTTACTCGGGAATGTTCAACTTAAGAATCACAGGTGGTTGCTCAGTAAATCAAGGGCTCCCACAAGGCTGGGTTTTATAATGCTTCTCGAAATTTACAGCCCCGTTTCATCAACAAGTGCAAATTCAGAGGACTCCAAGTTGATCCCCAAATTATAAATCCAAGTATCTCAGAAGAATATTATTCTATTTTAGTACTTTTACCAGCTTAGGCTGTGTCAAGTGAAGTGCTATTTCTATGCTTTCTATAAAAAATCCGGCAAGGATTTTAGCACGGCTTCTTTCTGCAGTAAACGCATTGGTTTTATGAAAACATCAAATACTTTCCAGCCTAATTTAGACTACCGTGTTTATAGTCACAACACTGCCATCCCAAACAAAAGCTAAAGTATGTGAGCAAGTGGGCCCCTCTTCAAAATTAAGCACGCACACACAGGCACTTATGCACAAACCCCGGCCAACTGATTAACTCTAATCACCTGATCAGAAAGAATGACAAGTCAGATCTGATCTATTAACAGATAAACGAGAATCATGTTAAGTACAAACAAAGACAAGAGCACAGTCTTGGAATCAGAATCCAGTCCAATCCTGGCTCACAGAATCCTAAAGGTGTGACCTTGGGGCACGGTACCCTCATCTCTCTGGGCCTCAGTTTCTTCATCTGAGAAATGGGAGGGATTCCTGGTGGCTGCCTCTCCCCTTTGTCGCGAGGGCTAAAGGAGGTGACGACTGCGGAGCCCTTCCACAGTGCGTGCTCCGTCAACAAGCTGCTGGTGTCAGGAGGACCGCGCCCCCTCCAAAGCCCCCACCCCCACCCCTCCAAACCCAGAACGCCAGAAGCAAAACTCTGTACTAGGAGACACAAAGAAAGGGCTTTAATTCTCAAAGGGCTCTCTGACTGCCGGTTCTTCATCCTCCAGTTCCTCAAATGAATGAATGAGCGTCTAGGAGTGGCTCTGCAAATAGCTGTCTCTTAAGAATCACCTCTGCCGGCTGGAAGGTAACTGTCTTTCGCCATCAATTAAACACCCAGAAGCACACCTGGAGCGAGGCACACACGCTCCTGCAAATTTCTGCGGAGACACCGAGTCCGGGCAGGTCCCCGATGCCCACAGGCAGACTCCATTCATTCCCCGCCTCCCCCCACCCCTGACCCCTCTCATCAAGCCCTGGCACCAGCCCCCACCCCCCAATCCAGACCTGCCTCTCCCGCGGAGGGTCTCTCCTCGGCTCTCCGCACCCCGCGGGAACCTGTCACCCCACCGAGCAAGGGGCTGGCAAAGCGGCCCACCTCACCCCCTGCCCTCGACACCGCGGCCTGGGGGGGTGCAGCGGTCCCCTCCGCCGCCGAGGAGGGGCCAAGTGCCGGCCGGGGCTGCCTCTCCTCCCCCAGAAACCCGTCAGGCCCCGTCGGAGATAGCGAGTAATAAGAGGGAGGGGAAAGCTCTCCGAACCCCCCCTTCCCGGGGTCCCTTCCCCGGCAAGTGAGCCCCTTGCCCAAGCCCCACAGGGCTTCCCAGACTGGGGTCATGGTGCCGGGACCGTCCCGAGAAGACCCCAGCGAAAAGGAAGGGGCGACACCCCCGTACTCACCCACCGTCTCCTCCCCCTCAGCTGTTTACCTCACAGTTCCTCCAGCCTACAGGGCGCCGCCATCTTGGACGTACAGCACCTCCCCCCCGTCGTGAAATGTCCACTGCCGCTGCAGCCTCCGCCACGAAAAAGAATCCCCACCCGCGCCTCGCCTCGACCTCGAATCCGACGACCGTCGACCGTGGCCGCCTGCCCCTTTCGAAAGAAGGGGCCGTTCTGCTCATTACTGGTGGTGCTAACCGGTCGAGAAAGAGCCAAGGGGAGAGTTGTACGGTAGGGGGTGTGGGGGGGCGGGGAGGCGGGGACGGGCGGAAGGATTCCGACGGGGAGCTGCTGAGAGATCTTGTGACTCCGAAGGAGGCAAAAAAGAAGGACCGGCGCGGCGGGGAGGAGCCACGCGAGAGAGCTAGGGGCGGGGAGGCGGTCACGTGACCCGGGCCGGGCGGGAGGGGCTGTGCAAGAGGCGTAAACAAGTTGGCCGAGCTGGGTGTGGTTGGGGCGCCTCCTGCATTCCCGAGCCTCGCACACCCGGATACTCCCCAACCGAGGGTCTCCCTGTGCCTGACCGCAGAGCTTCCATCTTGTTTCCCAAGGAGCCAATGACCCCCGTGGGCGAAGGGCTTGCGGAGAATCCCACTGACTTCTGCCCCTCAGATTGCTAGCATTTCAGACACCCGGTCACGACATCTGTGGAAAACCACCATAATCAGAGCTGGCTGCTTTCAAAGCCCAACCCCTTCATTCAATCCTTGCCCTGCCCCCTCCCTAGCTGTGTAAACCTGGACAAGTTTTGAAGTCCTTTGAGCCTCAGTTTCTTCCGCTGTGAAATGGGCATAATACGAGTGGAGTGAGGATTCAGGGACATAAAGTACGGAGGGTGTTTAAGCACAGGGACCCACGCAGGGTAAATGCTCACAAGATGATGGTCCTCGAAGGCAGACTATGGTGAGCGCTGTGACTGATCCGGACCAGGGTGAGAGAGGCCGCAGTCTGAGGTATCTGAAAGGCTTTCTGAAGGAGTGCGCATCAAGCTAGGCCTTAAAGGAAAGGTAGGTTTTATGAAATAGAAATGGGAGAGGCAGTTGGGAAGGAAAGAACTAAAAGAAGCTAGCACCGGAACATAACTCTGGGTGAGTTATGGAAACAACAAGTTTTGTCATGGGAACCATTTGGGTCACAAGGCAAGGCAGCATATGGCTTAAGGGGCCTACTGTGAGAGTGACCAGGGTTCCAGGAGGCCCAGCGTGGTCCCAGGTAGGACTGCTGTTAGCCTGTAGGGTTAGAGAGGCCCCAAGAGCATTAGAAAAAAGCCTTTCCTCTGGGCCCACAGTCCATGTGAGCAGAGCCATGCAGGATCTTGGCCCTTAGCCACCCACACCCACTTCTGGGGGCCCTTGAGCAGTGCACAGCCTTTATCACCATCCTGGCTTATGGGGCAGGTGGGCATTGACTTGGGAATTCCACCAGCCTAACCCTGCCTGCAGACAGCTAGGGAAGCCAAGAGGTTGTTACTCAAACAGACTAGAGTGTGAACACAGGTTTCTGCCATCATGCTAATGAACTGAGCCTTCGTTTCTTCGTCTGCAACGTAGGGGTTTTAATATTAATCATGATGCCTACAGGATAGGGATTTGGGGTGGATTCAGTGAGACCTTAAGATGTAACCAGCATAAAGTCTATTTCAATAAGTGTTAGTTTTGTTAGCATTTCCCAGTGCACTCAGCTGGCATCCAATCGCTGCCTGGGGCGAGTCCACCCGGTGCTAACTTCGGTGTAGGTACCCAGCATGGTCAGGTGGGACCCAGAGATGGAAGGGCTGGAGGAGAAGAGGGGCGTGCCCAGCTTTCCCTAGTCCACAGACCATCTCACAGGAGCAGATTCCTGCCTTGGCATTAGCACTGTGGCAAGGACTCGGGCACACTGTGAATCCACCAGGGATCAGGAGGGATGGAGTCGGGGGACGGGCACGACGCCAGAGCTCCAGCCCAGGAATCCCCTTTCCCCACCCCCCTCTTCCTTGGCTCAGTGACCTCATCCTGCTGGAATGCTATCCTCCGTGGAAGGGAGCAGTGATACACGAGCCTCATCAGCTTCTGGCCCTCGAGGGGACCATAACTGCACTGTTACTGTTTATACAATATCTGGAAGAAGAATGGTAATAGTTCTCTCAATATGGACCGCTAGGGGCTTGTGAAGAGGAGGCTAGGAAGAAAGGCAGAGGCAGCCCTGCCCCTGCTCATGGGCTGGCTCCATATTTTCTGCTTTTCTGGGATTGATTTTGTCATTGACTTGTTCAGTCACTAAGTCATGTCCGAGTCGACCCCTTGGACTGCAGCACACAAGGCCTCCCTGTCCATCAGCAACTCCCGGAGCTTGCTCAAGCTGACGTCCATCAAGTCAGTGATGCCATCCAACCATCTCATCCTCTGTTGTCCCCTTCTCCTCCTGCCGTCAATCTTTCCCAGCATCAGGGTCTTTTCCAGTGAATCAGTTCTTCGCATCAGGTGGCCAAAGCATTGGACCTTCAGCTTCAGCATTAGTCCTTCCAATGAATATCCAGGATTTCCTTTAGGATGGACTGGTTTGATCTCCTTGGTGTCCAAGGGACTCTGAAGAGTCTTCTCCAACACCACAGTTCAGAAGCATCCATTCTTCAGCACTCAGACAGATGTTAATCAGACCACCATCTTCCACGTACCTTCCTGGATCCTCTCCAGGGCACGAGCTTCTGGCCAGGCTTTCTCCAACCATCTTGTCCACACTCAGTGACAGAACAGAAGCGATGAGCCCTCGGAGGCAGGTGGCACTGACTTGCTGTGTGTGAGGCACACCTGTGCATTTGCCTGGGCAGCAGCTCCCCCTCCCCATCCTGGGACCACAGCATCAACCTCAGGCAGCTGGACCCATCTGGCCAATCCCAGGTCCCAAGCATCCAGCCAAAGGGATTGGCACAGTTGACATGTGACCCAAGTTGGGCCAATCAGGGTGCTTCCTTGAGTCTTTATACATGGATGCTGAAAGAGCTGTTGTCTTTCCTCTGGGGTCATTGAACTAGGATAAAGCTAGGGAGAAGTGGCCCTCCCCTTCTCCCTCTGCTACCTCAAGCTCCATGAACGCTCTAGCCAAAAGATGGAAAAGATACAGAGAAAGAGATGAAAAGAGAAATGTTGGTTGTTCTCCCCTCAAGGGACTTCTCCCCTTTACGAAGTCCCTGAGGCCAGCTTTACCCTGGGCTTCTGAGTTCATGAAGGGAAGACTGTTTTGGCTGATGCTAGTTTTAGCTGGATTTCTGTCCTTCCAGATGCAGTTAGATTTGAAGGCATTTGGAAGGACCCCACTAGTCAAAATTACATCCTTTTCAGTGTCACAGGTTTATCCATTTGAGGGGTCCTGTTGCTTCAGCTTTCTGCATGGCAGCCCCCTGCTTTCATTTCAGTTCAGTTCAGTTGCTCAGTCGTGTCTGACTCTTTGCGACCCCATGAATCACAGCACTCCAGCCCTCCCTGTCCATCACCAACTCCCAGAGTTCACTCAGACTCACGTCCATTGAGTCGGTGATGCCATCCAGCCATCTCATCATCTATCGTCCCCTTCTCCTCTTGCCCCCAATCCCTCCCAGCGTCAGGGTCTTTTCCAGTGAGTCAACTCTTCACATGAGGTAGCCAAAGTATTGGAGTTTCAGCTTTACCATCAGTCCTTCCAATGAATACCCAGGGCTGATCTCCTTCAGAATGGACTGGTTGGATCTCCTTGCAGTCCAAGGGACTCTCAAGAGTCTTCTCCAACACCACAGTTCAAAAGCATCAATTCTTCGGTGCTCAGCCTTCTTCACAGTCCAACTCTCACATCCATACATGACCACAGGAAAAACGATAGCCTTGACTAGACGGACCTTTGTTGGCAAAGTAATGTTTCTGCTTTTGAATATGCTATCTAGGTTGGTTATAACTTTCCTTCCAAGGAGTAAGCATCTTTTAATTTCATGACTGCAGTCACCATCTGCAGCGATTTTGTAGCCCCAAAAAATAAAGTCGGACACTGTTTCCACTGTTAACCTGTCTATTTGCCACGAAGTGATGGGACCAGATGCCATGATCTTAGTTTTCTAGATGTTGAGCTTTAAGCCAACTTTTTCACTCTCCTCTTTCACCTTCATCAAGAGGCTCTTTAGTTCCTCTTCACTTTCTGCCATAAGGATGGTGTCATCTGCATACCTGAGGTTATTGATATTTCTCCCAGCAATCTTGATTCCAGCTTGTGCTTCTTCCAGCCCAGTGTTTCTCATGATGTCCTCTGCATATAAGCTAAATAAGCAGGGTGACAATATACAGCCTTGACGTACTCCTTTTCCTATTTGGAACCAGTCTGTTGTTCCATGTCCAGTTCTAACTGTTGCTTCCTGACCTGCATATAGGTTTCTCAAGAGACTGGTATTCCCATCTCTTTCAGAATTTTCCACAGTTTACTATGATCCACACAGTCAAAGGCTTTGGCATAGTCAATAAAGCAGAAATAGATGTTTTTCTGGGGGTCACCAATCTCCTGGAGGATGGAGTCCAAGTTTCAGAGAGTAGCCCCGAGGGCCCCTCGCAGCCCTGGCCTCTCCAGTCTCGTCATTGTCCCCTTACTGTCTAACACTGTCAGAATGGACACATATATGTATAAAAATGTATGCATATATTTTTAACTCATGTAAATGATCATGTCATAGATGGCAATCTGCTTCTGCACTGTTTTGAAGCCCATGCACGTTGCTCTGAATAAATCCGACCAGCAGCTTCTGTTGACAGTGAGTCAGTGATATGGGTCTCCCCCAGTCTACTCTCACTTGTCCTGTGGAATGACACCCAACGCCCACCAGAAAAAAAACCGTGATAAACCTCAGCGTACCTGTTCCCTTGAGGCTTCCCAGGTCGAGCTAGTGGTAAAGAACCTGCCTGCCAGTGCTGGAGATCTAAGCGGTGTGGGTTCAGTCCCTGGGTTGGGAAGATCCCCTGGAGGAGGGCATGGATCAGCCTACTCTAGTATTCTTGCCTGGAGGACCCCACGACAGAGGAGCCTGGCGGCCTATGGTCCATAGGGTCTCAAAGAGTTGGACATGACTGAAGTGACTTAGCATACACGCATGCACCTGTTGCCTTATGTATCCAGCTGAGAACTTCTTTGGGCTACATAACTAGGAGTAAAACTGGTGGGTCATAGAGTATTCATGGACTTACTCTTTTTTGTTGTTTTTAGAGAAAAAATTAGCTTTACAGAGGTATAATGGATATACAAAAGGTTAATGTTATATCTTGATGACTTCGAACATGGCATACACCTATGGTACCATCACGAGAGCCAAGGTACTAACCGTATCCATCACCCCCAGAAATTTTACAGACTTGAGATAACACCACCCGAGTGTTCTCTAGGACGGCTGCCCCAGTTTACAGTCACTGGAAGTCTACAAAAATGCCCGCATTCCTGCCAACAGTCTTCAATGGTGAAGTATAATAGGCCTATCATGGTGATACGTTCTCTTCTTAACTTCAGTTCAGTTCAGTCGCTCAGTCGTGTCCGACTGTTTGCGACGCCATGAATCGCAGCACGCCAGGCCTCCCTGTCCATCACCAACTCCCGGAGTTCACTCAGACTCAAGTCCATCGAGTCAGTGATGCCATCCAGCCATCTCATCCTCTGTCGTCCCCTTCTCCTCCTGCCCCCAATCCCTCCCAGCATCAGAGTCTTTTCCAATGGGTCAACTCTTCGCATGAGGTGGCCAAAGTACTGGAGTTTCAGCTTCAGCATCATTCCCTCCAAAGAAATCCCAGGGCTGATCTCTTTCAGAATGGACTGGTTGGATCTCCTTGCAGTCCAAGAGACTCTCAAGAGTCTTCTCCAACACCACAGTTCTTAACTTGCCTCTCTCTATTAATGAGATGGAGCATTTCTTTATGTTCTTGTTAGTCTTGTAGGTTTCATCCTCTACAAATGGCCAATTCTTATCTTTTGACTATTTTTCCTCTAGTAGTGTTACTCTCTTTTCCTTGTTGATTTGCAGAATTCCAACACACAGAAATGTGTCCTTCATTGACTATAGATATTTCCAGTGTCTTCCCCCATCTGTTACCGTCCTATTAACTATAACTGTATTGTACTTCATTGAAAACCCCATCTGTTATTGTCCTATTAACTATTACTGTATTGTACTTCATTGAAAAAGCGACTCTAATTTTGGTGTTATCGACCCCTCCTCCTTCTTGTCGTCTTCTTTCTTTTTTGACTTATGATCTGGGTTTTTGAGGTTTTGTTCAAGGATGCCTTTTCCAACACTTACTCATAAAGGACAGGTGGCATGGCGGCCGTAGGTGTGCAGTGCACGTAGCAGGCTGCCTAGGAGGACAGAGGGGGACGGGCAGAGCGGAGACCCAGGCTCTGCAACCCTGCTGTGTGGCCTGGGCCAGTCCCCAAGCTTCCTTTTCTATGCTTAGACAAGAGGGATGCCACCAATGCCTTAAATACCCAACTCAGAGGGTCGTTAGGACTGTCCAGTGAGAGACTTGTGTAAACGCTCATCAGAGCACGTGCCAAAGTGTGGGCACCAGTGAATGTTGGCATTATCGTTCCCTCCACTTGCATGAGCTCCTTGCGCGAGCTCCACTGTCTGCAGCTGCTGTGACAAAGTACCACAGACAGGCTGGCTTTAAATAACACAAGCGTAAGGAATTCCCTGGTGGTCCAGTGGTTAGGACTCGGTGTTCTCACTGCTGGGGCCCCAGGTCAATCTCTGGTCGGGAAACTACGATCCCACAAGCCGTGTGGCCTGGCCAAACAACGACAGTGTATTCTCCTTTGTTCTGGAGGCCAGAACTCTGAAACCAAAGCGTCGGCGGGGCTGACTTCCTCTGAGGGCTCTGACGGGGGGGTTCCATGCCTCTCTCCTGCCTTCCGGGGGTCGCCTGCCATGTCTGATGATGTCCCTTGACCTGGAGCTGTATCCCTTCACTCTCCACCTCCATCCCCACCTGCCCTCTCTCCCTGTGCGCTTTCACGAGGCACAGACTCAGTTACTGGGTTAAAGAGGCGACGCGCTCCTGTGTGTGTCCTTTCCTCTTGTTTGTTTTTTAAGATTTATTCATTCATGTGTTTTATTTTTGGCTGTGCTGGGTCCTCATTACAGGGTGCGGGCTTCTCATTACAGTGGCTTCTCTCACTGCACGAGCTCTCAGCGTTCGAGCTTCAGTAGTTGTGACACGCAGGCTTAGCTGCCCTGTGGCTTGTGGGATCTTAGTTCCCTAACCTGGGATCAAACCCGTGTCTCCTGCACTGGCAGGCAGATTCTCAACCACTGGACCCCCAGGGACTCCCTCCTATCCTCTTTTTATAAGAACACCAGTCATCGGCTTTGGGGCCCACAATAATTCAATATGACTTCATCTGAACTGAATTATATCTATAAAGACTCTACTTCCAAATAAGGTCAGATGCTGAGTTCTGAGTGGACATGAATTGGAGGAGGGCACTAGTCAATCCCCTACACTTGCTTTTAGGGTGCACAGAGCCCAGCAGATGAGACAGAAGGGGACCCATGGTGCTGTGACTCAGAGTCAGGTCCACCCTGCAGAGTGGGTGCCCTCGGAGTGACAAGGGCAACCTGTGGGTGGGGTTGGGACTTGGACTTTGCTTCCATTTTAATCAGGAATCTGATGGTGTTGAGGCAGGTGGGCTTTACAGGAGGAAGACCCAGTTTTCAAGAAGGCATCAAGGTGAGACCACCTAAGGCTCGTTGGCTGATCAGTGGTCATATTTAAGATATACATGGAATGGGAGATGAGAAAGGCAGGACATGGAGGGCCCTGAGGTTTAAAAAAAAAAAGCCTGAACTGTGTGAGGGGGCAAAGAGGGTCCTCTGAAGGTTTGAGAATTGAGGAAAGGAGAGGAGAAAGTTGTCTGCTGAATATTGGAAAAGGCTCCATCTTGGCTTTGACACCTGTGGATGGGAGTTTTGAAATCCTGGGCTCCCTCTCTCCTGGGCAGGCCACCTCCTCACCCAGACCCCCAACCAGGTCTCTGTATCCCCCTCGCATTACGATGTGGAGCACCACATTACACGGGGTTCTCCATGTCCGGGAGGAGTCTTTTAGTTACCATGAAACCCCACCTTTTCCCTGCCCTCCAGAGGAGAAGCATCCACAACTTGAGGTTTTATTCCAGCTGGGCCTGTCCTGAAGACGGTGCCAGGACTCCTTGGAAAAGATAAATCTGGATCCCTGCTTCACAGCCGACACCGGAAAAAAACTCCAGAGGGGTCAAAGCGCTTACGTGTCAAAAGTGAAGCCATAAAAGTGCTAGAAGGAAACAACACAGGTGAATTTTCATGGAGAGGGGAAAAAACCTTTCTGAAAGTGGCTAGAAAGAAGCAAGAGAAGAAAGGGCTGATAAACCAGCCAACCTCCAAAACGAAGTGAAAACAAAACAAAACCCCTTGGGTAGGGCAGAAAAGGAAACGAGCAAAGACAGAAAACAGCTGAGAGGGAGTGTTTGCAACTTATTTCACAAACAAGCCTCCTGATACAGAGGCATCTCTTTAAAATCTTTTTCTAACCCACTTATTTCATGGAAAAAGAGGGCAAAAGACATGAAAAGAAAGCTCACTCCAGAAGAAATGCAATTGATTTCAGGTTTCTGGCCTCCGAAACAGAGAGAATGTGGTTCTGCTGTTTAAGCCGCCCTGTTGTGGTCATTTGCTAGAGCAGCACTCGGAAACTAACACACGGACCAGAAGAAGGAATTTCTGGATTGTAGTGTAAAACGTTTAAAAAATACAAACCCACGGGTTCATAGTGATAACTCAAATTTAAGGAGAAAAAAGGAGAGAAGATTTAAAAGATCCAGTTATGCCAACACCTTACTATAGCAATCAGCAATTAAAAAGAAAAGACGTCGACACTGGTGAAGCGGCTCAGAGAGACGGAGGCTCCTTCCGGCAATTCCGAGAGCTGGCCACCACTGGAAACTTCGGTGGCGCCAGGATTCTCTTAGGGATTCCTGGTCCGGAGCGGTTTGCCTGGTAGCTTTTGAATCCCTCGTTGACGTGTAGCTGGCACCCTCTAAATTAAAATGGGCCGCCGCGATCGTCAGGGATAGTGTTTTACTCACCTCGTCATTTTTATGATTCACCACTTACACCACAGGCTGCGTTTGGAGAGGTGTATGAATCTTCTCGAGTACGCCACTAAAAAAAAAAAAAAAAAAAAGAAAAGACGTCATTTACACTCTAATATTTGGAAGAATTCTGGCTCATCCAGAGTTAGGGAAAGCTCTTCTTTACTGGGGGAAAAAAAGCCAGATAATAAATGCAAAAGGAACGATAGAAGGCTCACTATTTCCAACCAACAATGAAACTGTTGATTCAAGCAAGAAGCATCAGTGGAGACTGAACCCATTAGGAGAAGGCTGTGGGGAGCAGGATTTTTGCATGATGAGAAAGTCTTACTCTTTTGATCCCTGGGTCGGGAAGAGCCCCTGGAGGAGGGCACAGCAACCCCCTTTTGTATTCTTGCTTGGAGAATCCCATGCATGAAGGAGCCTGGTGGGCTCCAGTCCCCAGGGTCAAAAAGAGCTGGACACACCTGAAGTGACGTAGCACACGTGCACAGGTTGCGTCTCAACTCATGTCTATGATGGGGAGAGCTGGCTGTCAACTCATCTCTATGATGGGGAGCTGGCTGTCGCCCCTTTAACCCAGTGACCAAACATCATGAAAGTGGACCAGTCTGACATTAGGGACCTCCAATGCCACGGAGCCCACAGTACCTGAGAAGTACCCTTGCCTGAAACATCTCACCTGAGTTAAATCAAATCTTGGCCCTAACTTCCACTATACATGGGAGGGAGGAACAGGTTAAACAGCTGCTGCTGCTGCTAAGTCACTTCAGTCGTCTCCGACTCTGTGTGACCCCATAGACGACAGCCCACCAGGCTCCCCGTCCCTGGGATTCTCCAGGCAAGAACACTGGAGTGGGTTGCCATTTCCCTCTCCAATGCATGAAAGTGAAAAGTGAAAGTGAAGTCGCTCAGTCGTGTCCGACCCTCAGCGACCCCATGGACTGCAGCCCACCAGGCTCCTCCGTCCATGGGATTTTCCAGGCAGAAGTACTGGAGTGGGGTGCCATTGCCTTCTCCGAGGTTAAACAGCACATCCAGGAAACAGACAAATCTAGAGAGCAGGCCCTTCTACCAAATTGGCCTGAGCTGTTTTGGGGGAAAAAAATCAATGTCAAAAGAAAGGGATGAGGGCACTGTTCTATTAATATCATAAAGGAGACTAGTATGTGTGTGTGCACGCTCTGTCGTGTCTGACTCTTTGTGACCGCATGGACTGTAGCCCTCCAGGCTCCTCTGTCCATGGGGATTCTTTAGGCAAGAGTCCTGGAGTGGGTGCCATTTCCTTCTCCAGGGCATCGGTCCTGAGTCTTCTTCATCAGCAGGTGGACTCTACCACTGAGCCTCCCAGGAAAGCTCAAAAGGAGACTAAAGAAGCAGTCAAATGCAATGCTTGAAACTGATTCTAAAAGAGCAACTCTAGAAGAAAATTGGGGCAAATTGGGGATAAAATTGAGTATGAACTGAATATTCAGTGATGCCAGGAAATTATTGATGGTTTTCTTAGGTGCGATCATGACAGTTATGTGATGATGTAAGAATACCTGTTTTTAGGAGATATGTGCTCAAGTATTAATGGGCAAAGTGTCATGTTGTCTGCAATATAACTTAAAAATGTTTTATCAAAAGAAAACACGTTTATATACACTTACAAATGCATATAGAAAGATAATGCACAGTTTGCAAATAATTATTGTTGAATAACAGAAGAGGGTATATATGTGTTCATTAGACATGTTTCATTCGCTTTCCTTTTGGAAATGTTTCATAATAAACTAATCTTGCAAAAATATTGGAAGATCAAAAAATAATTGGACTTCATGGCAAAGGGAAATCAGAGATCCTCATCACGAGATGGTGGGATTCTCTGGGCTTCACCCTCACTCTCTGTGTCTCTGAAAAATAAAGGTTTGAGCAGGATGGTTTGAACTATGTTGCTGGAGAAAACTCGTGAGAGTTCCCTGGACAGCAAGGAGATCAAACCAGTCAATCCTAAAGGAAATCAACCCTGAATATTCATTGGAAGGACTGATGGTGAAGCTCCAATTCTCTTGACCACCTAATGCAAAGAGCCAGCTCGTTGGAAAAGACCCTGATGCTAGGAAGGACTGAGGGCAGGAGGAGAAGGGGACGACAGAGGATGAGATGGTTGGATGGCATCACTGACTCAATGGACATGAGTTTGAACAAACTCAGGGAGATGGTGAAGAACAGGGAAGCCTGGTGTGCTGCAGTCCCTGGGGTTGCAAAGAGTTGGACACAACTGAGTGACTGAACAACAACAACAACAAAAACTACACATAAAGTAAAATTTACATTTTAACCGTTTTCAAGTGTATATAGTTCGGTGGCGTTGAGCACGTTCACACTGTTCTGCAACCAACCATCCCCATGTGTCTTCAGGACTCTCTCCTGTAAAATAGAGACTCTGTGCCCGTTTAGTAGCTCAGCTCCCCACCCCAGCCCCTAGCAGTTGGTATTCTGCTTTCTGTCTCTGTGGTTTTGACTTCTTCAGACACCTTGCGTAAGTGGAATAAAGAGTTTGTCCAGTGATTGGTTTATTAAGCTTAACAGGGTGTCTTCAAGGCTCATACGTGTTGTGTTATAGCACGTGTCAGAATTCTCTTCCTTTGTTTATTTGTTGTGGCATGCAGGATCTTTCGATGCAGTGCAGGGAAGCATGGGCTCCACGGTGCGTGGGCTTCAGTAGCTGTGGGTTGCGGGCTTAGTTGCTCTGCGGTATGTGGGATCTTAATTCCCTGAGCAGGGATCAAACCCACATCCCCTGCATTGCAAGGTGGACTCTTTACCGCTGAACCACCAGGGAAGTCCCCAGAATTCTCTTCCTTTTTAAGGCTAAATAATATTCCATTGTGCAGATATACTGTATTTTGTTTACTTACTCATTTGTTGATAGACACTGGGAGCCTCCTCTGCTAGGCTATTATGAATACAACTGCTGGAAAGATGGGCTTACAGGTGTCTCTTTGAGACCCTGCCTTGATGCTTCAGGTACATATCCGGGAGTGGAATAGCTGGATCTAGGCGGGGTGGCTTATAAAGGATTCTTTCCTGCTTTCCAAATGAGCTTACCATACGTGTCCTTTTAAACTGTAAACCAGTCAGCTTGCAGGAATGTATACACAGACCACCTTTCAAGGATGTACCAACAGTAGTCAAAAGACCACTGGGTCCTCGCTCTCTTCCCAACCTCTGCATCCTTTTCTTCAGAGGAGACCTCCCTACATGCTCTTGGGATGACAAAAAGCATCAGGAATGAAAAACCGCTCACCATGCAGGAGACAATGATAAAACGGTCATTTGAAAACCTCTGAAGGTACATGCAAAATAGATGTAAATTGAGTGCAAATTCTGGCGGCTGGAAAACAGCGTCCCCCGCAGGACACTCCTGGTGCCGATCAGCATTGAGATAGACCGCTCTTGCCCAGATGGGTTTGCATGTCCAGTTCTCTGCAGAGATGTGTGTGTCGTCCTGAATGTTTTTCCTCGGCTCTCACTTCTTTGTGGGTTCCTCTGAGGCTTTGTTTCCTTGGTCTGGAGGCTGAAGCTATGCCCCAGGCCCAGAGACCCCTGACCCACGCAGGATGTGGGGAAAGACAGAGTCTCTCCCGTCTCAGTAGCCACAGAAAACGCCTCTGTTTGCTGATCCAGGCTCCAAGGCCACTGCCTGCTGGGGCTGCTGCCTGGTTGGGGTGGGGGGTGGGGCCTTGACCAGGGAGGTGAGGATCCGTGGGGCGATTTTCCCCCTCCTCAGGCTGGTTAATGACCCCACACACAAATTCACACACACACATATTCAGATATACACACTGCTTGTTGGGAATAATACAAACTTGTGTCAAATAATACACACAAGCTTACTGATGCTGTTGTATGCTTGTCGTGGAGCTGGACTGAGGAGTAGGAGATGGGGTCCTTGCCTGATGGGGTCTGGCAGGTGCCACACACACACACACTGATCACCATGTGGACTTGACTCTGGTGCCAGCTGCCCCTGGGGTTGCTCTTCCCATCATTCAGTCAGTAATTCCTAGGGACCAACTGCTCCCTGAGACTGAAAGACACAAGCCTTGCAAAGGCCCTGCAGCCTCTCTGGCCTGGGTAAACATCCATGGGACTTTCATTCCTTCCTCCATGCCCGCAGCCTCCTGTGTGTGTCCGGAGAATACAAACGCGGAAGTCACCGAGGGTTCACGGTGCAGTAACCAGATGTCATGAGTCTCGTTAATAATCAATCTACCGTGTAAATGAGCACAGCCCACCTGCTAGGAATGGGGCCGACACGCCTTGTTCGCTCGTTTGCCCCCAGCAGCTCAGGCTTCCACACTGTCCAATGAGAGGGAGAAAGGGCAGAGTTCTTGAGTCTGCTGTTGAGGATTTCTGCTGAGATGTGCCACCTCCCCCATTTAAAGCACTGTAGCGTGTGTAAAGCGTTTTGCATGTATCATTTTAGCTTGCTACCTGCAGCTCCAAGGGAAGCTTTATCTTAGCTCCATTTTAGAGATGGCAGTTCTGAGGATCGGGGAGGCCAGTGGCTGCCTGTGGTCTGCAGCTGGTGAGTGTCAAGGCCAGGTGCAGCCCAAGTCTGAGGACCACAGCGGTGCCCACTGCACCCAACTGGCTGGAGAATCAGACATTACCTGCTCTATTAGCTGCCACTGGGGTCTCACGCTTTATAAAAACCTCTACAGGTTACGAGGGACTTCCCTGGCAGTCCAGTGGCCAAGTCTGAGCTCCCAATGCGGGGGCCCCAGGCCCAATCCCTGGCAGGGGGACTAGATTCCGCATGTTGCAACTAAGAGTTTTGGCATGCGGCAGTGAAGATTTTCACAAGCCACGAGCAGAGAGATCCTGCATGCCGCAACTAAGACCTGGCACAGCCCAATAAATAAAATATTAAAAATAATAAAACATATATGAGTTTTCTAGGTGGGAGGCAATCAAACGTGGGTCTCCATTAGGAAGGGCTGTGGAAAAGAGGAGTCCTGCGTCTGCTTCTCGGGAACTGTGTGACCTCGGCAAGTCTCTCTCCAGGCCTCGGTTTCCCCTCCTGAAGCCTCAGGTGGTTGAATTGGGGGTGTGCAGTCACTCTCTCCCTCTCCAGTCCTCCCCAGCCTCCTGCCAGAGGGCTCCATGAAGTCACTGGGGGAGAAGGAGCCGAGAAGGATCAAGAAGCTGCTTGATCGTCTGGTTATTCCCTAAACCTAGAAACAGGGTCCCCTGTTTCACGCTCCTGCCAGTGATGCTGGGAGGCGTCAGACAGGAGTGCTGGTCCTTGCAGGCTCTTCCCTTGTAGCCTCAGCTTCCCCACCCGAGTTAAACATTCCTCTTTCCTATCATGGGCCTCTAGGCAAACCAGCCATCTTGTGAAGACACCCCAGAAGCTCACCCAGTGGTCCTCCTCCAGGATGTCGCCCATTCCCATCGAGAGAGTCGTGGAGGCGAGAGGATGGGAGGGTTGAGCTCACAGACTGAGGGAGAGACTTCCTGTGCGGTGCCCAAGAGCAAAGGACCAATGAAGATTTGTTTGAATTGAAAAACATTATACCCACGTACGTGTTTAATGGGCTTCCCAGGCGGCGCTGGTGGTAAAGAAAAAGTCAAAGTCGCTTGACTCTTTTCGACCCCGTGGACTGTGTAGCCTGCCAGGCTCCTCTGTCCACGGAATTCTCCAAGCCAGAATACTGGAATGAGTTGCAGTTGCCTCCTCCACGGAATCGTCCCAAAGATCGCACCCAGGTCGAACGCAGGTAGAGCTTCACCGTCTGAGCCACCAGGGAAGCACCTGTGTGCATTTCAGTGCTGGACATGTAAGAGACATGGGTTCCATCCCTGGGTCGGGAAGATCCCCTGGAGGAGGGCACGGCAACCCACTCCGGCATTCTTGCGAGGAGAAGCCCCATGGGCAGAGGAGCCTGGCGGGCTGCAGTCCCTAGGGTTGCGAAGAGTTGGACACGACTGAAGCAACTTAGGACGCATGCGCACCTGTGTTCAATATGAGTGGCGAGGGAGACTGGAGGAGGGAGGAAGCAGGGAGGGGGGAGGGGAAGAGTGGGGAGAGAGTGGGGGAGGGGAAGAGCGGGGAGGGAGGGCGGAGACTGAGCACACGTTAGGGTGGAGGCGCCTGTGTTAGTTTCCTCTTTCTACTCTGATCATATGTTGTTTTTGTGATTGAAGCTGTAATTGGGTAGATGGATAGGTAAGTGGGTAGATAGGTAACTAGTGGTGGTTTAGTCGATAAGTCGTATCCGACTCTTGCGACGCCATGGACTGTAGCCCTCCGGGCCCCTCCGTCCATGGGGTTTCCCAGTCAAGAATACTGGAGTGGGTTGCCATTTCCTTCTTCAGGGGATCTTCCCGACCTAGGGATAGAACCCGTGTCTCCTGCATCGCATGCGGATTCTTTACCAATTGAGCCACCAGTCAAGCCCAGGTCATTTCAGTTCAGTCGCTCAGTTGTGTCCGACTTTTTGTGATCCCATGGACTGCAGCACGCCAGGCTTCCCTGTCATCACCAACTCTCAGAGTTTACTCAAACTCATGTCCATCAAGTCGGTGATGCCATCCAACCATCTCATCCTCTGTGGTCCCCCTTTCCTCCCACTTTCTATCTTTCCCAGCATCACTCTTTCCAATGAGTAGGTTCTTCGCATCAGGTAGCCAAAGTATTGGAATTTCAGCTTCAGCATCAGTCCTTCCAATGAATAGTCAGGACTGATTTCCTTTAGGACTGACTGGTTGGATCTCCTTGCAGTCCAGGTAGATAAACAAATATTAATAAATAGCCAGTTTTCAAGCTGATTTGTTAGAGGTAAAGGGGGCAGGAGCCACTCCAGTGTTCTTGCCCGGAGAATCCCAGGGACAGGGGAGCCTGGTGGGCTGCCGTCTATGGCGTCGCACAGAGTCAGATACGACTGAAGCGACTTAGCAGCAGCAGAAAGGGGGCAGGAGCGCCACCGTGTGGCGACTCTGTGCACTGCTGCCTCCCGTGACGCTCGGGCTTTTGGTTGGTGCGGTTGTGGGCGCGCACCACTGCTGCGCCCGAGTGGCAGGCAGTGTGGGGCTCCCTGCACCCCAGCTGCCTGCAGCTCCTGTGCTTGGACAGAGCCCCCCCAGTCTCCCTGAATGACTGAGTCACCACAGCACTGCGATGGGTGCTTTTCCAGAACCAGGAGGCAGGTCGAGGAGGATGGGGGTGGGGAGACAGCCTCTGGACGCCCCATACCCACCCACATGGCTAAGACCACCTGGTCCATCCTCAGGTTGCAGGAGCAGGTGGGCTCAGCTCCTGTTTGCTGCATTCTGTGGCCGTCGTAACCCGAGGCCATGAAGGTACCCAAAGCCACACAGTTAATGCCAGCTGGTGCCAGGACCACAGCCTGAACCCTGCCACCCCCCGGGCAGAGCCCAGGTGAGCCTTGCCAAGGTCAGTGTGTGGCTGTTGTCTGCTGAGACAGGAGTCCACAGGGTCCCTACCCTCAGATCGCTGCTGGTCTTATTAAGAAGCAACTGAGGGGCTTCCGTGGTGGCTCTGGGGTAAAGAATCTGCCTGCCAGTGCAAGAGACATGAGTTTGATTCCTGATCTGGAAAGATCCCATGTGTCCCAGAGCAACTAAGGCCCTGCGTGACCACTACTGAGCCTGTGCTCTGAAGCCCAGGAGCCGCAGCTATTGAAGCCCACCCGCCCTAGAGCCTGAGCTCTTCAACAAGAGAAGCCCCTGCAATGAGAACCCTGCAATGAGTACCCCAACTGGAGAATAGCCCCCCTCTCTAGGCGACTAGGGAAAAGCCCGTGAAGCAACTAAGACTCAGCACAACGAAAAATAAATAAGAATCTATTGAGTGCCCATGATGATGGACAGAGACAAGAATCCAAGGGTTGTCATGGCTGGGCCAAATCCTTTATACTACAGGTGACCTCAGAGATTGTGGGGAATCTGGAAGGCTTCTTGAAGGTGCAGACTGAAGAGAAAGGACATTCCAGACGGAGGAACAGGAAGGGCAAAGGCAGGAGTTGGAATTTGGTCCGGTGGACACAGAACATCAGTAAACAGATATTGGTAAACTGATATGGCACACCTGCCGTATCAGTAAACAGAGCACGCTGTGGTCACCAAGCCAGCTGCCCAGGGTGCCCCCTAGGGGACTCAGGATGGAGAAAACCAGGGTACTGGCCCAAGAGAGTTAGGATGCATATCAAAGGAATAGTTTCATTAAACCCAGACTCTTGCTTCTTCCCATACATAGAAAAGCACTAAATTCATTAAATTGAGACGTCTGGACTTTCTTTAATTAGCAGTCATCTTTTGACATTCAACTGCCTGGGTGTTTTTTGTTTATTCTTGCAAAAACTCTTATGTATCCTGGTTCCTCTTTGAAACAATCCATCAGAGCTGAGAGGCTGTCTCTCAGGCTTGCGTCTTCCAGATAAAACATAATTCTCAACTTTTAGATTGTGTGTTGTTTTGGGGTTTTTTTCCCTTCACTCAACAATCTCCAGCAGAAAAGGATACAACATATTCAGGTGACCAGGATGGTTAGAAAGTGGAGGCTTCCCCAAACACCTTGCTGGCCTTATTCTGTTGTGGTTGTTCAGTCACTAAGTCATTTGTGACTCGTTGCGATCCCATGGACCGCAGCATGCCAGGCTTCCCTGTCCTCCACTATCTAGCCGAGTTTGCTCAGATTCATGTCCATTGAGTTGGTGATGCTATCTAGCCATGTTGCCCCCTTCTCCTTTTGCCTTCAATCTCTGTGTCCTTATTCAATCTATATGGTCTTCTTCTGTCTGCTTGCCAAAGCCCTGTTCCCACTCTGGAGTGGTTTTAGCAGAAAGTTGGCCAGCCCTGGCCAATGAGAGGCCCATATCCCTCCTTCTGCCATAATGAATGGCGCAGAGATGGGTCAATTAGAGTCAGCCCCTGGCCTCTTACTGAAACTATTGAGAAAGCATCTATCTTTCCACGGGAGTTTCTAAGCTTATAGACTGCAGCTAGTAATGTTGGGGATCTCAGCCCCAGGATAGAGCAAAGCTGAGAGATGGCAAGTAAGATATTCATGCATTGATTGATCCATCCATTCATTCTATAAATATGCCATCAGTGTCTACCATCCACTGGTCTAAGCACTGGAGATTCAGCTGTGAGCCAGGCAAATGCAACCCCTGCTCTCGTAGTGCTCACATTCCTTATGGGCAGTCAGGCCCCAAAATAAATAAAAAGGAAAGAAATCCGCAAGATATTTTCAGAAAATTATGAATGTCAAGAAGAGCAAGGCCGATGAAGCAGAAAGTGCCTGGGATGGGAAGGTCCTGCTTTAGTTGGTGTCCAAGGAGATGTGGCCACAGAGGTGACGTTTCAGCCACGACCTGGATGACAAGGAGTCAGCCATGGGAAGACCTGGGGTTAGGCCATCCAGCAGAGGGGACAGCAGACGCAAAGGTCCTGAGGCTGAAGCCAGGCGGTAGCATTTGAGCATCTGGATCCAACCACACCTGAAGTAGACACTTTTCAGTGACATGAAAGACATTGTTTTGTTGTTCTTAAACCAGTTTAAATCAGGTTTCTGCAACTTGCATCAGAAAAAGTGCTGTCATTTGAAAGAGTTCTGATGCTGTGAATATACTGAATGCTCAGTTCTGAAGCTGAGGTTTTTTTGTCCTGTTAGGTAAAGGAAAATCATTGAAGGTTTTTCAGCCGGAGAGGAATCTTCCTCGTCTTGCGGCTACTTATTCTCGAGGCTCATTTCTCTCTCTCTTTTTACAATTTGGCTGTGCTAGGTCTCTGTTGCGGCGTTCAGGCTTTCTCTAGTTGTGGGTGCTAGGGCTTTGTTGGCCCACGGCATGAGGAATCTGGGATCTTAGTTCAATGGCCTAGGACTGAACGCACATTTCCTGTATTGGGGGGCTTCCCGGCTAGCTCAGATGGTAAAGAATCTGCCCGCAATGGGGGGGATCTCGGCTCGATCCCCGGGTCAGGAAGATCCCCTTGGAGAACGGCATGGCAACCCACTCCAGTATCCTCGCCTGGAGAATCCCACGGACAGAGGAGACCGTGGGCTGCAGTCCATGAGGTCACAGAGTCGGGCACGACTGAGTGATTAACACTTTCGCTTCGTTTCTCCTGTATTGGAAGGCAGATGCTTTTTTTTTTTCAATACTTATTTAGGAAAACAATGCAAACCTAGACAGCATATTAAAAAGCAAAGATATCACTTTGCTGACAAAGGTCTGTATAGTTAAAGCCATGTTTTTTCCAGTAGTCATGAATGGATGTGAGAGTTGGACCATAAAGAAGGTTGAGTGCCGAAGAATTGATGCTTTTGAACTATGGTGTTGGAGAAGACTCTTGCGAGTCCCTTGGACTGCAAGGAGATCCAACCAGTCAATCCTAGAGGAAATCAATCCTGAATATTCATTGAAAGGACTGGTGCTGAAGCTGAAGCTCCAATACATTGGCCACCTGATGTGAAGAGTCGACTCATTCGAAAAGACCTTGATGCAGGGAAAGATTAACGGCAGGAGGAGAAGGGGGCAACAGAGGATGAGATGGTTAGATAATATCACCATGTCCATGACTCAATGGACAGGAGTTTGGGCAAACTATGGCAGATAGTGAAGGATAGTGAAGTCTGGCATGCTGCAGTCCTTGGGATCGCAAAGAGTTGGACATGACGGAGTGACTGAACGACAACAACTTATGTATTTATTTGGCTCCAGGGGGTCTTGGTTGCAGCACGTGAGCTCTTTGGTCTTTGCTGCGACAGGTGGCATCTTTAGTTGCACTATGTGGGATCTAGTTCCCTGACCAGGGATGAACCTGGGTCCCCTGCATTGGGAGCTCAGAGTCTTAGCCCCTGGCCCACCAGGGAAGTCCCTCTAGGCTCATCTCTCGAATGTCCTATCCTTCCTTCCCCTCCCTTCAGTCGCCTCCTCCGCTCACGCTGGACTTGGCCGCTGTCATTTGTCTGAAGGTCCTGGCTTCCAACTCTTGTACATCCTTCCCTACCCAACTAACTCAGTCTGGTGTCAATTTTAGATGTCACTCCTTTCATTAACTCTCCAAGTCTGGGTCCATTTCCCCACGCCACAAGAAAATTTAGGCGGTATTTAAACAAAATAACATTCAGTGGGGGGAGGGAAAAGACCAGTTGCTTCTTAATGAGACCAGCAGCGATCTGAGGGTAGGGACCCTGTGGACTCCTGTCTCAGCAGACAACAGCCACACACTGACCTTGGCAAGGCTCACCTGGGCTCTGCCCGGGGGGTGGCAGGGTTCAGGCTGTGGTCCTGGCACCAGCTGGCATTAGCTATGTGACCTTGGGTACCTTCATGGCCTCGGGTTACGACGGCCACAGAATGCAGCAAACAGGAGCTGAGCCCACCTGCTCCTGCAACCTGAGGATGGACCAGGTGGTCTTAGCCATGTGGGTGGGTATGGGGCGTCCAGAGGCTGTCTCCCCACCCCCATCCTCCTCGACCTGCCTCCTGGTTCTGGAAAAGCACCCATCGCAGTGCTGTGGTGACTCAGTCATTCAGGGAGACTGGGGGGGCTCTGTCCAAGCACAGGAGCTGCAGGCAGCTGGGGTGCAGGGAGCCCCACACTGCCTGCCACTCGGGCACAGCAGTGGTGCGCGCCCACAACCACACCAACCAGGCGCCCGAGCATCTTGCATCGCATGCAGATTCTTTACCAATTGAGCCACCAGTCAAGCCCAGGTCGGTTCAGTTCAGTCGCTCAGTCATGTCCGACTTTTTGTGACCCTGTGGACTGCAGCACGCGGTTCGCTTACATGCAAACCATGTTTATATCGCAGCACTTATTACCCCAAATTACAACTTTCAGTGTATTCTGTCCCACCTGCTAGACAAAGGAGAAACTCACTGGGGCTCCTGTCTGGTTCTTGTTTGAAACCCTAGCATGCGGTACCTAATATGTATTCAATAAACATGCATTAGCTAAAGGATGTAATGGACCGAGTGTCTGTGTCTCCCCCCATTCCTGTGTCAATGAATGAATGTGACGGTGTTTGGATGTGGGGACTTTGGAAGGCAAGTGGGTTTATGAGTAAGGTAAATGAGGTCACAAGTTTGGGACCCCCAGGATGGGATTAGTGTCCTCAAAAGAAGAGGAAGAGGGGCCAGAGCTCTCCCTCTCTCTGCCATGTGAGGACTCAGTTAGAAGGTGGCCGTCTACAAGCCAGGAAGCCTGTCCTCAGCAGAGACTGGATCTGCTGGCACTTTGACCTTGGACTCCCCAGCCTCTGTGAGAAATAAATGTTATTTGAGTCACCCAGTCTGTGGGCTTTTATTCTGGAAGCTTTAGCTGGCAGGAGGGGAGAGGAGGAGGCACCTGATCTGTGAAAGGTAGCAACAGACCTGGAGTGAGTGAATGATGAATGAGTGGGTGCAAGGGCGCTGGTGTGACCGGGCCCTGGGGAGGGGCCAGTGAGGGCATTTCATCTCTAGGGCTGCCTGCTGAAGGGCGTGGTGTTGTCTCTGCAGGCAGTCCTGGACGAGATCTGGAGGCTGGGGCCTCAGCCGCAGGAGCCTGCGTGAGGAGGCTGCCAGGGGCCTCCCAGCTTCAGCTGATGTGCTTAGGCTCTGGGGTCCTGAACTCTTGCTCTCCCACAGAGGGGGCCCCAGGTGGCTCTGGGCTTCCCAGCTGGCGTAGTGCTAAAGATTCCGCCTATAAGTATTCTCTTAAACCTAATGACCAAATTTTGGCTGAGGAGAAACATAAGGAAGTCAGGACGGTGACTTCAGCCATGAAATTAAAAGACGCTTGCTCCTTGGAAGGAAAGCTATGACAAACCTAGACAGCGTATTAAAAAGCAGAGACGTCACTTTGCCGACAAAAAGTCTGTCTAGTCAAAGATTGGAGAAGCAAATGGCAACCCACTCCAGTATTCTTGCCTGGAGAGTCCCATGGACGGAGGAGCCTGGAGGGCTGCAGTCCATGGGGTTGCAGAGTCGGACACGGCTGAAGCGACTACGCAGCAGCAGCCAATACAGGAGACACAAGAGACGCAGGTTCAATCCCTGGGTCGGGAAGATCCCCAGGAGGAGGAAATAGCAACCCACTCCGATTTTCTTACCTGGAGAATCCCATGGACAGAGGAGCCAGGAGGGCTACAGTCTATGGGGTCGAAAAAGAGTTGGACACGACTGAGTGTACACACACACACACACACACACACACACACGCACGGGTGGCTCTAGGGAAGGCTTGCCTTTGCTTGCAAGCTGGGATCCTGGTCTAAGAAGGGAATCCCTGAGTTGGTTACTCAAGGGGGAGAAGGACCCCAAGTGGGATTACATCTCAGGACAACAGCTAGCTGCACATGCCTGATACAACAGCTTTACACTAGAAAATACCCCACGCAACTAAATGGCCCAAATGGAGGAAGCGGAGGGTAAGGTAAGTCATGAAAAACTGAACTCATGAAACATGTTAATAAAAGCCACAAGAAAATTTAGGCGGTATTTAAAATAACATTCAGTGGGGGAAGGAAAAAGATCAGCTAATTAACAGTAGCAAAATGTGAGCATATGTGTATAATGAAATAAATTAAGGGACAAGTCCTTGAATTAGTTAATACTTTTTTATTTCTAATGTAATCATTTTTCTAAAAAAAATTTTTTGGGGGGGTGGAACACTGTACGGCTTGTGAGATTTCAGTTCCCTGGGCCCTTGGCCATGAAAGCAGAGTTCTAACCACTGCACTACCAGGGGATTCCCTATCTTTTGCTTTTCTTCATGTCCTTGAACCATTTGTCAAATTTTCTGCATAACGACAAACAGTTCCAGGTGACTGTGGGCAAAATACGGGATGCAGAGAAAATTCCAGGCTTTGCCACTACTCTCTCTCCACCAAGAAGAGAGACCGGTGGCCTGTGGACCCTCAGACCTGGGAGCCAGGCACTGATCGGGGGCCGAGGGCTGGCGCTCTCTGCCCTCCGGCCCTGCACAGCGAGACCTCCCGTCCGAACCCCGCCTCTCTTTCTCTCCAACTCGGACCTTGGCCTCCAGTTGGGTCGGGGCTTCCTGTCGCCAAACTTGTTTTCTTTAGGAGGGAAACACAATCTGTCCAGCGCGGCTGGCTGGCAGACCATGCAAATCAGCCTAACAGTGCTCTATTCTGTGAGTTCTCCCCGTATGCAAAACCTCCTGAAACAAACCAGCCATCCCGTAAGCCGGAGGAGGAGGAGGAGGCTTGAGGGGCCGAGGAAGAGGAAGGAGGTCAGCGGGGTCGGGGTGGGCCCCTGTGCCAGTGAAGTCGCTCAGTCGTGTCTGACTCTTTGCGACCCCATGGACTGTAGCCCACCAGGCTCCTCCGTCCATGGGATTCTCCAGGCCAGAGTGCTGGAGTGGGTTGCCATTTCCTTCTCCAGGGCATCTTCCCGACCCAGGGATCGAACCCATGTCTCCCCGCGGGAAGTTTAAAGGAACGTCTGTGCCAAAGGGGCTGGAATTTCCCCCACAGGCCCTCCCAGCCTTCCCGCGGGGGCCGGGACCCTGGAGGCCAGCCCCGCCCGTGCCCGCCTCGGCCACCAGGTGGCAGCACACGCGGGCCCTGGGACCGGAGCGCAGCCCGCCCGGTGCGCCCGGCGGCTGAGGGTCCCAGCGATGCGGGAAGCGCCCACGCTCAGTACCACGCCCGCTGCTCCTCACTCAATCTAGGGTCAAGGCTGGGGAAGCGTGAATTTTGACTTTTTTTTTTTTTTTCTTTACGGCGACTTCTGCGAGGACAAGACGGGGCCCCTCTAAAAGCAGTCTGCAGCAGCGCCAGCCAGGGACTTCCTAGGAGAGCGCTGGGGAAGCTGAGTCCACAGAGGGGCAGAGAGGAAGGGAAGGAGAAGAAAGGAAGGAAGGAAGATGGAAAGGAAGGAGAAGAAAGAGAAGAAGTAAAAAGGGGAAGAAAGCGAAAGAAAGAAGGAAAGAAAGAGACTAACTCAATGAGTTCTCTACTCAAGATCAGGTTTTTAAGTAAATGTTGTATTTCAACTTCACTTTTTAAAACTTTAAGGATTTAGCCATCACTGTTAAAACCCACAAGTTGTTAAAAATTTCCGTAGAGAGAGTGCAGCTCCCGGAGTGAAGGGTTAGGGAAGAGAATGGGGAGTCCTGGAGAGCTTTGATAAGCAAATAGAGCTCCACACTCTGGCGCTGTCTCCATTGGCTGTTCCCTCGCCGCCAGATTTTGACACAAATAATCAGATTGAAAATCAGGGAGGGGAACAGAAGAGGAAAACACACACACACACACAGAGGTGGGGAAAAAAAAAAAAAAAAGGAGAAGTATCTATTTGTGCCGAGAGTCACGAATTGACCCGGTGGTGCTGATACGCAGAGAGACGCAGCCAGGTTCTTCCCGCAGACCGGCTCTGGACAGGTGAGTGCGGAGAAGCCCCTGCCTCTCCTTTTGAAATTTGCGTATCTCACTTAGATTGTTTCCAAATAGGTTACCTAGTCCCTTTGGCAGTCCTTGGAAGACTAAGGTGGGCTGGAAAAAATCTCTTTTGTGGAATGTGGCTTTCAGCTCTTGAGCCCAGAGGAGAAGAGATGGCAAGGAAGCAGTCTTAGCTGAGATGCTTCCAGCCCGCGCACCTGGTAGGAATTACCTTCCTGCAACTGTGCGTGAACACCGGGGATGTTTTTGTTGTTGTTTGCTGGTTTGGCCCTAAGTTTCCCCGACCAGGGATAGAACCCGAACCCGAACCAGCGGAAGCTCGGCGCCTTAACTGCTGGACCACCAGGGAAGTCCCATGAACACCCTCTGAAGATTTGATTTTAGGCTGACAGAGGTCACCTGCCTGCACAGTGTCATACCCACACCTCAGCTCTCCCAGGGACCCGGACAGGCGAGGCGAGTCACACGTGGAGGTGCCCCGCGCTGTCCACCACCTGTGGGCTCGGACTGGGTCTGTCCCCAGGACACTCTGAGCCTTTCTTGGCTGTGAAATGAGAGAGTGTGGGATTGAGGACTCTGAACGGAGTCCTAGCTTCAGCATCCAGAGTCCCAGGCAACTTTCAGCAAAGCTTCAGCACCCAGAGTCCCAGGCAACTTTCATCAAAGATCCCGGGAGAGGGTTCACTTGGAGAGGGAGGCTCTTTTCATCGGAGCCCCTCAGGGGAGTGGGAGGCTGCCATCTCCACTGTACCACCCCCCCACCACCCTGCCTCCAGGAACAAGACACGGGGAGAGATGGTGCCTCAGCCTCTTCTACCTAATTTTGATGGAAAAGCCAAGACAGAATCTGCATGGGGAGAGGCACTCGCTCTAAACTGGGGCTTGTTAAGGGGGGCAGTGCACAGAATCACTGTGGATATATGCCTGTGTACATTTTTCTGGGAAGAACGTCCACGGTGTTCATGAGATACCGTGGTGGGGAGGGGTGCACGAATTAACCTGGAAGCCAGGCGAGTTGCACCTGCCCACGTGGGCTCACCCCCTACACGTTTCTTAGTGAACAATGGGTAGAAGATTTCAGGGACTTCCCCAGCAGTGGTTAAACTCCAGTCTTCAGTGCGTGGGCACACTGGTTCAATCCCTGGTCGGGGAACCAAGATCTCACATGCTCTGCAGCATGGCTCCCATCGCCCCCCAAAGCAACTATACTCCAATAAAATTTCATTTAAAAAAAAGATTTCAGTCTTAGTGAAGGGGCAAGTTTCTGGTCCTCAGAGGTGGTTTGGAAAGGATTCTTTGCATAAGACGTGTGAGGTTTCTTCCAACTCAGATTTGGTGGGCAGAGGGGGTTCCCTGGAGGTCCAGTGCTTAGCACTCCATGCTTCCATTACCGGGGGCACGGGTTCGATCACATCCCTGGTTGGGGAACTAAGACCTGGCAAGTTAAGCAGCCAAAATAAAAAAAAAAGTTTTAGGGGTCAGAATATCAGTTTCTCAGCAGAAAGTTCTTGGGGACTACCAGAGAGCTCTACCTGGTTAGGTTTGACTGATGGAGCCACTCAAAACCAGGGCAGAGCATTCCCTTCAGGCTGTCAGGACAGTGGGGTGGGGTAGGGGGTTCAACTGGAGAGTCTTAGGAGTCAGATCGCCAGCCCCCCTCCCCAACCCGGGAAAACCAGCCTGATCATATGCGATGCTTCACTGTGACACAACCTCTCAACCCTTTTCAGAAACAAGAGAAAACTTGACCCCTCCTCAGTCTTAAAGGGGTTTTTGTTCCTTTGTTTCAAGGAATTCAAATCCATGGAGCTGCTTAGTCTCTCATGTAGAGGTGCTGGGGAAATGTTTTGCTCAGTCCCTTTGGTTTTTATTGAGGTAAATGACACGTAACGTGAAGCTGGCCGTTTGAGCCATCTTTGGACTGGCCGGCTCAGCGGCGTTCGGTGCATTCACCTTGTGGTGCCACGGCCACCACTGGCCACCACTGGCCACTTACAGAACGTTTTGCATCTTGCAAAAAACCGAAACTCTTACCCACTGCACAGGTACTCCCCCGTTTTTCCCTCCCCCCAGCCTCTGCCCCCACCCTGCTACTTTCTGTCTCTGAACTGGACTACTCTAAGTAACTCACATAAGTAGAATCACACAGCATTTGTCTTTCTGTGTCTGACTTAATTTCAAGTAGTATGATGACCTCATTGTTCATCTATACTGTAGCATAGGTCAGTATCCCCTTTCTTTTGGAGACTGAATAATATTCCCTTTCTATGTCTAGACTGCATTTCGTTTATCCATTCATCCATGAATGGGCATCTGGGTTGTTTCCGCCTTTTTTGGCTATTGTAAATAACGCTGCTATGAACATGGGGGTACAGGTATCTGTTCAAATCCCTGCTTGCAATTCTTCGGGGTATATACCCAGAGGTGGATTCATCCATTCTTTTTTTTTTTTTTCTTTAATTTGGCTGTGTTGGGTTGCAGCATGTGGGATCTAGTTCCCCGACCAGGGATCAAACCCGGGCCTCCTGCATTGGGAGCTCTTAGTCTTAGCTACTGGAACACCAGGGATCCTTTTTGACATTACATTCTCTGAACTTACAAAGAGGCTTTTGAGATCCTTCCAAATTTCCCGTAGAACTAATGACCACTCTCTGCTGGGGCCCCGAGAGGGACCAGGACTCACGCCCCCTGCCTCCTACATGGAACGAGTGGCTTGTTTGTTTGTTTGTTTGTTTCCCCTTGAGTCATGTCTTCAGACATAAAGGAAGTCCAGGGGTCCCTCCTAGCAGACGCTGAGAAACAACGGAGGCTTTCTCAACCCTCCCAAAAAGGGAACCCGAGTGATGAGTTTCTCAGTCAAGGTGGGTCAGACCCACGCTCAGAGACAACGAACCCCAGCATGGGATTTTAGAGCGAAAGGGAAGTTTAGAAATCTCTTAGTCCAACCGTCCTTTTGAGAGATAGGAAAACCAAGCCCCAGGTTGGCGGCAGACGGGGTCAAGTTCAAGGTCACAGAACCCGATTCGATTCGGCCGCACAGGAGGTGCCTTGGGTGGAAACCCCAGGCCAGCTGCTCTGGCTCCATGTGGAAGTCGGGGTGCAGGGCTGCCCCCCTTCAGAAGCACTGGCCGAGATTCTGACTTGGGGCCAGGGCCGGGGGGGGGACCCTCTATCAGGACTGGGGCTTTCTGAAGAGATATTAACAACGAGGCTCTTTCCGGAGGCCCCGATACCATCAAGGCCTCTGCTTTATGAAGAAATCTTGGTCTTCTTTCACAATCTCTGCTCTTAGTTCTTTCTCAGAACAGGTTCGTGTGAATCAAAACGGTGTGGTTGTTAATTAACTATAGTATAGGTGATTGGTTCCTGTTTTTTTTTTTTTTAAACTCAGCTCACAGAGGCCAGAAGGAAGTTCTCTGGGTGCATTTGGCCCCACGGAGAGCTTGATGGCTCAGCTGTGGGCTTGGCTGTGCCACTGTCGCTGTGCCGGGCTTAGCGGAGAGAATGTTCTAGGGAGGGCGGGGGAGGCGGTGGGCAGTGGGGTACCGCTAGAGTAGGCCTCGAGAAGCCTTCCTCCATCCGGGGAACCCCAGAAACGGGGACCCCCTTGCTCCCTTTAAGTGCCCCCAAATCCCAGAAGTGCCGTTGTGTTACCACCTGAATTCCCATCAGCTGACCTCGAGGGTCTCCTCGGGTTGAGCCCAAGTGGTCCTGGAAGCTTCCTAAAAGAAGTCTGTTCTCTTGCCAGCCTCTCCACCCGAGACTCCTCATGAACCCAGGTGGGCCCGGCTGGGTTCCTAAAAAGACCAAAGATAGAGAATTTGACTCCCCCCTATCCCAACTCTTGCCCCTCCAGGGAGCCTTCCCCTCCCTGCTCCAGGCAGGCCATCTTCAGTCCAGCAGAGCACGGGCCAGGAGTCCAAGCCCTGCAGGGCAGGAACAATGGGCCCGGCCCTGCTGCGAGGCCCTGGACCAGCCACGTGGCTCTGTCAGCCTTGGGCGGCCCCCTGTGACCCGCGACAATGATCAGTGCCTCCCTCGCCTGGTGGGGGTCAGAGTCGATGACCCCACGCTGTCCGGGTTTCCTCCTTGGCTTGTCAGCTCAGTTCCCTCTGTCCTGAAACAGTGACCACCCTGTGGTCTGATGGCCAAGAGCACGGAGGCCTGGGAGGTGGACCTCGAGTCCAGCTGCACCTTGCTCTGGGACCCTGAGCCAGTCTCTAAGCCTCAACTCTTTCTCTGTAAAATGGGGTCATAGCTACTCAGCTCACAGGCCAGGCTTATGGGAGTGAGGCTGCAAGAAGTAGGCCCCTGTATTCTAGCTCAGCGGCTGTAACAGCATCTCTGGTTCTAGTCGATCGACTAATAAAATGCTATGTTTTTTTTTTTTAAATCATCTTTTGATTGAAAGACACGGTCTTGGAGGCTCCCCCCAGAACAAAAGGCGAGGGGAACCAGCCCCTCCAGCCTGCCCCCAGAGTGTAGAGGTGTCTGGCCTCCTCTGGGGGCAGGGAGGGGGGGTGCTCCCAAAGCCAAGAGTTAGAAGGGGGAAGGAAGAGGGGGTGTGGGGAGCCCTGAGTGGAGGGAGACAGGGAGGCAGGAGGAAGAAGACTGTCGCTGGAAGATAAGGCGGCCGCGGCTGCCCCACAGCCTGGGGAAGACGGCAGGCCAGCCCTGCCTTTGAGGTCAAAATCTGACAGCTGGACAGGACCCTGGAGGCCTTCAGGTCCCACCCCCTCATTTCAGGGCCCAGAGGGGAGGGGCTTGGCGCATGTCTGGCTCCCAATCAGGGCTCACGCCCAACCATGCCTGCTGGCTTCAGCCCAGGCACGGGGGATGCCACCTGACCCGCCAGGACCACGTGGTGCCCGCCCCCACCAAGCCTCTGCTCCACGGGCCAAGGCCCCCCAGGCACCACGCCGGGCCCCTTACACGCTTGGAATAATTAACGGTCCTTTTTCAGCCCAGCAGCCCCAGGAGGTTGGTTTGTGGTCCCCATTCAGCAGATCTGGACACTGAGGCTTCCATTAAGGTGGGGCTGGGCCTGAGCCTGGCCCCTAGGGCGGACCGGCCAAGGCCCAGACTCCTGCTGCTCCCAGAGGGGTAGGTGGGCTGGGCACGGTTGGTGCCTGCTCTGGATCGTCCCCTTGGGGAAGGGGTGATGGGGACGGCTCCCCAGGCAGGGCTCCAAGCACCCTCTAATCTGCCGGCTCCCAGCCCCCCACCCGGACCACGGCCTTATCGCCCAGAGCCTTGCTGCTGTTTGGAGCTCCCCGCGAGCTGTTTCCCGCGCTCTTTTTCCCGCGCTTGGCCCTATCACGCCTGCAGCCTTGCCCAGCGTGACTCCTCCTCCAGGCCCAAGCAGAGCCGCTGTCAGACCAGCAGTGACTGAATAATGCCTCCCAACTTCTGCCCACGCGGGCCTGGGGGTGGGGCAGATGGAAGACCACATGATGATGCTCTGTCTTCCGGGAGCCCTCAGGAGACCGTCATGGCTGGGCTCTGGGAGGTGAAACACGTGGGGGGCAGGGGCCGGAGCTGCTCTGTGCCCCAGAGGGCTCTGCACCCAAAGCCAGGAAGACCGGACAGTCAGGCTAGCCTGGCTCTGCCCCTGCCCCGGCCACTGACCCACGGGCTGAGTGCTGGGCCTGGGCTGCCCAGTGCTCAGTCCCCGGACTTGGTGGACACTGACTTCTTCCTCTGTGTGCACAAAATGACCTCAGGCCTCCAGCGTTGGGCCTTGAACCCTGCACACAACTCCAACCATCCCCTCCACCCACAGGGAGAGAGAAAAGGCCCCTCCTTCCCTGGGGAGCAGGCTCTGGGCTGGGCGGCGGACAAGGGCGGCATCAGCTCTCGACTCACATGATCGTGCGGGTTTTGCAATCGATGTGGCCTCCCCCGTTGCAGCCCACCTGCCAGGCTCCCCTCTGATAGGCATTGAGTGCATACAGTGGGCTCGCCGGGAACCCGGAGGCCCCACCTTACAGAAAAGATAACAGGTCCAGAGAGGTTATGGGTTATGAGATTCTAGCCTACGAGCATCTGACTCCCAAACCCGAGCTCAGAAAGCAAGTTTCCACAGTCTCTGAATGCAGACCCCAGTGGGATGTGGAAGCAGTTTTCTGGGCGCAGGGTCCACAGTGGGTCACAAACGGAGGTACCCCTGGCCTTCATTCTCTCTTCCTAGCGCAACTCGATATGCGGCAGGAGCAATCTGGTCTGGGATCTTCTAGAAGGGAGTGTACTGGTTTCCCAGCCAGAGAGCAGTGAGGGGCGTTAGGCTTTGTAGCTGCCGTAACGAAGCACCAGAACTTCCCCGGTGGTTCAGTGACTGAGACTCAGCACTACCAGTTCAGGGGGCCTGGGTTCGATCCCTGGTCAGGGAACTGGGTCCGGAATGCCACAACTGAATATCAAAGATCCCGCAAGCTGCAGCTGAGGCCTGGTGCAGCCAACTGACGTGAAGTCACATCGCTCAGTCGTGTCCGACTATGACCCCATGGACTGCAGCCCACCACGCTCCTCCGTCCATGGGATTTTCCAGGCAAGAGTACTGGAGTGGGTTGCCATTGCCTTCTCCAGGGGATCTTCCTGACCCAGGGATCGAACCCAGGTCTCCCACATTATAGGCAGACGCTCTACTATCTGAGCTACCAGGGAAGTAACTAAATCAATACAAATAAATATTAAAGCAAAACTCACAAACCAGGTGGCTTAACACACAGGAGTGGATTATTTCAGGGTTCTGGGGTCTAGAAATCCAAAGTCAATGTCGGCAAAATCAGCTCCTTCTGGATGTTCTGAGGAATGGTCTGTTTCAGACCTCCTAGCTTCTGGTGGTGGCCAGTCATCCTTGGCTTGGGGTTTCATCCCTCCAACCTCTGCCTCCGTCTTCACGCGGCCTTCTTCCTGTGCGTGTCTGGGTCATGTGTCCAAATTTCCTTCTTCTTAGAAGGACACGAATCATATTGAATCTAGGGTTTCACCGAACCCAGTGTGACCTCAGCTTCACTTGATTGCATCTACAAAGACCCTATCTTCAAGCAAGGTCACAGTCACAGGTTCCGGGTGGACACGAACTTTAAGGGGACACTGTTCAAGCCCCTTTAAGAGGCTTCCCTGCTGTCTCAGAGGTAAAGAGCCCGCCTGCCAATGAAGGAGACACGGGTTCAATCCCTGGGTTGGGAAGATCCACTGGAGGAGGAAGTGGAAATGCACTCCCATATTCTTGCCTGGGAAATCCCAGGACAGAGGACCCTGAGGGGCGACCACGGGGTTGCAAAGAGTCGGACACGATTTAGTGACTGAACACGCAGGCACACTCATCCAACCCACGTCAACAGGTTCTGATTTTAGGAGGAGGCCCTGAAACGTAAAGGAGCATTTTCCTCTTGTCCCCCCTAACCCTTCTTACCCTCTCTCCTGGTAGGTGTGGGGCACCCACTGACAATGCCACGCTCCTTCCTGGTGAAGAGCAAGAAGGCTCACACCTACCACCAGCCCCGCGCCCGGGAGGATGAGCTGCTCTGGCCGCCGGCCCTTGGCCCTGGTGAGTCAGAGCCCAGGCTAGTCCGAGGCCGCACCCGCTGGCCTCCCTGCCCCGTGAGAGGGGGAGGCAGGAACATCCCATCCGGAAGTAGCCGCTCTTCCAAGTCTGGAATCAGGAGGAGCTCAGTAAATGCTGGTTGAATGAATGAATGAATGGATGGCTGCACCATCTCTTCTCACCCAAAGGGAGTGATGACCGCATCCTGATTGGATCTGGTCCTCAGCAGCTGACATGTGATTTGTGATCGGAGGGCTGATCCAGAGCTGAAGTTGGGTGCTTGGAAAAATGGAGCTCTCCAGGGGGTGGGGGGGCTCCTCCTGGTCTCCGCCCTGCTCCCAGCATCCTGGGTAGAAGCCCCTGTGTGTGAGTCTCCAGGAGCAGCCACAGTGGGTCTCTCTGGTGTCCCCCCACCCCACTACTCTTACCAGACCTCTAAGCAGAGCTAAAGTCTGACTGTCTTGTCTCCCCCACAGTGGCCAAGGACCAGGTACCGAGCATCAGCCCCGTCCTCAGCTCCCTGTTCCCAAACCAGCGCCTGGACTGGACGGACCTCAAACGGGAGCCGCAGCTGGAGCTGGAGCAGAGCTCGATGACCCGGCTGGCTTCCAGCCCAGGTGCCCAGCCCAGGGCCCCCGCCTCTCCCCAGCGGGTGCAAGGGGACTTAGAGGGTGGACAGGCTTGAGGAAGCAAGGTCCCTTGGAGCTGTGGAGTCAGGAAGGGTCGACAGTCCGGGCTCTCTGGCTTCTGCTTGGATCCCTCCAGGACAGCGAGCTTATTCCCAGATGAGAACTCCCGTGTGGTGGGCAGGCCCACACAGTGGGTGAGGTGGGCGCTCTGCAGGGGTTGGGATGCGTTTCTAGACTGAAAATTCAAGGAGTCACAGTGAGCACCAGCAGTAAATAATTTGGGCTGCACACCAAAGCCTCCGCATGGGGTCATGGTGGAGGGTGGCGGGGAGCGGGCACCCTGTTCTTAGCATCACCACTAGACGAGCATCCCACCCTCCACAGAAGGACCTGCTGTGACGTCCCGACCCCAGGATGGGGACTCGCCCTCCTCTGACTCACCCCCGTTCTACAAGCCCAGCTTCTCCTGGGACACCCTGGCTTCCTCCTACGGCCACAGCTACCGGCAGGCCCCCTCCACCATGCAGTCTGCCTTCCTGGAGCGCTCCGTCAGCCTGTATGGCAGCCCTCTGGTGCCCAGCACCGAGCCACCTTTGGACTTCAGCCTCCACTATTCCCCGGGGATGGACGCGTACCACTGCATCAAATGCAGCAAGGTGGGCGGCTGGGCCCCGCTCGCACCCCCTCCCCAGCACCCTGGCAGCCACGAGTGTCCATAGCTGGGCACCCCCTGTGCTGTGACTCGGGTCCTCTGGGGATCAAGAATTCACAGTGTTCGTCTTCGTCATCACTCTGAGCCCTGACCGTGTGTTAGGCCCTGTGCTAAGCACTCGACGTGCATGAACTCCAGGAGGTGGACGAAGGGCTCAAGTTCAGAAAGGTTGAGTCACTTGCCCAGAACACACAGCAAGTAGATATCAGAATCACCATTCCCACCTGGCTCTGCCCAACTCCCGCTTCTTAACCACCAGGCAATTCAGCCTCCAGACAGGGCCAGAAGGGGCCTTCCAGACCCCCCCTCCCACGCCATTCTATAGCCAGGAAAGCCAGACACAGACAGGCAAAGAGACCTTCCCAGGACGCACAGCACATGCCAGCAGTCAGCAATCCAGTGCTCGCGGGATTGCTCCCTCCTCTGTATGTCCACCTATGGCCGAGCTGGGCACCCTCTCCCCTCCGCAGCCCCCGGGCCTCACCCTCTGCCCCCACCCGCAGGTGTTCTCCACCCCCCATGGGCTGGAAGTGCACGCCCGCCGCTCCCACAGCGGGACCCGGCCCTTCGCCTGCAACGTCTGCGGGAAAACCTTCGGCCACTCCGTGAGCCTGGAACAGCACACACACGTCCACTCCCAGGTGGGCAGCTGGCCGAGTACCCGAGCCCCGGTGCTCTCCCCAGGAATCCTAGGGCGCTTGGGGTGGGTCTCTCTCCATGCCTCTGAAAGTGACAGATTGGGACCCCTTATCATCTGCCTCCTTGATCTGGGTGCCCATCACCTGCCCTTAACAGTCCCTGATGGACCAGGCTGGCCCTGCGTGCAACTGGAAGAGGCTAGGGGCTTGGGTGGGATTTCAGGTGGGTGTCTGGGACACTGAGGAACGACCCCGCCTTCTGGGCGCTCAGGGCAGATTTCTCACCTTTGAGGCCCTTGACTCTTAGAATCCGGGAGTCAGATTTAAATGCTCATCTCATCCATTTAGCCCTGCCTGATGCCAAGATCCCTTCTTCAGAATCCCATTCCAGGGAAAGCGCCTGAAACTGACCTGAGGGCTAACACCTGGGTAGATCTGAAAGTGCAGGTGGAGAAACAGGCCAGGATGGTGACAGCGTCCCTTTGTGATCACGTCCACAGTCACGCCAGCTGCCGGCTTAGTTCTCGACCTCCCATCCTCCCAATGACCCTTTGAGGTCACTACTCACTAGTCCAATGTACAGATGAGGAAACTGAGTCTCAGGGAGGTTAAATGACTTGCCTGAGGTCATGTGGCGAGTAAGAGGCAGAAGCCAGAGTCGGGGCCCCCGGAATTCAGACTCTTAAGCAAACCACAAGGGAGGATTCCCCAGCAGGACACGCCAGGCCGCCAGGCCTCGGCCACTCCTGGGAGGGGCAGGAATGGGGGGGCCCCTGCGTCTTGCTCCTCGAGGCCACCCCAACGGAGTGTCCTGTTCCTCAGGGGATCCCGGCCGGGTCCAGTCCTGCGCCCAGCTTGGCAGCCCCGGGCCGCGAGGCCCCACCTGACCCCCCGGGGCCTCGTTTCCTCCGGCAGGAGCGCAGCTTCGAGTGCCGGATGTGCGGCAAGGCCTTCAAGCGCTCGTCCACCCTGTCCACACACCTGCTCATCCACTCGGACACGCGGCCCTACCCCTGCCAGTTCTGCGGCAAGCGCTTCCACCAGAAGTCTGACATGAAGAAGCACACCTACATCCACACTGGTGAGGCCTGGGCTCCGCTCTGCCCCACGGCCGCTCACCCGCCCGGGGCCCCCCAGCCCCTCCAAGCGACCCCCAGGGCCTAGGCCGAACCTCTGAGCATCCCCGCTGATCACTGTTCGAAGGTCCAGGCCTTAGGACCTGGCTGGCAGAAGGGCGGACAGGTGTCAGGATGACAGGGAAGGCTGCTCCCCTCCGACAGGAGGGCTGGACGCTGTGCTGCTTAAAGGAAAGAAAATGCACAGAAAAAATACCGGAAGGAGAGAGCAAAGTGTCAGCACTGTGACCCATGGGTAGAAGAGAGAGCGGCAGGCGAATTCCTCCTGCCACCATCATTCCTTCCTCCACTCATTCATTCCCCATTTGTCATTCATCCCTCCAGATACTCATTCATTCATTCCTCCCCTCATCCTTTCCCCTTTGTCATCCATTCATTCCCCAGTTCACTTCCACATTCGCTCTATTTCCCATTCTATCATTCATTCATCCCTCCCACCATGCATTCGTTCCTCCACTCATTCATTCCTCCCAGAGCCGGTCATCCATTCCTTCTATCATCCATTCACCCCTCCAGCCATCCGTTCATTCGCATCTCCATTCATCCATTCCCCCAGTCATTCATTCCTCAGCTGTTAGCCAGTGCCTCTTTTGTGCAGAGCCCCAGGCCAGGTGCTGGGCTCCATTGATAAACAAAGTGGACCCAGTCCCTACCCCTAAAACTGGAATACAATTCCCTGGAAGGGGTGGGTGGTCAGACTTTTTCTTGCCACCCTTTTCTAATAATTTTCAAAAGCAAATGTGAGATTAAACATAATAAAGTCCCAGAGAACAAATGCAGGGCACCTGGCCCCAGGCGATCCTGACCCTGTCTCTGCTGCCCCGCAGGTGAGAAGCCACACAAGTGCCAGGTGTGTGGGAAGGCCTTCAGCCAGAGCTCCAACCTCATCACCCACAGCCGGAAGCACACAGGCTTCAAACCTTTCAGCTGTGAGCTGTGCGCCAAGGGCTTCCAGCGCAAAGTGGACCTGCGACGGCACCGTGAGAGCCAGCACAACCTCAAGTGAGGCTGCCCCGAGCCCGGCTCCCCACCGGCCTGCCGGCCCCGAGACCGTGCCACCTGGAGAGAGGCCAGGCTCACACACCCAGATCCCCAGTCTCCTGGAGGCAGCTCTGGACAGGACTCATCAAACTTGTTTCCAGACTCAAATCGCTGTGTGAGCTCGAGCAAGTCACTTTCCCTCTCTGGACCGACATTTCCCCTGCCGCAAAGTGTGGCAGCTGGTCTTTTCCAAGCCGATGCTGTCTGCAGGCCCAGGAGCTCAGTGCCGCCCCTGTCAGAGCCCAGGAGGCCAGAGTAGCCCCAGGCGGGCCCAGAGAAATCCTCCCCTATTTGCTGCCCCCAGGGATTGGGTCAGCTTGGCTTTCAGCAGGCCTCCTCCTGGCCGCCACAGATGGTCAGAGCCGTCTCCCACCTCAGTGGGAGGCCTAGCACCCCTCTGCTTCAGCCAATGTGCCAGCTGATCCCCACTTCTGATGGGCACTGCAGCCACGGGGAAACCAGCAGTTACTGCTATCAGAAGCCTGCTCCTCTCAACAGCTGTAAATAAAAATAAAGACACCCCTTTACTTACATTTGACCAGCATTTGTTCAGTGCCTACAGGTATGAGCTAGTGCTTGAGGCTTTGGGGAGGGATGGTGCAGTCTCGAAAAGCAGAGAAAGCTCTGTAGTCGCTCACAGACACATTGAGAGACCAAACTGGTAAGTGCTGGGCAGAGCCACGAGAGACCCCTGTGGCAAGACGGCAGGCAGGGGCCAGTTGGGCGCAGCTGGGGGCGCTCTCAGTTTCCTGTGAGTGCTGTGACAAGTCATCGCCAACTTGGTGGCTTCCAACGACACCAAGGGGACTTACCTGGTGGTCCAGTGGTTAAGACTCCACGCTTCCAATGCAAAGGGTGCAGGTTCAATCCCTGGTCCGGGAGCTAGGATTCTGCATGCCACGCGCTGTGTGGTGCTTAGTCACTCAGTCGTGTCTCTTTGTGATCCCATGGACTGCAGTCGGCCAGGCTCCTCTGTCCATGAGGAGTCTCCAGGTAAGAATACTGGAGGGGGTTGCCATGTCCTCCTCCAGGGGATCTTCCCAACCCAGGGATCACAGCATGGCCAAAAAATTAAAACAAAAACACAAAGGCAGTCTCTTACAGATGTGGAGGTCAGAAATCCAAAGCACGTCTCATGGGGCTAGAAGTCAAGGTGTCAGCAAGCTGGTTCCTTCTGGAAACTTTGAGGGACGCTCTGTTGTCTCTTTTTTTCTAGCATCTAGAGGCTGCCTATATCCCTCAGCTCATGGTCTCCTCCTCCATCTCCAGACTGCATCTGGTCACCTCCAGAGAAAGGTGACCTCCTTCCTCTGCTTTTGACCTGCTGGCTTCTTTCTCCTAAGGACCCTTGTGATCATGTTGGGCCCCACCTGGATCACCCGGGAGACCCTTCCCATAGCAAGGTCCTTAATGGAATCACCATGGTAGGCAGAATAAAGGCCCCCGGGGTCTTCCTTGGCGGCCCACTGGTAAAGAATCTGCCTGCCAATGCAGGAGACCCAGGTTCAATCCCTGGGCAGGGAAGATCTCATACATGTTTTGGAGCAACTCGGCCGGCGTGCTGCAAATATAGAAACCTGTGTGCCCTGGAGTTGGTGCTCTGCAACAAGAGAAGCCACTGCAATGAGGAGTCCCTGCTCCACAACTGGAGAAAAGCTGCACACGGCAAGGGAGACCCCACATAGCCCATAAATAAATTAATTTTTTAAAATAAGTTTAAAAGAAGAAGAATGGCCCCCCAAAACAATATCACGACTCATCCTTGAAACTTGTGGCTGTTATCTCATACAGCAGAAGAGACTTAGCAGATGTGATTACATTAAGCCTGGTGTGGCCCCCCACTAGCCGTGAGATTTTCCTTTGTATAATGATGAATGTATCGTCCTCCCTGTGGGCTGTCAGAGGATCCCCTGAGGCCATGCCTGTACAGCAGTGAGCAGGGCCCAGCACATGGGAAGTGCTGCCAGGCCATGAACATGCCCTCTTGAAGTCCAGGCTGTCCTACGAGGCCTGCTCAAGTGCTGCCTCCTCCAGGAAGCCTCCCTTGGTCATTCCAGCCAGAGTTCTCCTGCTGCTACACACTGAGCTCCTTGGGCTCCTTGCTTACAGCTCAGAACACACCGAACCTGGACTAGTAGTTATCTGTGGGTAAGCTTCCTCTCTGCTAGAAGGAATTCCCTCTGGGCTCTGGCTTTCAGCACCAAGCCAGTGCCTGGCCCAGTGCGATGAACACTTCTGAATGAGTCACTTCCGGGTGCCAAGCTGGGCCCAAGGTTGCCTGACATTGTCTCTGACCCACATGGCCCTCGGCAAAGGAGGTGTCGCTATCCCACGTTACAGAGAGGGTGTAAATGAGGCTCAGAGAGGTCACTCATCTTGCCCAAGGTCACCCAGAGGGTAAGTGCAGAGCTGGGGTCATTGGATCCACGTCTTCTTTGAGTCTCTGTTTGCCTTTCTTCCCAATGACATCTGTTTGCTGTCCTCCACGGTGAGTCTAGAGGTTTCTGAGGCCCCTGGGGAATGGTAAATCCCTGGGCTCCCAGGCTCTGGGTTTGGCTGGGCAGGACCCCTTGGCGTACTTCATTTTAGAGGCCCTTCCTGTTTACTTTAGCAAGAATTCCCCTGCACAAGCCCGTCAGGTGTGTGGAGGGTGGGGTGGAGGCTTGGGATTTGCATACGAAGGTGGTCTGGTCTTCTCGGCAGGCTTTCAGATCCTTGGCCTGCAGGTCTTGCTCTTGAAGTCTGACAGCCTCTGGCAGCCGATCCACTGGAGCCGCTGGAGCCCTTGGAGACCCCTGCTCCAGCCTCTCCTCCCATCCATGGGGACCCTGTGGCCCAGAGAGGGAAGAAAATTTGCCCAAAGCCACACAGCAGAGTCAGGCTCACCTGGAGTGAGCCTGCACCTCCCAGAGGATGGGCACACACACACACACACACACACACACACACACACACACGGGGAGCTACTTTGCATGCTCCTTGTTTGCTAAACAAAACCACTCTAATATCAGGATTTCAGCCACTTCTGCAGCAGGGCGGGGCTCGGAAGAGGAGCTCTTTCTTCAAGAAAGACAAGGCGTCTTTCTTCCTCTGCTGAGGTTGGGAGAGTGGGATTGCGCTCACTGACCCCTCCACCCAGTGCCCACAACAGGGTGGTGGGGGGCGGGGTGGGGGCTGCAGCCTTGGAGCAGGGTCACCTTGGAGCACTTCCACACACACTGCAGAGACAGGAGGTCAGTGCGCGGGCAGGTACTGCTTCCTGGGAAGAGTCCGCAGGGTGTGGGCGGGGCGGGGGAGGGCAGAGCCACCCTGCCGCCCCTTCCCTGCGCCCACCCCTCACCCAGCCGCGGGAACCCCAGGGCGGTCCCAGGGAGGATGGGCTACCCCCGCGAAGCCGCAGCCCTGGAGAAGGCCTTCAGGTCAGCATCTGCCCCACAAGCCAGCAAGCCATGCTCCAGCCCGTGGGAGCATCTCAGCCTTTGGGATGGCAGGGCTTCACTCAGCATGCTGGGGTTGGGGGGCCCAACCATGTGGGTGCAGTGGGTCCTCCAGCTGCTGCGATTGGAGGGAGTCCAGTTGCTTGTTCTCTGCATCCCAGCCCACTACGACTCCCCCTCATCTGAGACGCCCAGCATGGAGTCCCCGTGTGTGAAGCCCCATCCAGCCCCCAGAAGACTGCCTGGGGCTTCCCTTTCCTGCTTGAGGGAAAGGGCCCGGGGGCAGAGTTGATGGCCCCACACACAAGGCCTATTAACTATGACGTCACACAGAATCCAGGTTTTCTGACCCTCCGGTCTAGGGCCTTCCTACCAGAACAGAGACTGATTGCACAACGCCAGGGGACCCTGCTTACAGAAAACATGGAGTCAGTGGCGGCCTCTGAGGTTGTGTGGAAGATGAGGGCTTGCCCCACTGTGGCACCGACCCAGCTGCTGGGGACTGGAAGGGTGTGGATGGAACAAGTCAGATGTGGGATCCGTAACTCAACTTGGAGGATCTATTTACTCCGCGGTACATAGCAAAACCAGTATTTTAATATTAAAATGAACTGGTCACATCAGGAAGCAGAATGCAACATTTGAATCAGTTTTCAGATGCAATGTCCCACCGGTGGTGGCAGCTTCAGGTGACACCCCCAGGTCCCTGCCAGCTCCTGAGGGACATGCTGGGAGAGGCCAGGCGGCCCTCCATGGAAATCAGTGGTCAGCATGGAAACGCACCTCCCAAGGGCAGTCTGTCCAGGCATTTGCACAGTGGCTGAGCTGACCCCAGCCTGTTAGGAAGGGACCTCCCCACTCCGACCGGCTCCCCAGACCACACCGAGCATCCAAGACAGATTATCTTTCTGAAGCTCAGTTCCCACATGTCTCGGGGTCCTCCCCCTGGTCCAAAGCAGTCAATGGCTCAGGTGCCTTGGGAAGACTCCTCTGGGTCTTGGGTCTCTCCTGCTGCCCCCAGTCAGGCGGGGAAGGCCCCCAGGATGGAGAGGGGACACACGGGACCATCATGGCCGCGCCATCCCACTTCCCTGGGATTCTGTACAGGAAGCCAGGTCTTCCGTGTTATTTCCCAAGAGGCCTTTAGGGAATTCCCGAGGCCATTTTCTACCCTCTTGGCCAACAGTGTTCCCTCCCCGAACCCTGGAAACCCAGTTCAAGTGCACAGATTTTTCTTTTTTTCTTTTTCTGTCTGCACAGCATGTGGGATCTTAGTTTTCCAACCAGGGATCAAACTGCAGCCCCTGCATTGGAAGCACAGCCTTAACCACTGGGCCCCCAGGGAAGTCCCACAAGTGCATAGATTTCCCAACACGTGCTCACCCCAGGCCCTCAATTCTACTCCCAGGAATTCACACGAAAGAGAAAGTGTCACGAAGGGACCACAGGTTAGCTACCAGGTCATCTTCTGAAGCCAGCTGGAAATGGAAAGCAAAACACACTGAAACCATCCTAACCTCCCAGGAGAGACTGGCTAAGTGGCCAGTAGCACACTCAGACAGTGGCCATCCGAGCAGCCATCACGAAGAGCCAGCGTGCTTTACAAGGACTGACCCGGAAGGGGCCTGGGTGCTGACGTGGAGTGAAACACGCTTGCTTCACAATCGCGTGCTGACTCTTTAAAAACAGCACAACGTACATTTGTGGGTGCTCAGAGAAACAAATCCGAGGAAGGCACATCCAGCCATTGATAGCGGTTGTTTCTGGGGCCGGGGAAGGAGGGTTGACTTCACCCTCAATGCTATCTATAAAAGAAACTCGGATTTGTGTGTGTGTGTGTGTGTGTGTGTGTGTGTGTTTACTAAAAAAAAAAAAACTGAACAGAAAATAGATTTTGCAGAATAAACGCATCAACGTAGGAAGCTGTTCATGATATCTTAAGTGAAAAAGTGGTTTAAAATCAGTATTCACCATATGATTCCATTTTGTTAATTACACACGGAAGGAAGTTTGCAAGGATAAAGAGCAGTGTATCAACAGGGCCTGCATCAAGGGGGGCTGCAAATTTTCTTCTCCTCTTTCAGCGTGTATGTTGTATTTTTCCATCATGGGCGTGCATGATAACATTATCGATGGCGTTACAAAAAGACTCCTTCTGCTCAAACATCATTTCCCTGCCTTCAGGTTGCCTGTCCACTCCTCCCTCCAAGCTGCTGGCCCTCCATGGCTCCACGGGGCCGGGTCCTTTCTCCTTCACCTGTGCTGGCCGGCTTGTCCTCAACTCCCAACCCTGAGAGCCGCCTCCTAGCAGACGCTGCGTCCAGTCCTAACCCTCAGCTTAGCAGCCAGCACCCAGGAGGTCCCAGAGAAGCCGAGGATGTGCCCCCTGTCAGGGCCCCTGGCTCCTTTGTGGCAGGCTGGGTGGGACCCCTAATGGAGGAGCCCCTGGCTTGGGGACGGTGGGCTGGACCCTGGACCCCCAGATCTCCCTCCTAGCCGGGTGCAGGGCTGCCTGCTCCCATCTGCCAGGGGTCCGGCTGGAATTGGTCCCCAGCCAGGAGTCGGGCAGGGCCCCAGGTTCCAGCGGCATGGGTGGGGGGCTGCAGGAAGGCAGGAGGAGGGAAATCTGAGACAGGGGCTGTGCTGAGCGGCCGTGCTCAGGTTTGGCCTGATAAAGTTTATCAAACGGTGCCGGCTGCTAACCGTTGGTGTGGAGCAGGCCCGCGGGCTTTGGCGGGAGGATGCTCCCAGGGCGATAGCGCCTTCCCAGTGTTATCAGGCGGCCTGGTGTCCCAGAGAGCGGGAGAGAGGGAGAAGCAGAGAGAGAGAAAGAGGGAGGGAGCGAGCCTTCCAACCACTTCACCCAGATGAGAAGAGCCAGGGACAAGAGGTCTCAGAGGCCCCTGGGGCCCTGACATCGCGGCCGCATGAGCAGCTGGGAAGGGGCCCCACGGAGGTGTGGGCCGGGGGCTCCAGCTTCTCCCAGGGCCCAGCCTTCCAGGCCCCAGAACAGGCTTGCTGCCGCTCTGCCCTTCTCCAAGGCTTAAAGAAAAAGCGGCCCGGGCTTCCCTTGGTGGCTCAGCAGTAAAGAGTCTGCCTACCGGGACAGGAGATACAGGTTCAACCCCTGATGCAGGAAGATGGCACGTGCAACAGAGCAGCTAAGCCCATGAGCCGCTACTCCCGAGCCTGCGCTCCGGAGCGCGGGAGCCCAAATACTGAGCCCGCACGCCGCAGCTGCAGGAGTCTGCACGCCCTCAAGCTCGTGCTCTGCCACAGAACAAGCCACTGCAGTGAGAAGCCCGAGCATCTCAGCTAGAAAGTAGCCCCTACTCTCCCCAGCTAGAGATTGGCCATGCGCAGCAATGAAGACCCAGCACAGCCAAAAATAAATAAAATTTTAAAAAAGAGAAAAATCCCTTTTTCGGGAAGTTTCCATGCCCTAGAAGAGGGGGCAGGAGGGCACCTCTCCACACCGCCCCTGTGGTCTCAAGGTGAAGGTCAGGCTCAGTTCACCTTAGGGACCACTCCCGTAAATGTCACTGTCTTGGGAGTCACCCTTCAGGGAGTCATCCCCACCTTACAAACGAGGAAACGGAGTCTCAGAGTGAGTGTCGACGAGGATTCAGAGGATGAGGACCCGGGAAGCAGAAGGAGAAGGGACGAGAGGCTGAGGCCGGACGCCCGCCCCTGCTCGCACTCCACAGGCCCAGCCGCTCCAGAGGCCGGGGTGCTGGTCCCAGGCTCAGAGCCACGCAGGGCAGGCCCCCGACCTTGGCCATGGTGGTCAGCGGGCGGGCAGACCCCAACATCTGCAGGGTTTTCCTGGGTGGGTGGGAGGGTGGCATCTTAGTGAGTTTTATAATTCCCTTTCTAGACGTTTCCTGCCTTTTCCACGACGTCTATCGCAACAATGTGGGGGTGTTGGGGCGCCTGGGGGGAGAAAGGTGATATGTTTGCTTTTAGAAGAAGAGAGTGCAAGGGCCCTAGGAGCCCCCAGCTGGGCCCTCGAGCCCAAGAGCACCGCGCCTCTGTCCAGCCCGGGGCGCAAACGGAGGCCAGGCCTGCCGCTATCTGCCACGTAGACAACCGGGTCCCCTAGAGCCCCGGAGGACCCCTGGGCCCAGGGCCTTCCCGAGGCCCCAAGGCCACCCAGTGGGGTGGAAAGCACTCATTCATCAACTCTTATTTACAGAGCAGCTTCCATGAGCCGGGCTTACTTCTGGGCAGTGAGGATGGGCAGCGGGAGCAGCCAGAGTGTCCATGCTTATGGCACCGAGGCGGGTGTCCCAAGAAGAGAAACAGAGAAAGCCCAAAGAAATACAGAAAGGGGGGCAGGATATCGGCATGGGGAACCTGCTGCGTGAGAGGTGGGAAGGAGACAGCCCAGACGGGGGGGTGGTGCAGGGTGGGGGTCAGAGGCTGGGATGTCACTCTGGCCCCTTCCTGGCAGGACGGATTTACAGACACTTCCCTCTGGACCTCAGTTTCTCTCATCCAGACCATGACCCCCATGGTCTTCAGAAATCTCCATTCAGCCTGCACCCTCCAGTCCCAAGACTTCCTTTCATCGACTGTTTTTTCGGCAGTGTTTTGCATTTTAACTAATTAATATTGAGATAGAGTTGACAGATCGCATTCCATCGGTTTTACGAGTAGTGCGTGATTATCTGATGTTTGTGTCGTGAAACCATCACCACGATAAGTGAATATCCACCAGCGCACAGTTCAAAACGTTTTTCTTCTGATGAGAACTGCTTTTTAAATAGTTTCATATTTTGCTGGGCTGGGTCTCCCTTGCTGGGCAGGTTTCCCTCTAGTTGTGGAGCTCGGGCTTCTCATTGCGGTGGCTTCTCTATCGCAGAGCACCGGCTCTAGGGCTTGAGGGCTTGAGGGCTTCCGTGGCTGCAGCTCCTGGACTCTAGAACACAGGCTCAGTAGCTGTGGTGCACGGGCTAAGTTGCCCCATGGCATGTGGGATCTTCCCTGACTGGCGATCTCACACGTGCCTCCTGCATTGAGCAGGTGGATTCTTTACCACTGAGCCACCAGCAGGGCCTGATGAGAACTTTAAAGATCTACCCTTCTCTCTCTTTTTTACTGAAGTATAGCTGATTTGACCATATTGTGTTTTCAGGTATACAGCAAAGTGATTCAATATATATATGTGTGTATATATATATATGTGTGCACATATATTTTTTCAGATTCTTTTCTATTATAGATTAGTACAAGATACTGAACATAGCTCCCTGTGCTACACAGTAGGTCCTTCTTGTCTATTTATTTTATGTAAGGAGTGTGTACCTCTTAATCCCACACTGCACTGTATCCTCCCCTGCCACCCCCTCGTGGACTCTTGAAGGGAGGGTTCAGGTGACAGCTGTTGGGGAGAGACCCCAGGGTTTGCACATTCACGGGCCTTCAGTGCATATGGAGCAGATATGGAGCAGGGTTTGAAAGCAGGGAAGACAGAAGGGGGTGCCCGACACATTTTTGCAGCTTGTCTGCTATACCTGGCAATACCCTGTCTCAGAACCTCTGCCCACTCCCCACGTTGAGTGTGGGAGTCACTCAGTCGTGTCCAACTCTTTGTGACCCCATGGACTGTAGTCCGCCAGGCTCCTCTGTCCATGGGATTCTCCAGGCAAGAATACTGGAGTGGATAGCCATTCCCTTCTCCAGGGGATCTTCCCGACCCGGGGTTTGAACCCAGGTCTCCTGCACTGCAGGCGATTTCTTGACCGACTGAGCCACCTTACGCAGAAGTACATGGAGGTGTGGTTATTACCTTTGCCAATGGCTCTGAGCTTGGAGCACAGGCCCGGGGCTGGATCCCTGGGCCCCAGGCCCTCCGGGCCACCGTGGGCTGCACTGACCCAGGCCACACTCACGGGCAGTCCCCGCTGACAGCTGGAACCACAGACGCCAGGCTGAAGCTCAGAGCTATTTCTGCAAAGGGTGACTTGGGACTTCCTCCCGGATCTCTTAAAAATAAAGGGGTTATCGTGGTCTTCAGGTCCTTCCTCCATGCGAGGAACCCTGACATGATTTCTGGGGGAGGCCTGGTCCCCCCAAGCTCCCTCAGCCCAGCGAGGACTTATCTCTGGGCTCAGTTGGGCAGCAGGAAGGGAGAGAAGCGACCACCGCGGCCGCTCTTCCTGCCCCAGAAGCCCCTTTTGGGAGCAGCAGGGGATGTGGCCACTGACTCAGGGGCGTCAATCAGCCTTCTTCCCCGGGGCTGCGGTTGCTCACCGGCCTCTGGGGGGGGATCAGAAATCAGGGGGGCAGAGAGAGTTCCGGGGAAGCCTCTGGCATGTCCAGCCCAGCCTCTGCCCTGGGCCTCGGGCACGACCCAGTCTACGTGACCCACACCTAGTCCTGCAAAGCTGGTGGAATGTCAATCTTCACTATACCCCCAGCCCCTGCAGAGGCTGGGGGACCCGCTCCTGGAGGTCAGGCCACCCTGTAGGGAGAGTGAGAAGGCAGAGGCTCTGGGAAGGCAGGCACGGCTTAGGGCGGTCCTCCTCCCTCCGCCAGGGGTCCACTTTGCAGCAGAGAGGAGCCCAGGGCCCAGCCCAACCCCTGTGGGGACTCTTTCCTATTTTCAGTCCCCAGAGTTTTACTCCCAGTGGACGGCAACTCCTCTCAGAGTTTTCCAAGAAAGAACCCTAAGGCTCTGTTCAACAATCTGGGCCCTGATGGGGCAAGATCCAGAAGAGGGGGCACTTAGTGGACTCTGGGAGGCTGAGAGGCCACCAGACCCACGCTGGGGCAGAGAAGTCTTCCCACAGGAAATGGCCATCTGAGATGAATTTGATCTGTCCGAAGCAGAGAGGGTGGCTCCAAGCCTAGGAACAGTAGGTGCAAAGGCCCTGGGGAGACCTAAGGCTTCCACCTGTCCCAGCCCCATCCCCAGTCTGCTGGGGGCCAGCCAGCGCCCCGTTGGGGCCACAGTAGCCAAAGTGTAGGACAAGGATGAGCTTGAGGGCTCACAGAAGCCATCCTGAGTGCTGGGCACCCAGTCATGTTCACCCCGGCTTGCCATTGCCGGCCATCACGGGCCCAGCCGGCCAGTCCCGCCTGTGGCCGGCCCTCCTCTGGGAGGAAGGTTCAGGCCACCTAACCTGAACAAGCATCCCCAGGGCAGCTCTGCAGAAGCCAACAATCTTAGCTGGAAACCGTCGCAGGTCGGGGTTTCCTCCCTGCCCAGCTCCCCAGCGCCCCTCAGCCCAGCCTCAGACTTATCACTGCCCTCCAGCTGCCTTGGCCCAGGCCCCCTCCAACCACCTCCCCCGGATGATTCAGCAAATCTTCCCTCCCTGGGGGGAAAAACAAGGGTGTAAAAAAAAAAAATCACAATGTCAGATTACAAAGCCCCAACTGTAGGGCAGGCCCCTGGCAGGGAGATAAGGGTCCCACTCCGCCCTCAAAGCCCCTCTGGCAGATAAACCTTCGAAAGCAGTGGAGGAGGCTGCCTGCTGCAGGTGTGGGGGGCCGAGGCCTGGCCCGGGGGAAGTCACCGGGCGGTGCATGCCCTCGGGTGGTGAGCTGGGCAAAGAGGAAGCACCCGGCCACAGTAGCAGAGGAGCTGGTGTTGCCAGCCCTGCCCCCCGCCCCTGCCAGACAGAAAGAGAGGGCGGAGGCCAGTGCAGAAAGTGCACCGGGGGCGTGCCCACAGATGCCCTCCGCTGCGAGCACCCCTCTGCAGCTCGGCCTGCAACCCTCTCAGTGCAGGGCCGGCTGAGTGGGGAAGTGAGGATGCCCGTCCTCTGGAGGCGCCCAGCTGCAGGGAGCAGCGGGGGCCACTGGAGGGCTGGGCACCTCCTCTGGGCAGGGCTAGGGCAGCCTGGGAGACCTCGCCAGGGGGTGTCCAGGCTTCCAGGTCAGAGTTGGGCCAAACTGGAGCCCCCCCACCACTGACTCCCCGGGTACCCGACTCCATCTCTGGAATGTGGGAGAAGGCAGGGGCTGCTAAGACCACAGGCTTCCTGCTCTGGCGGGGGGTTGGCCAACTGATGATGGGTTTAGGTTAGGGCTGGGGCGGGGCTCTGCCATCCTAGACAAGTCATTTCTCCACTCTGGGCCCATCGATAAAATGAGAGCAGTCCCAAAACCCATGGCAGGGCATGAAGGTGCACCCGCCAGGCATGAGCCACTCCAGTCTCCGAGGCTGGGGGAGTCAGCGTCTGGTTAGAAAAGGGGTGGTTTGGGGACAAACACCCACCAGGTCCTTGGCACACAAAGTCAGGGGTCCGACTATCTGGCTGCCTCTCCTTCTCCACCTGGGGCAGCTTTCTGAGCTCATTTCTCTGAAAGAGAGAGGCTGGCCAGACAGAAATAGGTACAAGAGGAGGCTCCAGGTACAAGTTTGGGTGCAAAGGCCTTCCGCCTATTTTAATCCTCCGAGCCGACCTGGAGCTCGTCAAGCCTCTGCCGTGACTTCAAGGAAGTCCTTGCCTTCCTCCGGGGCCTCCGTTTCCCAGGCTGCGAAAGTGAGAGAGCTGGTCAAGATGGGGTCGACCACCCCACGCGCTGCACGTTGCAAAATACCAACAGCTCACGGGGGTGTGTTTGGACCAAGGTGACGAACCAGACGCAAGAAGTGGCAGCAGGGCCACAGCAGCCCAAAGGGGAAGCGATCCGAGTGTCCTCCGAGAGATGGGGGAGAAACAGAACATGGTCCGTCCACACCGTGGAGTACTTGGCAGCCTGAAAACGGAAGGAGAGTCCGACTCCCGAGGCAGCAGAGATGAGGACCCTGTGAAATGAGCCAGACACAAAAGGACAAGCGCCGTGCGCTCTCACTTCTAGAGAGGCCTGGCCTGGTCACAGAGAGACCGGCGAGCAGTGGGGGCCAGGGGCCGGCGGGGAGGGAAGGGGAGGCCGGGTTTGATGGAGACGGAGGTGCCATATTACAGAATGAGAAGAACTCTAGGAGCGGATGGTGGCACAATAATGTGAACGGAATTAACACCCCTGAACCGTACACACAAATGTGATGAACGTGGCCAATGTGCTGTATAGTTTTAAAAATATTTCTCAAAAAAAAATAAATAAATAAAAATAAAAATATTTCTCGATTGATTTGCTGTGTCGGGTCTCAGTCGCTACACGCGGGACCTCCGTTGGGGCACACGGCTTCTTGAGTTGTGGTGGGCTGGCTTAGCTGTGGGGTGCGGATTTAGTTGCTCCGTGGCAAGTGGGATCTTAGGTCCCCAACCAGGGATCAAACACTGTGTCCCTTGCATTACAAGGGCTATTCCTAACCACTGCACCACCAGGGAAGTGCCTGGGTCATGTATATTTTAGCACCGTTAAAAAAAGAGAAGATGAGGAGAGAAGAAAGCCAGTGGGTACAGTGTGGCCTTGGTGTTTGCTGAACAAAGCAAACAGAAGCAAACAGCTCATGGTCTGGGTGGAGAGACAGGCTGGCAGTGTCCACCACTGAGGCCAAGCAGGTCGGGCCCATGCTGGAGCGGGCAGGAAGGGACCCAGGGCTGCGGGGAGAGGCCACTTCCCTCCAGGACCAAGCAGCTGAGCACCCCCCAGGTAGCCACACCAGAATCCCAGTGTCTTCTCCTCTTCCTCCCAGAGTGGCTCTGCTGGCCTCGGGGCCTCCCGCAAAGCTCTTCCCTCTGCCTGGAAGGCGGGCCCTCAATTCCTCTCCCTCAATTCTCTTTCTCTAGTCTAGTTTCAACCCACAGGCACCCTCCGAGGAGACCTGGCCCCAAGAGATGCCCTCCTCTGACACAGATCATAACTGTCATCAAATAGCCGTTTGTCCCACTGTCTGAATGCCTGGTGAAGGTCTCCATGCCTCCCCTGCACCCAGCAAAGAAATACGATGGCTGGGTGGGTGGGTGGGCAGACCAGCTCATGGGGCTGGCCCTCCCCATCCCAAGGGGCTGGTGCTTGGTGAGGGCCCAGGGCGGAGTTGGCAGGGGGGGGGGGTGGTGGACGGCCGTGACTTGGAGTTCGGAACCCCTGGTCAGTCCTGCCTGAGCTGCGAGATTGTGCAGTCGTATGAGATCTGCAAGACCCCAGCCCAGAGCTGCAACAGGAAGACAGCACCACTGCCCACCGGGAGGACCAGCCCTCAGCCTGAGACCTGCCCCCACAAGGACCACTTCCCCAGTAAATAGTAGCTGTTAGGCATCCCTGTTTAACAACCTCAGAAGCCAACACATGTGCTGTTTGCTGCTCAGTCTCAGTCATGTCTGACTCTCTGTGACCGCATGGACTGTAGCCCACCAGGCTCCTCTGTCCACGGGATTCTTCAGGCAAGGATATTGGAGTGGGTTGCCACTTCCTTCTCCTGGGGAATCTTCCCGACCCAGGGCCTGAATCTGTGTCTCCTGCATTGGCAGGTGGAGTCTACTACTGAGCCACCTGGGAAGCCCTAAACTGAGGCATCCACTTGTCCGAAGCTTGGCTGAATTTTAAGTATGCCTGCCTGGAGAATCCCACCGACAGAGGAGCCTGGCAGGCTATACAGGCCATGGGGTCACAGAGAGTCAGACAGGACTCAGAGACTTTCACATCACAGCCCAAAGGCTTTTTAATGGGCAGGTCAGCCCTGCCCTCAAGGCCTTGGATTCAGTCCCGGTTCCAAGGCCCGCTCTCCTGCGCAGAACCCCTCAGACCCCGAGCCCTGGGCACGGAGGAGGCGTCCCTGTGCTGGAAGGCGGAGCCCCTGCATCCAGAGCCTCAGCCCCCTTCCTTCCCCGGTCCCCTCCCCCTCCCCACTTCTCCCTCCTTCCTCTCCATCCTCCATCTCCCTCTCCGGCTCCTAGCGCCAGGTCGGGTCGGGGGCCCTGACAAGGGCTGAGGCCAAAACCGCTGAATTATGCAGCGGTTCGGGTCGTTCATCCTCTGGCCGTGGGCTCCTTCATCCTCTGGCCGCGGGTTCCTGGGCAGGTTCCCTGCCGAGTCGGGAGGGGACGGCGCCCCCTGGTGACCGCGCCCGCGGAGGGTTGGGGGCGTGCAAGGACGGGGCGAGGTCGCAAGGACTGAAGCCCCTTGCGGGTCTGCATTAGCTCCCTGACCGTTTCATCGCCGCGTCGGTTAGGAGTCGGTCTGTCTGTCTGCGAGAGGCGCTGGAAAACGATCCAGAGACCCCCGCCACCAACTAGCAGTCAATGGGGTTGGGGGTGAGGGGGTGAGGGATCGACAGGTGTGCCACGCGCGGAGGCCTCTCCAAAGTGGCGAGCGGACCCCTGAGAACCGGGGTCACCCTGAGAAGACGGGAGGGCGGGGGCAAAGGCACAGAGGCCCTGGGGTAGGGGTCTGGAGCCTCAGGGTTAAGAATTGGCGGGGGGGAGTGGTGGGGAGCAAGATGGGTGTGATTGGGAGAGTCTGGGAAGCAGGACCCCCAGAATCTCTGTTAAAGGGTTTGGGGTCCCCGCCTCCCGTAACCCCAGCAATGAGCAGCCAAGGCACCTTGATGGAGAAGTGCCCCCTGGCTTCTGTGGGGAGGATGGCAGGCACCAAGCCCTGTGAAGCTGTTGAAACCCGGGATACCCAGAGGTGGGGGTGCCCACCGGGATCCAGCCGGAGGATGGACTGAGGGCCCCAGCCCCCCACCCCGAGGCCCCTGAGACCCCAACACAGTCACAGGGGCAGAGGTCATACAGGGTTTTGGCCCGAGTAGGGGAACCTTTAGTGACGTCTAAGGAAATCACAGAGTTCCATGCCCTTTGACCCAACAGTATCTTACAGACATCTGCCCATGTGTTATTGACACACGACAGTGATTCATTGCGACCTTGTATTTGCAAAAAGTTGGAAACAACCTAAGTATCCTTCAAAGAGGGCTGGTTAAATGAATCACGGTCCCACCATATGGTGGAGCACTGGGCGTCTGTTTAAAGAATGCGGAAGTGCCATGTGAATTGATAGAGACAATTTCCCAAGATATACTGTCCCATGAAAAAGGCGGATATGGGAGGGAGTGTGTAGTAAACCCATGTGTCATCAATTCATTTAGAGTTGACTACGTTTTGCCCCTGCCACAGGCGGGATCTTACTTCCCTGACCAGTGGTCGAAACTGTGCCCCCTGTAGAGGAAGTAAGGAGTCCTAACCACCCGATTGCCAGGGAAGTCCGAAGAGTTCACTTTAAAAGATCGAGAATTCATATTACAGCCTCTAGGGAGCCAGCAGAAGCATGTTCAGCTGTCTATTAGAGGGAGAAAGGAGGAACAAAACCCCTTTGTGGGTTAGTGGTTCGCTTTTTAAGGGGGGGTGAAGGATATACAATTTTACTTTTAACTATGTAGGTTAACTCTAGAGAGATAAATAAAATACTGATAATATTGGTCACCTCCAGAGAAAAGATGAGTCCCGTATCTGGGGAAAGGAGTGGGAAGGAGGTCTTTTTTACCAAAAGGTTTTGGGGTCATTGAGATTTTGAACCACCTGTATTTAGCTACGCATCCTCCTGGGAGAAAAATGTAAGTGGACGTGGGACACTTGTTAGGAGGCTGTCGTGGCGATCAAGTTGAGAGGTGAAGTGAGCTGGGCTGACGGATGGACTGCATTTGCTTATCCATTCGTCTGGCCCAGGACACTTGGGTTGCTTCTGCCATTCGGCTATTGCAAGTAACGCTGCTATGAACCGGGGTCTACAGATAGGTCTTTGAGGCTCTGTTTTTGATTATGTTGGATGAAGACCCAGGAGTGGAACTGCTGGACCATGTGGTCATTCTGTTTTTAATTTGGAGGAACTGCCATACTGTTTTCCACAGGGTACATCATTTATTTTATTTATTTATGTTTGGCTGCGCTGGGACTTCCCTGCCGCACACGGGCTTTTCTCTAGTTGCGGTGCCTGGCTTCTCATTGTGGGCCTTCCCCTGTTGCAGGGCAGGGGCTCTAGGCACACAGCCTTCGGTAGTCGTGGCTCCTGGTTTCTGGAGCACAGGCTTGGTAGCTGTGGCTCAGGGGTTTAGCGGCTCTGCGGTATGGGGGATCTTCCCGGCCAAGGGGTGCAATCCGTGTCCCCTGCAGTGGCAGGCGGATTCTTCACCACTGAGCCACCAGGCAAGCCACTCAGGGCTGCTCCACTTTACCTTCCTCTACTGGGTGGAGGAGTTTTCCGTAGACCGGCTTCCGGTTCTGACCGTTGTTCCGTTGTTCCGGTTCTGACCTCTGGCCCTGGCCCTTCATATCCCACCACCAGCAAATTGTCACAGAAGGTGGCAAGAGTGCATCTCTGGGGACCGTTCCTACCTAGGGTGGCCATCAATAACTCAGCCATCACAGAAGGGACTGCATCCTCAAAAACCTAAAAACAGGAATACCACACGACCCGGCAATTCCACTCCTGGATATATATCCGGACAAATCAAAAACACTAATCGAAAAGATATATATGTCCCAATGTTCGCAGAATCATTATAATGGCCAAGATAACGGAAGCAACCTAAGTGTCCATCAACAGATGCATCGACAAAGAAAATGTGATATATATATTTACACACACACACACATATACACATACATACAATGGGACACTGCTGCTGCTGCTAAGTCGCTCAGTCGTGTCCAACTCTGCTCGACCCCATAGACAGCAGCCCACCAGGCTCCCCGTCCCTGGGACTCTCCAGGCAAGAACACTGGAGCGGGTTGCCATTTCCTTCTCCAGTGCGTGAAAGTGAAAAGTGAAAGTGAAGTTGCTCAGTCGTGTCCGACTCTTAGCGACCCCGTGGACTGCAGCCCACCAGGCTCCCCGGTCCATGGGATTTCCCAGGCAGGAGTACTGGGGTGGGTGCTGTTCAGTCATAAAAAGAATGAAATTTTGCCATTTGCACCAACATGGATGGACTTGGAGGGCATTATACTAAGCGAAATAAATCAGAAAAAGATAAATACTGTATGATATCACATGTGGGATCAAAAGAATACAATAAACTAGTGACTATAACAAAGAAGCAGACTCACAGATTGAGAGCGAATGAGTGGCCGCCGGTGGGGAGAGGGAGGTGGAGGGGTGCTCTTGGGGGAGCGGATTAAGGGTACAAACCACTATGAACCAAATAAACCACAAGGATATACTGTGCAACACAAGGAATATAGCCGGTATTATACAAGAGCCATAACTGAAGGATGACCTTTAAAAGCTGTGAAGCACTATCGTACACTTAAAACTTACATATTTTGTACCTGCTATGCTTCAATAGGAGAAGGCAATGGCACCCCCCTCCAGTACTCTTGCCTGGAAAATCCCATGGATGGAGGAGCCTGGTGGGCTGCAGTCCACAGGGTCGCTAAGAGTCGGACACGACTGAGCGACTTCACTTTCACTTTTCACTTGCATGCATTGGAGAAGGAAATGGCAACCCACTCCAGTGTTCTTGCCTGGAGAATCCCAGGGATGGGGGAGCCTGGTGGGCTGCTGTCTGTGGGGTCGAGCAGAGTCGGACACGACTAAAGTGACTTAGCAGCAGCAGCAGCATGCTTCAATAACCCTAGAGGAGGAAATGGCAACCCACTCCAGTATTCTTGCCTGGAGAATCCCATGGACAAAAGAGCCTGGCAGACTACAGTCCATGGGGTCGCAAAGAGTCAGACACGACTGAGCACACACACAAATTCAATAAAATAAAATATATAGATAGGTCATTAAAAAAAAACAGAAGTGAGAGAGAGTCAGACACACAGAGAGGAGAATTCTTTGAAGACACAGACACAGAGGGAAGATGGCCCGATGACCTTGGAGGCAGAGACTGGAGTGATGGATCTACAGACAACCAAGGAGTGCCAAAGACGGCTGGCCACACCGGAGGCCGAGGAAAAGGAATGCAACGGGTTACTCCACCTCCGGAGCCTTCAGAGAGAGCGCAGCCCTACCAATACCTTGATCTTGGACTTTTAGCCCCAGATCCATAGGAGAACAATTTTCTAGTATTTTAAGCCAAAACAAAATAAAATAAAAGTGACTGCAGACCAAGTACATATATTCCACTCAGTCCACATGGAATATACTCCCAATGTGACTTCTCCTTAATCAAGCTTCTCCTAATACCAGTGACCACTTCAGTGCCTTGCAACACAAAGCAAATTGTGACCCGGGGCAGGTTAGATGGAGCAAGACAGCAGCCTTAACCAACTGCAGTTAAAATACCTTACCTTTTCCATTCTTATAAAGACACCTGCCCATGTGAATACAGCGACAAAGCACCTCCCAAGAGCCTGGAAGAAAAGTACGTGCAATGAAGGGGGCCTGACGCTTAAATTCTGTTAGCTTCATTGAAATTTGCCTCCGCCTGTCATATTTTTGAAAATGTTTAACTTGGCCATATAAACTCTATTTGTGATCAGTATTTGATGTTCAGCCCTGGAGGTGGATGCTTTTGAATTGTGGTGTTGGAGAAGACTCTTGGGAGTCCCTGGGACTGCAAGGAGATCCAACCAGTCCATCCTAAAGGCAATCAGTCCTGAATATTCATTGGAAGGACTGATGTTGAAGATGAAGCTCCAATACTTTGGCCACCTGATGCAAAGTGTTGACTCATAGGAAAAGACCCCGATGCAGGGAAAGATTGAAGGTGGGAGTAGAAGGGGATGCAACAGAGGATAAGATGGTTGGATGGCATCACTGACTCGATGGACATGAGTTTGAGTAAGCTCCAGGAGATGGTGATGGACAGGGAGCCCTGGCAGTGCTGCAGTCCATGGGGTCGCAAAGAGTCGGACACGACTGAGGGACTGAACAACAATCTGTAGGTGCTTAGTTTAATTTTGCTTTGGAATCAGTTGACTAGGCAGACAAACGTCCTCTGGAACAGGGTGTCCTAGTTGGAAGTAAAAAGAAAACCTCTCCCCACGTCTCCATCATTGACCCCGCATGAATGGCACCGTGTGGGAGGATTCCGGGACCTGTGGCCACGCCTCCCAGGGGGTCAGACCTGATGGGGAGGCTCTGACATCGCCCCCGCCCCTCTTCCCGCCCAGAGCAGGCCTCGTATTAGGCTCTGCCCCCGGTTCCCCGGATAAGGCAGTGGCACCCCACTCCAGTACTCTTGCCCGGAAAATCCCATGGATGGAGAAGTCTGGTGGGCTGCAGTCCATGGGGTTGCTAAGAGTCGGACACGACTGAGCGACTTCCCTTTCACTTTTCACTTTCATGCGTTGGAGAAGGAAATGGCAACCCACTCCAGTGTTCTTGCCTGGAGAATCCCAGGGACGGCGGAGCCTGGTGGGCTGCCGTCTGTGGGGTCACACAGAGTCGGACACGACTGAGCGACTTAGCAGCAGCCCGGTTCCCCCAATCAGGTGGCCTTCCTTTGCGGCGACTTCTCCCTTTCTTCTAGGGTGTCATGGACGTTGAGGACCACCAGGTGGCGGTGTCTGCTCACGGGGCGCTCTGTCGTCACCTCGTGGCCGAAAGTGAGCATTACGCCTTCTCCCCTGTCCTGAGGGTGCAGTGAGAATCCAGTTCCAGTTGGCAAGGGTTAACCCCTCCCTCTGGGCTCTGTGGGCTGACCCAGCGGCCCAGGAAGGAATGTTCAGATTCTGGGGCCTAAAGAAAACATTTTTCAAAGCCCTCCTTGCTCTCGGTTGATTGCGTTCTTCTTGTTGTTGAGTCGCTAATTTGTATCCGACTCTTTGGGACCCCATGGACTGCAACCCTCCAGGCCTCCCTGTCCATCACCGTCTCCCGGAGCCTGCTCAAACTCATGTCCATCGAGTCGGTAATGCCATCCAACCATCTCATCTTCTGTCCCCACGACGTTCTCCCCTTGCCCTCAATCTTTGCCAGCATCAGGGTCTTTTTCCAAAGTGTCATCATTGTTCAGTTCAGTTCAGTCCCTCGATTGTGTGCGACTCTTTGCCACTCCATGGACTGCAGCACAGCAGGCTTCTCTGTCCATCACCAACTCCCGGAGTTTACTCAAACTCATGTCCACTGAGTCGGTGATGCTATCCAACCATCTTGTTCTCTTCTCCTCCCGCCTTCAATCTTTCCCAGCATCAGGGTCTTTTCCAATGAGTCAGCTCTTCACATTAGGTGGCCGAAGTATTGGAGTTTCAGCTTCAACATCAGTCCTTCCAGTGAACACCCAGGACTGATTTCCTTTAGGATGGACTGGTTTGATCTCCTTGCAGTCCAAGGGACTCTCAAGAGTCTTCTCCAACACCACAGTTTAAAAGCATCAATTCTTCAGTGCTCAGCTTTCTTTATAGTCCAACTCTCACATCCATACACGACTATTGGAAGTGTCACTGTTACCTGCTCCCAATGCTATGAGGCTTCACGGAAAGCCCCAGCTGTTTCTTTAACAGGGTTCCCGAACCTTGCTGGCCTCTCTCTCGTCTCCCAGCCCTGCCTCCCTACCCCTCCTCTGCCTCTGACCTCTCCACCTTGGATCCCAGGTAGGACCACGGCCTTGCCCTTAGGAAGCTGCTGCTTTGGGGGAGGAGCAATAAAAAAGAGAGCTGCCTTGGTGACTCAGTGGTAAAGACTCCACTTGCCAATTCAAGAGACGTGAGGTTGATCCTTGGTCTGGGAAGATCCCACAAGCCCATGCGCCATACTGAGCCTGCGTTCTAGAGCCCTGCGAGCCCGGCAGCTGCAACAGAAGAAGCTGCCGCAGTGAGAAGCCCACATGCCGAAACTAGGGAGCAGCCTCCGCTGACCGCATTTGGAGAAAAGCCCGCTCTGCAAGGAAGATGCAGTACAGCCAAAAGTAAATAAATAAAATTACATTAAAAAAGAAAAGGAATGAAACCACCGCAGGCTCTGTGACAGGATGAGTGTGTGTGGAACAGGCTCAGAGCATGACCCCAAACTCTCCAGGCAAGGTGAACTCTGAGCTGAGCCCTAAGGATGCTGAGAAGTCAGCCAGGCGGCAGACGGAGAACCCGTAGGGTAGTCACTGGAGGCAGGGTGAGGTTTCATTCTAGAGCAATCACCTTCGCTTCCGTGAAAGAGCAGGTGAGCAGAGACAAAGCCAGGGGGTCACTGGATGGGGACTAGGGGGTGGTCAGGGCCTCAGGAGACTCCCTAAGGTGGTGGGTAGTTTATTTTTTTATGTTTTACTTATTTTTGGCTGTGCTGGGGCCTTCGTCACTGCAAGGGCTTTTCTCTAGTTGCCGTGTGTGGGCTTCTCTTGTTGTGGTCATGGGTTCTAGGGCGCACAGTCTTCAGTAGTCACGGCACACGGGCTCAGTAGTTGCAGCTCGAAGGCTCTGGAATGAGGGCTCAGGAGTTGTGGCCCATGGGCTTCGCTGCTCAGCGGCCTGTGGGATCTTCTCGGATGAGGGATCAAACCCCTGTCCCCTGCGTTGGCAGGCGGATCCTTCACCACTGAGGCTCCAGGGAAGCCCTGGCTATGGATAGTTTAGAATCAGCTTTGCAGGTTCAGAAACTCAATCCCTTCAATATCCCAAGATAAGTGTGCCATATTTAGCAAATAAAAATATACCTACCTAACTGAAATTTCCGATAAATTATGAAAAAATGGTTATGTAAGTATATATAACGATAAGTATGTATAAGTATACTTATAACCATAAGTATGTCCTCAATATTATGTGAAATTCTAATTTAACTGTGTATCCAATATTTTATCTGTCAACTCCACTGTCAATGACAGACTTCAGGACTGATTCATATGTATCAAACTCACAGGGGACTGATAGAAACACACCTGTTTGTTGATTTACAATGGTGGAAAGGGCTAAAAAGATACATCTCTTATTCAGACTCTTCTTTCTGGCAAATTAAACTAACCAATGCTCGCTGCTTGGTGAGCATGGAATGAAGACAAAGGCCATGAGAAGTCTGAAAGGACATTTCATCTCAAGGTGAAACCACTGGGTGTCGTTTCCAGGGTTCCCAAGAGCTGTGGCACCACAGGCCTTTATGTTTCAGCCCAGAAAGGAATTCAGCGAGAGGCCGAGAGCTAGATAAGAAGCGATTTATTAGGACACTTGTAAGATTCACAAGTGGCAGGCAAGTACTGCACTGTCTCTGATACTCAGTGGGTTACACTTTTATAATCAGAGGAAGAGAGGGGAGGAGGAGAAGACCTTTTTTGTCTTTCTTGAGTACACGTCGTGTCTCTGCCATCAGTTCCTCCCCTAGGTAGGGCAGGGATGTTTACTCGTCCCTCCCAATACGGTCAGGCCAGGACTGTCATCAGTTCACTTCAGTTCAGTTCAGTCGCGTCCAGCTTTTTGCAACCTCACGGACTGCAGCACGCCAGGCCTCCCTGTCCATCACCAACTCCCGGAGTTTACTCAAACTCATGTCCACTGAGTCGGTGATGCCATCCAACTATCTCATCTTCTGTCGCCTGCTTCTGCTCCTGCCTTCAATCTTTCCCAGCATCAGGGTCTTTTCAAACAAGTCAGCACTTCACATCAGGTGGCCAAAGTATTGGAGTTTCAGCTTCAACATCAGTCCTTCCAATGAATATTCAGGACTGATCTCCTTTAGGATGGACTGGTTGGACCTCCTTGCAGTCCAAGGGACTCTCAAGAGTCTTCTCCAACACCACAGTTCAAAAGCATCAATTGTTTGGTGCTCAGCTTTCTTTATAGTCCAACTCTCACATCCATCCATGACTACTGGAAAAACCACAGTCTTGACTAGACGGATTTTTGTTGGCAAAGTAATGTCTCTGCTTTTTAATACGCTATCTAGGTTGGTCATAACTTTTCTTCCAAGGAGCAAGGGTTTTTTAATTTCATGGCTGCAGTCACCATCTGCAGTGATTTTGGAGCCCCCAAAATAGTCTGTCACTGTTTCCACTGTTCCCCCATCTATTGGCCATTAAGTGATGGGACCAGATGCCATGATCTTAGTTTCCTGAATGTTGAGCTTTAAGCCAACTTTTTCACTTTCCTCTTTCACTTTCATCAAGAGGCTCTTTAGTTCTTCCTCCCTTTCTGCCATAAGGGTGGTGTCATCTGCATATCTGAGGTGATTGATATTTCTCCCGGCAATCTTGATTCCAGCTTGTGCTTCTTCCAGCCCAGCGTTTCTCATGATGTACTCTGCATATAAGTTAAGTAAGCAGGGTGACAACATACAGCCTTGACATACTCCTTTTCCTATTTGGAACCAGTCTGTTGTTCCATGTCCAGTTCTGTTGCTTCCTGACCTGCATACTGGTTTCTCAAGAGGCAGATCAGGTGGTTCAGTATTCCCATCTCTTTCAGAATTTTCCACAGTTTGTGGTGATCCACACCAAGGCTTTGGCACAGTCTGTCTGGCATAGGACTATTTGGCATTGGACTGTCATAGCACCTTGGGAAAATAGTTTCAGGTCTCAGCACAATGAGGGTCTTTCATTTTGAAGAGTCACCTTCCCATAAATGATTGTTTTTTGTGTGCACAGAGCCTGATTTGGGGTCATTAACTTGATGACCCCCCTGGGCATGTTGTAGGCCTTATTTTCAACATTTTTTATTGTCTTGGGGGCATGGTGCAAAGAACATGTCTTATGGGTCAAAGAACATGTTTTGGGGGGCTACTGACTCACTGAGCTCACCGGGGAGGATGCAGGTCTCACGCCACCGTTGTTTTGTTTGTTTGGGGCATGTCTTCTGCTTCTGTTGCATGGTTCTGTTGCTAAGCAAGTTAGCTTGATTTTGTCGTTAAGCAGGCCAATCTGACTTTGAGGCTAAGTGACTCGTTTTGCTTCACGAGTGAAGCAAGCCCACACTGCTTCAGAATTTTCCCATTACTTCCTTGAGTGATCATTAGTCTTACTGTGGTCTCCCAAATCCTCCCGAAGTTCCCTCTCTATCTACAGTTCCCTAATGGGGAATTCTGTCCCTATCAAAGGCATGGGTAAGTCTGGAGTATTATCCTGGCCTCACAGCATCGAACCTTCTCTGGTGACAGAATATGCAAGTTCCCAAGGAACAAGGTAGGTCAGGGCCTGCAAGTCCTCATGTCCGCCCTCCTCTGGCTCATCTGCCACGTTCTTTTGGTTGATTCCTGTGCTCTCAGAGGGGCCTTCCTTTCAAAGTCTCGGAGCTCCCAGCCAATGACATATATCTCACTCTTGGATTACACATTTTTCTTTTAAAAACATATTTCCGTGGTATTTATTTGGCCTTCTTAAATCCATCTAGAGTAAAAAGGTAGTCTTTTGACTGAGAAGTCACTTCAGAAACTTGGGGTATACATATCTCCCTTAACATCCTCAAATCCAGTCCCTTCTTTCCATCCTCACTGCCACTTTCTTGGTCCCAAGAAGCATCCCTTGCCTGGGTTATACAGCCTCTCTGTTAGTTTGGTTTCCCTGATAGCTCAGTTGGTAAAGAATCCACTTGCAATGCAGGAGACCCCTGTTCCATTCCTGGGTTGAGAAAATCCACTGGAGAAGGGATAGGCTACCCACTTCAGTATTCTTGGGTTTCCCTGGCAGCTCTGCTGGTAATGAATTTGCCTGCAATGCAGGAGACCTGAGTTTGATCCCTGGGTCAGGAAGATCCTCTGGAGAAGGGAAAGGCTACCCACGCCAGTATTCTGGCCTGGAGAACTCCATGGACTGATCACAAAGAGTCGGACACGACTGAGCGAGTTTCACTTGGTTAGTTTATCTGAATCCACTTTTGCCTTTTCTGGTCTATTCTCTACACAACAGCCATGGTCTTTTATACGCATAAGTCAGGTTCTGGTACTTCCTGCATAAAACCCCTCAAGGGGTCTCCATCGCACTCAGAAAAAGCCAATCTGTTACGCACATCCTTTACAGGATCTGTCTGGCCTATGTCTACCTCTGACCCTTCATCTCCCCACCACACACACTTTTCTCCCTATAGTTTTTGTCCTCGTAATTCTCTAGAATGGCCCCTGGCCCCTTGGTTCCGCTTCTTCCACACAGCTGCTCACTTAACGCTTCACAACAGGCGCTAAATAACTCTTAGGAAACAAAGGACAGAGGCCTGCATTCTGCCCCAGCTGAGGGGTGAGTGGGGGGCACTTCCAGGTTTTCCCTGTGTGGAGGTGGACGAGCACTCAAGGCGCAATTCCCGGGAGTTTCCTGGCGACCTAGTGGCGATCTTAGGCTTCTTCTGGGCTTTCAGCTGAACACTGAGATCCTGAAAGGCGTGCAGAATGGCAAAAACAAAAAACAAAAAAAAACAACCCTCAAAGCACAATTCTCTCGCTCTCGCTATTTCCAGACTGAACTCCTCGTGGCCTCTGTCTTCGGAGGGCCAGCAGGAGTGGGGTCGGGTTGGGCGGGGGTGGCGGGGGGGGGGGGTCCCAGCCCCTCAAGAAACCTCTCGAGGTGAGCGTCCGGAAACCAATTCATTACTGGGACCTGCCCGCCTAAGAAGACACACCGGAAGCCCGCTTTGAACCCGCCCTCGAGCTGTCAGTGGGAGGAATTGGAGGAAGGGGCGGGGACCCGCCTATGACTGGTTTATTATTGGCAGAAAGGAAACCGGAAGGAGGGGGCCGGAACCCGGCTTCCTCTCGGCTCCTCATTGGCTAAAAGACTGGGCGTGGCCCTCTGGTTCTCATTGGTTAAAGTCTCACTGGGCGTATCTTACACGTCCTCCGGGTCCCTCGCGGGTTGGTTGATGAGATTGGCCTCTACCCCGCCCCTCGGGCGCCTCAGCTTATTATTTTACACAGAGGTTGGGCGTCCGCGCGGTCGTTTGCCGCCCAGCCTCCGGTATTCTTAGCGCCGTCCTACTCGAAGGCTTCGAGCCTCACGGAATTCAGGGATATAGACTACAGGCGAGCGGGGAGGGGTCCCCGGAACGATTCCTTCGCGGAACCATTGAGACGAGGCTTCCAGGAGCGTGTGGAGGGGACGTTCTTCCCCCACCCCAGCGGTGGGCCTGACTGGACTGGCAGGGATGGCGGCGGCGGCGGCAGACGCTCGGCCGGGCGCCGCCATCCCGGTGGAGCTGCGGCGCGAGAGGCGCATGGTGTGTGTGGAGTACCCGGGCGTGGTGCGCGACGTGTCCAAGATGCTGCGGACCTTGGGCGGCGAGGAAGGCGTCTCCCGGGTGAGGAGTCCCCAGGGGAGCACTGAGTCGCGGGACTGCGGCTGAGGGGAGAGACCACCCCGGGAGGGATCTGAGGTTGCCTTGGCAACGGAGCTCCAGGAGGTTCTGGAGCGGCCAGGGGGCGGGGGTCTGATATGGGGGCTGCCGGGCGTAGACTGATTTCCCCTAGGATCTGAGGGAAGAGGGACTTCCTTGGTGGCCCAGTGGCAAAGAATCCGCCTGCAGAGCAGGAGACGCGCCTTTCGAAGATCTCTGGAGAAGGAAGTGGCAACCCACTCCAGTGTTCTTGCCTGAAAAGTCCCATGGACAGAGGAGGCCAGCGGGCTGCAGTCCATGGGGGTCGCAAAGAGTCAGACCGACCGAGCGACACAACAACAGACCTACATGAGAAGGGGAGGAGGGATTATGTTATTAGAGTTGAAGTGTAGTAATGTATGTGTGTTAGGCACACCGACTCTTTGCGACCCCACGGACTGTAGCCCGCCTGGCTTCTCTTCTGTCCATGGAATTCTCCAGGCAAGAATACTGGAGTGGATTGCCATTCTCTTCTCCGGAGAACTTCCCAACCCAGGGATCGGACTCTGGTCTCCTGCAGATTTGTTCTGCACCAGCTATATTTCTAGGTTCTTTACCTACATTCGCATCGCATTAGAACCCTGCCAGGTAGGGACTGTGGTTGTCCAGATTTTACAGGAAAACTGAAAAACTGCTTGTTCAAGTTCACCCAGCAAACAGTGGAGCTGGGATGAATTCTTTACCTGGTGCAAAGCTGTATGTCAGTGACTTAAATGCACCAGGTCTTGAAGTGTCTCTGTTTTAGAGAGTCCTTCCCTGACTGCCCTTACTAAAGTGGCTGCTAGCAGTTCACCTGCTAATTCCAGTCTCAAGTTGTGTGTTAGAGTCTTTATTGTCTGTCTCGGAGAAGGCGATGGCACCCCACTCCAGTACTCTCGCCTGGAAAATCCCATGGATGGAGGAGCCTGGTGGGCTGCAGTCCATGGGGTCGCTGGGAGTTGGACATGACTGAGCGACTTCACTTTCACTTTTCACTTGCATGCATTGGAGAAGGAAAGGGCAACCCACTCCAGTGTTCTTGCCTGGAGAATCCCAGGGACGGGGAGCCTGGTGGGCTGCCGTCTATGGGGTCGCTGGGAGTCGGACACGACTGAGCGACTTAGCATCAGCAGCAGCATTGTCTGTCTTGGACCCTTGGTTCTGAGATGATCAGCTCTGGTGGGTTCTGGTCTCTCTTGATCACTCTTGTCATCCGAACGTCCCTAATTGTGCCTGCTTCCAAAATATTGTTTGAATGCATGATTGAATCTTCACAACCATCTAGTGAGTTCAGTTCAGTCACTCAGTCATGTCCGACTCTTTGTGAACCACATAGTCAAAGGCTTTTGCATAGTCAATAAAGCAGAAATAGATGTTTTTGTGGAACTCTCTTGCTTTTTTGATGATCCACCGAATGGTGGCAATTTGATCTCTGGTTCCTCTGCTTTTCTAAATCCAGCTTGAACATCTGGAAGTTCACTGTTCATGTACTGTTGAAGCCTTGCTTGGAGAATTTTGAGCATTACTTTACTAGCGTGTGAGATGAGTGCAATTGTGCGGTAGTTTGAGCATTCTTTGGCATTGCCTTTCTTAGAGATTGGAATGAAAACTGACCTTTTCCAGTCCTGTAGCCACTGCTCAGTTTTCCAAATTAGCTGGCATATTGAGTGCAGCACTTTCACAGCATCATTTTTAGGATTTGAAATAGCTCAACTGGAATTCCATCACCTCTAGCTTTGTTCATAGTGATGCTTCCTAAGGCCCACTTGACTTTACATTCCAGGATGTCTGGCTCTAGGTGAGTGATCATACCATTGTGATTATCTGGGTTGTGAAGATCTTTTTTTGTATAGTTCTTCTGTGTATCCTTGCTGCTGCTACCGCTGCTAAGTTGCTTCAGTCGTGTCTGACTCTGTGTGATCCCATAGACGGCAGCCCACCAGGCTCCCTCGTCCCTGGGATTCTCCAGGCAAGAACACTGGAGTGGGTTGCCATTTCCTTCTCCAGAGCATGAAAGTGAAAAGTGAAAGTGAAGTCGATTAGTCATGTCCAACTCTTAGCGACCCCATGGACTGCAGCCTACCAGGCTCCTCCGTCCATGGGATTTTCCAGGCGAGAGTACTGGAGTGGGGTGCCATCGCCTTCCTCTTCTTAATATCTTCTGCTTCTGTTAGGTCCATACCATTTCTGTCCTTTATTGTGCCCGTCTTTGCATGAAATGTTCCCTTGGTATCTTTAATTTTCTTGAAGAGATCTCTAGTCTTTCTCGTTCTATTGTTTTCCTCCATTTCTTTGCATTGATCGCTGAGGAAGGCTTTCTTATCTCTCCTTTGGAACTCTGCATTCAAATGGGTATATCTTTCCTTTTCTCCTCTGCTTTTCGCTTCTCTCCTTTTCACAACTATTTGAAGGCCTTCTCAGACAGCCACTTTGCTTTTTTGCATTTCTTTTTCTTGGGGATGGTCTTGATCCCTGTCTCCTGTACAGTGTCATGAACATCTGTCCATAATTCTTCAGGCACTCTGTCAGATCTAATCCTTTGAATCTATTTCTCACTTCCACTGTATAATTGTAAGGGATTTGATTTAGGTCATACCTGAATGGTCTAGTGGTTTTCCCTACTTTCTTCAATTTAAGTCTGAATTTGGCAATAAGGAGTTCATGATCTGAGCCACAGTCAGCTCCCAGTCTTGTTTTTGCTGACTGTACAGAGCTTCTCCATCTTTGGCTGCAAAGAATATAATCAGTCGATTTTGGTATTGACCATCTGGTGATGTACATGTGTAGAATCTTCTCTTGTGTTGTTGGAAGAGGGTGTTTGCTATGACCAGTGCATTCTCTTGGTAAAACTCTATTAGCCTTTGCCCTGCTTCATTCTGTACTCCAAGGCCAAATTTGCCTGTTACTCCAGGTATCTCTTGACTTCCTACTTTTGCATTCCAGTCCCCTATCATGAAAAGGACATCTTTTTGGGGTGTTAGTTCTAGAAGGTCTTGTAGGTCTTCATAGAACCGTTCAACTTCAGCTTCTTCAGCATTACTGGTTGGGGCATAGACTTGGATTACTGTGATATTGAATGGTTTGCCTTGGAAACAAACAGAGATCATTCTGTCGTTTTTGAGATTGCATCCAAATACTGCATTTTGGACTCTTTTGTTGACCATGATGGCTACTCCATTTCTTCTGAGGGATTCCTGCCCACAGTAGTAGATATAATGGTCATCTGAGTTAAATTCACGCATTCCAGTCCATTTTAGTTCGCTAATTCCTAAAATGTCGATGTTCACTCTTGCCCTCTCCTGTTTGAGCACTTCCAATTTGCCTTGATTCATGGACCTGACATTCCAGGTTCCTATGCAATATTACTCTTTACAGCTTCTGACCTTGCTTCTATCACCAGTCACATCCACAATTGGGTGCTGTTTTTGCTTTGGCTCCATCCCTTCATTCTTTCTGGAGTTATTTCTCCACTCATCTCCAGTAGCATATTGGGCACCTACTGACCTGTGGAATTTATCTTTCAGTGTCCTATTTTTTTGCCTTTTCATACTGCTCATACTGTGGTGCTGGAGAAGACTCTTGAGAGTCCCTTGGACTGCGAGGAGGTCAAACCAATCCATCCTAAAGGAGATCAGTCCTGAGCGTTCATTGAAAGGACTGATGTTGAAGCTGAAACTCCAATATTTTGGCCACCTGATACGAAGAAGTCTTTTCATTTGAAAAGACCCTGATGCTGGGAAGGATTGAAGGCGGGAGGAAAAGGAAGCAACAGAGGATAAGATGGTTGGATGGCATCACCGACTCAATGGACATGAGTTTGGGTAAACTCTGGGAATTGGTGTTGGACAGGGAGGCCTGGCGTGCTGTGGTCCATGGGGTCACAGAGAGTCAGACACGACTGAGCGACTGAACTGAACTGAACTGTTCATGGGGTTCTCAAGGTTTGCCATTCCGTTCTGCAGTGGACCACATTTTGTCAGAACTCTCCACCATGATCCGTCCGTCTTGGGTGGCCTACACAGCATGGGTCATAGTTTTATTGAGTTAGACAAGGCTGTGGTCCATGTGATCAGATTGGTTAGTTTTCTGTGATTGTGGTTTTCATTCTGTCTGCCCTCTGTTGGAGAAGGATAAGAGGTTTACGGAAGCTTCCTGATGGGAGAGACTCACTGTGGGGGAGACTGGGTCTTGTCCTGATGGGCAGGGCCATGCTCAGTAAATCTTTAGTCCAATTTTCTGTTGATGGGCAGGGCTGTGTTCCCTCCCTGTTGTTTGACCTGAGGCCAAACTATGGTGGAGGTGATGAAGATAATGGCACCTCCTTCAGAAGGTCCCGTGCATGCACTGCTGCACTCAGTGCCCCCGACCCTGCAGCAGGCCACTGCCGACCACGCCTCCCCCGGACACTCCCGGGCAAGTCTGGGGCACTCTCTTTTGGGGTCACGGCTCCTTTCTCCTGGGTACTGGTGCACAAGGTTCTGTTTGTGCCCTCCCAGAGTGTTTCCCAGTGCTGGGTAAGTTATGGCAGCTCTATGTTGGGGTTAATGACAACCTCATCCAAGAGGGCTTATGCCATACCCAGGTCTGCTGCACCCAGAGCCCCTGCCCCTGTGGCAGGCCACTGCTGACCCGGATCTCCTCAGGAGACACTGAAACACAGTTTTGTGAGTTAGGTACCATTATTATGCCCATTTTTTAGGTAAAGACACAGGAAGAAAAGTTGGGTCAAACAAGCCCCTACATAGTACAGTAGGAATTTAAACACATACATGCCTCCCTCTGAAGTCTGAACTCTTAATTCTGCTTCCTCATCCTTTATGAATATTGAAAAGCCTTGAACCTGTCATTGAGCACAGGAGGCTCGTAGCAGCCCAGTCATTCACGTCTTGCTCTCTCACCCTGACTTACTGACTTCCTGTGGCCTTGACAGGGCCTGTACTGCTGCTAACCCCAGGGATGTTTGTACCCAGGTACAGGGTGAGCCCTTTGGGGAAAAGACAGGTCATTCATTCATTACCTTCCTGTTTCTTGTGCACCTGCTCTGTGCCAGGCCCGCATCTAGGGTCATTCCCGGCACAGCAGTCTAATAGACCTGTTCCCTGATGATAGGGGCTCTTTTTAACCTTCTTTCCCTAGACGCTTCCTGAACGCCTGCTAAGGGCCAGGCTGTGTCCTGGGTGTTGGGGCGCCAGCAGGTAGATGACCTTGGCCTAGGGGACCTTGTTGGTGCTTTCACATGCACACAGCAGACACTGACTGGTCCCTCTTAGCCCGTGTGGGACAGGCATTCCTGTATGGATGACACAGGTAGCGTGTTTGCCATGACTTAGGTGCCAGGCTAAGCGCCTTATATATATGTTCTCTTAGTCATCGTAAGAATCTGATCAATGGGTCCTCCTATTACCATTTTAAGGAGAAGGAGTCAAGCCTGGAAAGGAGGAGTCACACAAGTCAGGGCCAAGTGTTTGGTACTGATTTCACCTCCTTCGGACCTTGGAACATTTGTAAATGAGGCTGAATACTAGGACCTTTTTGGGTGGGTAGTTCCTGACCCTAGACAAGTCATGAGGCTCCCACCCAGACTCTCCATGGTAGACGCGGGGCTGACACCGCCACGAAGTGCTCCCGGAAGAATGGCGGTTCCCTGCACTGACCAGGCTTTGCTTAACTGGCAGTTATTGTCTCTAACTTTGCTGCTTTACAACCTTTTAGAAGAAAGAAAGAGTTAGTCGCACAGTCGTGTCCAAATCTTTGCAACCCCATGGACAGTAGCCCACCACACTTCTCAGTCCATGAGATGTTCCAGGCAAGAATACTGGAGTGGGTAACCATTCCCTTCTCTAGGGGATCTTCCTGAGTCAGGAATGAATCCTGGTCTCCCACATTGCAGGCAGACTCTTTACCATCTGAGCCACCAGGGAGGCTTTAGAAAGGAAGAGGCTGTCCTATGTTCTCTACCAGATAAAAGCTGAGATCCTTGGGTTTGGAAAATGAGTCTTTTGGGAATTAAAAGCCTAAAACACAAAACAGAAAAAGCCTCCTGGGTCCCCATCGGGCCTTCACTGAGGGAGGAGCTGCCCGCTCCTCAGCCGGCCTCCGCGTCACTGTCTCCTTTGGCCTCACCGCAGATCTACGCAGATGCCACCAAGAGGCTGGAGCTTTACTTCCGGCCCAAGGACCCCTACTGCCACCCCGTGTGTGCCAACCGCTTCAGTACCAACAGCTTGCTGCTCCGGATCAAGCGGAAGACCAGGCGACAGAGTGGGGTGCTGGGGCCTGAGGCTCGCCCCCAGGTCACGTACGACATAGAGAGCCTTGGAGTCATCTCCACCGTCTTCAAATTTCAAGGTAACTGCGAAATGCTTTCTTCCTGTGCTGGGTTATTTCCGGACCTGTGTCCCTCGTGCCTGTGGGGGCTGTGTGGATCATCTGCCCGTGAAGGGGGCCGGGCTGTGCCCAGGCGTGAGGGGAGGGCAGAGCGTGGGCCCCGTCCAGGAGGCAAGGTGCCCTCACTCCAGCCAGAAGCTCCCTGTGGACCCTGGGCTCTTGGCCGCTGGAGTTCTCTGAGACATCTCATGTTTAAAGCCATTTTGTGGGGCCAAAGGAAAAGGTCCACAGGCCTCCAATTTTCAACCCCACCCCCTCCCTCGTATTTGGGGACCTGTGAGTCTTGACCGGTGCTGGTCTTGTCTCCCTTCTGAATCCTTCCCAGATAACTTCAACCCCTTGGGACCTCATGTCCTTTGACCTCTCAGCCAACTAGATGTGTCCTGCAGGGTCTTCACAGGGGTGAGGCGTGGTGTGGGGAGGGGAGTCATGCCTGCCTGAGCCTCCCTGGGTGTGCTTGTCTGACAGTGGGGGCCCTGAGCCCTATAGCCGCCCATGGGGATTCGGGAGATGGTGCTCTCAGAGAGCCAATCCAGGCGCACGGGAAGCACTTGGCGAATAACTAAGTCTGGAGCGTATCTGTGGTGGCTGTTGCAAGTCTAAGGCAGAAACTGAAAAAATTCTGGAAATGAATAATAGAAAGTGTGTGAAAACTAAAACAGGCCTTGGGACCCCCACACGGCGGGTGTTTTGAACATCCATCGCTGGTGGGTGTGTCTTCACCAGAGAGGGCTGTCTTTCCCGGAACGGGGCTCTCCCTGTCATGTGCTTTCCTCTCTCTAACCGAGCCGGCAGTTCCCTGCTCAGTGTGTGTCCTAGACCGGCAGCATCAGCCTCACCTGGAGCATGTCTCAGGTCATGCACGGTGCAGCTCGCACATTCCTGACCTGGACTCCGTCCTCAGTGTCATGTAACCCGCCCCTCTCCCCCATAATGTCTCTCCAGGTGACTTGGAGCACCCGGGGCCGAGCTCCCAGAAGCGACTCAAGGGGGGTGGTTTCAGCTCCTGCCACTCTTGCCCAGCAGCCTCTGCTGCAAGACCCCGTCAGCGCCCCCAAGCAGATGTGGGCCTTGCGTGGCAGCTGCCAGCGCCTGGGTGGTGTTAAAGGGCGTCCGCCGCCTGTCCACCTCTCTCCCCAGGGATGTCTGACTTCCAGTACCTGGCGGTGCACACAGAGGCGGACGGCAGGCAGGTGTCCATGTACGACAAGGTGCTCATGCTCAAGCCCCAGAAGGAGAGCTTCTTCCACCAGGACCTGCCGCTCTACATCCCCCCGCCCATCTTCTCCAGGCTGGACACGCCGGTGGACTACTACTACCGCCCAGAGACACAGCACCGGTGAGCGCCCCCTCGGCTGCCGCCCGCAGCTCGGGATCGGGGCAGGGCCCTGTGCTCAGAGGGCTGGACTCTGCCACCCACGGTCAGGGGGCCAGGGCAGCCGGCTCTGCTCAGGCCCATGGCCCCAGTGCCTCCAAAAGCAGAGCAGCTGGTGACCAGGGGAGTCAGGAGCCTGCCCTGGTCCCTGCATCCCACCCAGAGGCCTTGCTTAGGGCTGTCCCCACACCATGGAATGTCGATCAAGATGTCGCCTCAGGACTTGAGGGCCGATCGCCAAAAGTGTGTTCCTGAAAGTGTGGAGAGACAGACCCCTCGTACCCGGGGGCAGAGAACGAGGATGGTTGACTTTTTTAGAAAGCGATCTGGCAGAGTTTATTACAGGTTTATGTTTGGCCATACCACGCGGCTTAGGGGATCTCAGTTCCCTGACCAGGGATCGAACCCATGTTCCCTGTAGTGGAAGTATGGAGTCCTAACCACTGGACCACCAGGGAATTCCCCTACTATGGTGTTAAATGTTCATTCCAGTCGACCAAGTGGTTCTTGTAGGAATTTGTCCCATAGTGATTCCCACCTCGGTGCTCAAAGATACACTGACGAGAGCGTTTCCTGGCTGGTTGTGGGCAGGAAGCTGGGAGGACCTGGTGTAGTGGGAGAGCCCAGGCTGGCAGGGGCCTGTGTTCGGGTTCTGGGCCTGTGATCCCACAAGAGCCCCGACCTCCTGCTCCAGCCTCTCCACCTGATAGCAATAGTAACAGTCCCCGTGTCTCTGCATCGTTAGAGAGCTGCATGATGAAGCCCCTGGGAATACTCAGCACAGTGAGTGCCGGTAGAGTGTGATACAGTGGATAAGCGGGTGGTGACCAGTCCGTGAATAGGCACCATGCAGTTACTTAAATGATGGCCTGTCTGTGCCAGGGAGGACCACACGGCCTGTACCAGACCGGCTCCATGGGCCGACGTGGCTCATGTCCAGAGAACCTCACTAGAGCAGACTGCATGCTATAAAAATAAACTGAGTGATAACAGGAGCCTGGGAAAACCGGGAAGATTGGGCCTAGACAGTCATCTCTGGAGGGGCGGAAGGACGAGAACCTTCTTTTCCCTCATCAAATATTTCCATCAATGAGCACTGCCTGCCTGGCAGGGCCCAGGCCTCCCCTTGGAGCCGGGGTTGGAGGGAGCATGACAGGTGGCTCTGTATGGGCCCAGCTCGGGAGCCGGTGGAGACGTGGGGTGACTAAGTGGGCGGCAGGGGCCAGTGGGCAGGTGTGTGTCTTGGAGGAGAGAAGTGGGGAATGGGCTGTTGTGGACCATGAGTGGGGCATAGCAAGGACTCTTGGGCGGTGTGACCTTTGAAACAGAGCCAGGCAGGTGAAGGTCCGGGGAGGGACGGTGTAGCAGACCCGGGGGCTGCTGCCGGCCCGTGCAGAGGGCTCATCTAGGGGCGTTGTCCCTGAAGCCGAGAGACTGGTGGGTGAGGCTCCTGCAGACCCCGCGGAGGAGCTTAGGTTCTGCCCTGAAGAGAAAGGGGAATTGTTCTCTTCCTTCAAAAAATGCATTCTGAGGTGTTCCAGAAGGAGAGGGGGCTGTCTGGACCCCCCACCCACGTCACCAGCTTCAGCCATTCACAGCCTTCCGCTGCTGGCTTCCTCTCCCCCTCTGCCACCCCGGCGTCACAGCATGTCCTCCAGAAACAAGTCAGCATGCACCTCTGCCGGGAAGGACTAAGGCAGCCACAGCCCTGGCCACAGAGCGAGCGAATGCAGCAGTGTCCATAACGTCATCCTGGCCCCGGATGTCTGCCCCGTTGTCTCCAAGGCAACTTGAGAGCCAGGCGAGCGTCGCCGTCTCTCAGGCCTGTTGAGCCCGTCATCCCACCCCGTCACCCTTTTTTCTGATCGCAGGAGTAAACTGTGCTTGTTAGAAAAGACCATGTTTATAGACATGTTTAACTAAAAAGAATCAAGTCCATCCCCTCCCGCTGAAAACTCTAGCCTGTGCAGTGACAGAGTTTTCTGTGTGTATGTTATACTCGGTATAAGAGTTTTAATTTTTAAAATTTGCATATTTCTAAAATGTTTTAATTATTTTCCTCCCACAAACATTTTACTCCTAAGTCAGAAACAAACACAAATATGTCCAAGAAGAAACTAGAGCACGCCCTCCCCCCACACTGCTGGCCCTGGCGCTGGCTGGCGGCATTGGAGCCACTCCTCTGTCCCCCCGCCTCTGGCAGGGGGACTGGGGGAGAAAGCCAGCTGCCCTGGGACCCACGGGCCCTGTTTTTCTCCTATGTGGTTTATTGATTTTCCGGCACATTGAAAGAACCTGCCTTTTCTCCCAGGGCCGCTATCGATTTTTCTGCTCTGCTGACCTTCCTGGGTACCGAGGACTGGCCGAGGAGGCCTGGCATCCGCCTCACTGGCCTGCCCTGGTCCGGGGAGGTTCACCTTCCTAGATGACCCGTGGACCCCTAACGGGGTCCCTCCTCCTTGAGGCAGTTGAGATGGGGGGAGCCAGCAGAGACAGCCAGGCAGGGCCCTCTCCCTGCAACTGCCGTCGGGCCTGGAGGGGCCGCCAGGGGCTTTCCTGCTCGGGTGTCTGGGGCTTCAGGGAGCTGTCTTTGAAAACTGGACAAATTCAGGGGGTTTCAGATGGAGTCATGCTTTTGAAAAAAGGCACAGGTTCGATTCCGTCTTTATAATTCTGTTTCCCAAAGTGAAAAATCACTTTGTTGTTCTTTGTAAATATGCAGATGGTGTGTACTCATGGAAAACGAAAGTGAAATGGAAACAGATTTAAAAGGGAATAATCCCCTGTGTGACATCCAGGATGTACTTTGAAAAGTACTTCAAAATAATGGAGTGGGTGGGGTGGGGCCCGGATGGTGTGGAAGTGGCCATGTGATGGCAGTGGTGGGAGCTGATGGGGGGCGTCTGGGGGTCCCTGGGGCTGCTCCCCTGCTTCAGCGAGGCCGGACGCTCCGACTCCCGCCACAGAGGGAGGCACTCGGAGCCTCCCGGGCAGTGTTGGCCGCTGGGTTCCGTGCTCATAAAGGCAGGCCCAGCACGGCTGCTGGCAGCAGAGCGCTTTTTCTTTTTTAACTTGTTTCTAGTTGAAGGATAATTGCTTTACAATATTGTATTGGTTTCTGCTATAAAAACAGAGCCCTTTTTTAAAAACCTATTTTTATTCTTGCCCGCGCCACGTGGTTTGTGGGATCTTAGTTCCCCAACCAGAGATGGAACCTGTGTCCCCTGCAGTGGAAGCAGAGTCCTGTTAGCCTCTTGCTCTGTGATGAGACCATTTGGTAGTATCCGTCCTCCCTTCACTGCGGTATCGTTGAGATGCTTCCAAGTCAGGGACTCAGGCTCCATCGCAGGCGGCCAGACAGTGGTCGGTGCCACCACCACCCGCCCAGCCTCCCTGGGCTGGCATCCCAGCTCTGTCGCCTCGAGCTCTGGCTCAAGCAGGTCTCCAACCCCCGTGGCTGCAGGGACTTGTGGAAGTTGGGTCCTTCGTTATGGGAAGATGGAAGGACCGTTTCAAGGGTTAGATGAGTGAGCTGTGACATCAGTAGGCACAGCCGGCAGAGGATCCATGGTTCCTGTGTGGCCGCACCTCCACTGATCCCCACCCCCGCCTGACAGACACTGGACTGTTCCCAGCTTCTCACTGGCTGGATGGTGCCGTGACAACTGGACACGGCTGTGAGGTCACCAGCCTCTGGGACGTTGGGCCCAGCTTCAGAGCCTCCCTGAGCTCTCCGACTTGCTGCCCCTTCGCCCCCGGCCAGCACCAAGGCCCTCCCCTCGCCCAGCTTCCAGGGGAAGCACCCAGACATGGGCTGCCAGTGTCCAGCCAGGCCCACGCCCGGTGCCCTGCCTTCAGCTCTCTCTCTGCCCTTAGGGAAGGCTACAACAATCCTGCCCTCTCGGGCGAGAACCTGATCGGCCTGAGCAGGGCCCGGCGCCCCCACAACGCCATCTTTGTCAACTTTGAGGGAGATGAGGTGCCTGAGCGGCCGATGGAGGCCGCGGTCCAGACGTGGAAGAAGGTCTGCACCAACCCCGTGGACCACAAAGTGGAGGAGGAGCTGAGGAAGGTGCGCCCTGCCCCTCGGCCGCCCGCTGTTCACCCGCTGGGCCCCGTGCTCGTCTCAGACTCGTTTATTAACTCGCGGGAACCGTTCACCTCCAGATGCCATGTCTAAGGCTCTGCCAGTGCACGCCCTGCCTTCCCAAGGCTGAAAGTGTTCTTCAGCCTCCTCCAAGGTCCCCTGGGGGTCAGCGCAGTCCAGGCATGACTGCAGCCTGGAGCTCCGGGGTCCCAGAAACTTCCTTCCTCCAGTTTTTGGCCAGGACACACATCAGCCGGGGCACCTGCTACGTGCCAGGCCCAGCCCTTCCTCCCCGTTAGAGTCAGCTGGCCACGTGGCCCTGGGAGGAAGAAGCCTTCCGCCTGGCCCGAGTCACTGGGTCAGGGGACGTGGGGCCACTCTTCTGCGCGCAGCCCAGCCTCCTCGTGGCTTGGGGCCACTCCTGCCCTGACCCTCCTCCACCCGCCAGCCTTCCACAGCCCTCCCCTGGGCTGGGCCATCCCCAGGGCCTCCTCACACCCCAGCTCAGGCCTCTGCCTCTGGGGCTGCTCAGGGTCCTGGAGCTCTGGCCAGGCCCGCTCTGGCCTTTGGTCCTCTGCCTCCCCCGTTACCCTTTGACGGTGCCCCTCGTGGTCCTCCCAGGACACTCGGGCCCAGCTGCACTGGACACGTGCTGGGTGCACAGGCCACTTCCGAGGGGGGGACGAGCAAGCGCGCGGTGGCTCTTGCAGGCGGGTCCCCACCGGCTGCCCCTCCTCTGGGGCCGGACCCTGCAGGGGGCCCTGGGGCTGGCGGGCAAGCTGCCTGCCCTCCTCTCAGCCTCTGCTTTGCCCCTCCAGCTGTTTGACATCCGACCCATCTGGTCACGCAACGCCCTCAAGGCCAACATCAGCGTCCACCCCGACAAGCTCAAGATCTTGCTGCCCTTTGTGGCCTATTACATGGTAAGGGTCTGCCTACCACCCTGGGTTCCTGCCAGGATCATCCTGATCCCAGCACCCGCTGGACGGCTTGTTACCGCCCCTGCAGAGGCCCTCCCCAGCCTCCACGGTCACATGTCAGCCACACTGGGGTAACTGTGGGATTCAAGACTGATTACGTAACTTGGAAATAAAGTTTTTAATGGCCTTGAGCTGAGAGCTTTCCAGGACCAGGGGCTGTGGTAAGTGCTGTGTGCACAGCCTCTTTCTTCTCTGCTGGCGCGGCAGCAGGGGCATTGTTCTGGTGAGGATGCTAGGCTTGGCCTGGGAGCTCGACATGCCAGCGTCCTGCAGCCAGCATGTGGCAGAGCTCCTGGGGGCCTGCCCACAGTGCCGCCTGCGTTCACTCATTCTCCCGGGTCGAGTGGGCTTCAGTGTGCAGCAGATGTACCTCGGACTGAGTCCAAGAGGGCACGGAGATGGGGGTGTCATTGTCAAGATTCCCCAAGGGCCCACCAGGAGGCACTCCTGCCGGCCAGGGGTTGAACGTGGGGCCCTGCGAGGGCAGGCAGACGATGTGACTGATGGCAGGGAGGGTGGGGGTGTGGGGGCGGGCAGCACAGATGGCTCGTCCCTCCTGGGCCTAGACCCATCCTCACGGAGCTGCCTTTCAGCCTGGGCTCTCTGGACACGGGGCCTCAGAGCCTCCTGTCCATCAGGATAGTTGTGACGGTTCGCAGGCTCTTCCTCTGTGCCAGGCGCTGTGCCAAGGGTGCCAGGGTCACCGTCTCCTTTTGTCGTTGCTGTTCAGTCACTCATTCGCGTCCAACTGTTTGCAGCCCCATGGACTGCAGCACGCCAGGCTTCCCTGTACTTTACCATCTCTCAGAATTTGCTCAAACTCATGTCCATTGAGTCAGTGATGCCATCCAACCATCTCATCCTGTCTTCCCCTTCTCCTGCCTTCAGTCTTTCCCAGCATCAGGGTCTTTTCCAATGAGTTGGCTTTTCGCATCAGGTGGACAAAGTGTTGGAGCTTCAGCTTTAATACTCCTTTAATCCTCCCCAAAATGCCCTCTGACAGGAAGACCAAGGTTTGGAAGGGTCAGGTGACACATCCCAGGAGACAGAGCCACATGTGCAAGTTTGCGGGGTGGGGCCTGCCTCTTAGGGGAGCCGAGGATCAGCCTGAACCTCACTTTGCACCTCCACCCTGTCTGTCTCCAGATAACAGGCCCCTGGAGAAGCCTGTGGATTCGATTTGGATATGACCCCCGAAAACGCCCAGAGGCCAAGATTTATCAAGTGCTTGACTTCCGAATCCGATGTGGAATGAAATACGGTAAACAATTACTGAAGCCTTTGCTTTCCTTTCCCTTCCTAGCGTTGCATTTGCAGCATTCTCTCGGGTAATGAGAATAGATCCGCACGGAGAGGATAAACGCCTCCCGCCCTCGGCGGGCTTGTCGGAGGCGGGCTGGCGCAGACCCGAGGACCGAGCCCGTCCTGGCCCCGTGGTGCCGCTCTAGCGGTCCTTCTGTTCTTCCGCAGTTACTTGTGGCTCCTGCCGCGCAGGCCAGGCATCCGGTCAGTGTCCGTCCCCCGCCTGCGGTGAGTCCCCCGCACACCAAGCAGCGCGACACGGCGGCTCCTGTCTCTCCAGCTCGGGGCCTGTGCCCCTCTCTCAGGAGCCACCCCTGGGAGCCCTGGTGCACCTGTGGTGCAGGCCGCGCTGTCAGGGGCTCTGCACCCCCTAGCCTGACGCGCCCGCCCTCTCCGGCAGGTTACGCCCCCAGCGACATGCCCGTCAAGGCCAAGCGCAGCACCTACAACTACAGCCTCCCCATCACCGTCAAAAAGACCAGTAAGGGCCTCGGGCTCCCTTGCAGAGCAGGCACCGGGAAAGAGGGGCATCCAGACTGCGGGAGGGCAGGGGCCTCCCGAAGGGTCACTCCAGGGCCCTGCTGGCCAGCGCGCCCCAGGGTGGGAGGGGGAGGTTGGGGGGCGGGAGAAATACCCCCCTGTATTCCAGACCCCTGCCGTGGTCCCCTCGCAGCCAGCCAGCTCGTCACCATGCGTGACCTGAAGCAAGGCCTGGGCCCCTCGGGGTCGGCCTCCGCACAGAAGTCGAGTCCCAACAAGTACAAGCTCAAGGTGGGCGTCCGCGGGCTGCCTGCCCAGGCGAGAGGGAGGGGTGGGTGGAGCGGCGGGCCCTGCCCTGAAGGCTGGGCCCCACTGCCCACGCTGGGCCTCGCCTGTGACATGGGGAGGCTCTGACGGAGGCGGCCCTGCCCTTCCAGTCCCTTCACCTGACTCCCCTCTCCCAGCACTGCCTCCAAACACAACTCAGGATGCGAGCACCCGGGGCGGAGGTATTGACCACCAGGGCACATCCGTCTCAGGGAGGGTCTTAGACACCAGCAGCCACATGTACTGCCCTCTGAGTCGGGCCCTGAGGCCCCTCGGGCAGGGTGAGACTGAGGGCTGTGAGCCCAGAGCCACAGCAGACCACCTGCACCCAGCCGTGGGCTGGATGGGGGCTGCCCTCCCAGGCCCGGGCCTCCTTAGCACAGCCACCCAGCAGAGGCAGCGACGTCCCAAGGCCTGACGTGAGCTGCTCCAGGCCTGGGGGGGTGTCCCGGGCCACAGAGGGCTGGGGCCAGCTATATGCCCGCAGGGTCCGTCTCCTCTCTCCTCAGGGTGGGAGCCTGCATCCTCACCTGAGTGGCCATCCGCCTTCGGGAACCTCATTTTAGGCCGTAGTCCCCACCTCTGGAACTGGTCTGCAGCTCTCCCTAAGATGACCAATTAGGAGAAGTGAGGAGGCAAGGAGGCACTGAGGCAGAGCCCGACCCCAGTGGGGCCTCCCCACTAGACGCTCCTGGCTGGTCTTGTGGGCGGCTCTAGGGTCCCGAGAGGCCTGGCTGCTTCCACCCCCATCAGCACCGGGGGAATCACAGCTTGTGTCCTACTGACCTGCCCCGGCCTCTGACCCGTCCACCCACCTGAATCCAGAGAGGAGAGCCAAGCCTGCCAGGTCTCAGGGCTGGCACAGGCCGCTGCCCTGGAAGAGGCCCCGGGGAGCTGCCCCCTGCAGGGTCTCCAGCGCCGTCCACCTCTGGGATGCTCCCCTGACCTTCCCGGCTCGTCTCGGCCCTCATTTCCAGGACTCGGTGTACATCTTCCAGGAGGGGGCCCTGCCGCCATACCGACAGATGTTCTACCAGTTCTGTGACCTGAACGTGGAGGAGTACGTACCTGAGGGGTACCGAGGCGGGGACAGGGGCACTCGGGTGCAGAGCAGAGAAACTGCCAGGAACTGTCCTGCCTCTCTTCCCTTTCACGTCCCCCTCAGGGGACGGCTGGCCCCTAGGAGCGAGTGCTGCCGGCCCTCCTCTCCTGGGTGCCGCGCGGCACCCAGCAGCGGCTTCCTGGGTCCCCCGTGGGCCACCCTGCCCCCAAGCAGCCAGCCGTGCTGGGTGCAGAGCATGGCGCTGGGCTGGGGTCTTTGTCTTCCTCCGCCGTGGCCCGCACGAGGTTTCCTGACATGTTCCCAGTCCCAGAGCTGACAGAATCCCAGACATTTTTAACCCAGCTGTTCCCAGTGATGTTTAGAAAGCTGGGGGAGGGATGCTGGGCTGGAGGGGCAGCTTACTCCAGGTTGGAGTCCAGCGAGCGGCTTTCGAGGAGGCCCTTTGCGACTGCGCTCATCCACAGGACAGCGCTCTGAGTGCTGTTTTTCTGAGCACACCAGCTCTGCCGAAACTGCTTACTGGCACCTGTGAGCAGAGATCCGCCCCCCGCCCACCCCAGACCTTTGAGCAGAGACGCCCCCACCTCAGAACTTTGAGCAAAACTCCACCTCAGATCTTTGAGCAGAGACCCCCCAAACCCCAGAACTTTGAGCGGACCCCCACCTTGGATGTTTGAGTAGACCCCCACCCCAGAACTTTGAGCAGAGACCCACAGCCTGGACCTTTGAGCAGAGACTTCCCCACCACCTTTGAGCTGAGACCCACCCCCAACCTTTGTCTCCGACACCCAGGCTGCAGAGAGTCATTCACCGCAACGACGGGGCGGAGAGCTCCTGCACCGAGCGCGACGGCTGGTGCCTCCCCAAGACCACGGACGAGCTGAGGGACACCATGTCCCTCATGATCCGGCAGACCATCCGCTCCAAGAGGCCTGGTGAGAGCGGCTCACCCCGTGTGCTGTGGGCCCCCCCAGGGCCAGAGCAGGCATCCCTCAAGGACCTGCTCTGCAGGAAACCTCACCCAGTGGGAGCCAGGAGCCAGCATCCCCCCCAATCCCCGCCCCCGGCGGTCCCAAGGCGCTCAGCCCTGGGGGTCCAGGCAGGAGCCAGGCCCAGAAGAGTGGGGCTGGGGCTGCCCTCGGGGCTGCCACTTCACGCCCCGACCTCACCCTGCATCCTGCGACCACTGTGGGCAGGTTGCTCCTGTCGCTCCTGAGGGCGGGGGCCCTGTTGCCATGCCCTGCCTGCCCCTCCCCCGGGCGTGGGGCGGGGAGTGACCCCTGTGCTGCCGTGCAGCTCTGATGGAGCTGGGGGAGAGTAAGGGAAAGGACCCCTCTCTGGGGTTCCTTCCAGGCTTGGGGTGGGGGCGTCCCAGATCACCGACCCCCACAGAGCTGCCGAGAGCCGGGGCTCTCAGCCTCCCCCAGGACGCGGGCCCCTCTGAGCGCCCAGTCTGGGAAAGGCAGCATAGGCCCACTCCTGCGGGGTCCCCTGGACTCAGGAGCTGCCTGGGGCTGCTCTGGGGAGGTTCCCAAGGCCCTGGGCATCAGTGTTGCTCTGAGGTGCTGGTTAAATGAGTCCGGGTCCACCAGCCATCGTACTTCCTGGAGCAGCTTCAGACTGGAGCCCCAGCCCCTGAATTTGTAGACAAGCCCCCTGGGGCTGAGCCCAGGGACGGCTGGTGCAGGGGCTGCCCAGGCCAGCATCAGGACACACCTGGCCTGGTCTCTGGGCCCAGCTCTCTTCTCCAGCCCGACCAAAGCGGACAGTGGGAAAGAGCAGCTGACCGGCGAGTCCGGGGAAGATGAGGAGGAGGAAGACGACGAGGAGGAGGAGGAGTTCAAGCCGTCCGATGGGAGCGAGAACGAGATGGAGACGGAGATCCTGGACTACGTGTAATGCAGCCCTGGGCCCTCAGCCAGGCCCCCAGCCCAGGCCCCTGCCCAGGCCCGATGAGGGGTCCAGGACACGCCAGGGACCCCAGCGCCATCTGCAGCAGCCAGCACAGCCCTAGGCGGCCTGTCTGAGGAGAGCAGCTGGGTGCACTGCCCCTGGTCCCGCCCAGGCTGCCCCCTGGCTCCGGGTGCCTGTGCCCGGCCTCGCCAGCCCAGCGCCCTGCCCCGCCCCTGGCTGAGACCAGCGTGAGCTGGCGGTGGGGATGGTGCGGCCCGGGAGGGGCCGGCCTGGCTGGGGTCAGACTGGAGGTGAGGGCGGCGCGGGGACCTTGGTCCAGGTCACGGTGGCGAAGACTGTCCTTAGTGTTAGACCCCATCCGTTGGGGTGACCTGGCAAAGGGCAGGCCCAGCTGGAACTGTCCTCATTAAAGACGTTTCCCCAAGGAGTCTCGGTGTCTTCGTGTGGGTGTCAGAACCCGAGAGGGGTTTTCTCTGGCCTCGGGGCTTGGGCTCCAGCTGGACGTCATTTGTCCCTTCAGTTGCTCGTTGGTGCCCTGATGTTGGCGGTGCTGGGATGGCTGAGAACAGGCTGGGTGCCCCTCGGCAGGTGGGCCAGGCAAGAGCAGCCTCAGAGGGCGCTCCAGCCGCACGCTCACCCCTTCCTGTTCCACAAGGACGTGTTACGGAGGGGTTCCCGGGGATGATGCTGTTGTCTCAGTACTGCCTGGTGGGAAACCAGAGGGCAAGCAGGTCCCTGGGTGGGGCCGAACCTTGAGGGGCACACCCCGCACGCTGCCCCAGCCAGAGGGGAGCCCGTAGCCCCGCCTCAACCAGAAGCAGCTGTTCCCAAGGGCAGGCCGGGCTGCCCCCCGCCCCTCATGTCTGCAAGATTTTCCCGCAGGCCCCAGTCCTGGCCGGTGGATCTCAGCTGGGACTTGTCCCACCTCTCCTGAGCCATGCTGCCAAGCTCAGACCTCAGGGGAGTGGGTCTGGGTTCTGGCCCCCCGCCAGGAAGCCACCTCAGTTCCTGTGCAGAGCTGAGAAAGGCACGCTTGGGGCAGGCAAGCACCCTGCCTCTGCAGCTCAGCCACATGGTTCCCAGAGCCCGCCTGCCGTGTGCCGGACTGCATGGCCTTGCCAGGTTCTCGACAACTGCTCAGTCATTCTCAGCTTAGAAACCTGCATGCCTACACCACCACCCCCTTTAAATAGCGTTTTATCTATGGAAAAGAGCAAATGTACATGAAAATACTGCATATTGTATAAAAAGCCCCAGTTGCCCTCTACCAGATCTGTTGCATCTACTCCTGGCTTCAGAAACCACACTTGCCAGTTTAGCTGCTTCGTGTCCTTGTGGTGGCACGTGGCTGCTTTCATGCAGCATGCAGGATCTTTAGTGGTGGCGTGCGGGGTCTGGTATCCTGACCCTGGGCCCCCTGCATCGGGAGCATGGAATCAGCCACTGGACCCCCAGGGCAATCCCGCTCCGTGTTTCTGTTCTATTTAGTATTTGTGCTTTGCTGGAACTGTTTTAAGGAAATTGGTACTTCAGTGTATGTTTCTAGGCTTTTGTTTTAAAAACACAGTGATGGTGTCATCACACCTAACAAATTAACAGCAATTCTCCTTCAGATGTGCCCCTGCAGTTGGGAGGCCCCAGTGTCTGCTGGGCCCCTTTAGAGACACGAGCACTGATTGACCGGCAGGTTGGAGTGTGGTCAGCCTTGTCCCCTGACCTCATTTCTGGACGTAGTGATGACCAGGGGGACCTGTTTCACTTTGCGATGATTTGTTTCCATCAATTGCAGTCTTGCTTTTTGCTGCCCAGCTCGTCTCATCTCTGGCCTGAGAACAGTCCCAGGCTGGCTGCTGTGTCCTTTGACATACCATCTGGTCTTCCCAGCCTTCTTGCTTCTGGGCACTGCGATGGCCCAGGCTCCTCCACCTCACTTCCGGTCTTAGACCCAGCCCACCGTTTGCTCTGGGGTGCCCCCCTTGGTTTTTACTGCCACTGAACTTCCTCGAGCACAGGAGGCTAACTGGAGGGGCTAGGCAAAGGTGTGAGCCAACATGCGCATCTTCCTGTCACTGCCGGCATCCCTCAAACGGCACCAGTCCTTCTTCCCAGCATCCTAACTCCTGGCTCCCACCTGCTGCCACCCACCCCCCACATTTCTCCAGCTTCTCTCCACTCACTCGGCATCACAAAAGATCTGGGCGCTGGAAATGATAGGCGGACAGGCAGATGGACCAACTGTGTTTCTGCAGGTCTCTGTGGGTCTTGGCCACAGGCTGGTGGCCCCGGGGTCTTTGCTTGGGCCGTCTGTGTGGCTGAAAAGCCTGGCCCTTCCTTCTCCTTGGGGAAAGCCTCCAGGCAGGACCAGAGTCTCGTCCCCGCCTCCGAGCATTGTGCTGCCTGGTGACGACCTGGCGCTGCTTCAGCCCTCACCCCATCTCACACTGTACAGACACCCAGCGCACCCTGGGTACCAGCGGGGGGCCATACCAGCCGCCCGGTAGCCCATGGCCAGCTCTGTCCCAGAAGTCACAGGCCCAGACCATGTAAACGGCCTCTGCTGAACTGCAGTCAGGGCACAGGGACACAGCGAGCCCATTTCCCTGAGGGCAAAAGCAAGTCCTTTGTCGGCACTGTGCACCCAGCCAAGCTCCAGTCCTTGAGCCCCTGCCCTCCCCACCGCCCTGCCATCTGCCTGGGCTCCCAGTAGGCAGTCACCTGCACAGGTGCCCTGTGGGGACCAGGTCACGTGGGCGCAGAGGACCCTGGGAAAGACAGACCATCCCCGCACGTGTGTGCATGTGACGTGTGTGTCTGCGTGTGACCTTGGCCCAGCCCAAGCCCCGCTGAAACAGCAGCTGTCCCCTGGCCCCAGGTACACCACCTGGAGTGTGGCCAGCCTGGAGGAAGGGCCAGTGACAGGAGGAGGGGAAGCTCTGGGCTGCCTCCAGCCCCATAAATACCCACAGGCCCCTAGGGCAGGTGTCGCAGAGGCAGCCGCACACCATGGGGCGCTGGGAGCTAGCCGTCTTGGGCCTCGCCTGCTGCTTGGCAGTAGCGAGTGCAGCGAAGGTAAGCAAGAGCCCAGCTGAGAGGTCGGCCAGGGGAGGGAGCCCCCTCTCACCTCCACTAAGCCAGACCTGGAACCTGGGGACAGGGCCCAGCAGGGGGAAGACAGAGAGTCATTGGCAGAACCCGACCACCATTGTTAACAGCATCTCCCGGGCACTTACTCTGCATTTCTAGCAGGATGACTCAGGCTGCTAAATACAGAATATCCAATTCAACTGGAATTTCACATAAACCATGAGTCAATTTTGGTGTATGTTTCACCCAATGATTAAGACATACACTTAAAAATATATATATTGTTGTTTATTTGAAATTCAAGTGTAACTGGTCAAACTTGCTGAGTCAGCCACCTGACCCACAACCCCCCTCTGGCTCCGTCGTCTGTCTAGAGACGTCAGTGTGGTCCCCCTTTCCCAGAAGGGGTGACGAGGGCCCAGAGCAGACAGGCTATTTGCCCAATATCACACAGCCACTGTAGCCAAGCAGGAATCTGGAACCCACGTTAGTCCAAACCTGGAGTCTGGCTCCTGGTGTAACCTCCATCTCCTGCTCCTCCAGCACCTGCTTGCTACAGCGTCTCTGCCCAGACACAAGTCAGGAGGCCCAGCCAACCCTCCTGGGGCAGCCAACCCTGCCCACCCTCACTGACCTCCTGCGGGTGTGAGCACCCGGGCAGGGAGACATTTCCAGGACGGAGCCAACAGCCACACGCAGATGGTGTGGGTGCTCTGGCAGGGCTCCGGTTAGGGGCCCATGAACCCCGCAGGCTGGTCCCTCCACCCCTCAGCCTGCTCTTCAGACCCCTGCTGCCTAGAGCTTCAGGCCCTGGTCCTGGGTTCCTTTTGCCGCTCTCCTTCTGGGGGGTTCTTTCCTGGGGGCTGAGGAGGCCCTGGTTTCCTCTGTGCTGTTCCAGCAGCCAGCGACACCCTGCCCACGCTGCCGACATGGCCAGGGTCCCCACGCCCTGTCCACCATGGGGGGCCTTCAGGCCGGTCTCAGTCACACAGAGTTGTCAATCCCTAGCCCCCCAGTGCCCTCTCCCAACAGCCGGGAGGCTGTTCAGGAAAAAACGCCTGGAGCATGGAGGGATGGGAGAGACAGGGGCCCAACTCCCAGGGCATCTGGCAGGGATTTCTTCCGGCTTCTTTCTCTGTAGTTCCAGCCCGGCCTGGAACTTTGTTCCCCCTGCCCCAGCGAGGCAGGGGGCCCCTCCCAGCCCAGACTTAGATCAGAGGGCGGCTGGGATCTGGTCAGGCCTGGGATGTGGGGCTGGCCCACTCTCGCCCCGCTGGAACCTAGCTCAGGAGAGATCCAGAAAGCCCGGACCTGCTTTCCCCCCAGATCAGGCGGCGAAGCTCTGGGAGAGAAGGGCCCAGCTCTGAGGCCAGACAGGAGCTGCTCAGCAGCAACTCCAAACGGGAAAGCCTCAGCTCCCTTCAGGAAAAGTGGGTTGATGGATGCCAGCCCCCAGGCCGCCGGTGAGGGCTGGACACTTGACCCATCTGGCGCCAGCTCAATGGGAGTTCTGGCGACCTTGGGTGGGCAGGGGTCTGTCCCAGCCTGAAGCACAGGGGTTGTGAGGATTTGAGGGGACTCAGTCGAGGGGGAGATGAGGGGCAGAGGAAGACGGGCCTGCTGATCAGGGAGCTTACTGCTGGGCGTGAACCATTTGGCGTCCCTAGGCGGCCAACCACTGCCGGCAGCTGGACAAGCCGACAGGCCACGAGGCGGGTAGTGTTGTCACCCATCTTACAGGCAGGTAAACTGAGGCTCAAGGTCACGGGCAGCCATGGTGAGAATCCAAACCTCCACCCCACCTGTCCCAGCCTCCTTGGAATGCTTCCCTGAGTGCGGACTCATGGCTTGAACCAGCCTCCTCTGAGATTCAGGGAGCGGGACACCCCAGGGGTAGGAGTGGGGTGGGGTGGGATGGGGAGTGAACCAGCTCCTCCAGCGATGTGAGCAGGTGGCAGGGGTCTCGGTCCCAGATGCAGGTGGGCCCTTCCCTGAAGCTGTCTCGGGGGAACTTCTGGGAACCCGGAGCCTGCAGGGGGGCTATCCTCCTCCGGGGGCCCACCAGCCAAAGCCCCCCTGAACTCTCCCCTCCCTGGCCAGTTGGGCTCCGTATACACCGAAGGCGGCTTCGTGGAGGGCGTCAACAAGAAGCTGAGCCTCTTTGGCGACTCTGTTGACATCTTCAAGGGCATCCCCTTCGCTGCCGCCCCCAAGGCCCTGGAGAAGCCCGAGCGACACCCCGGCTGGCAAGGTGGGAGCAGGTGAGGGCGGGCCGGGTCCCGAGGCTGGGGGGCCGACCCTCACGCCAGCCCCTCCGGCTGCCTGCAGGGACCCTGAAGGCCAAGAGCTTCAAGAAACGGTGCCTGCAGGCCACGCTCACGCAGGACAGCACCTACGGAAATGAAGACTGCCTCTACCTCAACATCTGGGTCCCCCAGGGCAGGAAGGAAGGTCCGTCCCCCCCCACCACGCCCTCCAGCTCCCCAAGCAGCCAGAGGCCTGGCTCCGGCCCCTGGGTTGTGTCTCGGGGCTCCAGAGCTGAACTTCAGCACAGATCGGATGGGGTGGGGGGATGGGCAGGACGTGGGCGGGGTGTGGGGGTGTCGGAGGGGTGTATCTGGCATCACGCAGCCTGCTCCCCTCCCCCTCAGTCTCCCACGACCTGCCCGTCATGATCTGGATCTATGGAGGCGCCTTCCTCATGGGGGCCAGCCAAGGGGCCAACTTTCTCAGCAACTACCTCTACGACGGGGAGGAGATTGCCACACGGGGCAACGTCATCGTGGTCACGTTCAACTACCGCGTTGGGCCCCTGGGCTTTCTCAGCACCGGGGACTCCAACCTGCCAGGTCTGCCGGGGGCACCAGGCGGGGGGAGCCAGTGTGCCCGGCCTCTGAGCTCTGAGCCCAGAGGCCACGCCCCTCAGCATCCCTCATCCCCAGATAGCTCCCCACAGTCCCCCAGAAAGGGCCCAGCCTCCCATCTGCTAAATGAGGGGGGCTGGAGCTGGACCGTGAGACACAGGAGCTGCTTGGCAGCTGAAACAAAAGAGAAGAGGCTGCCGGCCAGCTGGCCAGACCCCAAGAGACGTGGGGGTGGGAGCCACTGAGAGACACAGGAGGTGGCACACCCAGGGGGCACCTCGGGGCGGGGCGGGGAACAACACAGAATTCCCCGGACAGACTGGAGGGACTCTGGCCGGACCGAGAGAGCTGAGCCCCCGGCCTCCAGCTCCCCTTCCCCCGGCCTGAGACTCCCCTCCCCCAGCACCCACCCATCCAGCCTCCTGGGGACACAGCACGCACCGCCCTGGGGCTGGACAGGGTCTCCACGCCATCAGGGATGATGTCATCCCACCCACATGGACTGTGCGCCTAATGTGGGCCAAGCCCCCTGAGGAAGCCCTCCTGCCCCACCCACAGGTAACTATGGCCTTTGGGATCAGCACATGGCCATTGCTTGGGTGAAGAGGAACATTGAGGCCTTCGGAGGAGACCCCGACAACATCACCCTCTTTGGGGAGTCGGCCGGAGGCGCCAGCGTCTCTCTGCAGGTCTGGAGGCCCCTAAAGGGGTCACTCAAAGGAGTGGGAGGCAGTCGACGGTGATGGGGAGAAGTAAGGCTGACGGGCGCCTCCGTCGGGGTGTCCCTGGCCGAGCCCTGCAGACAGGCGGGCACAGGGGGTGACTGGACCTCTCTGTATTGCAGACCCTCTCTCCCTACAACAAGGGCCTCATCAAGCGAGCCATCAGCCAGAGTGGAGTGGGTTTGTGTCCTTGGGCCATCCAGCAGGACCCCCTCTTCTGGGCTAAAAGGGTAAGGGGGCACTCTGGGGGCGGGGCCTCCCTCCTTTTCACTCTCTTCTGGACCGTGTGTCCAGCAACCTGAGCACTGCCTCTCTGTCCCCAACCCCCAGATTGCAGAGAAGGTGGGCTGCCCCGTGGACGACACCAGCAAGATGGCTGGGTGTCTGAAGATCACTGACCCCCGTGCCCTGACGCTGGCCTATAAGCTGCCCCTGGGAAGCACGGAATGTGAGTAGGGGCTGCTGGGGGCTGGGGACCCGGGGGCTTCCCACTGGATGCCGGATCTCATCCTGGCTCTGTTACCAGCTCACTGGCATCCCCAGGCAGCTCGTTGCCACCCCTGCCCCGGCAGGCCTCTGTGGCCATGGCTGGAAGTGGGGGAGGTGTCTTTCCTCTTGTCTTCGGTGGGTCATGACCCCTTGGAGAACAGTTTGGCCCCATCCCCAACCATGCACACATAGGCGGTCATTCGTGCATGATTTTCAGCAGATTTATGGACCCCAGATCAAGACAGCCTCTGCACATAGATAAGCATTCATTCTTTCCTCCACTCATGAATTCAGCAAACATCTCCTGAACACCTGCTGCAGCATTCCCCTTCCAGCTCTGCTACTCTGTACCCCAGGAAGGCCAGGGGCCCAGCGGCAAAATCCTGCAAGTGTCAGTCTCATCAACCCAGGAAGCGATCTTTCTCTCTCACCCCTTCCAAGGCCAAGTGCAATGCAGACGCCATCGTTTGCGTCTGGACCTAATGTGAAGTGAACCACAAGTGTTACGTGAACATCTCGGCCCAAGATGCAGACCAACTGCATATCTGAGGGGTCCGCGTCCGGGGAGTCGAGCAACTGCAGACTGAAAACATTAAAAAAATTCCAGGAAGTTCCAAAAAGCAAAACTTGAATTGGCTTCCCGCCCTCCCCACGGTCCCCCCTGCCCCCCATCGCAGGGCTTCCCTGATAGCTCAGTAAGGAATCTGCCTGCAATGCAGGAGACCCTGGTTCGATTCCTGAGTTGGAAAGATCTGACGGAGAAGGGATAGACTACCCACTCCAGTATTCTTGGGCTTCCCTGGTGGCTCAGCTGGTAAAGAATCTGCCCGCGATGCGGGAGACCTGGGTTCGATCCCTGGGTTCGGAAGATCCCCTGGAGAAGGGAACGGCTACCCACTCCAGTATTCTGGCCTGGAGAATCCCATGGACAGAGGAGCCACACACACATATGTATATGGGGAGATGTTGGTAGGTTGTATGCAAATAGTGCACCATTTTATATAAGAGACTTGAGCACTTGGATGTTGGTGTCCTGGTAGCAGTAGTCATGGATTTGCAGAAATGTGACTGTATTTTCTTTTGAGCTGAATTGGAGGGGAAACGGGACAGGCCTAATGGGGACAGGGCATACGGTCCTTTGGGGCCAGTTCAGGGGTCTCACACCATTTCTGGCTGACACGCTGGAACCTGCCACAGAGAGGGGGCACCTCTTTCTCCAACGGTCCCCTCCAAGATTTCTAGACTTTCCTCCTTCTTGATTCAAGAGAGCAAGAGAACAGGGACCAAAAAAAAAAAAAAGAGAGAGAGAGAGAACAGGGAGAGGAGAAGGGCATCAGGTTGCAGTGAGAGAGCAGGCCCGGCGCCTGGACCAGCGCTCCTCGTCCTGGGGGATTTTGCGCCCAGGGAACGCATGGCAGAGCCTGCAGGCGGTTCTGGTGGTCGCAGCCGGGGAGGGAGCACCACTGGCGTCTAGTGGGTCGAGGTCAGGGAGGCTGCTAACACTCTACACTGCGCAGGATGGCGCCCCCATGACATAGAATGAAGAGGTCGGAAGGTCAATAATGCTGAAGCCGAGGAGCCCCTGTCTCCATCAAAGGAGGTGCAGCTCCTTGGTGGCCTCAGGATGGAGTCAGTTCCTGCCCTGGAGGTCTGGGGCAGGCGCAGGTGGGTAGCAGAAGGTTTGGAACCTGCTGCTGTTCGCCCCCAGACCCCAAGCTGCACTATCTGTCCTTCGTCCCCGTCATCGATGGAGACTTCATCCCTGATGACCCCGTCAACCTGTACGCCAACGCCGCGGACGTCGACTACATAGCGGGCACCAATGACATGGACGGCCACCTCTTTGTCGGGATGGACGTGCCAGCCATCAACAGCAACAAACAGGACGTCACGGAGTAAGCCGGGGAAGTGGAGGGGGTGCGGCGGGGGTGGCATCAGCCGAATGAGGAAGTCGGCACCGTGAGGGTGGGGAGGGGCCGTCTGTGGCCCTCTGCTGCCTTGGTGTTACTGGTGCTCAGTTGCTCGGTCGTGTCTGACTCTTTGCAACCCCATGGACTGCTGCACGCTAGGCTTCCCTGTCCATTCACCATCTCCCAGAGCTTGCTCAAACTCATGTCCATCGAGTTGGTGATGCCATCCAACCATCTCATCCTCTGTCACCGCCTTCTCCTCCCGCCCTCGATCTTTCCCAGCATCAGGGTCTTTTCCAATGAGTCGGCTCTTCACTTCAGGTGGCCAAAGTACAGGAGCTTCAGCTTCAGCATCCGTCCTTCCAGTGAATATTCAGGGTTGATTTCCTTGAGGACTGACTGGTTCAATCTTGCAATCTCAGGGCGTCAGATGCCCTCCTGTGGGCAGGGGGTGGAGGGTCCAGTGCTCGTTTGCTGTCTGCAGGGAGGACTTCTATAAGCTGGTCAGCGGGCTCACCGTCACCAAGGGGCTCAGAGGTGCCAATGCCACGTACGAGGTGTACACCGAGCCCTGGGCCCAGGACTCATCCCAGGAGACCAGGAAGAAGACCATGGTGGACCTGGAGACTGACATCCTCTTCCTGATCCCCACAAAGATTGCCGTGGCCCAGCACAAGAGCCACGCCAAGTGAGGAGGGCGGGCGCGGGTGGCCCACCGGGGATCCCAAACACCTTCCCAGCGAGGCCTCGAGGCGGGCAGCTCCCAGGAGTCCAGGAGGCCTGGCAAAGCCAGGGTCGGTCCCCACCTGTGCCTGCGCTGTCTGCCAGGCCTGACGGGCCTTGAGAGGGCCCATCCTCCCAGCCTCAGCTCGGGGGCTTTACCGAACCCTCCTGTGACTCCCGGCCCAGGCCAGGCCTGTACGCTCTCCCACACCCCTCGGCCCTCCCCGTCAGAAAGTCCTTGAGTCGGCCTTCCATCCACAAGCTGTCTGGAGGGCAGTGCCGCTGGGTGATATTCTCTGCGATGGGTTTCAAATTTGACAACTTTCAGAACAAGCCTGTGGCCACTTTTAAACCCTCCATGTGATAATAGCCAACGAAAATGAAAAATAAGCTAGGGATGCTTAAAAAGTAGGAAGATAAAATTTCACCTAGAACCCAGGTGGCACAGTGGTAAAGAATCTACCTGCCAACACAGGAGACACAGGTTCGATCCCTGGGTCGGGAAGATCCCCAGGAGGAGAGAATGGCAACCCTCTCCAGCATGCTTGCCTGGAGATTCCCCATGGACAGAGGAGTCCATGGGGTCGCAGAATCAGACATGGCTGAGCACACACACACACAGAAATCTAGCATGAAAACTCAGCAATAAATTTGGTTGGAGCTTCCTGTCAGTCAAGGCCAAAAGGAAATAACCGAGGACGCAACCTACCTTGTCCCATCAAATCAAGACTATAGATTCATGTGCAGAGAAAAACAACCTTTCTCAATACCGAATTATGAAGGAAGATGTCTCTATACTGTTGGTGGAGGCCAAGTGTAAACGCACTTGAAATTGTAGAATCCATGAAGTCAAAAATTGGGCCACGGTTTTCCTTCTCCTGGGTGAAAAGATCCAGATCCTTCCTGAGTCTTTTTTTTATGTATTTATTTTGAACTTGCTGCATAGTCTGTGGGATTCAGTTCCCCAGCCAGGCATTGAACCTGTGCCCTTGGTACTGAAAGCACTGATTCTTAACCACGGGGCTGCCAGGGAATTCCCCTTCCTGAGTCTTATGGGAATTGCCCAGACCCTTCCCTACACCCCCACGGCCTTCCCCTGGGGCCCATCTCTGGGGTGGGCGGCCCCAGGTGGGCACCCTGCCAACCTGGGTGATCTCCCCTCCCTCCTCAGGAGCGCCAACACCTATACCTACCTGTTCTCCCAACCGTCTCGGATGCCCATCTACCCCAAGTGGATGGGGGCTGACCACGCCGATGACCTCCAGTATGTCTTCGGGAAGCCCTTCGCCACCCCCCTGGGCTACCGGGCCCAAGACAGGACTGTCTCCAAGGCCATGATTGCCTACTGGACCAACTTTGCCAGAACTGGGTAAGGCAGGGGTGGGGACGGCCTCTGTCCACATCACTCTGCAGGCTGGGGGTTCAGTCCCTGTTCCCTTAAACACTTACCCTCCCTGAGCCCGGGCACCCCGTCCATGTGAGGCCAAGGGCTCCCGACTGGGCCCCAGGATGTTCACGTGCCCAACCAGTGCCTGGGAGACATGGAAGTGCCCATGGGGCAGAGGGTGGAAGACTGCCCAGGTGAGCAGGGGATGGGGGTCTCCAGCTTCCTGTGAGCCCCCTGGCCCCACCCAGCCACCCAGCCTTTTTTCTCGCTCTGCAGGGACCCTAACACGGGCCACTCGACAGTGCCCGCAAACTGGGATCCCTACACCCTGGAAGATGACAACTACCTGGAAATCAACAAGCAGATGGACAGCAACTCTATGAAGCTGCATCTGAGGACCAACTACCTGCAGTTCTGGACCCAGACCTACCAGGCCCTGCCCACGGTGACCAGCGCGGGGGCCAGCCTGCTGCCCCCCGAGGACAACTCTGAGGCCAGCCCCGTGCCCCCAGCGGACAACTCCGGGGCTCCCACCGAACCCTCTGCGGGTGACTCTGAGGTGGCTCAGATGCCTGTCGTCATTGGCTTCTAATGTCCTTGGCCTCCAGGGGCCACAGGAGACCCCAGGGCCCACCTTCCCTCCCAAGTGCCTCCTGAATAAAGCCTCAACCATCTCTCTCTGGCGTCTCTTTTTGCTCCCAAGACCCAGCTGGAGGAAAACGGGGTCTTTAGTTATCACGAGACCCAGGCACCTGGTCCAAGGTGTTTCCCCCCATCCGTCAGCCCTCAAGCCCAGGAAGCCAGCAGGACCATCCTCTTTAAAGAGGAGGAAACAGGTCCATAGAAGTGAAGCATCAGGCTAGGACTGGGACTAATGTGTGGACCCCCCATGAAAGGCCGTCGGCTCCCAGGCGCTGGGCTCTGCTCCCGAGGGTGGGCGGGGCCACAGCCAAGAGAAAAACTGGGTTCTGCAGGGGGGGCTGCCTCTGGACCCCCGAAGCCCAGCCACGCCCAGGTCCTCTGGGGCGTGGGGAAAGACCACTGTTCTAACTCGAGTCTGGAGGAGAGAATTGGATTCTGCCTCCAGGTGGCTCCACGTCCTGGAGGACAGAGCATCGCATTGGAAGGACAGGAGCAAAGGTCGCAAGAGGAACGCACGTGGGGCTGTGCCCCGTGAGGGGGTGAGGGGCAGAGGGCAGAGTCAGGGTCATCTCCGCCGCTGGGAATCCGGCCTGGGTATGTGCCCGAGGACAGCAGAGCAAGAGTCAAACCCAGAGACTCCAAAGCCAGTGCTCGCAACAAGGCCAGGGGGCTGCCTCTCTCCCCTCCTCTCGACTGTTCTGTGGTCACTGTGGTGTGGGGGTGAGGGACCAGCAGGTCCAGGGTACTGGGTGGGTGCGTGGGGCAGCAGAGCCAGCTGCCAGCCCCAGGCTCCCTCCCTGGTGAGTTCTGCCCCCGAGGCCGCAGGTGCGGAGCCCAGGACCAAGATCACCTCTGAAGCCGACTGAGCCCCTGTGTAACTGTTGCCAAAGGCCCTGATGATCACTAACAAGCTTCTTCCTGGATCCCACTTAGGCAAAGATGCCCACTCCACTGAGCACCCTTTAGCGCCCTAACCAATAACCTAATGCCAACCTTCCGGCAGGAATTTTGTCTCGAGGCTCTAAGAATTGCTATTAACTCAGGAAAACTGTCGACTCTTCCCTGATATGTCAGGAGGTCACTGCGCTCACTGTGCCCACTTGATCTCTACTCCTCGTTCTTAATAAATCCACTCCCTTCTGAAATGCTCCTTGTTTGGAAAATTTTCAACCCATGCTCAGCCAGCCTCAACACTCACCAGCCACAGACGACGGGCTGAGCCTGGGCTGTGAGTCCTGTGGCCCCAGGCAGCAGAGCTGAACAAGGGGCAAACGCAGCCCCCCGGGGAGCAGGAGGCACACCAGCCTGGCCCGTGACCACCTTGTCTGCGCTGGGCTTCCTGGTCGGTCCAGGGCTCTCCAGTATGAAAGACTGAGATGTCCCCAGCGCGGGCTCTCCTGGGGCCCGTCCCTGCTCTCGGCCAATGGAGCCAAGGATGCCATCTACCTGCCCTCTGCCACAAACGAAGTGTTTGTACCTGCGGGGTCTGTTCTCAGGAGCCTCCTCGGGGCCTGGACTATCCTGCGACATGGCACTTCCCTCCCGCGCTGGGGGACAGCTCAGCTGTGCCTGTCATGCAGGAAATCACGTCCCGGGAGGGCTGGGCTGCATCAGGATGTGTGCCCAGTCCCCACGCTGCACAGACACAGCGAGGCAGAAGCGAGCCTGGCCGTGTGTCTGGGTGACACCCCTGCGGCCGTGGGGACGCCTTGTGATTCGTCCGGCTCTTGCCTTTCCAGGCTTTCTCCAGGCCATGAAGCAGAAAATACCTACCGAGGTGCAGGCTAGAGGCCAGTCCAGGGTCCTGAAGTCTCCCTGCTGGGCCAAGAGATGACCCTTTAGCTCCTATTAGGGTGAAGCCTGGAGGGGACATGCGGGGGAGCTCTGGCCAGAGTCTGTTCACCACCCTGATGAGACGTGGTGTTTCGATATTCATGGGCAAGGCTATTCCCGAGCGTGCCTGTGGGTTGGCAGTCTTGGGAGCATCCCTTGCCCCCTACACATCTTTCAGCCTTTCCCACAGAAAAGGGTCAAGCCTCCCATCTCCCCATGACATACCCACAACATAGACCTGGACAAAGAATGCAGCCATCCGAGGGGTGCAGCTCGAAGGGCTCCAGTCCAGCTGCCCTTCAGGATAAAGTTGGTACCAACACGACTGCATTTGTAAACTGGTGACTGTGCGAGACGGTGGACCTCTGAACTACACGATCTCTGACTCTGTCTCAGCCAGAGAAGGGCAGCGTAGGGGTCCTTCACTGGCAGGAATGAGCCCCCTTATCCTGGAGAACCAGCGCTCACCCGGGATTTGTCAGATGACAGCCTGGATGAGTGGCCCCAAGTGCCTGACATAGAGAGGCACGTGACCTCCTAGCGAGATCCTAGGTGAAAACAATCGTGTAAAGAGTTGCAGAGGACATACGCACACCTACGGCTACTTCATGGTGATGCATGGCAGAAATCAAAGCAATATTGTAAAGCAACTGTCCTTCAATTAAAAATAAAATTTTTTTAAAAGTTGCAGAAACCCTAGAGTTGCTGGAAATCCCAGCTCACAAGGAGCCGAAACGCTTAAGGAATGAGGCCCAGCTGTGGCTTTAACAGCTGCGTCACAAATACTTGCCACAGATATGAAATGAGCAGGAAAAGGAATTCTGAGGTGAGAGACAGGGATTCCAGGAGGTCAAGGGTCAATCATGGGGCCCCAGAGTTGGGTGAATGCAGATCTCCCCCTGTCCATAGTCCCTGGCTGATAATCGCCCCCCTGGCCTGCTTCCTCTCACTTTTTAATCTGTTTACAATTTCTCCCCATTAGTGCTGATGGAATTCCAGACTTTGACCTTGAAACCTACAAGTGGTTTCCCTTGTGGTGGTTCCGTCACTAAGTCTCGTCCGACTCTTTGCAGCCCATGGACTGCAGCATGCCAAGCTCCCCTGTCCTTCACCATCTCCCAGAGCTTGCCCAAACTCATGTCCAGTCCGTGATGCCATCCAACCATCTATAACCATCTACAAGTGGTAGACTGGTGGTCAAAAGAAACTCCAATGAGATAAGCAGAAAATGTTCCGTCTTCCTCAAAAGCTGTAGAAAAGCAGCTTTCAAGGAAGTTTTCTAAATTTTTAATTGGGATATATATAACATAAAATGTTACTTTTATAAACATGTATTGAAATATTAATTAGATATTAAATCAATATTTTATTTTTTAAAGGATGATTCAGTGCCATTAATTCCACTCACACTGTTGAGCAACCATCACCCCAAACAGAAACTTTATACTCATTAAGCATTAACTCCCCATCTTCCCTCCGCCCCCACCCTTGGTAATCTGTCCTCGTTTCTGTTCCAATCAATTTGCTTATTCCAGATGTTTCTTACAAGTGGAACCTGTGTTTTCAAGGCCCATCCGTGTTGTAGCATGAATCAGAACTCCACTCCTTTTTACGCTGAATACTATTACCATGCATATTGTTGGCATACAATTGTGCGTGGTATTCTTTTTTCAAGTCTTTCTTCTTTGAAAATTTGTTTATTATTTTTGGCTGGGCTGGGTCTTCTGTTGCTGCACATGGGCTCTCTCTAGTTGCAGACGGCAGGGGCTACTCTCCAGCTGTGGTGCGTGGGTTCACTGTGGTGTCCTCTCGTTGCAGAACACAGGCTCTAGGCACACCTGGCTTCAGCAGTCACAGCACGTGGGCTCTGGAGCGCAGGCTCAGCAGTTGTGGAGCACAAAAACTTAAGGTGCCCCGCGGCATGTGGGATCTTCCTGGACCGAGGATCAAACCTATGTCCCCTGCATGGGCAGGCAGATTCTTAACCAGTGGACTGCCGGGCAAGCCCCAGTGTTCTCTTATAATCCTTATTTCTGTAAGGTCAGTGACGATGTTCCCACTTCCATTTCAGATTTTAGTAATTTGAATGCCGATGTTGTCAATTTTTTCCCCAAAGAATCAAGGTTTGGTTTTGTTGACTTTTCTCTATTTTCCTAAGCTCTGCTTTGTTTCTCTCCACTGTCATTTCATCGTTTTCTTCCTTCAGTTGGCTTGGAGTTTAGTTTGCTCTTTTTCTAATTCTTTACATGTATAGTCAGGTTACTGATTTGAAGACTTATTTTTTAATGTAGGTGTGGAAAGCTGTAAAATTCCCTCTTTGCACTACTTTTTCTGTATCCTGTAAGTTTTGTGATGCTTTGCTCTTGTTTTCATTTGTCTCAAGGCATTTTCTTTCTTTTTTTAAAAAATATTTGTTTCTTTGGCTGTGCCAGGTCTTGGCTGCAGCCCTCAGAATCTTTGATCTTCCCTTGAGACGTGTGGGAGCTAATTCCCTGACCAGGGATCGAACCTGGACCCCCTACACTGGGAACGTGGAGTCTTAACCACTGGACCGCCAGGAAAGTCCCTGAATTTGCATTTTAAGTCACACAGGGAAAAAAGGTACAAACAAAACTGCAACAATAAAGGCCTTTGGAATTACCAATTCGTTACTTCTCCTAGCGTTCTTTACTTTTTCACATGGCTTTGAGTTACCGTCTAGGGCTTTTTCATTTGGCCTAAAGGGCTCCCTTCAGAATTTCTTGTAGGCACGACTATTCATAACAGACTCCCTTAACTTTATCTGGCAACATTTTTATTTCCTTTCATCCTTAAAGAATAGTTTACTGGATATAGAATTCTTTTTCTTTCAGCATTTGAAATATGTTATGTCAGGGAATGTTTAACAGGAGGATTCCTATGTGCTGTTTCTCACAAATTCTCTGTTCCTTATCAGTTCCTATTCCAAGAATGAGTAGAGCTGCACGCAGCTCCCAGGACTGAGATCATGAGAAACGGTATCTACTTGGATTCCTTTCAGTAACCCCCTTCAATGACTCTTTTCAGCATGTATTAGACTATCCATATTGTGGCTATTGATAAAATTTCATCCTGTGTAATAGCTGAGTAATCATCCTACTAAAGATATATAAGCCTGCATTTCTGCTAATAAAATACCTTTGCTCCATCAGAGCTTGGGTCCCCGTGTCTTTCTTTCTCTCTCTCTCTCTTTCACGTTCTTATTGTCAACTCCGGATCGCCAGGTTCCGGTCCATTAAAGGACCCCAACAAGTGGCACCCAGAAACAGGGACTCTGGCATACGTGGCATTTCGGACGGAGTGACTCAGGGACCTACTGAGGTCGGTAAGTACTAAGACACGGGTCAAACAGCTGCAAAGCCCCGTCATTTCTCTACTTCACCTCACCATTTGTTTAAAGCTCAGGGACTTCTGGTTTCGTGCCAATGAATAGAGGCTTGTTTTCAAACAGTGGTCAGTTTTGATTTAGAAATTTGGCACCAGGTCAAAGAAAATGTTGAACGAGCCACCAAACAGGGAAAAAATATTCCATTTGATTTCTGGCACCTATGGGCTCTCATTAAAGCTGTAATTCTGCCATTTCAAGGTAAATTCTAACCCTCCCAATATTCAACAACAGATAGAACACATTTTACATGAACATAATTTAAATGATAAAACTTTACAAAAGGCCCAATTAAAACAACATAAAATATTTCAAATTTTCTCACTAATCCTACCCCGGCTACTCCAAATGCTCCTCCTCTGCCAACAGGCGCAACTCCAAAGAGCTCTCCTTTGCTAGAACCTAACAGTTCTGATAACGACTCTCCTGAGACACCTTTTGACACCAAAACCGGCAATACTTTTTTAGATAATAATAAGTCCTTAACACAGACTCACATTTGCAAAAAAATCAGCACTTACTCACTCTCCTCCATGACAGAGGCTCTCTGAATCACTGGCTTTGCAATCACAAATCTCTGAAGCCGATGGTTTCTCTGCCTTTCCAGTTTTAAGAAATCCTGATGCTCAAGGACCCATAATACCTCAATATGATGGTATTAATCTTTTTTACATGCAACAAATGAAAAGGGCTATAATTATGTATAGCCCACATCCGCCTTTTACTAAAGAGCTTCTAAATGTTGTGGCATCTTCTATCGGAAACTTTATTCCCAATGATTGGCGAACTTTAATAAAAGCTGTCCTTAAACCAGGAGAGTATCTTCAATGAATAATGTGGTTTCATGATATAGCCAGGGATCATGCTAATAGGAATGCTCGAGCTGGCACTCCCCAAACCAAATTACTTTTGAAATGTTAACTGGCTCCAGACAATTCGATACCATAGAAGCTCAAATACAGTGCCCTCCCTTATTATACCAACAATTAAAACGGTGGCCCTTGAAGCTTGGGATCGAATGACTCCTCAAGGAGAGCCCACAGGTAGCTACACTGAAATATTACAAGGACCTAATGAAAGTTATGCTGATTTTTTAGCTAGATTGGAAACTGCTATTTCCCGTATTGTAGTCGGAGAAGAAGCCAAAAAACAGCTAGAGAAATTACTTGCTTATGAGAATGCAAATCAGGAATGTCAAAGAGCTCCAATTCATGAGACTGGGACTATTATTGATTATTTGAAGGCTTGTCGCAATCTAGGGTCAGAAACTCAAAAGATGCAACTGCTAGCTGAGACGATGGCTACTGCCTTTAGAAAGGGAAAAATGAAGGATGCTTTACATGTGCAGATAAAAACCATTTAAGAAGGCTAATAAAAAACCTCCAAGAATCTGCCCTCGCTGCCGTAGAGGAATGCATTGGGCCAAAGATTGTAAACCTAAATTTGATATTGAAGGAAAACCTATTCCAGAAAACTCCAAGCAGGGGAGCCCCCAGGTCCCCTTCAACAAAAACCAGGGGCAAATTCTCTCTCTTCCCTCAAACCCTCAGCATCCGGCAGTGGCAGTGCCGCTAGTATATACCAGCCCTAAATGATCTTTCCCTTTACCTTCAAGCAGTCCCTTCTAGAATACCTACCAGACTTTTGGGGCCCTGCCCCCACAAACCATTGGTCTTTTACTCATGCAATCTAATTTGACTTCTAAAGAAACTGCTGTTTACCCTGAAGTAATTAATTCAGATTATAAAGGAAAAATTCAAATCATGATGTCATCTCAGATTCTATGGCAATTCAGAAAGGGGGACAGAATCGCTCAATTACTTCTTTTGCCTTACATTTCTATTAACTCCTCTAATGATGTACGGACAGGCAGATTCAGCAGTACAGATCAAAAACAATCCTTATGGACATCATTGGTATCTGAATATGCCTGACCAAATATAAATATCAAAATTAATGGTAAAAGATTTTCTGGTTTCCTCGACACTGGATCTAATATTACTATTATTTCCAAACACTTATGGCCCCAATCCTGGCCTATACAAAAAATCTCTTGCCAAATTGCAGAAATTTCTCAAACCAAAGTACAAGAAATTTATCCAAATGTTCAAATCTACCCATATGAAGGACCACAAGGGCAGCCTGCAACATTATAAGTGACAGATGCACCCGTAATTTAATAGGAAAGGACTTACTTACGCAATGGCAAACTCAGATATACATTCCACATTCTTCCTAGGGGCCACTGCTCACCACAAAGCAATTATTAAAATAACTTGAAAGAATGACCAGCCTATTTAGACAGAGCAATGGCCCCTTATGAAAGAAAAATAACAGGCTACTAAAGAACTTACAGACACACAATTAGAATTAAAACATATTGAGGAATCTTTCTCTCCTTGGAACTCTCCTATTTTTGTTATAAAAAAGAAATCTAACAAATGGCATCTCTTAACAGACCTTAGAAAAGTTAATGCATCTATGAAACCTATGGGTGATTACAACCAGGGATCCCATCGCCTACTGCTGTTCCTCAAAATCGGCGCATTATTATTACTGATTTACAACGTGGCTTTTTAAATATACCTTTACACCCTTTAGCTGTGAAATTAAAAGACGCTTACTCCTTGGAAGGAAAGTTATGACCAACCTAGATAGCATATTCAAAAGCAGAGACATTACTTTGCCAACAAAGGTCTGTCTAGCCAAGGCTATGGTTTTTCCAGTGGTCATGTATGGATGTGAGAGTTGGACTGTGAAGAAAGCTGAATGCCGAAGAATTGATGCTTTTGAACTGTGGTGTTGGAGAAGACTCTTGAGAGTCCCTTGGACTGCAAGGAGATCCAACCAGTCCATTCTAAAGATCAGTCCTGCGTGTTCATTGGAAGGACTGATGCTAAAGCTGAAACTCCAATACTTTGGCCACCTCATGCGATGAGTTGACTCATTGGAAAAGACCCTGATGCTGGGAGGGATTGGGGGCAGGAGGAGAAGGGGACGACAGAGGATGAGATGGCTGGATGGCATCACAGACTCGATGGACGTGAGTCTGAGTAAACTCCAGGAGTTGGTGATGGACAGGGAGGCCTGGCGTGCTGCGATTCATGGGGTCGCAAAGAGTCAGACATGACTGAGCGACTGAACTGAACTGAACACCCTTTAGACCGGGAGAGATTCACTCTCTCTCTTCCTTTTCCTAATCATATCAGGCCTTATAAAAGATTTCAATAGACTATATTACCTCAAGGTATGCTTAACAGTCCTACTATTTGTCAAAATTTTGTAGCCAAGGCTTTACATCCAATGTGATAGCAATTTCCTCATGCATATATCATTAATAATATACTGTAACTACAAATAGGAGAAATGATATTTTTGACACTGAATGGCCATGATATTCTTTATTATTTTTTTTTTTATTAGTGAAGTCGCTCAGTAAGTGTCCGACTCTTTGTGACCCCTTGGACTGCAGCCTACCAGGCTCCTCCATCCATGGGATTTTCCAGGCAAGAGTACTGGAGTGGGTTGCCATTGCCTTCTCCACATGATATTCTTTAGACTCCAGAGAAAACTGATTAAAATAAAATCTTTTTTGAAATTGAAAAATGATTCTTCTTACACATGCAGTTAGGAAAAGGTTAACTTGTTAAAATACTTTTTTGGAGTGCCAATTCTGCCTGGGAAACAAAAACAGGTCTAAGAAAAAAACCTAAAGTTAACTCTTATCATGTCCTTGGGGTACACAGCCCACTCTGTCTGGGACTTCAGCCATAAACAAATTGGTGGAACTCAAAAAAAAAAAAAAAAAAAGATATTTTAAATTTCAAACGGAAAATGATGCCTGTCTATCTAGATTTATCTATGTCTAAATGTCTGTCTTTGTTTTTGAATAATATGAAATTAATGAGCTCTATTTAAATTCAGGTTCACATGAACTGAAAAAATTCAATATTAAATGTTTATTTAAATATAATTTAAATGTAATTGTTTACTAATCTAATTAAGACATGTCTTAAGTCAACAACATTATGTAATACTTTTTTATTATGCCTAGGTTTAAGGTAAACTAAATTTGTCAACAAAAGGGTAAATTTTTATATATATATATAAATATATAAATGATATGAAAACTTTTAGATAAACTCTATTAAAAATAATTACATTTTAAATAAAATAATCTATTATTATAATCTAAAATAATCTCTTAGGATTGGGGTAACTTAAATCTCTAGAATTGTACTAAACTAAATAATAAAAGTTTATTAAATAGCTAGGTCATTTCCAAATAAAATAAGATTTTAAAACATTAATTACTGAACATTAACTTCCTTTTATAGAAAGTTTTTTCTTACAGAGATTTTAGACTATTAATAAATATATAATATATACTTATATATAAATATGTATTTATTAAAATAAATATATATAATAAATATATTCACCAATCTATAAAATGCTAATATACAAGACACTTCATGGTTGCTAAAGAAAAATAAGATGTATATTTTTAATAAAAAGGTATAAAGTATAACAAATTAAATGATAAATACAAAAATATAAGAAAGGTTTATAACAAATGAAAGAGAATTTTATGGCAAGTGGATATAACTCATTGTCCTGAACTTCCTTCCTCTTCCTTCTTACATGTCTCAATCGATACAAATTCTTCTTTTATAGGGGCCACACCTCTCCGAGGTGAAACTACACGACATGTTATAACCCACCTGTTAGCTTACTTTGCCATAATGAGAACACCTAATTCTATAAAAACAGACAATGGCCCTGCCTATATTTCTGAGCAGTTCAAACAATTTTTACATTCATTCTCTATTAAACAGATTACAGACATTCCTTATAATCCACAAACACAAGACATAATTAAACAAACACATTACACATTGAAACTACAAATAAAAAATTAAATAAGGGGGAATACACAGAAACACATTTACCTTCCTTATCCAGAGCAGACGTTACTAGATTCCAACGCAATATATTTTTTAAGCCTATAACTATTGTTCACATAGCTTTATTTGTTTTAAAATTTTTTAAACTTACTGCAAGGAGATATTTTGACAAAAGCAGAAAAACATTTCAAGACACTGAAGGACACCTCCCTTCCTCTGCCCATTTGGTATCAAGGCGGGTTAACTGATCAATGGAAATCTAGGAGACTATTCTTACAGGGAAAGGGGTATGCTTGCATTTCTCCAGATGGATCCAACGAACTCACGTGGCTTCCTCTTCCGAAGATTCGACCTAAGGGAGCCCCCAGCATTCAAACTAGAGACGAAACAACAAAAACCCCAAGAGGAAGAAATTCCAGTACAAGCCATGGCAGCTTTAAAAATTTCCAAAAAAACGCCGCACTCGACATCATCGACCTCATGATCTCCCTACTTGGGGACAGATAAAAACCCTTACTAATCGAGCTGAAAATCTGATTTCTCGACAGGCAATGCCTCGGAATCCTGGAAATATTTTTGTCGCTATGCTTGCTTTGCTTGCTTTTGCTTCCCCCGCGCAGGCTGACTTGATTGATCACACTTACTGGGCTTACATACCTACCCCACCCTTTTATTGTAGGTTATAGAATGGACAGATATAGGCCCAATCGTATCCACTAATGACTCAACACGTATGCCCCCTCCTTGGAGCTTGGAGGGGCCCTCTCATCCTGAGGAAGAAGGCAGGCTCATTAACATTTCTCTAGGCTATGAAATCCTTCCTTTACACATGGGCCCAACAAAATTATGTATTAATGTTAGTCGACAAACATGGGCTTTTGTCCTGCCTCTAAGAAGGAACTTCCACACATTGCTTGGATTATTTACTGCCCTTTCTTTGTCTGTGAACTGTGTTTATACTACTGAAACTTTAGGGAAAGAATTAGGGAAAGAACAAAGAACACTATGCAAAGGGTTTACTAATGAGAACTTTAAATATACTCCTGTTTGTTGGGACAAATGTCAGGCCAAATCAGGAAAATTAATGTTTGTGGCTAATCATACAATTGTCTACTGGGGACCCCATGGTATGTGGTTATCTAACTGCTCAGATGATATTAACAGCACTGTGTATGATTATGCTCCTCAGATAGCATAGAGGGTTACTACCACTACAGTGGAGCATTACCATGACAGAGGACTTCTTGGGTGGCTTGACGGTGCAATGGCCCCCTGTCATCTTCCAATTGTCCTCGATAAACAGATTGGGCCTGAACAATGGGACATCTAGAAACTTGCTGCAAGCACCGAAGAACTTGGGACTTGGACTGGACATTTCACAGGGACCAATCGTAGTCATAGTAATTATTTCTTTCGCTATAATCTATCATATTTTATACAAGCCTATGTTCCACTTCCTTTTGTTCTAGCTATAGGAAGTTAACAATTCAATAAGACTTTACGTTCTGTAACTTGTATAAATTGCAAATTATATACTTAACTCTTCTGTTTCCTTAAGAAATGAATCCCTTTTGATTCTTTGATCTCGACGTAGTCTTTGGTTACCAATAAATCTCCAGCAGCCCTGGGAAGAAGGCCCCATGGCTGGACTTGCTTGCCGGTTACTTACTAAACTGCTCCAGCGATCTAAACGATTTATCGGATGGCTGATTCTTGGCATTTGGGGATTAATAGCTATTTGCCCCACTGCTGCCGTCACTGGCGTTGCTTTACAAACCTCAATTCAGACACAAAATTTGATCCAAAATTCGACTCAAGATGCTCATACTATGTGGGCCACTCAGGCTCAGATAGAGGAGGACATTCAAGATGAAATACAGGGACTAAAAACAGCCATCAGATGGGTTGGAGATCAATTAATAGATGTACAAAAACAGGTGATGCTAAAATGGGACTGGAATTCTACTCAATTTTGTGTTACTCCTGTTCAATAATAGTGCCTACAACTGGGAACAAATCAAATTTCATTTACAAAACATACATGATAATGCCTCTCTGAATGTACAATTATTACAAAAGGAAATCTTTGAAACCTTTTCTAAACATCTGCCCTCTTCCACTAATTTGGAAACTTTAGCTGAACAACTAGCTGATCAATTATCTGGGCTAGACCCACACGGATGGTTTCAAAACATTACTCACCAGCATCAGGTCTGGAACTGTAATTTTGGTGATTGTCTTGACAATTATATTTGTCGTTTACCGTTGCCTTCATGCAAAAATTGTTAAAACAAAACAAACTCAAATGGTCAGAACCCTTTTTACAAATATTATACATAAATAAGGGGGAATTGTCAGGGAATGTTTAACAGGAGGATTCCTATGTGCTGTTTCTCATAAATTCTCTGTTCCTTATCAGTTCCTATTCCAAGAATGAGTAGAGCTGCACGCAGCTCCCAGGACTGAGATCATGAGAAACAGTATCTACTTGGATTCCTTTCAGTAACTCCCTTCAATGACTCTTTTCAGCGTCAGTGACCTTGTATGTATTAGACTATCCATATTGTGGCTATTGATAAAATTTCATCCTGTGTAATAGCTGAGTAATCATCTTACTGAAGATATATAAGCCTGCATTTCTGCTAATAAAATACCTTTGCTCCATCAGAGCTTGGGTCCCTGTGTCTTTCTCTCTCTCTTCCACTTTCTTATTGTTGACTCCAGACCGCCAGGTTCATTAAAGGACCCCAACAATTTCACTGCCACCTGGTTGCCACTGTTTCTGATGAAAAAAAAATCAGCTGTTAATCTTACTGGGGACAGCCCTTCCACAGGACTGTTTTCTTTCTCGCTGCTTTCAAGATCTCCTCTTTGTCTTTCAACAACTGTTGTGACATGTTTTGTGTGGCTGAGTTTATCTTGCTTGGAGTTCACTGAGCTTCTTAATACGTAGATTTACATCTTTCATTAAATCTGAGATGTTTTCAGCCATTATTTCTTCAAATAATCTTTTATTCTGGGACTCTCATATGCATATGTTGTTACAATCGATGGTGGTTCAATTTTCTTCCTTCTTTCTCCTTTCTGCTCCTCAGACAGAATAACTTCAATTGCTGTAACACTTTACTGACCAGGGGATTTTTGCTGAAATGAACACCTGTGGCCAGCGATTTGTCATATAAGTGCATACTGAAATGTCTCCGGTCAATAATGTTCAGGTAACAAAAAATAATTTAGTACTTCTCTGGTCAACGAGTTGTTAACTTCAAGTTCATGGATTCTTTCTTCTGCGGGCTCAAATCTGCCAGTGAACCCCTCCAGTGAGCTTTTCACTTCAGTTAGTGTACTTTTAAGCTCCAGAATCTCCATCTGATTTCTTTTTGGAATTTCTACCTTTTCTTAAAATTTTATGTATTTAATTTTTGGCTGGGCTGGGCCTTCATCGCTTGCTTGGGCTTTTCTCTAGTTGTGGCGAGCTGGGGCTCCTGTCCGCTGCGGGGCTCGGGCTACCCACGGCGAGCGGGGGCTCCTGTCCGCTGCGGGGCTCTTTGGCTGTGCCCGTCGCTGAGCACAGACTCTAGGCGCGTGGGTGGCAGCGGCTGCAGCACAGGGGCGCGGTGGTTTCGGCACACAGGCCCTGTGGTTGCGACCCGTGGGCTCCAGAGCGTGGCCTCAGTAGTTGCGGCACATGAACCAGGTTGCTCCCAGCACGTGGGATCTCCCCGGGTCAGGGACCAAACCCGTGTCCCCTGCACTGGCAGGTGGACTCTGATCCACAGGACCACCAGGGACGTCCCTGTCATTTCTACCTTTTCACTAAATCCCTACATGTTCTTACATTGTCCTCCTGATTTCCTTCAGTTTCCTGTCACGGTTTCTTTCAGCTGAGCGTATTTAACACAGTTCACTTAATGTCTGTGATTATTTTCATATCTGAGCCTCCTCAGGTATAGTTTCTGTCAAATGCCGTTTTTCCTGTGAACAAGCCCTATTTTCAGTTTCTTGATATGGTCTGTGATCTGTTGAGAACCGGAGGTTGAGCATTGTAACACGGCAGCTCTGGAAATCAGACCCTCCCCCTCCTCAGGATCTACATGTGTTGCCTGAGGGCTGCTGTTTTCCATTTCTGCGGTCACTTTCCCCAACTGGTTTTGCGAGACCTGTGTTCCTTGTGTGCAGCCACTGCATCTTCTGCCCCCCGTCTCAGGGGGTCAGTGTGTGACCTGGCGCAGAGTTCCGTAACAGCTGAGGTTCAGCAGCATCACCTTCCTTCAAGCACTCTCCTAGGTGTGGTGTCTGATAACATTCCTGAGCCGCAAAACAATTGATTCTGATAGCTTTTCCCCCAGCTTAATCGTTGTTTCCGTGGAGAGACTGCCCCTCACTCCATCACTTTCTGTCGTGCTCAGCTGCGTCTGACTCTTTGCAACCCTGTGGACTGCGGCCCTCCGGGTTCCTCTGTCCATAGGATTTTTTCAGGGAAGAATACTGGAGTGGGTTGTCATTTCCTACGCCCGGGGATCTTCCCAACCCAGGGATCGAACCTGCATCTCCTGTGGTTCCTGCACGGCAGGCAGATTCTTCACCTTCCGAGCCGTCAAAGTATTATTTTTGAAAACACTGGAAGTTCATAGGTTGTCACTATGCCATGTGAAAGCCCTTCCAAATTCAAATACCAGGGGTTCTGAGGAGCTGTCTCAGCGTGTGGCCCAGTTTAATGATATTGAAGTGACTATACGGTCTGTGAAAGGTGAATGTCTCCATTTCCTAAAGAGAGCCTGAGAAGGCTGGCCGGCCCTTCTTGCTTTTCCTGCCCAAAATAAACCAATAACCCTGGCAGATTTTCTACCTGAACACAGAACGTGAGAGTCTGTGTCTTGTTTAAATGAGCACGGGCCCTGAAAAGAACAAATTTACCACAACTCTCAGGCTATAGTAGAAACAGGATTTTAATATAAGATTCAAGTCTAGCATCTGCTATTTACAACAAATAAATATTGCCCCTCCCCAACTGGTAAACATTTTTTTTTCACTGTTTATACAAATATTCAGTCCCCCTCCCCTCCCCCCCAACCCCTCCTTTTCCCACTAACCCCCGTCTCGCGTGGTCTCGCTAAGCCCAGGATGCGGCAGTGAACAGCGCTTGCAGGGTCAGGAGATCCGACATCGGTGGGACTCAGCCGAGACCATCCTCACCCACCAGTTAGAGTCTGGGCCGTGAAGGCGGTCTCTCTCTCTTTCTCCTCTCTCCCGGCGGAGGGCTGGAGTGGGCAGTGGGTGAGACTCCCCTCGCCTTTGGTTGCCCTGATGATGGAATCTTTGGTGCAGCCTGAGACAAGGCCAGAGTGGTGGGAGGAGAGAACTGCAGTGGTGAGACCCGGTGGAGCAGTGGGTGCCCTGGGGGTGCCCACGGGCACGGGTGGCAGTGGTCCACACCTGGGAGGGTGTGCGGGCGGTGTGTGGGGGGGCCGGGCCCGGCGGCAGGCAGGGCTCTGTGCCCACTGGCCGCGCTCCTTGGCAAAGGTTCAGCTAGTCTTCCGGTTCCAGACAGCAGAAGGCACCTAAGGCAGCAGGTGGTCCACGGGAGGCCAGGTCAGCCTGTCGGCAGAGGCGTCAATCCCGGCCGCGGGGGAGGTCTGCGGTGAGACTGGAGTCTGGGGGTGGCCTGGGCTGGGCGGGTCGGGCAGAGGTGTCCGCCTGGCCTGGCTCACCAAAGTCTGTAAGTGCTGAGTCGCCTGGCTAGACAGACCCTGGAAAGGGCGGCTCTGTGGCTGGCAGCTAAGGACCGGTTAGAAGATGCCCTTGGCAATCTTGAGTCCCTTCTGCTTCATGCGGGGGAGGGTCGAGCTGGCTCCATGTCTGACCTTTGTCCCCTTGGTGAAGGTCCGTTTCTTTAGGACAAAGTCATAGTTGGCGGTAGAGTTCATGGCGTAGAACACGTTGGCGTTGTCAGGGATCTTCAGCTCTGGTCAGGAAGGGGCAGAGGGTCAGCTGGGCTTACGGGAACCCCACAGCACACCGCACCACTTGAGAGCCCCAGTCAGGGGCTCTGATTACCCCTGCCCGAGGGCAGGCCTGATCCAAGACACGAGGCGCCCAGTACAACTCCAGGGCCACCCAGGACCCCTCGTAGTGACACCTGCCTGGGACGCTTTACTGAGGCACCAATGGAAACCAACGACTCTTGTTTAAAAACAGGCTCTGACTCTAGAAAGCCCCACCTCGGCCTGCAGTTGGCAAAGGGTTGCCCTGTCCTGTCCCCTGCTGCCTCCAATGAACAGGATTCTCCAGGTGGAGTAAGTTTTCCAGAACCCAGACCACCTCCCCTGAAACCCACCCAACTTAGGACAAGGGCTCTGGGTTTCTGTGAAGGGCAGGGTTTGCCTCTGGCCCAGCGCAGCGTTTCAGGGAGGCCTCCACGCCCCCTGGGTGCCAGGATCTCAGCAGGCAGCTGCTCTTGGCTCTGCTTCCCACCCTCTCCTCTGCCTTAAGCCGGCTATTCCCCACAGCTGGGCTGGAATGTGTGTTCCGGGCTCCATGGTGTGGCTCTTACTCTGGTCCTTAACCTGGCTAGGCCTCAGTCTTCCTTTTCTGTAAGATGGGCGAGTCCCACCCACCCTGTTCACCTCACCTAAAATGGTGCAAGAAGGTGAGAGAGGATTTAGAAAATAACTTCCAGGGACTGTGGCTGAGATGGTAAAGAATCCACCTGCAACGCAGGAGACCCAGATCCCTCGGTCAGGAAGATCCCCTGGAGAAGGGAAAGGCTACCCACTCCAGCATTCTTGCCTGGAGAATTCCACGGACAGAGGAGCCTGGCGGGCTACGGTCCACAGGGTCGCAAAGGGTCAGACACGACTGAACGACTACTAATGCTTTCTAGGGACTGTAGGGGTCACTGCTAACTGGGTAATGGCTGTGCGTGGGCGATCAGCTCATGGGAAAGATGGGAAGAGTGACGGCATTTGCAGCTCTGGTGTGTTGATTGTACACGTGCATGTGTGAGCATACAATCCACATACACGTGGATTAGCTCACCACCTATCATATCTCCTATCTTATCTCGGGATGGGAAAACAGCCACAAAGGACTCTAGTCAGTTGCCTGAGGTCTCCAAGCCGACGCTGCCTGGCTCCAAGTCTGTGCTTGTTCCCGATCTTTCCCCGTTTCCCCTTTCTAGAATACCAAGCTGTTTCCCTGTAGTCTCTGTGTTCAGTATCTGCTACGAATTCTAACTTGTGTTCTCTCTAAATTCCCCAAAATTCCAACTTCCAAGGTGATGGGATTGGAAGGTGGGGCCTTTGGGAGGCCATGAGGTCATGAGGGTGGAGCCCCATGAAGGGGATGTTTGCTCTTATAAAAGGGATCCCAGAGAGCTCCCTACCCCCTTCCACTGTGTGGGGACACCAGGAACCCAGAAGAGGGCCTTCACCAGAACCTGACCACGCTGGCACCCTGACCCGGGCCTCAGAAGCCACCACGGTGGTATAGTTACAGTGGCCAGGACAGGCTCACACAAGGTCACGTGTGCATGGACTTTCAGAGTCGAGGCTCTGGTCCTGGCCAGCACGGTTCTCTCTGAAGGACACACTTTCCATCTCAGCCAGAAAGTGCCTCTTCGGACAGCCTGTGGGCTCAGCCATGTGGCTGCCTGCCCCAGGAGAAAAGCCTTTTCTCTCCCTTCCTCAACAATGCCAGTGCTGATCGGGGTCTCCCACTGACTGTACATGACCAGGGAAGGGCATGAGACAGGGCTCAGTGGCCAGCAGGGGCCATAGGGAGACGCTGGGCAGGTCAGTGTCTGGACAAAACCCACTTTGACTCCGGTGGGACCTTCTGGGGTGGCAGGCCTGGGGCATGGTGACCCCCCTACTTCCCCCCCGCTCCAACGCCCGCCCAGCCAGCCCTGACTTACTTCGATCATCCGAAATAACCTGCACCAGCTCGTAGTCTTCGGGCTCGTCCTCATCCAGGTTGTGTTTGTCCATGGCCTTGCGGATTACAGCCGGAGCCTTGTCTTGGCTGGTCACCTGGACAGAGCAGGGGCCGGGCCGTCAGGGCAGGGGTCTGGGCTGGGCCCTCAGAGCTGTCGCAGCGCAGTGGGCACGGCTCACAGCCTCTGGCCGGGTGCTGGGTCCGTGAGGGTCACACCAGCCTCTCCTGCTCCCCTGGGAAAGCTTCCGTGCAATGACGAGGGGTCTTTCCCAATCGCTCTTGCCCCCCATTTCCTGCAAGCCTGCCCCCTCCTGCCACACCACCTAGAAACTGCCTGCCCCTGGGGGGCTGCTCCCCTCAACCCCACCCACCCAGGTCAATGGATCCATGTGGTCTGGGTACAGACAGCATCTGGTCCCGCCCTGGAGGGGAGAGGAGGAGCTGGCTGGATGCCCGGTGGCCGCCTCCATGCCAGGCCTGCGTGGCCTACAGGCTGTAATGGAGCACAGCGTGGACCCCTGCTGCTTTGATCCCGAGGGCCAGATCATAGGCAGGCCTTGGACACAGGTCACAGGTGACGGTGTTATAAAGGGGCACCTGACCCGGTGGGGATGGGTAGGAGGGTTGTGGTGGTGGGGGGGGTGTGCAAATGGCTCATCAGCAGCCTGAGTTCTGGAGAATGAGAAGAGTCCCCCCAGTGATTGCCCCCCAGCACACACAGAGTTTGTGGGCGACTCCCGCTGGCTAGATGTCAGAACTTCAAATTATATCCGGTGTCTGAGACCGCCAGCCACCAGCCTGGTGCAGCCCCAGCAGCCTCCTAACCGGCCTCCCTGCCCATCCCCCAGGGAGATGGGGGGGTCCCTGGTGGTCCTCCTCTGCTCCAGCTTACAGGGGCTCCCACCTCCCTCCCCCCAGGTCCAGGCCCCTGACACTCCCCTGACCCCCGGACTTGTCCCCCGACACCAGTTCCTTCACCCAGGGCCTCCTGCTGGTTCCCCCAAGCCCCAGGCACAAGCGCCTCCCCAACTCAGACCCTTTATCAGGGAGGCCCTGCCCCGCGGCTGCTGAAACCCCTGGTCCACCGCCCCCAGCACCACTCAGCATCGGTCATCAGCACTGGCCTCTTCAGTCCTGCATCTGGTTGGCCCTCCGTCCTCCCCACCCTACTGGGAGGTCAGCTCCAGAAGGGGGCAGGGATGACCACTGGGGTCAGTACGGGTGTGCGCGCCCGGGGCGGCCCCCGGCTCACCAGCCCACTGGGAGGCCAGCTCCAGGAGGGGGCAGGGATGACCACGGCGGTCAGTACGGGTCTGCGCGCCTGGGGCGGCCCCTGGCTCACCAGCCCACTGGGAGGCCGGCTCCAGGAGGGGGCAGGGATGGCCACGGCGGTCAGTACGGGTGTGCGCGCCCGGGGCGGCCCCCGGCTCACCAGCCCACTGGGAGGCCAGCTCCAGGAGGGGGCAGGGATGGCCACGGCGGTCAGTACGGGTCTGTGCGCCCGGGGCGGCCCCCTGGCTTACCAGGATGCTCTTGTACATATTGCCGTTGTCCACGTCCAGGCTCACCCGGATGATGCAGGAGTCGCCGACCTGCTGGTTGTAGAGGGGCAGCGAGGAGCCATAGCTGCAGACCCCGGACACGGAGCGCTTGTGGGTGCGCGTGCTGGCCACGGGCGTGGTGGAGGCCGAGGAGGAGGACGTGCTGCTGGAGGCCGAGCTGATGCCGGAGGTCTCCGGGGACGACTGGGAGGCTGACTCCCAGAACTGTGGGCAACGGCACGGTCAGCAGGTGCCCCGGGCCAGCGTCCAGCACGGGAGGGGCTTCTAGCATGGAGCGGGGGACCTTGGCCCAGGGAACCAAGGGCTGGGAAGGGCTGTTGGGGAAGTGGAGGGGGCGGTGGTCACCTTCTTCTCCTGGCCGTCGGGGGACTCTGGGACGAAGCTCATGTTGATCTCCTCCACGTCGGAGCTAGAGGAGCCGGCCGAGTGGACGCTGAGTGCGTCAGCAATGTCTCCGCTGCTGAGGTAGGGGCCGTACCTGAGTTGGTCACAGGACTTGGAGTGGCAGCTGCCGCTGGTACTGAGCTCTGCGCTGGGGGCCTGGCGGCTGCACAGAACGGCTAGCTTACTGTCCTGTCCCCTAGCCTCTGTGCCGGGTGCTCAGGCAATTACCCCATGGGCTCCAGCCTCCAACAGATCATTTAGCATCAACCCACTTCACAGACGCAAAAACTGAGGCTGAGAGAAGTGAGGCAGATGGCCCATCCCAGGGCTGTAAGTGGAGAAGCTGCGATCCCAGTGTCTGGATCTCCCCTTGAAGCTTCCCTCACCCCGAGGGAGCCTTCCCCCACCACCTGGGCACTCACTCGCTCCAGCGCTTGACGATGGCCGTGTTCTTCTTGACCTTGAGGGTGTTGCTGGCCGACTCGGAGGGGGGCTCCAGCTCGCACGACAATGTGTAGCTTCAGGACAGAGCAGGGCCATGAGCCTACCAGAAGCCACACTCGGGGCTCTGACCCTGAGCCTGTCCACCAGACGGAGTCCAGCGCCCCAGCCGTCACCAGTGGCAGAGCCCGAGGCTGACCAGGACCCCAGCCCACTGCCTCTCAGGGGTGCCTCCACACCCTGCGAGCCCCTGCCCGCACTCACCTCTCAGCCTCGCTGAGCCTCTCCATGGCCCGGAACCAGGCCCCGAAGTGCTCTTCGGGCGTGATGCTGTAATTGTTGCAGGCTGACTGGAGCAGCTTGATCTGGGCGATCACTTCGAATTCCTGAGGGCCAGAGGGGAGGATGGGATGCTGACGGCTGGGGCGGGGTGGGGTGGGGTGGGGTGGGGGGCCGGGCCTGGGACAGCCTCTGGGTCCCCTCTTCCCACCTTGTCCTCAGAGCCGGGGTTAAACAGCAACCTCCCTCCCCGAAGCTGTTCTTGACTCGACTTCCTGTCCCACCCTCCGGTGGGAGAAGCTCCCCCACCGTTTCTGTATCCAACTCTCCTCCCAAATGTAACAGGAAGGCAGACAGTGGAGCCAGGTTTCTAATCAGGTGGCACTCTGACCTCCCTTCCCCCGCAACACCTGCCCCTTTCCCGTGATGTTGCGGCCGCTCACCTTCCTCCTCTTCTCTCGAAGTTGATCAGTCTCCCCTGCAAAGCAGACAGCCAGCTTCCATCAGAAAGGGTCTCCTTGCCCAGATCACCCCCTCGCTCCCGCTCAGGCTGCGCTACCCAGAACAAACACTAGGGGGCAGCGTAGCACACAGCTGGACCTGGGTGGGATCAGGGCGGTGGCCCGAGGCTCTGGGTCTGGGGACAGCTGGAGAGAATGAGGCCCTGGGCAGGAGGGCTCGGCTACCCTGTGCCCCACTTGAGGGCCCAGCCTCTCTCCACCCACAGCCACTGCCTGAGGGAGGGGCTGTAGCCTGCTCCCCTTGCAGCCCTGAGCCCCACCCACTGGCACCAAGCTCTGGTCACCCGTTGCTAATACAGGCAGGTGTCTCCTAGACACAGGGGCGGCGGCTCTCGTGAGACGAGGCACGCCCTCTGCTGAGAGTGCAGGGCCAGGGACCCCCAGCCAGCCCAGCCCAGCCCCTGGGCACACTCACATACAGATAGTCCTTCATGGCAGTGTCCAGCATCACCAGGTCCGTGAGGAATGTGCCCAGGTAGGGAACGGTGCCCTGGATGACACCCTGTGACACGGGGGCGGGGGGCCTGATGAGTGAGGCCCAAGGCCCCGCTCCCCCAGCCCCACCCAGGCCCCCGCCTGGGGCACCCTAGGCGCCATTAGCCATCTTCCCCCAGCCCCACCAGGGTCCACAGACCCCAAAGTGCCTCTAGTCGCCCTCAAGGCTGGTATTTGGCAAATCCCCTGGATCACACGGTCCCTGGCCCCTGACCCCCAACCCCACCACCAAACCCCACCGAGCCCAGCTCTTCCAGGTCCCTGTTCTGGCGGCCACAGTCCCTGGGACACCAGCTGGTCAGGACACCACCAGGGCCCGGAGCGGGTCTAGCTAACGGGCATGTCCAGCAACGCAGTCCCAGGAGCGGGGCTCAAGGGGCTTCCCCCGCCGCTCCCAGCCTCAAGCAAACTCACCGCCTCTTTCGGGCGCCTCTGGGCTCGCTTGGGGTTCATCTCCAGGGTGGCAAACTTGGAGGTCCCCTCCTGCAGGGCCAAGGACAGCGTCGGTGAGGCCTCCTGCCCCATTCCCCCTTCTCACGTCACCAGCAGACCGACCTCGGCCTTGGCCACTGGTGCAAATGCTCCAGCCACCCCAGCACACCCGACTTCTAGAACTGCACCCTGACCCAGCCCTCATGGGGGTGGGAACCTCCCTGAGCCTGTCTCCTCACCTGGAAAGAGGACTACAGCCCCCTGCGGGGTCTCCCAGGACTTGGGTCACACCTCCATCACCTGTGCTGCCCACCCCCATCTCCCTCATCTCGGAAGGACTCAAAGAGGAGAGCAGGAATTCTGCCACACACCCACCCCCCGCTGCCGCCCTCCAGGGACCAGGTCCTGGCTCAGAGCTCAGGCAGGCCTTGGCGAGAGGGACAGGGACTCGGGGCACCTGGCTCAGGCGGGGTGTCCACCGTGCCAAAGGCTCCACAGCCGCCTGGAGCCCCTCTGGACATCTGCTGCACAGAACTCTGCCCTCGCCCGCTCCAGAGGGGTCTCCTGGGTGCCACCTCTGACAGGGGGAGCTGGGGCTGCCGCTCTGCTTCCCCTTTGCTGTGGAAGCTTCTGTGGAGGGGCCCTGGTGAATGCGGAGACCCCCTGCACTTGTCCCCAGCCATCTGGAGTATTTGTCATGGCCGAGAGAGGCCCCATGATGAGAATCCAAAAAGTGTCCCCGGGATGCACTGGCAGGGTCTGCCCTGGGCAGCGTGAGGCCCCAGGCAGCTGCACGCTCCCAGCCCCTAGGCCCACCTCCCGGGCCAGCTCACTGGGACCCTGGGCTGGGAGCCCCTGCAGTAGGGTCCCTGGGTGGGCAGAGGGCTCGGCCCTCCAGGGACAGGGTAGACAGAGGAGCGGCAGAGCCTGGCTTCCTGGGGACAGGCTGGGCTGGGTAGGGAAGAAACCCGCAGCCTGGATCCCAACTACCCCTGGAGGGGGCAGCTGAGTGCCTGGGGGTGGGGGGAACCAGCACGGACCCAGGGGACTCTGATCTCGCCCCTCACCCCCCAGAGCTCTGCAGCAGCCCTGCCCCACCCCCTCCCTGTACCAGGGCCTCCTGTCCCCAAAGTGCCCCCGTCCCGCCACCGGCCCGTGGACCAAACAGATCCCAGGAGGAGTTTTCCCAGAAATTTCCAATGGGAATGTCAGCCCCCCCACCCCAGCCCATGCCCCCTCCTCTACCTTGATGAGCAGCTCTCTGCTTAGGGAGTAGTTGTTCTCGTCCGAGAAAATCTCCGACAGCTTCTGAAAGACGCGGAGGCTGTCCCTGGAGGAGAGAAAGTGGGGAATGGTGTGTGTGTTGGGGGTGGCGCGGGGGCAAAATATTTAAGGACCCAGAGATTCCCTCTGCCTGCAATGGTTTTCAAACAGGGTTCCACTGGGCGCTAAGGGCTCCTTGGCCTGGGGAGGGGCTCTTGTGGCTCACCCGGGCCCCCCATGGCCGTTAGACCATGGGGTGCTATGTTGATATTAAGTGGACAGAATTGTGTGGCTGTGAGGTAAACACAGAGAAACCTCCAGTGAGGCTCAATCCAGTACCCGGCAGAGAAGGAAACCGAGTCCAGAGGCAGAACCGCAGGCCTAAGGCCAGTGGGCCCTGGGGGACCCCGCCCACAGAGGCCGCACGTTCTGGCAAGTCCCAGGCTCACTGGGGGCCAGCCCCCAAACCCGCCGGAGGGCCCTCGGAGCCCCTGTGGGGAGAGGGCTGCCCACCTGGAGACCTCTTCCCACGTCTTCTTCAGCCGGTGGATGGAGTTGCTCTGCAGGGCAGAGAGGATGGCGTAGAGGGAGGAGAAGTTCTTGAGGACCCGGCACTCCTGGAGGGCAAGGGGACAGGCCATGAGGGGGACCCAGCTTGCCTGCTCCAACTTTGGTCTCTCTCGGTGGGGAGCTCCCTCCCGGAAGAGACTGACGCCCTGGGAGGCGCTCCTGGGGCCCCGTGAGTAACGCACCCCCTCCAGGGGGAAGGTCTGAACTCAATCCTGGGCTGAAAAGGGGTGGGTCCCCGGGCCCTGGAGGGTGTACATACCCTGGCCACCTCGATCCAGTGCTCCACCACCCTGGCCCTGTGGCGGGCTGACACGCTCCGGTCCCCGAGGCAGGTGGTGATGACGCAGTTGGCCACGCTGTTGAACTGGGCGACGGTGGCACGCACGGTGGGGGCCAGGTGCTCCTTGCCCTTCTTGTCCCGCTGGGACCAGATGGAGCCCAGGCAGTGGTAGGGGACCACTTTCTTGAACAGCTCCTGGAGGCGGCAGGGGGAGGGTCACCCGGCTCTGCCGCACCCCAGGTACCCCCCCGCCCCAACCTCCCCAAGGTCCCTGGTCAGAGCTGGAGCTCAGGAAGCTGGGGAAGTGGTGCAGGGGGTGGGGGGAGCTGGCTTGCGGGGTGAAGTCTCAGGCTTTTGTTCCTTGCTCACTGTGGGCGCCCAGCACGTCAACGACCCAGGATGAAACTGGCAGGAGAGAACTAGCTGGGCCTTGCCACCAGCCCATCCTGACTTGCGGCACCAGAAGAGGCTCATGCCTGCCCAGACCAGCGGCATCTTAGCCCCAGGCCACGGTTCAGGCCTGTCCGTGTGCAGACGCACCTTCACCTGGGCGCTGCAACCACAGCCTTTGTCTGCTGCCTGTCCTGGTGTCTAACACACATCAGGTGCCTAATAAATGCAGAAGCTCCTGAGGCCTGCTCAGCAGACCCGGGGCGGGGGGTGGTCCGTGGAGTTGGCGGCACCTCAGCGAGCCCTTCTCTCCCCTCCCAAGGGGGCCAGACCCCACCCAACTTCCGACTGTTCCACCCGATGTCATCCACAGTCAATGCATGCGGAGGGCAGGATCCCAGGTCCACAGCCTGGAGGGCCACCAAGGCCTTGGGGCGAGGAACCTGGCCCAGGTGACACTTATAACAGTGGCACTGGAACTTGGGGCTGGACACCTGCTCTGGGCTTCTCTCATGGCTCAGTCGGTAAAGAATCTGCCTGTAATGCAGGAGACCCGGGTTCAATTCCTGGGTGGGGAAGATCCCGTGGAGGAGAAAATGGCAACCCACTCTAGTATTCTTGCCTGGAAAAATCCCATGGACAGAGGAGCCTGGTGGGCTACAGTCCATGGGGTCACAAGAGTCGGGCACGAGTTAGCGACTAAACCACTACCAGCTGCTCTGGACAGGGCCCAGAGGGTCTGGGTGGCAGAGGCCAGAGGGAAAGGGTGCCCATGCCCACCCTTGCTGAGACGGGTTGCCTACCGCATCCATGAGCGTGAACTGCTCTGCCACAAGGTCAGGAGGGAATGCCAGGAGGTGGGGCTTCTCCTCCCCCAGCCCATTCTCTGTAGCCACGGGCAAAGGCCAGGGGGGGTCTGGGGCTGCAGGCGGCTCGAGCTCTAGGGTTTGCGAGAGAGCCGGCTCGAGCTCTGGAGGCAGCGTCGGAGCTGGCATCAGGGCTGGCTCTGGGGCCAGTGCCGGAGCGGGCTCGAGGTCTGGGCCTAGTGTGGGCTCTGGCTCGGCAGCTGGTTTCAGAGCTGGAACTGGAGCTGGGGACAGAGCTGCGAGAGGAGAAAAGGTCAGTGACACGCCTGCCCTTCCAAGACAGAAAGCATGCCTCTGCCTTCCAGAGAAGCCTTGGCCCCAAACCCCACAATAGAACATCATCCCTGATGGAGGTGCCCACGCAGGCACTCCGAGGCCAGTCTCTGCTCCCACCCCAGCAGCTGCCATGGGGGCTCCCCCGAGTCCAGCGCCTACCCCACTCTCCTCACCCTCTGGCTCTGCCATGGGGGCGCCCCCTCTGAGTCCAGCGCCCACCCCGCCCTCCTCACCCTCCGGCTCTGCCTCGCTGAGGTCCGCGTGCTCCAGCTGGGCCAGGAGGAGGTGGGCCCGGCGCTCCAGGTCGGAGCCGGGCATGTTGAGCTGCACGTAGGCCACCAGCTGCCTGAGGCAGGGGAAGTCGGGGGGCTGACAGAAGTCCTCCGAGTACTGGTCCAGCCAGGTGCCCAGGATGGAGGAGATGGCACTGGGGGTGGGCGGGCGGGCAGCAGAGTCAGGGCCTGGCCTTTCCTTCCTCTCGACCCTCCCCTGGCACCCCCTGGGGGCCGGGCTTCTGGGCTCGCCCCGCCCATCTGGATGCCAAGGCCTGGTCAGCAGGGGGGGCGGGCAGTCTCAGCTGGAGGGAGCCCTCGGTCCACAGTGACCACCTCTCCCTTCCTGGGGAGCCTGACTCACTCTTGTCCACCCCCCAGCCCCACTCTGGGCCCCCCACCCCACTCTTGGCCCCCCCACCCCCACTCTGACCTCCCCCCCAACCAAAGGGAATGCAGGAGGGCAGGCAGGGCCGCGCCTCCTCTGTTCATTGGTTTGCTCTGGCTGCGCTGCACACAGTAGGCGCTGCATAAACATGGGAGGGAGGAGGGGACAAGCAGAGCCCCCTGCCCGGCCATCATGAGCCTCCTACACCTGAACTTGGTCTCAGGACCCAGCTCTGAGCCCCCTGCCTCCCCCCTGCTCCCTGGACCTGGGACCCCAGCCACTGCCCTCTGATCCCTTTCGTCCTGCAGAAGCGCCCAGACCTCGGCCCTCCAGCAGGAATCACAAGATGTAGAGGAGCCAGGGTTCTGCCCAGGCCTCCCCAGCCTCAGCCCCCGCCGGACCCCACCCTGTAGACGGGAGACCCTCCCACCAGACCCGAGGTACACTCACTTTTTGAGTTGGTCCTGGGGTCCGCCGTCCTCGCTGGAGTAGGGAAGGATGCACCCATATCTAGAGGAGGCCGTGAGGACGTCACATCTACCGTACCTGCTATGACGTCCAGCGTTACCGGCTGACCCCCCGACTCGCACGGAAGCCCGGGAGGGCAGGATTCCTATCTGCTCCCTTCCCTGAATTAAGCCAAAAGCCCAGAAAAGTGCCTGCACACAGTAGGTGCTGGATACAGATTTGCTGAATGAATGAACCCCAAGCAGCACCTTACAGACACCTGAGTGGCCTGGGGCCTTCTGCCAGCCCCCAGTGATCCCTGCTCTGGCTAATCCCAGGAGGGGACCCCAAAATAGGCTCCTGAACTTCCTTTACAGATGGGAAGATGACTCTGCCCAAAGGCTGGAGGCAGAGAGCTTCTTCATGGGGGGAAAGAGTGAAAGCGTTAGTCACTCAGTCGTGTCTGACTCTCTGAAACCCCATGGACTATAGCTCGCCAGGCTCCTCTGTCCACGGGGTTCTCCAGGCAAGAATACTGGAGTAGGTAGCCATTGCCTTTTCCAGGGGATCTTCCTGACCCAGGGATTGAACTGGATCTCCCACATTGCAGGCAGATTCTCTACTGTCTGAGCCACCAGGGAAGCCCCTTCACGGTGGAGGAACACCTTAATTAAAACCACGCCAACCCTCGGCAGCCCTTTCCACGGGACCGGGTGTGAGGCTGCTGTCCTGCCAACGCTGTGAGGTCCGGCCTCCTGCAGCCTGTTTTCACAGGAGCAGACTGAGGCTCAGAGAGGCAAAGCGACATTCCCAAGACACACAGCCAGCGGGTGGGCAGGGAGGGGCGGGGCGCTCACCTCTTGAACAGCAGGTCCAGGACCTGCTGGGTGGTGGTGAAGGCTCGGTAGGTGCACAGGAAGATGGTGACGTAGGAGAGGTCGCTGCCCTGGAAGGCGGGCACCAGGTGCTCCACCAGCTTCTCCAGCGTGCCCGCCTTCACAGTCCGCACCTTGCAGGTCTCGTACAGGTTCAGGGCCGACTCGTTTTCATACTGCGGAGAGACAAAGGAGAATGGATGGTCAGCTGCAGCACTGTGGCCCGAGGGGTGGGCGGTGGATGGGGTGCTGGAGCTCAGAGGAAGTCCCAAGTGCTCGGTGACCTCTGGCTGGAGACGGGAACGTGAGTGCCCTGAATGGAATGAGGGTCTCAGCTCGGACTGGAGGTGGGGATGATGAAAAACAACTCTTTGAGGTCATTTTATTAGCTGAGTAGTGGTCGTAGCTCGTCAACATGAGGAGTATCATCCCCATGAGCTCTGGCAAAACAGACCCATTCTAGAGGTGAGAAAACAGAGGCTCATGCCCCGGGTACCGGGAACAGTATGTGTGGACACAGAGGCTGTCGGGGCAGCACTGGGGAAACGGCCGCAGAAAGGAATTCGGCCCAGGTCCCGGGCAGTGAAAGCCTGAGTCACGGTGGCAATCGGCCTCCTTTCTGAAAGGTTGTGCATCCGTCAGGCCCCTGCTCCGACCTGGAGGGGTTGTGGGGCTGGGCTCCATCACAGTGACTGTAGAGAACCATATATAGTAGCCTGAGCCCTTCGGGTTTTTTTTTTTTTAAAGTCCTAGTAAGTCAAATGATGTAAGGTTGGAGACGTGTGGAAGGGCAGTCAGGCTGATGGCCACCCGTGACAGTGAGAGGCAGGGCCTTCCCCAGCGGTCCAGTGGTTAAGACTCCACGCTTCCAACGCAGGGGGCGCAGAACCAACCCACGCGACTGGGGACCTAAGATTCCGCATGCCTGCCGCGTAGTGTGGCCAAACAATAAAACAGATAAAGGAGGACACCTACCGATTATCCACAATGGACAAAGAGAAAAAGAAAAAAAAAAAAAAAACTGGGGAAAAATGCATAAATAAGCCCTGCAGGGTAACAACCTTGGAGAACAGGCCCCCTTAACACAGTAGATGTCCACATATATGCCTATATTTACTTACTCTTTTCTTGGGTTAGTGCAGCAGCTCACTAATCTGACTGCTGCCCCTTCTCGCCTCATTAAAGGCGATCCGTTCCTATAAATTGCCGGTCTTGTTCTTTTTCCGAACCTTGCCTTCTCTAACTTCCTTACCTTACAATCCCAGCCTAACGTGAAGGGAAAGAGCATGAAAGTGTCTTTTTGATGTTTCACACAAATAAGAGAGCAGTGAACTGTGGACTGGGCTGTGGGGGGCAGGGTTGGCGCCCAGATCCCTGTGGGAGGCCCCTGGACCCCGGGCCCTCCCGCACTCACCCCGAGCCAGCGCTGGCCCTTGCTGGCGCCGTGGTGCACCTGGATCTTGCGCAGGGAAATGGAGTAGATGACCCCGTTGACCAGCTCCTCGCCGATCTCCTGCGTGGAGCTCTGCAAAGACAGTGCCCAGCCGCCGGGCGGGGGTGTCAGGGCCTGCCCGGCTGTGCGGCGATGGTGGGGGTAGGGGGGACACCCCCATGCCACCTTCTGTCCCTGGATGAGGCAAAGGGGGGTGGCCACAGGGACCTCCAGTCCAGAATGGAACGGGCTCACAGAGGGAGGGCTGGGGACTGTCCTCGGGGCTGCTGGCACTGCCCCCAGTCCCTGCGTCCTCACTCCACCAGCCACAGCAACTGGACAAGATACACCCACCAAAGTTTCAACCACAGCCTGCTCTGGTCCTGAGCGCCGCGCCCCCCGCCCCCACCCACCCCGACTCCCCTGTGCCAAGACGAGAATGGTTCCTGGTCATTTCACAGGTGAGTACACCACAGCGGAGGGAGCTGGGAGGGACCACCTGTCCATGGGCACACCACCGTGGTCAACTGAACGGCAGACCCGGGAACCAAGGCCCTGACTTGGCCAACTGCCCCTGGGGGCCCTGGTCCCTCCCCGGGGGCCCCCCTCCACAGCTGACCCCCGCCCTGGAGTCAGCACCCTGGCTCTGCGGCAGGTATGGGCGTCTTCAACGGCCACAAGCCGAGGCGCCTCCTTCCCCTTCTGCTCGTTCATGGCCTCGCGCCTCTTGGGCAACCACGGAGTTCCCAGTTCCCTGCCTGTCATCATGTGCACGGGCACAGCATGAGAAGGCTGGCGCCCGGACTTCCACAGAACCACAAACCACAGGACTTGCCCTGGGCCAGGAGTGGGGGGTGGGGTCATCTGGCAGCTCCTGGACCCCGGGCAGAGAGGCCCCTGTTTTAAAAGGTAGCTACCCCTCCCGCGGGGCAGACAGGCTTTGTTGGGGGGGGCTTCACCAAGGCCTGATCAAGGCCTTGGTCATTGCTGCCCTGGGGTCCACACGGTCTCCTCTCCCACTGCTCCTGACCAGGGATGAGGTGAGCTGGAAGTTGGGGAGGGTGGAGAGGGGGGTGGGGGCTAGGAGTAAAGAGACAGAACTCTGCAAGTTTAGGGAGGAGCAGGGAGGTGCTTGCCATCAGTCACAAGGTCAGTGCCGGTAGCTGGGATCACGGGTCACTGCCCCCTCCCAGAGAAAGCCCAGTGAAAGCGCTGACTCAGCCTGGGCCCCGCCAACAGCCCTTCCCTAAAGCCCGCTGCCTCAGCTGGGGCCCTGGGTAGGAACCAGGTGCCCAGGGTCCTGTACCCCCGGACATCAGTGCCCCCTGGGCTCAGGGCTGAGGTGGGCGGGTGGCTGGGCCTCTCACCTCCTACCTCCAGGGCTCTGGGAGGGTTCCGGGAGGCCTGGAAAGCCATCCTCCGGAAATCCACTTCCTCTGACCTGAGGCCGCCCTCCCACTCCGGGCATCGCACCAACGGGAAAGCCAGGGCAACATGCCGGGGCTCCTGGCCCTTCGCCTCCTCCGGAGAGAGAGCCAGGCGTTTCTGGGAAGTCAGCAGGGAACCCACAGGCGGAGGTTCCCCCAGCCCGAGCACACCCTCCCACTCCACACACCCCTACAGCCCACACTCAGGCAGGTCAAGCCCTGCCATCCGGAGGAGAAATCCCCCGTCCTGAAGCAGAAAACCCCAGACGCTTAGCGTCCTCCCCGCCTCACACATCCCTCCCCCACCTAGAGGAGGCCACGGTGCTGGGTGACGTCAGGGGCCTGCCATCCACCTGCCAGGCCAGGGCCCTGTCCACCCACCTCTGCGTCTCCTCTGGGGCTCTCGGGGGGCGGGGAGGGGGTGTCCGAGACTGCCTCCTACAAAGGCGGCCACCCACCCTGGAAAGGCCTGTCCCTCCCCTGGGGATTCCAACCACTTCTGGTCCAGCCGGGAGCCAGACAATGTCCTAAGCACACAGATCACTGGCAGCCACCAGACGCGCCTGCCAGAGGGCACTGGACTTGAACCCTGAGGGTGCCCACCTGGTTCCCAGGGAGCTCCAACAGACCCTGCTGGACGGAAGCACCCCCAGCCAGGCCGTTCCCCAGGCGGGTCTAAATAGCGGCTCCGCAGTGAGTGAGCCGGTCTTCGCGGGCAGCGGAGCAGCTGGCCAGCCCTGCCCGGGATTCATGTAATCCTCCAGCCCTGCCCCCACCCGAGGGGCCCCTCCCGCCAGCCGGGTGGGGGGCGGGGCAGGACGCTGAGAGCCGCACAGGCTACGCCAGGAAGGGGGGGCGGGCTCACCGCCCCATCACACAGATGGGGAGCTGCACCAGCCCCGCGGAGCCCACCCACCCTGTCCCCCCACCCCGGGTCCCTTCACAGCAGCAGCAACAGGAAAAAAAAAAAAAAACAGATCGTCCAAGCAGCGCAGAAAGCAGGCGCCATTTAAACCAACTACGGAGAGACAACAGCGGGGAGGGCTCCCAAGCGAGCTGCGGGGCGGGGGGGCGGCCTGGGCACAAAGCGGTCGAGCGGGGCATCAGCTGCCCGCTCCCACTGCTCTTCCAGGGCCAGAGAAGGAGAGTGGCCAATAGCATTTGCCCCCGGGACCCTCTGGGGCAGGAAGGGCAGGGCCCTGGCCCCAGCAGGTGACCCATCCTGTTAGCAGAGCAGACAGCGCACAGGCCTGGGGACTGGGAGCCCACGTGGGCGGTACCAAGCCCCCGTCATGCTCTGGCTGCGGCTGGGGGCCACAGGGGGAGGGAGTGGGCAAGCAAACAGCAGATGCCCCGAGGGGAGGTGTCCATAGAGTCGCCCCGAGCTCTTGAAAAAAATTGAAAGTGTTTGTGGCTCAGTTGTGTCTAACCCTTTGTGACCCTGTAGACTGTAGCCCACCAGGTTCCTCTGTCCGTGGACTTTCCCAGGCAAGAATACTGGAGTGGGTTGCCACTTCCCTTTCCAGGGGATTTTCCCAACCCAGGGATTGAACCTGCCTCTCCTGCACTGCAGGCAGATTCTTTACCGCTGAGCCACCTGGGAAGCAGCGGAAAACAACTCTATGAGGGCGGCCGTGTCCTCAGAGGATAGCGCCTCCCATCCCGCCCCAAGCAGACACCCATAGATGTGTCCCCGGGGCCCCGCGGGACCCAGCTGGCAGCTGCCCAGGCTTCTACCACCTGGGTCTGGAGGGAAGGTGGTGAGATACTGCCGGGCCCTGGTGAGCAGAGGCCAGCAGGATGGGCACCAGGGCGCCCCACAGCACCCCCACCACCCCGTCCCTCAGAGCACAGCCCAGAGGCTCAGGGACAAGGAAAGGGCTGGGGTGGTGGCGTATGTTAGGGCACCACCTGATCAGCCTTCTCAGGGTGATGGGCAGCAAGGTGCTGCGTCCCCAGCTGACTGCAGGCCAAGCCCCAAGCCCCGTAAGGCAGAAAAAAACGGATCAGCCAGGAGCTGATTCCACCCGTATTTCAGGCTAGACCCGCTGGGACCCACTGGACCTTTCCCAGCCCCGCCGTCTCCTGCAGGAAGGTGCTCGTGCCTGCACACGTGGAGGTGGCCCTTCTCCCACCCTGGGGACCCCTGCACTCCCGTTCGCCTGTTCGTTTCTGGTGGAAACTATACCAGAGCCACGCAGGGCCTCCAGATCCATGGATGCCTCCGGCTGCAGGATGCTCCCTGCCCCAGGGGACCTGGCTGAGGGGGGAGGCAGGTGGAGAAGGAAGGCTTGAACCCACACCACGGTCTCCCTGTCCCCCTGACCCCCGGGGGGCAGGGGCTGCACATGGAGAAACCTGGTCTCGCTCAGGTCCGGCTGGGTGAGGCGGGTGGTGGTGGGCCCCACATGCACAAGCTCACTGCTCAGGGACCTCATGGCACCCTGCTGAGCTGCTGCTGAGGGCCACTGAGTCACAGAGGTCCCCCGAGGCCTCAGCCGGCCGCTCACCAGCACCTGCAGCCCTGGGCACACGAGGCCCCTCTCCAGTGCCCACCGGGCCCCAGGGTGCTGTTTCTCCTGCAGGGCTCTGCTCCCAGCTTGGCTGAGTCCCGCAGCCCCCGGCCTCAGTGAGCCTGTCTGAGAGAAGGGGCCAAGGGCAGCAGCATTCAACAGGATGAGGCGGGGGGTCACGAGAAGGGACAAGTGTGGGGAAGGACCAGCCCCAGGAACGCGGCGTGAGGACACTGTCACTGGCAAGGTGACATGGGACACGGGGCGGGGAAAACCTCTTGGGAGACCTGCCAGACGCCCTGGGAACCTGGGGGAGGGCCAGGTGAAAGGGACGGCGGGTCATTCTAAAAGTGCCAGGAGGAGGGAACCAGGCCTACGGCTTTCTGACCTCTCAGCCTTTTGCTGGAATGCCTTTTGTTGAAAAACACGAGCGCGATCAGCATCAGAGGCAGCTGCTCTGCCTTCCGGAACACAGGCTCCTGGATTTGAAGACCAAGTCGCACGCCCATTTTACACAGGTGGAGACTGAGGCCCAGGGGAGACGGTCAAGGGACCTGGTTCATCTCTCAGAATGTGTGCCCAACAAGGCAGGGAGAGTGAAAATGCCAAGTGTGCGTGACCCTCCTGGTGTGCAACAGGGCCTCGCCCTCCAGCCTGCCCCACCTCAGGTGGGTGGCCTGGGCCCTGGGCCGGAATAGAGCCCAGCTGAGGGCGGACAGTCAGTGCTGGATAGAGGTGAGCCACACTCCTGGATCCCAGGTACCGCAGCCCAGAGGCGGCCTTGATAGGGGGAACCACACGAGGTGCCTGGGTGGCAGGACAACCAGAGAGCTTAGTGACCCCAGAAACTGGCATTTGGGGACTGGCCTGGCCTGAGCCCCACAGAGGCTGACCCATCTTCCCAAGAACCTTCCCGGCCAGCTTGAGCTTCGCTGCTCATCAGCATTTAGAAGAGAAACGTGCTTCCGGGGGAGGAGGGACCAGACTCCAGGTTGGCCTTGCCCACTCAGGACTGGCTCCAGACTGTCAGGCCTCCAGGGACCAGGCCTGCAAGGGGGCCTGACTGGTGGCAGCGGAGGGGAGGGGCACCTGTCTCGGGCGGGGGGAGTGCCAGGCAGAGCTGGCTGACAACACCACCACGGGCCACAGCATCCAGCACGTGTGGGCATCTCCTGGATGCCACGCCCCTCGCACACCCGTCCCATGTAATCCTCCTGACACCTCACTTATGGGTGGGAGCTGATCTCCGTCAGGAGCCAGGAAGAGGCAGCCAGGGCAGGACTGAACCCCGGCCTGGGCCCCTGGTGTCCATGGAGACACACCCAGGCCTCTGTGCTCCACCTGAACCGTGGCTGCCACAGCCAGTCACAGCGTCCACGTGGAGTCCAGCCCTGCTCAGACAGATGCTGGAGGGAGACCAGAGACGGGCCAGGCCTCTTCAGATCACACAGCAGGTGGGGGGGAGGGGCGTGCACCAGGGCCCAGCACCCTCAGACCCCCACCTCTCCACTGAGACGGGTCTGGTGAGGGCTCCTGTCGCGGGGTGGCCAAGGCAGCCAAGGCCCAAGCTCAGCTGTAAGAACCTGGCCTGGGAGCACCGCGCTGACCAGGCTGGCCAGTGTCCTCTCGGAGCCCTGGGCACAGGCACTCCCCTGGCACCTTGTCAGACGACATAATGGTGGCCAGCATGCCTAGCCGGCCCTGACACGGTGCCAGGCACTGGTGGGGACCGCTTTGTCAGGCTGCCTGTCTTGTTCAGGCCTCGCCAGAACCCTAAGTGGAGAAAGTGGCATTAAGCCCATTTTACAGATGAGAAAACCAAGGTTCAGGGAACGAGAGCAGGTCGAGGGCTATGAGGGGCTGAGCCAGGCTTCCAGCCCAGCTCTCCTCCCTTCAGAGCCCAAGTCTGGACCAGCCTACGTGGAGCTGCCCCCCGGGGTCAAAAAGCCAACATGCCTCCAGGCGAGACCACAGAGCTGGCTATGCCAGCATCCGAGGCTTCCCAGGGGAGGGGGGGTGGCAGTCAAAGAAAATGTCGGGTCACACCTGCTCCCAAGAGCTCCTCAAACCCCGCCCCCCTGCTGGGCACCCCTGCCCAGCTCCCCAAGCACCATACCCCTCCCCCGCCACAGGCTGGCCAACAGATGGAGACTGCGGCCACTCAGAGACCCCCTCCTACACCAGGCTGCAGGTTTCAACTCCCACCTCCGCAGCACTGGGTTGAGGACAGTGACTTCGCTGGAGCCACAGGTCCAATAACGCAGCGCTTCTGGGTTTGGGAGGCTGGGCAGCACGGTGCCACGCATGGGGACCATCCAGGCAGCTGGTCCTCGACTGCCTGGGTGCAGCCTCCTGAAACCACCCCACTGGCCGCTCAAGGGCTGTGGGTGGCCGTGCTAAGTCCCCTTCCAAAAGCTCCTCACCAGCAGTGAAGACGGGGCCTGCAAACAGCTAACTGCTGCAAACGGCTAACTTCCAGGCTGACTCCTCCCAGTGCTGATCCCCACCACTCACTCCTGCTCCAGGGCCATCCTGGAGCCTCTGAGGAAAAGACCAGACCAGTGCTGGAGAAGTCCCTCCCCCAGATAAGGAACAAAGACAAAGACTCAGTACCAGCCAGACTGGCCCCCACCTGCCTCTTCTCCTAAGGAGGAAAGCAAGATGGGAAGTGGGGGGCCCAGCAGGTGGCAGCCGGTCAGTCCTCCTCTTGAACTTGACAGGCTCTGCAGCTATCCGAGGCTGTCCCCTTGGAGTCTGCCAGGAAGCCTGCTTGGAAGAGGATGGTACACAGGCTTTTGCACACACACACAAACATACACACACACACCCCTTTCAGATCATGCCTCTTGGCCTGAGGCTAATGAGTCCTGGGGGTTAGACTAGAACCCTGCACACCCTGAAATCCAGAGAACAGACAATGGGGAAGGAGGCAGGGAGGCTGGAGGGAGACAGGTTTCCCCCTCACATCTCTGAAGCCCTCCTCCTTTCATTCCACGCCCACGCTGAGCTCAGGGCTTCTAGGCTTACGGCCTGGGGTCAGAATCCCGCCCCTGCCACTTGGCAAGTTTGTGCAACTTAGTGCCTTGGTTGTTCCATCTGTTAAAAGGACGGCAGGCAATTGTGACCCCGAACAGACCCCATGCATGCACACTACTCAGCGCAGAGCCTCCCACCAAGCGCAGCCTCATACGAGATATTATTTAAACTCTCAGGGTCCAGCTGTGGGCTTATTTCTTCCCTGAAGCTCTTCCCCGTGTCTTTTGGCCCAAAGCACTTTCACCTACCTCTGGTCTCTAAGCACCCCTACCCTTCACTGACCATGGGGCTTCTGAGCTGCCTGGGCCTGGTTCTGGCCCCTCCACAGCTCCCCCGTCCTCCAGGGACACTTGTAATGATCTCACCGTGAACCCTGTCCTTCTCCCATCCCCGTGGGCTCTTGTACACAACAGGCGCCCAGCAGAGAACACAGCCCAGGTTCAAATCTGGGCTGCACTCTCGCTGGCTGCACGTATGGTCAAGGACTCTACTTCTCTGAGCTCCAGCGTTAATCACTCAGTACAACTCTTTCTGATCCCATGACTATAGCCCACCAGGCTCCTCTGTCCATGGGATTCTCCAGGCAAAAATACTGGAGTGTGTTGCCATTCCCTTCTCCAGGGGATCTATCCAACCTAAGGATCGAACCAGGTCTCCCGCACTGTGGGCAGATTCTTTACCACCTGAGCCACGAGGGAAGCCCTCTGAGCTTGGCACATAGTCAAGAGGGTTGGTCAAAGTGAGCTTGAACAAGGGAGTCATGGCTGCAGCCAGTATGTGCTCCAGACTCTGGGACCCATCCCCGCCTGGCTGAGTTGGTGGCCTGCGTGGAGACGGGGGCGCGAGCCCAGGGACTTCCACGAAGCACGGAACCGTGCCGGCCGAGCTGGGTCAGAAGTGGCTTGGCTCCGAATCATGAAGACGAGCAGATGCCCAGATGTGCGAGGACATCTGGCAGCCCCGAGAGGGAAGGATGGGGCAGAGGCTTGGTAGGAAAAGGGGGCCCGGGGAGGAAATAGAAACTGCCTCGTGGTTTCCAGACAGGACAGGGACCGCAGGCGGCCGCCTCAGCTCTGGCAGGCGACCGCAACCAGGAAATTGGCTGTGGGGGGTGGAGGGGGGCGGTGTTGGCAGGAGGGACAGGGACTCCCCACGCCCTCCCCCAGCTCACGGTAAATGGTCATTGTATTTGGTTTCCGGCAGTGGCCTTCTGTCCTGCCAGGACCCTGGCTTTCCTGCACTAGCCAGAAGCTTCCACTTTGATATCTAAACAGCGGCCGCGGCCTGGAGGCCAGTGCTGGGGCCAGAAGGCAGAGGCGAAAGGGGGCAAAGGCAGGCAGACCCCCGGGCAGGGGCAGGCCTCAGATCTGCACTCTCCCTCGGTTCCTTGGGGATACAGATGGATAGGGGGAGGGAAGGAGGGAGGAAAAGCAGCCTGGCGGCCTGCCCCTGTGAGTGCGCCGGCTGGACCCTCCAGCACACAAAGCCCGAGGAGCTGCCAGACATAATGAAAGTCAGATGAGCGCTGGGCTGGTGTCAGGCCTCCCGCCCCCACCCTCCCAGGGGTCTCGTTCCAGCCACCAATGAAGACCAGAGCTGTGGGTGGATGAGGGTCGGGGAAGAGGCCTGGCCCCGCCACCCGCCAAGCTCACCAATAAAGGGTCTCCCAGGCCTGCGTCCTCCCAAGAGTTCCCTCCCCCCTCTCCCCACTCCCACACTGGACAAGATGTGCTTTATCCTCCCGTAACTACGCACCCAGACCCTGTCTAGGCACTGGGGTCACACAGAGAGAGGCCCAAGACCCAGGCTGGCAATCACAGCTCACCGGGGCCTAAAGTAACAACGTGGGGGATACCAGCATGGGGGATCAGGACCTCCACTGAGCCCTCTGACCCAGGAACGGCCTCCCTCCGTTCAGGCCCCAGCCCCTGGATTCTGCTACCTTAGTCCCAGGTAGGGGGATAAGAGTCACGGTCAGGCGGGAGGAGGGAGAGGGCACTGCTCCCCATGACCCACTGGCCCCCTCCTCCCAACAGCGCACTAGAAACAGGAGTCCAGCCCTCATCGAGTTCATGAGAGGCACACCCCTCTGCTGAATCCTACCCGACCTTCACAAATTCAGGGTGGAAGCGCATTTTCTAATCAAGTAGAAGGGAGTCACCCCTCCATCTGAGAGGCCCTTGCCCCAACCTCCCGGCCTGGACACCTGGCCCACAGGTTGGGGGCCTGTCTCCCTCCTCCCGCCCACCCTTTTGATCAGCCCTGAACATCAGAATCCACTTCTGCCTTCCAAAGGGGCTGCCTGGAAGGCCACTGTGGTCCTAGCCACCCCTGAGGATTCCCGGAGGCCACCGCCCTAATCACTAGTGCACCACCTGCGTTTCCAAGCCAAACCGCCTAAGCAGGCCCCCTGGCTGGCCACGGGGATGAAGTACGGCCCAGCCCTGCGGCCGGGAAAGGCAGACTCCGAGCAGACGGAGACCGCCCGCGGGAACACGTCTGCCCGGGTTGCAGGGGCAGCGGGGCGGGCAGGCACTGGGACGGAGAAGGGTCCCAGAGCCGGATCTGGTCCCGAAACTGTTTTGCCCGCCGGGCGGCCGTCCCTACGTCCACCTGGCTGCCCAGGGGGTGGGCGCAAGGAGGGCGTTTCTTCGGAAGGACTCTCCCGCCGCGCAACTCCTGGGCTGGGGGGTGGTAACCACCACCACCGCCGCCACCACCACTCGCGGAGGGCGATCCGCTAAGCGCGCTGCGTCCCCACCCACACCTCGCTCGGCCGAGCGCCGGGCCGGCGAGGCTCACCCACCTCCAGGCGCGGCAGGTCAGGGTCGAGCTGCGTGAAGCTGTTCAGCACCACCGGGCAGCTGTCGGGGCCGCCCACCTCCAGGCGCACGGCGTCCCACACGCTGCGGCTCCGCCTGGAGCCCGGAAACAGCGACTCGGCGCCGCCCGCAGGCCCGGCCGCCTCGGCCCACATGCGCTGCACCATGGGCGGCTCGAAGCGGCGCGGGCGGCCGGCCGGGCCGAGGGACCCGGGGCGGCGCGGGCGCGGGCCGGCCCGGCGCGCAGCGGGGGCGGCGGCAGCGGGCCGCGCGGCTCGGCGCTGCCAGCGCTCTGCGCGCGCCAGCCGGCCCCGCGGAGGTCAGGCCGGGGGAGGGGCTGGCCTCCGGGGGCGGGGCCTGCTGCTTCGAGGGTAGGGGCTGGAGTCGCCGGAGGGGCGGGGCTGGAGACGCTGGAGGGGCGTGTGCACGCGCGCGCGCGAGCGTCCCCGCGCGTGTTGCTGGCTGTTTGCGTCTTAGGGAAGAGCACGTGTCTCGTGTGTGTGTGTGTGTGTGTGTGTGTGTGTGTGTGTGTGTGTGTTGCGGCTCCTGTTTGCGTCTTAGGGAAGAACATGTGTGTGCGTGTGTGAGTGTGTGTGTGTATGTGTGTGTGCGTGTGTGTGTGTTGCGGCTCCAGATACACACCACAGTTCGGCACGGGTTGCGTAGGTGTGTGGGGTACGCGTTGACATGTGGCCAAGCAGTGGGTGTCCATCTGCGACAGACTCCAGTTAAGCCCCTCACTAGCTCTGTGACCTAAGACAAATTGCTTAACTTCTCTGAGCTTCAGGTTCTTCATCCAGGAAAGTCACAGCTGGTAATCGCTGTATGGCACGCTCTCAGCCAGGTGCCTCTACCTGGCTATGTGCTCCTGAGTCCTGGAGTCAGGACCGGGTCCTCCCTGCACCCCTGTATTTGGCCGTCCTGAGAGTAAGGATTATGACCAACCTAGACAGCATGTTAAAAAGCAGAGACATTACTTTGCAAACAAAGGTCCGTCTAGTCAAAGTTATGGTTTTTCCAGTAGTCATGTATGGATGTGAGAGTTGGACTATAAAGAAAGCTGAGCACCAAAGAATTATTTTGAACTATGGTGTTGCAGAAGACTCTTGAGAGTCCCTTGGACAAGGAGATCAAACCAGTCCATCCTAAAGGAAATCAGTCCTGAATATTCATTGGAAGGACTGATGTTGAAGCTGAAACTGCAATACTTTGGCCACCTGAAAAGACCCTCATGCTGGGAAAAGTTGAAGGCAGAAGGAGAAGGGGACGACAGAGGATGAGATGGTTGGATGACATAACCGAGGCAATGGACATGAGTTTGAGTAAACTCCAGGAGTTGGTGATGGACAGGGAGGCCTGGCATGCAGCAGTCCATGGGGTCGCAAAGAGTCGGACACGACTGAGTGACTGAACTGAACTGAGGGTCAGGGTGTGGTGCTGGGGGAAGGGCCTCTGCCAGGGCTATGTCAGCCCTAAGGCTACCCGGAGGAGGTACCGGCAGAAAGGAGATGGAGGAGGGGCAGTCAGGGGAGTAAGGGGGAAGAGTCCACACTCAGCATGACCAGCTTGGGTGTCCACATTCAAGAGTAAGGGGTCACGAGGGACTCAGGCCAGCCACGCACCTGCCACTAGCCTGGCTGGCTAGGACCCCTGGAAGCTTGAGTACTCGGGGTGTCCAGGTAGCCTGCCCTTGAGGATGCTGAGGGCTGGCTGGGGAGCCTCAGCTGCTCTTTCTAGAAACCAGTGAGAACGTCCCTCTGTTAGGTAGGTGAAGACTTCAGGCAGAACAAACAGCACTCCTGGCTAAGCCCAATTTGCATAGGGCAGGCCCAGGTGGAGGAAAAAACATAAAAGGAGGAGCCAAAGCACTTTCTCTCGGACTCTCTCTCCCACGTGCGCGCGCTCTTTTCTTAGATGTCACGCGAGTGTATGTTCCTCGGTTCTTTGTCTCGTCACAACAAAGATTTGGAGCAACGGACATTAAAGCCCTTGGCGTGTCACAGCTCTCGGGTCTTGGACAAACCCTGCTACAGCTCTTAGGCAAATCAGTGTTACAGCTCCATTTTATTTAGAAGATAGCAGGAGAATCCAAGACTTGAAGAGAAGAGAATGGAGCAGTGCGTGGGGAGGGAGAGAGAGAGAGAGAAAGAGAGAGAGAGCGCGCACGCACGCAGGGAGGGGGGGGGGGAGAGTCCTTGAGAAAGCGCTTTGGCTCCTCCTTTTACTTGTTTTTCCTCCACCTGGGCCTGCCCTATGCAAATTGGGCTTAGCCAGAAGTGCTGTTTGTTCTGCCTGAAGTCTTCACTCTGGTCCTCGGACCTTCCTTTGACCTTCCTTGTCTTTTAGCCACCGCCATTTTGGACTCCTTCTCCCTATTCTACCCACCTAACACCTTCCTCACACCAACACACTGCCCAGGCCCGCCCCGCCTGGCCTCAGTTCTCAGCCCTCTCAGGGGTTGGTGGTCGCTGTCAGCAGCCCTGGCAATGCCACCCACCTCTCCAGAACTGGTTCCGTACCGCTGGGCCTCAGTTTCCCATCTGCAAAACGAGGGGGTGGGTCTGGACTCCTCACTCCATAAGCATATCTGGCTCACCCACCCTGAGCCCCACCGCAGGTATCCATGGACAGTGGGGACCCAGCCGCTCCCTCTGACCTGTGTGCCCACCAGATGTGCAGCCCACATCTGCAGCAGGTGCATGGTCCTCCCTCAGGCACAAGGAAGGCTTTGACAAAGACCCACGGAAGACAGCTTGAGGACTTCTATTAAAAACCTTCATGCCATGAAAAAGCATGCATATATGCATGACCGAATCCCTTTGCTGTACACTTCAGAAGTTAAGATAACATTGTAAATCAACTCTGCTTCAATAAAATAAAATTTTAGAAAACACTCATGCCCTTAGATTTGACAACCTCACTCTTAGGAAGTAACCTTGAGAAAGCGTTCAGAGTGGGGACGTGGATTTCCACGTACTGCTCTGGATGTATACTACTCTGCCAAAGGAATTACAGGCTACAGGGCCTCAGACAGTAAAGAATCCTCCTGCAATGCAGGAGCCGTAGGAGACACGGGTTTGATCCCTGGGTCGGGAGGATCCCCTGGAGAAGGGAACAGCAACCCACTCCAGTATTCTTACCTGGAGAATTCCATGGACAGAGGAGCCCAGCGGGCTACAGTCCATGAGGTCACAAAGAGTCGGACATGACTGAGAAACTAACACTTTCACTTTCAAGGGAATTCACTCAAACACTCTGCACAGGCTCAGACCCCACATGCCGTGACCCACCACAGGAGGACCATCACACAGGGAGTTGTTGTCCAGTCGCTCAGCTGTGTCCAACTCTTTGCAACCTCATGGACTGCAGCACGCCAGGCTTCCATGTCCTTCACCATCTCCCAGAGGGAGATGCTCAGCTATGAAAGTGAAAGTGAAGTCGCTTAGTGGTGTCCAACACTTTGTGACCCCCTGCCAGGCTCCTCCGTCCATGGGATTTTCCAGGCAAGGATTACTGCAGTAGGTTTCCATTTCCTTCTCCAGGGGACCTTCCCGACCCAGGGATTGAACCGGGGTCTCCCACACTGCAGGCAGACTCTACCGTCTGAGCCACCAGGGAAGCCCACAAGTCAGAAACCCAGGATACAGCACATGCTTTCAGAAGCTGATGTTACACGTGTGCATATGACTACAGGGACCTACTTTGCCAAAGTAATGGTGGTTATCTCTGGGCAGTGCTACACATTTCTTAAGTCTCAGAATTTGCTAATTTTTCTAAAATATTTTAGTAATCACACATACATAATAATAAACACTGGGTTTTGTTTGTTTGCTGTTTTTGTTTTTAAAGCAAGATTTGGTTTGGGGCAGAGATCCCAAGAAGGCTGTATAGGAAGCCCCAGGGGAGGGTGAGATGGGTAGGGCATGTATGTTCAGAGAGGAATGAGGCTCTCCAAGAGAAGTGAGGGGTGACCTCCAGGCCGGACACTGCCTCAGGCTAGAAACTTCTCTCTGAGTCAGTCTCTCAGAGCCTGGGGAACTAAGCACCTGACTGCACTCACTTTCTCTCTTCTGGGTTCCTTTTATCTCTTTTCTCCCAGGGAGGGGCCTGGCAAGCAAGCTTCTGCCCACTTTCCAACTGGGGAAGAGGCCCACAGAGGCCAAGTGACTTCTGAGTGCACCAGGCTCACCACCTCTCTGACTCTGAAGGTCAAGGGGACTGGGGTGAGGGGGCCCAAGCCGAGTGGAGAGGTGAGAACAGGGCACTCCATCACCACACCACACAGCAACACAGCCGGCGGGGCTGCCTCCCATCCCGCTACCCAGACAGCATCTGCTTGGAGGAGGTTGGGGGGTTGGTTTCCTCTGGTTGGTGTCTGTCTGATTAGTGTCTGTCCCCCTCCCTGCTTTGGGGGTCTCCTCCTGGGTCCTGAGAAGCTTGCTCACTGCTCCAGCTGCTTACACACACACACACACACACACACACACCTAGTTCCCAGGGGTGCAGTGTAGTACAGAACCCAGCACCGAAACGCCTGGGTTTGAAGCCCAACTCCACTCCTTTCTTTGTGTGGCCCTCCCTTCTAGCCAATGCCCACCCCCACCCACCCTGCCCCCGCAAGTCATATGTGCCTGTATTTCCAAGGCACAGCTTTCTCCTGCTTAGCAAAGGGACAGCACAGGTAAAGCACCTCAACGGGGGCCGAGAAGGGACTCCCCTGGTGGTCCAGTGGCTGAAACTCTAAAACTCTGTGCTCCCGATGCAGGGGGCATGGGTTTGATCCCTGATCGCGGACCTGCCGCAACTAAGACCAATGTGGCCAAATAAATAAATATTAATAAAACCAAACCAGGGACTGAGAATCCCCGGGCACCGCGCACGTGCAAGGCCCTCTCCCCAGCCCCCAAGCACCTCGTCTCATGATGTTCCCTCAAAGCTGCCAGGGAGATGTCTTCCCAAGGGCAGAGCAGCCCTAAAGAGAGGGAACCAGCACTGCAGGGACCGCGTGGAAGAGCCGCCCAGGAAAGTGCTCTTGCTGAAAACCTAACCTGAATCCAGCCAGGCCTCTGCGCACGACCACTGGCGGAATGACAGGGCGCAGAGGAACACGTTAAACACACACAGGGACGCACCCCACAAACTCCAGACTCGGGGAATCTTCGCAGGACAGACCACCCAGTTCCTTCAACAAATACATTTCAGGGGAAAACGCAAGAGGGAAAACGTAGATTAAAATAAAGGTGGGACATGCAACCAAAGGCAACATGTGGATTCTGGACTGGGATTTGAACAGGGCAACTGTTTAAAAAAACAAACACACAACCACACACACAAGACAACCTAAGGAACAACTGGGATGATTTGAACACTACGGGGTATCTGTTTGAGCAAACTCTGGGAGACAGTGAAGGACAGGGAAGCCTGGCACGCTGCTGTCCACGGGGTCGCAAAGAATCGGACATGACTGAGTGACGGAACAACAGCTGGCTCTCTGATGATAGCTGACATCATTTTTTGGATGTGATCATGGGATTTCGGCTACTATTAGAGTAACCTATTGAAATACTGATGGACGGAGCTGTGTGTCTGAGGTCTGTGTCAACGTCGTCCGCGGTGAGGAAGGAGGGCCCATAGAGAAGCAGGAGAGCGGCCCCGCGGTGGGATGAGGAGAGCTGCGTGTCTTTATGCCATTTTCTCCACTTTTGTGTTCTGGGGAATTTTTCATAATAGACGTTAAGAAAGAAAAAGGACACAGTTTGTTTCGATTCATCCTCTAATGCTGCTGAGGCTCCATCAGCCCTGAAGGGAGGGCAGCAATCCCCAGACCTGGAGCCCTCCGCAGTGACCCCAACCCACTTCACCACTTCCCATGCTCCTGAGGCTCTCAGAGCGTCCAGACAACATGATGGCCCAAGGCAGTGGGCAGAATCGGAATCACGAGGCTCAGATGGGGCTCGTGACCTCGGGCTAGTCTGAAATCGAAGCTCTGTTGACCCAGGCCCTTGGAGGGTCTGCCGGGAGGGAGACACCAAGCTATGTACAAAGTGCAGGGTTTTATGAATGGGGGTTGCTCCCTGCTTTCCTGCTCTGGCTCACAGCGCACCCCATCCTAGCCATCCCAGGGTCCCAACCTTTCCCTGGGGAGCAGGGGGTGCACCCGTCCCTCCCTGGAGATCACAAGGAGCCCTGGATAACATCGCTGTACAGACCGCTTCTGTAATCAGGATGCTCCCCGCACAGGAAGCCTAAAAGACAGGTTTTGAGCTGACAGCCAGGAAGAGAACCGGGCCAAACCTAGCCCACATGTGTTTTGGTTGGCGTACAAAGTGTTTTTCAATTTTTGAGCCAACAGTAAAAGGTCAGGTGACTTCATATAAAAGTCCCCATTTCTGGCTGCTCCCGTAACTCGGGACAATCCAGACACACCGGGTCTGTGTCCCCACGTGACAGGAGGCTGGGTGGGAGCTGACGGGCACTTGTCCTTTGCAGCCAGGCCTGTGCTCATGGGTTTGCCCCAGACCCCACTGGGCCTCCCGTCACTCCCTGGTTCACAGGCCCCTCAGTAGCCGCCTTCGGTTTAAGAGAAAGGTGTGCTCAGGCCAAACCTCTGGGGCTCCTTTCCCTTCCCGCTATCATCCAATCACTGGAGCCCAGACATACAGCAGCCAGAGGGGTCTTGACCCTTCAAAGCTCGCCACCCCCAACCTCCGCCTTCAGACAAAAGACCAACTGCTCAGTGTGAGCTCAGCTGGTATCTCTGGGGTCCTCTCTCACGATGCCCAGGGAGGCTCACACAGAAAGGCTGCAGTCCCCAGAGCCTCAAGCCATCCTCTCTCTGCCTGGGCCATGCTTCCCACTTTTTATCCACCCCTTTGCTTGGCACAAGGTCCCAGGGAATGGGGTTTGGGCCCAGGGTGCCACTCCAGGTACCTTGATGGCTCAGAGCAAGAACTGGCTAAAGGCCACATCCAGGTGACAAGGTTCTTGGCCATCACCTCCTCCAACTTCGGTCAAGGTGCCGGAGGGAGCTGGTGACCCAGTGAGGAACAGCAGTCAGGTACCCAGACTCAGTTTGAGCAAGCTCCAGGAGTTGGTGATGGACAGGGAGGCTTGGTGTACAGCAGTCCATGGGGTCACAAAGAGTCAGACATGACTGACTGAACTGAACTGACCCAGACTCAGGTCAGGCTGTGGAAAACCTTTCATCTCTCACTGAGCGGGTGGAGGTCACCTGGTCTGTCTTTTCTGATCTATATTTAGAGTCTGGGGAGGTCATAGATGGGGTGTGGCCTGGCCAGGCTCCTCGATCGTTTCCCTGACCTGATGTCACCATTCCTGGCTGCATGGGTCCTGGGGTGGCCCTCTGTGGGCAGGAGGTGACGCACCTGGGCTGAGTGTGGGAGCTGTTGGCACAGCGGGCCACCTCCTCCGCCCCTGGTTCCTGGGAACTTCCAGGGACGGCCTCCTCCTCAGGGCAACGGGGAGTCCCCAGGGGCTAGAGGCCAAGCTCAGAGACGGTCAGGAGGCGGGACATGAAGCTTCCAAACAACCAGGAGACCATCCGGGGTGGAGGGGTTTGACATCATTACCCCAAATCTCTGACCTCACTGGGCGTTGCTGTCCCAGCGTGAGCAGGACAAGATGAATCAATGCCCAGATCTGTGGCAACAGGACTTGGATTCTGGCATTCTGGACCAGCCATGAGTTGGCTCCCCGTCCTCCCCTGGAGAGGGGTGGGCATGGCCCCCGACTCTGACTTTCAGGATGCTGGGGGTGGGGGGCACTCGAGACGAGCACACATGATGTCCAGGGTCTTACAGAGTGAGACCAAGCACCACTCTGATAACTGTCCTCCTCTCCCAGAGCGCTCAGGGCCCGACACCCCCAAAGGCCACCTGCCCAACAGGTGCCGGGCCCAAGGTGGGGGTGCAGGAGAGGAGAGAGGAAGAGAAACAGATGGGGGAGGGACTCCCCTGGGGCTCCATCGGTTAAGACTCCTTGATCCCAATGCAGGGGGCACGGGTTTGACCCCTGGTCGGCGAACTAAGATCCTGCATGCCGCATGGTGTGGCAAGGAAAAGGGGAGAGGACATAAACAGGAGGAAATGCGCGCTGAGACTTGCAACTGAGCCCAAAAAGTGAGAACAACAGAGAGCGATCGGAGAGGCAGGGTCTTGTCCCCTGAAAAGCCCATACTGACGCAGACTCCACACCCAGGGCGGAGGAGGGGGCCTGCAGGTTTGGGAAACTCTCTTAAAATGCAGAGCCCAGGTTTGTATTCGGGTCCCTGCTCTGCGCCTTCCTAGCTTCAGTTCCCTCTCCCGGAGCCTCAGTTTCTGCGTCAGGAGGATGGAGATAATAATAATAGTAAGAATAGTAATACCACCACCACTTGGCTCTCAGGGGAGCAGATGATAAAACAGTGCACAGAGGCTTTGTGATCGGAGAAGAATCACTCGAACAGGAGCCGCTAAGACAATCCCCAGCCACGCCACCCCGCCCAGGCGGGAGCAGGTAGACAGGCAGCCAGCCTGGTGGGTACACACGGGTACCAGTGGCGTCCAAGCCTCGCCCCCACCCCGCCCCCCACCCAGCCGCCTCGCTCACATCCACAATGGGAGATGGAGCCTCTCCAGGCAATTTCCAGCCAAACTCCTTCAACCAGTTCTGATGGGAGGGGAGGAAGTCGAGGGCCCGGCCATGGCCTAGAAGCACCTGTTGCCCTGGAAACTCACCTCAGTGGCGGGTGCCGGCAGAGGCGTCTTCGGCCAAGATGTGGGGCTCTGGAGGGCAGCATGGCGGGCGACGGCCCACCTCCTGGCAGTCACCACAGAGACACAGGCGAGGAACACCCAGCCCTTCCTGCCCCTGGGCTCGGCGGGCCTGGTTTGCCGGGCCATCACGGGGAGGCAGGTGGGCCTGGGATGGGCTCCCGGGAGGCCCTCTGCCAGTCTGCCTGCCTGTCCGCTGGCCCCAGTGGAGTCAGGCTCCCGAGTGCCTAGGCCTGATGTCACCCGCGTGGCTGTCATACCTGCTCCTGTGACAAGCAGGGCCAGGAATTCCTGCTCCTACCAGGCTGAGGTCCAGCCAAGGGTGGGTGGACTGTCCCAAGCCCGGCCAGTAGTTCCAGCTCAGATCTGCTGTCTTGGGGGGAGGGCCCAGCTGTGTCCCCAACACCCTGAGGCCCTGTCCTCACTCCTCTGCCTGGGAGAAAAAATCACCACCCAGGGACAAGTCACAGAGATCAAAACAGCTCAGCCAGTGGAGCCACCAGCCAGGAGTGAGTCCAGCCAGGTGCTGTGGGGCACAGGAGACACGCCTGACCCCCTCCGTTTCCTCTTAAGCCACTGTCTCATTTTGGAAGCCTTCCCCATCACTCAGCCCTCAGAACTCCTCCACGTCTGCCACCTAGACATGGGATTTAATTTTAAACGGCCGGGACCAACCTAGGGTTAGCAACTGTTTATTTTGCCAAGTAGGGCAGTTTAAAAAAAAAAAAAACTGTCACCATCATCATTATCATCATTTCAGAAAAGATCCCCCAAAAGTAACTAAGAGGGCATACGATCAAAAAAAACTGATGGTCACTAAATGAATATATTTGACTTTAAGGCAAATGCATGACCTTGTCTCCATTTCTCTCATTTCACCGCAGACCAGACACTGAAACCCGAGTTGAGTCCAACATACCCATTTGACAAATGGAAAAACTGAGGCCGCAGGGAGCAGGGACTTGCCCAAGATGTCACAGGGAGAGTCCAGGTCCTGTGTCTGTGCGCACCTCTGCAGAGCCCACATACGTAGCCTCCCTGCCTCAGCGTTCAGAGCTCAGATCCCCACACCTAAAGATGCCAGGGTGACCCAAAGGCTGGGCTGCCTCCTTACCCTTCTTGGGCCCTGGCAGGCGGCCGGCTGGGCACACAGGATCGTGGGGACCGAGAGGAGAGGAGGGTGGACCGGGGCTCCGGAGCCAGCCCGCAGGCACATCAGGCCCCCGGTTCCTGGAGGAGAGGCAGGGGCCGAGCCTGACGGCCTGGCGCAAAGCCCTGCTTCTCCAAGCTAGCTAGCATTTCACATCCTCTTCCGGTGGCTTTGGGGGCGCAGGGGACCCAGCAGAGGAGGCCGCTCAGAGCCGGGGAACCGAGACCTAGTTCCTGCCCCCGCCTGACACTGCCTTCCTCTGGGACAGGCACGTTCCTCTTCTCTCTGAGCCTCACTGTTTCTGATCCGTTATGGGAGGGGGTGTGGTATACAGAGGTTTTCAAATTATAGTTTCACATAACCCAACCACTGCCCCCACACTGCTGGGGCAGGAGAATTTCTTTCATGGCAGGAAGGATGCCCTGGACGGGGCAGCCTCTGCAGCGGGGCTTCTCTAGGGCAGAGGCCCCCAACTTTTTGGTATGAGGGACTGATTTCGTGGAAGACAGTTTGTCCATGGACTGGGGGTGAGGGGGATGGTTTGGGGATGATTCAACGGTGGTACATTTACTGTGCACTTTATTTCTAACCCGAGGCCGCCGCTGATCTGATGGGAGGTACTGGTCCACAGCCCGGAGGCTGGGGACCTCTGCTCTAGGGAATGTGGGTGGGCATCTGGAGGTGGGTGGGCTGAGGGGCAGGGGGTTCCAGGTGGACCCTGAGGCAGCAGCCTTCCTGCCCCCCACACACCCTCCCTCATGCCTGCACCCAGTATGTGTCTCCCGCACTAAAACTCCTCCAAAGGCTTCTGTCCAACCCACAAAAGAATTCAGAGTCCTTGCTGTCCCCGCCTCCAGGCTCCTCTGAGTCAGCCCTGACCACCGCCCCAAGCTCACCTCCCCTCCGGCCCCTGCTCCTTCTCCCCAGCCGCCTTGGCCCTACTGCACACAGAGACACTTAATCTGGACCTTTGAGAAACAGCAGAGGTGACTGGGCTCTCTGTTAGCAGCTCTGGGACTCTGCGCCAGCGACTTAGTGGCCTTGGATTCCTCATCTGTCAAATGAGCACAAGGACACTGCCGGATTCGACAAGAACTCAGCACAGGCCTGGTTTCTGGGCGGCACTCTGATCGTCTCCCATGGTCATGTGCCTGCCCCAGGGCCTGGCACTTGACACACACTCAGTGGATGTTGGCGGAGATTAGCCCTGCACTGGGGATGGCGTGGCCTGGCTCTTCCTCCAAGAGCAAGCTCCAAAGGACACTCTGAGGCCTGTTGGGTGCTCGGCATGCAGCCCTACAACCGGGTCCCAGGGGATAACTTGGAAATGTTTGTCATCTAAAAGCAGCAAGCATGCACTGGCCACCGCAAGGCAGCCCTGGTCCTGCAAAGGTGAGGCCAAGAGGGCTGGCAAATATGGTCTGATCTACCTTCCTGAGGACAGGCTGGCATAGCAGGGCTCCCCTGAGTGCTCAATCTTGTTGGGGAGAAGCCCTGGGCAGGCCCTAGCAGGACCTGGGTGAGGTGGGGGACAGCCCTGGGCTTGGGGGGGGCCCCAGGAGGACCCCACCCTTGGCCTCTCTTTGCCATGTTGCCAGTTGACTGGTCGTATGACCTCGGGCATCCCTTGTGGTTGGACTGCCCTGGACGTGGACCAGTGAGCTCTCCCCAGCCTTTGGGACAGTGGGTGAAAAAGGAGACCCGGGCTCAGCGCCTGTGGCAGGGATCAGTGGGCAGTGTGGGGGCCAACAAGCCTTTCCAATTGTGTGGACACATTTGGGGGTGAGGGGGAGAGCTTCCAGAGGCCCTGGAGGAAGCGGGGGTGGGGTTACAGGAACCAACAGGGAACCAGGCTGCCCAGTGAGGTGTGCCTGTGTGTTCACGCCTTAGATTCGACAGGCATTTATTGAGCGTTTTCCCTGGTACCAAGCTCCGTGCAAACTGGCACGTCTACCACCCATGGCTCCTGAGCGCTCTTCTCCAACGACCCCAACCTTCTGCACAGGTCAACCTGGCTTCGGAGCCATTTAGGCCATTCCTCTGCGAGCTAGACCAGGCCCAGGCAGGGCTGCTGCAGAGCAGTGGGCCCCGAGCCGCTGGGAAGGCCGAGGGCCTGAGTCACAGGCTGGGGGGCAGGACAGGACCAGCTGCAGGCAAGAAAGGCCAGAGCCCCGAGGAGGCGGGGCCTGGGGCGGGGCGGGGCCTGGGGCGGACCCCGCCCACCCCACCTCCCAGACCCGCCCACCCCACCTCCCACCCGCGTCGGGGGACGGCAGAGGCGCCTTTGTTCCCTGCCGGCCTTGTGTCACCACATGGCCCACCCCATCACTGTCACGGCCTGGAACGGAGACGGGACATGGATGGCCAGGGCTCTGGGGCTGGGACGGTTAGGGACGCTCCACTTGCAACACCGGCGGCCCGCCCAACACTTTTCTCCACCTCCATCCCCGTGCTCCTACCGTGCATGGAGCTCCGGGTGGGTGCGGCTTCGGGGGACATTTACAGCAGCCCTGAGATGCTAACCTGCCTCCCACACTTGTCCCAGGATACCGTGGGCACGTGACCTGCCGTTAGCGCTCTGCCCACGATGCAGGTGGCCCCAGGATAAGGCACCTGGCCAGCCACACACGGAGCTCAGACCCACAAAACCCCACTGGTGGACACACGTGTACGCACAGACATGCGCCCTGAATTCCGCTCTTGGCGGGGGCAGGGATTCCAGGGTTCTGGGGCGGGGGTCCTGCTGCCTCCAGCATCTGGGCATCCCCTCCAGGCTCAGGGCGGGGGTGGGGGCAGGGTGCAGGCCTCGGTGTGAAGCGCACTGTTTATAAACACTGCTGGGCTGTCGCTAGGCGCTGTGACTCAGAGCCAGAGTGGTGACTCCTCTTCAGGCTGTTTGCTCAGCACAACATCCTGTCCAGGAAGCAGACAGAAGAGGCCCGGGGCCAGGTTTTCACTCCTCTTTCCTGCAGGCTCCTGACCTGACTCAGGGTCCTGCTGGGGGTGGGAGACAGCCCCAGTTCTCCTCCCTCTCGTTTCAGGGAACCCGAGGCCAATCATCAAGTCACTCAACACACGGTCACCACCGGCCTGGCTCTGCAAGGTAGGGGTGACGCTGTGGCCATGCACGCCACTGACCCAGCCCCCCAAACCGGGAAAGGGGCTGTAGTCTGGGGCGGGGGTTCCCTCCAGGCAAACGCCCACATTGAGAAGCCTTGCAGGCAGAAGCAGCTACTGACGTCCCCCCAGTCCCAGCCCCAACCCCAGAACCCAGCTTTGCCCTGTCCCTGGTGCTCCTCGGTGGGACAAAGCACCTCTGCACTCAGCATTTGTGAAACAGATGAAGCCGCTGTAATTATACTCTGTTGTAAAACTGAGACAGTTGAGGCCCAGAGAGGGCAAACAAGTTGCCTGCGGCTACACAGCGGGCCAGTGCCATGCCCAGGGCTATGCCTGGGCCTGTCAGGTCCCAGGGCAGCCTGCTTTCCTCTGCTCAGTTCTGGGTTAAAGTGGATTTGTTCCTGGCAGCACAAGTCCAGCTTGGCGCTGCTGGGTCCCTGTCAGCAGGGACCTTGTATGATAGTCCTTGTATGATGTATGAAGGTGGTTGGTCCCTTGTATGATGTCCAGCTTCATGTCCCTGTCTGCCTCCCCAACACCCAACTCAGAGCCTAAGCCGGAGTCAGGGGTCCACCCCCCTCCCCCTTATCTCTGCTGTTCACTGATGTGCCAGTGTGGGCATCGTTTAACAGTAACAATGTATGAGGCAGGTTTGCAGGTGAGCAGCTTGGGGCCAGAAGCTCAGAGACAGCACCAGACTCACCCAAAGCCACACAGCAGGCTGGCTTTTGAGGCTGGTGTTCCCAAACTGCTCCCAGCTTCTTCTAAGAGCTGAGGACGATTCTGCTCTTATTTCCACCGGCAGGGGTTCCTCTTTAGAGGACGACCATCAGGGGCCAGAGCCTCAGAGTGACTTGTATGAAAGGTCACATGCCTTAATGGGGAAGCTCCGCCCCCTCTCCCAGGCTGGGGAGAAGTAGGGGCCGGTCAGAGCGGCAGAGCCCTAGCAAGAAAGGCAGGGGAAAGTGAAAGTCGTCCAGTCCGACCCTGGGACCCCGTGAGCTACACAGTCCATGGGATTCTCCAGGCCAGAAGACTGGTGTGAGAAGCCTATCCCTTCAGCGGACCTTCCTGACCCAGGAACTGAACCGGGGCCTCCCTTATTGCAGGCAAATTCTTTACAAGCTGAGCCACCAGGACCGCAGAGGGGGCGGTGCTTATTTTGGCAGCTGAGGCTTGGCCCCGCCCCAGGCAAGACAGTAACCCCGAGGTCAGCTACTCTGATTACTGATTCACCCACCGCAGGGCTCCCCTGCTCCGGCTGCCCGTCTGCTGGCTCCTTTAACTAGCCCACTGAGTCACACAAGTTGCCAAGAAGCCAAGAATCTGAGAATCCGGGCCTTGCCCCAGCCGCTCCCACTGGCTTTGTGCCCAGCAGGATCTAGCCGGGGCTCTTCCCTAGTGGCTCAGACAGTAAAGAACCCGCCTGACAATGCAGGAGACTGGGGTTTGATCCCGGGCTTGGGAAGATCCCCTGGAGATGGGAATGGCAATGCACTCCAGTATTTTTGCCCGGAGAATCCCATGGCAGAGGAGCCTGAAGGTTAACGTCCATGGGGTTGCAGAGTCGGACACGACCTAGTGACCGAACAACAATGGGACTGGAGAGCTGCAACTCTGAATAAGGATGAGCTAAGAAAGTAACATTAATAAAATGTCAACAAAAGAACCATCCACTGTGGGATTGGTTTTTGTCCCCCAACTCAGTGGGGCTCTAGCTCAATCTGCCCTGTTCACCCCTCATGCCCAAGTGGCTGGAATGATGCCCGCCCCAGTCGATCAGTAGATGGATGACTATGTCACTCACACACGCACGCACACACCATCACAGGAGCACAAAAGATACTGGTGTTATGAGCATTTTTTAGTTCTTTTCTTTTTAAAAAAATTGGAACAGGGGTGAGCTCCTTGAGAGCAGGGACTCTGATCCCCTGACGTATCGACGCCTAGAACGGTCCCCTGGCACACTGTGGGCTCTCAAGAAACACTCCCTGGTCCAGGTGGCTCCTCCTCCAGCTTCCAAGTTCCAGGACTTACAAATATTCAACAGCTCGGGGCCACCTACTTTGTTCTGGGAAGATGACCAGGAAAGCTTCCTGGAAGAGGCAGCAAGGCAGGAGAGGCACATGATGGACGGTAAAGCAGAAGGGCAAGTCCCTGTCTGCCAACCTATCACTAAAATGCTTTCCAGAGAACGCAGCTGGGAGCAGAGATGAGAGGCAGGGCCGGTCAGGGGAGTCAGAACAGCAGGTTAGCCAGGTTTTCCAGGAAACAGGGGCCTAGAGGTTCCCAGAAGCCCGCCTGCCTGGGGATGTCAGTCGGGGGAGGTGGGCAGTCAGTTCAGCTGTGGTTCAATCCGGGGATTTTTTCCTCCTTCCTGAGTTCCCTGCTCAGTAATGATTCTTGGGGAATGGAACTCTGCTCACCGGCTACACAGAGTTTGCTTTGCAGTGGTCTGACCACTAAGAAGCCCCTTCCCGAAGGGAAGCCAGGCCTGCGGGGCAGGGAGCTGAGCCCACAGTCAGGCCCCTGTGCCCAGCGCAGCCTGGTCACTTGGGAGCTTCAGGGCCAGGGGAGGCAGGACAAATGGGCTCTTGTGGTGAGAAGGCTGCCTGCCGTGCCAGGGACACTGCGTGCCCGGTGCCACCACCCACCCCGCCACCCGCCTGCGGGGGGCCGGGGCTGCCCTTTCAGAGGGGATCTCCTGAGCTGTCCTGGCCTCTGGAAAGGACCTGGAGCTCCAGATGGCTGCCAGGAGGTGGTGGGGGGTGCCTGCTGTCCTCCTTCCCACACTTCTTCTCCAGCAACGGAGTTCCTGCCGGCCGTGGGGGTGGCAGGGTGAAGATGCCTTGGGTTTCCAGGTTCTGGGGCTGAGCTACACATCCTCTGTCCCACCCTCCTGCCACCCACAGTCCCTCTGCCCAGCCCTGGACTTTGCTCCTTCCTTGGTGTCTCCCACAGAAGGCAAGACGCCAGGGCCTCCCCTCTCGGCCTCCGCCTGCTCATACCTGGGACTGGCGAGAGGGCGCCAAGGCACCAGGTAGCCTCCCCTGCCGGGGGACTCTCCACGAGCTGGACAGGTCTCCGTGCAACTGTCAGGCGAGAGCACACCAGTGTGAGCCGGGCGTGCGCCGAGCACCTTAGAGCCCCGTGAGCTGGTAAGCTCGCCTACCCGTTTAAAGATGAGAGGCTGGGGGTCCGGGCATGAACACTCAGGCCTCCTCACGGTCAAGGCTCGGGCCTGGAGCTTTGAACAAACAAGATGCCTGCACACATGTGCACGCGCTTTCACAATGCACGCTCTCCCTTCCCCAGGCACCTGTCGTGTGTCTGCACACGTCCTTTCACACACGTGCTCGCTCAGCCACCACCAGGTTGACACATGGTCACATATTCACTCAGAGGCTGGGGAGGCTCCCAAGATACACGTGTGCAGGACGGCACACCTAGGCCCAGGACCCTCGCCCTGCTGGGTGCCCTACTGGCAGACGCCACCACCCCGTGTCCCTAGGCTTGGAAAGCACACTTCCTCGGGGACGCTCCAAGCCCGCTCCTGGCAGGGTGAGTGAGAGGGGAAGGAGGCCTGACCCTGTGCAGGGATTTCCTGGACCCAAGGGGCTGTGGAGGAAACTGCTCTTGAAATCCTGGAGAACTGCCATCATCTGCTGCCAGTCCAGCCCTTCCACACCTGGCAGTGCCCACCTGCCAGATCCGGAGCCAGACAGGGCCTCAGGCCAGGTGGACTGCCTCGCCCTTGAACTTCAACTCCCAGTAACCAGAAGGTCAAAGGGCAACCTCCTGGTCAGCACACCTTGTGATAGGGTGGGATGGTGGAGTGCTGGAGGTCAGGGGCCTGGAGCACCAGCCTCAGGGAGGAAGGCCATCTCACCGTATGGTCTGGGCAACTGTCTCAACTTCTCGGGGCCCCTGTTTCCCCACCTGGAAATATGAGTGGATTCAAGTCGGGGGCCCTGCCTCTAGCTCCTCGGGGGCAGTCACGGCTTGTCCACACAGCCGATGGGCCACCTGGCCACCTGCCTTCCTGGAGGGGAAAAGACATCTCCTGCCACGGGCAGGCTTCCCAGGTGGCGCTAGTGGTAAAGAACCCACCTGCCAACGCAGGAGACATAAGAGATGCAGGTTCAATCCCTGGGTGGGGAAGATCTCCTGGACGAGGAAATGGCAACCCACTCCAGTATTCTTGCCTGGGGAATCCCATGGACAGAGGAGTTGGCGGGCTACAGTCCCCAAGTTCGCAAAGAGTCGAACACGACGGAAGCGACTGAACACGCGCATGCACGGCACCTGTAGAGGGCTTGCCTGTGCCCGGGCCAGGGGCTTCACACACCCTGACCTCCAGGAGTCCACAGGTGAGGCTGCCAAGACACCTAAGAGTGGAGGGACCCACCTGTCTGGATGCTGCAAACCCTAGCCAGGCTCCCTGGTTCTTGCCTCCTCCTGGAGGACGCAGCAAGGCAGGAGAGGCGCATGAGGGATGGTAAAAGCAGAAGGGCAAGGCCCCGTCTGCCAACCTGTCCCTAAAATGCTTTCCAGAGAACGCAGCTGGGAGCGGAGACGGGAGGCAGGGCCGGTCAGGGGAGTTGGAGCAGCGGGTCAGCCAGGTTTTCCGGGAAATAGGGGCCTGGAGGTTCCCAGAAGCCCGCCTACCTGGGGACGTCGCTCAGGAAAGGCAGCCTTCCAGGGCCTGAGTCTCCCCAACCCAGACTTCTCTCTCCCTTCTGACCTCTAGACAGCCTTACCTCCCAATGCCCGGGGGAGCCAGGGCCTCCCTGATAGATGGCGATGGGGACGGTTGGGGCTGGGCTCCCCCACCCTTTGCCACAGCCCAGACAGATGGGAGTGGACCCGGGCAAGAATCTCCCTGGAATGGAGTCAGGCGCTGGCAGCCCCGGGGCTTAAAGGGCGTCCTCTGCCCCTCCCCCACCACATTCTCACTCTCCCAGTTCTGAGCTGGACAGGACTGGGAAATGGCCTTCTGGGACAAGACCGGTGATCAGGGGAGGCTCCCAAGAGGGGAGGAGGTGGGTGGTGGGGGTGGGGGGGGGAAGTTCTTGGGCTCAGGGCTACTCACTGGCCAGAGGACTTTGTCTCCACTGTCCAAGGTCAGCCCCTCCCCACCCCAGCTCCAAACAGTCAGGTGGGCACATCTGGACGGTCCGGTGGTACCAGAAGAGGCCCTGTGCCTTCCCCAAGCCAACCGGTTCTGGATCCCCAAGCCAGAAAGTGGGGGAGGATCTGGGGTGCCCCCAGGCCCCGGGGTGGGACCCTCCGCCTCTTACCCTGCGCGGGTAGTGAGGCGGGGTGAGAAGATCCCAGCGGCTTCAATTCGGTAAACTGCGCTCCCGCCCGGGGGCAAAACCCAGGAGGTGGGCAGCGCCCCCGCCCTGTGGTTCCCTCCTGCCCCTCCTCCCGGGCCGCCCGCTGGGCCGTGGCTCACCTCGTCCGCCCGCGCGCCCGGCGGCGGGACCACCAGCATGAACGCGGGCAGAGGCGCGCCGCCCGCTCTCGCCGCCAGGCCCGGCCGCGCCCCCGCGCCCGTTCCGGGCACAGCCGCCAGCGACCCGGACCCGGGCCATTGTCTGCGCCGCCCTCGCCCCGCCCCCTCCTCCCGCGGCGCTCCACGGGGGCCGGGGGTGGGGCTGGGCAGTCAAGGCCAGGATAGTCAGGACCCCCCACCCCGCGCACAGCCCGCAGGCCCAGCACATTACCGGGTACCACCGGAGCCTCCCCCAACTCCGGAGGTGGGCACACCCCCTCCGCCTTTGACGGATGCGGCCAGGGAGGCACAGAGGGTGATGGCTTGAGGTCACTTAGAGAGTGCATGGACCCGGTCAGACTAGGATGCTGGCTCCCTGAGGGCACCCAGAAACCCCTGTGTGTATGGGGGTGGGGGGGGGCGGTCACCAACAGTCCATCCCTCACTGCCCTCCCCAGAGAACGTCTGAGGGGCTCACACCCTGCCCAGCTCCCACATCCAACCCCTGGGTGGCCTGGCCCCAACCAGGCTCCCTCCATTCCAACACACCCTTCTGTCCTGGGGTCAGGGGCTCCATCCTGGCCAGACACGGCCCTCATCCATGGGCTTGGCTCTGCTGGACACAGGATCAGCTCCCTCAAAGTAAAAGTGTCCCATGAGAGGCCCACAGGGCCGGACTGTCTTCCCTCCCCACGGCAGCCCCATGTCCTCACACCAGGGAGCAGCGAGGCTCCCAGGGCTGGTGCCAGTTCCAGGACACTCGAGGCTAAGCCCTGAGCTGGGGTAGACACAGGTGCCCGTCTCCAAAGCCAGTGGCCTACCCCACGAGGCCGCCTGCCTCCCCTTGAGCATAGAGATGGATGCAGGTGGGCAGAGGAAGAAGAAACGGTGGCTGGCTTGGTCCTGGCCCCTCACCCTCCCACCCCAGGGCCCCATAAGTGGCATAATTGACGCACTGAATGGTTAACACAGAGATACAAGGGTAGATGGGGCTATAGATGGGGAAACTGAGGCTAGCAAGAAGGGGCATGCCAGGGTCACACAGCCAGTCTCAAAACTGGCCCAGAACCAAAATCCCCTATTTCAGGGGCTCCACCTACTGCCCCCCTCCATCCACACCCTGCCTGGCCATCCTGCTCCAGGCTAGGTTGCTCACGGCTTCAGGTTGTAGGGGGTACAAAGCACAAGGTGCTCTCCCCAACTCTGGCTGGTGCCTGGCTCTGCCCACTGTGCACTCTGACCCTGCATTTTATGACATTCTGCTACCGTCAGCTATCACTCAGGTCTCCAGGAAAGGGACGTTGCTAGGGGCCAGGCCTGATGCCAGGTGGCTGGCTGGCAGGCTGGGGTGATGGGGAGCGGGGGAGCAGGCTAGGGTTTCCCTCAGGAAGGCTCAGAGGGTGGAGCTGCTGGGTGGAAGTAGAGGGTGCTGTGGGTCAGCCACCAAGGGTAGTTAAGGCATACACACAGGCCATGGGAAAGCCCCGGCCCTGAGCCTTCCTGCAGGCAAGTATTTTGGGGACCTTCAGTTGCCAAGCGACTGCTCCAGGTTGCCATGGGAACTCTTTCTCCCAGGGCTTATCATTTTTAGGGGGAAGCCCTCTTATCTCCATCTCCCTCTCCCTGGCTTGGCTGCCCCGGGAGAATTCATCAAGGTCCCCAAACCTCATTCCCTCACCCCCCAGGGAGACCTCCTAGCCGTGACCCTAAGAGAAGACTCTTTGAGGTTCAAAAACCCAGAACCCTGAGAAAATGCAGAGAACAGAGTCCAAGGCCTTCATTATAGTGGGGAGAGGGTGAAAGGGGTTCATTAGCTCTGTTTACGTCTCTGCTCCGGCTGTTAACCACCACCTTGGGGCTGGCCCTGCCCTGACCGTTGGGAGCCCACTGTAATTGGAAGGAATTTGGCCCCAGCACCCACGCCCAGCCCCTCCCAGGCTTGTCTGCACACAGAGACGTGCCCCTACCAGCCCTGCCACCACCTGGCTGTGGGAGCCCCCTTGGACTTCCAGGGCCTCAGTTTCCCCAACCATCAGTGGCTATGGCAGAGGAGCCATCCTGCAGATAGAACGAGACACTGTGGCCAAAGCGTGGGCACAGGGAAAGTGCCACGGGCTGGCTGTCGTTAGCAGGCACCTGCCCTGCGATGGATGGAGGTGTGGGGTCACTCCACAGAGGGTGGCCCCATGGCTAGTGTGCCCCTGATGGCAGAGTGGCCAGCAGAGCCAGGTCCCCAGGCTCCCGGCCCAGCGCCTTCCCCATGGATTTATCACTTGCTCTGTACCCTGTCCCTGCATTCTTCCTCTACGGGGTCTTATCCCCTTGGATGGGAGCCAAGGTGCTCCATGCAGGCCAGGTGCTCAGCTCTGAGTCTCCGTGGATGAGCGTCTGCTGTGTGAACCCGTCAGTGACCCACCGCCAAGGGCTGTTGGCCCCGGCCTCGTGAGATTCAGAAGTGCCCCAGAGCCGCGGTAAGAGATGGCTTCCGTTTCCCAGGCCAGGGCCAGGCGGGGCACTTTGCTGCATCTCACTGATGCCTGGCGACTCCCACTGTCCCTCAGGGAGCCCAGGGCCCCTGCTTCTCAGCTCCAGAGGGCACGCCCAGCTTTGTACAACAGGGCAGAACCTCCCCCAGGTGAGCAGTGGGAAAATCAACACAGCATCGCCTCTTCTTTGGGCAGGACCTCTGGGGAAGGGGCTTCTCCAGCCACCACCTGCATGCCCATCCATCTCCGTGGCTGCCTTCAGGGTCCCTCTCCCCCCGACCCCCCACATCTGGGACACACGGTCCCCGGCCCTGCAGTAACGGGAGAACTGTCTGGAAACCGCCAGGGTAATCATAGCCGCAGGGGCCCCTGCAAGCAGCTGAGAACAGCCGGCTCGGCTTGCAGGTGAAGCAGGAAAAACGCAGAACTGACAGCCCACGTGGGTCTGACCCGGGCTGGGCTCACGGGCTGCCCATCCAGGTCGCCACCCAGTCTCTCCCCTGCGGCCCCGCCCTGTTTGGCTTCTCGACCGTGCGTCACCCCTGAAATGACTGTGGGCCTGGTCTGTTTACAATTTGGAGCGTGTGGTCTCCTCGCAACTGGAAGGTGAGACCTTTGTCTCTGTGGTGTGGCCGCTGAGGGTGGCCACAAGCAGGGCACAGCGCCACCTGCTGGTGCTGTGCCAGGACGCCCCTAAGCTGGGGGGCACCCCCAGGCTCCACTCACACCCCACAGCCCTGTGCCAGGGGCCACATCCTAGACACCTGATCAGACCCAAACACTCCCCCATCCCTGTGGACACGTGGGAACCTGGCCTTTGGGGGTAGGATCACTCCAGTGCCCTTGTCCTGGATTGAACTTTGTTCCCACAACATATAAGTTGGTGTCCTAACCTCATGCACCTGTGAATAAAACCTGATGTGGAAATAGGATTTTTTAGCAGCACTTAAAAAAAAAATTTGTTGGAGTATAGTTGATTTGGGAGGGATTGGGGGCAGGAGGAGAAGGGGACGACAGAGGATGATATGGCTGGATGGCATCACTGACCCGATGGACGTGAGTCTCAGTGAACTCCGAGAGATGGTGATGGACAGGGAGGCCTGGCGTGCTGCGATTCGTGGGGTCGCAAAGAGTCGGACACGACTGAGCGACTGAACTGAACTGAACTGATGGTTGATTTACAATGTTGTGTTAGTTTCTACTTACTGTACAGCAAAGTGACTGTTTATATTGATACATATACACATATTCAGGCTTCCCCAGTGGCTCAGTGGTAAAGAATCCACCTGCAATGCAGGAGACTGCGGTTTGGTCCCTGGGTCAGGAAGATGCCCTGGGGGAGGGCATGGCAACCCACTCCAGTTTTCTTGCCTGGAGAGCCCCATGGACAGAGGAGCCTGGCGGGCTATATAGTCCATGGGGTCACAAAGCATCAGACATGACTGAAGGGACTCAGCATACATATACATATATTCACTCTTTTTTAGATTCGTTTCCTGTGTAGGCCACTCCAGAGTACTGAGTAGAGGTCCCTGTGCTATGCAGTGGGTCCTTATTAATTACCTATCTTATATACAGTTGTGTGTATATGTCAGTCCTGGTCTCCCAATGTATCCCTCCCCCCGCCTCCACCCTCGGTAACCGTAAGTTTGTTTTCTACATCGGTGATTCTATTTCTGTTTTGTAAATAAGTTCATTTGTACCATTTTTTTAAGATTTCACATATAAGTGATATATGATATTTGTCTTTCTCTGGAAATAGGGCCTTTGCAGATGTGATCAAAATGAGGTCATTCAGGAGTAGGCTGCTGCTGCTACTGCTGCTAAGTCACGTCAGTCGTGTCCGACTCTGTGTGACCCCGTAGACAGCGGCCCGCCAGGCTCCCGTCCCTGGGATTCTCCAGGCAAGCATACTGGAGTGGGTTGCCATTTCCTTCTCCAGTGCAGGAAAGTGAAAAGTGAAAGTGAAGTCGCTCAGTCGTGTCCGACTCTTCACAGACCCCATGGACTGTAGCCTACCAGGCCCCTCCGTCCATGGGATTTCTCAGGCAAGAGTACTGGAGCAGGTTGCCATTGCCTAGTCCTAATCAAATGACCAGTGTCCTTATAAGAAGACAAGACGGAAGACTGGACACAGACACACCGAGGAGGCCAAGTGAGGACAGAAGCAGACTGTGGAGGGGCGTGCTTACAAGGTGAGGAACGCTAAGGATTGCCGACAACCACCAGAGGCTGGCAGAGGCGAGGCGGATCCCCCTTCTAGAGGCTTCAGAGGGCCTGGGGCTTCCGACACCTTGATTTTGGACTTCTGGCTTCCGGACCAAGAGACTGTAAATCTCTGTTGTTTTGAGCCCCACGGTTTATGGTACCGTTACCGCAGCCACAAGAAACTAACACACCGGGCTCCTGGGGCCAAGCCGTCTCTCCGCTACCCCGGCCAAGTGCAGCCAAGGGCACTCAACAGATGTCAGGCCCAGGCGCCACCCTCACATTCAGCATTACATTCCCCGCCTCAAATCATCCCCGAACACAGGGCATCTCCTTTCAGGATGAATACCTCTCTGCACATCCACTGCCTCGGTGAATCCCACCAATAACCCATGAATGGTTTCACAGACAGACCCACCCTGGCTGAGACCCCAGCCCAGCTTCTGGTCCCAGACACTGTGAGACGGTCGATGTGTGCCCTGTAAGCGCCCAGGGAGGGGGATTCTGTCACATGGCGCAGACCCCAGCACACACTTCCAAGTCTCGCCCTGCCCTCCTCTCTGCCCTCTGCCCACAGCTTTCACGGCCACCCTCGCTCCTGTCTCACTTCCTCTCCCGCCAGCATCTCTTCTGTCTCCAAGTCTCTGCATCTTTGACTTTCTTCCAGACTCCTCACAGCGTGCAAGGCTGGCGCCTCTTGTCCTTCTGGTCACAGCATCAGTGTCACCATGGAGGCCTTTTAGACACCCCATCCCAGGGGTTCTTGACCCTCCTTCTGGGACCCTGACTCATTTCCCAGGAGCACGTGCTATTCTCTCACTCATGGACTCACTTTCCTGCTTTCTGTCCATCTGCCCTCTGAGCCGTAAGCTCCTGGGTGAATGCCCGGGGCACAGTCGCTGAATCGACAGAGGATCTCAGAGCCCTCTCCTGCCTCTGGGCCGCTCATATTGCGGATGTGGAGGCTAGTAATAAAAGCTGCCTGTTGGGTGAGAGGCAGCCGGACTCCCTGGGGTCCCTTCCCTGCGCCAGTCGCCACCACTGAGCACTGTGGGCACAGCCCGCCCCCTCATGATCAGCCCGAGCACTGCAGCCCCAGACAGGGAAAAACCAGAAAACAAAACCCACACCTTTGTTTGGGTGTAGTCACGGCAGCGGCTCTCTCTCCCTCACAGGGGCAAAGGAGCCCGACCGGCTGGCTCCAGGGGCGTTGTGCAGGACCTCAGAAGCTGTCCTCGTCTCCCTGTTTCCCTCCACTGTCCCGGTCCCCAGGTCCCTCCGGAGGCCTCCTCATCCCAACCGGGGGGTAACTAACTCCACCCCCTTCCAAATGAGGAAACCCAGGTGCCAACAGAGATGGCACTTTGCCCCTGGACAAGTGGTCCAGGGCTTTGCCTCCTTCTGCACCACCCAGGTCCTCAGCCCTCCAGGCTGCCACATGTTCAGAAGGACCTGGAGGGAACAGATAGTATTTTCCAAGGACTCGGAGCACAGTGGGTCAGGGATGGAGAACCAAGGCCAACAGACTCTTCTACAAGCTGTAGAACCCTCGAGATCACCCCAGCCATGCACCCTATATTACAGCGGAGTAAACCGAGGACTTCTCTCCTGTAGCTCCCTCTCCACTAGGGGCAAGCCTCACTGTGGCTCCAGGTGCCCAGATGCAGGACCCCAGAAAGTGTCCTCTCCAGGCTGCTCTGGGGATGCTCCCTGCCCAGGTCGACTCCCGGGAACCTGCCCACCTGCCCCTGGCATCTCTGTCCCTCAGCCTAGGGCCCTGAGCCTGTTGCCAAGAGACCGGATGGTCCTGACCCATGGTGGAGCTGCTTCCTACAGCTTTCTTCTTTCCCCCTTGCCATCTCCGTGTCCACCGCTCCCCTGAATGTATGCCATGGTCTCCACCTGTGAGGTCACTGTGTGTGTCTGTGGGCACGTCGGGAGGCCGAGAGGACAGGGCCCCTCGTGGGAGGGGGAGGGGACGGACAAGGGTTCCCCCAGGACGTCAGGGGCTCTCCTTCCCCAAGGAAACTCCATGGGAGTGGCTGAGCCCTGAACTAGGAGGCTGGAACCTTTCCTTCTCTTCTGGAGTTTGCCCTCCTCCCCCCGGCCCCCCCGCCACGCCGTGGGCCCCGGGCCAGCCCCTGTACCTCTCCTGGCCTCAGTTTCCCAATCGTACCAGGAAGGGCTGGACACGGAACTGCGTAAGCGCGCGCTCTGCGTGGACTCTCCCTCCCGGCTGAGTCCGGTGTGGGCGGGGTAGTCGGGGTAGGGGGGCATTCGGTCCTCCCTCCACCCGCGACGACGGGGAGGGCGATCGCGGCCGGGCGGGGCACTCACCTGGCAATCTACCATCATTCTCAGCCCCGGCAGCACATCGCCGGCCCCAGGGCGGGGCTCCGGGCTAGCAGAGGCCGCTCGCCTCGGCCCGCGCGCGGCGCAGGGGGGCGCCCGGCTGCGGGGCTCATGGCGCGGCCTCCCGTCCCCGCCGGGCCCAGGGCTCCGCCGGCGCCCGCGCCGCTTCCATTGTCTGCGCCCGCGCCGCGCCACCGGCCGCTCGGGCCGCGCCGCTCGGTTGCGCCCGGGCTCCCGGGCTCCGGCCGGGTGGGCGGGCCCCGCCGCGGCCCCGCCTCCGCTCGTCCCGCCCCCTGCCCGCCGCAGGTGTGAGGGGCGGGCCCCGCCGCGCGCAGCGGCCTCCCGGGAGGACCGTGGGGGTGGACGCCGGCGGGGGCAGGCGGGTCGCGAGCCTGCGGCCGCGCGCGCGCGCGCGCACATCCAGGGCCTGCGCGGGCCCGCGGGCGGCGCGTGCACCGGAGCCCCGCCTTGCCGCGGGCTCGCGCGCCGCGCCCCGAGGGCTGACCGCGCGCTGTGGACCCAGCGCGTCCCCCACCCACCACCGCTTGCTGCATTCCTCCTGTGCCCCCTAGCGCCTCAGATCAGATCAGTTCAGTTCAGTCGCTCAGTCGTGTCCGACTCTTTGCGACCCCATGAATCGCAGCACGCCAGGCCTCCCTGTCCATCACCAACTCCCGGAGTTCACCCAGACTCAAGTCCATCGAGTCAGTGATGCCATCCAGCCATCTCATCCTGTGTCATCCCCTTCTCCTCCTGCCCCCAATCCCTCCCAGCATCAGAGTCTTTTCCAATGAGTCAACTCTTCGCATGAGGTGGCCAAAGTACTGGAGTTTCAGCTTTAGCATCATTCCTTCCAAAGAAATCCCAGGGCTGATCTCCTTCAGAATGGACTGGTTGGATCTCCTTGCAGTCCAAGGGACTCTCAAGAGTCTTCTCCAACACCGCAGTTCAAAGGCATCAATTCTTCGGCCCTCAGCCTTCTTCACAGTCCAACTCTCACATTCATACATGACCACAGGAAAAACCACAGCCTTGACTAGACAAACCTTTGTTGGCAAAGTAATGTCTCTGCTTTTGAATATGCTATCTAGGTTGGTCATAACTTTTCTTCCAAGGAGTAGGCGTCTTTTAATTTCATGGCTGCAGTCACCATCTGCAGTGATTTTGGAGCCCAGAAAAATAAAGTCTGACACTGTTTCCACTGTTTCCCCATCTATTTCCCATGACGTGATGGGACCAGATGCCATGATCTTCGTTTTCTGAATGTTGAGCTTTAAGCCAACTTTTTCACTCATCTTCTTCAAGGGGCTCTTTAATTCTTCTCCACTTTCTGCCATAAGGGTGGTGTCATCTGCATATCTGAGGTTATTGATATTTCTCCCAGCAATCTTGATTCCAGCTTGTGTTTCTTCCAGTCCAGCGTTTCTCATGATGTACTCTGCATATAAGTTAAATAAACAGGGTGACAATATACAGCTTTGATGAACTCCTTTTCCTATTTGGAACCAGTCTGTTGTTCCATGTCCAGTTCTAACTGTTGCTTCCTGACCTGCATACAAATTTCTCAAGAGGCAGGTCAGGTGGTCTGGTATTCCCATCTCTTTCAGAATTTTCCACAGTTTATTGTGATCCACACAGTCAAAGGCTTTGGCATAGTCAATAAAGCAGAAATAGATGTTTTTCTGGAACTCTCTTGCTTTTTCCATGATCCAGCAGATGTTGGCAATTTGATCTCTGGTTCCTCTGCCTTTTCTAAAACCAGCTTGAACATCAGGAAGTTCACGGTTCACATATTGCTGAGGCCTGGCTTGGAGAATTTTGAGCATTACTTTACTAGCATGTGAGATGAATGCAATTGTGCGGTAGTTTGAGCATTCTTTGGCATTCCCTAGCGCCTCGGGCCACCCCAAACCCCACCGGGCGGGGGTGCTGGGCCGCGTGGTCGTGTAGGCCTGGAGATGTGGGAGTCACGGATTGTGCACCCGCATCCTTCTGTCCTGCACCTCGTGTCCGGGCCAGCTCGATGCACGGCTGGGACAGCAGTCCTGGAGGCAGAGTAGGAAAAGGAGATCACGCCCTCCCCCACCCCCACTCCCTTGTCTTTCTTGACTTCCAGATACGAGGTCCAGCCTTTCCCCAGCTGTAGCCCTGGTTGGTGAATGGGGGGCTGGAGGAGCCCAGGGAGGAGGGGGTGGCCCACCTGGGCTGAATGCCTGTCAGGGGGCGTTAGTGTGACTAAGGATACCCCTGGGTGCTCAGGGATTTTGCCCCTTTTAATTTATGTACAGTGACCTCAGTTCTCAAGGTCGCTCAGATGTAAGTGAGCAAGGCCAGCTGTGAACAGAGGACTCAGAATCATTGCCGCTCACCTTTGCCCAGCCCACGGCGCTGACCATCAGAGGCCTTGTCCTGGGTTTGGCTCTCCCAGCCAGGCAGTGTCCTGGGCCCAAATCCTCTGGGTGTCTTCCTCTCCCTGCTTTAATCCCCAGCCCTCCCTCCCGAGGGCAGAGTTACTGAGCCCATTTTTAGTGGAGGAGACTGAGGCCTGAGAGTCACCTCTCGAGCTGGCCTGTCACAGGGCCGTGAGTGGCCCCACTGTGGGTTCGAGCCCAGGTCGTTCTGACCCAATGGCTGTGCTTTCACAGGAGCCTGCAGAGGTGGCCTCTCAGCCTGGCCTTGGAGGTGAGTCCATGCTGGATGTGGGGCTGTGGGGAGGGACGCTGCAGGCAGGGGGCTCTGAGGGGGAGAGCACGGGGTTGGTCCCTGAGGGAGCAAGGCTGTAGGGAGGCTGGGTGCGGGAGGTGAGGGGTGCTTCATGGACCAGCCCGCACAGGGCTCTGAGTGCAGGGTAAGAAGTCGGGGGTCAGTCACCGCAGGTTGGCGGGGGTCATCGCAGGCCGGGGCTGCAAGGCACGGTCTCCAGGTGATTTTGTCAGAGCTGCAGCACCTCAGCCGGGAGGAGCTTAGCGAGAGTGTTATTCACCCCACCACTCAAGCGTGCACCCCTGCGATGCCACCAGGGATGGGGCCTGCTCCTCCTGTGCACAGAGGGGACTGTGGTGGGTGTCTGCCTCTTCTCAGGGCTGGGCATATTGCCCAGCTTCTCCAAGTGCCTGCCCAGAAGGCAGTGCCCAGAGGGCTCCCAGCCATAGTCCCATTTGATCGTCACCCCAAGGCCTCAGGGTGGTGGAGTGGCCTGCCCAGCACCCCATGTGTGCTAGGACAGACTAAAACCCGTGTTCTCTCAGCTGCCTCACATTCATGAAGCCATTCAACATTCAAAGAATGCCTCCTGGGTTTCAGGTACCGGGGTAAACCTGGTTGACCAGCACCTGTATCCTCTTGGGGTTTATGAACTGGGAAAGGGGTGGAGATGGGCAGAACATTGTAACTGAAGACATAGGGATGAGTATTTATGGGAACACCAAAAGGCACCCACTCTGGAAGGAAGGGGGAACAAATCAAGGCAGGCTTCCTAGAGGAGGTGTCATGACTATGTTCCTGGAATTGGGCCAGGTGATTGGACAGGGAGGCCTGACCAGTAGGCAGCGTGAGCAAAGGTATGCTGGTGCTGGCCCTGTGGCAGAGCAGTGATGTTGGACTGTAAGGCGTGGGGAGGAGCTAGTTGGTCACGAGGGGACAGGAAGCTTACGTTTCAGGGGTCTCCATTGCAGGGGACACTGCAGACATTTTGCATTTGTGATTCTGTTGATTTCTATTTCTGGTACTCCCCCTCTCTCTGCTGGGTCAGGCCTGTCTCTTGCCACCCCTCCCACTCCTGCCAGGCCCCGTACTTCTTCCCACCCACAGAGCAGCTCTGGCCCCAAGCCCTCAGCTCTCTGGGAAAGTAGCCTGGACCCTGTTTTAGGTATAGGAGTTGGGTAGTCATTCACTCAACTGTGTCTGAGGGCCATGCCTGGGATGTTGTCTGGGATAGCCACAGTGCCTGGGGGCTTGAGCTGAGGCTGAGACAGGCCCATCAGCTGGACCCAGAGCTGGGCTGGAGTGAGCAAGGGTTCCTTTCTCTCCTATGACGCTGCCCAGGCGCAGGGCCACTCCTCCTCCTCTGGTCTCCACGTCAAGGGCCTTCTCCCTGCTCTAGCACGGAAGCTCGGTGAAGGCAGGGCCTGCCCCTTCAACACCGCCAGCTTCATACACTCCCCAGGGCAGGGCTGGGCACCCTGGGAAGGTGGGGACACATGGGCCATGGATCCACTCTTGTCCCTCTGCCTGGGGAGCACCCCAGGGCCTCTCTGACTCGTCCTCTCCGGCTCAGGCTATCTCCCCACGTGCTCTTGCAGACTGAGCTGGCTTGCCATCCAAGCACAGGCTGCAGGAAGAGTAGGCTTCGGGCTGGCCCCAGCTTTGCCCAAGGTGCCCAGGTGGGTAGGTTCCTGCTCCTCCTGACTTGGCCAAAGACCATACCCCCTGCCCTCTACCTTATGTGGCAAGGATGCTGCTGCCCCCAGGGGAGTGCATACTTGGCCCCCCACCCCCCGCCCACTGCTTCTGTCCCACCAGGCAGGTGCGACCGCTGCAGGGCTCTGAGCCCCTCTAATCCTAGGCCTGCCTTGGCCTTGGTGCCCCGCGCCCGCCAGGAGTCCCCCAGGCTGAGGTTGATAGCAGATGCATCAGACACACGTGCTCCGCACTTAGGGACCAAGAGCCCACAGGACGTCCAGCTGGGGGGCAGGGGCTCTGCTCCCCCTGACTCAGGAGGGCTGCATAGCCGGTGATGTTTTCACTTCACCCATCTCCCAGGAGAACTGCGATGAAATCCTGCCTGTTGCAGCGGCCAGCAGCAGCCCAGGCTTTCTAGAAAACTGTACCCCCGCCTCCCACCCAAGCTGACTGTACTTACAATCCAGGCTGCCTGTATCCCTAGGGGCCTGGCAGCCCGGATGCTCAGAAATGCAGGTGAAGAAAGCCTGGTTAGGGCCTAGCACACGCTACTTTTATTAAACGCTGCCCAAACCCTCTTACAGAAGAGGTGCTTGGTGCTGGGGACCATCCACCTCGAGTGAGGCAGGGACTTGAAACCAGAGGGCCTAGAAGGCTCCTCTGGGTCCTGAGTGAAAAACTGGCTCCGGAGGCTGACGGGGACACAGTGGGGACCCCTGCAGCCAGAGAAAAGGGGGGTGGGGATGCCTTTCCTACAAGTGTTAGAGAGCGCAACTTCAAGGGCAGCAGGCAACGAATGGGCGGGTGGCAGAAAGGGGATTTGGGGCGCTGGGTGGGGCTGCCCCGAAGGCTCGTGAGCTGGCGGAGGCCCCGTCTCCTTCCACCTCTGGCCTCCCCTCCTTGGGCCTCGGAGAGTGTGATCTTTGCGTTCTCCTCCACACGGACACTGCTCTTCACAGTGGACAGAGGCCTTTCCAGGCCCGTCTTCCCGCTGGATTCCACCAGCAGAGGCGGAGGTTAGATGGCACAGGGCTGGTCCCACCTAAGGCTTGAGGAGTGAGGCCCCAGAGCCCAGAGGCTCTGGTGAGCCGGGCGCTCGCTGGGGTTCCCCCGTCCACGGCGGCCCCACCTCTGCCGTCAGCTCCGCAGCCGGGCAGTGTCCTTGTTCAGGGTAGAGAAGCGGATCAGCTTCAGGCTGGGGGGCTGGGGCTTCCTGTCGTCCCAGAGGTACTCGGGGGACAGCACCTTGGAGGGCTTGTGCGAGAGGAAGCGGCGGTTCAGGTGGCTCTCCTCCTGGCAGGCTGCCATGATGCCGTTGGCCTTGTCTGCCAGGATGCCCATGTGGCAGCCCCTGGTGAACTCATACACCCTGGCCACCCGCCCCCCGAAGACCGCCCTGCCATAGTAGAAGTCCCCCTCGCCATCCGCCACGAAGGCGGTGGAGACAGGCCGGCGCTCATAGGGGAACTGGTGGCGGGGGACGGTGAAGTAGTCCGGGTGGATGGCAGCCACAAGGTCCCCCAAGGTCTCAGGGCCCCATGGGTTCCGGAATGCCATGTCCACGTCCAGGCAGAAGAGGTAGTCCACCTCCCGGTGCGCCCTCTTGGCGATGTGCACGCTGATGGCCTCCATCCGGCGCATGGAGGCCTCCTCCCACTGGGAGGGCCCAGGGACTGGGATGACACTGAGGCGGCGGCCAGGGCCCAGCGGGACCCGAGGAATGGCCTGGGGGTCGTGAGTGAAGATGTAGTAGTGCACGCGGTACCCCTGCATGAAGAACCGCTCGGCCGACTCCAGGAAGTGCTGGACGAACCGGGTATACCTGCTGGAGAGGACCCCGTCATGCACCACGGCCTCTGCAGGGCCACTGCCTGGTCCCCGCTCCGGGTGGGCACACCCCGCGGGGCCCAGGGCTAGGCTGGGGTCCCCCTCCCAGCTTCCTGTCTCAAGAAGTCACTCTGGTCTGCCCCTTGTCTGTCAAGTTCCCCTGATCACAGTACCAACCTCTAGGGACCGTCCTAAGAACGATATCTTGATGATATTCACAGGCTGCACGCCTTGACTTTTCCTGAGCACTTACAAGTGCCAGGCAATGTTCTAAGGGATTACCTCCTGGCCTCACAAACTCCCCGCTTTACAGACAAGGACACTGAGGCTCAGAGAGAAAAAAGGAGTTGAGAATCGGGTAAGTGGCTGCACATCAAGGGGAAGTGAGTGGTGCTGGGTGCTGACTGGGCTGGGGGAGAGGGAGCCCCCCGACTCCAGGTGGGCCATTCATTACCTTTAGTCATCGACCGCCCCCCCATTGGGGTCCCTCTCTCAGGAGTCCCAGAAAGGAAAGGCCAGGTGGGGTAAGGGAGGAGGAGGGAAAACAGGGGGCGTCCAGAGAGCAGGCAGGCCCGGGGGTGGAGGAGAGAGGATCCCCAGGGCAGGGCCAGCTCTCTCTTGACCTGCCTGTGGCCTGAGCATGGACCCTCCATTTCTCGGGGCTTGCCATTCCTTTACACCTGCCTGGATGGTTCAGGGGAAGCAGACGGGATGAGGCGGCAAGGTGTCTCCTGACAAAGGCTCCTGGTGCTCCCTCACTGGGCTGCCTCCCCTCCCCGCTTGCATGCCAGGCCCAGACCGCCTCTTTCCTCCAGGAAGCCCTCTCCCACCATCACACTCTGCTCTGTCGCTTCCCACCTGGCACAGCCTCCCTGGTGCCCGGGCAGGGTCCTGTCTCTCCCCAGACCCCACCCCCACCCCCAGCCGCCTACTCACTTTCCCACAGCAAACGCCGTTAGCCCGATGGTCAGGTTCAGTGGCTGGTAGATGTGATGCAGAAGCTCGGCATTAAAGGTTCCCTCGGAGACGATGGGCGCCAGCCAGGGTGTGAGTGTCAGTAGCTCTGTGGGCCTGGCAGCAGAGGAGGCCGAGGGGGCTGAGACCCTCCCCTGGGGAAAGCCTCCGTCTCATCTTGGTCCTGCCTCCCACGCTGTGTGACCCTGGGCAGCTTGATCCCTGTCTCTGGGCCACCGTATTCTCAAGTGGGGATGATAATAGCTCCTTCCCAGCGAGGGCAAGAGGGCCAGGAGTTACTGCATGTCCAGTGTCTAGAGGAGCCTGGCGTTTCTGGGGTCTGCTAAGGGCCTCGGAGAGGGGGGTTATCATTCTCATAATTAATCATGGATCGAGCACTGAAGGCACGGTGCTCTGCAGTTTTTTTGGTTTGTTTGTTTGTTTTTGGCTGCGTCGCCTGGCTTGCAGGATCTTAGTTCCCTGACCAGGGAGCGAGTCAGGGTCCTTGGCAGTGAAAGCACACAGTCCTAGCCACTGGGGCTCTCAGGAATCGCTGCTCTGCATTTTGCCAACCTCATTTCATCTGGTCCTCTGCCCTGTCGAGTGGGTATCACTAACCATCCACCTGTATAGAAGCAGCTCAGAGGAGTTGGGTCACCTACCCAAGATTACACAGCTGGTGACCAAGCTGGACTGGAGCCCAGGTCCCAGAGTGCCCGGACCCCAAGGTCAGCTGACCCCTGCAGCACCCCAGCTTCTAAATCAGAGCTTTGCCCCCGACCCCCACCCCCTCGAATCTCTCCATCCTGCACCCAGGCCCTAATCAACACCTACTTTTGCTCCAGCAGCTTGGGCTGAGGGTACTGTGACCTGCAACCAAGAAGGGCAAATGGTTAAAGGGATGGCAGCCCCCTGCCCTGGGGCCACAGAGGGCGAAAGGACAGGCTGCTTACTGTGCCACGGGCTGGGACGGCTCCTCCTCGTACTGAAGCTTCATGTTGCTGGTGGGAGAGGCGAGACAGGGCCATCAGTGTCGTTAGTAGAGATGCTCAGCAGGGATGGATGAAGCGGGGACAAAATACCCCCATGGGCCAGGCGCCCCCTCCCCCAGGCTCCCTGGCCCCTCCTCCATGGCTCTGCCTGCTCTCTGGGGGCTGGGCTCCTACAGAGGCCATCCATCCAGGGTCCCGTGTGGCAGGGCGGTGATTCAACATGGTGCCATTTGTCTCTACAGTCTTTTTCGGCTCTGGAAGAGCCTGGGCACCGTGGAGAAGCTTTGAGAAGCTGCAAAGTGAGCCCAGTTCTGCCTCTTTCTAGCCCAGGAGCTCAGACAGACGAGGCTGCAGGTGAGGCGCCTCCGGCTGGAGAGACCCAGGGCTGGACATCCCACTCTTTGGGGTTTTGTCCCCTCTCCCTTAAAGTGGGGACAATGACAGAGTCACTCCACAGGGTGGAAGTGAGGCCTGGAGACGGGAAAGGCCTGCTCCTCTGACCCAGGGAGCCGGTCAGAGCCACTTCCAGCAGACCTGAGGCTGCCTGTGAGGCTCGGACCACCCGAGGAGGGTGCCTGCCGCTCACCCGGTCTCTTCATCTATCACCACGGTGGGCTGGCTTCGGCTTCCCGGAGCTGTGCTGGTGCCTCCGGCTACGCTTTGTGTGTGTGGTAAGGTATACAAGACGAAGATTTACCACCTTAACCATTCGAAAGCATAGAGTTCCGGGGCATTAGGTACACTCACGGTGCTGTGCAAACATCACCTCCACCCATCTCTAGAACTTGTTCATCGTCCCCAAATTGAAACTCTCTCCCTGAGACACTGCCTCTCCATCCCTTCTCCCAACCCTTGGTAACTATTATGCTTACTTCCATCTCTGTAAAAAAAATCTTCTGTTTTTTTTTTTTTTTTTCAATAAGATCTCTATTCATTTTGGCCACGCCATGTGGCCCGACTTGGAATCGAACCTGTGCCCCCTGCATTGGGAGTATGAAGTCTCAACCACTGAACCACCAGGAAGTCCCATTTCTCTATACTAGAGATCTCTTACAAATGAAACCCTACAGTATTTGTCCTATAGTGATTAGCCTATACTCTGGAAGATATATTTTTTAAAGTTGATCCATCAACTTGGCCCTCTGCCTCAGTTCCATACAAACAAGCACATTTCAGGTCCTGCTCAGAAAGTGACGGGACTCTGAGAAGTTGGTCAGAAGTGAGAAGAGGAAAGGGGCCCTCGTCCCACACTCCCGGCCATCGGTGTCTCCCTTCGCCTCACCAGCCCCGACACGCTCTGCTCTGGCCACATTAAAGAGTCAGACATAAGAACACCAAAGCACAGATGAGCCAGAGCCAAAATAAAAACAGGAACTTCATGTTTCCAGACCTCGGAAGGTAATAACATTGAAAGAAGAAATCCAAATGAACAGAGAGGAAGGTGTGACCATTTAAAACTAACAAAAAACCTCCAACTGTAATCTGTTTAAAAAACTCAGACTGCAAATAATTTTTAAAAAACTGCAAATAATTAGAAAAACAAAAGCACCGAGTACTTTCAGCCAAAGGTGGTGATAGACGACCCACCAACAGGCCAAGCGGGGAGGTGGTGGAGCAGGCGGGCCACCAGAGAGGAAATTCAGTAAATGGGGAGGCGTGGGGCGATGAGGGCCGTGGTCCAAGGAGCGAAATTCAAACCACAGTGCATTTCCCGTCTCTCAAATCAGCAAGGTTTTAGTTTTTGTTTTTCATGACACCTAATACTTGCAGATACCAAAGCAACATTTCATGCAAAGATGGGCTCGATAAAGGACAGAAATGGTATGGACCTAACAGAAGCAGAAGATATTAAGAAGAGATGGCAAGAATACACAGAAGAAGTGTACAAAAAAGATCTTCAGGACCCAGATAATCACGATGGTGTGATCACTGACCTAGAGCCAGACATCCTGGAATGTGAAGTCAAGTGGGCCTTAGAAAGCATCACTACGAACAAAGCTAGTGGAGGTGATGGAATTCCAGTTGAGCTATTCCAAATCCTGAAAGATGATGCTGTGAAAGCGCTGCACTCAATATGCCAACAAATTTGGAAAACTCAGCAGTGGCCACAGGACTGGAAAAGGTCAGTTTTCATTCCAATCCCAAAGAAAGGCAATGCCAAAGAATGCTCAAAATACCGCACAATTGCACTCATCTCACACGCTAGTAAAGTAATGCTCAAAATTCTCCAAGCCAGGCTTCAGCAATATGTGATCCGTGAACTTCCTGATGTTCAAGCTGGTTTTAGAAAAGGCAGAGGAACCAGAGATCAAATTGCCAACATCCGCTGGATCATGGAAAAGGCAAGAGAGTTCCAGAAAAACATCTATTTCTGCTTTATTGACTATGCCAAAGCCTTTGACTGTGTGGATCACAATAAACTGTGGAAAATTCTGAAAGAGATGGGAATACCAGACCACCTGACCTGCCTCTTGAGAAATTTGTATGCAGGTCAGGAAGCAACAGTTAGAACTGGACATGGAACAACAGACTGGTTCCAAATAGGAAAAGGAGTTCGTCAAGGCTGTATACTGTCACCCTGTTTATTTAACTTATATGCAGAGTACGTCATGAGAAACGCTGGACTGGAAGAAACACAAGCTGGAATCAAGATTGCCGGGAGAAATATCAATAACCTCAGATATGCAGATGACACCACCCTTATGGCAGAAAGTGGAGAAGAATTAAAGAGCCCCTTGAAGGAGATGAGTGAAAAAGTTGGCTTAAAGCTCAACATTCAGAAAACGAAGATCATGGCATCTGGTCCCATCACGTCATGGGAAATAGATGGGGAAACAGTGGAAACAGTGTCAGACATTATTTTTCTGGGCTCCAAAATCACTGCAGATGGTGACTGCAGCCATGAAATTAAAAGACGCCTACTCTTTGGAAGAAAAGTTATGACCAACCTAGATAGCATATTCAAAAGCAGAGACATTACTTGGCCAACAAAGGTTTGTCTAGTCAAGGCTATGGTTTTCCCTGTGGTCATGTATGGATGTGAGAGTTGGACTGTGAAGAAGGCTGAGTGCCAAAGAATTGATGCTTTTGAACTGTGGTGTTGAAGACTCTTGAGAGTCCCTTGGACTGCAAGGAGATCCAACCAGTCCATTCTGAAGGAGATCAGCCCTGGGATTTCTTTGGAAGGAATGATGCTAAAGCTGAAACTCCAGTACTTTGGCCACCTCATGCAAAGAGTTGACCCATTGGAAAAGACTCTGATGCTGGGAGGGATTGGGGGCAGGAGGAGAAGGGGACGACAGAGGATGAGATGGCTGGATGGCATCACTGACTCGATGGACGTGAATCTGAGTGAACTCCGGGAGTTGGTGATGGACAGGGAGGCCTGGCGTGCTGGGATTCATGGGGTCGCAAAGAGTCGGACACGACTGAGCAACTGATCTGATCTGAATACCTGCAGCCCCAGCCCAGGCGCAGTGCAGCTGCTGGGGTGGGGGAGGGTGGGGAGGTGTATCTGTGTTTGCCGCGGTCCCCCGTGGGGCAGGGTGGGGAGGTGTATCTGTGTTTGCTGCGTCCCCCTGGAGAGCTTCCAGGGGCTTCAGGTCATGTTTTGGTAAAGAACCCGCCTGCCAATGCAGGAGACGCGAAAGATGCAGGTTGGATCCCTGGGTCCAAACAAAACCCCTCATGTCCTATTGGCCTGAATCACTCTGACTCAGGGTCAGGAAGATCCCCTGGAGGAGGAAATGGCAACCCACTCCAGTATTCTTGCCTGGGAAATCCCATGGGCAGAGGAGCCTGGCGGGCTGCAGTCCATGGGGTCATGAAGAGTTGGACACGGCTGAAGCGACTAAGCAGGCAGCCTGGAGAGCAGCCTGATGAGATGGATGAAGACCCTGGCCATATCCTTTGGCCCAGGAACATACCAAATAAAAGGATTTCTAAGATGGAAAAAGCTGGGACTTCCCAGGTGGCCCAGTGGCTTATACTCCATGCTCCCAAAGCAGAGACCTGGGATTCAATCTCTGGTCAGGGAACTAGATCCCACGTGCCACCCACAACTAAAGATCCTGCATGCTGAGAGGAAGATGGGAGGTCCTGCGTGCTGCAACTAAGACCCAGCATAGGCAAATAAATTAATTTTAAAAAAAAGATGAAGAACGCTTTATATCCAGAGTTGCTCATTACAAACTAACTTAGAAGCTGGTAAACCAGAAACAACCTAAATGCCCCACAGCTGTTGGTGGAAAAAGGAGATGGTTTAAGAATTAGGGCCCAGCCCCTGGGTGGAGTAAAATGACGGTGACCAGATGCCGAAAAATGAAGCCAATTCTGGGGAAATACGATAAGAACTGCAAAAACATTCTGGTCACAGCTATTTCCAACAGCAAGCGTACTTTCTGCTTTCAGAACAATCTGAATAGAAAGTGCAGCAATCAACAAGCTGACCATGGAATCAGAGTGCAATTCATGCCCCTGGACACAAGAGGGTTTTTGTTTTCTTTTGTCTTTTCTGTTGTCCTGCCTAATTTACTACATTCTGTTTATAATAGTGAAACACACCTTACTGTTAATTAGTCGTCTATGATCCAGATTTTAAACTTTCCTTTCGGTGTCATGAAAACCAGAAGACCACGGGGCCAAATGCCACATTGAGACTGTCCCAAATCATCTTTATCACTCTGAACTGTCCAAATGTCAGATCTGTTATCTGAGGGAGACTGGCCACGTGTGCATTTGTCCTTCGAATTCACAGAGAGCACAACATTGAGCAAAAAGGTCAAGTCCTGAAATCATTCTTTCCTGAGCACCTTCTATATACCAGGTGCAGCACCAGGATATTTACAGGCATCATCACACCCCAAACCCTATCCTCCCATTTTACAGATACGGCAAGTGAGGCTCTGAGCTATGCAACACGCTCAAAGTCACACCGTGGAGAGGGCACTGCAAGGATACCTGAAGATGGAAACAGGGAACTTCCACATTCATGGCTCAGAATCATGAGTTTAGGACCTAAGAACCTACAAAGTGACCTGAAAAGCCTTCCCATCTTCCCTATTCCGGGGGCCCCTAAGTCTGCCTGCCCCATACTTACAAGATCTCTGGGCAGGGGAGATAATAGGGGATGTAGGAGACCAGCAGCCAGTTCTCGACATACACCCTAGGAAGGAAATATATGTGTTGACTTGATTTTTAAGCTGAGGCTGAGAAGTCACGTTGGTGCATGTTAGTGGAAATGCAGGTCCCCAGTGGCGCACCTGGGGTCCCCCCCTCCCCCACCCTCCACCTATTAGTCCTTGGGTCTGGCTGACCTCAGAGGACAAAGCCTCCTGGCCTTCTGCAGTGAGTCATTATACAGCTATGCAGCCATTCATTCCTGGGGGAGGAATATTCTTGACACCAGTCCCACAAGGGACTGGTGGTGTGGGGGAACCCCCAGAGCTTTGCGGAAAGGACACACGGGGTAAATTCTGGAGCATAGACAGGAGTTCCTCATTAACACAGCTAGAAGAATAGTCCAGGCAGAGGCAAGAGTTAGGTGTAGAGGCCGGGAGGTCAGTGCAAAGGAAAACCCGTAAGCCAGGCTGGGTCAGTCGTACTGGGGCTGGTGGGGAGGGACAGGTGTGCCTAGAGAAGAGGGTGGGACCTGGAAATCCTGGGAAGGGGTCCAGGTTTGGGGGTTGAGATGCTGAGAGAGGGAGGAGTCTGGGGTGGGGACAGAGGGCTGCAAGGGGCATGCTCACCACAGAGAGCAGAGGGTGATGCCCAGCAGCAGGCAGAATCCCAGGCCCAGGGCCAGTCTCAGGCAGTGCATCGCTGGGGGCAGCCTCTGAGCCTGGGCACCTGCAGAGACCGAGTGGGTCTTGGTGAATCGGCCCACCTCTCTCAGGGGTGTCAGGCTCAGAGTCCAGGTCTCCGGGGTTGGGGAATACCTGCAAAGGGATGCTCCTTATCCACAGGACACTGACCGCTGCTCTGCCCTCCCCTGGGCACCACCATCAAGGGGAATGTGGAGTCCAGGCGTCGTCCTGTCCAGCTGGACCCCAGGCCCAGATTTGGCAGTTCCAGGGGACAGAGGCTCAGGATTCAGCCAAAGCCGGCTGCTGTGCCTTGGGAGAGGCACTGGGCCGGAAAGGCGACTGGCCGCCCCCACTGCCTTGGCTCGCATGTCTCCCTCCTGAAACCTTCCATGATGAGCCGGCCTTCCTAGCGACTAGGGCCAGAGGACATGGAGCCTTAAGGATTCTGGGGGAAACAGCCGGGTCGCTGGAAATCCAGCCCGGGGCCGGAGCCGGCACCGCGGGGGCACACGCGGCCTGGGGAAGGGGGTTGCTGGGCAGAGATGGGTGGCGGCGATCTCCCTGGCAGGGGGTGGGGGCCAGGGGTGGCAGCCGACTGTTCCTCCGTTCCTCCGGGAGGCAGAGCTCTCCCGGGAGCACGTTTCACCTCTCACCGGCTCGGCGCCAACCTTGAGCAAGGCACTCTCCTCCGCGGTCCATCACAGCCTGGTGGCGGGGGCGAGGGTGGGGTGGTCCTCCTCAGCTATAGTAGGGGTTGGTGCGGGGGACAAGACGCAGTACGCGCCGCTCCGGACACGAGGGGAGGGCTGTGAAAGCGCTAGGCCCAGTCCGGGCCACAGGGAGCGCGGGACACCCCTGCGTCCGCCCGAGGTCAGAGCGAGGTCCCCAGGCAGGAGCTTCGGGGCTTTGGTCCCGCTCACTCCGTGGCCTCTGGCAAGCCCGCTGGAGCTCTCGCTCCCTCTGCGGACCTCGGCTTCCCCACCCGGGCTTGGGGCGCCAGTTCCTCCAAAGGCTCCACCTGACGCGTCGGCTCCGCTAGATCGTGGGGCGCGCCGCCGACGCATAGCCCGGCCCGCACCCCGGCCGCCCCAGCCGGTGACCTGCACCCTGGAGCCCGGGGCCCGCACGCGAGCGCCTCCACTTCCGCCTGCCACTGCGGGCCGCAGCCAGATCCGTGGCGCGGCGGACGGAGCGCGACTGTCCCTGCCGCCTGCAGACTCACCTCTTGAGGCCGGACCGAGGTGGGGACGAACGGAGGGGCGCAGCTGGGCCCGGAAATCAGGGACGCGGCTGGCCCGGGCGCCTCAGGTAGCGCGGTGGGCGGGGCCGGACGCAGCCGGTGGGCGGGCCCGGGCGGGCTCGAGGGGGGCGGGGAAAGGAGCCTCTCGCCCCGCCCACCGGCTGATGCTCATCCCACCCGGCCTCGACCCGCCCACCAGCTGCAGCCCCGCCCCCTAGAGGTCCCCCTGGGGCTCTACACTCTGCGGGCCACGTGGGCCACGCGGGCCACGCCTCCAAGGCGGAAGACCCATCTTAGGTGAGAGGAGCGTGGGTCAGGGAACTCCGGGATGGGGGCGCGATGCGCGCTTGAGAAGTCAGGGATCCGATTTGGGGAGAAAACTTTATTGTTTTTAGGAGAGCGTTGAAACAATCACTGGAAGGGAAAACCAGAAGGACGTCGTCCTTACTTTCTGGCTTGGGATCATCACTCTTGCTTAGGAGCCCTGAGCCTGGCACGCCGGCCTGGAGACCGTGAGCAGCTCTTGGAATCTCTCGGAGCCTCTGCCTCCTCTCTGAACGGAATTAGCCGTACTTTCCTCCAGAGGTTGTACTGACCCTGGTTCATCCTAGGGAGTCCAGGAGCCCCAGGAGAACTGTCTTAGATATCTACAAGGGTAGGCCAAGGGAAGAGATAGTGGACCTCAAAGGCAGAGGGGTGGTCAGGGAGGGAGCATTCAGAGAGACAGAAAGGAAGGCACCCTGTTTGTAAAGAAGGGAGCCCTAACAAGGGCCAGTGACGAACAGATTCAAGGGATTAGATCTGGTAGACAGAGTGCCTGAACAACTGTGGACAGAGGTTTCTAACACTGTGCAGGAGGTGGTGACCAAAACCATCGCAAAGAAAAAGAAATGCAAGAAGACAAAGGGGTTTGTCTGAGGCGGCTTTACAAATAACTTAGAGAAGAAGAAAAGGAGGAAATGTACCCCTCTATATTCAGTTGGGTATGTCTTTTCTAGCGAAAGGCAAGGGAGAAACGGAGAGATACACCCAACTGAATGTAGAGTTCAAGAGAATAGCAAGGAGAGATACGAAAGCCTTCTTAAGAAACAGTGCAAAGAAATAGAGGAAAACAATAGAATGGGAAAGACTAGAGCTCTCTTCAAGAAAATTGGAGATACCAAAGGAACATTTCAGGCAAGGATGGGCATGGTGAATGACAGAAACTGTAGGGACCTACCAGAAGCAGAAGGGATTAAAAAGAGGTGGAAAGAATACACAGAAGAACTATACAAAAAAAGTTTTAATGACCTGGATAACCATGATGGTGGTCACTCACTTAGAGCCAGACATCCTGGAGTGTGAAGTCAAGTTTGCTTTTGGAAACATTATGACAGACAGAGCTAGCGGAGGTGATGTGGAATTCCAATTGAGCTAGTTCAGATCCTAAAAGATGCTGCTGTTAAACTGCTGCATTCAGTATGCCAGCAAATTTGGAAAACTCAGCAGTGGCCACAGGACTAGAAAAGGACAGTTTTCATTCCAATCCCCAAAAATGTTCAAACTACCATACAACTGCGCTCATTTCACAAGCTAACAAGGTAATGTTCAAAATCCTGCAAGGAAGGCTTTAGCAGTAAGTAAACTGAGAATTTCCAGATGTACAAGCTGGATTTAGAAAAGGCAGAGGAACCAGAGATCAAATTGCCAATATCCACTGGATCAGAGAGAAAGCAAGGGAATTCCAGAAAAACATCTACTTCTGCTTCATTGACTATGCTAAAGCCTTTGACTGTGTGGATCACAACAGACTGTGGAAAATTCTTGAAGAGATGGGAATACCAGACTACCTTACCTATCTCCTGAGAAACCTGTATGCAGGTCAAGAAGCAACAGTTAGAACATGGAACAACAGACTGGTTCAAAACTGAGAAAGGAGTACGTCTAGGCTGTGTATTCACCCTGCTTATTTAACTTATATGCAGAGTACATCATGAGAAATACTGGGCTGGATGAAGCATGAGCTGGAATCAAGATTTGGGGGGGAAATAACAGCCTCAAGATATGCAGATGATACTACTCTAATGGCAAACAGTGAAGAGGAACTAAAGAGCCTCTTGAGAAGGATGAAAGAGGAGAGTGAAAAAGCTGGCTTAAAATTCAATATTCAAAAAATGAAGATCATGGCATCCAGTGCTATCACTTCATGGCAAATAGATGGGAAAAAATTGAAACAGTGACAGACTTTATTTTCTTGGGCTCCAAAATGACTGCGGATGGTGACTGCAGCCATGAAATTAAAAGACGCTTGCTCCTTGGAAGAAAAGCTATGACAAATCTAGACAGTGTATTAAAAAGCAGAGACATCACTTTGCCAAAAAGGTCCATATAGTCAAAGCTATGGTTTTTCCAGTGGTCATGTATGGATGTCAGAGTTGGACCATAAAGAAGGCTGAGCGCTGAAGAATTGTTGCTTTTGAACTGGGTGCTGGAGAAGACTCTTGAGAGTCCCTTGGACAGCAAGGAGATCAAACCAGTCAATCGTAAAGGAAATCAGTCTTGAATATTCATTGGGAGGACTGATGCTGAAGCTGAAGCTCCAAAACTTTGGCTACCTGATTCTAGGAACTGACTCATTGGAAAAGACCCTGATGCTGGGAAAGATTGAAGGTGGAAGGAAAAGGGGACGACAGAGGATGAGATGGTTGGATGGCATCACCGACTCAGTGGAGATGAATTTGAACAAGCTTTGGGAGTTGGTGATGGACAGGGAAGCCTGGTGTGCTGCAGTCCATGGGGTTGCAAAGAGTCAGACACGACTGAGCAACTAACATAAGTTAAGGGATATCTATGCAGAGAAATAGCATCAGAGACAAATAACAACTGTGGCTCAGAGAGGTTATAGTGAGACAGGAAGGGAACAGGGCACAACCTTTAAAAGGATGACATAGTTTGAGGACATGACCTAAATTGGTTAGAATCAATTAGGTCCATGATGGCAGACTCAACTCGCACTTGATCTTGAGTCTCAGTATACAGCTCATTATAATATCCCAAGTGGCTTGAATATAACCCTGATCCTGGGAAAGATTGAAGGCGGGAGGAGAAGGGGATGACAGAGGATGAGATGGTTGGATGGCATCACCAACCCAGTGGACATGAGTTTGAGTAAGCTCTGGGAGTTGGTGATGGACAGGGAGGCCTGGCGTGCTGCAGTCCATGGGGTTGCAAAGAGTCAGACACAACAGAATGACTGGACTGAGCTGAACTGAGGAGGCGTGACCATAAATGTCAAAAAGTGGGTGGTGACCCAATTTCTGAAAATCTCCACCACTTCCCTAAAACAGCTATAATAGTTCTCCCACTCATTCAGTTCAGTTCAGTTCAGTCGCTCAGGAGTGTCAGACTGCTTCCCCATGGACTGCAGCATGCCATGTCTCCCTGTCCGCCACAAGCTCCCAGAGCTTGCTCAAACTCATGTCCCACTCATTAGCCTGTGTAATCATCCACCCCTATAAAAACTGATGACTCTGCATCCTGCTTCCTCTCGTGCCTCTCCAGATGATGCGCATTCGGTCTATGAAGTGTGTTTCTTCCTTGAATAAACCTTGTTTCACTTTACCATGGCTCGCTGTTGAATTCTTTCCTTCAAGAAGCCAAGAACTGCCACTTGGCTCTCCCAGGTACTGAGATGTGATCTGGTGTGTGACCATCCTCTCTCGCCCCCACTCTCTTCCCTGCAACTATAGGTTTGTCAGGGTCACGATGATGCAGTTTGAGGTTGCAAACGCAGATCCGTGTGGCACCGGGCACAACATCCTTTGTGGGTGCCTTTGCCTGGGTCCCTGGGCTTTCCCTTGAGGGTCACAGGTTCCTGTAGGGCAGGCTTGTTTCCCCAGAGTCTGCAGGGGCCTGGCACAGGCTGGGGAGCTGGTGACTACTGACTTAAAGATTGTGCTTCCGTTTTTAGCTGCAAACAACTGGTTCGCTGGGACCTGGTCTGGGACCAGCCGACCGGGTTGTCTCACTCAGAGGTCTTCAAAGTTCTCCGGTGTGCCTTCCAGGCATTGGTCCCTGCCTGGTCATTGAGGTGAGCCAGATGCGCAGATGCAGCCCTGGGGCCCTGGCACGCAGGCCAGCATTCCATCAACAGCCAAACCAGCATTCTCTGTTTTCCCTGTTCCCCCTTCCCCCTGCTGCTATAAATCCAGCCCAAAGACAGCCTCAGGGCTGGCCTGGAAGAAGCTGGGTGAAAGGGTGAGGGAAGATAAAAGGTCCTGGACTCTCCTTCTGGTGGGTGACTCTGCAATAGGCCTCCGACACCTCTCCCCACTTCCAATGTTCATATGCACCCTTCCAGTGAGTGAATGAATATTCATGGGAAGGACTGATGCTGAAGCTGAAACTCCAATGCTTTGGCCACCTGATGCGAAGAACTGACTCACTGGAAAAGACACTGATGCTGGGAAAGATTGAAGGCAGGAGGAGAAGGGGGCAACAGAGGATGAGAAGGTTGGATGATATCACTGACTCGACAGACATGAGTTTGAGCAAGCTCCGGGAGTTGGTGATGGACAGGAAAGCCTGGCATACTGCAGTTCATGGTGTCACAAAGAGTCGGACACGACTGAGCGACTAAACTGAACTGACCCATCCCCCTTCAACTGGGTTTATCTACTTCTAGAAACCAGAGAAAATGGCTCGAGACATATAAATTGCTCATATACATCACTGTTCATCTCTGTAGGGGAACCGCAGGGGTGGGCAGGATGGTCTGGTATCATGGCAGTGGGAACATTCAGAGGCACCCACAGTCCTCACCGCTGCTCCGGGGGCTGTGGCCGAATTGGAAGAGCTGGGACTTTGATGTAAAATAGAAACCGTTAGAGGGACTTCCTTGGTGGTCCAGTGGTTAAGACTTTGCCACTCAGTGCAGACACATGGCTTTGACCCTTGGTCAAGGGGCTGAGATCCCACATGCTGGAACTGAGACCCCGTGCAGCCAAATAAATAAAATATTTAAAAAAAGATTCCTTGTGCTTTGTGGCCAAAAAGTCAAAACATAAAACAAAAGCAATATTGTAAAAAATTCAATAAAGACTTTAAAACGGTCCATATTAAAAAAAAATCTTAAGAAAGCATCAGAGGGCAGCTCTTCGAGGAAGAGCCAGTGTTTCGTGGACCGTGTGTGTGCATGCACACACGTGTGTGTGTGTGTGTGTGTACTGTTTCAGATGTGAAGTGTGCCCCAGGTGGGGCTGGGCTAGGGAGCAGGCCACTGAGGTATTCCAGGTCCTGGGGTTCTGACAGCCCTGCTCGGGTGTCCCCAGGTGGAGGCCAAGCCGGCCAGGGGGAAGGAGATGCAAGCTTGTGTCTTTGGAGCAGAGGATGCACGCCTGCTCTGCATGCCAAGTCACCTCGTTTGTGGGTGACTCTGGGTGACTCCATGGACTGTAGCCCGCCAGGCAGGCAGTCCCTGGGATTCTCCAGGCAGGAATACTGGAGCGGGTTGCCATGCTCTTCTCCAGGGGATCGTCCCGAACCACACTGAACCTGCGTCTCCTTTGTCTCTTGCGTTGACAGGTAAGTTCTTTACCACTAGTGCCCCCTGGAAGCCCCAAGGGCTGCTTTAACCCCAGGGCTGCTACTCACAGGCCAGGGAGGGATTTAGTGTCTCATTGTCCACTTAGAACAAGGGGGCACCGTGGTGCCTAGCTCAGAGGCTCTTGTACAGATGATGGAGGTCTGCCCTCAAGCTCCGGGCCCACGTGAATGCAGCTAGAGGATCAATGAACCTTTGTCCCGGGGCCTCGTCAGGCAGTGATCTCACCCAGCCAGCTTCTCGGAGCCAGGCAGGCTCTAGGATCACTTCACAGCCTGGCCCCAGCAGCTCTTGGGCAAGCCCTCTTCCCCTGTGGAGGCTGGGGTCCTACTAGGCTGATCAGATCTTCAGCCCTGGCCTCCTGTATGTGATCTTCAGGGCCTGGCAGGAGCGGGGAGGTGTCTGGAGGACCCCGTGTGACAGAGGGGAGGCAGACACTGTGCTGGGGTTTCCAGCTGTCAAAGTGCCCGGTGTGTCTGCATGACAGGGGCGGCGGGACCGGGGCTGGACCAGGGCGGCGTCCATCCTCACGCTCCCAGAGTGACTTTGGAGCTGTCCCTTGCCTCCCTGAGCTTTGGTCTCCTTGCAGCCTTGTTTACACACGGGGGTGGTGCCCGCTCCCAGGCTGGACAGAATGAGATCAGCAAGCCGAGCAGGCGGCAGGCCGCAGCAGGCCCAACAACGGGACTTAACAGGTTGAGAACAGAGGAGGGTGCGGCGACCTGCTGCACAGGCTCGAGGGCTTGGATTTGGGAAACCTGGAGTGGAGATGCTGCTGTTGTGCTCACGTAGTCCACCTGAACGCACCTGTAGCTGGGGAACCGGTCCCCGAGAGGCCGACAGCGTCTGCCTGGAACACCTGTGTCCCTCCTCTCAGCCTCGGGGAGCGTCCTGCAAATCAGTGCCAGCCTGCAGTGAGGAGTGTTAATATCCTGGGGATAACCCTCCACCTGTGGGGGACAGAGCCAGTCCCTTTGGGACCTGATTGCTCAACTAGACTGAACTGATGCCCACCACAGGGCTCCCTCCTCCAAACCCCCTACCCCAGTCCTCCCCCAGGCTTCCTGGGTTCACTTGCAAGCAAACAACTTGCCCCCAAGTCCCAGTTGCTCTGCCGCAGCTCCACACTTGCCTTTGAGCAGTGGACAGGTGGGCTTCCTCACCTATAAGAAAGGGACAAAAGGCCCGCATCACCGAGGCCCCCGAGGGGACGCAGGCCGTGAAAATGCAAACCGAGGCAGAGAACCGTGCCAGGTGGCCACAGAGTGGAAACCAAACCCGGCCAAAGAAACACAAGGCCAAGGAAGGAATTTGGGTGATGGGTAGGCCCTGAGAAGTGGAAGAGACAGGGACAAAGATGGAATGGAGATTCCCAAACAGAAAGATTTCAGAATCAGAGGATCAAAGGGCCCTTTGGAAAATTAGGGGGACCTGAAAGATGTTTGTTGAAATGCTCTTATTGGTTAGAAAAAATGTGTCACAAATATGCAGTTAATTCTAGATTTATTCTTTGCTGGTTCTGGGAGTCAGGAGAACGGAGACTTTCCAGCTGTCCTTCCAGCACTGAAACTCCTTCACCTGTGCTGTGCTGACCTCCTGGACCTTCTTCACATAATGCTGCCTATTCCTGGGGGCAGGACTGCAGGAGGTGCCCCTGAGGAGGGACATCATGGACCCTGGGCCCTGCAGGACCACTGTGAGCCTGGCAGGGTCTCTGAACACATTCTAGGCTTTGGGCAAGAGATCCACATGTCATTTTTTGAGTAATTCTCCCAATAACCCATCAGGCAGGCCATTTCACAGATGGGAAAACTGAGTCTCAGAGTTTTGCCTGAGGTCACCAGCTAGAACGAGGCTGAGCTGGATCTAGGATCCCTGCCTCCCTGGCTTTGGACCCTGTGCTCTTCACTAGCCACTGTCCCAGGCTGTGGCCTCTTGGAGCTCCAGAGTCCTGGCTTCCCTGGGGGCTGCACCCTCCCAGCCTCAGCCCTTTCTGAACTAGAGGGGTGTGAGGCAAAGCTAATCTCTTTGTCTGGGGCTGGGAATGACGGCTGGGGAATGGCCACCAGCCCTGGGCACTGTGGGCTCTCCCAGTACCTGGACCAGCCTATCCCCACCAGAGGACGAGGTTCCTCTCTTGGCACCGGGACCAATGGCTCAGGGAATGTCAGAGCCCAGGGGTCCCTCCTGTAGCATCTGGATGCAGCTTTAATGTCAGGTGGGCCCTGCGGGGTCTGACAGGGGGTTCAAATCCTGGCTCTGCCACTCCGTAGGGCACAGAGGGGGCGAGTCTCTTTCAACTTCAGTTTCTCCATCAGCTTATGGCACAATTCTACCCTACCTGTGTTGGGGGCCAGAGGTGGGAGGCAGGGAGGGATGGTGAGCCTCCCTTCCTCCTTTCCTTTCCAAACCACCAAACCTGCTGCCCCAAGCTCCCTGGAGTGTGCCCCACCCACCCGTCTCTCTGTGCACTTGGTAGGCAGCATTTCCCTTTCCAAGGGCACTGGGTGGTCAGAATCTTTCTGGCGGTGTAGATCCAAGGAGTTCACAGACGGATGGGGGCAGAGCCTGGGGGTGGGGCAGGGGTGTGTTGGGGGCGAGGCTTGCTTGGGGGCCTGGGGAGGTGCTGGGACTGGAAGGGGGTCAGGGCAGGGAGCAGAGAATGAGAGAAGGGCAGGGTGGAGCCTAGAACAGGCTGGGGCAGGTGTGGTTGGTGCCCTCCTCCATCTCCATTCCTAGCTCCTCCCCCTCCTGCCTACCTAAGGTCTCAGCCCCGAGAGTCTGCACCCCTGAGAGTCTGTACCCCCGGTTTCCTAGACAGGGATCAAAGTTGACACCGCCGACATGGAAAACTGCAGCCGACACCTGAAATCCCTTTACATTAGGAAAAAGAGACTCCGCTTCTGCAGATCCGGGGTAAATAAAAATTTATGGGCGAGGATGTTCCTTTCCACAGGACAATGGAAGTGAAAAATCGGAATGGCGTCAGGTCCCAAAGCAGGGGGCTCCCCAGAAATTCTGATCTGGGCCACGGGGGACAGAAAGGCGAGAGGATTGATGGACCAGTGTCCAGCCCTGGGGGAGTCAGATTCTGGAAGAGCACACGCCCCAGAATTCCTGCTATGGGTGACACTCTCAGGGGACCCCCACCACCCACACAAACAGAAAGGGCTGGAACCAGATACCCAAGGCAGAAGGACTTGGTTTCCTTGATTCTTAATCTCTTTATAATTCTCTATTTCACTGTAATAAACATTTATCGTCCTCTTAATAAAACAGCTTTAGAAATAAAAAGTAGGGCTGCAGCAAAAGCAGTTCCTAAGAGGGAAGCTCCTGTGATAAAGGCCCGCATCAGGAGCCAGGAGAAGCCTCAAATAAACACTGCATGTCAAGGAATGAGAAAGGGAAGAACGAACGAAGCCCGAAGTCTGCAGAAGGAAGAAAACAAAGACCAGAGTGAAAAATAAACGAAACGAAAATAAAAACCCAACAGAAAAGATCAGCGAAACGAAGACCTGGTTCTTTAAATTCGTTTAACAAAAGTTAAACAAAATGAACATTAGCTACACCCAAGAAAAAGAGAGGGGGCTCGAATCAATAAAATCAGAAATGACAGAGAATTGGCAACCAACACCACAGAAGACCACGACACTAGAATTCCTTAGTCGTGAATCTCGGTCCCACTGTGATCCCAACTGTATTATGCTCTCCAAAAACAAACGAAAAGGCACTGAATAATGTTATTCCACAGAGGAGTGAGAGAGGAATAACTTTAGAATGGTTTTTAATCTTTTAGAATCATTAAATATACACATTATAAAACACAGAAACGTCAAGGAGAAGACAGTGATCACGCTCAGTGGTGACCCTGGTGAGCGGTGTGACGCACACCTCTCAACTGCCTCTCTCCTGCTAGCTCTGCCTCTCACATACAGATTCATTCACCTCTGTTTGTGTCTCCCTGTTGACATCACATCCGTGTGGTCTTATAGCCGGGATCCTGGATGCAGAGGGTTGGGCCACGTGAGTCTCAGGTAAGACCACCCTGGGATGTCCCTGCCAGCACCCACTTTAGCAGCTACAGGGCATTCACTGGTCCATGCGGACCACGCCTGGTGGATCCCATCCCGTCTCCACAGACACGAGTGTTTCTGGTCCCCTGCTATTTCAACCAGCGCATTGATGGAGACTCTTGACAACGCATCCGTGAAAAACTAAGCAAGGGTTCCTGTGGGTGAGGTCCTAGGAGTCGCTCTTCAGGTACACACCCTTGGGATCCTCCCCACCTGACACCCCCAAGTGCACAGGCACACGTGTGCATGTGGGCACACACACCACGTGAGGGTCCCTGTGGGTGAGGTCCTAGGAGTTGCTCTGCAGGTAAAGGGATGCGCCTGTGGAGCTTTGGGGTCCCACACACGGTTCTCCCAGAGAGGGTGTCCTTCCACACTGCCCTCCAGGGGATCTGCTGGGCCTCACACTGTCCCCAGGGCGGGTTGTCACCCAGTGTGATAGTGACGCCGCCGTCTCCACGTTTACTCTCTCGTGTCCTTACTGGGGAGGCTGCTCATCTCTGACGCATACTGACCATGTGTGTCGCCTCTTGTTGGAGTCGCATGTGTTTGTTGTCTCCTTTAAAAACATTGACTTGGCAGAGTTTTCAGGACCACAGAGGTGTTAAGCATTTCCCTGGGACGTGGGGCTTCCCTGGTGGCTCAGATGGTAAAGAATCCACCCGAAATGCGGGAGCCCTGGGTTGGATCCCTGGGTTGGGAAGATGCCCCTGGAGGAGGGCATGGCAACTCACTCCACTCTTCTTGCCTGGAGAATCCCGTGGACAGAGGAGCCTGGTGGGCTACAGTCCACGAGGTCACAAAGAGTTGGACATGCCTGAGCGACTAAGCAGATAGCGTTTGTGATTTATCTTTCCACTTTCTGCATTTTTTTTTTTGGTTTGTTTTTGCCACAGGAACAGTCAGCCGTTTTCCTTATGACTTCTAACTCTGGTGTCACACTCAGTACAGGGATCTCTACCCTGAAGTTATGCACAAATTTACTAACAGTGCTTTAATCCATCTGGGATTTCCCTTGCAAATCAAATGTGCTTTTTTTTTTTTTTTTTCAAATAACGACATAAACCAAAAATTAGTCTTTCTTCAAAGATGCAGGAAGACACAAAAAGACATTTACTATATGATTCCATTGATAGGAAATATCTAGAATAGGTAAAGAAACAGATTAGGTGTGGCCAGGGGCTGGAGGAAGGAGGAAAGGAGAGTGAGCGCTTTGGGCACAGGGTTCCCTTTCGGGGGGTGAGATGTTCTCCACCGAGAGAGCAGTGGCAGCCATACAGCATCATGAAGGTACTTAATGCTCATGAACTGTACGACTCAAAATGATGACGGCTGAAATACTATTATATTTGAATATTCTAAATCATCTAATGTAAGAGTGTAGAGAGGAAAAAAAAGAAGCCCCAAGACAAAAAGATGCAAAGAGCTGACTCACTGGAAAAGACCCTGATGCTGGGAAAGATTGAAGGCGGGAGAAGGGGACGACAGAGGATGAGATGCTTGGATGGCATCACCGACTCAGTGAACAAGAGTTTGGGTAAACTCCGGGAGTTGGTGATGGACAGGGAGGCCTGGCCTGCTGCAGTCCACGGGGTCGCAAAGAGTCGGACACGACTGAGCCACTGAACTGAACTGAAGACAAAAAGCCCCATCACGGGGGAGCGGGGAAGAAAAGTCCTGTTTGGGAAGCAGGTGGAAGGTGTGGGCTGGGAGCTGGCCCCGGGGGCGGGTCCCGGGGAGGACCTGAGCGGCCTCCTCGTCTCGTTCGGAGCTGCTAATGGAACCGGTGCTGGTGTCGGAGCCGCTCTGGAGCCGCCAGTAGGGGGAGCGCTCGAGCTGAAGGCGGACGCAGGCTCTGGGGCTGCCTTGACCTTTCTGCCCCTGCACCTGGCTCCTGTCACCTCTGATTCCGGATGGAGCTGACGCTGGAGCTGCAGAGGAGCAGAGACCACCCACACGCCTGCCTTTCCAAAGACAGGACCACATCCCAGAGGTTTCTGGAGAAGCCTCAGCCCCCAAACCCACAACACGACGTTGTCCCCGACGGCAGTCCCCACACAGGTGGTCTGAGGCCAGTCTCTGCTCCCCGTCCGACAGCTGCCGTGGGGGCGCCCCCCTGAGTCCAGCGCCCACCCTGACCTCCTCACCCTCTGGCTCTGCCATGGGGTTTCCCCCGAGTATAGCACGCACCCCGACCTCCTCACCCTCTGGCTCTGCCGTGGGGCACCTGCTTGAGTCCAGCGCCCACCCCGCCCTCCTCACCCTCCGGCTCTGCCTCGTCGAGGTCCGCGTGCTCTAGCTGGGCCAGGAGCCGGGCATGTTGAGCTGTACGTAGGCCACCAGCTGCCTGAGGCAGGGGAAGTCGGGGGGCTGACAGAAGTCCTCTGAGTACTGGTTCAGCCAGGTGCCCAGGATGGAGGAGACAGCACTGGGCGGGCCGGCAGCAGAGTCAGGGCCTGGCCTTTCCTTCCTCTCGACCCTCCCCTAGCACCCCCTGGGGGCCAGGCTTCTGGGCTCCCCCTGCCCATCTGGACGCCAAGGCCTGGTCAGCAGTGAGGGGCGGGCAGTCTCAGCTGGAGCAAGCCCTCTGTCCATGGTGACCACCTCTCCCTTCTTGGGGAGCCTGACTCACTCCTGTCCACCCCCCAGCCCCACTCTGGGCCCCCCACCCCACTCTTGGCCCCCCCACCCCCACTCTGACCTCCCCCCTAACCAAAGGGAACTGCAGGAGGGCAGGCAGGGCCGCGCCTGCTCTGTTCATTGCTCCGGCCTGGCTGCGCTGCACACAGCCGGTGCTGCATACGGATTTGCTGAATGAATGAACCCCAACCAACACCTTACAGACACCTGAGTGGCCTGGGGCTCTCTTCCAGCCCCCAGTGATCCCTGCTCTGGCTAATCCCAGGAGGGGACCCCAAGATAGGATCTTGAACTTCCTTTACAAATTGGAAAATGCCTCTGCCCAGGGCTGGAAGCAGAGAGCTTCTTCATGGGGGGTGGGGAGCAGGGAAGAAAATCTTAGTGAAAACCATTCCATCCCTCAGCAGCCCTTTTCACAAGGCTGGGCACGGGGCTGCATGGTCCACACTTATCTGACGGTCCTGACAACCGTATGAGGTCGGGCCTCTTGGTAGCCCAGCTTTCATGTGAACAGACTCAGGCTCAGAGAGGTAAAGTGACATTCCCGAGACACACAGCAGGTAGGTGGGCGGGGAGCTGCTGTGCCAGGGAGGGGTGAGGCGCTCACCTCTTGAACAGCAGCTCCAGGACCTGCTGGGCGGGGTGAAGGCTCAGTAGGCGCACAGGAAGCTGGTGACATAGGAGAGGTCGCTGGCCCGGAAGGCGGGCACCAGGCGCTTCAGCGGCTTCTCCAAGGGGTCTGCTGTGACCACCCTCTCCCTGAGGGGCTCATCCAGGTTCAGGGCGGATCCATTTTTCACACGGGGCTAATCTTCAGACAAAGAGGGACAGTTCGAAAAAACAAGCAGTGCAAAAACATTCACGTTTCTGTCCTGAAATTCATTTCCAATAAAGGAATTGGCTTGAAGAATCTTACAAAGACGTGAAAACTGACTCGGCGCCTGGCCAAGCCAGGGGCCGGATGGTGGGAGGGGAGGAAGGGAGGTGCCCGGACTCCTTGGGTTGGGACGATGGCCACTCAAGAAGCAAAGCCCTTGGTGGAACCCTGGGTAGATTCCTGGGTGGCTTCTGAACAGGAAGTCTCCCCAGACATCTCACCAGCATTGACTTGGGAGGTGAATATGACCAGCCCACCAGCCTTCTGACTCTTCATCAGCCTGCTCCTGCTCTGACATAAGCCCCTTCTCCCCTTCCCTTCCACGCATGCACATGGTGGGGGCAGGGGACACAGGACTGCCCAGGAGGGATCAGAGTGGTGGTCTGCCCTGGTCTTCCCTGTGGCACCTCTGGGTGCCTCCGGGCCAACACCCTGAGGCACCCAGGGTGCAGACGGAGCCAAGATCTACAGCTTTGGAAAAGGCTCTCAGGACAGGCTTTGCTGAGGCCAGAGCCTCAGACCCTGGGACGCAGCAGAACGTGTTGCTGCCTCCAGCATCTGCAGACAAGTGGGCTGGGCAGGGTGCAGTCTCTAGGATGCAAGAAAAACCTCTGGGCACCTCCAGGACCCCCTGCCATCATTCTGGCATCTCTCCCTTCATCACGCTATAAGCCCAGGCCTGTTGTCAAGAGACTGGAAGCCCCTGCCCCCGTGGCAGAGCTGTCTCAAAACCACAATCGCTGTCTTCTTTTTCTCTCATCCCCTCCCTAGTGTTCACTCCCCTCTGATCCCTAACAGGGCAGTGAGAGAGAGTGTGAGTGTGGTGAGTGTGTGTGTGAGTGTAGTGATGTGTGTGAGAGAGTGTGTGTGTGCGTGCGTGCGTGCTCCAGCATCTGCGTTTGCATGGCAATACCCAGAGGAAAGGACCCCAGATGGGAAGGGGCCGGCAGCTCCAGGATCTTAGAGGTTCTCATTCCCAAAGTAAACCCCTCCCCCGGACGGTTGATCCCTGACCTAGGAGGTGGAATCTTCCCAGCTCCTCTGGACTCGGCCCACGTCGTGGCCTCAGGCCAGTTCCTGCCTCTCTGGCCTCAGTTTACCAATTGCCCCATTAGAAGTATTTGGAGGATCCTGGCTCCCGGGTGGGTTTGGTGAGGAAGCACTCTGGGCATGCGCAGGCCTCCCACCAACGGCTCGAAGGAGGTGGACCCTGCGCGAGACGCACGCAGGCCGGTGGACGGCGCACGCGCAGACCCCGCCTCACCGCGGGGACGCCCGCCAGTAACGGCCGTCCAAGTGGTGCGCCCAGGGTCCGCATCTCTGCCCCTGGCTCTGAGCCCCTCATCCAGTTAGGCCTGGGGCCGCCCCCACCCCAACCAGGCAGGGCCACAGGGCCATGGCTGTTTGCTGGGAAGGCCTGGGGACCAGAGAGACACGGAAGGTGTCCCTGTCCTGGTACCCGGATTCCACCCCGCTGTCCCACCCAGGGCCTGGCCGGGTCCCAGGGAATGGAGCTGGAGACACTGAGTCTGGGCATGGCGGGGTGGGGGAGGTCCCCTGCCCCTCCTCCTCTGCACCCTGCCCCTTGTCTGATGGCAGGACACTGGACACAAGTCCAGCACTTTGAGCGCCTTCCTCTTCTTGCTTTAAATCCCAACCCTCTCTCCCGAGGTCGGAGTCGCTGACTCCATCTTCAGTGGAGGAGACTGAGGCTCTGAGAGTCGCCGCAGGAGCTGGCCTGTCACAGGGCCGGGATGTGGCCTTGCTATAGGTTTGAACCCAGGTCATTCTGACCCCCATATCGATTCTAGCACAGGAGCCTTGGAGATAGCTCTGAACCAGGTTGGTGGAGAGTCTGTCATTTGGGGGAGCTGTGGGGAGGGGGTGCTGCAGGCAGGGGGCTCTGAGGGGGAGGGCTTGGAAGGGTCCCGGAAGGAGGAAGGCGGTAGGGAGGCTGGGGTGGGGGCGGGGGGTGCTCACAGGGGAGGGAGGGTGGACCAGACCAGACAGGGCTCTGAGTGTGGGGCCGGGGGTCAGAGGTCACCGCAGGTTGTGTGTGGGGACAGGACATGAGGGGGCTGTCCTATCAGATCCGCAGCATGCTAGATTTGGAGGGAGCATGGAGGGCACATTAACTACCGCCCCCAAGCATGGGTCTCCAGTGACCTACCAGGAGGAGGAGGCCGCCTCAGTTTCCCCTGCGCACAGTGGGGGCTGTGGTGGTCGTCTGCCTCATCTCAGGGTGGGGCCTGCTGCCCGGAGGGTCCACAGATGGCCTCTTGTCGAGGCGGCCATTCAGCAGAGGTCTGTGCCCAGGGACGTGTGAGTGAGGGGACCGAGGCGTCGCCCTCCCGGTCAGCGTGAAGCTCTTGTCCGTGTTGTGTTCTCATGCCCAGGCTGACACGGATGATGCAGCGTCGTCCACCTGCCGGATGGAGAGCGACAGTGAGGGGCTGGGCTGCAATCCCCGAGACCCAGAGTTCGTGTGCCCGGGGCTCCATGGACATGTGGGCAGCCAGGTGCGGCTGGAGGCCCCGAGGGGGCCCGAGGTCCCGGAGGATGAAGACGGTGTCGACTCCCAGAACCCACGGATGGCGAGACCAGCAGAGGCCCTGGACTGTGCGGGGCGCCCCATGCCAGCATCCAGCACTGGGGGCCTCTTGGCCACTTCTGTGGTGTGGAGGGAGAGACTGGTCACCGGAAGGAAGAACTGGGAAAAGCTGTTCGGGGAGGGGGGTGGCATAATCACCTTGTTTTCCTGGGCATCAGGGGACTCGGGGTCACAGCCCACATTGTCGTGACACGCTGCAGAGTGGAGCTGGGCACGTGCTCACGCAGTGCATGGCCCTGGAGTCTGTGGGGGGGACCGGGTGACTGATGGAGGGGCCAGCTCCGCAGGGGTCGCACCCACTGGGTGAGTGGTGCTCTGGGGTGTCCATGGGCACACCCAGGGACCGTGTGACCTGCACCCGGAAGGTGCGGGGCAGGTGCACAGAGGATAGGGCCTGGGTGGGGGACAGGGCACCATGCTGGTGGGCAGCGCCCCTCGGAAAGTCAGCTGGAGCTAGCCTGGTGGACGGGCTCCAAGGCTGGGCTGGCTCTGCCTCTGGCAGCTGTGCCCAAAGTGATGCCCGAGCCAGTGGAGATGGGCGTGGCTTAGGTCTGGAGGGGAAGCCAGAGCGCGCTCTGACGCTGGAGCTGGTCCAAAGGTGAGAAGGCTGTGAGTGGGCCACCGGAGGTCAGGTCGGCCTGTTGAGCAGCAAGTGTCATCTTGGCAGCAGTTCAAGGTGAAGTGTGCTCGGGTGGTCTGGACTGTCTTTTTAGGAACAAGGTGCCCAGCTGGTCTTGGTCTCTTGAGTCTGAAGTGCTTGGCTTCCCAGCTGGGTATAGACCCCGGCAGGGCACCCTGTGACTGGCCAGCGCGGGGGGCGATGAGAAGGTGCTGTTGGCAACCTTGAGCCCCTCTGGCTTCATGTGGGGGAGGGTTGAGCTGGCTCCATCCCTGGCCTCACCCCTCTGGTGAAGGTCAGCATCTTCAGGACAAAGTCATGGTGGGCGGTGGAGCCAGTGGCACTGAACACATTGGTGGTGTCAGAGGTCTTCATCTCTGGTGGGGCAGGGCACGGGAGGGTCAGCCGAGCTCTGGAGGGGGCCGCAGGCAGGGCGGCGGGCACGGAGTCCGCAAGCAGGTTCAGCTGCGCCACTTGCAGGGTCTTAGTTCCCTGACAAGGGGTTGAACCTGTGCCCTTAGCAGTAAAAGCCTGAGTCCTAACCCCTGGGCCACCAGGGAGGTCCCTCAGGACTTTTTATATAAGAGGATGTGAGCCGCTTTGACATGTGGTGACAATTATTAGTTCCAGCTGATTATTTCCTCTTTTCAAATTTATGTGCTTTGCCCTCATGTATTGTTTCTTCTTCCCCAATTAACACAGACTCTATAAAATACCGTAGCACCTATCTCATCGTGGAAACTTGGTCTTTTCATTCTTTGCTCCCATCTCTGCCCCGGTGACCATCTGAATTGCTGCCACAGAGGATGTTGTCGTGCTCCCTGTGTGCACACCAGTGTTCTCATGTGGTTGTGGGGCTCTCTTTGCCTCGTTGCCCTGCATGCTGCTCTTCTGGCCTGGGGGCTGAAGCCTGGGGCATTTTCCATGGCGTGGCTTTTTGAGCAGCTGGGTTTACATCCTGGAATGTGAAGTCAAGTGGGCCTTAGAAAGCATCACTACAAACAAAGCTAGTGGAGGTGATGGAATTCCAGTTGAGCTGTTTCAAATCCTAAAAATGATGCTGTGAAAGTGCTGCACTCAATATGCCAGCAAATTTGGAAAACTCAACAGTGGCCACAGGACTGGAAAAGGTCAGTTTTCATTCCAATTCCAAAGGAAGGCAATGCCAAAGAATGCTCAAACTACTGCACAATTGCACTCATCTCACACTCTAGTAAAGTAATGCTCAAAATTCACTAAGCCAGGCTTCAACAGAACATGAACTGTGAACTTCCATATGTTCAAGCTGGTTTTAGAAAAGGCAGAGGAACCAGAGATCAAATTGCCACCATTTGGTGGATCATGGAAAAAGCAAGAGAGTTCCAGAAAAACATCTATTTCTACTTTATTAACTATGCCAAAGCCTTTGACTGTGTGATCACAATAAACTGGAAAATTCTGAAAGAGATGGGAATGCCAGACCACCTGACCTGCCTCTTGAGAAACCTGTATGCAGGTCAGGAAGCAATAGTTAGAACTGGTCCTGGAACAACAGACTGGTTCCAAATCAGGAAAGGAGTACGTCAAGGCTGTATATCGATACCCTGCTTATTTAACTTATATGCAGAGTACATCATGAGAAACGCTGGACTGGATGAAGCACAAGCTGGAATCAAGATTGCTGGGAGAATTATCAATAACCTCAGATATGCAGATGATGCCTCCCTTATGGCAGAAAGTGAAGAACTAAAGAGCTTCTTGATGAAAGTGAAAGAGCAGAGTCAAAAAGTTGGCTTAAAGCTCAACATTCAGAAAACTAAGATCATGGCATCTGGTCCGATCATTTCATGGCAAATAGATGGGGAAACAGTGGCTGACTTTATTTTTGGGGCTCCAAAATCACTGCAGATGGTGACTGCAGCCATGAAATTAAAAGATGCTTACTCCTTGGAAGGAAAGTTATGACCAACCTAGACAGCATATTCAAAAGCAGAGACATTACTTTGCCAACAAATGTCCATCTCATCAAGGCTATGGTTTTTCCAGTGGTCATGCATGGATGTGAGAGTTGGACTATAAAGACACCTGAGTGCTAAAGATTTGATGCATTTGAACTGTGGTGTTGGAGAAAACAAATCTTGAGAGTCCCTTGGACTGCAAGGAGACCCAACCAGTCCATCTTAAAGGAGATCAGTCCTGAGTGTTCATTGGAAGGACTGACGTTGAAGCTGAAACTCCAATACTTTGGCCACCTGATTCGAAGAGCTGACTCTTTGAAAAGACCCTGATGCTGGGAAAGACTGAAGGTGGGAGGAGAAGGGGACGACAGAGGATGAGATGTTGGATGGCATCACCGACTCAATGGAGATGAATTTGAGTAAACTCCGGGAGTTGGTGATGGACAGGGAGGCCTGGCATGCTGCGGTCCATGGGGTTGCGAAGAGTCGGACACAACTGAGTGACTGAACTGAACTGAGCTGGGTTTGTTCAGCAGGACCCCAGCCCTTCTCTGCCCCCAGAGCTCATGAAGCAGCTGGTGAGGAGGAGAGGCTGGCAGATTCCATGCTGCAGTGGGAGTTCTGTGGGAATAATGGGATCACAATGGAATAACATTTGCCAGTCCCAAGTAAGTGAGACAGACAGCAGATAGATGCCTCCAGAGCCAGGAACATGGGAGCGTCCGAGTGTGTGAGCAGACCCTGGGACCAGAGGGGCAGCCTGGGGGCAGAGACAAAGGTCTTCACTGTCGTTTTGTTTTATTATTCACTTAGTTTATATATGTTATATATTTTATTTTTATTTTACATTTTGGCCTCACCATGCCGCTTGTGGGACTTGGTTCCCTGACCGGGGATCAAACCCATGCCCCCTACAGTGAAAACACAAGAGTCCTAAGCACTGGCCTTCCATGGAATTCCCTTTACTGTTTATTTTATAAAGCCTGACTCTCCTGTCTTAGCCCAGGGAATACCACAGTCTACAGTGTGAATACCAGATTCCCCTGGTCATTCAGATCATCTCCAAGGAAGCAGCCTGACCCTCTCCAGAACACACACCAGCCTCACCCCTCAGGAAACAGCTCCAATTGCCCTTTTTTGGGATCAGAATGAAAACGAACCTCTTCCAGTCCTGTGGCCACTGCTGAGTTTTCCAAATTTGCTGGCATATTGAGTGCAGCACCTTCACAGCATCATCTTTTAGGATTTGAAATAGCTCAGCTGGAATTCCATCTCCTCCACTAGCTTTGTTTGTAGCAATGCTTCCTAAGGCCCATTTGACTTCACACCCCAGGATGTCTGGCTCTAGATAAGTGACCACACCATCGTGGTTATCCAGGTCATTAAGACTTTTTTTGTATAGTTCTGTGTATTCTTGTACCAGAGATCAAATTGCCAACATCCGCTGGATCATGGAAAAAGCAAGAGAGTTCCAGAAAAACCTCTATTTCTGCTTTATTGACTATGCCAAAGCCTTTGACTGTGTGGATCACAATAAACTGTGGAAAATTCTGAAAGAGATGGGAATACCAGACCACCTGACCTGCCTCTTGAGAAACCTATATGCAGGTCAGGAAGCAACAGTTAAGAACTGGACATGGAACAACAGACTGGTTCCAAATAGGAAAAGGAGTATGTTAAGGCTGTATATTGTCACCCTGCTTATTTAACTTCTATGCAGAGTACATCATGAGAAATGCTGGACTGGAAGAAACACAAGCTGGAATCAAGATTGCCGGGAGAAATATCAATAACCTCAGATATGCAGATGACACCACCCTAATGGCAGAAAGTGAAGAGGAACTCAAAAGCCTCTTGATGAAAGTGAAAGTGGAGAGTGAAAAAGTTGGCTTAAAGCTCAACATTCAGAAAACGAAGATCATGGCATCTGGTCCCATCACTTCATGAGAAATAGATGGGGAAACAGTGGAAACAGTGTCAGACTTTATTTCCTGGGGGCTCCAAAATCACTGCAGATGGTGACTGCAGCCATGAAATTAAAAGATGCTTACTCCTTGGAAGGAAAGTTATGACCAACCTAGATAGCATATTCAAAAGCAGAGACATTACTTTGCCAACAAAGGTTCGTTCTAATCAAGGCTATGGTTTTTCCAGTGGTCATGCATGGATGTGAGAGTTGGACTGTGAAGAAAGCTGAGCGCCGAAGAATTGATGCTTTTGAACTGTGGTGTTGGAGAAGACTCTTGAGAGTCCCTTGGACTGCAAGGAGATCCAACCAGTCCATTCTGAAGGAGATTAGCCCTGGCATTTCTTTGGAGGGAATGATGCTAAAGCTGAAACTCCAGTACTTTGGCCACCTCATGTGAAGAGTTGACTCATTGGAAAAGACTCTGATGCTGGGAGGGATTGGGGGCAAGAGGAGAAGGGGACGACAGAGGATGAGATGGCTGGATGGCATCACTGACTTGATGGACGTGAGTCTCAGTGAACTCTGGGAGTTGGTGATGGACAGGGAGGCCTGGCGTGCTGCGATTCATGGGGTCGCAAAGAGTCGGACACGACTGAGCGACTGATCTGATCTGTGTATTCTTGCCACCTCTTTTTAATCTCTTCTGCTTCTGTTAGGTCCGTACAGGTTGTCTTTCATCGTGCCCATCTTTGCCTGAAATATTCCCTCGGTATCTTTAATTTTCTTGAAGAGATCTCTAGTCTTTCTCATTCTATAGTTTTCCTCTATTTCTTTGCATTGTTCACTTAAGAAGGCTTATCTCTCCTTCCTATTCTCTTGAACTCTGCATTCAGTTGGGTATCTGTCCCTTTCTCCTTTGCCTTTTGCTTCTTAGCTATTTATAAGGCCTCCTTGGACAACCATTTTGCCTTTTTGGGTAACTTTTTCTTAGCCAGTGGAAAAGCAAGCAGCTCAGCCAATGGGAAGCCCTCACCAGCCCTGAACTCGCACTTGCCTCCAATGGGTTTTCCTCCAAAGCTGTTTCCCAACTGCCTACTATTCTCTGCAGAGTAACTCTGTTCTCCTGTTTCGCGGACTTGCCTATAGTCTTTGCTGTGGTATGCGTGTCCTGATAGCAATCCTCTTGCCTTTCCTGATGAAACCCACTTTGTTAGTAAAATCACTGTCTGCTTTTCAATAAATTTGGATTCCTTACTACACTGGCCCTAGTCACCCCAGCCAGGTTCTTTCAAATCCAAGTTTCCCTTCCCTTGTGTATCTGGTAACAGGGAGCACAGGTGGCTGCCAGAAGCCCCGAGTGTCTCCGGAGTTAGCTGCGCCTCTTTCTCACTATCCGCTCATCCATCAGCCCCTCACCCTCTCCTCCTCCCCAAGCCCCTCCCATCTCTCCCGCACCTGATGACCTGGCCGAGCAGTCAATTTCAGGGTGCTTTCCTCTCTCTCCAGAGGTTCTGCCCACCCGGTAACAGTCCCCCGATTCTACTGGGGGGCACTGCTACCCCTGCTGGCCTCCTGGGGAACCAGACAGACAGCTGGACAGGTATCAGGGGTGGCAGCCCATAGCTAGCCCCGTCATCCTCTGGACCTGCTGTGTCTCCATGCCCTTCCCACCAGCCAAGCCCCTGCCCCCTGTCCTGCCCAAGGGGCCCTGATGTGAGCCAACTGCACAAAACCTTCTATAGAACTCTCGGTGTGCCGGACATTTTCTTAAGAGCTTTCCCTGTATTAGCTCATTAATCTTCACCTGATTCTTACCTTTAAAAGGTAACCAAGGCCCAGAGAGAGGAAGTGACCTACACAAATTAAGTGGTAGAGACATGATTTAGACCCAAAGAACTGGTCCAGAGGCTGCCCTCTAATCCAGTCTACCATGATCCAGCACTTGCTGGAGCCCCAAACCCATTCCTGTCCAAATCGTGGTTCTTAAGAGTTGCTTTAAGCCCTTTCTGCCCTCCTCAAGCCCTCAGTTCTTTGCCCCAGTGCTGTCGGCTGGACCAAGGAGAGCAACTTCAGTTTTGGTCCATTGAGAACTAAGAAGGGTCTGAGATTGGGCCCACTTGCACACTAACAACTGAGCCTGTCACCATTTCCCAGAAGCTGGAAAAAGACACGGGGTTCCAGGGTCAGAGACAGAGGATGCTGCAACTCTCCCCAAGGCAGCGAGCACACGCTTCACATTCCCAGGGGGGCCTTGTGCCCTCCCAGCCCCGTCCTGGTGATAGGATGCTAAAAGGTCCCCAGGGAGCTCATTTCTCCTCCAGCCTGGATTATGGAACTCCAGGAGCCTTACTTAGGCCTCTTGTCAGACCCATCTCCTGAGAACGAAACCTGCCTGGGAGGCATGTGTGCCTGGGCATGAAGATCTTATCTGTCAGCCTGTGTTCATGGCTCTGCCACCAGCATTTAGGAGGCGCCTGCATGGGGTAGGGGGCTTCCCAGGTGGCGCAGTGGTAAAGAGTCTCTGCCAACGCAGGAAACGCAGGAGACTGCGGGTTCGATTCTTGGGTCAGAAGATCCGCTGGAGTAGGAATTGTCAACCTGCTCAAGTATTCTGGCCTGCAGAATTCCATGGACCTAGGAGCCTGGCAGACTATAGTCCATGGGATCACAAAAGGTCAAATAGGACTGAGCACACACGCAGGCGGAAGCCTTCATGGAACAGGCGCTCAATAACTGGGAGATAAAATGAAGGCGTCCAGGCAGCAGGGAACCGCCTCCCGTGCCCTCCCCAGCGGTGGGTCCCGTCAGGCCACTTCCCACCTCTTTCTTCCTCCTCATCTCCTTCCAGGGTCCACTCCCAGCAGGGCATTCAGTGTGCGTGTGTGTGCGCGTGTGTGTGTGTGTGTGCGCGCGCGCGCGCACACGCGCGCACTTGAGCCCATGTGTGGATGCCCAAAGGAAAGGGTCCCACGTGGGAGGGGTGGGCAGGGTGGGTGGGCAGGGCCCTCAGGACCTCAGGCCGTCTGGTTCCCAGAGCAAACCCCATGGCAGGGCTGAAGCCCGGCCTCGGAGCCTGGAACCCTGCCTTCCCTTCTGTGACGGGCTCACGCGCTGTGCTGGCCGAGTCCCTGCGCCTCTCCTGGCCTGTTTCTTAACTGTCCCGTGAGGGCTTGGACAAGAACTGCTCAGGAGGCTCAGGGCGCTCACTGCGCTGACTCTCCCTCCTGGGGGCTGGGGGTGCGCTGCAGGCTCTCAGCCCTCCCCACCCCTGCTTCGGGATGGGGCGTGGGGGTGACCCGCCAGGGGGCGGGGCCTCGGTCACCCCTCCCCCTGCAGCCGCACCGCGCATGCGCGTCCCCCGCCTCCCGCCGCGCGCACCGCCAACGGCTCCTCAGGTCGTGAACATCCTGCGGGGCCCCCCAGTCCTCTGCTCTGGGGCCTGTGTCCCCTTGAGCTCTGACTCCACCCCCACCGCAGCCAGGCTGGCCGCCGAGCGCTGGGCGGGGTGGTCCTGGAGACCAGGAGACAGGACAGTCACCGTGCAAACCCCCAGCCCTCCGTCTGGACCCCAGGGCCCGGCTGGGTGAGTCGCTGGACGCCGACTCGGCAGGGAAAAGGGGAGACCACCACGTCCCCGCGTCCTCTGCCCACGTTGCTTGTCTTTCTGACAGCGCCCCAAGACTGAGGTCCAGCCTGTCCCCTAGGGCAGGCCTGGCCGGTGGCCGAGGGTCAGAGGGAGCCATGGAGAAGGGCGCCCAGCACCCCTAGGGGCGAGAGTTGGGGAGCAGTTGCGGTTAATAGTGAGGCCTCTGGTCTCTCAGTGATTTCACCCCACTTTGTAGATGAGCAGCGGTCCCAGCACTCAAGGTCATTCAAGTCTAAGTGACCAAGTCCAGCCGTGACTAGGGCGGTCAGATCATGGCTCTTCACATCCACTGAGCCCGCACTGAGACCTTGTCCTGGGTTGGGCTCCCCCAGACAGGGGACCTCCTGAGTCCAAGCACTTTGGGTGTCTTCCTCTCCTGCTTTGATCCCCAGCACCCTCTCCCAAGGTCAGAGGCACCGATCCCGATTTCAGTGGAGGAAACTGAGGCTCAGAGAGTCACCACACGAGCTGGCCTGTCACGGGCTGTGACGTGGCCCTGCCGTGGGTTTGAGTCCAGACCAACCTGGCCCCAAAGGCTGTCCTTGCACAGGAGCCTGAGGCTCTGAGCCCGGTCTTGGAGGTGAGTCCATTGTGGATGGGGGTGTCGGGGTGGGGAGGAGCTTGGGAGGGTCCCTGGGGGAGGGAGGCGGTAGGGAGCCTGGGGTGGGGATGAGAGGTGCTCACCGGGGAGGGGGTCTGGACCAGACCACACAGGACTCTGAGTGTGGGGACAGGGGTCAGATGTCACTGCAGGGCAAGGGGGACAAGGTACAGGCTGTCTGGTCAGAACCCCCACTTCTCAGCTCCTAGATTCAGAGGTGTTTTGTTGGACGGTGTTCCAGCCCATATAGCATGGATCCTAGAGAACCCCCCAGAGTTGCGGGGGTTCTGTCTCCTCCTGTGCTCAGTGGAGGCTGTGCAGTCATCCTGCTCCTCTCAGGGAGGGGCCTGCTGCCCTGAGGGCCCAGAGGGGGCTTCTCATCAAAGCCCTTCGGGTGCCGTCTGGACCAAAGAGGTCCGAGTGAGGGGCCTGGGGGATCAGCAGGGCACTCTGGCCCTTGTCGCTCTTCTGATGCCCAGGCTGACATGGATGCAGGGGGTCCCTCACCTGCTGGTTGGAGAGCAGCGAGAAGCTGACGTTGCAGACCCTGAGACCCAGCCCTCATGTGCCCGAGGCTGCCAAGGGCGTGTGGAGCTGAAGACAAGGGCTGCTGGAGGCTGAGGGCCGTGGGGATGCTGAGGACGGAACGTATACTCCTGGCCCCCAAGGAGTGGAGGATCGTCAGAGCCCAGACCCCGTGCGCCCCGTGCCAGCGTCCAACTCCAGGGGCTTCTAGGAGCTGGGGCATCTTGGTCCCCTCTGGGTATGGAGGGAGTGAGGCACGCTGGAACTGGGAGGGGCTGTCCCAGAGAAGGGATGGGGCAGTCATCTCCTCCCCCTGGCCACGAGGGGGCCAAGCTCATGTTGGAAAAGCTCACGATCCTCTCTGCTTGGGCCTGCAGTGCACACCGAGCACGTGGGCGCCTTCCCAGCCGCTGAGTCCAGGCCATCATCTCCTTAGCTGATCCCAGATCCTGGAGTGGGAGCTTCTACTGGTCCTGGGCTCCATGTTGGCGAACTGGTGGCTGGATGGAAGGACCAGCTTTGCCATTGTCAGATCTGACAGATGGATGCTCTTTAGTGCCCAAGGGCATAGGCACCAGGGACCCAAGCCTGGAAGGTGTGAGGGAAGCACCCAGAGGCAGAGTCTGGTGGTGGTGGGTAGGGCCCTGTGACGGTGGGCAGTGCCCTTTGCAAACTTCAGCAAGTCCTCTTGTTTCCAGATCACAGACAACACCTGAGGCCGTGGTCTGTGAGAGGCCAGGTCAGCCCGTTGTCCATGGCAGCCACCAAAGCCTGGGGACTGACAAGGTTCAGGGTGAAACTGTAGTCTGGGAGAGACCTGGAGTGCCAGTTTGGGGTCAAAAGTGCCTGGTCGCCTGGTCCTCTCCAATCTGTGATTGTTGTCCACCCAGTGACGCATGTCTGGAGAGAGGCCCTGGCTGTTGTCAGGGGCTGGTGAGACGATGCCCTTGATTAGATAGGCAAAGAGAGCAAAATAAACCCAAGGCTAGCAGAACAAAGCAAATAATGAAATTTAGAGCAGGGATAACAACAGAGGAGCACTCGAGAAAATCAGTGACACCAGTAGTTCTTTGTTTTAAAGATTTAAAAAATGGACAACATGGGACAGTTGTGTGTCAACAAGTTGCTTAACCTAAATGAAATGGATGAATTCCTAGAAACACACAAGCTAGCAAAGCTGACTCAAGAAGAAATGGAAAGTCTGAGTAGACCTCTTACAAGTAAACAAACTGAAGCAGTAATAAGACCCCAACAGGGAAAAACCCAGCACCTGATGCCTTCATTGGTGTTTTGTCTCAGATACTTAATAGAAAACAGATCCTAAATTCTTCAAAAAGTACAAAACAAACACATTTAAACTCATTTTGTGATGACATTAACATAACTCCAAAGATTCTGTAAAGAGAGTAGGACCATAAAGAAAGCTGAGTACTGAGAAACTGATACTTTTGAACTGTAGTGTTGGAGAAGATTCTTGAAAGTACCTTGGACTGCAAGGAAATCCAACCAGTCCATCCTAAAAGAAATCAGTCCTGAATGTTCATTGGAAGGACTGATGCTGAAGCTGAGTCTCCAATACTTTGGCCATCTGATGTGAAGAACTGACTCATTGGAAAAGACCCTGATGCTGGGAAAGAGTGAAGGTGGGAGGAGAAGGGGACAACAGAGGATGGGAAGTTGGATGGCAACATGGACTCGGTGGACATGAGTTTGAGCAAGCTTCAGGAGTTGATGATGGACAGGGAAGCCTGGTGTGCTGCAGTTATGGGGTCTCAAAGAGTCAGACATGACTGAGTGACTAAACTGAACTGAAAGATGCCATAAGAAAAGACATCTGCAGGCCAAAATCCATTAGAAAGATGTAAAAATCTTCAGCAAAAGGCTAGCAAACAGAACCCAGCAGCATATTGAAGGGACTATATAGTCATCTCCAGTGCTGTCTGTCTCAGGAATGAGCGGGGCTGTTCAGCACAGTTAATGGGTGTCGTACACCACCTCAATAAAAACACGTGGTCATCTCAACTGATGTAGAAAAAGCATTTAAAACTTTGAAGAAACACAAGCCTTTTTTTTTTTTTAATAGCTGCTCTCAATAAAGTAGAAATAGAATAGCATTTCCTTCACATGATTTAGGATATTTGAGAAAAACACATACATCACATTCAGGAGAAAGGCTGAAAGTTCTCTCCCTAAGGATGGGAGTAAGTCGGCGATGTCCACTTTTGCTTTTCATTTCAAAATGGTAATGGAAATCTGACGAGCAATTAGTAAGACATCTATATATAGATATATAGATATATAGATATATGTCTTGCTTAGATGATATAAAATCTGTTTGCAATGTGGGAGTCCTGGGCTCGATCCCTGAGTCAGGAAGATCCCCTGGATAAGGAATGGCAACCCACGCCAGTATATTTCCTGGAGAATGGTGTGGGCAGAAGACCCTGGCGGGCTACAAGAGATTGGTACCCAGAGAGGTCTGAATGAGGGGATCAAGGGGACACTTAGCCTGACGAGCTCACAAGGATGCTCTCGCACATGTTGCCATTGTCCATGTCCATGGTGGATGATCAGTGTTGCCCACGTGCTGGAGGCAGTGAGGAGGTGTGGTTGCAGACCCCTGAGACAAAGAGTTTGTGGGTGTGTGGTTGAAGCTCAGAAGGGGGAGGTGATGCTGGGGGCCGAGCTGATGCCAGATCTCAGTAATCATGGAGACAGCATGGTCAGCAGAATCTCTGGATCCTGCTGGGCAACGGAGGCTGACGACCCACTCATGGGCTTCTAGAAACTCTGTTTAGGAGCCAGGACTTCCTGGCCCCTTTTTTGGGTGTGGAGTGGGGAGCTCCGGTCCAGGAATGAAGGGGCTGGGAAGGGATGTCAGGGAGAGGGGGTGGGCAGTAGCCTTCTTCGGTTGGGCATCATAGGGCTCTGTGCCAAAGCTCGTATCATTTCCTGTACTCCGAGGCTGGAGGAGCTGGCCCAATGCACACTGAGCACGTGGGCAGAGTCCCCGCTGCAGACCTCTGCCCCCATCTGAGCTGGTCACAGCACTAAGGTGGGAACTGCCCCTGGTCCTGAACTCTGTGTCGGGGACCTGGTGACTGCGTGGCAGAGCTGGCTTTGCAGTGGTTAAATCCACAGGGTGAGTGATGCTTGGTGGGACCCATGGGCACAAATGACAGTGACCTGCACTAGGATCTTATGAGGTGACTACAGACGGCAGTGCCTGGATGGCGCGCCGCATGGGCTGCGGTGCCTGCAGGGGCTGGGGCCCGTGGGCAGTGCTCATTGGCAAAGTCAGGTAGTCCTTTGGACCCCAGGGATGAGAAGGCACCTGAGGCTACCGGTGGTCTACTGAAGGTCGGTCAGCCTGTTGACTGGCAGGCATCACACTGGCAGCGGAGAGGTTCAGGGTGAAACGGCCAGGAGGTGACCTGGGCTGGCAGGTGGGGGGGCAGGTGCCCACCTGACCAGTCTATAAATAACTAGTTACCTAGTTACAGATGCTGGGGAGGGCAGCCATGTGACTGCCCAGTGCTGAGGACCAATTAGAAGATGCCCTTCGCAATCTTGAGTCCCTTCTGCTTTGGGTCGGGGAGGGTTGAGTTGGCTCTGTGCCTGACCTTCACCCCTTTGCTGAAGGTCGTCTTTGTCAGGACACGGTCACAGTTGGTGGTCGAGGTCATACGATGGAACATGTTGGCATTTTCAAGGGTCTTCACCTCCGTGATGGAGGGTCAGTTGAACTCATGAAGGGGCTGTGGAGTAGGGAGATGGAAACATAGAGACAAGAAGCAGACTCGTGACTGTCAGGTTGAGGGAGTGGAGCTGGAGCATGATTGCTTAATGGGCACAGGGTTCCCATTGAGAAGATAAAAGTGGGATTAGAGGGCAGTGGTGCGCACAGCACAGAGAATGTGGTTAGTGCTGCTGAATTGTACAATTTAAAACAATTTCAGGGCTAATTGTCATTGAATTTGAACTTGAAATATATAAAACCAAAGATGATATACAAGAGAAAAGTAAGAAAAACTTGCCTTCCTAGGCAAGTGAGCGAGCTCTGGGGCTGGAGCTGGTGTGGCTGGAGGTCAGTGGTTGGAGCTGAAGGTGTTGCAGAGGTGGACCGGCCCCAGAGCGGGAGCTGCGGCTGATGCTGAGATGCTGCTGGCCCAGCCGAGGGTCTGGCCCGGGAGCAGTGCCTGCACTGGGGCTGAAGCCGGCCCTGTCTCTGGTCGTAGTGCTGGAACCGGCTCTCTACCTGACTAGTGCTGAGGCTGACTCTAGGTCTCCGGTATTACTCCCAATTTTGGTGCAAGGACCAGGACCTGCAGAGGCTTCCATTGTGGAGCCGGTCCCCATGTGTGGGTGGAAGGGGCTTTGGTTCTGTAGCTGGTGACAGAACTGACATTAGTCCAAGTTGGTGCAAATTGTGGGGCTTTCAGTGACCTTAGCTTTGTAGGTCAAGGTAACCCTAGCTTTCCTGCATGCACCAGATGTGCCTCTACTTACCCAGGGGGCAAACAGTCCTGTGATGACTCTGGCTCTCTTCCTGGTCCTGGTGCAGACGTTGGCCAGGCTCCAAGCTGCTGCTATGGCTGGCTGTGCTGTGGGTGCCAGTTCCCGGGGGTCTGCTGAAGGTGGCACTACAGCCAGTGACAGAAGTGACTTAGTCTAGAGCTGCTTTTAGTTCTGTAGCTGTTTTCTGCAGCTGGATCTAGATCTCAGATGGTAACAGGCCTGGTGCTGGAGCCAGCTCTGCTCTAGATCTTGAGATGGCACTGAAGCAGCAAGAGGAGGAAAGACCAGCCGCCTGACTGCCCTTCTGTGTGACTTCCCGAAGAGAGACACGTCCCGCAGTCTTCCCCCGCAGTGCAGGGCTGGGTCCCTGATGGGAGCTGATACTGGGGCCGGCTCCAAGCCTGGCAGTCGTGTGAGAATTGGTGGGAGAGCTGGTGATGGAGATGGCCTTAGCTCTGGAGATAGAGCCAGAGCGCGCTCTTGTTGTGGAGCTGGTCTGTTTGAGCTGCAGCCGGCTGCAGCTCAATAGTTGCTGTCAGGGCGGGCACTCGTCTACCGATGGGGCACGTCCTAGTCCTTCAGGGGGCTCTGGCCCTGGAGCTGACTCCAGAGCCCGCTCTAGCTTCACAGCTGGTGCAAGATGTTGTGCTGGAAATGCCCTGGCTCTGCCCCCCACCTGTGGCCGTGGCTGAGATGCTGCCCTCGCCCTCCCCCCACCCCGTGGCCGTGAACGCCGAGGAAACAGTGCCATCTAGGATCTAAGATGATGTGATATTTCAGCTGGCTGCACCCAGCAGGGAACAGTGCACAGATGCTCAGTGCATGCAAGAGTAAACGAATGAACCCAAGCCATTGCCCCCTCATTCACAGATGGGCAAAGTCCACGTGATGATCCAAACTGAAGTAGAGAAGGGACAGACAAGATTCAACACCTTTTCATGTTAAAAAAAGACTCAACAAACTAGGAATAGACGGAAACTACTTCAATATAATAAAGGTCATTTCGAAAAACCCACATTAACACTGAGTGATGACAGACTAAATATTTTCTCTAAAAGCAAGAACAAGGCAATGATACTGATTTGCCGTTTATATTCAACACAGTCCTGGAAGTCCTAGCAAAGGCAGTTAGGCATGAAAAAGGAAAGGTGTTCAAATTTGCAGGGGAGAAGTAAATTACCTCTATTTTCATATGATGTGATCTTGTATGTGGGAACTCTTATTTAAGGATTCCACCAGAAAATACTGTAGGACTAATAAAGTAATTCAGCAAAATTATTGGACACAAAGCCAGCCCACAAATGAGTTGCATTTCTGTATGCTAAAAGTCAACAATCTAAAATTTAGATTCCATTTATGATGACATCAAAAGGACAAAATACTTAGGAGAAAATTAACCAAGAAAGTGAAAGACTTGAAAACTGAGAACTAACTACAAGAAGTGGCTGAAATTAAAGGCACAAATAAATGGAAAGAAACCTCATGTGCATAGATTAGAAGACTGTCACTACAGTGTTCATACTGCCAAAAGCAGTCCACAAAGTGCAATCTCTCTGTCTCTTTGTGTTTTCTTGGCAGAAATAGAAATATTTATCTAAAATCCGTTTGCAATCTCAAGGGAACCTGAGCAGCCAAAACAAAATTTTAAAGAGCAACGTAGGAGGATGCCGCCTCCTGACTCCAGAACACATCACAGATCTTTGTTAATCAAGATGGCGTGGCACTGGCACGAAAACAAGCAGACCAGAGGGACAGCATAGAGAGCCCGTGGATGAACCCTCGTGTTTGTTCAGTTGACCTTCAGTAGGGAGCCAGGGCACACGATGGGGAAAGGACGGTCTCTTCAGCAAATGATGTTGGGACAGCTGGATGTTTATGTGCAGAAGAACAAAACTGGGCCCTTATGCTGTACAAAAATTAACTCAAAATCGATTAAAGACCTAAATGAAAGTCCGAAATCTATGAAACTCCCGAAATAAAACAGGGGCAACGCTCATGACACTAGATTGATAATGATTTTCCGTATGTGACAGCAGTCACAGGAAACATCAGCAGCAGCAGAGCGAATAGGCCCACGCCAGAGGGCGTGGCAGTTGGAAAGACAGCCTGCAGGGCGGCGGGAAATATGTGAAGGTCGTGTATCTAACAACGGGTTAGTATCCAAAAGGAGTAAAGTACTTGTGCTTGTTGAAAAATGGGCAGAGGACTTGAATAGACGTGTCTCCGATGATACACAGATGGCCAACAAGCATATGAAAATGTGCTTAAAATCACTAATCATTAGAGCAATATAAACCGAAAACATAGAGATAAAATCTCACACATCAGATGAGGCTGACTGCTTAATTAAAAATAGAGAAGATACCAAGTATTTGCAAAGATACGGAGAAACTGGAACTTGCGTGCGCTGTTGATATGATTTTAAAATGGCATAACCACTATGGGAAACAGTATGGAGATGACTTAAAAAAAATACAACTGCTTTGTGATCCAGTATTCCAAACTCTGTGTATATATTCAGAATTGAAAGCAGAGTCTGCAAGAGAAACTTGCATGCCCATATTTCACGGTAGCCAAGGGGTGGAAGCACCCCAGTGTTCAGTGGTGGACGAATGGATGACAAACGTGGTTGAGTCATACAGTGAAATATTATTCAACCTTATAATGGAAGGAAATCATGGTCTATGCTAATGTCATAGATGAGTCTTGAGGACATTATGATAAGTGAAACAAGCTGTTCGCAAGAGATAAGCACTGTTGAGTCCACTCCTGGGAGGCATCTAAAGCGGTCTTCCTCATGGGAATGGAGACTAAAGTGGTGCTTACCGGGAGCCTGGGGGAGGGGGAGACGGGGGAGCCTTGTCTGGGGCGTGGAGTTTCCCGTTTGCAGGATGAAAGGCTCTGGGTGGAGAGCTGCTTCACAACAATGTAAGTGCACTGAGCACTGCTGACCTGTGCGCCAACGCGGTGAAGATGGCAGATTACACGCTGTAACTTCTTTTTAAAAACCATACAATAAAAAGAGAGTGATTCTATGTGAAGCTGTTTAAATTGAGACCAACACAGACTTACTTATATGGACAATTTCATCAGAAAAAAATGGACAGAAGATTTGACTAGGTGTTTCACCAAAAAAGTCACCAAATGGTGGTGATGTGCACATTATTACTCCTTAGGTATGTTGCTTTAGGAAAATGCAGATGAAAGCCTAGCGAGAGGTCACCACACATGCACCAGAGTGGTTGAGATAGAAACATCCTGCGGTGCTGGTGAGGGTGTGGGCATCAGACCTCTCACTCATGGTGCTTGAGTATAAATTGTTCAGTGCCCTTTGTGAGGTTGTATTGATAGGAATGGCTTCCCCAGTGGCTTAGTCAGGAAAGAATCTGCCTGCAGTACAGGAGATTGTGATGCGGGAGACATGGATTCGATTCCTGGGTTGGGAAGATCCCCTGAGAAGGAAATGGCAATCCACTCCAGTATTCTTGCCTGGGAAATCCCATGGACAGAGGAGCCTGGTGGGCTACAGCCCGAGGAGTCTCAAGAGTCATACACGACTTACCAACTAAACCACCATCACCACCACCATTGGTAGGGAGAGAGTAGGATAATTAAATAGTTTAGAAAGCCCACTAGGGGGTTAAAGATAGAACAGAAATTTGAAGGGAGTTTGGGAGACTGTTGTAAGCTAATGACCACTCAAGAAGAGAATCCAGTAACCTGGTGACAGTCTGCACTACTTTGAAGGAAGACAGGTGCATCCAAGCGCCAGGAACACTCAAGCCACAGGCCCAGGTAGTTAAAGCACAAGGCATAAGATTTGGGGTTTCTGAATCTTGTTCCATGAAGTCAGGGAGTTAATAGTTCTTGAAGGGTAGCATTTCTGCCTTAGCCAAGACAGAAATGTAGATGAAAGGGGACATTATACCGAAAGCTGAGATGAGTTATCATGTTTTAGTCTCTGTTACCATCCTTATGCTAACTATACATATGATTTAAGTAGTGCCATGACAGTCCTAGCTAGACCCTATAGGGTCAGAAGAGGAACTAATGATGTAAGCCTTGAAGTCTACCAGTGAGGAAGAAGGTGGGGGTCTCCCCTGCCCACTTTTGTTTACAAAAATAAAGCCCGCTCAGTCCTCAGGGCAGAGCCTGCTCACCTGCCCACTCATATCTCTCACAGGCACGGATGCTCGTAAACTCACTCTTTGCTTACCACTTTGCCTCACGTTCAGTTCTTTCTGTGATTAGATAAAAAAAAACCTGAGCTTCAGTAAGTCCTGACACCTGGTTAATGGTTTCAGTGAAAAGACAATGAGTTCAAGTTCCCTCCTAAGTCAGGGATTGTGGGTTTAAGTTCCATCCCGAGGTACGGGTGGGTTTGAGTCCCACGTGAGGAATGCAGTTTCAATCCTTTCTCAGGATGGACATACACATACTCTGTCCCCGTACTTCTGCTCAGACATACAACCCAGCACAGGTGTGTATTTCACCAGTACATTTCCTCCGGCTGGTGTAGGAGAGCCCACATTATATAATAATAGATACTTTCAACATCGTAGAAATACAAATTTTTAGTAAAGTTTGGCTGTAAAACAAGGTTACATTTTACATGTGCATTAATGGCTTGAAAAAATGATTTTGGAGCCTGTTTTTTTATTAAGGGCAGGGATAGCTTCCAAAGAGACCTGAGGCTCCTATGTAATGGACAAGTGCATCTCCAGTGGGTGGAAGGATATAAACAAGGCTGACCAGGCATTTGAACCAGACAGTGAATGAAAAATCATCTGCCTCAGGCAGAGAAAATGTTCTCAGAATCTTATGTAAATTTTGTCCAGCTTCATGATGGTCTTAGCACTTCAAAGACTGTCAAGTGGCTGTCCCATGCGTCCTCTGAGACAGTGGTTCTCAAGTCATCAGTAGCAGGAGCTACTAGTCAGAAATGCAGGTACTCGGCACACACTCCACCCTCTTGATTCGGAAATACTGGATGAGGCCCAGCAGACTGTTAACAGGGAAGGTGTTTGTCCTGTCTCTACTTGGGCCATTTTTACTCTCGTAATGGTGTCATTTGGTGTAGAGAATTTCTTAATTTTATAAAGATCCAATTTATCAATTTTTCCGTTTGTTAGTGTACTCTGTCAGAGAAGGCAATGGCAACCCACTCCAGTGTTCTTGCCTGGAGAATCCCAGGGACGGGGGAGCCTGGTGGGCTGCCGTCTCTGGGGTCGCAGAGTCGGACACGACTGAAGCAACTTAGCAGTAGCAGCCGCAGTGTACTCTGTTCTAAGAAGTGTTTGCTTACTGCAAGAACAAAAATATTCTATTCTACTAGAAATGTCATCGTTTTAAACTCTCATACTCAGATCTAATGTCCACCTCAATCTTGTCTTTTTTATGTATTTGTGCTTTTATTTTGCCTAATTAAGGTCATGCTGTGTTTACAGTGTTTACACCTGATTTTTGGACATCTAGTATTTCATCATTTTACATTGTTTTATAAAACCTTTCTAAAAGTGCTTTTTATTTTAATGTTTTTAAATTATGAAAGTATGATCAGATCATATCAGATCAGTCGCTCAGTCATGTCCGACTCTTTGCAACCCCATGAATCACAGCACACCAGGCCTCCCTGTCCATCACAAACTCCCAGAGTTCACCCAGACTCACATCCATTGAGTCAGTGATGCCATCCAGCCATCTCATCCTCTGTCATCCCCTTCTCCTCCTGCCCCCAATCCCTCCCAGCATCAGAGTCTTTTCCAACGAGTCAACTCTTCGCATGAGGTGGCCAAAGTACTGGAGTTTCAGCTTTCGCATCATTCCTTCCAAAGAAATCCCAGGGCTGATCTCCTTCAGAATGGACTGGTTGGATCTCCTTGCAGTCCAAGGGACTCTCAAGAGTCTTCTCCAACACCACAGCTCAAAAGCATCAATTCTTCGGTGCTCAGCTTTCTTCACAGTCCAACTCTCACATCCATACATGACCACTGGAAAAACCATAGCCTTGACTAGATGGACCTTTGTTGGCAAAGTAATGTCTCTGCTTTTGAATATGCTATCTAGGTTGGTCATAACTTTCCTTCCAAGGAGTAGGCATCTTTTAATTTCATGGCTGCAGTCACCATCTGCAGTGATTTTGGAGCCCAGAAAAATAAAGTCTGACACTGTTTCCACTGTTTCCCCATCTATTTCCCATGACATGATGGGACCAGATGCCATGATCTTTGTTTTCTGAATGTGGAGCTTTAAGCCAACTTTTTCACTCATCTCCTTCAAGGGGCTCTTTAATTCTTCTTCACTTTCTGCCATAAGGGTGGTGTCATCTGCATATCTGAGGTTATCAATATTTCTCCCGGCAATCTTGATTCCAGCTTGTGTTTCTTCCAGTCCAGCATTTCTCATGATGTACTCTGCATATAAGTTAAATAAACAGGGTGACAATATACAGCCTTGACATACTCCTTTTCCTATTTGGAACCACTCTGTTGTTCCATGTCCAGTTCTAACTATCGCTTCCTGAAAGTATGATAACATTTAATATTTACAGGAGACTTGGAAAATATAGAACTAGTATAGTTCCACTATATATTACTATTTTTTAAAAAATAGACAAATTAAGATTTTTAGTTGACGTTTTAATGTCAAACTCCCCAAAATTACTAGACTAAATATACAGAGACGTAGAAGGATATGGTAGGCCTGAAAAGCACATGCACCGATTCAACATAATTAAGCTTTATACAAACTTCACGCAACAGTAGGGTACAGATTCTATTCAAGTTCCCATAGACAGTAAAGTAGGAGACACTGACATATCCAGGGACATAAAACAAGGTGCAAAAACCCCGTGGTCTTACAGGTATTGAAATCATACAGTCTGTTCTCTTATCACTGCCTCCACCTTGATCTTATGATGTGAAGTAAGAGCCAAGATGAATTTTTTTCCCCAAATGAGGAACAGGTGGACCTGAACCATTTACTGAGAGCGTCCTCTCCCACTGCCCTGCAGTGCCCCTCTCAGCTGCAAGCACGATGCCTGTGTGTCTGTGCTGGACTGCATTTCCATGGAAGGGTGCAGAGTCTTCTCTTTAGGTCTGGATTCCCTCATCAGGCTGGTCAGAGTCATGAACGTCGCCCTGTGTGGGTCTGGGCCGGACCCCGTCCTTCCCGTCGCTGTGTGCCTGTCCCTGCCCACTGCCCCAGTTCCTGGAGCTTCATAAGAGGTCTGAATGCCTGTGGCAGAGCCTTCCGCTGTCTTCTTCAAGATCATCCTGCGTGTCCTCAGCCTTTGTATTTTTATGTCAATGTTCAAATCATCACATCAGTTTCTCCCCGAGATGTCTGCTGAGGTATTATAAAGGCTTTGTTAATGTATAGATATTAACGTATTGGGAAAGAACTGACATCTTGACAATATGTGAAGGTAAAGCACATAAAAACAAATCATCCGCTGGGACAGATATTTGTGCCTCACGTCACAAGCAAAGTGGCTTGATCGCCTTATATAAAGATGTTTAGATTTTAAAAAGAAAAAAGCAATCATGCAGGGAATATAAACAAAAGATACTATCATTCATTAAAAAAAAATAGAGACTTAAGCACAAGGAAGTAAGCTCAGCTCTGGTTATAATATCTCTCTGTGTGTCACACACACACGCACACACGAAAGACCTGAGAAGCTAAAAGAATATTCAGGGGCTGTATGCAAAAAGGAGATTTTAGTCTATGCCGTAGAAACACCTCTATTCTTGCCATGTTTATGCTTTATTTCCTGCACCTTCCTCATCAGAGCAAAAGACTGGAAACATCCCAGCTCCCTCCAGTAGGGGAGAGGATGTGTGATGACCGTCCACACGAGGAAATACAATGTTGTTCGGGAAGAAAATCATCAAGAAGAGGGAAGAGAGGAAGACCTCTGAGTGCTGTCCTGGAAAGATTTCCCCTGGTGCAGACCGCTGGCAGGGCTGAGCCTCACTGGACAATCCCCCGGACTTCAGGCTGCCTTTTCCAAGCACCTGCAGAAGCTCCTGGACCTGAGTGTCGTCAGTCTGCTTTAAGGCCACCAGGGGTCAGAGCCCAGGACGTCTAGCCCAGCTCATCTATTAACCAAAAGGGGAACTCTAACCAGTCCCCTAGGAAAACACTGTCTAGCTCCCCTGCTGAACGCAGACCCTACCTTGGGGGTTCTATTGAGAAGACATGCAATGGGGAGTTCTTCCTTGTGGGTCTCAGAGGATAAAGACCAACTTCACAGAGGAGCCTAGGAATGAACATCCTACACCCATCTCACAGAGGGCAAAACTGGGGATGGAAAAGGGAATGGATACAGAGAGAAAACGGGCAGCCTGGGCACTCAGACTGAGGGGTGCCGGGGGGTTGACTCTGAGAGGAAAGGGGTGCAGGTCACTCGGAGGCACCGCCAGGAGGAGGTGGGCTGCAGGGTCGCTGTGATTCTGCATCCTGAGCTGCTCCTGTGCACCAGGAAATACGGTGTAACTGACAGATGCCTGCAGATAGCACGGTGAGGGGCTGTGTATATTGCTCTAGGCTTTCCACGTGGTCACCGTGGTACATGAGGAAGGACAGGCCAAAAGTCACTTCCTGGGTTTAGGAAATCACAGCTAAAAGGTCAGAAGAAATAAATACACATTCCCGTTACCAGCCTGAGCGGGGTGGATGATTTCTGTCTTGTTCCACCCTCTGCGTTCCACAAAACCCTTGAAGATTCTCAGGACCTCTGGGTTCTCATCCAGGGTGTGGCCTGCAGGGAGATGCGTGAAGGTGGATCCGGGAAGTTGAGGCCCGCATCGGGAGGGCCATTGTCTCAGCCAGGGCCCTCTGGGCATGGAGAGGACACCTGCCCGCTGTCCCCAGGGACAACCCAGGCTGGAGTCTGCCCTGCCAAGGCCTCCAAACAGGTGGGGCCCTCCAGAGCCTTCAGGCACAAGGTGTGAGCGAGTGCCACTTGGGGCAGGAGCCGCCTGCATGATGGGGGGCCCGGGGTGGTCCTCTTATCCGAAGGCTCCAAAGGCAAGGCGGCCCACCCGCCCCCTGGTCCTGGAGGGCAGAGAATTGCTCTGCTGGTGGGTGGTGGGGAAGCCCCCAGACACACCTCCTCCCTATGCCCTGTCTTCCTCAGCCTTGGAGGAAGGGCCTCCAGCATTTGATGGCCTGTTGGGGGTGGGAGGTACCACTCCAACAGAAAGGGCCCCGCCTCTCTGTGCCTGACCTCCAGGGTCCCGTGACCTTCCCATCTCGTCGTCCTCACCCTGAACCAGCCCCCCATCCCTCCTGAAGGGGCCCCCATTTTCCCCAGCATGGCCAGGAGCTCCCCCACCCCCACCCCGTGCAGACGCGCATGCTAGAATCGGCTGGTCTCTCGCTGCAGCCCTCGGCCCCCCAGGGCGTTTGCCCTTCCAGCTGCCTGGGCACCTCTCCCTGCAGGAGCCAGGGCCCAGAAGCTGCCCCCAAGCCCCTCCCAGCGGGCAATGGCACATCACACCCGCATCCAGGCCTTCCCAGCTCTGTCAGCCTGGGGCGTGCACAATCCAGGGTCGGACGGGGACTTGCTTGGGGTGAAGGTTTGTCCTGCACAGGAAAGCAGGGGTGGACGGTGAGGAGAGAAGGCACCTGGGAGATGCCGCCTGGAGCAGGGAGGAGTGAGGCGACCCGGGGACCCCGGGAGGGGTCTGGGCGTCCCTGAGGGCCCTTGTGGTCTGTCGTGATACTGTGAAGGCGAGACCAGCCCCTGCGCGGCCCTGGCCTCTGCCCCGCTCACGGCTGCACACGAAGCCGAGAGTTGGGCTCCCAGGGCGGGCTTCACCCACCAAGGACCCGGGGAGGACAGGTGTCAGGGGCCATCCCAGAGCCCAGCAGGTGCAGAGTTGTGAGGGATGTGATACCAAGGAAGGAAAGTGGGCATGGGGCAAGGTTGGCAGGAAAAGACCCGGCGGGCTGGTGACTTGTCAGGGGCAGGAACCCACGATGAACCGGCGGGAAAGACACCGAGTAGGTGCTGGCAAGGAGGGGCTGGTCGCAAGTCGCGGGTATTGAAATGTGTCAAGGGAGGCCGAGGCAGTGAGCGGTGGGGGTCCCGGGAAGGAAGGGAGGGGGCCAGGGCCTGAGAGTTCAGGATGCTGGAAGGATCATGGGGAGGGGGGATGAAGAGTGACCAGGAGGGCTTCCCTGGGGGCTCAGTGGTTAAGAATCTGCTTGCCAATGCAGGAGACACAGGTTCGATTCCTGGTCCAGGAGGATCCCACGTGAGAAGCCCCCGTACTCCAACTAGAGAAAAGCCCGTGCAGCAACACAGACCCAGCACAGCCAAAAATAAATTTTTTTTTTTAAAAGTGATCAAAAGAGGTCAGCTGACAGAGATGGTGGCAGACAGTGCAGGCTCACACACACACACACATGCACATGCACACGCACACACGTGTGCACACGCGTATGCATGCACGTGCACACACACACACGTGTGTGCACACACACGCCCCGATCAGTGAACAGGGTGCAATGCAGTTTGACCCAAAGGCTGAGCGCTGCTACCAAAGGTGCCTGCAGAGGTGGGCAGGCCCTCTGTGGCCAGACTGCAGTCCTAAAGGCCCCTCCTGCTGTGGAGCCCCTCACCGAAGAGCGCCATCATCTGGAAGTGCTGGCTGTTCATCACGTCCTTGAAGTAGGCTAGGCCCTGTATCCTCTCCTTGACAAACCAGACTTGGATGATGGGAAGGGACGCAGGTCAGACTCACTGGGGCCCATGGGGTCAGAGAGGGTCCTGGAGCCCGAAAGAGGGCGACCAGAGGGAGGAGGGAGGCCTGTGCAGGGAGCCCTGAGGTCAGGAGGGGACAGGCTCCCGCTGCCCTGTGGAGGGAGGCAGTGGCTGGGGGCTGCGGGGACCAGGCACGGTGCCCCCTCTCTACTGGCCCCAGCAGGGCTGCCAGGAGCCAAGGCTCCTGGAGGCTCATCCCCGTGGGTTCTCCCAAATGCTGCAGGGAGCAGGTGAGCAGCTGACTCACGGCACCCAGAATTCCTGGCTGGGTCTCCAGATGAAATAAGGGGAGATGGCAGGCATTGTGCCAACAGGGTGCCGTGTCCCCCAAGCGTTGGACCCGGTAAGTAGGAAGAGCACAGGGGTCCTGTGCCTGGGTGCAGGGCCAGCCTCAGTGAGAAAGGCCATCGCCAGGGGCGGGGGGTGGCCTGGCAATGGAGCTCCTGGGCTCCAGGAAACTGGAGGAAGTTGGTTCTCAGGTGTGGTGTAGAAGCACCACGAGCCGGTGTTGGGAGCAGCCAGGGGACTGACAGATCTGAGCGCAGGACAGAAAACGGCCAGCCCCCACCCGCCCGGGGAGAGCTAAGGTTTTCAGGGGACTGCTGCTGCTAAGTCGCTTCAGTCGTGTCCGACTCTGTGCGACCCCAGAGACTGCAGCCCACCAGGCTCCCCCGTCCCTGGGATTCTCCAGGCAAGAACACTGGAGTGGGTTGCCATTTCCTTCTCCAATGCATGAAAGTGAAAAGTGAAAGCAAAGTCGTTCACTCGTGTCCGACTCTTCGCGACCCCATGGACTGAAGCCTACCAGGCTCCTCCATCCATGGGATTTTCCAGGCAAGAGTACTGGAGTGGGGGACAGAGAAGCCCAGTCTCTCACGTTCAGGGCCTGGGTGTCCCCTCTGACATCCCGACGGGAATGCCGTCTCCCGGAGACCTGGAGATCTGGCCCTCCAGTGGTGTGAGGGGTGAGTCAGTGGTCACTTACAGGATTGGAATCTCCCAGGTGATAGTTCCCGGAAGGGCATTTTAAACAGAAGGCAGCTGCTTGGCTTCCTGGAAAACAGAAGTGACCTTGGAGTCCACGTCTAGTGATGGGAGTGTCCCAGAGTCTGGAGGAGCTGGGTGCTGGCTTCTCAAATAAGGGCCCCCTCCTTCCCTGCTGTGTCCCCAACCTGCCTCCTTCAACCCAGGGGTCATCTCCAGCTCATCCTCCCAGCCAGGCTCCTGCCCTGTCAGTGCCCCTCAGCGCCCCACCCTCCCCAAGGCTTCCAGGACCTTGGCCCGGAATTCCGCAGCATCTGTGCTCAAACAAAACAAGAGGATGGTTTCAACACTAGCCCCTGCTGTCGCCTTTCGGATGCTCTGGTGTCCTGCTCTTCCAAAGCAGGTGGACACCTATGGCCTCCCCCATCCACGTCCCCAGCCAGCACCGACTTGGCCATGAAGAACGAATGGTCACAAGTTATCTGAGGAAGCTTGCAAATTTCCTCTCCCCCAGACCTCAGCCTGGATGAAGTCCCCCCATCTCAAGCCCGGTGAGGCCTCAGGCAGCAGGACTGGCCTTTCTCTTGGACCAAGCTTGCCCACCTGTCGCTCAAGGAGGCTGTGAAGGTTTGGGGTGAGAACACACCTTCTTTACCTGTGTGTCTCCAGAGCCCAGGGAGGCGCAGAGCAGCCCCTGGAAGGTGCGGGGGGCCGGGGTGGGGGTGGGGAGGGGCTGCTGGAAAGGTCAGTGCACTGACTGGCTGCCCTCCCCCCACAAGGACACGGGCTTGGAGCCTCTCATTACGGGACCTTCGGAACTGCACCATCGGGTCCATCGTCAGAAACACGAGCTCAGCTTGCTGATGGCACCCAGCACCATCCCAGCGGGCTGTCGACCTGCGATGGTGAAGCCCTGAGCCTGTCTCTGCCCATCCCACCTACAGCGCTGAGCTGCAGGATAAGCCCGCTGGGGGGTCTACTGGGCGCATCAGGATGACCACTGGCCCGCCTGTCCTATGGACGAGAGGTCTCCGTTCCTCGTCTCCGTGGAAGCCAGTCCGAAGGTTTGCCGTGTGCCCAGCTAACCATTCATTTCCAGCACAAGTGAGAGCCTGTAAGGGCGGTCCTCCCATGAACCCACGGTGCCGAGCTTTGCAAGGTGCGAATAAGACAAGGCTTGTGAAGCACTTCCCAGGTAACTGGGGCTTAGTTCCTTCTCAGTCCATGATGGCGACTTGGCCTTATTTTTCATTACTTCACCACCATCATTACTCCCATGGAGTCTGCCAGGAGAGCCAGCATATAAACCATGTGGAAGACATAGGATCGACCCCGGTAGCTGCTGCCTGGCTCCGGAGCTGAGGAAGGGCCAACAGCCCCAAGGTCAAGATGGCGGACCCCAGGAATTGGCGGGGGGAGAAGGGCAATCACATGATGTGCATTCTAATTTCCAAAGCAGCGCTGATGTTCATCACGAAGGTGAAGGGTGGCAGGGAGTGAAGCTTCTTTTCCCTGGGGATATCTAGGGTTCTGACCCAGTGCTTTATATACCATGCTCCTAAAAGCTGGGGGGAAAGGATGTCTGTAATAAGAGCTTTTGTGAGGAAAATATAAAATGACTGGGTGCTTCCCTGGTGCTCCTGGTTTTCCCAGTGGCTCAGGAGTAAAGAATCCGCCTGCAATGATATGGCTCCATAGGAGCCATAGGAAACGGGGGTTCCATCCCTGGGTTGGGAAGGTCCCCTGGAGCAGATCTCCCAGAGGAAAAATGGCAACCCACTCCAGCATTCTTGCCTAGAGAACCCCATGGACAGAGGAGCTTGGCAGGCTACAGTCCATGGGGCCGCAAAGAGTCAGTCATGACTGAAGCAGCTGAACATGGCTGATGGTCCAGTGGTTAAGAACCCGCCTTGCAATGCAAAGGACACCGGTTTGATCCCTGGTCTGGGAAGATCCCACTTGCCTCGGAGCAGCTAAGCCTGTCGCCACAACTACTGAGCCTGCCTCGGCCCTAACCTCCTGAGGAGGGGGTGCTGATGAGCCCATCGAGTGGAGATGTGTGAGGCACTGGACCCCCTGAGAGTGGGACAGTTCTGGATTCAGAAGCGGGGAAGCAACAAGCAAAGCAAGAGGAGAGGAGGGAGCAAGTGGGCAGAGAGCTCACAGTGACGGTCAAGTCAGGTTAGAATGTGGCCTTAGAGGTGTCCACGTGTGCCTTATCAGCCCTGGTCTCGCAGGCATCCACCCCCTGTCTATTCATCTCATCTCGTGTGTTCATCACCCATCCATCCACCATCCCTCCCTCCAACTGTTTATCCGTTCATTTATTCATCTGTTCACCCACTTACCATCCGTCCATCCGTCCATCCACCACCCTTTTGCCTTTTCACCGTACATCCACTATCCATCCATCCATGCACCATCCAACCATTACCATCCAACCATCCACTGTCATCCATCTACCCAGCCACCATTCATCTATCTATTCATCCATCCATCCACCTCCCATCCTCCCATCCTTCCCCTATCAACCCACCCTTCCACCGTTCTTTTGTCCATCCATCCATCCATCCATCACCCGTCCATGGGTCCATGCACCCTTGCATTCTCACATTCCTCTGCCCACCGCCCATTCGTCTACCATTCATTTATCTATTCATTTTCTAGGTCATTGAGGAACCTGACATAGAAATTACTGTGATCGTGTGGCCAGACCTTTCTTTGTCCTGATGTACTTGAGGGCCCCAGGCCCTCTAACCACTGCTCTTGCCAAACCCCATCCCCGGAAACCCAGGGCAGTTCTGTTCTGAGGACAAACACACATGTGCTTGGCAGTCCTTGGGTTTGGGGCAGGACCAGCGACCAGCATTGGGTTTCCTAGCACCAGCTCCAGCCTCGTCCTCGGGTCCTGGAGCTCACTTTCTTGAGAGAATGAGGATGACTCTCAGGATTGAATGAGTGCAGTCCTTTCATGGGTGGGGAAGAGGGAGGACTCAGATACGGGTATTTAATAAGGAAAAAGGGAAGGAGAGAGGAATTTGGGTCCTTAGACCCAGATGGACAAGAAGCCATCAAGTTGACCATCTTTGAGAGAGGGAAGGTGGACGTGGGGAGTAAGGGGGCAGAAAAGGTGGGTGGGCCTTGGACACTACCCCAGAGCCCAGCTGTTGGGGACGCCAGGAGCACAGGCTCGAGTCTCGGGGACATCCAGGTCACATCCTTGGATGTGCCAAGGAGGCACCAAGGCCCCTGAGAAGGTGAGGCTGTGACAGTCCCCAGGGGAACTTGGTAGTGACCGGACGGTGGGAGGCATCTAGACGCATGCAAACCTCAAATACTGCTCCACTTGCACCATCGCTCTTCCAAGTTTTAACATGCTTGATGATAATGTGTTTGATCTTTAATACTGACCCTAAATGTAGTCAGCCTTGCAAAATATAATTGGGACAATATTCGTTATGTTTACGGAAGGGCTTGAGATATGCAAAGTTCCTTGCAAGCCATGACTTTGACCTCTGAGGGAACTACGTCTTAGAAAGGCCACCCCCGCCTTGGCCGTGACTTCACCAGGATTAAGAGGCCGAGAGGACCCACTGTGGATGGAAATCTGCCCAAAGGCTCCCTAAGCCTACTCCCTCTCCGGGTGGGCAGGAAGACACCATGCTCCAACAGGGGACTGGGCTCGCCCTGGCATCACCCAGCACCCCTCCTCTGTGTGGGAGACGTCCCTGAAGACACAGACAGGGGACTCACGCTAAGTCCGCCTGGGGCAGGAGCAGCAGGACTGGGACCCTAGCCCAGCGCAGGCGCCTGACCTGGGCCACCCTCGTCCCCCCATCCCACCCTCTCAGAGCCCCTCACCTCCTGAGCACTGGTGGGGGTCAGCTGGGGCCTCTGGACCCCCAGCACAGACAGCAGACCCAGCCAGGCCGTCAGGAGGAGCAGCTGCCTGGCCGGGGTCCCCGTGTCTGCTCCAGGGGCACCTGGCCTCAGGGTCACTCATTTGCCCCTGGACTGGCGGGCCCTGCCCCCTCCCCTTCACAAAGGCCCCCCAGTCCGGCGGGGTGGGAGGGGAGACATCATTTTCTTTGGATCCCGTGAATGGAGGTTCTCAATCGTGTCATTAGCTTCCGTGACTCTTGGGTCGGACAAGTCCGGAGAAGCCTTGTCTGGGAGGAGAATGTTATCAGAACAGGAAGCGGTGCCTCTGGGTTCAGAGCCAGGAGATAAGGCAGCGGCTTCCTTGTGCTCCCCTCTCCCATCCCGCGGCCTTCACTGCACCAGCCCCAGGAAGCCTGGACTGCCCTGGTCCCTTGAGGTCCCTGGAGAGCCGGTCCCCGTCCAGGCTCCAGCTCCCGCCTTGGAGTTGATGCCCCGATATCCCCAGACCTCCTGAGCCCCAGGTGCAGCCTCAGGTCAGCTCTGAGCACCTCCTCCAGGCGGCCCACCAGGCCTACTGCACCCCCTTACCCCTCGCAGCCTGAATCGATCTTCCTGTGCTCTGGCCAGTACCCCAGTGTGGCCGAGAGGCCTCGCTGACTCTCTGGAAACTTCTCTGCTCCCCACGCAGCCTGAGCTGTCTGCCCTCCTCCCAAATCCACCTCCTCCCCATCGCTGCTGCTCCTCCCTGGTTCCAGCTCCGAGGTGCTGGGGCGACTCCACCGCCAGAAACACAGGGTCTCGCTTCCCCAGCCCCCATTCCTCTGCCTTTCTGCGCCCAGAACTTTCCACCCAAGTGCAAATGGCATCATCATGCCCTGTGCAGGTGTTTGTGCACATGTGTGTGTGCGTGTGTGTGTGTGACGTGTGTGCATCTGGGTTTGCGTGTGCACACATGTGTCTGCGCATGTGTGCCTCTCTGTGTGTGTGTATGTACATGTGTGTGGATGGTGTCTTGTCTGCCCAAGTGTGTGTGTGTGTGTGCTGCACGTACGTCTGTGTGATATGCGTGTCTGAGTGTGTGTGTGTGTGTGTGCTGCACGTACGTCTGTGTGATATGCGTGTCTGAGTGTGTGTATGTTTGTGTGCGTATTGTGTTGTGTGAGTGTGTCCATGTGTCTCCTATGCATGTGCACGTGTGTATGTACATCTATCCGTGTGCATGTGTGTCTGTGTGAGTGTGTCTGCCTGTGCACAGGTAGGGGAAGGCTCCAGACTATTCCAACGCTGCACAGCTCTGACTCCAGTGGTGGGTGGTCCCATCCCCCCAGACCCCAGAACCTTCTATGACCCCTCCCCCTGACCATGCAGCCCCTCTGCTGGGGGCACATCACCCTGAGGTCACGACGAGGCCGGGACTCCCCTCCTGGGAGGTCCCCCCGCTGCTCCCGAGGGGCTCAGCCCTTCTGTGTGTCCCCCTCCTTGTGGCTCCTCACACACAGTGGCCCCTCCTTGCTGTCAGATGGCAGGAAGGAACGTCTGCTCCATGCAGTCAGCCTGGAGTGGGCACTGCCCCCTGAGAGGCCCTGGAACTGTCCCTCTCGCTGGTCCTGGCAGGGCCGCCTGTATGCCCTTCCTGGCCAGTCGAGGCCCAGGTGAGGCTGGTGGCGAAGACCTGAAGGTGCGGCTGGACCAGGGGGCCGAGCAGCTCAGCGTGAGACAGAGATGATCCTGGTGATCCGGGGCCCAGTGCCATCACCCCTGATATGGGGAGGGGGTGGGAGGGGCTGGGCAGGGAGGACGTGGGGGTGGGCCGAGTCAGAGGATCCAGCCTGGGGGCTCCATGGGGCGCTGCGGGGTCTGAAGGTGGACGGAGAGGCCACGGGCTGTGGGGCTGGCAGCTCTAGAGCCGGGAAGGAGAGCAGACGGGCTCTGCCCGGAGCCCGAGGAGGAGCCGGTGCGCTGGTCTGCGGGCAGATGGTGTGAGTGGAGCACGTCAGCCCCTTCAGGAGGGTGTCTGGGTGTCCACTCACGAGGGGCAGGGCTCAGGAAAGGCCAGGGTGGGGGTGGTCTCTGAGAGGAGCTGGTCCAGGCCTCGCAGGACTCAAGGCAGAAGATGTTTTCAAGTCACCGGGTGGGCTTTTCAGTGGGTAATCCAGCCTTGGAAGAAAAGCTATGACAAACCTAGACAGCATATTAAAAAGCAGAGACATCACTTTCCTGACAAAGGTCCGTATAGCCAAAGCTATGGTTTTTCCAGTCATGTATGGGTGTGAGAGTTGGACCATAAAGAAGGCTGAACACCAAAGAATTGATGCCTTCAAACTGCATTGCTGGAGAAGACACTTGAGAGTCCCTTGGACAGCAAGGAGATCAAACCAGTCAATCCTAAAGGAAATCAACCCTGAATATTTATCGGAAAGAATGATGCTGAAGCTCCAATACGTTAGCCAGCCAATGTGAAGAACCGACACATTGGAAAAGACCCTGATACTGGGAAAGATTGAAGATGGGAGAAGAGGACGACAGAAGGGATGAGATGGTTGGATGGCATTACTGATTGATTCAATGGACATGAATTTGGACAAACTCCAGTAGATGGTGAGGGACAGGGAGGCCTGGCATGCTGTAGTCCATGGGGTCACAGAGACACAACTTGGAGACTGAACAGCACCCACCATTCAGCTTGAGATGACAAGCTCACTGTGGGCAGGAGAGTGGCCTCGTCTGTGTGTGTGTGTGTGTGTGTGAGTCTGTGTGTGTGTGAGTCTGTGTGTGTGTGTCTATGTATGTGTGTGTGTCTGTATTTATGTATGTGTGTGTGTGTGAGTCTCTCTGTGTGTGTGTCTATGTATGTGTGTGTCTGTGTGTATCTATGTGTGTGTGTGTCTGTCTATGTATGTGTGTGTGTGTCTATGTGTGTGTGCGTCTATGTGTGTGTGTGTGTCTATGTGTGTGAGTCTATGTGTGTGCCTATGTGTGTGCACACACACAAAATAACACACAGTTATGCCCTCACAGTGTGGAGGCCCAGTGTGCAAAGTCGGGTGCTGTCAGGAAACTAACAGAGTGCACGCCTTAACCAGTGACGTCTGTGGCCCAGGACACGCTGTTGACCTGGCTCTTTCTGGGCTGGGTGTCCTGTGACTTCTGCCCCTTGGATCCCGCTCACCCTCTGGTCTGATTGCCCAGGTTCCTGCTAGTTGTATGAGCTGCAGGGTCCTCCTCCTGAACCGCTTCTGCTTAAGTTCGCTGAAGTCCCACCTGGTATTTGCGGTCAGAACCCTGAAAGCCCAAAGGCTACAGAACAAGTTAACTACCGTGACTCCTGCACAGAAGCCTGGGGCAGAACTGGCCCCTTGGTGTCCCTGGACTGCATCCATCAGACAGAAGGACAAAGAGACATAAACTTGTGAAGGGGAAGAGAAAACCCGTGGAAGGTGCATTGAGAGCCCATTAAACTCAGCTGATCCTGCAAATGTCTTTATTCAGAGACGGATTTAAGAGTCTCTGTGTGGTGTTATTAACACAGGGAGTGGGGGCAGGGGTTCGGGGGGAGGGGACACATGTATGCCTATGGCCGATTCATGCTGATGTATGGCAAAAACCATCACAATGTTGTAAAGTAATCATCATCCATCAAAATAGATTAAAAAAAAACACAGGGAGTGAAAGGGCAAAATCGCAGCTGCTCGGATCTCACGGAGCCTGGGCTTTAATAAGATATCAAGACTTGCATTTACCATTTACAACAGGTAGACATTTCTCCTCCCTCGGAGAAGGATAGTCTCTGGGAAGGAGCTGCCTGAGAGACAGGCGGAGAGCTCCCTCCCCTCCCCTCTTATGTGGCCCCTTTGCAACCCCATGGACTATACAATCTCTGGAATTTTCCAGGCAAGAATACTGGAGTGGGTGGCCTTTCCCTTCTCCAGCAGATCTTCCCAACCCAGGAGTCGAACAGGGGACTCCTGCACTTCAGGCGGACTCTTTACCAACTGAGCTATCAGGGAAGCCCCTATGTGGCCTCAGGGACCCCCGAAAAGGCTCCTTAGGCTCTCCTTCCATCAGAGTGGGAGGAGCCAGCCCAGGGCACCCCGAAGGCCCAGCTGTGCCCTCACTGCTGAGAAACAACAGGGCACAGACCCCGGGTGTGTCGGGGGTGTGGGCTGGGGCAGGGACTGTTCCTGGGCTTTGCTCACACGGGACCCTCTTTCTTTCAATTCCATCCAGACCTCCCCTTTTCTTACAGCTGGCTTCAAATACCACCCCCTCCAGGAAGTTCTCCCACTGGCCATGCTTCCCCCCACAGCCAGTGGGACAGATAAGCTCTGTGCATCAAACTCCCAATAAATCTGAGATGCAGAGGCCGGAGCTGGGATGGGGGAGTCCTCCCAGGTGGGTCTCTGGTTTCACACCCCACCCTCCTCATGTTCCCTGAAAGGTCCAGCCCACCACCACCGGGGCCCCTTCTGAGGCTGCGCTACCGACAGTGACCAGCAGGGGCAGAGCATACCCGGAAACAGGACAGGATCTGCCCCAGGCCCCGGTCTCAGGGGAGGGGGCTCCCAGCCCCACCCTCTCTGATGACAGAGGAGGAGGCTGAGGCCGGGGTCAGGTTGGGGCTGCTGGGTCAGTTCTGTGCTCCCCGACTTTGCGGGGTCCCCAGTTCCCTCCCCAGCGGCGCCACCTGAGCCAAGGCTGGGGTCCAGTGTAGACCAGTCTCCTGAGGCTCTGCAGGCAGCTCCGAGCCCACCAGCCCGAGGCCTGGCGGGGGGCTTTGTGAAGCCTCGGCTCACTCCAGGCTGAGAGGGGCCCAAAGTCCAGCCTTCAGGGAGGTGGGAGGCTCTCAGAGCGGGGTTTGAGAGCTCAGGGTTCAGAGCAGGGTCTCTCCCCCCTACACCTGAGGATCCTGGTCCCCCTCGGCCTGGCCCTCAGACCCCCACCCTAGAGAGCCCTCCACCGCAGATCCCAGCAGCTCCAGGTCCACGAAGGGGACAGCCCCCTGTGCCGTCCGGGTTGGGGAGGTGAGGAGCCTAGTCTCCTGGACCTGCCAAAGCCACTTCCCCAACACCCCAGCCCCCGTCAAGCCCCCCACCCCAAGGCTCCCTGTGGAGCAGCCTAGGACTCCCCCCACACACTCTGCTGGCGCCCCCAGGGCCACCTCCCTCAGCCTCCAAGGACCCCAAACTCGTCCTAGTCACCTCCCAGGGCCAGCTTTTGACAAACCCCAGGCTTGGGGGCCCAGTCCCTCCACACCCACATCCACCGTTTGCTAGATGAGCTTGGGCATGGTGATGACTTTGTGAATACAAGAGGCACGATCCATGAGGGAAATAATCGGTAAGCTGGATTTCTCTCTGTGAGACACAAGGATGAGAGAATGAGAAGAGAAGCCAGACCAGGAGGAAAGATTTCAGGGACACATCTGACAAAGGACTGATATAAAAAAGTTTTTAAAAAAGAAAAGTCTCTTGAAACTCAACAATAAGGAAACAAACAATTCTATTAAAAAATGGGCCAAAGATCTTAACAGATACCTCACCGAAGAAGAGATCCAGATTGCAAATAAACACATGAAAAGATACTCCGCCTGGTCATATATCCAGAAAAACCATAAATCAAAGTGATACGTGCACCCCACTGTTCACTGCAGCATTGTTTACCATAGCCGGGACGTGGAAGCAGCCTGAATGTCCACCAGCAGATGAACGGGTAAAGAAGCTGGGGCATATATGTATATATATACAATTGAATACTACTCAGACATTAGAAATAATGAAATAACACCATTCGCAGCAACATTAATGGGCCTGGAAATTGTCATATTGAGTGAAATATGTCAGAGACAAATATCATATGATACTGTGGTATGTGGAATTTTAACTCTTTGCAACCCCGTGGAACAGCCCCCCAGACTCTGCTGTCCATGGAATTCTCCAGGCAAGAATGCTGGAGTGGATTGCCATTTCCTTCTCAAAACAAAAAAACAGTACAAATGAACTTATTTACAAAACAGGAATAGGGACACAGATGCAGAAGACAAACTTATGGTTCAGTTCAGTTCAGTCGCTCAGTTGTGTCCGACTCTTTGCGACCCCATGAATCGCAGCACACCAGGCCTCCCTGTCCATCACCAACTCCCGGAGTTCACCCAGACTCACGTCCATCGAGTCAGTGATGCCATCCAGCTATCTCATCCTCTGTCGTCCCCTTCTCTTCCTGCCCCCAATCCCTCCCAGCATCAGAGTCTTTTCCAATGAGTCAACTCTTTGCATGAGGGGGCCAAAGTACTGGAGTTTCAGCTTTAGCATCATTCCTTCCAAAGAAATCCCAGGGCTGATCTCCTTCAGAATGGACTGGTTGGATCTCTTTGCAGTCCAAGGGACTCTCAAGAGTCTTCTCCAACACCACAGTTCAAAAGCATCAGGAGGGAAAGCAGAGAGCCGGGAGGGATAAGCTGGGAGACTGGGATTGACATGCACACTTCCATATATGAAACAGGGAACTAATACAGATATGGTGCACAGCACAGGGCACTCTTCTCAGCCCTCTGTAATGGCCTATATGTAAAAAGGAATTGAAAAAAAGAGTGGTTGTATGTGTGTGGGGGCTTTCCTGGTAGCTCAGCTGGTAAAGAACCTGCCTGCAATGCAGAAGACCCTGCTTCAATTCCTGGGTCAGGAAGATCCCCCAGACAAGGGCTAGGCTACTCCGCCTGAAATTTGGGAGACCTGGGTTCGATCCCTGGGTTGGGAAGATCCCCTGGACGAGGGCATGGCAACCCACTCCAGTATTCTTAACTGGAGAATCCCATGGACAGAGGCGTCTGGCGGGCTACAGCCCATTGGGTTACAAAGAGTGGGACACGCCTAAGCATCGTAGCACAGCACAATACATATGCGTGTGTGTAACCGATGCGCCCTGCTGGACGGCAGAGATGGATGCGATGTTGTGAATCAGCTGTATTCTAAAAAATAAAAAAACACTAAGCACTTTCTAGAACAACAACAACATGCTCCGTGTCCTATGTCAGCAGGGAAATGCAAATTAAAGCAACAATAAGATGCCACTACACCCCTGTTGGGGAAGCATGGGTGGCTTAGTGGTAAAGAATCCGCCTACCAATGCAGGAACCACAGGAGACTTGGATTCGATCCCTGGGGTGGGAAGATCCCTTGGAGAAGGAGATGGCAACCCACTCCAGCATTCTTGTCTGGGAAATCCCATGGGCAGAGGAGCCTGACAGGCTACAGTCCATGGGGTTGCAAAGACCTGGACATGACTTAACAACTGAACAACAGCAACACCCCTATTGCAATGGACAAAATCTGGAATACAGACATCACAGACTCTAGGGAGGGTGTGGACCAACAGGAACTCTCACCACTGCTGGTGGGAATGCAAGGTGGTACGGCCACTTTGGAAGATGGTTTGGTGGTTTCTTGCAGAAGCTGACAAACTCATACCATGTGATCCAGCAGGTGTACTCCTTGGTATTTATCCAAAGGAATTGAAAACTTATGTCCCAGGAAAAACCAGCACACGGATGTTTATAAAAGCTTTATTCAAAATTGCCAACACTTGGAAGCAGCCAAGATGTCCTTCAGTAGGTGGATGGATTGTTAAATCGTGGTCCATCCAGACAATGGGATATTATTCAACATTAAGCTGCAGTACAAACAGACAAGGAGGATTGTTCAACACTGGAAAGAAATGAGCCATGAAGCTGTGAAGGAATCTTAAATGCATGTGACCAAGTGACACACACCTCTCTAAAAGGGTACACACAGTTTGATTCCATCGATATGACATTCTGGAAAAGGCAAAATCAGGGCAGTGGTAAAACAATTGGTGATTGCCACGGACTGGTGGGGGCAGGAGCTGGGAGGATGTTTAGGGCGCTGAGAATAGGCTGCATGATATTAGTGATGGATACACACCATACGTTTGTCCAAACACCAAGAGTGAGCCTGAAGGCAAGCTATGCACTCCGGATGATTATGACATGTTAATGTAGGCTTTTCAGTCATGAAATATTTACCACCCTGAGTAAATACTGAGGACAGGGGATAATAAGGACAGGGGGCTATATCATGTGCTGTAGAGTGTCTATGAGAAAGCTCTGCACCTTCCCCTTGATTTTGCTGTTAATCTAAAACTGCATAAAAAAGAACTCTTCAATTTTTAACAGTGTACAATTCGGTGGATTTTAATATCTTCACAAGGTTGTGTCATCATCAACACTCTCTCACTTCAGAAATCTTTCCTAATTACTGTGCTTAGTCACTCAGTCTTGTCTAACTCTCTGCGACCCTTTGGATGGTAGCCCCACCAGTTTCCTCCATCCGTGGGATTTTTCAGGCAAGAATACTGGAGAGGGTTGCCATTTCCTTCTCCAGGGGATCTTCCTGATCCAGGGATCAAACCCCTGTCTCCTGCATTTCTTGCTTTGCAGGCGGGTTCTTTACCCGCTGAGCTGTCAGGGAGGCTGAGAAATGCAAGTCAAAACTACAATAAGATTTCAGCTCATACTGATCAGAATATAGACTGGCCTTCAGTGAGATCCTCCGCAGGCCTCTGGAGCTCTTCCTCCGCACAGCCTTCTCTGCTCCAGCACTTTGTCATCTCCCTCTAGTCGTCTCAGATCCCCAGACCCTGGTTTGTGCTGTGCTCCGCCTTGATCACCTCCCCAGGCTGTAGTGTTGGATCTCCCCTCTGACTCAGAGCTTTTCCCTCCCAGGGATCGCAGCCTTGCATTGCCTGTGGGCCAACATCTAAAAACAGAGACTGTTTCACACATCTGACCGGTTTTCTATTCGTTCGCGGTGGGTGCGTAGGTCCACACCCTGTGATTCCCTGACGGCTGGGTGGACCTCAGCGCATTACCCTTCTGGCCTGGATTACAAGCAGCATCTTTCTGACTGATTTCTCTGCCTTTATGCCTTTTTTCTCTGCCAGCGCCCTTCGCAAATTCTATCCTCAAGGCGGCAACTGGAGTGACCCTTTGAATCCAAAAGTCACTCTGTGATTTTGTAAAATCTCTCCGTAGGATCTCCGTTCCTCAGAGTAAATGATAAGGTCCGCGTGGTGGCCAGCACGCTGATGCCATCAGACCAAGCCCGCCCCTGCTCCGACTCACACGTGGTCCAGGTGTCGTCCAGGGACCACCCGCACGTGGTCCAGGGCTCCAGCCCCCTGCCCTCCTGTGTGTCCCTGACACATGCCCAATCCTCTCCCACCTGAACACGGGCCCTGGGTGATCTTTCCACCTGGAAGCTTCTCCACCTGGTGATTTCATGGCTCACTTCCTCCAATATCTTTATTCAATGTCCAAAGGTCACTCTGCTGTCTCGGACCTGCCACTTAAGTATGAACTACCCCCTTGTCCCCACACGGCCAACTCCACTTGTTTCACCTTGACTGTTCCGCTTAGCACTTATCACCTCTTAAAATAATATATAATTATACGAATCAGCCTTCGATCAGGACACAGAAGCCATACGATAGCCTGAGCAGAGATGGTCTGTAGAGTGAACAATTAACTATGAAGAACCATGAAGCATGGCCCGGATGGGAGCAGAGTTGGGAGATTGGATGCGGGTCTGTGTGTGGCTGAGTCCCCCCCAGTGTTCACCAGAAGCTATCACAGCATTGTTAATCCGCTGTGCCCCAATACAAAATGCTTTTGGTGTTAAATAAAATAAATAAATACATAAGAACCATGAAGCATAGCCCAGGATTGAAGTAGAGTAGCTAAAGAAGTACCAAATCTGGGGGAGCCCCCTCCCCAGGGCTGGGATCCAACCTTGTGGGAGAAGGGAGCATGCAACCCAAAGGATGGAGAAGTTGCTGGGTTGCCCTGGACCAGAGCTGCTTCATGGTCTGGGTGGTGGCCAGCAGGCAGGGAAATGCAGGCTGAGACCAGCAAGCAGGAGGGCCCTCTCCCCTCCCAGGGGATAGGCTGGAGTGCCTACAGGACTCACTGGGAGCCCACTGGTGGGGATGCCAGCATCCCCTGTATTCAGTGTGGTGAGTGACTGTGGACATCCCTTCCTGGTGCCACTGTTAGCCATACAGTAGGAGAAAGAAGAAGGATCAAATGGAAGCACCCTGGAACCAGCAAGGAAGCCCCTTCATCCTCAGCCTCCTACCAACAGAGCTTAACTCAGGGCAGGAGCAAAGGAGGAAGGCTCACTGGCCCAGCTCCGTCACTGCAGAGCCAGCAACGGGGGACAGGTGCTGGTTACAGAGGCAGTCCACTCACAGCTGGTACTGAAATCAGTTAGCTATCTTAATTATGTTACTTTTTTCTGCATTTTCACTTCCAACTACTTTACATTTGAAGTAGGTTTTGGAAAAACAGCATGTAGCTGTATCGTGACTTTTAATCCACCCTGGCCATCTTTGTCTTGTACTTTGCATATTTAGTCCACTTATATTTTGACAGAATATTTAATGGTAGAGCTTGAGTTTCCTAGAGTTTCTGTAACAAACTGCCACAAACTCTGCAGCATAAACGGAGAAATTCCATTCTCTCCCAGTTCTAGAAGCCAGAAATCTGAGGTCAGGTGAGACCGGGAGGTGAAAGTGAAAGTTTGCTCAGTCGTGTCCGACTCTCTGCAACCCCACAGACTACACAGTCCATGGAATTCCCCAGGCCAGAATACTGGAATGGATAGCCTTTCCCTTCTCCAGGGGATCTTCCCAACCCAGGGCTCGAACCCAGGTCTACCCGCATCGCAGGCAAATTCTTTACCCGCTGAGCCACCAGGGAAGCCCAAGAGTACTGGAGTGGGTAGCCTATCCCTTCTCCAGTGGATCTTCCTGACCCAGAAATTGAACCGGGGTCTCCTGCATTGCAGGCGGATTCCTTGCCCACTGAGCTATCAGGGAAGCCCAGATGGGGAGATAGAAAACGCAATAAAGGGAGTTTTAATGAGAAGGTCCTCGCTGTGGGCAACTGGGACTCAGTCTTCCTGAGGACCTCTGAGAAATGGGTGCGATCACGTCAGATTGTCCCACTGCGGAGTGAGGAGCCCAAGGTATGCAGCCCCTGAGCTCCGCTCCACGCGGACTGGTCGTGTTCATTCACTGCTCATTGGCTATGACCCATGGGTATCGGGGAGGCCCAGAAGAAGTGGTGTGGGCATGGAGGCGGGAAGCTGGGGTCCGGTCTGCGTGCCAGAGCCACGCACTCCAGCTGCAGGGTGGCCATCAGCTCAGTCCCACGGTCACCGCTCGCCCTGCTCCAGTGTGCTCAGACTTCACAGTAAATCCACTCTGGTCAGTTCTGGAAGTGAAGCTTTGGGGTGGCGCTGACCACAGCCCCTGAGACGCTGGCAAGGGGTAGTGCCCATGGCCAGCCTCCTCTCCCACCCCCGCGCACGCCCCTCCAGGATCCAGGAAGAACACAGCTGGACACCTGGGCAGGGTTCCGCCCGCCAGGGCACAGGGCCGTGGTGGAGGACCGGAAGGCCTGAGGGCTTGGGTTGCACCCCGCAGAGGGCAGGGCAGGCACCCCACTCTCCCTGGGAAAACTGCCTGTGTCCAGGGTTTCCTCAAGGCCTGAATGAAGTCTGTCACTGTCGTAAATGCTTAGATCAGGGGCTCTCAGGATCCGGGATCTCTGGGGAACGTGAGAACAGGGAGCAGGAAAAGCTCTCTCAAGATCCAGAGACACCAGCCTGCTTACTAAGGTCAGGCCCTTAGTAAGGACCCCGCCCTTTCCCGCTCCCTGGGAGGGTGGACTTTGTGCTTAGCAGTTCCTTCCCAGATGCAGTAATTACTGGGTCCCGCCAGCACCTTCCGTGCGGCCCCTGGGGGTTATGGAGAGGCTGATTATTATTATTGAGCCAGTACTTGGGGCGGACCATCTTCAGCCGTGTCCAACCTTGGGCCAACAAGGCACAAAGCCCCATTGTGTGTCCCCAGCACCTGCCTGTGGGGCCTGGGTCAGCGTGGGTCTCAGAGTGGGTGACTCAGACCCAGGACCCACACGGTCAGGGAGGAGGGGTCTTGTTAGGGGGCAGCCGGCGCTGAGGCTAACGGAACCAGGAGCAGGGAGGCTCAGCCTGGACCCCTGAGCACCAGCCCACATGTGGCTGGTTTGCACCTCACTCAGCCCGTTTATCCAAATGGAATAGGCTGCGAGGCCTGTCCTGGGGGGACACGAGGGTCAAAGCTGACGGGAGAGGGGAAGTTCCGGGGTGGTCGGGGTTCTGGAAGGATGAAAGAAGTCAGGGAGAGGCATGAGTGTGGGTCCCACTCCAGACAGGAGGACGCAAGGCAGAGCCCAGGTTCCCTGAGCCTCCTACGTGCCCAGGGGCCAGCACTCACGGGTCCTCCCACGGCTCACGGGACCCAGAGCCACAGAAGTGTGGGTTCCCCTCGGAAGGGGAGCCTCTGAGGCCCCAGAGACACAGTCACTAGTTATTCTTTTAGCCACAAACATCCAGTGACCGCCCACCACGTGGCCGGAGCCCCCACTTTGGGGAACCGCAGGTGCAGCAGGGCAGACGGGTGGTGAACCCATGTGTGCAGGAACGAGTGGCCCCACTGGGAGGAGAGCATGCGTTCACCTGGAAACCCAGCCCCGCCTCGGGGTCCGGAGTGAGGGGCTGGGAGGCCGGGTTCCTCCTCTGGGGCCCCGGGGTGGGACACTCTCTGAGGAGGAGATATCCAGACTGACCCCAGGTCATAAACCAGCGCCCCCAGTCCCACCAGGATCCGGGGTTTGCTTCCCAGGCCTGGGACCAGCCCAGGCAGGGGTGCCAGGTGGGTGAGAAGTCGGCTCTGGGGACTCTGGGACTCCACCAATCACACCCCGTGCGTCCCTTCTGAAGCTCAGTCCCTTGGCGGGCTCCCAGAGAATGCGCCTAAGATCCCAGCCCAGGGCTCCGGGAGGGGCGCGGTGGAGGAGGGGAGGAAGCCTTGACCTTCGCTCTGGGCTGGGGCAGAGACACACGCCGCCCCCTCGCCCCTCACTCCCTGGCTGACTGTCCTCCGGGCGGCTGTCTGTGAGCCAGCACCCTCGGGAGGCGGACCTGGGACAGCATTGCGCGTCATTTACTCTGGGGCACCCGCTCCTCAGACTCTGGCGCTGAGCACACACACGCCCCCCTGACGGGGACTGGGCCGGGGTGCTGGGTGGGCGGGGCGGGGTCCGTGCCAGGTGCTCCGGGTATAAACAGCCGCCTCGTGTGGAGCCGGCACAACTTCCCCCAGACTTCCAGATCCCCCGGCAGCTGGGAGCCCAAAGCCCCAGAGATGAAAGCCCTGCTCCTGCCCATCGCCCTCAGCCTGCTCGCCGCCCTGAGGGCCCAGGAGCCCCCGTCCTGCCCTCTGGAGCCCCAGCAGGTGAGCCTGGTGGAGGGGAAGGCTGTGACCCGTGGGGGCCGCGGACCAGGCCCGTCTCAGGAGGAGGGCTCTGGCCCCAGGCTCCCCGCAGGAAGGGGTCGGGGAGCAGGGGGCTCTCTGTTTGCCTCTCAGTCAGGCCCCTGCTCGTCCCAGGGCTGCCCGGGGAGCAGCTCCAGCTCAGGGCCCAGGGAAGCGACTCCTGGGACCCCCATGGCATGGCTGCACCCTCCGCAGAGAAGACGCATTGGGGGCGGAGCCTGCTCCCTGAAGAAGATGGGCGTCCTGCCTCTGTCTAGCACCGGGAGCCCCGCACGCCGCGTTGTTCTGACCAACACCCGGGGTGTAGACGTGCTGGAGCGCAGCCTGCACTGGGGGAGGCAGGTGGTGGGTGCGGACGCGAACCTGGCCTGCCCCACGCTGGAGGCTCACGGCCCCTCCTTGCTCAGATCGCAGGAACTTGGTATGTGAAGGCCATGGTGACCGACGAGAACCTGCCTAAGGAGACGAGGCCCAGGAAGGTGTCCCCCGTGACGGTGACGGCCTTGGGCGGTGGGGACCTGGAACTCACGTTCACCTTCCTGTACGTGTCGTCACACCCCCTGCCCCGGGCCTGCGGTCCCCTCCCCTCCCTGTAAATGCCCGTCAGGACACCTCTTCCCACCCCAGGTCGGGGTGCTTGCTAAGATATGCGTCCCCTGGACCTTGAGGGGAAAGAGTCCCGGGCGGCAAGGGTCGACGGTGCCATCTGGGGGATGCTGGGCAAGAGGCCCACGTGCCAGGTGAGCTCGGGTGGGCCCAGGCATGATTGCAGAGCGTGGCTCCTTTGCTCCTTGTGTGTCCCAGGAAGGAGGCCCGCTGCCATGAGAAGAGATCAAGGATGCAGCCAACCAGGGAGCCTGGCAAATACAGCTCCAGTGAGTCCCTGCCCATCCCCTCCCCACAAGCAGAGCCCTGGCCTCGCCCTCCCCCCGGGGGGCCTTGCTGCCAGGGTCCCCACCCTGACCCCACTCAGAGAGTCTGACCCCTCCCTTCCCAGGGGTCTCGTCCTGACACCAGACACCAGATGGGACAGGTCTGTCCACAGCAGGATGAAGGACCCCCCCCACTTCCTCTGGGTAGTCCTGGCCATCCATTCCACAGGGAAGCAAGGTTCTGGATGGGGAAGCAGGCGGGAAAGCTGCTGGAGCCTGCAGGGTCCAGCCCAGCATCCGAACCCTCCAGCCTCTCTGACTCCACACCTCCTGTTGAGACTTTCCCAGGAGGAGGCTCCTCCCAGGGTCGGGCCTTGGCAGCAGCATGTCCTGGGCACAGGCCCATGGGGTCCCTGGATGACAGGGAGCTGAGTATGGCTAGGGTGTCAAGAAGTCCGAATGTTCCAGAAAGTTCCTTATTGTGGTCTCCAGTATGTTCTCTAGGAACTGAGACAATCCAGACGCGTTTCCTTTGTCCATCCTCAGATGGCGGCAAGAAGCAAGTGCACATTCTGGAACTGCCCGTTGAGGGCCACTACATCCTTTACTGCGAAGGCCAGCGCCAGGGGAAGTCGTTCCACGTGGGGAAGCTCATAGGTGAGGCTCGGCCCTCCTGCCCTCAGATCCCCGTGTCCTGACCCGCCCCAAGGTCTCTGCCTCTAGAAGCCAGAGGAACCGCACCGGTCACTCCTGTTTCCAGAATACAGACCACATGGTCCGTGTGCGCCCAGCACAGTTTACGGCCTGGGCAGCCAGTCCAGGCTCCTTCTGGGACTTGACCACTCCCAGGGGTCACTGCATATGCAGAGTCCCGCTTCCTGGGGTCTCAGGCCAGGGTTTGGTCAGGGTGGGGGAGGTAGGAGGCGCTGATGGAGGAATTCTTGGGGCAGGGACCCTCACGGGGGGTGAAGTTCAGGGTTCTCTGGTCAGAGGCAGCGCAGTTCCTCTGGGAGAGAAGCCCTTCCAGGTCAGGGGTCTGACCGTGCAGGTGGCTCTGGGATCCAGCCTGGGTCCCCCCGGAACCCCCAGGGACTCAGGTGTCCCCCGGGGCTTCCCCACCTCCTTCCCTGGGACTTGTCGGCTGGGAGGGGCCCATCTCCTCCGCACCTGCTCGGCATCCACCCCAGACTGAGCCCTCCTGCCCTGCGCCCTCCCCGGGAGCTGGGACGGACCCCGAGGCCTGACTCACCGGGCACCTGGCCTGCAGGTAGGAATCCTGAGGTGAACCCAGAGGCCCTGGAGGCTTTTAAGAAATTCGTCCAGCGCAAGGGCTTTTCCCTGGAGGACGTCTTCACACCTGAGCAGACGGGTGAGGGCCCAGCCCTATGGCACCCCCCCGGGTCCCCTCTGCGTCCTCTTCATGCCCCGGGTCCCCCCCTCCATCCCCTCCCACCCCTCCCCGGCCCCTCCGTGGGGAGACATCAGCACTGTGACGGGTCACAGGGAGCCCCGGGGGGCCCCACTCTGGGTCTCCGTGACCCACGTCCTGGCTGCGGGCGGTGAGGGGTCTGGGCCCCTGTGCGGGGCGTCTTCTCACTCCTGGGTTTGTCTTGGTCTCTACAGAAAGCTGCAAGCCTGAAGGTGACTAGGGTGAGTGGTCCTTGAAGCAGTCGAGGGTCTCGGTTCAACGGGGCTTCAGGGTCCACCGGGCTCCCCGGGGCAGGCAGGAGGGACCCCACGTGGCCAGGAGGCAGCGTCTCTGCTCTGAGGGCCCCTTCGGCCGCCCCCGCCCTGCAGGGTCTGTTCCTGGGCTGCACTCCGCCCAGGCGCCCGCTCTGTGCTCAGGGCTCACTGTTGGGTAACTCGGGACGTCTGTGCCTGCCCGGCTGCGCACCGGGCGGAAGGTGCATTCTGCCCCCGGCACTGCAGCCCTGGGGGCAGGGAGAGCCCCGTCTGCCCCCTTCCTCCATGACCTTTCCCCTCCTCTCCAGGGCAGGGGCACCAGGCTCCACGGCAGCCCCTGGCAGCGCCATCAGGACCCACCATCCTACGGGACGTGGGAGGAGCCCCTGGGACCTGGGCCTCCCCACCCCCTGCTCCCCTGCCCCGCTTTCTCGCCCAGCCCTCCCTCCCCTCTCCGGCTTCAAATAAAAGGCTTCAGCATCCCCAGGGGCTCTGCCTGTCTGTGGGGCCCCTCAGGGGGTGAGAGGGAGGACAGGGAGGTGGAAGCCTTGCAGAAAGGACCAGAGGACCACTCGCGTCCTGGGTCCCCATGGTGTGTGTCTCTGTCCGATGGGCCTGGGGGTCCGGGGAGAGGTGGGTGCTGGCAGCTCTGCCCGAGGTCCCGGGGGGTCTCTGCAGGTCTGATGCCCACAAGCTCAGGTTTGGGTGGTCATGTGGCTGGGGGAGGGAACTGATGCCCACAAGCGCAGGTTTGGGTGGTCCCATGGTTAGGGGGAGGGCTGTGATACCTACGAGCCCAGGTTTGGGTGGTTGTGTGGTTGGGGGGAGGGGTCTGATGCCCAGGAGCACAGGCTTTGGGTGGTCCCATAGTTGGGGGAAGGTGTGAGGGTGGCAGGGTCAGCCCCAGCCCCAGGTGGGGACACGTGTGCAGGTGGGGATCGCCCAGCCCCACGGGCCCCCACAAGCTGGAGGCCAAGGTGGGAGTGAAGGAGGCCAGGCTGGCCCAGGCTCACAGGATAAGGATGGCCCGACACTCGGCCCCAGACCCGGACGACTCTGCTGGTCCTCCCACACAGGCCTGGCTGCACACAGGCGCTGCCCCTGGTCAGGGGACCGCGTCAGCAGGGACCTTCTGGCTTCTTCTGACGCTGACCCCACAGTTTGCCCAGATCCTCCTGGGGCCTGGCAACGTGCCGCCTGACAGCCAGCTGATGGTGACCATGGTCTCCTTTCTCGTGGTGGAAGGAGGATCCCAGCCCAGCTTCCCTGGAGACTGGGGACAAGGGGTCCCTCCACACAGGGTCAGTGAGATTCCCCGAGTCCCAGGCCCCGCCAGTCCCCAGTGGGGGCGGCCTGCTCTCCCAGGTCCTCCTGGACACAGCAGGCCCCACGCGGAGATACCAGGTTCCGGGCACTTGGAGTGTTCCTTCCTGACAAGGAGACACTGGGCAGGGGTCCCCCTGCGGTGTGAGCCTCTCACCAGTGTGGGGGCTCCTGGGGCCCAGACCATCGCAGGCCTTCGTGGCATATGTCTACTTTCTGTCATGACAACTCTCCTGGCCCCACTGTCCCTGCAACGGTGCGAGACCATCACGCCGGGAGCCCGACCGGGGGTCACGGTGAAGGCTGCCTGGTCCTTGGGTTCCTGTCTTGGGATCTGGGCTGGGCACCATCTGCCCACGTGGTGGTGACCTGTCCCTAAGTGATGGGTCTCCTCTGATCTGGCTCTTCCCTGGGAGGCAGAGAAGCGGCCGGGGGCTGGCAGGGCCAGGGCTCAGAGTCCTGATATTCCGGGGTAAGACTCGTGGTGGGGGTGCGAGGACCTGCCTGGTGACAGTCCTGCTCAGACATGCCCAGGAGGCATCCCTTCACCTCACCTGGAGAAACCCGGGCTGAGCCGGGGGGCCCTGTGTCCAGCTCTGGCTTCTGTGGAGACTATTTTAGGGGTCCATCTTCCTGGGGGGAGGCTGCAGGGCCCACATGGAGATGCTCTCCTGTCTGGGAACCAAGCCCAGCTCTGCCCCAGCACTGTCCGCTCCTCAACCACCCTGGGCCTGCCTGGAGGGGTCCAGCTTTGCGCTGGGCTGGGGGCTGTGGGGAGGATGGTCAGATCAAAATGAGCTGGGGGCAGCAGGATCTGAACAGAATCCTGTGAGCGCGTGTCCCGCGAGAGGGACGAGGAGGACCTCAGGCGGCTGTGTCCCGGGGCTTGTGTCCAGCCATCAACCACTGGGCTTGTCCCCAGCTGAACCTGGCTCTGGCGTGGAGGCTGAGGAGTGGCACCCAAACAAAACCAGCCCCACGGGCTGGACTGACCCTCACGGTCTCCCGGCCACTGCCCTTCCCCCCCGAGGCCCCCCAGGGGTAGGGAGACCCAGTCTTTCCTTCCCACTGCACACTGCATGGGGCGGCCAGCCTGCATCCACTCCCGGTCACCCGCACGGCAGCACCTCATCCATGCGAGGAGCAGCCCGACCTGCACGTCTAGTTCGAAGGTGTCAGGGAGAATCCCCTGAATCTCGCTGCTCTCCTCCCTGGAAACCGGGGTCAGTGGTTGGCACGTCCAAGGCCCCGCCGTCCATTCAGCAGGTGGAGAACACTCACACCCAAGGGGCTGGCCCTGCAGGGTTCGCCCACCTCCACCCCTTCTTCTTCTTGGGTCAGCCTCCAGGAGTCCATAGGTCGTGGGCTGCCCAGGCCACAGTGGCCAGCAAAGAGCATGGGTCATGGCACCTTTGCTCCCTGTCAAGCTCAGACACTCGGTGGCCCCTCCCCTGCTTCTGGGAGGCACAGCCTCCCCGACCTCACCCCCTCCACCACCTCATTCCAGAACATTTTCATCACCCTGGAAATGCTCCTCACCCTATGAGCAGTCACCAGCCCCATTCCTCCTCCCCCACCCCCGAATCCTGGAGACCACCACTGGAGACACCTGGATATCCCCCACGGAGATGCTATCTCCACGCATTTACCTCCTCTGTGTGTTTCTTATCAGTGAAGTCATATCATACGTGGCCTTTCATGAGCCTCTTTCACCCAGCGTGAAGTTTCAGGCTCATCCGTGTGGCAGGTGTGGCGGAACCACATTCCTTTTATGGATGAATGTACACCACTGTGGCTGGACCACATACGGCTATCCACTCTTCAGGACGGGTTGTTCGCATCGTTTGGCTGCAGGGAATAAACCCGGAGAACAGGCTTGGCCATGGACTCAAGTCCTGGTCTGCACTTCTTTTGGGTCAGGTAAGCCATGCAGATGACACCACCCTTATGGCAGAAAGTGAAGAGGAACTAAAAAGCCTCTTGATGAAAGTGAAAGAGGAGAGTGAAAAAGTTGGCTTAAAGCTCAACATTCAGAAAACGAAGATCGTGGCATCCGGTCCCATCACTTCATGGGAAATAGATGGGGAAACAGTGTCAGACTTTATTTTTCTGGACTCCAAAATCACTGCAGATGATGACTGCAGCCATGAAATTAAAAGACACTTACTCCTTGGAATGAAAGTTATGACCAACCTAGATAGCATATTCAAAAGCAGAGACATTACTTTGCCAACAAAGGTTTGTCCAGTCAAGGCTATGGTTTTTCCAGTGGTCATGTATGGATGTGAGAGTTGGACTGTGAAGAAAGCTGAGTGCCGAAGAATTGATGCTTTTGAACTGTGGTGTTGGAGAAGACTCTTGAGAGTCCCTTGGGCTGCAAGGAGATCCAACAAGTCCATCCTAAAGGATATCAGTCCTGGGTGTTCATTGAAAGGACTGATGCTGAGGCTGAACCTCCAATACTTTGGCCACCTCATGTGAAGAGTTGACTCATTAGAAAAGACCCTGATGCTGGGAGGATTGGGGGCAGGAGGAGAAGGGGACGACAGAGGATGAGATGGCAGGATGGCATCACCTACTCGATGCACATGAGTTTGGGTGAACTCCGGGAGTTGGTGATGGACAGGGAGGCCTGTCATGCTGCGATTCATGGGGTCACAAAGAGTAGGACACAACTGAGCGACTGAACTGAACTGAAGCCAGGTAAGCGCTGCAGGCTCTCAGCACACCCTCTTGGGGGTTCCTATTCCCCTTCACAAGCTTGATGTCTCTTGGTCCTTCTGTCTGATGACCCAGCCTGAGGACACTGGAGGTGTTGGTTCTGCCACAGACTTCTGAATGCAGAAGCCACAGTGGTTATTTATTTATATATATATATTTAGCAACCAAACAACAGCTTCCCAGGTGGTGCTGGTGGTAAAGAACGCAGGAGACACAAGAGACACAGTTTCAATCGTTGGCTTGGGAAGACTCCCTGGAGAAAGGCATGACCACCCACTCCAGTATTCTTGCCTGGAGAATCCCCATGGACAGAGGAGCCTGGCGAGGTACAGTCCGTGGGGTCACAGAGAGTCGGACACGACTGCAGGGACAGCACAAACCACAGCCACGTGCATCGTTGATTTGGCTTTGATGGTCTTAGTCGCAGCACGTGGGATCTAGTTTCCAGACCAGGGATCGAGCCCAGCCCCCTGCACTGGGAGGGCAGAGTCTTAGCCACTGGACCACTAGTCAGGAACCTTAACTACAAATACTGGATAAGACTCTAGCTGATTTAAACAGAAAAACCGTTCAATGAGATTCACGGGCATCTGGATCCAGTCAGAATTTCTGGATCCATGCACAGGAAGCAGGGGACAGTGGTTGGCCGGGGACACCCCCACCCCCACTTTAGGAAGAGCCTGGTCTGCTGGTCACGCTGAGCCTTCAGAGCCTGGGCTGTGGCCTCAGGCATCACCGATTCTGGACCTGTACTGTGTTATCTTGACGACAGCTTCGTTTCAGACGCCTGGCCTCCAAACTGTGCCAGGACATATTTCTGTTATTTTAAACCATCAACATTGTGTGTGTGCATGTAGACACACACTCAGGGACACACCGACACACTCACACAGGCCACTGCCGTGCCCACAGGTGAGCTTCTCATCTCAGGCTGAATTATCCCCTCTGAAAGCCCACCTGGAGGTCCTCCACCCCGGCCTTTCCTGAGGCCTGCCCCTCGTGAGTGGACACCCAGACGCCCTCCTGAAGGGGCTGACGTGCTCCACTCACACCATCTGCCCGCAGACTGGTGCACCGGCTCCTCCTCGGGCTCTGGGCAGAGCCCGTCTGCTCTCCTTCCCGGCTCTAGAGCTGCCAGCCCCATGGCCCGTGGCCCTCCATCCACCTTCAGACCCCACAGCGTCCCGTGGAGCCCCTGCACCGAGTCCTCTGACTCGGCCCACCCCCACGTCCTCCCTGCCCGGCCCCTTCCGCCCCCTCCTCATATCAGGGGTGATGGCACTGGGCCCAGGATCACCAGGATCATCTCCATCTCACCCTGAGCTGACTGCCCCCCTGGTCCAGCCGCACCTTCAGGTCTTCGCCACAAGCCCCACCTTGGCATTGCCTGGCAGGGGGAATGGCACGTAGGTGGCGCTGCCAGGACCAGCGAGAGGGACAGTTCCAGGGCCTTTCAGGGGGCAGTGCCCACTCCAGGCTGACTGCATGGAGCAGACGTTCCTTCCTGCCATCCGACAGCAAAGAGGGCCCACTGTGTGTGAGGAGCCACAAGGAGGGGGACACACAGAAGGGCTGAGCCCCTCGGGAGCAGCGGGGGGACCTCCCAGGAGGGGAGTCCCAGCCTCGTCTTCAGGGTGATGTGCCCCCAGCAGGGCAGCTGCATGGTCCGGGGAGGTGTCACAGAAGGTTCTGGGATCCGGGGGGATGGGACCACCCACCACTGGAATCAAGAGCTGTGCAGTGTTGGAACAGTCTGGAGCCTTCCCTACCTGTGCACAGGCAGACACACTCACACAGACACACACGCACATGGACAGACGTACATACACATGTGCACATGCATAGGAGACACACGGACACACTCACACAACACAATACGCACACAAACATACACACACTCAGACAATACAATACGCATACCCGGACATGCACAGACATACCCTCTCACACAGGCACATATCCACGCACAGCTTTGCATGTAAGCTTACACACACAGGTGAGCATGAGGACACCTATGAACACACAGGTACATACGTGCACAGTATAGACACACTTAAGTGTGCAGTTCAGTCAGTCACTCAGTCGCGTCTGACTCTTTGCGACCCCATGAATCGCAGCATGACAGGCCTCCCTGTCCATCACCAACTCCCGGAGTTCACCCAGACTCACATCCATCAAGTCAGTGATGCCATCCAGCCATCTCATCCTCTGTCATCCCCTTCTCCTCCTGCCCCCAATCCCTCCCAGCATCAGAGTCTTTTTCAATGAGTCAACTGCTCGAATGAGGTGGCCAAAGCACTGGACTTTCAGCTTTAGCATCATTCCTTCCAAAGAAATCCCAGGGCTGATCTCCTTCAGAATGGACTGGTTGGATCTCTTTGCAGTCCAAGGGACTCTCAAGAGTCTTCTCCAACACCACATTTCAAAAGCATCAATTTTTCGGCACTCAGCCTTCTTCACAGTCCAACTCTCACATCCATACATGACCACTGGAAAAACCATAGCCTTGACTAGACGGACCTTTGTTGGCAAAGTAATGTCTCTGCTTTTGAATATGCTATCTAGGTTGGTCATAACTTTCCTTCCAAGGAGTAAGCATCTTTTAATTTCATGGCTGCAGTCACCATCTGCAGTGATTTTGGAGCTCCCAAAAATAAAGTCTGACACTGTTCCCCCATCTATTTCCCATGAAGTGATGGGACCAGACGCCATGATCTTCGTTTTCTGAATGTTGAGCTTTAAGCCAACTTTTTCACTCTCCTCTTTCACTTTCATCAAGAGGCTTTTTAGTTCCTCTTCACTTTCTGCCATAAGGGTGGTGTCATCTGCATATCTGAGGTTATTGATATTTCTCCCAGCAAATCTTGATTCCAGCTTGTGCTTCTTCCAGCCCAGCGTTTCTCATGATGTAATCTGCATATAAGTTAAATAAGCAGCGTGACAATACACAGCCTTGACATGCTCCTTTTCCTATTTGGAACCAGTCTGTTCCATGTCCAGTTCTAACTGTTGCTTCCTGACCTGCATACAGGTTTCTCAAGAGGCAGGTCAGGTGGTCTGGTATGCCCATTTCTTTCAGAATTTTCCACAGTTTATTGTGATCCACACAGTCAAAGTCTTTGGCATCGTCAATAAAGCAGAAATAGATGTTTTTCTTGAACTCTCTTGCTTTTTCCATGATCCAGCGGATGTTGGCAATTTGATCTCTGGTTCCTCTGCCTTTTCTAAAACCGGCTTGAACATCAGGAAGTTCATGTGCACAAACACAGAGATACACAGGTGCACGGGAGTGAGACAATGCCATTTGCACTTGGGCGGAAAGTTCTGGCGCAGAAAGGCAGAGGAATGGGGGCTGGGGAAGAGAGACCTCTGTGTTTCTGTCGGTGGAGTCTCCCCAGCACCTCGGAGCTGGAACCGGGGAGGAGTGCCAGCGATGGGGGAGGAGGTGGATTTGGGAGGAGGGCAGACAGCTCAGGCTGTGTGGGGAGCAGAGAAGGTTCCAGAGGGTCAGTCAGGCCTCTCGGATCCACTGGGGTATTGACCAGAGCACAGGAAGGTCGATCCAGGCTGAAAAGGGGAAGGGAGCTGCCTGGAGGGCAGGGGCAAGATAGGCCCAGTGGGCAGCCTGGAGGAGGTGCTCAGAGCCAGCCTGAGGCTGCACTGGGGGCTCAGGAGGTCTGGGGATATCGGGGCATCAGCTCCAAAGCGGGAGCTGGATCCTGGACGGGGACGGGCTCTCCAGGGGCCTTGAGGGACCAGGGCGCGTCCAGGCTTCCCGGGGCTGGTGCAGTGAAGGCTGCGGGACGGGAGAGGGGAGCACAAGGAAGCCGCTGTCTTATCTCCTGGCTCTGAACCCAGAGGCACCGCTTTCCATTCTGATAACAGTCTCCTCCCAGACAAGGCTTCTCCGGACTTGTCTGACCCGAGAGTCATGGGAGCTAATGATACGATTGAGAACCTCCATTCACGGGATCCAAAGAAAACGATGTCTCCCCTCCCACCCCGCCGGACTGGGGGGCCTTTGTGAAGGGGAGGGGGTGGGGCCGCTGGTCCAGGGATAAATGGGTGACCCCGAGGCCAGGCGCCCGCGGAGCGGACACGGGGACCCTGGCCGGGCAGCTGCTCCTCCTGACGGCCTGGCTGGGTCTGCTGTCCGTGCTGGGGGCCCAGGGGCCCCAGCTGACCCCCACCAGCGTTCAGAAAGTGAAGGGCTCTGAGAGGGTGGGGTCGTGGGACGAGGGTGGCCCAGGTCAGGCGCCTGCGCTGGGCTAGGGTCCCAGTCCTGCTGCTCCCGCCCCGGGTGGACTTGGCCAGAGTCCCCTGTCTGCGTCTTCGGGGTTGTCTCCAGGCAAAGTAGAGGGCTTCCTCCAGGGCCCGGGGCAGCGGGGCTTCGTGAGGCCTCAGACAGATGGTTCCTGATAAGGGGTCTTGCCCAGCCCCCGGACCTGTTTCTTTACGTCTCAGGCTGTGGTTCCCAGAAACTTCTCTCTGTTCATCTGAGAGGACTCTAGTCTGACCGTCCACTTTGCAGTGAGAGGCTAGTGCGTGAAGGTCTATGTGAAAACCATGCATTTGTGCCAATAGCTTGTGACTCTTAAAAGGTCAGCTAAGATTTACGGTGAGACTCGGGGCCCTGGAAATGCCCTCCACCACCAGGGCCCTGTCACCGGGCTTGGGGTGTCCGGTGAGCCTCACCTTTGCTGCCCTCACCCCATCCCAGGTGCCTCTGGGCATCCAGGCAGCTGGTCCAGGTGCCCCCACGCCCCCTAGTGACCAATCAGGCACTCGCATCCCCTCCTGACCAGGGGCACCCGTCCCCCTACTGCCCACTGTGCCCCCTGTGCCTCCCTTCTCCGGGAGCTGGTCAAGCCTGTACTGAGAAAGCCAAGGCAGGCCTGGTTAACCCCACCCTCGCTCACGGACCAGCCCCACCCCAACCTCGATCCAGCTTTTAGGAAACGTGTACATCAGGCAATGGGCAGGAAACAGGGCGATCCCCAAGGAGAAGAGGGGACACCCCCTGCCCTCCTCCAGTTTGGGATGAACAGTCTGGGCAAGCTGCAGTTCAGGACGTCAGCTGAGCACCCTTCTCCCACACCTTCCCTCACCCGCTGGTGGGTCCCCGGCCCCGACCCTCCACGTGGGAAACAGGCCCGCTTCCCGCTGGAGCCCTTGGCCCAGGCCTTCCCTGCTGGACAGCGGCCTCCTGAAGTCCTGATCCTGTGGCCTCGCTCCCCCAGACCCATGAAACCATGGGGACCTCGCCCAGCCCGACGTGAGCACCATGAGAGCCCATCCACCACTCCCTGAGGGCCTCACACACTCCCTCCTGTGGAAGCCGCAGCCTGGCACTGGTCTGGCTCCCACGCGGCCTCAGAGGCCTCTGCTCAGGGCTCTGTGGTTGGTGAGCAGACTGGGCAGGAGCCAGGAGGATCCAAGGCTGGGGCTGCAGGCGATGTGAAGGACTGGGAGGTCTGAGACAGACCCCTACCGGGGCCACCCAGCGCCAGGAGAGAGTGGTCTGAGCCTCATTCGTTTGGGGCAAAAAGTGCCCCAAATTGTCCTGAAGTCTGTGAGGGGGTCCTTCTGACCCTGCCTTGCCTGGCTTCCCTCCTGGCTGGGACCACCTGAGAATACAGGGAGGGGGCAAGCTGGCCATGGGAAGCCGGCCATCACGGGGAAGGACGGACCGGGAAGTCAAGGGCCTTTGGGAACCAGCCGAGGTCTGCGGCCGGGCTGTGCACGGCACGGCCAGCACACCAGACCTTGACTTGACCCCCCACCTGCTTCCCCTGTCTGAACGAGATGACCTTGTGGTGGGGACCTCGCTCCTGGGCTTTAGGGAGGGGCTCTGGGAGCCTGGCAGGCAGGGTGGGAACAAGAGCCTGGGTGGGAACAGGGGCTGGCAGGGGCTGGCCAGGTGGGAGGGCGAGGCGGCTGGGCTGCGCTGTGTCCAGGCACCCGTCTGTAACTCCTGCCTTCCAGGGAGCCCATCGGATGCCTGCAGTACAAGCTGCCCTTGAGCAGAGGGTCAACCACGGCTACTTCGGCACCTGTGCGTGGCCAGTGCCCGTTCCCCCTGAAGCAGACGGGGGTGGGGGGTTGAGACCCTGAGGGTCCTCGTGTCGCCCGCAGGGTGGAGGCATGGCATCTCTATAGACTTCCTGCTGGGAAAGGGGTATGTGGTCGTGCACTCCCAGGGCAGGATGGACGGGACCTACTTCCACATGGCCATGCTCATCAGAGCACCAGCGCTTTCTGAGGTCCAGGGGTCTGGCTCGGTGGGTCCTGGTCCCCAACTGCGCGGAGCCTGCCTGAGGGAGGGGGATTTGCAAGCTCTCTCGACAGCTCTTGTCCACCGTCTCATGTAACCATTTCTGTTGTCCAGCGCCCACATCCGACTCAGGCACCCACCTCTTTCGTGGCCCTCCGCCCCGTCCTTCCTCAGTCGGCCTCTGGTCTGGTCATGCCCTGGATAGGGGGATTCCAAACGGGGTCCCCGAGGCCCTGGGCGATGCTGGGAGACGTCCGTGGTTGCCGTGACCAGGGAGGGAGGCGGTCCAGGCACCTGGTGGGTGGATGCTGCTCCGCGCAGTGCGCAGGACAAACGAGGGTCGGGAAGCCCTGCCCTCGACCTTGGCACGGCAGTGACCCCGGCCAAGCCGCGTCCCCATTTTGCAGCTGTGACATTCTGACAACCAGCTTTCCTGTTTCTCCCAAGGATCTCTGAGCATCCAGGCCGCCCCTCTGTGCACTGCCCCTGTCACGCCTGTCCTTCCAGCACCCCCGATGTGCCCAGTAGGGACAGTCCTTGCCACGCCCCCAGCCTCTGCGCCCACCAGGTCCCAGCACAGCCAGGCCGGGCTGGGCAGCAAGATCCAGGGAGAGGACACCGTCTGGGTGCTTCCCGTGACTCAGACCACAGGGCCTCAGCGGCCCCCAGCCCCTGATGTCCCCTCAGCATCCCCACTTCAGACCGCATGCCCCACCATCCGGCCTCCTTCTTGGGACATCTGGGTGGGGAAGGCCCCATCCATGGGCACCCCCTTGGAGAGTGGGCTGGAGTCCTGAGGAGACGCGGCTGGCCTGCTCGGCTGCCCAGACCCATGTCCACTTGTCCCCTGCAGGCTGCTCCCTGGAGGAGAGCCCAGAGGCCCTGAGAACCTTTGAGGAGTTTGGAGAGCAAAGGGCTAAACAAGACAGAAATGGTCAGTCCCCCGCACCGGGGTAAGAGTTGGATCTTCCCCTCTTTTCCCTCCTGGCTGGGACCAGAGGCTCAGCCCCGGGGGTGCCCGAGGGTGTGCATGCCCCATCAGGCCCACTGGCAAACGTCCACGGGGCCGCATCTGCTTGCACAGCTGCCTGTGTTGGAGGAGCACTTAGCACTGGAGCCCACAGGACGTCGCCGAGCGCTGCCCGCTCTGGCCCGGGGAGCCACCCTGTCCTCCCGCAGCCAACGCCGCCCCCAAGAGGGGCGGACGCACCTGTTTCTAACCGACAGGGGGACAGGGAACAGTGACACCGTGGTCTTTCCCCTGGAAACCCCAGGGCCCTTCACCAGCCCCACCCACTCCAGTTCCCACAGGACAGATCTTGTGTGATTCCACCCACATGGGGCCCCGTGGAGACTGGACTAGACGGTGGGGCCAGGGACTGGCGTGGGGTGAGTGTTTCCTGGGGATTTAGGGTCAGTTTGGGAAGATGAGAAAGTTCTGGAGAGGACAGTGGTAGAGGCTGCCCAGCAATGGGAATGTGTTGATATCCCCACGCTGAGCACTGAAGCGTGGTTAAGATGGCAACATTTATGTTACTTATGTTTTCCCATAAATTTTTAAAAAAATATTCCATTTATCATTGCTCTTGAGAAAATTGACATTTTTACAACGGGTTTCCTTATGCAAAGTCTTAGGCTCCATCTTCCTTTTGAGTTGCTGCGTGCATCCTCAGTCGTGTCTGACTCTTTACGACCCCATGGACTGTATGTAGCCTACCAGACTCCTCTGTCCCTGGAATCTTCCATGACTGGAGTGGGATGCCATTTCCTACTCCAGGGGCTCTTCCCAATCCAGGGATCGAACCCACGTTTCTTGTGTCTCCTGCACTGGCATGTTCTTTACCACCTGTGCCACCCAGGAAGTCAAGTTGCTAGGAGTCCCCTAAAGGCTTTGAAAGCTTTCCTGGAAAAGTCCCTGTACTTGTCTGTTATCCGTTGCAAGTGTTTATTATTTTGTTCATATTCCAATGGACTCTTCACCTGCTTTAGGACTTGTAACTGTTTGTTGCTTACATATGTATGAAGGACGCTGTTTCCTAAACTACTTTTGTGTTCTTTTTTTACTCTAGAAATTTATTTATTTATTTTTCAGTAACTCAGTGTTTGTCTTCTTATGAGTCACCGAATGTCTATCATTTATAGCTGACCTCTAGTTGATTTTCTTGGGCTTTCTAGACACACAAGCACATCACCTGTCTGGTGGTCGGTTCACTTTCCTCTTCCCAGTTTTTATACTTCTGTTTGTCCTGCTTGTCTAATTGCATTAACAAATGGGCTGGTACGATGTTAGGTAGTAATGGTTTTCATGACAGACTCTTGCTGTTCCTGAAATTTAGGAAATCTGTCTGTATAGGTCACCACATGCACAGATTGAAAGAAAACTCTATGAGTATTTCATTAGACGCTGAAAAGCATTTGATAAAAAGCTCCACACAACCAGAGTTCCAAATCCTCCTGGCAAACTGCAAACAGAACATTTCCTCAACCTCATGAAGTCTGTTTCTCAGAAACCTGAGTTCAGACCACACTTAACTCTGAAACAACAGATGTGTTCCCACAATTTGGCAATGAGTCTAGAACACCGATTTCATCTCTGTGGGCTCCATCGTGCTAGTGATTACTGTCAATGCATTAAGACAAGGAAAAAAGATAGATTTATAGAGACTAGATCCGGTGAGTGTGAAGGGGTAACTACCAGTTCTGTGATTTTCTACTTAGAGAAACAGAACGTCAGCTGGGAATCCCTGAACCGAGGGCAGAGTGTTGCCCAGATGGTGGTTGTCAATGATAAAACATTGCTGCCTTGTCAGTAAACAAAGAATGTTGCAGCCATTGAGCCATCATATTTCAGCTGCTGGAGGGTGAGCCCTGAGGGAACTCAGGATGGAGGCAGGATGCCCCCCCGTCTAGCAGTCAGCCACCCTCCCATGCGGCACCCTGAGGAGACTCAGGATGAAAAGCCCAGGACAGGGGCCCCAAGTAGCTAAGGTACACATCAAAGGAATGATTTCAGTGAGCCCAGACTTCGCATCTGCCCATACATAGAAAAGTACTAAATCCTTCACTTGATATATCTGGTTTCATTTAACTTACAGTAATTGTTTGATGTTCCCACTATCTGGTATTCATCGTAAAAACGCCTAAATATCCTGGCTCTTCCCCCTCCTTGCTTCTTTGGAATATTTTCTCAGGGTTATCTGAGATGCTGCGTCCTGGGATTAAGTCCTCAGTTTTGTCTGTGAAATGAAGTGCAACTCAGCTTCTTAGCTGTGCTTTTTTTCCCCCTAGTTGACATGATATAGGGGGTTTCTTTTCCAAAACACCAAAATCCAGCTGGATATTTGACAGAAGAATGATGTGAAGTCTACATCAGCAAAAGTAGCAAAGCACCAAGGAGTAAACCTCAGAGCAAATGCGCAAGACCACGCACATTCCTCACGACTACGAGGAATCTACACAACCTGAGCTACAGGACCCCAGCCGTCACCACAGCAACACCGGTCCCCAAATAAATATATAAGTATGCCCCAAACACAGTAAAATTCCATGGTTTTTTAATGAAAAGTAGCAAGGCATTTTAATATTTGTGCGGAAGGATAAATGCAAAGAGTGACCAATCTCTTCTGATTAAGGGAACAGTGAGGGGAAACTTGGCCGACCAGGTACCAACCAGATGCAGATCTGGTGATGGCAGGTGGTGCTCCTGGGCATGCTGGGCACTGAGGAGCCCAGGGACAGACTGGTGTGCAGGTGGGGGTTTGCTCTGTGATTATGTTGATAAACCAAGTCAGAGAGGGAAATGTTTTTCAGTGTGCACACACGCGCGCACACGCACGCACACACACACGCACACACACACACTGGCATATGCAACAAAGCAGCAGTATTTAGAAGGCATGCATCAGAAATACACATAAATCGCTCTGCCTGGACAGGCTAGCTTGCTGTGGTGAACCATCCTTGGCTCTCAGAGGCTCATGACAACATGATTTCTCAACTTATAAGATGCAGAAAAAGCAGGACAACACGGTCTCCTGGTTAGGACACAGTGGGTCATGATGGGCTAGTGCTCACAGGACAAATAGGGTACAAAACCCAGGAATATCTGGCGAGAGAGCAGAGCTCACAGAGGCTTCAGGTGACAGGGAGGAGCAGTGCCCGGGAGGACTGGGGATGGATGGGACCCAGGCCCTGGCGAAGACACAAGCATGTTAAAAGTAAGAATAAATGTGCATTTCTGGTTGAAAAATAAGGGAGGCAATTTCCCTCCCCTCCCTGATCTTTGAGCATTTATCCCCATCTGTCTCTGGGGGAGTGGGCATCTTGCTCCAACCTGAAAACCATCTCCCATCCTTGACGTGAGAAGCTTGATCGTCCTCCATGAAGCCAGTTCGCTAACATGGTCATCCCCAGGTGAATGTGTGACGGGGGCTGTCCGGCCCTCTTGCAGGGGACAAGGGGCCAGGGTGGCTCCCATGTGGGCGAGAGGACGTGGCTGCAGGGATTTGCTCTGCAGCAGTGGTTTGGCCAGAAGCGGGAACAGTCTGGGAGCTTGGAAAACACAAGTTAAGAAGTTTCTGGGCCCTGTGACTGCAGCCTCTCGGCCAATACTTCCCAGAGGTCACACATGGATTATTCAAGGGTTTTTCACTTTGCAAAAACTGTGGAAACTCTCGAGCATGCAGGGAGAGGATGGTGGGGTGAGCCCTTTGGACCCAGCACTCAGCTTTGACTGTGACCAGCGCCCCACAACCCCAGTGGTCCTTCCCGCAGTGTCAGACCCAGCCAGCCCTCCATATCTGACATCTACAGGAAAACACATCTGTCTATGTGGGATCTAAAAAAATGATGCAAATGAACTTCTTGAAAAAGCAGAAGCAGACTCACAGACTTTGAATACAAACTTACGGTTACCAAAGGGGAAAAGGGGGAGATAAACTAGGAGTTTGGGATTAGCATACACAAACTACTATAGAAAAAATAAGCAGACAACAAGGACCTAGGGAACTATATACACTCGATATTCCGTAATAACCAACATGGGAAAAGAATTTTAAAAGAATGACTGCATGTATAGCTGAATCACTTTGCGGTAGACCCGAAACTGACACAGCACTGAAAACCAACTGTCAAAGTGAAAGTGTCAGTCCCTCAGTCGTGTCCAGCTCTTTGCGATTCCATGGACTGTAACCCACCAGGCGCCTCTGTCCACAGAATTCTCCAGGCAAGAATACTGGAGTGGGCAGCCATCCCTTTCTCCAGGGGATCTTCCCCGCCCAGGGAACCAACCCAGGTCTCCTGCATTGGCAGGTGGATTCTTTACTCTCTAAGCCACCAGGGAAGTCCCCCCAAATCAACTACACTTCAGTACAATCAAAAATGAAATTAGGAAAAGATAAGACGACCTTTCTTGGATGTCACCCCAAGCAGAGCTGTGTGCCATGATCACTCTTCACTGACATGCACAACAATTTCTTTCCATTCTTACGGTTTCTTTTTATTCTTACGTTAAACCCATGAGATAAACTGTCTATTTGTAAGGCCTCCTCAGATAGCCATTTTGCTTTTTTGCATTTCTTTTTCTTGGGGATGGTCTTGATCTCTGTCCCTGGTACAATGTCACAAACCTCCGTCCATAGTTCATCAGGCACTCTGTCTATCAGATCTAGTCCCTTAAATCTATTTCTCATTTTCATTGTATAATCATAAGGGATTTGATTTAGATCATACCTGAATGGTCTAGTGGTTTTCCTCCACTTTCTTCCATTTCAGTCTGAATTTGGCAATAAGGAGTTCACGATCTGAGCCACAGTCAGCTCCCGGTCTTGTTTTTGCTGACTGTATAGAGCTTCTCCATCTTTGGCTGCAAAGAATATAATCAATCTGATCTCAGTGTTGGCCATCTGGTGATGTCCATGTGTAGAGTCTTCTCTTGTGTTGCTGGAAGAGGGTGTTTGCTATGACCAGTGCATTCTCTTGGCAAAACTCTATTAGCCTTTGCCCTGCTGTATTCTGTACTCCAAAGCCAAATTTGCCTTGTTTCTTGACTTCCTACTTTTGCATTCCAGTCCCCATAATGAAAAGGACATCTTTTTTGGGTGTTAGTTCTAAAAGGTCTTGTAAGTCTTCATAGAACAGCTTCTTCAGCGCTACTGGTCGGGCACAGACTTGGATTACCATGATATTGAATGGTTTGCCTTGGAAACAAATAAAGATTATTTCTGTCGTTTTTGAGATTGCATCCAAGTACTGAATTTTGGACTCTTTTGTTGACTATGAGGGCTACTCCATTTCTTCTAAGGGATTCCTGCCCACAGCAGTAGATATAATGGTCATCTGAGTTAAATTCACCCATTCCGGTCCATTTTAGTTCGCTGATTCCTAGAACGTCGACGTTCACTCTTGCCGTCCCCTGTTTGACCACTTCCAATTTACCTTGATTCATGGACCTAACATTCCAGGTTCATATGCAATATTGCTCTTTACAGCATCGGACCTTGCCTCTATCACCAGTCACATCCACAACTGGGGGTTGTTTTTGCTTTGGCTCTGTCCCTTCTTTCTTTCTGGAGTTATTTCTCCACTGATCTCCAGTAGCATACTGGGCACCTACTGACCTGGGAAGTTCATCTTTCAGTGTCCTATCTTTTCACATTTTCATACTGTTCATGGGGCTCTCAAGGCAAGAATGCTTAAGTGGTTTGCCATTCCCTTCTCCAGTGGACCACATTTGTCAGAACTCTCCACCATGACCCGTTCGTCTTGGGTGGCCCTACATGGCATGGCTTAGTTTCATTGAGTTAAACAAGGCTGTGGTCCCTGTGATCAGATTGGCTAGTTTTCTGTGATTGTGGTTTCAGTCTGTCTGCCCTCTGATGGCCTCTCTCAGCGCCTACTGTCTTACTGGATGTGAGAGTTGAACTATAAAGAAAGCTGAGCACTGAAGAATTGATGCTTCTGAAATATGGTGTTGGAGAAGACTCTTGAGAGTCCCTTGGACAGCAAGGAGATCCAACCAGTCCATCCTAAGGGAGATCAGTCCTAGGTGTTCATTGGAAGGACTGATGTTGAAGCTGAAACTCCAATACTCTAGCCACCTGATGCAAAGAGCTGACTCATTAGAAAAGACCCTGATGCTGGGAAAGATTGAGGACAGGAGGAGAAGGGGACAACAGAGGAGGAGATGGTTGGATGGCATCACCAACTCAGTCAACATGAATTTGGGTGAACTCCCAGAGTTGGTGATGGACAGGGATGCCTGGCGTGCTGCAGTCCATGGGGTCACAAAGAATCAGACACGACTGAGCAACTGAACTGAACTGATCATCCCCAACTGTTATATACATGAGAAAATCAAGATGCAGAAATATATATATATGTAATCTTGAGGACTTCCCTGCCAGCCCAGTGGTTAAGACTCTACCTTCCAATGCAGGGGACATGGGTTCAGTCCCTGGTCAGAGAACTAGATCCCACATGCCACATGGCCAAAAAAATAATAATACTTAAAAAAAATTTTAAGCAAAAAGGAAATATGCATATGTATAGTCTGAGGATCACAGAGATACTAAGTGATGAGGTATGAAATTAACATGAGGCTGCGTGACGGTTCTTCATAACCTCTCTCCAGTCCACATTCTTGCCTTGCACTCGAGTGTGGCAGGCCAGTCCCTGCCCCGTGGATCTGGGTGTACCCCGGGGGAACAGCATCCTTGAGGGATTCTCCAGGTGATTCCAAGGAGCCCTGAAGGGTGAGAACTACTCCCTAAACAATGGGGAATGCCAAGATGGACTCACATTTGTTTCAGAGAAAAGAAAAATTGGGTCACATTTGCACTGGAGACTTCCCTCTGGCAGCTGAATGTGCGACGGGGAGGGGAGGGGTGTTTCAGTCATCTTGCCCATAAACACTTATTTGTGGGTCTAGAACCAGGGAACTGCTAGGGGGAACACAACAGGAAAGGTGGATTTAAGAGATTATTTTGGGGGTGAAGATGTCAAGACTGTGTGGCCAAAACACACTGACCCCAGGTTTTCCTGCTGCCAAACACACAGAGCTCTGGGACACAGAGGTGACGGGGTTGGGGGAGAGAACCCAGTTCAGGCTGTCGTGTCCAAGAGGCTGACCCCGGAAGTGCTCCTGGAGCTGATGACCAGCCTGGACCCACAGCCCAGACACCCCCCACCCCAATCTGGGGCCTACCAGGAACCGTCCAGGCGCAGGACACAAGGGGCCTTCCTGCTCGGCCTTGGATGGAAGAAGGCCTCCTATTGTCCCGGTGGAGGAAGCTGCCTGAGGGCCCAAGGATGGGCCAGGGGGGATTCAGGGAACCGCGTGGCTGGGGGCCCAGCCTGGTCTGGCTGGCCAGCCCTCTTCCTGTATAAGGCCCCGAGCCCGCTGTCTCAGCCCTCCTCTCCCTCCGGAGCTCAGAAGCGCCACCCCAGCTACAGCCATGAATCACTTCTGCTTGCCCTGGGCCTGGCCTTCGCCTGTGGCGCCCAGACTTTCGTCATCACCCAGACCATGAAGGGCCTGAGGCTGAGGGTGGCCGGGGGGGGCGGCGAGTTGCAGGGCAGCTGGGCCTCAGAGGCCTGAAGGCACACCCAAGGAAGACATGACGTGAGGAAACCCTCTTCAGGGTGCACACGGCTTGTTCCCCAAGACCCAGACGGTCCTAAGTGAGGCTCATGACGTGGACTTTAAGTCCACCTGGGTTAACAGGGAAGCGTTACTTCAGGTGCGGGAAATTCCACAGTTTGGTGACCACTAGCGAGCAGAGAGTCATCCTATGTCACCGCCCCCCTCTTCAGTTAGACCCGGCATGGCCTGGTGGGGGTGGGACAGAGAGCCCACGGTGCAGTGGGGACCTCCTTTCTGCCCACTCCAGCCCAGGTGGCAGGGACGTGGCACTCCGAGGCCGTGGCAGCCAGCATCATCTCCCTCCTGGATGCCGAGAGCACACCCCCACTGGTGTGTACACGGATGAACTGAGGCCCATCCCAAGGGACTGGAGATCCTGGAGATCTTCCTGCAGAAACAATGGGCGCCCCTCCCACCCCCAACAAATAACCCCCTCCCCGGGCTGCGGGCCTGCAAGGGCAGGGCTCCTGGCTGGACCCAGCTCCACTGTGGGCGGGACCAGGGCCCCAGGGAGTGGGGATGGAGCTCACAGGTCCCCGTGCCCTTGGAGCCCTGCCCAGGGCTTCTGGCCTCACGGGATGGCCCAGGAGTCGGTGTGGGGAGATGCCCGTGTAGAGGCCGCTGGGCAGCCACAGGCCTGAGTCCTCAGGGCCTGGCGGGTTCCCAGCAGGGACCCTGAATGGATGAGGGATTATAGTGAGTGAAGGCAGCTCAGGTTCAAGCGTCACCACGTCAGGCTGGCACCGCCGGGCAGGGAGGACAGCAGGCGTCAGCAGCAAGCTCTCTGTGGGGAAGACGAGAGCTGCGACGCTCAGCACCGACTGACGGCGCCAGCCCCATGGGCTGCTCCAGGCTCAGCCCAGGGACAGGCTGGGCTGCCTGACTCCGACCTGCCAGCAGCGTTTTGTCGGGGGGCGGCGCACTGCCTGGCTTGGGGGCGCCCGGGCCCGGACACGAGCCTTTCACACGCGGTTGCCTTCAGCCTCACGCTAGAGCCGGGGCAGCATGAATTCCTCCAAGACGTTCTCGTGGGTCGGTTCTGGCTCACTAAGAGCGGGCCTGCCCCTGCTAACACATCTCTGAGCCCCCGGGCCCTTTGCTGGTGGTACAGGGACCAGGGCATCGCCCGAGAGAGCACACACAGCATCTTCTTGTTCTATTGAATTTTCCATGACCGTTTGCAACATCTGGGGCTTTCTGGTGAATTATTAAAAAAAAAAAAGTGGAGACTAAATGTCCAGGGTCAGAGCCTCTTGTCTGCTTGTGGACAACTGTCTTAAAACAGAAACAAAAGAGTGCAAGAGAAATTGCTGGTGGCTCTTGCCCTGCAAGCGGTCTTGCTTCTCACACTTAGACTCACTGTGGGCCATCCTGACCCTCTTCCGAGTCCAGTCCCTCCACGTGGCCTGCCCTCTCAGCTCCTCCTTCCCACGCAAACCCCCTCTCCCGCCTTCCTTCAGCTCTTTCCGCCCCGACCCCGCGTGCTCGGCGTGTTGCTCCGCTGTTCAGAGGCCAGAGTCCAGCCCCAGCTCCTCGTGCACCATCTGTAGCATCTGCCTCTGCCCTGCCCACCTGGCCTCCTGCCCACCTGGCCTTGCACCTTAGGCGGGGGCTTCGGTGTTGCAGGACTTGGTCTCTCCTTTCCTGCTCCCTCTGGTGCTGCCCCCTGGTGGCTGTGGGATGAAGGATCCAGTTACCTGCAGGGTACACCCAGCAGCATGGCTGTCGCCTTCAACAAGGATGAAAACAACAAAAAACAAAAAAGAGAAACTCAACAAACCCAGGCACCTGTGTCCCAGATGTGGGCTGGAAAGAGGCGTGGAGGGTTTAGTTCACCTGCCAGAAACACCTGGGAGACACAAAGTCAAACATTTCCAGGAACTATCAGTGGCCTTAGATCGAGGGGAAGTTATTTAAAAGAATCATAAGGCACTGATTATACTGTTTGACAGTAACCTAATGTGCTTAAAGCCCCAGATGGATGATTTTCAAGGCAAGTATAACCTGATGCAAAGAGACAACTCTTTTGAAAAGACCCTGATGCTGGGAAACATTGAGTGCAGGATGAGAAGAGGGTGACAGAGGATGAGATGGTTGGATGGCGTCATTGACTCAATGGACATGAGTTTGAGCAAGCTCTGGGAGATGGGGGAGGACAGGGAAGCCTGGAGTGCTGTGGTCACGGGGTCGTCAAAAACAGCAACAGCAACAATAAGTGCCCCAAACAGATGAGAGCAACTGGAGGAAAAGGAGACAAGTCCCGCATCAAGACAGATGGAGCTCCCACCCCAGCACCCCCACCCCAGCACGCCCACCCCAGCACCCAGAAGGTGGCGTTCTGGGAATCCCTGCTCCTTTAGGGAGTAAGCAGCTCCTGGGATGGGGGGCACAGGCAGAGCTTCACATTCTCCTACAGCCCTGGGAAAAGGTCTCCATCCAAGCCTGATGAGAAAGCATGGTGAAGGAAGCTGTAACGCTAACATTTAGTGTTTGCATAGCATGGAGGACAGTCCTGTGTGACTTACAGACAACTGGTCATTTCACATACCTCATTTGCTCACTGAGATCCAACAGTGGGCTCTGCCTGGATCAGCAGCTGACCCAACGTCCAGGTACCACCCACCCCACCTCCTGCTTTTATGGTCAAGATATTCTGTGCATCTACACAAAACCTAAATGCCTAGCTGTTACCAGAAGTGGGGTCTGACTGCTCACAGCTTCAAAGCCAGTAAAGAGGCCAAGGTGGTGGAAAGGAAGACTTGCTTTACTTTGGAGGCTGGCAACCAGTGGAGTGGGGATCAGGGCAGGGGAGGCCAGACTCGTGTCCAAAAGCTGACTCCACCCCCACTGACAACCAGAGGGCTAGAGCTTTTATAGATGGAAGGAGCAGACTACATGCAGAAATAGCAGTCAGCTCTGAGAGTCATCTTGAAATTGGTCATGCCATGATCTGACCAGCGTCATCTTGCTTGTTTTAAGTATAATTAATCTTCAATTCCAGGGTCAATTGGTTCCCATTTCCTTGAGGCCAGTTCTTGGAATTGTGGCAGCTTATGTCATGGCTACAGTCTGGTCATCATGTAGTTACTTGCTTCCACCTGGTGGAGGTTTCGGTATCTATAAGACAGCTCCCAGGATATGGCTCAGAATATCATCTACAGCCCTTGAAGAGGAACGAAAGGCCCTTGACTTTGCTTATTGACTGAACTAGTATTTTGTCCTGATGAAACGTTCCTGGCTGAAGTTTTCTACAGAGAAAAGGCAGGTGGAGGAGATGGCGGGGGGACCACAGGTCCTGCTCCTTCAGAGTTGTCCCTAGCATCCAACAGCCCAGCTAGCCCCCCGGGCTACTGTGAGACCCAGAAGACACCTCCAATAATGAAGGTCAAGAGCAGCAACGATTTCCGTGTGGGTGATGAGGTCTGTTACAAGCTCTTCCCTTAAGTTCTCTAAAGTGATATGGAGCGATTTCCAGGATCACTGTTCATGAAGCAAAGGGAAAGCAGAAGCTCAAATGCCCTGTGTGCTGACTCTCTTGGGAGAGAGAACAGAACACACAGGTGTGTCTGGAGAAAGACGCTCTCCAGGGATGCACGGACACTACGGAACCTGCTTCCTGGCGGGGAAGAAGTGGGCGGACAGTGGGGAGAGGACTGAGCCTGTGGTGAGTGGACGTTTCACGTGACCCAAGTTTTGAATCCGTTGATGGCTTAAGACCAGGCACTTCCCCGGGCTTCCCTGGTGGTGTAGTGGTAAAGAATCCGCCTGCAGTGCAGGAGACACGGGTTCAATCCCTGGGTCAGGAAGATCCCCTGGAGCAGGAAATGGAAACCCACTCCAGTATTCTTGCCTGGAGTACCCCATGGACAGAAGAGCCTGGCAGGCTGCAGCCCACAGGGTCGCAGAGTCGGACACGACTGAGCAACTGACACTTTCAGTTTCAGGGACTTCCCTGGTGGCCCAGTGGGTAAGACTCCATGCTTCCAACGCAGGGGATGTGCCTTATTCACTGGTAAGGGAGCTAAGATCCCACATGTTGTGCAGCAAAAATAAAATAATAAAATAAAATGGGAGACTACAATAGAAAACAGAGGCAGCAAGCCATAGGGTCGCAGAGAGCTGGACATGACTGAAGCGTCTTGGCACGCACACGTCACGCTTTTTTGGCTAATTTTAACATCTGTTCATCCTAATTAGTCTTCTTTTATCAGACTGTTACTGGTTATCCGACTCCTTGCAACCCCATGAGTCGCAGCACGCCAGGCCTCCCTGTCCATCACCAACTCCCAGAGTTCACTCAGACTCACGTCCATCGAGTCAGTGATGCCATCCAGCCATCTCATCCTCTGTCGTCCCCTTCTCCTCTTGCCCCCAGTCCCTCCCAGCATCAGAGTCTTTTCCAATGAGTCAACTCTTCGCATGAGGTGGCCAAAGTACTGGAGTTTCAGCTTCAGCATCATTCCCTCCAAAGAAATCCCAGGGCTGATCTCCTTCAGAATGGACTGGTTGGATCTCCTTGCAGTCCAAGAGACTCTCAAGAGTCTTCTCCAACACCACAGTTCAAAAGCATCAATTCTTCAGTGCTCAGCTTTCTTCACAGTCCAACTCTCACATCCATACATGACCACAGGAAAAACCATAGCCTTGACTAGAATGAACCTTTGTTGGCCAAGTAATGTCTCTGCTTTTCAATATGCCATCTAGGTTGGTCATAACTTTTCTTCCAAAGAGTAAACGTCTTTTAATTTCATGGCTGCAGTCACAATCTGCAGTGATTTTGGAGCCCCAAAAAATAAAGTCTGACACTGTTTCCACTGTTTCCCCATCTATTTCCCATGAAACTACCGCACAATTACATTCATCTCACACGCTAGTAAAGTAATGCTCAAAATTCTCCAAGCCAGGCTTCAGCAATATGTGACCCGTGAACTTCCTGATGTTCAAGCTGGTTTTAGAAAAGGCAGAGGAACCAGAGATCAAATTGCCAACATCTGCTGGATCATGGAAAAAGCAAGAGAGTTCCAGAAAAACATTTGTTTCTGCTTTATTGACTATGCCAAAGCCTTTGACCGTGTGGATCACAATAAACTGTGGAAAATTCTGAAAGAGATGGGAATACCAGACCACCTGATCTGCCTTTTGAGAAATCTGTATGCAGGTGAGGAAGCAACAGTTAGAACTGGACATGGAACAACAGACTGGTTCCAAATGGGAAAATGAGTACGTCAAGGCTGTATATTGTCACCCTGCTTATTTAACTTATATGCAGAGTACATCATGAGAAACACTGGACTGTAAGAAACACAAGCTGGAATCAAGATTGCCGGGAGAAATATCAATAACCTCAGCTATGCTGATGACACCACCCTTATGGCAGAAAGTGAAGAGGAACTAAAAAGCCTCTTGATGAAAGTGAAAGTGGAGAGTGAAAAAGTTGGCTTAAAGCTCCACATTCAGAAAACGAAGATCATGGCATCCGGTCCCACCATGTCATGGGAAATAGATGGGGAAACAGTGGAAACAGTGTCAGACTTTATTTTTCGGGGCTCCAAAATCACTGCAGATGGTGACTGCAGCCATGAAATTAAAAGACGCTTACTCCTTAGAAGGAAAGTTATGACCAACCTAGATAGCATATTCAAAAGCAGAGACATTACTTGGCCAACAAAAGTTAGTTCTAGTCAAGGCTATGGTTTTTCCTGTGGTCATGTATGGATGTGAGAGTTGGACTGTGAAGAAAGCTGAGCACTGAAGAATTGATGCTTTTGAACTGTGGTGTTGGAGAAGACTCTTGAGAGTCCCTTGGACTGCAAGGAGATCCAACCAGTCCATTCTGAAGGAGATCAGCCCTGGGATTTCTTTGGAGGGAATGATGCTGAAGCTGAAACTCCAGTACTTTGGCCACCTCATGCGAAGAGTTGACTCATTGGAAAAGACTCTGATGCTGGGAGGGACTGGGGGCAAGAGGAGAAGGGGACGACAGAGGATGAGATGGCTGGATGGCATCACTGACTCGATGGACGTGAGTCTGAGTGAACTCTGGGAGTTGGTGATGAACAGGGAGGCCTGGTGTGCTGTGATTCATGGGGTCGCAAAGAGTCAGACACAACTGAGCGACTGATCTGATCTGATGTGATCTGATTTCCCATGAAGTAATGGGACCAGATGCCATGATCTTAGTTTCCTGAATGTTGAGCTTTAAGCCAACTTTTTCACTCTCCACTTTCACTTTCATCAAGAGGCTTTTGAGTTCCTCTTCACTTTCTGCCAACTGCTCCTTAAAGTTGTGCTAAATTTTGCCTGTAAAACTGTCCAGAACTGGTGTTTTTTTGGGGGAGAATAACTCTTTAATAACTTTTTTTCTAGATTTTCTTGAAAATTAGTCCATTAATGTAGTTTTTTCACTGTCAGGTTGAGTAATTTGCATTTTTCTAGAAAATTACCTGCTTGATGGACGTTTTCATCTTCCCCCATGGAGTTAAGCAAACCTTTTCTTTCTAATGGTTTTTCAGTTTCTTCTCCTTTTGTGGTCACTTTCACAATAGCATTTATTATTTTATGTGTTTTTCTCCTTTTTAAGATTGCTACCTAAAGGTACATCTATTTCATGGATAGTTCTGAAGAATTACCACTTGGTGAGGTACAGCACGCTTCTGTCCGGCTTATTGTTTATTCACGGCTGTGACGTGTCTCTGTGGCTGCACGCCGGCTCTCTCTAGTTACGGGGTGTGGGGGCTGCTCTTCTTTGCGGTGCGTGGGCTCTTGGCTCGTGGGGTTCAGCAGTTGTGGCCCCCAGGCTTAGTTACCCCTTGACCTGTGGAATCTTCCCAGACCAGGGATGGAACCTGTGTCCCCTGCACTGGCAGGCGGATTCTTAACCACTGGACCATCAGGGAAGTCCTCATCCTTCATTTTCTAATTCAGTAGCTTCTGCTTTTATATTTGCCTCTCCTTCCACTTTCATGCATTGGAGAAGGAAGTGGCAACCCACCCTGGAGAATCCCAGGGATGGGGAGCCTGGTGGGCTGCTGTCTATGGGGTCGCACAGAGTCGGACACGACTGAAGCGACTTGGCAGCAGCAGCAGCAGCTCCTTCCTTACTCTCTTGTGTCTATTTTGTGTTTACCCCCAATTTTTCAGCAGTATGGCTAATTAATTCCTTTTCATTCTTCTTGTCTATTAAGATTATTTTTAGGACAAGTTCTCCTGGAGCACTGCTTTAAAGGGGTCCCTCAGGTTCTGATGGGCTGTGCTCTCCTTTGGATTTTCTCATATTCTTCCATTTTCTCTTTAACTCAAGAGTTGCGCTGCGATCTTCACCTTCCTGTAGTAAAAGGAACAGTAGAATAGTCTGACTCGTGAAGGAGGAGGCGCCGATGTTGATCACCCTAAAACATGAGTTGCAGGGGCAGAAAGTGTCCCTTTGCCGGGCTCGTCGTGTGTATCGAGTCCATCTGGTGGGGTAGGGATGCTGGGGGACGACACGGCGCGTGTTCAGGACTCCGAGTCCCACTTTTTGAGTGTGTGTGAATATATATTGGCACCACCTCAAAGCCGTAACCACCGCCCACAGCCCGGGGAGCTGCGGCTCTTTCTTTCCTGCCTCACTCAGTTGACTAGGAGACTCAGCTACCACTCTGCCTTCACTCAGGGTTTTTGACAAATTCCAGATGGAGCCAAAAATTGAGCCAGAGAGACACAAGGACCATTGTGAGAAATGGCCTGGGGGTCTGCAGAATCTGGCAGGCCTGGGGCCCACCCTGGGCTCAGGAGGATGGCCCCGCACCAGGCCTTGGGGGTCCCTGGAAGGAGGAAGTGATGCTGCGTCCCCGAGCCAGCTTCTGGCTGACCTGGCTCAAGGCCAGCCTTGGTCACTAACAACGGTGTATCGAGGTCAGGTCCTTGGCACTGTGCGTCTCGTTCCTGCTGCCTGTGTGGGAGGCAGAAGTGACATTGGGCATGAAAGCACCTTGAAAGTCAGAGGGATCATGAGACAGAGAAGCCAAATGGCCCATCCGATATGAGTTAAGCAAGCCATCCACACACCCATGCATCTATCCATCCACCTGCCTCCCATCCAATCACCCACTCACACTGTCCCTCCCACCCTCCCTCCATCCACCCACCTACAGACTCATCCATCCACTGATCCATCCATCTATCCATCCGTCCTCACACCCATGCAACCACCCATCCTCCATTCACGCATCTCTCCATCTGTCCATCTGCCTGTCCATCCATCCTTCCGTCAGCCTCTCTATCCATCCATCCACTCACACATCCACTCATCCATTCATCCACCCACCCATCCCTCCGTCAGCCTCTCTATCCATCCATCCATCCGCCCACCCATTCTCCATTCACTCATCTCTCCATCTATCCCTGTGTCTGTCCATCGATCCTTCCGTCAGCCTCTCTATCCATCCACCCACTCATCATTCATCCATCCAGGCTGTAAGAACATGTGTGTTGTTTTAACCTACCACCAGGAAGCTCCCAGGGCTGCAGGAGCAGACTGCCTTGGACCAGTGCCTCAGACAGCACACTCTGCCAGCACACTCTGCCTCTTAGTCCGGGGGCTGGGAGTCTGACGACCACGTGTGGGACACGCAGGACCTTCGGAGGCTCTGGCGGAGAATCTGGGCCCAGCTCCTCTCGGCTCCTGGAGGCACCTGTAGGGCGGAGGCCCCTGGTCTGCTTCCACCCTCACACCCCCATCTCTTGCGTTTGGACTGTGGTCCCAAAGGCCCCTCCCCGCGTAGCTCCAGGAGCCCAGGTGTAGGGGTTCAGGGGGGCAGCTTTCAGCCTCAGCGAGCTGCTCCACCTGGGGACTTGGACTCCTGGGTCCTCAGCCCCCCCCCGCACTTCAGCAGGTCCACCCCATGCCCTGCTCTGTGCCCAGGGAGCCCAGCCTGTCTGCATCCCCTGGGGTGCCAGCCCCCTCCAGTCTCTTCTCCTGCCCCCACGCGTCCCCCATGCCTGCCTCCCTGCATAAATCTTCCGGCAGCCTTGCCTGCCTGTCTCTGCTTCTCATCTCTGGGACATGCTCTCATTTAGGGGCAGTGGGCCCCCCGCTCCAGCATTTCCTGAAGCAGGCCCTAATCAAAGAGGGGGCTCGAGACCGTGCAAGGTGCCACCATTGCAGAAGAGATGGAAGCAGGCCTAGGTCCCGGATGGGCTGGGGGTGGGGGCGAAGGAGGCGGCTGCCCACGCTGCAGTCACTTAGAGCCGGCCTGAGAGGGTGGCACTGGAAGGGGGCAAGGTTCCAGTGTGGGGGTTGGGCCAGAGCCATCTGGGCACCCTGTGTGTTCTGACCACGGGAGCTGGCACCGCCCCCTGGAATGTGCCCCTGGACCACTTGAACCTCGAACAGGATGTTGGCCTTTCCCACGGATGATGACTGGGAGCAAGATATGTGTGGGGGGGTCATGTGGGCCACCCGCTCACGGAGCACGCATGGCCAGGCCGTGCACACTCAGGCAGCTGTGTGAACCAGGCACACACCCACGGGGACAGCTCACACAGGGGACCCGTGAGGAGTGCAGTGACCCGAGCCCTTTGTGCACGCAGACGGCCACTCCCTGGCCATGTCCCTGGGTCCTGGCGGGCACGGGGCTCTCTGGTCGCTGGCTGACCCACGGATCCGCCCTCCAGGACACCCTGTCCTCGGTGCTGGCTCTCACCTGCCCATCACAGTCCAAGAACCTGACCCAGGAAGTATTTCCAATGCTGGCAGCCAGCCTGGACCCAAAGCCCAGACCCTCCCGACTAGGGCCTGTCAGGAACTGTCGGGGCCCAGGACACGGGGGGCCTACCTGCTTGGCCTCGGACGGAAGGCAATGACACGGTCCAGAGGGAGGGCCTTGTGCTGTCCTGGAAGATAGTGCCCTTGTGGCCCCAAGGATGAGTCATGGGTGATTCGGGGCACCACGAGGCGGGGGTGGGTGGCCCAGCCCGGGTTGGCCAGCCGGCCCTCCTCCTATATAAGCCCCCAAGCCCGCTGCTTCGGACTTCCCGTCTCTCCCGAGCTTAGACGTGTGACCCTGGCGGCAGCCATGAAGTGCTTCCTGCTCGCCCTGGGCCTGGCCCTGGCCTGTGGCATCCAGGCTGCCTACATCCCCCAGATGGCAGGAGACCTGGACATTAGAAAGGTGTGGGGTCTGGGGTGGAGGGTAGGCGCCAGGGGCTGGGGTCCGGGGCTGAGAGGGGACAGGAAAGCCTGGACTGCAGAAGTCTAATGCGGGACCAGAGGAGGCTGGTCCTGGGGGCGCCACCTGGTCCCACAGACTTTGGAAGGACTTGTCTCCAGCCACCTGGTCCCCAGACTCTCCCGTTTCCCCCTCCATCCCAGGATGGACTCGTCCTCAGAGGGTCCACACCCTGAATGGGGGCTGACTTAGGACAGTGAGGGGGTAGGGGGGCAGGCAAAGACAGGGGTTGTTCCAAATATTCAAGAACCTCCCCCCTCCCACCCACGTGTCCGCGCACAGCAGGTGGTCCCCAAGTGCACCCGGAACCCGCGTATATCATACTTCCTGAGAACCCTGGCCATGTAGGAGACAGCCAGGCCCGGCTGGGGTGGGACAGAGGGCCCACTGTGGGGTTGGGGCCCCCTGCCCGCCCCCGGAATGCAGCTCAAGGTCCCTCCCCAGGTGGCGGGGATGTGGCACACGGTGGCCATGGCGGCCAGCAACATGCTCCTCTTGGACGCCGAGAGCGGCCCCCTGAGAGTGTATGTGGAGGAGCTGAAGCCCACCCCGAGGGCGACCTGGAGATCCTGCTGCAGAAACGGTGGGTGTTCTCCCCCTCAACGTGGAACTCCCCATCCCCAGGGCTGTGGACTCCCCCGGCGGTGGGGTGTAGGTGGGACCAAGGCCCCAGGGACGGGGAATGGGGCTCAGAGGCCCTGTCCCCTCGGAGCCCAGCCCAGGGCCGTGGGGCAAAAAGCCCATCACACGGAGTGGCCCTGGGGTCGGTGTGGGGAGAGACCTGTGTGCAGGACGCTGGGCATCGGGCCTGGGCAGCTGCTGCCAGGAGTCCTGTCTGTCCCAGAGAAGAGGGGCGGAGACTTGAGGAATTCTGAGCCCTCAGGAGCCCAGCATCCTCGGAGGCGCTGTGTCCAAGCCCCATGCGGACGGGGTTAGTGTTGAGATGACCTGTGCCCTGGGCCTCAGGCCACTGGCCTGCTGGGTTCCGGTCAGCTCTGCCTGCCCGGCTGTCCATCTCCTGGGTCGCCTGCTGGGGTCCATGGAGGGCCAGCCCAGGTGCCCGCCTGCCCTGTGGACACTTCTCGGAGCCCAGCTCCTGTCCCTCTGCAGGGCTCATGAATAACCCCTTCCCCCGCAACCACCTGGCTTTTCAGGGAAAACCACGAGTGTGTGGAGAAGACCCTCATGGCCCAGAAGACGGAGGACCCTGCTGTCTTCACGGTCAACTGTGAGTGGCCCAGCCCGGGCCCCGCGTGCCCTCGGGGCAGCCGCGGTCCACACAGGGCCCTGCCCAACAGTCTGAGGTGCTCACCGTCCTGGCAGCAGGAGTCGGCTCGAGTCTGTGGCCTAGGGCTGCAAGCCAGGCCCTGCTTCCTGCCCCCACGGAGGTCATTCTTGGGGTGACGAGGCCTGAGGCCCCCACGCCCTCCTGCCCCGTTGGCACTGCCTGCTTGGCGAAGGTGGAGGGCAGAGGGCAGGCATCCTGTGCACCGTGGGGTGGGTTCTGTGGGCAGACACATGACCAGCTCCCTGTTCACTAACTGGCCTGCGGCTCCTTAAAAATCTCCAAAACAAAGCAGACCGGTGGGCGGGCGCACTGTGCATTTGCCTCTCCGATCTGGAACCTGCTTCTGGAACATTCCAGGCCTCACCCCTGACCCCAGCCCTGGCAGCCTCCCTGGGACACACCCTGTGCCCCCAGATCCAGCCCCCATGCCAGGGCCCAGCTGCCCTCTCTCCGATCCACAGGGCCTCTCGCCTCTGCTGCTTGTCACGGCCTCGTTTTCATATATATTTCATTTCATTTATTTATTTATTTGGGGGCACACCAGGTCTTCCTCGTGGCACGGGCTTTTCTCTAGTTGCGGTGAGCCGGGGCTACTCTCCAGTTGCGGTGCCGGACTTCTCTCATTGCAGAGCACGGGCTCTGGGCACGCGGCTGCCGTCGTCGCAGCCCGTGGGCTCGGTAGTTGCGGCTCTTGGGCTCTAGAGCGCAGCTTAGTAGTTACAGTGCCGGGCTTAGTTGCTCTGCAGCCTGTGGGATCTTCACGGACCAGGGATTGAACCCGTGTCTCCTGCATTGGCAGGTGGATTCTTTGCCACTGAGCCACCAGGGGAGGCTCCCCCATCCTCTTTCTGAAAGGCAGTGGGTGTGGTGGGGATCCCCTGCTCCTCACCTGCAGGACCTCGGGTCTGCCTGGGAAGGCGTCTGGACTTACCATCGTCCTGCTCCCAATTAAGCAGGGAATGAGGACCCCAAGGATGCAGGGTCTCCCCACGCTCCCCCAGGTCCCCCCAACCTCTGAAAGACAGAGCCATCGCCACCCTTCTTCTTGAAATACTCTCCCTTCTGTCTTCCACTCTTTGCAGTCCATGTATCACTCCGGACTCAAGTTCCATCCTGAATTATTTGTTGATTGCTCAGGGACCTGGGCACCTACCTCCAGGGAGGGGGCCCACCTGCGATTTAGTGCCTGGGGGTTTGGAGGAATAACTGACTGAATGGACGCCACGTGCAGGACACGGGAAGCAGAGTCTGCCCAAGCAGGCGGTGGGCACACAGAGCGGCTTTGCCGTAGCATCAACGTGTCAGAGCTGTCACCAGTCTCGGCCCAAGTGTGGGAGGGGGTGGTCTCAGCTGGATGATGCTGTCGAAAGTGTCCTGGCTGGGGGTCCATCAGACTAGTGCAGCCAGGGGTGGGCTTTCCACACCTGGTAGAGAGGGCATTCACTGGGTGTCTGGAGAGGACACTGCCTGCCCACTGGCTGCCGTGGGAAACAGCACTCCCAGGCGATGCTCTGGGCCCCCCGACAGTTGTGGTGGAGGGAATCAGAAGAGATTTCAGGCTCCATTCCGGCCCCTTTTCCAGATCACGGGGAAAGGAAGATTTCTGTGCCGGACACAGACTACAGCAGCTACACGATCTTCTGCATGGAGGGCCGATGCCCACCGATGAGGGCAGTGTGATGTGCCAGTGTCTGGGTACGTGGGAACCCTGCAGAGCGTGTCCAGAGGAGCTGCGCCTCACCGAGACGGCACCCTTGGTGCAACTGTTAATAAGGGGCACTCGAGATGCCCAAACTTCAGGGCCCCTGGCGGCAGGAAGGGGAGGGGTCTGCCTCACTGGCCCCCACGGGACACGCAAGCCAAGGTCCCAGCCATGGCGCCAGACACTGGTGGTCAGATGTATGTGACACGTAGGGGGCGGAGTGCTTGGGACAAGGTCTGGGACGGGCGAGTGGGCTGAGGCAGAAGGCTCAGTGGTCTCTCCCCAGGAGGGGCCTCGCTGCCCAGTGGGCAGAACTGGCTAATATTAATCCAGGAGTCTTCTAGGAGGAGATTTTTAATGACTTCAGAACACTTTCAGATATGAAAGCAACCTTAAAGGGCGACCTTCTGGCTGAAGGAAATATAGCCGTGATGCTGCCCCTGCTCCCAGGGGGGCCGTGAGCACCGGGCAGTCGCGGCTCCTGGTCCTGTCAACCCACTAGGGGTGGTGGGCGAGACCAGGCTAGTGGGGCAGGGGGAGCCTTTCCTCCCGTGACCGTGCAGACACCCCTGCACCGCCCGGGAGGAAGCGGAGAGGAACGGGGCTGAGGGGGTCGGGCAGGGGCCCGAGGCTTGCAGACCACCCTGGGAGGCGAGGCAGGACCAAGCTCCTCGAGCCCCAGCACACTGGTGCCTCCTTCCTGGGTTCGCGCCCGGGTGGAGCCCTCAGGGTCTCTGGGCTTTCGGGGCTGGGGCTGCTTCAGGGCCTGATGCCCTGCCCCACAGCCAGGACCCGAGATGGATGATGAGGCCATGGAGAAATTCGCCGGGGCCCTGGCGTCGCTGCTGGAGCATGTGCAGATGGTCCTGGGCCTGCGCCAGGGGGCGGGTGAGCTCGGCCGCCCCTCTTCCTTCCCCAGGCCTCCCAGGAGGAGGGGTTGGGGTGCAGCACCCTGTGGGGATCCCTCCCCAGCTCCCTCTGTCCTGGGGTGTCCAGTCCCATCCTGACGCCCCCCCACGGCTCTCCCTCCCCACAGAGCAGTGCCACATCTAGGTGAGCCCCTGCCGGCACCTCTGGGGTAAGCTGCCTGCCCTGCCCCACATCCTGGGCACACACATGGGGTACGGGGTCTTGGTGGGGCCCAGGACCCCCATTAGGCCCGGGATCCCACCTTGGGAATGGCTGGAAGCTGGGGTCCTTCCTGGCAACTGCAGAGCCGGCTGGCCACATGCCTGCTGTTGTGGGGTGACCTGTGTCCTGGCCTCACTTACATGCTGACCTCCTCCACCTCCTTCCTGGCAGACCTAAGGGCCAAGGTGGAGGCCCAGGAAGTGGGCACCTAATGGGGAGGCTAGGGGGGTCCTTCTCCCAAGGAGGGGCCGTCCTGAACCCCCAGCCAGGGAGAGGCTGGCAAGGGTCTGGCAGGTGCCCCAGGAATCACAGGGGAGCCCTATGTCCATTTCAGAGCCCGGGAGCCTTGGCCCTCTGGGGACAGACGACGTCACCCCTCCTGCCCCATCAGGGGACCAGGAGGGACCGGGACAGAGGTCACCCCTCCTGGGACCAAGGCCCCTCCAGGCCCCTCCTGGGGCCTCCTGCTCGGGGCCGCTCCTCCTTCAGCAATAAAGGCGTAAGCCTGTGCTCTCCCTTCTGAGTCTTTCCTGGACGACGGGCAGAGGGTGAAGGCGCGGACGGCTCAGAGGGTGACGGCAGGACTGACCGGGAAGGGTGATGTCTGCCCGCCCCTCGCCCCCGGCGCAGTCTCCTCTATTCCGGGGGCTGTCGGATGCAATTTCCCTTTATTTCACCCACCTCTACTATCACAGGGCTGCGGAAACCTTATCTGCTGATAGGGCTGTTCACCCTGGAAATCATACATTTTCGTTTATGTTTCTTAACAAAATAGATTTCTTGGCCCCTCCTGCCCTCCCCAGAGGTGGGGGTGTTGGAGCTCCAGGGCGGGGAGGAGCCGCGGCCTGCTCTGTGGGCGCATCCACAGGGACAGCATCAAAGAGGCAGGGCCGCTGTCCCCGCCCTCTTGGAGCTCAGGGCCCCCTCCCCACGGGAGGCATGGCCTGGCTGATCCACGCCCCAAGAGAGAAAGGGGAGCAAGAAACGTTCTGCTGTTTCGGCTTCCTAAGCCCCTGCACGGTACTGAGGATGCTTCTTTCTCTCTGTAAGAGGCAGGAGGACGGGGTTGGACGGACTGTCCAGCTCAGGGCTGGACCAGGCCCCAGGCCATTCGGCTCCACACCCTAGCTCTCAGCTGACACCAAACCCCTCCAGAGGGAAAGCTCCCGGGCAGGAAAAGAGGAGGAAGGCCAAGACCCAGCCCCCAAGCAGTGGGAAGGAAGGAAGCACCTTTCTGTGACCGCCCAGGGCAGCGGCCATCCCGGCCAGGTGCTGGCAGGGGCTGCAGGCCAGCCTGCTCGATGTCCCGCTGCCACTGCTCCTCATCTGTCCCCTACCTGTAAAATGGGGCACGCAGAAGGGGCGACCCGTGGGCCCCGGGTGAGGATGGAGGGAGAAATCAGCCATCCTGCTCCCGGAGCAGTGTCCGCACAGGAAGTGCTCCGTGACCACCAGCGGCCAGCATGGCTGCCCCGGCACCCCCGTTCTGTGACCCCACCTTCTCCACCATCACCACCACCCAGTGGGGCCTCCATCTCCCCAGACGTCTGGGCCAGCCCAAGATGGTGTGACAGCTCCCTAGTGGGTACCTCCTGCCAGCAACACAGTAGTCCAAGTGACCATCGACAGTCGAATGGATAAAGAAGCTGTGGTACGCACACTGCTCTATTTAAAATGGATAACCAACAAGGACCAACTGTATAGCACAGGGAACTCCGCTCGGTGTTATGTGGCAGCCCGGATGGGAGGGGAGTTTGGGGGAGAATGGATACATGTATATGTACGGCTGAGTCCCTTCGCTGTTCGCCTGAGACCATATCAGTGCTGTTAATCGGCTATCCCCAGTACAAAATAAAAGGCTTTGTTTAAAGAAGAAAATGTGGTACATACATACAGTGGGATATTATTCAGCCATAAAAAATAACGAATTAATGCCATTTACAGCAACATGGACAGAACTAGAGATGATCATACAAAGTGAAGTCAGACAGCAAAAGACAAAATCATATGATATCGCTTATTTGTGGAATCTAAAACAATATGGTGCAAATGAACTTATTTACAAGATAGAAATAGGGTCACAGATGTAAAAAAAACAAACATAGTTACCAGGGGGAGAGGGGAGGGATAAACTGGGAGGCTGGGACTGGCGCAGCCGCACTACTATATATAAAATAGATAACTAATAAGGACCTACTGTGCAGCACAGGGAGCTCTACTCAATACAGTTGCCTGTGTGGGAAAAGAATCTTAAAGAGAGTGGATATATGCACGTCTATAACTGCTTCACTTTGCTGTGCAGCAGGAACCAACACAACAGTGTAGATCAACTAAAAGTTAATTAAAAAACAAGAAAAACATAGTCAATTGAAAGCGAGCAGAGCCAACTCTGGCAGAGTTTAATAGGAAACTTTCCCAAAAGACCATGGTGGCCAGACTTTCAATCTGGACAAGATGGTGTGACCCCATCTCCCCCTGGTACTTCTCAAAATGTTAGTTGCTCAGTCGTGTCCAACTCTTTGCCACCTCTCCAGGCTCCTCTGTCCGTGGGATTCTCCAAGAACACTGGAGTGGGTGGCCATTCCCTTCTCCAGGGCATCTTCGCAGGCCAGGGATCGAACCCGGGTCTCCCACGTTGCAGGCAGAGTGTTTACTGTCTGAGCCACCGGGGAAGGCCTCATGTCTTCCTGCTTCTCCCCAGATGTGTACACACCCAATGTCAGAGCTTCCAAGCACAAGAAGCAAAGCTGATGAGCTGAGAGGAGAGAGAACAGACCTACGATTCGAGCTGGGGCTGAACACCCAGCCCCTTCGAGCAGGTGACTGAGGGGACAGAGTAAAACCAGTCAGTGATGGTCTGCACTGTGCAACCAACCGACCGGGTTTGACTGGCTCGTACACAACACTCCACTTAACGCCAGGACACACCTCTCCCCACGCCCGTGGACCAGTCAGCAAGATAGCCCACACTCCAGACCAGGCAGGTGAAGGGCCCCGTCCTACAAGACTGCCCCCAGATCCCACTGCAGATGCCAACTGGAGCTCTTACCCGCACTCTGACCACTCCCCTCTGGGCTGAAGATGAAGGTTCCAGTGACCCCCTCCTCGGGTTTGGTTAGTCTGCTAGAGCAGCCCACAGAGCTCTGAGGAACATTTTACTCACTCGATCGTGGGTGATTTATAAAGATTATACCTAAGGAAGAGCCAGGTGGGAGAGCTGTGTAGGGCAAGGAATGGGAAGGGTTGAGAAATGTCCGTGCCAGGTGTAACGCTCTCCCCAAGTCCCCACATGTTCACCAACCTTGTGAGTACAGTTCACCTTGACAACCTTGACCGCACACCCTGTCCTTTGGCTTTATTCTTTGTGTGTGCATACGTGCTCCGTTGTTTCCGACTCTTTGCACCCCCAAGGACTGCGGCCTGCCAGGCTCCTCTGTCCATGGAATTCTCCAGGCAAGAAGACTGGAGTGGGTTGCCATGCCCTTCTCCAGGGGATCTTCCCACACCAAGGATTGAACCCACATCTCTTTCATCTCCTACACTGGTAGGCAGATTCTTTAGCACTGAGCCGCCTGGGAAGCTGAAGAAAACTACACCAGGACACGAATAGCAAATTATTAAAAACCAGCAACAGAGAAAAAATTCAGGGGAAAAAAAGGAACAAAGTTAAGGATGGCAGCACTTTTAAGAATGATTTTTGCTGGAAATTGTGGTTTTATACATTCCATTAGGTTAAAGAAAGCCCTTCTGTTTCTATTTAAATAAAAGGTTTTGTTTTGGCTTGCTTTTAACCAAGAATTGCTGTTAAACTCTAACCAACATGTTTTCTGCTTTGAGATAACCAAATCGTTTCCTTTAACCTACTGAGGTTGTAAATTGCATTAATACATTTTATAACATCAGATGATCCTTGCATTGTTGGGGAAAAAACAGTCACGATGGATTGTTATCCAGTGCTGATTTGATTTTCTACTCACGCCCTGGGGTGTATTTACCGCTTACATTCTAGGTAAGCTTTCTTATACTGTTGCGTCTTTTCTTTCTAAACACCAGCTGATCAAACTCAAATGAGGTATATGTATCTTCCAAGTGACAGAGCTCGAGTCAAACATATTAGAAGTAATATCATATGGATGTCAATTTAAAGATGTGCCATATTCTTTATTACCAGCCTCTGGTTCTTTCCACAGAAGGAATTACTGCAGGAGCTATTAAACTAAAGACACCGCTACTGCTATATAAAAGTTCCGTAGTTATTAAAATAATTATACGTTTAATAGTTGCATTATTCAGTTCAGTTCAGTTCAGTCGCTCAGTCATATCCAACTCTTTGCAACCCCATGGACCGCAGCATGCCAGGCCTCCCTGTCCATCACCAACTCCTGGAGTTTATCCAAGCTCATGTCCATTGAGTCGGTGATGCCATCCAACCATCTCATCTTCTGTCATCCCCTTCTCCTCCCACCTTCAATCTTTCCCAGCATCAGGGTCTTTTCTAATGAGTCAGTTCTTTGCATCAGGTGGCCAGAGTATTGGAGTTTCAGCTTCAACATCAGTCCCTCCAATGAATATTCAGGGCTTGTTTCCTTTAGGATGGACTGGTTAGATCTCCTTGCAGTCCAAAGGACTCTCAAGAGTCTTCTCCAACACCACAGTTTCAAAAGCATCAATTCTTCAGCACTTAGCTTTCTTCACAGTCCAACTCGCACATCCATACATGACTACTGGAAAAACCATAGCCTTGACTAGATGGACCTTTGTTGACAAAGTATTGTCTCTGCGTTTTTAATATGCTGTCTAAGTTGGTCATAACTTTTCTTCCAAGGAGTAAGCGTCTTTTAATTTTATGGCTGCAGTCACCATCTGCAGTGATTTTAGAGCCCCCAAAAATAAAGTCAGCCACTGTTTCCACTGTTTCCCCAACTATTTGCCGTGAAGTGATGGGACCGGATGCCATGATCTTCGTTTCCTGAATGTTGAGCTTTAAGCCAGCTTTTTGGGTCTACTCTTTCTCTTTCATCAAGAGGCTCTTTAGTTCTTCTTCACTTTCTGCTATAAGGGTGGTGTCATCTGCATATCTGAGGTTATTGATATTTCTCCCAGCAATCTTGATTCTAGCCTGTGCTTCCTCCAGCCCAGCGTTTCTCATGATGTACTCTGCATATAAGTTAAATAAGCAGGGTGACAATATATAGCCTTGACGTACTCCTTTTCCTATTTGGAACCAGTCTGTTGTTCCATGTCCAGTTCTAACTGCTGCTTCCTGACCTGCATACAGGTTTCTCAAGAAGCAGGTCAGGTGGTCTGGTATTCCCATCTCTTTCAGAATTTTCCAGAGTTTATTGTGATCCACACAGTCAAAGGCTTTGGCATAGTCAATAAAGCAGAAATAGAGGTTTTTCTTGAACTCTCTTGCTTTTTCGATGATCCAGCAGATGTTGGCAATTTGATCTCTGGTTCCTCTGCCTTTTCTAAAACCAGGTTGAACATCTGGAAGTTCACAGTTCACGTATTGCTTTTTACTTTTAAATAATTTTGCTCTGGAGAATGGCTTAGAAAATAGCTGTTTTCCAGAATTTCACACATCGTTTAACCAGACATATTCTTAGCAGCACTCAAGACGTTCCGTGGAGTGGGTGTATTTGCAAATTCTGGTCATGCAGAGCTGATTCACAACCACATTTCTTGCTCTGTGGCACCAGTCTTTTCCCCCAGTCTCTCTTCTGAGCTTCGTGTTATCCTTTGCTGAATTTCCCAAGGAGAAGGCGGAGAATCTGGCTTCAGAATGTGTGTTTCCCTCAAAGAGACACCAAGCAGACCTTGCATGAGGACTGTCTCAGCCGAGATACCCATCCTGCCCCTGGCCGTGTTTCTGGGGTTAGGGCCATAGACCCTGCAGGGCAGACGGGGGGTCTGGCCCTGGGCTCACCTTTGTTCCCAGTACTGGTAGAAAAGTCAGAGAAACATATTTTGCAGTCTTTAAAAAAGAATCTTTATTATTAGGGTTACTAAACCAAACTTGGATGCTCTCACTCACACGCAGTAAAGCCAGTCTCCTGACGCCAGGGTCGTGGTGAAGAAAAGGGCAGTGTTTCCTGGGTTGGGAATATTCCCTGGAGAAGGAAATGGCAATCCACTCCAGCACTCTTGCCTGGAAAATCCCATGGACGGAGGAGCCTGATAGGCTGCAGTCCACGGGGTCGCAAAGAGTCGGACACGACTGAGCGACTTCAATTTCACTTTTACTTTACTGCAGGTGCCAAGCAAGGAGTCCAAGTGCTCAGAAGACCCAAACTCCCTCAAGGCTTTCAGAGAAGGATTTTTCAAAGACAGGAGTGGGCTACAGGTTATGTGGGCTACAGGGTATCTGATCAGCTTGTGGACATTCTTCTTATCGGTTAACGTTGAGGTCATCGGGGGTCACCGTGGTCAGCCTTCTAGTTCCACCTGATCTGAGGTCCACCTGGTCTGTGGGCAGCATATAGTTACCTTCTTCCACCTGGTGGGGGGGCGGTCTCAGTATCTGCAGAAAAACTCACAGGACATGGCTCAGGATATTCTCCATAGCCCTGGTTTAGTCGCTAAGTCGTGTCTCACTCTTTTGTGACCCCATGGACTGTAGCCCACCAGGCTCCTCTGTCCATGGGATTCTCCAGGCAAGAATACTGGAGTGGGTTGCCATAGCCCTTGAGGAGGAATTAAATGTCCTGGACTTTGCTTAATGGCTAAGCTATTGCTGTATTTACTTGTTTGACTGTTTCCCTTTCTTCTGTATTTTCTTACTTCTCTGATTAAATGTGCTCTTTGGAAGTGCGTGAAAGCTTAGGAGGCTAAAGCTTTTTTACAGACAAGAGGCAGGCGGAGGACATGGGGTGGGGGAAAAGCCTGTTTTGGGGAGACCCCATGGGGTCCTGCTCAGTTTCACTAGGACATTGGCGAGGGCAGTGACTCCTCCCTGCCCCAGGACATCGCTGACCATATTTTTCCTGATTTATTTGAACTATAGTCCTGTAAACAAACCTTCATCAAAACTCAATCATGCATCCTCCTAACTCACGCACTCCTGCATCTATTCTGTCCACAAACACGGACCCTGCTGGGAGATGAATGAGCTCATAGCCCTGACCTGGAGCAACTCTATCTCATCTCCCTTTTTTTATGTGTTTTCTCTCAGCAGCCCTACCGTGCTTTTAAGAAATTAGGAGACAAAGAAGGAGTGATGACTCTCTAAGCCGCTCAGTCTAGTCCCTACTAGTTAGATCCAGTCCAAACCAAGTGTGTTGAGGCACGTGTGTTGCGGTGAACTTCAGGAGGCCATTCTGACAATTAGCACAGTTGCCCAGGAAACAGCAGTGTTTTGGACGCTTCCATTAAGCGAGGCTCAGAACCGAGTCATCCGCACTCACGTATTGCAGTCCAGGTAACACGCCTGTCTCATCTGTGCCCTCTTAGCCACTTCTTCCGCCACACTCAGGACCAGGATCTCACCTGCTGCTTAGCTGCTCAGGCTTCAGCATGTGCAGCACCACCCGGGGCTTTGTCATCAACAAGGATCCCGAGCCCCGACGCTTGTGAACGGAATCTCAGTCTTGGTATGGGCCTGGTCATGGCTCGTTAGCTCCAAACTCCTCTCATGCACATTGCTGCTGGAAGTCAGACCCAGAGAGACAAGGGCAATGGCCTCTTAATTCCTGTTTGTGTTCTTAATATTTCATCTAATGTATCTTAAATGTCTTTACTAAGATAATCTCAAAAATCTCCAAAGGCTCCTTATTGTCTAGTGAATTAAGTAAAATGTTTCTCTGACTTTTTGAGATTTCCAAATACGTAAACCTAGTTAAAATTTTAATTTGTTCACTCCTAATCTACACAAAATGTACACAGGGTTATTTCATGTTTCATAAATACACATTATCCTTCTTGCCTCTAGCTTCGCTCGTTCTAGTACCTCTTGTTAAATTCTTGTCGGTGCTGCAGGTCCATCTCAAATGTTTCCTCTTCCTTAAAAGGAACGCACTGCCTACATTTTCTTCTAGGACTTTTAGTTTCAAGTTTACATGTAAGTCTTTAATCCATTTTATTTTTGTATGCAGTGTTAGAAAGTAGTCTGGTTGGATTCTTTTGCATGCAGCTGAAGAGTTTTCCTTACGAACAAAGCGAGTGGAGGTGATGGAACCCCACTTGAGCTTTTCAAATCCTGAAAGATGATGCTGTGAAAGTGCTGCACTCAATACGTCAGCAAATCTGGAAAAATCAGCAGTGGCCACAGGACTGGAAAAGGTCAGTTTTCATTCCAATCCCAAAGAAAGAGAATGCCAAAGAATGCTCAAACTACCGCACAATTGCATTCATCTCACACGCTAGTAAAGTAATGCTCAAAATTCTCCAAGCCAGGCTTCAGCAATATGTGATCCGTGAACTTCCAGATGTTCAAGCTGGTTTTAGAAAAGGCAGAGGAACCAGAGATCAAATTGCCAACATCTGCTGGATCATCGAAAAAGCAAGAGAGTTCCAGAAAAACATCTATTTCTGCTTTATTAACTATGCCAAAGCCTTTGACTGTGTGGATCACAATAAACTCTGGAAAATTCTGAAAGAGATGGGAATACCAAACCACCTGACCTGTCTCTTAAGAAACCTATATGCAAGTCAGGAAGCAACAGTTAGAACTGGACATGGAACAACAGACTGGTTCCAAATAGGAAAAGGAGTGCGTCAGGGCTATATATTGTCACCCTGCTAATTTAACTTATATGTAGAGTACATCATGAGAAACACTGGGCTGGAAGAAGCACAAGCTGGAATTAAGATTGCCGGGAGAAATATCAATAACCTCAGATATGCAGATGACACCACCCTTATGGCAGAAAGTGAAGAAGAATTAAAGAGCCCCTTGATGAAAGTGAAAGAGGAGAGTGAAAAAGTTGGCTTAAAGCTCAACATTCAGGAAACTAAGATCATGGTATCCAGCCCCATCACTTCGTGGCAAATAGATGTGGAAACAGTGTCAGATTTTATTTTGGGGGGCTCCAAAATCACTGCAGATGGTGTTTGCAGACATGAAATTAAAAGACGCTTACTCCTTGGAAGGAAAGTTATGACCAGACTAGATAGCATATTGAAAAGCAGAGACATTAATTTGTCAACAAAGGTCCGTCTAGTCAAGGCTATGGTTTTTCCTGTGGTCATGTACGGATGTGAGAGTTGGACTATAAAGAAAGCTGAGCACCGAAGAATTGATTATTTTGAACTGTAGTGGAGAAGACTCTCGAGAGTCCCTTGGACTGCTAGCAGATCCAACCAGTCCATTCTAAAGGAGATCAGTCCTGACTGTTCATTGGAAGGACTGATGTTGAAGCTGAAACTCCAATACTTTGGCCACCTGATGTGAAGAGCTGACTCATTTGAAAAGACCCTGGTGCTGGGAAAGATTGAGGGCAGGAGGAGAAGGGGATAACAGAGGATGAGATGGTTGGATGGCATCACCAACTCAATGGACATGAGCTTGGGTAAACTCTGGGAGTTGGTGATAGACAGGGAGGCCTGGCATGCTGCAGTTCATGGGGTCACAAAGAATCGGACATGACTGAATGACTGAACTGAAGAGTTTTCCCAGCACCATTTATTGAAGAGACTGTCTTCCTCATTGTGTATTTTTGCCTCCTTTGTTGTCGATTAATCAACCATTATAGTTGAGTTCATTTTTTGACTCTATTCTGTTCCATTGATCTCTGTGTCTGTTTTCATGTCAGGACCATACTGCTTTGGTGACTGTAGCTTTGAGCTATAGTCTGAAGTCATAGAGCCTGATACCTCCAGCTCTGTTTTTCTTTCTCAAGATTATGTTCTGCTGTTTGGTCTTTAGTGTCTCCACACAATTTTTAGAATTATTTGTTCTAGTTCTGTGAAAAATGATGCTGGTATTTTGATAAGGATTGCATTGAATCTGTAAAGCTACAGATATAGTCATTGGTATATCAGTATAGTCAGTATAGATCAGTATAGATCAGTGTCAGTATAGTCACTTTAACAATATTAACTCTTCCAATCTGTGAGCATGATATATTTTCCCCTCTATATCATCTTCAATTTCTTCTATCAGTTTCTTTCATTGCAGTTTTCTGAGTACAGGTCTTATACCTCCTTGGTTAGAGTCATTCCTCAGTATTTTATTCCTTCTGGTACAATTGTGAATGAGATAATTTTCTTAGTTTCTCTTTCTGATAGCTCATTGTTAGTGTATAGAGAAGCAACAGATTTCTATGTATTAATTTTGTATCCTGCTATTTTACTGAATTCACTTATTAGCTTTTTGGTGACATCTAAAGATTTTCTTAAGAAAATGGCATGGTATGGTATGACAAGCTGTCAAGTCACCTGCAAACAGTGGTGGTTTTACTTCTTCCTTTCCAGTCCGGATTTCTTTTTGTCTGAGTACTGTGACTAGGATTCCCAATACTGTATTGAATAAAAGTGGCAAGAGTGCACTTCCTTGTCTTATTTTTCTGGTCTTAGAGGAAATGCTCTCAGTTTTTCACCATCAATTATGATGTTTGCTATGGGCTTGTCATATGTGGCCTTTATTATATGGAGGTTTATTCCCTCTATACCCACTTTGTTGAGAGTTTGTATCATAAAAGTATGTTGAATTTTGTCAAAAGGTTTTCCTGCATCTATTGAGATGATTTTTATTTTTCAATTCATTAATGATTTTTATTCTTCAATTTGTTAATGTGGTATATCCCATTGATTGATTTGCAGATATCTTTGTATCCCTGGGATAAATCTCACTTGCTCGTGAGCTTTCAATGTATTTTTGAATTCACTTTGCTAATATTTTGGTGGGTATTTTTGCATCTATATTCATCAATGATATTGACCTAAGATTTTTTTTTTTTTTGTAAAGTTTTTGTCTGGTTTTAGAATCAGGGTGATGCTGGCCTCATAGAGAGAGTTTAGAAGCATTTCCTTCTCTTTGATTTTTTGGAATAGTTTGAGTAGGATAGGTATTAACTCTTCTTTAAAGGTCTGGGGACTTCCCTGGTGAGCCCGTGGTTGAGAATCCGCCTTCCAGTGCAGGGGATGTGGGTTTGCTCCCTGGTTGGGGAACCTTTAATAAGATCCCACATGCTGCAGGGCGACAAGCCCCCACGCTGCAACCACTGAGCTGCACCCACTGTGTGCCCACGGGCCACAGCCAGAGAAAACCCACAGACAGCAACGAAGTCCCAGCACAACCGGAAAAAGAAGTTCGGTAGATACAGCTGTGAAGCCCTCTGGTCCTGGACTGCTTTTGAGGGAATTGTTAAAAATTATTGATTCAATTTCATTACTGGTAACTGGTCTGTCCATATTTTCTATTTCTTCCTGGCTCAGTCTTGGGTTTGTACATGTCTAGGAATGTATCCGTTTCTTCTGGGTTGTCCCTTTTATTAGACATGTGTGGGGGCACACAGCACCGACCAGTGAGACTCATACCGGCTTCCTGGGGCCAGGGTGGGGGCCCCAAGCAGCACGGCATCCTAGACTGTGTGAATGCCCACTGACCCTGCCCAGCCCCACAGTTTCATTCTGAGAGAAGTGATTTCTTGCTTCTGCACTTACAGGCCCAGGACCTGACCTGCTTCTGAAGATCAGGGGTTTTGGCAGGAGGGGGAGATGCTGAGAGCCGATGGGGGTCCAGGTCTCCTCCCAGGTCCCACTCTCTGGGGCAGCGCTTGGAAAAGATTGTCCAGCCTCCCTCCCATAGTGGTCAGTGCCAGCTGCCCCAGGCCAGAGGTGCTTTATTTCCGTCTCTCTCTCTGGATGGTATTCTCTGGAAGCTGAAGGTTCCTGGAAGTTATGAATAGCTTTGCCATGAAGGGCATGGTTTGTGGTCACGGTTCACAGGAACTTGGGAGACCCTGCAGCTTGGACGTCCCGAGGTTGGTGGCACCCTGATTTCCTAAGCTCGCTGGGGAGCGGGGTGCTATTTCTCCCTGGCTGACCTCCCTCTGCTCTGCATCACCCAGTTCTGAGAGCAGAGTGGTGCTGGGGGGCACAGCCTCTCGCATCTGACACTTGTGTTCAAACCACCCGTGCTGGTGTTCGGGGGGCCACCTATGGGGAAGGCTCCTCACTGCAGGGGTGCCCCTGTCCCCTCAGAGATCAGAAGTCCCAGTCTGGATGTCGAATGGCCGAGCTCCCTCCAGAGGCTCCAGGGAGGGATCCTTGCCCCCTCCGCCGCCGCCTCCAGCTCCTGGTGCTGCACCCTTGGGCCCGATCTCGTAGACGCCTCAGTCCAGTCTCTGCCTCCGTGTTCACTGGCATTCTCCCCATGTCCCCTCTGTGTCCCCGTTTTCTCTCACAAGGACACCGGACATAAGATTAGCCCCCGTTCCAGCATCACCTGAACAGCTCACATCTGTAAAGACCTAGATTCCAAACAAGATTCCATCCTGAAGTTCCTGGTGGACGTGAGTTCTGGAGCAACGCCCTTCAACCCCATCACAGCTTGCGGTTCATCGCAAAACACGGAACCTGGGATTTATCGTAAAACCCAGGTTCTTCATGAAACACTGAGCTTCGAGGCTTGTTGCAAGAATTAAAGGTGCTAATACAGATCAGGGCAAGGACCGAAGCTGGCCAAGCCTCCTCTTTCCATCACAGGAAAGGAAGGTCTGGGGGTGGCCGGGGGTCTGCTCCCGTGGGTGGGCTCTTTCTGGTACAGTCACCAACAGTCTCTCCGGGAAGGAAACCAGAGGCCAGAGAGCAAGCCAGAGCTAGTCTAGGAGGTCCCTGAGCCTCCACCCAAGATGCCGACCAGGCCAGCGGGCCCCCTGGAAAGACCCTACAGTCTAGGGGGGGAACAGGAGCCGACCCGCCAGGCCCCCGCTATCAGGAGACACCCCAACCTTGGTCCTGTTCCCCTACCCCAGTACGCCCACCCGACCCCTGAGATGAGCGGTTTAGTTGCTTAGAATGTCAATTGAAGGCTTTTGTACCCCCTTTGCCAGTGGCACAGGGCACCCACAGCCCGCTGGGTACTGATGCCCATGTGGACTCAGCCAGGAGGACTGTCCTGCGCCCTCCCTGCTCGGGCCGCCTCCATACTCAGCGACACACCCAGCACCAGCATTCCCACCGCTCCTGAGGTCTGAAGGCAGCTCGCTGTGGTCTGAGCGGTGCGGAGGGAAGTGCCCTGGGAGATTTAAAATGCGAGAGGTGGGAGGTGGGAGGTTGGGTCCTGTAGGCCTTCCCATCCCACGTGCCTGCACGGAGCCCTAGTGCTACTCAGTCATGCCCCCGCCGCAGGGGTCAGGTCACTTTCCCATCCTGGGGGTTATTATGACTGTTGTCATTGTTGTTGCCATTTTTGCTACCCTAACTGGGCAGCGGGTGCTTGCAGAGCCCTCGATACTGACCAGGTTCCCTCCTTGGAGCTCAACCTGAACCCCCATGTCACCCTCGCCCCAGGCTGCAGAGGGTGGGGTGACTGCAGAGATCCCTTTACCCAAGGCCACAGTCACATGGTTTGGAGGAGACGGTGCCCAAGGCAGAAGCCACCCTCCAGGACACACCTGCCCCCAGTGCTGGCTCTGACCTGTCCTTGTCTAAGAGGCTGACCCCAGAAGTGTTCCTGTCGCTGGCAGCCAGCCTGGACCCAGAGCCCGGACACCCCCTGCGCCCCCACTTCTGGGGCCTACCAGGAACCGTCCAGGCCCAGAGGGGGCCTTCCTGCTTGGCCTCGGATGGAAGAAGGCCTCCTATTGTCCTCGTAGAGGAAGCAACCCCAGGGCCCAAGGATGGGCCAGGAGGGATTCGGGGAACCGCGTGGCTGGGGGCCCGGCCCGGGCTGGCTGGCTGGCCCTCCTCCTGTATAAGGCCCCGAGCCCGCTGTCTCAGCCCTCCACTCCCTGCAGAGCTCAGAAGCGTGACCCCGGCTGCAGCCATGAAGTGCCTCCTGCTTGCCCTGGCCCTCACCTGTGGCGCCCAGGCCCTCATCGTCACCCAGACCATGAAGGGCCTGGATATCCAGAAGGTTCAAGGGTGGCTGGGTGGGTGGTGATTTGCAGGGCGGGCAGGGGAGCTGGGCCTCAGAGACCAAGGGAGGCTGTGACGTCTGGGGTTCCCATCAGTTAGCTAGAGCCGCCTGACAAATCGCCTGCCAGGGCAGCTTCAACCAGGTGTTTAGTGTCTTGCATTCTGGAGGCTGGAAGCCTGCAATCCGGGCGTCGGCCCGGCTGGCTTCTCCTGCGGCCACTCTCCGGGGAGCAGACGGCCGTCTTCTCCCTGTGTCTTCTGCGTGCCCTGGTTTCCTCTTCCTGTGAGGTCACCAGGCCTGCTGGATCCACGCCGGCCCACACAGGCTCACGTGACCTTTGTCATCTCTTTAAAGGCCGTGTCTCCAGTCCTGTGTTGAGGTTCTGGGGGTTAATGGGACACAGTTCAACCCCTAAAAGAGTCGCTCTGCCCCTCAAATTTTCCCCACCTCCAGCTATGTCTCCCCAAGATCCAAACGTTGCCACGTGTGCGGGGGCTCATCTGGGTCCCTCTTTGGGCTCAGAGTGAGTCTGGGGAGAGCATTCCTCAGGGTGCCGAGTTGGGGGGAGCATCTCAGGGCTGCCCAGGCCAGGGTGGGACAGAGAGCCCACTGTGGGGCTCGGGGCCCCTTCCCGCCCCTGGAATGCAGCTCAAGGTCCCTCCCCAGGTGGCGGGGACTTGGTACTCCTTGGCCATGGCGGCCAGCGACATCTCCCTGCTGGACGCCCAGAGTGCCCCCCTGAGAGTGTATGTGGAGGAGCTGAAGCCCACCCCTGAGGGCGACCTGGAGATCCTGCTGCAGAAATGGTGGGCGTCCCCCCAAAAAAAAGCATGGAACCCCCACTCCCCAGGGCTATGGACCCCCCCGGGGTGGGGTGCAGGAGGGACCAGGGACCCAGGGCTGGGGAACGGGGCTTGGAGTTTCCTGGTACCCCTGGAGGTCCACCCAAGGCTGCTTATCCAGGGCTTTTTCTTTCTTTTTTTTCCCCAACTTTTATTAATTTGATGCTTCAGAACATCATCAAACAAATGAACACAAAACATCATTTTCGTTAACTTGGAAGGGGAGATAAAATCCACTGAAGTGGAAATGCATAGGAAAGATACATACAATAAGGCAGGTATTCTGAATTCGCTGTTAGTTTGAGGATTACAAATGCACTTGAGCAACAGAGAGATGTTTTCATCATTTCTGGTCTGAACAGCTCAGTATCTAAAATGAACAAGATGTCATGGAGACAAAGCCGGCGGGGGAGAGGCCCGTGTGAAGGCCGCTGGGCGGCTGCAGACCTGGGTCCTCGGGGCCCAGGCAGTTCCCACTACCAGCCCTGTCCACCCTCAGACGGGGGGGGGTCAGAGTGCAGGAGAGAGCTGGGTGGGTGTGGGGGCAGAGATGGGGACCTGAACCCCAGGACTGCCTTTTGGGGTGCCTGTGGTCAAGGCTCTCCCCGACCTTTTCTCCCTGGCTCCATCTGACTTCTCCTGGCCCATCCACCCGGTCACCTGTGGCCCCAGAGGTGACAGTGAGTGCAGCCGAGGCCGGTTGGCCAGCCGGCCCCCTATGCCCACGCCACCCGCCTCCAGCCCCTCCTGGGGCCGCCTTCTGCCCCTGGCCCTCAGTTCATCCTGATGAAAATGGTCCATGCCCGTGGCTCAGAAAGCAGCTGTCTTTCAGGGAGAACGGTGAGTGTGCTCAGAAGAAGATCATTGCAGAAAAAACCAAGATCCCTGCGGTGTTCAAGATCGATGGTGAGTGCTGGGTCCCCAGGGGACGCCCACCACCCCCCAGGGACTGTGGGCAGGTGCAGGGGGCTGGCATCAGGCCCCGGGATGCTAAGGGGCTGGTGGTGATGAAGACACTGCCGTGCCACCTGCTTCCCTGGCCTCCCTGCCACCTGCCCGGGGCCTTGGGGCCGGTGGCCGTGGGCAGGTCCCGGTTGGGCAGGTCTGACACCCCAGGGTGATACCCGAGCTCTCTTTGCTGAGGGTGGGGTGGTGCTCGGGACCCTCAGGCTGAGCTCAGGAGGTCCCTGTGCCCACCCAGGGGTAACCGAGAGCCGCTGCCCGCTCCAGGGGTCCAGGTGCCCCACGATCCCAGCCCACCCCACGGCTCCTTCATCTCCTGAAGACGAACTCTGTCCGCCCTCGCTCATTCACTTGTTTGTCCTAAATCCGAGATGAGAAAGCTTCGAGGTGGGGTTGGGGTTCCATCAGGGCCTGCCCTTCCACCGGGCAGCCTGGGCCACATCTGCCCTTGGCCCCTTCAGGACTCACTCTGACTGGAGGCCCTGCACTGACTGATGCCAGGGTGCCCAGCCCAGGGTCTCCTGTGCCATCCGGCTGCACGGGGTTTGGATGCTGGTCCTGCCCCCAAGCTGCCCAGACACTGCAGGGCAGCTGGGGCCGCCCGCAGGCCTCGGTCAGGGAGAGCCCCAGCTGCCCCCGCTCAGCGCTGCCCCCCAACAATTCCCCAGTCCTCAGGAAGCATCCCTCTTCCCTTGCTGGGCAGTGTTCAGCCCCACCCGAGATCGGGGGAAGCCCTATTTCTTGACCACTCCGGTCCCTGGGGGAGGGCGGCCTCAGACTGAGTGGTGAGTGTTCCCAAGTCCAGGAGGTGGTGGAGGGTCCCTGGCGGATCCAGAGTTGGGCTTCCAGAGTGAGGGCTTCCTGGGCCCCGTGTGCCTGGCAGTGGCAGCAGGGAAGGGGCCACACCATTTCGGGGCTGGGGGATGCCAGAGGCGCTCCCCACCCCGTCCTGGCCAAGTGGTGACCCCGGGGGAGCCCCGCTGGTTGTGGGGGGCGCTGGGGGCTGACCAGAAACCCCCCTCCTGCTGGAACTCACTTTCCTCCCGTCTTGATCTCTTCCAGCCTTGAACGAGAACAAAGTCCTTGTGCTGGACACCGACTACAAAAAGTACCTGCTCTTCTGCATGGAGAACAGTGCTGAGCCCGAGCAAAGCCTGGCCTGCCAGTGCCTGGGTGGGTGCCAACCCTGGCTGCCCAGGGAGACCAGCTGTGTGGTCCTCGCTGCAACGGGGCCGGGGGGGACGGTGGGAGCAGGGAGCTTGATTCCCAGGAGGAGGAGGGATGGGGGGTCCCCGAGTCCCGCCAGGAGAGGGTGGTCATATACCGGGAGCCGGTGTCCTGGGGGCCTGTGGGTGACTGGGGACGGGGGCCAGACACACAGGCTGGGAGACGGGGGGCTGCAGCGCTCTGGTGTGACCATCACGATGGAGCCGGCGGTCACTATGAATCTAACAGCCTTTGTTACCGGGGAGTTTCAATTATTTCATCAAATAAGAACTCAGGCACAAAGCTGTCTTTCAACTGTCACGTCCTGAAAACAAATGGCAGGTGACATTTTCCATGCCATAGCAGTGCCACTGGGCATTTTCAGGGCCCATGTGCCAGGAGGGCGTGGGCATCGGCGAGTGAAGGCTCCTGGCCGTGTCAGCTGGCCCAGGGGGAGGAGGGGACCCAGACAGCCAGAGGTGGGGAGCAGGCTTTCCCCCTGTGACGCTGCAGACCCACCGCACTGCCCTGGGAGGAAGGGGAGGGAACTGGGCCAAGGGGGAAGGGCAGGTGTGCTGGAGGCCAAGGCAGACCTGCACACCACCCTGGGGAGCAGGGGTTGACCCCGTCCCGGCCCCACAGTCAGGACCCCGGAGGTGGACGACGAGGCCCTGGAGAAATTCGACAAAGCCCTCAAGGCCCTGCCCATGCACATCCGGCTGTCCTTCAACCCGACCCAGCTGGAGGGTGAGCACCCAGGCCCCACCCTGCTCCTGGGGCAGGAAGCCACCCGGCCCAGGACCACCTCCTCCCATGGTGACCCCCAGCTCCCCAGGCCTCCCGGGAGGATGGAGACGGGGTGCAGGGCCCCGAGGTGGCCCCCTCCCCACCCCCTCCCCAGCTCCCTCTGTTCTGGGGTGTCCAGTCCCATCCTGACGCCCCCCCCCCACGACTCTCCCTCCCCCACAGGGCAGTGCCACATCTAGGTGAGCCCCTGCCGGCGCCTCTGGGGTAAGCTGCCTGCCCTGCCCCACGTCCTGGGCACACACATGGGGTAGGGGGTCTTGGTTGGGCCCGGGACCCCCCATTAGGCCCTGGGGTCCCCCCGTAGGAATGGCTGGAAGCTGGGGTCCTTCCTGGAGACTACAGAGCCGGCTGGCCACATGCTCGCTCTTGTGGGGTGACCTGTGTCCTGGCCTCACTCACACGCTGATCTCCTCCACCTCCTTCCTGGCAGACCTAAGGGCCAAGGTGGAGGCTCAGGAAGTGGACACCTAAGGGGGAGGCTAGGGGGGTCCTTCTCCCAAGGAGGGGCCGTCCTGAATCCCCAGCCACGGAGAGGCTGGCAAGGGTCTGGCAGGTGCCCCAGGAATCACAGGGGAGCCCCATGTCCATTTCAGAGCCCGGGAGCCTTGGCCCCTCTGGGGACAGACGATGTCACCCCCGCCTGTCCCATCAGGGGACCAGGAGGAACCGGGACCACAGTCACCCCTCCTGGGACCCAGGCCCCTCCAGGCCCCTCTTGGGGCCTCCTGCTTGGGGCCACTCCTCCTTCAGCAATAAAGGTGTAAACCTGTGCTCTCCCTTCTGAGTCTTTCCTGGACGATGGGCCGGGGGTGGAGAAGGCCCGGGACAGGGTGGGGAGTGGTCTGGCTCAGAGGATGATGGTAGGGCTGGGATCCAGGGCGTCTGCATTACAGTCTTGTGACATCTGGGGGTCCACACACATCACTACGGCTCTTTGAAACTTTCAGGAACCAGGTAGGGAGTCGGCAGAGACATCTGCCAGTTAACTTGGAGTGTTCAGTCAACACCCAAACTCGACAAAGGACAGGAAGTGGAAAACGGCTGTCTCTTAGTCTAATAAATATTGATATGAAAACTCAAGTTGCTCATGGATCAAATTATGCCCTTTTATGAATCCAACCACTACGGTCGGTATCAAACTTCATGTACTCAAAACGCACTGATCTTTTCTGTGCTAAAATGAAATAAAGAGATTTCCCCAAGATACAGGAGCTGGGCAAAAGAGGTCATGGTTGGAAGGGGACTTGTTCTGCACACACAGCAAGGAGATCCAGCCAGTCCATCCTAAAGGAGATCAGTCCTGGGTGTTCATTGGAGGGACTGATGGTGAAGCTGAAACTCCAATACTTTGGCCACATGATGCGGAGAGCTGACTCATTTGAAAAGACCCTGATACTGGGAAACATTGAGGGCAGGAGGAGAAGGGGATGACAGAGGATGAGATGGTTGGATGGCATCACCGACAAAATGGACATGGGTTTGGGTGAACTCCAGGAGTTGGTGATGGACAGAGAGGCCTGGCATGCTGCGGTCCATTGGGTCACAAAGAGTCGGACACGACTGAGCGACTGAACTGAACTGAATGGAAAAGAGGTATACAGCAACGTGGGGATTTTTTAGATAATAAGAATAATTTACACATAACATAGTGTATACTCATATTTATATATATACGTGAATGCTCAGTCACACTCAGTCGTATCTGACTCTGTGACCCATGGACTGTAGCCCTCCAGGCTCCTTCTGTCCACAGAATTCTCCAGGCAAGAATACTGGAGTGGGTAGCCATTTCCTCCTCCAGGGGATCCTCCCGACCCAGGGATCAAACCCATGTCTCCTGCATTGGCAGGCGGGTTCTTTACCACTGCACCACCAGGGAAGCCTGTGTTACTGTCTGTGTCCCACTTAATTACCAAAGCTGCTCCAAGAAAAAGCCCCTATGCCTCTGAGCTTCCTGGCCTGCAGGAGGTGGTGGGGGGACAGTGACCTGGGAACACCCTCCCGCTTCAGAACTCCCCGGTGACCCACACTCCTGCAGACAGCCACGTAGTGCTGCTTTTCACGGCTCATTATCTTAAAAAAAAACTGAGGTCTATTTTATGACTTCACTGCTGTAATTTCCGAACCTCCAGAGCGACGGACAGCCTCCTCCCCAGGCCTCAGGGGCTTCAGGACGCCGGCCTTCACCCACGAGTCACCAGACACACGGGGGCGGCCCTGCCTCCAGGGTGCTCACAGTCTTCCCATCGTCCTGATCAAAGAGAGAGATCAATGACTTCTCAGGAGCAAGCGGACACCCACAGGACACTGAGGTTCACCAGACTGAGCCGGTCCTTTTGAACCTAAAGACACACAGCTCTCGAAGGTTTTCTTGCTTTGAATCTGGATTTAATGCCTATTTGCCCCTCAAGAGGGAAGACACTCCTACATGTCCCCAGGACAGCCGCTCGGTGGCATCCGAGAGCACTTAGTATTATCTGACCGCAGCCTGGAATTAATTGGTCCAAACTGGACATAAACCTTGGTGGGAAGTTTCATCCCAGAGGCTCAGCCATCCTGCTTCTACCACCTGCGTCTTTCTTTCACGTGTATATATGTATTTTGTTCTCATTTTTTGGCTGTGCTGGCTCTTTGTTGCAGTTCAGCACGCAGGCTTTCTCTCTAGTTGCAGTATGAGAACTTCTCTCATTGCGGAGTGCAGTCTCTAGAATGCATGAGCTCAGTAGCTGCGTCGTGCAGGCTTAGATGTGGGATCTTTGTTCCCTGACCAGGGATCAAACCCCATCCCCCAGCCTGGAAGGCAGATTCTTAACCACCGGACCACCAGGGAAGCCCCCTGCCTGCCTGCATCTTAACCTCAGTTCAGTCTCTCAGTCGTGTCTGACTCTTTGCGACCCGATGAATTGCAGCACACCAGGCCTCCCTGTCCATCACCAACTCCCAGAGTTCACTCAGACTCACGTCCGTTGAGTCGGTGATGCCATCCAGCCATCTCATCCTCTGTCGTCCCCTTCTCCTGCCCCCAATTCCTCCCAGCATCAGAGTCTTTTCCAATGAGTCAGCTCTTCGCATGAGGTGGTCAAAGTACTGGAGTTTCAGCTTCAGCATCACTCCTTCCAAAGAACACCCAGGGCTGATCTCCTTCAGAATGGACTGGTTGGATCTCCTTGCAGTCCAAGGGACTCTCAGGAGTCTTCTCCAACACCACAGTAAACCTAGCAAACTGCAAATGTAGGAGGACTCAGAGCCTCTTAACCGTTACAGGTGAATAGGGTTAGCATCCTGTCAGTCACCTGCGGTGGGGCAAGGCCGCTCTCCAGGACGTGCCAGCCCCGCGTTAACTGGACACGTCAGCTATAGCCCTTTCTCACTTAGCCTCTGATGCCTTAGCCTCGTGACTGTCCTGGGTCTGCTAAGGCTGGCCAAACACGGTGACCGCCACCTGTGAGCCATGTGGGTGGGGTGCCCAGCTCAGAATCTCATGGGTGTCTCTGACTTGCATGAGCAGGGACAGATTGAGGAGGGAGGAGGGGGAGGGAGGAAGGAAGGGAGGGGGTCTGGAGAGCACCCCTGCCCACCCACGCCTGGATGAAAGCCCCTATTCCCCCTACTTTCCAGATCTAGCTGTTTCCGGCCTGGGGCCCCTCCCTTTGGCCTTCAGAGAGGCCATTCTTAAGCGATGTATTCGCTCTTTCATCAGAGTTCTTTAAATTTTCAGCTTGCGCATCTTTTTCAGAAAGGATTTAAGTCTTGGGTGTTGCTTCCTATTAAAGAGCCCAGCAGATCCACTGGCTGAGCTCGATCCACGGCCGCGCTCACAGGGGAAAGTCTGAGCACTTGGCCCCTGAGACTGGACTCCAAGAGCCAAGACTGGGGGCGCCACGTGGCCGAGGAGCCTCACCCGCCCTGTGCCCACACCGCTGCAGGCGGGAGGTCGCTGTCTGACCAACCAGCTGGCCGCCAGCCACGCACACCTGGTCTCCCCAGCTGACCCCCAAGACTCGCTCTCGCTCTCCATGCCATCTGGACCCGAGACGAGGACACGGAGCTCATCTTGCTCTGGACATGAGCGTGTTCCCTGTAGCTCTCGGGGCCTCCCAAGGGACAGGCCAGAGATCAGAACCAGAGGGACACGTGGTTCAAAGTCGAAGGCCGAACTTCAGAACCTCCAAAGCTTTATGAGGAGGGGCCGGTGGGAAACGCACACACAGCCCCCTCCTGCGGGGCGGCCCACAACCCCCACCCCCGCCCCATGCCCCTGTGGCCGGGGAGCCCTGGGTGGGCTGTGTTTCCAGCCCTGGCAGGTCAACTGGGGAGACCGATCTCAGGGGCCAGGATCTGTGCTGACCGCAAGGATGTACCGCGGCCTGGATGACAGTCACACCATAGACACCACGCGGCCCCCCTGCAGTCCCCGAGTCTGTCGGCACACGGCCCCGCCCCCCACAAGAAACTGAAGGCCCCTGGGTAGGGGGGCACAGAGCGGGCAGCCTAAGGTCAGCTCAAAGCCCAGGTGACCGGGCACAGCCAGGCCCCAGCCCCCACCCCAAGACCTGGAACTGCCAGCCAAGGAAGGAGTGGGGGCCAAAGCCCCTCACGCCCCGTGCCGGCAGCCGTGGGCCAGCCCCCTTCTCTGGCTGGGAGACCTCCAAAGCCCGGGGGTCCGAGAACCTGGGGGATGCAGGAACCCCAGAACTTAGGCCGGCACCAGGCCGGGAGGGTGACTCCAGGTAAGGTCTCTTGTCTTTCCCAGAGAGGGGGTGAGCAAAGGACTGAAGGTCACTGTCCATCCCACGGGGCCCCGAGGCCAGTCCCAAGGCCTGGGTGAGTAGCCCACCACTCCGGCCTGGATCCTGCAGGGGGGTGGGGTGGGGAGCAGGGGTCGCCATGCCCAAGGCTGGCCCTAGGGGCAGGAAGAGATGTCCTCAGGGTGGCATCTCACGGTCCACGGGGCAGAACCAGCTGGGTACCTGCTGAGGGTCCCCGCAGTACAGGGAGGCAGCCCCAGGCTCCTGCGCTCTGTCAGCCCCCACTACAGCAGCCTCATCGCCTACAGCCATGGCCAGGAAGCGGCGGGACCACCAGCCTGGGGGCACTCCTGGGTAGGTGCCGGCTGCCCCGGGTCAGGGCTGAAGGACAACATCTTGCAGCCCGCTGCCCTGCGCAGGACAGAGCAGCCCCGCACATGGACACCATGGAGTCACATTGGGCTTAGAAGGTGGAAGCGCCTCGGAGGGAAGACAGGGCCCTGGGGATGGAGTAGGGTGTGGGCTGTGCTGGGCAGGGGGCCAGGCTGTGCTGGGCAGGGGCCTGGCTGAGCTGAAGACTGGCCAGGCATGGGGGACCCTCCGGGGTCCTCACCAGAGGGGCCCAGGCCTGATGTAACCTTCCAAGGAGGCCTGATGCACTCCGGAGTGGCCTGGAGGGGCCAGCCCCAACAGACCCTGTGCCAGCCGTGCAGAGAGAAGTCCTGCTTTAGAGGCAACACTCAGGCAAGGGGACAGGGCCGCGGCCATGGCAGCAACCACAGGGCCTGGCAGGAGAGCCGGAGGACTCTTGTCTGAGAAAGGCCCCCAGTTCCCCGCCTCCAAGCACTGGCCCCTCTGAATTCAGCCAGCACAACGCCAGGGACCTTGAGTGGCTGGGGCAGTATCTTGAGTACATCTCCAGGTTCTAGCTGCAGGAAGCCCCCGCCTTCAACCTGGACGGTGAGTGCTGCCCTCCAGCCACCTCCCCTGTGCCCCCAAGAGCAGGGACAGGAGGAAGCGGGGAGGTCCTCTCCCACTAGCAGGACAAGAGCAGCTGGAAACATGGCCTGCCTCTATTGGGCACCGACACGAATCTCTTATCTGCCAGACCTCACAAAGGCCCTGCAACATGGTAGGTGGGCAGATATCCATGTCCATCCTGCAGGCTTGGACTCCAAGGCTCAGAGAGGTTCAGAAACAAGGCCAAGGTCACACAGCCCGGGGGAGGCAGTGGGAGCCAGCCTCTCCCCTGTGCCCCTCCCCTGCACATCATTTAGTCGATCAACAAGCAGGAGGGCCAGCCCCACTCTGGGAGTTCAGGATGCAGGTGGAAAAAGACAGACGTTCCTCGGCCCTTGTGCGGATTACCCGGGGCCACTGAGGCTCAGTCTCTAATTTATTGGGAAGGGGGACCCCAGAGCAGGGGAGCTCGGCCAGGGAGGCTGCCTGGAGGAGGGAGCGTGCAGGCGCAGATGGGAAGGGGAGGGAGAGGCGAGCAGTAGGTGGGGTCGTGGAGTCTTGTGGGTCATCTCGAGGCAGGGGGCCGTGGCTGGACCTGGGGCTGGACATCAGAAGACAAGGTGGTCGCGGTGGCTGTGTGCCCTGGGCTTGATTGACGGGTGGTCTTCAGAACAAACGGATGGAGGCCCTAGAGTCTGACCTTGTTCTCAACCCTCCACAGCCCCGTGGCTCCCCACGAAGCCTAGCTCGGCCCCCACAGCCCAGATCTTCCTGCCGGGTCCCTCCTGCCCACTGTCCTCGCCCCCCCCTCCCCTCCCCCACACCCGGGCTGGCCGAGGGGCTTTCTGAACCCCTCTGCACCCCCAGGAACCTCCCCGACCCCAAGCCCACCCGTCCCTTGCCACGGGCCACCAGGTCCTGCCAACCAACAGCTCAGAGGCTGCAGCCTCTCCCAGCCTGGTCCACAGGCTTGAAAACACTCTGGGTGTTGGGAGGGGTGGCAGGCAGCCCCCAAGTCCCCACCGAAGTAGACACAGCATTGCTGTCCGGCGAATGGAGCCACCATCTGGATCCTTCAAGTGACCCTGGGCGGGGCAGGGCTGGCACTGGCCGTCCGGCCTGCACTTCCGTCGGGCTCCGGACTCCAGGAGCCCGCACCCCCGTCCCTGCCCAGCCCAGAGGGGTGCTGAGTGACCACAGTGCCAGCCCAGGCTCCCAGAAGAGTCAGGTGAGCCCAGGCCTGTGAATCTGCTGGAGAAGGGAGCCGAGGCCGCCTCGCCCTCCCCTCTCCAAGCACCCAGACAGAATGTCCCTCCTCATTCCAGGCGAGCCAGCGGCCACCTGCCTGCAAGGCCAGCTCCTAGGAAGCCGGGTCAGGGCCTCAACACTAACCTCATGGAAATGCCGGAGGCAGGCGTGGCTGGATCCTGCCTCAGACACGCCCTCGGCAACAGCAAGGCCTCCTGGGAGGTCACACCTCAGGAGGGCGGCTCCCACCACGGTCACTGCGCTAGGACAGCACTGCCGCAGGGGGTCCGCCGGCCACCTGTGCAGACCTCACCTGCCTTTCATGCAAGGGGTAGGGTGGTGAACAGGTGCTCAGAGCATGGTAACTTTCTTATGGACCAGCAATCCAGCAAGAAAAAGACAGGTGGCACGTTAAAATCATGCTAAAAAAATTCTCACACTGGGACATTGAGAAAAATGACCTGAATAAATACAAGCTTGATATTCTTGCAAAGTCTTCAATGTCATAAATATTTAATAAGTTTAAGCTAACCTATCAGTTCAAGCAATTTAATCAATATTTCAGTGGGATATTTCCCTCGAATTGTATACCTGAATCTAAAAGCTACAGGAAGGAATAAACGTTTTGAAATATTTTAGATAGAAGAGTAATGCAAGTTGATCTACCATTCAATCATAACTAATAGGGAACTAAAATGACCGAAAATGCATGGCTTTAGCTGGGAGACAGGAAGAAAAACCAGTAAAACTGGACATAAAGTCAATAAATGAACACAAGTCAGTACAGTAACTTAATATGTTATACAAGTGGCCCATCTTAAAAAGTATTATTTGTTCAACACGTGTGTGTGTGTGCGTGTGTGCACGCACGCTTGACTCAGTCACTCAGTGGTGTCTGACTCTTTGCCACCCCATGGACTACTGTAACCCACCAGGTGCCTCTGGGATTTTCCAGGCAAAAATACTGGAGCACATTGCCATTTCCTACTCCAGGAGATCTTCCTGACCCAGGGATCCAACCCTCACCTCCTGCTTCTCCTACATTGGCAGGAAGACTCCATTCAACAAGAAGTGTGGGAGAAATGACCAAGATATCTTGAGGGAAAAAAATAAGGTTATATATCTAACTCTGCACATTATCTTAAAATTAATTCTGAATGAAAAGAAATCTTGAAAGCTCTATATTATCTATAACTAAGGGATGAGATACCTACCCTATGGATACAAATATCAATATAATTATGAAAACAAACTTTGGAACCCCAAAACCACCATCGACAAAACTGAAACAGGAACGACAACTTGAAATGAGTATTTTCAGCACATTTGACAAAGGGTTTACATCACATTACAAACTCACTGAAAGCAGAAAAGGAACACCATGTTAGAAAAGTGAGCCAGACAGAAATTGGTCATTTGTACACGCACGAATCAAATGACTGACGTGTGCTAAGTCGCCTCGGTCGTGTCCAACTCTTTGAAACCCCATGGATTCCAGCCCACCAGGCTCCTCTGTCCACAGGATTCTCCAGGTAAGAATACTGGAGTGGGTTGCCATTTCCTCCTGCAGGTCAAATGGCTCATTCAGTTCAGTTCAGTTCAGTTCAGTCACTCAGTCGTGTCTGACTCTTTGTGACCCCATGAATTGCAGCACGCCAGGCCTCCCTGTCCATCACCAACTCCCAGAGTTCGCTCAAACTCACATCCATCGAGTCGGTGATGCCATCCAGCCATCTCATCCTCTGTCGGCCCCTTCTCCTCCTGCCCCCAATCCCTCCCAGCATCAGAGTCTTTTCCAATGAGTCAACTCTTCACATGAGGTGGCCAAAGTACTGGAGTTTCAGCTTCAGCATCATTCCCTCCAAAGAAATCCCAGGGCTGATCTCCTTCAGAATGGACTGGTTGGATCTCCTTGCAGTCCAAGGGACTCTCAAGAGTCTTCTCCAACACCACAGTTCAAAAGCATCAATGCTTCGGCGCTCAGCTTAACGGCTCATAACTATAGTTTAAAATGAGGTTTGACAGTGCCCCCTAGTGGTCCCGGGGCTAAGGCGCCAAGCTCCCTGCAGAGGGCTCGGGTTCGATACCTGGCTGGGGAAATGAGACCCCAACATGCCTTGTGGTATAACCCCCAAAAAACCTTTTTTTAATTTTTAAAATAAAGCAACTATACCTTAAAAACTAAAAAAATAAAATAAAATAGGCTTTGATGTCCCAAGCAATCAAAGAAAAAGATTCTATGTTTGCTTATCAAATTAGCAAAATTTTTTAAAAATTTAACTCAGCACCCACCATGTGGGGAAACATACTTTTTCTGGGGGGATGGAAATGGAAAATGTCATTCAGGGGTGACCTGTTTGCATGAGTCCTTTAAACAAGTTTGTTCTTGAACCTGGAAATTCTAGGCATTAAAAATCTTTCATTACCAAGGAATTCACAGTGCTTTCATATTGATTCCACAATATCTTTCAAGGTAGAAGTTTAGAACCCTTCTCAGTAAACCCCCCTAGCCTTCTCCATAAATTGTTAGGGGGGGAAAAAAAGTTAGTTTTTGTCTGTTTGTTGGTTTCAGCACAGTAGCTAAATCACACCCTCCCCTCTCTAGGTATGACCTAGGAGAGCCGATAGTGATCTTTGTGAGGTAGGGCTTGTGGCTAATGGAATATCATACTCTGTTTTGAAGTAATTTTATAGATTTTTTTTTAATCAAGAGCTGCTCTGTGATATAAGAAAGGATGAGTCACTGGAAACAGCATCATGATTTAGCCAAAGGCGACAACTGAGACAGAAAAAGTAGAAGGAGCTTGTCATTGTTGTCGAGTTGCTAAGTCGTGTCCAAGTCTTTTCGAACGATGGACGGTCGCCCTCCAGGCTCCTCTGTCCGTGGGATTCTCCAGGCAAGAATGCTGGAGTGGGTTACCATGCTCTCCTTCAGGGGATCTTCCCCAACCAGGGATCAAACTTCTCCTGCACTGGCAGGCGGACTCTTTACCACTGCACCACGAGGGAAGCCCTATGGGATGAGCTAACCTTGACATGTGTTCTTTAGGGAAACCTTCCTGACGAGTGGCGTCCGGGGCGGGGTTGTAGACATACCACGGGCCCGGACAGGGCTTCTCACTCCAGGGCTGGACATCAGCGAGTGTGCTCCTCTCGCCGCCTATCTTTCCGTGGCCTCTGGCTTCCACTCCAGGAAGTGTCAGTCTTCTGACAGTTTTAGTGTTTCAGTCGTGATGACTTTTGGATCGTGCACTGTGTTACTTTGCCACAGACTGGGGGCTTAAAGGACAGAAGAGCCCTTCTCCCAGCTCTGAGGGCTGGACGTCCGAGGTGGAGGAGGCCTCTCTCCCGGCGTGTCCTCGCTTCACCTTCCCTCTGTCCTGGGCACGTCAGTGCCCCAATCCCCTTCCAGTGGGGTCACTGGTCCTACTGGACGAGGACCTTCCCTGGTGACCTTATTTTGCTTCAGTCATCTCTGTAAAGGCCTTTTCTCCGTATTGGTTATGGTCTGAGGTCCTGGGGACTAGGACTCCATGTAAGAATTTGGGGGAGGACAATACTGGCCTTCACACTTACGCAGCCTGCGTCCTCTCCCAGGAAAGAGGGTTCATTAAGAAGAATGGCTGTGGGCACGCCCCTGGCCATCTGAGGTCGAGACGCCGCACTTCCCACGCAGAAGGTGCAGGTTTAACCCCTGGTTGGGAGCCTAAAATCCCACGTGCCTCGCAGTGCAGCCAAGAGAAGGAGGAGGAAGACGGCTGCCTCCTTAGGATACGGGATTCTCCGGCCCTCACACTCACTGCCAGGAACAAACCTCTGCTAGCCACATCAGCCCCCATTCCCACCACCCATGGGGGCTGGTTTCCCATCCTGAGGCTCATGGCGCTCCGAGCTGCCCACGTCGAGCCCTTTCGAATGTGCAAAGGGAGCGCCACAGAGTCGCATCTCCCCGCTGCCCTGCAGCTGCCCGAGGACTCGGGCCAGTGGTACCCTCCCTGCACCTGGCAGACATCTGCCTCCACCCCTGTGCTCAGCCCCTGTCTTCTCAAAAATAAGTAAAATGCCGAGAGATTTTAGAAATGAACTTGACACTTCTCTGTGTAAACAATAAAAGAAAGATATGTATTTGGTAGGAAGTCTCTAGTTCATACATGTCTAGTCACAAGCTAGATAGGGTGAGACGGTTCCAGGTGCTTAAACACAGCAATGTGCCTCCTCAGCCTGAAAAGCAACCCCCTTGATGGACTTGCAAGCCATGAAGTTTCATTTTCTCCTCTACACATCATCCTTTGCCCTTCTGTGTCCATGTATATATATATATTTTTTTTTTTCTGAACTAGAGCTTTTCTGCATTAAAAAAAAATTCATTTTATGCCTCCAATTATGTCCAGGTTATCTACAGTGTATAGATATTAACATCACCATGTGTTAAACATTCAATAAGCAGCCTTTTATTCTTTATCCTGCAGTGGCCAAATTGGATGGCCCAAAATTGCAGGGAGAAAAATGTCTTGTGGGTGAGTATAAACATCTGTGTCTCTCAAACCTAGGACATATGAAGACATCCCACCTACCAGGGGGAACCATTGCTGGTGGGGCCTGCAGTCCCGGGGAGTCAGTGTCTCCTTTTGGACTGCTGGGCCACCTTGACGTACTGTACCTGGGGTGGCGGGTAGAAGTCAGCGTCCCAGTTGTACTCTGGGGATAAGAGCTTGGTGGGCTTCCGGAGGAAAAAGTATTTGTTGAGGTGTTTTTCGTAGGAGCTGTTCAACCTGAGTCCGAGGTCGTGGATGACGCCATTCAGGTACTCCTCCGCGAGGTTCAGGACCTCCTGGGGTGTGCCGCCCACAAATGCACCATCGTAGTAGAAATCGCCCTGGCCAAATGGGATGTAAGCTGCCGACTTGGGCCTCCTCTCGTAGGGGAAACTCGCACGGTCCTTGAAGTACCACCAGCCATGGAGCTGAGCCACCAACTCGCCCAGGACCTCCACGCCCACATTGTTCTGGAAGATCTGGGTGACGGTCATGCTGAAAAGGAAGTCGACCTCGCCCTGGATGTCCCAGATAATGTGCTTGGCCAAGCTCTTCATGCGCACGACGTCGTTGTCCCACCATCTGCTCTCAGTGACGATGAACACTTTGAACTGTCGGAGGGGCTCCCACTTGATCTGGGGCAGCTTGATGAAGGTGTCCATCATAATGTAGAAGATCACTCTGTAGCCGGTCAGGAAGTACTTATTTGCCGAGTTCAAGAACAGCTCCAGGTACGGATCTGCAAGCCTGCGAAACACAGTGCAGAGGAGGACGCTCGCCTCCCTAAACGTTTTCGGAAGGGCATCACCAAACACTATCCACATGGGAGGCGCCAGGTCGACACTGCAGAATTCCCAGGGAGGAAGGCAGGAGGTCGGGCCTGTATTTCAGCTGCAATGGTTACAGAAGGGGGAGGTAGTGGGCTGGGGAGTCTGAGAAAAGCCTCTGAAGTTTTGGAATGACTGTTGGAAAAAAAAGAGTGTGAGAGCTAACTGGATGTTAGTGGAAAGACAGCTAAGTGGTATTAATGATCCAGCTAAGGGAGGAGAAGGACTTCACAGGGGGCTCCCGCAGTAAAGAATCTGCCTGCAATGCAGGAGACTCAGGTTCGATCCCTAGTTGGGAAGATTCCCCGGAGAAGGAAATGGCAACCCACTGCAGTATTCTTGCCTGGGAAATCCTATGGACAGAGCAGCCGGGCAGGCTACAGTCCATGGGGTTGCAAAGACTCAGGCGGGACTCGGCGACTGAACAAGAATAACAACAAGGAAGGAGAGAAAAACAATGTCCTGCTTTTCACAGGCCATCCACAAACAGTGGTTACAGAGGCCGATGAGTGGCCCTTTGGAGGTGGGAGGTCCGTGGACAGAGGTGTGCATTTTTCCAAAATAAAGTGTGGCACAGGCTTGGCGACCCCTACCTGCCAGTAGCAAAGACGGCCAAGCCCGTTGTGAAATTCTGCCTTCTGTAGTGTTTTTCCAGCATCTTTCTGCTGAAAGTGCCTTCCCAGACAACGGGAGCAAGCCAGCTCGTGGTCGTGATCACATCGGGGCGTCCTCTGTTGAACAAAAGAGAAACCGGTGGAACGGGTACCTTTACAAGGACAGCAGCAGGGGCCACACCAGCGATAACAGGTAAGACTTGTGGAGCCCCTTTCTGCGTGCCGGACGCCGTGGCTCCTGCGGTCTGGGTCGTGAGCATGTCGTGGACAATTTTTTTCAATCTTTAAAGAGGCATAATGTAAACAAAAACTTAAGTATCTGCCTTGTTTGACTTAATGACTCTTTTGGGAATCTACCCCACAGATGAACTCACCAGACAATGTCAGAACGTGTATTAATATGTACAAAGTTAGTCACTGGAGCGTTCCTGGCAAGAGCTGCAAGGTAAACAATCTAAAACCAGGAGGGAATTGGCTAATGGATGATGACAGTTAATCAGGAAGCAAGGTACCCCAGAATCACAACAGGGGACAGGACTCTTCCCCGAGAGCTGAGGCCAAAATCAGGAGAAGCCGCTCATCGAATTTTCAATAAATCAGGAAGCTTCCAACAAGTGGAGCGGGTCAGCATGAACTCCAGTGACTGGGACCTCCCAGGATGGCTGTAATTTGGTGATTGGGGAAAAAGAAAAGACCTAGTTACTGCAGATTGAGTTCCTGTGTGTCTGGGTCTGTGTCTGTGAGCGTGTGTGCAAGTGTGTGCCTGTGTTGTGCATGTGTGCATGGGTGTGTGTGTGGATGTGTTCACAGGCAGACATTTTCATCTTTACCTGGGCTTGAACCAGTCTGAGAGCTCAAGTTCTTCTTCTTGATTTTTCCTGGATGTGAAGGGAAAACCAAGTTATTATGAGTCAAGCATTCATTCAACAAGTGTCTGCAGAGCCCATGAAGTGCTGTTAGGTGCTGGCCCTACAGCAGTGGGCCCGCAGCCCCGGACCCCACCCCCGGCACCTGGGGCAGAGGGATGGCTCTAAAGAGGCCCCAGGGTTCGGTGCCAAGGGGAGCCACAGAGCTTGGAGTGTAGTGCTGAACGCGGCACGTCCAGCCCTGATTTGGGACCAGAGACAGCCAGCTGGGGAGGAGACATCTTCCTGGGTTTGGAAGGGAGAGATGTGCAGGGGAAGGAGATGACGGCCAGGGAGGAAGGCAGGGAGGAGCGTGTAGTTGGCAAAACTAGCAGCAGGTTAGAGCTGTGTCCAGACAGAAGGCAGCCCTTCCCCCGCTGTCTACTGGAGGCGCCCCACCCACCACTGTCTCCAGGTCGGCTGCCCAGTGAAGCAAGTGGTGCGGGGCCACCATCCGGCGTCCTGCCTCTTCCTGGATCAACACCAGAGTTCTTGCACTTATACCCATGGTACACACAGCTAATGCACTGACAGAGGGCAGAAAAGAAAAAGTCACTCAGTCATGTCCAACTCTTGCAACCCCATGGACTATAGCAGGCAGGCTCCCCTGTCCATCACCAACACCCGGAGCTTGCTCAAATTCATGTCCTTCGAATCGGTGATGCCATCCAATCATCTCATCCTCTGTACTCCCCTTCTCCCCCTGTCTTTAGTCTTTCCCAGCATCAGGGTCTTTTCCAATGAGTCAGCTCTTCGCATCAGGTGGCCAAAGTATTGGAGCTTCAGCTTCAGCATCAATCCTTCCATTGAATATTCAGGGTTGATTTCCTTTAGGATGGACTGGTTGGATCTTTTTGCAGTCCAAGGGACTCTCAAGAGTCTTCTCCAGCACCACAGTTCAAAGATATCAATTCTTCAACGCTAAGCCTTCTTTGAGGACTTCCCTGGTGGCTCAGACGGTAAAGCATCTGCCTACAATGTGGGAAACCCGGGTTCAATCCCTGGGTCGGGAAGATCTCCTGGAGAAGGAGATGGCAACCCACTCCAGTATTCTTGCCTGGAAAATCCCATGGGCTGAGGAGCCTCGTAGGCTACAGTCCATGGGGTCACAACGAGTCGGACACGACTGAGCGACTTCACGTTCACATTCACGAAGCCTTCTTTGGCTTCCCAGTTAGCACTAGTGGTAAACAACCCATCTGCCAATTCAAGAGACAGAAGAGATGCAGGTTCCATCCCTGTGTTGGGAAGATCCTCTGGAAAAGGAAATGGCAACCCACTCCAGTACTCTTGCCTGGAAAATTCCATGGATGGAGGAGCCTGGTCCACAGGGTTGCAAAGAGTCGGACACGACTGAGCGACTTCACTTAAAATCCACACTGTAATCTTTATAGGGAATCGCTATGGCAGCCCACACATTCCGCCTCCTGCGGGGCAGTGTCTCCATCGATTACTCGGGATTCTTATGAATGGGGTGTTGTCTCTTCTCTGTCATCTATGTTCTTGTTGATTCAGTCCTTTATTTATATCAATGTGCACTCAGGAAGATCTGCTTTATGCTTTGGGATATAACCCAATACAACTTTCTTTTCTTGCTCAGATTCTTCCCACTTTATCCACTGGAAGCTCTTTCACAGGCTCTTTTGTCCCCTTTGCTCCAGGCTCATCCTGTATACATTCTGTCTCCCGTCCTAGAAACAGCCACGTCTCCAAGGAAGCCTGGCTTGGGGTTTTGCTTTGTTTTGTAGAATAATATTAGAAACCAAGGTCTGGGGCTGGGAGTGCTCGCTGCTCCTGCGGGCTCCTCGTTTCTAGGTCCTCTCAGCTGGGCAAGCAGGGAAGGCATGTGTGTAGTTGTCCCAACTGGCACAGAGGCATGTATCTGGAAATACTTCCCCAGGTAACTCTCCCCTGCTCCATGAAGCTACAGGTCAGTGCAGACTGGTGTCTCCAGCTTTAATGCATCACCGCAGGTATCACCTAACTGTCCCTGGATTACCCATGCATGGTCACTCACCGTCCACTCACTCAACTATTCCGTCCCCAGATGCATGCATGCTGGCATCAGAGCTGCCATCCTGCCCTCCTGTGGGGAACTGATGTTATCCACTAGAGACAGTCCCTGCGTGGCTGTCTTCCCCTTATGTTTGCAGACTCCAAAGAGCTGAGCCGACTCATTGGAAAAGATCCTGATGCTGGAAAAGATTGATGGCAGGATGATAAGGGGGCAACCGAGCATAAGATGCTTGGATGGCATCACCAACTCAATGGACATGAATTTAAGCAGATTCCAGGAGTTGGTGAAGGACAGGGAAGCCTGGCGTGCTGCAGTCCATGGGCTGAGAAACAACAAAGCACAGACTCCACTGGTTTCCAAGGTGACTTCTCTCAGCACCTTCCTCAGCCCTCAGGGAGCTTACTTCTGGCATGTTTGATACAGTTCGATGACTTTGGTCACATACAGCAATCCTTCCTGGGATTCCCTCGACTTCCTAAATGAGAGTTGAATTTGTCTAGGTTAAAATTCACTCTTCATTAGAAAATTCTAAGGGTTTTGAAACAGGTGTAGTGTCACAGGCCCACCGTAAGCAGTTCCACTGCCCCAGACCTTCGGTGCTCGTCCAGCCACTCCTCCCCAAACCCCGAGACCCCTGATCCCTTTACTGTCTCTGCAGTTTTGCCTTTTCCAGAATTTCACGTGGCTGGAATCATACAGTAGGTAGTCTTTTCAGAATGGCTTCTGGCTTCTTTCCCTTACCAATGTGTACTGATACTTCCTCTGTATCTTTTCCTGGCTTGATAGCTTGTTTCTTTTCATCGTTGAATCATATCCATTTATCTGGATGCACCGCAGTTTATTTACCCTTTCATCTACTGCAGGACATCTTGATTGCTTCCAGATTTTAGACATTGTGGATAAAGCTGCTATATAACCTTATGTGGGCTGTTTGTGAACATACGCTTTCAAATTACTTGGATTAATGATACTTAAGAACACCCAAGCTGGATCACCGGAAAGACCATATTTAGCTTTGTAAGAAACCATCACGCTGTCTTCAATGTGGCTATACCATAGGGCTGTGCTAACAGACGTGTCATGGTGCCTGGTTGGTGTCTTAATTTGCAATTGAAGGTGAAAATTGTTCAGTTGTGTCCGACTCTGTGTGACCCCATAGACTAAACAGTCCATGGAATTCTCCAGGCCAGAATACTGGAGTGGATAGCCATTCCCTTCTCCAGGGGATCTTCCCAACCCAGGGATCGAACTCAGATCTCCCACATTGCAGGCAGATTCTTTACCAGTTGAGCCACCAGGGAAGCCCAAGAATACTGAAGTGGGTAGCCTATCCCTTCTCCAGGCAGGGGATCTGCCTGACCCAGGAATCGAACCAGGGTCTCATGCATTGCAGGCAGATTCCTCACCAGCTGAGCTACCAGGGAAGCCCAATTATCTAATGACAAATGATGTCCAGCATCTTTTTGGATGCCTACTTGCCTCTTTATGTCTTCTTGGGTGAGATTTTGCCCATTTAATAAAGTTTTTCTTTTCCTTGTTGAGTTTTAAGAGTTCTTTGCATATTTTGGATACAAGCCTTTTTATCAGATCTGCGTTTTGCAAAGGTTTTGTTTTTAAGGACATTGTCTCTCATGATAAGACTGCTTTTCAAATGGCATCTGGGAAGTTTGCACTGCTCATGAAGGAGCCCACGAGACATGGGTACAAATGAAGGAAGAACTTGCATTTTTCTCCGTGAGAAACTGAGCCGGCACAGATGCATCCCCGGCTCACACAGGCTGCCAGGGCAGGTCACTGCTGTCCTGTTTATGTCCGAACAACATGGAACTTTGGGACCACTTGTAATTTGTCTGAAATAGCAACTCGGTGCGATGACTTCATTTTAGTTTTTCTTGGTGACCTTATTTATGTAAAATAGGCTATCCCAGGGACTTCCCTGTGGTCCAGTGGCTAGGACTCTGCGGTTCCAGTTCAGGGGGCCTGGGTTTGATCCCAGGTCAGGGAACTAGATCCCACTTGCCAAAACTAAGGGTTTGCATGTCGCAACTAAAGATCCCGCATGCCACAGTGACGATCGAAGACCCTGAGTGCTGCAACTGAGACCCAGCGTGACCAAACAAATAAATAGCCTCTAAAGTTATCCCCGATGCTCTGCTCTGTTTGCTCTGCCTTCTCCCCCTGCGACCTTCTCCCCCTATTACCGTGGCTCCTTGAGCACCTAGGACAGAGCCTGGGGCCCAGCCAGGGCTTGATCACTACGTGCTGGATGTTTAAAAATGAAAGAATGAAAGTATGCTTGGCTTGGTCCCACAGAGAGGGGAGGTAACATCTGATTCATTTCGAAAGTGTTATTAACAGCTTTGGACAAAACTCGGGAGGTTTCGAGCAGCTCTGCCAAGCACTGCAGACGTCGATTCCCTGAGATCTTCTATTTACCTGGAATAATGATCAAACAACAGGAGCAATGAAAGACCCAGAATCAACAGCAGCATTTTCCTTTTACAGTTCATCGTCTCCTAGAGGAGAAGGAGAGAGAAGTCAGTTTTAAACAGAGTTGAAAACTTCTGCCGCCTCCCGATGACGGACTCATGGACTCATTCAGACACACTGGGGCGCCAACCCAGGCGTCTGGCCCCAGGATGCTCAGCCCTGGGGAGAGGGCGGGAGACGGGGACACCTCTGCTCCACTAGGGTCTCCTTGGGGTGCTGGCCACTCATCTGGGGACTGAGTGCCGTCTTGGATACCCCTGGGCCTTATCAATGTCCACCTTGGCTTCCTGGAAGACATGCGACAGACCCTCCACTTGAGACCAGGGACAGCAAAACGAGGTCGTGACGAGGACGCAGTCTGCCCCCAGAGTTAACCTTTTCCTCTTTCTCCCCCAGCGACAGTAAGATGCACCATTTGCCCCAGGACTACAGCAGGCTAAGCACGCGTGAGCTTTCTCCAGGCAGTCGCTGGAACGGGGATTATGACCTGAACGAAAGGCATCAGGTGCTAACATGGAGACTTTGGCTCTAGCCAACGCCGGGGCTTATGTCACGTGTTCTATGCGGGGTCGCTGTGCGCATGTCTGCAGGGCTGTGGGCTATGCACTGAGCAGAATGGAGACGCTGAGGTTTCGCTGCCAGCATCCAGTTGACCAGCACGCAGCCTTAGCTTGCACGGACCAGGAGTAGCCACGTGTGGCCGTCAAGCACGTGAAATGTGGCTGGTCTGAGTTGGGATGTGCAGCAAGTGCTCAACACAGACTAGGCCTTAAAGACGAAGGAAAGAATTTTATCTCATCAGTAAATTGATAGCGATTACGTGGATTTGCTGAGCTAAGCGCAAATGTCTGACGAAACGTACTCTACCTATTTCTTTTGATCTCCTACTTTGAAAGCCAGCAAAGGCTGGTCACGTCGTACTCCAGCTGGACACCGGCCAGGCTTCCACTGCCCAACAAGGGGGCACTGCCTCCCCCACCCCCGCCCCCGTGAACCCAAGCAATGCCACGGGGCAGGGTACCACGGCAGGGGAGTCTCCAGCAGAGCGTCTCAGCGACAACACTCCTGAGGCAGGCGCCAAGGCAGCTCACCAGCTTGGATGCTTTTCAAGCATCTCTTTGGGTCTCTCTTTGTAGAGTCCCAGGCAGACACCGAGGTGGGCTCGTGTGGCATTGAGCCTTCTGTGGGTGGTGATGTCAGCACCCCCTTTGATGATGTAAGCCCCAGAAAGTCCGGGTCACAATGACGCCGCCCGGGGCTCCTCATGGTTGCCAGACGACAGGACTTTGTCCTGTTTGAAAAACTAAAGAGTATTTTTTTTTAATATTTATTTATTTAGTTGCATCGTGTCTTACTTGTGGCACGCTAGATCTTCGTTGCTCACGTGGAATCTTTCTCTGCGGTGCGCGGACTCCTTAGCTGTGTCTGTCATACGGGCTCAGTAGCTGCAGTGCACAAGCTTAGCTGCTCCAGGGCAGGTGGGATCTTAGTTCCCCAGCCAGGGATCAAACCCACGTCCCCTGCCTGGCAAGGCAGGTTCTGACCATGGGACCATCAGGAGAGTTTCTTCTTTTAAATTCTCTCTTGCATCTCACTTCCTCTGTCATCCCTCCCTGCTTCCTAGAGACTGACCTTACAGAGGAGTTTTAAGTAGTTTGTGCACGGTTGTGACAGAGAAGGGTGGCCCTCTCCTCCGTCATCTCCAGGCCGTGGACTCCCCGAGGAGAGCAAACCCCTCCTTCTGCTTTTCAGCACATTTTTTAAGTACATCTTTCTGATTATAGAAATAACACCTTCAAGTTACAAGATCTGTCAGATGCGTTAAAGCATCTGGGGTGTGGGATGGGGCCGTGTGCACACATGTGAGTGTGCATGGGTACGCTTTGACACGTGCATGTTTGCATGTATGTACTTGTGTGTCCATGTCTGTCATCGTTCCTGGAGCCTAACATCCATGGCTGCGTCTCGATGGGAAGGTGACCCTGGCAGGCACGGGGGCGAGGGTGGTGGGGACAGGCCGTAGACACTCCTCTCCCGGGCTCAAGAATCCAGCCCCTTCCAGCAGCCCTGGAGGGCCCTTCAAGCAGGCGTCACCCTAGACAGAGTCACAGGGCCCCAGCGCCAAAGCACTGACCCCTCAACTTGTCCCGTGGGGTCACAGACGCCTTGACCCCGGAAGGCATGTCAGAGCTGTGTTGTGGTCACAGCCGTCCTCCATGACAGAGTCTGTGACCGTCCAATCAGATCCCGGGGGCTGTCGGTGTGCAGAGAGCACTTCTGTGAAAAAGTGCCTCCCGGCCCAGCCTCCAGGAATCTGGCTCGTGGACCAGAGGCACCTCCTGAGACTGGGTGCTTCACTCTAACCCTAGAGCCTGGACACAGTAGGTGCCCAATAAAAAAATATTCTATCAACACATAAACTGTGTCTGTTCTCTAAAATAGGACTTAGCATCTGATGCCCCAGTTGGTCCAGCTCAGCCTGCACCCTGACCACCAGCCCACCTTGTGCCCAGGATGCACCAGGGGAATGAGGAGCTGTCCATCGAAGCTTAGGACCCTGACCTGCACGCGTGGCTGCCAGGACCCCTCAGTGCTCTGAAATCAGAGCACCCAGGCAGGCTGGGCTGGAAGGGGCGCCATCCTCTGCCGCTCGCATCTGAAGGCTCGGATAGGCCCTGGTGCCACCCGCCTCTGTGGCCGGCGTGGCTTCGGGCCAAGACACCAGCCTGTCCCCACTTCCCTTTGCGACTTCAGACCCAGCCAGGCCCCCATCTGGGCAGCAGCCAGAGCCAGTCGTTGCCTGCGTAGGACGGGGGCGGCCGTGGCGGCTTTTGGCCAAGTTCCCAGTAAGCGGAGGCCTGTGCAGAGGATGCAGAAGAGCTGGGGCCGGAAACCAAGGCACAGGGAGGGGAATAAAGGCAGCGGGCAGCAGGCAGGCCAGGCGCCCACCCACTGGAGGGCATGGCGCTGCTCCTGCTGAGTCTGGGGCTGGGCCTGGTCTGCGCCCAGGATTTCAACCCCCGGCGCATCGTGCAGAGGAACTATGATATTTCCAAGGTTGGGCTGCGGTCCGGGCCCTCCCCGGGGGTCTGGATGCTAGGTGGGAGCTGCATGCCCAGGACCTGGCCCCGGGAGGGAGCAGGCACCAAGACGTGAGGATGCCCGCACCCACCGCGACCTCTGCCCTCCAGGTCTCTGGGACCTGGTACTCCATCTCCATGGCTGCAGACAACAGGAAGCGGATAGAGGAAGATGGAGACCTGAGGATCTTCATAGAGGGCATTCAGGTTGTGGAGGACGGTGGTCTCAAGCTCAGTTTCCACTTCATGTGAGTGTTGTCCCCATCCTCCGGAATTGGGGAGCACGGAGGCCCCCATCCACCCTGCCCCCCTGCAGTCTCACCCCTGGCCCCACCCATGTGGATTGGCGTCTGACCAAGCTGGGGGTGAGGGGGCGCTGTATGTGGGGCAGGGGGCACCAGGTAGGGGGCAGCAGAGTGCTAAGGCTGGGGCAGGGGTTCAGGGGACGTGGTGAAGGTGTGGGGAGGAGTGGGGGGCGCTGGTCACACGTGGTCGGGTGGGGCTGCGCTGTGAGCATCACCCCTGGGCTCCAGGTTGCATGCAGAGTGCACGGACGTGGCCGTGGTCTGTGGAAAAACAGGCAAGAGCGGGGAATATACCATCAACTGTAAGTGGACCCTTGTCTGACAGCCCCACTCCCGGTGAGCCCCGATTTAGGGGTTTATGGGACTCCCTGACAGCCGACCCCAAAGCGAGGAGGGTGGGCCTGGCCTGTAAAGGGCGGCAGGAGGGCAAGTGGGGGCGTGTGCATGGGGAGCTCTGGAGCACCAGGGGCCCCGCCGGCCCCTGCACCCTCGAGAGTCTGTGGCGCGGGCCCCAGGGGCTGCAGGCTCTGAGCAGAGCTTCTGTGCAGACCTGGGGGAGAACAGCCTGCGGATCCTGGAGGCCGACTACCAGCGTTACGTCATCTTGCACATGCGGAACTTCAGGAATGGGACGGCCACGCAAGTGCTGGCACTTTACGGTACCGTGTCCCGGGGCCCCTCCTTGCTTCCCGCGGCCCCATCCCCGGGGAGGTGCGGGTCTGGCCACGCCCTGAGGTGCCCGCAGCCCGTGGCATGATGTGGCGGGTGCCCACCTCGTCCAGGTGCCCCACACCTGCCACTCCTTCCCCTCACCTCCCCTCCCCACACCCGGCCCCAAACTGTTGTGTCCACAGGACGGTTCCCAGAGCTGAAATCCAGCTTCCTGGACAGATTCCACAAAGCCTGCAGATCACACGGACTTGGCCCAGAAAAGATTATCCCCTTCAGCAACCATGGTAGGCGTCACTGCCTTCCACGCCAGCAGCCTGGGCCAGCGAGGCACTCAAGGGGATGGGGGTGGGGACGGAGCCCAGGGCCTGGGGGGGCAGGGACCTCAGGCAGTCCCTGTCTGAGAACCTGACTGTCTTCCCAGATCCCTGTTACACGAGGTAGAGGCGCCCATCCAGGCCTTCTGGTGCGTGAGCTCAGCTGGGGGCTGGCCGGGTGGCAGAAGAAGCCGGAGGGACTGTGGGGGCCCCTCTCCAAGCCCATCCCTCACCCTGCATGCGAGGTTCATCCTGCCCCCAAAACGGGGAGCCTCCTGGGGTGGTGGGGGCTGGGCAAACATGCCTGCCTCCGGGTCTGGGGTGGCTGTAACGCTGGACCGCAAACCGGGCCCCAAAGAGCAGCAGCTCATCTTCTTGCAGTTCTGAGCCCAGAGTCTGAAATCCAGGCGTGAGCAAGGCTGAGCTCCCTCTGGAGGCTCCAAGGCCCCTCCTGCGTCTCCCAGCTCCCCGGGCCCGTGGCCACATCACGCAGTCTCAGCTCCTGGTCGCACTGCTCCTCCTCTGGGTCCGTGTCTCTCTCCTTCCGTCTCTTTTGAGGACACGTTGTTGGAGCGAGGACCACCGGCCTTCTCCAGGACAACCTCATCTCAAGATCCTCACCCTTATCCCTTCTGCAGAGAGCTTTCCCTAAACAAGATCCCATTCCCAGGTTCTGGACACTGAGATCTGAGGGCAGACGTCTTGTTGGGGTTGGGGGGACTGTCCACCACACAAAGGCTCCTCCTCCAGCTGACCTCCCCTCGCAGGAACCGGCCTGGCCCCTGTAAGCTCACCCTGTCCTCCTGCAGGGACTGGCCCGCCAGAGCGTCTCTTCTGAGAAGCAGGGGCCTGCAGGCCCCTCTGATGAGGGTCTGCGAGGTTTGGGGGGAGGGGTCCCCAAGGTCGTCAACCAGCCCATGCGCCTCTCTACTCCCTTCCTCTGATACCAGCGACCCCTGCCCTCACCCCACCTCTTGGTGAGTTCACTGGGAGGTCCTGAGCAGCCCACAGTTGCTTCGTGGGTTAAAAGTTGACTGTCCACTGGGCATCCACCCGAGAGACATGAGATCATGCCCACACCACGACCTCTGGGCAGCTCTGCCCAGCGTCCCCCAGCTGTGACAGCCCGGGGCTCCCCGTGGGCCAGCAGCCGAACAAAGTGTGGTCGAGCCTCACACCAGAGACCACGCAGACGACAGGCCTCCAGGGAGTCAGGTCGAGTGAAAGCAGCCAACCTCCAGGGCTCGGTTTCCAGGGACAAAACCGCAGCCATCTCAGGGGGCAGCAGCGGGGGGGCCCTGGAGGAGGGCAGGGCTCTCACGGGGCCGGAGGCTCTGGGCAGTGGCGGACACGGCTGCCAGGCAGGAAGGACAGAGAATCTGCAAGGATGGGTGGTACCCACCCCAGCAGGGGTGGGGGCAGCGTGCTGCCCCATGGCCCTGCAGGAGATCAGCATCAGGTGAGGGGATGAGGGGGACTGGGAGCTCTCTGCACACCTGCCTGTGAATCCCCAGTGCTGCAAAATAAAAGGTTAAAAAGAGAGAGCGTTGGTCCTTCCTTCCCAGAAAATGTTACTAGGCTCCTCCCCATCCCCAGGGCCTGGGGCGCTTCCCACCAGCCCTGGCCTCACCGGGGCCCAGCCCCACCACCTCCCAGGGCCCCTGCCCCCACCCCAGGGTTCCCTCTGCCTCCCCAGCCTGCCCTCTGAATAGGGACCAGACCACCCCCGTGTGCTTGCCAAACCCCTACCTGCCTGCAGTGCAGCTCAAGGGGGAGCTGCAAGGCGGGTCAGGGGGCACCACCCCAGGGTGAGGAGGAGTTGGTCCCATCCCTCCCCCTGCAGGGGCGCACAGCCTGCTGCCCTGGAAACCTTGCGGATGGGGGCCAGGGCTGCGTGGAGGACCAGGAAACCCACCCCGCCCAGGACCACTGTCTGTTCAGTTGCTGAGTCAGCTGCCCTGGGAACAGGGCCCCAGGCGGCGGGGATGGAGAGCTTTGAGTCCCTTCCTAAGGAGCCAAATGCAGGACAAGGAGACTCCATCTGGATGGCCTGGAGCCTGGGGAAGAGCACACTCTCATGGGCCCGGCCCCCAGCTCCCTATCTGGAACCCCACTCCAGCCTGCTGGGCCATGGCAAGGGACACGTAGGAAGCTGCCCACGTGGCTGGGGCCTGCTGGTGTGGAAAGCTGGTGTCTGGGGAGAACTGGGGCAGCCCAGAGGGACGCTTGGGTGGGGGCTCATGACTCTGGACCACAGGGAAGCAGCATCTGCTCCAGAAGGAGGCTCAGAGGGGAGCTGAGCCCAGAGCAGGGTGTCCCCAAGCTGCTGGCTGTCTGAGCCAGGCTCTGGAGCTCTGTGTGGGACTGGGGCTGCCCACTGCCCAATGTAAACCCAGAGACTCCCAGGTGGAAGGAAACAGGTGCAGCGGGCATCGAAGTTGGAGCCCACAGTCCACAGTCAGAGCACAGGGGTGAATATCCGGAGGAAACTCTAACTTGAAAAATACACGTATCCCAGCGTTCACCGCCTCACTCTTTACAGCAGCCAATGCACAGAGGCGACCTAAATGTCCCCCTGCGGGGATAAATAAGACGCACACACATACAAGGGAACACTTATTTAGCCATTAAAAAGAATGACAAATGCCATTTGCAGCAAGATGGATGGAGCTAGAGATGATCATACTAAGTGAAGTAAGAAAAAGATAAATATCATGTGGTGTCTCTTGTGGAATCTAAAAAAATAAATGAACTTATTTACCAAAGAGAAATAGACTCACAGACATAGAAAACAAACTTGTGGTTACCGAAGGGGAAAGTGGGGTACATAATTTAGCAGTTTGGGATTAAAATATACACACAACTATACATGTTGCTGTTCAGTGGCTAAGTCGTGTCCAATTCTACAGACTCCACGGTCTGTAGTCCGCCAGGCTCCTCTGTCCATGGGGAATTCTGAGCAAGAACACTGGATTGGGTCGCCATTTCCTCCTCCAACAACTATATATAAGAGACATGGGTTCGATCCCTGGGTTGGGAAGATCCCCTGGAGGAGGGCATGACAACCCACTCCAGCATTCTTGCTTGGAGAATCCCATGGACAGAAGAGTCTGGTGGGCATGGGGTCATAAAGAGTCAGACACGACTGACTTATATTGGCTGCATATATAAGACAGATAATAACCAGGACCTACTGTATAGCAGAGGAAACTATATTCAATACCTTATAAAAACCTATAATGAAAAAAACTGAAAAAAATATATATAACTGAATCACATTGCTGTCCACCTGAAACACTATAAATACACTATACTGCAATTTTTTAAAAACTAAGTTGCTTGACGATGGTTCAGTTCAGTCGCTCAGTCGTGTCTGAGTCTTTGCAACCCCATGGACTGCAGCACGCCAGGCTTTCTGTCCATCACCATCTCCCGGAGCTTGCTCACACTCATGTCCATCAAGTCGATGATGCCATCCAACCATCCCATCCTCTGTCGTCCCCTTGAACAGTATGAAGAGGCTTGAGGACAGTAGGTAGAAAAGACATCCAGTTGCCCCAGAGTGCCAGTGGGGTCTTAAACAGGAATGCTCTTCTCAGCATCTGTATTCGTTTTACCTGCTATGATGTGAAAGACTTTGTTTCCAGGAGAGAAGGACAATGGTAGCCCTGACAACCCCCCATCCGGCCCTACGTGGCCCCACCTGAAGGTGCCCATTGCCAAGGCAGCTGGGCCAGAGTCAAGCACCCAGAGCGTTGGACAGGATGCCAGTGGCAGTTTTGGAGGCTGGGTCCGGCAGAGGCAAGGGGCATTGATGTCCTGAGCTTTCTGGACTTGTGAGCAGGGGTCCCCAGGACCCACGCCCACTGAGCCGCATGAGTTACTCCTGTCGGGACTCTGCCAGTCCAGTGCGGGTGTGGGCAGACTCCAGGGCGGAGGCAGCCCCGGGGGGCTGGTGGAGTGCGGTGGGTCAGACCACACGGCTGGCCGGGGGAGGACAGGAAGGAAGGACGGCTGAGCCCTCCCGCCCAGCCGGGCAAGAGGCACCCAGGCATGCAGCTCTTTCATCCCCGATCCCCCACACCTTTCCTCTCCGGAAGGGAGCGGCCTTCTCTCTCAGCCTCGGGCGGCAGAGGGCAGGAGGAAGGACCCTCCGGTGGGCTTTGTCCAGACCCGGAGCCGGCCCGACGGGGCCTCTGGCTGAGCACGAGCAGGGTGCGGAGGGCCGGGCCCCAAATGGGTGGGCCTGAGGGCACGGAAGGCATCGCAAAGCCCCGTGTTGGGGGAGAGGAGGCCAGGAAATAGAGGCCAGCCGCCCCAGGCCACGCCTGAGCTCCAGACACCGCCCTGCAGACACGGCTGCTAGAAAGAGGGCCAAGTTGGAAAGGCCTAGGTTCGATCCCTGGTCAGGAATCTAGACGTCCCACGCCACAGCAAAGAGTTCACACACTCAGAACTAAAGATTCCGCATGCTGCAACTAAGACCCAGCACAGCCAGAGAAATCTTTTTTCAAAAAATGAAGAGCATGTCAGCAACCATAAGCAGGATCCAAAGGCCTGATGCGCACTGAACTGGAGCCTCGTGGAGAGAAGGGAGCGACACAGGCCAACACACACACACCCCAAAGAAATGACCAGAACACTTTGAAGAAATAACGGAGAAACAAAAACCCAAACTTGATAAAGGACAATGTTTGGATTCTAGACACTCGACAAACTCCAAGCAATGCAAACCACTGTCAGGCCCCCTGAAACTCAAAGGTAGCATCACGCAGGAAACTCTGGCTTCGCTTTTCCTCCGAGATGACGGAGGACGGAGGATGAGAAACCGTCCCTGGAAAGTGCTGATGGGGTAAACAGACCTTGAGCCAGAGTTCTAACCCAGGAAGTGTCCACTTCTCCAAGGAACAGGGCCCTGCGATGGAGGCCGTCGGCTCTCGCCCGTCCCCCAGGGCCGCAAGCTGGAATCCGGGAGTGAGGCTCTAGAGGCCTCTCTGAAGGCCTTGCTACAAAGCCAACAGCGAAAAACAAACCGCCCAGTTTGAAATCGGGCAGCAGGTGGGAACAGACACTTCACAACAGGAGGCAGACGAATGGCCAACAAGCCCGTGAGAAGGTGCTTGCCATCACTAGTCACCAGAGAGGTTAATCCAAGCCAAGGTGTCCTCCGATGTCACACCCACTGGAACAGCTAAAATTAAGGGCTGACTCACCCCGTCTCCGCAAGGATGTAAAATGAGCATTCTGGAGTGCTGTCGGTGGGGATACCAAATCGTACAGCCACTCTGGGAAAAGCTTTTGTAGTTTTTAATAGAAGCACACCTGCTCAGGATCCAGCGATTCTGCTCTTTAAATATTTAATTAACTACCTAGTCATTCCTTTAGTATTGAATGTTTGTTTAGTATGCAACACTAAATATTCAGTTTTGGTCCACAAATAAATGGAGTTGTAAGTCACTAAAGGACTTCCAGATTGAGGGCGGGAGGAGAAGGCGGTGACAGAGGATGAGATGGTTAGATGGCATCACTGACTCAGTGGATATTAATTTGAGCAAACTCGGGAAGATGGTGAAAGACAGGGAAGCCTGGCATGCTGCAGTCTGTGGGGCTGCAAAGAGCTGGACACGACTGAGCGACTGAACAACACCAGAGGACTTCTACGGGCGAGAGTCAAAGGCCACAAGGAACCCAAATGTCCACTGACAGCAAGATGATCCGAGCAACAGCACAGGACTGCTGCTCAGCAGTGAGGATGGCCTGACCACAGCTCTGTGTGACGAAGAGGAACATGGGTGTGCCCTCGAACGCCACCCACACTGGAAAGGAAGACATAAAATTACCTGTTTGCAGATAACACAATCTTTTTTTTTTTTTATGGTATATTTCTCCATCTATTAGTGTCCTCTTTGATTTCTTTCACCAGTGTTTTATACTTTTCTATATATAGGTCTTTAGTATCTTTAGGTAGATATATTCCTAAGTATTTTATTCTTTCCGTTGCAATGGTGAATGGAATTGTTTCCTTAATTTCTCTTTCTGTTTTCTCATTATTAGTGTATAGGAATGCAAGGGATTTCTGTGTGTTGATTTTATATCCTGCAACTTTACTATAGTCATTGATTAGTTCTAGTAATTTTCTGGTGGAGTCTTTAGGGTTTTCTATGTAGAGGATCATGTCATCTGCAAATAGTGAGAGTTTTACTTCTTTTCCAATTTGGATTCCTTTTATTTCTTTTTCTGCTCTGATTGCTGTGGCCAAAACTTCCAAAACTATGTTGGATAGTAATGGTGAAAGGGGCACCCTTGTCTTGTTCCTGACTTTAGAGGAAATGCTTTCAATTTTTCACCATTGAGGATAATGTTTGCTGTGGGTTTGTCATATATAGCTTTTATTATGTTGAGGTATGTTCCTTCTATTCCTGCTTTCTGGAGAGTTTTTATCATAAATGGGTGTTGAATTTTGTCAAAGGCTTTCTCTGCATCTATTGAGATAATCATATGGTTTTTGTTTTTCAATTTGTTAATGTGGTGTATTACATTGATTGATTTGCGGATATTGAAGAATCCTTGCATCCCTGGGATAAAGCCCACTTGGTCATGGTGTATGATCTTTTAATGTGTTGTTGGATTCTGATTGCTAGAATTTTGTTTAGGATTTTTGCATCTATGTTCATCAGTGATATTGGCCTGTAGTTTTCTTTTTGTGGGATCTTTGTCAGGTTTTGGTATTAGGGTGATGGTGGCCTCATAGAATGACTTTGGAAGTTTACCTTCCTCTGCAATTTTCTGGAAGAGTTTGACCAGGATAGGTGTTAGCTCTTCTCTAAATTTTTGGTAGAATTCAGCTGTGAAGCCGCCTGGACCTGGGCTTTTGTTTGCTGGAAGATTTTTGATTACAGTTTCAATTTCCATGCTTTGATGGGTCTGTTAAGGTTTTCTATTTCTTCCTGGTCCAGTTTTGGAAAGTTGTACTTTTCTAAGAATTTGTCCATTTCTTCCTCGTTGTCCATTTTATTGGCATATAATTGTTGATAATAGTCTCTTATGATCCTTTGTATTTCTGTGTTGTCTGTTGTGATCTCTCCATTTTAGTTTCTAATTTTATTGATTTGATTTTTCTCCCTTTGTTTCTTGATGAGTCTGGCTAATGGTTGGTCAATTTTATTTATCCTTTCAAAGAACCAGCTTTTGGCTTTGTTGATTTTTGCTATGGTCTCTTTTGTTTCTTTTGCATTTATTTCTGCTCTAATTTTTAAGATTTCTTTCCTTCTACTAACCCTGGGGTTCTTCATTTCTTCCTTTTCTAGTTGCTTTAGGTGTAGAGTTAGGTTATTTATTTGACTTTTTTCTTGTTTCTTGAGGTGTGCCTGTATTGCTATGAACTTTCCCCTTAGGACTGCTTTTACTGTGTCCCACAGGTTTTGGGTTGTTGTGTTTTCATTTTCATTCGTTTCTATGCAAATTTTGATTTCTTTTTTGATTTCTTCTGTGATTTGTTGGTTATTCAGCAGGGTGTTGTTCAGCCTCCATATGTTGGAATTTTTAATAGTTTTTCTCCTGTAATTGAGATCTAATCTTACTGCATTGTGGTCAGAAAAGATGCTTGGAATGATTTCTCTTTTTTTGAATTTACCAAGGCTAGCTTTATGGCCCAGGATGTGATCTATCCTGGAGAAGGTTCCATGTGCGCTTGAGAAAAAGGTGAAATTCATTGTTTTGGGATGAAATGTCCTATAGATATCAATTAGGTCTAACTGGTCTATTGTATCGTTTAAAGTTTGTGTTTCCTTGTTAATTTTCTGTTTAGTTGATCTATCCATAGGTGTAAGTGGGGTATTAAAGTCTCCCACTATTATTGTGTTATTGTTAATTTCTCCTTTCATACTTGTTAGCATTTGTCTTACATACTGTGGTGCTCCGTGTTGGGTGCATATATATTTATAATTGTTATATCTTCTTCTTGGATTGATCCTTTGATCATTATGTAGTGACCTTCTTTGTCTCTTTTCACAGCCTTTGTTTTAAAGTCTATTTTATCTGGTATGAGTATTGTGACTCCTGCTTTCTTTTGGTCCCTATTTGCATGGAAAATCTTTTTCCAGCCCTTCACTTTCAGTCTGTATGTGTCCCTGTTTTGAGGTGGGTCTCCTGTAGACAACATATGTAGGGTCTTGTTTTTGCATCCATTCAGCCAGTCTTTGTCTTTTGGTTGGGGCATTCAATCCATTTACGTTTAAGGTAATTACTGATAAGTATGATCCCGTTGCCATTTACTTTATTGTTTGGGGTTCGAATTTATACACCATTTTTGTGTTTCCTGTCTAGAGAATATCCTTTAGTAATTGTTGGAGAGCTGGTTTGGTGGTGCAGAATTCTCTCAGCTTTTGCTTGTCTGTAAAGTTTTTGATTTCTCCTTCATACTTGAATGAGATCCTTGCTGGGTACAATAATCTGGGCTGTAGGTTATTTTCTTTCATCATTTTAAGTATGTCTTGCCATTCCCTCCTGGCTTGAAGAGTTTCTATTGAAAGATCAGCTGTTATCCTTATGGGAATTCCCTTGTGTGTTATTTGTTGTTTTTCCCTTGCTGCTTTTAATATTTGTTCTTTGTGTTTGATCTTTGTTAATTTGATTAATATGTGTCTTGGGGTGTTTTGCCTTGGGTTTATCCTGTCTGGGATTCTCTGGGTTTCTTGGACTTGGGTGATTATTTCCTTCCCCAGTTTAGGGAAGTTTTCAACTATTATCTCCTCAAGTATTTTCTCATGGTCTTTCTTTTTGTCTTCTTCTTCTGGAACCCCTATGATTGAATGTTGTAGCGTTTAATATTGTCCTGGAGGTCTCTGAGATTGTCCTCATTTCTTTTAATTCGTTTTTTCTTTTATTCTCTCTGATTCATTTATTTCTACCATTCTATCTTCTAATTCACTAATCCTATCTTCTGCCTCTGTTATTCTACTATTTGTTGCCTCCAGAGTGTTTTTAATTTCATTTATTGCATTATTCATTATATATTGACTCTTTTTATTTCTTCTAGGTCCTTGTTAAACCTTTCTTGCATCTTCTCAATCCTTGTCTCCAAGCTATTTATCTGTGATTCCATTTTAATTTCAAGATTTTGGATCAATTTCACTATCATTATTCGAATTCTTTATCAGGTAGATTCCTATCTCTTCCTCTTTGTTTGGTTTGGTGGGCATTTATCCTGTTCCTTTATCTGCTGGCTATTCCTCTGTCTCTTCATCTTGTTTAAATTGCTGAGTTTGGGGTGTCCTTTCTGTATTCTGGCAGTTTGTGGAGTTCTCTTTATTGTGGCTTTTCCTCGCTGTGTGTGGGTTTGTACAGGTGGCTTGTCAAGGTTTCCTGGTTAGGAAGCTTGTGTCGGTGTTCTGATGGGTGGAGCTGTATTTCTTCTCTTTGTTCAGTCGCGCTGTGGGGAGGGGAGGGAGGGATGCTGCAAACAAATAACACTGGCGAAGCGCCTCGCAGTGCCTCAGCCACACTGGGTCTGCCCGCTCACGGCGCGCGTGTAGCCTCCTGCCCACACTGCTCGGGCTCTAGGTTGTTCCGCTGGGAACAATCCGAGGCTGGCCCTGGGTTGCATGTACCTCCCAGGTCCAAGCCGCTCAGGTTCAGGCACTGGGTAGTCCTCAGAGGCTCAGACTCAGTTGGGCCTGAGTTTTGTGCTCTTCCCAGGTCCGAGCAGCTCAAGTGATGAGGTGTTTGGCGGCGCCAATGCTGCGACTTATCGCCTCCCGCCACTCGGTTATCTGGGTGTAAAACCGGCGCACCTTCTCAGGCAGATGTTAACCGTCCAGACCCCCAAGAAGTTTTAGTTAGCAAAGAAGCCTGCTTACAGTTTTATAGATAATGTCTCTCTGGGGCTGCGATTGCGCCCCTCCGGCTCTGGCTGCCTGTCACTGGAGAGGGAAGGTCTGCAGCCGGCTATCTCTGTTCAATTCTTTGTTCCGTCTGCGTGGCCTGGCGGTGTCTTAGGTTGGGGCTGGCTTTTCGCGTGGTAGATATCCCACAGTCTGGTTTGCTAGCCCAGATTATTTCGCTCAGATAGTGCTCAGGGTATTCAGGCCAGATTCTTACTCTAAGCGATGCAGCCCGCGCTGCGCCTCCCTGCCCAGCCCCGCTTGCTAATGGCGCGTGCAGGCGCCTGCGCTGCTTCTCCGCTGGGGAGTTACCGTAGGACTCGCAATCTGCGAGTTTTAATTGTTTATTTATTTTTTCTTCCTGTTATGTTGCCCTCTGTGCTTCCAAAGCTCGGCACAGATTCGGCAGTGAGAAGGTTTCCTGGTGTTTGGAAACTTCTCTCTTTTTAAGACTCCCTTCCCGGGACGGAACTCCATCCCTCCCTCTTTTGTCTCTTTTTTTGTCTTTTTATATTTTTCCTACCTCCTTTCAAGAGTTGGATTGCTTTTCTGGGTGCCTGATGTCCTCTGCCGGCATTCAGAAGTTGTTTTGTGGAATTTACTCGACGTTTAAATGCTCTTTTGATGAATTTCTGGGGGAGAAAGTGTTCTCCCCGTCCTACTCCTCTGCCATCTTGGCTCCTCCCTCTCGGATGTTGGCCCAGATAACACAATCTTATGTGCAGAAAAGCCTTAAAGATCCTACCAAAAAAGAATTGAGTACTAAGAAAAGAATTCAGCAAACTTGCAGGACACAAGGTCAGCACATAAAAATCCGCTCTGTTTCTGTACACGGACAATAAAGAAAATTTGCAAACGAAATTGTGAAGACAATTCCATTTACAATAGCATCAAGAAGAGTGAAATACTTAGAAATAAACTTAACCGAGGAGGCAAAGACTAGAACACTGAAAAACCATGCTGAAAGAAATTCAAGATGCAAACAAATGGAAACACGTGCTAGGTTTGAGGATTGGAAGACTTCACATTGTGAAGATGTCAGTACCGCCCAAGCCTTCAACAGTTCATTGCAACCCCTATCAAAATCCTAAAGTTTCTTTTTCTTTTTTTCAGAAATAGAAAAACCCATTATAAAACCCATATAGATCCCAAGAAATAGAAAAGCCCGTTTAAAAATTCTTATGGGAACTCCAGGGATGCCAAATAGCCAAAACCACCTTGGAAAGCAGGGCAAAGTGGAAGACTCACACTTCCTGGTTTCAAAACCTACTACAAAGTTACAGTCATCAAAAGAGTGTGGCACTGCACAACGACAGACTACAGAGTAATGCGGTAGAGCAGAGGGATCAGAATCTAACCCTCACTTCTATGGTCAAAGGCACTGCATAAAGACAGATTACAGACCAATGCGGCAGAGCAGAGGAATCAGAATCAAACCCTCACTTCTATGGTCAAATGTGTTTTGACCAGGGTGCCAAGACCACTCAACAGGGAAAGAACAGTCATTTCACCAAACAGTGTTGGGAAAACTGGATCTCCACATGCAAAAGGATAAAGGTGGACCCTTACCTTACATATGTACAAAAGTTAACTCAAAACGGCTCAATTCGAAGAGCTAAACTGTAAACCTCTTACCACGTCCACCACTTCTAACGGGATGGCTCCGTGGCATCAAGCACGTTCACATCGCTGCACACTGGGTGCTAAGACGCAGGGAGAGCTTCGTAACTGCGGGTCACGCCAAGGTTTCTTGAATATGAAACCAAAAGCACAGATGATAGGAAAAAAAAAAAAAACTGAACTATGTTAACAAGGAAACACAGAATGGGAGACAACTTTCGCAAATTCTGTATCTGATAAGAGACCAATATCCAGAATACATAAAGGTCTTTTCCAACTCAGCAAAAGACGCTTACTCCTTGGAAGGAAAGTTATGACCAACCTAGACAGCATATTCAAAAGCAGAGACATTACTTTGCCAACAAAGGTCCGTCTAGTCAAGGCTATGGTTTTTCCTGTGGTCATGTATGGATGTGAGAGTTGGACTGTGAAGAAGGCTGAGCGCTGAAGAGTTGATGCTTTTGAACTGTGGTGTTGGAGAAGACTCTTGAGAGTCCCTTGGACTGCAAAGAGATCCAACCAGTCCATTCTGAAGGAGATCAGCCCTGGGTGTTCTTTGGAAGGAATGATGCTAAAGCTGAAACTCCAGTACTTTGGCCACCTCATGTGAAGAGTTGACTCATTGGAAAAGACTCTGATACTGGGAGGGATTGGGGGCAGGAGAAGGGGACGACAGAGGATGAGATGGCTGGATGGCATCACTGACTCGATGGATGTGAGTCTGAGTGAACTCTGGGAGTTGGTGATGGACAGGGAGGCCTGGCGTGCTGCGATTCATGGGGTCGCAAAGAGTCAGACACGACTGAGCGACTGATCTGATCTGATCTGAACAGCAACAGCAACATTTAACAATGGGCAAAGGACTTGAATAGACATTTTCCCCAAGAAGACATACAAATGGCCAATAAGTACTTTAAAAAAAAGGGTCAAGATCAATAATCATTATGGAAATTGAAATCAAGCTATCACTTCACACCCATTAGGGTGGCTGTTATAAAAACAAGCGTTGACGACAACGTGGAGAAAACTAGAACCCTCATGTCAGTGGAAGTGAAAACCAGTGCAGCCGCCACGGGGCGCAGTATGGCAGTTTCACAAATAAACACAAGAGCTTTTAATTGATCCAGCTATTACATATCTAAGCACACACCCCAAATAATGGAAAGCAGGAACCCAAAAAGATATTTGCCCACCCAGGTTCATAGCAGCACTGGTCACGTCAACCAAAAGGTGGCAACAACCCAGATGGCCACAGACAGACAGGTGAACCCATGTTGCATGTAACAATATTTATTCATAAAATATTCACAATGGAATATCATTCAGACATAAAAAGTGAGAAACTCTGACACAGGCTTCTTTACCGTCTGAACCACCAGGGCCTGTAAGAGGTCCCTCAGTTCAGTTCAGTCGCTCAGTCGTGTCCGACTCTGAAACCCCGTGGACTGCAGCACGCCAGGCCTCCCTGTCCATCACCAACATCACCAGAGTTCACCCAAACTCATGTCCATCGAGTTGGTAACGATATCCAACCATCTCATCCTCTGTCATTCTCTTCTCCTCCTGCCTTTAATCTCTCCCAGCATCAGGGTCTTTTCAAATGAGCATCAGGTGGCCAAAGTATTGGAGTTTCAGCTTCAGCATCAGTGCTTGCAATGAATATTCAGGACTGATTTCCTTTCGGATGGACTGGTTGGAATTCCTTGCAGTCCAAGAGGTCCCTAGAGGAGTCAAATCCATAGAGACAAGTGTAGACGGTGGAGCCCAGAGGCTGGGGGAAGAGAGAAGAGACAGTTTTTTGTGGGGACACAGGGTCAGTCTGAGGAGATAAGAAAGTTCTGGGGAGCTAAGAAAGTTCTGGGAGATGGATGTGGTGGTGGTTATACAATGATGTGAGTGTGCCTGATACCCTAGATCTGCAACCTTCATTGTAAAGCAATTATCCTCCAATTTAAAAATACATATACATATTTAAAAAGTGGTTGAGACAGTAAACTCTACATTAGGTATGTTGTATCATAATGAAAATGAATTTAAAAGTAATGTGGATGAGTCTCACAAACATAATATTCCACACAGAATAACTGGACACAAAAAGATATGCCCTGTGATACTGCTTTTGTGGATTTCAAATACATGTAAAATCAAAGTATGAGAGACTCCACCACATATGAGAGCCATTCCAACAGCCGCGCCGGGGACCCCGGGAAGCCATATGCATCCTGGTGACAGGAGTCTCTATGCAAAAGCCAGGTCTTCACTTCCTGGTCTAAGGTCCACTGGGTCAGTGGCTCGGCCACCTGCACACTTGCCACACTCACACCCACACCACTGGAGGACACAGCAAGGTCCGAGGCAACCAAAGGCTCCTGCTGGGAGGACGTGAGCAACGCGGGCGGACCAGCCCTCCGGAAACAACCCACTAGAGCGGAGATGCCTGCAGACACAAGACCAGCCTCACGCACGGGCCAGGGCCAGCGGGCAGCCTGGGGCCAGCACGCACGGCTGGATGAGACGCATGCAGGACACCTGAGTCTCCATCCTGCCAACCTGCAAGGTGGAGGCTGAGGGAGCCCTGGGTTTGGACCTCAGGGCCGCCAGGCTGGGGGCCTGCAGGGTCACTTGGACAAACACCCGTGGAAGGCCCGCAGCCAGCCCCCGGACAGGCTGGTCTCCTTCTGACCACCTGTCCAGGGGCGGCTCCCGTGCTGCTGCAGAGCTGGCTGTGGTATTAAACAGCTACCCACGGGCTGGCATTTTCAGGGCTACCCTGGCTTCCATGGTCTCTGTGGTGGCTGAGCAAGTTGGGCACTCTTGACATGAATGCCCGCATGTGGCTGAGGTCACCTAGGCCCTGGGACAAAGAGAAAGCTGTCTGCCAGGTGGGCAAGGACACAGGGGTGCAGGGGCCTCAGACAGGTCTGTTTCAGGAGGCGGCCTCCACAAGAGCTTTTGTTCCTGCGGAAAATTTGCATCTCAGGAAGCTGTTGTGACCCTGCCAAGGGGCCTGCCCGGGGCCCTGGGCGACGTGATGTGGAGCGGTCAGGAGCTGACGTCTGGAAGCACGTGGCCTCATCAGGAGACCTGCCTGAACTGGAAACACAGAGGCGGCCAGCTGAGCCCTGGCCACCTGCGGAGAACACCCTGGGGCCTGGGGAGGACAGGGAGGGCAGCGCCGGAGGAGGGGGCCACAACCGGACCCGACCCACCACCAGCACTCCGGGCGCGACCTCGCGTGACCCGCCAAGCCTCACCCCACATCTGGGAAAACAGGCAGGGATGCGGTGAGCCCAGCACACGGCACTCCGGCCCCTCCGCGGCCCCTCCGGTGCCGGCGTGCTGGCTCAGGCCCCCCTCACAGCACCGCACTCCACAGGCCCAAGCGGGCTCAGCCCCGATGCCCCACACGTGGACCATGACTTGGGCTCCCGGCAGTCACCGACCACTCCCAGCTTCCCCCATCGGCAGCCTCTTTAAGCCTCCCTCACGCACGCTGGTCCCCACTGGACTTTGTCATTCAACCTAAGAGAGTGCCCCAACAGGAGAGCTGCTGGGCTCCCTGTGTTCGCTGGAGTGTGAGTTTGAGGGTTCCCTCCTCACGGATGGATGTGTCCTTGCCAAGAGGAGGTCACAGCCTAGTGGAGGGCAAAGGACCCTGGGACCACAGCCCCCTCCCCAGTAAGTGGAGCCTTCCAGCCCCTGAAGGGCAGCAGAACCCGCCCCCTCCTAGCTCTGCGGAGAGCCTCCAAGCAGGCCATGCTCCAGGGCAGGACCTGTGACCAGAGACGGCGTGAGTCCTGGGTGGCACTGGGCACCTCGACCATGACACCAGCGAGTAGTGATCCGTGGTGGCCGCCAAGTTCAAGGAGCAGGGTGGGCAGCACAGAGGGGCGGGGGAGGCAAGCTGGACCGAGGGTGCTGGCCGACGGCTGGTCAGCTCCAGGACAGCCAGCTGCCTGCCACCGAGGCCTGGCCGCACTGGCCCGAGCTGAGGGATGGGTGGGCCTGGGAGATGGTGCAGCCCCAGGGTGCCGGGGTCCCGCTGGGCCTGGCAGAGCCTGCTGTGTCCTGGGGCCAGGCAAGCAGGACCCCCTGGGGTCGGGGGAAGGAGAGTGGATCACCTTGAGAGATGGGAGATTGTGCTGAGGCCTCCCCAACTCACAGAATTAGCCAGTAATCACCGGCTGGCTGATTTTCTAAACTCACCCCCAGACACACAATTGCAGCCAACAAGATACGCAATCAGCCTCGCTGATTTGGTTCAGCGAGGGCCAGAGAAGTGGAGGGAGCGGAAAGCAAGCAGTTTCGTGGACCCCAGCTCCTCGGCTCCAGCGGTCTTGACCAGGCCAGGCAACAGCCTGGGTTCTCCCCTCCGTGGGGGGGCTTTCTCTCCACTCCCCTCAGGCAGCTGCAGCGAGAGAGGCCAGGTCCCAGCCACCAGCCCGGGGTGGGGTGGTGGGTCGTCTAAAGCGTTCAACGCAGCAGCTTTGTGTGTGCAGCCCCAGGGCCCAGGGCGGGTGCAGATTTGGCGGGCGCTGCCCTTCCTGCCACGCTCCTCCCACAACAGCCCAGGCACCGCTGTCAACCCTGGCCCAGGACCATTTCTAGCACCGGGTCCAGCCCCCCGTCCCCAGCCATGGGATCGAGGCAGCACAAGGCTACCACCTGGGGCAGGGTCCTATCCCTCACCTTCTAAGCGTCCAAGTAAGACGTCTAAGGGTCAGGGTGCGTCCACCTGTCCCCCTGGGGCCTCAGTCAGGCTTCTGAAAGAGCTGAGCCCCTGTCCCGTCCCCCTGCCTCCCTCCTGGGGTGTTGGGTTAAGGCTGCCCAGAGCTCAGATAGGGTTCCTCCAGGTGGGCCCAGAACCTGGAGTCTCCAGAAAGGGACACGCAGAGGCCAGAGAGGAGTGAGCCCCTGACCAGCCTGGCTCAAAGATTGGCACCACCTTCACAGTGGCTGAAAGGTAGCGGGACTCAGACAGGGTCACCCTGCCATACCAGAGTGGAGGGGCACTCCTCCCAGGAACCCAGTGCTTCCCAGATCCCGGGGCGGACGGGAACAGCTAGGAGTCCAAGCGTTAAAATCCAGGCAGCCTCTGCCCCGGACCCCCAACAGGCCCCGTGAGGGGAGCACCGAGGCCCCCACCTCGAAGACAGAGGTCCGTCCTACCCCGGCACCTCCTGGCCTAGAGACAGGCCTCCCCGATGGATGTCTCTGGAGCTCCTGGGACCAGTATTGCAGGGGCAGAGAGTCCCACACCCACCTCTCGGGGAGCAGGCCCAGGACACAGGAGTCTCAGTCCAGGGAGCCCCTGCCCCCGCCAGCCCCAGCGCCGTTATTTAGAGATTGCACAGGCCGGGAACCTCACAGAAACAAACCCAGGCAGGCGCCCGCACTGTGAACGGAACTGGTGCCATGTGCCCAGTGAATCGCATCAACTGCACAAAAGCTACACAAGTTTTGCTTCCTCCAGGAAAATCGCTCTCCTCTTTAATACTCAGCCTCCGCTCCCCACCAGCCTTCGCTGGAATTAGACCACAGCTGCAGCCCAAACCCAGAATAAAACCCCGCCTGAGTGTGTGGCACGTGCTGCCGAAAAGGTCCCGTTCCCCTGGTCTCAGCAGGCGAAGAAGTCGGGGAAGATGCTGTCCACCTCATCCCGCAGGACTGGGCTGGGGCAGCTCCCATCCGAGCCCCACGGCTCCAGGGGCCCGTCCGGGGACTCCTCCTGGGGGCCAGACTCGGGGTCTCCCAGGAAGCCCGGCTCAAGCCTGTCCAGCGGGCTGTTCCTGGTGGCTACCCGAGAAGGGGCACCGCTGCCTCTGCCCTCCAGGGACCCTGGAAGCAGATGGGACGTGTCAGCAGAGCAGACAAGGACCCCAGGACCCATGGTGGGCAGGGTAGGGTCAGCGTAGAGAAGATGACACCCTTCCCCCCAACCATCTGTCCCACCCCACCAAGAAGTCCCCTGCTCATCCTCTGAAGGGCCCCTGACCAGGTGGGTGGGCCCACTCCTGCTGGCCCTGCTCAAGACCCCTGGGAGGGCCAGAACCAGGGAGGTGCACCCCCTCCACGCCAGATCCTGCACACGCTCGACTCACCCTGCACCCACGTGCCTCTGTGGGCACGAGTTCTTGGGGGAAAGCTCTGAAGCCGACTTGCAGCCACCGACACCCAGCACTCACACACTCTCACCCACAGATGCCCACCGCTGATCAGCATGCACCTCACCTGCCATCCCCCCCACCGACCCAGGGGTCCCCAAAAACACCAGCAGAGAAGGGAACGAGAACTCAGATGCAGACACTGGAACCTTGGCGTCACTCGGCAAGCTGGGGCCCATCTCCCCACGGTCCCAGCTGCCTGCCCCCAGCCCTGCCTGAGGACCAACCCAGGCTCCAGGTTGGGGGTGGTAGGAAAGCGGTCCACTCACCCAACCACCAGTCAGGCCCAGGGCTCAGCAGAACGGACGCACCATCTGCCACGTCACATCCCGACACAGACCTGGACAGGACGAGAAGGAAGCCCCACCCCGGTCGTCCCAGGTGGACCCTGGGCCTTGCACCTCGAGAGGAGGGCGTGGGCCCGGAAAGGCAGCTTACTGATGGGCTGCTCCCTCCCGCCGGACCCTGCCCACCCAGCCCGCTGCCAGCTCCTCTCCAGCCCCCCGAGAGCTCTCAGCCCACGCCCCAGCTGGTGGAACTCACAAAACACAAACTCATTTACCATCAGCCAAAACAGACGACAATTAGGGAGACAGTAGTGTTTCCCAACACACACAGACTACAAAGCCACACGGCAGAGTCTGGCCACCCGGGCACAGCAAGGACGGGACGGGCAGAGACCTCCTGGGCAGCGGGTCCGGGCAGCTGGGGCCGGGGGCGGGGGTCTGGGAGGAGGCCTTGGCAGCTCATGCACACGCACCCGGGCACCCACCTGGAGTCCGGCATCAGGGCCTTGTCAGCCCTCGTAGTGGGGGGCCCCGCCTGGCCCAGGCAGCTCCGGGGCTCCTCACTCACCAGTGGGGAAGGGGACTGCTGCGAGCGGACCGGCCACAGAGGGGACGGCCTCAGGACCTTGGGGGGTCTCGGGCCTGGGGACTGGGGGACGAGGCTGGGCGACTCTACGAGGGAAGCAAGGAGTGAGTAAAGAAGAATGAGCCCCCCCCCGCCCCCAATGAAGACCGCAGCCCCTGCCCATTGCATCCCGCACAGGGAATGCCTGAGGCTCGGGAACCTGGTGCCAACAGGCAACCAGGAGAAGCTAAGGGTCCAGAGGTGAAGCACCCCACACCTGAGGCCAGGGAGGCCGCCTGCAGGACGTGGCCGCTCAGCCTCAGGCCAAACAGGTGCGGCTCAGACCCCAGGACCCTCACGCTCCACCGCCTCCTCTATCTCCAGGACCCGTCTACCCTGCTGTGTGACTCCTCCATCCCCACACCCCGTGTACAGCTCTCGACTTTCCCTGGAGGCCCAGCTCTGCTTGGAGAAGAAAACGGTAACCCACTCCAGTATTCTCGTCTGGAGAATCCTACGGACAGAGGAGCCTGGAGGGCTACAGTCCATGGCGTCGTGAGAGTCGGACACGACTCAGCGACTAAACCACCACCAGCTCTCCTGCCGGCCCTGACCACAGCAGGACCCCTCCCCGCCTGGGTGGGCACGCACAGTCTCGCCTCCTGCGGCACTCGGGAGCGGCAGTCATGGTCCGGGGAGCCACCCACAGCTGGGTGTCCAGCACAAGGGGGACGTGGTCATCGTGGCGGCCTCATGCGCCTGGCTGTGGACAGCACGAGGGGAGGACGGGGACCCACTCACACTCACCAGGCAGCGCTGGTGGCCTGTCCAGCATGTCGGCCACCCCCGACAGGGCCTCACCCTCGTCCACAGCCGCAGCCTCACAGCTCGGGGGGGCCTGATGACTGCATGGTGTGCAAAGACAAAAGGAGAGCCTCTGAGTGGTCTGCATGCACCCCCCCCACCATGGCCCCCGGCCCCACGGGGACACTGACATCACACTGGATGTTCCCACGCCGGCGTCCGGGGCGCCTGCCGGGGCCTGACTCGCCAGGGCCAGCTGCAGGACATCCGTCTGCCATGCGAGCCACGGCTCCTTGGAGGAAGTGAGAACCTGAAGCGGAGACAAACAGCAGAAATGCAGCCGAGACTGTCAGCCGGAAAACACGCACGGAAGGCAGGCTGCGGTCGGCCCCTGGACAGCCCGCCTGGGGTCGCAGAGATCCACCCTGAGCACAGACCCTGTGCTCCGGACTGGGGGGAGGGAGGCTGAAGTTGGTGCCCCCCCAGGGGAGGGGGGTACTTTTACCTATGCCAGCTTTGGCACCATGGGCAATGGCAAGGGATGTAAGTGGAAACCACAGTTCATCCCCTGAGTTCCCAAAGGAGGTGTGATACGCAAACGGAGGTGTGTCTACTGGAAACAGCAGCCCTGGGCATGCGGGGCGGGGACGCCAGGGAAGCCAGGCTGCCCAGTGGTCGGAGCTGCCGGGGGACAGAGGGGGACTGGGAGCAGGGAGATGCCCATGGCTCCTCCGCAGAGGGCTAACCCGGCGGTCACAGGACGACTCACAGCCTGCTGCTCCCAGCCGGGCACCAGGGTGCCTGCCAGCTGGAGGAACTGCACTGCCATCTCCAGGACCGAGGCCATGTCCTCCCGCCGGCCGTCAAACCGCGGCAGCAGACCCCGCAGGTGCTCACAGCTCAAGGAGATCCGCTTCCTGCTCGCAGAGAAGGGACCCCCGACTGTAGGGTTGTCTGGCTTGGCCAGGAAACGAGAGGACAGCCCCAGAAAGCCTTGAGCCCTTCAGGAACCAGGTCAGAGCACTGCCCTGGCCCCAGGGGCCCTGGACCCCAGCTGCAGGCTTAGCAGGGCGTCTGCCACAGGCCACCACCAAGCCTAGACCACCACCCCTGCCTGGAGCGGGGACCGGCCCCAAATGTACAACCTCGAGTGGTCCTGAACTTCACGTCAAAGAAAGGGCTGCACTGGTGGCCCTCCCCCAGCACGAGGGCTATATTTACCTTGAGAACTCGCTACAGCGTGCCCTTACCAAACAGCTGTCTGAAACTAGGCGCGGGCGCAGACCTGACCTCCTCGGACCCCCGCCCCCACCGCGCAGCCGCCACGACGGCCCCCACCTGCGCTCCCTCTCGCTGAGCACGTTCCGTGGCAGGTGGGAGCCGGGACCCTCCGCCACCGCAGGCCCCTTGGTCTGGCCCGAACCCTGGCCAGGGTGGTCCTCGCAGCAGACCTGGGTGCTCGATGGGAAAGGGCCACTGCCGCGAGAAAAGACACGAGCGCGGGGCTCTGTGACCCCAGAAAACGCCCCTAGCGCCCAGAAGCGGTGATGAACGTCTTAGAGGGGGTGGGCTCAGGACAAGGGCCTAGAACACGGCCCTGTAGGTCCTGCCTCTTGGCACCCCTCTGTCTTCCCCCCGCAACCTTCAAAGACCCGGGGGTCGGGGTGGGCCCCAAGCGGGCCCTGCTGGGTGGGGCTAGGACTCAGTTTCATTTCAATTGGAAAGAAGAGTCGGGCCCGGACCACCACCCGCCCCCCACCCGCCCAAGCATCCCTGGGCAAGGGCGTCCCAGCTGACCCCCTCCAGCAACCGCTCCCCAGTTCTCACCTGCATCCCCGGGAAACTCGCGGAACCCCAGCGCGGGGCTCAGGAGCCCGGGACGCCATGAGCGCGCGCACAGCTGCGGAAGAGAGCCGCAAGGCCCTGGACCCTGCCACGTGCGCCCCGCCCCACGCACGCCGTCCTCCCAGCCACGCCCCCTCACGTGCGTTCTACCCGCCCCCACGTGCTTCCCGCCGGGACGGAGCCTGCCCCGCCCCCGCGTGCTCTGCGCCACCTCCACCCCGCTGCCCTACTTCTGCCCCCCTTCCTGCGGTGAGGTCCCTCTGTTGGAGAAATTGCCAGAAAGGCACACCTGGGTTAGTGCCCAAGATGGACAGTCCTCCCCCACCGCTTCCAGCTGGGCAGCCCAGCTTCCCACTGGAGTGGGGGTCTCCTCTCACCTGCCCACCGTGGGCACCCTCAGGTGCCAGTCCCGAGCTGGGGCTCTCCCCTGAAGGATCTCACAACTGAGGGTGGGGGGCAGGGGGCAAGGACTGAGGGTGAAGGGAGGGGCCGGACGGGGTCCATCAGGGTGAGGACCGAACTGCAAAGCTTCTCAGGGAAGGAGCCCAGGTGGGTTCCTGGGCTGGCAAGTGGGCCTGGTGGGCAGGGAGGACCGCCTCTGTGGCAGGAAGCGTTGGTCTTACCTGAGAGCGGAGGAGGGAACTACAGGGCCGGGGGGATTAGAGGAAGGTTTTAGGATTCTTGTGGGCCCCCTTGGAGGCGGGGGTGAGAGGCTGGGGGAGCTACATGCAAGAGGAGCTGGGAGGCTGGTCAGCAGAGATCGCGGGACTTCGGCTGGTTAAGGATGGGCAGAGAGCCTTCACCCGCCTCTGAGGGCCTGCAGGTGCCCCTACCCCAAATCTCATCCTTGTCCAGGGGGGTTCTGCCTAAGCCAGTGCCACCACTGACCTAGGAGCCAGGGGCATCCCCACACCTCCCAGGCCTGCCTCTGATCCCATCCACCCTCTCTCTGCCCTCCCTAGCTTCTGGCTTACTGGAAGGCTGGCTGGCCTTCCTGCCCCTTCCCCCTAGGCCGTGGCCCACCCGCCTGCCCTCTACCTGCCCTCTGATTTTCCTGCCCTGACAGGGCCCTTGGCTCAGGCCTCGCTGCACGGAGCCGCTGTCTCCAGCAGGTTGGTGCGGGCAAACCTCCCTTTGCCCACTCCTGACGCTCAAGTGTGAGTGGCTGGGTCTCCAGGCCTGTGCTCCTTGCTGGATCTCTGGGGGCTGGCCCAGTGCTGGGCGTGCGGCCCACTAAGTCCGGTGGAGGGATGACAGAAGAAGGGAGGGAGGGAGGGGAAAGTGGAGACGCCGCCTCTTTCAAGGAGGCAGACTTCTAGCAGGAGAAGAGGGTACTAAGTCCTTATTTCAGTCGGGAGGATGTCAGAGCTCATGCTGAAGGGGGCTGCTGGGGACGTGCGGGGCCCTTCCTGGGGGAGGCCACGGTCGGGGAGACCTCATCTCCCAGGAGGGGAAGCAGAAGGGAGCTGGGGCAGGTGTCCCTGTGGTGAGTGGAGTCCACCCCAGGTGGTCGTCCTGGGACAGAGCCAGGGGCCAGAGCAGAGCCTCTGTCCCAGGAAAGCGAGAAACCTGTCTGCAACTGAGGAGGGGCTGGGGGCTACAGGAGGGCGTCCTCAGGTGGACTGTGGACCGTGGGGACGCCCGGAGATGGCTGAAATGTGGCCCTGGAGGTCCTGAGAGCTGATGGCTTGGGCCTGACTCTCCAGCCCTGCTCAGCTCCACAGCCTGAAGGCAGCACGGAGGAGGGGCCGGTCAGCGCAGGCCAGGCCACAGGTCAGACGCTGGAGGACGGGTGGGGGCCATGACCCAGGGCCTGCGGTGTCAGGCCATGCAGGAGAAGAGGGAGGAGGCCAGGGCCTGGGATGAAGCGGGCGCTGAGCAGGGGACCCAAGTCACAGTCGACGGCGATGCTAAGAAGGTGTGTGGATCTGATGTCAAGTCTGGGAGCAGGGAGACCCGGTTACGCCCAGCCCACAGCCCGGCTTCTGGGCTGAACCCAAGAAAGGCTGGGGACGGTCAGTTCTGCTAGCACCTAGGGTCCGGGGTTTATCGGAGGTGTAAGGAGAAGCCAGGCTCCGTGCCCTGGGAGTGTTCCTGGTGCCCAAGGGAGGGCGGTGCTGGAATAGACCCCACGGAGAACATTGGCTGAGAGTGTGCAGGGGTCCCTGGGCCAGGGGGCGGGGGCAGGTGGGCTCCCTGCTCCCGGCTGGGGATGGATGGACAGGCCGGTGTTTTGGGGCTTGGGTCCTCCATGGCAGAGGGAAGCTGTGTTTTGTTTTCCTTGATGATGTCAGGAATGTTACCAGGCTTGTCTGTTTCCCATCACTGACAGAGCCGGCTAGTCATCTCGTTGACCAACCAGCAGGGCACCTCCAAGGGGTCTGTAAGATGGACACACACTGGCGGGAGTCCTGCTGGGGGTGGGGCGGGGCTGGGGCAGGGGTGGGTGGGACCGCTCAGGAGGGAGCAGGGAAAGCCCCCAGGGTGCAAGACTGCTGGTGAGCCGGTTGGGGGTGCACGCTGCCCTCCGGAGGACTTTGGGGCGATCCATGCCTTCATGGAGTGCCCCCTCCAGGAAAACCATGATGTTGAGCTTGCCATCTCCTGGGAGTAAACAGAGATGGGACCTCAGGAGCAATGCAGGCGTCAGGACCGCAAAGTACCTGCCATGCGCCCTCCCAATCAGCGGGTCCAGCCCTGCCCTGGCAGCCCCTACCCTGACCTCCTCAGGGGGGTGGGTTGGTGCCCAGGGCCTTGAGAAGAGCTGCCTGGGTGGTGCTGGCTCAGTGGCCCCTGCCCCATCTGGCGCCCCAGCCCCTCGCCCTCTTTTCAGAGGCTGCTCTCTTGCCCCTGTGTCTGTTTTTCTGCCTTTGCTTCTCTCCATGCTCCTGGTTCATTCACTGAGGGTGAGGACAGACCTGGGGGCTCTACCTGTAGGACTCTGCATGGGGTGCGGGGAGGGACCCTGAGCCAGGATGTCCGTGTTAGCCTGTGGTGGGTGTCACCAGTCAATCCCTCTGCTTCCTGAGCATCTTCCCTGGGTGGTGGAGCTGCAGCAGGGTGCAGCCCAGCCTCTCTGCCTGTTTGCAAGATGCTCGGGGTGGGGCTGGGGCTCACTGCGTAGGCCTGGGGGGCGGGTCGCTCACTCCCGCCTCCAGCGCTCTGACCTCCCCTCCCTCTCCAGGCCCAGGGGCCTCCCAGGGGTGAGGCTGATGCGGATGGACACACGGGGTCTGTGGGCTGGTGTCTGCAGGAGTGACCGGTGCCGTGGAGGGCTGGGGGAGGGCGAGGAGGGGGGGCGCAGGAGAGATGGGGGCGGGTCAGATGCTGACCGGCCGCCCCTCCCGCCCCAGAGGCGGGCAGGGTCAGCTGCGCAGGCACCCTCACCCGTGAAGCGCGCAGAGGCCCCCAGCCCCCTGGGAGCGCCTCCCACCGTGGAACCCTGCCCCCGGGGGGTGGTCTTTGGGATTTTGGGGTTTTTTTAGCATTTGAAGAGCCTGTGCCCCGGATCTCAGGGGCTCAGGGTCTCAGGATTAGGCTGTTCGGCAGATGGGACGCGGAGGGACCACAGCCCCGTCCCTCGCGCGGTTCCCGGCATGGCCAGCAGGGGGCGCGCCCGCACCGGCGCCGAAACCATCCCTGGAACAGGATTTTTTTTTTTCCCACCCCCACCGAAATCAGAGAAGTGTTTCAGGGCACAGCGCTGGGAGAGGGGTGGAGGGGAAGAAGTCTCCTGTCGCTCCCGGTGTGTCCCTTGCCTCCCAGTCGCAGCCGCCGCCAGCCCAATGCCGCTTCACGACGGGGTGCGCAGGGGTCCAGGAGATGTCTACAGGGGGGTGCAAGGCGGGGGCCACACCAACCGGACCTTCGTGTTCGACGACGGCCAGTGCGCCCCCAGGTACGGTCTGCCGGGCCCCACCGCCCATGCGGAGGGACCCCAGATGGAGTTCATGCCACCCTCCCAGGACCCCTCATCCTCAGAATCCCCACTTCCCTAGCCGCCTGCCCCTCTACCCCCATTCTTCCCCCCAACCTCCACCACCACGGTGAGCTTACGTCCCTACGGAGCCTGGGGAGCGTGGGGGAGAGGGCTGCCCCTCAAGGCCGGGTGGCAGCACGCTGGGCACTTACACTCAGATCACCAGCAGGTGCCCAGACTCTCTGTCTGTCTGCACCGTTGATGGAGGGTGGCCACAGCGTGGCCAGGCTTACATACATCTCCCAGGCACCGGGAGGCGCAGACGCTGCAGGCAGGAAGCTGGGATGCCCTCTGTGCCAGAGGGGCCGGGCACTGTGCCGGCCTCCCAGCCCCCTCTCTGGTCTGGCCTGGGGAAGGAGCCTGTGGGACGGCCTGGCCCAGGCCAGCAAGGCTCTGGGGGGGAGTGGGGTTTCCCCGCTTCCCAGGGGCAGCTCCTCCTAGGAAGAGCCCCGTGTGGGGCGTGGGGCGTGGGGTGTGGGGTGCAGGCAGGCTGTCAGACGAAGGGCAGGGGTGGGGTCTGGTCCCGTGGTGCTCGCCGCCAGTCACTTCTCTGTCCACGTGTGAGGAGAGGGCTGACTAGCAGGGCCTTCCAGGTGGCCGGGAGGTGACCTTCCCTGTACATCCACGGTGCCACGTGGCCCCTGCTGACCAGCACCAAGGGCACAGCGCTGGCGGGGCCCCGGAAGGGCAAAGCAGTGACCATCCCAAGGGGCTTTGCCCCAGGGCCCTTTCCTGGGACCCTCCCCCGACCCCACCAGCCCCCAGAGGGTCGGCACTCACAGGTACTCCTCACCCTCGGCCAGGAGCCAGACTCCAGGTCAGCCACAGCCACTGCCCAGCACGAGCCTCCCTAGCTCAGCAACACTCTGGCCTCTGGCCCCCACTCGGTCCGCCGTTCTAAGGCCAGAGAAGGGGTGGACACCTGGTTCAAGGCCAAGCCCTGTGGCCATTTTCTGTGGGACTCAGTTTCCCCACTTGTCAAGTAAGGAATGGAGCGGATGGTCTTGAAGGGAGGGCCGTGTGTGCTGAGTGACCAGGGTCGGGAGCGGAGGCTTCTGGCCACATGTCCAGGGTCAGGGTGGTCCCTCGGCAGGGACAACACCAGCCTGGCACCTGTGGGGTCCTGGGGGCACAGCCTGAGGCCAGTGCTCTGAAAGCAGGCCACCCGGTGAAGTCCTTGGGAAGCAAAATTAACCCCATGAAGTAGGCACAGTCTGGACCTCCCCTGGGTCGCTCTGAGGGTCAACCAGGTAACATCCATCAAGCTCAGAGTAGGTGACCCCGAGAGGGTCTTGCACCATCACGGTCTGACTGCCCTCTGCCCATCTCCCTGCTTGGAAGGGTGTCACCCATCTTCCTGGTGACCAATGTCCCACTCCTCCCGCTGTCCTGGACGGCCTGCTCCAGACGAGGCGGGGGCTCTGTGTCCTGAGGTCTAGGCTGGGTGGGCTTAGTCCCCCGGATGCCTCCATCTCCCCCTGGACAGTGCCCTTCCCCTGGCCGGAGCTGGCCTCTGTCCCTGCAGGATTCCCAGTTGTGCTGCAGGCATCTGGGGTGGCTGCCAGGGCCGAGGGCACGTCAGGCAGGCCAGGTGGGGACCCCTGCAGGGAAGGTCAGGCCGGGTGAGGGGGAAACCTGGCTGGGCTTCAGTGGGGCCTGTGGCCAAGGCCAGCAGCTCAGGGAGACAGGCTTCAGCTCTGAGAGAGGAGGTGGGGGAGGGTGCAGGTGGGGAGTGGGGGGCATTCCACCCCCATCTGACCCCGGCCCTGCCTGGTCCCCGGGCTGCCCCCAGGCTGTGAGGCCTGGTATGGGGGGTCCCAGGAGGACTCCAGGCCGCAGGCGTCTTGGCCCTGGTGCCTGGTTCCCTGTCTGAACCCCGGGGCCTCCCCTCTGTGCCCAGGGGTCCCCTGCCTCGGCTGTCCCCCGCGGTCCCTGGGCACTGTCCTTCCAGCCCTGCTCCATCCCCAGGTCCTGACATCTCTGCCCTGCAGGTGGGAGAGGGAGTGGCTAGGACACCCCCAGATGCCCCAGAGCTGGCTGGTGCCCGCCTCTTGCCAGCAGCCTTAGGGCGCTGCTTGTGTCCAGGTGCCGGTCTCTGTCACCTGTGTCCTTAATGCCCGGCTCTGCCCACCGTCCGTGTGGGTGTCCCAGCCTGTCTGAGAGTCTGACTAACCCTGAGTTACCCTGGCACGGCAGGGGTCAAGCCTTGTTAGCACAACTTCCCCTCTCCTTGGAGGGTTTCCTGACTGAACTCCCCCCAGGGCCAATGTGGGACCCTCTGGGCCCTGATGCAGAGGGCACGGATCCAGGGCTGGCATCCCGCCAGGGTCCATGTCTGGCTGGAGGTCCATATTAGGGAGGCGTGCCTGCAGGGCAGCCGGAAGTGGCCGAGATTCTGTGGGAAAAGGCCTGAGGTCCAACGCAGCCCTGTCCAGCCAGAGCCGGCTTCCTGGTGTAGGGGCTGGAGGGAACTCGGGGGTCTGCCTTAGGCCACAGCTCGGGTGGGCAGAGGTGAGTGAGACGGGGATGGGGGTGGTACCTGCACAGGACTCTGCTTGTGTCCAGGTGCGGCTGCGGGTGTCACCGTGTCCTCACGCCTGGCTCTGACCACTGTCCACGTGGGTGTCCCGCCTGTCTGAAAGTGAAAGTCACTCAGTCGTGTCCGACTCTTTGTGAGTCCATGGACTATACACTCCATGGAATTGTCCAGGCCAAAATACTGGAGTGGGTAGCCTTTCCCTTCTCCAGGGTATCTTCCCGACCCAGGAATCGAACCAGGGTCTCCTGCATTGCAGGCGGATTCTTTACCGACTGAGCTACCAGGGAGGCCCGTCTGAGAGTCTGACTAACCCTGAGTTACCCTGCGCGGCGGGAGTCCAGCCTTGTTAGCACAACTTCCCCTCTTCTCAGAGGGTCTCGTGACTGAACTGTGACCTCTCCCCTGAGGTTTCTTGTTCCATCTCCGCGGCCGTGGGGCTTTGCCGGCTGTTCCCGGGTGTGTGGAGTCTCTGGGTGGAGCCTGCAGGCAGTGTGGCCCAGGAGCAGCGCCTGATGACATGGGTGTTTTTAAAGGAGTTGTGGGGACTCTCCCAGGCTGTGTGCTCGGGTGGGCCAGCCACGTTTGCCAAAACCTCTTCCTCCTGCGGAGCCGGGGATGGGCACGTCTGGCCCGTACCAGCTGCCAGCAAGTTCAAACTTGAGATAGAAGGCCCGCTCCGGACTGCGGTTCCTGGGAAGGCCTGTCCCAGGAGGTCTGCCCTGTGCTTTGGACTTCCCACGGAGGGGTGTGTTCCTAGGTTCCTCCTGCAGTCTCTCTGGCTGTGGTCAGCTTGTCCTTCATGGGCCAATGAGGCCCGGAAGCCACCCTGCGGTGCCAGCCTTGCGGGCCTGGATGCTGCCCGCATGTTGACAATGACGTGACCAGAAACCCCTCTCCTGCCTCCACCCCAAGACAGGCCCCGCCTGGGCCTTCAGCCGCCTTCACAGAGACCCGGATTCCGGGCCAGAGGCCGCTGCTGGACGCCTTTTGGCAGGTGTCTGATCTTGGGAAAAGCTCAGAGTCTCAAACCAGAGGAAGAGGCCCCGGCTGCCGGGTGAACGCAGAATTTAACCCCGTCTGGCAGACACAGGAGCCCCTAGGGTGTGGGGAGGGGGAGCCCCAACATGTTGGCAGGTTGGAGGAGAGGGGCAAGGAAGCCAGCAGGGATCAGATTCAAAGGGACTCGGGGCTCTAAGGAGAGGGCCCTGTGTTATGAGATGTCCTGTGTGGGCAGGGTGTCCCTATCTGGGCCCCAGCCCCCAGACGAGGCCCAGGCACCCCTGCAGGCCATGCCAGCCGTGGGGCCTAGGGCTCAGCAGGAACACAGCGGTGCCTTCTGCAGCCGTGGGAATGGGGAAGGCAGGGCAGCTTTCCACCTGCAGGTGGACCCCACCCACTCAGCCCAGGCCTGTCTGTGGTCCCCCCAACATCCGCCCCCACCAGCAGCCACCCTACATCCAGCCAGGGGACAGGCAGCCAGGTGGCGAGTGCTGGGCCTGTGATCTGGATGTGCACTCACTGCCTGGCCCCGAGGGGCCTGGGCACGCTGCGACCACTCAGGGGACTTGCAGCAGGGGCCCTCCACAGAGGCAGGCCCCAGTCCAGGTGGGCGGCCCGGGTGGGGTGGGCGCTGCAGTCCCCATGGCTTCTGCTTCCCCGTGTCCTGAGGGTGGGCCCGAGGCTTGGGGAAGGCCAGGGAGCGGGGAGGTGATGGACATGCCCGAGGCCCCGTGTCTACAGGGATGCCAGGCCCCTCCTCATGTCCCCTGGGCTTGCTTGGCGCACGGGAGAAGCTACTAGGAGGAGTCTCTTTGGTGGATCCAGAGCTTGAACTCAGCTCAACGATGCGTTTTGAGCTTTCAACTTTGGATTCTGATATCCCTCAGAGTGGGTGGTGATTGGCCATCCTCAGCGTTGACTCGAAGCCCCCTCCCCTAGTGAGAGGGTGGATATTTCCCGGAGACCGCCCCCCCTCCCCCCACAACCACCACCAGCTGCTGGGCAGCTTGAACAGCTCTGGCTTTTTAATTACAGGACAGAGGAAGCACTTAGCTTTTCTGTCGTGGTCAGCAGAGAGTGGCGGCGGCTTTCTGCTTCCCTGGGCACCGAGCCCAGTGCTTGACTGCCCTCCACCTCCCTGGTGGTGCTGCAGGGTCTGAGGACTCTCCTGGGTGCTGGGCAGTGTGAACGTGGGGTACACACACACGTGTGTGTGTGCACATGCACATTGTGTGTTCATCTGCACATCTGCGTGCACACACCGGTCCATGCACACCTCTGCACACGCACACATCCGCCATCCCTGTCGGTCGTGGCTCTCCAGGGTTGAAGGATGCATCTTAGAAGAAGGACCACATCCTTGAGCCAGTGGGGCATCCGTCAGTCACACTGTGGGTCGACCTGAGCATTCCAAGCCGTCTGGACTCCTGCCTACAGGAGCCTGGGTGGGAGGGACATTGTCCCAGGAGGTCATATGCCCCTCCTCCCCAGAGACCCACCCGGGGGCTGCGGCTCCAACCCAGTGACGTGTGAGGGAGGCAGGTGGTCTCTAGCTTTTCTCAGGTCCAATAAACTTGAGTCCCGCTCAGTATGTCTCCTGGTGCAGCACCAAGGATGAGGCGCAGGCCTGAATCCCCGCCCCGCCCCAGCTCCCTGGAACTGTCCCCATGCGGTGGGGACAGCCTACACACGTGGTGTGAGCCAGGCCTGCAGAGCGAGCCTGTCTCCCTGGGGTTCTCTTGGAGCGGACTGTGTTCACAGGGCGATATGTCTTCTGTCGCGAACGTCCGGGCCGTCCAAGGTGTCATCCTGAGGCGGGGTGGGGGCCCAGTGTCCCTGGGGTAGATGAAGGGTCCGGGGCGGAGGCTTGGAGTTGGAGTCCCCCTGGCCCTGTTACGGTACTCGCTGGTCTGTCTCCTGCTGGGGTCCAGCCCCGGTGGATCCAGGGAATTTGAAGCGGGGACGGCGTCGGCGAAGATCAGGAAACAATTGCTTAATTAAACGTTAATTAAGGATATAAAGAGTGGTTAAATAAGGATAGCTCAGTGAAGAAATTCAGTGGAGAAAAGAGGCTGAAATAAGGATAGCTCAGTGAGGAAATTCAGTGGAGAAAAGAGGCTGAATAATTCAGCCAGAAGGTGAGAGAAAGAACGACATGGGGAGACCAAGTTTCGGTGAACCAGGCCCGCACTTTATTTTCCAAAGTAGTTTTTATACCTTAAGTTATGCATAGAGGATAATGGGGGAAGGGATAGAGTCATGCAATAAGCCAGGCTTTCTTCCTGCAAACTTATCCTATGCAAAAGTTTAGGTGATTTGCATCATCTTCTGGCCCGGAGGCCTGTTAACATTTTAAGAAACTTATTTTTCTCTAAAGGTGATTACTCTAAAGTCAGGCGCCAGCCTCCAAAAAAGCATTGGACAAAGCTGCATTCCTGTAGGGCAAAGGTGAGGTGGGCTCAATCAAGAAAAGAATTAACTCAAGGGTCCACGGTTACACACACTGCCAGGGACACAGCAGGTAAGGGATATGGCGACCTGGCAGCAAACATTGGCCCAACAAGTGAAAATCCCTTCACCAATACGATTTCCAATCAATCTTTTAACTACTCAAAGGAATCTGTGTGTAGACAGTTTAGAACACCTCCTGCCTCTCACAGTTGGGAGGCTCTGAACAATCACATGTGGCCGGAAAAACCTATTCAGGCAGGCTAGAGGATTTCCAAAGGAGTTTGTAGGTTGAAACACTGTCAGGCCCAGGAACTTGATTAACTGGAGCTGTAAGTTAACTCTTTTTTTGGAGAGACGTAGGGGGACAGCCCCCCCCACCCCAGCCGTAAAGTCAGAGGTGTAGGTGAGAGCACAAAGCAGAAAGTAGGCAGACTCTGGTTTTGGGGTAGATGCTCGAGAATATCCAGGGGGACTCCTGAGGCTCGATCCCGCCTTTGCGTATGCCGAGCCGCCTTCCTCATGACCTTTGCCAGGGGCGGAGCTCCTGCTCCCGGCAGTCTCCTAATGACCAGGAAGGCAGGAAGCCCTTCACGCGTGTAGAGCTGGACTTCTGTGGCGTCTCCTGAGTGGCCACCTCTCTGTCCTTGGCCTCCTCTTGCCCGTCTGTCTTTCCTGGGCGTCTTCCGGGCATCCGGGCACTGACCTGATTTCTGTTGCTGCTCTTCCCTGCCATTGTTGTTTCTTTGAACGGAAGTGTCTTGTTCCCACATAGCATGTATACATCTGTTCTGCTAAACGATAGGCCTTCTCCACCGCAGACATCCCTGCTCTGTGTTCTCTTCTGGTCTCCTCGGTTTGGGGCTGAAAAGTGGATTTTTTCTTATAGCTGATGGCTGGCCAGATGGCAGCGCCCCTGAGGGTCTCTGGGCTCCGGGGCTGGGCCTGCCTGGATAGCTGAGTTCCTTCACTTCTCTGTGTCTCTGTTTCCCCATCAGCAAAATGAGGGGACGCCAACCCCACCATCCAGGACGCCGTGAGCATCCCATGAGTGGCCCTCGTTCCAACCCCAGCCCAAAGTGGCCGCTTCCCTTCCGAGATCGCCTTCCTCTCGTCCTGAATTCCCCTCCTCTGTGTCTTCTGTCGTGCCAAGCTCCAGCCGGTCCCTCTGCTGAGGCTATAAATTAGCCCTGACAGCTGGCAAGGCCCGCCCCTTCTCTGTTTTGCTCTCACACCCGTCCTGGCCGGTCTTGTGTATTTATTCTTCAGTGTAAATCTTGGAAACAGTTTGTCAGACTCGAAATGGCTGTGTGCTGATTGACTTTGCGCCCTCATCTGGGTAAGGGACCGTCGAGGGCTGGGAGCGCGACCTCCTCCCACCGTTAGCCGGTGCCGGGGAGCGGTGGGCGGCCTCTCCGAGCGACCCTGTAGGCCCAGGGAGAATGGGGCAGGAGCTCCCTCTCGTGATGCTGCGGCCGCCTCGTTGCTCCTGCCCTCGCTGCGTACCTTCGGCGCTCTCTGGTTTGGCGGCCTCGTTAGAAGCTCTCATTTGTTCTGATCGGTTTCAGTTGACTCTTGGGGTTTTGAAGCAAATGGGGATGCTGCTGCTGACGAGAGAAAGAGCCCCCGTCTTCCTCCTCTCACACCTCCCTTCGTCTCCCTCCTGGGTGGGCACCCAGGAGGCCCGTTGGGCCTGTTGCAGCGGACAGTCTTGTGTCCCCCTGGAGTGGGAATGCCCCCAGGATTCCACTGTTGGTTTTGCTGATCAAATTAAGAACGTTTCCCTCTATATCTAACTTTACTAACAGATTTGGGGTCTTAACAGATCCTTTTTCTGTAATTGCTCACAAAATCATATCGATTTTCCCCTTTAATTCCTTGGCGTTGTGAAGTACATCACACTTGGGTAAATCCTCCTGGATGCTGGCGGTATGGTGTCGTAATGCACTCCTGGATTCCACTTACTAACAGTTTACTTAGGATTTTTGCACTTAGAGCCTTCAGGGAGGTCTCCTCGTTTGTATCAATACCTTGTGTTGTCTGCACCTGACTTTGGTGATGGGATTGGGTCCGCTTAGGGAAATGAACAAAATCACTTCTGTTTCTTTCTGTACTTTGGCATGGTTTGGCTGAGGTGGCAAACTTAGGCAACCACCAGGGCCTGGTGCCTTTGGTGGGAGAAGGAGGTTTTTGACCACTTTACCCTCCTCAGTCGTGCTTAACTCCTTGACCAGCCGGGGTGGGGGAGGGGGATTTGGGAGGGGAAAGAAGTGGAAGTCCTGCCCCTCAGAGGGATGCGCCTTGGCCACCTGTGGGCAGTGTGTGTGCCAAGCTGCTTAAGTTGTGTCTGACTCTTTGTGACCCCATGGACTGTAGCCCTCCAGGCTCCTCTGTGCATGGGATTCTCCAGGCAAGAATACTGGAGTGGGTTGCCATGCCCTCCGACAGGGGATCTTCCCAGCCCGGGGATCAAACCTGCGTCTCCTGTATCTCCTGCGTTGGTGGGCGGGTTCTTTACCACCACCATCCCCTGGAAAGCCCTGGTGGGAAACAGCAGGGCTCTGCCTCAGGTGCACCTGGCCTCCCCACCCCCACCTCCTGGGCCTCTTCCGCAGCGTGCAGTGCTGTGGCCCAGGCTGTCTGTCCCCTGGGGCCAAAGGGTCAGGGTGCCCGAGCTCATGTGCCCCAAACTGGGAGGTGACTTCCTGCTCTGTATATGCTGGGAGTGAGCTTCCTATCGCCTTGGCCTCCCTGGTCAGCATCCCAAAAGGCCCCCAAAGGGGCCTCCTGCTGAACTGGGGAGATGGGGATGGGGAGCTGGCCGTCCTAGGAACCTGACGCTTGGGGTCAGGGCCTTTGTCCACAGGAATTTGGCCAAACAACTGGCTCACCAGCCCCAAATTAAAAACTGACATGGATTACACACACTGACCACCTCAAACTTGCTGTCTCATTCCATCTCAGCCATCGCCTCATAACGGTAGAAGGCTTCAGAATATTCATTTACGAAAGAGGAAACTGAGGCTCAGAGGGGTCAGGTGACTTCCCTGGGGCCACCCACCATGGACTAAAGGGGCAGAACTGAGCCCTGCTCAGTCATCAGGACCCTGGGCAGCTTCCTGGGCCTGGCAGGTTCATGTCGAGGGGACTTGAGAGTCCCCCAAGGCCTTGTCTGGGAGGGGGGTGCTCTGCCCTGGCTCCGGGGGGTGGGGGTCAGTGAGTCCTGCGATGAAGTTCCTCATCTTGTCCTGAGGGCAGTTGAGGGCCAGGGAAATGGATGCCTTCTTTATGCCATGGAAGCCTTGCGTTCTGTGTAGCCATCAGACAGAAAAGACACCGGGCGTGGTTTGGGGATCCTGGACTTCCTCCCCAGGTCCTCCGCCCCTCAGTCACTCTGTGAGGAGGAGAGGAAAGGGACGACGAGGAGGCACAGGTGGCCCGCCCTCGCCCCACCTGGACCATCCCAGCTGTGGTGGGGGCAGGCATGGGCGGGGACAGGACCCCCAAGTCCCACTTGCCTGGAAGCTCTCAGTGACACAAGCCTTCAGGCTTAGAGACAGGCCTTGAGCAGGCCCCTGGACACGGGGAGCAGCTGCCCGGCCATGTCCCTCCTACCAGGGGCACCGTTCCAGGAGCCCTGGGGCCTGGCCCTCGGCCAGCACAACAATCACTCAGGCTCGTGTGGGCTTTCGGCTCTGCTGGGGCAATGAGGCAGGACACTGCGAGGCCTATGGGGCGTCTGCTCCCCGCTGTGTGCTCCCTCCAGGCTCCGGTGTTCCGGCCACACCACGAGGGAGGAGGGGCCGCATTCCCGGTCACCCCCGGAGGAGAAGGGGTCAAAGGCAGCCATGCCCGGGGAGCTCTGGGGTTCTGCCATTGAAAGAGGCGGTCGGCAAGAAGGGGGCAAAAGCAAGAAAACACAAGCCCAACCTCCTGCCACATGGCTCCCCTGCCTGCCTGCGCCTCCCCACGGCCCCACCAGCTTGTGACTAAGGAAAAACATGCAGCCACGCTGATGCGATTAGGAAAATGTTGTTTTACAAACACTGCCAGATCCTCGGGGTTGACCCTGTGACCTGGAGAACAGCACACAGGCATGCTGGGTCCACAAGGCCACTCGCAGCCTGGGTCCGGGATGGCCCTTGAGCAGCTCCTGAAGCCGTGGGATGAGGGGCTGACGCCTGCCTGCTGCTTGTCCAGGGGTCGGGACGCGTGGGCGAGGGGCTCAGTGGGGTTCCCAGGGAATGTGCCTGCCCTTCCTGCCTTGAGGAGGGAGAGGAGGGGACCAGAGTGCCTGCCGCCAACCCCCCCCCCACAACGTGGACCTCGTGCTCCAGGTGAGTGGCCTGGCCTCCCAGCCTCTCACACAGCTTGTCCATGAGTTTTCAGTTTGGGAATGAGTATGGTCAGTGGAGCACTGCACCTGCCCAGGGGCAGAGCCAGACTCCTCCCTCCAACTCCTGCCCCTTGGCAGGGACGGGCCTCACAGGGCAGAGAATCCACCACCCCGTGCCCTCCAGCTGGTCTGCCGTTGCGGAAGTGCCTCTGAAGGTCCCAAGAGGCCCAATCACGGGTCCACCACCAAAGGGTCCCAGCTGATATACTGCCCCCCCTCCGGGGGTCTTGACTCTTAGAAGAGCTGGGTGAGGGCTCAGCCCAGAGGGTGGAGGCTGCAGGGAGAGAATTCCACCTCCCCACCGCGGGCTGAGGGCACCACCAAGGGGTGGCCTGGGGCTGGGCTCACCTGGCGGGAGCTAGGGGTCTGCCCTAGCCTCCCACCTGCAGTGGTGGCCGCGCCTCCCCTGCCCGCCTGCGCCGTGGACGTAAGGTTCCCCAGGGCATTCAGTTAATGCTATGCAGCTGCCTTGCTGTGTGCAGCACCCACTGGGTGATGATGGAGCGTGGGGGCTGGCGAGCAAGCCTCTGCGTGGCGGGCAGAGAGGTCCTGCTGAGGTTGTTGCCCCAGGAGGTTAGGAACTGGGAGCCTTGGTGCTTGAGGGCGACCACAGCCAAAATTCACCTGGATGTGGGGTGGGGGCGGGAAGGGGCAGGTGCCCCAGGAGACAAATGGGCCCCAGAAGACTGCAGACCACCAAGGGCCCTCGCAGTTTACCTGGTCTGATCCCATTCCTCTGCTCTGTCCTGCCAGGTAGGGACAGGGGCTTCTGGCCCCAGAGTCCTGGCGATACTGGGCAAAGGGCAGTTGGGGGCCCAGAGGGATCCTGCCGTCCCCACTGCCACCCCCTCCCAGGTTCTGATCCCACCTGAGCCTCTTGGCCCCATGGAGACCGCAGACAAGGGCCTCTTCTTAAGCCTCCTTGTCATACGCACCCCACCACCCCTGGCCCGAGCCCAGCAGCCTGAGGGTCTGGAAGTGGGGGTCTTTGACGGGGAGATGAGTGTTCTGGATCCTGAGGAAGGCTGAGTAGGCAGTCTATGTGGGGGTTGCCGGGAGGGCTTCCGTGGCCCTGGTGGAAGTCCAGGGGTGGGGTAAGTGCCCGCCTCTGATGTGGGCGGTGGTGAACCTCCCCCACACCCTGAAGGTGCTTTGCAGTGGGCTTCACAGCCCTGCAGGGGCAGAGGTGCAGTGGCCCGGGCTGTGCTGCACGGCCAGGCTCGTGGGGATGGGGGGCGCTGCGAGGGCAGGGCGGGCCGAGGGAGGCGGGGCCGTGCGGGCCAGGAGGGCCGGGGGCGCTGGGCGCGGGCGGGCGCGGGCGCGGGCTGAGGGGGCGCTGGCGTGTGCCCGCAGGCAGCCCGGCGCCGAGGACGGCGGCCGCGGGGACGGCGCGCGCCTGGACACCGCCGGCCTCAAGATGAGCGACCTGGACTCGGAGGTGCTGCCCTTGCCTCCGCGGTACCGCTTCCGGGACCTGCTGCTGGGCGACCAGTCCTTCCAGAACGACGACAGGTAGGGAGGGCGGGGGGTGGGGTCGGCGCGCGGAGCTGTCCGCGGTGCTGAAGGCCGCTGGTGCGCCCGCGACCCGCGCCCTTCAACTTTCCCGGGCTTCCGGGACCGGAGAAGTTTGGGTTGGATGGGTGGGGGAGGTGGGAAGCATCTTCCTGGGAGGGTCCTGGAAGGTGGGACGGGATGCTCTGTGCTGGGCAGTCGCCCCAGAGACCGATTCTCAGGCTTCCCTCCCCGGGTCTGCCCACAGGCCCCCAGCCTCTCTAGCAGCTCTGCTGACTTTGGGCACAAGCCAGGGCCGGAAGCGCTCCGTCTTGGAGCCCCGCGGGCTGGCTGAGGACTGGCGTCCTGCAGACGCTGGCTCTGGTCATTTATTATTAATCGGGGGATATATGTCCTTCAAGCTCATGCCGTGGTCACTTACCAAGGTTGACAACATACCCTAGCCTCAGATTATCCTGGGGCGGGGTAGGGGGGAGGTAGCAAAAAGCAAAATAAACTTGAGTCTTTCGGCAAAGGACCAGCAAACTAAGCCCTTGGAAATAATTCATGTGCTGAGGGGGCTGGCAGGAAGCTGGGAGAAATGTTGCTTTTCTCTGCCTTTTCCTCAAATAGCTGTCTCAGTAAACACCCAGCACTTTAGCTCTGTCAGCCTCAAGGGAGGTGCTTCTATGCCTGCAGGGACTCACACTGGAGCCTGAGGGACTTCGGACGGAACCGCTTCCCTTGTAGTGTGTTGGGGGCGGTGGCCTGGTATCTGCGGGTCTTCTTCCCCACCCAGCCCTGAACCGGGGTCGTGAATCTGCAGTGTCCCCCTCACGGTGCAGTGATTCGAGTTAGCACACAAAGTCCATGAGGTTGAAAATTGTCAGGACAAAGATGGGGCTTTCAGAATAATCCATTGCTGAAACTGCAGCTGGGAGAGAAATCAGGCTTGTGAATGAGGCCAGGACGTAAGGACTATGCATGAGGCATGTGGAAAATGAGTTTGAAATCTGCTCTGCCTGCTGGCAACAGAACATCCTTCCAGACCTCAGATGGCATTCGCTTGCATTCCCTGGGTAGAATCGGGAGGAGAGCTGGAACCCAAGGACTTCACCCACTTAGACCAGTGGATGTGAGCCCAGCAGAGGGGCTTCTTAAGGCCATGTAGTTTTGTCTTGTCAGACTGAGTGCAGAAGTGATAGGTAAATCCACCCCAGGTGGATCACATGCCCAGGTGAAGAGTTCACTTAGCTCCCTGTGTGGGCAGAGGTGGAGGAGGGCAGGGCTGGGGGCTTCCCTAAGCTGAATGCAAGCTCAGCACCTTCCTGAGTCAGCACCAGCCCCTCCCTGCCTGCTCCACTGGGACTGTTATTTCTCTAAAACAGCAGCCCCGGAGGTTCTTTCCATGTCGGGCAGGAAACGACATCCATCTCCTGAGTGGGCCTGGGGCCTCCGAATGCTCCAGAAATGCCAGTGACTGCAGCTGACGTAATTGCAGTGACGCATCCCTCGGATTTCAGGAGTGGATGGCAGGTCCTCGCCTTCAGCCGAGGGTGGCTTGTGTCTGCCTGGAGGAAACTATCCCTGTCCCCTGGGACCTGGGAGGCTGGCACTGAGACCCCCACTGTGTTCTGGACCCTACAACTTGGGGGTTTTTAATCGTGATAAAATACACAAAACCTAAAATATAGAGTGAAGTTTGGTAACTTTATATCATCACCAGTATGTACTTCCAGAGCATTCCATCACCCCAGGGGGGAACCTGGTCCCCATGGGCAGTCCCACCCCCTGACTCCTGGCAAAACCCCAGTCTCCGTCCTCCTTGGCCTTGTTCTCAGGGTGAAGTCCTCCTGTGCGCTGGGCCCAGGGACCTCCTGCTTGTGTGCACATGGTGTTTGGAGACCCACTGTGTGTGCACATATACACACGTCGTGTGTATGTGTGTGAACCCTGCATGGGAAAGACCCCTGTGGTCCCCGGGTGGGCATGGAGACCTTGCACTGGTGTCTGCAGGACTGGCTGGCCCTGGGGGTGTCACCGAGAAAGAGGGGGAGCATGGCCTCTGCCAGGCTGTTGGGGGAAGGGCCCCTTGCCCACCCCACAGAGGAGCACAGGGCCTGGGTGCAGTTGGCTGGCCCTTGCAACAGCCAGGGGGCCCACAGGAGGGGCAGGGGCTGCTGGTTTGCACAAGGTGATTCTGCTCCTGTTCCCCATGGGGGCTGGAGGGGGTTGAGGCATGGTGCTGTCCTCACCGAGTACCAGCCTTGAGGGGCAGGGGCGTGAGTCAGTGGGGGAACTGGAAGGGGCCAGTCCTCCGAGCAGACAGCTCAGGGAGCCCCCCCTCTCCTGGCCCCGGAGGAGTTTCTCTCTCTCAAACCTTTGCCCAAAGGCAGCTACGGGTCTTGCCTCTCATGAACCCCTTGTGCTCACAGGTCTCATGGGGGCAGGCAGTGCCGGAAACCAGCTTGGGGTTCCTGGGGGTCCTGAGATCACCTGAGCCCCCCATCTTGAAGACCACGTGTGTGGAGATCCCTCCCTCCCTCAGCTCCCTCTCCTGCTCGGTGCCTGTGGCCCCCACCCCCATCACTGGTCCCAGAGTGGAGGACCTGACCTGCGGGGGCCCCTGCAGGTGTGTGGAGAGGTGGTAAGGTGTGTCCTGGGTGGGGGAGAAGGGAGCAGGCACTGGGTCTGAGAGGCTGAAGGCCAAGAAGGCCAGCCTGTCTCTCCAGCTGGGCCAGGTGCACTCATCAGGTGCTGGGGGGCTCAGGCAGGCATCCATGTGCCCCAGGAACAGCTCCCCAGGGCACGGGGTGGGCCTAGGACAGGCTCCTGGGGCTGCAGGAGGAGGGTGAAGGCTGCAGGTGAGTCAGCACTGCCAGGGAGGTGGGGGGGGGGTACGCGTCGTGGGTCTGGGGAGGTGAGCTGTGCCCTCCCTGCACCACAGGCGGGGGCGCAGGGCAGGGTGCAGCAGGGCTCAGTGCAGGGCTCCCTGCCCCCCGGCATGCCCTGGGTCCCTGCTGCCTGGCTCCTCTCCAGGCCCCACTCACTTGGCCCAGGGCAGCCTCTGCGGGCTGAGCGGGGGCGCTGCTGCCCGACTCCTGGCAGGCTGTGAGTGGGCGGGCAGGGCTGTGGGCTTCCTGTTCTCCAGGGGAATAAAGCCACAGCCGTGAGTCACCAGAGCCTCACACGCTGCGGCCTTGGCGGGGAGGAGGGGCTCAGCCCATGTGGGCGAAGGAGCTGCACCCCCGCGACCCCCCGCCTCTCCTGGTGGGGAGGGGCAACCAAGGAGGTGAGCAGAGCCAGGACTGGCACGCCTTCCGGGGGCAGCCAGGTTCCCAGGGGACCTTCCTCATGGCCTCTAAGCCAGATCTCAGGACTCCTGGGGAGCAGGGCTCTGGGCAGAAGGGCACCTGGACCCTCCAAGGCCTGGAGCTTGGGGCTCCCTGCCCTGTCCTGGGACAGCTCACTGCGCCTTCATCCCAGGAGCCAAGGGGCAGCTCCGGGTCCCCTCCTGAGCACCTGGGGCGCCTGGTCCTGAAGGCCGGACTCAGGGGTCTGAGGGCCTCCTGCGCAGCTCAGGGCCTGTAGGCCTGGCCAGGTGGCGCGCCTTCCCAGCCCGCCTGCCCCTGCCCCTGTCCCTCCTCCTCAGAGGGCTGACGACAGCCTGGCCTGGAAAGGGCAGCAGTGCAGAGATTGGAAAAGCGCTTTTCAGGCGGGGCTTGGGCCACTGGCAGCGTCCTGCCCCCTCCTGGTCTGTAACATGGACGCAAGGTACCAGCGCCCTCCCCCAGCTCAGGGACATGCCCTGTAGGGGGCAGGGGCCAAACAGGGCTGTCACACCGCAGGCTCATCTCCAGCAAGCGGCAGAGTCCACAAAGGGCTGGGGTGGGCAGAACCACAGCTGAGCTGGGGCGGCCGGGTGGGCTCCTGGCCTGCGTGCCGTCGCCAGCTGCCTGTCCAGCTGGGACCCAGCCTGGCCTACGGGGACCCCTCACCACCATGGGAGGCTCTGTCAGGGTCCACGCCCCCCTTGCTCCCAGACATCTAGTGGGGGACGGGCGGGGGTGTGCACCTCCCCCTGGGTGGGTGCCGGCCTCCTGCAAGGAGGTGAGGAGACCGGGCCTCAAGGGGTCAGAGCACTGCCTGGAAGGGCTGGCCCCGTGTTTCCCTAAGCTCCTCTGACAACAGCCTGACCGCCCCTGTGAGGTTGAGCAACACTCTGTTGTTTCACACAAGCCGAAGCATGCAAGAGACTGGCCTGCCCTGCGGGGAGCCTGGGGGAGACCTGCGGACCGACCCCCGCCCCATCCTGCAGGGGCCACCACTGGCAGCTGTGGCCCCCAGGCTGGCTGCAGGGAGGGGAAGGCGGGGCTCAGAGTTGGGGTCTCTGCGAGAGGGGCGCCCCCTCCGCCCCTCCCCCTCAGCTGAGCAGAAGTGGACCCGCAGCCTGGGTTCCGGGGGCGGGGTGCTGAGGGGCAAAGCCAGGCCCCTCCAGTAGAGGAAGGTCCTGCCAGGCCTCCGTGTGCTAAGTTGCTTCAATCGTGTCTGACTCTCTGCAACCCCATGGACTGTAGCCCAGGCTCCTCTGTCCATGGGATTCTCCAGCAAGAATACTGAAGTGGGTTGCCATTTCCTTCTCTAGGGCATCTTCCTAACCCAGGAATTGAACCCACACCTCTTAATGTCTCGTGCATTGGCAGGTGGGTTCTTTACCACTAGCTGCCTGCCTGGGAAACCCCGTGCAGGGGAGTCAAGGTGGGGACGGGGGTCTCAAGGAGCAGCCTGCCCTCCGAGCCCTCACCTGCAGTTGCTAAAACAGCAGTCTCCGGCGGGGCTGTAGACTGCTGCGAGCCGGGCATGACCGGGGTAGGGGTGGGGGAACTTTAGAAGCAGCCTTGGGTGCTGAAGTGCAGGAGGGGCACCTTCGCCTGCACCATTCAGCTCTACCTGGGTCTGCCCCCACCCCGTGTCCTGATCACCACCACATGTGTCCCGTCCTCCACTCCCACCTCCCCATCGTCCCTCCACCATCCCGCCTGTTTCCCTGCTCCAACTCAGCCCCAGCCTGCAGACAGGAACAGCCAGCCCCGCCCCCACCGCCCCGCTTTCTTTGGGAGGGAGCTCTGCCGGGTGCTCTGCTTCTCCAGGGTCCCCCAGCCCCTCCTTGGCTCTCTGAGACCCTCCAGGACAGTTAGCCGGGAGTCTGGGCTGGGCCGGCCGCGGGCTCCCCAAAGTCACACAGCTAGTTTCTGCACGGGCAGCTTTGGGAGGGGTTGGGGCACAGTCACCTGTCCTTCAGGGGTGCTCTGGGGACCCTGGGGTAGCCCCTGCCTTGAGGGCCTGGACAGGACCCCACCGGACCCCAGGTTCCTCAGGAGAGATGCAAGGGCTGGGCTTTGACAGGGGATCTGGTGAAGCCAAGGTCCACCTGCCCCCGGCTCTCCCCTCGCCCCAGATCCACGAGGTCCGCCTGGGGTCCCTGGGGTCCTTGAGCCTGGAAGACCCCTAAGACCCTTCCAAGCGGGCTTGTGTCAGAACCAGAGCCTTTCTGGGTGGTGCATTCCCCGGGGGTAGGTGCCTAGGGCAGTGCAGGGATTCAGGGACAGGCCCTGTGTTTAGGACAGCAGGTGGTGGACTCTGCCCAGGAGGCCAGGGTTGCGAGGCCCAGCGAGTCACAGCTGGGCACAGGCCAGCCCCTAGCCCAGCGCCTGGAACTAATTCAACTTGGTGTTCCAAGAGAGCACCCAGCTCCAGAGAGGAGGTGTGACCCCCACCCCAGTGGCTCCCTGGAGAGGGTGGGGGTGGGGGTTGGAGTGGCCTGGGAGCAGCAGGATTGAGGGGGTGCTGTGCTTAGTCGCTGAGTTATATCCAACTCTTTGTGACCCCATGGACTGTAGCCTGTCAGGCTCCTCTGTCCATGGGGATTCTCCAGGCAAGAAAATTGGAGTGGGCTGCCATTCTGTTCTCCAGGGGATCTTCTCAACCCAGGTCTCCTGAGTTGCAGGTGGATTCTTTACCATCTGAGTTGCAGGTGGATTCTTTACCATCTGAGTAAAGAATTCAGAGGGGAGGGACACCATTCTCTGCTGGCTCCTGCAGGGCCCAGGACCCTGAGGACCCGAGAGGGCAAGCACTTGTAGGGGTCTCACTGCTCGGGGGCAGGGACTGTTCAGGGAGGAGGTGGGGGCCATGAGGGACGATGTTGACCTCTGAGCATCCCGTGACCTGCCTGTGCAGCCTCTGGCCCCTGGGGTGGACGACTGGAGGGGTCACAGAGAGGAAGGGGAGGAGGGAGTCACTGCTGGGCCTGACCCGAGGTGAGGACCAGGGCCTGGGGCCCACAGTCCCTCTGGGCCTGAGCCTTGCACCAGGAGGGTGCTGTCACCATGCAGGGTGACCACCCCCATGCTGGCCAGGCTGAAGCAGGCTGGCACTGGAGCAGACCCAGCCACCCAGGGGCCCAGGGTTCTCCCTGCTCGGGGCTGAGCTCAGGCTCCTGGGGTTAAACTCCCTGAGCCTTCCTTGCACTCAGGTGTGATCAGGACGGAGTAAGGTGGGATCCTGGCCCGCCCTGGCCTTGCCCTGCCCTGGCCACGGCCCTGTATCCATCGCAGACCCGAAGGCCTCGGAGGACACGGCTGGCCTGGGAAATGGCTGTGACCCAGGCTGGTAGGGCCAGGCAGGTTGGGGGTCCCCTGCCACCTTCAGCTCCATGCGGAACAGGACTGGCGGTGCTAGCGGAGACATGTCCAGCACCCCAGAGTGTAGATCTAAAGCCAAAACCCCCACCTCCCCACCACAGCCCCTCCCCAGGCTAGAGCAGCCCTGGGTGTTCAGGCCCAAGGCCTGACCTGCTCCCTGCGTAAGTCGGTCACCCCTGGGGCGCCACTCCAGCTCCCTGGACAGCTGCCACCCTCACAGCAGCCTCTCCAGCGGGCCCCCAACACTCCCAACTTCCCCCCACGCCCAGGCCTGAAATGCCTGTGCCCACTCAGGCCTTTCCCACCCGAGGCCAAGGGTCCTTCAACCATGAACAAACAGTGGCCAGGGTGCTGGGCGCATGGAGCTAGGAGCTGACCCTGGACACCACCAGGCTGCTCCCCGATGTCCCTGTCTCTCTGGGACTCACGTTTCCTCTGTGATTAGATCCAGGACAGGCCCGGGTGGTGCCGGGTCCTGACTGAGTCTGTGTGCTGTGTCCCAAGGCAGTATCCTGATTTTTCTGGCATTTTCCAGGTCTGGGGCTTGTTTGCTTGTATCCCCCCGACTCCACCGGGGAACTAGGGCCAGGTCTGACTCTGTGCCCCATTGCCACCTGGGGTCTGTGCCAGGGAGCAGGGTCCTGGGAGGTGGACAGGGGGCAGCCGGGGCTCCCAGGACAGGTCACACTCCCCTGCTACCCTAACTCCCTCCCTGTAGGTGGGGGTGGGGAGCTTGGGTCACCCCCAGACTTGGGAGGCCAGGAGTGGGCAGGATAGGTAGGATGAGATGGAGGAGAAAGGAACAAGGGAGGGTGACGGGGAATGCACACACATGTGAGCAGCAGTGTGGTCATCTCACCCAGCCGTGGGCACTGAGGGCGTTCAGCAGGGCTCCTGGACCTGGGTCTCCACTTTTAAGACAGTCCCGCTCTTGGTGATCAGGGATTAAGAGAACATCAGTGAAGGTGTCAACAGTTCTGTGATGAGGTGGGGCCCAGCCTCCCCTTGCCCACGCCCCAGGGATCCTGGGGGAGAATCTTGAGATGGCAAATCAGGTGTCCCCAGGAGCCTTGTCCACATCCCACCCTCTGGCCATGCACATCCCAGAGCATCTCTTTGCCTCTAAGCCTGCATCCTGGGCACGTGTGTGCACGGCTCAAAACTAAATTCCTGCCAATTAGTGCAAAGCAGGACACAGATGCCCAGTGAGAGGACAGCCAGCATCCCCAGGGTCTCGGAAACCATGATCGGTTTCGGTCTCAAACTGCAGTTTATCAGACTCCTGATATGCTGCCCACCACGTGCCACTGCCGTGCACTCCGAGTAACAAAGGGAGGTGGGAGTGCCCAGGCTGCGGCTCAGGCAGCTCCAGCTGAGTGACAGACACCCCTACCCGGGCACCTCACCAGCGGACAGTTACTGCTCACAGTTCTGCAGCTGGAAGTCTGAGATCAGATGCCAACCTGGGGAGGTGGGGAGGGCGTTCCTGATGGGGCCTCTTCCTGTTGTGCAGATACCGTCCTGCCTGTCCTCATGAGAGACAGTGAACAAGTTCTCTCATGAGGGCACTAACCCCATCTCGGGCCCCACCTTCAGGACCTCATCTATTAATAACTCTCATCACCTCTGAATGCCATCTCTTTGGGGGTTGGGGCTTCAGTGTGAGTTTGTGGGGGGGACACATACACATTCCATCCACAACAGGCTTGGGGAACAAAGTGGACACTATGAAATAGATGGCCGGTACCCTCTCCAGGGGTTAAGGTGTGCCTCGATCTCAAATTCCTTAAGCCCTGGGGCATCCCAGGATCCCTGGAGGGAAAGCCTGCCTCTCTCGCCTCCCCGACACCCACGAGGTGCAGGCCCCTGGTGAGTGGAGGAAGATCCTGCAGGAAGAAGCCCAGCTCAAGGTCTCCAGCTGAGAGGCAGAATCTCAGGAGGGGGCCTGCAGTGCTTTGAATGGTGTCCCCCAAGTTCCTGTCCACTGGCACCTGGGAATGTGACCCTATTTGGAAATAGCATCTTTGCGGCTGTAATTAAGGTAAAGATCTTGAGATGGGATGATTTCAGATTTAGGGTGGGCCCTACATCCACTGACTGGTGTCCTTTTAAGAAGAGACACACACACACACACACACACACACAGGAGAAGCTATGTGAGAACAGAGCAGAGACAGGTGACGGCCACAAGCCAGACCTCCAGGGGCCTCCAGGAGTTAGAGGAGGCAGGAAGCGCCCTCCCATGGAGCCTCTGGAGGGAGCATGGCCCTGTGACACTGATTTCAGCCCAGTGATGCTGACTTTGGACCTCTGGGCTCCAGGACTGAGAACAAATTTCTGTGTTAAGTCCCTCAATCGTGGTCCCTTGTTCCAGCTGCCCCAAGATACACACACCAGGAAATCTCAGGCATTTGGGGGACTGTGAATGTCGAGGAGAAGTCACCTCGTTTTTCTCTAGGACAGAAAAGTACCACCTGCTGAGCAGTCTGGGGAAGCCTCTCCCACCCCCTACCCCAGCCCAGTGGCCAGGCCAGTCCCCAGGCCACTGTTAGGAAGGGAGACTCCCTTGGGAAGCACAGATCTCATGTGGCATTTATGGGGCATCTCCCGAGACCAGGGCTTCTCTGGTGGCTCAGACAGTAAAGAATCTGCCTGCAATGCAGGAGATGCAGGTTCGATCCCTGGGTTGGGAAGATCCTCTGGAGAAGGGAATGGCCACCCACTCCAGTATTCTTGCCTGGAGAGTCCCATGGATAGAGGACCTAGTAGGCTACAGTCCATGAGGTCACAAAGAGTCAGATAGGACTGAATGACGAACACTTCACTTTAACTTCTGAGACTCATGTTTGGGCTGGAGAGGGCAGCAGGAGAGGAAGCATCTTCCCTGAGAAGCCAGGGACCTCCAAGTGGTGCCTGTGAGGTGATCAGCGGGCTTGTGAACAGGGGAGAAGTCTCCCAGCTCTGGGTCTGCAGCCATGGCAGAGTCCAGGGAAGGGCAGCACATACCTGGCTTGGGGAGGACACTGCCCTGGTGGCCCCAACCTGACCTTCACAGCTGGTTTGCTCCATCCAGGAATATTGTGTTGCATCTGGTTATTAGGGTTCGCTAACTCCTTTTAATCCAGGATGGCTCCTAACAGGTATGCCCGCCTAGGTCCCCCACCCTAATCCCCAAGCCCATGAGGATGGTGAGATGTCTCCTTATTTGGAAGTAGGATCTTTACAGATAATTGATGAGCAGGTCATTAGGGTGGGCCCTAATCCAACCTGATCAGTGTCTATTTTAGTGTTTACTTTTGTTTATTTGGCTGCGCTGGGTCTGGGTTGTGGCACACAGGATCTTCTGTCTTCTGGTAGCATGTGGGGTATTTAGTTGCAGCACGTAAGGCCTAGTTCCCCGACCAGGGATTGAACCCAGGGCCCCTGCATTGGGAGTTCAGCGTCTTAGCCACTGGACCACCAGAGAAGGTCCAACTGATGTCCTTTTTAAAAAGGGAAATTTGGAGACAGACGTGGAAAGATCCTGCCTCATGGCCTCAGAAGCAGGCCCTGCTTAACACCTTGATCTCAGCCTCCAGAACTGGGAGAGAATGAATTTCTGCTGTTCACACCATCCAGACTGGGCCACACAGCCCTAGGAAGCTCATGCTGTAGTCCAGTCGCTCACTGACTCTTTGTGACACCATGGACTGCAGCACACCAGGCCTCCCTGTCCTTCACTATCTCCCAGAGTTTGCTCAAATTCATGTCCATTGAGTTGGTGATGCCATCCAACCTTCTCATCCTCTGCCACCCCCTTCTCTCCTTTTCCTTCAGTCTTTCCCAGCATCAGGATCTTTTCCAATGAGTCAGCTCTTCGCATCAGGTAGCCAGAGTATTGGAGCTTCACCATCAGTCCTTCCAATGAATATTCAGGGTTGATTTCCTTGAGGATTGACTGGTTTGATCTCCTTGCTGTCCAAGGGACTCTCAAGAGTCTTCTCCAGCACCACAATTGGAAAGCATCAATTCTTTGGCCCTCAGCCTTCTGTATGGTCCAACTCACACATCCATACATGACTTCTGGAAAAACCATAGCTTTCACTATACAGGCCTTTGTCAGGAAAGTGATGTCTCTGCTTTTTAACATGCTGTCTAGGTTTGTCATAGCTTTCCTTCCAACGAGCAAGCGTCTTTTAATTTCATGGCTGCAGCCACCGTCCATAGTGATTTGGGAGCCCCCCCCCAAAAAAAATAAAATCTGTCACTGCTTTTACTTTTTCCGCATCTGTTTGCCATGAAGTGATGGGACTGGATGCCATGACCTTAGTTTTCTGAATGCTGAGTTTTAAGCCAGCCTTTCACTCTCCTTTTTCACCCTCATTAAGAGGCTCTTTAGTTCCTCTTCACCTTCTGCCATTAGAGTGGTATCATCTGCGTATCTGAGGTTGTTGATATTTCTCCTGGAAGCTCATACCCATGGCAATTTTGCATTATAAGTAAGGTTACTGATCAGTCGGCTGAGGTAATGAACAGGAGGGTGGGCCCTTTCTAAGCACAGTGGGCCTTTGAGAGTAGGGTGTTTTCTCTGGCCAGAAGTGGAAAAAAGATTTGAGGCCTAGGAGTATCTGAGCCACAATTGCCAGCTTTAAAGATGGAGAGGCCAAGGGATGCAGGAAGACTTTAGGAGCTGAGCCACCAACAGACAACAGGAAAACGGAAACTCAGTCCTACAACCACCAGGAAATCAATCCCACCAACTGGATGAGCCTGAAGGTGGACTTCCCCCAGGGCTCAAGGTGGAAGGCCAGCCTTGCTGATGCTGGTTTCAGGCACATGGAACCCTAAGCAGGACACCAAGCTAAGCCATGCCCAGCCTTCTAATGGATGGCGAAAGATAACAGATGTGTTGCTTTAAGCTGCGAAGTTGGTGGTGATTTGTCGCACAGCACAAGTGGCTGATGCGCCAGGCCTCCCGCCCTGCAGAAGGTTCTGCTGTCTATGTGTCTGGCTGCCTCTCCTAGTATTTCTCATAAACTGGATGTTGGTTCTGAAGGCCTGGTGGATGGAACTCGGATGTTTCAGGCAAAAGGTTTAAGTGCCACTGTGGTCCCCACGTTGCCATGTCCTGGTTGTCCCTCCGTTAGAGATGGCCAGATGGACACTGGCTAGTGATGACAGCCCAGCCCTTGCACTGAGTAGTTAGGCACAGTGATCCGTCAACATGTGACCAGGCACTCCCCCTCTACCTTGCAGCTGAGGAGGGCAACCCCCCGGGACAGCCTCCCTGAGCCCCACATTCCATGGAGGCTTGGCCAAGCTCCTTTCCTGTTCTGCTCCACCCTCCTTGAGTATAAGCCACATGCTTCTTTAACTGGTGGTTTCACTTTCACTTTTCACTTTCATGCATTGGAGAAGGAAATGGCAGCCCACTCCAGTGTTCTTGCCTGGAGAATCCCAGGGATGGGGGAGCCTGGTGGGCTGCCGTCTATGGGATCGCACAGGATCGGACACGACTGAAGTGACTTAGCATAGCATTTCCTGCATCAATGGGAGCCGGTTGTAAGCCCTGAAACATAATTCCTGCTGAAAAAAGCAGGAAAACATGCTCAATCCTTTCCCTTTAATTACTAGTTTTCAAAGTGTATTATAGTAGCTTCACAGGATGACAGCTGAGGGTGTTTTTTCTGGATTCTTCCTTCTGGGTGTGACCTTTGAGTTTCTTAAGTGACAAGAGGGGCTTTGAAAATATGCTGAAAGGCAATGGCACCCCACTCCAGTACTCTTGCCTGGAAAATCCCATGGACGGAGGAACCTGGTAGGCTGCAGTCCATGGGGTTGCTAAGAGTCGGACACGACTGAGTGACTTCACTTTCACTTTTCACTTTCATGCACTGGAGAAGGCAATGGCAACCCACTCCAGTGTTCTTGCCTGGAGAATCCCAGGGATGGTGGAGCCTGGTGGGCTGCCATCTATGGGGTCACACAGAGTTGGACACGACTGAAGCGATGCAGCAGCAGCAGCAGCAAGGATCTTAAAAAGTACTTACCTTAGAAGAAAGAGATTAACATTTTAAAGTTATTACTTATTTGTTTTATTTACTTTTGGCTGTATTGGGTCTTGGTTGCTGCACATGGGCTTTCTCGAATTGCAGCGGCGGGGGCTACTCTTCACCGCGGTGGCCTTTCTTGCTGCAGAGCACAGGCTCAGTAATTGCGGTGCACAGGCTTGGTTGCTCCACGGCGTGTGGAATCTCCCTGGACCAGGGATTGAACCCGTGTCCTCTGCATTGGCAGTTGGAGTCCCAACCCGTGGACTCTGAACCCATGGAAGTCCAAAGTTAAGAATCTTGAAAAAAAAAAAAAGAATCTTGAGATGAGGCGGTAATCCTGGGTCACCTGGGGAACGCTGTGGGGTCACAGGGCTTTTCAGAAGAGGGAGGAGGAAGGCCAGAGTCAGAGAGGGAGACGGAAGGATGAGGCAGGGGCCAGAGCCACGTGAGGACGGGGCCCCAGAGAGGGGACGCCGGGGCCTCTGGAAGCTGGAAAAGACACAGAAGCATCTCCCCAAAGTCTCCAAAGGGAACCAGCCCCTGCCCGCGTGTAAACTTTAGGACCCAGAATTCCAGAACTGTTGAAGACGACAAGTTTCAAACCACTGTATTTGTAGTACTTGTTACAGAAGCAAGAGGAGACCCACACACCGTGTGCTCATCTTCCTTCTGTTTTGGTTTGGTTTTGGGTTTCTGGCTGTGAGGCGTGTGGGACCCTAGCTCCTCAACCAGGGATCGAGCCCACACCCTCGGCACTGGAAAGCAAAGTCTTCACCACTGGACTGCCAGGGGAGTCCCATCTTCGTCCCATCTAATATTCAGTTGTCCCTTCTTGGGCTAGTGGGAGCCCATCCAACTGGATTTTGTACTTCTTTTTTTCACAATTTTTTAAAAATTGTGTAAAACACATATGCTTCACAAGAGAAGCCATCGCAATGAGAAGCCTGTGCATTTCAACTAGAGAGTGCAGAGAAAGCCTGTGCACATCGACAGACCCAGCAAGCCAAAAGTAAATAAATAAAAAACACACATGATGTAAAATTCACCACCTTAATCATTTTTGAGTGTACAGTCTGTGATAGAATAGTCTTTCTAGATTTTTTGAATCAAAGTATAGTTGATTTAGGGATTCCCTGGTGGCTCAGTGGTAAAGAATCTACCTGCCAACAGAGAAGATGTGGGTTCGATCCCTGGGTGGGGAAGATCCCCCTAGAGGAGGGCATGGCAACCCACTCCAGTATTCTTGCCTGGAGAATCCCATGGACAGAGAAGCCTGGCGGGCTACAGTCCATGCGGTCATGGACACGACTGATCCCGCACAGACATTGGGTGCACATACATTTACAATTGTTACACAGTCTTCTTGCAGGGATCCCTGGATCATTGTGCAGTATCCCTTCTTTGCCTCTCATTCCAGTCTTTGTTTTTAAATACACTAAGCATATTCTTTTTTTTTTAATTTAATTTTATTTTTTAACTTTACAATATTTATTGGTTTTGCCATATATCAAAATGAATCCGCCACAGGTATACATGTGTTTCCCATCCTGAACCCTCCTCCCTCCTCCCTCCCCATACCATCCCTCTGGGTCGTCCCAGTGCACCAGCCCCAAGCATCCAGTATCCTGCATCAAACCTGGACTGGCGACTCGTTTCATATATGATCAGAATGGCTGCGATCCAAAAGTCTACAAGCAATAAATGCTGGAGAGGGTGTGGAGAAAAGGGAACCCTCTTAAACTGTTGGTGGGAATGCAAACTAAGCGTATTCTTAATGGGCAGCTGACACCACCATCCACCACTTTCATCTTCCCCGTCTGAAACGCATCCCCATCAAACTCACTCCCCACCCCTCCCCCAGCCCCTGAAGCCAGCGTGCTCTTCCCTTCCCCTGATTTGCTTTGTCTCTCTTATTGCCTGAAGAATTCTGTCTTCATCCTCTAAGCCCAGTAGATTGGTGGGATTGATGCTGGGTGCGGCGCATCTTACTGTCCTGGAACTCCGTGAGGAGTCCTTTCACCATTCTGTTTCTATTTCCTAAATTTGTTTTAAATGCTTCAAACGGGCTGGGGCCCCTACCGGGGCATGAGCAGTTCTTCGGGTGTTTGCAGCTCCTGGACATTCTGCTCCGCGTCTACCTCTGTGCCAGCAGGGCCATCCCTCTCTCAGTTATTCCATGATCAGTCATTTCCCTTCTGATTTGGGTTCACCAGGTGGCGCTAGTGGTAAAGAACCCGCCTGCCAATGCAGGAGACGTTAAGAGACGGGTTAGATCCCTGGGTCGGGAAGATCCCCTGGAGAAGGAAATGGCAACCCACTCCAGTATTCTTGCCTGGAGGATCCCACGGACAGAGGACCCTAGCAGCCTGCAGTCCATGGGTTGCAAAGAGTCGGACACGACCGAAACGACTTAGTGCACCTCAGGAATCGTGATATGGGCTGAGGGCAGGCGTGTGTCCAGGATGTGCCGGAGGTGATGGTTTAGACGGCCCCACCCCTTTTTGGTGGTGTTGAGTACAGAGGCATTGCTCCTGACACCCTGTTTTTGCTCCCGGCTCTTCAGATGTGGCCGTTGGGTTTTTGGTCTTTATCTTTTGTCCATAATTTGCCCCACCTGAGCATGCATGCGGTTGTTTTTAGTCTCATTTAGTCTCTTTGTATTTTGTTGCTGAAGGAGAGGTGTGTCCAGGAGAAAGCACTGCAGCAAAGGGCCCCAGGTCCCAGCCCGGCTCACATGGACACACAGGCAGAGAGGCTCAGCGGGGCCCCAGAGAGGGTGCTGCCCGTGCCCTCGACCCTACTGGCCCTGTTTTACAGGCGCTGCGGTGTCTCGCTCACCAGCAGGCCGGAGGTGCTTCAAGCCCTCCCTCTTTGCAGCCACTCCCATGTCACCCCCTCCACAGGAGGGGCAAAGAGTGGCTGACACCAGTTTATCCCCCTGCCACCTCCTGTGTTGGCGGGGAAGGTTCGGGACAGGAGACCGGACAGGATGTGGAAGGTGGTCGGGGAAGCGCAAATATAAGTGTTGCTGAAACCACCCAATGGCTTCATCCTGACTCAGCACTGTCTGGGGGGAGGCCAGGCCAGGAGCTGGGTGCACAGAGGCCCACCTTCCTCTCACAGACCTTCTGTCCGCGCAAGGCCATGGTGGTTTGCTGGGCCACAAGACGGGTGAAGCAATAGAGGCAGGCCAGCTGGCCAAGTTGGAGCCTCCAGTCTGGCATCAGGGCTTGGACCAGACAGGAGGGCCTGGAGCCCCCCAGGGGCAACCTGCACAGCTGTCCTCTGAGTGCCCTGTATCCAGCTGGGCTCCAGGGCAGCCAGCCCACAGCCTGGGTCCTCCCAGCACCAACACCTGGGCAAGTCACCTCTACCCCCCGCCCCTCAGTCCCAGGCCTCCCTGGTCTGCAAAAATAGAAGGAATTGGGCAGAAAAGCCACATAATGTGGCAACAGGGAGAAGAGGCTCTGTCAGCTGGGAGGCCTCTCCCTGCCTTCCTGTCTGGTCTCCCATCGAAGCCACTTCCTCCCTCAGCGCCTCGGTTTCCCTTCTTTGCAAACGGACAGAAATCTGCACACTTCCTCAAGCTGTCTATTCCGTGAGATGGTCCGAGCTCACCAGGCAGGGAAGGGGTCGGGCGCAGACTGAGCTCCGGGACTGTTAGCTGCCTCCTCCGCGTCCGGGATCCTATGTCCCGCCCCGAATGGAGCCTCGAGTGCGGGTACAGGTAAAGGAGGACCTCGTGGACTCCCTGGACACTTTGGGGGAGGAGGTGGGGGGCAAGGACCGCCCCTGAGTGCCTGCGGGAAGGGAGACAGCGGCGTCCCCCCCAACCTCGACCGTGGGGCTGGGCCCACCCGACCTGGGCGGCAGGGGTGGGATCTGGGAGGTGCGCGTGGCGGGTCCCCAGGACCCACAGGCCGCCTGGGGTCCCCGCCTGCGGAGGTGACCGGCCAAGAGCCACCAGCTGCCACCGCGCTACTAGCCCTCCCCTTCCCCTCCCCCCGCGCCGTGCGGGCCAGCGTGACTATTACTACTCCTTCCATGGGAAGGCAGACCTCTCGCAGCCCGGGGCGCCGAGACCCCCGCTCCCACGTGGGGCGCCCTCTGCGCTCCGGGGATGGGCAGGGGGCCGAGCCTGGGCGCCCCCCGGTCGCGGCGGGAGGGAGCCCGACTGTCCCCCAGCATCCCAGCCCCCCCTCGGCCGTTCCACTGCGGCGGCGGCGCGGGGAGCGCGGGGCGGCGCGCGGAGATGGTAGCGCCCGCTCCGCCCCCGCCTCCCCGCCGCCGCCGCCGTGCGCTCCGGCAGGATGGCGCGGGCCAAGCTGCCGCGCTCGCCGTCCGAGGGCAAGGCGGGCCCGGGGGGCACCCCAGCCGGCGCCTCGGCCCCCGAGGAGCCACACGGGCTCAGCCCGCTGCTGCCGGCCCGCGGCGGGGGCTCCGTGGGCAGCGACGTGGGCCAGAGGTAGGGGCGGGGGCGCGGGGCGCCGCCGGGAGGGGCTTTGCTCTCTGCGCTCGCATCCCGCACGGGCTCCGCTCCGCTGCACCTGCCGCGTTGCCTGCAGCCCTGGGGAGGGGAGGGACGGCCGGGGTCTCCCCTGGGGACCCCCTCCCAAGCGCCCCGCCCGCTGTGTCTCCCGTCCGCCTGTGGGACCCCTGCTCCCTCCTGCTCTGAGAGGCTGAGCACAGTGGGCCTGCAGCTGAAATCGGAGGAGAGAAAGGAGGTGGGGACCTGCTGACCCCTGCCCAAGCCCTGTCCCGCTGGAGGCTACACTCATGTCGGTCCCCAGCAGCCACTTGGGGTGAGGCAGGGCCAGCGTCTGTGTCCCGCTCCAGAGGTAAGCAGTGTGAGGCCCAGGGCGGCCGCAGAGCAGATGGGAGCTGGGGCGCAGGCTGGGGGCTTAGTCTCCCTGGGGCTGGTGCCTGGAGCCCATGGCAGTAGAGGTGCAGGAGGCTGGTTCTCCCTGCCCGGCAGGGTCCTGCCGACCCCCTCCGGCCCCTCCTTGAGCTCGGGCACAGCATGACACCCCCATTTCACTGATGAGGACACTGAGGCTCAGTCTGCAGCACTAACTCTCAGCCAGCATCTTTCCTGTGCCGGGAGCCCTTCTAGATGCTGCGGGGGAAACTGAGATGAATCAGACCCCCCTAATGTGGGCACACGTCGTGGGCACGAAAACCTGTGTGGGCTGGGCTGGGACAAGGAGAAGGGGGGCTTCCTGGGGCGCTGGCCCTGCAGGCAGAGCACCGGGAGATGGGCAGGGGCTTCCTGGCAGAGGAGACAGCCAAGGCCAAAGCCTGGGGGGCTGGGGTGTGGTGCCATGTCAGGGTTGGGGTGAGGCGTTGGCAGAGACTCAGCCAGGCAGATGGCAGACCACGGTGCCTGGGGAGCCTCCCTGCCCCTCCCCACTGACCACAGGCCCTCTGGACCCTCCACACTCTCGCACCCCATCTCCTGCTCCCTGACACGCCCCTAGGGGGCAGCTGCCCCGCGGTCATTCCCATTTGCCGGAGGAGACTGCTAAGGCAGGAGACTAAGTGCTCTAACGGGCACTCCTGGTGGACTCACACAGCTAATGGGCAGCCCCTGGGCAGGAGGGAGGCGAGTGCTGGCCAAGGCCCTGGAGACCAGATTCCTCTCTTCTCCATTCCCTTCCTGGAGGCTGTAGGGAGCAGTGAGTCCAGAGGCTTTGGTTACCGGCAGCCTGGCCCCTGCAAATGATTGGCTTCCTGCTGTCCCTGTTCCTGCAGGGACACAGGGATGGCAGGTCCTGTCCAAGCTGCATCTGAACCCGCAGTGCAGCACGGGAGCTGCGGTGGCAGGGACACCTCCTCCAGGAAGCCCTCCCCCCACTCCCACCCCTGCCGCCCCCAGTCCTGCACAGACCCTTCGTGTGAACAGCCTGGCTCGGTCCCCAAGCTGCCTCTGAGGGGCAGGGTCCTCAGAGCAGCTGCACAGCCAGCCCAGCAGCACGAGGGGCTGGTGCCTGCAGCTCATCTCTGGGAGCATTAGGTGCACGCTGTGGAGTTTGCTCCAGACAGGAGCAGTGGGGAGCCATGGCAGGTTCCGGAGCAGACGAGGACTTGCAGGGTTTCAGTTCTGCAAAGACCAGAGCAGGCAGGTGGGTGCCCTCTGCTGGAGGAGCCTGTGGCTGTAGCTTCTGCCCCAACCTGCGTGCAGTGTCTGGAGCCAGCCAGGCCTCGGCCCAGCCTAGGGAGACCCAGAGCCTCCTGGAGGCCTCACCACTGCTGGGGAGGTAGCACGGCAGAGGCAGGGGTCTCCACTGCCCCCAGGGGACTGAGCCACAGGGAGGGGCTGGCTCCCAACGCTCTACCCAGATCGTCCCCCACCGCCTGCCCCTACCACCCTGCCGTCCTTCTCCTGGACGCCGTGGAGAGGGGAACACGGACAAGGGGAGGAGTGGGCAGCGGAGGCCAGGATGAGCTCTGAGCTCCCACTGGAGGCTGCTCGCAGAGGTCAAGGGAGCCCCAGGGCAGAAAGAAGGCAAGAGAGTCCAGGGAGGGGAAGGCAGGGGAGGCACAGGAGGACCTGGGCAAGGAGTGAGGGGCCGCCAGCAGGGGAGGCCTGTGAGCGGGACCTTGGGGTTGTCTGCGCCTTCCCCAGGGTAGTTTCAGGGGCAGGGCTCGCCAACCCAGGACCCTTACCAGGAGGGGCAGCCAAGGAAGGCGCTCGCTCAGAGCTGGGCGGAAGGAAGGGTTGGAGACAAAGGCGAAACTCTAGCCCAGGGGCTCTTCGTGAAAGGCAGGGAGGAGGGGTGGGGTCTTGGCGCGTGGGGTGGAGTCAGGCAGAGCCCGAGCAGGTGGTGCAGGGCCTGGGCGGGATCAGAATCAGCTGGAGACCCCGGGCGGGTGGCAGCTGCAGTGAGTGGCCTCTGGGGGCAACTGTACGCCCGGGCCCCCCCAACCCCCGCCGGCCCGCGCCGAACTCAGGACGGCCCCTCTGAGCCTGGCTCCCACCAAGGACAGGCCTGGGGGCTCCGGGCCCACCTCTGCGTGCAGGGCCCTGGGGGCTTCTGTGGACGGTGGCGGCCATGGCAGGCAGGGAGAGCGAGGGCTGCAGGAAACAGCGGCTTGGCCAGCCCAGGACCGGCAGTGCACTCTGCTCTGGGGGCTGAGCCTGCCTGCCCCTTGTGCTCTGAGATTGGTGCCACCCTGCTCTCCTGCTGTTCCTCCCGGATCCCTCGCCTGTGGCCGGCCTCCTGCTCGCCCGCCCAAGTCTCCCAACGCCCCCTGCCCCCGGATTTTTCCCAGGAGTCCTCACTCGGGGGCCCCCTCCTCCCCTGCAGATCCACATCTTCATGTGCCCCCCACCCCCTGGCCAGGAATCCAGCCTCTTTCCCGTCCCTTCTCCTCAACCTGCTTCCAGCGAGTTCCTGGTCCGCCCTGACCTGACGCTGGAACAGGCTGTGGCCCTGCCAGGCTCCCGCCCCCGGGGGAGCAGCTGTCACCCAACTCAGCACTCAGGCAGTGCCTGGGCCAGAGGGGATCTGAGCCGGATAAACACGCAGAACCTGCCAGAAGCTTCCAGAGACCCCAGACCCAGTGAAGCCCAGGCCCCCTGCTCTCTGCAGGCCCAGCCAGCACCTGGCCCACCCACGGGGCACCCGGAGCTGTAGGCTGGGGCCCCACCCAGAGGGCCCTACACAAGGCAAAGCAGGCTGGCTCCCTCCTCCCTGCCTGTGGCCTTGGGAAGGCAGCGGTCCTCTCTGAACCTTGGTTTCCTCTTCTAGAAGATGTTTGCTTTAAGGATTGAAGGAGAGGCCCCATGAAGCTGGAGACGCTGGGCCAGACGGGAGGGACACCAGCAAAGAGCAGACCCTCTGTGCCCCGCCCCCCACCAGTCCCTGATGCTCCCACCAGCTTCTCCCTTCCAGTCTCCAGTTAGCGCAGGCCACACCCACCTTGGTGTTCTCTGGCTGCAGCCAGTCTGGAAGAACCCTAGGCCAAGGCAGCCTCAAGGGCAGCAGGTGTGTGTTGCTGGCCCAGGAGAGGGGGTGCCCCTGGGGGTCCCTAAGAAGCATCAAACTGTCTTGTCACCAGGAAGCCGAGGGGGCAGGGCAGTGGGGTGGCACCAGGGCCTGTAGAGGGCAGGGGCATCAAGGAGAGGTGGGCAGGCTTGACGACAAGGAGCCCAACTGTCATGTCCAGCTGGTGGGCCCCTGTGTGTGGGGTGCCTCTCGCTGCCATCAGCTTCCTGGGTATCGAGGGGGGCTCACCTGCTCCTTCCTGGACCCTGGGGTCACACGAGGCCTGAGGCAGTCTCAGTGCAGAGCAGAGCCGTGGGCGCTCCTGAACCTGCTGTCCAGCCGCTCGCTTGGCTGCAGGCGGGGGCCTGTCCTGCATGCCATCTGCTGGAAGCGTCACCCTGTCCCACCGGGGTGGGCACGGGGTGCATGTACCCACACTGCCGTGGGCGCTGTGCTGCTTCTGGGGCATCTGCGGGCCAGGCCCCACCACGGGGTGTGCGCATGGGCGTGCCCTGCTCCCCTCGGCCCCTGCCCGAGTCCTCTCTCTGTGTCCGGGAGCCCAGGCTCCCCCATCTGTCCATCCGTCCGCTGTCTGTGTTGATGTGTCCGCTCCATTCCGCCCTCAGGCTTCATGTGGAAGAGTTCAGCCTGGACTCCTCTGTGTCTCAGTAAGTGCTTGGTTCACAGTGTCCTCCTGGCCCCGAGCAGACCCTGGGGGAAGGTGCTTGGGCCGTGACTGCCCAGGGGGAGGGTCCGCCGCGCCCAACACCATCTGTCCTGCACCCAGGCCAGAGCAGAGCATGGCCGGGGCTGCTGGACCTTGAGTGGGGCTGAGGCTGGGGGCAGAACGGGGTGTGGCTCTCTGGGAAGGAGCCTGGGAGTGGGAAATGGGGTGTCCAGAGCCAGATACCCCACGGCCCCACAGTGGTGACGACAGCGGGGATGAGGACCCCGCTATGGTACTGGTGTAGGGTCAGCAGGTGACCGCTGGGGACGCAGGCTTCAGCCCACTGCGCCACCTGTGCAGATCCAGGACCCCAGGCGCCTGGCCCAGCTGCTCCACCATGAGCCCCTCCAGGCTTTTCCTGACTTCAGTTAGGGCCGCAGAGGACACTTTGAGGTCAGGGGACCCAAGCCCCTCAGCACCCCCGCCGGGCGTATTCCTGGGAAGGAACCCCTCACCTGCTCACGCCCACGGAGTCCAGATTGGCCACCACGTGGGGCCTGATTATTCTTTCGTTAATTAACACCGTTGGCAGTGGCCACCAGCACTCACTCCGGGCTTCTCCACGGTGCCTTCTGCAGCCTGAGGCTCGGGCATCATTACCCAGGCCAGCCCTGGGCCTCCGTCCCCCAGCCGCGGTGCAATGTGTAACCAGAGAGGGGGACAGTGCCTCTCCTGGCTCCCCGGGGGCGGGTCTCAGGCTGTTGGCAGGGTGAGGGGGGAATGGACAGTTGCAGCCGCCCGAGGGGCTGAGGCTGTGGTCCTCTGCCCCAGAGCTGCATGGTCACCAGCAGATCAAATGTCCCTGGGCCCTCGGAGGCCCAAGGAGGCTTGCCGGGGACCTGACCCAGCCAAGATGCCAGACCAGTACTGGAGAGGCCCAGGACAACACGGTTGCTTTGAGAGGTTGCTGCCCACCCTGCCTGGCAGCTTGGAGCCTTTGCTTTCCTTAGCATCCCAGACCCCAGGAGGGGCAACTGGCAGAGAGGAGGCCTGTGGCCGCAGGCTGGCCTGTGCCCCAGCCTGTGCAGTGAGGGCTGGGGGGGCTACAGCAGAGGCCCGTGTCCCCCCCGACGCCCCCACGGGTGAATCTGCAACGGGGCTGGGTGTGGCGGAGGCAGAACGGTCCCAGTGCCACCGTCAGCTCAAGGGCCCCGCCCCCAAACCAGACTAGCTCAGCTCCTTGCCGATCCAGCCCAGGACCTGGAGCAGAGCAGGCCACGTGTCTGTCCCGCCCGGGCCCCTGGGCGGGTCACAGGTTCTGCTCAGTCTCAGAATAGCTGGCCTCAGAGTTGGTGCTTGGGCCTGGGCTCTGCTCTTCCGTCTTGCCCGCGGGCTCCTCAGCCTCCTGCCTGGAGCTCCCAGGCACCTGCAGACAGCCACCAGCCTGCAGCAGGCTCCTAGGAAGGAGACCACCGGACCTCGGCCCCATGTGAGTGCGCGGCTGTCACAGCCAGGCGGGTGGGCCTGCCCGCGGCCATGTGCCTGGTGTCTGGCCACCCTCCCACCAGGGCTGGCCGCCTGGCCCTGCGTTTGCAGTTTCCCGGCACAGGCCATCTGTGCCGGAACTGCCTGCCAGGAATCCCTGGAAGGCCGCTCCCCAGCCTGCTAGTCAGCCCACCAGTCAGCCCCCCGGTCAACTGGGGGGGGCTGCAGTGTCCTCCACCTGCCGCACCTGGCAGGACCCGTCCGGGTGTGGGGTGGGGTGGGTGGGTGGGGTTCGAGCCACTTTGCTGGCACAAGGGGGCCCCCTCCAGTCCATCCAGTGTGGACAAGACCCTGCACACCAGCCGTGGGCCTGGGCCTGGGCCACTCGAATGCAAGCCGCGTGGGGATGGGCCAGAGCTGACTGCTGGACCCGAAACTCGAGAGCCCTGGGCTCCAGGGGGAGCCCAGAGGCCCATGTCTTTCAACCCTCTGCGTGACGTGAGCCAGCACCCAGCCTGGGTGGGCTTCCGTTTCCATGCGTATGGGCACGAGGCTCGCAGGAGCCCCCTGAGAGGCCCGGTGAGGGGCTGGGGGCATGGCTCTTGAGCTGCCCAGCCTGAGTCCCTGTCCTCACAGTCAGAGAGCTGCTCACTCCGAGCAGGACAGACAGACCAGGGCTGAGGACTGTCCCGGACGGGTGTGGGTTTGGCCTGGGGCTCGTGGCCTAACCCCGGGGGTGCCCCAGGGCCCTTCTGAGGCCAGGGTCCCGGAAGCCTCAGGGCCCCATGACTAGGCCTGCCCAGAGCTTGACACCTTCCTCCGCCCTGGGCTAAGCAGCAGTGGCCCCTCTGCTGTGCCCAGCCCTCCCCGCCGGCCGCCCACTGAAGGACTGAGTGGCTGAACAGGAGCAGGCGTGTAGGGGGTGGACGCCTCGTCTGCCCCTGCCCAGGGCTCTTGAGCTTGTTAGCAGGGCCGTCGCCATGTGAGCTCTTGGTGGTGTCCCAGCTCCTGGCCCCCGCCCAGCCCTCCCCTGCTCCTCAGAGCAGCATCCCACGGGCTTGGCAGCCAGCTCCACCATGGGGCCACCAAGAAGCCTCGAGCCACAGCTGGTGGGCATCCACCACGTGCCACCTGCGGCCACACACATGGGCTTACAGCACAGCGCCATCTTCTCTGGGTGACGTAAGTGATGGGTATCGGCCAGAGTCGGACTCAGTAAAACCACCCCTGATTGCTGGCACCACTGAGAGAGGGTGGCAGGGCAGGGCCAAGGGTGGGTGTCCTCTCTCACTTAATCCTCCTCTGAAAACCAACAATTAGCTTGATTTTGGGGCTTCCCTGGTGGCTCAGATGGTAAAGAATCTGCCTGTAATGCAGGAGACCTAGGTTCAGTCCTTGGGTGGGGAAGATCCCCTGGAGGAGGGCATGGCAACCCACTCCAGTATTCTTGCCTAGAGAATCCCATGGACAGAGGAGCCTGGCGGGCTACAGTCCATGGGGTCACAAAGAGTGGGACATGACTGAGTGACTAAGCACAGCACAGCAGAGCCTGACTCTTCAAGGGAGAACCCGAGGTACAGAGGAGATTGTTTTGATTTCTCCACAGATGCAGCAGCGCTGCCAGGCACCCTCAGGATGCCCGGGGCAGGCGGTTCCTGTCACTGCCTGTTCCCCAGGTGAGGCAGCTGAGGCTCAGACAGGTGGGGCCAGGCAGGTGAGGAGCAGGGCTCTGTCGGACCAGATGGTCCATGCCTCCCTGGTGGCCATTTCCTTCAGGAGCCTTGCTGAGCCAAGAGCACACCCTCAGCTGAATTACACCCACCGCCTTAAACTTTAGGTTAAAGGGAAAGCTTGCAACTTGCATTCTGTGGTGGGAGAAGTGGGCAGCCACAGCTCGTGGAGGCAACATACTTCCCTGGCAGTCCAGTGGCTAAGATGCATGCTTCTAGTGTAGAGGGCACAGGTTTGATCCCTGCTCAGGGAAGATCCCCCATGCCACACAGTGCAGCCAAAAAAAGAAAAAAAAAGTGGAGGCGGCTCTGTGGATTTCCCCAGCACCCAGGCTCAACTTCCCAGGCCAGACCTGTCTGGGTGTCCATAGCTGCCTGGGCGTGGGGACTGACAGGTGATGTGGGTTTCTTGTCCACATCAGTTACTAGGAGCAGTTCCTAGGCCACTAATTACTAGGAGTAACTGGTCCCAGGTCAGCCATCCTGACCCCTGGGTCTGGGCAGGGACTTTCAGGGGAGAGGTGCCCAAGTGGAGGGCACGAGGGGTGGGGACCCCTCCTTGAGGCTTCGCTGTGCTGGCAGGAGAGTGAGGGGGCATGTGGTCCCTCGGAACATGTGGGCACCACTCAGGGGTGGCTGCCCCTGACCTGACCCCGGCCCAGCTCGGGTTGTCTGAGCCCCTCCTTCACAGAGAAGGCTTTTGACCAGCTCCCCCCAGGGACCCTCGGGAGCTCCACTGACCTGGCCCCAGGCAGCACCTACAGAGGGGGCTGGGGTTCAGGTCTAGTGGGGTACACTGGGGTGCAGTGGGGTGTGCAGAGATGTACTGGAGTACAGTGTACAGCGAGGCGTGCAGAGGTGCAGTGCAGTGTGCTGGGGCGCACTGGGCGTACTAGAGGGCTATGTACAGTGGGTTGTGCTGGGGTGTAGTCTACACTGGGGAACACAGGGTACAGTGGTGTGCTCAGGGATATACTAGGACCCATGCGGGCTTCCCCGGTGGCTCAGATGGTAAAGAATCTGCCGGCAATGCAGGAGACCCAGGTTTGATCCCTGGGTCAGGACGATCCCCTGGAGGAGGGCGTGGCAACCCACTCCAGTATTCTTGCCTGGAGAATCCCTCGGACAGAGGAGCCTGGTGGGCTATGGTCCATGGGGTTGGAAAGAGTCGGATACAACTGAGTGACTCACATTCATGAGGAGTACTCTGGGCTGTGATGTACAGTGAGAGTGCTTGGGTACGGCGGACAGTGGGGTACACAGAGGGGTGCTGGGGTGCAGTGGAGTGTGCCGGGGTGGGGTGTATCATCGGGCGCACTGGCGGTACGGGCCCATCCCCTCTCACGGAGGGCTAACAGAAATGTGCCGGGGTGCACAGTGTGCAGCGGGTGCTCTGGGCTTGGACCCTGCTCTGCGGGAGGCCTGTCCTGCTGCCCCGCTGACCACACTGCATCCGGACCTGAGGGTGGGGGGGGCCCACACCACCGTCACTCTCCCTGGGCCCTGAGCCCTGTGACCAGGGGCGGCCGCTGTGGTCAGGCCGGGGCCCCCCACTCTGCAAAGATCAGGAAGGTGCTGGGGTTCTGCCCACGGCCCCTCCCTCGGGTCCATCACCTGGGCGGGTGCAGACGGCTGCTGCCGGCACGTTAGGTCTGTTTCACATGCTTTGGGTCGAACAGGCTTTGGGGAGCGATGAATATTTTAAACACTTCTCGAAGATGATGGGGTCGCCAGCCCCTGGCAGAGCAGTGTCACAAAACTTTCAAGGTGACAGAGGCATTAATTTCTGCGTTGATCAGAGCTGGAGCCTGGTCAGAGGGGGAGGATGTTCAGAGCCTCCGCTCTGAATGGGGGCGGGGATGGGGAGCAGGGACTGGGGCCAGCGTGCGCCTCACCTCTGACTGGACCACTGTCGTGCCTCCCAGCTGCTCACCGCCACCTCCTCCATGCAGCCCTCCAGGACTCCTTGGGCCGCACAACTCTGCCTTCAGGGTGCTGGATGTCCCTGCCTCCTCTCTCTGTGTGTGTCATGACCATCACACAGAGCCGTGGGTGAGCCGCTGCCTCACCTGAACGGCCTTGTCCCACCTCCACAACATCTCCGGGGGTGGCTTAGCTCGCCTGGGTAACTTGGACCAGGCCTTTCAGGCCCAAAGCCTCACCCCAAATCCCAGGCTACCAGTGCCTCTGTCGGGTCAGGGGTCGGGGAATGGCGATGATGCCCGCGGGCCACTCTGGAGTCCTGAGACCAGCCTCCATTGCGGCTGAGGCAGCCTGGAATGGAGGCCGTGTGGGGGCCAGCAGGTGCCAGCCCAGAGCAAGGCAGTCCCAGCCCCAGACCCACTTCCGGGAGGAAGGCAATGCTAGACCCTTCCTGCGCAAGAACCTGGCAGCAGGGCCGTGGCTGTCCTGCCTGCTGCCAACACCGGAGTTCTCCCTGTGGTGGAACATGACACCCTGGCAGGCCACAGCGGGCCTGCGCCTAAGGTGTGGGCAGCGGCCCATCCTCCCAAGCCCCACCTGCCTCCTCATTCAACAGGCTGCTCCTGCCAGTCTGTGCGGTCTGTTCCCCGGAGGCTGGGCACCCACCCAGGGGCTCAGGGTGTCTGAGGACTGTGTGGGGCAACAGCCACGGCTGGAGGGGCCCCACTGCCAGCCCTGACCATCCCACAGGCTACAGCAGGCTTTGAGGCACAAGCCACCAGGGCCCCAGAAAAAGCACCTGGCCGTCAGCTTCTGGAACATTCTGTGCAAAGCATATGGTGTGTTTTGAGCCAAGGGCTGGCCACGCAGGCCACCTGTAGTCCTGGCAGCTGCCATGATGGCCCAGGCTGGGGGCCATGAGTGTGCGCATCTGCAGGGCCTGGAGGGCCCCAGGCACTGGGAGGGAGGCAGCCAGCCAGCAGATCTGCTGGGGGCACGTGGGGATGTGGGGCTTTGGGCTGGAGCCCCCAGCCCCAAGCCCACGCCTTCCTACCCCCCAGGGTCCAGGTGGAGTTCTACGTCAACGAGAACACCTTCAAGGAGAGGCTTAAGCTGTTCTTCATCAAAAACCAAAGATCCAGTGAGTGGGGTCTGTAGAGGGGCAGGGCAGAGAGGCTCTGTTGGAGCGGGCGGGGCGATGGGCGTGCTCCTTGTCTCAGCTCCTTGCCACCTTCCAGGGTGGAAGATGCTGGGACCCTGGGGGGGTGCGCCCCTCCTGGAGGCAGGGCTAGCCACGGCCACCAAGGCCACCAGCTCAGCCCCCCGCTCCCTGGCACCACTGTGTGGCCCTCTCCTTTGCCCTGTGGGCTCCCTCCACCTGCCTTCCCAGCAGGAACCTGGCCACCTGGGATGCAGGATGGGGTGCAGAGGTGGTGCTTGTGGGTTCTGGTCCATCGATCTGTAGGTTCCTCCCCCAAGATCCAGGCCCGCCCCCAGGGCCAGCAGCTCAGGGACATTCTGCTCCTCGTCCATGAGGTGGGAGGGCATGGAGCCTCTCGGAGGCCGGCCTGGCAGAGACCCCCCAACGCAGAGCCACCTGGTCAGTGTTGGTCCCAGCCGCTCCAGGAGCCCTGACCACTGCCTCCCCCACCCACCCCCACCCACAGGCCTGCGGATCCGGCTGTTCAACTTCTCCCTGAAGCTGCTGACCTGCCTGCTGTACATTGTCCGCGTCCTGCTGGACGACCCAGCCCTGGGGATCGGATGGTGGGTGACCTGTGGGCCAGGGGCTGGGCCTTCCTGGTGCTGTGACAGAGGCTGATGGGGTTTGCACAGGGGTCTGTGTGTGGGACCCCCTCCACCAGAGCCGTGGCTGGGACACAGCCCTCAGGCTGGCACTGACACTGGGTGTCCTTGCTGTGGACGGTGGCTGCACTTGCAGCTGCACCCGGACGGAACTCTCCCAGAGGGTCTGGGATGCCCCCTCCCTGCCTGCCCAGTGGCGCCCGGGGGTCTCGGTGAGGGACTCTGGCTCCCCCAGCTCCTCCTGGGTGGGTGGGGGTAGCAGGCCTCAGTGGGGAGAGGAGGTGAGCCCCTTTCTCTGGAATCCCCTGGTTCCCCTGCCTCTCCCAGCCCTGGGGCCTCTCCCTTATTTACATGGAACACCTGCTGCGGGGCTTCCCAGAAAGGCCATGGGCACAGTGCCCGCGCCTCCTGAGCGGATGCCCAAGAGCCCACAGCTGGACGAGGTACTTCCTGCCTCGTGTTGTCCAGAGGGCCCCGCGCTCCTGCTCGCGCTGCTGATGGGAAGCAGTTTTCTGCCCTGGAAGCTGGTGGGGCTGGCTCTCTGTGCCCATGTCTGTCACGTCTCAGGGACGCCTGGCGTGATGCCTTCTCAGCACCACGTTGGTCCTGGTGGACACTGAGCTGGGGGCATGCAGGGCTGGGCTCATCTGCAACTGGGTCCCCATCTGCCCTGGGAGCCTCTCTTGACTCCTTCATACCCAGATTGGGGTTCCAGAAGGTTCTGGAGTGGTCCTCTCTCCTGTTTCTCCTCTTTCTGGGGGTTTCCTCAGCTTCCTCTCCAGCCCTCTAGCTGAGGTTTTCACTTCTGCTCCCGTATTTTGTGATTTCCAAGAACTCTTCATCTTCAGGTGTCAGCCCCACTGCAGGTGTCCTGCCGTCGGCATCTCTGGGGTTTGTCCAAAACCCTTTCCTTTCTTATATGTTCCTCTTCTGCTCGGTCTCTGGGCTTGTGGGCAGGGGACTTCCTCAAATGTCCCGCCACTCACACTAAGGGTGGGCGTCCAGAGGCCAAGGGCCCTGCAGTCAGGATGTGTCCTTCACTTGTCGCCCCAGCTCCTCAGAGCAGATCCTTCCCCTCCTCACTGGAGGATAGGGCCTGGCCACTGGGCTCCTGCTGGCTGAGTTGGGAAGGAGGCAGGGGTGAAAGGTCGCTGTGCAAGCTTGCATCTTCCCCACCCCCACGTGCATTGGGGCGGGTCGCCAGGCCAGACTCCTTCACCTGCTCCTGAGAACAGACCTCGTCTTCATCCTGAGTGTGGGAGGGCAGGTCGCACTGTGGTGGTTTGAGAAGGGCTCTAACTGACTTTGAGAGCACTTTTCTGTGTTCATCTCACCTTCTCCCACCTCCAGAGACATCGAGGCACCTGGCTTTACATCCCCAGGGAGACCAGGTCTGTTGTATTCATTGCACAGCACCTGGCACGTGGTGGGTGGGTGGGAGAGCAAATGGATGGATGGGGGCTGGGAGAGGCATGGGTAGAGTGGATGGATGGGGAGGGGGTGGATGGATGATGGTGGATGGATGGGGAGGGGGTGGATGGATGATAGTGGATGGGTGGTGGAGGGTGGATGGATGACGGTGGATGGATGGGGAGGGGGTGGATGGATGACGGTGGATGGATGGGTGGTGGAGGGTGGATGGATGGAAGATGGACGGACGGATGGGTGGGGAGGGGGTGGACTGATGATGGTGGATGGATGGAGGCTGGATGGATGAGTGGATAGAAGGATGGATGGTGGGTGATGTAAGGACACTGGATGTGGATGGATGGGTCAGATGGATAGGATAGATGGGTGGGTGGGTGGTGGATGAATGGAAGGGTGGCTCATGACTCCTATAGGTATTAAGTTTGCAACAACAGGCTCAGGTGCAGGAGGAAGTGGGCCAATTGAGAAAAAAGGAGGGAGCCACCTGCCACCATGGGACTCCCTGAGAGTCAGGTCCCACAGCTCGGCGACCCTGGCTTCGGCTGTAATCTGGGGCGGAACTAGCATGGCAGCCAGGCCCCTGCCCCCTTCCCAGTGGAGGGCGTCCCGGTGGCTTGGGGAAGCTCCTTCTCAGGAGTGACTTGGGGAACCTGCTTCTTAGAGTCAGCACACTGAGCAGGAGCATGCTTTTCTCTCCGTGTCGCACACACACTGTCCAGCCTCGTTTCGGCAGCTCTGGCCTCCAGGAGGCCCTGAGGGCTCCAGGTCCATCTCTGGCCGCGCACAGCCCTTCCCCTGCCGGCAGCCCAGGTGGAGCCCCCAGCCCCCTCCCGGGCTCCCCGCTGGTGTTCGCCTACCCGGCTGGCCCCTCCCCCTGCCCCTCCCCCCTCCTCCTCAGAGACCCGCCCCCTCAGAGACCTCCTTTTCAGAGACCCACCCCCTCAGAGACCCGCCCCCTCAGAAGCCCTCCCCCTCAGAGGCCTCCCCCTCAGAGACCCACCCCCTCAGAGACCCGCCCCCTCAGAAGCCCTCCCCCGCAGAGACCCACCCCCTCAGAGACCCACCCCCTCAGAGGCCCACCCCCTTAGAAGCCCTCCTCCTCAGAGGCCCGCCCCCTCAGAGACCCGCCCCCTCAGAGACCTCCTTTTCAGAGACCCACACCCTCAGAGACCCACCCCCTCAGAGACCCGCCGCCCCCTCAGAGACCTCCACCTCAGAGACCCACACCTCAGAGACCCCGCCCTCAGAGGCCCACACCCCCTCAGAGACCCACCCCCTCAGAGACCCACACCCTCAGAGACCCACACCCTCAGAGGCCCACCCCCTCAGAGGCCCGCCCCCTCAGAGACCCTCCCCCTCAGAGACCTCCTCCTCAGAGATGCGCCCCCTCAGAGACCCTCCTCCTCAGTTCAGTTCAGTTCAGTTCAGCCTCTCAGACTGACTCTTCAGGACACCCTCCTGTACTGCAGCACGCCAGGCCTCCCTGTCCATCGCCAACTCCCGGAGTTTACTCAAACTTATGTTCATTGAGTCAGTGATACCATCCAACCACCTCATCCTTTGTCGTCCCCTTCTCCTCCTGCCTTCAGTCTTTCCCAGCATCAGGGTCTTTTCTAATCAGTCAGTTCTTCGAATGAGGTGGCCGAAGTATTAGAGTTTCAGCTTCACCATCAATCCTTCCAATGAATATTCAGGACTGATTTCCTTTAGAATGGACTGGTTGGCTCTCCTTGCAGTCCAAGGGACTCTCAAGAGTCTTCTCCAACACCACAGTTCAAAAGCATCAATTCTCTGGTGCTCAGCCTTCTTTATATTTCAACTCTCACATCCATACATGACTACTGGAAAAACCATAGCTTTGACCAGATGGACTTTTGTTGGCACAGTAATGTCTCTGCTTTTTAATATGCTGTCTAGGTTGATCATAACTTTTCTTCCAAGGAGCGAGCGTCTTTTAATTTCATGGCTTCAGTCACCATCTGCAGTGATTTTGGAGCCCCCAAAATTAAAGTCTGACACTGTTTCCACTGTTTCCCCATCTATTTGCCATGAAGTGATGGGACCGGATGCCATGATCTTAGTGTTCTGAATGTTGAGTTTTAAGCCAACTTTTTTGCTTTCCTATTTCACTTTCATTAATAGACTTTTCAGTTCGCTTTCTGCCGTAAGGATGGTGTCATCTGCATATGTGAAGTTATTGATGTTTCTCCCAGCGATCTTGATTCCAGCTTGTGCTTCATCCAGCCCAGCATTTCTCATGATGTACTCTGCATATAAGTTAAATAAACAGGATGACAATACATAGCCTTGACATACTCCTTTCCCTATATGGAACCAGACTGTTGTTCCATGTCCAGTTCTAACTACTGCTTCCTGACCTGCATACAGGTTTCTCAAGAGGCAGGTCAATTGGTCAGGTATTCCCATCTCTTTCAGAATTTTCCAGAGTTTGTTGGGATCCACACAGTCAAAGGCTTTGGCATAGCCAATAAAGCAGAAGTAGATGTTTTCCTGGAATTCTCTCGCTTTTTCAACGATCCAGTGGATGTTGGCAATTTGATCTCTGGTTCTTCTGCCTTTTCTAAATCCAGCTTGAACATCTGGAAGTTCACGGTTCACGTACTGTTGAAGCCTGGCTTGGAGAATTTTGAGCATTACTTTGCTAGCATGTGAGATGAGTGCAATTGTGCGGTAGTTTGAACATCCTTTGGCATTGCCTTTCTTTGCGATTGGAATGAAAACTGACCTTTTCCAGTCCTGTGGCCTCTGCTGTTTTGCAAATTTGCTGACATATTGAGTGCAGCACTTTCACAGCATCATCTTTCAGGGTTTGAAATAGCTCAACTAGAATTCCATCATCTCCACTAGCTTTGTTTGTAGTGATGTTCCTAAGGCCCACTTGACTTCTCATTCTGATATCTGGCTCTAGGTGAGTGATCACACCATCATGATTATCTGGGTCATGAAGATCTTTTTTGTACAGTTCTTCTGTGTATTCTTGCCACCTCTTCTTAATATCTTCTGCTTCTGTTAAGTCCATACCATTTCTGTCCTTTATTGAGCCCATCTTTGCATGAAATCTTCCCTTGCTGTTGCTGCTGCTGCTAAGTCGCTTCAGTCGTGTTTGACTCTGTGCGACCCCATAGATGGCAGCCCACCAGGCTCCCCCATCCCTGGGATTTTCCAGGCAAGAATACTGGAGTGGGTTGCCATTTCCTTCTCCAATGCATGAAAGTGAAAAGTCAAACTGAATTTGCTCAGTCGTGTCTGACTCCTAGCGACCTCATGGACTGCAGCCCACCAGGCTCCTCTGTCCATGGGATTTTCCAGGCAAGAGTACTGGAGTGGGTGCCATTGCCTTCTGCGAAATGTTCCCTTGGTATCTCTAATTTTCTTGAAGATATCTCTAGTCTTTCCCATTCTATTGTTTTCTTCTGTTTCTTTGCATTGATCACTGAAAAAGGCTTTCTTATCTCTCCTTTTTGTTTTTGGAACTCTGCATTCAAATGGGTATATCTTTCCTTTTCTCCTTTGCCTTTCACGTCTCTTCTTAGCTATTTGTAAGGCCTCTCCAGACAACCATTTTGCCTTTTTGCATTTCTTTCCCTTGGGGTCTTGATCCCTGCCCTCCTCCTCAGAGAGCCTCCTCCTCAGATAGCCTCCCCCTTCCCCTCCCCCTGCTCCTCCTCCTCAGAGACCCTCCCCCGCCCCCCATGCCCCTCCTCCTCGAAGACCCTCCTCCCCAGAGACCCTCCCCCTGCCCCTCCTCAGAGACCCCTCCCCTGCCCCTCCTCCTCAGAGACCCCCCTCCTCAGAGACCCTCCATACAGCCTCTGCGGAGTGGGAGCAGGCTTCCTCGTCCCTGAGTGTTAGAATTCAGACACCCATCTGAGATGTGGGGCCTGGCCCTAGGTTGGGGAGAGTGCCCCCCAACACGCCCTGAGCCCGTGGCAGTCCTGGAAGGGTCCAGTCCCTTCGGGGGCGGTGCTGGGAGGGGCTGCGGCGGCCAGCTCTATCTCTCCACAGCTGGGGCTGCCCGAAGCAGAATTACACCTTCAATGAGTCGTCCTCCGAGATCAACTGGTGAGTGTGCCTCCCAGCTCCCATTCAGAGGTCCGGGGCAGGGTGGGGTGGCCAGAGAGTGACACTGCCTGGGCCCGCAGGACAGATGCCCAGTCACAGCCAGAGAGCCTCCTGGGATCCACAGGACCTGGCTGAGCAGGAACAACTCTGGGGCGGCCCCACAGGGTACAGCCCCTGAAACCCTGGGAGCAACCTAAGGGTGGCAGCAGGTGTCACCAGGAGCCGGCTTGGCCCAGCGCCCTTCTGTGATGTTCTCCAGCCCCAGGGGCCCTGGGGGAGAGGAGACAGACAGGGGGGACCTGCCAGAGGGTCGGCCGCTGCTTCTGCAATTCATGAGCCTTTGGCCAAAGAGAGCAGGTGCTGCAGTCAGGCAGTGAGAAGTGACCCCAGAGCAGCAGAGGCGCCTGGGCCGGAGGCTAGGATGAGCTCCAGGGCCTTGGCCGCCTCCCTGATGGAGGCTTCTCCCTTCCAGCCTCCCCAAACCCACAGCCCTGCTCTCAGCCTTACTTCCCTCACCCACACCCCTCCCCTGGCACCCCGGCCCAGCCTTGCAGGTCAGTCCTGGCCCTCCACAGCAGCAGGATGCATCTGCCAGGCCCTGGCCACTGTTCCCAGCCCGGTCACCTGTCCCTGGGAGGCAAGAGGGTTAGGATCGCAGGGACACGTAGGGACATGCCAGCCCCTCCCTTCACACCTGGCCCTGGAAGCCCTTCCTTTCTGGCCCAGTGGGGGCAGGACAGCTTCTGAGCCCAGCCCAACTCCCGCCCAAAGGAAGGCCTGGGATTTCAGTCTCTGTCCCTCGGTGGAGAAAGTGACTACCCGACACCCCGGCTGCAGCAGGGGCCCCCGAGGGTCAGGCCTTGGCCATCTGGGCCTGGGGAGGTTGGGCAGGGTCAGCGCGGAGCTCGGCCATCTGGCCCCTCCTGCTGGTCTCACCCCAACCTTTGTCCAGAGGCTGCGTCTGGGCAGGGACGCCCCCTCCCCCATGTCACTCTCCTCAAGGGAGCCACGTGGGTTATAGTCAAGCAAGGATCTGAGGTCAGAAAACCCAAGAGCATGGACGACCAGCACAGCCCCCGTGCAGAGGCACAGGAACCTGATGAGAAACAGTGGCCACCTGGGGCCGCCAGGCCTGTCCCCAGAGCAGCCTTGCTCAGCCCCTGGTCTCACAGGCCCCTCCCCAAGGCCTCCTTTCTGGAGGAAGCCCCCCTCCCCTCCTGCTGTCAGCCCCTCGAGGGCAAGGCTGCCGCCCACTGTCCAGCTTAAGGAACAGCCTGGGATCGGCAGAGGCCCATATGGCTGGGGACCCCCAGCCTGGCGCTCACCTCCCTCTCTCCCCAGGGCCCCCATCCTGTGGGTGGAGAGGAAGGTGGCTCTGTGGGCCATTCAGGTGAGTGGGGCGCGGTGGGGCATGGCTCTGGGTGGGCCCTGCTGCCTCCCTGGCCCTGCTCAGAGGCTCCGTTCCCACCCTACCCCAGGTCATCGTGGCCATCATCAGCTTCCTGGAGACCATGCTTCTCATTTACCTCAGCTACAAAGTGAGTGCCCCCAGGCCTGGCCCTGCCCCGGAGGGCCCCACCACTGACACCCTCTGCCAGCCCCCTCCCCTAGCCCCTTGCACCCCTTCCCTCAGCCCTCGGTCTCATCCCCTGACCTCCCACTGGCTCAGTTTGTCTGTCTCCTCAGCCCCCGCCCCACCCCGGTGCCCCTCCCTCCACCCGCTCTGAAGCCCACCCCTTGGCTCCCCAGGGCAACATCTGGGAGCAGATCTTCCGCGTGTCCTTCATCCTGGAGATGATCAACACGCTGCCCTTCATCATCACGGTGGGTGAGCCGCTGGCCGAGGCAGGGGCCGCCGAGACCCCTGCCCCCTGACCCGTCTCCTCCGCAGATATTCTGGCCGCCGCTGCGGAACCTGTTCATCCCCGTGTTTCTGAACTGCTGGCTGGCCAAGCACGCCCTGGAGAACATGATCGTAAGCCATCCCCTGCCCCCACCCCCACCACTGCCTCACCTCTGTGAGGTTCCCCAGGACCCCAGGGCATCACTTGCCATGCCCTGGTCCTGGCCCAGGGGAGCTGGCCCACTCCCTTGGTGCCCAGGCCGGTGGCCGGCAGACACATGTGCCTGTCACCACGAGATGCCCTCACACCTCCTTCCTGGCCGGCCGGAGCCTCATCCCTGATGCCCCGGGGACAGTCACCCAGGCCTGTCCCTTACCCCGGAATCATGGCTGGGGGAGGAAGCGGGTGAACACGCACGTGAGAGGGGTAGGCCCCAAGACCCAGGGTCACGGGCAGCCCTGTGCTGAGCAAGGACCGTTTCCACCCGGGGCGCCCCCCGCCACACACCCACCGGCCCAGGCCTTGGCTCACCCCCATCCCAGCTGCAAAGGGAGGGCTCGGGGCTGAGGTCATGGCCTCTGGCCTATACATGGCGGGGAGCGAGAGAGCTGAGGTCAGGTGGAGTCCTCCCCCTGCTCGCTCACCTGTGTGTGTCCGGGGCGGCGGGAAGGGCCCTGGGCTCCGTCCCACCCAGGCTAAGCTGCTGATGACACCGTGTCCCGTCCCGCAGAACGACTTCCACCGCGCCATCCTGCGCTCGCAGTCGGCCATGTTCAATCAGGTCCTCATCCTCTTCTGCACCTTGCTGTGCCTGGTCTTCACGGGGTGAGTCCCTGCCGGCGGCCACCCGCCCATCCCAGGTAGAGCCGGGCCCTCGCATCCAACAGGCCAGGCGGGCCTCAGGGTGGCGGGAGGCAGCCCGACTGGGACAGAGGGCCAGGAGGCAGCTCAGGGCCCATGTTCCAGACCAGAGCTGCCCAAGTCCAACTCCTCCGGGGTCCAGGACACAGCGTGGGGAGGGGCACGGCTCTCGGCCGGGTGGGGACCCTGGGCTCAAGGCCCAGCTGAGAATAAGGTCTGGGAGTCACCAGAGTGAGAGGTGGGGGGCCTGAAGGGGAGACCCCGTCCCCCTGCATGCCTGCCCCAGGCCAGGACAGGGGAGGCCCCAAGGCCATGTGCCTCCTACCCTCCCTCCCCACCACGAAAAAAAAACACACAGACTTGAGTGGAGCAGGCTGGGGTGTCTGCAGGGTGGGAAACTGCAGGGTGACTCAGCCCGCCCCTCCCGCAGCCAGAGCGTCTACTCTGGGGAGGGCCCCTGCATGCTGCCCCACGTGTGCACTGTGGGCCCCCCAGGCCCTGCCAGCAGCACCTCCCAGCCTGGGGACAGGACGTGGGGCCACAGGAGTAGCAAGGAGGACTCTCCAGCTCTGTGCTGGGCAGGGGCTGCGTGTGCCCCATGCCGTCTGACCCCTGGGTGAGGATGGGCCTCTGAGGTGGGCGGCAGGTGGGGCTCACAGCCTGGGTGGCCACATCCGCACCCTCAGATCTCAAGCTCACACTGAGCCCACGCAGTGCTATGTCCACGCTCATGGCCAATTTTCCAAGGGCCTCAAAGGAGCCTCGGGGCCAGAAAGGAAGGTCAGGTAGGAGGGACGTGCTGGGTGTGCCAGCTCTGTAGGCCGGGGTCGGGAAGCACCCAGCTGGACTCAGGCCCAGGCTGGGGGCTGTGTGGGTGACGAATGACAAGGAGCCGCAGGCAGGCAGAGCCTCACTCTGGGAGCCGGGTGGCCGAGGCCCCACCGCCGCCCCTCCCCGGCTCTAGGACCTGCGGCATCCAGCACCTGGAGCGCGCGGGCGACAACCTGTCCCTCCTGACATCCTTCTACTTCTGCATCGTCACCTTCTCCACCGTGGGCTATGGGGACGTGACGCCCAAGATCTGGCCGTCCCAGCTGCTGGTGGTCATCATGATCTGCGTGGCCCTGGTGGTGCTCCCACTGCAGGTGAGCCCTGCCCAGGAGCAGAGCCGACGAGGGCAGGGGACGTGGCTTCCTGGTGGGGTCTGTAATCAGTGAGGCTGCTGCGTCAGGACAGGGCTGGGAGTGGCACTCTCAGACGGCTCCCCAGGACCTTTGCCGAGTGCGGAGCGGGAGGGGCTGCCAGGGTCTCCCGCAGGCTGGGGATCAGGAGTCCTCAGCCGGTGCAGCAGCAGCTGCTTCCTCTCACTTGTCACCAAGGCCGATCTGCCAGCTGAGCACAATGGGGACAGTGCAGGACTCCACCTGTGTTTAGCTCAGGACCCCAGCCCCAGCTGACACCCTCCCTTCCCCACTTGCCCCAATCCAGAGCACAGTGTACCTGCCAGGAAAGCCAGTGTCGCCCTCTATCAGTGATGAAAAAGGATGGTCCCGGTTACCATCCGGCATTCTTCTGTTTTTAATTTACTATTTCTTTCTTTGCACTGGGTCTTAGCTGCAGCACGTGGGCTCTTCAGTCTTCACTGTGACATGCAGATCTTCAGTTGTGGCATGCGGGATCTAGTTCCCTGACCAGGGATCAAACCCAGGCCCCCTGCACTGGGAGCTTGGAGTCCTAGCCACTGGGTCATCAGGGAAGCCCCTGTCCTTCATTCTTCCTTATACCACATTCACAGTTAGTGTCCCTAGAGGTGATGACAGTGAGAACAACGCCCACCAGTAAATGTCCCTCCCAGAATAACAGTGACAACAGCTGACAACACCCTCCCCACTCGGGGCTGAGTTGTCGCGCGGTGCTTCCTGTAGCTGTTAGAACAAAGCACCCCACAAATGAAGGGTGGGGCTTGAACCAGAGGAATCTAATCTCTTGTGGGCTTCTCCAGTGGCTCAGTGGTCAAGAATCCCCCTGCAATGCAGGAGACCCCAGTTCGATTCCTGGGTTGGGAGAAGGGAAAAGCTACCCACTCCAGTATTCTGGCCTGGAGAATTCCATGGATTTATAGTCCATGGGATCACAGAGAGTTGGACACGACTGAGTAACTTTCACTTCACTAATTCTGTCTGATCTCATCTTAATGCATTACCTCTGCAAAGACCCTATTTCCACATAAGGTCACATTCGGAGGTTCTGGGTGGACAGGATTTCAGGGGTCATTGTTGGATCCTCTACAACTAGGCCACTTGCCCCTCGCTGCAGCCCTGGGAGGCAGGCACTGTCGGGCCGTTTTGCAGATGAGCTGCACACCTGTGCCATGTGGGGCTGAAAGGTTGTTGTCGAATCACGAGAAGACACTGGGATTCTTGGCCCCCGGAGGAGAAGAATTCAATCCGGGGCCAGAGACGAGGCTTGATCGCTCAGAGCTTTTGTGTAATAAAGTTTTATTAAAGTATAAAGGAGATAGAGAAAGCTTCTGACATAGGCATCAGAAGGGGGCAGAAAGAATACCCGCTTGCTAGTGTTAACAATGAAGTTATATAATCCAAAGAATGTCTGGAGGTTGTAAAGACCTCATCAGACCTACTCCCATAATTTACATTTTAAGATAATACTGTCCTCAGGCAGGATACATCCTTGTAAAGACCAGGTCTACTCCCATAATTTACATTTTAAGATAACAGAAGGTTGAATCCAAAGACTGTCCTTAGGCAGGATACATTATTGTTATATAATCCTAAGGAATGTGGAGAAAGAAAAAAAAATTTGTCCTTTCTTCCTCCTTGAGAATTCCAGACCCCTCTCTCCTTGGGGACCCCTAGACTCCCTATCAACCTGCCTAGGAAATGACTCTCTCATTCCCCCCTTTTGTTTTAGGAGAATTATGTTGCCTAGGGAAAAGGGGCGTCATTCTCGTTCCATAACTGCTTCCGAGCTGACAAGGGCGTTGTCCCTAAATTGGTGAGGCAACATATTCTCCTAATCCTCATATTGAGGATATCTGATCCAGGGGCCCCAAATAGTAGCTGGAGGAAGCTACAGCAGTAGCAGGAGTTTGAGCAACCATTTGTAACTTAAAAGCTTTCATGCGGCTAGAAACAAATCCAGTTATACAATTACAGGTGCAGGGAGCAAACAGCAAGAACAAAACAACCAGAATGATTGTAATTGAGATAGTTGTCCACCATGGGGAACTAGTTAATGTCTCCCAAAGTGAGGCAATTGAGGCTTCAGGAGTGTCCATGGCCCTAATCATCTTGTTCATGTGGTTAGTAAAATGAGTAACACTCGTGCTCATATCAGGTATATATGTACAGCATTGGGTATGAACAATGGCACAAGTTCCTCCTTGTGCAGCTGTCAGAATATCTAGAGCCAATCTGTTTTGTAAAACCACCTTTCTAATTTGTGCTTGTTCAGCATTAAGAGCTGAAATAGCCTTTTGAGAATCCTGTAATGCCTGTTGAGTAAAATTAGTCAAAGCATCCACTCGTAACATAACATCTGTAGTTCCCAAAGAGGGAACAAACGCTACAGCCAAATAATCATACCAATGAAATACAGACCTTGCCTACCGAGTTTTAAGGTGGGGTAAATTAGCAGGCTTTTCTGGAAGCTCTGAAAATATAAAGCCATGAGTAAAGGCTAGACCCAGGGTGCATCTCCCTATCTAACCAGGGGGAAGCCATGCCCATAGGTAAGAGCCACATATCCAATAAGTCGCGTTTGGAGCAAGCCAGTGCGACTGAGATATCCAGTCCCAATTCGTGCCTGGCCAGACAAAGGGAGAACCTGAACTGGGATTGGAAAACACGGGAATGATTACATTGCATGTTTTCTGAGACAAATATCCCACTTGTTTCCAATCATTGTAATTAAGTTGTTGGCTAACTTTTGGGGACGGCTCTGTTTGTTCCCAGCATATAGAAGCAGTAGATATTAAACGTCCTTTTTCAGGAGTTAGCCATATAACCTCATCCCATATTTGATAAACGTCAGGTAAAAAACCATTAGATCTAGACCTATTTGCCTTATATGTAGCAAAATAGTCATTGAACCGAGACAATGTATAATCAAAATTAAGTCACATTATGTCCATAGAGTACAAAGTGTTGCACCAGTCCATTTTAGGGTTGGTAGATGTCATCAGATGAAGAAGAGGCATCGCATGTGATTGTTGTCGAAGGTATTCACAGACTTGGAGAAAGTCTTTTCCTTGAAGTGGGGATGTCCACCACGGGAAGCCTTCCACTGATGAAGAGGGGAGCACTCCGCAGACCCAGCAGTTAGACCGATTGTGGAATGCAGCATAGGAGTGAGCCCAGGACAGGAAGACATTGTCTTGAGGATCCAACGGCAGACTCAGGATTTTTGGAGTCAGCAGAAGTAGACTCACATAGGTTATCAGGCCCATCTGCTGCCCTTTGCTTAACTCTAGAGCTCGGGTCAGGGCCACAAGCTCCGATAACTGACCACTGGTTCCCTGGGAGAGAGATTTTGCTTCCAAAACCTGTTCAGCAGTCACCATGACGTAACCTGCTTTACGCTTTCCATCCCGAACAAAAGAACTGCCATCTGTAAATATTTCCATGTCAGGATTGTCTAATGGGGTATCCTTTAGATCCTCCCGAGCTGCATAGTTTAAAGTTAGGAATTGAGAACAATCGTGATCAGGTGTTTTCATTTTCCTTCTCAGGAAGGAAAGTGCCAGGATTTAAATTCCCACAAACTTTAAGCTTAGTTTCTGGTCCTTCTAACAACAATGACTGATACTTAAGAAGCCTACTGTCTGTCATCCAAATATTAACCTTAGAATTTAAGATTCCACTCACATGATGAGAAGTCAGTACAGTAAGGTTTCGTCCATTAATTATTTTTAAAGCTTCAGGTGCTAATAAAGCTGCTGCTCCAATTACTCTTAGGCAGTGGGGCCACCCACGTGAAACTACATCTAATTCTCTGCTTAGATAAGCAATAGGTTGCTGGTGAGGCCCTCGGGGTTGTGTCAAAACTCCCAATGCCACACCTTTTCTTTCAGTGACAAACAAATTAAATTCTGACCCTGTGGGCAAGCTCAGAGCTGGAGCTTGCAGGAGAGCAGTCTGAAGAACCTTAAAAGCCTTTTGAGTTTCTGGAGACCAAACCAGTTTGTCGGTTTGGGCCTGCTGAGTTTCAGCTATAAGTTTATACAAAGGCTGGGCAAGTTCCCTGTAACCTGGAATCCAAATGTGACAGTAACCTGTAATTCCCAAAAATCCTCTCAATTGTCTTAAAGTCATAGGTAGGGGGTGATTTGCTGCTGCTGCTAAGTCACTTCAGTCATGTCCGACTCTGTGTGACCCCATAGACAGCAGCCCACCAGGCTCTGCTGTCCCTGGGATTCTCCAGGCAAGAACACTGGAGTGGGTTGCCATTTCCTTCTCCAATGCATGAACGTAAAAAGTGAAAGTGAAGTTGCTCAGTTGTGTCCGACCCTGAGCGACCCCATGGACTGCAGCCTACCAGGCTCCTCTGTCCATGGGATTTTCCAGGCAAGAGTACTGGAGTGGGGTGCCATTGCCTTCTCCAAGTGGGTGATTTAGTATAGGTTTAATTCTCTCAGGGCCTATGGCCCTAGTCCCTTCTGATATGATTAGGCCCAGATATCTAACCGACTACTGACAAAGCTGAGCCTTTTCTCTTGATGCCTTGTAACCACAGCCTGCCAGAAAGTTTAAGAAATCTTCTGAGGCTTGCGAACAAGCTTCCTCTGTCTCAGCACAGAGCAAAATATCATCTACATATTGTAACACCAGGGCTTCAGAGCTATTAAAGTTTTGTAGATCCCGTGACAAACTTTGTCCAAATAGGTGAGGACTGTCACGAAATCCTTGGGGCAAAACTGTCCAGGTTAACTGAGAAGCTGATTGTGTAGGGTCTTCAAAGGCAAATAGAAATTGACTTTCTTCCGCCAAAGGCACTGAATAGAAAGCATCCTTTAAATCAATTACTGAGAAATATTTGGCCCGTTCAGGAATTTCAGACAATAGAGTATAAGGATTAGGCACCACGGGGTGTAAAGGAACTACAGCCTCATTTATTATTCGTAAATCTTGAACTAGTCTCCATTTACCATTCGATTTCTTTATACCCAAAATAGGAGTGTTGCAAGGACTGTTACAGGGAATTAATAGTCCCTGGTCCTTTAAATTTTCGAGGATGGGTTTTAACCTTTCCTTAACTTCAGGTTTCAGTGGATACTGCTTCTTATGTGGAAATACGTGTGGGTCTTTGAGCTTAACAACTACAGGAATAGCATTTTGTGCTCGACCCACAGATTTCCCATCAGCCCATATTCTAGGATTTACATTTTGTTCAACTAAAGGGAGAGAAAGGGAGGGCTCCATATTCATGAAAACAGAGGCATGGACCTTGCTCAGTATATCCCTCCCCAAAAGGGGTGAGGGAGATTCTGGCACAATCAGAAACTTGTGTGAAAACAGCACAGAATCCCAGTTGCAAGATAAAGAATAACTGAAATAATACCTTTTGGCTCGTCCAGACAGTCCCATTACGGAAGCGGATCGGGAAGAAAGTGGGCCAGGGGCTTCAGTAAGCACAGAATAAGTTGCCCCAGTATCTAAAAGGAAATCGACAGATTGGCCCCCCACAATTATTAATACCCGGGGTTCCTCAGGTGTAATTAGGACGGGAGCTTTTGTGGGGACCCCTGGGCACCTTCAGTCCTGATTGTCTTGAGAGTCCGACCCTGGAGACCTACACCTCTGGGGGCAGTCTCTCTTCCAGTGTGGTCCTTTGCAGACTGGACATGGAGCCGGGGGTGGCTTAGATGCCTGAGGGCAATCCCGCTTGAGGTGCCCCTCCTTTCCACAGTAATAGCAAGCCCATCCCTTTTCACCTGGGCCCCTCTGGGCATTTTTCTCAGGCTGTTTAAGAAAGTTTTTCATAGCCATGGTGAAGGCTTCCGCCTTTTCCTTTGTCTTTTTTTGCCTTTCTTTCTTTTCCTCATATTCCCTACCATAATAGACTGTCTGAGCCAGTTGTAACAGAGTATCTAAAGTTGATTTGGTCCATACGCCCTTTTTAACAGCTTACGGCGGATATCTGGAGCCGACCGAGTGAGAAATCTATCCTTTAAGATCACTTTTCCCTCTTCATTTTCAGGATCAATCTCAGTGAATCTGCTAAGGCCTTCTCTCAGTCTATCTAGGAATTTACCAGGAGCTTCCTTCTCCTCCTGTTCTATATCTGCCAATTTGCCATAGTTTAAAGGCTTAGAACGTGCCTGCCTAAGTCCCTCAAGAATACATCTAACAAAATGACTCTGATCCCATCTTCCTTTAGCTGTGTTGTAGTCCCAGTCTGGTTCTATAGTTGGGACCGCCTGATTCCCAGTGGGGAGGGCCGCTGTCTCATTCTCCCTCTTCCCTACTGATTCATTACCAAGCCATTCATCTCCATAAGCAACCGCTTTTCCCGAAACTCGAGTCTTTGACTCGGGAGTCAGCGTTTGTCCCAAGATATACATCACATCCTTCCAAGTGAGGTCATAAAGCAGAGTAACACCTTTAAAGGCTCTAATATATTTTTCTGGGTCCTCTAAATAGTCTCCCAGATCCTCCTTGATTCTTTGTATTTCTTAATAAGAGAAAGGCTTATTAACTCTCACAGACTGATTATTTCTCCCGGTGGGTGTTTCATAAAGAGGCAACAGCTTGTGTGGCTGTTCCTCAGTCTCTCTGGCTGCTCTGTGCATATGATCCCAGGGATAGATTGGAGAAACCTGTTTTTCCTCTTCTCTTTGTCTCCTGTCCTCCATCTCATCTTTTACTTCAATGGTCTGAGTTTCTACTGAAACCAGAGTAGTCTGAGGTCATACTGAGACAGGAGATGTAAAGGAGGGAGCTGAAGGTTTCACGCCCAAATCTATACCCTTAGGACATAAGTCTGGCATATTTCACAGAGAGAAAAAGGGCAACACATATGCTACTTCTACCCATTTCCCTTGTTCCTTACAGAACCGGTCTAATTGTAGAACAGTATTATACTTAAGAGACACTCCAACTGGCCACCATTCGCCGTCCTCCAATGGATACCGTGGCCATGCAGTATCACATAGGAAGACCAGGTGTGTCTTCTTTAAGCCCTGGGGATCAAATCTATCCCAGTTTTTCAGGATACAGTTCAAAGGAGTGAGGCTGGAATTGTTAGCTCCCATCTGTAAGAGAGAAAAAAAGTGACCAGCGCCATTTTTCTACCGGAGGCGTCCCTCCATGCTCTAGATGGGGGTGTGGACAGACGTTACACCAAAAGCTTTTCCTTCCTGGTCGGACTTAGTCTGTCCCTTACCGACGCAGGCACCGTACTCGTCCCTCCCGGTTCTACCACCGAGATGGGGTGGGGATGTACCAGGGGTAGACTTGATAGCATCCCTACTTGACGTCCAGCTCTTCACCCTTAACCTTGCTTGCCTCTGATGTCACCCAGGGTGAGTCAGAGTAACCTTCCAGAATGCCTCCCAAGCTAAGACTACTAGGGGAAACATTCATCACCTGAGTGCCTGTGCACGACCCTGAGTATTTCCTGACCACAATAAGACCAACGCGAACATAAAACTGAGGTGTTATTTCCAAGCATCACCACACCAGTATAACAGCCTCCTCTGATCCACTAAGAGCCGGCGTTACCAAAGAAAAAAAAGCCCATTGCAGTCCCAATCTGAGTAACCTTTAACCTCAGAGATGTTCTGGGAGCTAGAGCTCCATCTAGCTTCCGAACTTTCGATTCCTAGCGAGGCTAGGCGCTTTCTTGCCTACCAATCCAAGTTTGGGACCTAAGCGGCAGTACACAATAACAGTATAGATCACAAGTCCCTTGAAAGTCTATGATCTGATAGATTAAGTTAGTACTTCTAATTCCAAGGAGTTATTAAATGGTCAAAGAGACTGAAAAGTTTGACCGAGAAAGGAGGGTTCCGTCCACACGCTTTGCCCATTTCTGGTCGGTTCCAGAAGGAGACATTGGGTGCCTCTTGGCATTGGCAGGTCGGTTTCTGCCATAAGCTGTATGAGATCACCATGGAACCGCAGAGCAGGGCTCCTTACTTGCTTCACACAGGGCATGCCATTCATTCACACAAGCACACCGTAGAGTTAGTAAAGCACAGCAGAAAACGTGTTCGCTAAGAGAACAAAGAACTAAAGCTCCAAGCATCCTCACCTTGTCCTGAAGGATCCCGGACGAGCCCCCAAGATGAAAGGTTGTTGTTGAATCACACGAAGACACCGGGATTCTTGGCCCCCGGAGGAGAAGAATTCAATCCGGGGCCAGAGACGAGGCTTGATCGCTCAGAGCTTTTGTGTAATAAAGTTTTATTAAAGTATAAAGGAGATAGAGAAAGCTTCTGACATAGGCATCAGAAGGGGGGCAGAAAGAATACCCGCTTGCTAGTGTTAACAATGAAGTTATATAATCCAAAGAATGTCTGGAGGTTGTAAAGACCTCATCAGACCTACTCCCATAATTTACATTTTAAGATAATACTGTCCTCAGGCAGGATACATCCTTGTAAAGACCAGGTCTACTCCCATAATTTACATTTTAAGATAACAGAAGGTTGAATCCAAAGACTGTCCTTAGGCAGGATACATTATTGTTATATAATCCTAAGGAATGTGGAGAAAGAAAAAAAAGTTTGTCCTTTCTTCCTCCTTGAGAATTCCAGACCCCTCTCTCCTTGGGGACCCCTAGACTCCCTATCAACCTACCTAGGAAATGACTCTCTCAGGGCTGGAACCCAAGTGTCTGCCATCAGAGCCCGGACTCTGCACAGGTCTCAGGGATCACCCTGGGGTCTCTGGCCCCTCCCAGCAGGACCCAGTTCTGTGCTTCAAGGCCACGGGGTCTTGTTACTAGAACCTAATACATACTCAATAAATTCAATGAGATGATCTTAACCTAGATATAGTACATCAACCAGAGCAGGTGAGCATGAATGGAGGTGGCCGCTGGCACTGATTTTAAATCATGTGAGAAAAATGAACAACCTCAGTGCTTGGGATGAAAACAGTCAGACTTTCATGGGACCTGGCTGTCACCTACAGACATGGAATCAGACTGTAGAGGGAGGCCCTGGGCGGTTCAGCACCGCGGACAGCTCCGCAGGGCCCTGGCATCCCCCTCACCCTGCCCACCTTTATGTCTCTGTCATTGTCCTATTTTTAAAAAGGGTTCCCCACACCCAAAGCTCATAATCAGGAGGTGTGGGCCAGGGTAGATGCAGGCTGCTGCCTCGAATCACCCACAACCTTGACTTGGGCTCAGGACCACAGTCTAGGTCCCTAATTCTGTGGCTGAGAATTCTCTAAGACCCATCCAGGTTTCTCCAAATGTGTTTCAGGTGTGGACAGAGACCCAAAGGTCATGTAGTTACCTGGATGTCCAGAGTACGTGCTTTAGCATCCACTAACAGTCAGTTGTTGGCCATCTGGAGCCGGGAACTGGACCTGCCTTATATCTGCTACCCCACACATGGGCCAGACCATCCACTGTGCCCCCACCTGGCCCCTTGGGTTACCTGTGCCACAAATATCCAAGGCCTTCCGAGACATGGTCAGGACGGGGCTCCATTCTCGCCCTTCCTCCTCTGGCCTGCCTCTGGTCGCCAACCTTCATGCCCGGCACGGGCTGGCTATCAGCCTTCTTGCCCTGCCCTGTGCTGTCGCAGTTCCTGGAGCCCCAGGCCACCTGGTGCTCACACGCTTTACCTGCAGTTTGAGGAACTCGTCTACCTGTGGATGGAGCGGCAGAAGTCGGGGGGCAACTACAGCCGCCACCGGGCCCAGACGGAGAAGCATGTGATCCTGTGCGTGAGCTCCCTCAAGATCGACCTGCTCATGGACTTTCTGAACGAGTTCTACGCGCATCCACGGTTGCAGGTGAGGCCCCGCGCATGGCCCCACCCCACTGCAGGTGAGGCCCCGCCCACGGTCCCACCCACGGCTGCGCTAAGGCCCCGCCCACGGTCCCACCCACAGCTGCGGTGAGGCCCCGCCCACAGCCCCATCGGGACCCAGAACCCCCTGAGCTCTCTGGGCCTCTGTTTCCCTGCTTGTGGGGTGGAGTCTGGATGGTCTCCCACATTGTAGGGGGTGGGTCTGTGGCGTCCTGCCTTCCTGCCGTCACAGAGAAGGCCGGGGGTCCCGAGAGGCTATACGGAGGTGAAAACAGTAGGAAGGCAGGGTGGGCAGGGCGCCCGCGAGCTTGCCAGGGGGCTGACGGTGCCCTACCTGCAGGACTACTACGTCGTCATCCTGTGCCCCACGGAGATGGACATCCAGGTTCGCAGGGTCCTGCAGATCCCACTGTGGTCCCAGCGGGTCATCTACCTCCAGGGCTCCGCGCTCAAGGATCAGGACCTCATGCGGGCCAAGTGAGCGCCCGGTTGCGGGGAGGGTGCGGTCCTGCGCCGGCCAGCCTAAGCGGCGGCCCTGAGCACTATGCCAACCGGGAGGGGCCATCAGCCGGGCGGCAGCTCCAGCTTTGTGCCTGCTGCCCGCCCAGGCCAGCCGGGCCCCTCACTGACCCCCGCATAGCCACCAGCTCCTCTCCCACCTGCCTGGCTGTGTTTGGGGGCGAGGCGGGGGCTGCTACTGCTGCGCCTTGGGTGGGAAGCTGAGGCTGTGGGTGGATATTCTTCTAAAGACGAGGTGACAGGGTGACTTGAGGTAAGGAGACTGAGTTGTGAACAGAACTTTCCAGAATCTGCTGCAGCACATTCTGAGACACCCGGGAGGGGGCCCCCCCACCCCTGGAGGGCCCTCCCATCCCCCCGCCACTCGTCACCATTTTATTACAGAGCCTGATGTAACCTTCGTGGTGAAACGGTAAAATGTGGGTTGTATGGAGGCCAAGGCAGCAGGAGCCCGGGTAGCCAGGGCCCCCATCCACCCATCTCCTGAGCCCAGGAATCAAGGGCCCAACAGGGACAAGTAGGGGGTGCAGGGTGATGGGGAGCGAGGCGCCAGGCCTCCCTGCCCTGGGGCAAGTGGACCCTCTCTCAGGCGGCCTTTCTGCAGCCAAGGGCTGGGGGCGGGGCATGAGGGGAGCAGACCTGGCCATCCCCAGACCTCTGGCAGCCTGTCCCAGGAGGGGACAGGACAGCAGGCGGGGTTCAGCATCTCTGCCACAAAGTGCACCCCCTTCCATGCCTCAGCCCCACCCTGAGTGTGTAGGGGCCCATCCTCAGCCCGTGCAGGGCTGGTCAGAGTGAGGCGGGGTCCTGATGGCCCAGACAGGGAAGGCCGGTCCTGTGGTGCTCAGACCTGGTGCTTTGCAGGATGGACAATGGGGAGGCCTGCTTTATTCTCAGCAGCCGGAACGAGGTGGACCGCACCGCTGCGGTGAGTGCCCCCGGCCACCGGCCCCCCGCCTGCCCGCCAGCCAGAGGGGCAGAGCCCCTCCCCCAGCCTGCTGGCTGCCCTCAGCAGTGACCGTGGCCTCCCTGCTCAGGACCACCAGACCATACTGCGTGCCTGGGCCGTGAAGGACTTTGCCCCGAACTGCCCCCTCTACGTCCAGATCCTCAAGCCTGAGAACAAGTTTCATGTCAAGTTTGCAGGTACGTTTGGCCAGGAAGGGGGTACCCGTGTGGTCCAAGGGGAGCATGCTGGGGGTAGGGGTGGGGTTGAGGCAGAGCCCATGCAGGTGCTGCACCTGGGAGCCTGGGGGTCAGTGAGGGCAGGGGCCAAGGGCGGGGGAGGGGCAGGAACACCATCTGATGAGCACCTCTAAGGTGAACAGATCTATGCTGGACACCTGGGGGGCAAAAGGTGTTGCCAGCTCCCTCCCCCCACTCCCAGCCCTGGAGCTCTCCGCCAAGCCTGGGAAACAACCACAGAAGAGCCAGGAGAATTAACAGGCTCGGGAAAGTGGGGCGCTGGAGGGAGCCTTCTAGGGAGACGAGGGGGCGCCTACTGTGGGGGACAGTGAGAGGTGCTCAGTGACCCTGACCTTCCTGCCCGCAGAGCACGTGGTGTGTGAGGAGGAGTGCAAGTATGCCATGCTAGCCCTCAACTGCATCTGCCCAGCCACGTCCACCCTCATCACCCTGCTGGTGCACACGTCCCGCGGCCAGTGAGTTCTGCCCTGGGACCACCACGTGGCATGCAGCGTGCTGCCCTGGAGAGGAGCAGACACTGGAGGCAGGGGACGTGTTGAGGAGCCTGTGATGGGGGCGGGGGGGTGAGGAGCCCGAGATGGGAGCGGGTGGCGACCCGGGAGGACCCAGCTGGGAAGCAGTAGGTGCCTTGCCAGGATTGGGAGCTGGGGGCAGCCTTGGGGCTGCAGGGAATCACAGGGAGGGACCTCCATGAAGCAGAGGGCCTAGTGGGGGTGGGGGGCTCAGGAGAGCCACCGAGTCTAGAAACAGCGATAGGGGCGGGGGTGTGGTTGGGGGACACGCTTGGCCTGTGGGAGAAGGCGCGTTGGTGTTCAGCACCTGAGCTGGGGTCCCAGGTAGAGCGGGAGGTGAGGGGCTGCCCGGGACAGAGGAGGGGTGCCATCTTCTCTCTAGCAAGACACCCCAACGGGTGGCCTTGGCTCCTTGTGGGGCCTGGGCGGCCCTCGGGGAGGAACCAAGGAGATGTCGGAGGACCCACAGGCCACAGAAGCCGGTCTTGACTCTGAAACCTTTTGACCCCCCTGAAAGCTGGACCATTATGTTCACAGCTCTTTAAAACTGGCGGAGGGACCCATCAGGCCACACCCGGGTGTAGTCTCCCACAGACGGGGAGGGGCGGGGTCAGGGGTCACGTTGCCTTCCACTCACCCTGGAAGCCTGGAAGCGGCCAGGCCAGGCGGGGCAACGGTGGGGGTGACGTCCTGCCCGCGCCCCAGGGAAGGCCAGGACTCGCCAGAGCAGTGGCAGCGCATGTACGGACGCTGCTCGGGCAACGAGGTCTACCACGTGCGGATGGGGGACAGCAAGTTCTTCCGCGAGTACGAGGGCAAGAGCTTCACCTACGCCGCCTTCCACGCGCACAAGAAGTACGGCCCCTTGCACCCTGTCCAGGCCAAGGAGGGAGGGAGCGCTGAGCGGGACTCGGAGGCAGAAGTGGGCGGGAACTCGCCCACCGTCGGGAGGGTGGGCGGGGCCTCGGGGCCGGACGCCACGCCCACTCAGCGTGAGACCTGCGCCCAGCACCTCTCTCTGAGGCAACCCTCGGTGGGTCTTCGGGGTCCCGACCCTCACGAGGAGCCCGAGAGGGGCAGCTCTGGGCTCCACCCCCGTCCGTCCGTCCGCCCAGGTACGGCGTGTGCCTCATCGGCCTGAAGCGCGAGGACAACAAGAGCATCCTGCTGAACCCGGGCCACGGCACATCCTGGCGGCCTCCGACACCTGCTTCTACATCAACATCACCAAGGAGGAGAACTCGGCCTTCATCTTCAAGCAGGAGGAAAAGCAGAAGAGGAAGGGCTTCGCGGGGCAGGGGCTGTACGAGGGCTCATCCCGCCTGCCGGTGCACAGCATCATCGCCTCCATGGGTGAGGCCGGGCACCCGCTCCCACCTGGGCAAGCGGGCAGGGGCCCCACCGGAGACCCCAGTCCTCAGGCCTGCATGTAACCCTGGGCAAGCCCCCTCTCTCTGGGCCTCAGTTTGCACATCGGTCCCGCGGGGTCATCCCTGCCTTCCTGTGGGGACATCACTGTCAGCACTGGGAGGGAGCCTCCACCCCCAGGACAGTCCCGGGAGGGGCTGCCAGCCAAGTCCAGCCACTCTGTTCTAGGGACAGTGGCCATGGACCTCCAGAATACGGAGTGCCGACCCACACAGAGTGGCGGGGGCAGTGGGGGCAGCAAGCTGGCGCTCCCCACGGAGAACGGCTCAGGCAGCCGGCGGCCCAGCATCGCGCCCGTGCTGGAGGTGGCTGACAGCTCAGCCCTGCTGCCCTGCGACCTGCTGAGTGACCAGTCAGAGGACGAGATGACGCCGTCGGAGGATGAGGGGCTGTCCGTGGTGGAGTGAGTGTCTCGGGGCGGGGGGAGGACAGGCGCGCTCCAAGGGAGAGGGGAGGCACAGCATGTGCGTGCCTGGTGCCCAGGAAGAGGGGCCGCCAGCACTGGGCCTGGACCCATGCTCTGAACCAGGCTTCCAAACAGCCTCTGCGGAGACCTTGCTTGGCAAGTGGAATCTGGGGACCCAGCTCCTGGGCAGGAAGGCTGTGCTGTACCCCCTCACCCCTCATCCTCCTCAGCCTCGCACTCTGGGCCGGCAGCCAGACCTGAGTACCACAGCCTACTTGATCGAGGCGGCTGCACTCTGAGCACGGTCTGCGGAGCCCTGGGTGAGGTGCCGTCCAGGTCTGGAGGCTGCTGCCCTGGGTTTGAGTCCAGATCTTCCTCTGAGATCATGAGACGGAAAAGACTCCAGTGTGTCCTGGAGTCTCAGCCACTTGGCCTCGTCCCAAACAGATAGGCAGCACCTGACCCCAGGGCCATGGCCAGTCACAGGCCTGCACGGCCTGTCCCTCTCAGCTGGGCTGTCATCGTGCTGTGGCCACTCTCTGCTCCTGCCTCTGTCCCTGGGGTGGAGTCAACGCACTTTAAAGATGGGTTGCTGGAACTGGGTCCAAGATCAAGGGGGCTCTACAGGGCTCCTGCACACTCGGAGCAGGTGGCAGACTGGCCTCTGACGCCGCCTCCCGTAAGCCAACTGGAGGCCGAGCAGAAGGCCAGCCCCTCTCCAGGTGGCCTGGTGGCCTACCACCCCACATGTCTGCACTGGGCACTGAGGGGCCAGCCGGAAGGTGGGGGGCAGCCTGTGGGGCACCCAGCCCAGCCTGGCCACCAGTAGAACAGGGACCAAGGGCCAGCATCTGCCCCGGCGTTGGGGCACTGGGAACACCAGGGTAGGGGAACCCCTTAAGGCTCTTCTGTGGCTCCCAGGCCTGTGTGAGCTCATGTGTGTGTGTGTGTGTGTGCATTGCATGGAATCTCCTTCGATCTCGAGAGAACAGACACAGGTCCTGGTCACAGCCCTCCTTCCTGCCTAGGGGTTGAACAAAGGGGTCCTGGGGCTTCCTGGGCTGGAGGGGCGGTGGTGAGGCTCTGAGTGCCCCAGCCCAGTCTGGTCTGCGAGGCCTGGCGCCCCCGTGTGGCCACCCAGGGTGAGGGGCACATGTCTGAGGTTCCTGTCTCTCCCACCCCTCCAGGTATGTGAAGGGCTACCCTCCTAACTCACCCTACATCGGCAGCTCCCCCACCCTGTGCCACCTCCTGCCCGTGAAAGCCCCCTTCTGCTGCCTGCGGCTGGACAAGGTGGGTCACAGCAAAGATGGGGAGGCAGCAGGGACCCTGAGGACATCCTGACTCAAGTCCACCTCCCCGGTGTCTATTCCTCTGAGGGGGGCAGGTTCCCTCCCTCCTGCATCCGCATGTGTGTCTGAGGCGAGGGTGTGCCTCTCCTGACCACAGTCCACTTACCAGCACCAGGATGTGTGTGTCAGACCCTCAGCCCGCAGTCCAGCTGCCCTTCTTGCCAGAGCCAGTCCTGACCCACTTCTGCGTGCCCGTCATGCCTGCCTCCCTCCATCTCAAGGCTCCTCGCCCCCACCTTCCCTGGGTTTCTCCTGTATTTGGGGAGTGCAGTCATCGATTCAGTGGAGCGTCCCTGAAGGGGGGCAACTCAGCCTTTGCACGGGGCAGGGGCTGGTCCCCCCAGAGGTGCCACATTCTCTGGGAGGCCTCCCTGCGATGCTGCCTTAGAGCGTGTGGTTCGGGTCCACACCTGGTCTCCCTGGAGGAAATACAGCTTCACCTTTGCAGTCAGGACGTCACTGTGGGGAGACACGTGGGGACCGGGTACAAAAGCTGCTCATCACCGACCCCCTGATGCGTTTCCTCTGTAGTTGATGGATGCAGGTTCCAGTTCCTTCCATGTTTGAGTCCACTTTTCCCCGTGAGGAGGTTCTTCCCCTTTCTTAGCCATTTGTGCACATCAGTGTGGACTCAGCGTTTCACTCAGTAAACCCGCTGTGCATTACTGCCACGTTGGCTTTCTGTGCGGATCCTGCTGGTTTTGACACTCAGACTTTCCTGGTTTTGCTGATGGGGCCTCCAGGTCTTTCCGATGCGTCTCCTGATCTGTGAAGATGTCTGTGCTTCCGAACTAATGGTGCCTGCCCCCCCTTTTTGTTCCTACTCCAGTCCTGGGACTGGCTGCTGCTCCAAGAAACCTGATTCCTGTTAGTGGAAACCACGTTTAGAAACAAGATGGGGATTTGGGGTGCTCACTGCTGCCCTGCATCTGAGCCTCTCTGCAAAGAGCTAGAAAGTGGGCACACACACAACAGAATGTGTACACACATGACAAAATGTGCACACACATAAAAAAAGTGTACACACCACTTGAAAGAATGTATACACAAATGACAAAACGTGCACACACAAAACATGCACACACAACAGAATGTACACGCGTGACAAAACATGCACACACAAACATGTATACATACGCACACGCTACAGAGCATTTACACACATGGCAGGACATGTGCACACAAGATGTGTACACACGTGCACACACTATGGGATGTGTATACACATGACAAATGTATGTATACACACAACATGTATACACATGCACACACTACAGAATGTGTACACACATGACAAAACGTGCACACACAAAATGTGTATACACGCGAGAGAATGTGTATGCACGTAATATGTGTGTACACACGAGAGAATGTTATACACATAAGAAATGTACACACACATACAAAATGTGTACACACATGCACACACTATGGAATGTGTGTATACGTGACAAAATGTGTGTGTGAACACACAAAACATATACAAATGCACACACTACAGAATGTGTACACACATGACAACATGCACACTCAAAAACGTGTATATGCACGAGAGAATGTGTATACACATAAGACGTGTGCACACACGAAATAATGTTATACACATAAGAAATGTGCAACACATACAAAACGTGTACACACATGCACACACTGCATGATGTGTACACACAAGACAAAATGTGCACAAATACAAATGTGTCCATGCAGACACATCTGTGTCTGCATCTGCTAAGGCCACAAGCTCACAGACACCTCCCTTCCCACCCCCGCAGGCCCAGCTCGCTCTGTGGGGTATGGTGGATGGCTGGTCTGTAGCCCAGGTGACACCAGGTGCCATTTGGCCTCAGGCTTCCCTGGAGCACCCTCCCTCCCCCTCCATGGTTGATTCCAGCGTTCTCCCCTTCCAGGGCTGCAAGCACAACAGCTACGAAGATGCCAAGGCCTATGGCTTCAAGAACAAGCTGATCATCGTCTCGGCAGAGACGGCGGGCAACGGGCTGTACAACTTCATCGTGCCGCTGCGCGCCTACTACCGGCCTCGCCGGGAGCTCAACCCCATTGTGCTGCTGCTGGACAACAAGTGAGGGGCAGAGGGCAGGGCATGGGTGCCCTCACCTTTGGTGGGGAGTGAGGGGAGCGGCCCCACCCCGCCTGCCCCTTCCCACACCCTGGTGCTGCTCCATCATCCTCCCCATGACCATGAACCTCCCCCAGGGTGCACCCCAGCACCTCTACCCCCAGAGGCCTGCCAGCCCAGAGCTCAGGGTCCAGTCTCAGCTGTCCTGGGGCCTTGGTTTCCCCTTGAGGACAATAAAGAGCGGCCCCATTGGCCTCTAAAGGCCCCCCGGTCCAAGCCATCATGGTCCTGGGGCCCCTGCTCCACCCAGGTCAGAACTGGTGTGGGGGTGGGGGAGCCGGGTGGATGCCTGCAGGCCCTGCTGTGCCCACAGGCCCGACCACCACTTCCTGGAGGCCATCTGCTGCTTTCCCATGGTCTACTACATGGAGGGCTCCGTGGACAAGTAAGGCGCCTCGGCAGGAGGACCCCCGCCCCGCTCTCCTCCCCCCAGGCGGGGCGCCCAGGGCCAAGTAGGGGGCGGCTGCACCCACGGGCATGTCCCCGCAGCCTGGACAGCCTGCTGCGGTGCGGCGTCATCTACGCGGACAATCTGGTGGTGGCAGACAAGGAGAGCACCATGAGCGCCGAGGAGGACTACATGGCCGACGCAAAGACCATCGTCAACGTGCAGACCATGTTCCGGTGAGGCGCCGGGGTCACCCTGAGCTTCCCCTCGTCGGTGGCCAGGGGCCCCACCCCCAGCCCCTCCCCATGTCCATGACCAGGACCGCCCGCCCCAGGCTCTTCCCCAGTCTCAGCATCACCACCGAGCTCACCCACCCGTCCAACATGCGGTTCATGCAGTTTCGCGCCAAGGACAGCTACTCTCTGGCTCTCTCTAAACTGGAGAAGGTGAGTAGCCCCTCGCGAACCACCCCTTCCCCTCCCACCCCCACATGAAGTGCCCCTTCTGACTCTGCCCAGCTGAGGGCCTGCACCAGGCCTGGAGGGTGTGGGTGCCTGCCCTCCTCCGGCGGGGTTCTAGTCCCATTGTGAGGCTCTCGAGCATGCAGCCCAGAGACTTTAGGGTCCTCGGCCAGGAGGGGACGCTGTCCCCTTAAGGCAAGGTCCATCCCGGCCTTGTGCTTGGCCAAGGCTGCTAGTTATACCAGAAATTACTAGCCCAGTGACACCAGCCCTGACACCACACCCACGTCTGAGCCATGTCCGTTCTGTCAAACGCCGGCGGGGACGTGTTCATCCTGGTACTGACGAGGGCTCTGGGACCAGAGCGGGGAGTGGTTGCCTCAGGTCACGCAGTGGCTCAGAGGCCAGGTCAGCAGGGGCCCGGAGGGCACGGGGACCCGCCACGGACCAGTGGTGCTGCCCTGGCATGTTTGTGGACCCCAGGCCCTCCCCAGCCCCTGTCTGGGTCAGTGTAGCACTGCCCTCCACTGAGAGGCAGGGCCGCGCTCAGGTGGCCCCAGGTGAGACCAGGAAACAGGTGGGCCGCTACGAGGAGACCCAGCTAATGAAGTCGGGGGCAGTGACCATTCCCTGTGAGCCCAGACGGGGGTCCTTGTCGGGGGGCAGCTTGCATTTGCATGGCTAACCCCACACCAGGCCAGGCCTGGCCCCAAAAGCAGACAGAGGGGCAGCGCGAGAGCTCCACCTGCCCAGAACCCAGGTGGACGATGGAAGTACGTTTTGCCAGGAGGCCCATGGTGGCCCCGGAGCCCCTGGGTCGGTAGCCAGAGGCCTCAGTCAGCAGCCGAGGAGCTCAGGCTGTCCTGCCCCTGGAGAAGGCTTGGCCTGCACCCCACACGACAGCCCATTGGAGCCCACTCAGAGCCACTTCCTACCAGCCCGTGAGCTGATCCTCCGTCTGCTCAAACTGGGACTGTGGGCATCGGAAGCGGCCCCGGCCAGGACTGTGTCCAGGTGCTTGGGCCAGTCTGACCCAGTTCAGGCAGGATGACCAGCACAGAACTGGGGTCAGGGCTGACATCCTGGCGCTGGTCCTCACTCGCCGCCAGCTCCCTATGGGCCTGGCACCCTCACCTGTTCAGCCAGTGGGCTTGAAATAGATCCGTCAGCAGACACTGGCCTTCCTCAGCAGACACCACAAGTCCACCCCACTTTGCCCTCTGTGGCAGGCATCACCAGTTGACCACACCTTCCACCTTCCCCTGCAGCATCACCTCCAGGGAGGGGCAGGGGCAGGGGCGGCCCACTCCCCACCTCGTGCTCTGGTTTTGTGATGGGGAGAGAAGTTAGCAAGTGAGCACGTGTGACCTGGGGAGGCTGCAGCCCAGGGTTGAAGGCCCTGCCGATGGGTACCCTGGGCAGGGCCAGGCCCATGCAGTGCCTGGGGGCTGAGGACAGAGGGGCACAGAGCCACGTGATCCACCCCCTCTGGAGAGATGGCCAGAGCCGGTGCCTCCCCCAACCTATGCACACAGAAGATTCCACAGAGGACGGAGTGGGAGTGTGGCATCACGCTGTACATACAATCTGGATGAGGGGAGTCCTGTTTCGTGAGCGGAAACTGCAGGAACATCGGAAACGCTTCTGGCATTCAGATCAACGTGCTTCCCCGAGATCGAAGTGGCACTAGGGCGGGGGTGGGGGTGGGGGATTCAGAAAGGCGTGGAGGGCAGTGGCTGCATCTCCCTGGAGGTTCTCAGGAAGGTCTCCCAGAGGCTGGGCCACTGCCCACCCCACTCCCCACCCCGTCCCCAGACTCAGGTTCCTGGTGGCATCATCTTTTCAATATCCACGGCACCTGTGACAGTGACGTCGACCAGGGCCCAGCCTGCCCGTTCAGTCCTGCTCCCTCCAGACACGTGGTTCTCAGAAGGGCTCGTCCACGTGGGTTCCCATGTCTCGCTGTGACCTGTGACCTCAGAGCTTGGGCTACAGCCTCCAGTCCCTCCATGGCCACTACAGAACAGGCAGCATGAAGTCACTGAAACATCAAGCCCTCCTTCGTCCACAGTCTCCCTGGACCCGCCCTCGGTCTTTGCTTCTCAAACCATTCACTATTCTTAGTGAAGGGAAACCGACAGCTTTAATGATCTTGGGAGTCTCCCCACTTGTCCTCATAGCGTGTGGCGGGAGCGTGCAGCCTGGAGTCAGCAGGCCACGCAGGTTGGATTCCAGGGCTTGTCCATGATTCGTTCTTTCGGGACAGCAAAACGCCGCTCAGAACTGACACACTGTTTCCCTCTTGGACACCCACGTGCCAGCACACCCTCGGGCTCCCTGCTGCTGGGGAGGGACAGAGGTGAGGCCCGCTGCCCCAGTGTTTGTCTGCCCTGCCGGCCGCCAGCCGAGTTTGCAGGAGGAAGCTGCGGCAGCGGGAAGCAGCCCCAGGAGAAGGCCCCGGGAGGGCTCCTGCGTCCCACCTTCTGTCTGTGTGGAGTGTGTTCTGGTCCAGAGGGAAGGATGACTTCCTGGGTTCAGAGGCACCCCTCAGTTGTAGGCCAACCTCACGCGGTGGAGACACGCGCCGAAAAAGTTCGCGTCCCAGAACCAGCATGGAGTGGGGAACACGATTCTGTGAAGGACGCTGAGATGGAGGAGGCCCTGGTTCGCCCCAGGGCCCCACGCCATCACCAGGGCGCTTGCAAGAGGGAGGCCAGAGGTCAGCCTGCCAGCCCTGGAGGTGGAGGAAGGGCCCAGGGCCATGGTTGGCTTCTAGAAAATGGGAAAGGTGCAGGAAAGGAGTCTCCTGGCCAGGCAGGGGTGGGGGAGTTGGTCACCGGCGGGAGCCCTGTGACACGTGACTCCAGCCCCACATATCCGATCGGACTCACAAAGTCTGATACCGTGAGAGAAGAACCGTGTGGTTCTGAGCTGCGGGTCTAAGGAATCCACGTGGGGCCTCGCGTCGCTGTGCTCACAGGGGAGGCAGGAGCTGTGACACGTGTCGCTGCTCACGAGCACACCCTGCTGTCCTCGCCACCTCACTCACAGGACATGAGCTCCAGGACGAGTTGCTATGAGAGTGAAGGGCCCAGGGCGGCAGTGGCTGGGCATTAACCCCAGCACGGGCCCCTGGCTCTCGCCAGCAGAGCCATGAGTCCTTATTCCTTGCTCCGGCCCCCTGTGTCTGGGGGACACGAGCCGGGTGCTTGGCCTCTGTGTGGGGGCATCTGCTGGCCCGTGTTCATATACTCACCCCACACACGTGTGCATGCAAGTCCTGGGCTGCCCGCCCCGTGCGGCTGTGGCCGCGGGCACCAGCCCGTCTGAGCCGCCCTGTCTTGCAGAGGGAGCGTGAGAACGGCTCCAACCTGGCCTTCATGTTCCGCCTGCCCTTCGCCGCCGGCCGCGTCTTCAGCATCAGCATGCTGGACACACTGCTGTATCAGGTCAGCCTGGGGCCTGGCTGATGTCCGGTCCTGACCCACGTCCATCCTGGGTCCCCAGGAGACCAGTGGGACTGAGTGGCTCTGGGCCCCGTCCCTGACCGGGAGCCACAGGGGTTCACCCCTGAGCATCACCATCCTTTCCTCCCAGGAGGGTGCTGGCCTAGGGTCACTCCTGGCAGCCTTTGGGTTTCTGATCCCTTCTAACCTAAGGCGCATGACCAGGCGAGCTACCAAGGCCAGGAAAGGCCGCCCAGCTCCGTCTTCTGGCACGCTGTGCAGGGGACACTGTGGGTGCCCGGCGGGCATGTCCCGCCAGGGGGTGTGGAACTGCCCACAACGCCGGCCTCACTGCGGCCCCTCTCCTCCAGTCCTTCGTGAAGGACTACATGATCCCCATCACCAGGCTGTTGCTGGGCTTGGACACCACGCCGGGCTCCGGCTACCTCTGTGCGGTAAGTGCCTGGGCCGGAGCGGGGGGACGGGGCGGGGCCAGAGGGGCATGGGCGGGGTGGATGGGCGTGGGCGGGGTGGGTCGGGGCGGGGCGGGTGGAAGAGCCGGGCTTGTGGCAGGCTGGGCTGGGCAGCCACGCCCTGCCGGGGAGGTGAGCACCGCCTCTGCGGCCTGAGGCCCGCCCAGCCCAGGCTCTGCGTTGCAGATGAAGATCTCGGAGGACGACCTGTGGATTCGCACCTACGGCCGCCTCTTCCAGAAGCTGTGCTCCTCCAGCGCCGAGATCCCTATCGGCATCTACAGGACCCAGTGCCACGTCTTCTCCACCGAGGTGTGGGGCAGGGGCCTGGAGATCCGGGCCCTTTTGGGGTCAGGTTCACAGGCGCCCACGTGGTTCCTTGGGGCGCTTTGGGGGAGGGGAGAGCACCGAGGGGCGCCCGTGCGCCGCCAGACCGTGCAAGGCGGCCTGCTTGCGAGTTATGAGCCCACGGGGCGGGGCGGGGTGGGGCGGCTCAGACAGCCTTGGCGGTCAGGGTAGGAGGAGCCCCACAGGTACTCAGGTGGCTCTGGTTTCCTTTGCAGCCCCCCGACCTCAGGGCCCAGGTGAGTGGTCCCTTCAAGCCCACGGGAGTGCCTAAGCTCAGCCCCACCCAGGCCTGGCGGGGGCAAGGGTGGTCAGGAAGCAAGTCCCCAGGTGGCACCAGCCAAGGTGCAGCTCAGAGAGGACTCCTAACATCACTCTCCTCCCCCGTGTAGATGGGGAAACTGAGGCCGGGGTGGGAAGCCCAGGCTCCCCCCCCCCAGGCTGTCTGCCCCTCAGGGCACAGCCCCCATCCTGGCAGGTACCCCTTCCTCCCCTCATCTGTCCCCACTTCCACACCCCCCAGGTCCCATGTCACCCACCAAGCCTTGCAAGGCTCTGCACGTCCCAGCCCACCATCGGGCTGCCCCTGTTCTCTCCTGCCCCCGCGGTGAGGAAACTTAGTCTCCTAGAGGGGCTGTTCCCTCCCCTACCCCACCGTGGTAAAGTCAGAACACGCTGCCCCAGAGAGGTGGAGGGAGGCCCACCTCTCACCAGCAAGTCAGGGACGGGCCTGAGCCAGGGTCTGGGGAGAGGAAGGGACTTCCACCTGAGAGAAGAAGGGCCTGGGGTTCCCCCGGAACTGTGACTGTCCTCCCCATCACCCCAGCTGCTCCGTGGGTCCCCCCAGTCCTCTGCCCAGCTCCCATTCCCCTTCCCTGTACCTGCCCCCGCCCCGCCCCTGTCCTGGGACACCCTTCCCCTCCTAGGCCTCACCCCTCCTCCCCGGCCAGTCCCAGGTCTCGGTGAGCGTGGAGGACTGTGAGGACACTCGGGAGGCAAAGGGGCCCTGGGGTGCACGGGTGGGCACGAGCGGCGGCAGCACCCACGGCCGGCACACGGTGGGCAGCGACCCAGCCGAGCACCCTCTCCTGCGGCGCAAGAGCCTCCCGTGGGCGCGGAGGCTGAGCCGCAAGGGCTCCCGGCACACGGGGAATGCAGCAGCCGAGTGGATCAGCCAACAGCGGCTCAGCCTGTACCGGCGCTCGGAGAGGCAGGAGCTCTCAGAGCTGGTCAAGAACCGCATGAAGCACCTGGGGCTGCCCACCACTGGCTACGGTAAGGGGTAGGGCGTCTGTCTGCTCTCCTGGCCCGTGTGGGAGGGGCTCCCCTAGATCCAGCGCCAAGCCCGGCAAGGAAGGGTTCATTCACCCTCTGCTCCGGGGCCTCAGTTTCCACATCTGTAGAAAAAAAAGATGCCTATTGCCTGAGCCAGTAGGCAGCCGTCCTGGAGGAGGCGGCTGTGGGTGGGGACAGCCTTGCCAGGCTCCATGAAAGCCAAAGGCACCGGCCTCAGCCATGGGGCAGATTGGCCACCTCCGGCCGGTCCTGCCGGGATCAGGAACACAGGACCCCATCATGTTCCTCTGAGGATAGGAACAGGGTGTGGCGGGGACACCCCAGAGCCCTGGCCACCCCTCCCCGAACCCTCCCTGCAGCTGGAGCTTGTGTGGGATAGGGGCGGGGCAGGTCAGGGGGCCCAGCACCAGGACACTCCACCACTGCTCCTGGGGCAAGGCCACCCCATTCCGGCGACTTTAGGGTGCCGTTGCCAGGGCATTTGTTGTCGTCAGCAGATTTTCTCTGTCGCTTGATTCAGGGAAAAGTTTGTGACTCTGACCGTGAATGGAGCTGGGGTCCCCGGCCGGGCCCGAGGAGACTGGCCCGCCCCTCCCTCGCTCCAGACATGCTGCCTCTGTTGATGGGGCTGAAAGGGGCCCAAGCCCCCCGCCCCTCCACTGCAGCCTGGCCTCATCCACACCCCAGGCTGGGTGGAGGCTCTGACCTCCGCTAGGCCCCGTCTCTGGGGGACTCTGCCCCACACCCCACCTCGGGCCTGGCTATATTTTTCTGGGCACCCACTCCCCTACCCCGCCACCTGCTGCTCACCTCCTGGGCCAGGGGCCCTCAAGCCCGTCCAAGTGGGACCAAGCGGCTTTGGGCTTCACCCAGAACTGCCCAAGGGTCTCTCGGGTCTGGCTATATGCCGGGCCCAAGGAGATCGCCCTCTGGGAGAGCCGCCCAGCCCCTCCCGGCCACACCCCTGCCGCACGGCGTACGTTGTCCACTTTGCGCCCTTTCCCCGGGCGGGTGCTGTCACCCCCATCCCGGGTGGTATGCAGGCTGCTCAGGCTCCCAGTGGGGGTCCCGTTTCACGGCCCCATGTAACACCCTGGCAGACAGACGCTCAAGCCCAGCTGAGCCCCAGAGCAGGCCCCTGCCCCTCGGGGCTCCCCCGGGCCTCCCCGCCAGAGCTTGGCAGACAAAGAGCCGACTTCGCTTCTGGGACAGACGGCCGCCTGCGGCCTGCGTGCACCTCCCGCCCCTGCTCTGCCAGCCACCTCCTCTGCGCTGCTCGCTGACCTCAATCTCTCTCTCTGTTTCTGTCTGTCCCTCTTCCTGTGTGTTCCGTAGAGGATGTAGCAAATTTAACAGCCAGTGATGTCATGAATCGGGTAAACCTGGGATATTTGCAAGGTAATTCTGCTCCCGGGGCCGGAGTCTGGCATAGGGGGCGTGCCAACCCTTCCTGATGGTCCACCCGGTGGCCGCCCGCCCCGGCCAGGCAGGCAGACAGGGCGAGACACGAGAGAGGGTCCCTCCAGGCAGGGCCCCACGAGCTCCCAGGCCACCCCACTGCAGGGACCCTAACTTTCTCCCCACTGACTGCTGACTTCAGCACGGCCCCCTGCACCCCAGCCCTTCTGCCCATTTTGTTGTCTGAGATAAGCCCTACTCTGGACACGCAAGCAGCCACTGGCCGGCCCCTGGGAGCCCACCCAGCTCTCAAGAAGCACCGGCATGGAGCACCCCAGGCCAGGGTATCCGCGCCCCCGGCGTGGTGGAGCACAGTGAGACCTGAGCTGGCGCCCGGGGCCTTGAGGTCTGCAGCACCCTGAGCCTTCGAGGGCCACCCAAGCCAGGTGGACGGTTGACCTCCACTCCCCAGCTGGGGCTTCACGAGATGGGGACCACTTCAGTTGAGACAAAGCCTGATGTACCACATTTTCATCCAGGTGCTCAGGTGCTGCTTGGGCCCCTGTATCTTCCAAGAAGACACCCCGCAGCCCCCAGACCCCAACAGGGGTCAGAGCAGAGTCCAGGCCCCAGACCTCACTGCTGGGACCCCTTCCTTACCTGGGGGCTCCCCAGGCTCAGAGCTGTGCAGGCCTCCTGAGCCCAGGTGGGTGTTAGCTCAGATGGGCCAGTTTCTGAGGACAGCCGGGGCAAACAAGACTCAGGATTGAGAAGCTCTGGGGTGCACCACGGGGGAGCTGCGGGGCGGCCCAGGGGGCAGAGCCCTGACCACACCCCACCCCCCACCCCGGGTTCCTGCGTTTTTCTTCAGTTGCACCCACGACCGTGTTCACAGCAGACTCCCCACTAGGCCAGCGCGAGTCCGAGCCTGGGGCTGCCCCGAGCGGGAGGGCTGGGTCGCCACCTCCCTGTGGCCGGCTGCACCCCTACTTCTCGCCAAGGCTCGCAAGCGGGGTGGCCGCACCCACAGGGTCACCGCATGGTGTTTGCTGAGCCCCTGCCCCTGGGGTGTGGACGTTGAGAGGTGCCTGGGCCAGGACCTAAAACCAGAGGAGAGGCTGGTCCCAGGGGGCTGCAGGGCGGTCCTCCAGGGGGACACCACCACAAAGCCCCCTCCCCGAGCTGGGTGCAGATGAGGGAGGAGACGCCCCCAGCCGTGACATGTAGACACAGCCCCTTCTACACAGTCACCCCTGGGGGGAGTGGTCCAGCTGTCCCCAGTTCACAGTTCTGGGGCAGGGCCTCCAGAGGAGTGGTGTGGACCCCCAGGGGCTGTCGAGAGACTGGTCTGCGGGTCCAGGGAGGAGCCCCCATGGAGGGGCCCCTTGGTCATGGGCCAGCCCCCGGCCCCACAGCAGGCGCGATGAGGTGGCCCATTCTGGGAAGTCGGGGTCAGGGCCTCGTGGGTCACCCAGTCCCCGGGCGTTACAGCCGGACCCCACGTGCCTCCCCCCGCCACCTCTCAGCCCAGCACCCCCAGAAACACAAAGCGGGGCCCAGCTGGGGCTGGGACAGCCCATAGCCCGCCCACCCCGGGCAGAGGCAGGGCCCAGGCCAGGTGGGGAGGGGCCGGTGAGGCAGGGGCCACGCCCACCCTCTGCAGCCCCGCCCCTGAGTGAGATGGACAGGCGACCCCGTCCCTTGTCAGCCTCTCCGTTTTCCTTGTTCTGGGCTGTGCTCAGGGGTACAGGGTCCACCAAAGCCTCCGCTCCCGCCCGCACCTCCGCTGCCCCAGCCCCGCTCTTTGCTGCCCTCCCTGGACATGCGCCGCCTCCATGAGCCAAGCCCGCCAGGGACCCCGTGCGGTGGGAGGGGTGGGGGTCAGGCCATCCACTTGCTGGGTGGGGACACAAGCCTGGAGCAGGTGATATCTGTAAGCCCCGACCCCCGTTTGGTCTGCACCCCCACCCCCAGCTGTCCCCTGAAGCATGCCGGACTCCACCTGCTGCCATGGGGGGGTCCCGAATCCAGAGTCAGATTCGGCCCTGAGCTCACCAGTTCAGGGAAGTCAGCCGCAGCACCCCTTGCTGACCCGCTAGCAGCTGTCCCACCTTCCCTGAGTCCCTGACCCCCATGGCCAGGGAGCCCTCCCAGGACGGGAGGGGCTGGGGCAGAGGTCACCCAGGGCCCTACCCAGCCCCGCACCAGGGCTGTCCCCCCCAGTGCCCAGTCCTGGGTCAGGAGGTGCCTTTAGGCATCGCCAGATGTGTAAACTGAGGCCACGAGCCATCCACCTCCTGCCACTCACTGAGCGCAGGGTCACTGCTGGACAGTGGCCAGCCCGACCCCATAGTTGGCCAAAGAGACATCTATGTGGTGGCCAGGGTTTCTCTAGAACCAGTTCACACCCCTGTGGGTCGCATCCTTGGGCCACCCCGAGAGCCGGACGCTGGGCTGGCTGTACCCGTGGTGGGCAGTGGCCTGGCCCTGCGCGTGCCAGAGGGGACCTCCGGCAGGGTGAGCCGGTCGGACTCTGGGCTGATGCTGCCGGACAGGTTTTGGGAAACAGAGGGCAAGTCCAAGGTTGACAGCTGAGGAGGGGATTGGGGGTGGCCTGTATGGGGCAGGGGTGCTGGGAGGGGGGTGAATGAGCCTGGGTTGGGTGTGTGTGTAGGTGTGTCGTTGTGTGCTGGTGTGTGCACACGTGGAGGTGTGCACAAGTGTGCTCCACATTCAGGGTCACCACCTCCTAAGATGCTGGTGACTCAACAAGCTACGGGGACGGGCAGGGGTGGTGGCTGCTCCCTGCCGGTGCAGTGCTGGGCTGAGGCCCACGTGGATCAGGGAGGATCGGCCAGGCTGGGTTCCCCAGGACAGGGCTCGGGCAGGACGGCCCCACAGCCAGGAGGATTCTGCAGCTGACTGGAGCTGCCAGCTCCTCGGGGCCCGGCGGAGCAGAGGTGGGCAGGGGCTGAGGGGTGACCGCCCGCCGGGCCCTGTCTCCTCCGCAGACGAGATGAATGACCACCAGAACACCCTCTCCTATGTGCTCATTAACCCCCCGCCCGACACGCGGCTGGAGCCCAACGACATTGTGTAAGTACCGCATCCCCAGGCAAGTGTAGACACCTGCCCTTCACCACATGGACTGGCACTGCGCACCCACATGGGCGTCCAGCCTGGCCTCCGGGGCAAAGCGTGAGGCCAGCACCCTCCACCCTTCCCACAGATATCTCATCCGCTCCGACCCCTTGGCCCACGTGGCCAGCAGCTCCCAGAGCCGGAAGAGCAGCTGCAGCAACAAGCTGGCCTCCTGCAACCCTGAGACTCGGGACGAGACACAGCTCTGATCACCTTGCAGAGTCCGCAAGCCCATGATGCGTGTGCGCGGGGCCCTGCCCAGTGCCCAACCCCGAGATGCTCCTGGGACTGTCAAGAGGGAGCGGACCTTAGCTGGGTGAAGGCTCGGGCTGCCCTGGGCACCGCCAGACGCTGGCAGGAAGACTTTTTAACCTGTTTTTATGAATCTATACAACCCTGATCCTTTGCACAAACGCACCGCAACTCGTGACCGAATCTGGCCACGGCAGAGGGAGAGGAGCCGGGCTGGACCACGGGGTGAGGCTGGGGTGGATCAGACAGGTGCTCGGGCCGGGGGCTCACACCGTGATAGGAGAGGGATGCTGCAGCCCAAACTTGCCATGTTTCCTCAGCCCTGGACCAGTCTAGCCTGTGGCTCTTGGCCAAGCCACAGGGTGGGGGGGCCGCCCTTCTCACCTGGGTCCCCTGTGCGCTCATTTGAGAAGGAAATGGAAAGCAGGAGGGTTTTCAGCTTGGCCAAGCCCCTGCCTGCAGCAGTATGGGCTCTGGAGAAGCGTCAGGGTGGGGCCCGGCTGCGCACTGGGGATCCCGCGGCCCATGACTTTGTGGAAGAGACTCGGACGACTGCCTTTTCCTGTATTTTTACGCTGAACTTTTGCAGCCGCACCATCTGACACCCTTTTAAACAAGAAATCTGAAGCACAACACAGCCGCTGGGCTGCTGCCGGCCCATGCCTCCAGGACGGGGACTTCTTATCACGGAGGGACTCTGGGCATTACCTCGGTTCCTTTGTGACTTGCTGACAGGTTTGCACGCTCAGTGCTGGAAACTTCCATTAAATGGATGCACTCTGCAGACAGGAGGTCCCCTCGTGAGGCATTCTCTCCGTGGTTGCATGCTCTGGGCCTGGGTCTGCCCCAGCCGCCCAAGGGTTAGGAACAACCCCTGGGACCCCACAGGAAAGCCCCCAACCCAAGGAAATGAGGCTGGCCCGGGTCCTCCCTAAAAGCAGGAAGCAAGTCAGCTGGAGGCAGGGGTTCCGGGCCGAGCCCCGGGACAGGTCTGTGCGCTTCCCCAGCACAAAGACACCCCTGTTGGTTCTCAGCTGGGGGCTCTTGCTCTTACAGAGTACCCCCAAGAGTCTGGCAGGGAAAGGACCAACCCAGCCCCCAGGGGGGTGTGGCTCCAGGCCAGACAGGTGCTGGAATGGCCTGCCCCCAGGGAGCGACATAACTCAGGGCCACTCTCCCCTTCTCCAGTCAAGGCCGCATGTCCAGCTCACCCCCCACTGGCTGCCCAGGACCCTCTCACCTAGAGAGGGTCTCCACGCCTGGGGTGGGGGGAGCTGCTGGGACAGTGTGGGCTGTGGGGGGTCAGGAAGGGTGTCTGATTGAGGAGGGGAAACTCAGGGGCCCTCGATGGGGTGACAGGCTGTTGATGTGGGTTCGGGTGGCCTCTGGGGTCAGGGCCTGTCCCAGCGGGGTGTCAGTGGCTCCCAGGGTCCTGCCAGTGACTGTTCCCTTCCACACCCGCCACCTCTCCTGGCACCCACGTGCTAGCTCCCCGAGAGGAGGAGGCCCCTGCAGGAGTGGAGAATGAGGGGACTTTCTTGGCTTCTGGAGCAGGGTCTCCATCCAGGTGGGGTTGCAGCCCCTCAGTCCCCCACTGGGAAGACAGCATCCGACTGGGATCTCTGGAGGTGTCTGCTTGAGTGTGGGTGCAAGGATGGGCGGTGAGGAATGGGGTCTCCTCTGGGCCAGACACGCTCCTACCCAGACGCACTCTCACACCCATTGCCACATGCAGAGGCTTCAGCAAAGGCCTGAGACTGGATCCAGGCATCCTGACCCGGCAAGCAGAAGACATTTCTCAATGTTTTGACAGGTTTTCAGACATATAAAATGAGAGAGACACCTCTGATTTTTTTAATTCCTGTAGAAAGCTGGTCACGACCATGACACCGGCGACAAGCGGGCTGTTGTGGCTCGTGACGTGACGTGGCCTGGGAACGCCGGCCCTGAGGTGCCCGTCCGCCTCCCCCCAGAGCTGAGCATTTAGGGATGGACGTGGAGCAGGTGTGAACTGACTCAAGGCAACCACCCAGAATCTGAGAGAGAAGTGCGTTCAGTAGCTGGGAGATGAAAGGAGATGGAATCGTATCAAGTGCTTATTAAAAGCAGAGCGGGCAGAAAAAGGGACAAGGTGTGCACAGCACAGTCAGGAGCAGGGCAGAGACCACCCACCCCCAGCCCCTCAGAGGCCCAGCCTCGGGAGGACGCTGGCCCACCCATCGTGGACACGAGCTCGGCTGCCGGGCAAGAGTCCACACGACCACAAAGCGGGCACCCCCATGACATTCGCACCTCGTCTTCACCCCAGGCCAGACCAACAGTCTCAAAGGTGCCTCTCCCTCTGGGGGCTCAAGTTCAGGTCAGGATCCTTGGCAGCTGAGCCCCCTGTCGGGTGGGCGTCTCAGGAATCGCAGCATTTTCTTGTGAGATTGGTGAGCTATGGCTTCCCGTATCTTGGGCAGGGCTGTGTCCCCGGTGCCAGACAGGCATGCTGGCTGGGCTAGGGGCACACGGGCATGCCGTCCGGGACCTCAGCCCACTGCCCTACTGCCAGCCTTGCCCCCCTGGGGCTTGAGAGGCTTGGTTGGGGCCTCCAGGGGAGGAGTTCTCCAGGGCAGCCAGCTGACCAGGGCCACGTTCAGGCCCGGTGAAGTCCGTGGAAGCTTGAGTGCCAAGCAGGGTGGTCTCAGAGGACTCAGGGATGCCCAGAGAAAGTAAGTAAAAATCTTTACCCAGGACTGCTCCAACTCCAGCCTCCCAAGTTCTAGATGACCACATGGGTTCACAGTGGACCTCCATTCCAGCCCTGGGCACCTCCAGGAGACCACCCAGCCCCCGCAGATCCCTTCTCTGGCTGGGACCCCCATTATCTCCAGGGTCTCTCCAGGGCTCTGCAGGGGAGAACAGCTCACCCAGAGAGCCTTCCTGCTGCCCCAACTGTCCCAGGGACCCAGGCCACAGCCCCCGGGATGCCAGGCAGGGACTGCAGACTCGCTCTCAGCATCCATAGCCCCTCTCCAGCCCAACAGCTCCAGGAGTCTGGATGGAGGGGTCACGGGGAGCCCATCGGCCCCCTTGGTGCTGAGGCAACCCCTGTGGCTGGTTCCCAGCTATCCTGCTGCACAGGGTGGGTTGGGGGTCTTCCCAGGGGAACCCTCCCCAGGGCCTCCCCAAAGAGCTGGTGCTAAGCCTGGGTCCTCAGCAAGAGGGGCTGCGATGGACAGGGAGCCAAAGAAGTCTAGAACCTCTGCTCATCACAGCTCCATCAAGAGAGTGCAGAAGCTCTGGAGGCAGAAGATAACTAATATACAGAATATATCTTTTAAGGGGAAAGAAGCAGAACACTTGAAGAGACATTTCACAAAAGAAAAACAAGATGACCAACAAGGACATGGAAATGTGCTGCATTCATCTCTACCCAGGAAAACAGCAATTAAAATCACCAAGAGCAGGGGTTATATTCCAAATACCAAGAGTAACAGTCAAAAACACAAAAAGCCAGGGAGTTCCCTGGGGGCCCAGGGGTTAGGGTTCCGGGTTTCATTGCCACGCGGTTGTTGTTCCGTTTGCGACCCCATGGACCGCAGCACGCCAGGCCTCCCTGTCCTGCACTGTCTCCAGGAGCTCGCTCAAACTCATGTCCATTGAGTCGGTGATGCCATCCAACCATCTCATCCTCTGTCGCCCCCTTCTCTTGCTCCCCTTCCCTGCATCAGGGTCTTTTCCAGTGAGTAGGCTCTTTGCATCAGGTGGCCAAAGTATTGGAGCTTCAGCATCAGTCCTTCCAATGAATATTCAGGGTTGATTTCCTTTAGGATGGACTGGTTGGATCTCCTTGTAGTCCAAGGGACTCTCAAGAGTCTTCTGCAGCACAACAACTCAAAAGCATTAATTCTTCAGCACTCAGCCTTCTTTATGGTCCAACTCTCACATCCATACATGACTACAGGAAAAACCATAGCTTTGACTAGATGGACCTTTGTCAGGAAAAGTGATGTCTCTGCTTTTTGATATGCTGTCTAGGTTTGTCCCTGATAGCTCAGTTGGTAAAGAATCTTGGAGAAGGCAATGGCACCCCACTCCAGTACTCTTGCCTGGAAAATCCCATGGATGGAGGAGCCTGGTAGGCTGCAGTCCATGGGGTCGCTAAGAGTCAGGAATGACTGAGCGACTTCACTTTCACTTTTCACGCGTTGGAGAAGGAAATGGCAACCCACTCCAGTGTTCCTGCCTGGAGAATCCCAGGGACGGCAGAGCCTGGTGGGCTGCCGTCTGTGGGGTCGCACAGAGTCAGACACGACTGAAGCGACTTAGCAGTCACCTGCAATGCAGGAGACCCCAGTCCGATTCCTGGGTTGGGAAGATCCCCTGGAGAAGAGAACGGCTACCCACTCCAGTGTTCTGGCCTGGAGAATGCCCGGTGGGGCATTACCCCTGGGGCGTCCGTGGGCCTGCTCACCTGCCGGGGCCTTGAAGTCCATCCGAGCCCAGGAGACAGGGTGACAGCAGGCGCCGTGTTCAGGGCTCCTGGTCTTGGGTCCCCAGTGCCCAGCCCTGAATCAGCAGCTGAGGCCCCCTAGAAAGGCCTCTGGGGACTTTGCCTGTGGTGGCGGTCCATCTACTCAGCTGGAGACTGAACCTCTGGCTGTCACACCTGTGGGGACACTCTAAGTGACCAACTTCCCGTGACCGCCTTTGCCTGACGCACCTGCTGGTACGGCAACGCTCTGGCTTGCATGCTGGTGGTGCCAACGCTCGCCACCTGTCCTCCGCTTTTCTAGGAGGGCCTTCACCTCTCAGCTAATAAAGACCTTCAGGGCGCTTCTTTTCCTGCCTTTAATCCCGATGCCTTATTATGACAACTCAGATATCCGGGAGAACCTTGGCTATGGACTCTGGCCTCCGGCGACCTGGGCTCCACCCTGACCTAACGGGGGACACTTCCAGAGCTTCACTGTTAAGGAGGGGTCTGCTGGAAATCCCTGCTGAGTATTATCAGAGTATGAGAATTCTAACTGTAGCACTTTCATCCTGAATAATACACGCTGAGTGTGATCAACTTGTTTCTACCCCTGGTTTTCCTCTTCGGCTCTCCACGTGAATCACGCGGATACGTTCTCTCATGATGAACGTTTATTCCTGCTTAGATGCTGTCGAGCATGATGTCTTCATCTGGGTTCCCCTTGACTTTTTATCCCAGTGTTTGTACACATTATGCTCGGCAGCAGGAACTGGACCGTAATCTTATGCTCCTGGGCCTCTGGCCAGGTTTTGATGCAAAGAAATCTAGTTTTATTCATCAGTCTACAGGTGTCCTTGCATGGACCCCAGCCCAAGCCTCCTCCCCCGGACACACCTGAGCCTGAGACCAGGGTGTCTCCCAGGTGACGACGTGACACAGTCTACACGGCAGGGCTTCTCTTGGCGGCACACAACAGTGGTGTGTCTTAGACTTCCGGACGCCTTAGACCAGCGAGCGTGGGTCCTTCTAGTCAGCGGTCTAGAGGCTCCAGGACAGGGCGCCCAGGGGACGCCTGGCACACACTCTCCCTCAGCAGCAGAGCTGCCCTAAGCTCTGAGGCCAGTGACGCCTAATGCTGCAAACTTGTGGAACCCGCCCCAGGGGGAATGCCCCACCGGTGCACCGACCACCCCCTGGAAGAGGCATCTCAGCACCCACAAGCTGAACAGCAGTGTGAAGAAAGACACGGAAATAAGGACGTACTTCCCACCCCGCAAACAGCCGCTCTGCCCTTCCATCGTCTCATGCTTCAGCTGACCAACTCCTACTAATAAAACTGGACCAGACACCAATGTAATGGAGAAGCAAAACCTTTAGGGATGACTTTAGTGGCAAGTGCTGAGGACCACTCATTTTAAAATAAGAATAAACACTCAAACTTTATATCAAGTTCTGTGCATGCAATTCGTTACTTTTCTGTAGGTATGTTCTACTTCAATTAAAAGAAAAAAAAGAACAAGGACTGTACTGCACACAATGAAAATTTAACACCTGGAATAAAAAAAGGCAAAAAAAAAAAAAATCGTTTCTTACAAAATAAGAGACTAGAGAGATTTATCAGTTCAACTGGAGACAAATGGTTGAAAAAAAACACTTTAAATTCAAGTGCTGGGACTTCCCTGGTGGTCTAGTGGTTAGGACTCCACTCTTCCCTTGCAAGGGAGTTTGATCCCTGGCCGGGGAGCTGGGATCCCACACTCCACATAGCCAGAGCGAAATAAAATAAAAAGGGATGTATGAAAAAACCAAAAAGGAAGGTATGGCTGGTTCACATTGATGTCTGGCAGAAATCATCACAACATTGTAAAATAATTATCCTGTAATTAAAATTTTTTTAAATAGATTAAAAAAGAAATGAACTGTCAGCTGAAAAGAAAAATGCACAATGTAAGAAAAAAAGTTGAGAATTGAGGAAAAAAGAGCCTGATGCTTCAGCCTGCCTGGCACTGCTGCTGACGCCTCCCGGATGCTCACAAGATTCCACCACAGGCCCCCGACCGGGATGAGCCAAGAACAGGCGGCGTCTGGGGCACGCGAGTCCCCGTTTCAAAGCTCGGTCCCTGCAGCGGCATGCTTGTCAATTTAACCAGGCACATCACAGAGCGTTTCAAGCTGTAGATGCGGAACATGCGTACAGATAAGTGCCCGACAGTACGTCTCAGCAGCCCCAACCCCAGGCAGCATGCAGCCTGGCTGAATGCAGCTGAGACCCACGGTGAAGGCACTTGGAGTTCCCACTCACCAGACGTGAGCTTCCAAGTGTGTGAGCTTCCGAGCTTCGTGACACCACCAGTCTAGACTTCACTTTCAGGGGAGAGTCGAGTTCTGTGCTGCTGCTATTTCCCTGTACAAGGAGCAACCCCAAGCTCTCACGGCCAAGAAGGGCTCCCCTGAAACCACCTCTCACAAGTTACATCTGGGAGTGAGGACGTGGAGATCAGACTGCATGGTATGCTACACTTTATCATTCATTCCTGCCAAAGTGGCTTTTCCTCGCTATTTAGGAAGTAACTTGGAAAACGGTAACTTGCTCTTTCTAAAGAAGAGAGAACACACAGATCCCTCTGCTGGCTGAGCACAGGAAGCGGGGAGGGAGCCAGGAGCCAAGCTTCTTCCCAGGGCAAGTTCCGCCCCTGAGACCTCACACCCCAAGACCTCAATGGGATCCACAGCTCGGGCCTTGCCACGGAGACCCCGAAAGAGAGACAGAGCCGCACGACTCTGCTGGCAACGCCAGGCCCGTGTGATGCGGCCTGGGACAGCCCCGACCTGAGACCCGGCCTGGCGAGATGCCACCACGAGGCGCTCTGCCCCCCACCCATGCTGGACTTGGCCGTGACCCTGACGCGGCAGCCCAGCCCATCCGCCCCTCCGCCAGAAACTAAGGCCACCAACTGGGAGAAGAGCTGCTTCGAGGCCGCCCACACCCACTTCTCAGAAGCCAACCTGCCTTTCACCAAGTAGGTCGGCATCAATTACGAAAGGTTATCCGAGTTCACCTTAACAGGAGACTTTATTTCAGATAACTTTTCCCCCACCAAGTAACACCTACAGTTTTAAGGAACAGATGTACAACCTAGGGACTTCCCTGGCGGTCCGGGGGCTGGGACTCTGTGCTTCCCCTGCCAGGGGCTCGGATTCAATCCCTGGTCGGGGAACTAGGATCCCTCAAGCTGTGCAGCCAAAAATAACAAATAAAAGACACCACCAAAAAAAGAAAACGTGTAACACGGATGTAAATTTGGAATTATGCTACTTTTCTATGTGCCAGAGCAGAGAACAGAGTTTGAACCCAAACAGCCCAATCAGACACGGCTCTGCGGTGACATGCAGTCAGAGGACACATGGGAAGACAGCCTTCCTCTGGCGTGTGCAAGCATGTGTACAGACACATTAACGCCCCTGCACATTTATTGATAAAGTAAGCGGCTCACCCGTTTCACCTGGGCTGTGGGGATCCCAGGTCACAGCCAAGGACTCACTCGAACTTCCTCACTCGGGTGGACAGGTGGTGGGCTGGAATTCTGCAGGGCAAGAAAGGGATGCCCGGCCCTCCGCAGTGAAAGCAAGACAAACACGCAGCTGCCCGGAGGGCAGAAGGTCTGCAGGGCGTGACCCAGTCCCGGGACAGAGGCAGCGACTTCACCGCCACAGCTGAGACGCGAAAATCCCCGCCTTGGGAACATGCCTGACCCTCGAGGCGACGTGCAGGGGGCCCAAGGGGCACATCCGGCCCCACGTCCTGAGCGCTGGCCCAGCTGAGCACCCAGGGGCCGTAGTGCCGCGGGTCCTTGCTGAGCTTGGCAAAGGGTGCCCAGCATGGGAACAACCCCCACGATGCCCCACAGCCGACTGACCATGTCGGAAGACCCAGAGTTTGCCCAGAGGTTCAACAGGCCTGGGACATCTGGCCTGGGGGCCGGAAGCACCTCTCGGTCTTCCCTGAAAACCTTCCACCTCCTCTGACTCCAGCAGGAGTGAATGTGAATGAGCTCAGAACGTCACGGGTTCTGGCCTCGTCAAGGAAGAGGCTGGAAGGGCGTCTTCTCTTGATAAGAGGGCAGTTAGCCAGAAACCACTGGAAGCTTCTCCGCAGTGCGGAGTGGGGACCGTGACCCACAGAACCAGCCACGACAACCTCACACAAACGTGGCCATAGAAAGCAAATTAGTTAATTACTTTATTACATTTTAGTGCTTTCTTAAAATAAATATAATAATATAATTATCAAACATACAGTGAGAAGTAAAGCACACGTGTGAACGGCATGTCACAGGAGTTCACTCAGGACTGTTTCAACACTCAGCACTGGAGAAACCGCACAGGCCTACCTATGTACAGACGACCCAACAGGCAGGGCGAGGCCACCGCGTCCCCTCCGTCCTCATGGACACGGTCACTCCCCTTTGCGTTGGAAATGACCAGTTTGCATGTTTTAACTTTTTCTCTCCGTTGAGCTTCAGTTTTTTTTTTTTCTTTCTGCAGTTTTGAGATAAATTCAAGTAACACTCCCAAGAAAAAAAAAATGTGCAAAACTAAATAAGTGACTCCAGAATGTCCCGGCGGTCGGGTCAGCGGGTCAGTCGCACAGGCAGCGTGTGTGCAGGCCGCGCCGGAAGGTCTGGTCCCGAGAAGCACCGGGGGCCGGCAGGAGCACCAGGCCCACCATCGGAGGGGAGGTGGGGGGGACCGGAGCGTCCCGTGGACTTGTGGTTCCCAAACAGCTGCCAACGACCACTTTCTGTTTGAATAGGCAACGCGACCAAACGCTCTGTCGACACGGAGAACCGCAAGCTCCCCGGCGGGCCCGAAGCTCTTCCGGAAGCCAGAATTGGGACGGGACGAGTGAGGACGTGATAAAAACACTAGAAAGAACTGTCAGCTTAAGTGCATCATCACCTTTTTAAGAGAAACATGCTCAGAGTAAAAAATATTCTACTTTACCAAAAAATCTGTCTTTATTAAAGTGAACAATCATGGGCGCGCGACCCCCAACGTACCGGGCGAGGGCTGTGTTGGCACGGCTCGCCTGCCTCCAGCCGGGCGGACGCCAGCAGAGTACCGTGCCTCCCTCGTGACTGCGTGGCGGGCGAACCCGCCGCACTTGTAAACGTTATTCTAGCAGAAGACAGACCGCAGATTTCAGTGCTTTTAGGGAACTGCTATTTTCAGTAAACTTTTTCTGAGCAGCAAGAAACAAGAATTTTGTTTTTTTTCCCAGAAATCTTAGAATTGGATATAAACGTTGGCAGTAGACACAATCAATAAATATTATACAATTCTCAAATGAAAACAACTCCCCACCATGAACTCCTTTCCTACAGACATTCAAACACCCTGACCCGAGACCAAGTCTCAGTCCTGTGATCCCGCGAGATCACAGCCAGCCACAAGAGCGGGGGGTCAGGTCATGTGCAAAAAGGGGTGAGGTGGGAAGCAAGGAAGCAAAGGAGATCACTTTAATTTACACTGAAGGAGAACTTCAAGTAAAAGGACCCCACTGCCGGCAGCTCTGGGACACACCCCGGCCGGGAGCCTCCGAGCAGCAGGGCCGGGGCGACCGCTGGGAGCGATCAGGCCCCGGCTCCACCCCCGTCCTGGTGCCGGGGGCTCAGGGAGGGGTTTTCTCTTGTTGTCTAGAAGCCTCTTTGAAAAAGGTCTGTGATTCTGCATACTTCGTACCCAAAAGGAAGAAAGTAATAAATATCCACCCAGCCGGCGCGTCCGCAGACTTTGCCACGCCGGGGTCATTTGCGAGTCTGTGTCTTCTTTGGCGCCGAGGGCCGCTTGGGCTGCCACAGGTGGTTGTGGATGGTGAGCGCGTCCACACTGACCGACATGGTCTTGGCCGGGATGAGGCTGAACTGCTTCCGGTCTGAGCTGTACTTGTACAGCTTGTCGATCATCTTCTTGGCGATGCTCTTGGGCCCGGTGCCCGTCAGTTTGCAGATCTCCTCGGTGTCGGGATAGTAGCAGTAGAGAGCCCGGAACTGGCAGCCGGCGTCCCGGAACAGGATGATGTAGTGGTTGGCATCACACTTCTCCAGCTCCTGCGGGCGGGGCATGAAGCGGGGAGACACGGAGTGTGAGCCCCTGCTGTCAGACCCCGCGCCCACCGCCTGCTCACCCACCAGGCTAGACCAGAGCCGGAGCGGGCGTGAGGAAACGGGCCCTGTTCCCCACTGCCAGAGGGTAGGGCACAGCCGCCGTGGAAACGAGTCAGGCAGGTGTTCGGAAGCTGGAACACCGAGTCACCACGGGACTCAGCAGCTCTTTTCTCAGGGATGCGCTCCAGAGAAATTAAAACACGCATCCAGGGAAAACTCGTGCAGACGTCTCCAGCCGCATTATTCACAACGATCAATGGCTGACGCCACCCGGACGCCCCTCAGCAGACAGATGGACAAGCCGTGGTCTGCACGGAAACGGGACGCTCTTCAGGCGCAGGAAGGAGTGAAGCACCACAGGCACTGCCCCTCGGATGGGCGTGACGACATCCTGCCAGTGAGAGACGCCGCCCAAGGGCCGCCTCGGGATGAGCCCCTCCAAGTGACACCACCGGGGGTTGGCGAACGCTGAGGGGACCACAGAGCCGGGGGCAGGGGAGCGGCCCCGGTCCAGGGTCCCTCTGGGGGGCGGTCCTGGCCCTGACTGCAGCCCTGACGCCGCTACAGGGGGCTTCACACTGGGAGAAGCATCCCTCGCCAGCGCCGTCACAGAAAGGACCTGGAGCAGGGCTGACGGCCGCTCCTTGTTACAGCGTCTGCCGCACCAGGCTCTCAACCTCAGAACGTCGTTACCGCAAAAACATGTTGCCCAATGCCCCTCACACTTGAGAATGCTTAGCTTCCTGCCCTGCAGTTCTCTAAGCCTGGTCTGGGGTGCCGCACCCTCCGAGAGTCTCCGCTCACCGTGAGGACGCCTCCTCGTCCCTCTCAGACCTCATCTGGCCCCCCCGCCGCCCTGTTCACTGGAGCCGTCCAGTGGCCACAGGACCCGCGGTCTGTGAGACTGCGTGTGGAGGTGGGGAAGCCAGGGGCTAAGAAGATCCCTGTGACGCAAAACAGTGCCCCTCCTCCCACTATTTGTGTTTATAGAAAACTGATTTTCACAAATAGATACTATTCTTCTCAGTATCTAATGGGCTTCCTGTTATTTTAAATAAATTCACATATTTATAAAATTAAGAGTAAAAGGCAAAATCTCAGCGATTTCAGCAACGTAAAAACTGTCTGAACACGAGCCAAACCGGAGGCGGAGCAGCTCCAGGCCCTCCCGCCGTGCCCCCACCCTCACGCGCCTGTCCCAGGCTGGCAGCCCACACGGCCACTCCCCACAGAGGCCCTACGGTAGCGACCCCTTGACCTCTGACCCCGAGCTCCCTGGTTCCAGCCAAACTGGGGGATCAGTCCCACCTGGAGCCTGGGGAGCCCCCAAACCTGCACGGCACCCCTCCCGACTCCAGGCCTCTGCTCAACGACCCCTTCCAGTGAGGCCCGCTGGCTGAGCAGCCTGCCACAGCTGCCCTGGAGCCCCAGGCTGCCCCTCCGCTCCTTCCAGGCCATTCATCACCGTCTGACCACAGCCACAGTCAGAATCAGTCCAACCGCTTTTGTGGACAGGCTTCTGGGAGCCGGGCCGCCCTCCGGCCGGCCTGTGGCTGTCTGCACGCTGTGACGTCTGAGCCAAGCTGGCAGCACGTCCCGTGGGTGCCACTACACGGCCGCCTCGGACCCGCCGGCAGCTGAGGAGCTGGTGACCCAGGGCAGAGAGGAGCCCCCGTGAGGCTACAGGCACGCACCCAGTCCTAACCCGAACCCTCCGTCCAGACTCTCCGCCTGCTGAGGCCACCGCCACTCACCATGAACAGTGACTGAGGCCTGCAGCCCCGGGCAGGAACCATGAAGAGGACACAGACAACCAGCAGTTTACCTCAGACTGCCATTTCTCCAGCGGCCCCAGTGCAGAGCTGGGGCGCCCTGTCTCCACCCCAACACTGTCTATGACACTCGAGGACAGCCCCCTCCTCGACAGCAGGCCAAGCCAGCTGGCTTCCCTGTGAGGAGCTCCACCCGCCTCCCCTTCCCTCAGGGCTGTACCCCAGACCCCGCCCGACCAGTGCAGCCTCTGTCCTGCTGGTCCGAGGTCTGCTCTTTCGTGGAGCATGCTGAAAGTGAGGGCCAGGGCACGCCGAGCGGCATGAGCAGACGGGACTGTGTGCCCACACCTGATCACACGCGTGAGACAGAGGCCTCTTCTGTCAGCCATCAGGGTTCTCCCCTCTAGGGAAAACCTTCATTCACAAATACCCTTCCTCTACATGAAAACTTAGGTGTGAAACTTTGATACTTGCCTCTAATATTGAATTTTTGTGAGGTTCGTTCACTTTTCCTGCGAGACAGCAATGGGATATAGCGTTGTGAATGATTGGTTTGTTGGATTTGCTGCTGGGCTCCTTAAACAGCTTGGGACCTGTGAGAAGCAGGCCAAGATGTGCAAAGTGAGTATCTGTGGCGCAGCATGTGCACACACACACAAAAGGCCACAATCATAAAACCAAGCAGCAGACAGGCTAAACTAGGAGTGTTCATAATTTTCTGAAAACGCGGAGTAACAGCCAGTTCAAATCTATGAGAGAATTCTAAGTTACAGATTTTAAATAAACTAAGGAAAAGGTTAAAGTAATTAATAACTTACTCCCTTTCTAATTTCAGTTTCTTTGATACACAGAAAACACAGAAGCGGGACTTTACACCCTGAGCAGCGCGGGGCTCCTACGGGCCCAGGACACACAGTGAGCCACTAGCGGTGCAGGGGCAGAGGCTGCTACTCCGGCGTCGCGCCCGCCCTCCCCACGCCGCGCCCTCCCTCCCCACGCCGTGCCCTCCCCGCAGGGCGTGGCTGGGCGTGCCCCCTGAGCACACGGCCGTCACCTGTGTACTCGGCCACGGAGGCGAGTGAGGACGCGGCGGAGGCAGTCTCCCAGTCTCTGTCGGTGCTCCTGCTGGGGTTGCGGCTCAGCACGGGCAAGGCTTCCAGGGACTCGACTCTGCTGGGGAGGGGGACGGGGCAGGGATGGGAGGGTGGCAGGCACACCTCTTCTCGCCCGCGACTGGTGCCGGCTGGTGGGACCCCACCCCGAAACGGGCCGGGCTGCACCGCCAGCATAGGAAAGGCTCTCGGCCGCGGGAGCAGCGGGGAGTATGGCCAGTCTGCCCCAGCAAAACACGGCATCATGGACAGAACCCAGCCCGGGGCACCAAGGGGCCTGGGCGGGGAGGGCCACCCTCAGGTGGCACCGCGGAGTGGGAGGGCAGCGCCTGTCCTGCTGGTGTGAGAACCAGGTGACCAGGGCCCGGACATTGCTGCTGCCCCCAGACGAGGGACGGACCAGGGGAAGACGGGGCCTGGTGGGCGGAGTCCAAGCCCAGTGGGGTCTCAGGCCTCTCTGCTCCCCTACGGCCTCAGCCATGGCCCTTGGGCCACCTCCACTGAGGGGGACACACGTGCCAGGAGGCAGGTGTGGGAAAAGCCTGAATTCAGTCCCGGTAACTGACCGTCTGAGCAAAGTTCTAACCGGAGTCCAGGGTCCACAGGAGGCGTCAAGAAGCCCCCAGAGGTGCGGCAAGGCAGGACAGCGGGGACCCGCCTGCCAGGAGGCCAACCCCAGTGTGGAGGCAGCGTGGACAGAGACCCGCGGGGGCTGCTGAGGCCTGTGGGCAGTCAGTGCCATCGACAGGCTCCCCAACACCACCTCCTCCTGATTCACTCCTTAATCACAAAGGGAAAAGCCAGTGCCCACGGAAACAGCACCTTAGCCCACATCAAGGTGACACCACGACAGGCTGCCCTGGGAAACGCACAGACCCCTCTCCACGGTGCTGCTGCCAGAAACGCACAGGCTGGACTGGATCGGGGGAAACCTGCCGAGGGCCAGGCCACAAAGCAACTGGCCTGTCCTGGGCAGAGCGTCCAGCCCCGGGGAGACGCAAGGAGGTGAGCGCCCGTTCCAGGGAACGAGCACGAGCACTCAGCGAGACCGTGCCCCACGTGGTCCTGGGCTCACGGAAGGACACTGGGGACGGCCACGGCGAGCTGGACTGCGGACCCAATGGCAGTGCTGGTCTATGATTGCGGTGACGAGAGGCAACGCCCCTGCTCAGAGACACACGCTCTCAAGTGTTTAAGGACAAAGAGGGTGTCGTCAACTTACTACTCTCAAAAGGCTAGAAACACAAACGCGTCCAGAGCCGGGACAACAGGGAGGCAGAGAAAGCCAAACACAAAACCATCTCAGCAGTGGGCGAGCCTGGGCCACAGGGATTAGCTCCCGAGACGGCACTGCCGCGGCTCTGAGCTGCCCAGGGCCAGCCGGACGGCCCGCCGCCCGCACTGCACAGCACCCCCGCGGCACCCCGCCTGCTCACCGCTGCGAAGGCGTGCCCCCCGAATGCACGCTCTCGGGCTCTGTGGTCGCTGCGGAGGCCAACGACAGGCTGGAGCCCGACTGGGCCCGGCTCAGGTTATCAGCTGCCGAAGACAAGACGAGGCGCGCTTCCGTGAGACGCGCGTCCCCCACACCAGCCGTCTGTACGGGGGTGGGAAGGGCCCGCCGCCTCTCAGCACCGGAGGATGCCAGCGCTCGACCCCAACTTTGGAGAAGGGAAGTGGGAGCTGACAGCCGGAGGGGCGGCGGGGAGCGAAGGGGCAGGGCCCACACACCACCTCCGGCCCTTCCCCTGGCCCTGCTTACGGGGGGAGGCGCTCTTAGGTCCCAGGTCGTTGCCTGGCTCCTCCCGGTGGACGGACTTGGGCCGCGGCTTCCTGGGCCTGGTCTTGGGTTTGCCCAGGCCCTGCTCCTCCAGGATCTGCTGCTGCTTCCGCCGCAGGTACTCCTGCTTGATCAGCTCCCGCCGCGCCTTCTCCTCCTCCTTGCGGATCCGGTCTTCCTCTGCTTTACGCCTGCAGAAAGGACCGGCCAGGGCGTCCTGCTCACGCCCAGAATCGGGGGGCGGGGGGCATGACAGACCGGGCAGGCAGGCGCCTCGGTCACCTACCGTGCCTCATCTCTCTTGAGCTCGACCTCTGCCTCCAGCTGCTGCCTCCGCACGCGGGCCTCCTCGGCCTTGCGCTGCTGCTTCAGGAGGAAGGCTGCCCGCTTCTTGGCAAGCTCGTCGTCCGCCTTCTGCTCATCCTGCAAAGCAGACGTCACCTATGAGTGGCCGGACGGACCCTCGGGGGACCCCCAGCACGGTCATGCCCTGGCCCTGCCCTAAAGGTACAGACGCGACGTCTGCAGTCACCTATGAGTGGCCGGGACCAACCCTCACGGGAACCCCGGCACCATCAACCCTGGCCCCGTGCTTAACGCCCTGAGAAGAGGAAATGTAGTCCAGACGCTTCCTTACCCTTTTTAGAAGAGGAAGGAGCCCCCCTTCAGAGGTGCTAAAATGCAAACGAGAAACAAGCGCCGTTCAAAAGGCATTCCGTGTGCCGACGCTGACTCTATCTGCCCGAAAAACCACACACTCGTTTCCACAACAGGAGCTAAAGTGTGTTTACAACTGAAGCACACGAACGCCAAGCAGGGGCCTGTGTGTCCTGACAAGACGGCCCTCATTGCTCCATCGGTGTCAGCCGCCCCCAAGGGCCAGGACAGAAGGAGAGGCTCTCAAGACAGAGAGGAGTCTCACGGCTCATTGCCCTCTCCTCCTGAAGAAAAAGCTCCAAGATGTTTCCTGAAGCTTCTCCACCTGCCCAGACTGCAACAAGGAGAAGCCAAGCTCAGCCCAGAGGCCAAACACCACCTGCTCTGCGGAGCCTTTGAACTAAGAGTGCTTTTCACTCTTAAGTGGTCAGAAAACCACCACGAGAAAATCACCTCGTGACACGTCAAGACCACACAGAATTCCTGCTCCGGGGCCCGAGGAGAAGCTCTGCCGGGGGCCTGGCCAGCTGCCCTGGGAGAGCTGGGTCCTTGTGGAGACCCTGCAGCCAGGAGGCCGCACGCGCACCCACCTCTACCCCCAGCCTCTGCAGCAGCGGCTCCGCACGGCCAGGGTGGGTGATGGCCTGGCCACCGCAGGACGCGGATGCCGCCAGCCTTTACCTTGAAGAAGAAGCCGACCCCTGGCTTCTGGTCCCCCTCGCTGCCGAGGTCCACGGAGCTGTCCCGGCCTTCCGTCTCCCCGTCCTCGTCGGGGGCCTTCAGGTCGGAGAGGTCCACCTCGATGAGGCTGGCCTTGCTGCGCGGGGGCTCGTCCAGCGGCACGTTCTCCTTCCCGGGCGCAGGCAGGGTGCTGAGCCCCGCCTCCTTCGCGCTGCCTTCCAGCCCCTCCCTGAAGCCCCCCTGCTCGGACAGGACGTTGGCGTCTCGGGAGGACGAGAGGACGAGCATCCGCTGGTTGCTCTCGTCGTGCAGTCGGTAGCTGTCGAAGACGCACTTCTCTGAAGCCTCACTCCCGGGCTCGCTGGGCCCGTCCCAGCCTGGCTCGGGGGGCGTCCGGGGCGGGAAGGACCGCGAGTGTGGGGCGGTCTCGAGGCCCGGGGTGGGGGTCTTGCTGCGAGAGGAACCCTGCTGTCGCTCCTTCGGCACCTTCAGCTCAGCTGGTCTCCCTGACCGGGCATTCCGGCCCTGACCGAGGCGGGGGGGCTTGCGGTGACTGGTCAGGGCCGTTGGAGAGAGCGGCTCGACAAAGTGGATGGCCGCCTTGGCCTTCGGGTCCTGGGCGCCGTTGCGGGGCCCGGGTGAGGGCAGGGTGGGGGACTTGAGCAGCAGCTGCTCCTGCTGCTGGGAGATCCTGAGGATGGCTTGCTGCAGCGTGCTGATGGTCTCGTTCAGCTTCTCGATGGACAGGTCACACTCGCCCACGTCCACACCCTCAGTGTCCTCCAGGAGCACCGCCGACAGCGCCTTGCCGTGCTCCAGCTCGGGGAGGCTGGCGGGGTCCCGGGCTTTATGCGGCTGGACGAGAGCCAGGCCCTCCCCGTCCACGTCCGGAGACCCCAGCAGTGCTCCCCGGCCCTCCTCCTTGCCGAGGAAGTCGTCCCCGTTGTGCTGGGCGTGCTCCCCTGCGAGGGACCCCGCTTTCAGCGGCTGCTGGGTGGCGTCTGCCCGGCCCTTCTTGACCACGTGCAGGAAGGCCGCCTTGCCCAGCTGCAGCCGCTGCCGTGCCGACAGCGCCTCCACCTTCTTCTTCTGTGCCTCGATGGCCCTGCGCTTCTCCTCCAGCTGCATGTGCAGCTGCAGCAGCTCGGAGGCCAGCAGGCTGGCGTGGTCCCCGCCTGGCCGGCTCGGGCTCTGCTCCCGCCTCTGCTTCCACGTGGTCAGCGGGGCCGGGCAGCTCTCCGACGCGTCAGGCGTGGTCTTCTGGGAGCTGCTCGCACTCGACTTGGTCTCACAGCTGTTGAGCCGCTGGAGCTTCCTCTCAGCAAAGCTGGTCATCTTTGCGCTCCCGCTGGCCATGGACGCGCTGCTGGTCTGGGAGACAGTGCTCAGGCATGGGCTGGAGCGGCCGCTGGCGTCGTCTTTGTCATCATGCTCCTTCACCTTCAGGTCCTCCTGCAGCTTCGCGGACTCCTCCTCCCCGCCGTACCCGGCCCTCACCGCGGGGTGCTCCTCGCCGGCAAAGTCCTGCTCGGCCTCGTCCAGGTCTGCAACGTCCGAGTCAGAGTCCTGCCGCAGGATGGCCCAGGTGTCCGGGCTAAGGGCGCCGGGGCTCCGTGCACAGCTCATGTAGAGCCTGCCCTCCGCGTCCTTGTCAGCTCTGCCTACGTGAAGGAAGAAGCCGTCGGCGGACTGTCCCTGAGACGATGGGTCAAAACCGCTGCCGGCCAGAGACCCGCCATGCGTGTCCCCCGCCACCTGGGGCCCCACCTCAGCGGGCAAGGCCTCGAAGCCTGCAGACATCTCTGAACAGGAGATGGGGCTGAAAGTCCTGTTCAAGTCCCGAGCGACGTGACTGCTGGGCGCCTTCTTCCGCCCCAGAGGCTGGTGGCCATCGCCAGACCTCCTGGACGTGAAGGCCCGGGGCCGCCCCTCTCCACACTCGTCCTCCTTGGTGACCACCTGCTTCTCCTTGGCTGGCCTGAGCACGGCCGGCATCAACGGCTCCAGGAAGAAGCTGTCGGGCTTACTCTCGAAGGCGTCCGCTAGCCTGTGGGGAGACCTGGCACCAGCCATCGGGCCAGGGTCGCCGCCCTGGCGAGCCACGTCCGTCCTCACGATGGCCAGGAGCTCCTCGTCTTCGTCCTCAATGTCAACATTGCTCAGGAGGCTCCTCCCATCAGTCCTGAGGGCTGCGGGCTGGGGCTGGTTTTGCGGGGTCAGGTGGACGACGCTGGAGGCTAGGCTGTCCTTGCTGATGGAGCGGGCCAGGCTGACGCTGTCGCCACCGCCCGGGTCCATGTCACAGCTCGCGGTGTGGTGGAGGGCGAAGGGCGCCGGCTGAGACACAGGCCTGCAACGTGGGGAGAGAGGCCACGGGACACGTCACGTCTCCGCGAAAGGCTTGTGAGTGACGAGAACACGAGTCATGAGAGAGAGTCCTCCTCTTACACACAGGCCGCGTAAACGACTCTCCCCTGGGCGAAGGAAAGCCCGGAGGCCTGCAGCTCAGCGATCCGCAGACACTCTGGCCCAGCCCCCTTAACCATGCTGAGGATCCCAACGAGCTTTCACGGATTCGTCAATACGAGTCCGTTATGTATCACCCTAGGAATTTGAGCTGAGACGTTTTGAAAACGATTAAAAAATTCTGATAAGAAATCCATTACATGAGCTGTGGCCGTATTTTCTAAAACAAGCCAGGGCAGAGTGTAAGGAGCGGCCTCAGTTGCGTCCCTGGCTGGATTCTCGGGCCCGACTGAGTCAAGCCACTGTGACCCCACACCGCCCAGGGCCTCAGAAGGCTGAAGGCAGCAGCGTTGCTGTGGGTGCACTCTGGGGTCCCTGGGCCACATCTGGGGCACTGCTCTGCTAGGCTAACCAACATTTCCAGCAGAAACGTATTTGGAAACGTGGACAGGTCACCTGTTTTTTTTTTCCGTCCATGCTATGGCTGCTCCTCGGGGCTGACTGTCGGCTCGGGTTAAGGAATTGGATCGGTGTCGCTGGTCTGCGGTTTGGAGAAAACAGTGAGTGAGCTCAGTGTTAAGTAACCAGTTTTATATCACTTGAAATTTCTTCAATATAATAATCACTTCTCAAGGAAATGCATCATAACTCAGCACACCAAAACTGCTTAGGGAAGCAAATAATCCCAATACAATTTTCCACAGTTTCGACAATAAGTAATGTGTAAGTCAGTCCAAGTCATGAAATCATGAGAATGTCAATTACATGGCAGTATCAATAAATGATGGGCTTCCCTGGTGGCTCAGCTGGTAAAGAATCTGCCTGCAATGCGGGAGACCCTGGTTTGATTCCTGGGTCGGGAAGATCCCCTGGAGAAGGGAAAGGCTACCCACTCCAGTATTCTGCTGTGGAGAATCCCATAGACTGTATAGTCCATGGGGCTGCAAAGTGTTAGACACGACTGAGTGACTTTCACTTTCACTTTATCAATAAGTGATGTCAATGTCAATTAAAAGAACCAGTGAATGTCAAAGTGTAAATTTTTGACACGATGTACTGCCATGCTTTATGGAATTCACTAGGTTTAATATGGCCACTGTACAGACTATAAATTGTAAGGTACATGAATAAAACGCAAAAAGCATGCCGCCAGTCTTCGTAACCAACATCGCCACATCATGACCAATCTGTTCATTTTGGAACTACGATGTAATGGCCTCCAGAGAGGGACGGGGGTGGCGGGGGTGGGGTGGTGCTTCTCACCTGGGGGGTCCTCTCCCTGCACCGTCTTCTGCTGCTTCTGTCTCAGTGGCAGTAAAGGGTGTGATGGGCTAAAAGCTGAGGCTCCCTTCCCCCTAAACAGAGAGGATGGGAGAGAAAAATCACCAGCTGCTGGTCTTCAAGTTCAAAACCAGACCAGCATGAATCACACCGACCTGCAAAAGATTCAGACTCCCTGGGAAAATTAATTACTGTAAAAATGAACCCAAAATGTACCAAGAACATCAAGAATTCAAACTTGGATAAACATCCAGACTGCAGCTCAGAGACACACTGACCTCTGGTCATGGCCTATCATACAACAGGCTTCAAGTTTCCACAGCAAATTCAAGTTCGTGTTAAGGCCACCCTGCTCACCTGGGCAGGGGGCCCCCACAGAGGAGGTCCTCGCTGCTGACTCCCCGCAGCTTCCCATCGCCCCAAGGAAAGGCGACCCCAGGGGGAACAGCAGACGGTGGGGGTGGGAGGCGGGCGGACTTACGGGGGCTCGGGCTCCCCGAGCTGCAGGTCGGCCGGGCTCGCCGCCGCGGGGCTGCCCAGGAAGCTGCGCTTGGTGGCGTTGGAGATGGGAACTGGGGGCCGGCTGCTTTTGGGGTGCGACACTGATTTAGCTGCAGAAACAATTTTATAGGAATAGTAGTCTTGTTATTTACCGCTACTGACAACACTAGCGAGAAGAATCTTTAAGAAAAATAAATCCATTTTCATGAGTACTAAAAACAAAACTTTTACATGAAACTAAACTTCTCAAAAAAAAAAAAACAAAAAAAAACAACCTGGTTTCAAGGTCATTAGGTATATTTTGTAATGAATCAAACAAATATGTTAACAAAATAAGTACTAAAATCAAAAGACACAAGCCAGACTAGAGCAGCAAGGGAGGGTGCATGGACCCCTAACACGCAGCCTCCTCACTGGGCCTGGGGACCGAGCCGACCAGGGCGCCCTGCAGCCAAACCCTCAGGGGGCAGCCGTCGGCTGGGCCCAGCCTGCGACTGAGCACCTCAGTGGTCACTGCAGCTCAAGCCCCCATGGGCTCAGGGGTAGAGGTTGGGCCCAGCCTGAAGCTGCTCCCAGAACACTCCTCCAAGAAAGATGGTGCCAGTGACAGTCCTGGTGGCCAGACCTGGACCTTGGAGGCAGACCGCTCACAGCCCATCGAGCTCCCTGGTGCTCCCTAGAGAAAGCCCTGATTAAACTCCACTGCTGCATGAAGGCAGGAGCCTGTAACCACACCTCCTGAGCACTCTTATGCACAGAAGTTTGCCACTCACCATCCTTCGGTTCCTGAACATCCCTGGGCTGGACAAAATCTGGCTTGACGTTCTCAAACCACCAGAACAGCTCAGCAATAAAAACCATAACATTTGGCTAAAAGAAAAAACAGAAAAGATCAAGGACATAGTAAATAGCTTATTCCCAAGTGGTTTTAAAAATGTGCTTCTGATAATTGATTTTTACCTTCAACACTAAAGGAGCATACAGCATATCTTCTAGGGTGAGATAAAAGCATTTGTTAAGATATTCATTGGAGAATTCTCTCAGAAGCCGAATGTTATACAGACTGTCAGCCATCGACGTCACCTCCTTCAAGCATATATCTAATAGATAAAAACAAAACTATAATTTATTATAAAGATATGCTGTTTCATGATGTGCATGAACACAGATCTGTGTGCGCATATATATATACACAATTTTCAACTGAAAAATATTTTAGGTGAAGATAAAGGTGACATTTAAAAAGGCAAAAAGCATTATTAAACAACACAAGTGATTATAAGTAATGCTAAATATAGAAAGAAAACACCAAGAAAAAGATAGGAAAATCTCCAGGACCTGAATTTAACTGTTAACATCTAAAAAATATATAGAAATTACTTGACCTTTTAAGCATGAACTGTGACAATCACCTTTCAGTTTATAAAGACCTGGCTGCATAAGGTCAGTGCACATTTAACCAAGCTTCTCCCCCGAGTCCTTCCAGTGACTCTTATCTCCATGGGTGGGAGAGGGGAACATAAAACGGGAAACGTCAGGCTTGTCCAGCAGAAATGTACGGGACGCGGCTAATCAGAGAAGTCAGGAGACCCACAGAGCTCGGTCTCCCTCTGCTGGCTGTCTGCACCCGGAGCAGGACAACTGTTCCGTCTCATGCTGCTCTGCAGCAGGATGCCAGACCCTCAGCCAGAAAATTCCAGCAGGGACACCCACACTGGGCCACTGAACAGGCTCTTGAGGGGATGTGGGCCCACCCTCAGGAGCCACCGGAACACCCAGATACCACCCTAAACTAGATACCAAGGCTAAACTAGAAGTGGCTGCACTGACGACTTAACTCTGCCTGTAAATAAACAAACAGGATCGAGAAACTTACTGTAAAAAACTTTACTCCTAAGAAGTCATTTTCAACCATTTAGAAATCTCACGCACAAATGGGATTTATGTTCGAATTCTGTCCTATGTGGCGATGCCCTAACACTGTGAACTCTCAAGAGAAAACTTTCTTAAGTTGAGTAACAGTTATATTCCTAAGAAATGTTCCTTTTACTCTAAAATTCAGATTGTGAAATATTACAAATATAAAGACCAGACTCCCAGGCACCCTCTGCCGAGTGAGCAAATGTTAACATCGTCCCTTCTCTGATCCGAATCTTATTTCTCTCGGTACAGCACCCAGCGCTGACCCGCCTGTCCCCAAGGCAGCACCCTCTAAGCCCTGGGACCCGGCGCGTGCGGCGTCTGCACCACGGGAGGCCTGCCCCGTGAATCACGGACACAGCGCCCGGCTGACTGCGGACGGCACTCAGGACAAGAAGCCACGCCTAGCAAGTGGCAGCCTGTTATTTCCCCCAGGCCCGGAATTATGTCTCCAAACAGTTCTATGCTGATGTGAGCAGATTTTGTCATTCAACAGCTGTATTTGTTGTTGTTCAGCCACTAAGTCGTGTCCAACTCTTTTCAACCCCACGGACTGTAGCCCGCCAGGCTCCTCTGTTCTCCACCATCTCCTGGAGTTTGCTCAAACTCACATCCATTAAGTCAGTGATGCTATCTCACTGTCTCATCCTCTACCACCCCCTTTCTCCTTTTGCCTTCAATCTTTCCTAGCATCAGGGTCTTTTCCCACAATGGTATTCCCATCTCTTTAAGAGGTTTCCACAATTTCCCAATGGCTATATATTAATTCTGGGCTTCCCTGGTGGCTCAGCTGGTGAAGAATCCACCTGCAATGCAGGAGACCTGGGTTCAATCCCTGGGTTGGGAAGATCCCCTGGAGAAGGGAAAGGCTGCCCACTCCAGTATTCTGGCCTGGAGAACTCCATGGACTGTGTATAGTTTGTGGGGTTGCAAAGAGATAGACCCAACAGTGCGGCTTTCACTTTCGCTTAGGATTCCACAGTGTTCACTACTGTGCATGCTCTCTTCACCGGGAACCCTTCCCGAAGGGGTCACGAGCCACACTGCCCACACCTGGCCCTGGCCTGTCCACACCCCAGCCTGCCTGTGGCATCTCGCCCTCCCTGTGCTGGGCCATGTGCCCGCCTGGACCGCCGCTTCTGCGAAGAGCACGCTCTTACTCCCCCTCGGGTTCTTCAGACCCCACTGATGTGTGGGGACTCTTCGTGTGTGCCAGCCACAGCACAGCGGAGCGGCGGTCCACCGTCAGCTCACACTTACTTCAAGCGTGTTTTGAGGCCATATTTTATCGCTCAGTTTTATGATGCTCCTCTGTCGGCACAGGGAATTTTACACGGTTAAATGCGGTAATCTTTCCTATTGCTTGTGCTATTGTGTAATCTAAACAACCCATCCCATTAACAATGTGGTAACACTACTTTCCTTTTTTTCCCCCAAGTTTTTAAAATTTTGCTTTTCCACTCTTCTGACTTTGGTCCAAGGCATGGTGTTTGGCATGTGTGGGCTGGGGTCCCACTGCATCCCCCTCACAGATGGCGCCTGCCTCACAGTCTGGGCCACGCCAGGTTCCCACTGAGCATCGGTGTCTGAGCCCCTCTGCCCAGCTCCCTGTGCTTTAGCTGAGGCAAAGGGAAACACACAGGGTCTGGGACAATCAAAGCGACAGAACGATGAATGGGTCAGTGTGCCGAACAAAGCAAGACTCCACGAGGCCATCCCGACGCAAGGAGACCGGCCCCCAGCACCGCAACGCCGACCTGCCAACCAACAAGCAGGGCCAGAAATTCCCATCTGACGACCACCCTGGGGTTAAAAGTGTGACCAGGAGACCAATGTCCATGCAGCCTGGTCACCGGTCAGTTGTAAAGCAAAGAGCAGCGGTGTCAGAGAGGAGAAAGGCTGGAACCCAGGGACCGTGGCACGTCCCGGACATAGCTCCCTGGGCAGCACGGCTGGGACACCGGGCCCTGACTCCCACCGGGAGGGAAAGCCCGGACCTCTCCTCTCACCCCTCCTGCTCCTGGTGCCGGGGCTGTTGGTTCAGGAGGCTCCCAGAGCTCTCGCTTGGCCTCCTCTGCACCCCCTGCTCCGCCCCCACATGGGGGAGCACGTCCCCCAGGACAGAACCTGCAGCGCAGCCTGGGTCCCCCTTGTGCTCAGATGATTTCCGACCAGCAGAAACAGAAGGTCACTCTTGATTCTCCTTCCTCTGCTTTTTCTAGTTTGTTACTCTATTACTGTCAAAGGCTCTGAGGTCAGCCTGGCATCCTGATTTTTAAACTCCTTGCTCTACAGGACATGCGCTGAGGCGACAGTTCAGTCACTCGGTCGTGTCTGACTCTTGGCGACCCCATGGACTTTATGCAGCATGACAGGCCTCCCTGTCCATCACCAAACCCTGGAGTTTACTCAGACTCAAATCCATCGAGTCAGTGACGCCATCCAACCATCTCATCCTCTGTCATCCCCTTCTCGTCCTGCCCTCAATCTTTCCCAGCATCAGGGTCTTTTCCAATGAGTCGCCTCTTTGCATCAGGTGGCCAAAGCACTGGAGCTGAGACAACAAGTCTCCCTTTAAGCCATCTGAGCTGTGGCCTGTGCATTCAGGCATGTACGTCGCTCATTTATTCCGCAAACATCTACCAAACACCAGGCTGTCCCGGACGGCATGGGGTGTATCAGCGAGCTGAACAGATAAAGACACCAGCCCTTGGTGAGCCCCAACCAGGAAACCCCACTGTGACTCCAAGTTAGATCATGAAATGCTTTAGAGTAAGTTGTTTGGTTTCCACACATTCAAGATTTTAAGTTTGGAGAAAGACACTGCACGTTTCTGTTACTGATTTCTCGTTTTACCGTGTTGTGACAAACTCTGTTGAGGTTTCTTTTATGGCCTTTATCAAGCCCGTTCTTGTAAACGCCTCCGTGCACTCTCATTTAAGGGGGCAGGTCCCCTGTGAGCTGGAGCCCTGGGCCCGGCCTGCGCCCCTGTGCCCGAGTCCCCTCCAGCCTTCCTGTCCCCATCTGTGTCATAAGGCGGTCCTACAAGTTAGGTCACAAGTGCGCCTCCGGTCATCTCACCCTGTGTTGCTTTTAAAACCCCCTTCTTAAGTTCTGCTACAGACGCACACCTCAGCTCTCTCCTCCTGCGGGCTGTGCTTCATCCGCACCACAGACTCTCTGCTCCTAGTACCTCTGTCTCCAGACCCCGGTGGAGAGGTGAGACACAGGCTGGACAAAACCAAAGTCAGAACCACTGAACCAGTGAGCCACAAGGCAGCCGCAGGAGGTGCTGAGGGTCAGGGAGACCCCAGCGCACACAAGCACACCACTCCAGTCTCTCCCCCAAAGTCTTCATGGCGAACGCTGCACGCTCCGTCAGATGTCCGTCTGCACAAGTCTGTCTGCTGCGCCCGCCAGCCCACTGCCTTCCCGTGGGGACGGGACGGGGGCAGGTGGCCCACTCCTGCACTGTGGCACTCTAAGTGAGACCCACATGTCTCCCGAGTCCTGACTCGGTCTCACATAAACTCACTGCACACCTGTCTCCTTCCCACCCAGGATGTAGCCCAGTGGCCCACCTCCCCCTGAAAGACCCCCCTCAGCCCCAGGCCTGGGTGTCCGACAGGGCTCCTGGCTTTGTCCTGCCAGCAGGGGCTGCCCCCCAGTCCTCCCAGGGCACTGGTCACGGCTCCCATGGCAGCTGGCCCAGGCCACACAAGCACAGAGGCCTACCAGGCCCAGGGCAACCAGGTGCCAATCCAGGGGTTTTCACTAAAGATGGGGATCCCTCCTGCAATCTGAGACCCCCTCTCTTTCACACTCAGCTGTGTGTTTTACAAACTACCAAGCCCAGCATGTCTGTGGATCGGGGAGGGACCACAGTCAGCCCTGTGCCAGCCACGAGCCTGGCAGACACTCCCTGTGCAGCCAGCAGTCAGGACATCTGTGGAACTCATGCCCCCGCCCCGCCCCACGTCAGAGACAAGGATGCAAAGCAAACCCACATCAGCAGCCCTGTTCCTGTCGGCGCTGCGCGTGGCATCACTCACACCTCCCCCACAACCTGGCGCGGGCACCACAGTGACACGCGACCTGGTGATGCCGCCGCCACCAGGCCTACAGGCACCCCTCATGGTGCGTCTATAGGCTGGCTTCAGCACTCGTCTTCCCAAACCGCATTCGGGACGCTTTACCTCGACTGCAGTGGGGCTGACCGGCTCTTGGCCGTCCCGAGACGTAAGTCCGGTCACTGATAGGGAACGCGCTACCATGTATGTCCCAGCCGCCGCCCCCCCGCCCCCCACCACCAGGCAGAATGCAGGCCAGGCCCAGGCACGCCGTCGCCAGATCTACGCGTCCACGCGCTGCCCCAGGGGATGCCGAGGCCTTGGAGTTGCTCCCGCCGCGTCGTCACTACACCGGCAGATGCCCTGGGGGCGCGGCCACACTCACCGTCCAGCTTCAGCTGCCCCGGGCAGTAGTAGTGCACCACGGCCAGGAGCGCCGCCCCGTGGCTGCCGTCCCGCATCAGGTCCTCCAGCAGCGGGAAGTGGGGCGGCTGCCGCGCGCACAGCTGCTCCCGGCGGTAGCGCACCTGCGGGTGAGAGGGGCCTGGTCACTGCGAGCGGTGCTGGTGCTCAGCCAGCGTCCACGGCAGCTGGCCGGACCACGGTCAGAACAACGGCAGCCACGCGGGAAAGCCTCCGGTCAGGGTAACGCCCTCTGCCTGGAACATGCGTCCAGACCCAGGGAACCGGGCTTCCTGGCCACAGCGGGCGACTGCAGTGAGCTGCTCAGGACGCCAGGGCCGTCTCCCTCTGAGGGCCAGGCACCCCGGGGAAGGAGGCAGGACACATGCCTACGTTGCCAGGGGCTGCACACGGTCCACGGATGAGAAACAAGTTACATGAGCGCCCTATGCCAGGAAGACCCACATGACTGGCCCTTCTTAGAGCCAGCAGCAGCTCGGCATCATGAAAAACAGAAGGCAGCGTCTACAGGAGCCCTGGAAACTCCCGAACCAGCGCAAAGGCCACCGACCGTCCACCGGCCCCTCGGGCAGGCGCACGCAGCCGGGAATCTGACGGCACGTGAAGCGCTATAAGAACATAAGCGCTTTCCCAAGGTTTCTGTGCCGCTGTCTTTACCGACAGGAAACAAGTGCTCAGAGCGGAGCCTCCCCGCCTGCACGTGCCGCCCTGTAACTGGGCCTCACTCGGAGCGTGGACACGCAGGCCGCCCGCCGGGTGACCACGTCCTGCCGGTAAGCCTGGCATTTCTGCAGCCACGCTCTCCCCAGGGTAGAAGAGCACAGTGCCAGCTCAAGGGACAAAGCCCGTGCTGCTCACGGCGGGTTTCTGGGAGCCGCGTGGGAGAGTCAATCAACCCAAGGAAAAGCCTCCGGCAGCGACGTGTGCACGGAATACGCCCCACCTGGGCCCGTGCAATGCACACCACTCCCACCAGTCTCCACGGGGACTTTTAACTTGTTTCTCGGCCTGGTGCAGGCTTCCGCCCGGGGCCAGGCCCAGGGGCTCCCGCGTGCAGCCCAAGGCATGCGTCCGACCAGCCTCCACACGCACACGCACACACACAGCACACGGCAGAGCACAGCATGCAGGAAAGCGGATGGTTTCTCACTGAGGACAGATGGTGTGCGTCTGCGTTGGGGAAAGCGCTGACCCCTGGGTCCGGGAGCAGCGACCGCCCCTCGAGGGGGCCCCACTCCCAGCCCCGGGCCCGCCCACACTCAGCCCGCTGCCGACAAGTAGGCTGCGCGCTCAGGCAGCCGAGGGGACCGACGACCCTGAAGGAGACCCCGAGGCTCGAGGCCCTCGTCCCGCCTGACGCCCTCCTTCCGGGGGACCTGCATGCCTGACGGTCCTCACTACGCCTTGGACCTGCTTTCACAGTTTGACTCTGGCCTTTGCTTTTCAACAAGTTAAGAAATATATAAACACTCAAAAAAAAAAAAGGCCTTCCCCCTCTTTGTGATTATTACATTTCAAAGAAGGGAAATTATCCATCAGCCACAAAGCGGACTCTTTCACTGTTCATGCAGATCCCACTGACAGTTTATATCCACCGTATCTCCTTTATAATCGAATCCTAAGGACCATTTGATCCAAACAATTAAACTAAAGGGACAGGCAAAAGTAAGGGAGCTTCGAAAAGGTCCGTCCTCCGGAACTTCATTTTAAGGCACCACTTGCAGCGCCAAGTATCTGTCGTGGGAAACGGTGCAACAAACTGGGTCCATTTCCAGAACCTTTGCCGGTGGACCTCGCCACCAGGAAGAGCAAGCTGAGGGCCGCTCGGCAGAGCATGCCACGGGCCACTCCTGCTAAAATCTATAAGGAAGGGAATGGATCCTGTCAATGACCCTGAAGTTCATCACATAAAGCAGGAAACTACCTCTTCAAAGGCGAAACACGAAGCTGTCTGTTAAGTTTACCTAAGAAAGTGGGCAAACCACGCTCTCGGTGGCAGCTACAGAAGGCCTCCCTGGAGCTGAGAGGGCCGCACCACGGTCCACTCTGCCCAGAGCGGGCCAGCCCTGCCCCGCGGGAAGCGCAACAAACCACCAGGGAGGACACTCAGACAGAGACACAGGCGGGAGCGGTTTGAAATGGAAGCAAGTGATGGCGGCGAACGGCCGTCTGATGGCGGCCGGGTGCGCGCGGGGTCCACTTACGGGCACTAACTTCCAGTACCACTTGGAGGGAGACTGCTCAGGAGGCGAGGGAAGGAAGGCAGGAGAGGAGTCAGCAGGCAGGTCCGTTGAGGACGGACGAGACACACACAACACGCCACGTTCACACGGGAGGTGCTCCGCCTCCGAGAGGCAAGACGTACCCAGTGCACGCGGCCCGGGACGCTCTGCACTGGCAGGGACCCAGGGACCCCATGGGCACCACCGCGATGCCGGCAGCTGGAGGCGTGCGGGTTGGGCCCTCAGAGGACAGGCGCAAGCCTGCTCAGAAAGGGCCTCGGCAAGCTGTCTGCGCCCGTCTGAGGAGGGGGGCTCACGGCAGCGTGGCCGGGGTGAGAGACCCACGGACAGCATCCCAGGGCCCAGGATGGAGTAAAAGGAGGCTCCCTCGACCTGCAGCCCTGGGACCACAGCCTCGGCCGCCACGGTGTGCACAGGCGGAGGAACGTGGATTCAGTCACACACACACTCGGCACCCCCATCCCCAAAAAGGGAGAAACAGGAGGAAGCGTGTCGTTTCACTGGACATGGGACCTTCGCCCTCCTAAAGCCCACACTGGACACGTGGCCCACGAGGGCCCCGAGGGGACCACTGGCTGCCAGGAACATCCCCTCCTGTGCTGACTCCCCTCGGGTGACCCTTATGCCCTCCCTCCACTCCCCGACCCTCCCAAGTTCAAGTTCAATACTAGGCCACGCCTGCCTGGAAGAAAGGGCAGCGTGCTGCCAGGCCCCCGCCGCCAGGGCAGGGCCCCAGGGCACCCACTCCCCGCCTGGCAAGTGAAACCGAAGAACACGCAGGGAGCCCACACGGACGCGATTCTCTGCGACCAGGAGCCACGGCGACGGAGCGTCCCCCAGAAGTGAAATTTACCCTTTACCTTTTGATGAGCTGGGCTTTCCAATAACTGCTGTTTTAACTTAACTTCTTTCTCTGTTATCTCTCGCATTTTAAGATTTACCTAAAGCGGAAGAAATCAAATGCGTTAGGGAGGCAACTGAGGCTGACTTTCAGCACTGGGTGTGCATCCCTCCCTCACAGCCCAGACCCCACCCTGCCCATGTGAGCTCCTGACTCCCAGGTGCAGGCAGTGTCTAGACCAGTACACACCTGTGGAACACACAGACCCCGGGACCTATGACTCTGACCCCGTGATCCATGGCACGGAGGAGGGGGAAAGGCCCGGCAACCCTGGTGCCTGTGCGCTGCTCCCCGCCTCATCGCCTCACCCCGGTGCTCGGGCAGCACCACGTCACCAAACACCGCCAATGCCGCGGCCTGGCTGAGACCCGCCCCAGACACCCGACAGGAGCTCGCACACTCCCTGACACCAAAGTCACACCAGCAACCATCGTCAGACGCCCGGAAGCACTTACTACAACTGCTCGGAAATAAAAATACCTTTTTCTGGAACTATTAACCCAAAGATAAGATCAAAACTGCAAATTACAAAATAATACCATGGAGGAAAAACAAGGCTAATGGGCATGTGGTCAAAGCTACGATCAGATGAAATGCCACAGAACTGAGTGTCTTATCGTTAAAAAAGAACACAGATAAGTGAACTCATGCAAATCAAATCAAAGACGGGGAAAAAACCTTTTTTTAATATTTATTTATTTGCCTGCATCAGGGGTCTTAGTTGAGTCATGTGGGACCTTCCGTTAGGGCACACAGATTCTCTAGTTGTGGCATGCGGACTTCCGGAGTCACTGCGCACAGACTTCCGGAGTCACGGTGCACAGGCTCAGCAGTTGCATCTCGCAGGCTTAGCTGCTCCTGCGGCAGGTGGGATCTTAGTTCCCCAACTAGGGATTGAACCCACACCCTCTGCATTACAAGGCGGATTCTTAACTACTGGACCACTGGGACAGCTGGAAAAAATGGATTTTAAAACAAAAAGATAAAAGTAAATATGGAAATATTCTAAAATAAACCAGAGCGTACATGCACATGGATAAGTGATAAAGGAAGTGCCGTAAAAACAGCGGCTGTGAAATCTGGGGGCGCCACAGGAGCCACAGACATCCTCTAGTTCTTGCAACTCCTCTGCACGTCTAAAGTTTTTCACAATTAAACACTGGAAATTAAAAATTTGGGGAAATTTGATTATGCCATAAATTACCTTCCTAACATGGAAATGATTTTCTGATTGGATTGATGCAGTGTTAACAAATGTAGTTTCTGATGCTGTATCATGAGGTGTGACGCCACTGGGAAGATCCATACACGTCAGAGAACAGCTTTCCCAGTGACAAGCTGCAGCCTCAGAAAACCGCGGTAACGGGGCCAGGAAAAGTGTACGAAAGATTCCAATATGACAAGAGTACAGAAAGTTCACTGGGCTACTCGGGGAACTCAAACCAGTGCTTGGAGACAACCTAGAGGGATGGGACGGGCTGGGAGGTGGGAGGGAGGAGACATATGTATAGCTGTGGCTGAGTCACACGGATGGCACGGCAGAGACCAAAACCATAGTGTAAAGCAATTGTCTTTCAATTAAACATAAGTAGAAAAGAAAAGAGCAAGACCTCTCAAACGTCATCTACCACAATGGTTTTCAAAAAAACAAGGTTCACTGGGCTAGTACCTAGATTATATAAAAAAAACCTTGCGACAATACCAAGACAGTCAGGTTTTAAAATGAGTAAAAGATCCGTATAGACATTTCTCCAAAACAGACCTACAAACGGCCAATAAACACATGAAAAGAGGTCCCCATCACCACCATCAGGGAAAGTGAAAGTCGCTCCTGGAGTGGGTAGCCGTTCCCTTCTGCAGGGATCTTCCCAACCCAGGATTGAACCTGAGTCTCCTGCACTGAAGGCAGATTCTTTACCAACTGAGCTATAAGGACGCCCTTCATCAGAGAAATGAATTTCAACTACAGTGACACACCACCTCACACCCTCCAGAACGGCTGGAAACAAAGAAGCAGGAAGTGCGTATTAGCAAGAACATGGGAAGCTAGAAACCTCAGGTGCTCAGGGAAAGGCAAACGGTGCGCCTACTGTGGCCAGCCTGCCAGTTCTTCACAGGGCCCTGTGCAACCCGGCAATTCCACCCCGAGATACAAGCCAAAGAAAGACGAAGACAGCCACACACACATTCATACAAGAACGTTTACAGCAGAATTTACAACAGCCAGAAAGTGGAAAACGCAAATGTCCGTCGGCTGAAGAATGGCTAAACAAAACTTGGGACGGCTGAACAGCACGGCATTACACGACTACAGAAAGAAGCGGGTACTGTAAGTGCCACAGCAAGCGTGCGCCGTGCAAACGCCGTGGCAAATGGAGAGTCAGACACGAGGGGCCTCACGCTGTAGGCTTCATTTAAATGAAATGTTTGCAACAGGCAAATCCACACAGACACCAAGCAGAGGAGGGGCTGGCGGGGGCTGGGGACGGGGCGGCAGGTATGACTGCCGACACGACCGGCGTGACGCAATGTCTGGAGTCGGTGGTGGCAGCCGCACAGCCTGGTGGGACCTTAAAACCCCACGGAAAGATGCACCTTAAAACGGAGAATTCTACAGCATGGGAATTATATCTCAACTTTAAAGAAAAACGTTCATTAGTAATGGTTTCGAATTCCACATTTCGGTTAACCTTCGAGAAACTAGTCAGGTTTTGGGGTAGAATCAAAAAGTGATGTGTATGATTATCTGGAAAGATTGTGAAAACACTCTCTCCTCTTCAACTATGCATCCATGGAAAATCAGATTTTCTTCACGTACATCAATAAAACCAACATGTTGCAGCAAATGAAATGCAAACCCAGACATCTCCAGCATCGGGTTAAATGCAGTTCATTTAAAACCCCAATTGCCTAGAAGAGATCTGTAAGAAACCCACTTTAAACAGAAAGACAAGGAGAGATTAAACATAACAGGAGCGGGGATCCCTGGAGGTCCAGTGGTGAAGAATCCGCTTGCCAACATAGAGGACACGGGCTCAGCCCTGGGTCCGGGAAGGTTCCACGTGCCGAGGGGCAAGTAGGCCCGCGAGCTGCAACCACCGAAGCCCAGGGGCCCAAAGCCTGTGGTCTCCAACAAGAGCAGCCCCACTCGCCTCAAGGAGGGAAGCCCAGGCGCAGCAGTGAAGACTCAGCGCAACCGAGAACAAGTAAATTTAAAATAATAATAAGAGGAAGGGGAGAGATGTGCTGGTCGTGAGAAGGCTGGAGGCAAGGGCCGCCACCTGTGATAAAGGGACACTTTGCGAACACAAGAGAACAGAACGATCCTAACAGCACACGACGTAGCAACACGCAAAAACACACAGAGCGAGGACAACACGCCCAGCAGGCAGAGCAGACGCAGTCAGGCCTGGAGACGCCAGCGCCCTCTGGCAGCTGCCTGACGGGGCGTGAGGCCCCCGGAGATGTGCCCCACCCACAGCACCCTGAACCCACACGTGCGGCACGCCGGGCTGACAGGAGAGCGCACGGGCGACACCGGCAAGACCACACGTGGACCCAGAACAAGCCTCAGTGAGCCCAGAAGGACGGCAGTCACAGAGCGCGCGCTGACCACGCCGGAATGAGAAGCCAACACCCCGAAAAGTACCCAGAGCCACCCCACCACACACGGGGACTGAGCCACAAGCTTCCAGACAGCCCACGGATGAAACGGATCCACAAGTGAAGTGAAGTATCTTAAAGGGAAGGAAGACCACAGCACGTAACACATGCGCACAGTGCAGCTGAAGGACGACTCAGAGAGCAGCTATTAACGTTAAACGTTCACACCAAAGTGAACAGGTGTGGAAACTAATCTCCTCCTTTACCCAGAAAGGAGAGAAAGTTAAACTCAAAATAAATGGAAAAACAATAAAAGCAAGAAGAGACGTTACATAGAAAATAACTGGAGAAATTAATAAAAACCAAAAGCAGGTTTTTAGAACATTAATAAAGCTGACAAACTAGACCAACAAAGGGAAGAAAAAAGGACAGAAATTACTAAGAGCGGGAAACGAGGGGACGTCACTAGACCACACATACACCAGAGGACAACGAGGAAATAGGGACGTGACGATAGAGTCAAAATTTAAATAAAATTAACAAATTCCCTGGAAGTCACAAGTTGCCAACTGACATGAAATTAAACAGAAATCCTAAATACCTTACATGTACACTGAAAAGTTAAATTCATAATTAAAATCTTCCCACAGAAAACTCCAAGCCCAGATGGCTTCAGCAAAGAATCCATTAAAGACTTCAGGACAAAATAATACTAATTGTACAAAAACTGTTTCACAAAATAAAGGAGGGAATACGTCCCAACTCATTTTTTTGACACTGGCCATCATCCTGATGCTGAAACAATAAAAACACAAGAAGATACACCGAAGAAAGTACTGGATCTCTAGATCTTTATATACATAAAATACTCTCGAAACTCATTAAGACAAACCACCTCATTAAACCTGGGCCAACTATCCGAACGGACACCTAACAAAATACACAAAAACACCTTTAGTTGTTAGGGAAATGCCAACTAACACCACGAGATATCTCTACACAGCCACTCATGGCTGAACGGAAAGACTGACGCCACCACGGACATGCAGAGCGTAGACGCTGGGCCCCTCGTCCTACACCCGGCCAGGCCCCGCTTTGCCTCCAGATTCCCGCAGGGCGCTTCCCACCTGCACCCCCACAAAGCTGGAGGGTGCATAAGACAGGCTGCCGCCGCCGTGAGACAATCTCACAGGCACTGGCCAGGCGCCACATCCCGACCACGCCCGGAAGTCCACAGTGAGCCCGAGAGCCCCCACCTTACCGGCGTCCCTCGCCCCCGGGGCCCCGCCCTGCACGGGGCGGAGGAGGGGGAACCAAGAGCAGGGTGACTGTCTCAGCAGACATCCTGGCAGAACGTCATCCCCGAGACACGCAGGCCCCGCCAGGCTCTGCCCTGCTCCTCGGCTGACCCTGGATAAAGCCCTACACGACAGAGGACGCGTGTGCGAGCTGTACAGTGAGGAATGCACAAGCTCCGGGCACGGAGCACCACCCCGCGAGGGCCGGCTTCTGCCCCTCTGCTCTGTGAGCGCAGTGTCCCGCACGCAGTACCTGTCTGCAGGGAGGGGCTTAATAACCACAGACTCCAGTGGAATCCCCTCACCACACACCCCGGAAAACAAACACTCTTCACATGGATCGTACAGACGGTCACACTGTGAGCGTCTAAATGTCAAAGGAGAAAACAGCATTCAAGAAGATACGCTTTCCTCTTCATCAAAACACCTTCTAAAACTGAGATCTCCATGAACGCACACTGGGTGCCTGAGATAAAAACAACAAGAATTTACGAAGCGGGAGCACCAACACAACACGGCACTCCGCAGCCCCTCGCCCTTCCGTCTGCACACGCAGGAGGGGCCGGTCCGTCTGAACCACAGCAGACAGTCTCCTGGGCCTCCGGCTGGGTCGCGTCTCAGCAGGACACACAGGAAAGTGATGCTCTCGGGGAGAAAGGACCCACACCCACGGGGCACCCCTGGAGCTTCAGGCCGCTCGCCCACCTCCGGCAGGGCCCCCGTGCTCACCTTGTTGACCCAGAAGACCATGGCATCCTCAAGGTCATATGGGAGCTCTTTGGAGGCGCTGAAGGTGGAGAAACGCTTGACGCTGGCCACCACCTTCTCAATGCTGATCATCTCCACAGTGTAGGCCATCATGAGGGCGTCCACCATCGCCATGTGGGCGCTCTGTGGGCAGAAGCAGCAGTCGGTCACCCTCCCCTGCCCCACAGCCCAGGGTCAGGCGGAGACCCTCCCTACACCCACACAGGAGCCCTCCTCGGGGTCAGGTCAGCTTGGCCCCCCGCCCTCCTCTCCGAGGACCCTGTGAGAGCTCAGCCATGGGAGAAGACACGAGACAGGCCCGAGGCCACGTGACCACCACTGGTCCCAGACAGTCCGGGGTCTGCATGCTGAACTCACACCTTGAAGCCCTTTCTTCCCGGAACCCGTAACATCCTCCCAACCTGAAACACACCCAGCCAGGCCAAAAACCAGAGGATGCAAAACACCCAAGAACAGGCTAAGCTAAAGCCACGTGGGAGACACCAGGAGGTGGCTTCGACCTGGAGCAGCCTGGCCCGGAAACGCCAGGCTGGTGAGCGGCTGCGGAGAAGGATGGGGAGGGGGACACTCGGGGGGAGAGGCGCGTCTGTTTATTCTGGCACGAAAATTCTTAGAAGTTAGACGTGAAACAATCTCAGAGCGGGCTCCACAACTCCATGTCGCCACCTCTGAATGCAACTCGGTTTACCACAGCCAGGGTGGGGCAGCACTGCCCTGTGGACACACTGGGGGAAGCCGCCCCCACCCCGTTCCAGCCCAGCCACATCCCACCGAGAGAAGGCGGTCTCAGGCCCAAACTTTCGGGGCAACTCCGCTGCGCTGCAGGGACACAGCGGCCGCCCCCCAGCTGCCCCCCACCGCCCAGGCCACTCACCATCTTGATGGGCGCGTGGCTGAGGTCGGGCTCCGTCACAGGGGTGTCATCGCTCTCCATCACGTAAATCCCTTTCCGGGACAGGGCCTGGATGACAGACTGGTGTCCCTGCAGGGAGGCCACCTGGTCCCCTTTGAGGATGAGGCTGCACACGCGGCAGTACAGCTCGCTGGACAGCAGGAGCTTGATGACCGGAGGCTTGATGTGCTCCTGCTCGTACTGGTCGATGTAGAAGGGGTCCCTGAGGTCCTCGGGGATGTCATCTGCAGCGACAGGAGACCCCCGCGTGTGGGTGTTACCCCCAAATGCAGCCGCACCGGCCGCCCACAGTCGCTTCCCGCCTCCTGGAGCTGCTGGTGGGATGGTAGCCAGAGGATGTCGAGTTGGGGACGTGGGTGTGGGGACGGCTGTCTGCAAGGCAAGGTCTGCAGAGACCTTGCCCTTGATTCACCAGGAGTGTCGGGAGCCAGGGCAGACATGGGTCTGCCACACCACAGCGATCCAGGCTCAGGACTCTGGAGCGGCCACGGGAAAGGCCACAGAGGAGAGAATTTGGACAAGCCTGTAGTTAACACGGGGCCACAGCTCAACTCAGAAGATCAGAGCTTGAGGCCTCGTGCAAGCAGGACCGTGTGTGGGCCGAGAGCAGGGCCCGAGCGTGGCGGCCTGGCCTTGGCCGGGCGCACCTCTCACGGCCGGTCAGCCTTGCCTCAAGGGCACTCAAGGGCAAATCCCGGACGCTATGAAGGCCAATCTCCCACGGTCGGGTGAGGATTAAATCACAACCCGCGAGTAAGTCACGGCGCTGAGAGCAGAGGCTGGAGCTCTACAAAATTCACACAAGTATTGGTTATCAATCTTAATATCAATCAGGCTAAAAAGACAGTCAAGGAAATATCTTCCTGTTGCTGTGTGCCACGCTCTGCCCCATCCTGCCAACCGAGGCCTCCTCGCTAGCCTGGGGCAGGATGGTGGAGACCTGGAGCACGCAGGGGCAGAGGCCCCCAGGAGGCGCCCCCCCCAGGTGAAGGAAAACGCAGGCTACGGGCCTCCATGACACGGCAGGACAGAGAGCCCTAAACACACCGTGCTGCCCAGCCCACCCCAGACCAAGCAGACTGGAAGGCCCTGCCAGCACCAGCGTCTGTTCCGCCGAGAACTGCTGCATCAGAGGTTCTGCAGGTGGCTGACAGTCTCCCTCGAGAGCTCACTCGCTCCTTCACGCTGGGCGTGGAAACAAGCACTCAGAGGTGCTCATTCTGGACCCCTGTGCACCCCACCCTTCGCTGGAGATGCCAGCTGGAAGAGAAAGAAAGTGGGGCCGCTCCCAGTGCCCGTCCCCACTCCACCAGGCAAGGCCCAGGGACAGAACCAGCTCCCCACGTGCAGGCGCGGGCAGCTCGGGAGCGGGGCCCTGGCCTGCCGGCTGAGGGGACGCCAGAACGAGTGCAGAACCCAGGACAGGAGGGAGCCTCAAAGGGGACCCTCGTTCACAGGTGAGCCCCTCCTGCGCCAAGTGCGAGCAGGACAGACCCGAAGAACCGAACTGACCTCGGAACCCACGGCCTACAAATGGCAAATAGGCGTCTGTTCTGGAGCCCAGTGCGGTTTACTGCGACCCGGCTGCTAAACAAACCACCAGATACACCAACATCCTCCAGGGGATTTTAGCGGGACCCAGAAAACAGCCTCATGCTGTTCAAAATGTCCAGGACCCAATCCATTATTTACTCAACATATACAGACAGGAAAATGTGATCGATTCTCAGGGGGGAAGACGGTCAACACACACCAACTCTGAGACGACCCAGATGAGAGAATCAGCAGAGACTTCACAGCACCTATTACACAAGGCTCCATGAAGCCCTCCTGAAACAGATGGAAAGAACAGAAGGTATTAACAGAGAAATAAAACTTATTAAAAAAAAACACCTTCAGGATTTCCCTGGTGGTCCTGTGGTGAAGAATCCACCTGCCAATGCAGGGGACGAGAGCTGGATCCCGGGCCCGGGAAGACAGCACAGGCTGTGGGGCAGCTACACCCGTGTGTCACAACCGCACGAGCCCACGTGCTCCGGAGCCCACACCCCGCAACCAAGAGGAGCCCCCACTGCCGCAACGAGACAAAACCCGAGCACAGCAAGAGACCCAGCACAGCCATGAATAAATACACAAATAAATTTTTAAAAGCTTAAAAAAAAAACAAAAAACCTTCAGAACTGCAGAATCTAGTTATCAACAGGAAGTTCAATGACAGATTCAAAAAGATGAACAAAGCAAATGCAAACGCACAGATATGGAGAAGAAACCAGTGGTTACCAGCGGGGGCGGAGGGGCGGTGGGCAGCATGAAGGCGGGGGAGCGGGGCTACAAACAGAAACACTGGGAACAAAGCGGCTCCAGGGCAGCCTGCACAGCCCTGGGAAGGTGGCAGTGTTTTGTAATAACTATAAATGGAAAGTAACCTTTAAAAATTGTATAAAAAAAATTAAAAATTAACTGAAATTTTAAAAATACAAACAAAACAGAGAAAACAATCAGTGAACCTGAAGACAGATCAACAGAAATAATCCATCTGCAGACAGAGGGACAATGGAATGAAAAGCAGAGGCCCCGTGACTGCTCCCACTGAGGGGAGCCTGGGGCAGGAAAAATATGAGAATGAATGGTGCCCAGAACCCCAGCAAACCCAAACAGAACCAACTCGAAGAAAACCAGGCCCACACACTTCCTAATCAAACTGCTGAAAGCCAGAGAAGTAACGGGCCCAGGGGACCCCTAACTGGAGGTATCAGCCAGACCTTCGATGGCTACACTTAATGAAAGGAAACAGGATAAAATTAAGAATTCTGGCAGAAAAGTGGAAATTATTCTTAAAGAGAGAGAGAGAGAGAGAGAGAGAAAAGAACTTGGCAGATTAGAAAAAGAACCAAGGAGAAATCCCAGAACAGAAATACACAGTGACTTCACGGACACACCGGTGCTGACAGCACACTGCACACAGGGGAGAGAAAACACAGCGGACAAGGGGAGAGACAGGCACTGCCAGCGCCAGGCAAGATGGGAGCGGAAGCAAAGGGAGAGACAGGCTCCAGCAGAGCCGGCAGGAAGTCCCAACACTGTGAATCCATGCTCCCCAGCAGGGGTTAAAAGAAGAAGAAAGAAATCGACAGACCAAAGAACCTCCCTGTAACACGGGTAAAACCCAAAGACAGAGGAGGATCTTGTAAAGCGCCAGAAGGGGCCCTCTGGTCAGGACAAGATGGCATGGACCAGTCTCTCCCTGCTCCTCTCCACTGAGCACAACCACAAACCCTGGCGTAACTCACAGGAGAACCCACAGAGAACTGGGGAAGGTGGAAGACGACCCCAGACGGGAAGAGCACAGCAACAGGGTGTCTTCCCACCTCCCACCCAGCAAAGGTGACCCAGGCCTGGTACTTCCTGACCCCCAGCCTGGAAACAGAAGGTAAGGTAAGCAGGCTCATTCCTGTTGCACAGGGGAGGTGAGGGGAGTCCCACCCACTGGCCCGGGCCATCCCGGCAGAACCAGCAAGGGGCAGGAAGCAGCCTGAACACCCACCTCCACCAGGAACCCAACCTGGAAGCGCCTCTCCTTCCCCACCAGGCAGGAGACACCCCCTCATCAGCCTGCACAAGGGGAGTCCAGCGGAGGGAGTCCAGCCTGGACACTCCTCATCCTGGGGGAAGAGAATCCCGCCTCGCCCAGAGGCACATGGCAGTCAGCCCCAGGGGCCACCCTCCGCCTCTGAAAGCAGCACCAGCAGGGGCAGTGGAACCCCAGACACACCACGAAACGGCACTGCAAAGGCCCTGAGCAGTGCACTGCCGCTGGAACCGCAGTCCACATGGCGGCCCGGGACCTGCGTGCGGAGCCTACGCAGGGAGACTGCCTACTATGATAAAAAAAAAAACCTCAGTAACACCTAGAGTCACCTAACGTAACAGCCAAAATGACCAGGAAACAATCAAAGATCGCCTATCACACCCAGAACCAAGAAAATCTTTAATGAGAAAAAGAGAATCAACTGACACCAACACCAAGATGAGTCTGATGTTGGAGTTATCTGACCAAGGACTTTACAACAACCATCGGGAAAAAGACTACAAGCAATCACAAGTTCTCCTGAAACAAACGAAAATTGAAAAAAATTCAACATAGGAGTTATAAAAAGAATCAGATAATGAACTGAAAAATAGAGTAACATTTTAGAACTTACTAAATAGTCTCCGGGCTCCCCTGGTGGCTCAGATGTTAAAGAATCTGCCTGCAATGCGGGAGACCTGGGTTAGATCTCTGGGTCGGGAAGACCTCCTGGAGGAGGGCACAGCAACCCACTCCAGTACTCTTGCCTGGAGAATCCCATGGTCAGAGGAGCCTGGTGGGCTACAGTCCATGAGGTCACGGAGTCAGACACGACTGGGCGACTAAGCACAGCACAAACAGCCTCAATAGTTTAAGTGGTGATAACAGAGCATGGAATCACAGAGAAAATACACTCAAAAAACAAAATGAGTTGAGTCTCAGGGACCTGAGAAGAATAACAAGAGACCCAGTATTTGTATTGCTGGAGTCTCTGCAACGAACGCAGGGCTAAAACAGAAGGTAAGGAAACAACAGTGGAAACTTCCCAAATACGGCAAAAGACATCCACTCAGATTCAAGAAACTGAAGGAACTCCAAATAGAATAAACCCAAAGAAATCCACGCCAAGACACTGCATAACCAAACTTATGAAAACTCAAGAAAAAGTATTTTGGAGCAGCTGGAAAGAAAGAGAATACAACTCAGTGAGCAGTGTGTTTCCCCTCTGAGCCAAGGAGGCGCAGGAAGTGGCACAGCATACACGTGCTTGAGGAAAAGAACGTCCAGATCTGGTAAGGCCATCCCCAAGGAACTGAAGAACTAGAGACGTTCTCGGGCAAAAGAAAATTGGGGGTGGGGGGGGAAGGGGGGAGGAATCTCTAGCAAACCTTGAAAGATTGGCTAAAGAAAATCCTCCAAATAGAAAGAACATGATTTAAAAAAAAAAAATGAACCCTGGAGAACCAGGAAGAAGCAGGTAATATGAGTAAGTAGACTACCCTTCTCCCTGTGAGTTTCCTAAATCACACCCCATGAGACAAAGTCCACACCTTTAGGGACTCGAGACGATGACGACTTTTAAATACTTTTAAAAGTGGGGAGAGCAAAGGAACCGAAATGGAAAAAAGGTTTCCACACCTCGTTCAAAATGGTAAAATAATACCTGTCAACTGTTGGAAGTCACATATGCATACTGTAATACCCAAAGAAACCACTGAGATAGCTACACAGATACACCCCAAAATGACAAGACGGAATATATCAAGATGGAATCCCAAAAAATAGTCAAGTACCCCATAACAAGGTCCAAAAAACAAAACCAACACACAAACAAAACCAGGAACAACAGAAAACAAATAAATAAGATCTCAGACTTAAGATAGCAACAATTACACTAAAAGTGAATATTCTAAGTACACTGAAAGACAGAGATTGGCAGAGTGGATTAAAAAATAGATACAATTATAGGTCATTTACAAGAAAATTACTTCGAATTCAACAATATAAGTAGGTTGAAAGTAAAGGGACAGAAAAGGCTATATAGGCAAATATTGTTTAAAAAAACAAAGCAGGAAGAGCTATATTAACATTTGATAAAGTACTAAATAGGAAGAAAATTACTAGAAATAAAGTGGAACATTATGTATGCCAAGTTGCTTCAGTCGTGTCTAACTCTTTGTGACCCTCTGGTCTGCAGTCCACCAGGCTCCTCTGTCCATGGGATTCTCCAGGCAAGAATACTGGAATGGGCTGCCATTTCCTTCTCCAGGGGATCTTGCTGACCCAGGGACTGAGTCAGGCCTCCTGCATTGTAGGCGGATTCTTTAATAACGACTGAGTCACCAGGGGAGACCCCTGAGCCTGTTATGTAAAGTGGGACATCACGTAACAATAAAGGGTCAACCCACCAAGAAGACTTTACAACCCTAAACGTGGATCCACCAGGCTACAGAGCCTAAGAGCTGGTATTAAAAAACACGACAGAGCCGTCAGCCACAGTTAGGGACTTACTTCAACATCCCCGCCTGAACTGACAGAACCACTAGACATAAAATCAACACGGAAAGAGATCTGAACAACACAAACCACAGGCAGAATCTAACTGACCCGCGAAGAACACGCCACCCAACAACAGAAAACACACTCCTTCAGATGCTCACAGAACACTCACCAAAACAGACCTTCAGGTCAGTTCAGTTGCTCAGTCGGGTCTGACTCTTTGTGACCCCATGCATGGACTGCAGCACGCCACGCTTCCCTGTCCATCAGCAACTCTCGGAGCTTCCTCAAACTCATGTCCATCGAGTCGGTGATGCCATCCAACCATCTCATCCTCTGTTGGCCCTTCTCCTCCCACCTTCAATCTTTCCCAAGATCAGGGTCTTTTCCAATGAGTCAGTTCTATGCATCAGGTGGCCAAAGCATTGGAGCTTCAGCATCAGTCCTTCCAGAGAATATTTAGGACTGACTTCCTTTAGGATTGACTGGTTGGATCTCCTTGCAGTCCAAGGGACTCACAAGAGTCTTCTCCAACACCACAGTTCAAAAGCATCAATTCTTTAGCCTGGGCCATAAAACAAATCTTAACAAGTTTAAAAGAATGGCAATCACAGAGTACGCTATCTTACCACATGGAATCAGACTAGAAATAGTAACAATTTCAACAACTGGAAATTTCAACAACTGGAAATCACACTTCTAAATAATTCATGAATCAAATAGGCAGTATCAAAAGAAATAAAGAGAAATACATAGAACTGAATGAAAATATAACATATCAACATATGTGGGATGCAGCCAAGGCAGTGCCGTGTGGAAAATTCATAGCACTAAATGCTTACGCTAGAAAAGTGGACAGATCTCAAATCAACAGTCTGAGTCCTTACCTCAAGAAACTAGCAGAAAAAAAAAATAGGGCAAAATAAATCTCAAGCAAGCAGTGAGGAAGGGAGGCAGATATGACTGTAATAGGGCAAGAGTAACAGAAGAGGTCCTTGTGGGAACAGAATGCTCAGCATCTAATTATACAACCTCACTATCCCAGTTGTGACATTATATTATGGTTTTGCAAGAAGTTACTACTGGGGAAATCTGGTAAAGGGCGACCAGGACCTCTCTGTATGATCTCTTACAGCTACATGTTAGTATACAATTTTCTCAAGATAAAACTTTCATTTTTAAGAAAAATTCGCCAAAGGTCAGAAAAGGCATCTCCACAGAAAAAAGATTCAACTGGCCCATAAGCACACTTAAAAAAAAAGAAGACTCATCATTAGTCAGCAGGGAAATGCACACCGAAACCGCGGTGAGGCGTCACAGCCCCCCCACCAGGACAGCCTCCACAGAAAGACTGGCAGTGCCAGGTGCTGGCAAGGCTGCCGAGCAACCGCAGCCTCACCCCGCGCTGTGCTGGTGGAAATAAAAGATGACACGGCCGCTGCGGAAAACAACCGAGCGGTCACACACGCTCACACGACCCGGAAGCTCCACGCCCAGGCACTGACCAGGAGAGACGGAGACACACGCCCACACACACTCGGACACTCGTGCACGTTTCACAGCAGCTCTGTCCGTGGCGGATAGAACCAGAAACAATCCAAGTGTCTGTCCGTCAACAAGTGAATGAATACGCAAAATGCGGGGAGCCAAACAATGAAGACCACCCCCAGCACTAAGCCAAAAAGGTCTTTATGCGTGGACGCATCTCTAGAGCATTATGAAGAATAAGGAAGGCAGACCAAGAACACCTGATGCCCCTAGATCAGGGGCGCTCTGGGCAAGAACTGACTGCAGGGGCTCAAGGCAGCCCTGGGGTGATGAGCATGGCTCACCCTGCCTGTGGCCCTGAGCATGCGGTGAAGACATTCATTCAACTCATCGGACTATATACTCTCACAAATGGGTGCATTTTACTGGATGTGAAATTGGTTTTCTCAAAGGTCCAAGATAAGATTCTTCACTGTATACTCAACCGGAACCCACTCCACAGAGATTTCTCTAAAAAACCAAGGTTTAATGTACATCTCTTCCCTCCTAAGAAAGCTTCAATGGCTTCCCAACTCATACACAAAAACAGCTATCAGCTATTTCAGGCATTCCAAGATCTGGCCCTAGGCGGTCTCTCCAATCTTATAGGCGCTAAACTCACATTCCTTTCCCTTAGCCTGGGGGAGGTGGCATTGCCCCCGCCCCACCGGCCTGGTTCTCACCCACCTGAGTCACACACTCAGCTTCACTTTCTTGAATGGAATATTCCAGATTCCCCCAGGGGAGCTGCTCGCCCTCCCTTCCGGCTTGCCCTCCCTTCCACACCGGCTCCTCTTAGGCACTACAGTCTCCTGGTCTCGCATCACAGGTCTGTGTGGGCAAGGCCCATGGCTGGCCCTCTGTGAGCCCTGAGAAGCACACCAAGGACCCACACGTCACAACACAAGGCTCAGCCGAACTGATGCAAGTTTAATTCTGCCTGAGTCTGAAGCAACTGGAGCACAGTGACTGAGGGGTACTTAAGTGAACTAGTTAGCATGAAGTCTCAGAGAGAGGGTAAGGTGAGGGCACAGCAGAGAAGTCAGAAATAGAAATAAACTCAAAGATCATCTCTCTCTGTGACAACAAAGCCAGGAAGGCAGGGAGGTTCTAGGCAGTGAAAACTATAAATACTCCTAAAGGGTCCTGCAGACTCCGGCGGCTGCCCAGCTGACCCTGCCCCACCTCATCAGCCAGCCAGTCTCGGGGACTCCGCCCTCTCAGCATCTGTTGACTCAACCTACCTAATTCCCACTGCAGACAAACTGGCCAACGCCTTGGTACTTCAAGTCAAAGCGACATCAGCTCTGCTATGGGCTCCACGTTATGTGTCCCCCAAAACTCATGTAACGAAACCTGACCGCCCCAAGGCGAAGGTGTTAGGAGATGGGCTTTGGGGAGGCAATTAAGTCATGAGGGTGGAGCCCCATAAGTGGGGTGTGAGCCCATCCAGCGAGGCTCCCTCACCCCTCTGCCACGAGGGCACAGCGAGAAGATAGCATCTACGAACCAGGAAGCAGGTTCTCACCAGAGACCCAGCTAGCACCTTGATCTTGACCGTCCACACTCCCGAATCGTAAGAAAAAAATTGCTGTTCTTAAGCCACCCAGTCTATGTCTTGTCATAGCAGCCTGAACGGCCTAAGCAGGGCTCCTGGACGTTGCACTGATACAGCCCCTACCCGCTCCAACCTGTCAGAAGAATCTTGCCAGGCTAGCTCTCAACCCGTCACCCCTACGCAAAGATCTTCCCTGGCACCCATGGGGAAAGAAATCCTAGCCAGCTGGGAACCCCGCGAACAGTCTGGCCCACACTATTTTCCACGCTAATCACCTACTATTTCGGTCCACAAATCCTCTGTCACAATAAGGTTAATCGACTCAGGCCTTTGAACACTTCCTCCTCTGCATAGAACCTGCCAGATGCCCTCCCCTCTACTACCTGGGTGGGGGGACTACCCAAATATCCGCCATCCTTCAAAGGCCACCTCCCCACGAAGCACCCCCACTCCAAGCAGCCCCCACAGGGACCACGGCGCCCTGCAGCCCAGGCACTCGGGTCCCATGGAAATGCCTGACAATTCCATCTTTCGCCTTGAGACAGGTCCTGTACTAAGGACATGCTGCCGTTTTTCATCATGCATTACTTCATTTTCCTTTGTATATGTCAACAGTTCATGCGAATTTTCAGCAAATAAGGAAAGAACATCACATAACTCCTCCCCTTGTACTCCCTACAGTGCAAAACGCAACCCTGCCCGCGATAGCTATGAGATTGTTACTGGTTAAATGAACATGACCCTGGCTCCATCCCTGTCACCTTCACGTTAGGTGAAAAATGACAGCCGTCTAAATTCCTCAATGTAGGAAGTGAAAAAGGAGACTGGTGCATAAAACGGTGATACAGCCACCAGAAAACCAGCTTGGACGCCTGTGAGCAATCAGGAGGATACATGGAATAGAAAGGAAATACGCAGAGCTCTTTGTAAGAACACTTACACAAACTTAACAGCGTAAAGCACAACGGTGGCCAACACTTTTGATTCAAAGGGTCAGGACAGTTTGAACTTAAAGACAGATTTACATTCTTTGGTTAGTGTTTAATTTGTGGCATCAGGATAGAAAAGAGAACATGTACAAACGGTTCTATTTTTAGAAATAAAAATTCAGCCACGTACAGCCACCAGGACAGAAGTCTTCCTATCTCACCTGTTTCAAAGGCGTTTCCAACTCTAAGCAACCTGATAAATCCGTGAGCACAGCCTCTGTCCTGCAGACACAGCACTGAACGGGACAACCACAGCTACCCTGCGCTCAGACGTGGGCAGTTCTCAGCACGCCCAGGCAGAGGGGAGGCCAGGCCACACTGTCAGCCAGCGCCCTGACCCCCTAGTACTCAGCACCCACTGAGTAGACGCAGCCAGGCTGCCCTGCCACCTCCATCTCAGCAGCATCCAAATCCCATGCTAAAAAAAAGACTGAAAACACAAAACCTAGGGAGGGGCCTCGAGGGAAGGGCCGTGCGTGTGTACAGCAGCAGGAACGAACAACGAACTGCGAGCAGTTACACTCTGATTTTCTAAATACGTTTAAAACATATTCCTGAAACACTCAAAAACCAATCACCTGAACAAATCATATCAAAAGAACTCATCAACAACAACAATAAACCTGCCAACACGCTCACGAACGAGGGCCTCCCGGGTGACTCGAGCGGCCGCGTCCAAGCCGGTCCCGGGACGGACGCAGCGGCCACTTCATCCCCAGCTCTGGGGCCTGGAGGAGTGCTGACCATGTGCTCCCTCTCAGCCAGATGTCGGACAAAGGAAAGTGGTGACCCCCCCCTCCGGAGCACACAGGGAGGGGCTTCGGCTCCTAACATCAGGCCTGAGCTGGCCTTGGGCTCGACCCAAGGCCTGCTCCCCAAGACCCCGCTCAAGGCTGCCCTGTTCTCCCACCCCACAGCGTCGTTTCCTAGTCAGTTAACGAGGAGACTGCTGAGAGAACAGAGTGCCAGCCCCTCGCCAGCAGTGGGCTCTGGAGAGCCTGGCGGCCCCTCCGATCCCCTGGCTGCCAACAGAAAGGGAAGGCGGACCCTGGTGGCCTCTAGGTCCGGGCAGCCCAGCTCATGGCGAGCTGCAACTTGGTTTCCAGGGCTCCTCAGTCACAGAGCAGCACATCTGCTAAGAGCAGAGTGCCTTCCAGTGCTTTCCGTGGGTTACTTTCTCAACACTGTCCTCGGGAGGTAACAGAAGCTGTTACTCCCCCACTGTCCCTGAGACTCAGGCCTGAATACCTTTAAGGTTCCTAAGGTCATGGACTGAAATCAAAAGCCAGGAATGCAGTAGCTCCAGTCCAGCACCCTGTACTGTAAAATCAACTTCAAATCACCCCTTTAAACTTGACCAACTAAGACTTTCACCCAAAAGGACATCACAAACATTCCAGCTGAGCAGGTTCTACTCTAATGACTCTTCTAAGTGAGTAACTTTCAACATGTCCAATATGTTATTTCTGAAAAAATCAATAAGACACTGTCAATAAAACAAGAGCTACACCTAGAAAAAAGAGAAGAATCTAAAAACAAAAGCACAAGCTGGCCCACAGTTCTTGGCTGCGGCACAGATGAGGAAAATCGGAGAAAGCCTTTCTGCACAACCATATGCCACCTCCAGGCCCGGCCAAGGGTGAGCTCGCCTGAGCCTCCCCACCTACTACAAACGGCAGACGGTGGGCCCCGGGGAGACGCGAGTCCCAAAAGGTGTGCATGCAACAAGGTGGCCTCAGAGCACGTGGCCCTGGAGAGTTCACATGCTTTCCATTCCTATGCAAACAGTGTAGCTACTCAATGAACAATTGTGTAACAAGCAAAGATGTAAGTCACTTTCACCATCATCCCCCTCAAAAGCTGACTGACAAGTAAAACATGCAGACTGAAACCATCACTTCTAATTAACTGAAAATCAAGCTAGAGAGGAGCATGGAGGCATCCAGAAGATTAAACAAAGAACAGGCCCTTGGACGAAGAAGAGAGTTTGGGGGGAAAGACCTACACGATCCTCTACCAAAATCCCCGCCTCACACCGTCTCCTGAAAGACAAGACCCCACACTGAGTCACGGGGAACCTCCCACCAGGCCGTGACCCCCCATGCCACGGTAGAGACCGGAAAAGCATCCTCATTCTGCAAAAATGAATGGAAAGCACACCTCCCGAAATCTAGTGTTTGAACGCACCAAGGCAGTGGACGGGCAACATGCAGCCCAGCCTCAGAACCTCAGAACCTCAGATGGCCTCCAGTCTCCTTCAGCCCCTGCTCACGCTCTGCTCTATAAATACACACCCCCAGTCATCTCAAAATTTTACAGCCAGTTTTCATATCAGCTCTCAAATTAATTACCTGAAGCACCAACGAGTAATAAAGGGTGATTTGGTCCTGGAAATAAAACCAAACTAATCCAATCCCGACAGTGAGAGAGATGCATATTTACTGCCAGAGAGCTGACAAATCCCACGCTGGATGCCAAAGCTAAATGCAACAGGATAAAAATGCATTCACTAAGCTTAAGAAATTGGAGAGCAAACAACGAGAGGGCTTTTTAGAAGCATTCGTGTCTGTACAGCATTCAGTCCCACTCCATATGCAAAAGTCTTAAAAATACACACAGGAGTGACGCTGCACATGCGCCCCAAGAGCCACGCCGGAGAACGCGCTGTGCCGAAGCGCAGGAGAACTGGAAGCCAGCCAGCCAGCGCCCGGCAACGGTGAACAGGCTTCCTGTGAAATACTACACAGCACTGGAAAAGCGAGGAGGGGGACGCGGGAGGATGCGGGGAGGACGCGAGGAGGGGGATGCGGGAGGACGGGAGGAGGGGGACGCGGGAGGACGCGAGGAGGAATCCAAGAACCTGATGAGGATGAAGCGGTCGCTGTGACAGGCGCAGAAACACGTAGGACTAAACCAGAAGAGTTCAGTGGTGTAAAAATACGTGGTACACGTAAAGAAAAGCAAACCAACGGTCAACGCGAGACGTGAGGCAGGCATAAAGGCAGGCCACAGACTGGGAACCCACCACCCTGCAGAGTTCAACAGCCACGTCCTCTTCCTTAAACTGGACACCTGAGTAGCCGCTCTAGGATGACTCATTCCTTACCCCATATTCTAAAACTTCATACAGGCTTTCCCCCCACCACCGCCCCCCGGCTGCTCCAAAACATGCAGGATCTTAGTTTCCCAATCAGGAATTGAACTCACGCTGCCTACATTGGAAGTACAGAGTCTTAACCACTGGACTGCCAGGGAAGTCCCCAAAACTTCATACGTACTTTTTACCAATTCCATATTTTCCTCAAAATCACCGTTTCCACATAGTACTATACAGAAACTGAATAAAGCTGGGTGGAAGCATAAAAAAGAACTGCAAAGCTGAAAACCACAAAATAAGGGGTGGGGGTTGGGGGGAGAGAAGCTCCCTCCGTAGCTATAAACCAACTTAAAACAAGGCCCTGCCTTTAATCCCCAGGACTTGCCGGGCGTGTCTGTGCTCCTGACCGACTCCATCCACAGCACAGGCCACTCCAACCGGTGAGATCCTGTCACCAGGAACCGCCCTGTTCAGCAAGTTTTCAAAACCGGTCAACCAGACTCTTTTTTTTGAAAAGAGTCTCTCTCCGATTCTGTCTCACTCCACAAACAAGAACCGTTTTCCCCAGAACAAAGGCAATTTTCAAAAAAATGCTTCAAATGAAAAGAAAGATGACATAGAACTCCCTCTCGATTTTGCACCTGAAATTAATCAAAGAAAGCCTTCCGAGCCAAGCAATAATCAGGAGAATCACCCGGGCCTGTAAAACCGCGAGAGCTGGAAGAATAGGAGCGTCTTAAATCCACTAAGCATATTTAAGGCCTAACCAGTAACAAGGTTACCCAGTTCTTCAAAACTGGAATTAACCGAAGGGAGCAACTCGGATGAAGCCCGATCCATCCGAAACGAATGCTCGTTAGGGAATCCCACACCTGGGATTCGGACACACTGGAGAAGGGCAGGGGTCACAAGGGTTTCGGCCCGGGACTCCCGCCCGCACAGGACCGCGTTCGGCCCGCGGGGCGCAGGGGCGCGCCGACCCTCGCCGCACCTGCGGGACCGGCGCCCCCAACCCCGCGCGCGGGGACACCGCACAAAGGCCGGCACGGCCCCTCCCCCGCGCCCGGCCCACCTCGGCCGTAGGCCTTGGCGCAGATCCACTGCAGGTTGGCGGCGATCTTGGCCCGCGCCGGGTCGTAGCGGTCCAGCGGCACGATGTCCACGGCGCCGTCGGGCGCGGCCTCCATCCTCCTCCAGCCCTCCCCGGCCGGGCAGCCGCCCGCGTCCACCATCTGCACACAAAAGGGCCGCTGCAGCGCGGGACGCGCAGGGCCGCGCGGGACAAAGGCGCCGCGCCCCTCGCCGCGCCCGGGACCCGCGTGGGGCCGCAGGTCACCGGCCGCCCGCGCGCCCCGCGCCCCCCGGCTCGCCGCCCCGGCCCGCGCCCCCGCCGCCTCACCTCAGAGCCGCCACCGTCGCCGCCGCCGCGGGTGCTGCTGCTGCATGCTGCGCGGCCGAGCCGGGGCCCGCGGGGCCGGGGCGGGAAACAGGGGGCGCGGGCCGAGGCCTCGGGCCGGGGCGGGGGGCGCGTGCGCGGATCCGGGGGCGGCGGCGGCGGCGGCGGCTGAGGAGGCGGCCCACCGGCGGGAGCGCGCGCACACCGCTCACACACACCCCGCCGAGGCCGGCGCAGGCGCAGTGGGCGCGGCCGCCGGCCCGCGCTCTCCCCGCCCCTTTGCGCAGGCGCAGCGGGCGCTGGCCCGCGCGCGTCCCGCCCCTCCGCGCAGGCGCAGTGGGTGCCGACCGAGGCCCCGCCCTTTCTCGCCGGCGCGGGGTCGCGCACCCGCGCGCGCGGACCGACAGGCCTCGGCGGGTCCCTCAGCATCTCTTTGTCTGGGCCGCGCCTCCCACTTCCCCGGCGCTGGGTCGTCCGGACCGCTGGACCCCAGCCGCCGCCCGACGGGCGGAGCTCCTGTGGAGCCAAGGGCTACCTGGGAAAGCGCTCGGTGCCTGCGGTCCAGCGCCCCAGAGCAGCCCCGGGGTTCCCCCCCCACTCTGGTATCGCAGCGCGGGGAGCCGCCTTCCCCCCATAGTGGACCTCGGTACCCAGAGAACCAATCTCCAGTCAATAACCCAAAGAGCCTGAGGGCGCCTCCTACCTCAGGGTGCTGGGAGCTCGGGGACCCCACGCCGAGAGAGCCGCCTCTGGAATACACGCCCCCCCCCCAACCCCATCCCGCGGCCCTGGCAGCCCGGGAAACCCCCTCCCTCTGCAGCTTCTGGAGCCTGCCTGGACCACCCGCGCCTGGGAGAGCCCCGTATGGGCCTAGCCGTGGAGTCCAGGGCCCGGTCCGGGGAAAGTGGGCATCCGGACACCCGAGACAAACTGCACGGTCCTCACCCACGAGTGTAGCCTTGGGGACGAGCCTCAGTCACGTCTTCCAAAAGGGGCTGGCTCCGTCCTGACGAAGTCACCACCAAAGGGCCTGTGTTGGGCTAATAACATGGCCAGACCTGTGTAAGTGATGCTCAGCTAAGGACCTCACCACCTAACACTTTAGAAAACCCTAAGAAAGGGCTCCTGGTTTCTCTGCCAAACACCAGCCTTCTGGAGCCCAAGGCCTGGAGGACAGCAGAAGAGAGACAGTTTTCTATGACTAAGGGGCCCAGGAGGAAGGTCACCTCCACTCCACCCAGCGTCCTAAGCCAGAGAAGACCCAGGTTGTCAAGTGACTCAGGCTCCAGGACCCAGCCACAAACAGTCCTGTGCAGGCAGAAGCCTCACTCTGGCTCACAGCAGGGGACAAAACACAAATCCCTGCCCCTCTCTCAGCCCCCAGGGAGCTGAAAGAATGTGCCTGCATGCGAGGAGGTGAAAGTGTAGGCGGATCTGGGGGTGGGCAGGTGAGATAAGCTGTAGGGGGGAATTTGGCAAAGACCTGCAGGAACTGAAGGGCAAGCAGGAGTGTACCTGGGCAGCTGGGGTCTGGGCAAGGGAACAGCAGGTGCAGAGACCCTGCAACAGGAGTGCCTGGTATGGAAGAAAAGGGGAGGGGCTGAACCCAGGATCCAGGGACACTGGTAGGAAAGAGGTGTGGGGGAGGGGTGGTGCAGATTCTGCACAGGGAGAACCTTGACCCCGTTCTCTGAGATGGGAAGCCAAGCGCTCAGTCGTGTCCGACTCTGCAACCCCGTGGACTGTAGCCCGCCAGGCTCCTCTGTGGGTAGGAACCTCCAAGCAAGAAGACTGAAGTGGGTTGCCATGCCCTCCTCCAGGGGATCTTCCTGACCCAGGGCATGACCGTCTCTTAGGGTTCCTTGGTAGCCAGTTTCTTTACCACTAGGGCCACCTGGAGACTTTGGAGGGACTTTGAACATGGGGAGGAAGGATGTGACTGACCCTTTAGAAGGGTCGTTCTGGTTGCTGGGTGAAGAGTAGGTGGTAGGAAGGACAAGGAAGGAAGCAGGGAGACCATCCCCTGATGGCTGGGGTGTGAGTTCATAGAGCAGGGATAGAGGGTGACTCTGGGGGTTTTCATTGACCTTGACTTTATTTCCTGCAATCTTATTAGTTATAACTGTCTTTTGGAGGATTCATTAGGATTTTCTATATATGAGACGCTGGACCTCTGGGAATAGAGTTAGTTGTACTTCTTCCTTTTCAGTCTGGGTGCCTTTCATTTCTTCTCACCCAGGCCAGAACCTCCAACACAACATTAAATAGAATTAGCTGAGCAGGGACTTCCCTGGTGGTCTGGTGGTCCAGGGCTTAAGACTCCACTCTGCCAACGTAAGGAGCTTGGGTTCAATCCCTAGTCAGGAACTATGATCCTAAATGCCACATGGTGTAGCCCCAAAAATAAAATTTTTTAAAAGTAGCAGAGCAGATATCTTTGACGTGTTCTGCTCTTAGGAGAGAAGCGTCCAGTCGTGGACCACAGGGTATGTATGGTGTCAACTGCGGTAGGGGGTGGGGGGTGTATTTATCAGGTTGGGAAAGTTCCCTTCTATTCCTGTTTTGTTGGGTGTTTTACTCTTGAAAGGTTGTTGGATTTCAGCAAATGCTTGGTGTGTGTGACTATGGAGATTATCATGTGTGGTATTTTTACTTATTCTGTTAATGTAGTTCTTTACATTAATAACTTTTGGATACTGAACCAGCCTCAAATCCCTCTTGGTCAAAGTGTATAATTTTTTTTCAAGTTTAGCAAATCGTTTTGTGGAGTTTTATGGAGATAAATGACATGATATTGAGTAAGTTTAAGGTGTGCAATGTGATAATTTGCTCTGTGTATAGGTATACACTGTGAGATGATGACCACAGTAAGGTTGCCTAACACACTCATCGGTCACCTAGTTACGTGTGTGTGTGTGGTGAGAACACATACGACATGCTCTCCTAGCAACTTGCAGGTATGTTAACTAGTCAGCGCGCTGTGCATTACACACCCCAGAGGTATTCATCTTGTAACTATGCATTTCTATACTTTGACCAAAATCTCTCCGTTTCCCCCACTCCCCAGCCTCTGCCAACCACCAATACACTCTTTGTTTCTATGAGTTTGATTTTTGTAGATTCCACATATAAGTGAGATCATGCAGTTCTCGTTCCTCTGTCTGGCTTAGGTTTCTTTAGCATAATACCCTCAACACAAGTTCATGTTGTCATAAATGGCAGGATTTCCTCATTTTTATGGCGATATTCATACACTTCGTTATGTACTACATTTCCTCTGTCCACCCATGCTTCGGTTGTTTTCGTGTCTTAGATATTTTGAATGCTGCTGCAATGAACTTGAAGGGTGCATGTATCTGTTTGAGATAGTGATCTCATGTCCTTCAGATATGTGCCCAGAAGTGAGATTGCTGGATCATGTCGCTAAGTCGTGTCCGACTCTTTGCATCCCCATGGACTGCAGCACATCAGGCTCCCCTGTCCTTCACTGTCTCCTGGAGTTTGCTCAAATTCATGTCCAAAGAGTCCGTGATGCCATCTAACCATCTCATCCTTTCTGATGCTGAAGCTGAAGCTCCAATACTCTGGCCGCTTGATACAAAGAGCTGACTCATTAGAGAAGACCCTGATGCTGGGAAAGATCGATGACAACAGGAGGAGGCGGCGGCAGAGGATAAGCCCCTTGTTCCCGATCTTAAAAGGAGGGCTGCCGTGGCAGCCCCGTGGTTGCGCTCTGCTCTTCCCCTGTTGCGGGGGTCTGTGCAGCTTCCGTCCCTGATTGGGAAACAGATCCCACATGCTGAGCCACCAAAACAAAATAAGGAATTTCTTTAAAAAAAACCACAGGAAAGCTCTCAGCCTTTCGCCACGATGACGTTACCTGTGGTTGTCATATATGCCCTGTATTATGTTAACTTAAATTCCTTCTATACCAAATTTGTGGAGACTTTGACATGAAGTATGTTGAATTTTGTCAAATTCATTTTTTGTGTGCATGTATGGAGATACTCATGTAATTTTACCTTTTACTATTAATGTGTTTTATCACATTTCTCTATTTACATATTTTGAACCATCCTGCATCCCAGGGATGAATCCCACTTGATTATGGGGTATGATCCTTTAATGTGCTATTGTTAGTCCCCTGTTGAGAATCTCTATATCCATATTCTTCACAGATATAAGTCTGTAGTTTTCTTTTCTTGCAGTGCCCTTATTCAGCTTTGTTACCAAGATAATAATGTTGGCCTTGTGAAATGAATATGAGAGAATTCACCCCTCTAAAAGTTTTTGGAGGAATTTGAAAAGGATTGGCACTGATTCTTCTTTAAAGGTTTGGTAGAATTCACCAATGAAACCACCAGGGACTGGGCTTTTCTTTGCTGGGAGATTTTTTAATTTTTGTGTACTGACTTACCGGCTGTGCCGGGTCTTGGCTGCTGCAAGGCTTCCTCTAGTTGCAGCGAGCTGGGCTGCCCTCCAGTTGTGGTGACCAGCTCCGCACTGCGGTGGCTTCTCTTGTGGAGCTCGAGCTCTAGAGCCCTCAGGCCCCGTGGTTGTGGCATGCAAGCTTAGTTGCCCTGAGGTGTGTGGGATCCCCCTGGACCAGGGATCGAACCCATGTCCCCTGCATTGGCAGGCAGATTCTTAACCACTGGACCACCGGGGAAGTCCTGCTGGGAAACTTTTGATGACTCAATCCCTTTGGTCCTTATTGGTCTAGTTAGATTTCCTCTTTCTTCATGATTCAGTCTTGGCATGCTGTATGTTTCTGGAAATTTATTCCTTTAGCTCTAGGCTATTTAGCCTGTGGGAGCGTGTTTACTGTAGTCTGAGTCTGTATTTCTGTGGTATCTGTTGTAATGTCTCTTCTTTGACTTATGCCTTTGTTGATTTGAGTTCTCTCTTTTTCTTGATTAGTCTAGCACAAGTCTTGTCGATTTTACTTTCAAAAAAACTGACCCCTAGCTTTGTTGTTTTTTTTTCCTATTGTTTTCCTTTCTGCTCTAATCAGTGACCCACCAGCTCAGAGCTTGACGACACAGGGCGGCACCTGGTCCTTCAGAGTCCAGCCCGGAAAGAAAGGTGGAAACTCCCTCCAGCACCGGGTGCCTTGGGCTAGCAGCCCTGACCTACCTCCTCCCAAGCTCTGCTCCTGAGGCTTCTTCCCCCACCACCCCAGCTGACCCAAAGGCCCTCCCACACCCTCAGAAACAGAAATGACCGTCCTTGTGGGTTACGCCGGCTTGCTTCTGTTTCTTTGCCTACTTCTCCCCCAAGGCCCTCACAAGTCCCAAGCTCCCCGCATTTTTCCTTATTCACACTGATTCTCTTGGTGCGCCCCCGCAAGTCGCCCCCATGCACACTCCACGTGAAATGTCAGCTTTACTCGGGGAAACACGGAGTGCAGAGTAGGAAACCAAGCGGCCACCTGATCATCTGGAATGAGGACCTGAGACACAACGGCTGGGTGGTGGCAGTGACCGCTTTATGCTGAGCCCTGAAAACCCAGTCTGAAGAAAATGCAGAGTTAACCTTTCTATTGACTTGGCAGCTGCCTCTTCTTTACCGAAATAAAATAATGCCGTCTCTATTTTTAGTCTCCATTCCATGAATTCTAACGGATTTTGGTTAGATTCCCACAATGTCAACAGGGAAGAAGTCTCGTGGAATCAAGCACCATGTGGAGCGTGTAGGATCCTGACAGCTACCTGCTGGCTTCATACACGTCACAAGGCTTCCGTAGCCCCCAAAGAACAGGCAGGCCAGCCCTGCCCAAATAAGCCTGGACATTAGCTGGAAGCTAACTGCCAGCTGGAAGTGCCAACACACAGAGAAGGCAGCCGCCGATGTCCTGGGGCGGCCTCTGCTCACCACTGATCACAGGACCATGGCCAGAGTTGCTTGTTTAAGGCGTGGATAAAGAAGCACACGTATGACTCTACCATGATTTAAAATCATTTAAATAGTCATGTTTGAGGACAGCTGATTTCCGTTTTCATCTCACAGTGTGTGCTGGAGCAGGTTATCTGAGAAGGGGCCCATGGGCTCCCTCCGATTACCCACTGGGTACTTGGTACAGAAAAGGTTAGTGGCAGGTCACCTGTAGCTGGCAGGGGGGCCGGGAGCCTGGAGAGGCACCCCAGCCTCAGAGCCCTATAGACCACACATCACCTACATACCTGCTCAGAGAAGCTGTATTCCCAGTAGCCAAAGGGAGGAAACAGCTTAGACCCGAGCAGTGGGTGGGTGTGGGTAAACAGGATGGAATATCCCTCAGCCATAAAGGCTCTGACAGACATTGCAACGTGGATGAACCTGGAAAACATGATGCTGAGTGAGAGAAGCCAGACTCGAGAGGCCACAGAGCGAGCGATTCTGCAACCGAGAGGACCCTGGGGGGCTCCTGGGCACGGGAGCTTTTCTGTGTCCCCTTTTCTTGTTGGCAGGGAATAAGCTTCAGCCTCCAGAACCTTCCCTGAGCGCCAAAGGGCAGGTTCAAACTGATCAGGGAAGGGAGGGAATGCAGAGACAAGGGAGGGGCAGACACAACCCTGCAGCCTCAGGGCAGGGTCCTGGTTCTGCCTCAGGGGACACTTATGACAGTCTCCTTCAGCTCTCCTGCAGAAAACCCTCAACAGACAGGCCATGTTAACCACCTGATGAAGCCTTCCTCATTCCAGAAAGAAGGTCATGAGTCATAAACACAGAAGCTCCTCATGAGATCCCCCGGGGCCAGACTCAGGGAATGAAGGCCCTGCACACCCTGATCAATATCAGAACCCTCTCCCCTCGAGCCATTGCTATGAAACCCCAGGTTGGGGTACACAGTGTTGAGGGGCATGAGCTGCTGTGGCCCCCTTTGCCTGGCAAAGCAGTAAAGCTCTTCTTTTCTGCTTTGCCCCAAACTCTGTCTCTGAGGTTCAGTTTGGCACCGCTGCCTGGAGGCCAAGCTTTCAGTGTCGGTTCCGTTGATGTGAAATGTCCGGATCAGGCAAACCCAGAGACGGTGCAGCGTGCAGGGGCTGGATGGGCGGAGGCAGATGACAGTCAGTGAGTGCGGGTGTTTTTGGGGTGATGAGAATGTGCTGGGGAACTATGGGCTTCCCTGGTGGCTCAGACAGTGAAGAATCCGCCTGCAGTGTGGGAGACCTGGGTTCCATCCCTGGGTTGGGAAGATCACCCAAAGGAGGAAACAGCAACCCACTCCAGCACTCTTGCCTGGAGAATTCCATGGACAGAGAAGCTTGTGGGGCTGCAGTCCAGGAGGTCGCAAAGAGTCAGACACGACTGAGTGACTTTCACTAAGAATGTGCTGGAAGTGCTGATGGGCACACACTAAAAACCACTGTACTGTACACTTTGAGGGAGTGGGTTTTATGATGTGGGAATCAGGACTCAGCAGAAAGCGTCCCTGGGGGTTCAGCGGCCAAGAACCCGCCTGGCAATACAGGCGACACGGGTACGATCCCTGGTCCGGGAAGATCCCACATGTTGCGACGCAACTAAGCCTGCGCACCACAACTGCTCAGCCTGGGCTCTGCAACGGGAGAAGTTGAGGCAGTGAGAAGCCCACGCACCAAAGCAAGAGAGCAGCCCCGGCTTGCCACAGCCAGAGAAGAGCCTGTGCGCAACGAAGACCCAGCACAGCCACAGGTAAAGAAATCTTAACAAATTGAAAAGCAAAAACGCATCATAGAAGCAAGTTCTCACTGTCTTCATTGTATCACACTTGAGGTCAAAGGTACAGTTTCCTGTTTCCTGACTCCCCCCACTCAGGGTGGACCAATGGGTTCCTTCCCAGGTACTGGGACTTTCCTCGTGGAGACAGAAACCTCTCTTGCTGTTGCTGCTTCACCGTCTGTTTACTCAGTGGCGGCTCGGGGCCGTGCTTGCGAGTGGGGGCAGGTCTGTCCTGCTTGACAATCCGGGTAAAAGCCCCAGGCCGTCCGTCGGCGTGGTGCACACGTGCGTGCCACACACCACTTCCTGAGAGCAAGCCTTACTTCCATTAAAAAGGAAAAGAGGAAGGGAATTTTATACATCCTTCATTGTTAAAGAAATTATCTTCTTGGCACAAACCTAAAATGTGAAACAAAATACGAGAACATTAACAGCACCTAGAGCCCAGCTGGTCTGCGGGGCAGCCAGAACCCTGGAGCCTGCGTGAAGGGCGGCAATGGACTTGACTCAGGAGCCCACGGCCTTGTGTTCAGGAGGCCAGTTCCAATGTGGCAGAATCTGGACTTCAGAGCGGCTGCCGAGGGCATCCTATCTCATCCGGCATCTTTAACTCACTGGAAAACGCTTCCGACAGAAAAGGGGAAAACCCTTTGTTCCTGGGACAGAAGGAGCAGCAGCCACTCCCCCTAGAGTCCTTGAGGCAGGGATGGCGAGTGCCCTGCCCTATTGCCTAAACGTCCTTACGGTGCAATGGCATCTGATTGACAGGAAGGAAAACTAAAGATCAAGTCACGTGTCCTGTGCAGGTGGTCCTCAGGCTGGGTGGGCGCTGTCACAGGGGCAGCCCCTCCGGCCATCTGTGGGTGAATGTCATGATGTAACTGAACCTCGTTCACACTCCAGTCGCGAGGTGTGGGGACAGGTTCAAGGAGGTCCGGCTGCTGCGGGCAGGAAGCATCGGGACTTTCTCAGTGGGATGAAGGGGGGCCTCCCCTATCAGTCAGCCTGTGTGAGAGATGCCACCGGCGCCAGGGTCCTTCTGATGGAGACACCTGGCCCTCGACACCCCTGCCTGGACCAGACGGTCCGAGGGCAGTGCTTGGGGTGTGGACAGGTGCCCAGGGCTTCCTGAGCCCCGTGAAGACTGACAGACACCCCGCATCGCACCAACAGTGTCCTTAGCGGAGAGCGCCCATGCCAGGATGTGGCCTGCCCAACGCCCCTCCCAGCAGTGCTCCAGGGAGAGGAGACCGGGCATCAACTGGGAAGGGGGGCCAAAGCTGGGGGACTGAGGTGCCCCCCGATGTCCCGGACCAGGATGCCGAGGGCAGGGTAGCTGGGAGATGGCCTGCCCCTTTCGCCTCCGTCAATGCCCAAACAACACCCGTTGCCCCCCACCAGCTCCCGCTTAATGAAAATGACGCAGGTTCAGCAATCGTGCTCCTGACTATCTACCCGAAGAGCTGGAAACTCCTGTCCACACAAAACCTGAACATGGGTGTTTGTAGCAGCTTTATTCTTAACTGACAAGGCTTGGGAGCAAACAAGATGCCCTTTTCAGGAGGTAAATGAATAAACTGATCCACCCAGACAGTGGACTGTTATTCAGCACTGAAAAGAAATGAGGTATCAAGCCGTGAAAAGACATGGAGGAGATTGAAATGCATATGGGGCGGTGGGAGGAGCCAATCTGGAAAGGCTACACTTTCCAACTAAGTGACACTCTGGAAAACTGTGGAGACTGGTTTTTTAAAAAACCGGCGGTTGCCGGGAGGAGGGAGGGAGGCGTGAACAGGCGGCGCACACGGGACGTTTAGGGCAGTGAAGCTGCTCCGTGTGATGTGATGCTTTTAACCGTGTTTATTTACTTGCGGCTGCGCTGGGTCTTCACTGCTGCACGTGGGCTTTCTTTCTGGTTGTGGCGAGCGGGGAGCTACCCTCTAGTTTCGGTGTGCGGACTTCTCACTGCAGTGGCCTCTCTTGTTACACTCTAAGCACACGGGCTTCAGTAGTTGCTCGCTCGCTCGTGGGCTCTAGAGCACAGGCTCAGTAGTTGCAGCACTTGGACTTAGCTGTTCCTCGGCGTGTGGGATCTTCCTAAATCAGGGATCGAACCCTTGTCCCCTGCATTGGTAGGCAGATTCTTAACCACTGAGGCACGAGTGAAGTCCCTCTGTGCGATATTATAATAGTGGATTGCCCTGCGTGCCTGCTCAGTCGTGTCCGACTCTTTGCAATACCACGGACTGCAGCCCGCCAGGCTCCTCTGTCAGCGGAATTTCCCAGGCAAGAATACTGGAGTGGGCTGCCATTTCCTCTTCCAGGGAATATTCCCGACCCAGAGATTGAACCCACGTCCCCCACGTCTCCTGCACTGCAGGCAGCTTCTTTACCGCTGAACCACCGGGGAAGCCTGGGTACACGTCATTATGTATTTGTCAAAACCCATCAAATGTGCACCCCCGAGAGTGAATCCTAACAGAACGGTGGGGTTTAGTTAATAACAACGCAGTAACAGGGCTTCAGCTGGAACACACGCACTCGCTACAGTGAGATGTTAAAGGGGACACTGGTTGCAGGGGCGGGTCGTGAGAACACTGTCAGATCAGTCACTCAGTCGTGTCCGACTCTTTGCGACCCCATGAATCGCAGCACACCAGGCCTCCCTGTCCATCACCAACTCCCGGAGTTCACTCAGACTCACGTCCACCGAGTCAGTGATGCCATCCAGCCATCTCATCCTCTGTCGTCCCCTTCTCCTCCTGCCCCCAATCCCTCCCAGCATCAGAGTCTTTTCCAATGAGTCAACTCTTCGCATGAGCTGGCCAAAGTACTGGAGTTTCAGCTTTAGCATCAATCCTTCCAAATAAATCCCAGGGCTGATCTCCTTCGGAATGGACTGGTTGGACCTCCTTGCAGTCCAAGGGACTCTCAAGAGTCTTCTCCAACACCACAGTTCAAAAGCATCAATTCTTCGGCACTCAGCCTTCTTCACAGTCCAACTCTCACATCCATACATGACCACAGGAAAAACCATAGCCTTGACTAGACGGACCTTTGTTGGCAAAGCAATGTCTCTGCTTTTGAATATGCTATCTAGGTTGGTCATAACTTTCCTTCCAAGGAGTAAGCATCTTTTAATTTCATGGCTGCAGTCACCATCTGCAGTGATTTTGGAGCCCAGAAAAATAAAGTCTGACACTGTTTCCACTGTTTCCCCATCTATTTCCCATGAAGTGGTGGGACCGGATGCCATGATCTTCGTTTTCTGAATGTTGAGCTTTAAGCCAACTTTTTCACTTTCCACTTTCACTTTCATCAAGAGGCTTTTTAGTTCCTCTTCACTTTCTGCCATAAGGGTGGTGTCATCTGCATAGCTGAGGTTATTGATATTTCTCCCGGCAATCTTGATTCCAGCTTGTGTTTCTTCCAGTCCAGCATTTCTCATGATGTACTCTGCATAGAAGTTAAACAGGGTGACAATATACAGCCTTGACGAACTCCTTTTCCTATTTGGAACCAGTCTGTTGTTCCATGTCCAGTTCTAACTGTTGCTTCCTGACCTGCATACAAATTTCTCAAGAGGCAGGTCAGGTGGTCTGTTATTCTCATCTCTTTCAGAATTTTCCACAGTTTATTGTGATCCACACAGTCAAAGGCTTTGGCATAGTCAATAAAGCAGAAATAGAGGTTTTTCTGGAACTCTCTTGCTTTTTCTATGATCCAGCGGATGTTGGCAATTTGATCTCTGGTTCCTCTGCCTTTTCTAAAACCAGCTTGAACATCTGGAAGTTCACGGTTCACATATTGCTGAAGCCTGGCTTGGAGAATTTTGAGCATTACTTTACTAGCGTGTGAGATGAGTGCAATTGTGCAGTAGTTTGAGCATTCTTTGGCATTGCCTTTCTTTGGGATTGAAATGAAAACTAACCTTTTCCAGTCCTGTGGCCACTGCTGAGTTTTCCAAATTTGCTGGCATATTGAGTGCAGCACTTTAACAGCATCATCTTTCAGGACTTGGAATAGCTCAACTGGAATTCCATCACCTCCACTAGCTTTGTTCGTAGTGATGCTTTCTAAGGCCCGCTTGACTTCACATTCCAGGATGTCTGGCTCTAGGTCAGTGATCACACCATCATGATTATCTGGGTCATGAAGATCTTTTTTGTACAGTTCTTCTGTGTATTCTTGCCATCTCTTCTTAATATCTTCTGCTTCTGTTAGGTCCATACCATTTCTGTCCTTTATCGAGCTCATCTTTGCATGAAATATTCCTTTGGTATCTCTGATTTTCTTGAAGAGATCCCTGCTGCTGCCGCTGCTGCTGCTAAGTCGCTTCAGTCGTGTCCAACTCTGTGAGACCCCATAGACGGCAGCCCACCAGACTCCCCCGTCCCTGGGATTCTCCAGGCAAGAACGCTGGAGTGGGTTGCCATTTTCTTCTCCAGTACATGAAAGTGAAAAGTCAAAGTGAAGTTGCTCAGTCGTGTCTGACTCTTAGCGACCCCATGGACTGCAGTCCACCAGGCTCCCCTGTCCATGGGATTTTCCAGGCAAGAGTACTGGAGTGGGGTGCCATTGATCTCTAGTCTTTCCCATTCTGTTGTTTTCCCCTATTTCTTTGCATTGATCGCTGAAGAAGGCTTTCTTATCTCTTCTTGCTATTCTTTGGAACTCTGCATTCAGATGTTTATATCTTTCCTTTTCTCCTTTGCTTTTCGCTTCTCTTCTTTTCACAGCTATTTGTAAGGCCTCCCCAGACAGCCATTTTGCTTTTTTGCATTTCTTTTCTATGGGAATGGTCTTGATCCATATCTCCTGTACAATGTCACGAACCTCATTCCATAGTTCATCAGGCACTCTATCTATCAGATCTAGGCCCTTAAATCTATTTCTCACTTCCACTGTATAATCATAAGGGATTTGATTTAGGTCATACCTGAATGGTCTGGTGGTTTTCCCTACTTTCTTCAATTTAAGTCTGAATTTGGCAATAAGGAGTTCATGGTCTGAGCCACAGTCAGCTCCTGGTCTTGTTTTTGCTGACTGTATAGAGCTTCTCCATCTTTGGCTGCAAAGAATATAATCAATCTGATTTTGGTGTTGACCATCTGGTGATGTCCATGTATAGAGTCTTCTCTTGTGTTGTTGGGAGAGGGTGTTTGTTATGACCAGTGCATTTTCTTGGCAAAACTCTATCAGTCTTTGCCCTGCTTCATTCCATATTCCAAGGCCAAATTTGCCTGTTACTCCAGGTGTTTCTTGACTTCCTACTTGTGCATTCCAGTCCCCTATAATGAAAAGGACATCTTTTTTGGGTGTTAGTTCTAAAAGGTCTTGTAGGTCTTCATAGAACCGTTCAACTTCAGCTTTTTCAGCATTACTGGTTGGGCATAGACTTGGATTACTGTGATATTGAATGGTTTGCCTTGGAAACGAACAGAGATCATTCTGTCATTTCTGAGATTGCATCCAAGTACTGCATTTCAGACTCTTTTGTTGACCATGATGGCCACTCCATTTCTTCTGAGGGATTCCTGCCCGCAGTAGTAGATATAATGGTCATCTGAGTTAAATTCACCCATTCCAGTCCATTTGAGTTTGCTGATTCCTAGAATGTCGACATTCACTCTTGCCATCTCTTGTTTGACCACTTCCAATTTGCCTTGATTCATGGACCTGACATTCCAGGCTCCTATGCAATATTGCTCTTTACAGCATCGGACCTTGCTTCTATCACCAGTCACATCCACAGCTGGGTATTGTTTTTGCTTTGGCTCCATCCCTTCATTCTTTATGGAGTTATTTCTCCACTGATCTCCAGTAGCATATTGGGCACCTACTGACCTTGGGGAGTTGTTCTTTCAGTATCCTATCATTTTGCCTTTTCATACTGTTCATGGGGTTCTCAAGGCAAGAATACTGAAGTGGTTTGCCATTCCCTTCTCCAGTGGACCACATTCTGTCAGATCTCTCCACCATGACCCGCCCGTCTTGGGTTGCCCCATGGGCATGGCTTAGTTTCATTGAGTTAGACAAGGCTGTGGTCCTAGTGTGATTAGATTGACTAGTTTTCTGTGAGTATGGTTTCAGTGTGTTTGCTCTCTGATGCCCTCTTGCAACACCAACCATCTTACTTGGGTTTCTCTTACCTTGGGCGTGGGGTATCTCTTCACAGCTGCTCCAGCAAAGCGCAGCCATTGCTCCTTACCTTGGACGAGGGGTATCTCCTCACCGCCGCCCTTCCTGACCTTCAACGTGGGATAGCTTCTCTAGGCCCTCCTGTGCCCATGCAGCCACGGCCACAGTCGCTTCCAACTTGGCATTTCTGGGAGCTCTAGCATTCTCTCTCTGCACTCTGGTACTTCCCCTCAGTACTCTGTGAACCTGAAACCACTCTGTGGGCTTCCCACAGGCTCAGCAGTAAAGAATCCGCCTGCAAAACAGGAGACCCAGGTTCGATCCCTGGGTCGGGAAGATCCCCTGGAGAGGGGAATGGCCACCCGCTCCAGTATTCTTGCCTGGAGAGTCCCATGGACAGAGGAGCCTGGCAGGCTACAGTCCATGGGATCATAAAGAGTTGGACACGACTGAAACAATTTAGCACACAAGCACAATACCTCTAAAAATAACATCTATTAAATAGATGTTATTAAAAAATAACATCTATGAAAAGAACAAAGCAAGACCAGGGCCCACAGCTTCAAGACCAGCCCCCTCAGCCCCGGCCCAGCTTCTGGGCTCCCCTGCTCGTGAGAGAACCCCTCAAGGCTGGAGGGAGCCCCAAGGCCAGCCCTGCCAAGCTCTCTGCCCACCTGCTTCGTGCCAGGCACTCGGTCCTGTCCACTCTTCTGCTGGGATGCCGCTCCCTACCGGGATACTCTTGCATGCACCCCACCTCCCCAGTTGACGGCCACGGCCCCCCCAGGACACATGCCCCGGGGCTTCACTGCCAGACCTTCCATTTAGCGCTCATGAGAACCTCTGGGCAGGCCTGGCAGGATGGTCTGCTCACCTTGGCTAGTGAACAGCTGGGCCCAAACCACCACTGCAGGGGGGAGCCCCCAGGAGAGTGAGGGGCGCACACCCGGCGGGGGGGGCTGCAACGGGGTCCCATCCACGTACTAACTGGACCTGAGGACCCACAGCTAGTCAACCTCTGGGAGAGTCCTGGGGACACTCGAGTGACAACCGTGGCTGACCAGGACCTGGCCACCCAGCAAACACCGCACACCCCAGCAAACACCGCACACACCCAGCACTCAGCCTAAGACACCCGGCCTCCAGACCCTCCATTTGTAGACACTCCCCCAGGGAGAAGTGCTAATTCAATTTAAGCTAGATTAATTAAAAGTTAATCTCCCCCTTGCGAGAGACGCAGGGAGAGCCTGTCGGGGAGGGTTGGGCCGAGAAGGACCGAAAACCACTGCCATGTGCTGTTGCCCTTCCTCCCCTGGGAGAAGCCTGCTCCTTGTCCTCCAGGACTCCTCTTGGGATTAGCCTGTCCACCCAGACTCTGCCCTTTGTTGTCCTCTTGTCCACCTCCTGGGGACAGGTGAGCCCAGGACACACCCCAGGCTCCACACGGTGCCCTGGCTCCTGTGAGACCACCAGAGCTGCCCCCAGCGCACCCCACCCTCATGCTGCCCAGACCCTCCGATCCAGCACCACCACCAGGCTGCAATGCAATCGGGCTGTGACACGCATGGACACTGCTTCCCCACTGGTCAACAGATCATGGGCCACGGAGCCCCCACGCCGCCCGGGTGCCAGCCCTTCACAGTCAACTCTCACATCCATACATGACCACAGGAAAAACCATAGCCTTGACTAGATGGACCTTTGTTGGCAAAGTAATGTCTCTGCTTTTGAATATGCTATCTAGGTTGGTCATAACTTTCCTTCAAAGGAGTAAGCGTCTTTTAATTTCATGGCTGCAGTCACCATCTGCAGTGATTTTGGAGCCCAAAAAATAAAGTCTGACACTGTTTCCACTGTTTCCCCCCATCTATTTATGACCAGATGCCATGATCTTTTTTTCTGAATGTTGAGCTTTAAGCCAACTTTTCCTCTCCACTTTCACTTTCATCAAGAGGCTTTTTAGTTCCTCTTCACTTTCTGCCATAAGGGTGGTGTCATCTGCATATCTGAGGTTATTGATATTTCTCCCAGCAATCTTGATTCCAGCTTGTGTTTCTTCCAGTCAGCATTTCTCATGATGTACTCTGCATATAAGTTAAATAAACAGGGTGACAATATACAGCCTTGACGTACTCCTTTTCCTATTTGGAACCAGTCTGTTGTTCCATGTCAGTTCTAACTGTTGCTTCTGACCTGCATACAAATTTCTCAAGAGGCAGATCAGGTGGTCTGGTATTCCCATCTCTTTCAAATTTTGACCTTTTCCAGTCCTGTTCACATCTATTTTTGAAGCCTGGCTTGGAGAATTTGAGCATTACTTTACTAGCGTGTGAGATGAGTGCAATTGTGCATTAGTTTGAGCATTCTTTGGCATTGCCTTTCTTTGGGATTGGAATGAAAACTGACCTTTTTCAGTCCTGTGGCCACTGCTGATTTTTTGCTGGCATATTGGTGCAGCACTTTCACAGCATCATCTTTCAGGATTTGGAATAGCTCAACTGGAATTCCATCACCTCCACTAGCTTTGTTCATAGTGATGCTTTCTAAGGCCCTTGACTTCACATTCCAGGATGTCTGGCTCTAGGTCAGTGATCACACCATCTGATTATCTGGGTCATGAAGATCTTTTTTTTGTACAGTTCTTCTGTGTATTCTTGCCATCTCTTCTTAATATCTTCTGCTTCTGTTAGGTCCATACCATTTCTGTCCTTTATCAGCCCATCTTTGCATGAAATGTTCCTTTGGTATCTCTAATTTTCTTGAAGAGATCTCTAGTCTTTCCCATTCTGTTGTTTTCCTCTATTTCTTTGCATTGATCACTGAAGAAGGCTTTCTTATCTCTTCTTGCTATTCTTTGGAACTCTGCATTCAGATGTTTATATCTTTCCTTTTCTCCTTTGCTTTTCACTTCTCTTCTTTTTTTCAGCTATTTGTAAGGCCTCCCCAGACAGCCATTTTGCTTTTTGCATTTCTTTTCCATGGGGATGGTCTTGATCCCTGTCTCCTGTACAATGTCACGAACCTCATTCCATAGTTCATCAGGCACTCTATCTATCAGATCTAGGCCCTTAAATCTATTTCTCACTTCCACTGTATAATCATAAGGGATTTGATTTAGGTCATACCTGAATGGTCTAGTGGTTTTCCCTACTTTCTTCAATTTAAGTCTGAATTTGGCAATAAGGAGTTCATGGTCTGAGCCACAGTCAGCTCCTGGTCTTGTTTTGCTGACTGTATAGAGCTTCTCCATCTTTGGCTGCAAAGAATATAATCAATCTGATTTTGGTGTTGACCATCTGGTGATGTCCATGTATAGAGTCTTCTCTTGTGTTGTTGGAAGAGGGTGTTTGTTATGACCAGTGCATTTTCTTGGCAAAACTCTATTAGTCTTTGCCCTGCTTCATTCCATATTCAAGGCCAAATTTGCCTGTTACTCCAGGTGTTTCTTGACTTCCTACTTTTGCATTCAGTCCCTATAATGAAAAGGACATCTTTTTTTGGGTGTTAGTTCTAAAAGGTCTTGTAGGTCTTCATAGAACCGTTCAACTTCAGCTTCTTCAGCATTACTGGTTGGGGCATAGACTTGGATTACTGTGATATTGAATGGTTTGCCTTGAAAAGCGAACAGAGATCATTCTGTCATTTTTGAGATTGCATCCAAGTACTGCATTTCAGACTCTTTTGTTGACCATGATGGCCCTCCATTTCTTCTGAGGATTCCTGCCCACAGTAGTAGATATAATGGTCATCTGAGTTAAATTCACCCATTCAGTCCATTTCAGTTTGCTGATTCCTAGAATGTCGACATTCCTCTTGCCATCTCTTGTTTGACCACTTCAATTTGCCTTGATTCATGGACCTGACATTCCAGGTTCCTATGCAATATTACTCTTTACAGCATCGGACCTTGCTTCTATCACCAGTCACATCCACAGCTGGGTATTGTTTTTGCTTTGGCTCCATCCCTTCATTCTTTCTGGAGTTATTTCTCCACTGATCTCAGTAGCATTTACTTGGTTTTCTCTTACCTTGGGCGTGGGTATCTCTTCACAGCTGCTCCAGCAAAGCGCAGCCATTGCTCCTTACCTTGGACGAGGGTATCTCCTCACCACCCTTCCTGACCTTCAACGTGGGATAGCTTCTCTAGGCCCTCCTGTGCCCATGCAGCCACGGCCACAGTCGCTTCCAACTTGGCATTTCTGGGAGCTCTAGCATTCTCTCTCTGCACTCTGGTACTTCCCTCAGTACTCTGTGAACCTGAAACCACTCTGTGGGCTTCCCACAGGCTCAGCAGTAAAGAATCCGCCTGCAAAACAGGAGACCCAGGTTCGATCCTGGGTCGGGAAGATCCCCTGGAGAGGGAATGGCCACCGGCTCAGTATTCTTGCCTGGAGAGTCCCATGGACAGAGGAGCCTGGCAGGCTACAGTCCATGGGATCATAAAGAGTTGGACACGACTGAAACAATTTAGCACACAAGCACAATACCTCTAAAAATAACATCTATTAAATAGATGTTATTAAAAATAACATCTATGAAAAGAACAAAGCAAGACCAGGCCCACAGCTTCAAGACCAGCCCCTCAGCCCGGCCCAGCTTCTGGGCTCCCCTGCTCGTGAGAGAACCCCTCAAGGCTGGAGGGAGCCCCAAGGCCAGCCCTGCCAAGCTCTCTGCCCACCTGCTTCGTGCCAGGCACTCGGTCCTGTCCACTCTTCTGCTGGGATGCCGCTCCCTACCGGGATACTCTTGCATGCACCCCACCTCCCCAGTTGACGGCCACGGCCCCCCCAGGACACATGCCCCGGGGCTTCACTGCCAGACCTTCCATTTAGCGCTCATGAGAACCTCTGGGCAGGCCTGGCAGGATGGTCTGCTCACCTTGGCTAGTGAACAGCTGGGCCCAAACCACCACTGCAGGGGGGAGCCCCCAGGAGAGTGAGGGGCGCACACCCGGCGGGGGGGGCTGCAACGGGGTCCCATCCACGTACTAACTGGACCTGAGGACCCACAGCTAGTCAACCTCTGGGAGAGTCCTGGGGACACTCGAGTGACAACCGTGGCTGACCAGGACCTGGCCACCCAGCAAACACCGCACACCCCAGCAAACACCGCACACCCCAGCACTCAGCCTAAGACACCCGGCCTCCAGACCCTCCATTTGTAGACACTCCCCCAGGGAGAAGTGCTAATTCAATTTAAGCTAGATTAATTAAAAGTTAATCTCCCCCTTGCGAGAGACGCAGGGAGAGCCTGTCGGGGAGGGTTGGGCCGAGAAGGACCGAAAACCACTGCCATGTGCTGTTGCCCTTCCTCCCCTGGGAGAAGCCTGCTCCTTGTCCTCCAGGACTCCTCTTGGGATTAGCCTGTCCACCCAGACTCTGCCCTTTGTTGTCCTCTTGTCCACCTCCTGGGGACAGGTGAGCCCAGGACACACCCCAGGCTCCACACGGTGCCCTGGCTCCTGTGAGACCACCAGAGCTGCCCCCAGCGCACCCCACCCTCATGCTGCCCAGACCCTCCGATCCAGCACCACCACCAGGCTGCAATGCAATCGGGCTGTGACACGCATGGACACTGCTTCCCCACTGGTCAACAGATCATGGGCCACGGAGCCCCCACGCCGGCCCCGGGTGCCAGCCCTCGTGGCAGGACTGGGAAGGGGCAGTGGGGACGCCTTGGAATGGATCGAGCCTCCTTCACCCCCAAGCCCAATGATGGGGTCTGTGTCTCCGGTCAGGGCCAGCACGTCCTGTGACACTGACCTCTGAGCACACCCTCTCCCCACCACCCCCGAGTACTTTACAGTCTGCTGCCCCGCAATCCCAAAAGACTTGGGCAGATAACTGCTTGCCACGTGTCCTGTGGAGCCATCTGAACTTCTTTACTTGCTGAGCCATTAATTTTATTTATTCATTTATTTTTGGCTGCGCTGGGTCTTCACTGCTGCACGGGCTTCTCTCTAGTTGCGAGGCACGAGCTTCTCATTGGGGTGGCTTCTCTTGGTGCAGGGCACGGGCTCTCGGGCACTCGGGCTTCAGTAACTGGGGCTCTGGGCTCAGGACTTGGGGCTCCCGGGCTCCGGAGCACAGGCTCAGTACCTGTGGTGCAGGGCCTTGTTGCCCTGCAGCATGTATGATCTTCCTGGACCAGGGATTGAGCTCAGTCTCCTGCATCAGCTGGTGGATTCCTTATCCCTGAGCCACCAAGGAAGCCGAGGTGAGCTTTTTAAAACAACTGCGTTAGTTCATTGGCGATTCAATACCTTTGTCACAGAGCACCCCTTCTCCCAACCAGGCCAAGTGGGGGATGTGGGTCCCAAATGCCTGGCTGGCTTAGGAACCCTGGGTCACGTCACATCCTGCAGGTGCCCCCGGGGACAAAGAGCCGGTCACCCCGAGCCCGCTCTCCCGAGTGGACGCTGCATGCAGATTCCCCTACAGCTTCTGAACAGGGTCCCAGGAGCCAAGGTGGGGTCTCCAGCGTTGTGGGTGAGCTGCAGCACCCCAGAAGCCCCTTCTGGTTCAGGCCATTTTTCTGCCACGACAAATGCCCCTCAGTCTCGCTACTTCAACATGTAAACTTGCAGAGACAAAACCACAACACTCCCGCTTGACGGTATTAAAATATCGCTTTTAGAAATGTATCAGGGCTTCCCAGGTGACGCCAGTGGTAAAGAACCCGCCTGCCAAAGCAGGAGACATAAGAGACCCAGGTTCGATCCCTGGATGGGGAAGATTCCCTGGAGGAGGGAATGCTTGCCAACCCACTCCAGTCTTCTTGCTAAGAGAATCCCATGGACAGAGGAGCCTGGTGGGAGTCAGAGAGTCAGACACACCTGGAGCAGCCTAGCACACGGCACACAGGTATGTACCACCAGCTAGAAACTAGTCTTCTACGAGGAAACATGCAGACTGGGCTTAATAAACCATTTTGATTATAACAGCACCACAAGCCCAGGTGGGAAATTTGAAACCCACAGACACGAAGGAAGAGTGAGCACTTCATGTGAGACCCGGGAGACCCCAACTGGGCAGGTGCGTTCTTCCCAGATTTCTTTTTCTAAAAGCTATTTATCTGGCTGCTTCGGGCCTTAGGTGCAGCACGTTGGATCTTTCTGTGTGGCGTTTGCAGACCTAGCTGTGGTGCCCGGCCTCAGGAGTTTCCGCACACAGCCTTAGTTGCTCCGCAGCATGTTGGATCTCAGTCCCCCGACAGGCATCCAATCCACGTCCTCTGCGTTGTAAGGTGGATTCTTAACCACTGGGCCACCCGGGAAGTCCCTTTCCAGACTTGCTGCTTGCCTTTTCCCATCGCGGGTCGGAGAGGCAGCTTGGGGCTTGGCCTCCTCCCGGTGGGCTTGTGCTGTGTCCCTCCCGGGGCAGTGCCTGCCCCTGGCCATCTGGAGGCCCTTGCTGCTCCCCAAGCCTCTGCTGCGGACACAGCCACTGCCCACCGCCTCCAAGGAGAGGCTCCTGGGCGCTGTACCCACGGCCCCTCCCCGGGCTCAGCCCTGGGCGTTCTCCTCTTTATCGCTTTTTCATGAATTTCTTGGGAAATGGAATCTATTAGTTTGGTGATATTGATTAGATGATAAAAGAGGTTAAAGAAAAAGATACAGGTGAGATGGGCTTAAAAATCATAAAAGTTGTAACTGGAAAGAAAGTTGGAGGCAATCTGGGATTTTTTTTCCCTCTTTCTCAATATGGGGGTGAAATTGACGAAACATAAATCAACCACTTTCTGGCACACCGTTAGTGGCGCTTGCCTCACTCGCGGTTCTGTGCGGCCACCTCCATCCGGTGTCAGCATGGCCGCATTGCGCCCCACGGAGACCCCTGAACCACTTTCAGTCTGTGGTTCTGCCCATTCCGGACGTCTTTTGTGAGTGGACTTGCGTGCTATAGGAGCTTTGTGCCTGGGTCTTCCATCTGGCCTCCAGGCTGTCCGCCGGCAGCCCACCTGGAGAAACCGTGGTCCTGGGGAACCACACAACCCCACGCTTGGCAGCTGCGGGCCCCCTACGTCCCAGGTGGCCAGTGGTCACACTCGAGGCCAGGCAGGGCCAGCATAGACGGGGCGGACACCGCCGCTCAAACCTGCTCCCACTCCTCCCAGCAGGCACGCAGGGTGAGGACAGGCAGATGTAACCCGGCAACCTCGGGCGTGAGCTCTGGACGCTGAGACAGCGTAGACGCATCTTGAAATAATCCTGCCGAGAGCAGCCCGACTCCTCAGCGCCGGGCACACAGCTGGCGCCGCAGTCTTCCTGAGACCACACGCAAAACCAGCCCATGGGACAGGACGCAGCTGAGGAACGGGGAGGGGCTCTCCAAGGGGCCCGGGGAGGCGGCAACGAGTGCGTGCCGCCTGGAGGAGGTGAGGTTTCTGCAGGTGTGCACACGCGAGTTCACCGTGTGCCACGTGCCCCCAGAGCCGTGCTCTGAAGGCCGGCGGAGGTGGTGTGAAGACGTGCAGGAGGAGAGGCAGAGCGAGCCGGGCGCCTGGGCCCCGGAGAGTCAGCGTCTGCTGTCAGCAAAGGCAGGGGGGCGGCTGGTGGGGACTGGGCTCCCACAGCCCTTTCCTGGGGTCTTGGAGCCAAGGGGGGCGCTCTCTGGGAAGAAGATGCCGCCGAGAACAGCCACCCCCGTGGCATCTGCCCACGTCCCGCCCACCACCTTCTCGGCAGGAAGCCCCAGCTCAGGGAGAAAGTGCAGCCTGGCTTTGAGCAGCCCAGGGCATGGAGACCCAGCCCCCCAGTTTCGCCCCAGAACGCTCCTTCCCTCCGGTTACAGCAGGTTCCCTGTGGAGAGGCTGCTGTGTGACCCAGAAATCCACAGCCACCCCAGAACCTGCGCCCTCATCTGGAAAAGGTCTCTGCAGATATGACTCAAGGGTCTTGAGATGAGATTCCTGGGCCTTGGAAAGGGGCTGAGAACTGGGAGCCCTGGGTGTGGCTCAGCTGAGACCCCTGAGGGGCGGGTCTGCGCAGAGACATGTGGGCAGGACGCCAGCCCAGGCGAGCGCCGCAGGAGTCAGCGCCTGTCTACGGGCATCAAGGGGGCCCCCCGGGGTCGAGGGCCTCACTTTGGCATCAGTGACAGAAGCCCCGCCAGCCCACCACCAAGTGAGGGCCTCTGACAGGCTTCTGTGCTTTTAGGAAGATGTCAGCCTAACATCTCACAGGTGACGGCATCTTTGCCCTGCCCTCCACCCCACCCAGCCCCCACGTTTCACTGTGCTGCCTGGGCGCCCTCAGGCCCTGCCCAGACCTGCTGGCCCGGGGGAAGGCAGCTGCCCCTTCTTGGGCTGGAAACGGGCTCAGCCCCACCCCCACCCCACGTCTGCTGGCCGGGCCTCTGGGCCAGTCCCCAGGGCAGGCAGCACCAGGCCTGGCGAGGGTGCGGGAGGGCGGCTCTGGAGCATAGCGTGGTATGTGGGTGGGGAGCAGCTGCCCACAGTGGGGCTTGAGGAACCAGCCCTTCCAAGGGGAGTCCCAGGCACAAGGCAGGGCCTCTGCCTTCCCTGAAAGCCGCCACTTCCGTCCCTTGGGCCGACTTGAGGAGCTGAGGTGGCCATCACGTGTGGGGTGTGGGCACTGCCAGGAGCGGCTCAGGATGGTCAGAGCTGGGGGGCCCTTCTTCACAGGAGGCGGGACTGGCTCCCAGGAAGGAAGCCCGTGGCCCCTCTGCTGAAGATGGCCTCGGGGGTCCAGGTTGACTAGCTTGCCGGGAAGGCCTGCGGGGCCTGTGATCACCTGGCCATGCCCCCCGGCACGGACAGAAGCACCCCCAGGCCCCCCAACCCCATCCTGGGCTCCCAGGGCAGAGGACACAGGCCAGCCTCGGGGCTGAGGTTCCACCCAAAAGGCCAGTGGATGCGTGCTGGGCCTCAGTGACCGCCCCTCAGCGTGCGGGGCCCTAGGGTCAGGACAGGTGGGCCGTGCTCCAGACCCGGGGTCCCGGCCGGAGGAGTGTCCGGTGTGCAGACCCTGGAACCGGGATCACCAGGGCACGGTGGGGACTCCAGCCATCACCCTCAGAGGCCCCCGTGGCTCCTGCGAGCGGCCTGGGCATCCTCACAGCCCGGCCGCCACCGCGGGGCAGGGGGGCTCCTTACAGGGCCCTCAGGGCAGGAGCAAGTCCTGGTGAGAGGGTGGCCCCCACGGCCTTGGGCCCAGCAGCCACCTCACTGACTCCACGTCTCACAAAAGAGCCGCAGGTGGGTGTCAGAGACCCTGCTCCACAGAGGTGGGGGACCTGCTCTGAGGCACCTCACAGGTTTTTCTGAGATCCTGAAACAGGGACCCCACGGGGCTCTTCTCTGGAAGGAAAGCAACTCCATCTTGGCCTGTCTGGGGGTCATCCAATGCCCAGCTTCCTGTCCGCTCTCCAGGGGCTCTTTCCACTCAGCCTGCCCAAGCCTCAGTCCCCAGCTTCCAGCAATACCACATCCCCGGCCCGGGGCCCGATTCCGTGTGTGACCCTGCCCCCACCTGGGGTCCAGAGCCACTCAGAGGCCCCACGGCACCAGAAGGGCAGCACGGGGGAGCCTGGAGGTTGGGAGCACACCTCGCTCTCAGCCCCGAAGCTCCTGCTGGACGGCACACTCGTGCGCACGTGCGCAGGGCCTGGGTAAGGCCGCTCTGGAGCACACGCCAGTCACACTGAGAGGAAAGGCCGCTGGGGAGATAGAGGCAGGCTCTGGGCCAGCCAGGCCAGGGAACCCGGTGCTGGTGTTGTCAGATGTCGTCGTCGGAAAGGGGGCGCCCGGGCCGGGCGGGTCAGCCCCCAGCAGGTGGGGCTGAGCACACAGCCTCCCGCCTGGAAGGCTGTTCCTCTTAACTCCAAGACTGGCCCCCGGCTGAAACTGCCAACGTGACAAGGCAGTCATCTGCAGCGAGGATGAAGGAGCAGAGGTCATGGAGGTGATGTCACGTCACCCAGCCAGTAGAGCTGCAGTCCCAGGGCTACGGCCAGGCCAGGCACCTCTCCGCCTGCCCTCACCGGCGGCCCAGGGGCACATGGTTCAAACCTGGGCAGGCCTGCTTGCCTGCGCTCGGTCAGACGTGGGCTGCGGCCAGGGCACACAGCCTGGGCTGTGATGCCCAGAGTCCCTGGGCGAAGCAGGAAGGTGCTGGATTCCAGTTCTCAGCGGGAGAGCTCGGGTGGGAGCGCTGAACACCAGCGCCGTCCCGCCTCCCCCCAGGTGCCAGCACAGAAAGCGTCTTTGCAGCCGCCACACCCAACCCAACCTGGCCCCTAAAGCCAGGAAAGCCTAGGGTGGGCAGGGTGTCCTGGGCACCCCATCACCCTGGAAGGTGCCCTTTGAATAGTTTGGAGGTCTGGACAGCTCAGGATCACCTAAGGGGGTCCTGCTTGAAAAACAAAGTTTCTTTGAAGCCTGCAGCCTTCCAGACACCAATGCCGGGCTCACACCCTTCCCCAGCCCAGGCCTGCCCCCTCCATACACCCACAGGGAGTCACAGCAGAAAGGGCAGCCTGTCAGGGGTCCCAGGTGTGGAGGGGAGGCGGAGCACCCATCACGGGGCAGTGAGGGCACAGGGCCTGGGAGCAGAGGCCACAGCTGGGCCTGAGGAAGCCCACCCTCCATACCCACCCAGCCAGGACTGTAACCCAGCAACAGGCAGACTCCAGGCTCCCCTAGCCTTCGGACGACCCCCACGTGCTGCCGGCCAGCTGTCCCATCAGTGTTTCCTGAGTGCCACCAGGGCCAGCTGGTCCTAGAACGGGGACAGCAAACACTGCCCCCCACCTGCTGAGAGTGAGCCCCGCCCCTTCTGCCCCTGCTGCAGTGGCCAGGCCACCTCTCCACGTGCCAGAGGACAGGCCTGGTATGGTGGGCGAGGACTTTCTCTTTGGAGGGTTGAGACCGGGCTCTGGACTGGCCAGTCCTTGGAGAGCGGGAGCCCTCAGCCTCATAAAAACCCCGGTAGGTGAAAACCTGGCGCTACAGACTGGGCTGGGGAAAGGGTGAGCGTGGGGGGCGTGGGCCGACGGGCGTGGTCCAGATGGGTGTGGCCTGGTGGGCGTGTCCCGGGCGTGGTCTTGAGGGGCGTGGCCGAATCCAGGCTCCGAGAGGATCAGCCCACTGGGAGCCGCATATGCACTCTTCTCCCAAGGAAGAGCAAGCATGCTGGGCTTCCCAAGTCCCCGGATCAGGGTGGGAGTCCTCACTTGCTCAACAAGCTCAGCGGCACGAACAGGGACAGAGGCAGGCAGCACCAGCTGGGGCCTCCAGAGCCTCGGTACGGGGAGCAATCCCCGCAAGAACACTTTTAAGGGACTCCCCTGTCCAGTGCCCGGTCAGTTCCCTGACTGACCCTCCGAAGAGAAAGTCCTCCTCCAACCCAGAGCCCGAGAGGGGCGGGACCCAGGTCCTGGAGCAGCGGGTGGCCTCTGAGCGGCCCTGTGCCAGGAGGAGGTGCTCACAGGCTGAGCAGGGGAGGTTCTCCTCTGGCCTTCTTGCCCTCTCCACACTCCTCACACCAAGCTCCCAAAGTTGGAAACGACACTGGGTCTCCACGTTGGCCACGTGGCGGTAGTATGGGTGGTGTGAGCTCGAAGCTCTAAGGAACCCTCGCTAATAACCAACCATGAAGATTCATGGCCTGGAAAAACAGCCTCCACCCGAGGTCCTCGATTCCTTCTGACTGTTCCCACAGAGCTGTCAAAGCCGCCTCCACCTGGCAAAGCTGCGCAGCACAGGGATGAACAGAAGGGATTCCTGGGGAAGCCCGTCAGGTAAGCAGGACATTGAAGGTGAAGCCCCTCCCCTCCCCATTCCTGCTTCTTCTCATGCTGGATCCTCCGCACACCTGGCCCTGCCCTCGGGGGTCCAAACCTGGAGCAGCAGCTTGTCCACTGACTGAAGGGGCTTCCTTGCTCTGCGTTGCCTTCCTTGGGTCGCCAGGCATCCTGCAGCTAAGGCTTCACATGGCATCATATACGCCTAGAAACTAACTCAGCTTCAAATTCAGAATTGTTCACGTGGACAGAAACAATCACTAAATCACCTGTAACTAGAATAGAAGGGGTTTTATTTGAGCCACACTGAGGACCATAGCCTGGGAGAGTCAAGAAGCGCTTGAATTGTGTTCCCTAGACTGCAATATCGGGGGCAGCTTGTAAAAGCAAACCCCACAAATTTACATCAGCTGTTCGTCAGAAATTAGGGTCGGAGCTGGCAAGAAGGAAGGGTGCTGGGATGGGTTGTTGTTGCTCAGTCACGCCTGACTCTGTAACCCCATGGACCGCAGCACACCAGGCCTCCCTGTCCATCACCAACTCCTGGAGTTTACTCAAACTCATGTCCATTGACTCGGTGATGCCATCCAACCATCTCGTTCTCTATTGTCCCCTTCTCCTCCTGCCCACAATCTTTCCCAGCATCAGGGTCTTTTCCAATGAGGGTTGGGGTCCAAAATTCAGTTACCAGCAGAGACTTTGAGACCATAAGGGTGCAGATGGCAGAGGCCAGCAGATACTGTTTTGAGGTCAGCCAGTGATGACCTTGAGTCTGATGCAGTTCAGAAAATTCAAGTTCTGTGAAGCAGGAACTGTCTGAAACCACATCCACAACGGCTCCAGACTCCTTCCTGGAAGCCTGAACCACAGTGACTCCGTGTGATGGTTAAACACGTTCTGCTTCTCAATGGTTAAAGCAGGTACATGTCTGACTTATGTCCACTGGGCCAGTGATGCTCTCTAACCATCTCATGTGTCACCCCTTTTTCCTGCCCTCAATTTTTTCCAGCATCAGGGTCTTTTCCAGTGCGTCATCTCTTCGCATCAGGTGGCCAAAGTATTGGAGCTTCAGCTTCAGCATCGGTCCTTCCAATGAACAGTCAGAGTTGATTTCCCTCAGCATTGACTGGTTTGATTTCCTTTGTAGTCCAAGGGACTCTCAAGTCTTCTCCAGCACAATTCGAAAGCATTGGTTCTTCGGCACTCAGCCTTCTTTATGGTCCAGCTCGCACATCTGTACGTGACTACTGGAAAAACCATAGCTTTGACTTATATGGGCCTTTGTTGGAAAGGTGGTGTCTCCGCTTTTTAATACACTGTCTGGGTTGTCATAGCTTTCCTTCCAAGAAGCAAGCGTTTTTTAATTTCATGGCTGTAGTCACTGTCCGTAGTGGTTTTGTTATAGAGGGAGCGTAAGTCCAAGGGATGCAAAGCCCTGCTGCCCGCCCTGCCATGACTCCCACCCAGCCTGGCTCAGTCTGGAGGTGGGTGGACTTGGCCACACAGCAGCGAGGCCGCCCGTGGGCAGTGCCCCACCTCCCACACCAGGTGCCATGGACCACAGGCCCCACTGCTGAGGCTTCCCCTTGGGCATCTTTCCCACACTGCCAGGTGCCACTTGAGACCCACGTGGGGCTCACGGGAAGAAAAAGTCCGCCAGGAACCACAGTGAAGGGCGTCAGACTGCAGGGCTACAGGCCGGCTCATCTTGGACGTTCCCCCACAGGTGGGTGCAGTGGGCCTGGGGCAGCCACAGCTCAGGGCCCCCATGGAGGATACTTCACAGGAACAAGAGCCCAGGTGGGCCATCAGTGCCCAGGAGACACCTAGCTGTCACGGTCCCCGCTCTCCTGACCTGGAACAGCAGCATGGAATTGTGTCTGAGGAGGGCTGGCTGTCCAGGGGGATCCAAGGGACAGGATCTCTTCAACCAAAGCACACGGGGTGGCGGCTCGGGCAGTGCACAGGGGTCTGAAAAAGGGCTCTGGTCCCTGCATGCACCTCTTATTAAGGGGTCCCCTTGAACACCTGCCAGGAAAGAAGGCACCCCGAGGCGTACGAGGCCCACTCGCACCTCGCACGTCCTCACTGCGTGCACCAGGCCAGCCCCCAGATGGCGTGGCTGGTCAGTTTCCCATTTAAAAACACAGAGAGTGTTTACATCCTTAAAAGAGCAGCCAGGCACGTGAAGAGCAAATCAACTCTGGTGCTCAGCTCCCACCTCAGAGACAGGAACACACAGTCCCTCAACCCCAAGAAAAACATGAGATCTGGCCAAGGAAGCATGCAGGTGGCCGCGACGAGCGCCCCAGGGGAGGCAGTGAGCGTGCTCTCGGTGGGAACAAGAGCATTGCAGGACGTGTGCCCCTCCTCCCCGGCTGAAACCAGACCGAGACACAGAGTTGGAAAAGGAGAATTTATTTATTAAAGAGAAGTCATCTGTGAATTCTTCTACTCAAGTTAGTACCTTTGACGATAACACTTTGGATTGAAACATGCCTTGTTTCAAATAACAAGTGGACTCTACAAGCAGCGCCTACGGTTAATTCAAGTAGCGGTTCAAGAGCCCAGGGGACGCTGGAGGGAGGCGACCCCTTCCCAGGGTGACGGCCTTGTCTGTAAACACTGTCAGAGGCTGGAGGCCGACCGAGCACTCTGCCACCTGAGGTTTTTCACAGGAAGATCCCAGCGGGAGTGCGGCCCTGGCGCCCAACACCCAGGGCAGGGTCCCCTCCAGCCCACCTGCTCCCCGCCCCCAGCCCAGGGGCACCCTGGGGTCTGCACGCTCTCCCCACCCCTTGGGCTGGGAAGAAGAGGCTCTCTGGGCCTGGCAGCTGCAGTGCACGGCCTATGTGCGGTTCAGGGTCTGGAAGATTCTGGAGATCTGCAGCATGACCGGGCCCGTCTCCGGGTCGTTCATCCACTGGGTGCTGTTCAGCGGGTTCTCGAGCATGTCTTCAAATGCTGTGGGGACACGCAGAGCTGCTGGGGGACTGCGCCCTGCACGCCCAACACGCAGCGGTGGGAGCTCTCCTCCCGGCAGCTTCCAGGTGAGCGGGACCGGGAACCCTCCTCAGCCCCCCACCCCACACGTCTCATCTGCTGATACAGAAGCAGGTGTGGTCACTGTGGGTAGGGCGGGGCGACACGCCCGCATTCCCTGGCACAGGGATTCTGGAAAGCAACAGCTACTAGGAATCTTAAAACAGTGACAGCCCGTGACTCAGTGACTCCACTTTCAGGCCCACCCTGACAGAAAAGACTTATGTAAGGATGATGTTGCCAGCTTAATAGTATCTAACTAGAAAAGTCAAACTGCTCAATCTTCAGGAAATGACTTTAAAAAAATTAAAAAAAACAGCACATTAAAAATGAGCAGTTCTCTGAGATGAAAACGTTGAATTTTTAAACACTTTTATAAAGTGACCCCTCACCAAACAAAGGTGCCTCTTAGCAAAAAAGCTCTCCAGCCCAGACACACGATGGCCAACTTGGTGGAGAGCAACCAACCGCAGGGCGGACGGTCACCCTCGGATCTGGGAAGGACGGCTTTACGCCAGAGCTCGTCATGTCAGCCAACGTCAAACCATGTCCTCGTGAAAGCGGCCCCCAGTCTGCAGGCTCTCAGCTGCTCAGGGTCATGAGGGCCCTAGCCCCGGGCTCAGTGGGAAAGTCTGACCTCATTATGTTTACAACCTGATGACCCTCCCAGCCCTGAAAAGAGTCACCAAGCCCCCCAACTGAAATTTCAGAAAGAGAACCCGGAAAGATGACTCGGCATCCGGGAGAACAAAACATAAAGTGGGTTTTGTGAGGTGAGAAGCCCAGGCCCCCGTTCCCCCCAGCAAGCGGCACAATCAACTCCGGGAGGAGGACAGAGCTGCACAAAAGGATGGGAAAAGCACTAAATATGAAAACCAGAGGTGAAGGTTTGCCCGAGGAAGGACCTTCTGCCGCGCGTCTGGGCGTCATTAGAGATGAGAAGCGTGCACGTGACCGAGGGGGTCCCTGACACGCCACAAGCTGCTGATAGCACTCTAAGGGCAACTCGGCAGCTGAGGCAGAGCGGCAGGCGCGCACAGGCGACAAGGAACGCGCAAAGGCCGGGAGGAAAGCGCTCAAAGGCACAGACGGAGCTGCTGGGTCCCTGTCTGGGGCGGAGGATGGGAGTGGGTTTCTCACCCAGAAAGCCCCATCAGGTGCCAAGACGTCCCCAAGCGCCTAACGTCCACATTCTGCGCCTTGCTCATTTGCCTTGCAGCTGCCTGTCCTCAGGCAGTCGGAGCTGCACCCAAAGAAGCGGGTCTGAACACAGGTTATTCCATGTGGAAGTTCAAAAGCAACAAAATGGAACACCGCTTGTTTTTTATGAGGAAAAATGCTTTACTGAACTATAAAAGCAAAGGGGATTGAAATTTACTTTTAGAATTTTTGTCTTCTTTCTTAATTCAGGACGTTTCCACTGTTTTATGGACTATTAGAGCTAAAAGTTCCTGGAGAAGGAAATGGCAACCCGCTCCAGTATTCCTGCCTGTGAACTCCCACGGACAGAGGAGCCCGGTGGGCTGCACAGTCCACGGGGTCTCGAGAGTCACACGTGACTCAGAGACTAAAGAACAACAGCAAAGAGCCAGACACACTCAGAGATGACGTCTGAGACGCTTCACTTTAGAAGGCCGAGTGCCAAAGGCTGCGAGGCCGCTGAAAGGCAGGCGGTTTCACGACCACAAGCAGGGGTGGGTTCAGCTCAGTTGCTGCTTCCTTGTTGTTTAGTTTCTAAGTCATATTATTAACATGAATTAACAGATTTAATGTATTTGTTAAATGATACGACACATCCATAGAATGAAATACCTGAACTGCTACAGTCTCATTTTTAAAAGAGAAAATGTATCAAACGTGATGAGAAATGAAGCACCAGAAAGCTGCCATGCGGTGCGGCTGCTCCAGACCTCGCCAGACCTCACCATACACCGGAAGGAAACCCACCAGCTTGGGGGCGCTGGTGACTTCTGCTTCCTCAAGCTTCCCTGTGTGTCCAAATGTCCTATAGTGCATATTTTCCTTCATCTAAAGAGATAAAGGAGAAGGCAATGGCACCGCACTCCAGTACTCTTGCCTGGAAAATCCCATGGATGGAGAAGTCTGGTGGGCTGCAGTCCATGGGGTCACTAAGAGTCGGACACGACTGAGCGACTTCACTTTCACTTTTCACTTTCCTGCATTGGAGAAGGAAATGGCAACCCACTCCAGTGTTCTTGCCTGCAGAACCCAGGGACGGGGGAGCCTGGTGGGCTCCCGTCTATGGGGTCGCACAGAGTCGGACACGACTGAGGCGACTTAGCAGCAGCAGCGGCAAAGAGATAAAGGCCATTAAAACCCTACCAGAAATGCCTGGAGGGAAGTGTGTGGCTGCAGGGGCGCACTCACCATGGGACGCTCTCTCCTGCAGGACCCTGGGCCTGGGGTCTGGCGGGGAGGACCCTGCGCCAGTGCGCGGCCCGTCCAGATCACCGACCCAGGGCCTATAGACCAGGCAGCACTCACTCTGGGTGGTTTGTTTTAGAAATGCAAGAAACACTTGATACAGCAGATGTAAAACCACACGATAATCTCGATAGATAGCGAAAAGTCACCCAGGAAGCTGACCTCCCACTCACAATTGAAAAATCTTAGCATCTAACTAGAGAGAAAAGGGGAACTTACTTAATCTGACCAACTATGCCTTCAAAAATTAAAAAAAAAGCTTAGAGCAAATCAGCAAATCACACACTCGATGGTCGAGCACTGAAGAAATGCTTTAGGAAAGGCTTTGGACAGACCTGGCGGTACACGGGGCCCTCCTGAGGTCTCTGGGGAGGAGGGCCAGAAGACGCTTCCAGTGTGGAGGGGACTGACACAGAAAGTGGAAACCAGCTCACAAGACACACCACTGAAGCCCGGAGTGAGGCACAGAGAGAAAAACTCCCTGCTTCACGCCACTCACTCTTCCAGGCGAATCACAGACTTTTTAAAACAAGAAAATTTAAAACTACTAAAAAAGAAACACGTGAAGGTCTTCCCAAGCTTGGAATCAGAGGGTTTTCTTTAAAGATGCATGTCATAAATGAAATAGAGATGTTCTGCTGTGTTAAGATACAGGACAGAAGTTCATCAAAGGGATCAACAGAGAAGGCAGAAACGGACAGGGGATCCTGGAGATTTAAATATCTGAGAAAGGATCAGTGTGCAGCAGGCACGAGAAGGTTCTGAACTATCAGACGGCAATCCAGTAGCAGAAGCAGCCAGAGAAGAGGGGCAGTGGAGGTCCTAGGAGTGGCTGAAACTTTTGGAAGAGGCTGTCCTTCAGAGACTGGGGAGATGGCCAAGCATGCAAAAGCCCTGTGCCTGCCTGGGCGGCTGCTCCTGGCACCTGGCAGCGGGGGCCCTAAGCTGCTGTGGGCGGGGCTCCCTTTCTGGCTCAACACACCCACGCCCAGGGCCCTGCCACTCGGCCCAAGGCACGGAACCCTGGGGGAACCCTCCCCTGAGAACCAGGCACAGGAGTGCCCAGAGCAGCTTCACCGGCCCAGAAGCCGCAGGCCATCGGGCAGCCGCGCAGCAGGCTCGGCTGTGGCAATGCCCTGCAATGCTGCACCACACAGCCTCCAGGAAGCCAGTCCCAGGGGTCAGCCCAGAACACAGAGGGGCGACTGAATGGTCTGAGGACACGGACACCCCCACTGACATTGCTGAGGAAGCCCCCATTCGGGGCAGGGAGGGGGTAACTGCAGCAGGGGCTGGGAGGTCACTGCAGTGGGGGCTGGGAGGTCACTGCAGCGGGGGTTGGGGGGCGGTCATTGCAGCAGGGGCTGGGGGGCACCCAGGGACTCAAGGGTGCCTGCATCGCACTATGATTTTTTAAAAGACCGCTTTTTTTTTCAAGATGAACAGCAGAAACATGGTTATTAATTTTACTATCACTCTTTAAAGTGACAGAAATTATACACACTTTTTTATATCATATCGTATCTCATAGGCAAAACAAGCACCGAGGCAACCCTTACAGAGACTAAGAGCCACCAGCCAACGAAGCCTCCTCTGGGCACGGCCCTGACCTGCTGGGCGCTGTCTACACTCTCCCAACCGGATCACCTGCTGGAGCTGGTTTTTCAGAGCTGGAATGGAGTCACCGCACAGGAGGCTGTCACACCCGGGCCCCAGCCACCAGAGCCCTGCAGGGGCGGCACGCCCATAGTATCGCCCAGGGACATCTGTGTGGCGGGCGGGCCCCGCCCCGCCGGGCAGCAGCAAGGCACGCACCTAGTAAGGTCTTCGGGTTGGTCAGGCCCAGCTGCACCACGGGGTTGTCCAGAATGGCCTGAAACAGGGGGCTCTCGGGGTCGATGCCCTTGTCCAGCTCCTCGGGAGAGGGCCTGCGGTCGCCCAGCAGCCATTCGCACTGCAAACACCAGAAGAGCAGGGTCAGCGCCTACGGCCCCCGCCGACCTCGACACTGCGGCGGGGGCTCCAGGGCTGCCCCAGTGGCCAGGGGCCCTGACAGAAGGGCCAGTCCAGCCCGGCTGTCCCGGCAGATGCGGGCGCTGCAGCTCAGGGCACTCTGGAGCTCTGCAGCCCGAGTGCACACCAGAGCCCTGTCGTGTGAAGTGGCCGGGGTGTGACCTCGTGGGCTCGTCCAGGAACAGCTGAAGCCCAGGCCCACCTTGCCTTCCTGGGCCACATGGGCCAGATTGAGTCTGCTCCCCAAGTGACCCAGCGTCACCCCCAGCCCCTCCCCAGGCTCTCGGTCAGCAGTGGGCACGTGTCCACAGGGTGGCATCGTCTCGGTGTCAGTGTAACACAATATACAAGCTTCACGTTCACCCGCAGGATGCGTACCTTTCTCTAAGAGGCAAAGCCCAGGATTTTCTCAGTACTTTAAAGTCTGTACACTGTCTGAACCATCTACCCTGTTGTTGCACCTCAAAAGCAAAGGAGCCGCCTGCGCGGGAAGATGCCCGCATCCCCGGGTGCCCAGGCCGCACGCGGTACTCACGGCGGCGTTCTGCTGGTTGTTGCTCACTCTGAGGGCGTCGATCACTTCCTTCTCGTCGAAGCCCATCTCCATCAGGGAAATGACAGCCTGCAGGAGAGGCCGCAGGCTCAGCCGTGGCACCTTGGCAGGGGATGTCTTAACGGTTCGATCCCTGGTCTGGAAGATCCCATATGCTCTGGGGCAATGAAGCCCGTGTGCCACCCGCAACTATAGAGCCTGAGGCGTTCTGGAGCCCGGAAGCCACAACTGCTAAAGCCCACATGCCCAGAGCCGGCGCTCCACAACAGGATGCCACTGCAGTGAGAGTCCGAGCACCATGGCCAGAGTGGCCCCTGCTCTCCACAACTAGAGAAAGGCCGTGCAGAGCAACAAAGACCCAGAGTGACCAAAGATAAATACATCTTAAAAAAAAAAAAAAAAAAAAAAACACCAGGTTTTCTATTTCAAGACTGTTTCCCTATGGCTTCAGGGAGATACTTGCTGGCTCTCTGAACGACAGAGGGGCGGAACTGGAGCTCTCTCCTGGAGGCTCACTGTCCCACCCAGGTCCCGCCAGCTGTGTCCCCGAGACTCTCAAGAGTGGGACTGTCCCCACCACCTCGCATAGCCCCCTCAAGAGGGGCTGCCAAGTGGGAGGAGCAGGTCAGAGAAAGGGCACATCGGCCGTGCCCATTTAAGTGGAGACAAAAACGTCAGCCATTTCTGAAACTCGGAGAGATTTTCTTCACACTTTATCTTTGGGAAAAAAAAAACCTTGAAATTAATTCTAAACGATTGTTAACAAGAGCTAAGCTGTCCTTTCTGCCAAGGACCCCCTTCCTCTGCTCCTCTGGGCCATTCCCCACCTCCAGCCTGTCAGCACACGCTGCGGGCACAGCCCCCCCGCAGTGCTTGATATCCACGTCACATAAGATCGCCTGGAGTCCAATCTGAAACCCAAGAGTAGGAGGGCCTTTTCCATGAAGTGTCAACATAAACCGCCCCCTCTCCTCACTTCTGTCTCGGCCCCAGGACTGCTGGGGGGGATTCCAGATGCTCCCACACGCTTCTCCCCAGCCCTCCAGGGAGGACCCCCCGTGTGGCTGCGCTGAGAGGCCCTCGCGCCCGCAGGCTCTGCACAGTCACTGCCCTGTCCGCGGCGGGGCAGGGGAGCGGAGGCAGCTGAAGGTCTGCCTCACGTCCAAGCCTTGCTCTCCAACCTGCTCTCCCGGGATCTGAGCCTTACTGGACCCTCCCCGACTGCTTCAGGATCACAGACCCTGGCCCTTCAAGCCTCGACACCCTTTTGGGGAAAGGAGTGACTTAAGATGGTTAAGAACGACAACCCAGAGCAGGAAAGGCCTTTAAGGTGGTGACCAAGACCGTGAACAACCATCAGCGGGCCTCACGGGGCCCTGCAGGACCCCCAACCCGGGAAAGGCGTGCAGCCTGACAGCAGAGCATGGGACCCGCCCGGGGACAGGCTGCCTTTCCCGAACAGGGTCCAGGGCCAACCGACTGGACTCCCAAGAGACTAAGACGAAGAGACACACTTCCCCCGGGACCGAGAAATGCTGGACTAAAGTAACCCATGTGCTTCTGCACGCGGAGCTCAACTCAAGGGAAAATCCCAAAGGAACAGAGACAAAGCCACAACACCCTGGCCTCCCAGAGGGTGTCCCCTGGGCAGGGGGCGGGGCCCAGCGTCATGCACAGGACGCAGACCTGGGGTCCATGCTGGGCGAAGCTGGAGCTGGACTCCAGGGCCCTGAGCAGGCTCTGCGTCCCACAGAGAGGGCCCTGGCCCCGTGGGGGACACTCCGCATGGCCCACGAGCCCTGCCTGAGGTCACACTCAACCCCGCAGACACAGGCTCTGAATCAGCTGCAGAGGGCACCCCACAGCCCGGCCACACGGGTTCCCACGGAAACAAGCCCACAGGTGAGCCCAGGTCGAGGCACCAGGCCCCGAGAAATTAGGGCCACAAGCAAAATCAGGAGGACATGAAGAATTGGAGCCCTAACGCCTGGAGCTGACAAGAGCTGTGATCTGAAAGTAAATAGGATACGCTCACAGTGCCAACGGCATCCAAAGAGATTAAATTAAAATTAACCCTAATGAAAAGAGAGAACAATGAAAAAGAACAGGTAGACAGAAAAGCATCAGATACAACGTGACGGTGAAGAGGCGGCTACAAGGACGGACACTCAGGTCAGCGGGCCGAGTCCAGCCAGAGGCCGTGGGGCTCGGGCCCTTGAGTCCCCCAGATGCTCCACTGACCCTCCTGACCAGCCTCTTGCTCACAAGGCGGGCCATGCGGCCAGTGGGTGACCCTCCCATCTCTGGACAGGGCCCCCGCCTGACCCCACGGCTCGAGGACACTTATGAACTTCAAACTGGAGACTCCAGACTCAAGTCTGTCCAGAGCCCTCCCAGCCTCGCTCCCTGCAGGGCCGGTGGCCTGGCCTGGGGGCTGTGGCTTCCCCCGCAGGACTCGCCTTGGGAGGACCAGCCCCTCCACCTGCCAGGCGCCCCCACTACCTGAAAACACACACCCGGGCATCCGCACGAAACTCCCTTTTCCTCCGGATCTTCTTGAAGATCTCCGTCAGCTCATCTCTGGCCTCCTCCTCCTCACTGGTCCCGGCAGCAGGGGCGGCCTCGGCGCCCGCCTCTCCCTGCGAGGATGGGCCTGGGAGTGGAGTGTCGATGGTGGGGTCATCTGCGTGCTCGATGAGCCACTCCATGGCCTGGGGCACCGACATGCTGCAAGGTAAGAAAGCCTCTGAGCACCAACGTGCTGCAAGGTAAGACGGCCCCTGAGCACCGATGTGCCGCAAGGTAAGACGGCCCCTGAGCACTGACGTGCCCCAAGGGAAGATGGCTCGTGAGCACTGATGCGCTCCAAGGTAAGACGGCCTCTGAGCAGCACCTCAGGCCAGGGAACCGGGCCTTTGCGTCCCGAGAAAAGCCTCTCTGACTTCGTGGCTTCTCTAGTGCGAGCTGCCGAGTCCTGTACAAGGATCTAACAGAGCGTGGCTGAAGCCCCGGCCCCGCCCTAACCTGCCACGAGGCGCAGCCAGAACAAATACCCAAGTGCAGAAAGCCACGGGAGCCAAACCCACGAGGTGCCCACGAGAGACTGGTTCAAAAGCGAAAAGAACACAGCCCGCTGACCACCCCTCGGTTACAGACAATTTATTTCAGAACCGAACATACAGAAAGGCACGTAACCGACAAGTAACTAACAACAGGAAACTACAGGAGACTCCCAGGACGCCACCGCCCATGTGCCATGGTCCTCCTCGGCCCCGCCGGGAGCAGGCTGTGATCCAAGTTCCCGGAAAACGAGAGCCTGGTGAGGTGCACGACCACCATCACATGCCACGCTCCCAATAAGCGGGTCCACCGCACACCGCCCTGTAAGACCTGGAGGCGGCCAGTGCTGTGACTCCGGAACACGCGTCCAGGTCCTCTACCGACACTCACGCACACTGGAGGCGACTCAGTCACGGGGCCCGGGGCAGAAGGGTGTCACCCGCGGCGGGGGGCCCAGACGTACTGGTTCAGCCGCAGGGCCTTAGCCGCCCTGGTCTCCGGGAAGCCCATCTCCGTGAGCTGCCGCAGGGCTGCCTCGTCCATGCGCTCGTCCTCATCCTCGTCCAGCATGGCTGCGGGCCAGACACGGCACCGTGAGAGCTCGGGGCGTGCCCGGCCACACAAGGGGTGCTTCCTCAAGCTCCCCACAGGCCCAGCGCCCCGCCTGAGCACCAGACGCTTGTGGCTGACCTCTTACACCTCAGAAAACCCGAGACAGACCCGTCTGCCCTCGCCATGCAGACACGGTGACAGTGTGAGGCATCCACAAGGCCCATCTATTGCCCCTTCCGTGGGGAGTGTGAGCAGTGACGGCCGAGGGTGGGCTCCGCCCGGGCCCGCGCCTACCGTTTGCCTTCCTAAATAATTCCACGGCATCCGGGTTCAGCGCCAGCAACTTCTGAGCCACCTCGATGAGAGACACCAGGATTTTCCGGAGCTCCGTCTGGAACTGCAGTGAAAGCACAAGACGCTCAACAAAGCTGCCTGGATCTGAAACAACACCCCTGCCCGAAACTCCGAATCTGTGAGTCAATGGATCTGAAACAACACCCCTGCCCGAAACTCCGAATCTGTGTGGCAAGTCACGCCTGGATCTGAAACAATACCGCCTGCCCGAAACTCCGAATCTGTGCAGCAAATCACGCCCAGATAACCAGGGAGAAGAGCAACAGGGCTCTCAGCAGGGCGGGCGGGAGAGGATCTGTCGCTCAGCTCCAGCCCAGAGGAGGCGTCTGGCCTGCTGGCCGCTAAGCGAGCTGAGAGCTTAGGCCTCACTGAACAAAACAGGCAGACTCCATGGGTTCCACTGCTGTGGGCCTCTAGCATTCAGTGCAACCAGTTCATCTTCTCAACGCAGTGGGGGCTGCTGGGAATGTCATCAGAAACCCACCAACTGCCCGTCTCCCCGACAGTGAGGCTTGGCCATTGTGAAACACACACTGGCCAGCGAGAGACACATGTGCCCGGCCTCAGACGCCCTGGCCAACACAGAACTCTCTGGAGGAGACCCTCAGAGGCGTGTTCCTGAACTGACCAGCTCGTGCAGAGCCCGCAGACTGACCTGCAGTGTTGGGGGCACCACCCCCAACTCTTGCCCAGCGGGCGCCAAGTCCTGGCCCGGCCCTGGCTCGGGAGCACTGGAAATGCTCCAACTCTGCTTTAACCTTCCGATCCAAAATAAGCAAGAGTCAGGTTTCTCTCTAAAAGGTTTTGCCAAACTCAGGACAAAACTCACATTTCCCCATAGTATCCTATTGGCCCAACGTCTCTTCAAACCTTTTAACTTGAATTAATTTGCCTACAAAAAAGTTCCAATATAGCACACAGAGTTCCTGCACCCCCTACATCCTGCTTCCCAAGCGCTCTCAGGAGGTCTCCTCAGCCCCCTGTGGCCACAAAGCCCCCGCGGGCACTCACGTCCCTCGCGCTGGTCTGCACCACGGCGCGGTCCATGTTGTGGGAGGGCAGGCTGGCAGTGGCTCGGAAGATAGCATCTCTGTCCGGGGCTTTCTGCTCTTGTTTTTTCTAACACAGGAGAGGAATCAGAAGATCAGACGTGAGTGTAAGAACGGTGAAAGGCAAGACTGGTCTTTGAACAAACAGCTCTAACCAGGGAGCACGCGAGTCCTGGGAACTGGAGCCACACGCCCCTGATGAGCAGGGAGGCTTTCGGACGGTTCTGTGCGTGGCCTCAGGGACAGAACACTGGACGGTCGCAGCCTGCTGGCCCTGGAACATGGCGGTACAGGGTGGGGAAGACAGACACTGCCTCCTGGGCTGCAGAATGACTGTCACACGGGAGCGATGGTTGGGCGGGCAGGCAGACCACAGAGGGACCATGAAGAATCCCTGGATGCAGCCCGAGAAGCCCTGAGCCCAGGAGGAGAGGCACCATGCTGACCCCGGACGGCAGGCCCAGCCCCACACCACTTGGCTCCTGGGGTATTGGGCAGGAGAATGCGGGTGCGGGCCGGGGGCACGACCCGCCAGGCCCAGAGCGGCCAGTGAACTCCCAGGGCCTCTGACAGGGACATGAAGAAAGTCTGCAATTAGTGCAACAGAGAAAGCAGTGGGGAGAGGGGGTGAAGGAGAGACACGCAGGGAAGAGAAGGAAGGGCCTGGGAAGCAGAGAGCGAGGCTACACGGTGCTCAGAAAGGCAGGAGAGCAGAGGACGCTGGGCCAGGTCATCGCAGAACAAGCACCTGATTGGAAACCAAACATCTCTCAGATAGCAGGTCCCACATCCACAGGAGTGCCAGAGAGAGAAAAGAGAAAATGAGGCGGGAAAAGTACCAACAAGTACCCAGAGAACTTCCAGAATCTCCAGGGTCAACGTGCGAGCAGTCTGGGAGGGGCACAGACCAGGCACAGAGGAAGGAGAGCAGGGCTGACCGGCTCCACCGCCAGCCCCGGGGACGCCCTGGGGACACCCCGGGAATGCCTGGGGACCAGGGCGCAGGCCCATCGAGCGTGCGCGCTCCCTCAGCAGCCACTGACGGCTGCGCACAGGCCCTCCAGGCCTCCGCCCTCAGAGATGCTGGCGCGAGTCTGGCCCCACCCAACCCAGGAGACCAAGACATTTGACTCTAGCAGGCACAAGGGCACATGGCCCCAAGACCCCACTCCTGCACTCACGGCTGCCTGACTGGGGCCCGTGAGCGGGCGGGCTGCAGCTGGGGGCTAGGTCACGGCACAGGGCGCAGTGACTGGAGGACAAGGCCCTCGCGGGAGGTTGGGGGAGGCCTGACCTAATCGGGCGAGTCCATAAACAGGACGGGCGGGGCTCACCGTGGTCATCGAGATTAAAGCAAGAGGGACCCGACGCATGAGCTACCCCACTGGCTGCTCTGAAGACGTGGGGAACTGCAGGCCAGGAAGGAGGTGGCCTCCGGGAGTGGAGGGTGGTCCTGGCTCATGGCCAGCAAGAAAATGGGACCCCAGCTCTTCAAAGTGCCGCAACAGGATTCTGCCAAACACCCAAAAAAACCGGAAGCAGAGGCTCCCAACAGGAAGGCAGACCTGATTCCAGCTCCCGAGCACAGGGCCAGCTGGGCCTGCCCGGCACGGACCCAGCAACCTGTGTGCTAACGGGGCTGCTCCGAGCCGGCAGGCCTGTGGGCAGGGAGCACGCAGACATGGGAGCCACGGCAGGAGCCAGGTGGGCAGCCCTGTGCGGCACGCCTGACGCAGATGGACGGGCCGGAGGAGCTGAGGGGTGGCTCCTGGAGCGGGCGCCAGCAGACCGCCTCACACTTGTGACCCCGGTTTCAGACAGGTGTATCAGTTTGGGAGCAGAATCTGAAAAAATGAGTGGTAAGCCTACACACAGAACAAACTAAACCAGGAAGCAATTACTGGCTCCTGGAAAAAAACTGCACTCAAAAAAAGGAGAGCTCACCTTTAGCAAACTGCTCAGGGCAGAGACCGACACTGATACAAGAATAACCACAGGGATTCTGAATCTTTGACCAAGATTCAGAGGAGCAGGGGGGTGACGAGGGAGGAGCTGCCCAGATCACCAAGGAGCAACCGAGAGTCTAAAGTTGAGAATCCAAAAAATATCAACCCGGGATGTTGTTCAGAACCCAGGAGAAGAATCACTGGAGACAGGGTCAGACGGATGCGGAGCACTCGCCTCCCGAGCGCGTGACTCAGGAGGGAGAAGCACCTGCTGCTCATTACAACACACTGGAGTATCGTTTGACTCTAAATACACGTACTACTTTGACTTTAAAGACGAGTTATTCACAAAAACAGGCGTGATCGTTTTTACAATATTTCATCTCACAGATACACACAGAGGAAAGGTGAGGGTCACCGCCTGGCAAGTCACCCAGGGCCGTGGGGGTGAAGGGGGCCTGCCATTGACACAGTCACCGCGGTTCAGGGAGTTGCCAGCGACCAAAACAGTAACCTGAGAGCCGGATCCGCCCCGGGGTTCTCGGAAGCAGGCCTGACTCTGGGGCCCCATCCGTTTCCCGGAGACGGGCAAGCAGCGTGCCCGCGCCCAGGCAGGTGTGGCTGCAGATAAGCAGGGCCTCCTCCCGCGGCTGTCCCACAGGAGACCCCGAAAGAGCTCGGGCCGCCACAGGCCCAGGGCCCAGCCCAGGAGGCTGGCCTGCCTGCTTTGGGGTGAACACTCTCCCGAGCATTTCGAAGCATTGAGCAGGACACTCTACCCCTCGAGCTAAGCAAAGGCTGGCGTTCGCCCTGAGCATGGCAGGCACCTGGCCTAAGCATTGGGAAGGGCCTGTTGACAGAACACGTCTCCCGCTGCACGGGGAGCCTCCTGCACCAGGCTCTCTGAGGAGCGAGCCTCTGGGGCAGCCACTACACACGGAGCGCGGGCATGGCTTTCCGGGGGCACCTGCGTCGGGGGGCGGGGGTCTCAGCCGAGAGCCAACTCCAAGGCCGCAGCAGCCTGTCCTGCAAGAGCCAGACGGGATGGGTGGCCCTGGCCTCGCCGGAACCGACTCCGCGCAGGCTGGCGCCCCGCTCTGCTCCCGCGCTGTGTGTGTTGTGGGTGGTCTTCAGCGACTTCCTGACCTTCTAATGTCAGGAAATGAGAAAAGGAGGGACGGGAGCTAGAGAGTAAACCCGACCCGGGGAATAGGCAGCACGCACCTCTCCGTGGCCCGAAAGCGGAGCTGGTCACCGGACCAGCCACAAGGCGAGGCATCGGCCAACAGTCTGCCTGGCCGTGACGAAAGCCCGTGACCACAGGACCTGCGGGACCCACAGCCAGCCAGCCTCAGAAGTCTCTTTCGAGTCTCCCCCGACAGAGATCGCCAGTTCCAAACTCTGAAGCTCACCTGTTCTTCTGCGGAGACTTCGGCCATCTTTGGGAGGGGGGCTGGAGCGCGCTTTCGGATCAACAGTATCACATCTGGGGAAAGCAGCACAGCGAGCCGGTTACCATCGCACACCCAGAAGCGGCACAGAGGGCACCAGGGGGACCCAAGGGCCGAGGAGCAGGGCTTCTCTCTGGGCCCTCCTCCACGAGGGTCCGCAGAGGCCCAGTCTTCCCTCAGCCCCCAGGTCTGCTGACTCTGCTCCCCTACAGGCTCCGGCCTGGCAAGACCCTGGCTGAGGGGACCAGACGGGACCGGCGTGCTTGTTTTAACGGCTCTGTTTTGAAAGTCTGGGAGGTCGGAGCGTCTGGTCTTAACCCTCAATGCTAAGGCACCTGGGGTGTGGTCAGCGCCCAGCTAACCGTGCCCGTGCCGACTAGACATCCAGCGAGGTAGACAAACAGTATTCTAGTCCTTCCAAAGCAGGCTACGTAAGGGAATCTCACAAATAAAATTGCTTTGAATGACACAGAAGCCCAACTTTCCTCCGCAAGCGCCTCCATGCAGGAGACTCAGAGTCAATCGACAGACGTGCGTGGTAAGAACGTCTTCCTGGACGTTTGCAACAACCCACGCTGTGCTTTCCTGTCCCCTAAGCACAGCCCGCAGCAGCTCTGGGGACCTTGGCTCTGCGTGGAAACAGCCTGTGGAGCAGAGTTCACGTCTGGCTTCTCCAGAAGGCTGCGGCTCTTTTATTCCAGGGCGCACACTTTGTTTCAACAAAGGAGAATGAAACCCTGTGGCTGCCGCGTCTCCCTGCTCTGCCCGCTTGGGACGGGGACCCCTCGCCCCCTTACCCTCGTCCTGGACGTGCTCCTCCAGGAGGGTCTTGGCGTCACTCAGCACCCTCTCAGACGCGGCGTGTATTAATTTGTGATGGGTCACATTTTTGGGGTCTTCTAAGCCCCCAGGCGCACACTAGGAAACAAACAAAATCATAGAACACGTGTCAGGACAGAAAATAAGTTGATCATGATACTGATAATACAGGACCTGACGCCTCAAGCCACGCCAGGAACTTCCTGGTTTTCTTACTCGCTAAGAGTCAAAGCCACACTGAAACCAGAGAAGCCCGGCAACGGCGGACACGCCACAGCCCCTAGTCCCCAAGGGCAGTGACCTGGCCACTGGGCCACCAAGTGCTGCTCAACAGGCTCAGGGCTCAGACTCAGAACGCTCTGCTACCCACCAGTGGCTACTCGATCCGCTCCTTAATCTGGAAAGATCTGGAGAGCGATTCACAGATGCTAATAGCAGGTCTGCTGTCTCCCGAGAACCTAAAGATCCGAGTGGGTCGGGTGTGGTCAGTGCCCAGCTGACTCTGGCCAGGCCAGCCACATGCTGTGGAGGTCAGCAGACGATATTCCAGCGTTTCCCAAGCTGGCTACTTCCTCGTGGAATCTTGCTCCCCACCTTCCACCAGGGCATTCGATGGAGCCCGGCGACACGGCTGAGAGGAGCTGGTCCCTGGGGAGCAGCCATAGGGGCCTGACCACGCAAACACCCAAAAAACCCCGAGGAGGCAGGATGGCCTCAGCTCAGTCCCCAGCCCACCAAGCGACGGCCACAGGGGCCCCACAGGGAGCTACAGATACAGCGGGCAGGGCCTGCCTGGCAGCTGGAAGGGGTCACCTGGCACATCACTGTGTTACTGATCGGCAGCTCCGAAACCCCAAAACACACAGTGGAGGGGGCAGAGGTGCTGAAGCCAAGGCTGCCCAACACAGGGGAGGCACCGCCCTGGGGTCCTCACCATCCTCAGCTCAGCGGGGCCGCCTTTCCACCCGCCTCTGCCATCAGATACCCTGGACATGTAACTGCTCACGGAGGGAGAAACTAAGCCTGCACTTCACCTCTCAACACTCGTGTCTGAAGACCAACCAGAGTTTTCAGCAACCCAACAGGAAAGAGGAGTCATGCGGGCTTCAGGGCTACAGATGCACGCAAGCCGGGGGGCGGGGGGGGGGGTTGGTGGGGACAAAGGTGGAAACCAGCCAACAGTGAGACACACTCTGACCATGTATGACAGAGACACCCCTCCCAGACTCTCACGATGGCTCTGCTCCCAGAAATACTGGGTGTGCTTCTTCTAATTCTAAAATCTGCAGGCTAGCTGGTGTGCCAAGTTCAGGATGCAGTCTATGAAACACAATTTTCCAAAACAATCCGCATACTGGCTCCTGAAAAAAAAACTGTCCTCTGCAGCCTGTCAACAGGCGCCAGGAGCAGAACACAAGCCTGAGTCATCCATACCAGGCCTGCTTACTCGCTCTTTCCTTTGTTCTCGGCAGAGGCGCTGGAGCGAGCTGGGCCCTGGCAGTGGGAAAGCCGGCCAGAGCCCACGGCTGGGGCAGGGGCCGGGCCCCAGTGAGCCCGCTTCCTTCCGGAGGACTGGAGACAGCTTTTTCTTCCTCCTGACATCAGTACGTGAAGACACGCCTGGGTGTGCTGCTACCAGCCCTGCTAGCAGCCTATGTGCCGGCAAGCTTATCACACAGAAAACACCCACCGTGTCGCGGGGGGCCACTTTCTTAAAATCGTGACCCTCCAATTTACTCTGCCCCGTGATCTAAGCTTGGGCTAGAGACCACCACAGTGGTCCCAATGTATATAAAACCAAGAAGGGAAAGGCCACAGTGGCGATCCATTTCTGTAAAAGTTATGATAATAAACCTTCACTAACAAAGTTGCTTTACTCATTTAAAAATGCATATGCATAACAAAAAGTGTACAAAAAACAGTAAGCTCCCAGGGGTCCTGTGGTGGGAGAAAACCCACAGTGTCCCCTCTGGGTAGAGAGGCAGGAGGAAGGGACAGAGAACCTTGGCTCAGGCATGCAGGGCGGGGAGCCAGGCAGGAGGAGCCCGAGCCGAGAGGTGACACCATGATCTAAGCTTAATGCACAGGCTTCCCGGGTGATAGTCAAGCACACACTCGAGAACCCCGTTTCCTAACTGGAAATGCCTCCTGACGGGCTCACAAGGCCGCGAACTCTGCCCCTAGGACGGCATGGGCACAGAGGTGTGAGGACTTCCTGACAGCTCAGCTCTGAGTCCCAAAATGTATGCCGGTATTTTTTGGTTGTGGAAGTCCCCTGCTGCTCGCCCGCCACTCGCCTCGGCCCGGAATAAAATCTACAGAGTGGAGTAAGATCTCTGTTCAAAGCAGGATAATGCCAGAAAACATCAAAGCAGGATAATGTCAGAAAACATTCCAAATGATACGCCTCAGTACCAACTGAAATAAAAATATCAGCAGCATGATGTGAATAGTTAGCCTAATGAAACTGGCTCCCTCATTAACCCCAGGTTAAGAGTTCTTGCTTCTTTTTCCCTCCAGAACATAACGTTTTGATGGTTATGCCAATCCTTCCCATTGGTGAGTTAAACTAAGTGTCACACCAATGTACCCGCTGCCCCCCAGCCTGACTCAGCAGGTGACCGGCCTCCACCGCCATGCAGCTCTCTCGACTGACAATCCGGGCTTTTCACAAACTGAAGGTCTGTGGCAACCGTGTGTCCAACAAGTTCACTGGTACCATTTTTCCAGTGGCATTATTTTTTAATTAAGGTATTCCAGCCCTTAAGGGGCTCCTGTGCTGACCGGGTGGACACAGCATCTCAGAGAGGTTTGCACTGGGCAAGCAGCGAGCCTCGCTCTAATAGTCTGGACGCTCAGGGGGCTCCCAGCCTTCCCGCTGAGTGCTGTCATGGTGGTTTTTAGATCGTGAAATCACCCGTCACTGCGTCAGAAATAGAAACGGCCAAAACATAGCTGCCCAAGTGTGTGAGCCCACATCCCCCTCCTCCCTGACGTGAGACCAAGACGCTATTCACATCCAGGGTTTTCCGGAAGGGGACTCTGGCAACCAGAATGCTCTCTGGCATGCTTGCGACAATTACAGAACAACTCCACAGAACCGTACTCCCAAAAGGACCCGACATCATTTTTCGGGAGTCACTAAAACAATAGCTGGAAGTCTGTGCTTGGAGACCACACCAGAAGGGACCAGGGCTAGACTCTTGGTGGGCCCAGAACAAACGTGTGAGTCGACGGCACACAGGCACACTTCTTACATGAGGCACGCAGTGAGAGGCTGTGGCCTCCTTTGTCCTAAATTCTGACATGGAGATTCTAGACCGTGCAAAGGATAGAGTTTCCTGAGGCAGCCTGAGTCACACGGACAGATGTCTTGGCCTGCCTTACAGAGTCGAGAAGCTTAAAGAGATAGGCAAAGACTAGCCCTCTGAGGAACCTACAAAGGGTGCTTCACCTCAACAAACTTTAAAAAATGGCCCTCTCCCCGACCTGCCCGCGTAATCCACGTAAAGGCCGAGGATAGCAAGGGGTGCATGGACCAGTTGGGCCAAGCCACACTATTTTAAGTGATTCCAACCACGGTGAGGGGGTGCGGGGGCGCACCAGTGGCCAGAGCCAGGCGCCGGCCCCCATGCCAGCCCCAGAAAACGGCTCCAAGCAGCCGGCTCTGCAAGGTCAGGGGAAGGCGCTTCTCCTGGCGGGTCTCTCTAAACTCCCAGCTCCGGGAACCTCGCCGCGACAGCAAGCGCGGATGGATGGATTCTGGAACCGCAGGAGGCCCCGTTCCGGCGGCGACTTGGCCTCTCCCAGCCCGCGTCCCCGACGCGCCCCGGCCTCCCGGGCTGTCTTGAGGGGAGTTAGACCAGAAGGTAGAGGATAAAGCGCCCGGTCCGGAGCCCCAGCGTCCAGCGGGAGTCGGGGGCGGCGGGAGTAGGAGGGAGGTCTGGAGCTGTGGCCGGCCTTACGTGCTTGAGGCAGCGGTCCTTGAGCTTCTCCACCGAGGTGTCCTCGGTCGCCTCCTCCAGCCACTCGGCGCCATCGGACGCGCAGACGTGCAGCCGCAGCACCTTGCCCGCAAAGATCTTCTCCTCCTGCACGAACATCTCGCCGCCGCCGCCTTCGCCCGGGCCTCGGGCCTGCGCCCGCCGCCCGGTCCCTGAAGGTCACCAGGGCGGGCGGGCCGGGGGCGGGGCCAGGCCGCCCGCGCGCTCCCTCGCTGGCCGCCGCCGCCCCGCCCCCGGCTCTCCCGTGGGCAGGCCGCCCGCCACTCGCCCCACCGCCAGCCCGCCCGAGCGGTCCGCCTCGCCCCGCCGCCGATCCACCGGGGGCACGCTGTCGCCGCCGCGCCGGAAGTGCGTCACAGGGCGTGACCCGGAGCACGCCGGGAGATGTGGTTCTCCTGCGGCTGCCTCGCCGTCGCCGTCGCCGCCGCGCCAGATGTGCGTCACTGGCCGCGACCCGAGCGCGCCGGGAGTTGTAGTTCTCGGGGGCCGCTTCCTTCGTCCCGTACCTGCCTGCGCTGTGCTGTCGGGGGCCGCCGGCCACGCGGGAGCCGTGCATTTACGAGTCTGTTTTGAGATGGGTCTCAGTGTAAAATGCACACTGAATCTTAAAGAGTTGGCAGGAAAAGAGCACGAAAAATACCTCAACAATCTTTATATATTGACAGTGAGTCGGTGAAAGTCACTCAGTCGTGTCCAACTCCTTGCGACCCCATGGACTATAGGGTCCATGGAATTCTCCAGGCCAGAATACTGGAGTGGGCAGCCTTTCCCTTCTCCAGGGGATCTTCCCAACCCAGGGATCTAACCCAGGTCTCCGGCATTGCAGGCGGATTCTTTACCAGCTGAGCCACCAGGGAAGCCCTTATATATTGACTACGTGTTGGAATAATAGAATGGATTATGTAAAATATGTTGGCACTGTTTATTTTTACTTTTTAAAGCTGCGGCTGCTAGATTTTAGGTTGTCTATGTGGCTGCTGTTGTTTCTTTAGGACCGCATTGCACTAAAGCAGAGTCTCTGCTTGTGGTTCCCAGACCAGCAGCACCTGGGAGCTTGTTAGAAGTGCAGTTTCTCCTGCCCTGCCCCTGTGCCCCCGGCAGGGACGCGGGTGGGGCCCAGCACTCAGGCTGCAGAGCCATAGAGGTGCCCTCAGACAGGCACATGAGCACCACAGGGAAGAAACATGACCGGTGGACTCAGCACACTCATTTCCGTGGGCGTGACAGATATCAGTATGCACTCTGCAGTTCGGGCTAGGCCTGGACCATGTGACTGCCCTGCGCTCTCCCATCTCGTTCATTCAAGGATCTTTGCTGAGCAGAGATGAAGCCAACGCCGTCCCTATTCTCAGAGGCTGGTGATCTAAATGGGGAGGTGGTTCCAGCATCTCTCCCGTTTTATACACATTGTTTTCCCCTGTGATCATTCTGCTTGTGTGTGAATTCCTTTTATTCAGTTTACCATTCACCAATAGCCTCCATGAGCCAGACCCTCCGCTGGGGTCCAGTCGCGATTAAGGCGTGAGACCAAACTATCGCCCTGGGAGTGGGCTTTCTCACGCAGGCCGTGCAAGTGCCATCTACTGTGCAGACACGGTCTCACGAGGCAGGAGACAGCGGGGGGGACAGCGGGGCTTGCGGGTAGCCCAGGGGAGCTTATGGGACACAGCGGCATCAGAGGGCTGAGGAGGCGAAGTGGAGGACACCGGGATGGGCTGCCCGGGAAGCATGCTGGAAGGGAAGGGATTGGTGGGGAGCGGCTGGGGCGGCACCTGGAGCCAGGTCAGAAGAAGCCCCCCTGAAGCATCTGGTCTTTGTCCTGAGGCCCTGGGGAGCCGTGGTGCAGATGCTAGTGATTGAATGGCGGGAGGACAGACGAGGCCTGGAGGCAGGAGAAAGCCCAAAGCTCCCGCGTGTGGCAGAGGAGGGGCTGGGGACTCTGAACTGGGGTGGGAAGACAGAGGCAGGAGGCCTGGAGGCAAGAGAAAGCCCAAAGCTCCTGCGTGCTGGCAGAGGAGGGGCTGGGGGCTCTGAACCCGGGCCGGGAAGACAGAGGCAGGAGGAGGTGAGGTAAGCCTCTGAATGGGGGGGGGGGGTGAGGCGGGGTGTGGTGTCAGCTGTGAGCGAGAACAGAATGAAGAATGACAGCAATTGCTTCCAATTGGGTGACAGGGTGCACGGCCAAGGGCTCCCCTGGGGGCTCAGTCGTTAAAGAGCCCACCCACTGACTCAGGGGACGTAAGGGACATGGGTGTGATCCCTGGGTCGGGAAGATGCCCTGGAGGCGGAAAATCGCTATGCATTCCAGTCTTCTTGCCTGGAACATCCCATAGACAGGTGGGCTACAGTCCCTGCAGTTGCAAAGAGTTGGACACGACTGAGCGGCTGAGCAGCAGTAGCTGCAGGGCCCGGCTGCACCCCCACCTGGAGGGGGCCAAGCAGGGGGCAAAGCTCAGGCCTGCACATGCTGACCCAGAGGTGCAGGGGCCTCCAGGTGCAGGTGGCCGGGGCAGTCGAGTGTGTGGAACTGGAGTCAGGGACAGCTGTCATTGTGGGGGCAGGGACTGAGACTGTGGTGCCACCCACCCCCACCTTGTCCCCACTTTACACAGAGGAGTCCACGGAGAAAACTGGAGGAAAAGGGTCCCACAGAGTTCTGAGTGTAGCCCCAGGGAGTCCAGAGTGGGGATTTCCAGGAGAAAAATGAAAACCCGGAGGGGAACTGGAGCTGCCACTCATGGGCTCGGAGAGACCGGGGTGGGTATAGCTGACTCTGGGGGCGATGGGGGCGCCTCGGCAAGAGGGTGTCCCAGCCCTTACAGAACAGCGGCCTCTGCGGCTCCAGAGTCATCCTTTGGGGCTTTTTGCCACGAGGGGCCGGGGAGCCCTCTCTGTGTCAGTAAAGAATGGTCTGGATCCAAAAACGGCTCCTGATGCCTCTATCAGCCAAATCAGCCAGGCTTGCGTGCCCAGCCTCCTCCATCCATTGAATCTCCCCCAACCCCGCTGCCTGTGCAAACCCAGACCCCTCCCCAGAATTCAGGACCTCCTCCTTCAGGAAGACCTCCCTGGCTGTGCCTCCTCGGATCAGTACTTAGCACACTGTGAGTTGCCCACCCCTCCAGTGACCCTCTAGCCAGAGCAGACACGTCAGGCTGGACCTCTTTAATGATGTATTGGCAAAATATTGCCGAGGAGCCTGGATGTAAGTCAGTGGTCTCCCATTGGCGCCAGCTCCTCCTTAGAGCAGAGGCCAGTCAGGGATGATCCCCCACCCCGGGGTGCAGCCATGGGCCTGGGGCAAGGCTGCACTCCCCGGCTATGAGCAGTGATGGGTGATGTCCTAGGATTCCTGGAGTGTCCTCGGTGGGTCCTCCTTGTCTCAGCCTCTGTCTCCTCCAGGACATGGGGACCAGGCTTCCATGCAGAGAGAGGGCCCCCTTCAAGGGAGGACTGGCTGCCCTGCTTTGGGGAGCAGTCAGCAGATGCTGGACCTTCAGCCTCTCCTGCAGCCTCAGCTGCAGGGAGCAACCTTGCGAGGTCCTCCTGGGTGGCTGGGCTAAGTGGGGTGTGAAGATCAACACGTTTCCAGTGACGGGGAGGACCTGGCCCGGAGCTGGCCAAACCACATGGCCTCCCGCCCCAACCGACAGGTGCTGCTCCCTAAAGCACACTGTGCAGCCAAGCTCAGCCTTGCTTTCCAGGACCCCGCCTGGCCCGCCCGCCTGGCTGTCCGTGCCTGCTGTGCACTGGGTGCTCCTTTTGAGGCTGGGGAGGGGGAGTTGCAGCGGGAATAAGGCAGAGACAGAGCCTGCACTGTCACCCCTCCTGGGAGGTTCTCAAGATCACTGTCGCTCTTAGGAACAAGCCAGGCCAGGTGGTCTGAGCGGGTCCGGCCCAGGTGGGAGTCAGCAAGCACCAAGGGTGTCCCTGCAAGGGACAGAGCCAGCCTGGCTGCCAGGCCCGATTTGAGCTGGCAGGGCCCAGCACTGACAGTCTACGGGAGTGGCCCGAGCTGCCCTGGGTGGTGGCAGCCAAGCAGATGACCATCCCTCCCTGGTCTTCCTGCCCCTGCCAACTCCCGCCTGGACTCAGCCCCGGAGTCCCAAGCAGGTGTGGCTGGGCCACAAAGGCTGGGGAGGGTCTCCTGGCAAGCAAGGCTCCTCGTCTGGCCAAGAGGGGAGTCCACCTGGACCTTCCTCTCCCTGGGGGCCTCCCACCCTTCAGTTCAGTTGCTCAGTCCTGTCTGACTCTTTGCGACCCCATGGACTGCAGCATGCCAGGCTTCCCTGCCCATCACCAACTCCCGGAGTTTACTCAAACTCATGTCCATCGAGTCGGTGATGCCATCCAACCATCTCATCCTCTGTCATCCCCTTCTCCCGCCTTCAATCTTTCCCAGAGTCAGGGCTGATAAAGAATCCGCCCATCCTTGCAAGGCTCCAAACCTGCGGACTGGGCTGCCTGGCAGTACCACATGTAGCCACTAGAGGGCGGGGTGAGCCGTGGTCCTGCAGGCAGGTGGACAGCAGGTTCCTGGATGGGGGGCGGATCACCCTCAAGGCCCCTGCAGAGAGCCTGAGGAGGTGAACTCTCCCCCACCCTGGGGTCACTTATAGGAACAGGCTGTAAAAGATGACTAAGAGCTCTCCAGGCAGCAGGAGAGAGGGGGTGGTGCTGGTGGGGACCCTGAGGCGCTCCAACGAGCGGAGGCAGCCCTCCACACCCCGTGGCTGCAGGGGCCCCAGTCTGAAAAGCACAGCTCTGGCCCACCACCTGCTGCGGTGGGAGACCCCAGGCCCAGAGAGAGGAGGGCCCCGAGTGGCCTGCTGCAAAGGCCATCACCAGCTCACCGCCTTTGCCCCGGCCCCGAGTGCACGACTGTTCTTGGGCCATCTTAGCAGGGGAAGCAGGGGAGCTGCACGCAGCAACAGGAGCCCTGGAGCCACACACGTGCGAGCCCAGGTGCCAGCCGGGCTCCCTCGGGGCTGTTCCAGGCCTCTCTCCAGCTTCCGGCATCGCCAGAAATCCTCAGGCTCCCTTGGCGGGAGACACGCCCCTCTGGCCTCTGCCCCAGCCTGCCCGTGTGCCCTCGTCCCCACCCCCTCTTCCCTTGCGCCTCTGTGCCTCTCCTCTGCTTGGAGGATGTGGGGCCTAAACCCGGGACTGAGGGGTCCCCCCTACGTCCCGGGCAATCCTTCGCTGATGATGTTTTTGTAAAGAGCTGATTTCCAGACAAAGTCATTCTGCGCTTCTGGGTAGATATGACTTTGGGGAGGACCCTACTCAATCCCCAACCATGAAGAGCGGGTGATTACTCCTGGGGAGTGAGTCCTGAGCCTGGAGCTGCCCACCTGCCTGCTTCCCCGGCTTTGGCTCAGGGGCGGTGGGAGGTCCATTCTGCGTCTCCGCCAGCTGGGGTAGGATCTGGCCTCGGCAGCCTGGGAAACGCGAATGCTCCCAAGGTTAATTAATTAGTACATTAAAAATGCGCCTGTTAAGGGCCCCCGCAAACAGGAAAGGATTAATCACCGATTTCCTCAGAGTGACAAGTGCATTTCCCTAAATTCCTCGGCTGCTGACTTAACCGAACCGTCTTCTCCCAGCCCGCTGCCTTTCCCCATGAAGTCACCGCTCATGAATATTCCGGTGTCGCAATTTGCTTTCTAAAAGGACAGACTTATTATTTCATCTTTAAGTTTACTGTCATGAATAGTAATTTCCAGACCCTAAAATAATGAAATGGGGGTGACAGTTCTGGTCAGCCAGACAGTTCCCGGGAGCTGGTTCCGGCCCCACGGGGGCTGCGGGGGGCAGGGGAGGAATGGGGGGAGGTACCAGGCTTCCCTGCCAGAGGCTCCAGGCCTGCGGTCGGCCCCATCGCCGAAGGCGTGAGTGTGCGGTGCTCCCGCCCCTTCTGCTCAGCACCTCGCCGTTTCCCAGCAGGTCCACGTTTCCGCTCCTGTCTCTCAGATGCTCCGTGTGCTGCGGCCACATCACCATCTGAGAGCCGGGTGAGGAGGGGAGCTTAGCTGTGGAGTCGGGCACGCGCCAGTGCAGACGCTGATGTGTGCTCTCAGGCGAGTGTGCTCTGGGCCTCAACTGCCTCATCTGTGAAATGAGTCTTGAGCTGGGATTTGGGCCCAGGCTAAGGCCGGAGCCGGACTTCCCTGGTGGCTCAGACGGTAAAGCGTCTGTCTACAATGCGGGAGACCTGGGTTCAATCCCTGGGTCGGGAAGATCCCCTGGAGAAGGAAATGGCAATCTACTCCAGTACTATTGCCTGGAAAATCCCATGGACAGAGGAGCCTGGTAGGCTACAGTCCATGGGGTCGCAAAGAGTCGGACACGACTGAGCGACTTCACTTTCACTTAAGGCCGGAGCCAGCATTCTCCCGTCCCCTCTCTACAGCCTCCAGTCTGGAGGGAGTGGGCCTGAAGCCTGGAGCTTCTGTCTGCCTGGAGCAGAGACGGGCCACAGTGCCGCTGGCAGCTTCCCCCGGAGCGTCCTCCCAGGGCGATCTCCATCGCTTGATGCAATTATAGGCCGTTCCAAGTGCCCAATAAACCGTAGCAATTCACTAAGTACATGGTTAAGTGGAAAATCAGATGTCCTGACTGCCTTCAGTGACTGCGTGCGTGGAAGGAGCGCCTCTTCAGAGAAGGGGCGACAGCGGACGGGTGTGCTCTCCTCGGACCCAGCCTCCTCTGGTCACTTGTCACTGCTCCCACCAGCCCCCCTGCCCCCGGCCTGTCACCCGACAGACCCCGAAGGCCCACATCGCGGCCACCCCTGCAGATTGGGAGCCACCTCCTCCAGGCTGGCCACCCTGGCTGCTCCCCTGTCAGGCCCGGGTTTGGCCCTGGTTGCACACCCTCAGCTCAGGTCCTCTGGGGTCAGAGCTCTGGTCTCCAGTGTCCCCATGTTTTGCTTCCGCCCCTCCCCCCAGAGGACTGGTCGTCCCATTTCCTGTACCCCAGCCCCCAAAGCAGTGCTCCTATGAGAGCAGATAGTTGCCAATTTTCTGTTTGCTTTGAATGAATGACCATGAACGTGTTTGTCGCTCAGTCGTGTCCAACTCTCTGCAACCCCGTGGACTGCAGCCCGCCAGGCTCCTCTGTCCATGGGATTCTCCAGGCAAGAATACTGGAGTGGGTAGCCATTCCCTTCTCCAGGGGATCTTTCTGACCCAGGAATTGAACCTGGGTCGGAAAGTACGGACTGGGTCAGAAAGTAACCTGGGTCTCCTGTATTGAAAGCAGATCCTTTACTGTCTGAGCCACCAGGGAAGCTGAATGAATGAAGTCACGTTGGAGGGTTCACCCTGACAGAGGTAAATACTGTGGTTACTGTGGCCCACTAAGAGGACGCCTGTCTCACAGAGAACTCTCACGATCGCTGTTCAGAACAGTGACACGGATGACGAGTAACGAAGTGGGATTGGGACTTCCCTGGTGATCCGGTGGCTAAGACTCCACGCTCCCAAGGAGCGGACCTGGATTCAATCCCTGGTCAGGGAGCCAGATCCCACACGCTTACGTGCCTCACCTAAAACCTGATGCAGCCAAATAAATTTAAAAAAAAATTTTTAAGTGGGATTTGACCTCCAGAGGGACCCACGGTGCCCTCTGCTGGGGGTGGGGCCCCCAAGGAGTTCAGACGGTGGTCCTCACATAGGAAGCTCACCCTGCTCTGGGCCAGCACCAGCAGGTTGGTGGGCAGCTGTGCACACACAAGGCATCAGTGACCCACCGTGAACACTACTGCATCAGGGCCGGAGGAGTTGTGCTGTAACCGGCCGTCTTTAACTATCCCCAGGAGTCTTGTCACAGAGAATCCGAGTGGCGAGTCCCCCCGACCCCCACCCCCACCCCAGGCTCAGTTTCTGGAAAGCTGTGTGCTCTATGCTGAAATGGCATTTGGAGGACTTGCAGCTGATTTTTCACATGGATGCCATCGGCCCTGCGGGGAGGGATTGTCCTCAGCTGGCTCACACTTGTAGCCCTCGGGCACTAAGTCCCAGTCGCACACTGCTTTGCCCCCTTGTGACAAGAGGAGAGAGCTCCCGGGGGCCCGGGGACCACTGCCTGCCTCCCCCCGCCTCCCCCCCTGCACTGAGAATGTTGGTGTAAGGACGTCTCAGGCCAGGCACAAACACAAAAGAAGCTACGCTTCCCTCCTCCCGGCCCTGCCCTCGGCATGGATGGGCACCCTGGCTCCAGGAAGACCCGCTGGCCGTGGGTGGAATCAGGAGGCGTGGAGGTGGACGGGAGCCTCCCCAAGGTCACTGGGATCAGGGCTGGGCAGGTGGAAGCCCGCCCCGGGGACCTTCTTCCAACGCCGCTTTCCCCACAAGGAGTTGGAGCAGCCTTCCCCGGGGAGGCCTGTGGGGCCAGAGTTGCGAGGTCCTGGGGCGCCTCATCAAGCATCTGCCCGTTTCCAGAGCGAGGAGTGGGCTGTCTTCAGAAAGGGCCTGGCCTCCCGTCCAGACGGGGCCTCCCGCGGGCCAGGTGCGGTGCCCCTCTCCGAGGTGCTGAAACACCCCCGTGGCCCCAGGCCACCCTCCTGGGACCGCTGTTGCCCTTAGACTGCAAGCCGCCTGTCTCGCCATCACTCCCGGGACACACCGGCCCCTTCATCCACACTCTCCACCCTCCTCGTCTTCATTTGTTTTTTAAATTGTGGCAAAAACCACCTAATATAAAATTTACCGCTTTAACCAGTTTTTAAGAGCACAGTTAAGTGGCATTAAGTACATTCACCATGCACCTCCAGGACTTTCTCAGCTTCCCAAACAGAAACTCTTTCCTCATTAAAGCCTCACTCCCGTCCCTCCCCAGCCCCTGGACCCCCCATCTACTCCCTGTCTCTATGGATCTGATTCCCTCAGGGCCCTCCCACGAGTGGAATCACACAGTGTGCGTCCTCCTGTGTGGGGCTCATTTCACTGAGCATAATGTCCTCAAGGTTCACCCACATCACCGCCTGCGTCGGGAGTTCCTTCTTCTTAAGGCTGGATAACTTCCTTCGTATGCCTGGACCACATTTCAATTAACCATTCCTCCATCAGCGGAGGCTTGGGGTGTTTCGACTTTTGGCTACTGTGAGTAACAGTGCTCTGGACGTCAGTGTGCAAATCTCTCTCCAGTCCTAGCTTTGGAGTCTCTTGGTACACACCCGGAAGTGGGATTTCTGTGTGGTGAGGCTTCGTGCAATTGTTCGAGGACGTCCTGTGCTGCTCGCTGCTGCACCATTTTCCATCCCCACCGACAGTGCACAAGGACTCCAGCCTCTCTACATCCTCACCAGCCTTGCTGTCTTCTGTTTGTTTGACAGAAGCCATGCCGACGGGCACACCCTCGCCGTCTTCCCCGCCTGGTGTTTTCTGCGTGGCTTCATCTTGTGTTTTCGTAGTGGGAGCTGCTCAGAGACAGGCTGGATGATGGTGAAGTGAAAGTCGCTCATATGTGTCCGACTCTTTGCGCCCCCATGGACGATACAGTGCATGGAATTCTCCAGGCCAGGATATTGCAGTGGGGAACCATTCCCTTCTCTGGGGGATCTTCCCAGCCCAGGGATTAAACCCATGTCTCCCGCATTGCAGGCGGATTCTTTACCAGCTGAGCCACAAGGGAAGCAAGAGCACCATTTTGGAGCCAAGCAGAGCTGGATCCAAGTCCTCTCATCGACGCCCACCAGCTCGAGGTCTGAGACGGCGGTCAGGGTGGAATGAGAGACGGTCTGTACGGGGCCGAGTGAGTGTGCCAGTGTGGGGGCTCCTCTGCTGTCGGCATCGCGCGGGGCAAGACTGCGTGTCCTGGGAAGATGTCTAACATGGGGTGCTCACACAGGTGGCCGCGACCCGGGAGGCCGTGGCCAGGGGTGCTCGCGGCTCCACCAGCTGCCCGCCTCCTCTGAGCACAGACTCGGGGGCCCAGGGTCGGTCCCTCCGTGTGAGCCGGGCCCCGGGGTGGCATGTGGGAGCCCGGGAGTCGGAGCGCACATGGATGTGGCCGCTGCCCTGGGAGCCGCCTCCCTTCCCTCATCTGGCGTCCACCCCCGACGAGGCGATGATCTAACACTTCCCAGCCCTGAGCTAATGGCCTCTGAAGAGCTGAAGCTCGGGCGTCCCCGCTGCAGGAAGCATTCGGCACCATTTCTGGGAACACGAGACGTTTCAGCGACTTCCTTGCTGAATATTTCATGATTTACATTAATGGCTTTCTGGTGTTTTTCATAACAAAACTGTCCACATGATGATGGGTTAAAATGTGGTTTTTCCGGCCACTCTGTCTCTGGATTCCCTCCTGAGCGCCGAACCCACTCCGACCCCTGTCTGCTTGACTCTTCTCCCTGAGGGCCCCCGAGCTCCATGTGTCCTAAACCCAGGCTCCCCTCCCCCAGAACAGACATCACCCACCTGTTCATGGTCCTGAGGGCCTCAGACATGGAAACAGAAGCGCGCGAGGTGACTCTGGGGGACATGGGGGCAGGGGCAGCCCCATCTGCCAACTGCACAATGGCCTGGGGCCTGGGGCCTGGGGTCTGCGGCTGGAGGGCCGTGTACAGGCCCTGGGCCAGGCGTTGTCTTTGAGGCCACGCCTCCGACAAGGTCACATCTTACCTGAGGGCTGCCTGGCCGTCCCCAGGAAGACATTTTTAAAAAATTAACTGAACCCCATACTTTATCAGATCTCCTTAGTTTTTCCCTAAGGCCCTTTTCCGTCCCAGGACCCACTCGGCAGTCGGTCTGCACGTCTGCTGGGGCTCCGCTGGGCTGCGGTAGCTTCTCAGACTCCCTGGCTTCTGATGACCTTGCCTCTTGGCTGGAGGACTAGCCAGGGATCTCACAGATGACCGCTCTGCTGGGGTGGGTGGTGGGCTTGGGGGTGACGTCAGAGGCGAGGCGCCCTTCTCATACTATCAAACCAGGGGCGCAGGCCGTCACCCTGAGCTGTTCACTGCCGACGGCGACCCTGGTCCCTGGCTGAGGTTCGGTCCGTTTCCCCTCTGCCATCAGTCCTTCCCTCCCTCTGCCTGTTTAATCCTCTGGAAGGAAGTCTGTGCATGACCCACTCCTGGGGGGCTGTCCTGCCCCTGGGGTGTCTGCATGGGAGGGCTGCCCCTGCGCCCCCCTCGCTGCTGTTCAGCCATCTCTCCACGGCCGCGAGCTCATGTGAACTCTGGTTTCGTACTTTGGGACACGCGCTGCCTCACCTTCAGGACTTTCTTCTGTTTTACTGCCCCAGCTTTGCCACCTCCCCGCCCAGATGGGCCTTTCAGGGCTGAGGTGTCCCTTTAACACAGTCCACCGGTGTGGGTGCTTTTCTCTCCCCCCAAGAATTTAAAAAAATACATTTGTAAAGATTTTTCAATTGTGGTAAAATACACCTAATAAAGGGCTTCCCAAGTGGTGCTAGTGGTAAAGAACCCACCTGCCAATGCCGGGGATGGAAGAGACGTGGGTTTGCTCCCTGGGTGGGGAAGATCCCCTGGAGGAGGGCAAGGCAACCCACTCCAGTATTCTTGCCTGAAGAATTCCCAGGGACAGAGGAGCCTGGTGGGCTACAGTCCATGGGGTCCCAAAGAGTCGGACACACCTGAGCACACACGGATGCACACACAGGATTTACCATATTCACCACGTTTTAGTGTCCGGTTCTCTGGCATCAAGCACACTCACCGATGTGCAACCATCACCACGTCCGTCCCCAGGATGTCATCACCTCCCCAGACCAACCGCCCATCCCCACCAGTCACTGCTCCCCTCCCCTCCTCCAGCGCCGGGCCCCCACCTTCTGCTTTCTATCTCTGTGCATTTGGCTCCTCGAGGGGCCTTGTTCAGGTGGAGCTGCAGGGTTTGCCCTGCCGTGCTGGGCTCATTTCACCAAGCACGACGTCCTCCGGGTTCATCTGTGCTGTCTGGTGTCAGGACTCCCTTCCTTTTAATGCAGGTGATCTTGCCCGCACTTTCACTGGCCGATACTGAAGCTGTCACCCCCTAGGATGCCCCCTACCCTTGGGGGAGGTGGGCGAGTCCCAGATGCAGGCAGAAGGGGCTGTCTGGACCCTCTGACCCCTCAGGTGAAACTTGACTGACCTGCTTCCACACACAGCTGTCCTCAGCTCAGCACAGGTGTCACTGACGGGGACTAGGCATTGGGATGGGGGGCCCCGAGGAGAGTCCTGAATCCTGACTGAGGGCTGGGGGCGGGGTGGCAGGTACAGGTGGGCAGGGCCTCCTGGCCAGGCTCCAGCTCTCAGGCTCCAGGGGCCCCCACTTCGGCCTGGGCACCGTCCTCCGCAGGTGCAGCCCGCAGCCCCCCGCCACGGTGCTGCCTTCAAGCCTCAGAATCTCCAAACCCCTTCTGTCAAGTCCCACCGACCAGAGATGTCGAGCACCCCCCGAGAGGTGCCCTGCAGATACACCTCCGGCAGGATTTGAACAAAGCAGAATCCATTTCATTTCAGGAATGAATGGCCTCTACCCAAGGGGTCTACCTGCAGAGGCTCACCCTCCCAGAGCTGCCCTGGGTCTCCCACAGCCTCCAGACTGAGTCCTCAGAGACCCCACCCCGGCCATGGACTCCTGGGGAGAAACAGAGGCTCGGAGGTCTAGCCCAAGGGCAGCTGAGAAGGGTCAACACGCTGTGGTCATAAGGGCTTGACTCCCCTGCATATTCGAGGGCAACCCTCCAGAGGTGCCCCCTCCGCACAGGGCTCACTGTCACCGAGGCACCCGGACAGGAGGTGGCACGGCCAAGCCCCGCCGGGTGATGCCTGTTTCTACCCGCACCCGTCCACCCAGCCGCCTGTCCTGGGGGTGGGGGCAGGGGCAGGGTCCCACAAGAAGAAGGACGCCCTTGCACCTTGTCAAGGGCAGAACATCTCATGAGGGAAAATCAAAATCGAGAGCAGGCCCAGGGCACAAGCCCTGGCTCTCCTGCAGCAGAGCATTTGGGGTGACCCGGCACCCTGGCTGGGTGGGGCTTGACGTGGGGCCCGTCCTCCACCTCGCGCCCACATGGCCTCCGTGGTCTCTAGGGCCCCAAATGCTTGCTGGCAACCTCCCTGCACGTGGGGGTCCCTCTGGAATGTGGGGTGTGAGAAGGGGGCAAGTCTGTTCAGGACTAGGGCCCCCCACGTCCAGATGGGGGGAGTGGGCTGGAAGCTCGGGGGTGGGGGGCAGAGTGTCATGACCTGGGTCCCATCGGTCCTACCACACACGTGGTCACAGTCCTGCCCCGCCAGGGGCCAGGCCCACTGAGAGGCAGGGTGCAGAGAGGGGTGGCTCCTTACAATGAATTGGCTCCCCTCTTACCCCACTTGCCACCCCCTTCCCCCAGCAAGACCAGAACTTCCAGGGAGCAGGCAGGATTCTGACCGGCACCCACTCCATCAGGGGACTCTGCTGTGGGGGCTGCCCCGCCCATCGGGACTGTCACGGAGGAGCCCGTGGCCTCCCCGTCTTCTCTCCCTTCCCCGAGCCTGGCATCACTGGCCTCTGGCCGGCCGCAGAGAGCACATGGGCTGCATTCAGAGCGGCCCGTGAGGAGGAGGTGGTGGGAACGCGGCGTTCCCTTGGTGCCCCACCAGGCCGCCCGGCCGCCCTCCCCTAGGAAGGCACTTCCAGCAGCAGCTGCCAGGCTTTCGGGCACTGCCCACCTCCAGGCACATGCACCGCCTGCAGTCCAGGTCCTGAGCACGCCCGGTCAGCCAGTAAGCCCAAGAGGTGATGGAGGTGGGTGCCCCCTGCCCTAGATGGTGGGGCGCCAAGAGCCCACCGAGCCACCCGGGCTGGACTGGGCAGTGTTCAGGTCCCCTCTCCTTCCTTGGGGTCTGGCCAGGCTCGGGGCTCAGGCCTGACCCAGGTTTGGCACTGGTTCTCTCTTCTGCATGTCACAGGTTCTCGTGGGGACCCTGGACATTCGACTGTCTGCGGGGAGCCGGCGGGAGGCACTCCGCCCCTGGCAAAGGTCATGAGGAAGGAGGCTCAACATACACAAAGGCGGGATCGAGCCTCAGGAGTCCCCCTGGAAATCCTCGAGCATCTACCCCCCATAACCAGAGCCTGCCTACTTTACTACTTTGTGCTCTCACCTACACCTCTGACTTTACGGGGGGCTGTCCCCCACCACCTCTTTCGGAGAAGGAGTTAACCTAGAGCTCCAGTCAATAATAATTCCTGGGTGTGACAGGAGTGTTTCAACTTACAAACTCCTCTGAAGGTTCTCTAGTCTGCCTGACAGGCTTGTCCGGCCACATGTGATTGCTCACAGCCTCCCAACCGTGAGAGGCACGAGATGCTTTAAACCTTCTAAAAACAGGTTCTTTAGAGAAGTTAGAAAACTATTAGTATAAGTATAGTGGGCTGATTAGAAATTGTATTGGTGAAGGGTTTTTCATTTGTTGAGCCAATGTTTACTGCTAAGTCTCCACATCCCCTGCCCTTACACACATTAATGAATATATAAAATAAATAAGTATTAACCTTTGATATAAATCACGTTAGACCTTAGGCCAAGTAAATTCTTTCCTTAACTAAAACCCACTACACCCTCACCCTATAGGAATGTAACTTTATTTGAGTGGCGTCTGTTCTAAGAATAATCACCCCTGGAGAAATAAGTGTTGACTGACCGCTGTCACAACGAGAGGGTCCTAAATTGTCAGCAGGCCCCCTGGCCAGAAGATGATGTAACACCCCTAAGACCTCGGTATACATTTGTGTGAAGCACCTGACTTTAATAAAAGTCAGGACTGCTGTCCCTGCATGACTTTTGCATAACATCTCAGTGTATAAAAGTAGACCATGGAAAATAAAGAATTGGGATCAGTTTCTCGAAAGACTGGTCTCCCCATGTCGCTCTCTCTCTCAAACTCTGGCTGAGTCTCCATCTGGAGCACGGAGCCCGCCATGCTTACTAATTATGCCTGGGCTTCTAAGATCCGACCGGGGAGGCCTCAGTGTCTCCTCTCCTTCGGGAGAACGGAAGGACGCCTGCGGCCTACGTAAGTGGTGCAAACTTCTTGTCTTGAAGTTTTATTGGTCTCCCGCGTAAACCAAGCTACTCAGCCTCTTTTCTCCACTGAATTTTCCTGCTGAGCTATCCTCATTCTATTACTCTTTACATCTCTAATTAATATCTAATTGAAGCTATTGTATCCTGATCCTCGCCGACGCCGTCCCCGCTTCGAATACCCTGGATCAGCCGGGGCTGGACCCTGGCAACTGTCCAGCACTGGGCACCTGCATGTAGCCATTCCCAGGCTGTGCTGGGTAAGCCTCTTGGGGCTGTTCCGGGCAGCGCAGGGGCCCTCTGGCAGCTGCAGGCGGCATAGCCCGCGTTCTGGGGTCTCCCTTCTACCCCTCATGGTGCAGCCCCCCATCTTCTTGCTACCACCCTCCCCCCACCCCCTGCATCCTCCTGCAGGCTTGCTCCTTCCCCGGCCCTGGCTCCTGCTGGACACAGGGCCTTTTCCACAGCGCCTCCTCTATGAAGCCTCCTCAGACTGCTCCTCCAGGATCACCTGGCCAAGGTGCACCTGGGTGGGGGGGTCCTTCCAGGGCCTGGAGGGCAGGGCTCCCTCCCAGAGGCTCGCCCCCACCTCCACTCACCAGGATCCCCTGCGGGACCTAAGGTGGGTGTGGGGTATGTTTGCCTGGGGCCACCAGACCCTGGTTGGCAGCATGAGGACTCGATCCAAGCCTTCCTAGGGCCCTGACTGTGGAGTCAGTCAGCCTGACCTACACAGGGAGGAATCAGGGGCCAGAAACCGGAAAGCCCCTGGCTGGAGCCAGCCCAGGGGCCCAGAGAGCTGAGGGGCCACCAGGCCTTGGTCATTCCTGGATGGACTGGCAGGCTGGCAGGCCGGGGGGGTGTTGGCGCAGAAGGGCCAGGTGTTGCGGAGAGTGGCCGTGTCTGCATCAGCCCGCGAGCTCTGGGCATGGTCACGAAGTTAGGGTTACGGTTGGGGTTAAGGCTCTCATCACTGTCTCACCCACGTGAACGAGCCCACGTGCCTGTTCCTATGCTGGCCATTGGTGGGCCACCTGTCAATGTCCCCAGAGTCGCTTGAACACTCTCTTTAAGCCTGGGAGATCCCTGGACTCCCCTCCAAGGCCCCAGCCTAGGTGCCACTCCTCACAGACACCCCCTGAGCTGGGACAGGCCTAGATCTGTACCCCACCCAAGAGCAGACGCCCCTAGGGACCCCCAGGAAGCGTCCCTGCCACTGTGCGGTCGTCAGAGCCTCACAAGTGACCATCCCCTGGGGAGCAAATGGGTCTGGGGGTGAAGGGTGGACATGCAGGGTGGGGGGCGTGGTGGGCGGGCCGGGGCTCATAGCTGGGGGCCAAGGGACCAGCACGTCCTACAGCTTTCCAGGGAGACGGCCCTCCCCGCTCTGGGTGGGTCCACCGCAGAGGCTGGAGAAACAAACTTGCCAGCAAGAAAGCGCCCCCACCGGTGACTGCAGCCTGTCCCCTCTCACCCATACCCCCACCATGGCAGGAGGACAGGACTCCCAAGAAGGGGGGCCCCCTGGAGCTGGCCCCCCTGCTCCCTAGAGGACCCCACGCTGGCTGTCCCCACCTTAGGGACCAGGGTGCCCACTGCAGCCGACCCTCTTGCCTCCCCTCCACCTCGCGCCCACGTGGCCTCCGTGGTCTCCAGGGCCCCAAATGCTTGCTGGCAACTGCCCAGGGCCAAGGCCTCTCCCAGAGCCTCTGAGACCCCCCAGCCCCTGTCAGCCCCCAGGAGCCCCCAGCATGGGCCAAAAGGGCCCTCCTGTCCCGGCGGGCAGGTGACACCAGAGTAGCGGTTCCTAATTAAAAAGACACAAAACTGAGGACTGCAGAGCGATTACCCAAACCGATTGGATTTTGAGGAACAATACCCGCTTAGCACCACTTCTGCTGAGTACACATGGCCGCAACGCAGGGACGGAAGGCAGCCGGACCGTGAACACGGAACCCGCAGCAGAGGCGGATGACGGCTCGCTGCCTGATTTACTGGTGACGGCGCTCTGCAGTCCTTCAGATTAGTAAGAATATTTAATAAAGAATCAAGACGGTTTATCTGTAATGCAAAGAGAATCACATTGCCTATATTTTTATTACTGAAAAATTGGGAGCAGGAAGAAATCATGATCTAAGCTACTGTATAAATGACAAAAACACCCATTCTGGTTATGCGCCTCGCTCCACGGTCTCCCACTGCCCTATAAACATAATCTATTCGCTCGCCTCTTTCGCCTGATTCTGGAGTCTGCTCTGCGTTGGAGAGTTTAATACCACCCCGCTCTCAACAGCACAGGGAAGTGATTAAATAAGAAATAAATTTGGCTGTCGTTGCATTTAAAATCAAATCAAGGATCATTTGTTACCCCAAATGAACCAGTTCTCCTTTCGTGCCCGTAAGTAGGCTGCTGTTTGCCGAACCATTTAGAAATGTATATATAGTCGACTCGGCACATAATGGCTTGTACTATAATATAATCTTTATGGGGCTGCCTTGCTGCACTGCCGGGAGAACCCATAACAGCGCATGGCTTTTTTAATTTAAAGTTATAGGTATGAGACTGTGCGGGCTGCTCTCAGATCCATCTGAGTCTCGTTGGCGGAGGCCCACGGTGAGATGCGGGGGCCGCAGCCCCGGGACCACCCCCCCCCGCCCTCACCACCTGCCCTGGGAGGGACGAGGGGTTAAAGCAGGTCCTGAGTATGCACGGCCCAACCGAACCCACCCTGGTGGGCAGGAGGGGCCTGGATCCTCAGGGAAGCGGGGCCTGGATGGCCCACACCCGGGAGGCTTTCTCAGTCTGAGTAAGGCCTCTGGCTCCGGCGCCCACCCCTGGCTGAGAAGCTGCGACAGGACGCAGATGGAGGGGCAAGGAGCGGGAACTCGGGCCCCACAGTGACCGTCCTGAGCAGGCAGGGCACAGGGGCAGCTTTTAGAAGCACTTCCAACAACAACAACAAAATGGTTCAACGGGGTCTACTATTTAAAGGGGCCACGTTTCAGGAAATGCTGGAACCCCCGACGCTGCCCACTCCAACCTGACGCTGGCAGGTGAGAACTGCTTGAGGGCCACTGCGATGCTCCCCTGGGGAGGTGGGCACCGCCCCCCCAGGCCCTGTGTCCAAAGGCCCGGCCGGAGCAGGCCTGTCCCCTGGCCCAGACCACCAGCCCCGGGCTGCCCTCTTGGTCAGCCCATGGCCGACCCTGAACGCGAGGCCGCCTCCTGCACGGTGTCAGGGTCTGAGACGCCAGCACGTCTGTGGTGTCTTCTGCGTACGTGCTGCCCCGAGAGGCTCATTCATGCCCCTTCTCCTGCCACCTCAGCCCCCCTCCGAGGGAAAGCGGGGCACAGGCGCATGGAGCCTGCGGAGGGAACACTGGGCACCATCAAGGAGGGGCTGGGGAAAGTTCCACGTGACCCCCACCTTGGCCCCGGGGCCCCGGAGCTGGGCTGGGAGCAGCATCCCTGCCCTGGAAGATGAGCGCAGCAGGCAAAGGTGGGCGAGGGGAGCCCCTGGCGGGGGACTGAGGCCCCGAGACAGGCAAGAGAGCTGGCTTCGGGGTCAGACCAGACTGGAGCAGCGGCTGGTCTTGCCTGCTGTGACCTCGACCCCCGCATGGCACCTTGACCTGACTCCCGAGTCCTGCCCTGGAAAGTAGGGACCTGGGAGGGAGAATTCCAAGGGCTCCCCCTGGGCACCAGGGCGTCAGCTGGGGAGGTCCCAGGGCCAGAAGCCAGGCAGGGGTCTCTGGGTTCCCAGAGGTCAGGGCTCTCAGACTCCGGGCCAGCAGGTTGGCCATAGGACCTCGGCAGGGGCCCCAGCCCTCCTCTGACCTCCGACCCGGCTCCAAACAGCCCTGACTTCTGACCCCTCCCCAGACTGAATCCCGCATCTCCCTGGACCCTCCCCTGTGTCTGCCAGCTGCCAGGCACGAGGTGGCAGGAGAGTCTGGGCCGCCCCCTCACCCCCGTCCCTCTTGGGGCACCGGGCGGAGCCCCGTGCTGGGTTGGTCCGGCGAGTGTCCACGGCCATCTGCCAAGTGCAGGGAGGTTAATTCCGCCACCTTGTTAATGGCTCATGTGCTATAATGTTCAGCATAAACTTAAAAATTAATTGCCTCACCTTGTGAAGCAGCTTTAACTGCTTCTGAAAGGAAATACAGTTAATAACCATCATTTTAAAGTCAATTCTTGTTAAAAGATGGTGTCGGACCAAATTTCTTTTGTTAGCTCATTATTTCACATCTTCTCCTCCCTCGCAAAAAAAAGAATATCTTTATGTGTGTTTTGGCCTAATTTTTTAAATGCTCAGAGGAAAACGGCCACGCACTGGGCCTGGGGCTGGACCAGCAGGCGTGGTGTGGGTCGTGGGCTCAGACTCCTGCTGACCTCGGCTCAGGTGAGAGCGTGGCTGGGTCGGGGGGACTGGTGTCAGCCCCCAGGGACCCCCCATTCCAGGGCCCCTAGGAGTCTGGAGTGATGTTGGGGCGTGACCTCCTAGGTCACGGGGCTAGCTACCCCAACCTCTGTCTTGGCACCCAAGTGCGGTCACCTGACTCCCCAGGATCTGAAAGCCATGTTCAGCTCCTCACTGCCCCCTACACAAACAAATGGGCATGCCCTCTCTTGGTTGGCAGTGGGGGGACTGTGCTGTGTTGGACACACAGGAGGCGTGGGCCTCAGTGGACTCTGTGGGGCGGCTCCCCAGTGATCTGGCTCACAAACTCGGGGCCCTGGGAGGCAGGTGCCCAGACACGCTCACGGAGGAACTGAGGGGGCAGGAGAGGTGGCCCTGGCCCCCCAGTGCCCGGCCAGCAACCGGAAATGCCACAGGGTCACTGGGGGACACACCGCTGGCTCCTCCCACCACTGGGCAGAAGTCTGTCTGTCCCTCCCCCCAGGAGGTGGGAGGGGGTGAAGATCGTCACCCCTTTTCTGATGGTGGAGAAACTGAGACCCAAGTGGGGCTCCTAATGGAAGAGACAAGACTAACAAGCCCAAGGCCCCCCGTCTGCACCGCCTGCAACCCCTCGCTCAGCCCCGAGAGACGCCCTTCTGTCACTCTGACCCATTCCCACGGTCGGGGCACACCCAGAGCTGTGCACAGTCTCTCGTTGATCCCTGAGCCCCTGAAATACGCCCCAACCCCTCGCTCTGCCCATCAGCCCCCCAAGGCCACCTCAGAACCAAGGTCGAGGGTCCCTCCTCGGGTGCAGGTTGGGGGTTGCGAGCTGCCCCAGGCCCCTGCCTGAAGCAGGTGATTTTTGTCACCCAGAGAACAACACATCACTCTTAGACATAATAGGGATGAACAGGCACTTAATCGTGAGGCCGTGGGACGGTGTGATGATTAATTTTAAATCGTGCGATTCGGTCCTGAAGTCTGAGCCCAAGAGCTGCCGAGGGGCCCCTGGGGGCCTAGGAGCCGCTCAGAAACTGGGGGCCCCCTCTTGCCAGCCAAGGGCCTGAGGATACCAGTCAGCAAGGCTGGGTGGAGTCTGGGCCGCAGCGGGGTGAGTGAGGCCCAGTCTCTGAGCCCCGAGAGCCGGGAGTCTAACTAGGACTGAGGCCCAGCCAGCCCCTCTGGCCCATGGGGGCTGCACCCTCTCCGAAAGGATGTGGAAAGGCCTTCACCCGGGGGGCTCAGCCCAGGCTCCAGATGGGAAGGGTCCTGGGGCGGGGGTTCCTGCTCTGGCAGAGTGGGCGCTGGCATCAGCGTCTGCCTGGGGACAGGGACACCCCAGAGAACCCCAGGAGTTTGTGACCCTGGCTGACCACCAGGGGCCAGTGGAGGGGACCCGAGGGCTGGCCAGGGCTGGGGGCGGGACTGGGGCCCTGGCACAGGGCGAACCTCAAGAGGCGGCCTGTCCCCAAGCCTCGGGGACACCTGCTTCCTGCTAGGGCTCCTCAACTCTCCCCAAACTCGCCTGGTCCCCCCAGCGTTCCGGAATTCCTCCTGAGGTGTCTCCCAGCAGTGGGCAGGGTGGGGTGTCCTGGATTGCTCCTGGGACTGCAGCAGAGGCCACGGGGTGGGGGGCCCAGGGTAGGAGACACGGGGGAGCTGGAGCCCTATTGTGAGACTGCCCGGCCCGGAGTTCAGCAGGAGACCGCCCTCCCCTGCCAGCCTCCCTGGGAGCCCGGTGGGCGGGAGCCTGGTGCCAGGCCGGGCAGCTTGCGTGAGCCGACTGCGAGCCAAGCTGGCGGCTGGCAGCGCTTGGCAGGCGGCGCGGCGGAGCGGGAAGGGATGTTTGCAGACTGCGGGCGACAGTTTCCCAGCTGAAACCTTGCTGGTTAAACACAAGGGAGCAGTGCCCACGGCAGCTCCCCACAGGCAGAGCCGAGGGCGGGGCCCTCCCAGCCCTCTTGGGCATCCGCGTGGGCACCCGGGGGAGACCTGGGGGTCTGAGTCTCCATGTTGGGGTACCCCTGGGTGGGCTGCCAGACAGGGGACGGTGGAATCAAAGCAGACCCTCCAGCTCCCAGGACCTGCCGTCACCACTCTCCACTGAGGATCCCATCACACCGCACGGTGGGTGGGTGAGTGTCTGCGGTGCCCCCGCAGGGAGAGGGCCTCGGGGCTTCAGTCTCCCCAAGTGTTCGAGTCCGTGTGTGTGTGTCCATGTGTGTGTCCAGCCGTGGAGTGGCCGCAGATTCTAGGAGCTGCCTGGGATTCTAGGAGCCCGTCTGAGCACCAATCTCATCAGTGTAGGAGGGACGGGGCACCCCATGAAGCTCCCTGGGCAGCCCCGAGTGGGGGGCGCTCTGGTCTGGGGTGCAGGGGGCATGGAGCAGAGGAGGAGGGGGAGAAAGACAGAAAGCAGGGACTGGCCGCCCCTTCCGCCTCAGCTTCCCAATCTGCAGCTGGGTCAGCACTGGCCCCCGGTGGCCAGGCTTCCCGCTATCCCCATTCTCGAAGGACAGTCTACAGAGTCTCAGACCCTTTAAGGACTGTGTGCTCCCCACCCCCTACCTCCTTTCCCAGCCCCTGCCCCAGATCCCCTTAGACCCACAGGAAACCGGAACCCACACAGCTCAGGGACCCGGGGACGTGTTAGTTCAGGAGAGAGTGTGGGGTCCCTGGGAGGTTGTGTGGGGACCCTGGAGGATGAGAGAGCCCTGGGGTGGGGCTCCAGGAGTGTGTGAGAGCCCCCACAAACAAAACAGGTGCTTGCCCGTCCCTGGCACAGCGAGGGCTCAAGAAACAACTGCTGTCATCATTAGCTGTCACTGTCTTTCATTAAAGAAAACAGAAATCAGACACCAGAACTTGCTTTGCAGGGTAAGTGATGCTGCCACATACACGTCGGCCCTGGCCTGGCGGGGGGCAGGGGGTTCAGAGTGGCGTCCAAGGAGTCCAGCCCCGGGGCCTCCTCTGAGGTAGACGGGCGCTCCCTCCTCCTGAAGGTCAGGCTGTCAGGGACGGCCACACACTGACTCCTGCCCCTCTCCTCTGTCTTTCCAGTTCTGGGGTGCCTGCCGTGTGCTGGGGACCTCTCTGGGGTGTGCACCTCTAGCTGGATGCAGGGCCCTTCCCCTTGCGCTTTCCCAGGGGCAGGGGATTGGCTCCCTCCAGCCTCTCCTCGGCCCCTCCCCTCATCTTCCTCGTGGCTCTGCAGGTCCCGTGCTCCCCAGAAAAGCAGACAGGGTGACTTCTGCTATTGCCACAGGAACCAGACGTCCCACTTCACAAAAGAGGAGAGGCGGCTGCGAAGGACTAGGCCGTGGCCATGGTGGGCAGGGCACCCCTGGGACAGTGTGGGACCCCATCCCGGCTGGACGCTCAAGGATGGTGGGAAGACAGGGACCCAAAGCACAAGTCCACAGAGACCATGCGAGAGCCGTCAGGAAGAAGAGACGCTAAGGAGGCCCTGGGGCAGAGGTGGAGGGGAGGCAGGGAGGCCAGAGCACAGAGAGAGCCCCAGAGCCGTACAGAGCCCAGGTTCCAGGGAAGGAGGAGCCTGCAAGGGCGGGGGCTTGCCAGATAAAATACAGAAGACCCAGCTGAATCTGAATTTCAAACAATGATATGTCCCCAGACTGCATGGGAAGTCCTTGAACTAAAAAGTTATTCCTTATGAATGTGAAATTTGGTCTGAAGAAGGATGGGTGTCCTTGGTGGTCAGATGGTAAGGAATCCACCTGCAATGCGGGAGACCTGGGTCTGATCCCTGGGTCGGGAAGATCCCCTGGAGGAGGAAATAGGGACCCACGCCAGTATTCCTGGAGTGGAGAATGCCATGGACAGAGGAGTCTAGTGAGCTACAGTCCACGGGGTCGCAAAGAGTCAGACACGAGTGAGTGACTATCTTCACTTTCACTGTGTATATTCAGTTGATGAATCTGGCCGCCTGGCCAGCGGTGACCGCCTGGCTGAGGGCAGGCCCCCAGCCCACATCCCGCCCCCCATCGGGGGTCCTGGACCTAACTCTGGGGACAGAGGCCAGGTTCCAGGTGTCTCTCAGCGAACCTGGTGGGCCGGCTGTGACTCCAGGTAGGTCCCCATGCTCCCAGCCTCCTGCCCAGGCTCCGGGCCATGTGCAGACCCCCTCCCTGCCAGGCTCCCACAGAGGCCTCTCTGCTCCCCCTGAAGCTTTTAGGGCCAACGGATTGATTATTAATAGCACGGCTGCCGGTTACAGGAACTGCCGCCATGGGCGGGCGTTCACCTGCTTGAGGTCGGGGAGCCGGTTTCCTCCGCCTGGAGGCCGGGGGCCTCTCCGCAGGGACGAAGTGACCAGATTTACTGTGGCCACAAGAACTCATCAGGCACTTAGCAGCTTCCAGCCCCTGGTCTGAGGAGGCCTGGGGGGGGCAGTGCTCCCGGAATCGCCCCTTCCCAGGGGCGCTCCCTCTCGCACTGGGGGGATAGGATGGTGGGGGAGGAGGAGGGCAGGGCGTGGGGAGGATGGTACTGAGGGTGAGCTGTTCCCCCCACCGTCCTTGCTCAGCAAAGCTTGGTTCACCAGGCTCCGTGTCCACCTGGCCACCTCCGGCAGGACCCCTCCCAGACCCCTGTGTGCCCTGCCCACCCTGCCCCTCCCCCCACCTCCCCCCCCCCCCGCCCCCGCAGAGAGTCCTGGAACAAGTCCCTTCCCCTCTCAGCCTCCAGCTTCTGGAGGATTCCATGAGAGCCCTCCAGGCCAGCCTGAGGGTGGTACCCAGCCCTCGTTAGCCTCCAGCAAGGGAACTGCGGTCAGCTCCGGAGCAAGGCCAGGGGGACAGGGGTTCAGAAACTGAGGTCCGTGCGAGGAGGGGGTCCCTGGGGGGCTGATATAGGAAAACCCTGCCCCGCTGCCCAGGCACACTCATGAGCCACCCTCGCAATCAAGGCGGGAGAGACTGGATGAGGAGCTGCTGGACCTCGATACTCAGAGAAGAACCAATGGGCCTTCAATTTCCATACAATAACTGTCTTATTCAATCTAGATTTAATGTGCTTTTGGAATACTTAATTTAAAGTGTTACTGCACCACCATCTGCTCCACTCTGCGGACGAACACAGGGAGCATATGACTCAGAGCCGCGTCAGGAACCAACGTGCGGGACTGATGTACAGCTGTCTCTCCTGGGGCGGCCTCTCCTTCCACCCAGGGCTGGAGGTGGCCCAGGCCCAGAGCCGCAGAGAGGCCTGGTGGGGGGGAGGGACGGAGGGACGGAGGGGTGTCACAGGCCAGGCCCTTGAGGCCGCAGAAGTATCCGCGCCCCATTGGGGCTGAGGTTCTGGGCCCATCTTTGGCTCAGACTCTGCCTCTGCTCTCGCAGCTGCTCTGGGACACCTCAGCAGGAAGCCTTTCCCGACCCCTGACCACTGCCCAAAGTGCCCACTGACCCTGCCTCCCTTCCTTCTTCCCCCTCCCTCCCTCCCACATGCCCAGGTGTCCCTGGTCCTCGTCATGGTGCCTGTAAGCCCTGGACTCAGAGCCCTGGGTTGGGTCTTTGCTTCTCCTTGGTGGCTTAGACCTCTCTGTAAGGGGACAAGACACTCACCTCCCCAGTGGTTGAGGGGCTTGAGAGGATGGGGGCCCCTTCCTCTCACAATCTGGGGGGCTAAGCTTCACAGGGACACATGGGCTGGGGTGAGGCTCTTCCCTCCCCTGCTGCCTTGCCTGCCTCCCAGGTTTCCAGAAGCTTCCCTTGGTCTGGAAGGGAGTCGGGCAGACCCTTCAGGGACCAGAGCACGCCCCGGGCCCGATCCGGGCTGCAGCACACGCCTCCTTCAGCCCTTTCTTTTGACCTTGAAGCTCTGGCAGGGGCAGACCTCCCATCAGACAAGAGCTCAATTAGTTCAGAAGTGCATCTCGCCCCCACCGGGGTACCCACTTGGGAGGCAAAGTAACCTGCTGCACCCCCTGCTCACAGCACACAGCCTCCAGGGTTGTGGGACCCCTAGCCACACACAGGAGGTGTCCTGCCTGAGAACTGGGCCCCTCTGCGTCAAGCCGCTGTTCTGGGGTGCACTGGGTGGAGGGTGATGGCCCGGGCCGGCCTGACTCGGCTTCCCACTCAGCTCCAACACTCACTGGACATGAGGGTTTCGGGTTGTTTTTTTTTCACTGTGGTAAAATACATGTAACATAAAATGTGCCATTCTGATCATTGTAAATTGAACAATTCAGTGGCATTAAGTACATTCCTCATGATGTTGTGCAATTAACACCACTGTCTAGTTTCAAAACTAGTCCCCCCAGACTGAGACCCTTTACCCATCACTCTCATCCCTCCTTCCCTCCCCTGGCCCCTAGCAAACACCGACCTGCTTTGGCCTGTTCTGGAATTTCATATAAATGGAATTGACCAATATGGTATCTGGCTTCCTTTGCTCAGCATCGTGTTTTCAAGGTTCGTCCATGAGGCAGCCTGAGCCGGCCCTTCATTCTTCTTTAGGGTTGAATAGCACTTCCTCGTGCCGGTGGACTGAATCTTGGTGTCCTTCATCTGTTGATGGGCACGGGGTTGTTTCTGCTTTTGGTCACTGCGCACCTGCTGCAGAGAACATGGGTGTGCAATGTTGTTTAAACGTCTGTCTTCAAGTCTTTGGGGTGCAAGCCTCTGAGTGGATGGCGATTCTGCATTCAGTTTTTTGAGAAACTGCCAGGCTGTTTTTCAACGAGGCTGCACCACTTCAGTGACATGGCCATGAGATTTGAGCCAGGCCCTGGCAGCCTTCGGAGAAGGCAATGGCACCCTACTCCAGTACTCTTGCCTGGAAAATCCCATGGACGGAGGAGCCTGGCAGGCTGCAGTCCACGGGGTCGCTAAGGGTCGGACACAACTGAGCGACTTCACTTTCACTTTTCACTTTCATGCATTGGAGAAGGAAATGGCAACCCACTCCAGTGTTCTTGCCTGGAGAATCCCAGGGACGGGGGAGCCTGGTGGGCTGCTGTCTATGGGGTAGCACAGAGTCGGACACGACTGAAGCGACTTAGCAGCAGCAGCAGCAGCTGGCAGCCTTTGACTTTCCCGTGCATTACATGGGAACCATCGCCTCTCTCTCTAGGGTGTGTGAGGAAGGGAGAGGAAGGGAGGTGTGTTCATCGCCTGGAAGGCCCTCCGCACAAGGCCCTGATGCGGGGGCCACAGACCCTGTGCACCAGCAGCGTGCAAGCCTCTCCTTGAACCTGCCAGCCTGGTGCCCCCAGTGGACGCTGTGGCCCCCTTGGCCAATGAAACCATGAACATCAGAGCTCCTTTAGGGGGTGACGGCAATGCCTCAGTCACTGCATTTGGTGTATAGAGTAGATGCTCTAGAAACACTGACTTGAGGGGTGATCTCTGATTTCCATGACACCCCAGCAAGGTAGAAACTATTATCTCTATTTTACAAAATCTCACCCAGGTGACTTCAAAAGTCCCCCAGCCAGAGGACAGAGCTGGGACTCTGTCACAGGCCCACCTGACTCTTGAGTGCAGGGCTGAAGTGTTCCAGTCTGCAGGTGGCTCACTGCATGCGGGTGTCCAGCCAGGAGGATGGAAGGGGTAAATCTCCAGTCCCCACTTCCCCTCGACGGGCACCTTGAGTTCAGCACGGAGGTGCTGCGAGTTCTAGTGGAGGACTGGACAGGTCCTGGGGGTACCACCCCGCTCCAGTCCTACCCGGGGGGCTCCCACACTGGTGACATGCACAGCTTGTTTCTGATGCAGGAGTAGGTGGCGACCAGACCCAGGCCTGCCTCCCTGGTCAGGGCCCCCAGAGCGGTCCAGACACGTGGTAGTCCAGCCTCTGCAGGAGGAATCCAGGGGAGAAGGCAGCAGAGAGCAGCCTCGAAGCAAGGGCGCAAGCCTGCTCCACCCACCTCGCCCCTTCCGGTCCGCCCGCCCCGCCCACCATGGTTTGCCCCGCCCCGTCCCCGCCCACACCAGGCCTTCCCGTCCCGCCCACAGCGGGTCTGCCCCGCCCCTGCCCGCGCGGAGCAAGCCGGCATTTCCTCGGAAAGTGGCCTGTTTTGCGGAGGTGGACGGCAGCCTGGTCCTCACGGTAATTGACTGCTCTCTAATCAAATTGATTTCCATTCCAAGGCAGCCTGCGGCCCCTCCGTTCCAGGAACAGTATTTTGAGCACAGATGTATAATCAAACGGCAGAAGCAGAGGGCACCCCGGGCCTCGCTGCCAATCGAATAAAAGCTAAATGGCCCGAGCTTTTAGGCCTAATCACTTCTGTGTTCCCGCTTGGGGTGGGTCTGCCGCAAAGCCGGCTGGATCACGCGCCCGGCTTATCTGAATTTCAGCACCACCGGTCGGGCGGGTTGGAGTGATCCGCTTTTTCTCGCAGGCGGGACGCCTTGCAGAGGCCCCGTCCTCCCTCTGCGCTGCCAGCTGCCGGGCACTTGCTTCCACACCGCTGGCCAGCTTCCCCGCCGCTTCTCCGTCTCAGAGGCGCCTCTCTAGGCCCTACACCAGGGTAGATGTGGAGCAATCTGGGGAAGGAGGCCAGGGGGGTGAGAGCTCCCTGCAGGAGCCCTGGATGGGGCAGGTGGGGGTCCTGACGCCCAGTGACTGCCCAGGGCCTGACATGGACCCCCAGCACAGAGCTCTGCTCACCTCTGCAGACCCGGTACCCCTGCAGCCAGTCTTTGAGCCCAGAGGGAGCCTTATCAGCAATGCCCCAGGGTGTGTGTGGGGGGTCTGGCTTCACCTTCCACCTCCTGCCTCCCACCCGTCCTCTTCCTCACCTTGTGCCTTCAAGGGTCTGATTTCACCCCCACTTGGGTGGCAAGCCCGTCCAAGGCCCAGAGCCCCTCCCCCACACAAGATTAGAGTCTGCTTTGGCCTGGGGGTGCCCCTCCCGCCCAGCTCCCCACGCCATGCTCCTCAGCAGGGATGGGTGCTCTTGAGTTAGGGACCTCCTGGAACTGATGGGGCCCTGGGGGCAGGATGCCGGGGGTCTTGGGCTCCTGTCCTTCCCTGCCCCGCCAGAGGGAGGCTCAGGGTCCACGGTTCTGTAACGGAGGCTGTGTTGCCTCCAAACACCCCTGCCCACCACACTTCCTCCATCCTGACCCTTGGCCAAGGGAGGCCCCAGGCGCCTTCCCCGGGGCTTCAGCTCCAATTCCAGACGGCCGAGGACCCCCTTTGTGGTGGGGGTGAGGTTCGGGCCATGCATGCCTCTGACTGATTGGAGAGGTGGATGGATGGATAGGGGGCACCTGGTGGTGGGAATAGCCGGACCACCCTTTGTGAGTCCTGGCTGAGCCCATCTGAACTTCGAGCCCAGGGACACTCCCTCTACTCCGCCAGGGGCGCTGCCCCAGTGGCAGGGGCAGGGAGGCCGGCGCCAGGCAGGCGCCTGGTTCATACCCTGCCAGCTGTGCCCAGGTGACTTCCTAAACTTCTCTGCGCCTCGGTTTCCCCATCTGAAAAATGGGGCTGTAGTTGGATCGCCTCCCAGGACCATGGTGGGACTCCTGTGAGGCCCTGGGTGGACACTGTCTGGCAGAGGTCAGCTGGGGTTAGTGAGGCATGCTGGACAGACAGCTCAGGAAGGCGACCCAAACCGCAGGTCCTTGGGGGTCAAGAGCCCCACCCCTGCACTGTCCCCAGGGAGGCTGCCCAGGAACTCCCGCCCAGAGGCCAACTTGAGCACCTGCCACTGAGGTGACCTCCTCCCCCCACCCCAAGAGCAGCCTCCCAGCTGGGCACATGACCTTTCCCCCTGCCCCTGCTCCGGAGAAGGGCGGCCAGGGGTCTGAGTGGGGTGAGGGCCACAGAGCCAGATGCCCCTAGTTGAGGGGCGGGCGGGGCTTCCAGCAGGCGTGGCCTGTTTGGGGCGCTGGTGCGGGGCACCCCAGAACTTCCTGGGTCAGGAGAGCTGCCTCCTGGCGCCCCAGCTGCCCTTCTTGTGGGGCCCAATGTAGTCTGGACACTGCCCGCCCTCAGGAAGCCAGAGGGGCAGACGTGGCTCCTCCCCAGGGCCGCTCTGTCCTTACCTGATGGAACCAGGACAGAGCTACACACCTAGGGGCTCCCCTCATGGAGCGGGGGGATGAGGCCCAGGGCAGGCAGGCTCTGCCCCAGGCCCTCGTCAAGGCCTCCCTCTCAACCTCCCCACTCCTGACACCACCCTCCCCTCCCCCAGAATCAGCCAGCTTTTCCTGGAAATCGGGGCCTCTCCGCCCTCCCTGAGAGGCAATGTGCCATCCGCCTCCCAGCTCCCAGTCTGTCTGGGGCTGTTAGTCAGTTAGGGTCCCGGGAGGCTGGGCAGCTCCTCTGCTGGGCGAGGCCTGCGTCCTGAGGGCGGGGTGGGAGTCCCGGGCCAGCGCCCATGGCCACTCCCCCGCCCTGCCCTCACTCCCCTCGGTGCGCCCCAATCTCAAACTTGCAGGGGGGCCCCGCCTTTGCAAGGGGCCCTGGGGCTGGCGGGGCGGGGACCTCCGATCAAGAAGAGCCTACCCACCCTGGCCCACCCAGAACAGCTTCCTTCAGCCTCCGCTATCGCTGAGCCCCTCCCCCAGGCCGAGCCCGGAAGGACGGACAGACCAGGGCGGCCTGGGCCTGGCCTTGTGGGGCCACCTGGAGTGAAGGTCATCCCCACCCCGACCCCAGACTCCTCAGGCCCCCTCCCAGCCCCAGCTCTGAGGCTGGCTACAGACACCCCAGGGAAGCCCCGGGGAGAGGGTCCTGTGGTCTGACGCCCACCTCCGTCACAGCAGGAGTCCTGTCTGCGCCGTGTCCCCAGACCCGCCTTCCGCGTGTCCCCCAGCCCCATGTGCCCGACCTGTGTGGCACAAAAGATCTCGGAGCTGGGTGCCCCCCTGGGTAGCCCGGGAGGGGGCAGTGTCCCCCCTGCCCTGCCCGACCTCCCTTCCAGGCCTGGGCCCTAACCCTCTACCATCTGCCCGCCCCGTTCTCCTTCCCTTGACAGGCGAATACCCCCAGCGGCCCCTTGACCGCCATCTGCGTCCACTTCCCAGTGGACCCTCCTGGCCAGATGGAATGGACCCAACACAGAACCACAACTGACCACCCAGGCCTCCTCTGCCACAGCAGACAGGCCTGGACACCCTCCCGCACCACTGGGATGCCTTGAGGGAGCGGTGATGGTCTTTCAGGGCCAGGAAGGACACACCCACAGTGTCCACCCGGATCCGGAGCGGGCCGGTCACCCCTCTGTGGCAGCGTGATCCAGGGCGCCCCTCCCCCACGGCTTAGCCCCCCACCCCCACCCCCACCCCCGGGCTCCGACCCTTTGTTCCGGAGGACAAAGGGCTCCTGGCTGAGCTCCGGGTCCTGCTGACGTCGCACCCACTTCCAGGACAGGACAAAGGGGTGGGATGCAAAGGTTCTGATGCCTCAGCCAGTTTCTGTGGAGGCTGCAAGGGCAGGGAGGCCGGTTGAAGGACAGAGGCTGGGGAGGACAGAGCCCGGCCGGTAGATGCTGGATCTCATCCTGCGGGGAACCCAGAGGCTCACCCGGGGTGGGGGCTGGGCTGGACAGCTCAAACCAGAACGTGGCAGGACTCCTGGGTTCAGAGCAGAGCCCTTCCTCACAGTACCGCCCCCAGCCCCGGCCTCAGCTGTCCCTGCTACCGGGGGCATGGGGCTGCCTGAGTGGGGGCCTTCGAGGGGTACAGTCTGTGGCCCAGAGATCAGGTGTCTCCGTCAGCCCAGGTGGGTGACCTGGAATTTGCTGATCCCGCAGTTTTGAGGTCCTGGGCAGGAGGGGCAAGGGCTTGTAGCGGCCAAGCTGATGGGTGAGCAGAGCTGAAAACCAGATCCCACAGAAGTGCTCACCCCCCAGGGCTGGGTGCGGGGTGGGGCAGGCAAGCCGGGCTCCTCCTGGGCCTGTCTCTGACCAGGCTCCCGGGCATTGATGAGAGGACTGCGGGGTAGCCCCTCCAAGAGGCCCATCTGGAAACCACGTCCACCCACGTTAGCCCTTGTGCCTGCTCCACCCTGGCCATGGCTCCAGGGGACCCTGCCCCCTTTAGGGAATGTCACTCCAAGCAGACTTACAGACCCCTGCCTTCTCCAGACCCCTCCTCTCCGTACCTACCCACCCCGTGTTGGGGGGCAGTTTCAAGATAAACAGATGAGTAAATAAATCCATCCATGGCAGGGTTTCCCAGGTGGCTCAGTGGTAAAGAATCTGCCTGCAATGCAAGAGAAGCAAGTTTAATCAGTGGAGAAGATCCCCTGGAGAAGGAAATGGCAACTCACTCCAGTATTCTTGCCTAGGGAAATCCTGTGGGCAGAGGAGCCTGGAGGGTTACAGTCCATGAGGTTGAAAAGAGTTGGACACGACTGAGTGGCTAAACAACAGCAGCTTGGGCAGAACAATTGCTACAAAGCCTGAGAAAGGGGAGAGGCCAGGGGTGCCTTTAGAAAGCCAACCGTGGCCCCTCTGGACAAGACCCTCCAAGGACAGAAGAAGTGAGGAGCCCACCACCTAGATGTCTGAGCATGAGTCGCACGTGAGAACCTGAGAACTGATTGAAGTCCGTGGGACAAACAGATGCACAACCTTACCCGCTGGAGCCCAAAAAGGTCCTTGTCGGTATAGCAGTGGAGTGAAGGGTGGACAGAGCTGCCACGCTTGAATCTGCGAACCAGCCCTGGGGAAACTGGAGGGATGGCTCCAGAGATGCTCAGGGGATGGAGCCTGGGGCTCTCGGACCAGCGACCCGCTCCGCCCACTTGTAATTCCCACTTCGTCCAGCTGGGGGCGGACCTGGCCCAGGAGCAGAGGAGGGGAAGGGCCGGGTGGGAGGCAGCTGCACGCCTGGGGGGGCAGGCAGGTGAGCCAGGCGCCCCAGTTTGCAGACAATGAAAGGGAGAGCCCCCTCAATTCACCAGGAGCTCAGGCGCCCCCCCGCCCCAGGCACGGGACCGCCCCCCACCGACATCCTGCCCACCAGCCCCCTTCCCTTCTAAGACACTGGGGGCAGGGAGAAGGGGACCAGGTGTGGACAATGGGCAGTGAGCCTGGGGATGGCCCCTTCTCCCACCCAGGGCTCCCGGGTCCTGAGGGTGCCCCTCCTGGGACGGCTGATTGCCCTGCCTCCAACAAACCCATGCCCTCCCTGGCTTCTCCCAACCCCACAGAGGAGCCAAGTGCAGGCAACTTGGGTTTGAACTGACTTTATTATTCTGTAAATGTGAATTTTACAAAGCGCTTTACAATGAACGATCACATCCTTTTGTTTGTAACGGATTTCCACTTCCTGGATCGGCTCTGAGCACACTGCAAGCCCTCTGGGTCCTGGTCGCTGGCGGACGTAGTCGTGTCCTCTGAGTTATGATAGGGTGTCAGCCGTGGCGAAAAAGCAACAGTCTGAATTCTGCCAAGTAGCAGCACGAAAGAGAGGGAGGCGCAGGAGGAACAAACAGAGGTTTCCTCCTTCTTTAAAAAAAAAAAAAAAAAAAAAAAAAAAAAAAAGCCAGTCTCTTCTGAGGCTGAAATGGAACTCAGTGTTACTGTGAAACAGGCCTCCTATACAGCACAGGACAATTTATGTATTGATTTTTAACAGTCGTGAGTTACAGTACTACTTAACCCCTCCACGGACTCTTTAACAACAACCGTCTCCTTTGCAAAAGTCTCTTTCTTTTCCCCAAACAGTCCGTCCAAAGGATGAATGGTCTATTTGCACCCAATGCCATTCAAATGTTCAAGTCAAAAATATTTATACGGTTTATATTTAGTTTTTATTATTTTTTGTCTGCTAAAAATAGTATTGCAAGTTTTGGCTTCTTTTGACATAAAAATGACAACCATGTGCAAAACGCTAACGAAGAAGCGCTGATCAGAATCCAAGCGGGGTGTCCAATCTGAATGCTTTAGACAGATGCTGCATCAGATTCCTTCTCGTTCTTCTCAAAGAAACAGAACAAAACAAACGAACAAAAACCAAAAACCCTTGCCAGGTTAGAAACACCTTGTACCGAGCCCCCCCACCCCCACCCCTGCCCCCCACCACGGTCTCTGGCCGCTGGCGGGCGACACGCCTGGAGCTGGCTGGCTGACATAATGACAGACGTCTGCAGCAGCAACATTCAGAAACAGTAGTTAAAGCTCAAGACGGCTCTGAGCTTTCAGTTCTGTGTTTAGGATTTACTGCTGGCAGAGAGGCAGGCAGAGGTTTTCTCTGAGTTTTCAGGTGGTTAATGGGCCATAGGCCTTTTTCGACTTGCAGCAGAGTGTTTCCATAAAGATAACCCGGTGGAGGGGAATCTAAGCCGTCCACGGCTGGGGGTGGCACGCACCCAACCCACGCTGGGAGGTTCCGGCCATCACATGGGGACAGAGTCAGGGCCGGAACTGAGCAGGCTGCTCCCAGGCTGAGCCCCTGCTTTCCTCCTTCCTCCCAGCAGAAAGGCCGCCGAGGAATGAGTTTTCATGGAGGAGAAACACGCCCGGCTCCTGGGTCCCCAGCACCCGGACAGCGGTTTTGGGGCCGCAGGCCGCACGCCCAGAGGCCTCTCCCCTTGCCTCTGGTCCACATTCAAGGGCAGGGTAAGACGATCGCATCAAGTGCAAGGCTAAGCAACCACAGAGAACTCTGGGTGAGACCAGACAGTGCAGAAAGCAAGACAGGTTTCAAGTACCGAGGCCGCCGGCCAACCGGCCGGGCGGACAGGCAGCCCCACCGAGCTCACAGTATCTGTCACATCACGGTTCCTTCTCCTGGACCTTTGCACTCGTCCCAGCTGCCTCCCGGGGCCCAGCCCGGCCACCGGGGAGGGCAGGGGTGGGGGGCGGCCGCGGAGCCCAGGCGGGCTGCCCGCCATGGCCGCTGGGACTGGCCCAGTCCTTCTCTCTCCGAAAGGCGCTGATAGACTTAGCTCTATGTAGACTCTATGTAGTATATGCGTATTGCTAATAGTCAAGCTTAGGGATAAAGGTGCGGTTATCTCATAAATACTGAGTGGCTTGTCTCTCGGTCTACAGGGGTCGGGTGTGGAGGGTCACGCTCACAGGACAGGAATTAGTCGTCTTGTAAACAGAGGAGGGAAGGGTCTGGTTCTCCTAATTGGTTTTCCTTGGGAAAAATGATCAAAAGATGCTAAGGCACTCTGGAAGGCCCCCCCTGAGCCCAGGCCCGCCGCCGCCGCCCGCCCCGCGGAACATTCCGGACGCGGCGGGGGGAGCACCCCGGCAGATACAATCATCAGCCACGCCCGTCTGCAAACGCTCCGCCCCACGTCCACCGCGGGACACATTAGTGCAAAACGCTCGGCCTGGCCCGTCCGGAGCGCAGGAAGAGTTCAGCAGCCATTCACATTAGATTCTTATTAAAGTTTCACCTGCAGCTCTAGCCTTCCTTACCCAGAACAACAAAACAGACGGCGACTATGACAATTAAAGAACAGAGGTCATGAGACATTGTGCTGGCCTGAGCAGCAGTCAGGCCTTCTCTGGGAGGCCGGCGCCCCTCCCGGTCCTGACCTCGGGGCCGGGGGCCGGGGGGTGGCCACCGGGCCCACATTGGAGTGGGGGTCAAGAGGAGAGAGCAAAGCCCTTCTGTCCACAGCCAGGGCGGGCAGCCGGCCCCCGAGGGTCCCCAGGAGATAGTTGGATAAAAGTGCAAACATGGGGTGTCGGCCGACGATGGGGGCTCTGGTAGGGTGGTGGAGTCCGCCTCACCCGCCCCCACCCCACCCCCACCTAGGGGCTGTGGCCTCCTCCCAACTCCAGGAGGACTTGGTCCTGGTCCCTGGTGGGCTGTGGGCTGTGCCAGCTCGCCCCCCCCCGCCGCCCCTCCCCAGGCCTGAGACGGAAGAGGCCCACCTCTGGGCCACATGGTCGGCCTGAAGCCCCAGCAGGAAGGAGCCGCAGCCCCTGGGGCAGAGACAGGCAGGCGAAGGGGCTGAGGTCAGCTCCCATGTGCCCACCCTGGGTCCTCCTAGCCCAGCCCGTGGCCATCAGACCTCTGCAGAGAGCAGGCCACATGTCTGGCCTGGCTGGAAGAAGCACCCCTCGCTCCCCCCACACCAAGGTCTCCTCCAAGGGCCCTCCACGAGGGAGCGCGGCAGTCAGCAGGACGAGGAGCCTGGGGTTGGGGGGGGGCAGTGCCGAAGCCCCTCTCCCATGATGCCCCCCTCCCAGCTGGGACATGCAAGAGGCTGGGGGTGGCTCAGCTTTGTGGGCTGGCGGGGGTGGGGGGGGGTGGGTCACACCTGCCTGGCAGGGGTGGGGGGAAAGGGAAGGCAGAGTGCAGGGAGTAGGGCTGGGGTGGGGGGCCTCTGGCCATGCCTGGGGGCCACCTGGGACTAGGTGGGGGGCGGCCCCTTGGTGTCTGGATGGGAGCACTTGGGACAGCCTGTGCCCCTTCCCTCAAACAGCAATGAAACTTCACAGTGAGCTTTCCAGCCTCAAACCAACAAAGCCCTTGGCCCCCAACCCCCGTCAACACCCTCTGCCCTGAAGCATTCCAGAACCTCTGCGCCTGCAAACCGCCTCCGCTCAGGCCTGTGCCCAGTGCCCACCTACCCATAGCCTCGGAGGTCCGTGCACCCTGGGCCTCTGAGCACATGTGGGGAGCCCAGCGCCCACCTGGCCCCCAGTTCCCTTCCTCCTCACCCTGGCTGCCCTTCCACAGGGGTGAGTGGGGCCCAGCCTGGGGTCTGGGACACAGACCCCCCCAGAGCCGAGGTGGGTCGGGGCAGGGACACCCCAGCCTCTCTTAATTTTTTTTTGTTCTTTTGTGTCTGAAAGTTTCCAAACCAAATATGAAATAGATCTGAATTAAGACGAAAACGAATAAACAAGCAAACATAAACCCAACGTGGCTGAGGGCTGCGAGGGCTGCACCACGGGCAGTGGCCCCACCCCACGGGGCAGCGGGCGGCCAGGCAGGAACCAGGGGGTGCTGGGCGGCCCGGGCCCTGGGTCCCAGGTGGACTGAGGGTCCGTGGAGCTGCGGGGGTCAGGCCCTGGGGCGCAGGGCAGGAGAGCAGACACAGCCAAGACCACTTCCTCTCACACACATGGACTAGCACAGCCCACCGCGGAGCCGTCACCACCGCCCTTGCACACACACACACACACACACACACACACACACACACGCATGCTCTGCACACACACACCCACACCCCACACACACGGTGGACCTGGCAGACCTGCTCCCCCAGTCTCAGGAAGAAGGTAAAACGGGGATTTGGCCCCTGGGGGCCTAGCCCTGGCCCGTAGCCCCAGAGGGGTGGGGGGGTCCCCGTCCCCAGGCGTGAGGACCGAGGACCCCAAAGCGCGTGTTCCCACCCCACAGGCCCCCGGCCTCATCCCGGGCAGGGGGAGGGAGGGGGGGGTGGGAGGCCGGCAGAGCCAGGCACCGGGGCCTGGGGGCCTCTCACCCCCTCCCCACGCGGGGGAAGAGGAGCTACAACTTGGAGACTAACCTCTCGAATATCAAAAAGGAGCCCCTGGGACCTTTCTCGCAACTAGGTCGCCAGTGGCCTAATCGGTTTACAGTATAACGAATGCATTTGTTTCCTTCATAAATTTTAAATACAAGCAGAATAAAAATCACATTTTTTTCAGGCAACAGTAGCAGTTCAGTAGGTAAGTGGCTTGATCACATTTGTCTGTATTAGTAACGCATGCAAGCAGCTTCCGTACCCGCCTGGGCGCCGGTCCGCCTGGGGCTCCTCCCTACAAGGGCCCCGCGTAACGGGCCTTCCGGTCTCCTCCCCGGGGCCGGCGTGGCGGGCCGGCTGCTGCTGGCGCTGCCCTGCTCGAAGGGCTGCGGGGGGCTCTGGCCATCGGCGGGCAGCGGCTCGGGCGCGGCCACCTCCTGGATGACCGAGCCGGCCCCGTCGGCCTCCTCGCCGGCCTCGAAGGCGGGGTTGGCGGAGGCGGCCAGGTCGACGTTCACGGCGTCAGTTCTCAGGGCCACGATGGCGGCGGCCTCGCCCCGCCGCTCGGCGTAGATGCGCTGCTCGAACACCTGCGCGGCGGCCGGCGGGAACTCGGGGTCCAGGGGCGCGCCGGCCGCCGAGGAGCCCATGACCGTGCGGTACATCTCCACGCCCTCGGGCAGCATGGACTTGATCTTGGGCAGCCAGCGCTTGCGCACGCGGCGGGCGTTGGTACACATGTCCGCGGCGATGACGTTCATCTCGCTCTCCTTGAAGCTGGGGGCGAAGTTCTGACAGTACACTGCAAGGACAGGGCGGCAGGGCAGGGTGAGCGGCCACCCACCCGCAGGAATCCCAGGACCCCACCCTCCGCCTCCCCAGGGGCCTTGGGGCGGGGCGTGCTCTGGGCTGGAGCAGCCACTCTGGCCAGTGGAGGGGGGGATCCTTCTCCACCCTGCGTCCCTCTGGCAAAGGAGGCCACGTGGCCACTCAGGCCTCTCCTGGGGCAGTTTGAAGACCAGCGGTCAGTCACCCTTCTCCCTGCTGGAGGCCCCGTCCCACTCCTCTGGGGGTGGGTCTCTCTGGGCTCTAGATGGACTGAAGGGCCGGCAAGGAGTGAGGAGGGTGCTGGCTCATGCCTGCTCTCAGCCCAGCCCGCGGCAGCGGCATCGTGTTTGACAATAATGACCCACCCTCTCCTCCTTTCTGTTCCAGAAGCCAGGAGACCCAGCTCTCCACAAACAGCAGGGAACTCAGAGGCGGGTCCCCCAGAGTGAGCCCCCCGCCACTGTGAGCCCTGCTTCCAGGCGGGCCAGCCCCACCCCGCCTGCCTCCTCTCAGAGCCCTGCCAGCACCGCATGCTCTGGGATGCAATAACCTGCTGCAAAGGCCCCTCTTTGCTCTAAACAGAATTAGCCTCATGGGAGAGATTCTTTTAAGCAAGAAAACTAAGACAGTGTTTCAGGAAGACGAGATCAGCTGGTCTGGCCCAGGCCGGGCACGGGTGGCTTCTTCCTTGTCCCAGGGCAGGGGTGGCTGGGTGGGTGGGGGGTTTCAGGGATGGGGGCGGCGGCAGTCTGCCACCAAGATGGACCCGGTTCCGCCCCCACACACCCAGGAGCGGGAGGCAGAAGCAGGCCGAGCAGATGGCAAAGGCTCAAAATAACCCCCAAATGTAAATAAGGGGTTTTGTTCAAAAAGGAAAATTAGATCTATTTCACATATTAAAATAGTTTCGCAGCTGAATTCATCACGCTTGGAAACCTACCAAGAACGTTCACACCTCGAGCCCGGGCTCCCGCGAGCTGTTCTTTTCTCCCCGTCGACCCCAAGACCGGCTCCCTCTGGGAGAAGCCGCCTTTCCCAGGCTGAGATCCAGGGATCTGGTGCCTCCTGGAGATGCCCGCCCCCCTCTAGTGACCCCCCCAGCCCTCCTCTTACGTTTCACAGCGTTCAGGACGCGGCTGTCCAGCGGCTTGCGGCTCGGGTCGCTGGTGGACGAACGGATGCCTGTGCCACAGCTGTTGGCCAGCGTGTTCCTGGTGGAGGGGCGGGCAGGGGAGGCAGCGTGAGGCGGCGGCAGGAGGGGATGCCACCCACCTGCGCACGCGCCCCACCCACGGTCTGCTGCTTATCTTCCCGGGGGGTCGGGGTGAGGGGCAGGCCCCCCACTCCCCATGACGTGCAGCCAGCATGCTTCTTCACTTGGGGGTGAAGCCCTCCCCAGGCCCCGGGCTGACACAGGCGTGGAGCTGGGAAGGTGCAGGCCCTACACGCACAGCCTCGCCTAGAGGGGACGAGGCTTCTGCGCCCGCCTGCCCGCAGGGACCTACCTGTCGAAGAAGGTGGCGAGGAGGCGGCGCAGGAGCACCTTGTGCTTCACACCCGCACACAGGTGGCAGTTCATCAGCTGCCCACGCGTGATGTAGACACCAGAGCCTGCGGCCGTCAGACACAGAGAGACAGAGAGGCCCTCAGGCCCAGACCCAGGGCTGCAGGGCCCAGGACGGGCGGACTGCAGGTGAGGGGGAGGCAGGGGGCAGGCGGGGCCTTCCCGACACTGACAGCACCCCTACTCCAGGCCCGGGGACCCCAGGGTGCCCCAGGCCGTCCTTGCTCCCTCGGGGTCCTGTCTCCAGGAGGAGGGCGCCTTGGTCACTCGCTTCCATGGGGCGGTCCCCAAACTGCCTTCCGGCCCTCGGGGGAACTGCCCTGGGTGTGGGTTTGGGTAAACCCCTGTCTTGCACCTCAGCTGCTCCCCGATCAAAGAACTGCGGGCAGGGGTGGGAGGTGGAGTCATGGAGCTCAGGGAGGGGCTCCCCGGCCCAGCACTGACCCTCCCTCCAGCCCAGCGCAAAGGCAGGACTACGCACCCTGCAGTGCTGTTCGCCCCAGGGAGCCCGGTCAGACTGGGCCCACCCAGGGCTCAGCCAACGAAGGGCAGGGATGACCGCAGGCTCAGGCTGCTGGAGCCCCGGTTCACCCCAGATGGTTCACCCCGGATGCTGCCCATGGAGAAAGGAGCTTAGGCCAGAGGCAGTGTCCCCAGCTGGGAGCCACAGGTGTGAAGAACGCAGAAGGGCAGGGAAGCGCTGGGCACAGGCACAGGGAGCCTCCAGGGCCTCTTTGGGCCTTTGTCTACGATAGAGTATGTACTGAAGCATCTTAGTGAAAAGCAGGAACAAGGCAGCCCTCCCTTCTGCGGGGGCAGAGCAGAAGGCGGGAGGACACCCTGGGAAGACGTGACTCGCCAGCTCGGGGGTGGGGGGCCTTCCCTGGCTTCACACTTTGTCCCCACCACGAGCCAGGTCTCCAGGGACACCCGTAGCCACGGGGCCAAGAAGCATGTGGCTGATGCTGGATGCAGACCTCCATCGGATGCCCCGGCCAAGACACACTGAGTGTCCCCAAGGGCCTCATCCCGCAAGGTCTGCAGAGCCTCAAACCCAGCAGCGAGACGGGTCACCCTGAGCCACATGGGCCGGACAGCCGCCTCGCAGTGGGGAGATCTGCAAAGGGGGACCAGCAGGAGGCTTGGGGCTGGGGAGGGACCCAGCCAGGGAAGGTGGCCGGCCCACACCCCTCCCCAGCCCAAACAGGCCTCCCCGGAGACCATGCCCACCCACCCCCAGGGCTCCAAGGAACCTGCCCACTCTGAGTCCATCCCAGTCCAATGCGGACAGTCCTGGAACTCAGGAGCTGGGCCCTTGCTGGAACGGTAACAGCCGGCATGGGGGCAGGGCAAGTGGGGTATGGCCAGGGGCACCCTCACCCCACCCAGGCCCGTCCAGACCAGCTAACACCGCCTGGCGACTCTCCTGTCGGCTAAAAAGGCCAGGTGGCCCGCTGAGGCGTGGTTTGAGCAGCGAGGATGTCTCGGGCAGAAAAACCCCACGAAGCTGCCCAGGAGCGGCAGGCGGGGTGCTGGACAGGAGTGGGGGCCCAGTGGCCCATGAATTCTCATCTCACTGCTAGACAGCCTTAAACATCTGCAAGGAGGGACGTCCCTGGCCGTCCACTGGTTAGGACTCTGCGCTCTCACTGCCAGGCCATGGTCAGGAAACTAAGATCCCACAAGACTTGTGGCTTGGCCGAGGGGGTGTGGGGGTTGGAATCCACAAGGAGCCGTGAGGCCCAATGAATTCCAACACTGAGAAGATAAATGTTTCCAACAGGCACCAGCCCTAATGGGCTTTGGATCCCACTGCGTTGTCTGTTTTTATAGAAAAAGCGGGTCCATCTAGGAGCCGCTGTGTGGAAGCTGGCGACACTGGCCCTTGAACGTGGCCTCTGGACACTCGGGAGCTGGGGGGGGGCGGGGGCGGGGGGGGGCCGGCAAACTCTACAGGACTTGGTTTTAGCCACGACCTAAATTAAAACACAGTCGTGATTGCGGCCCCTGCCAATCAGAAGCCCGACCAGCCCAGGGGATTCAATTAAAATGCTAAATTAATTCAATTGAATAACTCCTCTTCGTGACACATTCTTCTAAAAGGAAATTAAGAGGAAATTTAAGATGTTCTTTTTTTTTCGTTTGTTTGACTGACTGGTGATGAGTAACGCTGTTCACAGCTCCGAAGGAAAAACAAAAGGGGAGGGCCTCTGCAGACAGCAGATGCGGTGGGGCGGGGCCTCACCTGCCACCAGCTCCAGCTTCTCGCCAGGGTCCCCCTCGGAGTAGAGCTTGGGGTGGCAGCGGTACCCGATCTGGCTGATGAGGCTGGCGGGCAGGGCCACCAGGTCGCGGCGGATCAGGACGCAGGAGCGGCTCTCCAGCGGCACCGGCTCCGGCTTCTCTTGCACTGTGGACACAGGACCGCCCGGTCAGGGGCGTCCCAGCCAAGCCCTGGGGCCACAGACGGGGAGAACGGCCCTCCTCCACCCAGGCCAGTGTGAGGGCTGCTCTGCGCCCGCCCTCCCTGTCCACCAGCTGCTGCCCCTGCAGAACCCGAGAGAGTAGATAGGGCAGGTGGGGGGATGTCCAGTCCGGTCCAGGAGGCTCCCGGGGCGGGGCAGTGTCCACCAGGCCTCGGAGGACAGCCCGGTAGAGGCGGAGCAGCCGCCTCTGCTGGGGGAGCAAAGGCTCGGGGAGGGGACAGACCTCGTCTTGTCAGCCCCCCACCCAGCCGCTCCTCACAGCAGCCCCTTGCCACACAGCCCCTCTGCCAGTGGGCGCTGCGCCCTCTGCTCCTGGCCAAGAGTGGCTCCATCAATACCATCCAGCAGTGAAGCCGGGGGCGTGGCAGAGCCAGGCAGGGCAGACGCCATGTCTCCACGGCCAGCTCCAAGCCTCTGAGCCTTCAGGGAATGTTCCTGACAGATCACCACTCGGGGAGCACTCAGGGACCCCCAGGCGTGCCAGAACTGCAGCTCTGATGGGGTGGCAGGCGTGGGGGAGGCCCCCTGACGCTCCCCTGACCGAACCCCACCCTGAGCTCAAGCACACCCCACCCCCATGCCAGGCCAGCCTCCCAACCACCCCCTACTCTCCCACCCCCTGCAGGGTCTCTTGAGGCCTGGTTGGGGTTTCCTCTAGTGCTCGGGATGGAGGGGTGGGTCCTTTGGGCACTTGGTGGGCACCCAGCACACCCCTGTGCCTCACCAGGTGTTGGGAGGCTGAAGGGGAAGCCGAGGGCTTGCCCCCTGCCCACAGGAGTGCCCAGCCAGCAGCCAAGGCAGGGTGAGGGCAGAGGCCGCATGGAGGACTCCACCATGGACAGGACCCCCACTTGCCAGGCTCCATCCCCCAGCACCCTTCAAGCAGGCCCCCGGTTCTTGCCCCTGCCTGTCCCCCTCTCCCCCATGTCCCCCCTCTCCCCAATGCCCCTGCCCTGTTTTCCTGCCTGGCACCAATTCCCCCCAGCACTGTGTGCCCAGGCCTCTCAGCAGGATCAGCAAGAGGCCCGCACCCAGCAAGCCTCCACGCAGACCTGCAGACTGGCACCTTCACCCTGGTTCACGCTCACACTCGGCCATGAGTCTGCCCTCTTCACCCTGCTGCTGCGGCCAGAAGGCAGGGCCAGTGCCTGCCTCGTCTGTGTCCCCAGCACACGGGCACACCCGGTCATTCCTGGGAGGGCCACTGCCCCGGCAACTGTGTGGGTGAGAACCCCAGCTGCTCTGGGGCAGGCCACCACACGTCTGGCAGAGCAGCACGGCCTACAGGGGAGCCCAGGGCCCGACCCCTCCCTTACCCACCCGGCACCCAGGCAACGTCTACAGCTTGGATAGGGCCCCAGGCTGCTCCGGTGGACAGCGGGTGGGTCTTCCCTGCTGAGAGCAGTGGCTCTTGTCAGCAGCCTTGATGAGCCCTGGGCAGGGCAGGAGGGCACAGCTCATCAGACCCACCAGAACTTAGACAGCCGGAGGGTGGGGGTCAAGGACGCTAGGGGCTGGACGGTCTCCTCTGGGCAGGGGCTCAGGGGCGGAGTCTGTTGGGGAGGTGCCATGACCACTCCCAGAGGGTCAGAGGCAGCCCCTTGGGCTGGCCAGTGCCCCCTGCCCTCTGTACTGTGACACCCCGTTGGGCTCACAGGGCAATTCAGCAGGGACACCTGAGCCTGGGGAGGGAGGAGACCAGGTGGGGCTGGGAGAAGGACCTGGAAGCCACACGGGGGCTGCTGTAAAGGGGCTTTGGGAGGGGTGGTGTCAAGGAAGGGTTGCAGCCCCAGAGCTGGAGCAGGTGAGCGTGCATTAGCCCCAGGTTATCTCTGCACCAATCTCTCGTGGGGGAAGGTCAGGGCGACCCAGGCCCTAGGGAACCAGCATTTTGTAAACCACAGGGCGAGTTCCACGGGGTAAGGTAGGGTGGTCAGTCCCATCCCTGAGGATGGGTTGGGGACCCACCTGTTGCTCTTGCTGCCTCACCCAGGGTCCGGGATCACTCACGCTGGAGTCACCCTCAATTCCCAGCAGGGTCCCCCAGGGCCCCCTCTACCCTGTCCCCACAGAGCTCAGCCCTTCCTGGGGAGGCGCCTGCCAACATGCACAGGGTGAGCATGGTACCCGGTGCCTTTGGCCCGGAAGGGGCCAACTCTAGGGCAAAGGAGGGAGCCTCCCGGGAGCTCAGATCAGGGCAGAAGCCAGAAGGGTGGCCGCTCTGGGGGTCGGGCAGCATCTCCCACCTGGCATGTTCGGGGAATGCTGGGCGGGGCGGGTTAGGGGGGTGTGTGGGGCAGAATGGCAGAGAGCCGTCAGAATCTTCCAAACCCGGAATTACCCAGGGGCTTGGGGAGCGCGGAAAAACAACCCGGATGATATTTTAAAACATAATTACCCAGCCCGCCACCCCCCCACCCCAGCCCGCTGTGATTACGCTCACAGACTTGGAGCAGAGCGCCAACGCTGGCGCCGTGGCATTTACATAAAGAGCGCTCGCCAGCAGAAATAATCCCATGCACAACCCTCGGCCTCGATGTTTCTCCAAACAGCAGAAGTTGTTTGTGCTCCGCACGCTCCCCCCCCCCACCCCAGCCCGGCTCCCCGAGAGCCAGAGGCTGTCAGATCCAGAACAACCAAAAGAGCCTCTTCTATTTCTGCTCCGGCACGTGCCGGATACTGCGCCAGCTAAAAATACCCCCCTGAGCGGCAGCGCATCTGGAAAGGTGCTCCGATTGCTCCGCACACCCCCGGCCCTAAACTACCCTCTGCTGGGTCGGAGCTGAGCCTCTAGCAGCCTCCGTTCTGGGAGGGGTTGTCGAGTCACAGAGAGGCTCCAGGAGCCCAGGAGAGCCTGTGCACCCGAGCTCAGTGACGGGGCCCCTCCAGCAGCCCTGGTGGCCTTGCGCAGGTCACCAGGCCTTTGACAGTGCCTGAGGGCAAGGGCAGTGGGAGATGCTCACTGGGCTGCGTGCAGGGGTCACACCCAGCGCCCCCGCACTGGGGTGGGGGAACCTGCCGGCCTCCTGCTGCCCCAAGACCCGGGCAGCCGCCTGCAGTGTCAGCGGCCCCGTTTCCACCCCTTTATGATGCTGGTTTCTAGGGTCATGGGCTCCAAATAGTTAGCCCTGTGAAATCTGGTGGGAAGCACGTGAAAGCCATTAGCCACTTGCATGGGGAGGTGAGCGTCTGCCCTGCATGAGGGCGGGTGAGTCATGGTCATAAGGGTCCCGATGGAAGGTTCTGGAACAGAAGCTCAGGTGGACAAACGGGCAGCAGAATCGAGGCCTTGGGGCTGGAGAGAACACCAGTGCATCCACGGGGCAGGCGGTGGACCCTGTCGGGGGAAGAGGGGTCCCTGCAGTGCCTTCAAGACTCTGCTGCCCACCTGCCCAGGACACTGAACCCAGAGGGGAGAGACGTCACGCGAGCGAGGTGACACGGATGCCACAGCCTGCAGGACGCATCGCGTGAGGGCCTGGGACTGAGGGAGGGGAAGGGGGACAGAGCTTCGGCCTGCGAAGAAGATGGCGGTGACGGTTACATACGCGAACCCGCTTGGTTCTGTGCTCTTACAAGTGGTTCTAACAGTAAATCTTCTCTTCGGTATCCTCTGCCACGATAAAAACCCTTTTTCAAAGGAATGAATGGAAGGAGGGAAACTGGGAGCGTCACGCTGCCCACAGCCCGAAACGTCCTCAACCTCCTGAGGGTCACGGGCAGGGAATCTGAAGAACGTGCTGAACCTTCTGCACGGGCAGTGCACAGCAAGACGCCCGGCCCCAGGGTGCCATCACATGCAGGAGGCTCAGCGGGGCCTGTTCTCGTCCCCAAGTGCAGGTGCGTCCCGGCATCACCATCAGAGCCCCGCCAACACCATGGCCACCCACAGGTGCCCAGGCTGCCCTGGTCCAGCCACTGGGGGGCCCTGTTGAGGTGGGGCAGGGCGGGGAGGGGGCAGAGAAGGTGATGTCCGCTCCACAAAAGTGTATGCCATTTGTTCAGATGGCAGAATAAGAAACCGAGCCCCTAGTCCTTCATGATACAGAAAAACACAAATGAAAACCAAACGGAAAGAAGAACACGGCCCCACGCGACCCAATGCTGGTGGTGACCAAGCCTGCCAGACACAGCACACGGCCCAGAGCCAGACCCACGTGAGTGAGCTCGACCAATGCGTGACAAACGTGCACAGGGCCCGGCGGGGGAGGCGACAGGCTCCCAACAAGGATCACGCACGAGTCACACGCAGGCGCAGCCAAGCCGAGCACCCGCAAGCCCAGCCAGCACCTTGTGTGAAGACGAACCCAAGTGGGCTGCAGAGCTGAATGTAAACACAAACCCAGAGAACTTTCGGCAGCAAATCTGCAACCTTGGGTTTAGCTAAAAACCTAGACAGAACCCCAAAAGCACAATCACTAAGTTAAATAAGAAACTAAACATCATCACAATGAAAAAAAACTCGTTGTCTACAAAAGATGACCAAGGCAAGATCTGTAAAGTATGTGCCTGACAGAGGAAGACCCTAGGGAAGACAAGGGAAACTCAACCGGAGCAGAACAAACAATTCAACTTTAAAAACGGGCAGAAGAGCTGACCAGATACGTTAGCAGAGAGAACACAGACAGCGAATCAGCACAAGATGCTCATCACAAGCCCTTGCTGCTAAGTCACTTCAGTCGTATCCAACTCTGTGCGACCCCATAGACGGCAGCCCACCAGGCTCCCCTGTCCCTGGGATTCTCCAGGCAAGATCGCTGGAGTGGCTTGCCATTTCCTTCTCCAATGCATGGAAGTGAAAAGTGAAAGTGAAGTCGCTCAGTCGTGTCCGACTCTTAGCGACCCCATGGACTGCAGCCCACCAGGCTCCTCCATCCATGGGATTTTCCAGGCAAGAGTACTGGAGTGGGGTGCCATTGCCTTCTCCGCACAAGCCCTCAGAAAAATGGAAATTAAAGCCACGCTGAGACAACACTCCTTGAGGTTAGGACGGCTCGGTGGGACCCAAGCACCGCGAGGACCCAGGGTCCCTGGAACAGTCACGCACCCGCATGCCCAAGCATGAGAACGAGATGGCATAGGCCGCTGGGAACCCCGAGGCCATTTGTTACGAAGTTAGACGTGTGCTGTGCTGAGCCAGCACTCGGCTTCCAGGTGTTTACCTAGGAGAAGAGAGAGAGATGAGCGCCCGACGCCCGGAAGCCTGTGCAGAAATGCCCGCACGGCTCTGTTCACAGACGCCAGCTGGAAACACCCAACATCCCGCATCAGGGGAAGGGACAGCCGGGGAGCCGTCCACATGACGGTCACCACGGGGCCACGAGGTACAAATGGTTGATGCAGTCTGGATGGATTCCAGGTTCGCATGGCCAGTGGAGGACTGGTGTCCAGGGTTACCTCCAGGGCGGGTCCACGCGGAGGGCGCGGCCAAAGACACAGCCAGCACCCGGGGGACAGAGGAGAGGGGCTGCCAGGGCGGGGGGTGGGGGTGGCCATCAGAGCAGCGTGGGCGAGTCCCGGGGCCCTGGAGGCTGGTTGACGGAGCTCTTCCGGGTGGTGGACGCTCAGGTCACACCACCTGGTGCCCGGGAGGCCGCCCAGCCCCCTTCTGCTCAGCTCCAGGTGGCTTCCACTCACGACAAACACACCACAGGTGGGCAATCTGGCTCGTCCCTGCAGCTGCCAGCTCGGTACCAACTGGACCCGCAGTTTTTAAAGGGCCACACCCGTGATGGACATCCGTGTGCTGGACACCCTGTCATCCTCCCAGGAACAGGCCAGGTGGGTTTCCTGCAGGTACACGCAGGCCCAGGTGGGAGGGATGGGGTGAGCATCCGCAGCCATCGTCCCGCCTTTCCGTGCCTCCTACGTAACCGTGACGCACCAGAGAGTAAGATGCGTCTCGTTTCTCGGATTTAAAACGTCGGGGGCAGGATGCATCCAAGAACCAGTGTAATTTGGCACTTGGGGTAAAAAAAGGAGCAGAAGTCTGGAAAGGAAGAAAAATAAAGGTGGAAACAGAAATTCGAGGCCACGGCTGCGGAGGACCTATGCGCAAACCCTGGCCAGCAGACCCCCGGAGCGGGTCACGAAGGGACCCGTGTGGGTCTCGGGGGCCCCACACTCGGGAAGTTCTGGGCTCAGCTGCTGGAAAGACACGGGGGTTGCAGAGGCCTGTCCCTGGATGGTGCCCCAGCCAGACCTGGTGACCGGCCCCTCTGGGACAGCTCGGAACCCTGACACTCCCCCTGGGCAGCTCCACACCCTACTTGGCCCGCCCCACTCAGACCTGGGTTCTGTTTGTTGTTTTTTGCCTCCTGTGTCCGAGTCTGGCCCTGGGAGACCCCACCAGTCGCCTGTCTGGCCTCCCATCCCCCAGAGAGAGCCCAGCAGCTTCTCCCATCGCCACTCTGACCGTGTGCCTCTTCTGTCCCCCATCCTTCCGTCCAGTGCTGACTTAAGAGACGCTCGCAGGCCCGCTGCCCGCCCGTGGATGCCAGGCCGACCGGGGACGCTGCTGGGGACCAGAGTGGGAGGCGAGGGGCCATGAGGGTGGGTGGCTTTCCACCGCACGATCGTTCTGCACTCTAATAAAGCACGCACAGGCGCTTCCCCAGCGGTCCAGTGGCTCCCGATGCTGGGCGCCCGGGTTCGATCCCTGATTGGGAACTAAGATTCTGCATGCCGCACAGCACGGCCAAAAAAAAGGACACAGGGGAAGCAGACCGGTAGAGATGGTCATACTAAGTAAGGCAGACAAAGACAGGTATCAGATGACATCATTTATACGCAGAATCTCAAAAACCCACACAAATGGACTTACAGACACACATTAACAGACTCACAGACACAGAAAACAAGCTTATGGTTAGAAAGGGGAAGGGAAGGGAGGGATAAATTAGGCATTTGGGATCAACATATATACGGTTCTATATATAAAACATAAACCACAAGGACCTACTACATAGGAGAGGGAACTCAACTCAGTATTCTGTAATGAGCTGAAACGGGAAAAGCATTTGAAAAAGAACAGACACCCGCGTGTTGCGTAACGAACCACTCAGCTGCACGCCTGAAACTAACACATTACAAATCGGACGGAGAATAGTGGCTGTCCCACAGGGTGGGGTGGGGGGTGACCGCTGGGAGCAGCAAGCCCAAGGAGAGGGGCCAGCAGCTAGGGGCCGGGCAGACAGACAGAGGGGTCGAGAGCCCGCAGAGACTCCGGGGGTCCTGGCCAGGGAGCCGGCACCTGGACGCAGCTTCCCAAGTTCTCTTCGGTGTATCTGCCGACCGCTAAGTAGCACGCGTGCAGAACCAGAGGCAGAAAAGCCATTGCCAAGAAACAGAAAAACAACTTAAGTCAGGAATGTGGTGTCCCACGTGAGCTAGACAAGCATCGGGTGTGAGGGCCTGCAGAGGAGGCGGTGCTCGGGGGACACCAAGGACTTCACCAAGACCCGGGAACAGCCGGGGCCCACGAGCAGGGCGGCCAGGAGCGCCCCACCGGACTTACTCCAGCAGGTCACACCACTTCCTGACAAACCCGAGGGTCTCTCGTGAAGGCCTCTAAAGACAGGTCCCAGACCCTGTGAGGAGCAGCTCTGCTTAGAGCTTCCAAAATGTATTCACACGTCATGAAGCGTTCAATAAAAAAATCACCAGGGGGACTTCACGGTGGTCCAGTGGTTAAGATCCCGCCTGCCAACGCAGGGGACACAGGTTCAATCCCTGATCCGAGAAGATCCCGCACGCTGCAGGGCTATAACCACTGAAGCCCCGAGAAGCCACCACTGCACCTAGAGGAAGCCGACGAGCAGCGACAAAGACCCAGCGCAGTCAGAAATGAGAGATTAAGAAAAAACTCACCATCCACAAAAAGACATTCGATCGGACCCACAGGCGATCTGGAACAGAATATAGGCAGAGTCTGTCTTTCAAATAACCTCTCTTCATGTGTGCAAGGAATGTACAAGACGCAGAATTTCACCAGAAAACTAGAATCAGTAAAAAAAATCAAATGCTAGGAAGATGATTGGTTCAGGAGTAAATTAAACAGAGCAGATGAGAAGATTGGTGAACCGGAAAATAACTCAGTCCAAAACATCCAGACGGAAGCTGCAGAAGAAAAAAGAAAAGTCGTGAAACAGAACAGAGCTTACGGGGAATTCGCAGGACGCAGTGAGCGCACAACACTCGTGCCCTGGGAGCCCCGGCAGGAGCGTGGGTGCACGTGGGGCGCTGTCGTGACCGAGGATTCCGAGCTGATCAAAGACATGCAGTCACGACAAGACAGTGACCCCAGGGACTTCCCCAGGGGTCCCGTGGTTGACTTCACCCTCCAGGGCAGGCAGCGGGGGGTTCAATCCCTGGCAGGGGACCTGGGATCTCACGTGCCTCACAGTCGGAAATCCAAAACACAGAACTGAAGCACTGTTGTAACAGATTCAACAAAGACTTTAAAAACAGTCCACGTTAAACAACAACAACGAAAAACTGATCCCAGACAGAGGGTAACACAGGAAGACACGGAAAAAATAAATGTGCAGATAAGTATAAACACAGGTGTTTAAAACAACGATGACAAAGGCTGCAGCTAAAAACACGCAAAGGCTCTCACCCCTACCCAGGATGACAGGGGGACAGAAAGGGGGCTAAAGTCGTGGCGGTCTTGGCAGGCAGCGAGGGGGAAGGTCCCTGAAGGAAGGCTGGGAGTTAAGACGACCTCCAAGCCTTAAGAGACCAGCTGTTGTTTACGTGCTAAGTTGCACCTCACTCTTTGTGACCCCGTGGGCTGCAGTTTGTCTGCTGATCTCTAAGGACTTCCCAGATGTTCAGTTCAGTTCAGTCGCTCAATTGTGTCTGACCATGGACTGCAGCACGCCAGGCTTCCCTGTCCATCACCAACTCCCGGAGCTTACTCAAACTCAGATCCATCGAGTCAGTGATGCCATCCAACCATCTCATCCTCTGTAGTCTCCTTCTCCTTCTACCCTCAATCTTTCCCAGCATCAGGGTCTTTTCCAGTGAGTCAGTTCTTTACATCAAGTGGCCAAAGTATTGGAGCTTCAGCTTCGGCATCAGTCCTCCCAATGAATATTCAGGACTGATTTCCTCTAGGATTGACTGGTTTGATCTCCTTGTAGTCCAAGGGACTCTCAAGAGTTTTCTCCAACACCACAGTTCAAAAGCATCAATTCTTCAGCGCTCAGATTTCTTTATGGTCCAACTCTCACATCCATACATGACCACTGGAAAAACCATAGCTTTGATCAGACATACCTTTGTCAACAAAGTAATGTCTCTGCCTTTTAATATGCTGTCTAGGTTGGTCACAGCTTTTCTTCCAAGGAGCAAGCATCTTTTAATTTCATGGCTGCAGGCACCATCTGCAGTGATTCTGGAGCCCAAGAAATAAAGTCTGTCACTGTTTCCATTGTTTCCCCATCTATTTGCCATGAAGTGATGGCACTTCCCAGGTGGCTCAGTGGTAAAGAACCACCTGCCAATGCAGGACATGTGACAGGAGCTATGGGTTGAATCCCAGGGTTGGGAAAGTCCCTTGAAAGAGGAAATGGCAACCCACTCCAGTATTCTTGCCTGGAGAATCCCATGGACAGAGGAGCCTGGCAGGCTACAGTTCACAGGGTTGCAAAGAGTCGGACACGGCTGAGCACGCATGCATGGACTGCAGCCCACCAGACGCCTGTGTCCACGGGCATTCTCCAGGCAGAATACTGGAGTGGGTAGTCATTTCCTTCTCCAGGGGATCTTTCCGACCCAGGGATCATACCTCTGTTTCCTGCATTGGCAGGAAGATTCTTTACACTGAGCCACCAGGGAAGCCCTCAAGAGACCAGTAGGCAAATTTAAAACAGGCATAGAAAAACAAATAAACAGATTAAAGTACTTGATTAGCCTGAAAGAAAGAGGAAAAATGGAGAAGCCACAGTAGATCAGGGGGAAAAAAGTAGATGAAACCCCCAAATACCAGTAGTTCATGAAATGTAGGTGGACTAAACACTCCAATGAAGAATTGTTAAAGACTGTGTAAACAAACAAACAAAAATAGGAGACGCTCTTACACAAAAGGACAAGGAAAGTCTGAAAGCAAAAGGTTGGGGACAAGATGCAGCAGGTGAACATCAAAGAGAAGGGCGCGGGACAGCTCCGCTGACGTAGGCCCATGCAGACTTCAAAGCAAGAGCCCTTCCTGGTGCCGTGGGATATTTCCAAGAAGACCAGCTCGCCAAGAAGATAAAACAAGCCAGTGAAAAGATAGAGCAGGGCCCAGATCACAACTTCACAACAACTGGCAGAGCTGCAAGGGGAAATGGCGCATCTACCGTACACCTGGAGACGCGAACACCCCCTCTGGGGAGCCAACCAGTGTAAGAAGAAAACAGCACGTCAGAAAGCCTGCGCAAGACTCGATGTCATTGTCGGTGCAGTTTATCAGGCTGAACAAGGCAGTTTTCTCCAGCGCACGTAGAACGTGTCCCAGGGTACAGAGTGAGTCTCAGCAGATGCCAGCGCAATGGAGCGCGTGGAGGCGGCTCTGAGACCGCGGGAAACAACAAACCAGAGATTACGACGAGAGGATGACCAGAAATCCAAAACAGGTTTGAAATTTTAAACCCACATAACACCCTTAGATAACCCAAGGGTCAAGGGAAAACAACCACAAAAGCACTGAAAATTATTTTTAACTGAATAATAATGGAAATAACAACATATCAAAATGTGTTGGGTAGAATGAAGCCATGATGAGCAGGAAATGGATAGTCCTTGAGCGAGTATCTTTGAAAAGGCTGAGAAATCAACTGACCACAAAAACTCGAGAAAGAATAGCAGGTTAACTCAGAGAAAGTAGAAATAAACTGAAATTAAATATATATATTTAATTTAAAATTAATAATTGAATATATAAAAACACATATAATTTTTTTTCATATATAATAAATTAAAATTTTATATACAATTACATATATTATATATAATTATATATGTTTATATATATATATATATATATATATATAAAAGCACAGTTGACCCTTATACAATGTGAGGGTTGGGGCACCCACCCCCCTGAGTAGTTGCAAATCTACGTAAAACTTTTGTCTCCCCGAAACCTAACTACTAATAATTTACTGTTGACCAGAAGCCTTACATATGTAGTCAGTTCACACAGATTTTGCATGTTATATATATTTATACTGTATTCTTAAAGTCAGCTAAAGAAAAGAAAATGTTATTAACAAAACCGTAAGGAAGAGAATATATTTACAGTACTGGGCTGTATTTACTGATGTCCTTGTTTCCGCTGTCTGTTTGCAAGGTGAATCACCTGTCAGCACCTACACTAATACTGTCCTACATGACACGAAGCACGGCAGGTATCAACATGTCAGTGGTCCAAGACATCAAAAAAGGAAAGACAGTGTGGAAAAGAAATGCATATTTATTTACAAGTACTGCATTTATTGCAAAAAACCTATATATAAGTGGACCCGTGCAGTTGGCAGGTCAACCGTATACATAAGAGAGAAAAAGCCAAAAGTTGGCTCTTTGAAAAGACTAGTGCGTCGGAACTTTCCTGGAGATCCAGGGGTTAAGACTTAGCATCCAGTGCAGGGGTACAGGTTTGATCCCTGCTTGAGGCACAAGATCCCACATGCCTTGGGGCCAAAAACCCAGAGCATAAAACGGCAGCAGTACTGCCACGCATTCAATAAAGACTTTTAAAAAATGACTCACAAATTTTTTTTCATGACTAATATGTTGGAAAATCCCCAGCAAGCCTAAATGAAGGATAATGAGGTGAAAAGACCCTCATTAACAATATTAAATGCTACTGTTGTATGAACATGACACAGCAGATTCTATAGAATGGAGGTTGGCAGACTTACTGCAAAGGGTCATAGGGTCAGTCTTTAGGCTGCGTTCTGTTGCACACCCTTCTTTGTTTCCCCCTGTTTTCCTTCCAAACTTTTCGAAACTATAAACAGCATCCTTCGTGTGGGGGCGGCGCCCACACGAGCCAGGGGGCAGAACTCTCTGTGTCATAGTTTGCCACTTTCTTCCACAAACATTAGGAAGATTTTAAGAGGGTATTAGTAGTAGATTCATGCCAATAAATTTGAAAATTAGCTGAGGCCCATAAGCTTCTAGAGAAATGTAACTTAACCAACACTGACACAAGAAGAGACAGAAATCTGAACCGGGACCTAGTAAATATAAATCTGAAAAACATCATCCGGCAAAAACTCTTGGCCTGCATGGCTTCACCTGTGTATTACTTCAAATATTTAAGAAGGAAGTCAGCTAATCTTATACAGACTCTGCCAGGTCATTTTATAAAAGGGGCGGGGGTGATTCTCAATTCATTTTATGAGGCCAGATGATTCTGCCAGCAAAAAGGGAAACGTGACCTTAAAGGAAAATTAGAGGGCCCCCTCTCTTGTCCATATGTTACAAAACTCCTAAAGGAAATATGACCCATATGAAAAGCATGGGCTTGTCCCACATGGCTGGCGACCCAGGCACTGGGTCCAAACTCTCGCCTCCCCTGAGGTGGCTTTGAGGAACCTGTACTGGCACCAGGGCTTCCCAGGTGGCTCAGATGGTAAAAAAAAATCCACCTGCAATGCAAGAGACAGGGGTTCAATCCCTGGGTCAGGAAGAGCCCCTGGAGGACGGCATGGCAACCTACTGCAGTATTCTTGCCTGGAGAATCCCATAGACAGAGGAGACTGGAGGGCTATGGTTCATGGGGTCACACAGAGTCTGAAGCAACTGAGCACGCGTGTGCGCACGTGCACACACACACACACACACACCCCAGCACCCACAGTGCTTGTGCTGTGTGTGGGTGGGGGGGGGTATGCATTTAACAGGATTCGCAATGCTCTAGGCTGGAGCTCTGGACAACTGTAAGGGGCAGGGGGCACTCTCTACAGAGCCAGGGGCTCCACGCGCAGAGTTTGGCTGGAGAGGGGTGGCTTCCTTGATTTAGCAACTGCCAGACACCTGTTGGAAAAGGCAATGGCACCCCACTCCAGTACTCTTGCTTGGAAAATCCCATGGATGGAGGAGCCTGATGGGCTGCAGTCCATGGGGTCACGAGGAGTCGGACATGACTGAGTGACTTCACTTTCACGCACTGGAAAAGGAAAAGGCAATCCACTCCAGTGTTCTTGCCTGGAGAATCCCAGGGACAGCAGAGCCTGGTAGGCTGCCGTCTATGGGGTCGCACAGAGTCAGACACGACTGAAGCGACTTAGCAGCAACAGCAGCAGACACCTGACATCTCACCTGTCTCTCCTACCTGCAGCCTCCTTCTAGGAAATGAACACTGATGAGGGTGTCCCAGCTCTAGAAAACCTCTCTCAAAAGGGCAAAAATATTAGGCACTTGAATCCAGGGGTAATAAAAAAGGATCCTACGTCACAAGGTTGAACTTATTCCAGGAACACAAGGTCTTTTAATATTCAAAAGCAAGTTATAACATTAACAAAGCAGAAGAGGAAAACTATATGACTATTTCAATATTTAAAGAAAAGGCTTTTTAAATCTTTTTTTTTTGGCCATGCTGCACAGCACATGGGATCTTAGTTCCCAGACCATGAATCGAACCTGCATCCCCTGCAGCAGAAGCACAGAGTCTCAATAACTGGGCCACCAGGGAAGTCTGAAAAAGCTTTTGTTCAAATATAACACTTATTTATGAAAAAAAAATACTCAACCTAAGAAAGAAAACTTCCTTCATCTGATAAACTGTATCATACACACACAAAAGCCTTGAGCAAATATCCTACTTAAAGATGAAATATTGATAGCTTCTCCAGAGTTTGGAAAGGAGACAAGAATGAATGAGAAAACCTGGCCAGTACAGTCAGGCAAGAAAGAAAATTAAAAGGGGAAGAACAGGAATAAATAAATAAAGTGGTCATTTTTAGCAGATGACATGACTGTACACAGAGAAAATCCAAAAGAATCTGCAAGCAAACTGTTAGAATAAATAAGTGAATTTAGCTAGGTGGCCAGATTTTTTTTTTTTAAAAACCAATTTGTTTCTAGATACTAGTAACAAATAATGAAAAAGAGAGAGAGAGAGACTTAAATACCATGTGGATTAAGACCAAAAAAATGAATTTCTAGGAATAAATCTAATGAAAGATGGACTGGAAAACTACAAAATATTCCCAAGAAAAATGGAAAAAGAGTAAGATAAATGGAGGGATGCACCCAATCTTATAGACAGCGGTTCACCTTAGACTAATCTGGAAGGTCAATGAAATCCACCAGCTTCCAAGAGGAATTGTGTGACATTTGAGAAACTGGTCCTGAAAGGATAAACAAATGCAAAAAAGAGCCAAAGCAAGGCAGCAGTAAGGAGCAAAAACCTGGAAGATTTACACTGTATAGACATCAGGAGACTGGGGGCTGGCAGAGACAGATGGAACAGACCCAAGCTCAGAGAGAATTCGTACATTTTACAGACATCTAGGGTCAATACAGGGGAACTGTCGCATTGGTGTGGAAAAGGTGGTCTTCTCAATAGAAAGTGGTAGATCGGCTGGAAAGTCATATGAGAAAAAAGTAAATCTTCAGCCCCATGTCACCCACATTAAAAAAACACACAATTCCAGATATACTACAATGTTGAGACAACTGACTTAGCATGGACAGTTGATTACATAGCAGCGCCATGTCAAAATTGAATTTCCTGAGTTTTGAACATTGTGTTGTGTTTATGCAAGAGAATATCCCCTGGATAAACAACACTCAGTATTTTGAAGTAAAAGAGCATAGGATCTTCAACTGTTCTGAAATAGTTCAGGAAAAAAAAAAAAGAAAAACAACTACACACAAAAAGTGAAACATGAACAGGATGAAAAGGCAAAAACGACACTGAAAGATGACCCCCCAGGTCAGCAGGTGCCCAACAGGCTACTGGAGAAGAGCGGAGAATTCACTCCAGGAAGAATGAAGAGATGGGGCCAACGCAAAAGCAATGCCCAGCTGCGGATGGGACCGGTGATGGGAGTAAAGTCCAACGCTGCAAAGAACAATACTGCACAGGAACCTGGAATGTCAGGTCCGTGAATCAAGGCAAACTGGAAGTGGTCAAACAGGAGATGGCAAGAGTGAACATTGACATTTTAGGAATCAGTGAGCTAAAATGGACCAGAACAGGAGAATCTAATTCAGATGACCATCATATCTACTACTGTGGGCAAGATTCCCTTAGAAGAAATGGAGTGGCCATCACAGTCAACAAAAGAGTCCAAAATGCAGTACTTTGGTGCAACCTCAAAAATGACAGAATGAGCTCTGTTCATTTCCAAGGCAAACCACTCAATTATCACAGTAATCCAAGTCTATGCCCGGACCACTAATACCTAAGAAGCTCAAGCTGAATGGTTCTATGAAGACCTACAAGACCTTCTAGAACTAACACTGAAAAAGATGTCCTTTTCATTATAGGGGACTGGAATGCAAAAGCAGGAAGTCAAGAGATACCTGGAGTAACAGGCAAGTTTGGCCTTGGAGTACAGAATGAAGCAGGGCAAAGGCTAATAGAGTTTTGCCAAGAGAACGCACTGGTCATAGCAAACACCCTCTTCCAACAACACAAGAGAAGACTCTACACATGGACATCACCAGATGGTCGACACTGAAATCAGACTGATTATATTCTTTGCAGCCAAAGATGGAGAAGCTCTATGCAGTCAGCAAAAACAAGACCAGGAGCTGACTGTGGCTCAGATCATGAACTCCTTATTGCCAAAGGCAGACTTAAATTGAAGAAAACAGGGAAAACCACTAGACCATTCAGGTATGACCTAAATCAAATCCCTTACAATTATACAGTGGAAGTGACAAATAGATTCAAGGGACTAGATCTGATAGACAGAGCGCCTGAAGAACTATGGATGGAAGTTCTTGACACTGTACAGGAGGCAGTGATCAAGACCATCCCCAAGAAAAAGAAATGCAAAAAGGCAAAATGGTTGTCTGAGGAGGCCTTACAAATAGCTGAGAAAAGAAGAGAAGCTAAAGGCAAAGGAGAAAAGGAAAGATATAACCATCTGAATGCAGAGTTCCAAAGAATAGCTAAGAAAGTCTTCCTCAGTGATCAATGCAAAGAAATAGAGGAAAACAATAGAATGGGAAAGACTAGAGGTTTCATCAAGAAAATTAGAGATACCAAGGGAACTTTTCATGCAAGATGGGCTTGATAAAGGACAGAAATGGTATGGATCTAATAGAAGCAGAAGCTATTAAGAAGAGGTGGCAAGAATACAGAGAAGAACTGTACAAAAAAGATCTTCACGACCCAGATAATCACGATGGTGTGATCACTCACCCAGAACCAGACATCCTGGAATATGAAGTCAAGTGGGCCTTAGGAAGCATCACTACGAACAAAGCTAGTGGAGGTGATGGAATTCTAGTTGAGCTATTTCAGATCCTAAAAGATGATGCTGTGAAAGTTTTGCACTCAATATGCCAGCAAGTTTGGAAAACTCAGCAGTGGCCATAGGACTGGAAAAGGTCAGTTTTCATTCCAACCCCAAAGAAAGGCAATGCCAAAGAATGTTCAAACTACTGTACAATTGCACTCAACTCAGTTTAGTTCAGTTCAGTCCAGTTCAGTCGCTCAGTCATGTCTGACTCTTTGTGACCCCATGGACCACAGCACGCCAGGCCTCCCTGTCCATTACCAACTCCTGGAGTATCTCACACGCTAGAAAAGTAATGCTGAAAATTCTCCAAGCAAGGCTTCAACAGTACGTGAACCAAGAATTTCCAGATGTTCAAGCTGGATTTAGAAAAGGCAGAAGAACCAGAGATCAAATTGCCAACATCCACTGGATCATCAAAAAAGCAAGAGAGTTCCAGAAAAACATCTGCTGCTGCTGTTGCTGCTGCTAAGTCGCTTCAGTTGTGTCCGACTCTGTGCAACCCCATAGACGGCAGCCCACCAGGCTCCACCGTCCCTGGGATTATCCAGGCAAGAACACTGGAGTGGGTTGCTATTTCCTTCTCCAGTACATAAAAGTGAAAAGTGAAAGTGAAGTCGCTCAGTCGTGTCCGACTCCCAGCGACCCCATGGACCACAGCCTACCAGGCTCCTCCATCCATGGGATTTTCCAGGCAAGAGTACTGGAGTGAGGTGCCATTGCCTTCTCCAAGAAAAAAACATCTAACTCTGCTTTAATGACTACACCAAAGCCTTTGACTGTGTGGATCACAACAAACTGCGGAACATTCTGAAAGACATGGGAATATCAGACCACCTTACCTGCCTCATGAGAAATCTGTATGCAGGTCAAGAAACAATAGTTAGAACCAGACATGGAATAATGGACTGGTTCCAAATTGGGAAGGGAGTATTGTCAAGGCTATATATCGTCACCATGCTTATTTAACTTATATGTAGAATACATTATGAGAAATGCCGGGCTGGATGAAGCACAAGCTGGAATCAAGATTGATGGGAGAAATATCAATACTCAGATATACAGATACACCACTCTTATGGAAGAAAATGTAGAAGAACTAAAGAGCCTCTTGATGAAAGTGAAAGAGGAGAGTGAAAAAGTTGGCTTAAAACTCAACATTCAGAAAACTAAGATCATGGCATCCGGTCCCATCACTTCATGACAAATAGATGGGGAAATAGTGGAAACAGTGACAGACTTTCTTTTCTTGGGCTCCAAAATCACTGCAGATGGTGAGTGCAGCTATGAAATTAAAAGCTGTTTGCTCCTTGGAAGAAAAGCTATAACAAATCTAGATAGCATATTAAAAAGTAGAGACATTACTTTGCCAACAAATGTCCGTCTAGTCAAAGTTATGGTTTTTCCAGTGGTCATGAATGGATGTGAGAGTTGGACCATAAATAAAGCTGAGCGCTGAAGAACTGATGCTTTTGAACTGCTTTGTTGGAGAAAACTTTTGAGAGTCCCTTGGACTGCAAGGAGATCCAACTAGTCCATCTTAAAGGAAATCAGTTCTGAATATTCATTGGAAGGACTGATGCTGAAGCTGAAGCTCCAATACTTTGGCCACCTGATGTGAAAAATGGACTCAATGGAAAAGACCCTGATGCTGGGAAAGATTGAAGGCAAGAGGAGAAGGGGGTGACAGAGAATGAGATGGTTGGATGGCATCACCAACTCAATGGACATGAGTTTGAGCAAGCTCTGGGAGTTGGTGATGGATAAGGAAGCCTGGCATTCTGCAGTCCATGGAGTTGCAAAGAGTCGGACAGGACTGAGTGACTGAACTGAAATGAAAAAGCGAAGAAGAATCATAAAGCAAATATGGCAAATTCTTACCAGGTAATGAGTCTGAGGAAAATGTATACAGGAGTTCTTTGTATTTTTCTTGAAATATCTCTGTTAAATTTAAAATGATTTCAAATCAGAAAAAAAAAAAATTAAGGGTACATAGAGAATATCACAATGACCATGAGGTAAAGGAAGACTTCTTTAAACATGATATCAAAATTGCCATTGAAAAAAAAAATTGCCATTGAAAAAGAAAAAAAATTAATAAGCTTACTACATCAAAATTATATTAAGAAGATGACAAATTGTAGAGCGGGAGGGAGAAGCTATTTAAAACTTTTAAACTGACAAAAGAGGCCTATCCCAAGTAGACAGAGCTCCTGAGAAGCTGTGAGAAAAGAACAGACAACTCGCTCTACAAACATGTGGGAAAGGTTTAAATGGGCACTTCACAAAGGAAGGACTTCCCTGGTGGCTCAGATGGTATAGTGTCTGCCTACAGTGTGGGAGACCTGGCTTCGATCCCTGGGTCAGGAAGATCCTCTGGAGAAGGAAATGGCAACCTACTCCAGTCCTCTTGCCTGGAAAATCTCATGGACGGAGGAGCGTAGTAGGCCACAGTCCCTGGGGTCGCAGAGAGTCAGACACGACTGAGCGACTTCACTTCACTTCACAAAGGAAGACGGCCAAACTGCTCAAAGTATGAACAAGTGCTCAAACTCATCACTCATTATGGAAATTCCACTTCACTATAAGAGATTCGGGACAACAGATTGCCTGCCAGTGCTCAACATTCACGATGTCCAGCATCTGTTACAAAACTAACAGATACACGAAGAATCACAAAAAAGGGACTTGCCTGGTGGTCCAGAGACTAAGGCCGCACACTCCCAATGCAGGGCGACCAGGTTCGATCTCTTCCGGGAACTAGATGCATGCCGCACCTAAGACCCAGCACAGCCAAATTAAAAAAGAAAGAAAGAAAAACAAACCACAGAAAGGAGATCCTAAGGAGGAGAAAAATCGGTAGGCAGAAACAGACTAAGAAATGACAAAGAGGAGGGCATTAACAGGCAAAGACTTTAAACCAGCTAGAAACACCATCAGAAAATAGTTTTAAAATGTCAAAGCCCAAACTCATGAGGGGAGAAATGTAACATACAAATAAGAACAAAATGGAACCACGAAAAAGATCAGTGACCACGAGGAAATAGCAATGGAAACCCCTCCATCTAAAGCCTAAAGAGAAAAAAGGCTCTACGCTAATAAATAAACAAAGCCTAGGGATCTCAGAGGCAAAAGCATGTTTAATTGGAGTTATGCGGGGAGGGGCACAAGATAATTGAAGGAATTATGGTATAAGTGCACGTGCCCAAAAAGCCCAACAAACTGTAAGCAGAGATAAAAGCAGCCTAAAAAGAAAAGACACAACTTGTAAAGAGACACACAGAGAAAAATGACTTTGATTTCCTGAGGGGGCGGAAAATGCATTTCAGAAAACAAGAGAATGTCTACAGAAAGCAGAAAGTAATAGTCAACCTAGAATTCTATATCCAGCAAAAATACCCTTTAAAAACAAAGGTGACCATTGTATAGGGAAAGTTAATTTCACTGTATATATAAATCATACTTCAATAAGGCAGATTTTTAAAAAGCTGATATAAAAACCTCCTTGTAATTTTTTGGGATTCATCACTAGTCCATCACTGGGACTGTAAGAAATGTTAAAGGAAATTCTTTAAGCAGAAGGAAAATGACACCAGATAGAAACCAATCTGTATCAAGTGTCAAGAACTGGACAAGGTAAACATGTGGGCAAATATAATAGTTTTTTCATATTTTAAATTTCTTCAAAAGTAAATGAGACATCCACATGAGAAAAATATTCAGAACCTTGACCGTATCTCTGACTTTATACAACAATTAACTCAAAATGGGCCACAGACTAAATGTAAAACCCAAAGCCATAAAACATCTAGGAGAAACCATAGCGGGAACATTTTTTATAATTTTGTTAGGTAAAGACTCAAATGCAACACCAAAAGCATGATCTGTAAGATAAATGATTAACCACTTAAACCTCATCAAAAATTTTAAATGTCTAAGAAAGACATTATTAAGAGGAAGAAAAGACAAACTACAGTCTGGTGGAAAATGTTTAGAAATCACATATCCAACAGAGGATTTTCCTCTGGAAGGTATATAGAATACACAATATCAACGATACTCAATATTCCAACCACCCAATAAAAAGAGGACAAAGACTCAAAAAGGCATGGGTATACAGATGGCAAACAAATACACAATCGATATTCCACATCATTAGACATTAGAGAAATACAAATTAAACCTGCAGGGAGACACCACCACAGACCTTGAGGACGACTTAAAAAAAAGACAAGACAAAGCCAAGTGCTGATGAGAACATGGAGCAACAGGAGCTCTTGCTCTGCTGGCCGTGACGCAAAGAGACAGAACGATTCCAGACAAGTGTTCGGGCAGTTTCTTACAAAGTTAAACACGTCTTACCATACCACCTATGACCTTACTGCTAGGCTAATTTACCAAATAGAACTGAAAACTGAAGTGTGTGCAAAAACCTTTTTCTTTTTTGCACGTTTGCAGCAGCTCAGTTCATAACCACTAAAAACTATAAAAAAAACCACAGGCCCTTCGACTGGCAAATATTGGGTTGGCAAAAAGTTCATTTGCCAAAAAGTTCATTCTTCTTTCTGTAAGATGTTAAACCCACTGTGGGAGTACTACTCAGCAGTCAAAAAACAAATCAACCAAGAACGCACACAAAAAGAATGAATCTCAAATGCGTTCTGACTCAGAACACCACACACTGTGTGATTCTACTGATGGGACAAAACCAGACCAGAGGCTGCAGGAGTTGGGGGAGAGGAAGAAAAGACTACAATGGGGGCCTCACAGGGATAAGGATATGTGTGAGGGACACTGCTCTGGGTCTTGATTATGGAGGTGATCCCATGACTATATGCATTTATTTAAACTCAGAGAATAATGTGCCCAAGAGAAGAAATTCTACTCTAAATTGTAAAAGTGACTAAAAGTAGGAAAAAACACAACTGGTGATTTCAAGTAAAAACAGTAACATTAATAAAGCTTCCCTGATGGCTCAGCAGGTAAAGAATTCGCCTGCAGTACAGGAGACACAGGAGACTAGGGTTCGATTCTTAGGTCAGCAAGATCCCCTGGAGGAGGGCATGGCAACCCACTTCAGTACTCTGACCTGAAAAATCCCATGGACAGAGGAGCCTGGCAGGCTACAGTCCAAAAGGGCGCAAAGAGTCAGACACGACTGAGCACAAGATTCAAAACCGCCTATGAAGAAGTAAAATATTTTACAATTTCCCAAAGAACTAGAGCAGGTAGAAAGACACTGACAGGCTGAGTTCCATGGGAGGGGACAATATACCTGAGAAGGTTGATGGGATAAGTCAAAGATCTGTGCATCAGCTCTACACAACAAAGCATGGTGGGAGTGGAAGCTGACGGCACCTAGCGGTAGAGCTAAAGAGGAACTCTGGGAAAATTCCATCAGGAAGTGGTGAAAAGAGGAGAAAAGAAAATATGACTAATAAAAAACTAATGAGATAACAGATCTGACCTTAACCCCCTTGAAAATTACATTAAATGTAAATGGTCTAAAGACTCCCAATAAAAGATGCTAAGACTGGATAAAAAAGCAGATCTCAACCGTGTGTTCGTATATCATGTGAAATAACTGGGCTGGTGAATCACAAGCTGGAATCAAGATTGCCAGGAGAAATATCAACAACCTCAGATGTGTAGATGATACCACTCTAAGGGCAGCAAGTGAAGAGGAACTAAAGAGCCTCTTGAGGAGGAGGCAAGAGAAGAGTGAAAAAGCTGGCTTGAAAGTCAACATTAGAAAAACTAAAACAATGCCATCCAGTCCCATCACTTCATGTCAAGTAGAAGCGGAAAAAGAGGAAGCAGTGGCAGATTTTATTTTCGTGGCTCCAAAATCACTGCAGATGATGACTGCAGCCATGAAATTAAAAGACACTTGCCCCTTGGAAGAAAAGCTATCACAAATCTAGACAGCATATTAAAAAGCAGAGACATTACTTTGCCAACAAAGGTCCATCTAGTCAAAGCTACGGTTTTTCTAGTAATCATGTGTAGATGCGAAAGCTGGACTATAAAGAAAGCTGAGTGCCAAAGAATTGATGCTTTTGAACTGTGGTGTTGGAGAAGACTCTTGAGAGTCCCCTGGACTGTACGATCAAACCAGTCAATCCTAAAGGAGATCAACCTTGAGTATTTATTGGAAGGACTGATGCTGAAGCTGAAGTTTCAATACTTTGGCCACCTGATGTGAAGAACCAACTCACTTGAAAAGATCCTGATTCTGGGAAAGATTGAAGGCAAGAGGAGAAGGGGGTGGCAGAGGATGAGACGGTTAAATGGCGTCACTGACCAACAGACATGAGTGAGCAAACTCTGGGAGAAAATGAAGGACAGGAAGGGCTGGTGTGCACAGGGTCACACCCAGACACGACTCAGCGACTGGACAACTGCCACCACAGCCGTGTGCTGCCCACGTGAAACGAGTAAGACACAGGGAGATTAACAGTGTCCTGTCTTGTTGCCTTTTCATCCTGTTCATGGGGCTCTCAAGGCAAGAATACAGAAGTGGTTTGCCATTCTCTTCTCCAGTGGTCCACACTTTGTCAGAACTCTCCACCATGACCTGTCCGCCTCGGGTGGTCCTGCATGGCGTGGTTCATAGTCTCACTGAGTTACTGAGATAGTGAAGGAAAGGGAAGCCTGGCGTGCTGCAGTCCATGGGGTCTTAAAGAGTCGGATATGACTTAGCAACTGAACAACAACAACAGATTAACAGGAAAAAGATGAAAAGAGCCAGCAGTGGGACTAAACATAAGAGGTCTGGCGTGGCTATTTTAACATTTACACAGATCAGAAATGGATAAGTTCCATGAAAGATACAAATTACTGTGGCTTGAAGGGGATGAAAGAGAAATCTGGATGGTTCTATACCTCAACTAACAGAAGTGAAGTGAAAGTAAAAGTTGCTCAGTGGTGTTCGTTCAACTCTTTGCAACCCCATGGACTATACAGTCCATGGAATTCTCCAGGCCAGGATACTGGAGTGGGTGGCCTTTCCCTTCTCCAGGGGATCTTCCCAACCCAGCAATCGAAGCAGGGTCTCCTGCATTGCAGGCAGATTCTTTACCAGCTGAGTATGAAAACTGCAGGCCCAAGTGGGTTCACTGGGGAAAGAGCGCTTAGGACAGAAATAACGTCAAACTTAAACTCTTACAGAAAATAAACGAGAAAGGACCTTAGTGTATCATCCTACAAAACCAGCAAAGACACTACAGGCAGACTACGGATAATTAGCCTTCATAAATGCAAAATTCCTTAAGAAAGTACTAGCAAATTAAATACAGCAATATACAAAATGATAACACATAAAATATCAATAATTTCAGATATGCAGATGACACCACCCTTATGGCAGAAAGTGAAGAAGAACTAAAAAGCCTCTTGACGAAGGTGAAAGAGGAGAGTGAAAAAGTTGGCTTAAAACTCAACATTCAGAAAACGAAGATCATGGCATCTGGTCCCATCACTTCATGGGAAATAGATGGGGAAACAGTGGAAACAGTGTCAGACTTCATTTTTGGGGTTCCAAAATCACTGCAGATGGTGACTGCAGCCATGAAATTAAAAGACGCTTACTCCTTGGAAGGAAAGTTATGACCAACCTAGATAGCATATTCAAAAGCAGAGACATTACTTCACCAACAGAGGTTCGTCTAGTCAAGGCTATGGTTTTTCCTGTGGTCACGTATGGATGTGAGAGTTGGACTGTGAAGAAAGCTGAGAGCCGAAGAATTGATGCTTTTGAACTGTGGTGTTGGAGAAGACTCTTGAGAGCCCCTTGGACAGCAAGGAGATCCAACCAGTCCATTCTGAAGGAGATCAGCCCTGGGATTTCTTTGGAAGGAATGATGCTAAAGCTGAAACTCCAGTACTTTGGCCACCTCATGCGAAGAGTTGACTCATTGGAAAAGACTCTGATGCTGGGAGGGATTGGGGCAGGAGGATAAGGGGACGACAGAGGATGAGATGGCTGGATGGCATCACTGACTCGATGGACGTGAGTCTGAGTGAAGTCCGGGAGTTGGTGATGGACAGGGAGGCCTGGCGTGCTGCGATTCATGGGGTCGCGAAGAGTCGGACACGACTGAGCGACTGAACTGACTGACTGACTGAACGACCAAGTGGGGTTTATCCCAGGAATACAAGGGTGGTTCAACATTTAAAAACTAACTGATGCAATACACCACATCAATAAATTAACGAGAAAACCCAACCATTTCAACAGACGGACAAAAACGTAGTCCCACTTATACAAGGACGTCCACGGCAGCGTGATGAGAAAAGCCGCACACAACCGCCATTGGTGGCAGGTCCATGGCGTGGGAGAACGACCCAGCAGCTACGAGGCCCAGGCACCCACACTCGGAACCACAGGGATGAATGGATCTCAACACGCAGTAAGTGAAAGAAGTCAAGAGTAAGAGACTCCGTTCTGTGCGATCCCCCTTGCGCAGCAGCGACGGTGACCGGAAGCTAGTGTGTGGTGGCGGGGCTGGGGTAGGGGCGATCTGGGTCAACTTAGAGGGGAGCAAACTGTCGCATAAGCTTGACTGTGCTGCTTGTCGAATCACAGTGACCAGCCTCATCATCTGTACGCTGGAAACTGGCACGTTTTATTTTGTGTAAACACTTAACATAAACAGAAGGTGGAAAGGGTAAGGCAGTCTCAGAGTCTTTCTGCTGATGCTACATCTAGACTGGAGTGCGGACAGCTTGACGGGTTAGGTGACAGACAAACGTCTCCAGAGGACAGAAAACAGATCCCAGGCTGCCTGCAGCTGGCGGGGGGGTGCAGTACCCGCAAAGAGGTGTGAGCGTCCCCAGACTGACGGACACGTCCTCTCTGACTGTGCTAACGGCCCCACAGCAGATCTCAAATGGGTACATTTCATACCTGTGTCACTGGGGTAAATAAGTCACATCTCAATAAAACTGGTTTAAGAAGAAATCTCAGGGCATTGGGTGGTGAGGGTTAAACGGGACACTGCAGGGGGCCGGGGAGGCCACCCCTGGAAGCCCTCAGGGGCCAGTCCCAGATGACACTGGGGTGGTGGCCGGCCCTCGAGGCAGCCTTTGGGGGCCAGTGTCAGATGATACTGGGGGTGGTGGCCGGCCCTCGGGGCAGCCTTTGGGGGCCAGTCCCAGATGACACTGGAGTGGCGGCCGGCCCTCAGGGCAGCCTTTGGGGGCCAGTCCCAGATGACACCGGGGTGCTGGCTGGCCCTCGGGGCAGCCTTTGGGGGCCAGTCCCAGATGACACTGGAGTGGCGGCCGGCCCTCAGGGCAGCCTTTGGGGGCCAGTCCCAGATGACACCGGGGTGCTGGCTGGCCCTCGGGGCAGCCTTTGGGGGCCAGTCTCAGATGACACTGGAGTGCTGGCCGGCCCTTGGGGCAGCCTTTGGGGCGCACAATGGGACAGCCATCTGGTGCTGGCCCCTCTCTCACCTGAGCTGACAGGATGTTACCTCAAAAGAGAGAGGACCCCCTGACCCGGGCAGGGCCCCCCACCCTAGACAGGCTGGGGCTTTTGCTGCACTTTCATGGGGTGATACCCCGCCCCCAGGCCAGGAGGCAGTGTGGGGGCTCGGCAAGGGGCCTGCAGAACCAACCCGTCTCTCCCTTCTCAGTGGGGACCCCCAAGCGAGCGCCCGTGGGCTCTGAGCTGGGGGTGGGAGCAGTGATCACCAGGCAGCCGGGGGGTCCTGCTGGAGGGAGGCCCCTCTGTGTAGAGAGGTGGATATCGCAGGCTTGGCCCCCTCAGCCGTAAGATGGGTTAGCGGCCGTGCTGACCTTCAGAACCTGGGAACAGACATGGAGCCGTGAGCCAGCACCCGCTCCTGAGCACCGCCATGTCCACCCTGTGTCCAGGTATGGGGATGGCAGGCAGACCCGGAGGAGAAGCAGAGCCACACTGGCCCACCAGCAGCGTCCACACGCATCTGCAGGACACCCTGAGGCAGTCCCCGCCAGGGAAAGGGTTAACGTGGAAGCATGTGGCCGGTGCATAAATACCCAGGCACCCGGGTCTCAATGCCCACAGGGAGCACCCCTGCCTGCTGACCCAATACCTGCGCAGTGAGGGTGGGGTGGGCCTGCAGGCCAGAAGGTGGCCAGACCGCAGAGAACAGGGGAGGGGCCCAGGGCGGCCTGGGTCCCCATCTGTGGCTCATCCCCCACCTCTCTGTGTCCCCCGATGGGGATGTGGATGAACCAACCAGGGCATCTCCCTGATAGACAGCGGTGCAGGACCTGCCCAGGATGGAGGAGACACACGGGCTGGGAACAGGAACCCAGAGGGGGCTGCTGGAGAACTGAGATGCATTTGCTCATCTGTAACGCTCCATTCCTCGACTTCTACAAGCAGGGGGCCCAGCGAGCAGGGGCTGCCAGTAGCTCTTCATGGGGCTGAGGCTGGGGCTTCGGTCTCTGGCTCCTTCACGGCCCTGCATGCAGGGTGCTGGTCAGAAGACCCCTGAAGGTCACTCAGACCACCCTCTCCCTTGGCCAGAAGGGAGAAGGGACTCCAGAGAGCCCGAAAGCCCCAAGAGTTCACCTTTGAACACTCCAGATTCCACCAGCTTGGAGCCCTGCCTGCCTTTGTCCGGATGCCAGGAGAGGGGCATCTGGCTATCGAGCGGCCCGTGGGGGGTGTGAGGACATCGCCCACCCAGACTCGGCCAGTGCGCAGCGGGAGCCTGGGGTCCAGGAAGCCAGCACCCAAGGAGCAGCCTGCCACTGGGGACGGGCCCTCTCTGCCTGTCGGGCCCCCGTGGACCCTCCCCCACAACCCTCTTCCCAGTGAGCCCGACACCCAGCGATGCCAGCCACGTCACTGCCGATAACCTAGATTTTAACCAAGAAATCACACCCCCACCCTCCCTGCCCCACTTATGGGCTCATCGAGGAGAACACCCAGTCCGGAGCCTCGCAGGTCAGCTGGAGGCAGGGCCGGTCCCAGGCCCACTGTCCCTCCAGTCTCCCAGCTTGCCATCACCACCCTGTCCACCTTCAACACCCCCAGGGGCCTGGGGTAAGGGGCTCCAGGGGCCGCAGGACACAGGCACACAGGACTTGCTGAGCCGCACCCACCCCGGAGGACTTGGCATGTGGTCTTGGCATGTGGCTGGGGAGAGGGCCCCGGCACAGTCAAGGCCGTGGGGCAGCTCGGTCTCCCAAGCCCTCCCCGGGCTGTCCACAGCCACTGTCGCTGGCCCTCTTGGAAAATCCCAGATCACAGGAGACGGCCAGGCTTGTGCACCCAGAGCAGCAGGTGCCCCCAGACGAGCTACCGCCCTGCCCGCACACCAGCACCACCCTCAGCACCCTGTCCCGTCTCTCCCTGTCTCCGACTCGTCAATGCCTGAGGCTGCACGGCGGGGTGGACTGAGCGGGGAAGACCCTGGGGAGGCAGCTGTACCAGGCCCCCTCCTGGTTTGGCATCGCCCCTCCAAGGACCACAGGCAGGCAGCCCGCCCTGGGCCCTCACAGGTTTGGCCCTGACCCCTCCGCTGAGCCCTGTCCTGCTGCCAGCATTTGTGGTGGTGGGGGGCGGTCATTAGAGGCTGCACATCCCGGGGAAGGGGCTTGGGAGCCACCCCAGCTCCCTCTGGGCACTGCCTGGGGACTGCTGGGGCAGGAGTGGGCAGAGGGAGCCTGAGCCTGTGGGTTTCCTGGGGTCAGGAACACCAAGCCCTACTCTCCACCATGAAGAGGAAAACCCTGTCCAGATAGAGGCGGTCTGTGTGCTAGCATCCTGCAGAACTCACACAAACATGACAAAAACGTGTTCAAATAAAGTACTGCACTCCAGGGAAGACGACACCCGAGCCCACGGGAGCTGTCCAGGGCACCGCCACCCCTGCAGCTCTGAAAGAGGCCCCGGGAGGGGCCCAGGTGGGCCAGACCAGAGCCGAGACCCAGCCACCCCATCCTCGGCCGCTGGGGACCGGCTGTCCCAAGGGCCTGAGTTGGCCGGTGCTCCCGGCTCCCCGTCCCTGTCCCCCCAGGACCGATGGACCTGCCTGCCTGGAGGTGGAGGAATGGAAGGCGGCGGGCAGGGCGGAGGGGGAGCGGACAGCGTTGGCCCCGTCGGGGCGTGAGGGCACGGGCAGTCTCAGGGGAGGAGAGAGTCTCCGAAGTGCTCCTGGGCGGTCACTCCCCACGGGCACCAAGCTTCCGGCCAGCCAGTCACTGGACTCGGGCCCCGCATGCAAATCAGGCCAGGCGGCAGGCTAGACACACAGCCAGTCTTCAGGGGAACGTGGAAGGCAGAGGGGGACACAACCCGGGGCCCCGATGGTGGGACTCTCCACCCACAAATCCTGAACCCTCTCTGGGGGCCGTGGGGCAGTTTACAGGCAGCACCAGGCGTCTCAAGTCAGGGTGTGCCAGCTTTATGATCCCAAAGGCGGGAGCCCTTCCAAAACAAGAGCGGGACGCACTCGTTGCACTCAGGAGGCACTTTCTGAGCAGCCCCGGAGTGCTGGCCACGACTGGGAGGCTCCAAGGACACTCTGGCCTCGAGGCAAAAGCACATGGGAGGGGCAAAGGGCGGAGGTCAAAGGTGACAGAGATGGATCTGAGGGGGCAAGCTCACTGACGGGGCCACTGAGGCCTCAAGCAGGCGAGGGGCCAGCCGGGGCTGCACGGTGCCCTGCGAGCCCTTGGGTAGGTCCCTGGTCCCCCAAGGCCCACAGTCATTTTCACCTGTCCAGAGAGCCCGGGTCCTGGCCCACGCGCTCCGCTGCAGCTGAACTGTTCCAGGGCCTCCCATCTCACCCAGGGTTGACTTTGTATAAAGTCCTCAGCTAAGGCCTTGCAAGAGGGACCCGATTCCTGCTTGAGCCTCAGGGTCAGCTCCCCCCAGCTCGTCTGGTCTGAGCTGGGACTGACCCCTGCACGTCTCTGGGACGTGCCCATCTCCCCACCAGGCTGTGAGGCCACGGGTAAGGCCCGGTCAGCCTCAGTGCCCACACGGGAGGTGCCTGGAGGGCCCCCGCCATACCCGTGGGCGGGAGGCCACAGTGGCGGCAGGGGCCGGGCCGCCGTGAGTTACCTGCATAGCTGCCTGTGGCCTTGATGTACATCTGACCATACTGCTCCTCCACCATGGTGTCGTAGGCCTCGTCGTCCTCCTCATCCTCCTCGTTGTGGTAGGAGGTGGGGCTGTCCGTGGTGGGCAGGCTGCTGGCCCCGGGCTGGTCCGCTCCCCCTGGGAGTACGGCGCCTGCTGGATGCTGGGGATGAGGGTGGCCAGGCTGGGCACCCCGTAGTAGGAGACGCGGGGCAGCTTGAGAGGGGCCGTGCCCGCGGCCACTGCCGAGCCGGTGGCCACCGCTGCGCCATCCCGGGGCCCCGTCTCCAGAGGGCGCTTGGGGGCCAGGCCCGGGCCGGCGGCCAGAGGCAGCTCCAGGGCTTCGTGCTTGACGCGGGTCAGCAGCGGGATGGGCACAGAGGGGGACACGACGTAGGGGGGCGCGGCGGCCGGCTGCAGCTGGTTGCAGGGGCTCTGGGGCTCGGAGCTGGCGTCCTCGATCATGGTGGTCTGCGAGTCACAGTGGGGCGAGCTCACCTTGAACATGAGGTCGGTGCCGCGCTCCACGATGTGCTGGATCTGCAGGAAGCCGGCCGTGTACATGACCACGAGCTGCTCACTGGCCGCCATGGTCAGCCTGCCCGTGTAGCAGAAGGACAGGATCTGCTGGAAGCAGGCGGGCGGCACCGTGCCCGGCAGCTCGAAGGCGCTCTTGCTGTTGCCGCTGAACAGGTCGCGGAAGTAGAGGCTGCTGGCGGCCAGGACGGCCCTGTGGGCCTTGAAGGCCTGGCCCTTGACCACGATGGAAACATCGCAGTAGAGGCCCAGCAGACGCTGCTCGTTGAGGCAGCCGAGCACAGTGTTCCCGAAGTTGGGGATCTCGATGTGCAGCATCTGCGACATGGCGGGAGGCGAGGGGGCCGGCCTCAGACTCTCAGCGAGGGAGCCGCCGGATGGGGCGCATCTGCAGGAGACAGGGCGTGTGTGTGGGGGTCAGGGTTGGGCTCCTGGACGTCCAGCGGCCGGGCCATGCTCCGCACCACCCGGCTCTGCCCCAGTGCCCACCTCCCCTGACCCCCGCCCAGGGTACCCCGACCTTGCCCCAGCCATGATGCACCAGACCAGGTCTGGCTGCAGACCCACCAGCAGCGGGACCCCGGCAGAGCTCTCAGCACTGCCCAGGAGCCCCAGCTGGGTTCCCAGCCAGGTGTGTGTGAGGGTGCCCCCATGCCACCCCAGGGCAGAGCGCAGGGCCCCTGAGGTCCGGAGACACCCCTTTCTGGCGGGGCCCAGGAGGAGAGGCCTGGAGACCGAAGACGGGGCACACAGAAGGGCAGGACAGGCCGGCCAGCCACAGCGCTGGAGGGGCAAGGGCCTCTGTCTGTCTGCACAACTCTTCTCCCAGGAAAGTTAGCAGCAAAGGGAGGGGCCAGAACCCAGAGCACCGGCACCACGGGCGAGGGGGGGTGGTCCTCTCAGGCTTTGGTTTCGGTTTGCTTTTTCCCTTTTCTCTTAGAGCAGCCATGCAGAGAGCCCGCCAGGGGTGGGGGGAGAGTCCTACCCCTGCAGGGTGAGAAGCAGCGCCCCCCCCAGCCCCCTGGAGAGGCGGGCAGGGGTGGGGGGGGCCGCCCAGAGAAGAGAGCTGGGGCAGGGAGAACTCAGTCGCTTCGCTGTCTCTGCTTCCCTCCGAGCAAAGGAGACTGCGGACTCCCCCGACCCGAGCTGCAAGTCCGACTCTGGGACCCAGCTCTCCCCGACCCGAGTTGCCTGGGGATCGGGGCGGCCAGTGCAGGAGTTGGGAGCCTGTCGCAGCCCCACCTGCCTGCCCTCCCGGCCCCCCACCCCCACCCCGCCGGTTCCTGCTGCCAGCCAATCCCTGCTGGCTTGCTCCCAGCCCAGGTGACTAGAGGGGTCCTGGGGGAGACAGGGGAGGGCCCGGCCAGGGCTCAGATGCTGCCAGGGGTGTGCTGCCGGCCCCTGGGGTCTGGGGCCAGACTCCCTGGGCCTGATGGGCCGGAGAAGGGCCGGCCCAACTCTGCGCAGTCAGAGCCGGTACAAAGGGCCGCTCTGTCCCGCGGGAGGAAAGTGCGGGCATCCGGCGAAGGAGGGCGGAGCACGGAGACAGGAGTTGGGCAGGTGGGCGGCTGCTGGGGGGGGCAGCGGGGAGAGCCCGCAGTACCCCCCCCGCCCCCACCGCACCCCCAGCTGCGGAGAAGTTGCTGGCCCGGCCGGTGGCACCGGCGGCGGGGAAGACCTACCTTTGGCCGCTGCCGCCGTGGCCCCGGCACTGCCCACTCAGCCTGGCAGGGGCAGGCTCGCCCGCACGCCCGGCCGGCCGCCCGCAGCCACCAGCTGCTCCGGGAATGCAGCAAACAGAGCGGGAGCCCTTGGGGTGGGGAGGGCGAGAAGAGCCGGGAGAGGAGGAGGAGGAGGGGGGGGGGGGCGCGAGTCTCGGCGCGGGGCTGGGCCGCGGCTCAGCTGCACCCAGCCCGGCTCTCCGGGGCAGCGCACAGCATCCAAATGAAGAGGCCGGATGCAGACGGACATTCAGGCAGCTCTCGGGAATGAATAGCCGCCTTTGATTTGGGAGCCGAAGTAAATGCCAGCTCCCAGCCCCGGCTTTAAAAAACAGTGGAGTGTTGGTGCCAGAGGAATGCACGGCTCCGGGTGTTGGTACAAGACAGACTTTTGATGACTCACTGCAATGCAAACAAAGATGGCAGAAATACCGTACTGTACGCGGGAGACGCTTCGTGGAGCCACGGCAACTGAGACAGCCTGGAAATTTATAGTGCACTTTTGCATATGAATTACCCAGTAAACTGCCACCCTGCCACCCAGTACAGCCAGAGTGTCAAAGCATTTAAACTATTCCAAACAGTCTGCTGGGCTGGCAGAGCCGCCTGACTCCTGGGAAGGGGTGGGGGGTGGCTGGGGCGCGCGAGGGGGCAGGGAGGCCAGGGGGTCCGAGAGAGAGCAGAAGCTGGTGAGAGAGGGTAGCCCAGAAGGGGAGGGAAAGGAGGGAAACGGAGCAGAAAGAGGGAGAGAGAGAGAGAGGAGCCAGGAGGAGGAGGCAGCGGCGGCCCAGGGCCCCGCCCCCCAGTGCCCTGCAGGGCCCCAGTGCCCCCCTCCCCACTTCCTGGGGTCTCGGGAGCCATGAGCCGTATGGTCCAGCCCCAACACCCTCATCCCACTCGCCCACCCAGCGAGCCACTCTGCACCCCAACTCCCGCCGCCTTGGCCAGGACAGCTCTCTTAGAGTCGTGCAACTCTGTGATGGCAGCTGGGGCCGGGCCCGCGGTGGCCAGAGGCGGGAGCCCCCTGAAGAACCAGCCCTGGTCCCCGGTGGACTTGGCAAGGGGAGGCGGTAGGTCACCCGTGTGGCCCCACACTGTCCATGGACCGCTGAGCCCGTCCCTGGCACGCTGCCTGCCCTGCTGAAGAGAGGACGGTGCCCCCCAGCCCGCCCCGCTGCCCAGCTTCGTGGGCCCATGGGCAGACCGCTGGCCTGCCCACCCACGGGGCGTCCACCTGCAGGGAGGGGCTGGGCTGAGACAGGAGACGGCCAAGGCAGGCCTGGTCCCTGCAGCGCCCAGCATCATGGCCATCAGGGCGGCATCCCGCATGGTCCCCTCCGCGGCATCCGGAGGGAAGGAAACGGCCATCTGGAGCCTTCCCATTCACACCCCATGGGGCTCGGCTTCCAAGAGAGAGAGATGGTAGGAAAAGCCACCGAATGGAGAGCCGGAGGAAGTCCAGGTGTGGGAAGCCCGCCCAGGGAGCAGCGGCCGCAGAGGCGGCTTTGTGTGTCCTGTATGGGGCCCAGGACAACTCTGGGGTGAGGGCGACGCAGGCATGTGTGGGCAGCGTTCACAGAAACGGCGCCTGCTCGGCACTCTGGGGACCTGGGGGCCACGTGGGCTGAGGACAGTGGGGTCTGGCCGGGCCTCCCCCAGCTCAAGGCTCATGTGGGGTGGCCGCATCTCAGCGAGGCACTGAGGACCCTTCTTCCCTACACGGTCGGCTCCCCTGGCGGCCTCTGCATCTGGGGCGCGGCCACACCGCGGGTCCACGCAGACACCCATGTCTGCACACCTCCACTCGCGTGTCCCCTGCCCATAGCATCACCAGGCCCCCCCGGACTGGGCTCCCGGTGTCCTTCGGGTGGTCCCCCTTCGCTGGAGCCTAGGTGAAGCCCACCGGCCCCAAGATGCAGGGTTGGGGCCTCGGGTGAGGAGTCACAGGCATGGGCCCCTGCGCCCACTCAGCCACAGAAAGCGGGGCAGACTGGGCACAGAGGAAGCCAACCTGGGGCAACAGGGGGACACTCAGGTCAAAGAACAGCAGGACCTGTGATGGGCAAGGAAGCAGAGAGAGCCACACCCTCCATGAGCTCTCCCCTGCCTGTGCCGCGCCGGGCCCTTCCTCGAGCAGACCTGCCACCTTCAGGCGCCACCTCCACAGGGAAGTCCTCCCAGTGCCACACGGGAACTTGGTGAGGCTGCGGTGGGTCTGCCCGACACCTGATGGGCATTTAACCCCGTGCTGGGCATGGCCAGGGAGGGCTAAGTAAGGGACGAGCTCTGCTGCCCAGGAACACACACCACAGTGGGGACAGGCCCCCGACATGGCCCCCTGCACCCACTGCTGGGAGACTCCCAAAGACCATGATGGGGTCTCCTGAGCCAGATGGGGCTCCTGTGCTGTGAGAGGGGAGGGGTGACCTAGCCGGGCAGGGGTGGGCAGAGGCTGCAAAGGCGCAGTGGGCACTAGCCCCAGAGGGTCTCAACTGCCCAGGGCTGGGCAGGGAGCAGCCAGATCCCCAGCTGAGAGCAGGGGACAGCCTATGGAGCTGTCCCCTTCAAGAGCACGTCCTGGTTCCACTGGGCACTGCTCCATGTGCCCGGCCACCTCGAACGCAGATCCCGTGGCCTCTATCTAGCAAAGGATGCCCGCCAGGGATGGGGGTGAGGGTCACCTTCCTAAGGCGGCCGCGGGGTTGAGGGAGACGACGTTATTAGCAAAGTGCCCAGCTGGAGCCTGGCACAAGTGACGTGTAAAATCCATCTGGTGACGCTCCCTGCTGGGACCGCCCCCACCACTCCAGCCCTGCTGCGCGGGCCTCCCCCTGGGGATGCAGCCAGACCGTTCGCCCAGAGAGGGGCCGCCACTCTCCCCTGCGAGGTGACAAGCCACCTGGTCCCCAGGGACAGGGACAGCCAGCCCTGCTGTTGCCGTGTCCTCAGGCCACCTGTGAGGGTGAGGCGGCCGCCCCAGCCGCCCAGCCCGGGACAGACAGCCCAGCCCAAGCAGGTTTCAGGTTGCTTTCTTAGAAGCCTCGGCCGGAGTGAGAACAAAGCTGAACTTTAGGAGAAAAGAATAAAATAAAGGCTTGGTTTACACACCCAGGGCCGTGAAAGCAGGACGAGCCCAGGGCCAGCCCGCGGGCAGGGGCAGAGAAGAGAGAGGCGGGGGACGAGCCCAGGGCCAACCCGCGGGCAGGGGCAGAGAAGAGAGAGGCGGGGATGAGCCCAGGGCCAACCCGCGGGCAGGGGCAGAGAAGAGAGAGGTGGGGGACCTGGGCGGGCCTTCCCCTTCTCACCCCTACACGACTGCCTCTTCCTTCTGTGCCTCAGTTTCCCCTCCTGTTCTCTTCCCTTCGCAGCAGGACTCCTGGGCTGGCTACTTACAGAAGGTTCTGAAGATGTGGAGGGAACATCCGAGACCCCTAACTTCGCTCATCCCGGCCATCCTCAAAGCCACTGCACCACGGAGCCCTCCCCCTCATAAGGCCCTTCAGAATGGAACTCGCTTTGGGAAACCTGACGCCACAAAGCCAGAGTCCAGCCCATGTAGCTGTGCCAGCCTTGGTGGGGGTGGGGGTGCCACTCCACACGGACTCCAAGAGCTCCCAAGGAAGAAGTGGGGGGCAGGGGGGATTCTCTTCTGTGGGCCCTCCCTCAGGGAGGGCTGAGAGCTGGGCCTGGGATGACGGCTCGTCCACCAGAGCATGACCAGGCGCCTTGCAGGCAGCGTGGCCCCAGGTGGACGAGAGAAGGACGCGGGGGTACGGGCCCCAAAAGTGCAGACACACACGCACACGGGGGCCGAAGGGGCATCTGGGGCGGGGGTGTGGAGTCCACCCACCCTGACCCAAGAGCCTCCCGTAGCAGGGGCACGGCAGAGGAACGCAACGGGTCATTTCTGCAGGATCGTTACCGGCGAGGGAAAGGGAGGCGAGATAAATTACATTAAATAAAAATTATTTTGCAGGATTTAATTTTACCAATCTAATCAGAGGTCTGGACCTTGGCAAATGCACAGGCATTAAAGGCACCCACTGCAGGGGAAGGGGGGGCCGGTGTGCCAGGAACATTCTGGAAGCAGTAAAAGGAGCACCTCCGGCCCCCAGCCCAGGGCCCATCCCCTTGGCAGCCCCACTGCCCAGCCTCCAGGCCCTGTACCTCAGGACCTCGGTGGAGGGGTCGGGGGGCAGCCGGCCTGGTGACAAGAAGGCAGGGCACTGCGGAGTCAGGGCCAGGCCCCAGTGGTCATGTCCACCAGGACCACGTCCGTCCTGCAGGGCAGCGGGCAGGTTCCTGAGTCAGCACGAACACACGTGGGCACATCAGGGCCCCAGGAATACACTCAGGCCTCCACCCGGGGGCCACAGGAGAGCATGGGGGGGCGGGGGAGGGCTCCCCCTGGCCAGCTGCCACTGGAGCAATGGCCTGGCTTCTCGGTTGCAGCCCAGTCTCCAGTTAGCTGGCTCTCTGACACTCCAGCTCCAGTCCCTGGCTGACGCTCTGCTTCTCAGAGGGGCAAGGGGGAAGCGGCCTGGGGGCTGACCCTCGGGAGGCCCAGGTGCCTGGGTGAAGCAAGGCTGCCCAGTTGGGGGTGCCAGCCCCCCAAGAAGTGGGCGAGGTCCCACTCAGTGTGAGCCTCAGGTTTGCATTAAACTTTTAATACCTCCCCAGGCAGGGCTGGGCCGCCATGGGGCTGCTAATGGAAGGGCCGGGGCAGGGCAGCAAAGCTCTGGGTGGGGTGTCAGCTGCCAGGAGCCTCTCCCCCTGGTCCCCACCTGTGTGCTTGGTTACCAGCCCTATTTCCTCCAGATGGGTGCGGATGAGGAAGCCGGGGTACCCAGAGGGTGAGCTTCCTGCCCAGGCCTCCGGCCGGGACTACACTTGATCACCCACCCCCCAACCAGCTGCCTGCTTTCAAAACCCCTCATCCTGGGCAACTTAGGTCATCGGGCGGGGGAGGGAAGGGGCTGACCCTGCTGGGCAGAGACGGCACCGAGGCCTGGACGTGCCCGTGGTCCCCAGGATTCTGCTGCGGAGAAGAGACTCTGACCTCAGCCTCTGTGCCTGGCAGTCCGAGAGTCCCCGGTGCCCAGGGGAGGGGATGCACAGGCCTCCAAAACCTCAGGGTCACGTGGGTCCCCGGCTGTGGCCCCACCTCCAACACACCCCGACCCCAGGTCACCGCACCCCAGCCTGATAGGCAGAGGTGAGAGGCCTCTTGGATTCCGCCAGGCACCTGGGCAGCCTCCGCCCAGACCACAGCCTGGACCGGCATCAAGCATAAAAGCCGGTTTTAACTGCACTAACAAATGTTTGCCTGGAAGCTTTTTTTTTTTCTCAAACAGAGAAGGGCAACCTGCCAGAATCCGCAAATTCAGAAATGTGCTTCCCAGCCCTTCCCCTGCTGCCCCAGGAGGCAGGGCCAGCCCTCAGAGAGAGGGGCACGCGTGCAGTTGGCCGGCCCTCCAGAATGATCCCTAGCCCCCTGGGGGCCCAGGGCCCCACTGGCTGTGGGACCCCGGGGGCCAGGCAGGGGCTGGGTGGACGCACCATCGGGTGGGCTGCAGGGCCCTGCACCACACAGCTCGTGGCCTATGCGGTGGGCTCTGACCAGGGTCCAGACTAGGGGTCTGGTGGTCCAGCTCCATCCTACACGCCACTGCGAGGGTGACTTCCTGCCACCAACAGGCCAACCTCTGACCCTCCGCTCGGACATTTCGACTTTGGTGCCGGTCGGGGGTCGGGAGCCAAATGAACAGGGCATGAACCTAAAGAAACAGCAATGGCCGGCCCAACGGGAGGACAGTAGCCACCCCCACCAGGAGCCTGCCTGGACACCCAGGGTCCCACCGAGTGCACAGACTGGCCACCGGCGGGTCCAGAAGGCTTGTGAAGAATTAAGCAGTGTTTAGAACAGAACTGACAATCTCTCCCACCTGTATTTGTAATTTAAATACCGTAAGCTTGAAGAGTGTCCCCCTCAGGCATCGTTTAATAACTTAGAAAGCCGGCTCTGCGCCTGCAGACGGCTCCTTCTCCCGGCTCCTTCTCCTCCCTCATGGGCTGAAGCAGGGTCTCCCCAGGTGCCCAGGCTCGAGGGCACAGGGCAGGGTCGGGGTGGGGCGGCGCGGACTGAGAGCAAGGGCTGCCCGGGATGGGGAGCTGGGCCTCAGGCGCTGGCTGCCCCGCTGTGGTCCCCATAGCACCTCGATGTCCCCTCCGAGGGCCGGCAGGGGTCTTGGAAGCAGCCAGGTCTGGGTGGCGGGAGGGTGGGGGGCGAGTGCGCCAGGCCGGCCGGTCACCCAGCTCATTAACAACAGCGCCTCCATACACACTCCGGTCTTTAATATTCATAGCTCTCTTCATCTGCATATCATGCCATAAATAGTCGAGGTAAGACACAAAGCTCCCCTGCATTTCTAATTATGCTTAAAAATCTAATGTAAATCAGACCGACACAGAAATACTAAATCAGCTACTGGCGGGGGCGGGGGGGCAGGGGGCAGCAATTACACTGAGATGGGGGCCACGGCGCAGGCACCCCACCTCCACCCTCCCGGCTGGGTGGCTGTGGGGGTAGCAGGGGTCCAGGCACCCCCCACCCCCGGCTTGGAGCTAGGCAGCGGCGTCCCAGGCCACTCCTGAGCCAGGCTCACCCACGTGGCCCTAAAGCAGAGAGACAGCGAGAGGGCCGGGGACATGCGTGTGGCACCTCAGGGACCCCCCAGCCCTGCCCCAAGGCCGGCCAGCCTGTCCCACTGAGGGGTTCTGGTAACGGGCCTCCCTGCACCCCCGCACCTGGGGCCCCCTGGCTCGACGTCCCACACAGGGCCCCAATCCTGGGCTCCCCTTGCCTCCACACCCAACCAGCTCTACAGAAGAACCTGACTCCGTGGCAGAGGAGAGTCAGAGCCCGTGTGCCCCGGCCCCAGGGCGATGCCTGCTTGGGGGAACAGAACTGGGCAGCCGGGAATCTCTGGCAGAGCATCAAGCCATGGAAGGGCGTGGGGACAGGACTGGAGGGGACAGCGGGTTCCCTGAGCCCCGGGAGGCTCCAGTCCTGCACGGGCAGGAGAGGCCTGGGGCGGCCTTGGCGCTGCCCCCTAGGCCCAGTCCTGTCTGCAGGAGACACAGAGCAGGGTTTCGGAGCAGATGCCCAGGGCCATTCAGAGCCTGTCAGCCCCTGCCACCACAGGTGGGCACCAGAGGGGCGTCTGGGACCCCCATGGGTGGCCCTGACACCAGATCTCAGGGTCTCTGCAACTGGGACAGAGGGTTACCTGGACAGGGGAGCCCAGGAGGAGCAGGGCCAGAGGCAGGTGACCCGGCCTCCATCAGGGCAGGCGTCTGCCTCCCACCCCTCATCCTGGCCCCCAGCTTCCTGGGCAGCCCCAGGGGACAGACTGGTGCTCAGCACAACTTCAGCCCAGTCCCGGGCCCCCGAAAGCAGCCTGGAGTCAGGGCCCTGGGCTGCGCACCCCTGCCCATCCTGGGGCATGGTGGGAAGGCCCCCTAAGGAGCCTGCAGGACGCCCAGGCGTGGGTGACACGGGGGTTACCCCACTGCCTTTAGCAAGATGCAGAGACGCCTGCTGCCCGCATCTGCCTGGCATCATGCCCAGACCTATTTTTAAGCCCATTTACTAGAAATCCCACAAATTAAAGGAAATACGGATAATGCAGTCAGAATCCTGGGGGGCAAATAAAAGCTGAACACAGTCATCCTCCTGCTCCAGCGTGAGAATCTCAACCACAAACCAGATCTCCCCAAAGTGCCCCGGAGATGCAGGCGCGCCCTGCGTGAGGAGGACGGTCCAGCCACCTGGGCCACGGCCCACGGTGGGGCTGAGAACGGCAATCACCTCTATGAAAAATGAAGGCCGCAAATACACACGCCCGACTTTACGGCCTGGGAACACAGATCACCAGTCGCTGCCGACAGCACGTCAAGACACCACGTTCTCTCCCTGAGCTGAGGCCAGGCCCCCAGGACAAGCTGGCTGGACGAGGTGAGGGGCGGAGAGGCCCAGGCCTGCTGGCCTCCAAGGTCAAGGGTCGTCCTGAAGGCTCACCGGCTCATCCGCGCCTAAAGTCATCAGGACACACAGCCAGACTGCTCCTGAGGAAAACGCATCGAAGGCACAGCTGGGCACCAAGCCCTGCAGATCTTCAGGAGCCCCGGGGCCTGTCCTCCCAGCCCTCGGGCCTCCGGGGCCCTTCCCCTGCTCGCTCCACCGGCCAGGCGGCCAGGCATCTGCTCTCCAGCCACCCCTCCACCAGAGCCTCCCCTTCTGCATCCTGACACGCTGGGTGCCAAGGGACTGGGGGTTGGGGGTCTGCACAGGTGGAGGGGGAGCCGCGGGTGGGGAGGGGTGTGCCTGTGCGTGTGCGTGTGTGTGAGTGTGTGTGCATGTGTGCACATGTGTGCGTGCATGTGAGTACGTGTGAGCAAGTGTGTGCGTGTAGGTACATGTATGTGTGTGAGCGAGCATGTGTATGTGTGTTGTGTACGTGTGTGCATGCGTGTGAGTACATGCATGTGTGCATGCACATGTGTGAGTATGTGTGCGCAGGCATGTAAGTACATGTGTGTGTGCGTGTGTGAGCATATGTGTGAGTATGTGTGCATCAGTGTGAGTGACAGGCAGAAAGACACAGAGACATCCCCAGATCCCCAGGCCTGAGGTCACCCTGTGCATTCTGAGCTGTCACAAGGTGGGGACAAGGCCCGCCGGTCCCACCACATTCCGGGATGGAACAGACCCTCCCCTGGGGGCCAGGGGGAGGAAGCGGCCCCAGTGGTTCGCCCCGCCCCAGCCCCGCCTGCCCCCATGGCCCTGGAAGCCCCTGGAAGCCACATCCTGCCAGACGCCAGGCGGTCTCCTGCGGCAGGGGTGGGGGCGGGTGGCTGGAACTGGAGCGGGCCGAGAGCGCCTCCCTCATCTCTGGGACCACAGAAGGGCCTGCATCTGACATCCCCAGGTACTGGGAGCCCGCCTCACTCGATCTTATTCTGCCCTACAGAGCAAGAGGCTGATATTCATGGGGGGTGGGCAGGCCATGGAGGCATCACCTCAGCCTGCACGAGAGGCTGGAGGCAGCGGGAACGGCAGAGCCCCTGCCGCACCTGCTCCTGTGAGACCACCCCAGCCCCCGGCCCCAACGCCACCCGGTCAGGAAAGGCCAGATAGTGAGGCTGTGCCAGCCCCGTGACGGGCAGGCAGCCAGGTGAGGGGCGAGCCCAGGGGGACACGCGAACATCAACTTTAGGTGGACGGCAGACTGTTCAGAGAATTATCAAAAGCGTGGAAATTAAGCACAATGTCGAACGCTTGACCCTTCACCATCACAGGGGCCACGCAGGGGATTGTCCCAGGACAAGGACCCCCGCTGTCCAGGAGACTCACCCGCCTGCTTGCATTCCGCCCAGGCTGTGCCCAGCTATGTGCACACTCGTTCATTTTTTTGTCCAGGAAAGATTTCAAAGACTCTTCTCCATAGAAAAGATACCCCTGGGCTTCCCTGGTGGCCCGGTGGCAAGGAATCCGCCTGCTGACACAGGACACACGGGTTCTATCCCTGATCCAGGAGGATCCCACACACTGTGAAGCCACTCAACATCTGTACAAGCATCCTGTCTACCATCTTTAAATGCTTCACGTGACAGGTGCCGGGTGGACTCACCTGCAGAAGCAGGTCGAGCGGGTTGCTGGCAAAGTCCCTCACTCTGCCGGTGCCCTAATGTGTGGTTTGGGCAACGTCCCTTTTCTGCATCGAGGACAGTGTTTACTTCTGACCTGTGGCTGAAGGAGTGGCCTCCCCAGTCTCGAGGGAAGCCCTGTCCTCACAATGAAGGCAGAACTTTTTCCTACCTCTGAAAGGTGTCCAAGAATTACAGACTCTCTTAAAGAGCTGTATCCTTACTTGCTAATAGAGAATGACCAGTTTTATAAGCCAAATGTTTTCAGATTTCCTGGAACATAAAGAAACTTCTAATATTTTAAAGAGCCTAGCGTGTAAGGGGGATGGGACATTTTTACAGAAACCACTAGCTCAAAAAGCATCTCGTAATACCTCAAATTTCTGCAATCAAGGGGAATCCTGGGCAAATGAGACTGCTTTGATAATGGGTTAAAAAGACGACATGATGTCGTTGCCCTGATTTATAAATCCAGCGCATATTTCACTTTAATGATCTGGGTGTGTTTTTTTCATGACGGAAGCAGTTACTCTGAATTTCTTAAACTCCATATACTGTTTCAACCAGAGATGCTAGCATCACTTCCACGTGATGCTCAAGATCACAAAAATCATAAAGTGATAAAGTCAGCTACCCTGTGGAATTCTGACAAACGGGCATCAAAGTTAGTTTTGAATATGCAATACTGGAATGCTGCAGTGTTGCTTTAAAACCTCTGACAGATAAAAACAATAACAACACAAAACCAAAACAAAGAAGAAACCCTCTGTCAAGACAATTCTAAATCTGTCATCTGAAAACTCGTAAGAGATAAACAACACACAAAAACACTCTGCACCTAAAAAATATTCAACCAGCTAGCAAGCGGGGCACTCAATCTGATGGAGGACGTCCGAGAAAAACCCCAAAGTGACGCCACACCCCAAGGCGAGACACTGCATTCTCCCCCCTAACAGAAGGGACAAGGGGAGGAGGCCAACACGGCAGAAGCTCCACGTCCACCTAAGAGAAGTCAGGCCAGACAAGGAAATGATAGACATGTAGTTAGAAAGGGGAAAGAACACCCATCTCAGTTCACGTGATCTTCTACAAAGAAAATGCTAAGGAATCAACCAAAAGACTATTAGGACTGAGCAACAGGTTCAGCAAGGGAACGGCATACAAAAAAGATCTTCACGACCCAGATAATCACGATGGTGTGATCACTGACCTAGAGCCAGACATCCTGGACTGTGAAGTCAAGTGGGCCTTAGAAGGCATCACTACGAACAAAGCTAGTGGAGGTGATGGAATTCCAGTTGCGCTATTTCAAATCCTGAAAGATGATGCTGTGAAAGTGCTGCACTCAATATGCCAGCACATTTGGAAAACTCAGCAGTGGCCACAGGACTGGAAAAGGTCAGTTTTCATTCCAATCCCAAAGCAAGGCAATGCCAAAGAATGCTCAAACTACCGCACAATTGCACTCATCTCACACGCTAGTCAAGTAATACTCAAAATTCTCCAAGTCGGGCTTCAGCAATACGTGAACCGTGAACTTCCAGATGTTCAAGCTGGTTTTAGAAAAGGCAGACGAACCAGAGACCAAATTGCCAACATCTGCTGGATCATTGAAAAAGCAAGAGAGTTCCAGAAAAACATCTATTTCTGCTGCCTTACTGACTATGCCAAAGCCTTTGACTGTGTGGATCACAATAAACTGTGGAAAATTCTGAAAGAGATGGAAATACCAGACCACCTGACCTGCCTCTTGAGAAATTTGTATGCAGGTCAGGAAGCAACAGTTAGAACTGGACATGGAACAACAGACTGGTTCCAAATAGAAAAAGGAGTACATCAAGGCTGTATATTGTCACCCTGCTTATTTAACTTCTATGCAGAGTACATCATGAGAAACTCTGGGCTGGAAGAAGCACAAGCTGGAATCAAGATTGCTGGGAGAAATATCAATAACCTCAGATATGCAGATGACACCACTCTTATGGCAGAAAGTGAAGAGGAACTAAAAAGCCTCTTGATGAAAGGGAAAGAGGAGAGTGAAAAAGTTGGCTTAAAACTCAACATTCAGAAAACGAAGATCATGGCATCTGGTCCCATCGCTTCATGGGAAATAGATGGCGAAACAGTGGCTGACTTTATTTTTCTGGGCTCCAAAATCACTGCAGATGGTGATTGCAGCCATGAAATTAAAAGACGCTTACTCCTTGGAAGGAAAGTTATGACCAACCTAGATAGCATATTCAAAAGCAGAGACATTACTTTGCCAACAAAGGTCCGTCTAGTCAAGGCTATGGTTTTTCCAGTGGTGGATGTGAGAGTTGGACTGTGAAGAAAGCTGAGCACCGAAGAATTGATGCTTTAGAACTGTGGTGTTGGAGAAGACTCCTGAGAGTCCCTTGGACTGCAAGGAGATCCAATCAGTCCATTCTAAAGGAGATCAGCCCTGGGAATTATTTGGAAGGAAGGATGCTAAAGCTGAAACTCCAGTACTTTGGCCACCTCATGCAAAGAGTTGACTCATTGGAAAAGACTCTGATGCTGGGAGGGATTGGGGGCAGGAGGAGAAGGGGACGACAGAGGATGAGATGGCTGGATGGCATCACTGACTTGATGGTCGTGAGTTTGACTGAACTCCAGGAGTTGGTGATGGACAGGGAGGCCTGGCGTGCTGCGATTCATGGGGTCGCAAAGAGTCGGACACAACTGAGCAACTGAACTGAACTGAAGATCACAGCATATAAGGTCAATAGATAAAAAATCAAATGCATTTGTATATACCTACAGTGAACAATCTGAAAATGAAATTCAATAAGAAATGCCATACATAATGATATCAAAAGCGTAAAATACTTAAGAATAAATTCAACAGAAGTAGTATGAAACTTCTCTCATAGCTCAGTTGGTAAAGAATCTGCCTGCCTGAAGAACCTGCAGGAGACCCCAGTTCAACTCCTATGTCAGGAAGATCCGCTGGAGAAGGGATAGGCTACCCACTCCAGTATTCTTGGGCTTCCTTCGTAGGTCATCTGGCAAAGAATCCGCCTGGATTGCGGGAGACCTGGGTTCAATCCCTGGGTTGGAAAGATCCCCTAGAGAAGGGAAAAGCTACCCACTCCGGTATTCTGGCCCAGAGAATTCCATGGACTGTATAGCCCATGGGGTTGCAAAGAGTTGGACATGACTGAGCAACTTTCACTTCACTTCACTTCAGTATAAAACTTACACTTTGAAAACGGCAAAACTTTGAAAGAAACTACAGATTTAAATAAATGGAAAGGTATTCATGTTCATGGATTAGATGTAACATTGCTAAGATGGGAATACTACCCCAATTGATCGACAAAGTCAATGCACTCCTAATCAAAATCCCAGCTGACATCTCTGTAGAAACTGACAAGTTAATTCTAAAATTGATATGGAAAGGCAAGGGATTCAGAACAGCCAAAAAAATTCGTAGGGGAGAAACAAAGTTAGAGCACTCATACCTCCCAATTTAAAACTTACTACAAAGCTATAGTGTGGTATTGGTTCAGTTCAGTCGCTTAGTCATGTCCGACTCTTTGTGACCCCATGAACCACAGCATGCCAGGCCTCCCTGTCCATCACCAACTCCCGGAGTCCACCCAAACTCATGTCCATTGAGTCGGTGATGCCATCCAACCATCTCATCCTCTGTCGTCCCCTTCTCCTCCTGCCTTCAATCTTGCCCAGCATCAGGGTCTTTTCCAGTGAGTCAACTCTTCGCATGAGGTGGCCAAAGTACTGGAGTTTCACCTTCAATATCAGTCCTTCCAATGAACACTCAGGACTGATCTCCACTAGGGTGGATTGGTTGGATCTCCTTGCAGTCCAAGGGACTCTCAAGAGTCTTCTCCAACACCACAGTTCTAAAGCATCAATTCTTCGGCGCTCAGCTTTCTTCACAGTCCAACTCTCACATCCACCACTGGAAAAACCATAGCCTTGACTAGACAGACCTTTGTTGGCAAAGTAATGTCTCTGCTTTTGAATATGCTATCTAGGTTGGTCATAACTTTCCTTCCAAGGAGTAAGCGTCTTTTAATTTCATGGCTGCAATCACCATCTGCAGTGATTTTGGAGCCCAGAAAAATAAAGTCAGCCACTGTTTCGCCATCTATTTCCCATGAAGCGATGGGACCAGATGCCATGATCTTCGTTTTCTGAATGTTGAGTTTTAAGCCAACTTTTTCACTCTCCTCTTTCCCTTTCATCAAGAGGCTTTTTAGTTCCTCTTCACTTTCTGCCATAAGAGTGGTGTCATCTGCATATCTGAGGTTATTAATATTTATCCTGGCAATCTTGATTCCAGCTTGTGCTTCCTCCAGCCAAGCGTTTCTCATGATGTACTCTGCATAGAAGTTAAATAAGCAGGGTGACAATATACAGCCCTGATGTACTCCTTTTTCTATTTGGAACCAGCCTGTTGTTCCATGTCCAGTTCTAACTGTTGCTTCCTGACCTGCATACAGGTTTCTCAAGAGGCAGGTCAGGTGGTCTGGTATTCCCATCTCTTTCAGAATTTTCCACAGTTTATTGTGATCCACACAGTCAAAGGCTTTGGCATAGTCAATAAAGCAGAAATAGATGTTTTTCTGGAACTCACTTGCTTTTTCGATGATCCAGCAGATGTTGGCAATTTGGTCTCTGGTTCGTCTGCCTTTTCTGAAACCAGCTTGAACATCTGGAAGTTCACAGTTCATGTATTGGTACTGACATACAGATCAATGGAACAGAACTGAGAGTCTAGAAATAAACCCATGCATCTGTGGCCAACTGATTTTCTAACAAGGGTGCCAATGGGGTGGGGGGGGAACTGTTTCAAAACACAACTCGAGGCCCATGGATAGTCAGATGTAAAAGAATGAAGTTGGACCCTTACCTCACACCATATACAAAACTTAACTTAAGTCAAAGACCTACATGTAAGAGTATAGCAAAAACTATAAAACACTTCAGAAAATATAGGGGTAAACATTTGTGACAGTGGAATCTTAGATATGACACAGGAAGCCCAAGGAAACAAAGAGATAAATTTGATTTCATAAAAATTAAAAAATTTTGTGGTTGAAAGAATACCATTCAAGAAAGTGAAAAGACAAAGAATGGGAAGGCATATCGGTAAGTCATGTTTCTGACCAGAGACTTGTATCTAGAATATATAGCGAACTGACAACTCCACAATTAAAAGACAAATAACTGAATTTTAAAATGGACAAAGCATCTAAAGAGACACGTCTCCAGAGAAATACATGAACGTCCAACACGCACACGAAACGGTACTGAACATGAGCAGCCATCACAGAAATGCAAATTAGAACCACAGTGAACTAGCACCACACGCTCACTGGAATGGCTGTAATACAAAAGGCAGATGGAAACTGTTGGTGATGACGTGGTGGGACTGTAAAACGGCACGGCCATTTTCGGAAAACAGTCTGACAGTTCTTCGAAAGGCTGAACACAGAGTTAACACGTGACCAAGCAATTCCACTCCTAGGTATCTACCCAGAAGAAGTGAACACATATGTTCATGCAAAAACTTGTGCATGAATGCTCACAGCACCACTATTCATAACGGCCAAAAACTGGAAACAACACGAAATGTCCATCAACGGGCAAATGGATAAACAAAATGTGGTCTCTCAGTATGGTAATATATTGCTCACCATGAAAAAGAATGAAGTACTGATTCATGCTACAACATGCTGCTGCTGCTGCCGCTGCTAAGTCGCTTCAGTCGTGTCTGACTCTGCGAGACCCCATAGACGCAGCCCACCAGGCTCCCCCGTCCCTGGGATTCTCCAGGCAAGAACACTGGAGTGGGTTGCAGTTTCCTTCTTCTCCAGTGCATGAAACATTGGTGAACCTCAAAAAGATGCTGGTAAGTGAGAAAACCAGACAAACAAGGCTGCACGTTATATGATTCCATTTATAGGAAATGTCCAGAACAGGCCATTTATGGAGACATAAAGGAGACCAGTGTTTGCCAAGAACTAGGAGCAGTGAAGGTTAGGGAGGGATGGAGGAAATGAGAGTGACTGATGAAAGCACGGGGCTTCTTTCTGGAGTGATGAAAATGTTCTAAAATTGATCGTGGTGATGGTTACACAACTCTTAACAGACTAGAAACCACTGAAGTTTACATGGTATGGAATCATATCTCAATAGAGCTGTTACTAAAACACAGATACATCAAAATAAAATTTTATAAAACATTCAAGTGACCCACTGGAAGGCAAGAGAAAAAAAACAGAGAAATAATCAAGAAACAAACAGGATCAAACAGAGAAACAAACAGAATCAAAAAATAAAATAGTAGATTTAAGCCCTGACATATCAATAATTCCATTAAATGTAAATGAGCTAAATAGACCAATTAAAAGACAGAGATCTGGCAGATTTTTTTTTAGACTCAATAATATGCTGTCAACAAGAAACTCACTTCAAGTATAACGATAAAGGCAAGTTTAAAAAGTATATATAGGGACTTCCCTGCTGGTCCAGTGGTTAGGAATTCGCCTGCCAATGCAGAGGGTCAATCCCCGGTTCAGGAAGACCCCACGTGTCTGGGGCAAGTAACCCCATGTGCCAGAATTGCTGGGCCCGTGCCTGAGAGCCGGAGCCCATGCACCTCAATTAGAAAGTAGTCCGTACACAGCAACCAAGACCCAGAGCCACCAAAAATAAACCAGTAACTTTGCTGTATACCTGAAACCAGTCCAGCACTGATGACCAACTGTATTTCAATAAAACTTCAACATATTAAAAAATAAAAAGGGACAGAAAAAGACAAGTCGTGCAAACATAAAAGAAAACAAAGATGAGGAATTCCCTGGTGGTCCAGGGGTTAAGACTCTGCGCTTCCCCTGCAGGGGGCACGGGTCTGATCCCCAAGTGGAGAACTAGGAGCCCACACACTTTGCGGCACGCCCCCCTTGCACCTCCCAAAAAGAAAAGAAAACAAAGGTGCTATCAGATGAGATCAGATCAGTCGCTCAGTCGTGTCCGACTCTGCGACCCCATGAATCGCAGCACGCCAGGCCTCCCTGTCCATCACCGACTCCCAGAGTTCACCCAGACTCACGTCCATCGAGTCAGTGATGCCATCCAGCCATCTCATCCTCTGTCGGCCCCTTCTCCTCCTGCCCCCAATCCCTCCCAGCATCAGAGTCTTTTCCAATGAGTCAATCCTTCGCATGAGGTGGCCAAAGTACTAGAGTTTCAGCTTCAGCATCATTCCTTCCAAAGAAATCCCAGGGCTGATCTCCTTCAGAATGGACTGGTTGGATCTCCTTGCAGTCCAAGGGACTCTCAAGAGTCTTATCGATATCCAATAAAACATTTCAGAACAAAGAAAATTATCAGAGACATAGAGGGACATTTCACGGTGGTCGAGGAATTGTTAATCTCTGAGACCACATAGCAATCTTATGTGTGTGCCAGACAACACAACAGCAAAATATGTGAAGCGCAACAGGCAGAACTGGGGGAAAAAAAGACAAATCCACAATTAGAGTTGAGGACTTCAAAACTCGATTGAACAACTGATCATCAGATCAGCAGAGTCGCTCTGTCATGTCCAACTCTTTGCAGGCCATGAACTGTAGCCTGCCAGGTTCCTCCACGATAGACCTAGATAATTAATCCACAAAGATACAGAGAACTGAGCATCAACTAATAGGATCTAAGCAACATTTACAAACTATCCACCCCAAAACAGCAGAAGACACATTCTCTTCAAGTACCTATGAAACTTACACCGAGATAGTCCATATTCTGGGCCAGGAAAAAAAACTGCAAGAAACCGAAAAGAACCGGAACCATGCAGACTGTGCTCTCCAAGCGCAACGGGCTCGAACAGGAAATCAGTAACAGAAAAGCAACAGGAAAATCTCCAAACACCTGGAAACAAGCAACACTCCTCTAAGTCATCCGACGTCAGAGAGGAAGTCTCAAGAAAATCACATTAAAAGAAAATGAAAATATAATATCCCAAAACCTGTGGGACACCACTTAAGAGCCATAAGGAGAATTTATAGCACTAAGTTCATGTACTAGAAAGAAGGAAAAGTTTGAAATCAATAAGCTCTCATCTCAAGAACTCAAAAAAAGAACAAAACAAACCCAAAACAAGCAGAAGGAAGAAAAATAATGATAAAAATAGAAATCAATGAAACTGAAAACAGAAAATCAATAGAGGGGAGAAAAAAAATCAATGAAATGAAGAGCTGGTTCTCTGAAAAGATCAATCAAATTGGAAAGCCTCTAGCAAAACTGACAAAGAAAAAAGAGAAAAAAGACAAATCACCAATATAAGAAATGTTTCAGGTGATATCATTACAGACCATGGAGCCCAGGGGTTGAAACCAGGTCTCCTACATTGCAGATGGATTCTTTACCAGCTGAGCCACCAGGGAAGCCCAAGAACACTGGAGTGGTTACTGTATCCCTTCTCCAGTGGATCTCCCTGACCCAAGAATAGAACTGGGGTTTCCTGTGTTGCAGGTGGATTCTTTACCAACTGAGCTATGAGAGAAGCCCTCCTCAACAAAGTATTAACAAATAGAGATTACCAACATGTAAGAGGAATTATATATCCCAATCAAGTGGGATTTATTCCAGGGATGCAAGCTGGTCCAATATCTGAAAATCAGTGAAACCACATGAAAATATCATTCAATGCATAAGAAAGCTGTGAAAATACTCAACATCTATCCATGATAAAAATCTCTCAGAGAACTTTCTGAACTCGATACAGAGCATCTACAAAAATCTTACAGTTAACGCTTTCTCCTCAAGATGGGGAACACAGCAAGGATGCCTGCTCACCACTCTTACTCAACACAGTGAGATGAGGCAAGAAAATGCACACAGATTGGAAGGAAGAAATAACCTTGTCCCTTTTTGCAGATGACAGGGATGTCTTGGTAGACAATCCCAGGGAATCTACCAAAAACTACTAGAACAAATAAGTGACTGTCAAGGTCACAGGATATAAGATAAACTGCCGTTCCATGTACTAGCAATTACTAAAATTAAGAATGCAATACCACCTACAATCACACACAGAAAAATATACCTACATGTACATCTAACAAAACACGTACAGGACTTACATGCTGAAAACTACAAATTCCTGATGAAAGAAATCTAGGTCTACATAAACGGAGAGACATACCATCCTCACAGATTGAAAGACTCAACGCAGCAAAGACGTCAGCTCTCCCAAAACTGATACACAGGTTTAACACAATTCCTTTCAAAATCCGAGCAACATTTTTTGTAACCATAGACAAGATAATTCTAAAATTCATATAGAAAGGTCACAGAAGTGGAATAGCTAGGACCCTTTTGGAAAAGAATTACGTGGGAGGAATCAGTCTACCTGATTTTAAGACTTACTTGATTACTTATAGTAATCAAGACTGTATGAGGAGAGACAGGCCAACAAACAGAATACGGAAACCCCAAGACAGACCCACAGACATGCCCCACTGATGTTTTACAAAGACACAGACCAATCAGTGAAGGACAGACAACCTCTCAGCAAGCGGTGGTGGAGCAACACCATACCCAGTGGCCAAAAAAAAAAAGAAGTGACCCTCAACGTAAATGTCATACTGACACAAAAATTAATCCAGAACGGATCAGAGCCTAAATGTATGACTTAAAACTAGAAGAGAGCACAGGGGAGCCTCTCTGGGATCCAGGACAATGCAAATACTTTTTCTGTAACGAAAAACTGATAAACTTGACTACTTGACCCAAATTTAAAGCTTCTGCTTGGAACCCCTCATTGCAAGAATGTTAAAAAAAACCAATATGGACCAAGACAAGGATGCACGCTCTCACTACTTCTATTCAACACAGTATTGGAGGTCCTCGCCACAGCAGTCAGGACAAGAAAAATAAATAAAAGGCATCAAGACTGGAAGGAAGGAGGCAAAACTGTCACCATGCACAGATAACATTACACTACACATGGTTTTCCATACAGAAAACCCTAAGACGCCACACAAAAAAGTGCTAGAAACGATCAACAAATTCAGCGAGGTAGCAGGATATAAGATTAAAATACAGAAATCTCTTGCATTTCTTTATACTGACAATGTAATATCAGAAAGGGAAAGTAAAAAAAAAAATCACTTTAAAAATTGCATCCAAAAAATAATACTTAGGAATAAACCTGACCAAGACAGTCAAACACTCACACGCTAAGAACTGTAAAACACAGATAAAGGAAATCAAAGATGACTCAAAGAAATGGAGAAATATCCCATGCTCTTGGATTGGAAGAATTAATACTGTTAAAACGGCCATACTATCCAATCTACGGACTTAATGTGAGTCCTATCAAATCACCCATGATATTTTTCACAAAACTAGAAGAAATAATCCTACAATTTATATGGAACCATAAAAGACCCAGAATTGCCAAAGCAGTCCTGAGGAAAAAGGACAAAGCTGGAGGCATAACCCTTGCAGCTTCAGACAATCCTACAAAGCAATAGTAATCAAGTAAGTTCAAACAGTAATCAAATAATCAGTAAGCTCAGTTGGTAAAGAATCTGTCTGCAACGCAGGAGACCCAGGTTCGACTCCTGGGTCCAGAAGACTCCGCTGGAGACGGAAATGGCAACCCACTCCAGTATTCTTGCCTGGAGCACCTTATGCAAAGAGAAGCCTGGTGGGCTACAGTCCATGGGGTGGCAAAGAGTCTGACATAACTGAGTAACTGAGCTTGCAAGCACATCCAGCTTTCCCAGCATCTTTCATTAAAGAGACTGTCTTTTTCCCATTTTACATTCTTTTTTTTTCCTACTGTCCACTCTTGTCTCCTTTGTCATAGGTTAACTGACTATGGTGGTTTAGTTGCTAAGTCATGTCCGACTCTTGCAACACCATGGACCGTAGCCCACCAGGCTCCTCTGTCCATGTGATTTTCCAGGCAAGAATACTGGAGTGGGTTGTCCTTTTCTCCTCCAGGGGATCTTCCTGACCCAGGGATTGAACTCAGGTGTCCTGAGTTTTCTGCACTGCAGGAGGATCCTTTACCACTGAGCCACCTGGGAAGCCCAGAAAGCTGGACAGCCACATGTAAATCAATGAAGTTAGAACATACTCACACCATGTACAAAAATACAAGACACAGAGGAGGACATAGGCAAAACGTTCTCTGACATTAATCACAGCCATATCTTACGATGTCAGTCTCTCCATAAAAGCAAAAGTAAGCAAATGGGGCCTAACCAAATTCAAAAGCTTTTGCACAGCAAAAGAAATCATAAACAAAATGAAAAGACAACCTACAGAATGAGGGAAAACATCTGCCAATGATGCTACCCCCAAGGGGTTAAGTTCCAACATATACAAACAGTTCACACAACTCGGTAGCAACAACAACAAAAAGGAACAATCGAAACGTGGGCGGAGGACCTAAGCAGACATTTTCCAAAGAAGAAATACAGATGGCGAACAGACGCACGAAAAGATGCCCAACATCACTAACTATGAGCAGTGCAAGTCAAAGCTACAAGGAGGGATCACCTCACACCAGTCAGAAGCAATTCAGTTCAGCTGCTCAGTCGTGTCTGACTCTTTGCAACCCCATGGACTGGAGCATGCCAGGCCTCCCTGTCCATCACCAACTCCTGGAGTTCACTCAAACTCATGTCCATCGAGTGGGTGATGCCATCCAACCATCTCATCCTCTGTCGTCCCCTTCTCCTCCTGCCCTCAATCTTTCCCAGCATCAGGGTCTTTTCCAATGAGTCGGCTCTTCGCATCAGGTAGCCAAAGTTTTGGAGTTTCAGCTTCAGCATCAGTCCTTCCAATGAATATTCAGGACTGATTTCCTTTAGGATGGACTGGTTTGATATCCTTGCACTCCACTAGTCTCCAGCAAGAATGGCTATCATCAAAAAATCTACACACAGATCTGGAGAGGGTGTGGAGAAAAGGAAACCCCCTTACACCATTGGTGCGAATATAAACTGGTATAGCCAGTGATGGAAAACAGTATGGAAGCTTCTTAAAAAACTGAAAACAGACTTTCCACACGATCCAGCAAGCCCACTCCTGGGCTTACACCCAGACAAAATCCTAACTCGAAAAGACACGTGCACCCCAGTGTTCACAGCAGCCAAGACACGGAAGCGACCTAAACGACCATCGACAGAGGAGCGGATGAAGAGGTGCTACACGTACTCGACGCAGTTCCACTCAGCCACAAAGAGAAAGAAGGAGTGTTATCTGCAGCGACACGGATGGATCTAGAGCTCATCAGACAGTGACGAGAGTCACTCAGAGACAGACAGTGTTATATGACATCACTTGTGGAATCTAAAACATGACACTTATTTTCAAAATAAACTTATTTTCAAAACAGAAGCAGACTCACAAAGAAAAGACTTGTGGACGCCGAGGCGGGGGGGTCTGGGGAGGGCTGGGCCGGGAGCACGGAACCAGCAAACACAAACTACTGTATACAAGACAGACAGACAGCAAGTTCCTAGTGCATAGCACGGGGACCACATCCAGTATCTCATAATAAACCGTGATGGAAAAGAATATGACAAAAGAATATATTAAAATGTCTCACAATAAACCACAATGGAAAAATAATATATGTAACACTGTGCAGTACGTCAGGAACTAACACAATACCATAAATCAACTTATACTTCAATTAAAGAAAAATCACAGAAGAATATTGACAACACGAAAGAAAACTGTAACATGTTATGTGAAGACATCAAAGTGTAAAACCAAATGTATGCTCAGAACCCAGTTTTTAAAATAAATGGTATACATATACACACCCTTGGACAGCTAGGAGATCAAACCAGTCCACCCTAAAGGAAATCAGTCCTGAATATTCATTGGAAGGACTGATGCTGAAGCTGAAACTCCAAAACTCTGGCCACCTGATGCGAAGAGCTGACTCACTGGAAAAGACCCTGATGCTGGGAAAGACTGAGGGCAGAAGGAGAAGGGGGGTGGCAGAGAATGAGATGGTTGGATGGCATCACCGACTCAATGGACATGAGTTTGAGCAAGCTCTCGGAGGTAATGAAGGCCTGGGAAGCCTGCCACGTTGCAGTCCATGGGGTCACAGAGTCAGACGTGACTTAGCGACTGAACAACAACAATACATACACATGTGCTGGAAAAAAAATAAAAATTGGCTAAAGTCATGGATGAAAGTGAAAAGTGAAAGTGTTAGTCGCTCAGGCATGTCTATTTCTCTGCAACCCCATGAACTGCAGTCTGCCAGGCTCCTCTGTCCATGGGATTCTCCAGACAAGAATACTGGAGTGGGTTGCCATTCCCTTCTCCAGGGGATCTTCCCGACCCGGGGATCAACCCTGAGTCTCCTGCACTGCAGGCAGATTCTTTACTGTCTGAGCCCCCAGGGATGGCCACACCTCATGAAAGAGGGCACACAGATGAAAATTAGCCCATGAGAGATGTCCACCGCCTTAGCCATCCAGGAAATGCAAATCACTACGAGACGCACTGCAGGCCTATCAGAATGACTGAAATGAAAAACAGACACACCAAATGCTGGCAAGGGGGGCGAGGAAGAGAAGGACCACTTACTGAAACACAGATGGGAGGTGCTGGTGGCTGTCACAGCCCAGGAGGGGTGGGAGGCAGGAGGCGTGGGGGGCTACGAAACAGCAGCCCAGGCGTCCCCACAAAGGGTCCGCTGCGTCTCTCAGTTGTCTTTCTTGATGCCAGCTTTATCAAGACACCACTCACACACTAAGATTCGCCCATTTCAAGGGGACTGCACTCCTTTCCTCGGTCAAATAAGACTCCATCACAGGGATGGGCCACTTCCGTTCATCCATCCATTCTGTACTATTCACAATAGCATGTGATCTATAATCTCAAAATACAAAGCTAAAAAGAAAGCAGGAACTGAGTGGTCTACCAACTTAAAATTCCCCAGATCCTCATTCATCCTAACACCCTAAGCAAGTGTGCTACGTCCGACTCTTTGAGACCCCATGGACTGTAGCCCGCCAGGCTCCTCTGCCTGTGGGATTCTCCCGGCAAGAATTCTGGAGTGAGCTGCCATGCCCTCCTCCAGGGGATCTTCCAACCCAGGGACTGAACACATGTCTCCTGTGGCTCCTGCATTGCAGGTGGATTCTTTACTGCCGAGCCAGCAGCGAACACCCCATACTGACATTAAATTGAATTAACTACTGATGTTTAAATAGTTGGATAATTTGTAAGTTGGATAATTTGAGGATCCAAACCCTCAATAAGCCGGGCTTTCAGACACACTCCGCTTCTTACATGTGTTCACCAGATCCCACGCCCACGTATCTGGCCATTCTAACACGGCGTGAGCCCAGAGGCCACACCTAAGAGTTTGCATGCAGCAATTAAGACCCAGGGCAGTCAAATAAGTAAATAATTAAACACTTTTGTTTTTTAAGGGGGCTACTAGCAGGCACTTCCTTGGTGGCTCAGATGGTAAAGCGTCTGCCTGCAATGCGGGAGACCCGGGTTCGATCCCTGGGTTGGGAATATCCCCTAACCCACTCCAGTACTCTTGCCTGAAAAACCCCGTGGACGGAGGAGCCTGGTAGGCTACAGTCCATGGGGTCGCAAAGAGTCGGACACGACTGAGCGACCTCGTTAGCAGGCACGGCAGTGGCCAAGAAGCTGGGGGCATATTGAAGGGTGTGTCATTCTGCCCAAAAGTGAAATGTCTGGTTGCTCCAGCAAGTGAAAAGGGACAGATAAAAACGAGGATGAGTACAGGGAGCGCTGTGGGAGGTCCACAGAGAATAACATTTCCCTGCATTTATAATGCCCAGGTGGCTCAGATGGTAAAGAATCTGCCTGCAATGGCAGAAGACCTGGGTTCGATCTCTGGGTCGGGAAGATCCCCTGGAGAAGGAAATGGCAACCCTCCAGCATTCTTGCCTGGGAAATCCCATGGACAGAGGAGCTTGGCTGGCTATAGTCCATGGGGTCGCAGAGAGTCGGACACGACTGAGCGACTAACACACACATAATACCTGGACAGGATAAGTCTGAAAAGAAGCCATGAAATGTTAAAATCTGGGCATGATTTGCTCGGCTTTGACGGGCTTGTTCCTAGATGTCGAGTGAAGATGACAGCTGGTGCTGGTGTTAGGTAGGGTCCATCACCCTGCAAGACGAGGTGACCGGGAAAGGGGCTTCACCGCTGCCCCGACGGCTGGTCCAAGTTGCCCCACCATAACTGCCAGTACTTTGCACCAGCCACGACATTTTAAAAAAATTAACAATCTCCACTCCCAAAGCAGTTAGGGATCCTTATAAAGGTGTTACTCATTTTTAACATTATTTTTCTAAATGTACCATCCTTCCAACTAACAGGCAGCCAAGCTAAAGCCATGCCTTGTCCCATTGATCGAATATCCACGTCTCTCCTCATAACAAAACCGACTTCATTTCCCCCAAATCAGACCCTGAAATACATGAAGTCAGATTTTACGTCTGCAGTTTCCCAGAGTCCATCACAAGCGTGTTTTCAGCCGATGAACAGGGAAATGTTTGACGTGGTTTGCCCTGTATTTCTCAACCCACAGGAAGAAGTGCACAGAAGAGGCATCGAATCCAGAGCGATCATCCCGGGCTCAGCGTGGCCCAACCAGTGCCCCTACAGGAACAGAATCCTCACGCTCCCTTCCAGGAGCTCCACGCCAGTATCTGTCCTCACCGTCCACTTACGCTCTTACTCAGGGAAACAGCGATCAAAGCCTCATACTACGGTTCCGCTCAGTGGTCATGCAGAGTGTCCCCTCCCCCAGGCTGACCCTGCTGGCTGCCCCGTGAGAGGAGCTGATCCCATCCGGTCATCCACAGGTAGCTTCTGCCCCCTGAAAGCTGCAGGCCAGAAGAGGGTTGTCCACAAAATGATGCTTGCCCGCAGTCATCTCCCACGGAGGCGCCCTGCACCGGCTCGCCCTTAGACAGCCGTCACCCCACCAGTGAAGCAGGAGGTTTCCAGACACCATGATGTCCACAAGGGACGGGCTGCTGACCAAGATCCACAGTGAGCGAGACCTAATGCGGGGCTGGTCTGGGAATGCTGGGGAAGAAAACCCTCCTCTTCTGCCCCGATGCGGCTGGGGCCCTCCACGCAGCAGATTCACTTCTATAGGCTACACAAAATGTTCTGGACACTGTGTGCCCTCTCCCCGAGGCTTCAGAGTTCAGAAACAAATACTTTTGCAGAGTCCCTTTACCTTTCATGGCAATGTAGCTATTGGCAGCGGTTCCATGGGAATCTGGCCTCTTTCACTCCCTGAGAGCTGGGCGGCTGAGCCTAACCCGAAAGCCACACTGGCAAAATGCATGGGCTCCCGAGCTCCAGGACGGGGGCGGGCGGGTGGCGATCACAAGAACAGAAACCCACCTCTGCAGTGAGTGAGGTTCCTGAAAATGGATCAGAGCTCCCTTGTGAAACGCAGAGAAACCGAGCAGCTTCAGTAGTTGCCCAGAGCCCAACTGCTCTGGGGCTCCTCTTAACCATGGCGTGTTATGAATCAGAACATGAAACCTACTTCTAAAAACTATACTTGGAAATTATGATCACAAACGGAGGCTGAACAATTGTCAAAAACTTGGGAATGCGGTAAAGAGTGGCTGTGACCTTTCCATGTCCCAGGAGGGACTGCCTGATGAGGCCACCAGGCTTGTTTCATTCTTCAGGGGCCCGAGGTCCCTCTGCTGGGATACTGTCTCACACTGCCCGCATCCCAGACCCTGTGACTTGCTAACTCTTCAACAAGGTGGTGCCCTAGAGACATGCAGCTGGTGATCTCTGCCCAGGAGCAGAGAGAGTCCCAAAGGGGTGGGTGTCCTTGTCTGGGGGACCCTCAGCAATTGTGTAACTAACTGAACAGTCTGAGTGCAACACTCCTTCCTCAGGGACTATAAATACACACAGTTCCTCAAATGCTCTTTGAGCAAGCTTTCCTACGCAAACCATGAAAAAATATTACTCAGCCTTAAGGGGACCCAGGTTCAATCCTTGGGTCAGGAAGATCCTCTGGAGAAGGGAATGGCTACCCACTCCAGTATTCTTGCCTGGACAGTTCCATAGACAGAGGAGCCTGGCGGGCTATAGTCCACGGGGTCACAAAGAGTCAGACTCGACTGAGCAACTAACACTTCACTTTCACTTAAAAAGGAAGGGAATCTGTTGATAAACAAAAAGTCCACCATTGAGAGTGAAAAGGCCGCAGGGAGGAGGTATTTGCAATGCTTTTAACACAGAGGCTGTGTGCTCAGAATATCTAAAAATTCTGTAAGTCAATCAAAGAAAGGGAGGCTCAGGAAGGGGGAGGAGGGCAAAGACCTGAATGGGGCTCACAAAGAGAAGACCACAGCAGGCAGGCAGGGCACCTGTCACAGGGATACAAATAGACCCAGGCGGCGCTGCGCACCTGTCCTGGGCGGGGTCAGCCACAAACACCTGTGTCCTGGCCCCTCCCCTCCCCCCCAGGTGTTCACCCAGCACTCACACCTGGGACCTCCCTAGCAGAGGGTGTCCACAAAAGCCCCGAGGCGAAAAAGATGCTGGGTCCTCAGGAGATTAGATACTGAAATTGTGGACGAGCCCTCTGCAACATCATCTACCAGGAACCCTCCAGACTCCTGCCTGTGGGACACATCTCAGTCTCCACGCTGAGAAGAAGCCGGGCCCTCTCTACAGGAGGTTCAAGAGCAGTGAGCTCTACCATCATGTGATGCAAAGAGTGGACTCCTTGGAAAAGACCCTGATGCTGGGAAAGACTGAAGGCAAGAGGAGAAGGGGGCGGCAGAGGACGAGATGGCTGGATGGCATCACCGACTCGATGGACATGAATCTGAGCAAACTCCAGAAGACAGTGGACGACAGAGGAGCCTAGAGTGCTCAGTCCATGGGTCACAAAGAATCAGGCAGGACTCAGCAGCTGAACAGCAAACAAAGCTCTTCCGAGCGCTAGAGGTTCGAGGTCTGGGTGGGGCCTGGGAGCTGAGCCTTCACCGTCACCGCCGTCACACAGGTATGCTGGCTGTAAAACAACTTAACGCCGTGCGCTTGAGATCGCTGTGCTTTCTTAGGCGGCCTGGCCAAGTGTGCGTAAAACACCCACGTAAATGGTAATAAAAGACGAGCGGAAGCAGTTTGAGAACTGAACAAGGAGCTTAAACGTTGCTTTGTACTCATTACACAAAGGTGTGCTTTTTAAAGGAGAAAATCAGATAAATACAATCACTCTATTAACAATTTTTTGCTCATAAAGCTTTCAGCGCTGCATATAAAGAAAAACCCATGTACAACTTTCAAACAATATAGCACTGGGGAGGGGGCGATGCCCGCCCATAGACCATGTGTCCACAGGCCCACGGACCAGGCACACCCGACCCTGCAGTGGGGCAGCCCGGGGCCCCCCAGGACTCTCGCTCCCACAAGCCCTAATCCAGAAAACCTCAGGCCCTTTGAGCTCAGTACCCAGTTTCCATGAGAAAAGCAGACCATGTCTGTGTGTGCAAGAGGCTCCCTCAACCACCCCAGGCTTTGTTTCAACAGCCTAAATTCCCAGGTCCTATGTCCTCTTTGAATTTAAGGTTAGGAGAAATACCATCACCCCATTTTACAGATGGGGAAACTGTGGCTCTGGGTGGGGAAGGAACTTGCTCACTTGGCCTGAGACCTGGACCCTGGAAATGGACATGAGGCCTCTGCATCCACAGACAAGACTCAGGACAAAATGCTCCTGGGCCGAAAGCTGAGGCCAAAGAGAGGAGGACGAAGGCCTAGGCTCAGGCCCTGGGTGTTGCCCACAGGGGCTGAGCAAAGCCCAGGGGAAAGAGCCGCCAAGCTCGGTGGGGTGAGTGGGTCATGAGTTCTCGGGGCGTAGCACAGCCCACTGCCCAGTCTCCTCTGCCCGCTCCGGGGAGAAGCCCCCACCCCCGCCCAAGGCCCCTGCACAGGTCGGGGGAGGTGCAGGGGAGGCTGGGGGCCAGCGCTCACGAGGCCTGCCTGCCCCGGGAGGTCCCGAGAGCCGAGTGCCACCCCCCAACAGCCGTCACGTCACCACACACGGAAGCCACCACCGCACCTCTGCGAGTCTCTCACGCTTCCCCTGGGAGCACTGAAGGTAAATACGCTAATTTGACTTCAATCATGGCTTTTTAAAACGAAACGCACACTATATTAATTTAGGGCACAGAACCTGAAAACTACTCATGCGTGTGTCTGAGCCTCCCATGCTGGGCAAGAGGGACCTGGCACATGAAGGGGCCGAGGGGGCAGGAGGGAGGCCCACCCGTCGAAGCTCCAAATGTGAGCTGCAGCGGGGACCCGAGACCTGGAGGCCCAGCCCGGCAGCATTGGCTGGGGGGGGGGGGCTGCCCCTCAGCTTTGAGGCAGAGGACGCTCCCTCTGCAAGGGGCCTGAGGCAGGTGGGGCAGGGTCTGCAGGCCCACGGTGGCCCAGGACCCTTGGGAGAGCCCGGCTCCCTGGTTCCTCCGTCCATGAGCACGTCTAGGCACAGCCTGGAGGCAGGACCCAGCCTGTGACTGTGGGACCCCAGGTTTGCCCCTTGTCGCTTCTGTCTCCAGCCTTGTAGGCTCTTTACAGGGACCCGTGGGTCAGCCCACTGACTGGGGCCTTAGTGAAAGTGTTAGTCGCTCAGTCGTATCCGACTCTTCGTGACCCCATGGACCATAGCCCACCGTAGCTCCCCTGTCCGTGGAATTCTCTAGGCAAGAATACTGGAGTGGGTTGCCATTCCCTTCTCCAGGGGATCTTCCCAACCCGGGGACTGAAGCTGGGTCTCCCGCACTGTGGGCAGACTCTTTACCGACTGAGTTACCAGGGAAGTGCTGTTAATGCCAGACAGCGTAGAAATGCCCAGCCCAGACTGCATGCAATCAGCCAACAAAGGATACTGGTACCCTGCTCATCTTATTTTGGGAGGTGCTGTAGGTGGCGGGGGGTGGGAGGAATCTCCTCTCCAGACACCTGGTAGGGGGTGAACATCAATACCCCAAGCAGGAAGGACCAGGAAAAGGTCCCCAGCCCGCCGTCCAAGCAGGTGGCCTGTGGGTGTTACAGACTCAGGCCAGCCCCGCCTGGGACCTGCCAAGCCACCCCCACACACTGGAGGGGGGGTGCATGTCACGCTTTTCCACACGGTGCACTTTGGCGTGACGGGGCTGCCGGTGAGTGAGAGAAACAGACCAGCTCCCAGCACGAGTGTTAAGATGACTGTACGTTCAAGAATAAGTAAGGAACCACACCTGCGCTATTCAGCACCGTGACGACAGCACCAGAGGACCAGCTGGTCTGTCTCCATCACGAGCAGCCCTGACCGTGGTCCCAGGAAGGCGCCCCCTCCACACAAACCGGGGCAGGAGCCTGCCCACTGTCCCTCCAGCCGCCACCCAGGGACCACCAGCCACACCCCCCAAAGGAGACAGGGGGCCGGAGGAAGAAGCCAATCCAGAAACACAGCAGCCCAGGGCCAAGGATCTCCCCTAGTCTCAGGGAGAAGAAACAGTGTTCGTATGAAGTGAACTTCAGATGTTTTGGAACTGAGGAGGGACGCGGGGATGAGTTCCCAAGGAGAAAGACCAAACCAAACTCGGAACCGGGAGGGCCACCATGGGACCGGCCAGGCTCCCAGGCGGCTGGAAACACCCAGAGGGAAGGGCAGGCAGGTGTACACAGGCCGGCCAACTGCTCATGGGCTAACCTGGCCCACCGCATGAACCAACGCCCGGCACGCACCATTCCCCAGGCAGCCTGGGCCGGCCACCAGGGCGCCAGGCCAGCCCCGGCCCCTCCTCTCACCAGGCCAGGCAGGCGCTCCCCCTGCGCCAGGCCATGCAGGGAGGCGGTGCCCAGCGCCCGCTTCCACTGCGGCTCTAACGAATTCCCTCGTGAGGTTTCTTGGAAATCAGTGGCTGCGATGTAATCACAGCTGCCGGGGCTCGGAACACGCCCGCTCGGGGGCTCCGTGCGGTTATAATTATTACGAAACCGCAGTTAAGAAATAGTGAGGAGGAACCGAAACCTTGAGGAATATCTGAGAGCCAGGGGGTGGCGGTCCCACCCCCGCCAGGACAAGGACACGCTTGCCCCTTCCTACTGGTCCCGTGCAGCCATCCTGACCCACGATCAGTCCACTGATGACCTGGGCCAGGTAGCCACTGCTGCCCTGGGGAATCGAGGTGTCTTTATCTTGCCCTGCCTGGCCAGGGCAGCACCTGGACCCCAAAGAATCCCAAGAGTGGGCAGAGCTTTCCACCCCTGGGTCTGCTCTGACTCACCCCTGGGTCCATTTCCTTCCATGAAACAAGCAGGCACGAGACACTCTCCAAAGACCCCTCAGCCCTGACGTGATCTGACAGCTGCTCTGGGCAGCTCATCACCCAGGCAAGACCATGACTTCCAGGGGCTCCCTGCAGAGCATGGGGTGTGGTTCCCCCAAGAGGGCAGTGGTGGTGGGCTGGGGGTGGGGTCTGATGAGAGAGAACAGCCAGCAGGTCACCCCAAGCCTCTACCTTGGGGTCTTGAGCCAGCGGCTGGACCTGCCTCTTCCTGGGTGGCAGAGGGGTGCCCTTGCTCATAAATCACGGGGCAGGCCTTCGGGGTCACGCCCAGCAACACAGAAAGGAGCCTGCAGAGCAACCCTTCTGTGCGTGCCGAAACCCCACCTGCTGCCCAGACAGTGCCCCCTGCTGGCACCAGACCCCCCCACCCCCACCCCCTGCTGCAGCCCCAGGTGGGAGGAAGGTCTGGCTGGCCCTGCCCAGAGTGCCAGAGACAGGTCGGCGGGCGGTCCTGAGCTGCCACATCCAACCAACACCCATCAGCAGCCAACCAGCCACCGCAGGTGAGGCCGTTTCACCACCAGAACAGCCCCACTGGCCACGCCCAAGCTCTGGGGTTCACTCCCATCCTTCTCCCCAAAATGAAAAAGACATGCTTTCCATAAGAAGTGCCTTTTTTTGCTAACGTAACCTTCCCGTGTGGACCACTTCTGATTAGGGTTTCATGCCAACAGCCTCAGTTCTGTCAAACTCTGGAGCAAGAGGGGTGATGTGGTGTGTTTTGAGGCTGCAGGAACTCCTAATCCATCAGACATACATGCTGACATGAAAGCCATCAGACCAACATCCCCCCACCCCCCTCTCTGATGGAGACCTCTGTGCGGGCAAGGAACCACTCTGGCACCGGGCTGGAAACCTCACGAGCCTCTCAGCTGTAGAAAGGGCGCCATCCTGCCAGACCGGAGGCCTCTCAGGTCGGCACCCCACCTGCCCCCAAAAGAGAGGAGCCAGAGACCAAAACAGCCGAGCTGGGGGTTCTAGAGGCGCCTGGACAGGAGGTCAGAGGGCCAGTGTGGAATCTACGATCAGGAGACACGGGGACAAGATGGCTATTCCTTCCAAGATTGTGGTGGAGAGGTGGGCACAGAGGCAGGTGGGCAATTTGACCTTGACTCCTCTATGGGGCTGAACAGGGTCCCCCAAATTCACGTCTGCCTGGAACCTCAGAATGTGACCGTAAGCAAACCAAGGTCTCCGCAGATGCAACTGGTCAAATGAGGTCTTGGTCACCCAGGATGGGCCCTGAGGCCAATGACTGGTGACCCAGGAAGAAAGGAATCTGGACACAGAGGAGAAACCGTGTGGCCCAGAGTTGCGAGAGGCAGCAGAGAGTCCCGCCTGCCGCGCTAGCACCGGGGGCTTCTGGCACCAGGGGCTTTTGGCCTCGGAAGGCTCAGGGGGCCAGGTCTGTGGTGCTGAGGTTCAGGAGCCCGACAAGGAAACTCACAAGCCCTAGGCCCCCCAACAAGGACCCGGCCCCGGGACCTGAGGGAATGGGACCTGCAGGTTTTGGACAGATCTGCTCAACTGGGACAAGGTCTACCAAGGACCAGGGCAGCCCCGGAGCAGCTCCGGGTCAGGAGGCGGAGGCGGCGCGGTGAGCGGGGCTGGGGAGCTGCTCGTCCTGACCCGGCTCGCGGTGCACAGGAGGGGACCAGGGGGGGTGCACCTCCTACCCTCTCCTCGCAGAGCCCATGGCCCGGAGGAAGAGCGGGCCGGGCTGAGGCAGCAGCCGCCCAGTGCCCGGCTCAGAGCTCCTCCACAGGGTACACTGGGCGGATGGGACCTGCCTTTCCAGGAGCAGCTGGTGCTGAGTGGACCTGGCACCCTTCCGCGCTCAAGAGCCTCCGAAGACCCAGCTCCGTTCCCCCACCCGTCCCCTTCTCCCTCCCCCAACACACAGCCGCTTACCCCTGCCCCTAACACACCCCTGGCCGCGACCCCCCTCCCTGCACGCTGGGGTTGCTTTAGAAACACACACACCAGACAAATTCCCTGAGGGACCGGACAAAATCTGCCACCGTGCCTCCAGCCGGCAGGGCAGCGGCGCGGGCCCACTGAACACGATCTGAGATGCACCCAGACTGGGGGCGATTCTGCAGAACTGGCCTGGACTCTGGGGTCAAGGTCACGAGAAGCCAAGAGAAGACCTCAGGTTTTCTGGACCAAAGGAGCGTGAGAGACACAGCAAGGCTCGGACGGACACGAGCACACCGGCGATCACACGTTCACAACTGGAGACCATGGAGACAGCCACGCGTCCTCGGAGAGGCCAAGGATAAAGCCAGGGAGGGCCATCCGCACAGTGGACCACGCTCAGCTTTAAAAAGGAAGGGGGTCCTGACACAGGCCCCACAGATGAGCCTTGAGGACATGATGCTGACCAAAGGCCAGATGCAGAGGACAAAGGCCGTTTGAATTCCACCCATGTGAGGCCCCGGAGCAGTCAAACCCAGAGACAGGAAGTGGACGGTGGGGCCTGAGGCTGGGAGAGAGAGTGTTTGATGGGGACAGAGTGTCAGTTTGGGAGGATGAGAAAGTTCTGGAAATGGATGTGGTGACGGTTGTTACAGCACTGTGAACGGACTTAATGCCCTCGAGCTGTGCACTCGAGTGGTTACGATGGCAGATTTTACTATAAGTAACTAGAATGCTCTGAATTAAAATTTTAAAAGCAGACCCAACAGGTGCCTGGAACACGATTTCACAGAGACCCTCTGGCTGTAAAGGGGTCAGGGCTGGGGCCGGTGGGACTCTGCAGTGGCCCTGGGGCTTTGGCCAGGCGGTGGCGGGCCACGCTCGTTTCAGTGGGCCGCACTGCAGCAGGGGTCTCCCCACGCTCGTTTCAGTGGGCCGCACTGCAGCAGGGGTCTCCCCACTCTCATATCAGTGGGCCGCACTGCAGCAGGGGTCTCCCCACGCTCGTTTCAGTGGGCCGCACTGCAGCAGGGGTCGCTGACTCAGAAACAGTTCTGCGCTCAGTACGTGCAGCTCCTTGGTGACTTTAATACTGTTCACCCTCCACCCCCTCCTGAGTCACCAGGACCAGTGTCCTCTGCGGCCGGTGCTGGGTGGGGGAAGGGGGCCCTCCCCGACCGCGCTCAGACCTGAGACAGGGACAGCGGGTCCAGGAGGCCGGGGGAGGCCAAGTCAGCACACCCCCGCCCCAGAGAAGGGGCGCCCGGTCCTGGGAGCCCCCATGCTCCAGAGTCCACCCCAGGTCCTGGCCAGACAGCCTAAAACACCTCAGAAGAGCACCTCTGACCGTGGCCAGAACCCTCCTTCTGAGCTTGAGTTGAGGAAGCATGCAGCGTGTCCTCCCAGGAGAGAAGCCCCCCACCCCCCCACCAGGCAGCTGGGGCTGGGATGGGGAAGGGACAGGAGCCCCCAGATACCTCCCAAGTAGAGCTGGGGGCCGACGCCTATGGATGCAGGGGGTGGGGGGTACTTCGCACTTTCCTGGGTTATCAGGAATCACACGAAAGGCCCAGCACAAACTGCCTGCAGCCTCCCAGCCTCCCAGGCCCTCACCTGGCCAGGCGGTCACCCGCACTGGAACAAAGCCTGGGGCTCTGGACTTGGAGAGGGAGGCAGGAAGAGGCGCTGAGGCCCTGCCACAGGCCCCCGGATCGCGTGTCCACTCCCAGGCCTTCCACGGCCACCTGACGGCATGGTCAAGGCCCAGGAAGCTCAGGGCCCCTGAGGTCTGGGCTCATCTGGACCCAAAGTCCTAGGTCCCAGCCCCACCACCTGGACACCAGGGTCCCCTCTAGGCCCATCCAGGGCCACCTCCTCAGGGCATCTCTGCTCTTACTTTGCCTGTCTGCCTTGACTTCTCCACTATTTCACTCCCACTTCATGACCTTGGTTTTTTTCCGAGGGATGGAAGAGATGCAGGAAGGAAGGGATGGGAGGGTCTCAGGGGCCCGAGTCTGCACTGCAGCTCGGGGTCCAGCCCCGAGGGCTCCATGGAGACCTCCCTCCCTCTCCTTTCCAGGCCGCTTCCCGGGACAAGGACTGGCCCACTAAACTGGGTTATGACAATTAACAAATTCTGCCTCCTGTCCCCAAACTTACATAACCGTAGACACTGTCTCAGGAAAACCCTCCTCCATCGGTGGCCCCATTTCCCGCCCTCGACTAGGGCTTAGCTCCTGAACCAAAGGTCCTTCCAGACTTCCTAGTCTGATTGTGCTGGCCCTTCCCACCCGACGTCCAGCGGCTCACAGGAGTGGTGGCTACTGTCCGTGTGTCCAGCCGCCCGCCCGCCCGCCCGCCCTCCTGGGCAAGTGCAACACTGAGCCACTGGGCCGGCCAGACCCTCCCCTTTCCTCTAGGCACTAAAGGGTTTCTGCAGCCAGCCTACCACACTGGTTGACTAGGGTCCATCCAGAATCTCAGAATGTGACCTTGTCTGCAAACAGGGTCTTTGCTGGCATAATTAGTAAGATCCTGAGATGGGAGGGATGTGTCCATAGGCCCAAGGATCGTCAGCGCCCCCGGCTCTGGAAGAGGCAAGGAGTCTCCCCAGAGCCCCAGGAGGAACCAGCCCTGGCTGCTCCCTGATCCTGCCGCTGTGTCTCTAGACTGTGAGAGCGTAAGTCTCTGTTGCTTTAAGCCCCCAAATTTATGATCATTTGCTACCCGGGCCCAGGAAAGTGACCCTACCCCCTACCCAGTGACCCCCGTTACCCTCCAGGGTGACCACGAGGCTCACGTCCCTTCCGACCTGCCCTCTCCACAGGCAAACAAGCATCACTGCCCTCCCGGAGCTGAGACCCCACAGGGAACCCCCACAGCAGCATTCACAAAGTCGGGGCGGATGCTCTGGCCCTGGTAAGGCAGGTGGCCACCTTCAGACTCGAGGAGCGGGCAGGTGTGAGGGGACGGTCAGAGCCACACGCCAAGCCCCCCACCACCTTCCCCTGGGGGCTGCCCTGAGCCCCTGGGGAACACCAAGTGCAGTGCTGAGTCAGGCGACAGGAAGGGGTCCTGCACCCAGGGGTGGGGGAGCCCCATCTGCGACTCCAATCCCTTCAGTAGCGACAAGCACTTGGGGTTCGTGGGTCCCCAGGTCCAGCTGCTGCCAGAGCCAGTCAGGCCACCATAACCACTGGGCAAACTGGCCACTTCGTGAAGGCCACCAGGTGCCACCCAGAGCCTGACACAGAGACAACACTCGCTGCACAGACAGCATAGAGTCCGGGGGTGAGCCTGGGGGGCGTGAGCATCCAACCTTCACCCTGCCCACCCCTCCATGTACCCCCCCAGACAAGGAGCCAGGCCGGGTATGGAGAAAGGGGACAGGCCCTGCCCGGCGTCCGCAGACACAGCCAGGAAACCAACGGCTAGGGGGCCCGGGATGCGGGCTGTCGCCTCTCCCTACCCCGGGAAGGGACCTGCCCGCTCCCCACCCGCTCCCCACGCGCATCTCCATCCTGGGGGGACGGCTCCCGGAGGAGCCAGAGGGCAATTTGCATAATATTCTTTGCAAGTTAATATCAGCCTCTGATAATGATCTCGGCATAGCGTGGAGCGCTAAGGCGGCTGTTACAACACTAAGTAATCATATTTTAAATTATGTTTCCCTTTATAGAAAGGTGTTGCAAAAACACACAGACACGAAATCTGTCTGTTGCAGCCCCCTGCCAACCACCTGACCAGCTTCCCAGAGCCACGGCTGTGACTATCTACTGCTCAGGGCTGGCTAGACCCAGGCGCCCCAGGCTAGGCCCATGTCCCCACCGGGCCTGAGCCTCACCCCGGTCAGGGGTGCTATCTGGACGGGAACCACCACAGGCTCCAGCCACGGTCAAGGGTGAGTCTGTGCAGACAAGTTCACAGAGCACCTGGGGGGGCCCACTCTCGGCAGGGGCCGGGGGGGTCCCAGCTCCCCTGGGCATAGGCAGTGGGGGAGCTTCCCGCCCCCCAACTCTAGCCCTGCCTTATGCTGGAGCCCCCAGTGCCCAGGACACCAGACTTCCAGGCGCGCATCTCCTGGGGGACGAGGGATCCTGAAAACTCAAAACCAAAACCATTGGTCCTTCCGGAACATCCCCCTTGCAGTCACTCACCCAGCGCCCGGACTTGGGGACCCACCCATGGAAGGTGAGATCCTTGAGCCCTGGACACTCACACCATGACTGCGGCCACGGCACACCCTCCCGCCACAGGTGAGCTGGGCCTGGTGAGGACACGGGTCTGAGCACATGGCCACACCGGGCCCCTGGGGGAGCAGCAGGGGCTGGGCCCGAGTGTCCAGAACTGCTGGCCATCCATGGGGCAGGAAAGAGGGCTGACGGCCTGGGAGGGGCCCACGGCCACCCCCAAAGGGAGACCCTTCCCTCCCTTTCTCTTCATGCCGGAGCCGGGGCCACCACTCAATCTCTATTTTCTTAAAAGCTTTCTTTTCTTTTTTATTAAGAAAAAAAAAATCCAATTATAGCACAAATCTCTCAGCAGGGGTCAGTGTGGAATAAGAATAGCCAAAGTTAATGGACATGACACAGGCAAGATTAATGCCTAAAGGGTTTCAAAAGTTGTATGATGCAGATTTCATTAACATTTTAATTGTAATGTATCTTTTTAATCTTCTCTCACCCTAATGGCTTTATATCCCCCCCAAAAAAGAAAAAAAAAACTGCTGACAACAACAAAAAGTATTAATGTACAAAATTTAACAAAGGCGCTTAGCAGTGCAATGGAAACTACATTAAAGGAGCATTCTGTGTTAACACTGTGATTTTTTAACAGCACTAAAGTCGGAATGCAGCAGAGACGGGCTGCTTCCCCCTTCTTGGCGCAGAGACCTTGAAACAGATGCCGAGGGTGAGGGTGGGCTGGCCCCAAGGGGTCCAGGAGCCGACTTCCCGCAAAGACCACCAGCAGCCAGAGGGCAGCACTGCCCCTTCCCCACCAGCTGAACTCCAGGCAGCGTCCAGGAGGTGGGGGGCAGGGTGCGGCAGGGAGGGGGCGCATCTTCTGGAAAACGCCATCCATCAGAGCAGAAGCTCCTGGTACCATGCGGATGCGGTAGGGACAACTGGGGGTGTCACCAGAATGAAAAGGGGGCACCCCACCCCCAGCCCCCAGCCAGGGGCCCTTGGGTGGCTCAGGCCAAGAGGGCAGCCAGGTTACAGCCTCCCACTTTCAGAAGTGGTGTCTCAGGAAACACACTCGGCCCTGACTACTGAGTGCCCCTGAGACTTTTGCTGTCAATCAACAAACACTCCTAGAGCACCAAGCCTGTGCCTGCTGCTATATATGATGCTTTGCTCCAAATCCAGCTGCTCTCAGCACACAAGCCCCTCCTCCTGCTGCTCCAGGGCCAGCCCACCCTCAAGGACCTGGGGGGCTGGGCCTGATGCTGGACCTGGCGGGCCGGGCCAGCCCTGGGCCTGGGATGCAGCCCCACTGGCCAGGCTCACTGCTCACCCCGGTGACTATATATGGGCACTTTTGGGCCCCAGCGGTCCCCGCCCCCGGCCCTGCCTGCTTCCCCCAGCTCACAGGCGGGCGTGGGGCGGGGCCCCCCGAGAGCTTGGGCCCATCCATGGCCATGTGCCCTCCTGGACGCCAGGGCCCAGGGCCAAGGGGGAGGGAGAGGGGGAAGATTCCTTCAAAGCCCCGGAGGAGCCAGCCTCTCCTCCCCATGGGACAGAGACCAACACCTTAGAGAAAAGCGCCTCCACCCTCCTCCAGCCTCCCCGCAGACGCTAACAGAGAAGCAGGCTTTCCTTAAAGGGGCATGAACCACCCCCCCTGCCCCCGCCCTGCTGGCTCTAGGGAGGGGGCATCTCCAGACGGCCCCCAGGCTGGGCCTGCTCACCTGCAGTCTCCCAGCAGTAGCATCACTTCACACAGGCCTGGGCGGGGCTCAGAGAGGGCAAGTGACGCACCCCAGGTCACACACCCGGGGACTGAGTGAGAGACCCGAGAGGTCCTGCTCCTACGCGCCTCCTTGCCTGGACTCAGGTCCACACAACAGAAGTTGGGGGCAGCCCCGGAGAGCCCAGGGCCACATCAGATCCCCTCTTGCTTCCTCCAGCTCAGACTCGCTCCCAAACTGGGCAGGGGGGGAGTGCTCCCCACCATCCTTGTCCTCAGGGGGGGCTCTGAGGATGCCAACCCCAAAGGCAGCCACCAGGGAGCCCGGCTTGCTCCACACCTGCCCCGCCAGAGGTCCGCTGAGATCCTCACCCACAAGACCCTCGGCCACGGGAGGGGGCCACCTGCTTTCAAAACCTGCACTTTAAATGACAAAGGCCAGAGGCCAGGGCACAGGAAGCCCAGCTCTCAGCTCCGAGCAGCCGCAGGTGACAGTGTGGAGCCCCGGCCAGCCGGGAAGCATATTTTGCAAATGATCTCATTGAGAGCCAGGCCTGGTGAGAGAAAGGATTTGCTAAAAGAGAAACAGAGGTCGCCAGGATCCCTGCCTGCTCGGGAGGCAGGGCGGGTGGCAGTGAACACTTCCCGGAGAGGGGGCCCGAGTGAGGAGGGGTGCAGGGCAGGGGGGGACACACGGGCCACAGCCAGGGGTACAGGGTGAGGAGACGTTCGTGTCTTGAATTGGGGTGCAGACATGAATGGAGATGCTGGCTCTAATTCTAAATTCAGGCCCCACCTGGAAGTACCCGAGGGCCAGACGGCTCGCCTCGGGGAGGACCAAGGGGCTGTCCAGGAAAGTGAGCCAGACGAGGATGAGGCACCGGCGGAAGCCGGGGCAGCGCCCAGACCACGGAGTGGTCAGTAGTGCTCCCTGCACACGTGCAGGCCAGCCTGACTGGGGCCAGTGAGAGGCCCTGAAGCCCCTCCCCAGCCCCTAGTCAGACCCCAGGCCCAACCAGACTTTCCCAGCTCCCAAACTGGGGCTGCCCACAGCCAGAAACATCTCTGGGTCCAGCCAGGGACCGAGGGCCCCCTCCCTGTGCAGGGAAGTGCCCCCCAACTCTACCACACCGCAAGCAAAAGCCTGGACCCAAAGACCAAGTTCCTGGGCCTGGGGCATCCCTTGGGGACCCTGGCCGCGCGAAGGAGCCAGGCCCCAGTCAGCTAACACGACAGATCCTCAGCTGGAAGGCTGCTTGTCTTATCCCAAGAACCCAGCCTGGGTCAAGCTCCCAAGTGTGCCTGTACTGGGGGGTCTGCAGGAGGCACTGGGTCTTGGGAGAACCAGGCTGGAGAATTGGGAGCTAGGGGCTGTCATGTGGGCTGCAGTTTACGCTCAAAGGGCTCAGCAGACGTTCACCACGCTGCCCCCAGCTAGGGGGCTCACCCGACTCCCACACCCCAGCAGGACAAGAGAACTTGGGGCGGGGTGGTGGGGGCGGGGGGAACCAGGCTGGAGCAGAGCCCAGGCGAGACAGGACAGGGTGACACGGAAGGGGGCAGATGGGCTGTGGGGGCCGGGCTCGCATCCCCAGGTGGAAGGAATGAGGCCTCAGGTGGCTGAGGCTTCCCGCTGTACGGATGGTGAGTGCCGGGGGCCGCACCAGGAGGCCCCAGGGCCAGGAGGGAGACCCCGTCTGCTGCAGCCCGCTCAGGCTCAGGCTCTACATTCCCGAGAGCACAGTGCTCAGAGGAGGGGCGTGGGGTGGAGCCCTGGGAACACCCTTGAAAGGGTCGAAGTCACAGTGCCTACCTTCTGTCCCGGAAGGGGTACCAGGCCCACCCTGGCCCAGGCCGCAAGTCAGGCCTGCAGAGCCCTAGCTAGAGGCAGAGGTGCCAGAGGAGCCCCGGCTGCGAATGCCAGCTCAGCACTTGCCATCACCACTGTCTGTCTTCCATGAATAATGCAGCTCACGTTTCAGTTGGAAAACAGAGGGACGCTTTAAGGGTTGTGTTAAAAGTCACCCACGAGCCCACCTCCCGGGAAAGGCCCCTCTGAGCGCCCCACCACGTCCCTGACAAGGAACCCAGAGGCACTCCCGGGCAGCCAGGGTGGCTGGTGTCACCGTCAGAAAACACACAAGCGTTTTCTCCTGGGCCAAGATTCTGCAGGCGCCTTGAACGGCTGCAGAGCAGGGGCCAGACGGAGCCGGCTCGGAGTCAGCGGCCTATCAGGTGCCACAGCCGGCGCCCACCCCGCCAGGTGTGACCACCGAGCACCCACCTCTGCCACTGCGAGCAGAGAAGTGACACGGTCCCCCTTCGGTGCCCCTTCCCACCAGCTCACCGAAGCAGCGGGGGCCAGCCACCCTAGGCCTCACCCCTCCCAGCTCCTTCACTCAGGCTCCAGCCGAGGTGCCACCCAACGGTGGCATGACCAACAGGAGGATGCCAGTGGGCCTCCTGGGAGGGGTGGGCACCACAGAGGGCCACGGGGAGGAGGGGAACGGGAGTGTTGGAAGGTGGATGGCAGTGCTGGCTGCTGACCCTTCACTCCTCGTCTCTAAAATGGAGCCGATCCTCAGAGACGCCTCCGCTAGGGTCCTAGGGGGGCTTAAACGACACTCCGCATGGAGTGCTGAGAAGCACCTGTGCTGAATACCAGACCCACATCCTTTGTCGACGGGGCGGGGGGTAGCGGGGGTTAGAGGGGCCCGGAGTTCAACGGGGAAGAGGAGGGGAAGGTGGGGAAGTGGAGACCTGGAGAGACCCAGATCAGACCAGACCAGACCAGACCCAGCGAGCACAGCTCGGTGTGTGTTCAGAGTGCTCAGAAGACCAGCTCTGCCAGATGGCCAGCCCATACAGCCTGTTTCCCCTCCACCCCCAGCCCGCCCCCACCCCCCACCGACACACAGGACAGGCTCAGCTAGAACCTATGGCCAGGGGACTCACAGCTGGGTGCCCAACCGGTCCTCAGAAAAACCACCAGAAAGAAAGAGCCCAACTGCTCCCGTGGGCAAAACCTTTCAGACCCTGGTCTGGAGAAGGAGGAAGATTCCATCATAGTGGGCATCTGCCCAGATCCAGGACCGACCCACCGCAAATCCACAGGTTTAAGGGCCACCAGCAGAGAGCTGGCCATCAAAAGCGCCAAGACCAAACTTCTGAGAAGCCCGGAAGAGGAGACCCGGAGGTGACCTCTGACCTCATGACCACCCCCCCCCCAACCAGGTCGACGTCCGAAGGGCTTGAGTATGCCCCCCCTCCACCCCCCGCCCCGGCCCCGCGCCCGGCCCTGGCGGGGGTGGGGAAGGGCAGCAAGCTCAGAGCTCACCTCTGAGCTTCTTGGAGAAGGGGCTCCGGGGCCCCAAGACCTCAGCACCGCAGGAAACGCAGCGAGACAGGTGGGATCCCCCGCCCCAGTGCAGCCGTCCCCCAGGCTCTCCCAGGTAGGGGGTGCACGAGGGCGCCCAGAGGGCAGTGATGCCCCGAAGGGCGGGGGGATCCAGTGGGACTGGGGAGGCGGGGAAGGGAGACGCAGGGCGGGCTGATGCGCAGCCGCGCGGCCGGCCTCGGACCCCGGCCCCGGAGGGAGGGGCGTGTCCCCAGGGCCGTATCCCCCCGCCGAGCTCGCGCGCATTCTCCGCCCCGAAGGGCTGAGATCCGTCCGTCCGGTCGGCGGAGGCCGAGTGTCCCGAGAAGCCCGGCGGGAGAGGAGACGCCCAGAGCCCGGGTCCCCGCTCGGCGGGGCGGGCGGGGTGCGGCCCGGCCGGGGCGAGCGCCTCCCCAGGCCCGGGCGCCGCCGGCCAGCTCGGCGGGCGGCGCGCGGCGCGAACTTGGGCACTGCGGCAGGCGAGGGCGGGCGCGCCGCGGAGTTCGCGGGAAGTGCGGCGGCGGGGCCCGCGGGCGGCGCGAAGTTGGGGTACCTGCGGGCGCCGGCCCGGTCCGGCCTGCGGCAGGAAGTGCTCCGGCGGCCCGGCGCTCCGGCTCACATGGACTTTCTCCGGCCGCGCCCAGCACCGGGCCGCACCGCGGCGGGCGGGGCGCGCGGGGGAGGCGCCGCGGGCCGTTTAAAGGGACAGCGCGCCGACCGCGTGCGCGCACTCGCCGCCCCGGGGCGCGCCGCCCCGCGCCAGGTGGGCGCCCGGGAAGGGGCGAGGACGGAGCGGGTGCGGGTCCCGGGGCGGGGGGCGGGGGGCGGCCGGTCCGCGCCCCCTCCGCGCGCCTCCTCCCCGACTCCTGGCGTGGGACCCTGCGCGGGGCCAGAAGCCGGGGCCGGACGAGGGCAGGACCGGGGCGCTGACCCACACACTCTGGAGGTGTGGAACCCCCTGTCCTGGGGCGCCCCCTCCCCGCGGCGGCCGCGCCAGCACCGGGATGCCGCGCTGTGTGGGGCCGCCGGCAGGAGCAGGTGCGCGGCCTTGGCTGCTACGGACGCCCGGAGGCCGGAGAGCGGGGCTGCGGAAGAAGCGGCGGTGGCCGGCGCCTCCGGCGCTGAGCCGCGTAACAGCTAGCTGCGTGAAGGCGGCCGGGTCTGCTTTCAGGCCCGGCGTGATCTGGGCGCACTGGCTGTTAGTGACTCCTCCCGACCCCAGCGGCTCCCGGTTTTTTGCTCGAGGCCCCCCTCCCGTGGACAGAGGTGATGTTTTAAAACAAGGGCGGACAAATAAAATCAGCTACAAACCGGAAAGGACCCTCAAAAGTCCCCCTCAGTCGCCCCCACACTAACCTGAGGCCTGGGGTCAGGACAGGCTGCAGTAGCCCTGCTAGGCCAGAGACCTCCTGGCTCGCTCAGCGCCGCGGGGTCCTTGCAGGAAAATGGGGCGGCACCGGGTCAGTGGTCCTGAGCAGAGGGTCACTGGGAGGAGGGGCTTGGTGTGAAGAACAGGGTTCCCACCTTCACTTTCACCCCCAGAGTACCTTCTGGGTCCCTTGGGGGTCAGAGGCTGGGGCTAAAGCCCTGCAGGACAGTTAGCCAAGGTCATTCCTAGGACAGGGGTCAGAAGCTGGTCTGAGTACTCCTGTCCCCAGTCTCATAAGTCCTTGACTTTGGTCATGGACTGACCCGCGACCCCATCTCGAGGTCAGCAGAGAAAGCCTCCCCCCACCAGCTCACTCCTGCCTTGCCTCAGGGGGGGATGGGTATGAAGCCTTAAGGATGCTCTGGGTACACCCCCAGAGCCCCACTTAGACCTAAGCTTGTCCCAGGCCCCACATCCTCCCAGCCCAGCACATGCCTGCAGGGCAGTCTGACTGTCCTGAGGGGACTCTTACCAGTTGGAGACACAGTCACGTGGCTTGGCATGTGGTCCTTACAGGTAACTGCCTCCTGCTCAGCACAGGACCGGTGGAGGCTGGGGTGGGGGTGGGGTACCGCAGGGGAGGGAAGCCATGCCCTGGCCTAGAGCAGCTTTGCAGCCCCAGCTTGCCACTGGCTCCTCAGTGTTATTAGAACCTCGGCTGTGCAAACGCCCCAGGGCCCTGGGAAACTGGGGCTTCTGCAGACACCTCTGAGCCCAGAGGGACCTCCCTAGCCACTTTCAGGCAAGGGGTCAGGATGCGAAAAGCCATCCACAAGGCTCCAAAGCCCCCACCTCGTGCCGGTGGCGCGGGTCGCCGTGTTGATGGGGTCTACAGATGTGGCCACGTCACGGGCGCCAGGTGAAGATGGGGCGGGGTGCTGGCTGTTTCATGCACTCACCTGGGGAGCTGGTCACACCTTCGAACATTCCAGTTGTTTTTAATCACTTGTGTTTTCTAAACATGAAAGAGATTCTTCTTTAACAAAAGACATTTGGAAAATATTGAAAAGTTTTTAGAAGACAACAGATAACCCACAAGCCTGTCTCCAGGGCTGAGGAGCGGCTTCGGTGCAGCTTCTGTGTGCATGTTGTGGGGGGGGGGGGTGTGTGCAAACCACACCTGCACGTTTTAAACACTACAGCTGAACACCTGTGAGAATCCAGGCCTGCGCTACACGCCCTGCAAGTTGTCTAACTCGATTTTCACAGCAGTTCCGTCAAGTTGGTTCTCTGTTCCTGTTTCACTTAGGAGGAAAAGGCAACTTAGGAAGAAAATGCAGCCAGCCTGGGATTCCTCCTCACTGCCGGTCCCCCAGCAGGCAGGGCGGGGTGTGGTCCCTCTGTCTGATCACTAGGACTCATAGACGTTAAGAAGGGTCAAACTGTGCTGGCTGATATGCAGGCTGGGCAGCTGCAGTCCCCTCGTGAGGGATCTGATTAGCACCGCAGTCCGTCTGAGATGCCAGCAAGGGGTTTCTCAGCTCAGGGAGGCCTGGCCTGGCCTCCCATCCTGAGCTTTCTGGGTCTATAGCTTCACTTCCCGCCTTTTATCCAGAGAGTGTCAGGCTAGGGAGAGAGAATAGTCACAGAGGTGACCCTACAGACAGACTGATGAGAGGGTGTCAGGGGTGGGGGCTCTGGGCGCACTAGGGGGCAAGGCTTGTCTGCTATCTGTCCTTCCCTGGACAGTGGACGTGTTTGGGAGCCGGCCAGGTGCTGCTCCGGTGGTCCTGAAGGTGGCCGAATGCTGGGCAGCGGGGTGGAGCCGGCTCCCGTGGTGGGAGCACCGACGCCTCTCCCCTCGGTGCTCCCTGAGTCCAGCCCAGTTAGCTGAGGCCTCCGCCCACTCTGCTGTTGTCCTGGGCCCCATGCAGCCTGGGGCTCCCCACCCTGGAGACCCCTGAAAGCCAATACTAATGGGCGGATCTGCAGACATTGCCACATCAGCTCTGGGAAGAGGCCCACGTCCTCCATTGAGGCTCATCTCAAAGATTAAGGTCCATCAAGCACACCAAGCCCGAGACTGACTTAGCCAGGCACCTCCCTGCCCTGTCCCCTCGGGTGGCCGATGGATGTCTCAGTGTGATGCAGACTGACCGTGCCCATCTCTGTGCCCCGTCCCCCCCACCTCAGCATGTGGCCGCGCTTCCTTCCGGAAGCTCCATCTGTCCAGAGCCTAGGCCCAGCACAGAATCCCCGTCCCACCCTCCTCACACCCCAGTGCTTACAGCTCTGCCGCCAGGCTGTGTCAGGGCTCCAACCCACCCCTCCTGCTCCAGCTCCCCACCCTACGTCTACCCCGCGCCCCCCACCCCCCGTCTACTCCCCTCTCCACCCACCCCCGTCAGGTCCCTGCAGCAGCCCCCTGCCCGGCCTCCCTGCCTGGCCCCTCGAGCCCCTGCTTGGCCCCCCTGCCCACCCCCTCGAGCCCCTTTCCGGTCCCCCCATCCATCCCTTGAGCCCCTGCCTCCACATGACAGCACAGAGATGCTTCTATACATGTCAGATCACGGCGCCCCCCTACTCAGCTCCCTCTGCGCCCGCATCTCACTTCTCACTCAGAATGCAAGCCTCAGTCCTTGCAGTGGCCGGGACCTGGCTCCTCACCCACGCCCCCTCCACTCGGCCGCACTCGGGTTCCAGCCACACTGGCTCCTGCATGGGGCTTCCTCACGTTGGCGCCCTCCTTCCCCAGGGCCTTTGCACCTGCTGTCCCCACTGCCTGGACCTTCTTCCCCCAGCGTCTCTGAGGCTTGACCTACGGCTCCTTTTGGGTCTCTGCCCGGATGTCCCTGGACCATGGGCCCTCCTGACCCTCCTGTATGAAACAGCCATTTGGGCCTTTGCCAGCCAGCTCTCCCTGACCCGACCTTGTATGAATCCACTCTGAGGTTCAGAGCCCCTGTCTCCCCTTTGGGGCACAGGCTCCCTGTCTTGTCCACGGCCCTGGCCCTGACCTGCGGGGTACCCGGCACAGACCGGATGCCCATGGCCATCTGTGGGGTGTGGGAGCCTGAGGGATGCTATGTGCTTGCTGACGAGGGACTGGACACCGCCCCCCCACCTGCCTGAGTTCTTGGTGCCGCTTTCCTGTGCTCGGAGGGTCCAGGGCACCCAGTCAGCAGGAAGGGAAGCAGCAGGGGGGACGCCAGGTCAGACCCGTGGCTGGGAACAGACTCCAGCATCGTGATCAGCAGAGAGGCAGCAGGTCCTGCCGGCTGCCTTGCGTGGGAGCCGCAGCCGTGACAGCGCCCGGTCCGGGCTGGGCGGGGAGCAGAGAAAGGCCTGTCTGCCTCCTGCCTGACCTTTGCCAGCAGGACACGGAGGAGCCCAGGCTGGCACGGCCAGTGCGTGCCTTCTCAGGGGAGCCTCCAGGTCTGTGGCAGGGGGGCCACCTGACTTCCTGTCCAGTCCCTCCTCGGAAGCTGCCCCCACGTAGGGGCTTCCCAGGCCTTCGTGGGGAGGGGCCCGTGGAAGGTTTTCCTGCAACTCTCAGAGCAGTGTTCCCAGCAGAGGCACAGGCAGCAAAGACCCCTCCGTAGACCAGGCGGCTGTCAGGACAGCCGCGCGGCTCCCTTTCCGGCTCTGAGCGGGGCCCTGGCTGCCCCGTTAGCGGCCGCGTGCCAGCAGTCCACAAGTGCCTCTTTGTTAGGCCCCCGCTCTGTGCCAACCAGGCCAGCCACTCGCAGGCCGGCTTTGAGCAGGGTCCCCACCCTCCCCCAGACCCGCAGAAGTCAGGCCTTCCAGTTTAGCTGGGTTTGTGCCCACCTTGTCCCCAGCTCGGGGTTCATTGAGTTCACCCCCACTTTTAATACTGGAACAGTCCCCTCCCAATCCTACGGCCTACCCGACACGTCCCCCACCCCCTGGGAAGTCTGCCAGCCCCCCAGGGTGGCTCCCGCCCAGGCCTGGAGAGCAGCAGGGGGCTGCTCACTGTCACGGCCTCTCTGGGCGACGACAGCCTAGGACAATGGGCAGGCACCTCCCCGGCCACCCAGGGCCCAGGCCACCCTCTAGCCAAAGCCCAGCACGGGCCCTCCGGGCTGGCACCTCTCCCAGGAGGCCCCAGCCTGCCCTCCAATGAGACTACCTCTGCCTTTGTTCCTGGCAGAGCCTGGAGTTCCCCTTTGCCTATCAGGGTGCACTGCCTGCAGCTTCCGGGCACTGGGCAGGATGGTGGGGAGATGAGTCTGCAAGGTCCACCCACCCCAGATCCTCCCACAAAGGGGCTGGCAGCCACCTGGAGACAAGACCCTCCTGGTCCCTTGGCCGCCTCCTCCCACTGCCACTGCTATTTTCGTGGCGGTATTCTCACCGGAGAATTAGCGAGACACCCTCCCCCCAGGGAAGGGCCACCCCTCCGCACTCCAGATGACCTCGCGATCATCTCGAGGGTCATGCTGGGCCACGGGGCACTCGAGTGGGCACTCCCGACTCTTTCTGGGGTCGTGGCTGAGCTTGCTCCGAAGCCCACCATGACCTGCAGGGCCCAGTGGCACCTGGCTCTGCATGGCAGGTGCCCGTCACCCCCTGCAAGGCCTGCCCAGGGGGCGTCCCCCTACCCCAGACCCAGGATCAAGCTTGTCCTGCAGTGAATCTGGGGACAGACAGCGGGCTCCAGCCCTCCAGCCAGCCCATGTTCTGCTGTGAGTGGCAGCTGGACCCCATGTTGGGGGGACTGTGAAACTTCTGAGCATCTGATGGGAAAGCCTGGCCATCCTGTAGCCATGCGAGCTGGGGACTAGGGTGATGCCCAAGGGCGAGGTGCAGCGAGTAGGGGAAAGAGAGGTGGAGTGGGGGAGGGGCGGGTGGTGTGGGGGAGGAGTGGGTGGTGTGCCCAGAAGGGCTGGCAGGGCCTCACTCAGTGACATCCCCCCAGGCCTGAGCGGCTGGCCTCAGTCCTCTCCCCACCCACGCAAGCTGCCTGTCTGTGCTGGCCACGTCCCCCGCCCCCACTGCCACAGGGCCTTTGCACCTGCTATTCCCCTGCCTGGGAAACCTCCTCTTCTGTGCTGGCAAGTGAGCTCTGGTTGGTTCACCCTTCAGCCCAAGGTCGTCCACTAGGGCCCTCAGGGAAGCCATCCTGACCCCTCCCCACGCTGGCTCTCACACTGCTGGGCCCCTCCTTTTGGCTCACATACGACTGAGCTCTACACTTATGAGCAGATGGTTTAATCAAGCCCCACGAAGAGGAGACAGGTCTTGCTCAGAAGCGGGGACTGTGGACAGAGGCTGCAGCAGCCTGGGGAGTCTGCAGGTAAGGCGGTCCCCATGCTCGGCAGGGGGAGCAGGCAGCACGCTTGCCTACAGACATCAGGTCCTCCTGGAAGTCCTGCTCTGTGCCAGGCCTGGGACTCTGCCCCGGAGGTCAATGGAGAACACGACAGGCCAGGGCTGCTCCCCTGGGGCTTATGTCCCAGACAGATGGTTACAAAAAAAATCACGGACTGAAAAGTGCCATGCACACAAGGAGATACCACTTCATCCCTTACGATGATGAGAAGAATATAACCAAAACAAAATGAAAAACAGGGAATAACCAGTGCTGTGGAGGATGTGGGGAAATTGGAACCCTCGTGCAATGCTGGTAGAAATGTAAATGGTGAGGCGCCGTGGAGAACAGTGTGCTGTCCATCAAAATATTAAACATAGAGCTGCCGTGCGATCCAGCAATCGCACTCCTGGGTGCACACTTCAAAGAACTGAAAACGGGGTCTACCAGAAATGTGTGCACCTGTTCATAACAGTCACACCTCAAAACAGCCCAGGTGTCCTCAAAGGGTTGAACAGTATGTAGTGAACACGTTCAACGGTATGCTGTTCAGCCTTAAAAAGGAAGGAAATTCTGACACAGGCTGCAGCGTGGATGAGCCTGGAGGACGTTGTGCTTGGTGAAATGAGCCCAAGACAGCAGGACAAACCCGGTAGGGTCCACTTACAGGAGGTCCCTCAAGGAGCCAAACGCATAGACAGAAAATAGAAGGGGAGGGCCCGGTGCTGGAGGAGGGGCGTGAGCGACTAGTGGGGACAGAGGGGCGGCTGGGAAGGCGGCAGCTTCCTGGAGATGGGCGTGCTGATGCTTGCACAGCGACGTGAGTGTGCTTGATGCCCTTGCCCTGTGTTTTTGTTAAGATGGGGCTCCCCTGGTGGTCCAGTGGATAAGAGTCCCCCTGCCAATGTGGGGGACACGGGTTCAATCTCTGGTCTGGGAAGATCCCACGTGCCACGGGGCAACTAAGCCTGTGCACCACAGCTACTGAGCCCAGGTGCCCTAGAGCCTGCGCTCTGCAACAAGAGAAGCCACCGCGGCCAGACGCCCGGGCACCGCAGCAAAGGGTAATCCCCGCTTGCTGCAGCTGGAGAAAGCCCGTGCGGCGACAGAGACCCGGCACGCTGCGCTGTGCTTAGTCGCTCAGGCGTGTCTGACTCTGCGGCCCCATGGACTGTAGCCCACTGGGCTCTTTTGTCCACGGGGATTCTCCAGGCAAGAAAACTGGAGTGGGTTGCCATGCCCTCCTCCAGGGGATCTTCCCAACCCAGGGATTGAACCCAGGTCACCTGCAATGCAGGCGGATTTTTTACCATCTGAGCCACCAGGGAAGCCCATGAACGGCCGTTGTGGGTTGCCATGCCCTTCTCCAGGGGATCTTCCTGACCCAGGAATCGAACTGGGGTGTCCTGCTTTGCAGGCGGATTTTTTCTTTTACCAGCTGAGCCCACTTGCTGCAACTAGAGAAAGCCTGTGCAGCGACAAAGACCCAGCACAGCCAACCACAAATAAAAGATTAAGATGGTGGATTTTATGTTATTCATATTTTCTGCAAGGAAAAACGAAGTAACATGCCGGGCACTGAGAGGAGGAGGCTGTTGGCCAAGAGGAGACCTAGGGCTGAAGAGGAGGCAGGTGGGCAGGGCTGAGGGAGCAGGGACCCTGGAGCCAGGAGGACCCTGGAGCCAGGAGGAGCAGGCTCGGGGGTGGGGCCTGTGGCAAGGGGTGGGGCCCGTGGCAAGGGGTGGGGCCAGGGCTGCCTTGTTCTGACCCAGGTGGAGGTGAAGAGGAGAAAGTTCTGTTAGACAGCTGGGGCCTCTCCTGGGGCCCAGGGAAGGCTGAGGGGCATGGACTGGGTCAGGATGGGGAGCCCAAAGGATGAAAGGGTCAGTGATGCAGCATTCGAACTGTCGCTAGGATGGTGGTCCATGAGGGCCGTTTCCTCAGACGGGGCTGTGGGAGCACAGTTTGGGGGATCAGGCCCCCCGGGGAAATGACAAGTGGCACTTGCTGCTCCAGGGTCAAGGCCCTGGGGAGTCAGACCAGACTCGGCTGGGGTTAGAGGCTCGGGGGTAGCAGGCTCGCTGTCAGCAGCGGTCGCACGGTCTGTCCTGGTCTCGTCCTCCCCTCTCGGCATCTGGCCACACAGCCGACCCTCTGTCCTCCTCCAAAAGCCTTCCAGTGGCTCCCCCGAGCCACAATGCCGTCCCCGGACCCTTATGCTCCACACCACCCACTCTGACCCACCCCCAGGCTCTGAGGCACGACTTGCAGAGTGCAGATCCCCAGGTGACCGGTGCGCTGGTCCACACTGGGATCTTCGGGGAGTGTCCTCGGGCCCGGACCGGCCTGCGCTCTGCCTGCAGGACCCAGGCTCCTGCCTGAGACTCGCAGGCCCTGCCAGCTGGGGGCCTGGGGGACCCCGGGGATGGATGTGGGGGGGTGGTGACGAGATGCTCTGGCAGCTCAAGAGATGCGCAGGCAGGGACACTGAATCTGGGGTCTGCATGCAGGGCAGCAGCTCACAGCCCAGGGGCCCCCACTGAGGCCAGCAGGAAGGACCCCACAGACTCAGACCCGGGTCTGGTCCTGCGAGGAGCAACAGGTGCCTGGGGTCCACGGCACCCAGAACTAAAGACCATCCCTTCCGCAGGGGTGGCGGGGTCCATACGGTGACCCAAGGGAGGCCCGCAGGGCGCGGCCGTCAGCAGAGCCCTGCCCACGCGGCAGTGGCGGGGTTCACACCCCGGGAGCTCAGGCGTCAGCCCTCACCTGGCCAGCTCCCCGGGGGCTGCCCCGGGCCAGGGCCTCCTTGGGGGACGAGGGGTGTGTTCCCTCTGCCCCCTTGGCCTCCAGCCCTGCTGGACTGTCACTCCCCTGCCTAGGGCTGCAGGTGGGCCTGGCACCTCCTGGGCCTCCCCAAGGGCACCCTCACCTTCTCCATAGGGAGTCGCCAGGTTTGATAACAGATGAAGGCCACATGGCCGTCTCCGGCCACAGAGGGGTCCCCCCACCCCCAGTGCGGTTGTTTCACTAGGCTCCTAATACCCCACCGTGGCTCCAGCAGTCCACACCCAGGGCTCTGGGGTGGCAGTGCGGACCGAATCCAGCCCTGCCCTTTGGTGCTGCAGCCCCGGTCCCTGCTGGCCGTGGCCATCTTTCTTTTGCCTGGAAGTTCTGAGCAGGGACCTGGTGGCTCAGATCCAGGCTGCCCCAGTGAGGCATCCAGCCGGGAGGGATGGGGTGGGCCTTAGTTCAGGCCTGGGCTTTGTGCTAACATCTATGTCCCCATCCATCCACGGTCCCATTGCCTCTGGAGGCCAACCCTCACCAAGGGGCTCCCACCTCAGGGCTGGGGATCTCCGGGTCCAGGACCGGGTCCTCTGGGCACTTCTGTGCAGGAAGAGCCCATCCAGGGAATTAGGTGCCTGCAAACTATGGGAGGGTTTGAACTGTGGTGCTGGAGAAGACTCTTGAGAATCCCTTGGGCAGCAGGGAGGTCAAACCAGTCAGTCCTAAAACAAATCAGTTCTGAATGTTCATTGGAAGGACTGATGCTGAAGCTGAAACTCCAATACTTTGACCACCTGATGCGAAGGGCCGACTCATTGGAAAAAAAAAAAAAACCCTGATGGTGGAGAAGATTAAAGGTGGGAGGAGAAGGGGACGACAGAGGATGAGATGGTTGGATGGCATCACCAACTCAATAGACATGAGTTTGAGCAAACTCCGGGAGATGGTGGAGGACAGGGAAGCCTGGCGTGCTGCAGTCCCTGGGGTCACAGAGAGTCGGACTTGACTTAACAACTGAACAATAAGCGATGAGAGGGGCATCGGGGAGGGAGGAGCCGGACTGACTGTGGGTGCCACAAGCAGGCGGAGGCTGAGGGTGCAGGGCGTGGCTGCTGCGCCCCGTGTCCACAGGGGACCTGCCGTGCTCCTCTCACCACCCCCACCCACCTGAGTGGGCCGCGGGCTTCTCCTGGGTGGGGGCTCGCCTGCCTCTGGGCGGGCGGCAGCAGGCCCCGACACCTGGAGATGGCGTCTCTCTTCCTGACGGCCGACCAGGCTGCCCTGTCTTTCGTCTCCACCAGGGAGGGATCCTGCCCCGGGCACGTTGCTTGCAGCTGGAGGACTGAACAGGTGCTGGGTGCAGGACCTTTTATCACAGAATCCACTTCCCTTCCAAACCCTGGCAGAGCGTGTTGATTTCCTGGTGTTCGTTCACCTCAGGCACCAGGCTGGAACGCCCGCCCCTTGGGCTCCCACTCCTGGCTCCCGACCCAGGCACGCACTGGCTTCGAGAACCGGAGGCTCCTGAGCTCGGGGCTGGGGGCCCAGGGGGAAGGGGGCCTGAGGCCCATCCCTGCCCGCACGCTCTCATACAGATCAACCCCTCACCCCTGCCGCCCACCCCACAGCCACCGAGCGGTTTCGCCGAGGGCGGGGCCTCATTCGTGGGGGTTGATGGTTGATGAGAGCAGCTCTGGGATTGAGGCTTACTCCCTTGGCCCCAGACCCCTCCCAGAAGCCCTTCACTGGGGGCAGCCCCCGCGTCCACTGAAGCACCTTCTCCAGCTGGGAGCTGGGTCCGAGAGCACACCCACCGCTGGGGTGTGAGGCGCCGTCTCCCGGGCCCCGCGTGGCCTTGGGCTGAAGCTGGCCTGGGGTAACTGTCTGCGCTTCTGACTCCTGACCCACCCCTCCTGGCCTCAGCCTGTCCTGCAGGGCAGACACACTGGTCAGCACGAGGGGCCTGCAGTGCTGAGGCTGGGGCCATCTGCAGGCGCCTGTCGGGCAAGTTTGGATCCCTTGCACAGAAGGAAACTGGGTGAGCCTTTCGGTTTCTTTGTCAGAGGCTGCAAACCCGTGGCTCGCTCTGCACGTGAATTAGGGCAGCGCAGTTTTGGTTTCTGGATACCTCCCCTCGGTTTAAATTGGATGCTCAATCTGCTTCCTCTTTTGTCCTAAATTTCCCTCCAACATCTAGTGCAGCTGTTAAGCAGCTGCTGCTGCCTGCTCCTGAGAAGGCCAAGGGGCCAGGCAGCCACGTGACTCACCTTCTCCCAGGAGGGATAGTAGGGTCTGGGCAGGGTGGATATGGCAGCGTAGGGGACAGTCAGTGCCTCTGGGGGATGCAGGAGAGAGCTGGGCACAGGTTCCCCAGGGAGGAGACAGACAGGATGCAGACAGGACTTGGCAAAGGTTTTGACAGCTGCAGCTAGAGACATGCAGGTGAGACGAGCAGAAGGACTTCCGGGGGCCAGGTCCTAAAGACTGGGGCTGATTTTCCAGGGATAACTCAGCAAAAGTCAAGCACCCATGCCCATGGGCACTTCTGGTGGGAGACCTCCCGACCCTGAGACCCAGCTGACGGAGGCCTTGAATGACCCTGGACACAGTCATTAAGAAAGTGGAGGGACTACTGAGTGCCAGCCCCAGGGACATGGGACATCTATGGTGAGTGTGTGCCTGTCCCCTACTTTACATGTTAAATTCTAGACTCCAGGAGAAGGTATTAGGAGGTGGGGGCTTTGGGGAGCCCCACCCTCAAGAATGGGATTATAGATGAAGACCCAGAGAGCACATGCCCTTTCCACCCTTTCCATGGTGTCTGGGATCCTGGACGCTGCCCTTGCCAGATACCCACTCTGCTGGCCCCGGGACCTTGGACTTCCAGCCCCAACAAGGAGAAACAGACAGGAAGATCCCCTGGAGAAGGGAATAGCTACCCACTCCAGTATTCTTGCCTAGAAAATCCCATGAACAGAGGAGCCTGGTGGGCTGCAGCCCGCGGGGTCACAGAGTCGGACACGACTGAGTGACCAGCACTCCCACTTTTCGGGAGATGCAGATGTGTGCTGTTTATGGGCCACCAGATCTGTGATGTTCTGTCTCGAAAGGGCTGAGATAGGACAGTCCTGTTCATTCACTCGCTCATCATTCAACAGAGGGCCAGGTCTCCTTGAGAAGGTCCTTCTAGAGGTTGTTCCCTCAGGTCGTGTCCCTGAGGTCAAGACCAGGGCGGCTGATCTGCCCCCAGGCAGGCCCTGCAGCCGTCGCCCCGGTTGCCGGCACCTTCCTGGAGCAGGGGGGCCAGAAAGGCTGGGCCCTGGTCCCTCTGGGTTGCAGGGGCCACTGGAGCCCGCTGCGCCCTCCTCCCTGCAGCCCCCGCCTGGAAGGAAATGCTGGCCTTGAGCTGCGCTCCCCAGAACCCCTCCCAGCCCCTGGGAGGAGCTGTGTTCAGCAGACCTGTCCACTCTGGGCAGTGAGTCCAGACTGCCCCCCACCCATTTCCTCTCCCCTCTCTAGCAGGAGGAGCTGGTGGTGGAGAGAAGCGACCCCCTCTCCCCAGCACAGGGTCGGGAATAAGACCCATCCCCACGAGAACCAGCTCTGAAGACAGCAGCCAGAGGACCACATGCAGGAAGCCAGAAAGGCAAATGGAGCTGGGACGCTCGCCTCCCAACTTGGAACTACCCCTGCTCCAAACCGAGGACACTAGTGCGCACACGTGTCTGCATAGTGTGCACACGTGCACACACACACGTGTGCCAGTCAGCTGCACGGCAAGGGGGAGGGGTGGGGGGTCACACAGGGCTGCAGCCGCTCTGAAATGCTCCTCAGTGACCCGTCCGCTCAGGACACCGGTGGGTGTCCAGCGCAGGCTGAGTCAGCCCCAGGGTGTGGATTAAGGAGGATAATCATGTTCATTGGGGCACTTTCATGCACGGAGCCGGGGAAACAGGGTCATCGAAGTACAATTTGAAAAGCATACAAATAATTCATGTTCCCATTATGTCACAGTGCTGTTGTAAATGATGAATTCACACTTAAAACCCAGGGGCATATCATCAAAGAGCAGCTACCCACCACCCTCCCACAGGCAGCAGAGGCCCCCTTAGTTCTGCAAAGTCCACAGGTGGGCACTGGGCAGCGGCGCAGGCCTGGAGGAGCCCAGGGCTGGGCAGTGGGCAGAGGGGGCAAGGATCCTCCAGGTTGGAGACACACCCAGTGCCACCAGCCCAGGGGGCAGCACAGCAAAGAGAAGGGAGAGGGTGCTAGGGGCCGCTGGAAAGATCTGGAAACCCGTTCTCTGGTCACGTGAGCCCCATTCACAGGGGCGGCCGGCGGTCAGGGTGAACAGCACCATTCCTACCAGCAGGGGCCCCAGGTTGTATGGGGGGGGCTCCCCACACACCTGGCTACGCCCGGCCCTGGGCCAGACCATCCGTCTCCCCATCTCGGCCTCAGACAGCTGGTGCCGGGCTCCTGAGCCCAGCGAGGGCAGGAAGGTCACTGCTTGCTGCCTGGGGAGGGGGCCACCACGGCAGGACAGCTGACTCCGCTCGGTAGCCCCGCCCTGGCCTCCTAGGCTCCGGGCCGATGTCACCGTCCCCTCCCCTGGCCACCTCTGCTGGACCATTGATTCTGTATGAATATTCATGCAGCATTTCAGCCAGGGCTAGTCATTAATATTCCAAGAAAGCAGAATGGAGCCGCGTTGGGTTCTCCTGTGTGAACGGGGGTCACGCGCGCTGATGGGGACGTGGCCTGGGCCTCGCCGACACTTGCATCAGCCTCCGGGGCTTCTGTCTGAAGACACTGTCTGATCAACCCACTGACCGACCGCAGGCAGGCAGGTAGCACAGAAGTACAGGGTTCAGAGAGGGCAGCGGGTGGGGGCTGCCCAGGCCCCTCCCACTCTGACCACACGGCCCTCCAGACCTCACATCCCCGCTCCGCAGGACGCTCACCCTGCATCCACGGCCCTCTCTGTGCTGAGGATACTGAGGAAGGCCTGGCGTCTGTGGTCTCACCCTTGGGATCCCCAGAGCAACACCTGCCTGCCTCAGCATCTAGCCAGGCCGCCTGGCACTCTGGGCCCTTGGGGGTCCTGGCTTAAGTCCTGCCCCACTCTGGCCCGGGGCCAGTCCCCACGGGTGGCAGTACCCGCCCCTTTCAGCTTGTGCCCGCCCCACGGCTCTAGGTCACAAGGGCCAAGGTGGCAGGTGCCCACAGTTGGGCCAGCCGGGGTGGGAGAGCTCTGCCCAACCGGGGCTCCTGTGAGCTTGCCTGTGCCCAGGGTGGTGCACTCGCCATCTCTTGGCTTAGGAGGACGAGCTGACTCTGGGGCCGTGGCGGCGGTGCCTGAGCACCCTTCTCTTCTGCCTCAGGCCGTGGACGTGCCTGGACTGGGGGCGCCTGGCAGCCCGCCTGCTCAGGCCCTCCCGGCATCCGTCTGCCACCCCCTCAGGCGCAGTGCGGGCCACACAGTGAGAGCCACAGCAACCCTGCCGGAGGCCCCGTGTGACACAGCTGCCAGCCTGCCTGGGCACGCTGCCCGGTGGGGCTGGGGGAGGGGCAGGCCCACGGGCGCTGAGTCAGCTGCCCCCGCATGGTCCCGTCCCCACCCGGGCAGGGATGTTGGTGAGGTTGGGGGTGGAGGGGGTGCAGCTCCCATCTTTGGGGGAGCTGTCAATGGCTGGGGATTTTCTGGAAAGTGGCTCCTGCAGGAGCCAGGCCTGGAGGGGCGGCGGGGGCGGGTGGGGTGGGGTGGGGTGGGAATGAGAGGAAGGGCCTTCCCGGAAGACAGGCCCTTTCCAAACAACACCAAAAAGGGAGAAGGGAGAGGACCGACCAGCCTGAGCGGAGGGAAGGAAGCGCTGAGTCAGCACCGAGCCGGCCTCCCTCTGCCAATCAGGCGCCGGAGGGGACAGGGACTCTCAAGGTCAGCGGACGTCAATACCCGCGGGCGTCCCAGTGGACCGCCCTTCCTCCGCCGCAGTGGGGGGCACGCTCCCCCAGAACAGGGGGGCGGGGCGGGGGCGGCCGCCTGCCCCGGCCATCCTCCCGGTGGGGGCTGCGTCCTCCCCCAGGCTGTGCACTCAGGAGGTCAGGGCGGTGGGAGGACATGGCGGTCTGAGTGTGGTCTCCCTCCCAGGGCCAGCAAAAGCGACTCTGGAGCCAAGAGGGTATCTCTGAGGACGCCTTGTCCACCCCCTTGCCCGGGGGCTGACTTCCTCAGATAAACCTCTGGTTTCTAGAAATTCCCTTCTTGCCATGACCCCTCTCCCGCGGTTGCCTCACTTCCCACGGGCAGCCCCTCCCACCCTGCGGGCCGGGGGTACTCCCCATAGGGAGAGCTCCATGGGTGGCCGGCCAAGAGAGCCCCAGCGCCTGGCCAGGGAGGCCACCACCCAGCCCTCAGGCCCTGCTCTGTGTTCCAGGGGAGCGCCTCCCCGGGCTTCTGCCCCAGCCTTGACCTGCTGCCCTCCCTGCCCAGGGATCACTGCCCCCGAATCTGACTGTCCTCTCTTCGCAGGCCACAGGCCCCGGGTGCCCCGAGTCTCCCAAGCTTGGGCGCTGACCGCTGCCGCCTCCCAGGCCTCGCCCCCCACCCCCGACCCTCCCCAGCTTGCCCTCGGGCACTGGCCAGTTGAGTTGAACTGGCCCTCCCCTGGCCAGCTTCCTTCTTTGTGGTCACTGTGCCTGCCTGCCCCCCTCAGGCCTCCCTGATTCCCACAATCAAGGCCCACTGTCTCCACCACCAACACGCCAACTCGCCCAGAAAGCGGGGAGGGAGGCCCGGCCTGGCGGCCTGTGGGAGCCACGGAAGTTGGGCCTCCCTGAGGCTCAGGCGTGGTAAGGACGAACCTGGGATGGTGCTGCCCGCTGGCACTGGCTCCCCTTGAAGCTGGCATGCCCAAGAGGGGTCTCCCTCCTGGCCAGAGAGCATCGCCCCACCCGAGACTCAGCCAGGCTGTAGCCAACAAACCATACCTCCCGAGGGTCCTCCGGCATGTCTTGAGGACCAAGGCTTCTGTGATGAGTCTACCAACTCTGCCATCAGAAGCAGCTAAACCCCGAGAGGACTCAGGTTGGTTTCCACTGATACATCAAGCCCCACACAATTCCAGGGTTGGCAGCGAGGCCGCCCTGTTGCAGACCCGCAGCTCTCCTTCCAGGGCCGCTTTCTGGCCACCCCGGCTACGGGAGAGGACGTGACCCTCCTCATCACGGCAGTCAGGGAAGCCTTCACTCAATAAAGATAAATAAGAACGTGCATCTCATTTTTCCAATTGCTTTTTGGCTCAACAAGAACCGTACTTGGGTTTTCTGCCGGTATCTCGCCTGCGGGTGTCTTCTCTGAAACTCAGTGCACACTGCATGCGCACGGCCATTCCGGCCCAAGAGGGTATGTCCTGTCTTACAAGGACCGTACGCACTCGGTTGTTGAATTCAGCCTCACGACCCTCACCAGGCCCTCCTCGCCCAGCACTGACCAAGTCTCGCGGCCGCCCCCGCCAATCCCCAAGGGCAAGTGCCAGTGGTGGAACCCCTGGCCTCTGGGCACGGAGGGCCCACTGCAGTCCAGCAGTGACTCCTTCTCCAGCTTGGTAACGGTTGCTTTTAAGTTTCCCACTGTACTTAAGAAAAAACAGCATCTGTGGTGTTTCGGGCTTGTTATATCCTCTTAAAAAAGGTATACAGCTTTTGAGCTTTAAACAGTCACACCATCAACGTGTTAAAAAAATAAGTTTAATGCAGGTGGCTCGTTTCATGAACAGCTTCACAGGCACTGAGGGCACCGAGCAGCGGGCCCGCACACTGCGCCCCCAGCCCCACGGGCACACGCCCGCCCGGGGCCAGAGTGCCAGCAGTCAACGAACACAAAACAAAGCTTTTAGGAAACAGCAAGATTCAGTGCAAAAGATTCTCTGCAGCGCTGAGAAGTGGGGTCCACGCGGATCGGCTCCTTGCCTGCCATCCAGGTAACTCGGACAGACTTGCCCCCCACTCCCTCCGAGGAGCCCACCGCTGACCTTGAGTGGACAATCGCCTGACAGAAGCTGACTACAAATAAAAAAACACGGCTTGCAGCCAAGTTATTTTTTGCTTTCTTTACCTGATTTGGGTTTTTCTTCCAGCGGCACACAACTGCCCTGACAGCCCCTCTGGCCACTAGGCAGCCTGGCCAGACGGGGCTGAAGGAGCCACTGCCCGTGCCTGGGGCTGTGGGGACAACTAGGGGTGGAGCAGCATTAGCCTGCCTATCGCCCTCCCGTCTGAGGCCCTAAGTCCTGCCTCTGGCTGTTGTCCCAGCTGAATCATTCAGGGTGCCCCTCGCTTGCCTAGGAGGCCCAAGGCCACCCTGGCCTCATCTGATGGAAGTGGGGGAGGGGCGGGGCAAGCCTCTAGCCCTTTGGTATGTTTTCTCTGCAATCGGAACCGCCCTGGCCCACATTCACTCTTGCTCTGTACTCCCAGCTGCTCCAACAGCTGTTGAGGCAGGAACAAGGGCCACCAAGTCCCTCACTTGGCGGTCCAGTCTGGTGTACCCATGACTCCAAGAGGTGTTTCTTAATGTGCAGCACTCGGGCCACCTCTGATATCTGCTCCTGACACACACATCTTAATCCTGGACATTCCCTCCAGGGAAGAGGCTGAACCCCCCCACCCCCACAAGCCCCCAAAGCCAGAAATGCACTGAGTTGCCTGCCTCAGAAAGTCACACTTGAAGAGATGACGTCATCTAGCCGACTTGCTCAGCAGACCTGCCTGGGAGGAAGACAGGCGTGCCCTGGAACCAGCACACCCCCTCCTGATCTAGCAACCTGCCAAGTGAACCCAGGTGACACGGAAGCCCGGTCTGGGACTCAGGACACCTCGCAGAGTAACATATGGAGGACAGTGTATGGGTTGAGCCAGGACTTGGTGGCCCAGGGCGGAGTGAAGAGCTTGGTGGCAGTGCGGGGCGTCAGCTGGTGGAGCCCGACACTTCCCTAAGGCTGGCGCAGGGGCTGGGGGCGCACAGGAGGGGACAGGGCAGCTGGCAGAGACCCTCCAGGTCTGCACCGGCGCACCACACCCTTCCCAGGGGTCTCTCACACCAACACTGGTGATGCCGGTGTCCTGGAGAGGGGACAGGGACCCGGGCTCTCCAAGTACAGACTGGACCGACGGGTCCCCTCTGGAATTGCTGGGAAAGTGCAGGCGGAACCACAAGCAGGTGGCCCGGGGGATGTTGCACCGAAAGCACACAGAGAAGGGCTGAAGCAAAGACCAGCAGGAGCGAGGCCGCCAGCGTCCCCTTCACAGGAAAGTCTCCGCTCCTTCCGGTCCGAGCCTGAGACCCCTGCACGCAGGGAGGTCGTTCCTCTGGGACTGGGCAGAAGGGGCCCTGACCAATCCCGGCAGGAAGAGCACCCCTCGCAGGTGCAGCTACAGCCAGGTCGCCATCAGCCGCCCCCAGAGGAGCCCGCGGCACCCTTACATGTCCACGAAGACCATGAAGCACCAGCCCAGGCCCCCGACCAGCAGCATGGTCACGTGGATGCCGTAGACCAGCAGCTCGTTGAGGAGGCGGAAGTCCACGCGCCGGCGGCCCAGCAGCAGCAGCAGCGCCGACAGCTTGAGCTGGAAGCGCAGTAGGACGCGGACGCCCAGGTACTGCAGGCAGAAGAGGGCGGCCAGCGCGCCCCACAGCGCGGCCGTGAAGAGGCTGCAGCTGAAGTACAGCAGGAAGCGGATGAAGCCGTAGAGCCAGCGCGCCCGGACGTACACGTCGAAGTTGTTGTACTTGGTGCGGGCCGGGCGGGAGGCGCGAGCCGGGCCACAGGCGGCGTGCAAGCAGGTGGTGTGCGGGCCGTGGAAGGAGCGCACCCGCCGGGGGATGGGCATGACCGGCATCGGGTCCGGACAGCGGCGGTGCTAGCTCGAGGCGGCGGCGGAGTCCCGGCGGCGGTCAGCATAGGCGTCGTGGGCGCCTGGGCCTGGGCGGCCGAGGCTGAGCACCAGGGGAGGCGGGGGCCTGCAGGGAGAGGGACACGAAGAGGAGTCGGGTCAGCCAGGACACAGCCAGGGCTGCCAGGAGACGGAGTCTGGGACTGGAGAGCCACTAAATTATCATTTTCAAAAGGCTGAGGACACTCCGAAGGGACCCACAGTCACGTGGGAACCGAAATTCCACCAGTGACACCAGGAAGAAGGGTCAAGACAGAGGCCGCAGACACCCCCCCCCAGTGCAGTCAATGCTAAAAGGAGAAAAAGGGCCTCCCCCTCCCCAGAGGCTAGGTGAGTCCCCTGCAGTGGACTCAGCGTCTGGCTTTTAACTGGGATGCCCAAGGCTGCCTGCACTTCTGTGGCTGCTTTATCCAGGGAGAATAAGCCACTGAGCTGACCGGGTCACTCTCTTTAGCAACCTGACAGGCCAAGCGCTGGGGATCAGGCAGCTGGCGCAGGGCTCTGGGCTCCCCCTGCGGCGCCTGAACCCCGGTGCTGTCCTTCACTAGGAGAGTAACCTTGGGCAGGTCACTTCACCCTCTGAGACCATTCCTGCTCTGCACCATGGGGATGCCAGCAGCACTGGGCTCCCAGGGGTGCTGTAGGAAGCAAGCATTACTGGGCAAAGGCTGCCCATGCCTGGCAGAGGAAGAGATGGCAGCCCAGGGCTGGCCAGTGGTGTCATCGCAGGTCATGGGACTGGACCACCAGAGAGGAGAAAATAGCAAGTGGCTCTCTGGCTTTGCCTAGCAACTACCGTTTACAGCTGTGCCTGGGTCGTGTCTGGAAAACACAGAACTGGAAGTACAGGATGCGTAAAATCGGAGCGGCAAAGTTGACGACAGGCCCCGGGGAGGCGCTGCCTAGGGCATCGGCCTCCCGTCACGTGGCGTGCAGCCTGGGGGCCTGCAGAGGGGCTCGTGCTAGCTAGCTCCCTCTCCGGCCGCCCACGTGCTGCTCTGGCCAGAGCGGGAGGAAAGGGGAGGCCGGGCGCGTCCACCCTCCCCTGCTCACAGGCCCAGCCCTGCCCGCAGGCTGCAGCCAGAACCAGGTCTGACAGCATCTGATGGCACTTAGACGTCGGTGCTCCTGCGGGGTCGCAGCCGGGTGCGGGCTGCTAGCCATCCTCCCGTTGTCCATCTGCCCGCGGGCAACGGGTCTGCGCCACGCGCTTCCAGGTGGGGGGCCGGGGCGACACCCACGCGTCTCCCCAACCCCCGCCCGCTGAGTGCTAGGCCCTCGACCCCCAGAGGCAGGGCCGACCCATGGCGCCCCTGGGAGCCGCCCCCGCCCCACCCCGCCCCGCCCGGGCACCCCCGCCTGCTCACCGGGTGCCCTCTCCGCGCCGGCGTCCCGAGCCGCGAGCCCCCCTGTCCCTCGGGGCTCCAGGAGTTGGGCGGCCGCATGGTGCCGACGGCGCGGCCCGGACCCTCAAGCGTCCCGGCCCGGGGCCGCCCCGAAGGGACAGGGGCTCCCGCGCCCGGCGGCCGGCGGCGTTTGGCCCCGCGTGGGAGCCGTAGCGCCGTCCCTCTGCGGCCACCGTAGGACTTTCCTCACACCGCCCCCGCCGCCCCCCTCCCCGCTCCGCCCGGCCGAAACGGACAGCGCCTCCCTTCCCCCTTTTCGGCGTCGACCCCGGGCGCCCGGAACTCGGCGCTTGCCCCCTGAGCGTAAGTGCGTGCGTGCGTGCGTACGCGCCCGACGCGCGGCCCGTGACGTACCCCCGGACAACACCGCCCCAGGTACCCGGTCTGCGCCTCGGCCCGTCCTGCGCAGGCGCAGATAGGGGATCTGCGCATCGGCGCCCCCCCCTCCCCCAGCAGCTCCTCTGCGCATGCGCCTCTGTGCCCCAGGCTGTGGGCAGTGCGCAGGAGCGCGCCCTTGGGTCAGTGACGGTCTTGCGGTCTGTAAAGAGCCCTCGGTCGTGGTGCTGCTGGTGTCGGTCCCGGCCCTGCGTGTTGGCCGTCTGGCGAGTCTGGAGCGGAGTGGGGACACCACCCAAGGTCCCCAAATGTAGGGAGTCAGGACGGACTGGTTGACACCACCCACAGATGTCAAGGTCCCATGTAGGGACCCTGGGAGAGAGAGGACGTCGGTGTAGACGTGTTTAAGTGTTTTAATCCGGTCGAGGTCAGGGTAGGGGAAACAACGCTCCTTGGATGTAGTTGGCAAGTTCCACCTGAGTTCTGTCGGGTGTGGAGAATCTGTTTCCACACGTGGGAGAAGCTGGTTGCACCCCCAGTGCCTGGGGTCCTGGTCTTGGTCCTTGTTTTTGCCACCGGTTGCTCTAGTAGAGGCCAGTTCCTCGGGCATCCTTTACCGAAGACAGTTGGGTGTTGACCTCCCCTTGGCTGACCCTCCAGGGCTGGAGCCCCTACCTGCCAGCACCGGCACCAGGCGTGCACGTCCTGACCCCAGCCAGCCCTCGCCCCGCCCTGTCCTAGGGGTGGACCATGGTGCCTGGGAACACGCATGGTGGTTCTGTCCCTTCAGCTGCCGCTCTGCTGGTGAGGAGAGTCTGACGCGGTCATGGTGGAGAGGGGAGGAAGGGGCCCAGATCAGGTCAGGGGGCAGCAGGAGAGGATGGAAGAGAAGAAGTGATTCTTAAACTGCATCTTCTCTGTGGCTGGGCCTCTGCAGTTGATCCCTGCTTTGTACCCTAACCCAGGGTGCTGGTTTTCTTCCCCAGACCTGGGTCCAGCCCTGTCCCTTGGAGACGCCCTGTCCAGGCCCCCTCCTCAGCCCTGTGAGGAGGCCCCCTTGCTCCTGTCCTTGTCCCTTCACACTAGCTTTTTCTGTCCCTCTGCCTCACCCAGTGAGCTCCTATTCACCCTTTAAAACCCCAGTCACTATCCCCACCTCTGGGAGACCGCCTCCAACTGTGTGCCACCCCTTCCCTGGCCATCCCCTCCCCTTGGTGGGAATTAGTGGTTCTGACTAATCTCAACCATACCCTTTCTCCACCTCAAAAGCTCAAAGATTCGTTGATGGATCGGCCTCTCCCACTGGCTCAGTTTCCTTACCACAGGCCACACGATAAGATAGATGTCTCTCTACGTCATGATCTAGTCCACACACTCACACGATTAAACAACTCCAGAAGCTTCACAAAGTGCACTTCTCCTGACCACACACTCTGCTACGTTCTGTTGTTAATTCATTCAGTAGACGGGCTGGAAGCTGCCGTATCTGCAGCCTGACCACCGCCAGGTCCAGAGCCACGAGGATGAAGATGAGGCTGTGTCCTCAGGGCCAGCTCAGTGGCAGGGCCGGGGGAGACCCCCGACGTGTGCTGTGGGTTTTCGCAGGCTGCCCCTGGCGGGGTAGGGGGGACCGGCCAGCGGGGGCTCCCTCATGTTGCTATCCTCTCAGGCACCCCGCTCCCCCGCCCCCACGTCAGGAGGACATCTGTGATGTGGGCGGTGGCCGGGCGCCACCTGCTGGAACAGTGCACGAGGTGTCACAGAGCCAGGCCTGAGACCCAGTGAAGGGTCCGAGAAGGGCCTGAGTCCATCGGGGCTTTGAGCTGTAAACCAGGCCGAGTCCCAGCAGCTCCCAGTTGTCTGTGGAGCTACGGTGGAGCTGAGTAGCCTCGTGCCGCAGAGGCCCATTGGCCTCCCCTCCCCTCTCTGCCTTTGCAAAAACCTAGTTTGCCCCTGCTTTAAACAAGCGTTTGTCACACGGCTCACAGAGAATGGTAAATGGGCAGACCGCCAGGTTGGGACTGTCTTAGCCACCCCCACCCTCCACTGTCCCTGTGCTTGCTGGGGAGCAAGGATCCGGTCACTCCAGGGGCCAGACATGGAATGACTCTTTGCCACCCAGGACAGTAGAGGCTGAGTGACCCCTGACATCAGGCTGCCCTGCAGGTTTGGGTGTGGGGAGGGACCGACCTCTCTGCAGTCATGTTCTAACTGTCCGGTCCTCAGGCGGGGCTGGTGTGACCTCCCACCCCGGGACGGTGGGTTTAATCCTCACAAGGGCCCCAACAGCGTAGCCTTCAGCAATTGTGGAGTCCTTGTGAGCGGTCCTACAGTCACCTCGCCATCAAGAGACGGACCACCATATGACCCAGCAGCGCCACTCCTGGACATATGGGCGGACAAAACTCTAATTCAAAAAGATACCTGCATGCCAGTGTTCATGGCAGCACGACTCACAATAGCCGGGACGTGGAATCAACTAAATGTCCATCGACAGAGGAATGGATACAGAAAACGTGGTGTGTATATACTTGGTCACAAAAAAGAATGACATGCCATTTGCAGCAACATGGACGGACCTAGAGATGATCATACCAAAGGTCAGACAGAGAAAGACAAATACCATAAGATGTGGAATCTAAAATACGACACCAACGAACCTGTGTGTGAAACGGAAGCAGACTCAGGAGCACAGGGAACAGACTGGCGGTTGCCCCGGGGAGGGCGTTGGGAGAGGGCTGGAGGGGGGGTTGGGGTCAGCAGCGAAGCTCCTATAGAGAGTGGCTAGACAGCAAAGTGCTCCTGTACAGGACAGGGAACTGTAGTCAGTATCCGATGGTAAATCATCATGGAAAAGAATATTTTAAAAAAGGATAGTTAGAAAAAAAAGAATGTGTGAAAATGATTTTGTGCTCGAGGGAGTAAAACTAAAAACCACCACCACCAAAAAACAAGAGTTGGAGTTGACGAATTCCCTCCCCTCGGCTCTGGGCTGCCTTAGTGACCAGATCCTGAGGCCACGTGACACTGTGTGATTCCAGGCTGTGCAGCCTCGTCCTCAGCCTCGGGGACGCTCTTGGAAGCCCCAGTCATGGCGCCCTGAGACGCGGGCCCACGTGGGGCACCGGGCCAGCCCATCATGGGTGGCCCCGCCGAGCTCAGCCTTGGGGCATCCCACCCGTGAGTGGGTGACTCTCTGGGGGATTTTGACCCCAGCTCTCTGGGTCACTCGTCCGCTTGAGACTGCCCGGCTGAGCCCCCAGGTGGCACAGAGCAGGGAAGCCCTGTCTGGGCCCTGTGAGCGCAATGAAACGGGTGCTGTTTTACCACACCAGGGTGGGGAGGTTGGTCACATCCCCCAGTGGTTTGAGCGAACGTGTCATTTCAAATCCTCATCACCGCCTTCAAGGGAAGTCGTCTTGCCTCCACTTTTACAGATGAGGAAAGAGGTTTTTTTAGTTCAAGTCAGGCCTGACTCCCAAACCTGGGGTAAACCCACCACCCACACCGCCCGTGCTAACACAGGCATGCGTACTGGCCGTCTCCTCCAGGCCCTGCAGACATCTCTGTTGATCGGCACTGGTCTCACTCCCTTGCTGGTCCTTGGTTACGGAACCCCAGCCTATCTGGGCGGCCTCTCATCCCTGACGTGACTCCTCCTTTACCCCCGTGACCCCGGAGAGGACACCCCTCTCCTCCAGGTGGACCCTGGCCGGTGTGTCACGAGGGCCGGCTGAGCCCCCAGAGGTTACCACAGACTTGTGTGTGCAGGCGTGTGCGCTCAGTCACGTGTGACTCTTTGCGACCCCATGGACTGTAGCCCGCCAGGCTCCTCTGTCCATGGGATTCTCCAGGCAAGAATACAAGGGGTTGCCATTCCCTTCTCCAGGGGATCTTCCCGACCTAGGGATTGAACTTGCGTCTCCTGCATTGGCAGGCAGATTTTTTCACCTCTGAGCCACCAGGGACGCCACAGACCCCGTGGACGGCGTTTACAGAGGGCAGAGCGGCGTCAGATCGTGAGCTGCTGCAGCCCCATCCTGCTGCTCCGGCTCTGGTCCACCAGTTTCTAACTGGGCAGAGTCCTCTGTGCCGCTGGCTCGTGTCTCCGAGACAGTTGGGGAGGGGCGCAGGGCCCCCCTCCCGCCTCGGCCTCCCTTCCTCCTGACTCCCCCACCAGCTGGCTGTCCTCCATTCTTCTAAGTCCAAGGCTGGCATGACCTGGCCACTCGGTCTCAGCATGGTGTTGCCTGGCAGGGAGGCTTCCCATGCCCACGCCCCCATCCCACCCCCTGTAGCCCCAGTGTCTGGCCCACCACAGGCCCAGTTCTGCTTGCGTTCGTTGGTTGGTTGTTTGGTTGATGAAGTGCCTGCCCTGTACTGGGCATCCAAAACTGGGGATACAGGTGGGGGGAGTGGCCTCAGCCTGGTATCGCCCAGTGACATCCACGGGCATCAGCTTGCCCGGCTCCATTCCGGCCCGCCTGGGTGCCCAGTGCAGGGGTAAGGGGCATTGGAGGGAAAGCAGATCGAGCTGGACACTGGCTACAGGCTTGGGGGTGGTGAGGAGGGCGGGCTGGACCGGCACCTGGATTATAGTTTATCGGTGACAGTCTTGCCCTGATTTCAGAAGTGTGTCCAGTGCCCCCGCCCACCTCCCCCAGGCTCCTCAGTGGGTGGGCTAATCTACGTAACCTCCCTAGGTGTCCAGCCTCCACCTGTGAGCTGGAGGTCTCATCCCCAGTGGCTGTGAGTGAGGACCTCAGGGTGCAGAGTCCACGCGGAGCTGCCAGGGTCTGAGCTCCCAGACTGGGACTCAGCCTCTCACCGTGGGAAGGAGGAGACCACACAGCCCGGCGTCTTGGTGGCCTTGGTTTCCTCCTGGGCAGTATGCTTGCCATCTCACGGACGTGCCCTCCTAAGACCCAGACTCAGGCCGAGAAGCCGGCAGGCAAGGCGTGTGTTCAAGGTCATCGCCCACAGTGGTTTGGCCCCTTCCTGCACCCACGGCCCCAGTCCCCGGCCCAGGTTGTATTTCCTCCTGTGCTAATTTCACAAAAGACACAGCTCACACTCCTGTTGATTGAACAGTTTTGTGCTGACAGGAGGGAAGATTGGTGGCAGAGTTATCATCCCCCAGAGCGTGGGCGATTTGTCTGGCTCGGAGGAGCCCCGGCGGGGTGGATATGTTTTATGGCGGGCCTGGAAGACAAACACAGGCATTTATATGTCACTTGTTGCAATATAAATGCTAACTTGTACTTCGTTCAAAACTTTTAATGAATTGTATACGTTCCAGAAGATTTACAGGGTGAGCGCAGTGGCTCAAAATGTTACTTTTAACATATTTGTCAGTTTGGCAACAGCACCAAAAAAACCTGGAGGATATTGCGTTCAGAAATAAATCATAAATAGATGCATCTTAAAAGAGGTTTATTTTGGTCGTTAATGGTTGATGGGCCCCCCAGTGCAGGATTTAAAGGTAAATTATGCAAAATCAAAAATAAACCTTATAATACTTCATCAAACATGCATAAAACTGTCAGGCCCAAATAAATTCTCTCAATTAACTTGCTTCAGATTGTGATTGCATTTGCTAATTTAATCAGCTCCAGAATAATCTGGAAGCCCAGAAATGATGGATGGCTGTGCGGGCACGCCCCGGGGAGCAGGGCAGAGCCAGCCTGGACAGGACTGGGAGGTCAAGGCCCGCCTCTCCCCTGGGCAGCCTTTCCCATTCCCATCTTGGCGGCGAAGCCAGTCAGCCAGGCCCTCTGCTCGCGTCCCCGTTAGCTGCTGCCCTGGGGCTGCGGTGGTGGCCTTCGCGCGTGTCACCTGGTTCGCCAGGCCTGGACGTCACCACCAGGAACCACACCCACTCTGGTCTGGCCTGGCTCCAGAAGCCCGGGCGCTCACGCCATCGATGTGGGTGCCGGCTCCTTAGTCTTTTCTAGAACAAAGGGAAGTGGGATGGACCGGGAATGGTTCTCTCAGGATCTGCCCATTCCTCCCTTTGATTCTTGATTAAATGAAGGTTTTTTAATTAAACTGTGTTTTACCCATTTCGTGGGGGAGGGTGGGGGCAGGCCATCAGGTAGGGGTGGACCCGTGCCCTGGGCCAAGGCCTGAAGGGGGAGGAGGTGTCCTCTGCTCGAGGCCTGACCCAAGGCAGGCACGGAGCTGAGCTCACCAAGCGCGCTGTGCGGTGTGGACCCGGGCAGTCTCGTCTCCCCATCACTTTGCTTCCAGTCTGACGGAGCTGTGTGCCCATTTCTCTTGGTACCTGCCGGAGACTGTCTCATACAACGAGACCATCCAGACTGGAGAAGTCACCAAGGAGACCTCCACAAAGCTTTATGCTTTAAGGGAGGACTGTGTCTTTGTGGAGGGTCTTTGTTTCTTTCTTGTAAAATCTGGTGAGTCTGTTTCAACCAGAACCACACCTGCTTCTTGTGTAATTCTAGCAGATGAGAAAGGAAAGCACCCACAAACACGGAGAGAGAGGGAGGCTGGTGTGCACCTGTGGGGCTGAACAGGGGTTCGTGGGCCACTCGGGGCTTCAGTCTGAGCTCCTGACTGATGCCCGGATCTCGGGATCCCACCTCGGGACCCCCACCCCACCCCAGAGCCCCACGTTTTGGCAGAGGGCCTCTCTTAACCATCAGCACACTCTGTGTCTTCCCTGCTTCCCCAGCTGCCCTGTTTGGTCCCTTGGGGACCAGCCTGGCTCTGCCCTGGGACACAGGAGGACACGCTGTGTTCCTTGGCGCCTGCTTTCTGCTGGCAAAGGGCTCTAGTATTTTGTTTTTCAGAAGTGGGACTCTGTTGGGCACCTGGGTTTGCGTCCTGCTACCCGTCCATCCTAAAGGAAATCAAGTGAACGTGAATTGGCAGGACTGAGGCTGAAGCTGAAGCTCCGATACTTTGGCCACCTCATGCAAAGAGCTGACTCCTTAAAAGAAGACCCCGATGCTGGAAAAGATTGAAGGCAGGAGGAGAAGAGAATAACAGAGGATGAGATGGCTGGATGGCATCACCAACTCTGGGAGATGATGAAGGACAAGGAAGCTTGGCATGCTGCCATCCATGGGGGCTGCAAAGAGTCAGACACGGCTAAGTGACTGCACAACTCTCCCACTTGGCCTTTCAAAAGGAACATTTTCCATGACAGCAGCCACTCTTCATAGATCTGGGCCCGTGTATCCCAGCACACGATGTTCTGTCACTTACCTCATCATTCCTCTCTGACCGGACACGGGCACTGACCCCAGTGTTTTGGTATCGTGCACAGTTCTGTGATGGACACCCTGGCACGTAAAGCTGGGTGCACATCCATTTCTCTTCCCTTGGGATGCAGTGCGGATGCTGGCCAACTTCTTAGAGCCCCTGACAATTGTCGTGGCTGGACACCTGCTGTCTCTGCAGCCACAGAAGAGTGAGGGTCGAGGCTCTGGGCTGGTGGCGGGGACTCCCCACCTGAGGCTCTGCCTTTGCCACCCCTCGCCTGCTCTTGCCGATACAGGCGCAGGCTCCTGGGAATGGGGTCATGTTTGCTGTTATTTAGTCAGTAGTGTCCAACTCTGCGACTCGCTGGACTGAAGCCCGCCAGGCTCCTCTGTCCATGGGATCTCCCAGGCGAGAATACTGGAGGGGGGTGCCATTACCTTATCCAGGGAGTCTTTCCCACCCACGGATGGAACCTGAGTCTCCTACATTTCAGCCAGATTCTTTACTGCAAACCCCCGAGTGTCCATGCCTCGGAGGAAAGCTGCAAGCTGCTTGTCCTGGGGCTTCAGCGGAGTGGGCTTCTGTAGAAGCGCAAAGGGTGGTGGTCTGAGACACGGCAGAGGGGGACACTTATTTGGAACACGGTGTCTGAGCTCAGGATGGTCTCAGCAAATTCACTGAGGGCCACTGAGGTCAAAGAACAGCGTGCTTCCTGGATGGTCCGCCCATAGGGCACCGAACTCACTCAGCAAAAGACGGGCCCCGGAGAACACTGTGCTCAGTGGAATGAGTCGGCACGGCAGACAAGGATTGTGTGATCCCACTCGTGGGAGGGCAAGGTGGTGAAGAATCGGCCTGCCAATGCAGGAGACATGAGACTGGGGCTCGATCCCTGGGTTGGAAAGATCTCCTGGAGGAGGGCACGGCAACCCACTCCAATATTCTTGCCTGGAGAGTCCCATGGACCAAGGAGCCTGGTGGGCTACAGTCCACGGGGTCACAAAGAGTCTGACATGACTGAACGGACTTAGCACAGAGGCACGCACACAGGGGGTCAGACCCTACAGAGACCGGAAGTAGACGGTGGGGCCAGGGCTGGGGCAAGGGAGGGGGCGTGAGGCTTTAACAGGGACAGAGTGTCAGTTTGAGAAAGTTCTGGAAATGGACGGTGGTGACGGTGGCACAACAATGGGCATGGACTCAGTGCCACTGAACCGTGCACTTAAAAATGGTTACGATCATAAGGCTTGTGTTATGTGTTTTTGATAATTTAACTTATCCCATATGGATCTAGGTTTTTTCAGTTAATAACTATGTCATACGGTGGATGTCCTTGTCCTGGTTTCCTTGGGGGTTTTTTGGGCACGTGGGATCTTAGTTGCCCAAGCAGGGACTGAACCCACTCCCCCTGCGGTGGAAGCTCAGAGTCCGAACCACCTGATTGACAGGAAATTCTCCTGGGTTGTGTATATTTTATCACAATAAAAAGGAAAAGAAAAAGAGAGGGCATTAAAAACATATATTCCTAAGTGCTTTTGAGTTTGCATAAGAGGCCCTGGAAGAGTGCTGTCCCTGTGTGGATGGTGGGCTTCGGGCCTGACGTCCCAGGCCGACCTCAGCCCTCACACAGGCCGAGTGGGTGGCCTTGTGCAGATGTCCACTGAGGTGTGCATGCGTCCCTGCCAGGTTAATGCCTTTGAAACTGACCTGTCCCTCCCCATCACACCAGATATCCTTCCAGATGTTTCCAGCAAACTCCTGCAGCTGCCTCCACTGGGACTCTGAGCTTCTTTCTGCGCCTCTAGAAGCTCTCCAGCCTGGTTAAGGGTCCTAGACCTTCCAGCCCTGCTGGGGTTTGAGAATTTAGCGCAAGGAAATAAATGAACCTGGGGAGGGACAGAAGCTTCTGTCAATACATGCCCCTGGAGGCAGGCCTGTGCTGGGGGATCCCGGCCCCATCCAGCTTCCTGGCTGGCAGAGACAGCAGCCCCAGCCTGGGTGGCGCTCACCTGGCCAGGTTCCTCGTGGGGTCCCCGCTCTATGGAGATGCAAGGCTCCTGGACTCTGAGATTCCAGCATGGAGGCGCTGTGAGCAGTAAAAGGGTCCTAGGGACTGGCCTGTTGACCCTCCGGGAAGAACAGCAAAAGCTGCGTGCCCCTCTCCCCACCCCCAACCCCCACCGCCCAGAAACTGCCTCTGGGTCCTGGGGTCAGTGTCCCCCATGAAGGGATGCTCCTGAGCCCATTCACCAAGCACTGGCGGGTCCAGAGCGCCCTCGGGGCCTTCCTGTCCTGGCTGCATCTCTGGGTCTCAGCACCCATGGAGCACCCTCCTCCGTCGGGGGTGGGGGCAGGCCACGCAAGCATCAGCTCTTATCAGTGCCCGGCTGACGCTGAAGCGGACCAGGGCACATCCCTCCATCACCTCCACCCCCCTGTCCAAGGGCCCTGAGAGCCGTGCTGCCTGAGAATGCTCAGGGTCTCAGGCCCAGGACTCAGGCGGCTGGATCCAGCGTGTCCTGAAGGCGGCCACAAACTGGCTCATGTGCACTCACCTTGTGTGTCGATGCTGTGTGGCATACTCAGTGGGGCTCCCCTCTCCCATGGTCTGGGTCTGAAGGGACAGCCTCCCGCAGCCCTCCCTGCCCGCTCCCAGGAGTTAAGGGCAGGTGGCTGGCAAGGGCCCTTTCCCTTATGGGCTGATGGTCCCGGCGCTGGTTCCCTTCATTTAATGGAGACAGTCATAGCATCAACTCTCATTACAGGGCAGCGACCCACTGTCACCGACCTAAGAGTGTGTGAACCGAGGTCCACCATCGTTTTATAACCGGCAGAGGAAGAAAACATACCGCCAAACACTCACCCTCCTGCCGGTAAGAACAAGGACAGGTGAGCGTCTCAAAGGAGCAGGTGCGCACCTCCGCGCCTGCGCAGTGAGGCAGCTCAGCCCCGAGGGCGTGGGTGATGGAGCCGCAGCACAGGAGGCCTGGCCCGCCCTGGGGGTGGGGGGACAGAGGCGCCCGCAGCTCTGCTGCCCGGGCTCAGCCTGGCTGGTGCGCGCGGCGGCCGGCAGGGAGCGCCCCCGGGCCGGGATGCGCGCTCGGGCGGCGGCAGAGGTCTCCCCGAGGCAGCGCGGGCGCCGGGCGACCGGAGCACGCCAGGCACCCCTGCCCACCACCGCTGACCGCGCAGGGCGCCGGGGCCCCCCTGCGCACCCCGCGCACCCGGAGGCACGCTGGAGCATCCCGGCGCCGGGCGTCGCCTGCGCTCCCCGTCGCCGGTCTCTCCCGGGCCCTGGGGCGTCAGCAAGAGGAGGGGTGCGCTGCTGCGAGTCGGGTGCAGCCGCACCAGGAGCCCAGGCTTTTTTTTGAGGGGGCGGTGAACAGAGCGCTGATCCCAGGAGGAACTCGTATCCCCCTGTACATGGGGACCCCGGGAGCAGGGCAAGTGGGGGCACTCGGAGGTGGGGGGCGAAGGCAGCGCCAAGAGGAGGGCTATGCGTCCTGACCCGGCCACTCCAGGGTCCCCACCCGCCCTTCGGACCGGCCGAGAGACCTCCCTGGACGGACCCACTCCGTCGGTGGGGGAGGGGGGGAGGGGGGGAGGCGTGTCTCCCTCCCGCCGAGAACCGCGCTCCTCCGGCGGCGCTAGGGGGCGGCCTCTCCCTTTCCACCGGCTTCTGGGACACCTGGTTCTCCGGATCCGCGGGGATGGGGGTGGGCGGGCTCGCTCCGCAGCCCCACCTTCAGCGCTGAGAACCTCCCACCCGCAGCGGCCTTCCTCCTGAAACAGGATGAGCCATCATCAGATGGGGCGTAGGGGGTGGGGACAGGGACACCCCTGATGGGGGATGCCTCTCAACAGAGGTCTGGGCTTTTGTGTAGAGAGAAGAGACAGACAGACAGACACGCACACGCAGAGAAGGGACGGGGGAAGAAGCCTGACTGCACAGGTCCAGGACGGGTAAGGCGGGGCTGGGGTCCTGGCTCCAGGAGGTTGATAAACTAGTCCCCTCTTGCCAGGGTGGAGGCGCCCCCACCTCGAAGGGATGGGCATTATGAGCCCCCCTATTAAAGGAGGCGAATGGGGCTGCTCCCACGCTAGTCTGGACCCCGGAGGCGGGGAACGCTGTAAGGCTGCTGAGAATGTTGGGGGGTGGGGGCCATCAGCCTTGCAGGAGCGAACCACAGATTTCCCGGCCCAGGTGTCTGGTGGGTGGTCTCCCAGCTCTGGTTAAGTGACTCCGGCTCCCCTCCCCCAGGGAGTTTGGGGCATAGCCTGGGTCTGCCCCCACCCCAGACAGCCCCACCTCTGCCCACCGTGTCTGGAAAGCTCCTCAGGTTTGAGACACACGTCTCTTGGGCAGAGGAGTCTTCTAGGTACAAGGGAGACCTGCAGACCTGCGCGCCTGAGAAGGGTAGCTCATTAGGTCTGGGGCGACCTCCGGCTGAGCTAAGAAAGGCTTCTCATAAATAGTTCTGCAGAAGCACTTCAGTTACAAAGTGAGCCCTGATGGGGTCACTTTAGGTGTGTATATGTGGACCATCATTTTAGAGCAGTTACAGGCTCACGGCAAACATTGAAAGGGAGGTACAGAGATGGCCCGCATGCCCCCCAACCACGTGCGCACCCTCCACTGTTATCTCCCACCGGAGCCATCCATTGATCACAGTTGACGAGCCCATGTTGACAGTCAGCATCACCCAAAGTCCGCAGTGTCGTAGGGTCCACTCTCAGAGTCTTGCGTTCTAAGGGCTTGGACCAGTATGATGTCCTGCGCCCACCACTGGAGCATCACACAGAACCGTTTCGCTGCCGTAAAGTTCCTGTGCTCCTCCTGCTCAGCCCTCCCCTTACTCGGGCTGATCCCCGGCTTTCTCCTTTCCTTCTGGAGTCTCTCTAGGGAGTCTGGCCAGGCCGGGTCCAGGATTCGCACACTTGGATGACGAGACGTGGCTTCGGGAATGAAGGAACGCGTGCCCTCAGGACAGGCCAGCCAGGCAGAGACTGACCACTGGTCCCGGAGGCAGCACCAGCCTCCACGCAGAGGACCCACTCCCGGGAAGCAAGGCTTAGCCACGTCCTTCGGTTGGCCAGCCGGGCAGCACAGTGGCCCCTCCATGGGGCTGAATCGTGGCCCTCCTGAGCTGTTTGGTTGTAAATAGCCAAATGGAAGAACCAGGACAGGGAGAACTGTAGGCCACTGGGAGGCAAGGTGCCCGGCTGGCTCCCGGTCAAGGTGGGAGAGCCTACAGCAGGGGTCACGCAGTGCCGAGCGGCTGCTCGAGGGGGGCAGTCCGCTTGTGTGTCCAGTGGCGCCCCCTGGCGCGCCTGCCTGGCTGGCCTCGCTTGCTGCTGTGCCCGCTTTCTTTTGCCGAGCGCATGAATGATTCCATGGATGAACAAATGCTTCCTCCCGTGCGACGACTGCTGCCCTGGGGGCAGGACCGGAGGCCGCACCAGCTGGCTGTCAGAACCGTGGGGAGACAGCGTGGCTCACCTGTGCCCCCCGCCCCGCCCCAGGGCCACTTATCTGCAGACAGGGTCCCCGAGGGAGCCAGAGCTCCACAAAGGCCCTCCTACATTTGACCAGCCACGGAATCCTCAGCCCCTCCTGCCAGCTCATGGTAACAGCTGGGGAACCGTCCCCCCGGGGTGGGGGCATGCTGCCCAGCCCTGGCTGGACGCGGGCACAGGGGTGAGGCACTCCATTAACATTGCCGCAGGGTCCCGCGACTGTTGATATCAGCACTTCAGGGTTATTTATGAATTCATCTATTTGCCGGGACAAGCTTTTCTGCATTCGGTTGCCATGGTTGCCTTAAAGCCAGTATCTTATTAATTCTGCATGTTATGAAATAAATTTAGATCAGACAATCGCAGTGAAGGTTCTTTTTTTTTTTATTGTGCTGTTTAGTTCTTGACGCCCAGGGTAGGACGTTTCCAGCTCACAGAGTCAGCATCAATCAGGTTCTGGGGGCCTGGGTGGGGTGCAGGGACGTGCTCCTGAGCCCAGGGCCTGAGGACGGGGCGGGGAGGGGGGCAGGGAACTGCACAGGGGAAGGGAGAGGCCGGAGGGACGCAGGTGGCCTGGCCACTCCTGCAGAGGTCCCACAGCTGGATGCACAAAGCCATCAGGGCGGGAGGTTGGGTTCCCTCTAGATGTTTCAGCTGGGACTGTGAGCTGGAATCAGACCGCTGGTGCTAAGGGTGTAGAGTGAGGGGCCTGCTCCGGGCCCTGGGGCCGCCCGGGACGGCGAGTGGGCATTCAGCAGAAACAGCATGCGCCTCCTGAGGTCATGAGCCCAGGAGGCGGGGACTGAAGGGTCTGGAGGGGCACTCCTGGGACCTCTTAGTCAACTTGGCTGCTTTGATTTGAGTTCCCATCCATTACCTGCCCAGGATGATCTTTGATCTGCCTGGCCACCTCAGGAAACACCACTGTTAAACCTCTGATTTACAGAAGAGACAAAAGGTCACAAGCACAGTTCTGTGATGGCTGGATGACTGGATGCAAGTCTACTCTCTGCCCAGGGCCCTCTAGGGCCCTTCCCCAGCCTCTGAAGTAAAGCCTCCACTTGCACCCCTGCAAAGCCCCCAGGCCTGTTCCCCTGGCCCCCTGCCGCCCAGGCAGCCATCCCTTCCCACTCCCTCCGTGGAGTTCAGTGCCTGGGGCGGGGCAGTGGGCGGTCTGAGGCCCCGTGGGGCTGGTACCCAGCGTCCAGACTCTGGCACAGACCTTCTATGGGCGCATTACAGCTCTGGCCAGGCCAGGACTTTGCTTCTGCTGATGGCTAAGACGCTGGGCTCAGGGCCAGGAGAGCATGAGGAGCCCAGATGGGCAGGGGACGATGAGTGGGTGGAGGGGGACCCTGCCTGGGGCTCTGCAGGGAGCTGTAGGCATAAAGGACCAGGCTGGATGTGGGTGCCAATGAGACCCAGGAGACGCGGCCGCCTTAAGAAGCGGGGCTGGCCGGACTCGGTTGCCGGGGGCCCTGGGCCCAGCATTGAGGTTGCCCTGCAACCTCGAGCTGCCGCTGGCTCTCGGAGGCCTCAGCTCCTCTGTCAAATGGCCAGGCGACTCCAGGGTCTTTCCAGCTGGGCCAGGAGACGTTGAGCGTCTGCAGGGCCACACCGTTCCGTCATCACACCTGCTGTCCTGAAGCGCCACGCCCCGACCCCGGCCGCTGCGGGCAGCCCGTCCATTACCCGCCCCCTGAGCAGCACCGACGTGGGCTCCTCAGATGCTCCCAGCACCCCCCTGGGCCAGATCAGAGCATTGACAGAGCTGGGCTCGCCCTTTAATTAAGCTTCCTTTAATTAAAAACCTGGGGTTCGTTATTAGACTTGGTAATTGATTTAATTTTCTGTGGAATCCGAGCGCCAAACTCCTCCATCCTGTGCGCTCCCGAATTCCGGGGAGGGGGCTGGGTTGGAATTGGACGGACGAAAAGGAAAAGCGTCCCGAAGAGCTGCCCCCTCCCTCCCCCCCCCACCCTCTTTCCACCGCAACACGCAACTTAGGTTTTGTCGGTGGAAGACTCCCATCCAAGCTGGGGGCTCCCCTCAATCAGGCAGTTTTCCTAACGGGAAAGACGGGCAGCCCCCGCTTCCCGCACCCACTGCCCTGCTGGGTTTCTAGAGACTCTACAGCACACAGGCCTACAGGGACCCTGGCCTCCGCATGCCTGGCCTGGGGGGTGGGCGGATGTCTCCGCCAGAGGTCCTGGAAGACACGTGCTCTGACTAGGAGGGGCCTTGAGTTGGGTGGAGCGGCTGCCCCAGGCTTTCTCCCAGTGCAAGAGAGAGGAGTGGGCCTGCCCTGCGGGGACCCCACCACGGTGAGCACCCCCCCCAGAGGGCAGAGTGCCAGCTGATGGCGGCTCTGGGGCTTGATGGCCAAGGGGAGCAGGGGAGGCAAGATAACCAGTTGTGTTTGCAGCAAAAAACACTCCATTTATGGTCTGAGAGAAGACAGGAGTGGTGGGCCCCATGCTCACCTGTGAGGTTAGGCACCTGGACCGTCCCGGGCAGGGCGTGGGGCTGCCGTCTCTCATTTCTAAACACCTCGAAGTTCCAGTCACCCTCCTGTCCGATACGCAGTGGTCCTCCTGGCAGTGAGAACAGCTGTAAAGGGAAACGCTCCTCCCTAATCAGGATGAATCCTGAAACTACCTTTTAAAAACAGAGGTTGGAGGGCTTCCCTGATGGTCCAGTGGTTAAGAACCTGCCTGCCAATGCAGGAGACAAGGGTTCAATCCCTGGTCTGGGAAGATTCCGCATGCTGCGGAGCAGCTAAGCCCGAGCCCCGCAACTACTGAGCACTGCGCTCTGGAACCCACGTGCTGCAACGGCCGGAGCCCACATGCCTAGAACCTGTCTCCACAGCAACAGAAGCCTCCGCGATGTGAGGCCCCTGCGCCCCCACCAGAGAGTGGCCCCAGCTCCCACAGCTGGAGAAAGGTCCTGTGCAGCAAGACCCAGCGCAGTCAAAAAAAAAAAAAAGAGGTCGGGCTTGGACAATTCTGGGGGTTCCTGCAACACTATAGCACAGACGGTGCGTTTGCCCAGCAGTTCCTCTCTCGGGCCCACACCTGAGACAGCTGCAAACACATGTCCAAGCTGGAGCTTGCACACGAGTGACCTCAGCAGCTTTATGTCCAAAGGTCAGAGCAGAAACAACCCAGATGTCCATCATGTGATGAGCGGATACAAACAGAACGGCATCCATCCACTGGGGGGACATTACTGGGTGATGAAATGGGATGAGGCCCCGACCCCTACAATGCAGATGGACCTCGGAAACGCGACGCTGACCGAGAGGAGCCAGACATGAAAGGCCGCGTGTTGTGGGATCCCATTCAGTGTGAAATGTGGGCCAGTGATTGCCAGGGGCTGGGAGGGATGGGGTACTGGGGTGAGAGCTAATAGGTGCGAGACTTCTTTCCTTCTATTATTTTTCACACTGTTGTACAGTACAATGACGTAAGATCCTCCTCCTCAGCCTCCTCCGAGCACACAGCTCGGGGTTCTCAGGCATGCACGCGCTGTGGTGCAGCCATCTCCACGTCTGTCTCTGGTCTCGCATCTCCCCAGACTGGAGCCCTGTCCTCACGAGTCACTCGCTCCCCTCCCCTCCTGCCACCCACCCCACCCTCCACTCCCGTCTCCTTCCTCTCTCCCTGGGTTTGACTCCTCTAGGCCCTTACAGGGGTGTATCCCGCAGGACTGATCTTTTCGCTTGGGCCTTTTCACACAGCACAATGCCTGCCAGGCCATCCTCGTTGGAGCCCGCGCCAGGGTTTCTTTTCAAGATGATTCAAAGCGTTCAATAATTGACTTTGCTGATGGTGGCACAGGCTTCCCGTTGGGGTGAGTGGTGAAGAATCCACCTGCCGTTGCAGAGACGCAAGAGACGACGGTTCGATCCCTGGGTCGGGAAGATCCCCTGGAGGAGGGCACAGCCACCCACTCCATTCTTCTTGCCTGGAGAATCCCCATGGACGGAGGAGCCTGGCAGGCTACAGTCTATGGGGTCGCAAAGAGCCAGACACAACTGAAGCAACTTAGCACGTAACACTATGGTTGCTCACTTTGGTGAATATACTAAAAACCACTGACCTGTGCGCTCCAGCTGGGCGAATTGTACAGCGTGTGAGTTATGAGTAGAGGCTGGGTCCAGGCCACCTGCCCACCTTCCCTCCTGTCCTGCAAGCCGCTAAGCTTTAGACCCCAGAGGCTGTGGGCTTTGTAGCCACTTCCTATGGACAGAGGCACACGTGTGGCTCCTGGGTGAGACGCTTCTGAAAACTCTCAGGCTGAGGGACTCAGCCAGCTTTCCTCCCTGCTGGGACCTGTGCCCCCTTCCCCCATCCCGCTCCTGGCACAGCTCATCAGCCATCCTTGGCCCCACCCATCCCACGTGGTGTCTGAGAACATCAGTCCCTGCCCTGCAGCGTGGGGGAGCATCCATGTGGTCATCTCTGTGCTCTGAAGCTTAGTCCTGCCCTCATCTGGCTCTGGTCAAGTGCCCAGTGCCCACCTCAAGGCATTCAGCCAAGTTGGTGCCCTCCTCCCAGGGGTGTGGAGGCAGGCGCCCAAGTGGATAAAGCCCTGGAGGGGGGTGCCCAGTGAACGGCAAGTCAGACCAGCACAGGGCGGGGCCATGTCCCGGCTGGGTCCTCCTCAGGGACCCAGGCAGTGGGCAGCCTGTGTGGTTGGCACCATCTGCAAAGCTCAGTGCTTCCTAGGAGCTGAGTCACGCGCTCACATTCCCCAGCTTCTGAATTTTTGGTGAACAGAGGGCTTGAGGACACCCGGCCAAGAAACCCACTCCATCCCGCCAACCCCATGGGTTCCCTTTGAGGTCGGGGAAGATCCCCCAGGGCGTGCGCCGTCCACACATGTGCCCAGGGCCCTTCCCCCAGCTCAAATCCTGGCTGCAATTTATTCTGCCTCTTTTACATCGTCGTATAGACGGGCTGTGCTGCATCCTACAGGTATTGATTTTGTTCTATTTTACTGGTTTTAACTTAATGACTAGAAACCCCAAACAAATAAAATTTGCTTTAAAATCTCAGAGAGATCAATGAGGGAGGCCAGAATCACTATTCTATGAGCCGAAGGGACAGACCCTGGGCCTCCCGGCATCATCGCTCACGGCCAGAGGCTCCCCGGGGAGGGAGTCCTGGGGAGAAGGCAGGGAGTGTGTGCGTGCCTGGGGAAGCCCCGCTCCCCTCATAAAGCCAGACCCCCACCTCTCTGGGCGGTGAGGCCGTTTGAAAGCCTATATCCAGGTTGTAAAACTGGAAAAAAAAACCTAAACTTGTTATTCATGTTTCCACGAGTCCCAGGCGGCCTCCACCCCCAGTGACCTTGGAGGCTGGCCAAGGACCAAGTTGGCCCAGGCCAGGCCAGGCCACAGATGCCCGCGGAGGAGAGGGCCCCTTCTGAGTCTGGTTCTCTGGGGCAGCTGCCGGGCCATGTCTGGGGAGAGGCTGCCTGCCGGCCACCGAGGAAGAGGGGTCCTGGTGATGTCTCTTTCGGGGCCGAGCAGGGTGGGAACCCTTGTTTGCCTCTGCTGGGCACCACCACCTGGCACCCCGGCCCTAGCGTGTGGACGCAGACGTGGAGAAGTGAAAGGGGAAGGGTTAGTCACCCAGGTGTGTCCAACTCTGTGTGACCCCATGGACTGCAGCCCACCAGGCTCCTCTGTCCATGGGATTCTCCAGGCAAGAATATTGAAGTGGGTTGCCATGCCCTCCTCCAGGGGGTCTTCCTGACCTAGGGATCGAACCCGGATCTCCGGCGTTGCAAGCAGATGCTTTACCATCTGAGCCACCAAGAGGTGGGAGCCTTCCTGAAAACTCCAGGGTCACCCTTGCTGATGGGCCGGGCACGAGGAGGTGGTGGTCCTGCAGCTCAGGGTCTGGCTCCTGCCACTGCTCCCTCCCCTGGACTGGAGGCAGCCAGGCTGCCTTTCAGACCCCAGGGTCTCCAGCCATCTTGGAAAGGGGAAGCTGGAGAGGGCTGCTGGACAGGGAGTCCTGGCTCCGCCCCCGTGGGTGAGGCTGGGAGCCAGGCCCCCACGCGCCTCCAGTCCTGTGGGCACGCCCTTCTGCAGTTCTGTGTCCTCTTTCAGGTGTGCAGGGAGCCTGGCCAGAGGGGTGGACCCAGGGGCAGGAGAGGAGACGGACCCTGGCAGGAAGTGGCCCCACCTCCCCTCTGCCCCAACCCTGCCAGAGGGGGACTGGCAGGACTCCCTTCTGCCCTGAGGTCTCCCAGCCAGGCCTGTTCCACGTCTAGGGCCCAGGGGGGCACCTCCTCGTCCCTCCCCACCAGAGATCTGGGTCAAGGCCTGAGGGGCTTTCTCGGGACAGGCTCCCACCCCCACTGCACATGCGCATCACTTGGAAAGATTGTGGCCCAGTGTGACCACTTAGCGGGAAATCAGAGTCCCTGAGCCAGGTGAGGCTGGTGGAATGTGCGGAGCCAGGTGGGACCCCTCTCCCCCAGGGTGGCTCGCCCCAACCCCTCCACGGGTGCAGAGCTAGGGGCTCATCTACTCTTTGCCCACCAACTCTAGCCCATCCTCTGATTGCCCCGTTGGGGTGGGTGATGATGAGCTCAAACAAAAACACCAGTTTCTGTCTGGGGACCCAGAGCCTTTATCTGAGTGGAGGCTCTTTCTCAGGCCTTCGCGGTGGTGCCCTCCCCGACAGAAGCCCACCCTGCCCCTTCTAGGTGGTGGGCAGTTCCCAGATGCCCCTGGGTCACAGGTCCCATCTGGGGTGGGTTCACAGTGGGGCTCTGCTCCCTACCCAGACCCACGGTCTGCGGACCTCTGCTCTGAGGAAGGGGGTGCAGGGCCACGTGCACGCAGAGTGCCCACCCTAGGAAACCTGGAAAGCTTACCCTGCCCCCCCGAGACCTCTTGCCCACAAGCCCTTTCGTGGGGTTGCAGAACTACAGTCCAGACGCCTCTTCATGAGCAGGTGCATTTGGCCAGCCTGGCCGGGCACTCGGACCCCAGTCCTGACACTACACATGGACGAGGGCAGGCAAGTGGCCTCAGCTCCCAGACCAGACCCTCCTCTGCCAAACAGGCCGGGCCTCCAGCGGTCTCAACCACGTGGCACTCGAAAGCCCCTCCTGGGGCACACACGGTCAGAGAGCCTTAGAAATGACCAGGGGACACGGAGGGTTTCACGTGTTTCCCTCTGTCAGCGGCTTTGGGGACCACAGCCCCATCACACACGTGGGGACACGGACCTGCGGGGCTATGTGGTCAGGCCTGGTGGCCACCTGGGGACCCCCATCCTGAAGCACACCTGGGGGGCTTCAGTCAGTTCCTGGGGGAGGGGGCAGCTTCCTTGGGAAGCCTGGCCAGCTTGGTCCCCTTGCTCGGATAGCCCTGCCGCCCAGGGTCAAGATCGGCAGAAACATCGACTGGAGATGTCCCCTGAAGTCCAGTAACTTAGGGACAATTAAGGGACGTTTCCGTAATGAGGAAATCATTGACTTGAGTGGAGTGGGGAGGTGGGTGCTCGCTGGGAGCCAGCAGGTGGGGCCACTGCCGCTGGAGGGCAAGTCCTGCAGGGCCCAGGGTCAGAGGTGCCCCCTGGGTGGGGCAGGGCCTGGGGTGGTGGGGAATACGGAGGTGCCAGCCGAGGCTCCCGCTTGGGGTTGGCCTGTTTTTCCTGACCGCTCATTCCTGGTCCCTGGGCTGAGGATGCAAACGGGCTCCCCCAGCCCCTCCAGTTCTTCCTTCTCCCCAAACAAGGGGTGTGTCTGACTCTGGGGGTGGCGCTTCCATCTCTTCTCCACAGACATCACTCCCAGACCTAGGACCTGAGTCCAGGAAGTTCTGGAGCAGCCCCTTTACCTCAGCCTCAGCCCACAGGTGCGCCCCTGCCCATGGACTCTGGGCAGAGCTCAAGGGGGATTTGCACCAGTTCCGGAGGAAGGCGGCTCTGAGTTCCACAGTGGTCCGGACGCAGAGACCGGCCCCGTGGGCCAGCCGTCTGGGCTGCCTGGAGCCCACGTGACCTGGTGGGGGCCTGCAGTGGCGGGGTAAGAATGAGGACTCGGGCAGCTGGGCACCGTGGGCACCGGGATGGAGCCGGGTTGTTGCTGCTGTCCAGTCGCTCAGTCGTGTCCGACTCTCTGCGACCCCACGGACTGCAGCACGCCAGGCCTCCCTGTCCATCACCAATGCCCGTAGTTTGCTCAGACTCACATCCACTGAGTCAGTGATGCCATCCAACCTCTCATCCTCTGTTGTCCCCTTCTCCTGCCTTCAATCTTTCCTAGAATCAGGGTCTTTTCATGAGTTGGCTTTTTGCATCAGGTGGCCAAAGTATTGGAGCTTCAGCTTCAGCATCAGTCCTGCGAATGAACATTCAGGGTTAATTTCCTTTAGGAGGGACTAGTTTGATCTCCGTGCTGTCCCAGGGACTCTCGAGGGTCTTCTTCCCTTGGAGCCGGGCAGCACTGAGCAAATTCTTCCCTACCCCAGGCCTCAGTCTTCTCAGCTGTAAAATGGGCTGATGATGCCAAGTCGTGAGGATTAAATGAAGGGAAACAAGAGGAAAGGGCTCAGGTGCCAGCTCGTTCTGTCCCGAGAGCAGCCACTTCAGGGGGAGGGGATTCTCAGTGCGCCCCCACGCTGGACTCTGATGGGTCTGAGAGAGAGAGAGAGAGAGAGAGAGAGTGTGTGTGAAGCCCTCCCTGGGGACCAGAGGGCTGCAACCCCACTCCCAGGCCCCAGAGGTCTGGCTGCCTCTGTGGCCCCTGCAAGCGCCCTGCAGTCACCAGGCCCCCCAGCCCTCCCCCACCCAGGGCTGCGTCCAAGCCACCCACCCACTCCTGTGGTCCCCTCCGCAGGAAAGAGGCTGCTCGGTGGGTCTGCCAGGACCACTTCCCAGGCAGGACCACCGGTCCCCTCTCCCAGCTCCAGGCTGGGATCAGGAAGAACCTTCCCCCTGAGCTGGAAGAAGTCCCTGCCACCCCTGGAGCCAGCAGAGGTGGCAGGTCGCCTCCAGGAGGAACTGTGCACGTGTCTGTGGTACACGTACGTGTGCCTCGGGGTCAGTGCACGCATGTGTGCAAGCAAGGTCGTGCACGCACAACCTGCAGTGTGCTCACGGGACGGGTGTGCCCACGCGTGCAAGCGTGCGTGTGTGTGTTGTGCGCGGTGCGTGAGTGTACACGGAGTATGCCTGAGTGTGTGCGTGTGTGACTGTGCACATGTGTGTGTGAGACACTGGAGTGTGTGCACCGCTAGCACCTGTCTGAGCTCAGGCACCCAGCAGCCCCCTTCGCTGAGGGACTCCCCTGCTCCAGGAAGCCCCACGTGGCATAGGTGCTGTCCCCGTCGTGGGGACGAGGCGGGGGCAGCGAGGGGGCACAGCTCAGGGCCCGCCCCCACCCGGCTGGCACCCCCTCCCTCTGCAAAGTCAGTTGAACCTTACCCGGTGGCCACCAGAGTGAAAAGTCCTCCACCTGCCAGATGCTCTCCAGGTCAATTGTTAATGCTGCGCATCAATTATTGAAGGGGAGGGCTCCCTCTTTTCTTAAAAAAGCAGCAGCAGCAGAGAGCGGGCTCAGGTTACCTGAGCCCACGCAGGAAGGGCGGTCCTGGGAGGAGCTGAGCCCTGGGCTGCCATGTGCGGGGGGGCAACGTCCCAGGAATAGCTGCTCAGGCCCCGGGCATGGCGGGGAGGGTTTCCTGGGCTCTTGAGTGAGCCCCTGCACAAGGTCTGTCCAAGGGGGACCCTGGCAAGAAATAGGGGGCAGGGGTCCTGACGGTGGTCACTCTACAGTTGACCCCTTCTCTCCCTCCGCTCTGCTTGGCTGTGCTCCCCTGGGACCGAGTGTCTAGTGGGGATGCAATCAGGGTGGCTTTCTGGTCCTGGAGGCAGGGTCCTCTGTAGCCTGGGGGTCCTGGGATCGTGTGGCCAGGTCAAGGTCCTGCTGGAATCCGCCAGCCGCAGATGGGGGGACATGCAGAGCAAGCACGCCCCCACCCGATCCTCTGTCCAGGCCAAGAGCTCCTTGAGGTGATCAGACCAGAGCTTCAGGCCAGGAAGGCCGGTTGGGGGTCAGCCCTGCGCCGTATGCTCCCTGGAGAGGGAGGCAGTGAGCTGGCCCGTCCCCTAGTGGCCCTTGGCAGGGCCGGGATGAAGACCCCGAAGCCCAGACTTCCAGGGGAGCCCGCACAGGCTTCGGGACTCAGCTCGGTGGCTGCAGCCGCCCGCCCCTTGAAGATGCTGCGTGGCCGCCGTCAGGGGTTAGGGGTTCTGGGTGCCACAGACCGATGTCTGAGATCTCATTTTGGAGTCAGACGTGAGAGGTTGGAACCACGTCTCCAGTTTCATTGAGCGAGAAGGCACGGCCTGGGAGGCAGAGGGGACGTCCTCAGAGCTGCAGCAGCTGCCCAGGTTCAGGCCCCGTCTCCAGGATTCCGGCCCCGAGCTGAGCTGGCCGCTGGGCCTCCAGGGGCCACGGATGGCCGTGCCTGGGGGCAGCCCTTACTCGGTGGTCATCCTCACGCCTCGCCAGCCCCACGTGGCAGGTGCTGCCCTGGGTCCATTTCATAGACAAGGAAAGTGAGGCCTGAGGGCTGGGGTGTGGTCACCCAATCAAGGCCACCGGCAGGGGAGGGGCGGGGCTGGGGTCCGAGCCCACCACTGCGCCCCCCGGAGCAGCACAGCCCCCACACCCGAGAGACCCCCGGCCCTGCTCCCTGCCCACGGTCACCAAGGCACAAACAGGGCAAAGGACAGTCGTCCTGCTCCTCGTGTGTCCGATGTCAAGACATCCGATCGGGCTGGTCGGGCCTCCTCTGCGCGCATTTGCTGGGGCCTCTCCAAGGCGCCTGAATTATGCACGAGGCCCAGCCTGCAAGTGGCAGATGGAGGCGCCCACGGAAACCAGAGCCAGAGGGGCGGGGCAGGAAGGGGGAGGGGTTGTCGGAGGGCGGGGGAGGCACGCAGGCTGCGCCTGGCCCCGGGAACTCGCCGTGAGGGACAGAGCCAGCGGTCTGTGCCCAGGCACTGCGTCTTTGAGCCCCTCTCTCTGCGTGGATCTGGAGGGTGGGGGCCTGGTCCTCATGGAGCTCTAATGGGGTCTCAGGCCCGAGTTGGGCAGCCAGGGCTGGGCGGCAGCAGGGAAGGACACAGCCCAGAGGACCTGGGGCCAGGGGCTCGCACTCAGCTGTCCTAGAGCCTGGCAAGGCCTGCCTTTCGTTGAAACCCCAAACGTGGAAGTCCGTCTGGTTACAGGAGTGGAGGCGCTGCCCAGGGAGGAGAGGGGAGGTGGGCGTGCTGGAGGGGTGGTCCCCGAGGACAGCAGGGGCACCCTCGGCCCCAGGGTCTGAGGCCAGAGCCCGTGGCAGGGGCTCGGGGCAGAGGCGAGGGAGACTCCGGGGTCGTAGGGCTCAGATCTTCCCCCAGACGCCGGTCAGTCCGCGTCCCAAGGTGGGCCTTCAGGCTCTCAGGTCTGTTGAAATGACAGCCCCTGAGAGGAGTCGCCAGGTGTCCGTCAGCCTCACTCCGCCCCTCCGCCCCGCCCCCGGCCCCAGGACCCGCCCTCTCACTCACCACACCCACACCCTCCGGGTAGACTTCCAGACCCCCGTGTGCCCCCGGATTGCCCATCACTCCAGCCTCTGGGCCGGCGAGCCCTCCCCGAATGCCCCCAGTCCCCTGGGTAGGGTGGACCGTGCGAGCGTCTCTCCAAACAATGATTTATCTCAGAATTAAGTGTATTACACCGAGAACTTGCCAGTTCTGTCCCGCCGACGTGCATAGGAAATCTGGCTAATTAAATATATTATGCAGTGTAGCCTTGATTGTTGGGAATGAATCAGGTTAATTGCGGTGAGAATCACGCTTCATAATTAACATTACAACCCTAAATCAAAGACGGGGCACCTTCCTGCTCCCCACCCTGGCATGGGAGGCACAGAGGGGCTCCTGGGAGACCCAGAACGCCCGGCACTATGCTCCTGGTCTCCCCGCGTGTCCCCTTTGGGGGAAATGGGGCCGCAGGCAGCAAGATGCCTTAGTCCACCCCCTGGGCTGGCGAGCCGGGCCTTGGGCCCAGTTCAGCCCTTACTAGAGGGGATGGCCTATGAAATGAGGTGGGGGTGGGGCGAGCCCAGGGGGCCGGTGGGAGGGTCTGGGAAACAGGGCAGCTTCCATGACACTGTCTCCTGGGGCTAGTCCAGGAAGCCCAGCTCTGCTCTCAGCAAAGTCTTGGCTTCACAGAGCTGATATCCAGTGGGGGAGACAGACAAGCAAAACACTCTTGGGAGAGTTGAGGGTGTCATGATGGAGGCCAAGGAGCTGGTCCTGTCGCCACCTGGGAAGTGGCCTGTGAGCTGATTCCTGAGTGGCAGGAAGGAATGCATCACACGAGGCCCTGGGGGAGGGAAGTGGCAGGTGCGAAGGCCCTGAGGTGGAGACAGGAGGCACCAGGTGGCCAGGGTGGCTGGGCTGAGAGGCTGGCTGCACTGAGCCCTGTGGGGTGGGCCGCCATCATCCTGCCCCCTGCCCCAGCCCCAGCGAGCACAGGCTCACCGCACCTCCACCCTCTGCCCCTCATCTCGGGGCCTTGTCGCTGTGGCCCCCGGGTGGCTCTGGGCCTGCGCAGTCCAGCCTCCCAGGGTGGCCTGAGTGGGGACAGGATACCCAGAGTGGCTCAGGAAAGGCTGGCCATGTCCTCAAAAGCCACCCTTATCCCCGGCCTGCAGAAGCAGCTGCATCCTGGCTGGCGGGCCATGCAGGGAGGCGTGAGGTCATGACCCCAGATGAGCCCCTGGGGCCTGCTCTGGCTTGGGACCAGTGGCCACCGGGTCCTGAGCTATCTCTGCCCTGAGCCCTGGGTGGCTGGCAGGGCCCCTGGGCAGAAGCTTCAGCCACAAGTGCCCCCACCCCGGTTTCCCAGCCTGAAATCCCACCTCAGAGCGGTCCTGGTGGGTCCTGAAGCCCCCCCACCCACCCTCCCTGGAGGCCTTTCTTGGGGAAGCCACATTCTGATCAGCTCAGGGTGAGGTAGAGGCTCAGGCAGGAGCCCTGGACGTCCACGGAATGACATGGGCGCGTGGGTGAGAAAGGATGGTCGGGGCAGGCACTGGGCCCCCAGAACCCCCCTACCCCATTCCAGCATCATCCTGGAGTCTAGGGCCTGAATTCCTATCACATTCATCAGCTAGTCTAGTCGGGGCCACAGGCCACAGGAGGGGACCCTTGAGGGGCCTGTATTCCCATGCTAGGGCAGGGGTGCTGGTGGGATTGACCCAGCGGGGGGCCCTGCAGCAGGCGCCCCCGACCCTGCACCGTCCGGAAGTTCTCAAGGTCAGGACCATCCGCTGACAACCACGCTCCCCTCTCGCCCTCAGCGGACGGCTGGGGTCAGGGGCCAGGCAGGCCTCCGAGAGCCATGTCCGGACGAATATCCGCGCTGCTGAAGGGCAGGGCGCGTGGGGCGGCCCGGCAGCTCCCGGTTCTACTTTAATTTCATTTCCCTGATGAAACAGCAGGATCAATCTGCTGGCCATTTAGCAAGGTGTCCCCATTTGCATACTTAAAAGATGCTGTGGGCAGGGAGGGGCCGGCTGGGGACAGAAAACGTGCCTGGGCTGATTGAAGCCAGGCTCGCCTCGGCTAAAGGGAATTTAATTTCCAAGTGCGCACTCGGAATAGATTGCGGCACGCAGGATGCCTGCACCAGGAGAAGCCACGGAGACAGTGTCTAAGGGAGGCGACGAGCGTGGACCCCGCGTCACTTCCCTTCAGCGTCTCTGTCCTGCTCTGGGTTTTAGCAGGAGTTATTATTGATTTTTTTTTTAAACACTAGAGGTTTCCCAGCCTTCCAGAGAAAGGGGAATTCAGTCCCTGTGAAGGTGACAGATGGATCATCCCCTGACTTCCCCGTTTCCCCAAGAATCTGGAGTGCAAGAGTCCCCCTCGTCCAACATACAGTGCATCCCTCACCCTGGGGGCTGTGGAGGAGCCTCCCTTCTGGGAGGTCAGGACAGAAGGGACCCTGAGAGGTCGGGACAGATGGGACCCTGCCTTCTGGGCTGCTCTCAGCCTCCTGGTCCATCCTCCCTGGGGCCAAGGCCATACTAGACCCGTGGCCTCAGGGCCCGGCACATCTGGATTAGAGGGGCAAGGGCTCCCCTGGGGCTTCCCAGGTGGCACTCATGGTAAAGAACCCGCCTGCCAACACAGGAGACATAAGAGACACAGGTTTGATCCTGGGGTCGGAAAGATTTCCTGAAGAAGGGACCAGCTACCCACTTTAGTATTCTTGCCTGGAGAATTCCGTGGACAGAGGAGCCTGGTGGGTTATGGTCCGCAGGGTCACAAAGAGTTGGACACGACTGAGACAGCTGAAACCACCACCACCAGGCTCCCCCGGGGTTCGGGGCAGCTGTCCTCAGCCAGGCCCCCGTCTCAGGTGGGGCAGTGGGCTGTCCCTGGAGCTGACTCAGCAGGGGGGCCCTGACCACGTGAGGCCCTGAGAGAGGACTGAGGGGTGAGCACTGCCCGGGGGCATCTGGACCTACTCTCTGGACACCCGGGTCACTCTCGGAGCCCCGTGGACTCAGCTCCACTGTCCTTCAACCTTGAGGGGACCCTGCCTAGCTCTGCTCATGACGGGAGGCAGCGCCTTCCTCCCCCCGGTATCGGGGCTCTACCTGGGGCTGGAGGCTTGGCTCAAGGCCCTGTATGCCCCAAGGGTGGGCTGCAGGCTCCGATGGAGCTGCAGGCCCGGACTGTCGTGAGGCCCACTGCCCCCTCTTTGAAGGGCCACTTGGTAGGTGGCAGACCGTTGCCCCTAGACTCTGCAGGGAAGGGCCCTCCAAGGCTCTGTCTCCAGCCAGTCTTGAGGCTCTGAACAGGTCGTCCCATGCATGAACTGGGGGCAACATCAGCACCCCTCTCGTGGCTGCCACCGTCACATGCGCTCCGTGCTGTGCGGAGCTGAGTCACTCAGTCCTGTCTGACTTTTGACGAACCCATAGTCTGTAGCCCGCTAGGCTCCTCTGTCCATGGGATTCTTATGGTCAAGGTCAGGGAGCAGAGTGAGGGAAGACTGGGTTGGCACTTCTGGCTCTGATCCTAGCATGGTCTCATCCCCACACGTCCCAGAGACAGAGCCCCCCTCCTCCCGGGCACAGTGGAATCTGCTCTGGGGCCAGTCTCAGAAGCTGGGGATGCCGTGTCCCCAGGACTGGGCTGGGGACAAGGAGGGAGCAGGCCAGCCCCTCCCCGCTGCCTCTCACCTCCTGGGGGCCTGCAGGGTGGGGCTGGGAGAGCTGATCGTGCCCCCCAGACCCCCCTGAGGGTCAGCTGGGGACCCAGAGGGAAGAATAGGGACTTCTGTGGATCCAGGTTGCTCCTGGAGAGAGGGCTGGGCAGCGGCCAGACTGGGCCACATTTCAGGCCCCGAGGGTCTCTCCTGATCTCCATCCCTGGACCCTTGAGCCAGCCAATGCCAAGGCCAGGGCTGTGGCCCCCAGAAGGGCCTAAGCAGGTGGCTATGACGGGGTGGACAGCGCCTGCTGGGCAGCCTCTGCTCGGATGCCCCCAGCACGTGATCTTCTTTGCGCCCAGAAGCTCCAGAGCAAATAGAGTAAACACTGGGCCTCCCCCGCCTGGAGCACCAGAAAACCGGGTATTTATGTATTTATTAACGGCCTGACTGTATGGGTTGCAGGATCTTAGTTCCCTGACCGGGGATCGAACCTGTGCCCCCTGCAAACCAAGTGCAGAGTCTCAACCACTGCACTGCCAGGGAAGTCCCAGAAAACAGTTTAAAACGGCACGTAGGAGGGTTTTCACCACCACAGGGAACACCTTATGCTAAATATTTAACCTCCAGGAAGAAAGGCAGGGGAGCGCTCCGAGTGGTGCTGGCTTGTGAATGTGGGCTCCCCCCGCCAGAAAACGAGGGGGGTCCCACGCGGGGGCTTTTGCTGTTTTTGTTTTTTGACACTTCTCTGTGTCTTCTCAGTTTAGGACGATGAACACATCTGACTTCGATCATGAGGGACGAACGGAAGAATAAACCGTCAACAAGCCGGCAGTCCCGCCAAGGATTAAACAGAATTAGCAAGGGGCCAGCAGCGCCCCCGGTGTGCACGCGCCTGAGAGAGCAAGGGGCCAGCAGCGCCCCCGGTGTGCACGCGCCTGAGAGAGCTGACAGCTTCCCTCCATGCGAATGCTCACGAGGACTGCTCAGGCAGCGCTGTTCACAGGGGTCAAGAGGTGGGAACGTCGACAGGTTTCGGATAAACAAAGTGTGGAGCGTCCGCAGGAGGCACAGGATTCCCTCGCGAACAAGATGAAGCGCTGACACGGGCGAGACATGCGAGAACCTAGGGAGCGTCACGCTTGGGGAGAGGAACCAGACACAAAAGCACACCCACCTGATGGTCTCTGTGCGGATTGCTCAGGACCAGCGTCCACGGGGACAGAAAGCAGATCGCACGTTGACAGAGATGGACGCGGGCGCCGAGGGGCGACAGGAGTAAAGAGTCCTTTCTCCTTCCTAAAAATAGACTTTATTTTTAAGAGCTGTTTTAGTGGAAAAGTGTTACTCACTCAGCCTTGTCCAACTCTTTGCGGCCCCCTGGACCGTAGCCCACCAGGCTCCTCTGCCCATGAAATTCTCCAGACAAGAATCCTGGAGTGGGAAGCCATTCGCTTCTCCAGGGGATCTTCCTGACCCAGGGATCGAACCTGCCTCTCCTGCATTGCAGGCAGATCCTTTACCGTCTGAGCCCCCAGGGAAGACTAAGAGCAGTTCTAGGTTCATAGCAATGTTGAGCAGAAGGTCCAGAGACTCCCCAGGTACCCCTTGCCCTGCTGCGCCCGCCTCCCCGCCATCAACATGCCCCACGGGAGCGGGTCCTTTTGTTACAACCGATGAACCTGCATTGACATGTCACCAGCACCCAGAGCCCGTGGTTTGCATTAGGGCTTGCTGCCCTGCGGGCTGTGGGTTTGGACAAAAGTATAATCGCACGTAGTACCTCCCATTATAGCGATGCCCGGAGCAGTTTCACTCCCTGAGCATCCTCTATGCACCGCCTGCTCATCCCTCCCTCCCTCCAACCCCCAGCAACCCCTGAGCCTTTCACCGTCTCCATAGTTTTGCCTTTTCCGGAATTTCACATAGTTTAATTCATACAGTCCGTAGTCTTTCCCCACCTCAGTTTTATTGAGAAACAATCGACACACAGCGTGTATTAGTCCTAGGTGATGATTTGATACATGTATGTATTGGGAAGAGATGACCACAGTCAGTCTAGTTAATATCCATCACCTCACATCCTTACAACTTTCTTTTTATTGTGATAAGAACTTTTAAGGTCTACTCTCTTGACCTAAGTATGTACAATGTTAATGAGTTGCCATGGTGCACATTACATCCCAGGACTGTTTGTTTATCCTGCAGCTGGAAGCTTATACCTTTTCACCAAGCTGCTCCTTCCCAAGCCCTGCCTCTGGCAAATGCAATCTGTTCTCTGTTCTTCTAAGTTTGGTTTTTTTGATTCCGCATGTAAGTGTGATTATACAGGATTTGTCTTTCTTTAACTTATTTCACTCAGCATAACGCCCTCAAGGTCCATCCAGGCCATTGCAGATGGTGGAGTTTCTTCCATTTTATGGCTGCGTGATGCTCCCCTGTGTGTGTGTGTGTGTGTGTGTGTGTGTGCACACACCACATCTTCTTTATCCATTATCCATTGATGGATCCCACTTGGTTCCACGTCTCGACTGTTGCACACAGGATGCAATGAACATGGCGGGTGGTGAGGCTCTTTTCTCGAGAGTGACTTCGTTTCCTTCAGATGAGCACGGGCAGACCTCGCTTTGCTGTGCTTCGGAGTCGCTGTGTCTCTTACCGCCTGCGGGCCTGCGGCAGCCCCGCTTCGGGTCGCCCTCTCTGGGCACCGTTTTCCATCAGCGTTTGTGTGTCTGTATTGCATCCTGGGAATGCTTGCCGTTTCCAGACTTCATTATTATCATACTTATTATGGTGACAGCGATTGGTGATCTTTGATGTGACTATTATAACCATCTGGGCATTGTTTTAGCAATAAAATATTTTTAAATTAACATCTATACTTTGTTTTTTCAGAGATAATGCTATTGTACATGTAATAGACTACAGTATAGTGTAAACAGCTTTTAGATGCATTGGGAAAACTATATGTCTATTATATAGATATGAGTGTGTGTGTGTGTGACTCGTTTTATTGCTGTGGTCTGGAACCCAGGCCGTGACATCACCAAGGTCTGCCTGTCCCCTGGAGCGGAGCTGCTGGATCGTGTGGTAATTCCACCTTTAATCTTCTGAGGAACCACCATACTGTTCTAGGGGATGCACCAGTTCTCATTGTCACCAACAATGCGAAAGGCTCAGGGGGCAAAGAATCTGCCTGCGGGGCAGGAGACACAGGAGATTTAGGTTCAATCCCTGGGTCGGGAAGATCCCCTTGAGAAGGAAATGGCAACCCACCCCAGTGTTCTTGCTGGGAGAATCCCGCGGAGAGAGGAGCCTGGGCGGCTACGGTGCACGAGGTCGAAGAGAGTTGGACACAACTGAGCGACCAAGCCGCACAAGTGCGCAGAACAGTGTACAGAGGCCCTCTTTCTCCGCATCCTCGCCAACGCTTAGGTCTCATCTTTCTAACAATCTCTGTTCTAACAGGTGTGAGGTCACAGCCCTTGTGCTTTCGATTTGCATGGATGTAGCCTTTTCAGACTGACTTCCTTGAGTGACTGATAGCATGTAAGGCTCCTCTGTGTCTTTCCCCGGCTGGATGGCTCATGTCTTTTTGTGTTTGTGTTGAGCGCTCAGTCGCATCTGACTCTTTGTGACCCCATGGACTGTAGCCCGCCAGGCTCCTCTGTCTACGGGACTTCCCAGGCAAGAACACTAGAGTGGGTTGCTATTTTGTTCTGGATTGAGCCTGGGTCTCTGGCATTGCAGGCAGATTCTTCGGCATCTGAGCCCGTGTTAGCGGGGCTCACGTGTCTTTTTAGCGCTGGACAACATTCTGTCATCTGGATACTCTGCTTTATTTATCCATTCGCTTCCTGAAGGGCATCCCAGTTGCTTCCAAGTATTGGCAATTGGGAATAAAGCTGCTATACAAAGCACGTGCACAGGGCTCTGTATGGACACAGTTTCAACTCCTTTGGGTAAATACCAAAGGGAATGATCACTGGATTATATGGTTAAGAGTGCTTTTGCCGGGGGCACCTCCCTGGAGGTCCAGTGGCTGAGACTCCACACTTCCAGTGCAGGGGGTCTGGGGTTCCATTCCTGGTCAGGGACTTAGGTCCCGCCACTAAGCGTTCTCATGCCACAGCTAAAGAGCTTGTCTGCCACAGCTAAGACCCCACGCAGCCAAATAGATACCTTTTTTTTTTAAGGGTACATTTTTGTAAGAAACTGCCAAATTGTTTTCTAGTTTCCTTTTAGGGTGATGAAAAAGTTCTAAAACTGACTGTGGTGATGGTCGAACAACTCTGTGAATATCCGGAGACCCCTGAAGTGCGCGCTTTGCGTGGGGGAATGGAACAGGACGTGACTTACGTCTCAAGAAAGTTTTTTTTGGTTAAATCTTTTCAGCAGCTGATGGAGACCCGGGGCAGCGGTGGATGGAGCCCCTCTCCTCCGCTCGGGTCAGGGGCACCCACAGGGGCGGCCGGGCAGATGGCAGGGCCGCCGGGGGGCATCCTCCCCGTGCCTCTGCCCCGCGGGGCCCCGGGGAGCCGGCCGGGTGGTAATCAGTGCGGATGACAGGCTGAAAGGCCAGATTAAAAGCGCTGAAGGGACCTCGGTGGGTCGAGGTCAATAAATCTTGCTGGCCGCCGCAGCCTCCCTCCTGCTCTGTTCAGCAATCTGTCCGGCCGCCTTTCACGGGCCCAGTTGCTCCCCACCACCTCGGGGGAAGCGCCACAAATCACTGTGACAGACCAATCAACAGGCCGGGAGATTTTTATACACGTTGCCTCTTGAAGGATGACCCTCCCTCAGCAGCACATCAGAATAAATCTCTTCAGAAACTTTCCTGAGCGCCTCCCCCTGCCCCTGCGTGGCTGGTGGCCTCTCCGTCCCCCCACCGGCAGGCCCACCAGCTCCCCACCCACCCAGCTGGGCCCACGTCCGCCCTGGGGCTCTGGCGGCTGCAGCCCGCCCAGACCCAGGGGAAACTGATGGGTGACGGGGACCCCGTGATGGGAAGGCCCATCGTCCCTCCAGCCCGGCCTACCAGGTCCTTGGACTGGCAGACCCTCGGTCCACACTGAGCTGGGCCAGGGCACCTCATTTCAGCAGGAGAGAGGAAGCTTTATAAAATAATTCATAGGAAACTTAAAACACTCAGACACCGAGAAATTGCAAATGGGGAAATATGATGGATTGTGGGTTGAAAGAAGGCGACTTCTACAGGCAAAATTGATCCCTTGGAAAATGTTTTTGTCTGCTATGAAAAATGGGCACGATCTTGCCAGGGCTCCAGCGCTATAATCCCGAAAATAATTTGCTTTTGATTTCCTCTTAGTCTCTGCCGCTCTTCTCCCCGCGCGGGAGCCCAGGAGCTGGCAGGGCGTGGGGCAGGCTTGCCCCATCCGGGAGACCCGAGCCCCCTGTCCGCTGGGGCTAAGTCCACACTGTGTCTGGAGGGCTACTTAGTGATGCTCTCCTTGGTGGACAGAGCCCATCTCGGCTGCCCCCCGTGGCCCCCAGCCCTCCCATTCGGTATCCCCCGAGCTGGGGACTTTTAAAAATGAAGCACAAAATCAAATCAGTGTCTCCTGGGAGAGCTGGCAGAGACCACGCTACCTTTCCCCTTCTGCCTGCTGCACACCGATCCCATTGGTGCTTCACCTCAGCACGGACCCCTGTCCCAGTGGCTGGGGAGACTGAGGCCTGAGTGGAGGGTCGTCAGGAAGAGTCAGAAATAGACCTATACCCGGTGGTTGGGGCTGGGCTTTGTGGAAGGTGGGAATACAGCCTTGGTCTCCAGCCCCAAGGGGCTGTCCCTGGATAGTCCCCCGCCTGCCTGAGCAAAGCCTCTGGGAGGGACAGAGCTGTGGGTCCGGGAAGACCCGAGTCAGGGCTGCCCCCTCCTGGAGCTCGTGGGACCGCAGATCCTGGGTCCACCACCTGCGTTGGGGTCTCTGAGGGGGCAAGGTGGCCCACGCTCCCCAAGGAAGCCCCTTGCCCAGCACGTCCTACGAACACCATGACATCCCCTCACTGGACGTCACCGCAGATCTGCGGATGTAGGATTCAGGCCAGAGTCGTGAAGGGCTGTGGGGAAGAGTCCAGGGTGCTGCTGCAGATGCTCAACCCGGGCGGCGGCCACCAGCTTCGCAGGGTTCCGGTGCTGATGCCTGAACCCGGGCGGCGGCCGCCAGCTTCTCAGGGTCCCGGCGCTGAAGCCTGTGGGAGGGGCTTCAGGGAGAGGCCCTGGAGTCCAGGCACCCAGAAGAGGTGCCGAGAGGTAGGTGATGGGGTCACAGGTGGCCCGACAGCCTCCTCCCTCCTGGAGGTCGCAGGGTGTCTCCGACGCCACCGTCCCGAGCCTTCCAGCGGGGAGGCGTGTGTCAGAGCCATGGGGAGGACAGTCCTGGAGGAAGGGAGAGCCGGGGGCCGGGGTGCTGGGCGGCGGCACTGGGACCCTGTGAAGGCCAGGTCTCTTGCCTCGCTGGCCAGCTGTGCAGAGGGGACACGGGCAAACCCTGCTCCCGGTCACTGGGCCCCCAGGAAAGGCTGTGTCTGCAGATGTGAAACCTGGGGGTGGGGGTGGCAATCCCACCCACTTAGCTTTTGCAGCCAGGAAGCCAGGCTGTGCCCCTGAGCCGAAGGCACGGAGTTGTCTCTGGAAAGACGCGACTGGTGATAAAACTTCCGAGTGGTTCGCCCGCCAAGGTCAAGGGCCCGTGGAATCCCGGCGCCACGTTCCGGCGAGGCCTGGACCAGGCTTCTTTGATTGAGTGAGTGAACCCACCTCGTACTTGACATTCCAGAGACCCCCCCCACGCAGGGGTCCTGGCAGCAGTGGGGGCCTGACTCTGCCACGGGGCAGGATGGGGGATTCTAGCAGCCCCCTCCGTTTCCCCAGGAAGGAGCAGCGCTCCCGACCAGGAGCAGCTCCAGGGACTAAGCCCCATGGGCTGACGCTCCATGGGCCCAGCTTGGTGGGTGTGTGCCCAGCGCCTCTTCACCCTGGGGATGGGCTGGGGGGTGTGGGCACCTTGCGCGCTGTGGTCCATTTCCATTGTCTCTAGATGAGGGCATGGGGCCAGTCTGCAGCCGGGCGAGGCTGGCCACGTACCCAGGCATGTTTTTCAAACCACTGAAGGTTTCCAAGGCGAATTCTAGTCTGTCCATCACCCTGTGGATGCCTGCGCGCCTCTGTCCCTCCTCCCACCTCCAATGGTCCTCACCTGATGGGTGGAGCCAAGAAGACTCTTAAAAAGACTAATTCTCAACTTGGCCGAGGTCACTGATCACAGTTACTTTCAGATGCCAGCTGTGAAGGTGAGGGGGGCGCTCAGAACACAGGCTCCTCACTGGGAAGCTGGGAGCTGGGTGCATCTCGATTCTACCCCCAAAAATTGGTGCCTCGACGAGCCCACATCTGCCTACTTCCCGGGCTCTTTGGGGCCCAGGAGTGCAGCCCGTGGGTGTCCAGGTCCAGGAGGCTGGTGGGGTTGCCTGGCCCTCTCAGGAGCTGGTGGACGTCCCATGCGGGGGGTGGGCACAGGGCAGCAGGACGCCTGTGCCAGCCCCACCGTCAGATCCGCTTTGTGGAGGTACAGCCCCCATGGGAGCCTGAGTGAGCCCATCGCCCGCCCCTCCCCAGATCAGAGTCCCCCCAGCTGCCACCCCCTGCGGGGGAGCTTTCCCAGTGTGGTCGGTTTCCGGGGCACCCATATTTGCTAAAACTTCCTGGTGATTCTTCCACCTGCAAGCCGGGCTGAGTCCCCTGTCAGCCTCTGATTACTCAACACGATGCCTCCCAGGGGCCAGGCACCGGGCTGAGGGTCGGCCCACAGGGCTCGTGTAGGAGGGCCCCAGACACAAGGTCACAGCACAATCCCCCTCCACCCCCTACCCCATGGTTACCAGGGGGCTACAGCACTGGGAAGTAATGTGGGAAAAGATGCTGGGTGGAGACCTGTGCCGGCTCCAGGGTGCAGGCTGGCTGGGGGCCACAGGAGCCAGAGGGCTGAGTCGGAGCCCTGATCCCCACGCACCTGTGGCTGGGCCTGGGGCACACGCTCTCCTCTCTGGGGGTCCCTGCAGGAGGGTAGGGGGATGAGATAGCCGGGATCAGCCTCATTCTGTCCACAGATGGACCCTGCAGATGCCTTGCGGCAGCTTCCCCTGGGTGGGAGATGATGGCAGAAGGAATGGGGTGGGCGGGCGGGCGGGTGGTTCCCAGGGCCCCTCTTCTCCAGGCCATCACCTGAGAGGAGGAGCTGCAGGCGGGGCAGGAGGCTGGCGGCCCTCAGCTGATTGTATTAGACAGGGCATCATTGATCCGGCTCTGGTTTATCCCTGGTGCCTCATTTCAATAAACAGCAGTTGGAAAGAATTAGCAGGGGACGCAGCTCTCTCCCCTCCCCCACCCTCCTTTGCCCGGGTCTTCCTTTGATTTGTCAGGAATGGACGATTTATGAGGATTCAAGCAAGAGTCTCATTTGTCCCTGGGACGTGGGATTAGGGTACAGAGGGCACGGCTGAGTGCCTGCTGTTTACCTGCCCTTACACAGGGCCACGAGCAGGGCTGCAGGCACCTGGCGGGGGTGGCTGGGGCAGTGGGGTGGTGGAGGGGCGCGGGGAGATGTCACCAAATGGGGTTGGTCTGACCTTGGGAGAACCCAGCAGGAGGCAGCTTGGGAGTAAAAACCCAGGGCCGACTCAGGGTTGCCGGCCAGCCCTGGTCAAGCAGTTGTCACGTTCCCTGGGCCTTAATTCCTCATCTGCAAAGACAGGGGAGATGTCAGATGTGTGGTGTGATGTGTGTGTGTGTGCGCACACACACGCACTGCCTGTGCCCGTTATAATTGTATCACACGGTTGGCTTTATTTCCTGTTTTTTACCCATTGTAACAGACATTTTCCCAAGTTCTTCGACACATTTTTTGAAAAATATTTTTTTAATGGCTGCAAAATTCTCAATGGATTGGTTGTAGCATAAAACCCCTAATAGTTTCCTTGACATTTAGACATTTGGGAGGCTGCTATTTCACTGCTATTATAAATAATGTTCCTAAGATCGGCTGCTCAGGCTGCAGACCTCTTTCCCTGATGCCCGAGGGGCTGCCTCTCCTCCCCCAGAGCCCTCTCCAAAGTCTCCCTCTTCCCATCACTCGCATCCCATCCCTGCTTCCCAATAATTCTCTTCACAGCCTTCCCTCTTCATCGTCTGTCTCTTCTAGAAGGTGAGCTCACAGGGCCCAGACTGGGGGTACTTACTCAGTCCCCACTATCAACAGCACTGCCTGACGCACAGGGTTTTTTCAAATCAATTCTGGGGACGTCCCTGGTGGTCCAGTGGGTGAGACTCTTCACTCCCAGTGCAGGGGGCCCGGGTTCAACCCCTGGTCAGGGAACAAGATCCTGCATGCCCCAACTAAGACCCAGTGCAGCCAAATAGATAAATGAATAAAAATGTGTTAAAAAATTAAATCAGCTCTGGCAATCATTGCCTTTTAAACAGTGCATTGGGATATAGTTCATATACCGTAGGATTCACCCATTTAAACTGCAAAATTCCATGAGGTTTGTTGTATTACATTACTGATTTTTTAATTGTGGTAACATATATATATGTATACATATATATATGTGTATATATATAAAGTTCACAGCTTCCCTGGTGGCTCAGTGGTAAAGAATCTGCTTGCCAATGCAAGAGACACAGGTTCAGTCCCTGAGCCAGGAAGATCCCGCATGCAGAGCAACTAAGCCCGTGCACCGGGGCTATTGAGCCTGTGCTCTACAGCCCAGGAGCCGCAACTGCTGAAACCCTCTTCCCCGAGAGCCCACGCTCCTCAAGAAGAGAAACCTCCGCAGTGAGAAGCCCGTGTACTGCGACTAGAGAGCAGCCCCCTAACCATGACTAGAGAACCATCTGCAGCAACGAGGACCCAGCATAGCCAAAACGGGAAAAAAAAAAGGATGCTTCAAAAACACTAAAATAAAATTCACCATTTTAGCTATCTTCAAGTGCATTACTTAGTCACTATGTCATGCAACCATCACCTCTCTTTTGAAAACTTTTTTATCCCCCAAACCTGGAAGTCTCATTTTTATCCCTCCAACCTGAAAGTTTTGAACTGTGGTGTTGGAGAAGACTCCTGAGAGTCCCTTGGACAGCAAGGAGATCCAACCAGTCCGTCCTAAAGGAAATCAACCCTGAATATTCACTGAAAGGACTGATGCTGAAGCTGAAGCTCCAATACTTTGGCCACCTGATGCAAAGAACTGACTCATCGGAAAAGACCCTGATGCTGGGAAAGACTGAAGGCGGGAGGAGAAGGGGACGACAGAGGATGATATGGTTGGATGGCATCACCGACTCAATGGACATGAGTTTGAGTAGACTCTGGGAGTTGGTGATGGACAGAGAGGCCTGGTGTGCTGCAGTCCATGGGGTCACAAAGAGTCGGACACGACTGAGCGACTGAACTGAACTGAACCTGGAAGTCTATCGTTGTGTTTATCCCCCAGTCTGGAAGCCCGTCCTCATTAAACACTCACTACCCATTCCCCCAACCCCTCATAACTGTTTTCTACTTTTTGTTGCTATAAAATTGACTATTCTTGGTACATCATATAAATGGAATCCTACAATATAAGGCCTTTATATCTGGCTTATTTCACTTAGTATGATGTTTTCAAGGTTCATCAACTTTAGCCCATGTGAGAATGTTACGCCCTTTTATGACCCAATAGCACAATCATTGTCTGAGTTGGGTGTTTACACTATTTACATTTAATGTGATTACTGCTATCAGTATTGCTGTTTGTTTTATCTTCCTCCCAGCAGCTCTTTGTTCCCCTTTTCTTCTTTTTCTATCATTCTGTGGGTGAACTAAGAATTTTCACTGTTCCATTTTATCCCTTTTGTTGGCTTATTAGTCGTCACTCTTTATTCTGTGTTTTTGGCGCTTCCTTTAAGAATTACGCATCTTTAACTTATCACAGTCTACCTTCAGATGATGCTAAACCCCTTCAGGTATACATAGGAACCTCACAGCAGTAGACTTCCATTTCCATACTCTCATGTTATGTCACAAACCCCCATAATGCATTACCACAATTTTTTTTTGCCTTAAGCAATCAATTCCTTTCTAATTTTTTTTTTAACTAGAAAGAAGGCATTTTATACTTGGACATGCAGTTGCCGTTTCCAGAGCTCGTCATTCCTTTGTGCTGACCTCTCTTTCCATCAGGAATAATGTTCTTTCTGTCTGAAGGGTTTCCTTTAACATTTCTTGTAGAGTGTGTTTGCTGGTGATGAATTCTTTTAGCTTTCGTCTGCCTGAAAAGCTTCTCATGTTCACTTTTGCGAGAGTCGTCAGCAGTCACAGAAACTCAGCGTCGATGGACCTTCTCTTCCTTCCGGAGCCTGAAGGAGTCTGCTCAACTGTCAGCCACCTGCCTTGCTTCTGGAGAGTCGCTGTCTGTCCATCTGTCTTCCTTTGTCCCTTATGTGCTTTCCCCATTCACTGCTCTTAAAATGTCACCTTCATCATTGTGCTAAGTCACTTCAGTCGCGTCTGACTTTGTGACCCCATGGACTGCAGCCCGTCAGGCTCCTCTGTCCATGAGGGTCTCCAGGCAAGAATCCTGGAGTCGATGGCCGTGCCCTCCTCCAGGGCATCTTCCTGATCTTTCCACAGATGGAACTCGCGTCGTTTGCGTCTCCTGCGCTGGCAGGCGGGCTCTTTAGCACCAGCGCCACCCAGGAGCCCATCCTTCGTCGTCAGTTTTAAGAAACACGATGTGCTTCAGTGTAGGTTTCTTCCTATCTCTTGTGTTTGAGGTTTCCTGAGCTTCTTGGGCTCCGTGGGTTTACGAGTTTCATCAGTTCTGGAGACGCTTCGCCACTGTTTCTCCACGTACTTCCTTTTCTCCACGTGCCTGCTTTTCCCCCTGCTCTCTCGCAGGGCTCCGGTGACAGGTGCAGCAGCCCCACTTTTCTGGTCGCTTTCCTCTGTGTTTCATTTCAGGCAGATTCTCTCACTATGTCGTCAGGCTAACTTGCCATCTTTCCTTCTTTGGTGCCTGCTCTGCTATTAATCCCATCCAGTGTTTTTCATGTCTAGAAGTTTGATGAGGGTCTTTTCTTATATCATCCAAGTTGGTCCATGGCGTGCTCAGTCTCCCCTCTCCCTTCTGCAAGGAGGGAGCAGGATAACACCTGCCTTAATGGTCGTGTCCAGTGACTCATCTGTGTCATTTCCGAGTCCTCCTGCTGAGTGAGTTTCCTGCCCGTCGTGGGTCACATTGCCCTTGCGTGTCTAGTAATTTTTGCGTGCGTGCCAGACATTGTGTGTTGGATATTTCTGTGTCCCTGTAGATCCTCTTGAGCTTCTCCCAGGGTATGCTTACATTATTGGGAAGAGTTTGCCCCTTTGGAGGCTGGCCTTTGAGCTCTGTTAGTCAGTTCGACGAGAACACTGTTAGTTTGGGGATGATTTTGCAGCAACCCTGAGGCAGTACCCGCTCGAGTGCCCCACCAGATGTCACATGTGTTGCGGGACCTTCCCACTGTAGGTGGTGGAAATGTAAACCACTCCCAGGGAGAGTTCCGAGGATTACTCTTCGTGCTCCTTTCCCGTGGCTCTTTCCCAGGGTTGAGTGTTTTCCTTATGCCCATGTGCTGATCAGTTCCCCTGGGGCCCGAGGAGCCACTTTGCAGCTCTCTGGGGCTCCCCACTCTCCACACAGCCCTCTGGGGCCCCCCTCTCCACACAGCCCTCTGGGGCTCCCCCACTCTCCACACGGCCCTCTGGGGCTCCCCCACTCTCCACACGGCCCTCTGGGGCTCCCCCACTCTCCACACGGCCCTCTGGGCTCCCCCACTCTCCACACGGCCCTCTGGGGCTCCCCCACTCTCCACACAGCCCTCACCTCTGTGGTGCTTGGTCCTTGAGCCTTCACCTTGCTTGCTCCCCCTCTCTTGGGGATCACTATCTGCCAATGCCTACCTTCCAGTGTTGGACAACCATTGTTTTACACATTTTACATATTTTGCTCTCGGTTTTTCTTTTTTTCCCCACATGAAGGACATTTCAGTCCCCGTTACTCCTTCATAGTTAGAAGCAAAAGTCCTCCAATGGTTTAATGAATATTTCTAGGTGATTAAATGAATAAGTGAATGAGTAATGCTCTGAGCTTGCCTTTGAGCAGAGAACCTTCCTCCTACTTAGGCTGATTGCTCTTGCCTCAGCTCCAGGAGGGCTGGGACGTCTGACCCAGGTAGGCAGGGATACTGGCTATGAACTGACCCCCAGAAGTACAACTGGAATGTCAACCAGTATGGACAATTGTAAAACCCCTGGAACGATCCCTACATGCAGCCTGGACTTCTGTGCTCTAGGGAGGAGGGGAGGTGAGGAGGGGCTCTGGGTGGTGGTGAGCCCTTGCTGGTTTCCACCTTAAGCCCAGGAAGCAGGGCTGGGAGCTCTCCTCAACCTGTGCTCCTCTGCCCAGTGGGGACAGCCAGGGCATCCCGGTCACATGCTTGGCCTCCAGTCAAGCGAGGCACCACTGACTCAGAGGGCAGGATGCCCAGCCCCCATGGGTTGGCTGCACAGGATCTCAGTCCTAGCTCTTCAGGCCCTGAAGTGCCTGCCGGGAGGCTCCAGAAATCTGGGCTCAGCTCCTGAGAGAGGAGGCTGGGGACAGGCTGTTTGCAGGTGGGGTGAAGGAGCTTTATTTCCTGTTGACATAAAATGATGGCCTGAGTGCTGCATTATAAAGGAATTATGGTTCAGGCTTTTCTGGACCTGCAGATTTCCTGGCTGAGCGCAGGGAGCCACGGGGCAATCCAGGAGCTCTGGTGTCATGAGAAGCACCCCAGCCTGCTGTCCAGGGACTTGCCCCTAGGCGGGCACCCCACTGGACTCTGTCCCTACAGGGGGGCCTGGAGCGCAGCTCAGCACATTGAAGGCGAGTCCTAGCCCCCTGCCGCAGGGAGGGCAATAGTCAGGGGGCAAGGTCAGGGTGCCCAGTGCAGGGAGGCCAGCTAGAAACAGGAGGCTGAGGCTGGGGGTATGCGGTCTTCTCTGCATATTTCCCCTGGTCCCTGATGGCCCCTCGTAAGGAGGAGACCCCAGTGTCCCCAGGTGCTGGGAGAAGGAGACGGCAGGGCTGCGGGGGCCAGCAGGGAGAGATAGGGGAGCCTTCCTGGAGCAGTGGTGCTGGGGGGAGGGGCTGGGTCCCCAGGGAAGGCTGGGTAGGGGGGTGGGGCAAGGCTCGGGGTGCTGACGGGGAGACAAGCCTCCGGGTTTGGAGCAGAGGGCCCTGGGCCCATTTCGGCCATCCCCCAGGCAGGCCCTGAGCCCCAGGTGGGGGGCAGGGCCATTCTGGATGATGGATCGCAGAGGCTGCCCTGAGGCAGCGGGTGCGGGCTGCACTTGGCCTCAATTGCTCCCCGGGGGCCCCGATCGATGGAGGCCCATGCGCCGCCCGAGCAGCCTGTGATGAATGACTCAGGATTGATTTTCACTTAATTGACAATTTGGTGAACCTGTTTGCAAAATCCCAGGTTGGGCGCTGGTTGGAGCCTCCAGGTAATACACGATGGGGTCGCGTGGCCCCGCCAAGGTGGCAGCCAGGGGGCAGCAGAGGCCAGCCAGCCACAGAGGGCAGGGGCTGAGACCCCACTGTGTGCCTTCCCCGGGGAACCCACTGCCTCGGGAGTCCTGTGTCTGAACCTGCGATGGGGTTTCCTGCTCAGGTCAGGGGCCACCGGAAGGGTGGACTCAGGCCAAAGCGGTCATGAAAGCAGGTTGAAATCCCAGGATCAAGATCAGAACCCAGCCCCACTCCTGTCAGCTGGACGGACCCCAGGGCACTGCCTCTGAGCCGCTCTGACCCTCAGTTTCCTCTTCCATGAGGTACAGCCCACTCAAGCCTGCCCACCCCCCCGCAGAGCCTCATCTAGTCGCCTGTCTCTGACCTGCCCTCCCGGCTCTCACCTCCCTCTGTCCTCTGTCCTCCACGTGGGCGGCCTCCTTCCTGTCCCGGGGACACTCACCCCACCTGTGTTTTTTTTTTTTACAGCACTTGTCACCACTTGACACATCTCCCGGCGTGCGGACCTTCCGCCCCGCAAGCACAGGAACGTCCTTGGCCTGCCGGCTGACCGCCCTCCCTGCCCTGGGAGCGGCGGCCGCCCGTGGTTACCAGGACGATGTGGAAACAGGCCGTAAGCTTGCCCCTGCCGCCCGCCCCAGAACTCATTAGTGGCTGAGATGGGGGCCTTGTAACAGGACCCCTGGGTAATCCCCTCTGGGGGCCACCCAGACAAAAGCCAAATTAAGTGGACAGAATTGCAGTCGGGGTGCTGGGAGGCCGGAATTTACCCCCAAGAGCAGACAAAGAAGGTCCCTTCTCAGGTGTGGGCTGCCTGGAGTCTGATTTCCATCCTGTGCAATTTAATGCCACCCTGGGAACAGGGGACAGTCCCCCTACTTGGGGTTGGCACTGACGGTTCTTGGCAGAGCCACCCCTGATGGGACATGGCATCTGCACATGCCCCCGCCCAGTTCCCCTACCCGCCCCCGCCAAGCGTTCCTACCTACCCCTGTCCAGCTCTCCCACCCGCCCCTCACTCACCCAGCACCCCCACCCACTCCTGTCTAACACCCCTACCTACCCCCGCTCAGCGCCCCACCCGCCCCCACCCTACCCAGCACCCACCCCAGCCCCTCAGGTACTGGGTGGTCAGACAAGAGGAGGGGTCCCTGGGGGTGCACTCCGGGCTGTGGAAGGCCCCCTCCTCGTGCACACAGTGTTCAAGGGGCCCTTGGAATCTGCTCCCAGGCAATGCCCAGGAGCCTGTCTGCCACCCCCACTGCACAGGCTTGGCTGGTGGGGGCCTCTAGGCAGGCACTGGCCACCCTGGGGCTCCCACGGGGCTGCGGGGCATGAAGACGAGCAAGGGGGCAGCATGTCTTTGACATGAGCTGGTCACAGCCTTGGGCTTGGCCAACCCCCTGGAACCCCACCCTGAAGCTACTTGGAAACTTGAGGACCTCCCCTCTGGGAGACTCAGTTTACTCACCAGTCGCCGGGGTGATGGCCCCGGGCGCTGACTGTCAGGAGGCTTGGCCGAGGCGTCCACACCCCGGTGCTGGCCGCCTCTGGCCGCCTGGCCGGAAGCTGTGCCTGGTGGCGGTGGTCATAGTGACGGAGTTGAGAAGCCCCCAGGTGCGGGGGGGTTTTCGGGAGTGGGAAGGGGACCCCCACACTGGTACTGCTGGCGGTGCTGGAGGGCGGGCGCCCACACCGACAGGGAGGCATCACTGGCCTTGCTCCAGTGCTGACCACGCAGCCCCTCTGGGCTTCAGCCTCTAGACTGGCCGAGGGGTTATGGTGGGCCAGCTGGGGTCAGAAGTGCTGGGCCGGGCATGTGATGTCCCTCCCGTGGTGGTGGGTGAGGGCGGGGCCTGAGCACAGCTTCGGGCCCCCATCCAGACCCCACATGTGAGAACCAGGAATGCGGCCAGGGCAGGGCCCTCTGGCTCCTGCAGACGGAGTCTGCCTGAGCCCCTCTGACGACCCAGGAGGCGGGGAGCACACCCCCTGGCGTCACTGCGGATGAGATCGTGCGTCCCCCTCCACACAGATGCCTCAACAGCTCAAGCACAGCTGGATATTCACTGGTCGAGAAGCCTCCCGCCAGCTGGACCCAGGGGCATCCAGGGATGTTTGGAAACACACGTCAGTAAAGACACCCTTGACACTGAAATCCTTCCCTTGAAAGTGAAAGTGAAAATCGTTCGGTCGTGTCTGATTCTTTGCGACCCCATGGGCTACACAGTCCATGAAATTCTCCAGGCCAGAATACGGGAGTGGGAAGCCTTTCCCTTCTCCAGGGGATCTTCCCGACCCAGGGATCAAACCCAGGTCTCTGGCATTGTGGGCGGATTCTTCACCAGCTGAGCCACCAGGGAAGCCCGAAATCCTTCCCTTGGGAGAGCAGAAATCACCAGCTCAGCCCTGAGTGAGCTGGTGCACAGGGAGCTGACCCAGGGCACTCCTCTGGGTCCCGAGTCCACGTAGGCGGGCAGGCGGCCTTGTAGTGAGCCCTGAGTTTGGCGTTCCCGCTCTCAGGGAGGACAGCTACATCCCCTTCCAGAAGGCACATGGAAGCCAGAGCGGCAGACCCAGGGTCCTCGCAGAAGTGATCAGCCCAGGAGCTTGAGGTGGTCCTGGGCGCGGGTGGCCCAACATCCAGTGACTGCTGTCCTCATCGGAGAAAATCAGAGCGAGATTCGAGACACAGAGAAGCTGTGTGAAGGGGGAGCAGAGACTTTAGTGACGCGAGCCAGAGACACCTGGAGCCGCCAGCAGCAGGTGGAGAGGCAGGAGGGAGCCTCCGAAGGGAGCGCAGCTGCGCCCACACCTTCCTTTAGGACTTCTGGCCCCTAGAACTGGGAGAGAGTCAGTTCCCATTGTTTTCCGCCATCCAGCCTGTGGCATCTGTTACCAGGGATCAGGGACACTGAGCCACAGCACCTCCCTGCACCCGGGGCAGGAGCATCCCGACTAAGCATCTGTGCCCCGCTTCCTCCAGCCCCCCACCCCCACCCCACCCTCTCCCCCACCCACTGCCGCAGGAATCGGGGGAGAAGGGCGTTTCCTGTCCATCTTAGGACCCCTGGCCGGATCTAAACAGTGAAATGACAAAGATGGCTGAACAGAGAAAAGCCAACAACCTATTTCATGTAAGTTTTCCTGCTGAGGAAGTGAACATCCAGAGAGGCAGTGAGCCCTGGGGGTGACTGGGTGTGAGGGGCAGGCAGTCCTGGGAGAACCAGGAGGGGCAGGAGTGTCAGGCAAGCAGAGCAAACGGGGAGCTTAGCAAGGCCTGCCAGTTAGGATTCCACTCGGGGGCCCGGTCTTTGGAGATGAGGGAAAAAGAAGGTAGGGAAAGGTCAGAACGACCCTCCTGCTTCCACAGTTTTCTCCAGCTCCTTCAGCTTTAACATTCATAAGCCCAGGTGCTATATTTTGGGGTTTGTGTCCCGAACCCCATCACAGGCTCCTGCTCAGTCCCTCATCCACTCACAGGCCTCGGACACTCCCACTGTGGTCCAAGGGCACCCAGCTCTCCAGCAAAGGCCTCGACCACCCTCCAGTGGTTCCAAGTGGGGTCAGCCATGTGGAAGGGGACCGGGGAGCTGGTGGAAAGTGTGTAGCCGGAAGACACAGCAGGTGCAAAGGTCCTGAGGCTGAAGACTCAGAAGGAGCCGGGTCCCCGGGGTGGAGTGGGGCGGAGTCGGGGTGTGGGAGGTGGGTCGCTGTCCCCAGCACTGGTGGAGGACGGGAAAGAAGCCCAGCCCTGGGACCGCCCAGTCCCTTCTCATCTCTTGGCCTCAGGGACCTAGTGGCTGCCCCTGGCTGGCACACCTGCTCCCGGTGAGAGCTCCCTGAGGGCAGGGCAGGCCTGGGCCCCCTGGGAGCCAGGTAACAGGTGTGAACAGACCCTTGTGGAAGCCAGGGGAGGGGCCTTTCCAGGTCACCACTCTGGGCAGCCCCTGGGCAGCCAAAAGCCCCAGTCAAGAGGCCCCACAGGCTATCTGGGCAGCTGGTCCAGACTTCCTGCCCACCTGAGTTCGCCCAGGCTGTCTAGTGAGGCAGCCGTGCCAGGGGCAGACCCATGGTGCCTGGGTTCCAGGGCCCTGAGGACTGACCTCCCTCCCAAGGGCAGCTCTGCGGGGCAGGGGGCTGAGGCCCCAAGCAGGAGGCCCCAGGGCCTCTTGACCCTTGACCCATGCCCAGGCTACTTCCTGCCTCCTTTTCCTCCCTGGGCTCAACAGAGACACTATTGTTCAGATGGGTGGAGACTTGCCGGCCTCCCCGTCCCCACTCCCAGTGACCCAGGGATGGCACCCCACCCCCTCCCAACCCAAAACTAAATAAAATAAATAGACGAGGCTTCCGAGGGGGTGCTGGAGGAACGGGCTGTCCAAATGCAATCAGCCAAAAAGGCCTGAGCGCCTGGGAAACATTCATTCATCAGCATAATGGCTCTGCGGCGAGGCTGGAGGCCGGGTTAGGGCTTTGTCACAGGTGCCAGCGTCTAAGCCCCTGCCCGGCAGGAATGTGGGCCCAGTGGAGCACCTGAAGCGAAACCCAACGCCTCTGCCCCGGTGACTCGGACGACTCCGATCCCCTCAGCTTTGAGGGATTCTGTTCTGCGGCCCAGCAATTTCTTTAGCACTTTCCCTGGGATCAGCTCTTCACCAAGGCCATAAGTCTTGTTCTTCCAAAATTCAGACCTCATTAATTTTGGTTTCTGACACAGATTTGCAGCATACTAGACCAGGGATCCCGGGGCTGGGGTTCAAAGTCCTAGATGAGTTGGTGAATTTCGTTCGTGGCAAGGTTGCCGTCCCCCCCTCCGAGGGCACCACAGCCAACAAGGACCCTCCCGGGGTCGAGGCCCAGTTCCACCCTCCTGGTCCGAGAGGACACAGGCCTCCCTCTGCCCAGGGCCATCGTCCTAGGTGCCCCCTCCAATCTTGGCCAGAGTAGCTGGCAGGGGTATCACTTTCCTCGATGGTTCTGGAAGCCGCCGTGTGGAGGGTTGGCATTCACGATCCAGCCCTATCTGTTCTGAAATAGTCGCAAGTCCTTCCTCACATAATAGCAGGTCAGCTGGCTGAACGCTCCCTGCCTGCGAGGGCCACGCCATTTCTCTCTAGTGGCTGTATCTTCATCCCTTAGATGAGAGATGAGGCTTGGAGAGCAGGCAAGGGAGGCCACGGGAGCCCCCAGTTTGATCCCAGGGCCTCTGTCCATCCCACTCCCCACGATGGCCCCACTAGCGACAGGGGACACCCGGAGGGTCACACCTGGTACAGTCCTAAGGCTGACGACAGTGCGGGGCCGGGAAGCACTCCGAGGGGCTTTGCTAGCATGGCTCCTGTCCACCTGCAACCTTGCCTCTGGGAAGGGCAAGAAGGACAAGCCCTTTATTATTACAGAGGTTTCTAGAAAATTTTGACCAAAAGCCAACATGTCCATTGGGGTGGAGGACCAGAAGGAATCGGCCATGAGTTGGGAGCAAGTCCTTGCGGTGGGGGGAGGGGTGGGTACCCAGCTGGACCGCAACCAGGCGCGTCCTCCCTGCCTGGCGCCCCAGGCTCCCGCACCATCTCCTGGCCCTGCTCCCGTGGTGGGAAGGGGGCTGGTGGGAGCGGGGTGCCCGGCCGGCGCCCCTCCTCAGCCACTAACTCTGGACAAACACTGTGACCTAAAGCACAGCCGGGAGCACCAACCTTTTCATCAAGAAAGATTTAATTTATTGGGAGTGCGGAGCCACAAATCACAGGCGGGGAGATTTATCGCCTCCAGGAGTGGAATTGACCACGGAGAGAAGGCAACATCCCCAAGCCACACTCGCTCCTTTAATAAAGTTGAAAATGTAAAATACACCCATCCCACCCGGGTGCCGGGCGCTGTGGGCAGCGGCCCATGAGTTTATGGAGGGAAGTAACATATGCCTCTTGTCACCCCGTCCTTCCGGGGAGACTCAGAGAGGCAGAGGGGACCTCCCAGGCCACGGCTGGTGTCCATGATTTAGGTGACAGCTGCCCGGAGCTGGAACGGGCAGGAAGGTGCAGGCCTGGGTGGGGGATGGGGCAGGGGCTCCCCGACCCCCCCTGCCCGGTTCCATTTGCTCCCCCCTGCCCCTGGAAACACCTCCCCGGCTCTCAGTGGAAAGCCCCTGACCTCGAGGGCTCCTGTCTGGGAAGACAACAGCCTTAGGAGAAAAGCTAATCCCTGCCCCTCCGGCCTTAATCCGCCCTCAGGAAATGCCCGTTTCCCAGGCCAGGCCTCCCGGAGATCTGAGATCCTGGTGCTCCCTGGCAGGAGTCAAGGGCTCTCAGACTGCCCGACTCCCACCTCTCCACTTACAGCTGGGAAACTGAGGCCCAGAGCGGGTGGGGTTCCCTCTGCCATGAGCAGCCCCCTGCAGACATACAGACCACTGTAGGTGATTCCTTGGCTGGGACGGGACAAGTGTCCTCCAGAGACCCTGTGAGGCCCTGGCCCTGGCCCCCTGGCCCCCTGCAGACATGAGGGGTAGCCCCTGCCTGCTGGCCAGGCTGCGCACATTCTCTGGCCGTGGTCTAAGCCCTGGGGGTGAAGCTCTGCCCTTGATCAGGACCCATTTATACCAAACAGTGCACGCCCCCCAGTCACCCAGCAGGGCTTATCCAAATGACAGCGTGCCGGGTGTCCCTTTGCCCTCTGCCCAGCCCGGGACCCCGGTGACTTTGAGCCCCTCCAGCAGGGAAAATGGAGAAGCGGCTCTAAAGCAGGAGATGGTGGGGAGGCTGAGGGGGTGTGCGTGTGCCTGGGTGCTCACGTGTGCGGACCTGGGGGTGTGCACCATGGGCACGTATGTTCAGGCACACATTCCCAGGCACATGAGTGGCCACGATGTGGCCATGTACACGTGTATCAGCATGGGCCCAAAGTCGCATATATGAGAGCGTGTGTACTCTCCTGGGCAAGTGCGGATGCCTGCAAGGGGGCTCACCAGGCACCCGAGGCCTTACATTCCGGAGTCCTGAGACCCCTGGGAGAGGGGAAGACTTGGTCCTCCCAGCGGGCCCCCCACCCGCTGCTCCACCCCGCAGGGCCGCACCCTGGGCCTCCCTCCCGACAGCTCCGGGACCACCCACTTGTCCAGCCCCTGCCTCCCCCACGCCCAGCACTCTACTTAATGTCTTTCTCATAAGGAGTTTTAAATTATAAGCCTAAATGAGGTCCATAAATTTGACTTCATAAAATTCCACGCACATCATTTTCCAGCAGAAAAGGCTAAGAAATATTTTCCTGGAGACCCCCTGCGTCCCCCTCCCTGCGCAGTATAACATTTATTCTGATATTAAAATGGCAGGTGTTCTATAAATCGTGAGTCATTAGCACGCTTCATTGATTTTTTCCCCGCAGCTCCCAGCCCGGGGAGAAGCCACGTGTAGATCCCAGTCTATTCGATTGAAATTCATACCCTATTTGGGGGTCAAAGAGCGGGACCCCACGAGCTTGAACTTCTATCAGCCTAAAGCTGATCAATACTTGGAGATATATTGGGGGCCGGCGGCTCACACAGATTAAGTGGCCATAAATGTGAGGTGTGGGGGCGGCCGGCGGAGAGGAAGCTGAAGACCGGGCCTGCTGCCTGGCCATTTGGGACTTTCAGGGGCCCCGGGGGCAGGGGGTCACCAGAGGTGCTGGACCCAGGTAGAGCGAACATGGGGCTCAGCTGGGTGAGACCCGGGTAGAGCGAATATGGGGCTCAGCTGGGTGAGCAGCCCCTGACCCACCCTGATCCCTCGGAGGTGGGGAAGGCAGAGGACACTTGAGGGGAACAGGGGGCACCCGTTTTTTTAATTAATTTATTCTTTATTGAAGGATAATTGCTTTACAGAATTTTTCTGTTTTCTGTCAAACCTTAGCACGAATCAGCCATAGGTACACATCTCTCCTCTCCCTTTGACCCTCCCTCCCACCCCCCTCCCCACCCCACCCCTCTGGGTTGACACAGAGCCCCTGTTTGAATTTCCTGAGCCACACAGCAAATCCCCTTGGCTCCCCATTTTCCATGCAGTAATGTAAGATTCCCAGTTACTCTCTCCATGCATCGCACCCTCTCCTCCCCCCGCCATGTCCGTAAGTCTATTCTTTCTGTCTGTTTCTCCGTTGTTGCCCTGTACATAGATTCTTCGTACCATTTCCCTAGATTCCGTATATATGCGTTAGAGTACGGCATTTTTCTCTTTCTGACTCACTTCACTCTGCATAATGGGTTCTGTGTGGCACCGTTGTTTTTAATTGTAACAAGGGATTCAAGACCCAGCTGCAGATCTTTGTCCTGCTGTTTTAGGGTCTCCGAAGCTGTCCGACCGTCTGTTCAGCCACTTCCTCCCCGCACTCAGGCCACACAAGGGTTGGCTCCCATGGACGCCAACCATTTGGGCCTCTCTGGCCCTGCCTGGGGTTCCAGTCCATACTGCCTCGACCCCTGGCCCCTCGAGGCAGGCCCAGGCCATCCCTCCTCCCTGAGCCCCTTCAAGGCCCCTGGGTGACATTGTAAACCCAACGCCTCAAAGAACCCACTGTGTCCCACGCTGGGGAAAACCATACAAGGTCTGCAAAACCCAGCCCTCACCCCGACCCCACCCTTTACGAAGGGCACACGGGGTCAGTGCTTATGTGCTGGGCCCTGGAAGGGGCGGGCTGACCCCACCTCTCCTCCCCCCACCGAAAGTGGGTCCCCCTGGCTCTGGGGATGCTGAAAAGGCGCGTCCTTGCTGTGCCCTTGTGGTGGGGTCACTGCCGTGGAAGGATGCCACGCCCTCCCCCTTCCGCCCCCTCATATATCACGCCCAACCCGCCCCGCGTGCAGCTCTGGCCTCCACCACAGAAGGCACGCGATCTGCTTGGTTATTAGGGAGATAAATAATTTGAACTCTGGCCTTTTACCTTTTCCCCCAGCAGGCGGGCTGCCCCCACGCCCCTTGGGCACCCAGCCTGGAGGAGCAATTTCATTAGGAGCCCTGGCAGCTGGCAGAGACCACCCTGCGAGGCCAGCAAGGAGAATTTCTTTATGGAGATGAGACGTAGGAATATGAAAATTTAAGCCGGAGCGGATGTAATTTAACTTTGCATTATTTATCGGGGACACAAATCCTTTCTAATATTGGCGGATTTGGGAGGGCTGGGCAGGGCTGCTGGGGCCTTTGGGGAAAGAGGGGGTGGCCAGGGGCCTGCTTCCCACCCCCTTTGCCTGTAACAAGGGGACAGAGGAGTCGAGGGCACCGGTGGGCAGGAGGTGAGGTTGCAGATGTCCACCCAGGCCACGTGGCCAAAGCAGGGGCAGGGAGGCGGGCACCAGGTGGGGGAAAGTCAGAGGCCCCTGGAGGTGCCCGGGGCCCAACCCCGCTCCCAGCTGACTCACTTCTCCCTGCTTCCCGGGGTGAGCAGGGCCCTGAGGACACACACACGTACACACACGCACGCGCGCACACGTGCACAGTAACACACGCACACACGTGCACACGCATGCACGCACACACGCGCATGCACACGCACACACACACACACACATGCACGCACGCACGTGCCCCCCCCAGCCCTGGAAGCCACAGGCCTGACATGCCCGAGTCCTCGGGACGGAATGCTACGCTCCAGGCCTCTCCTGAGTTTCTGGTGGGGTTCCCAGTCCCTGGCCCCCCATGGCTTGTAGACGCCAGAACCATCTTCCCACTGGTCTCCCTACGTCCCCAGGTCCGAGGTTCCCTCATCTCTGAAGGACACTAGTCAGGGCCCACCCCACCTGCCTCCTCTCAACACGGTCGCGCCTGCAAAGACCCCGTTTCTCAATACGGTTCCATTCACAGGTGCCGAGGGTAGGAGGTGGCCCTCTGTTTTGGGGGCACATGATTCAGCCCACAGCTGTGGGGGGGACATCTGCCACCTCACACACAGAGGACACTCAGAGGAAGGAATAGCCTGAGAGTGAAGCTGGGCAACAAAAATTTGATTTATTCTGTGCTCTTGAATGCTTTTTTTTCCATAGAAAAGATGATTCAGTGTAATTTGGTTTTTCAAATATTCAATTAACCAAAACTCCAGCTGTTTGCTAAGTTGTAAATTCAGTTTACAAATATGATTCTATTATGGAGCTTAGCAAATTCTAAGAAAAATGTTAAGAAACTTTTACAACTCTAAGAAATTCCCTCAAACATTTAAACTCCACTTACAGCCTTAATATTTTATCTCCTCGTTCATAACTTTGGTTTTGGGACATAACAAAGAAAAATTCCCCAAAGCATAAACCATCATGTATCTAAAAATCACAGCAGGGACTTCCCAGATGGTCCTGTAGTTAAGACTGTGCTTTCAATGCAGGAGGCAAGGGTTCGATCCCTGTTCAGGGAACTAAGATCCCACATGCTGTGCATCATGTGGCCAAAAATGAATAAATAAAATGAAGAAAAAATAAAAAACATAGTAAACTAAGAAACAGGGCGACTCATGTCTTCTTAGGTTTCCAACGCTGTTTACAAAGTCAGTAAGAGACTGATCTAAAAGTCTGAATCCATCATTTAATTAAACATATCAGCTGGAATCACAAGCTGGTTGATGACTGATGGGCCAAGATTAAAACCAGAAAACAGCAAGTAGCAGATTCCTTGAAGCCCAATCGGGAAAGCAGTCCACATGGAAATCTGCATTTTCCTGGCTTGAAGCTGCTCCCTTCCTGAAGACACAGGTGGTGAGCCCGTGGGCTCCGCGGTGGCCCCCCGTCTCTCAGCCACTGCCCTGGGTCTCTGTCCCCCTGTTCCGGACAGCCCCGGGATGGTGAAGCTGGACCCAGGACGGAAGGGTGCAGGAGGAAGGAGGCAGCCTCGTCCAGCCCCTTAAGGCTGCCTGGGCTCCCCCACCCCCACAGCTGCCCCCTGACCCCAACCTCGTGAACATTAACCCCTCTCATCTCATCGCCAGCGACTGGGGGAAGCTAGGAGACAGTTCCATTGAAAAAAATCCTTCAGAGTGTTTGTTAAAGGACATGCCAGGAGGTGGGCCGGCCGGGCCTCTTGGGGAGGGGGCTCCCATTGGCCTAGACCCTCGTGGGGCGCCTGCCCACCCACCGGCCGCCTCCAGCCCACGCACAAAGCGCCAGATGGACAAGATGCACGGCCAGATGAGGGGTGGACGGCGCAGGCCCGCGGGATGGGTGAGGGGTTGCACGGCTCCCAGACCCACTGCAGGCCCCAGCTCATCAGCCAGCAGGGAGGCCGTATGCTCGTATGTCTGGGCTGGAGGAGGGGCTGGGAGCCAGCAGGGGAAAACTCCATGGGACTCAGGATGGCAGGAGGTGGGGAAACGTGGAAAGGTGAGGGCCATCTCAGTGACGGCGTCGCATGGACGGGTGACCCGGAGGAGCGGCAGCAGCTCGGTCCTGGGCTGCCTCATGGTTCTGCACCCCCACCCTTCTTGGTTTGGACCCACCTCCTGCCCGCTCCCCAGCTGGTCCCCAGGGCGCCCCTTCCATCTCTGTGTCCTCCGGAGACCGTGGCTGAAAGCTGCCCAAACCCAAAGTCTAACCCCAGATGCGAACCTCCTCTGACCGGGAGGAGTCCACCCAGTTGCTCCCAGAGAGAGAAGCCTTGCTTCCTCTCAGCACCCGCCCCTCACCAACCGAGATCCTCCCCAAGCCGACAACCATGTTCACCCACCTCCAGGCCCGAGCCACCACACTGGCACAACTCACAGTTACATGCTTGTGCAGAGCACCCAGGAGCCTCTGAGGACAGCAGTCCCAGGACTGAAGGTGGAGAAACTCCGCGGGACCAAGCCAGGGACCCCCGGTGGGGGAGGAGAGAGCTGGGAGTGGGTGCGAGCCCCCAGACGGTGCTCAGAGCCCCATCAGAGACAAGAAGATTATATTAATAGCTGGGGATGGGAGTAGCCTTGGTATGGGAACCTTCTAGAAAAGGAGAGGAAGTCTGCACAGGGTTGGTCCCTCAGTCAGGGAGGTGCCCCTGGAGAAGGAAGAGGCTGACCCTTCCCCAGTGGGTCCTGGACTCAGAGACGTACAGGGAGGGGCAGCCGTGCCAGTGTGGCCCTGCCAGCCTGGCGAGCGGCCCCCCCTGCCCAGACTGGACCCTGTCGATTCTGCCGGGAGCTGACACCCACCAGGAGCCCAGTACAAACAACGGGAGGGGCTTGATTGGCCAGTCAGACCTCAGATAAGGCCATCAGCAGACACAACTCAGAAAGGAGACTTCGTGGCCCAGGAAACGGCCAGGCTGTGACACCAAAGAGAAGAAGCAGGTCACGAAGCAGTTGTGTATGGTTGCGACAGCCCCCAGACACACGAGCCACAGTGAACAAAGTCTGGACGGAGCTACACCAACATGGCATCTTCAGTTAGAGGAATTCAGGGCACTGGGAGGGTGGAGTGAAGTTTGTTTTTCTACATTTGTCAAATTTTGAGGATGAGCACACACCACTTTCCTAAGCACAGCATGAGCCATCGGCATTAGTTTGTAAGCCCGGGGGGGCAGCCTCTGCCCTCTTGACCTAGGAGATGGGCCAGGAGGCCAGGGGCCCCCAGGAGACCCCAGGGAGGACCCCAGAAGCTCTCACCCGCCGGCCGTCTTTCAGATCCCTGGAGGGCCCCGGGCTAGGTGGTCCCCACGGGTGACATCATCTCTCCAGGCAGTCAGGTACCCCATGCCCCCGTATTTCACCTCCCTGCCAGCCAGCCACCCTCCCCACCCCGCTCTGTTCTGAAGCCTGGTGTCACCTGAAGGTTGAGGGGAGAACTCCGCCCACCTCAGCTACCACCCGGCTCAGGCTCAGGCTCAGGCCTCACGCAGCTCGCAGCAGCTCGTAAAACTCCTCGCTTCCTGGTCCCCCTCAGCCCTGCCAGTGGTGTGTTCAGAGCCCACCCCCACCGGGTGTCCTTTTAACTAATAGGGCACTTAGTTTAATGAGGAGAGTTTGCATAAGAGGAACTTGCTAATTAAACTTTAAACCTTGTCATTCTAAAGATTAGCCAAGCTCTGAACAGAGAGCATTTGTCATGGAGAGAGGGAGCCCCCCTCCCTGCAAGAAAAGGCCAGCTGAGGGTCTTGCCTCAGCAGCTTCTGGCTGACCAGCCAAGATGGAATCTTCCGGAAGGTTTAGGAAACTCCTGTCCCAGGTCAGGAACGTCCGAGGTGGCGCTAGCGGTAAAGAACTCACCTACCAATGTAGGAGACCTAAGAGATGCAGGTTTGATCCCTGGGTTGGGAAAATGACCCAGAGAAGAAAATGGCAACCCATTCCAGTATTCTTGCCTTGAGAATCCCATGGACAGAGGAGCCTGATGGGCTACAGTCCACGGGATTACAAGAGTCAGACATGGATGAGGCAACTGAGCATGCATGCCCCAGGACGAGCCTGGCTTCCAAGGCCCCCGTGGAGGGAACGCATTCTCCACACCCCATCCGGATGCCAGGCACAATGAGGCTGGGGGCCCCGTCTGCAGGCTTGACACTCCAGCCACAGGTTTTTGGGAGGAGTAAGTGTCATGTGAGGTGACCAAGCAGCGTGGAGGCTTGAGGACCCCTTCCTTCCCGTCACCCCTCCCTTCACCCGCCTGCGATCACCTGGGGACCCGTGCCCGCAGCTCAGAGCTGGCCGTGGCTGGCTGCTGGCCTCCCCTGCCCTCCAGAGTGCAGAAGCCCAGCGGCCACTGCCAGCACTGGCCACTCACCCAGCCTCAGCCAGCTTTGTTTCCCCAGCAAAGAAAGAAAGTGGGGCGGGGGGCAGAATGTGAAGAGAATCTGTGTCACCATGTCACGGTATCACCCGGGAACATCACAGGTCTTAACCTCTGACCTTTCTGGAGGTCAAACTAGGCTGGCGGTCAGGGCAGGCTGCCTTGGGGACAATGGCCAGGGGACACAAGTGAGCCACTCCCTGAATGACCAGCAGGCCTGGAAGGCCTCCCCCTAGCAGTGGGGTCTTCCACATTCCGAGCTGGTCCTGACAAGCCCTTTCCAGGATGGGGAACAGGTCATTAGCATCCATTCTCGTCACTTGCTGGAAGCTGGTGACCACAGGCTGCCGTCCTTAGCTGGGGAGCGTGCCCCTGCGGCCAGGCCGCTATCTTGCAGGTGGGGTCCGGGGACGCAGGGCACAGACACACTGCCCCCTGTCCCCGCAGCGGTGCTGAGGACCCTCTGTGTGCGCCACCCTGGAGGGGAGGGGGCAGAGGGGAGGGGCTCTGGGAGGGCCTTTGAGGGAGAGGGAGAGCCTGAAGGGGTGGGACCCTGATGCTGATCCTAGGAGCCGGCTGGACTGGGGAGGGGGAGGGGAGGGGGCTCTAACGTGGCCCCCCTTGCTCTCCTAATCCCACGATTTCCTGTTCTTCGTGTTAGCTGTGAGCCAGCCCTGCCTGGGAGGGTGAGTGGGCACCCTTTGCATAACTGAGGTGAAATCTCCGCGACATAAAATGACCCATTTTAAAGTCTACAAGGTGCAGCCACCACCTGAGTCAAAGCTCCTCCTCCTGCCCGAAGAGAAACCCGGGACAAATCACGCCTTATCCCGCCCACTCCAGAACCTCGAATCCACTTCCTGTCTCTATGGATTCACCCGTTCTGGACACTTGGTAGAGACTGAATTATACAGTGTGTGGCCTTTTGTGTCTGGCTGGGTCAGGAAGATCCCCTGGAGAAGGGATAGGCTACCCACTCCAGTATTCTTGGGCTTCCCTAGTGGCTCGGCTGGTAAGAGTCGGACACGACTGAGCGACTTTCACTTCATTCCTTCAGGCAGCACGGCCTTTCTAACTTCCCGAGTTGCAGCGAGTCTGTGCCCCACCGCACGGTAGAGGTGGCCCACTGTCAGCGTTCACGCACGGATGGATGGATGTTTGGGCCACTTCCGCCTTGTGGCTGCAGTGAACACGCTTGCACAGCTGCTTGTCTGAGTCCCTGTTTTTGGATCCTGTGGATTTGACCTAGGAGTGAAACGGCGGCATCACGTGGTGATTCGAGGTTTCCATCTCTGGATCCATCAAGCAGTTCTCCTCAGCTGCTCTGTGGACATTCCCACCAGCAGTGCCCGGGGCTCCGATCTCTCCCCTCCCAGCATCCTGACCGCGTGGAGCAGCATCTCCAGGGCTCTGATCCCTGTCTCCCTGGAGCCGGGACTGTGAGCACCTCCTCCTGGGCGCGATGACCAGGATCATCCCTTTGATGGATGAGGACACAGGGCTTGCCGCTGTGCTGAGCAGGGACCACAATGTGGGGCTGGGCCACGGCGTCCCTCCCGGCCCTCAGGTTCTAGTGTGAGAAGTGTGAAAGCAAAAGTATTAGTCACTCAGCCATGTCTGACTCTTTGAAGCCCCGTGGACTATAGCCCACCAGACTCCTCGGTCCATGGAATTCTCCAGGCAAGAATACTGGAGTGGAGAGCCATTCCCTTCTCCAGGAGATTTCCCAACTCAGGGATCAAACCCAGGTCTCCTGCATTGCAGGAAGATTCTTTACCATCTGAGACAGCACGGACGCCGCCAGGTTCTAGGATGGGGTCCAAGTGGACAAGGACTTCCTCCAGCCATTCCTCACTTCGCCTGCCACCGGAGCAGGGGGCAGACACTGACCGGAGCAGGGCAGGTGGGCGTGAGCCACCCCTGACTCCATACCGGAGCAGGGGGGCAGACACTGACCGGAGCAGGGCAGATGGGCGTGAGCCACCCCTGACTCCATCTGGCTTCCCTGCCCCTCCATTCTCAAGCACAGAGGGACTTCCCTGGCAGTCTGGTCCAGTGGTTTAAGACTTCACCTTCCAATGTAAGGGGTGCAAGTTCAATCCTTAGTCATGAAGCTAAGACGCCACATGCCTCCTGGCCTCAAATAACAAAGCATAAAGCCTGCTTTGGTTTTAAATCCCACTGACCTGGAGGCAGTGGTACCCACTGGACCCAAGGGAGCTGCACAGATTCGGGACTGGGAATAGAGCTTCAGGTTGTAAGAAATTCAATGAAGACTTTAAAAATGGTCCACATCAAAAAAAAAAAAAAGCATCCCAGGGAACCATAGGACTTCCAGAACCTGAGAGGGAAGTGGGGTTCCCCTCACAACAACCAGACCCACAAGGTAGGGGAATGGTCCTGGGGCGACCCTGTCCACGCCCCTGCCTTGGGGCAGGTCTGATCCAAGCCTGACCGAGGCAGGCATTTGACCTCTGGAACAACAGCCTGGGATCCCCCCATCCGACCTTGGTTCACGTGCCTTTGCTCTCAGAGAGCATGGGTGCACAGGGGGCTGAGTGTGAGCTGTGTGGAGAGGGGGTGAAGGTGTGTGCGTAGGAGTGTCGCTGGCATGTGCATCCGTGCCCCACAGAGCTCTGTGTCCCGAGTCCCGAGTGTGTGCGGCTCCCTGTGGTCTGGTGGGTCCCACCACCTCCTGGTCAATGGGATTTGCCCTAAGAACGGTGCGCGGGGCGCTTCAGTGGTGCCTGCTTCCGGCTTTGCCTTGGAAAGTGTCCTAGCAAACCCGGAGAGCAGGTTATACGTGCTACTCCTCAGGCTCAGAAAGGGTGAGCAGCTCACCCGTGGTCACAGAGCTGCAGCAATTAAGTAGAATGGAGGGGAGGGTCCCAGGTCCCTTAGCTGGAGCCTGTGTGCTCCACCAGGTCCTTAACCACAGGCGTGGGGCTCAGGGGAGCCCTGGGCATCCTCATCCTGTGTCCCTCATGCTCCCCGGGACCTGACTCCAGCCCCACCTCTGCAGGTGTGACCCCGGTGGGCACGTCCCACTGTCTGGACGAGCTCTTGGGAGCATGTGGAACTGAGGACTGTGTGAGCATCTGGGGGCTTATGGCCACTCCTCCGGGGATGGCCTCCGCACCCGCTGTGACACTCTCTCTCTCTCTCTCTCACACACACACACACACACGCACGCTCCCGTACACGCACACGTGTGTCTCCCTGACTCTGGAGTCTGCAGTTTGCATACTTCTCTCCCAGGTCTGGCCTTGGACTGCATTCCTGCAATGCCCTCCGAGACAGCTGCTTCTTAGGCTCCTATCTCTTTTTGAATGCCGAGGGGGGCTCTGCTGGTCAGAAGGGAATATTTTTATGGTAAAAAATGAGCCACGCTGCATCAGTGCGGGGGGGTGGGAGCCGTCACCGCAGGTCACCCAGGCAGACTGATGAAAATTCTGCTTATGAAGTCGCTGCTCCCCCATTAATTAGGGGGGAGGGGGGCCCGCGTGCCACTGAGCACCTCACCCACGGCCAAAAGCTTGTCAACACTTCCCACGAAGAATGAAAATGTAAATACCTTTCAGATTATTCAATGTCACCAAGGTATGGAAAAAGGTCGGAATGCTGGGTGTCATTTATCTCGTTGCGGATTTGAAGAGCTTTTTTCTATTAAATTTCTTAAAATTAATGTTTTATGTTGCTCAGAGTAATTTGAACAATTATGGGCTTAAAGAATTGATCATTACAACCCCTGGGATTCAGAGCTCCCGACTGAGTCCTTTGAAAACCCACTGATTTATCGTTTTGCTACTTAACCAGGCAAGCTCCTGGGATTTGGGACCCCAACCCCCTCCTGCCCCAGGCGGGGGCCAGTTCCCAAGACACAACAGCCGGATCTGCCGGCGGAAGAGACGCCAGTGGGTCCCCAGGTCTCCAGGAGAGGTGGGGGGAAGAAGGGGTGTCTCTGATTTCAGAGCTTTCACCCGCCCTGAGCAAATTTTATATTTAAAAGGAAAGAAGTCCTTTTACATACTGGTCGAAATTGTTTTTTATCATTCAGGTGTTTACCTTTGATAATGTATGCAATCGTCGGGTTCAAAAATGAAAAGAACGTGATAACACGGTCAAGATGAGTATTCCGCTTATGTTAAAATTTAAAGTTCTAAGTATTACGTTACAGAGGTTACTGTTCTTCAAAAGTGAACAAGCCCTAGCCCCTCAGGAAAAAAATGCTGAGGTGTGTCCCGCCTCCCCGCCAGGGTGCTTTCCACCCCGAGCCCCCTCCCACCCCGGCTGGCCGCAAATTCGGAGGGAGTCCGGGGCGGACCCGGCTCCAGCTCCAGCCTCCGGAAGGCAGCCCCACCCAGCCCCCCGGCCCCGCCCCCAGACCCTGCGCCCACCCGCTTCGCAGGGCCCTGGCTGTCAGGAGCCGGTTGGGCGGGAAAACCCCTGGTGGGCGCGCCCCTGGACTCTGAGCTGGGCGCCCATCGCCTGTATCCGCGGGGAGACAGGGCGCCCGGAACCCGCATCCTGCGCTAACACCCACACGCCTCTAGATGCCCCGCCTGGTTAACAGGGTCCATCATGGGAAATAAGTCGTCGTGGTCTCCAGGTGACCCCCGCAGGGGCCCGTAAGATGGGCGTCCACTTTCCTCTGCGGACCCGCCCGAGGTCCTCCCGGCCTGAGATCCGCCCCGCCCGCGTCCTCACTGGGCCTTGGTTCGGGCTTTGGCACCGTGCCCCCCCCGCCCCGCCCCAGTCCAGGGTCACGTCCGCAGACTGAGCTGCGCCGGTACCTGGAAGCCCGTGTGTCTGCCCGCTCGGGGCCGCGGGAAGGTGGTCACCCGGGGCCAGGCGCTCCGCCCAACTGGGGAGACAGACACGCGAGGTGTGCACACGAGCACTGTCCACTGCCCGGCTGACCGCGAGCCCCACTCAGCTGAGCGCTCCCCTGAAAGGCCGGCCGGGACGCGACGGGCCGGCCCCGACGGGGTCCACTCTTCCCCCACCCCAACCAGGACTGGGGTCTGGGGCCCGGTTGCCGCCTGGACGCGCCGCCAGCTGGGAGCCCCCGACCAGGCGGAGGCTCCCTCGGGCACACTTTGCACTTTATTAACCTGTCAGTGCCTGAAAGGTCCCAGGCGGCCTGGGGGGAGGTCTCCAGGCTGGGGGTGGTGCCTGGCACGGCGACTGGAGGATTTATACTCCCCCTGGGCTGCCGCAGGTGGCCGCCTTGGTCCCACCTCAGCCAGGCCCCCTCCCCAAAAGCTGAATCCCACCCAGACAGGCTGCCTTCATTCCCCTCGAGGGCGAGGGCGCCCCTTGCAGGACAGAGTCCAAAGTGGTTCCCTCCAGCACCGTGCCCCACGTTCAGCTCGGCCACACCCCTGGGAGGCTGAGATCTCGGACCACCAACCCCCAGGCCAGCCTGGGACACCTTTCACTTCCAGCTACTAGGCCTCTGCTCACCGGGGCACTGAAGTACCACCCACCCCGACTTCTGCTCAGCCATGCTCTTCCCTGGGCGCTCCCCCAAACTGAAGGGTGATGGGGCCACGTCTCCCATCGATTCCCCAAATTTCCTCCCGAGGGCCTCCCCCATTCCTTGCCATTCTTCCTGGCGGCTGCCAGCAACATTCTTGGGGGGAGGGGCGGGCCTGCTCTGGGTTCAGGGCAACAGCAGGTGCTGGTGAGGGAGCTGACCATGCTGGGGTGGGCGGGACTGGGGGGCGAGTGGCTTGACCAAAGCCCCTTGGGCTGCCTGGTGGTCGGGGAGGGAGGGGGGACATCTGCGGAGCTCCCCTCCTCCTCGCCAGGTCACTTGCTCAGCTTCTCACAGCAAATTAGCAGGTCGCTGGGACTGGAATCCTAGTTGCAGAGCCCCGGTGACCGAGTTCCTGAATCTCCAGACTAGTTGACTCCTGCAGTCCCCCTCCCCGTGCTGAAGCCTGCTCCAAGCAGTTTTGCTTGGTCCTGTCACCTGGCCACCCCAGCGCCCGCCTCTCCCAGGGACAGAGTGGGAAGGCCCAGCCCCTCCACCCACGGTTGGACCGTCTGTTCTCCTAAGTCTCCGTCCAGTGCTCGGAAGCCTGGCGGAGATCTTGGGACAAAGGGGCCCCGATCCACACCAGGTGTCGTCCCTGGCAAGAAGCCAACAGCTACTCCAACAGGGCTTCCAGCTTTCAGAGATCCATCTCTATCCCCAACGCCCTCTCCTCCCCCAACCCCGAGCCTCACTGAACATACAGGCCTTCCAATGACTGTAACTGACGAATTTATTGAAGTCTGGGAGAGACCCAATGGTCAGAGAATAAATAAAAGACAGGGGAACGCCACAGAAACAACAGGTAGCCGGGGATGCAGGCTTGAGGGATAACTTGAATCCATACGCGGCCGGCCTCTGTGTCCGTGGTGGCCAGCGGCAGAAGCATCTGGCAGGGAGGCAGCTCGGAGGAGCCCCCGCCCCGGCCTTCCTTTGCCTGTGGGGCGTCCAATCCATGGGCAGTCGGAGCCCACAGGGAGAACAGGAGCTGGGGGATGTTTGGCAATGGAAATCGGTGGGCTGGGCTTGGCCTGAGCTCTGAGGGCAGCTGTGACAGGTCGAGGGGAGGGGGTGCAGGGACGAACACCTAGTCTGGACTGGAGGAAGCTCCTTAAGCGTTCCAAGAGTCCGCCCCTCCCCCCAGGGTAGTGGGGTCCAGAAGGATCGAAAGATCTAGAGCCAATGGCCCCAGGGGAGGGGTGGGGAGGGTCCCGGGGAAGACAGGAATTGGTGGCAGGGAGGCCCCCAGAGGAAGAGGAAGTTAGGTGTGGCCTCCCCGCAGCCACCTCCTGCCTGGACGGACAGCTTGATCTCTGACTTAAAAGAGGGGGTTGGGGGGGAGGTGGAGCAGGGGGCTAGAGAACTCAGACATATAGAACCTGGGAAACAAAAGCACAATTAGAATTATTTTTAATTTTGGAAATTAAAGCATCTTCCAGCCTGAGGGCTGTGCTGGTCTGGGCAGAGGCCCCTGAAGGGAGTGAAGGCTTGGCCTCCCCAGGGTGACATTTCCTGTCTGGAAACGGTGGCAAGCACTGGGTTAATTGGTCGATAAAGGGGAAAATCTGCTTACAAAACAAGGCTTGCCGAGAGGCCCCCAGTTTGAGCAGCAGCAGCCTCTCAGACCCGAACCCGGAGAGTCCCTCTGCCTGGGTGGGAGAGGGCACTCCCAGAAATGACCCTCCCGAGTCTGCATCCTGTTCCCCGTGGCACCGCGTCCTGCAGAAGTCCGTGCTTCCGGCAGGAGAGCTGCTGCCCAAACTCCTCACGTCCGAGGCTTGAGGGCACGGGGACTCAAGTCAGAACTGAGCGTGGTCCACCTCGTCCAGCCAGGAGGCGGGGCTGGCAGGGAAGTCGGGGTAGCCCCCGCTGCTCCCAGTGGAAAGGTCGGAGCTGGGTCCGTTCCCTGCCAGCACTCTCATGGGTGGGGGCCCACCTGGGGCTCCCGTGGGCACGAGCCCCAAGCCGGCATCGGGGTACACCAAGCTGGAGAGGAGGGGCTGGGGGCCAGAGAGGCTCTGCAGGGCAGCAGGCGAAGGGGGGACGCCGTAGGGGCTGCCGGGGCGTAGCTCTCTGTACTGCTCCGGGCCGGCCAGGCCTCCGTGCTCCAGTGGGAAGCTGCCCGGGGCCCCCGAGGGCCGGCCCAAAGTCGGGGCAGGCTCTCCCAGGCTGCCGTAGAGGCCGCTGGCGGGGCCCATGTCGGCCATGGCTGGCTCGTCTGCGGTGGAAGCAGAGGGCATTGCTTAGTGCACACCTGCTGCCACCTCTGGTGCTCCTCGGTGCCCCCTGCAGGCGCCGTGTGCCCCACCAGGGCGGGTCAGCCCACATCTCTTACCCTTTCACCCCTGAGTTTGTTCAGCTCCATCCCACCTGATTCCTATGAAACTGTGGGCTCCTGTGCTGGGATCCAGTATGATCCCAAGGCTACCCAATTTTGCAGACAAGTTAATTGAGGCTCAGAGAGGCTAGGTGAGTAGCCTAAGGTCACAATGCAGCCAAACAATCTCCTAAACAAACTCTCTGAGGATGGACATTAAGAGCTGGTGGGGGAGGGGCTCTCTGCTTTGGAAAAAGGAGGTAACTGGGTTCCAGAGACGAGGGTGGACCCTCCTCCAACGCCAAGCAGCTAGGACCTTTAATCACCCCAAGACTGTGCTGCTGCCTCCCTAAAAAATCACTGTAAGTGCCAAGTGCCCTGGGTGGGGGCAGGGGGGAGCATGGTCAGACCCTCCCTCCAGGACAAAGCCTGCCAAGGGACACGCATGCAGGTCACGGGGTTTCTGTCCCCCTTCAGAAGAAGGGCAATGGTCCTGAGTGGCCAAATCACAGGGCTTGGGGATGGGCGCCAGGGTCTACAGAGACGGGGACCGGAACATTGATTCCCAGGCTCCGGCAGTCAATCAACCCAACGCTCTTCCCAACTCCGCCGTACCAGTGAAGGAGACCTCCGCGTCGCTGTCCTGCCCCTCCTCCTGGACGCTGTCCTTGTCCGACTTAGAGCCGCCTCGGGCGCGCTTCATGTTTCGGAAATACTGGCCCCAGCGCTGCCGGCCCGCGTCCTTCTTGAGCCTCTTTTCCTTGGCCCGGCGATTCTGGAACCACACCTGGGGGTGGGGTGGGGGGCGGTGGGGGCCGATAAGTGGCCGCTGCTCTGGGACCCGGGGTGGCCCTTGTTTGCCAGCGGCTCGCAGGGCGCGCGGGGGCGCCGGGGCGCTGACCTGCACGACGCGCATGTCCAGGCCGGTCTCGGAGGAGAGCTGCTCCCGCACGTGGCGCGCGGGCTTGGGCGAGGTGTTGTAGGCGCTCTTCAGAGTCTCCAGCTGCTTGGCTGTGATAGTCGTGCGCGGCCTCTTGGCCGTGGCCTCGGCCTCTGCACCGCGGGGGAGGCGTGAGGCTGGGCCTGCTCCTCCGGCCGCTCGGCGCTCCCACCTCCCTCGGGGCGCGCGCACGTCGGGGCCAGAGGTGCCGCCGCCGCCGCCGCTGCGACCGCCAGCCTCGCCGCCGCGGCGGGAAGGCCAAAGGGTTTTGCGGGACGCGGGTGCCCGGAGCGATGGAGGAAACGCGCTGGGCGGTGCTCCGGCCCAGCCAGGGGCGGCCCTGCGGCGGCCTTCTTTAAGGACCCAGCCGCCCTGGATCCAGGTGCAGGCGTTTCCAGTCTTGGCCCCCTACTGACAAGCGCTGCCCGCCCCCAACCCTCCCTCGCTCCTCTTTGTTCTAAGGGCGCGGGTAGGATCGGATCTTCACGGTCAAGGATTTAGGACGATAATTCAGACCCGCAGAGCTAATCCACGTAATTCAGGCCAATCTCCCTGCGCCCGGGAAGGAGGCGGCTGCTAAGACCCCAGACCCGGCTTTCTCAGAGCGGGTCTGCTAACTGTCCCGGGCTCCCGGACCTGGAGGCGGGGGCTCCCCAACGCCCCCGCCCAGAGAGAAGACGCTTAAGTTCTCGCCGCTTTGTGAGCGCTTCGCCGGGGACGCTGGAGGGAAGGATCCCTCCACACCCGACCCGGACGGGCCTTAGCCCCTCTTTGCAGGGAAGGAAAGGGGAGGGTGGGCCGTGCCCAGGCCGAGCCCCGTGACCGTCGCCCCCTCCCACTGACCTCGCTGCTTGGCTGTCTCGTAGTCTGCCTTGCACACGAGCCGGCTGTCCTCCATGAGATAGAACTCGTCGCCCGTGGCCAGCTGCCGCTTGCACACGACGCAGGCGAAGCAGTGCAGGTGGTACACGAAGTCCTGGGCGCGGCGCACCACCTGCGTGGGCGGGATGCCCAGCTGGCACGCGGCGCACTTGGTCCCGAAGCGCCTGCGGGACGCACAGGGCGCGGCTCAGAGCGGCCGCCGCTCCTTCGCCCGGAGCGGGTCGGAGAACCGCTAACGCGGTTTGGCGCAGGGTGGTTCCTGGAGGAAGGCGTCCCGGGCCCTGCCCCTGGTCGCAGAGACTACCCGCAGGGACTACCAAGAAGGGGATCCAGATGCTCTGGGGCACACAGCTGTCCTCTGTGCCCGGATGGGGGAGGTGAATTCGGAAGGGCAGGGCCTTGGCCACCGGGGCCGACGTGCAAACCCATGAGTCCTCTGCCGGGTAGGAGCCCCATCCCCACCATTAAGCACGAATACAAGACCAAAACGAAGAGGGAGCACGTCCAATAGAGCTTTACAAATTTGGGGTTATCTTTTTAACTACTGCTTCAATGACTCACAAAATTAATTACTTTAAAAGATTGTTAGTGGGCCAGCCCAGCCGCCAACAGAGAGGCCCCGGGGGTGCCCTGTTTGGGGAAAAGGAAGGGTGTGGAGATGGGGGTTTTCAGGGCTCCAGACTTGGTTACGGTGAGGGCCCCGGGGCTCCCCTGGGTGTGCCACCCGCCCCAGGCAGCTGGCGGGCTCACTTGAAGAAGTCGTCCTTGCAGTACACACTCTCCCCACGGCTGAAGCAGCGCTCGGCCAGCGGTGCGTGGCAGTCGCTGCACTTGAGGCACTTGCTGTGCCAGTGGCGGTCCAGAGCCTTGAGGATGAAGCGGTCCAGGATGTGCTGGTCGCAGCCGGCACACAGCGGGATCTCTGCAGGCGGGGAGGAGCCACCGCGGTCAGGGCCGCCGCACAGAGCCGGAGGCCTCCCCATCCCACCCAGCTCCCAGGACCGGGCTGCCAGGAGGCCCCCTTCCCGGCACACCCTTGTCCCTAGCCAGCTTGAGTGGCCACCCAGCTCCCCTGAGTTCAGGGAAAGTGTGGCTTGGAAGTCCGTGCCTGGCCCACAGCGGAAATCCAGGACAACTGAAGCTAGGCTTAGAAACATACCCAGGGGCAGGAGGGTACCCAGGCCACCCCCTCAGATACCCTCAACTGCAAAACGTTTCCAGTGCCCGAAGGATGCACTTTGAGCTCAAATGAAACCCTCGCCCCCAGGGCTGTCTCAGAGGCTGGACTGGAAACCGGGTCCTTACCATCACCAGAGGCCCGGCACACGTGGGCCATGGGGCATCCACCACCCAATGGCCCTCTTTCCTCGCACAATCAGGCGCCATGGTAGCCAGAGACTTGTGGCAGGTGTGGCTGCCCAGCCCCGTGGCCCTGTCCCTAGGCTACCAAAATGAATACTGATGCCCTGCCTGTCTTTGGGCGGCCCTGGGGGTACTTGTGTGTAGACTGGACGTATGGATGCTCTGTCCTCTTGCTCAAACATCGATGCCTGAGCACACACAGTAGGCAGTTTGCCTTCCCCACAGAGACACTTGTGTTCTATTCCCCTGGGGCTGCAGGCCTCTGCGGGAACCAGGCTGGGGAAATGCAAGGCCTGCCTTTGAGAGGCACAGGTCCATGGGGGTGCTTTGCAGGGTGTTCAGGGCATGAGGACTACCTGTTAATTTAGAAAAAGTCTCCCGAGGGCAGAGAGCCTCGAGCAGGAGCTGGAACCTACTTAAATATATCACCACCTCAGCACACTCACCTCGCTGACAGTGGACCCCCTCCAGCCCTAGGCCGGCCTGGCAGCCGGCGAAAGGGCCAGCGAGGGACCTTCCTTTGCCCCATGCTGAGAGAAGAGGGAATCAACCTCCCTCCTACAGCCCCGGGCACCATGAAGGACGGGATCCCGCGTCGGGCAAAACCGCGGCCCTGGGTGCGGAGCCTGAGGATCTGCTGCCTGCCCTGGCTCCCCAACCCCGGGCGGCGATGGCAGGGCGGCGGGCGAGGACACCCGTCTTAGAGCTGGTGGCTGGACAGGCCCGCGCGGCGCGGATTCAGCACCGCGGCCCGGACAGCTCCCGGCGCGCGCTACCCGCGGAGCCCCGCGTCGAGCAAAAGCCTCTCCCGCCGCGCCCCTCGCGCTCTCGCGAAGCCCTGGCGACCCGGGCCTTACGCTGCATGGCGACTCCAGCCTTGGCGGGGTCTCCTACCCTCGGCGCTGGCGGCCCAGCACAGCCTTGCGCTTGCCTGCCGGCCCGATCCCCTCCGGCTCTCTTGAGACGTTTCACGCGGAGCCCGCGCACCCCTCCCTTCCTGTCTCTTCGCCCTCCCACCCCTTCCTCCCAGCCCCCGTGGCCACCCCTCCCAGGAACCGTCGGAAAATAAATAAATAAAGAAGTAGGAGACGGAGGAGACCCCACAGCCTGGATGTAACCCCTTTCCCACCTGCTCTCACCCCGCCACTGCCCACCCTTCCAGGGCCAGCTCCATCCCATCCTGCGGTTCCCGCCTGCTTGGAAGCTCGTGGAGGACCATCCCAGTTCACGGGGAAGCCAAGGCGCTGGGGGTAAGCTGGGGGTTTTCCTGCAAGAGGACCAGCCCTGCCAATGGAGCAGGTGCATGTGAGTGCAGACACCAAGATTCCAGCTAAGGGAGTTCAGCCACCGGGGTCCAGCTCCACGCTGGCCCTTGTGTCTGACTTCGCCTGGAAAGTGTGGCGGGTCTGGGTGCAGGCAGCCTTCATGGAGATTCTCCTACCCCATCGACACTGGGACACACGTTTGCTCTCTGCACACTCTCCCTAAAGGAAGAGTATTTTCCAAACCAGTCCTGGGACCCAGAGGGCCCCCAGCCTGGGAGGCACCAGCGCCGCGACGAAACGCCCGACGACACAGCTCCAGGGGCCCAGAGGCGAACCCGCTGCTGGGATGCTCAGGTAGGGACGCGCAGTGCTGGGGCCCTCATACCCATTCCCGCCCGCGCTCCCTAGCTCCCGCCGCCTCCGTGGCCGGGCTGAGAAGGAAGCGAGGACCGCTGAGTCTCCACGGGGTCCGCCCTCCCGGGCGCAGCCGCTCGGCCGGGGCACCCACCTCGGCGCAGGTCTTCTCTCCGCGCCAGCAGCGCCAGCAGCAGGTCGCCGCCCGCCGACTCCCGGCCCGGGACCAGCTCCCCGCGCGCCTCCATGGGTCCCGCCGCCAGCCGCCGAGGCTCTCCGGTCCTGAACTTTCCAGGGGCTCGGCGAGACCACGGCCTCAGTGGCCCCGGGACGGCGTCTGCACGACTCCCGGCGCTGCTGGGCGCTGCGCCCGCGGGCCGCCCAGGGGCCCGGAGCCTCGGGCCGCGCGGAGGCGGAGCGGCGGGGGGGCGGGGCCGCGGCGCGGGGCGGGGCCGGGGTCGCGGAGACGCGCCGCTGGCGTCCGCGGACTCTGCGCGCCTTTGCCGGGAGAACTGCGGTGCGGGGAAACCGCCCCGAGTGCCCGGCCCAGGGATAGGGACGCGCAGGGGAGGAGCCGTGTCAGCGCTGCCCGATAGCGCTTGACCAGGCCCCGAAGCTTCCTGCCCCGGCGCCGGCTCGGGGCTGAGGCCTGGGCTCCGGCGCGAAAGCCCGCGGGTAGCCTGCCGATCAGGGAGGGAGTTGGATCCTACCGCCGCTGAGGCTCGGGCCCGAGAGGTTCCGAGCTGGGAGGCTTGGTCACAGTGCCTGATGGCACGTGCGAGACCCAAGACCCAGAAAGGGTGAGTGTGGCGCCCACGGGCTCACAGGGAAGCCGCCAGGAGCGGACCCGACCTCAGGCCTTCCTGCTCTGAGCAGCTTCTGGGCCCCATCCTGGGCACTGCAGCCCAGAAGTGGGAGTGGGGAAGCAGGGCGAGTCTCCGGATGGAACCCAGAGTCCTCGGCTCAGACTCCACGATGCAGCCAAGGCTCCAGGTCAGGAGGGACGGAGCTGGGAATGCCGGGATCCACTCTCTTCCCTCCACACCCGCTAGCACCGGAGGAAGCCCTGGCGACCGTTTCCCCATTTCCCGTTTCTACCCCCCACCCCCAGTCCAAATAGGTGAGCTTGCAGGAACCCACCACCCTTGCACGTAGAGACACACCTACCCCGGAGGGTGCCCACCACAGGCCAGGCCACACCCCTGCGTCACCCACAGTCAGCACACAGCAGTGTGGGTCCTGGCAGTACAGAGCTTGGCGGGAGCAGGGGGCCTCCAGAAAGTGTTGGGGGACTAGGGGTTGGTACCATCCTCCAGGAGGTTCCACCTGGGAGCCCCTCAGTGATGCCCCATAGTACCCTGCCTCTGCTTGGCCTCCAGTGGCCTGGTCTGTACACTTAACTTGGAGGCCGGTGTGGAAGGACCTGGGTAGGAGAAACACAGCCCCCTCTGAGCTCCGAGCGGACCCCACATCTCAGTTTGAGCAAAGGCCCCATGCGGGCAAAGTTAAGGTGCCCCTTCACTTTGTGCTACGTTTGTTCCCCAGGACAGGACAAGGGCGTCCAAGCCAGGGAGCTGAGCGGGTGTTGGGTGCATAGGGGTGTCGGCCGTTGAGTGTCAGCTGCTGTGGAGGCCTGCCTGAGAGGGGCCATGTGTGGTCTGACTGGGGAAGGGGCGGGCGGGCCTATGCGCTCGGCATCTGGCCGACTGGCCAACAATGCCTCCATTATTTCCCAACGTCCTTGTGACCGAATGGCCCTTGGGGAGTGCAGTTTGGGCAGGAGACCCAACCCAGGGCTGTGGCGCTGTGCAGTTGGGCTGGCTAGGGGGGGCAGGACTGGGCTGTGTGGGAGCTGAGAGGCGTGGGGTCTCCGGATTTTCTTGGCAGCTCTTTCTCTGCCCCATCCCCTCCCCACCAGACATGCCTGCGAGGTCCCTTCTGTCCTCCAGGCGCTCTGTGAAAAGCTGCGGGCCCTTCAGCATGGGTCCAGGCTTCCCAGGCCATCACAAGGGGGCTCCAGGCCTTCCACTTACTCAGGGGTCTGCCAGCTTCGCCCAGGTTCCCATCTCAGGACCCACCAGAAGCCTCCCCAGACTCTTTCCGCCCTGCCCTTAGTGTGTTGCACGCCTTCCTTCCCTCGCCCCTCTGCTCGCCTCTGCCCATCTGTGCCGCTTTCCCCTCTGGGTCTTCCTGTCCAGTCTGGAGACTGCAGGAGGCCATGCGGGGCTCTTACCCCTGGTCCCGCCCAAGGTGCAGAGGCCGGCGGTTGCGGGGGCCCGGGGCCGATCTCGGTCGTCCTCGAGATCCGTTTCCAGGAGCATCGAGGCCTCCGGACCAGGCCGGACCCAAGCGGCCCGGGCAGCGCTCTTTCCTTCTCCTCTGCGCCCCCGGGGAAGGCTGGGCCCTCCCCGTGTCCTGGTGCGCGGAGCGTGGTCAGACAAGTGAGCCGCTGGGCCAGGCGCTGTCCGCGGTGCTGAAGGAGGCGCGGCCGCCCACCTCCCCCGACCGCGCCTGCCGCCCTCAGCTCCTCCTGTCCGCCCTCCCCCCACGTCCCGCTGCCCCACCTTCCCAGGTCCCCGGGGCCTCCGCTCGCCCCACGCCCGCCCGTCCCTGGGAGGCAGCCTTGGGCAGCTCCATCCTGAGCTCCAGTCCTGCCTTGAGGCCGGGGATTCGCCCCAAGCGGGTGCTCCACCTTGTAGTTCCTGCTCTTTCCCGCTTGCGGCCTCCAGGAAGCATCGTCCAGGCCGCCGACCCTCAGACCCCCATCGGCCTCCAGTCCAGGCTCCTGCTGAGGCTCTGGCCTCAGGAACTGCCCTGTTCAACTGTTGTTTCGAACCTGAGGAACTTTCTGCACTCACGACCTCCTCAGCATGCAATGCCCCTAGGTCTCAGGCCGCAGCCACCTCCCACTCCCCTGAGGCAGCCTGAGGAAGGGCGCCTCGAACAGAAACTACTCAGAAGGACCCACGGGCAAAGAGTGCCAAGGCACCCCAGTGACAGGGGTTACCAGATGGTACTTACATTGGCACCAGCACCACACACACCCGGGCTGGGGCGGGGGGGGGGGGGGCAGAGTGTCCGCTGGTCACTCACGCCCCTGTCCGACTGGCACACCAGGGGGCTGCCCATACCCTCAGGGCGGGGTGGGTGGGTGGAGGCGCTGTCCGCGGTGCTGAAGGAGGCGCGGCCGCCCACCTCCCCCGACTGAGCCTGCTGCCCAGCTGGAAAGGCGAATTGACAGAAACTTTAGCCAGGACTCCCCCAAGCTACACTGGCCACTGGAGACCTCTCCACCACAAAACAAGGTGTGGGAGGCGGTAGAAAGAATCAACAGTTCAGCACCGGGGGCAGTAAGCAGGTGCAGGCGCAAAGCTGAGGGGAGGGGCTGCTGGGCACTCTGGTCTGCGGGTCCTCAAGGTTCCCTGGAACTGGCGCCTGCGGTACCTGTGAGCAGGATTCCCAGGCATCTCAGTCGCCATCCCCTCCCTCTTCCCCTCTGAGGGAGAGGGGCTGTGGTCCCGCTCTCCCTCAGTCCAGCTTGGCCCTGAGAAGATCAACTATTGGGGACTTCCCATCTTTCACCTTCTGCCTATCCCTGAGCTGTCTTCCAAAGAGTTTCTGATTCAATACTGGACATTGTGAAATTTCAGAGGTCCAGTCCATACACCCTTGCCACACACCCCATCACTGGTAGAGCTAGTTTTACTTCAAAACAATTACAATTTTTTCAAATATCGGATTTCTTTATTTTTAAAATGTGCACATTAGAGTTTACTTAAATACAAAATGTTTATTTTTCTTGCAGGTAAGAAATTTCAGTGACATTTCCACGTCAATTAGCTTCTTTTTAATCCAAATCCTTCCATTAAAAATAAATATACATTTAAATTATTGAACTATCATATTTATTAGTCTCAATACTTACAACTTTAGAAAATGGAACTTAACCCTTGCCTTAAGGGAGCGTCCAGCTCTGAGCAGCGACGGGACACAGTGCCGTGGCCACCCTGACCTGCCGCCCCTCAACCTGGAATATTGTCAGGAACCCTGAACGCCGATGTCGCCCGTCACTGGGTTCTGTCAGGTACACAAGACCGCCCACCCACAGCACCGTCCCAGCTCTTGCTGTTGGGAAAATGTACTTAGGGGAGAAAACGACATTTGGCGCAAACCAAAGGCAGTTTAATTAATGGTTCTGAGCACATTCCTTTGGGCTGTGTGTACACTGGCCCAGTTTTCAAGTTGAAAAGAAACAATAGGTGTCTTCAGTAACCCAGGCACACAGCTCAGCCACTAAGACAAGCCCGTGGCTTTTAAAACACAAAGGCTTCCAGGAATTAAAAAGTGTCCAACAGAAGAAAGCTCTCGGCAGAGAAGTGGAGCGTTCCCTGCCCAGAGGCCTCGGGTCACACCTCCCACTGAAGGGGACCACAGAGCTGAAGGCAGTTGTCCGAGGAGTCGGCCACCCCTCTTCCCCAAACTGTCAAACGGTCAGGGTGCTCACTAAACACAGGAACCGGAGCGCAGAACAGGCGTGGTGGGAGACACCGTGACACCCACCAGTGTCACACGCACACACCCACTCACATTCAAAGGGAATGCTCCCTGCTGTGGTCATTTCTGTTTAGTTTACATTTTCAGAGGCAAATTTACTTCTAAGCTTTTTGGGTTTTAATAATGTGTTAAAACCATTCAATATTAGACAATTAAATCATCAAAGCCTGGGAGCCTGTGGTGAAACAGCTCCAGAAAATGAAGCTTGGCCAAGACCACAGTCTGCCCCGCCGCGGGCCACCATCTCCCTCCCACTGACAGCAGGGCTCTCGCGGGGACTTGTATGTGCCAGGGGATGACCGCACAGGATGAGGGTGCCTCCGGAGGCCCCAGAGAGCACCCCCTGCCACAGTGGGGCTCAGCGCTCTGGGTCCGCGTGGTGGACAGACTAGGACCGCCTTACAGCCTCGTGTCACCAGGCTGGCCAACAAAGACAGCGCCCCCGAAGGGCCCGCCTCCCCTCCACACCCCCACACTCGGGGCTTCCCTTCCCTGGTCCTGAGCGGCCTCGGCGCCCCAGAGACCACCAGCATCTGAGAGGCGCAAACGCAGGGAATCGCTGAGCCCGGCTCCACGGAGCCACAGAGGGCGGCGGGCGGTGGGCCCCGGCGGCGGGGGGAGGGTGTGGGCTTTTCTCCCCGACTCCCAGAGCGAGGCCCTGCAGTCAAGGAACTTGAGGTGAAAGCGGGTGCAAAGTCCTGTTCCGGGGCTTGGCCACGCACTTCCGTTTTCAGACCTGGAAGAGTGAAGTCTTTGCTCTAGGATCTGTAGGGGACACATCTGGGCCACGCAGGCGGGGAGCGGAAGGACCCCTCGAGGCGCCGCCAGGTCCGGAGTGTGGACAACGTCCCTGATCTGAAGAGCACAGCGGCAGCCCCGCTGGAGGCGGCTCCGCAGTCTCGCCACGTCCTACACGGAAGGATGGTGGTGCTTGACTTTCCACCGCTTGGAGCGCACGCGGAAGAAGAAGTACATGACCATGAGGAAGAGGGACGAGGCCACGTAGAGCACCACGCAGAGGCTCATGTCCAGGCTGGAGAAGCCCATGCCCAGGAAGGCCGCGGCTGCCTCGGCGCCCCGGCGGCCCTCGCCCCCCGCCCGGCTCCCGAGCAGCAGGTCCAGGCCTGGCTGCGACCTCTCCGACAGGCGAGCCCGGGGGGGCAGCAGGCTGGGCGGACGCAGGCTCTCGGCACCGTGGTCTGCGGGGGGCTGCTCCGGGGGAGCCTGGCTGCCCTCCTGCTTCTCGCCCGGGGCCGGGGCGCCTTCGCCGGGGCCCCCCAGGTCCGCGGAGTGCGTGTCCACGAGGTTGTCCCTGCCGTAGTGCTGCTTCAGGAAGAGCAGCACCTGGCCCTCGTTCCAGGTCCCCAGGCCCTTGATCTCCTCGTGGCAGGCTGGGCAGAGGTCTGGGCTGGGCCACGGCACCTTTGGGAATTTGGGGTCCTCACTCGGATGCCCTGGAGGAGGAGGAGGGCCGCGGTGAAGAGATCTTCCGGCCGCCTGTCCCGCACCCTTGGGGCCTTGCCCGCCTCCCCCTTCGCCCACCACCCTGTCCCTCCCACCCTACCCTGCACAGCCGCCCACTTCCCTGAAGCACTTGCAGCACAGGAAGTGTCCTCACGTGGGCACTGCCACTCCCCTAGCCAGACCCTGCCCCAAACACCCAGAAGGGGCTGGGCGAGTGCCCGGCTCAGCGCCCTTGACCTTGGCCCGTGCCGAGGTGCGGTCCTCCCTTCCCTAAGGTGCCCCATGGGTACAAAGACCTCCAAGAGGACCCTCTCCTACACCTTCCCTCTGGCTCACTCGCTCCCTTGTTCAGCACACACGCGGGCAGAGCACGGCCTGGGCCGTCAGCCGTTGTTTGGGGGCGAGACCTGGAGGCAGAGCCGGGCGGCCCCGCACGCACAGCTGCACTTATGAGCCTCCGGTTCCCTTTCACTCGCAATGCAGTGACGGCCCTGGACCCCGGGGCTCCCACAGGCCCAGGGGGCAGCAAGTATGGCCCCATGGACTCCCAGGATTCCCTGACCTGACCGGGCACGCCTTGCCACCCAGTCCTTCTGGACACACACGTCAAGGAGCCACTTCGTTAGTGGGGTGCTCAGGACAGGCTGCGCTGGGCAGCAGCCACAGGGCCATGAGGACCTCACGGCCCGGGCGCTCCCCTTTGGGGTCTGGAAACACCCCCCCCGAGACAGAGAGGGGCTGCTAGAGCGTGTTCCACAGAACCACACAGACCTCACCCCAGAGGCGGGACGGAGGGGCTGGGGGACACACGGAGTCACAGGAGCGACCCCATCCCAGGCCGCCTTCACACAGCACTGCACACGGCACACTGAGCCTGCTCAGGGCAGCTTGGCTGGGGCCTCGCCGACTGCGCCAGGGCTGAGCGCTGCCACGACGGGGTCACCACGAGGCCCCTGTGAGGGCGGGGGGCGGGGACAGCCGGGGCAGGAGGGCCCTGACGCCCTGGACGTGGAGCCGTCAGAACCAGGGCCATGGCGGACGGGCCTCCACCTACAGCCGTGGGCGAGGCACGACTCCCACGTGACCGGACCCGCAGCCCCTCAGCCCCACGTCCAGAAAAACCAATTTTCTTTAGTGCTTTAGTTGTAATATGTTTTTATAATACAGTGGATTAAATAAAAACCAACAGTTGAGTGGCATTTTCTATTCATCTCTATTAAGACTTATTTCTCGGCGGATTACGTTTAAGCCTAATTTTAATCTGCCAGTGATTTAGGAACAGTTTGAGTTACTTAACTCTGAGAAAATATGTGCGCCCCAGTTTTTCTTCAAACAAAACCACTCTGAGGAGTTTGGTCTAAGATCTGAGGGCAGATTTTAATGACACTAAAATCCCTTGTTGACAATGAACTGTATTCCCAGTCTCCCACCATTGCGTTTACTGGGGGCCTAGTGGGCTCCCCAGGGCAAGGGCACGTCCACGTCCACGTCCACACAGCTGGGAGCCCTGCAGCGCTAGAGCGTCTGGGAAGCCGGGGACAGGAGCTGGGGACAGGAGCTGGGGACGGGAGCTGGGGACGGCTGTGGCCTGCCAGCCGCTGGCAAGGTCACTAGGAGACTGACACCTGATCCCACAGACTGCCCGGCCGTGGCCCCACGGGCAGGCAGCCCCCGCCGCCCACACCAGGCCCCGCGCAGGCTGGGCCACCCAGTGGCTTCTGCTCACCTGCCAAGCGGCTGTTGACCAGGTTATGCTTCTTCCAAAGCCAGAGAATCGCTTGGTCCGGGGTTTTCACGGAATCTATTGATTCTTTAGCCATTTCCTCAAAATGCTCGCCGCATTCCTTACACCCGAAGAAGACGTGGACATACCTCCTGATGGTCTGCAGCACAGCCTGCGGGTCGTCCTCGAGACCTGTGGAGGGACCAAGGCACCCGACGGTGGCCAGCACCTCAGGGTCAGCAGAGCTGTCAGGGGAGCCGGGACGAGTGAGTGCCTGACGCGGGCCGCGGGCCAGCCCCCAGGGAGAAACCGGCTCCTTCCCAGGTGTCCATGGCCACCAGACGCTGCTGCTCACCCTCTTGACACTGCACCAAACGTGCACACCCCATGGGCAGGCGGCTGCCTGTGTCCAGCTGCTGGACCTGCTCCAAGGCCCGTGCTGGTCCCCAGGGAACAAGCCAGAAGCCTGGAGCGGCCACGTCCACCAGGACCCCCAGCCCCAAGACCAGCCCAGAGGCCAGGGTCTATGTCCCGTGTGCCATCCCTCCTGCCCTACAAGCAGCCCCCAAGGCTGGGCCTGCGCCGGGGCGACTACTCATTCAAAATCTCGTTTGTTTTGCTTTGAAATCCTTGCTAGATGCAAGCCCGAGTGTGGACACGGCCTCAGGAAGTGCCTCCAGGCGTGACTCCAGCCCCAGTCTTTGTGGCCAGTCTTTCCCGGATGGGTCAGCAGCGGCCGGGCTCCAGGCAGCGGGTCTCCAGGCAGCGGGCCAGTGTAGGCCTGCCCTCATTCAAACAGCCCGAGCCTCTCGGTGTGAGGAAACCCTCTTATCTACCAGCCGCACAGACAGCGTTCGCCCGTGTGTCAACAGACCCTAATGGGACCCGGTGCCTGCGTAAAGGCCCTGGGGATGGGGGCAGCCCATCTGAAGAAAACAACCCCACGACATCAGGGTGCAGCACGCACCGTGCTGAACGGACGAGCCCAAGGAGCCCCGGGCGGTGGCCGCAGGGCGGGACCAGAGTCCTGTCCAGACAACTAACGCGGGGGATTGAGTGCACACAAGAGACCGTGAGATTAAAACAGATTAGACGTCAGCATTAGAAGAAAGGCAGCAAAATAACGGGGGGTGGGGGGTGGGGGGGTGGGGAGATGCAGTTACGGAGACTGAATCGTCTTAACAGCAGGCCTTCAGGAGCCCTCTCTCCCCACGGCCGGCAGGAGCCGGGGAGCCAGCCTGCCGGGAGAGGCCCCAGGGGCATCAGCCTGGCAGGTCCTGTGCGTCCCTCAGAGAAGGCCCCAAGCAGCACGTGGCCACCGCCTGGCGCCGTGTTCCTGTGGGCAGCGGGGGCGCCCAGCGCGAGGCCACCCGCGCGGGCTGAGGACTCCCTGTGGCCGGGCTGCACTCCCAGCCGTGAGCCCTGGGCCGACATCTGCCGTGCCTGGTGGGTAATCCTCCCCGCCTCGTCCCCACCGAACCTCTGCACACTCGGGCCGCCCTAATCTTTAAAGTGGACAAGAACCATAAACCCTACCTGGGGCGGATTAGAGGCGCGGCAGGCTTTTTAGTCGATGGGGTTTAAGCGTGCAATAAGGAGAGGAAAAACCTTCCAAGACATAATCCGGGTCTCAGTCTGACCCAATTCTTTCGGCGGGAGACAGACTCCTCGGATATTGCTTCCATTTACACCGACCGAGGGGACGGATGCCCGAGGTCTCTCGGGCTGTGCGCCTGTCCCTGGCCGCCCACAGGCCATGGGCAGCGGCCCCGCGGTGTTTTTGCAGAGCGTCCTGGCTGCTGGCCTCCCTCTTGGTCACCACCTCCGTGTCCTCTGCGGAGCGTCCCCCGTCAGCACAAGGTCCGGGCAGCGGAGGCTCCAGGGCCCTGGCCAGCGCCCGCCCGCAGCACTAAGCCTCTGAGCTCACCTGCTGTTTGGAGCCCCAGGTTCCTCCTGAACACACCCAACACGTTCTTCTGTGTGATTCTCAAGAGAAGCCATGGTTTAAAGCACCTCCCCACCCCCAGCCCCGGGGCGTAGACGTCCAACGCCCCCTGGAAGTGAGGAGGGGCAGGGATGCCTTAAGAGGCCGTGGGCCCCCTTGCTGTGCCCGACAGGTGGGCCATGTCCCCCCAGCCCGGGCCGGGGGTGTCTGAACCACAGGCCGTGGCGGAAGTGACACCCAGGCCCTGAAGCCCCTCCTTGGCCCCCAGGGGAGCTGTACTGCCCGGGGCCCCAGCTTCCGAGTCTAGAGCACTCAGCTCCCACACGCTCAGCAGGCCCACAGGTGACCTGTCCCAAGATCTGAGGCCCAGAACCTGGAGCAAAAACCTGGTGCTGGGCTCAAGCCATAGCATTTGGGGTCTGTCTGTTACACAGCAAAGGGGAACTCTAAAATAATTTTACAATCTTACTGGAAAGAATATTGACCATGTGGATCCAAGGACTCCACTCTGACTCAATACAGATGTCAGTGATGATTAAAGAACGAAACCACAAGATAAGCAGACACCCCAAGGCTGCCAGGGCCCTGCGCCAACTGTGGCACACACACCACACGGTCCAGAGAGGATCCAGAGGCCCAGCACGCTGTTAGTGACCTGAGGGCGCAGCGCGGCCCCACCTCCTGCCGCCCTGTCTGAGTCACCCCTGCCCCTCGTGGGCCTGGGAGCTTCCTTCTAATGAAGCAACACGGCGGAGGTGACGGACAGGCCCCCAAGGGCTCCAGGACAGCCACTGCCCGTGGGCAGGCTGCACGGAGAGGGACAGCCGCCACCCACGCAGGGCGCGAGCCTGGGGAGGGCATCCAGCCCTCCATCATCCCCCGCCAGCCCTCAGAGGAGACCCCAGCCCTGGCTGGTACCCTGCCCTCAGGCTCTGGGGGACCTGAGACGGAAGACCCTGGCCAGGGCACACCAGAGCGCCTGCCCACAGACGCTGTGTGTACGAATTGTGCACTGCTCCAGGCGACCTGTTATAAATAAGACACCACACACCTCCCCAAACGGGTCTCACACTCCTTAAAGCAAAAAAAAAAAAAAAAAAAAAAGAGGCACCGACACCGAGAGGCGTTCCTGGCCAGCACACGCCCAGCCCCGAGACGCACGGCCCATGGGTCAGCCAGGCCCCAGCCTCCAGGGCAGATGGACGGGCCGCATGTGGGTGCCTCCCGCGCTGGGGCAGGGGCTGAGCAGGGCTCCTGAAAAGACACACGCCTCCGTCCTCCTCGGCACAGACCCGGGCACCCGAGGGCCCAGCACCCTCTGCAGGCAGCATGGTGCCCATGCAGGTGACCCAGGGCAGGGGGGCTGCTCACCTGTGCCATCCAGGGCCTTCGGGTGGGTCCCGGCTCCAACAGTCAGAGTGTGGAACAGTTTCCAGAGAGAACACGAGTAGCCCCTCAGCTCCGGTCGGCTTCCTTGACATCCAACCCACTTTATGTGATTAGTGAGAAATATCCCAGAAATCTGGGCAGAGAGGGGTGTGGAGAGAAGGAGAGATACTGAATTGTTAAAATTAACAATTGCTGGTGACTGTCCTGTCTCAGCTGCATGGTGGTTACACAGGGAGTATCTGTCTGAAAGCTTTATCAACTACGAGTACGGTTAAATCCAGGAACAAACCGGAGAAAAAAGTCTCTATTTTACTGACTTCTCAGAACCTGGAGCCATGGCCCACTGTTTCATCTTTGGGAGAAGGGAAGCATCCACCTGGGCCGTGATGAACCAGCAAGAGGAAGCATGCAGGACGCCCGCCATTGTTTCAGGTTAGAATTAGTTGTAATGAGATTTACAGAAGACTAATAATGATAATAAAGGAATTCAATTGTCAGACAATTTTCAGCCAGAACAAACAGGATCTTCACTTAACGAGCAGTGAGCTGATGGGCCTGAGCCTGTAACAGCCCATGAGTGCAGGCTGCAAACGGCCCCTCAGGTCCTGCAGGCGACACACAGGCCTGGCCCCGGGGCCATGCTCCTGCTCTCAGCCACCTTCCGGTCACTCGGCCTGGGGCCCGTGGAGGGGAGGCCAGGCCAGACACTGGCACCTGTCAGGCGGCCAGAGCAGACCCCAGGGAGCCCACACCCTGGGCCTGCGGCTGCAGCGGCCAGGCAGCTCAACCAGGGCATCCCTGCCGGACATGTTGTCTTTATTTACTCCTTTTCCAGGTGTGAGATCTAGATGAATTTACTAAAAATTGAAAGAGAAACCCTAGCGCTGCCTCCCTGCGGAAACCCCTCATCGTCTCAGTCAGCTGATCCAGACCCTGGCCTGGGGAGCAACGGGAGGTCGTCATGGAAACCAGGACTGCAGACCAGGGACACGGGGGCGGCGAGGGGCCCCCGGGCAGACTTCCCTCTGCAAAGGGGCCACCTCACCCGCATCTTGTTGTTGACCAGGTCAAGCACGGCATCGTAGGGGATCCTGTCCAGCGGAAGGCTGGCCAGCCACTCCTGCAGCATCTCCAGCAGCTTCCTGACCGGCGGTCGTCCGGGGAAGAGCTGGGCAGGAAGGACCATGCTCAGGGACTGTTCAGAGAGCACGCCCCACGGCAGGCATGGCCTCCCAGGGGCCGAGACCAGGCCTGCCCCGACCTGGCCTGCCACAACCTGACCCACCGGCTGCCCGAGAACCAGGTGGGAGTCTCTCCAGAACACAGACAAGGCGGCCTGGGGGCTGCACCTCCCTTCCTCCAGCCCCACCATTGCCCTCACACCTGACGACAGGCCCACGGCCACCCAGGACCTCATTCGTCACGCTGCCAAGGGCTCGGGGGGCCTCTCCGAAATCACTGCCGACTCGCTCAGTCCGCGTGCCTCAGCGTAACTTACACCCATCCGCTGCTCCCCTCACTCCCTGCCACCACCAGCAGCCCCCCACCCCCCACCGGCTCTGCCCTTGGACTGGAGAGGTACGCACACTCGAGGCTTCCGTGCAAACAAGTGCCACCCGCTGCTCAGCTGCACATGGACACTCAGGCCATGCTGGCGGCACCACGGCGCCAGGGAGGCCTCGAGCAAGGAGCCCGCAGCTGTCCTGTGAGGACCTTCGCTCAGATGCTGCCAATTACACGTGCAAATTAAGGGCCGACGCTGCCCTAACGACAGCGTTGGGACCAAAAATGCCCCGTCTTCAACTCTGCCAAGTCTGGGTTTTTCCTCCATCAGTTATAGAGCATCAGTATCAACTGACCAGCATTTCAAGTTTAAGTAAACTTCAGAAAGTTGTTAAGAATAAGCTATGCTAATCTTATAGGCCATGCGTGCCCTCCAGCCTGACACCAGAAAAGACGAGGACAAAGAACTCATGTGCAGAGCGAGACCCCCATCTTGACACGCTAATAGCTGGGCAGCCAGGGGGGCACTTTCTCAAAGGAACGAGAACGGCGCGAGAGCTCTGACCTCTGAGGTCATCGTGGGGGGAGAACCGTCTCGACAGTCTCCATTTATTCATTTGCAACACACCATGTAGCTTTCTATTCCCTTAAACATAAGTTCTAGCTCTTTACTTTTTTAAACGACCTTACTAAGTAAACTCTGACCAGCCAAATTATCGCTTAGGAGCTACTGTGTCAGCAGGGCTTCCCAGGTGGCGCCACTGCTAAAGAATCCACCTGCCAATGCAGGAGACGCAAGAGACACGAGTCTGATCCCTGGGTGGGGAAGATCCCCTGGAGGAGGAAATGGCAACCCACTCCAGTATCTTGCCTGGAGAATCCCGTGGGCAGAGGGCCCTGGCGGGCTGCGGTTCATGGGGTCGCAGAGCTGGATGCAACTGAGCGTGTGTGCATGCATGTGTTGGGCTGCACACTTGGCAACAGGAATCATTTCAAACTAAGTCTCCTTATCTCTCAGGCAATAATAAACAGTATCTCAGATCTTGTCAGATCACGTCAGAGGCTATAGAGAGTGGCCTCTGGAAGCAGATTCCTCCCGAGGCAGCGCAGGATCAAAGGTGACCAACAGGTGGGCGCGACCCAAGGGCCTGGGCTCTCTCTGAGGTCGGAGAGCAGAGGGCCACAGCAGGGCTGCCGGGCCAGCAGAACAGGGTGCAGATTCGCCCTAGGGGGCAGGGACACCCGACTGCCTGAACCTCTGCCCACAGACCGCGGGCCCGGACTCTTAGCTCGGGAGCTCAGAGTTCTCAGCAGGAAATGGATGCCGCCCGACAGCTCCTCACTTCTAGACCCGAGCAAGCACAAAGCCACCCCTGCCCCACCTACTACTAAAGGTGGGCATGCCAACCTGGCCCACCCCCAGGGCCCACCCAATGCACCGGCCACAGGCGTCTCCTCCCTGTAAAACCGCCACCCTCCATCTCCACCGACCCCCAGACACACAGGCCTCCCGCCCACACCCTGCTCCCCTCGTGCTCCCTTCTCATCCTGCTGCCTGCCGCCCACTCACATCTGGCCTGGCTTGGCCCCCTTCAGACCACACTGAGCCCTTTAGACCACCAAGCCCTTCAGACCACACCAAGCCCTTTACACCACTGAGCCCTTTAGAACACACCGAGCCACACTCCCGCACAATCCCCTCCTCTCTGCTCCACACGCCCCCACCCAGCGCTCGTCTCCAGCACCCTACACAGGGACTCCACCTGAGCAGGACTCTTGTCCCTGCCACGTGCGTCCCCAGGCACACCCGCTCCCTGTGGCCAGGGGCCCTGCCCCAAGTCAGACGCCCACGCACCTTGGCCAGGACAGTGATGAAGTCCTTGAGCGTCTTCAGCTCGGCACCGGCCAGGGACCTGTGTGCTGCGAGCTCCACTCTCAGGAGGTGGTGCAGCCCTGACTCCAGGTCGGCCGTGTACAGCTTTGACCTGGGAGCGAGCACTGCCAGGTCAGGGGAACCCACCCCTCTCTCTAGAAACCCCCCGTTCCTGAGCCCAACCCCACCCAGAGGGACGCCCCCAGGACACCCCACCAGCAGACAACAGGGAGAATCCCCAAGAGGCCAGCAGGCGGGCGGTGGGCTTCTGAACGAGCCACCCAGAGGAGCCCTGGGCCCGAACTCCTACCCACGGCCGCTCCCGCAGCTTCCTGTGGAAGAACACTCGCCTGTCAAAGTCCCTCCAGACCACGGCTTCCGAGCTCTCCTCTCTGCTGGGTCTCCCAGGAAGGGAACCTGGTTTCTTCCTCACTCCCGGCAGTGACCTCAGGTAAGAGGAGAAAAACGACCGGAGGGGCTTCCCACTGCAAGAGGGGGGGCAGGCGCAGGCTCAAGCCGGCTCCAGGGCCTGGCCCATCGGGAGGTGTCTCAGGGCAAGAGGATCAGAGCAGCCCCCTGCCCCTCGAGGGTGATGTGGTCCACTCAGACCAGTCATTCTCTGAGCATTTACTGCAGATATTTGAGGCAGGGGGCGGGCAGAATGGTGACAAAGCCCGGGCCTGAGGGAGCTGCCCCCAACCTGGGAACATAAGACAAATCCAGAAACAGCACCGACCTACAGGTGTGAAAGCACTAGGCTTCACTCCTGTTTGCTGGGGAGGTTAGGATGGCCCGGACAGTTGGTATGAGCACCTGCCAGGATCAGTTTTGTCCAAACCTGTGGTTTTTGACCTCAGACCCTCTGCCTGCAGGCTGCCAGCTCCACTCGGGGCGTCTGGGGTCCGGCAGCGAGGGGCTCCCAAGCACAGCGGTGCAACCCATCTGCTGTGGGACTCCACCCTCCCGAGGTGGCTCAGGGGTCACCCGAAGGGTCCAGAGCCTGTTTTCATTCCCAAAGGGAAGGTATAGCAGCTATCGCTAAAACCATCGTCTTTTCATTCTGAGGTTACAGAGACACTTTCAATGTAAAACAAGTGTTTTTCCTTGAAGTGAGATGGCAGTGTATTCAGGGGTGTATTCAGGGGAGGTCTGCTGAGCTGGGTGCCCAGCTCTGCGAGCCCCAGAGACCTCTTTGCTTAGCCTGAATTCCATTGTTTTTTAGAAAATACCAGACAGCCCAGGAACCACACGTGCCTGAGGCTCCTGGGTAGGGTGCCCTCAGTGCCCCAGTGAACGTCTTGGGGCAGGGGAGGCGCTGTCCACATGGTGACTCACCGAGAGCTCCGTGGACGCAGGTGGGGCTGGCCCTGGCCACTGGCTGTGGCTGGGGCCTGGCAGGCAGCTCAAGTTCCAGGAGGCACCCCTCTCACCCGTTATGCCCTCCCAGCCTCGACTCAACTCACTTCCTTTCCAGCTGAGCCTGTCTCACGGTGCACGGGCCCCACTGCAGAGGCCAGCGGCATCCTGCTGCTTCTGTGGGTCTCACAAGGCGACCGCCACGTGTGGGGCCAGAGCCGGTCCCCCCGCTTTCTATTCTGGAGACCAGGTGGTGAGTCCCCCCAGACCAGTGAGTGCCCACGCAGTGCGGGAGGGCAGCAGATGCTACTTACACGGTGACTGGTCCGTGCGACCCGTTCGGGTAGATCAGGTAGCAGGAGGGAAGGGAGGGCACGCCGAGCTTCTGCAGGAAGGCTGTGTCGGAACCCAGCGCCCGCCTCACCTCGATGCTCTCGTACGGAATCAGGTCCAAGATCACCTGGGCGATGAGACGGCACGTCACCTTCTTGGTGGGTGGTGGGGTCCGCAGGAAACGCCACGCTGACGAGCGTGCCTTCTTACAGAAACTAACAGCCTCTCAGCTCAGCTGCTCCCTAAGGCCGACCGCCACTGACACCCCTGTTGTGTTGCACGTTCAGGCCCCCGGGGCTGCAAGGGCAGGAAGAGCAGCAGCTGTGCAGACCCTGAGAGGGGTCAGAGCTGTGCTCCCCACACCCCCTCCAAAGCCCACCCCATCAGACGGGGCCGGTCACCCCCAGGCGAGTGGGGGCCACACCCCAGCCTCCCCTCCACCCACAGGGCTTGCTTTGGGAGGCTGACAGCACCCCTCCCAGTCAGCCAGCTGAAGGGCACTGGATTTGCCAAAGTTGGGAGTCCAGAATACAGCAGAGAGAGTCTGGACCATAACGCCTACTGGACAGAGGACACCCTCAGGGACGCTGTGTGTCCCGGGGACCACATCCGCCGTGAGCCCACCTGGCCCCCCAGGGGAGGTGGCGGCAGGCGGGAGTTGCTTCTGTCTCCTCTGGGAGGCAGCCCCCCACCCCGTCCCAACGGTCTTCTCTGTAAACGAGCCTTCTCTAGTGAGTCTGCTGAATAACACATGGGCAATTCCGAGAATTAATGAGTGCAGAACACACACTCCAAGAGCTGAGGCGGAAGTCGCTACTGTCACGGAGTCTGACCGCAGCGCCGACACGAGAGGGGCGCAGACAGTACCTCGCGTCCGACGTAGGAGCTGTCATCTTCCAACAGCACAGCCACGTACCGGTCACCTCGCTTGTCGATGAGTGAAAGGACGTCACTGGGCCTTTTAAGAAGACAGAGCCTTTTAGTGTCTTCAAGGCCATTGCATACCAGCGCCCACATCACTCAATGCACGTCTCTACTCTACAAAATTAAATTCAACTTGAAACGTGCTGCCTTTTCCACAGAAGCACACACCTGATGGGGTCCAAGGACGGGCAGGCGGGGGGCCGATTGCCGTCTGTGTGGTTCTGCAGGAAGTTGATCATGGTCCGCCTCACTGTCTGCAGTTCTCGGTCGGGCCCTGTGGGGAGGACCCCCGTCACAGGCAAGTCGGCCCTGCCGAGCGCCCACCCCATCCCAGGGCCCCCAGGGCGCAAGGCACACACGGTGGAGTCATGCGCAGACCACCTCACGGGACCAGCGTGGGAACTGCTGAGCTCCAGCGCCCCCGGCGTGGAGCCAGGCCACAGGCACATGTCCATCCACAGCAAGCTCAGAGGCAGGCCGAACGACCTCACCTGTGGGCTCCGGGGCGGGGGGCAGGGGGTCACTCACAAAAATTCACCGCGGTGCCCTTGTGACGCGTGCACTTTTCCAAACTTTTGTTTTCAAAAATGTGTACTTAAAAAAAATTTAACCACTGTATTTGCCAAAAGCAAACATTCTTGCTGAAACTGTGGCTGTTTAACCCTTCCGGGGAAGAAAGGACTGACAGCCTCAAGGCGAACCTGCCGAAGCGGGGGAGGGCAGGCCCGCCCAGCCCTCGGGGCGCTGTGAGGGACGCAGGAGTCTAGGAGAGTGAAGGACGACGTGTGTGTCCTTACCTTTAAAGTTTTCTCCAGTTGTGAAGTCCTTTGTAAACGCTTTAAAATACTGAGGGGAAAAAACCAACAAACACAAGTAAGGAGCAGCCTTGCCCGGCGCCTGTGTAACCGTCTCATCTTCAAGCAACAAGACGGCCATCATGGCTGAGAGCGTCACTCTCACTGCTCCAGGAACTTCACACTGACTGATGATGAAACCACGCTTCTACGGGCCTCTGTGCAAGGCAGTGTTTCTTCCAGACTCACGAGGGCTGCTCAGTACCAACCAGACCCGGGCACACAGGGGTTCTGCCCCGACAGGGCTGGGACCCCGACAGGACCCCCGCGGCCGGCACTGCCCCCACAGGCTCGTGGTGCGCCAGTGCACAGACTCCCGGGAGGACGACAGGCTCTGCGACAGGGGTCTTCCGGCAGAGGACAAGCATTGTACGTGAACATTAAAAACCTTCTTCACTGAAAGACTCAGTGAAGACAATGGAGAAAGTGACGGCTGGGGTGACAACACCCCCCTCTCACAGCTGGACAAAAGGGCATGATGAAGACACACGGGGCTTGTACACCAGCCCGGAGAACACAGGTGGGACAGCGGTAGATGGGCCAGGACCGAACAGAGGCCACGCCCTGGCCCCCATCAGCACTGCACGCCAGGGCTGGGCCCCAGCCACACCCAGCGTGTGGGGGTCCCAGCAGCATCCTGTTAGCTGAGGGGGGGCCCCCGAACACGCAGCACAGCACCCTGTGGGGAAAGCCGAGACACAACAGGCAAACCCAATAGGAAGGCGCTGAGCGGACCCAAGCCTGGACCCGCGCTCCAGGGGAGGGCGCCTTGGTGGGCAGGGCCCAGCCAGAGACGGACACACGAGGTCACCAGGTCAGCATGACGGGGAGAAGCAGCTGGCGCTGTGCACACAGGGCACGGGTTCAGGGCTGAGAGGAAGGGGGCCCCGAAGCTTCCCAGAGGCCACCTCCAAAGGCACGGCTTCCCTCCTCAGATGTGCTCCAGTGAGGCGAGGGACCACACACACAGGCACGTGCACACGCTCGTGCACGCACACACACACAGGCACACGTGTGCACGCACACACAGGCACACACACACACACACAGAGCTGGGTGCACTGCTCAGGTTCCAGTCGCCCCCTAGCGGGAGAGATGGGGACAGGCTTGTCTGCAGGGCGGCCACGGCTACTGGCACAGCTGGCAGGCACCAGACCCCCACCCCCGGGCAAGGCACCTGCGGGCCCCGCCTCACTTGGGCACGCGCTCTCAGGGCAGCGCCGGCCACTCCCGTGCCTGCAGGCCTCGCTGGGTGTGAGCAGGCAAGTGCACAGTCCCAGTGTGACCCTGCAATCCAACGGGGTGCAATGAGAGGTGACCCCTGCACACAGAAGCCCCTGAGCTGGGAGACGCCCTCCCCAAGCCCCCAGGCCATGCGAGCGGCTGGCGGAGGCGCGGCGCTCACCCGGAAGGTGGGGTAGAAGTGGATGTCGTAGGCGCGGCACACCTCCTGGTTCTTCTCCTCCGCACAGTCCAGGGCGGCGACGCGGATGGCAGCCGCCCAGTCTGAAAAGCAGGAGCGAGACTGTTAGAGGGGCCCCGTCCTGGCGAGGACCGGGGGAGCTGAGCCCTGGAGACCCCAAGCGCAGCTCACACGGGCGAGGGCAAGGACGGGGGGTCACCTTCAGTCGCCAGCTTCAGAGGAAGGGTCTCCCCAACACCCCCAGGTGAGGGTCTCTCTTTGGAAGACCTGCTCCCTTCTCCAGGACAGTAAGAGTCCCAAACCTTCGCTGGCTCATCGGCGGGCTTGGGGACAGCCTGCAGGGGAAGCAGGAGGGCTGGCGGTCGGGCGCACATAGGGCAGCAGAGCAGTGCCCGAGCAGGACGAGCCCAAGGGGACGGGCCGGGCCGAGCTCCGCTCACCGCGTCCTGCAGTCAGGTGACTTCTGAGGGGGAACCTGTGACTGTCCGTCCCTGAGCTGTGGTGAGTTCTGACAGACACCACCAGTCTAAAGCACTCACTTTGCTACAAGTCATGGCAAATGAGTTTTCTCTGAGTGCTGCTTAAGACTAAGACTTCAGAGTTACAGTAAAGACAGGCCAGGAAGGAGAGAGGCCAGCCTAAGTACTACACGGACACCAAGGCTTGTATACATCGGCAACTCATGATTGCTTTTGTTCCATCTAATGTTACACTTATGCTTACAAATACGTGCCTTCTTCCTCTGCAACTGTAAAAAGTATGTACTGATATTAACATAAAGCAAAAGATCAAGTGAAAAACACACAAGACACACAGCTCCACCTTTCACGACCGATGACAGAACAGTGCTCCACTTAAGTGGCCACAGTGAAGCTGGCTCATCCTGAAGGCGTTTGAAAGGATGGAAGAAATCACAGAGCCCTCCTGAACCACAGGTCACGTCTTTCTGGAATCTCAAATTACAAGGAACTAAGGAAGAACAGTCAACGCTCTCGTCCCATCGGTGAGGCCGGAGCGCAGACGCGGGCAGGACGCACGGCCTCGGGTCGCTGCGCCCCACCCAGCGGCCGACTGTGAGCAGGGAGCCCCGTCCTCTCCACTCGGCGCCTGTCCATCCCGCCAGAGCGTCTCACTTCTGCAACCTCCTCCCAGCTCACAAACACAGGGAATCAAGGCTTACTGAGAATTTCCATGACAAGCTTTTGCTCCATCTTTAAAAAAAAAAAAAAGGCTGTTCCAGGACGAGAGAGAGAGGAGACAGAACACGGCCCCAGGAGCTGACACCACGCACACGCGGAGCCGGGCCCAGGCAGAGAGAGACGGGAGACACTCAGAGCCGCTCACGACGGTGCCGCTTTCTCGTGGGACTTGGCCCCACGTTCTTGTTTTTCAGGCTTTTCTCAATAAGCATGCGCTACTTACGAAATGTAGAACACGGAGCCTCAGGGTGCTTGTGGGGAGCGTGTGCTCCACGTCTGTGCACCATGGGGCCCGCGGCCTGCTCTGCCTGTGCCTCCCTGGACTCCGGGGCAGAAGGCCACAGAGCGCCCATCGGGGCTGCCAGGCGCACTGGCTGCCAGGCAGAGGAGGCCCCAGGCCCGGGCGCGGCCCTCCTGACTCCAGAGGGCACTGGCTTCACCCGGGCTCTGGTTCAACAGCCCCCGACCGCGAAGGAGCACTGCAGGCTCCAGGGGCTCGCCCTGCCATCCCGGGCTCGGCCTGCAGGCCTGCGCGGGGGTGAACACGACCTGCAAACCGCCCCCGGGGGCCTGGCCCCCACCCCAGCCCCCCAGCCGGAGTCCCCCCACGACGTGCGCCGCTCTAGCACAGGACAGACCCCTCGGGCGGACACTCCACTGGCCTGGGCTCAGCCGCCTTCCTCTTCAGGGTCACGAGGCCACCCCAGCCAGGCGCCCCTCCTGAAATGCAACCGACCCCCAGGCCCAGCCCTCCTCCCGGGGTGAGGAGGGGAGGGACAGCCTGGCTTCGGGAACCGCCGGGTCCTGGCCACAGATGCCCTGGGCAGAGCAGCAGAAATGGGTGACGCTTGGTACCAGCTTTGCTTTTCCAGCCTCCCAAACTCCTTCAAGTATCCCAGGCACCCAGTAGGTGGGCCCTGCCCTTAAAAATAGGGTACACCTGCCAGTGGCTTCAAAAAGAAAGGCCTTGGCTTTCCCCAGGTTTTTAACCACCTGCTTATTCCCAGGGTAACAGTGAAAAGTTGAGGTGTCCCCTGAAATAGCAGCAGGGCCCCAGCATCAGTCCGACTGCGCTGAAACGCTCTGTGTTTAAGAAAAACTTACGCTGGACTGATCTTTCCTGGGACATCTCTAGTAAATGAAACACTTCGTAAATTTACAAGTGTGAGGGTTCCCTGCACCGAGTCCTTCCTAAGTCAGCATCAGGGTGTAATTTTCAAAAAGCCAAGAGCATGACTCATCACTGCAGAAGGAGGAGTCACACACGCCTTTGACCTGCTTACTGATGGACCCGGCTGGGGTGAGAGAGGACCGAGCCCACGGCCAGCAGGACTAGCCCTCCAGGACAGAGCTGGCCGACGTTGGAGGGCAAGAAGCCCTCGGGTTCCCTTTCCTGCTGCACAGAAGCGCTCTGAGTCGCTCCCCAGTGAGGTCTGTGAGTTCACTGCAGCCTGGGTCTGAGCCCTTAACTAATGGTCATGAAGCGAAAGTCAACATAGGCACAGCCCTGGGGACTCAGCTTGGGGAGCCTGGGGAGCAGGCCCGTGTGGTACTGAGAGGACACGAGCCCCACCTCGGCTCAAGTTTCAAATGTGTCCTAACAGGAGAATGAGAAGAAAACGAGCCCCCGGGCGGTGACCGGCCAGGGGCAGTCACGGCAGTGCCCTGGAAGGCAGCACGACTGTGAGGTTAGGGCCGGCTGCCGCGTCCCCGGAGCCCAGACGGCTCGGGGTCAACCTGGCCCGGTCATCGGCCCCAGGGCGCAAGCCAGCCGGAGGGCTGTCCCTCCTGCTCACAAGCTGACACCAGCTTCTCAACGGCCGACGGTCCCGGAAAGCCAGCGCCCCCACACCCCTCAGAGCCCGCCCGCCCCACCGAAGCGAGACGGGGTGCTTCCCGTCCCCACAAGCACCCCCACTGGCCAGCGAGTCTCTGGGCCTCAGTCCTGCAGGGAGCAGCCGGGGACACTCCACGGAGAGACCAGGCCAAGGGGCCTCTGCTGGAAGCCACTCCTGCAGCTCGTGTGGCCGTCGGGGCTGGGCCCTCTGGACACGGCACCTGCTGGCCCTCCACGTGGCGGGCCCCTCGCCCAGCGGCCCTGCCGGGCGCCAACCCCAGCGTCCCACTCACCTTCCTAGGACCTGCCCCCACGTCCAGCTGTTCACACCGCTGGCACTCCTGCGCCTTGTCTGTCCTCCCCTCTGAAGGACGGGGTCCACGCGGACAGGGAACGCACGCAGAGAGTGTTCTGAGACGCACACAGGTCACCACAAGCTGGCGGGGACAGGACAGCTCCTGCTGGGCCAAGGACTCTGGGGTCCGCACGTGTGCACCCCATCCAGGCGGCGGCCCGGGGCAGGGCCAGGTGCCCGGCCTGCTGACGCCTCACGTGGTCCTTGACCACCTTTGAAAGAGGCCGCCTGTGCAGCGCAGGAAGGAGGCAGATGAGGGAGATTTCAGTGACGGGGGCACCAACAGCCACCACAGGCATCCCGGCAGATGGGCGGCTTTCACAGCAGCACAAAAGGGAGCCGGTCTGTTTTATCAGGGAGAATGCAAACCGTTTCAAAGGGTGAGCTTCAGGGTCTGCGCTCATTCAGCTGGTGCCCTCCCCTCCTCCTGCCTCTCCCACCTGTCGGGACTCCACACACAAAGGAGGGAAGCGCCCTCAACTGAATGCAAATCGCCTGCTTTCAGGACTAGGCCCGCGCCAGCCACCCCCAGCTGCCAGCCGGGCTCGGGGCCTCCACAGGGAGCAGCGGTGAGCTCCGGGCCACTCCTCACTTCCGCTCACAAGCCCATCTATTTTTAACTAAGCATGTCTACACAGAGAACTACAATTTACAATTTATCTCAAGTTTCCTTGTCAAGTAACTATATTATTTATCCTCACAGGATTAAACTTCCCACCATTACTTGGCAAGTTCTAATAGAACGTCTATACAAGTCACACTTATGGTAAAGCATCCATCACTTGAAGAAAACGGTTACAGTTCAGATTAATTAACCCCTCGGGTTTCAGAGAACCCCGCCCCTCGCTTCCTTGCGGCCTCCTGGTCCTCTCACCCTTGGGAGGGAGGGCCGGCCATCAGGGTGAGGCGGCCACGCTGGCTCCCACGCTGGCGCCGCTGGAGGGCGCTCTGGCCCCCGTGAGGCCCCTCCAGGCAGAGCAAAGGGCCTTTCAGGCAAGCTCCAAGTTCAGGATGCACAGGCCCGGGCAGAGAGGAAGCCTCGTGCTAAGGAGCGCGCCTTCTCCACCAGCCCCCAGAGCAGCCTGGAGTCACGCTCTGCGTCAGCCTCCGGGGGCAGAGGGCCGCGACTGTCTCAGGGCTGTCTCATCCCTGTGCTTGCACGCAGGTGTGTTTGCACGCAGGTGTGCTTAAGCTAGCACTGTCTGTGGTCCCGCAGGCCTTGCGGCACGCACACTGTGCACAGCACACGTGGGAGTGCTGGCCGGCTCTGTGGGCTGGGGCGGGGGCGCGCAGCACAGGCCGCGGGTGGGAACCACCCTGAGATCAGGGTCCCCCGGCCGCCCGTGAAGCCAGCAACATTCGCCAGCAGGGCTCCTCTGCTCAGTGTCCCAAGGGGCACACGGCGGCGCTGTCCCTCTGGGTCCGGCTGCAGTGAAGCCTGGGTCTCACAGACAAATCTCAGTGCGGCAGAGCCCCCGTGGGGGGACATGCCCCCGCCCACCTGCCTCTCCAGGGTCCAGGTGGGGTCCTGCTCCATCAGCACCCTGCCCCCTTCAGCCCCCCGGCTTCTCCCAGAGGACAGGGAGCGGCTGTGGGGACCATCAGCTGGTGTAGTTCACGTGCATGAAGCCTGCAGCCATGCGAATGAGGAGACTAGCTGGTGACTGAGGTGGGTGTGAGGCAAGCGGGGGCCTGGCCAGCCCTGGATGCACCAGGCACGTGCCGCGGGGCCCTGGCACCCACGGCCTGCCACTCGACGGCGTGGCCACATGGGTGTTGTGCGGTGGTGCTGCCTGCCAGGTCCTGCTTTCGTCTGAGTCTCTCATCAAGAATTCTGGGGGTGGGCTTCTCTGGTGCCTCAGTGGTAAAGAATGTGCCTGCTTGGAGACATGGGTTTGACCCCTGATCCAGGAAGATCTCACAGGCCATGGAGCAACTCAGCCTGTGCACAACTACTGAGCCTGCGCTCGAGGGCCAGTGCTCTGCAACGAGAGAAGCCGCTGCAGTCAGGAGCCCGAGCACTGCGACCAGAGAGAAGCCTGCACAGCAACAAAGACGCAGGGTAGCCAGAAATAAACAAACAAAATTACATTAAAAAAAGAACGATCTTGTATAAAAAAAAACCATTCTGGGGCCAATGACAGAACACCTTCCCCTGTGCCCCCCAAGACGGAGCGGAGGAGACACGGGAGACAGACGCCCAGGACCCGGCAGCCCCGACGGGCGCTTCGGGCCTTGAGGAAGTCTCCGTGGCTGTCTTGAAGGCGTCTCCAGGTGGCAGCTGCCCACCCCCACCAGGTGTCTCAGTTCTCAGCTCAAAAGGAGGTGGCGCAGAGACTGCGCTAACATCACAGCTCCAGGCAAGAGGATTTTCAGGGGCACAGCAGGGTTTGTTTTGTGAAGGACTCAGAAGTGACAGGCCTAAGCCAGATCTACACAAACGCTGGAAGGACGTTTGGCTGCACCCACAGCACCTCTTTTGTTTGTTAAGCCACCTTCATAGAAGGAAAAACAATTATTTTCAAAATCTTAAAAATGTCAGCAAAGAGCTCAAGTTCAATCCAAATCTTTTAGGAAAACAAAGGTGCCCCGACGCTGTGTACAGAGAGGGCCCGCCAAGGGGAGGAGCCCTGGCCCCCTGCAGACCCCTGCCCACTCTGAGCAAGTGGAGGAGGCCACTCAGGAGGCGCTGGGGCGGGGAGCAGCAGGCGCTCCTCCAGCTCAGTGACCAGCCCCAGCCAGCAACCTCAAGTCAGGGAGCCGGGGCTGTACTGTAAGCAGCCACCTTCTAGAAGCCATGCTGCTGTCGAGAGTGGCAGTGGAGGGTACAGTAGCTGAGTGGGCTGGACAGGGCATTTCAAGAGGGGAGGGAAGAGGCATCTGACGGGAAGAGGCATCTGACGGGCCCAGGCCAAGGTCTGCGTGCCCCAGGGGCTCACTGAACCCCCTGTTCACAAAAGGCTGACTGGGCCTGAAGCCGTGAGAGTGGAGCAATGACTGCGCGCAGACTGGACTGTGTGGGCGCTGGGCACCCCCGCCCCTGCGGGAGGGCCCCTGGCAGAAGCAAGGCGCTGGGCGGAGGGGCTGCACTAGCCTCCTCATCGAGGGTGTGGGCAGTTCTTCTCAACACGCTCCTCAGGGACTTCACAGAGACGAGGCACGGGAAGGACCCTGGGTCAGTCAGGCGGGAGCCCAGGATCCGAGTAGCAGGTTCCTCTAGTGGAGCGTTCTTATGTGCAGACAGCCATGGCGGGGGGTGGGGGGTGGGGTCCCTGCACCGCCTCGAGCCTCAGGCCCTCTCCTGCAGGTGCCTGGCGTGGTCAGTGGCCCCAAGACAGGGATCCTCCACCTCTGGGGCTTACGCTGACAGGCCAGGCCTCACGCCCAGAGCTTCTGCTTCCGCCTGCCCAGCCTGGGCCCACAAGGTCTCCAGGTTAGCTCTCTCTGGGGACCTGACGTGGACACTGCCCAGTGCCCAGGCTCTGCCTCCAGTCAGAGCTCGTGCTCAGGGAGCCCCCGGCAGTCCAGCTCTCAGGACCCCCGTCCTCCCCCCCGTCTTTGGAGCCACAGCTGTTTTTCACTCTCAGTCACATCTCCTTTGTCTCAGGCCTGCTCTTCCTGCCTTCACTTGCAGAACGCCCAACTTGGCATGCGTGCTAAGTTGCTTCAGTCATGTCTGACTCTGCGACCCTAGGAACCATTGCCCTCCAGGCTCCTCTGTCCAAGGGATTCTCCAGGCAAGAATACTGGACTGGGCTGTCATGCCCTCTTCCAGGGGATCTTCCCCACCCAGGGACTGAGCGTTTCTTACACCTCCTGCACTGGCAGGCAGGTTCTTTACCACGAGTGCCACCTGGGAAACCCCCAACTCTCTTAAGATAATCTTCTTTAGCCAACAGTTAGGCTAATCACATCACTAGGTAATAGATTTTACTACCAGATTGGCCAAAAAGTGTGTCTGGGAACATACAGAGAAACCTGAATGAACTTTTTCAGCAACCAATAGTTTCTGTTTCAAAAATAACTTCCCTTCTGAGTTGCAGGGACAATGCCCAAGGCTCCTCACATGCTGGCTGAACCATGCAATGGTTTGCAATATTCAAATCCTACTGACAACTTCTGTATTTCACACACTAAGCTGAAAAAAATCAAAATGTGCAAAACAAGTGATGACAGCATCTTGCCAGAGCGACGAGCGTGAAAATTGCCGTATCTGTTGCTGCCTCCCAATGACAAAAGAAAACTGCCAAGTCCTCTTATTATTAAAAGTACTTGCCTGATGGCACAGCAAAGGCTTAAAGGACACCTATTATGGAGCAGACCGTCCATTTCACGAAGTCTCTGACTTCAGTTCTGACCAGCGGCGAAGGCTCAAGAAAACACTAGATCGAAGAACAGACGCTTTACAATCAAGAAGTCCCAATACCTTGAGGCAAGAGAAGCCGCTAAAGATAATCACAATCACATACAAAAGCCCGATTTAGACTTTTTTTTTTTAAGTTTCCTTACGAATCTGTCTAGATATGAGAAAATCCCAACAGGGTTGGCTGTAAAACTGCAGTTCAGGAAAAGAGCCCATTTGTTACTCTCTTGCCCTCTGAAATATATAATTAGAGGTCAGCTCAGCCTCAGCAAAGTCCTGCCAAACCCTGCTCTTGTTGGGGACAGGCCCCCACTTCAGAGCAATTCGTGTTCTCTTCTGAAGCGCTGCCAGCTTGTAGGAAGACTGCTGCAAAACCCTTAAACGGCTACAACTGTGCAATGTACAGCACGCCAAGAACTTAGTGGCTGATTAGCAATTCGCACCGGGATGAGAAAGTGCCAAGCATCAATAAAGTGTGGGAACGTGACCAGAAGTCTGGTGGGTGTCAGATTGGTCCAAGGCTGCGTGACCACGCACAAGGAACCAACCAATGAAATGCGGGAAGGTCTTTTTCTGCTTCCACAGAGAAGTCTCCAGCACAGCTGGACCTCTTTGAGTAGCCACCATATATGCTCAGCTCTCCAAACCAAAGGAGAATGAAGAACGACCTACAGGGAAAGCAGCCCGGGACAGGAACGGGAGCCTCAAAGAACCGGGATTCCAGGCAGCCGGGTGGAGTTACTGAGGACGAGATGAACGTCAGGACACAGCTAGGATAAAGACCTGGGGCGGAGGTGGTTGCTGAAGCTTTCAGAGACTCAACAAGAGGGTCTGGAGGGCTGGACAAACGAGGAAGGCCTCTGTGTCCCCAGCTGAGTGAGGGCGGTGGCGGGAGAGGGGTTCCTGTCATCCTGACTTGACAGCCAACTTCCCATATCTCCACTGGGGCGGGGGGCGTCATACGAGGGATGAACCCAGGGTGCAGGCCAGCGGCCGCCGAGGCGGAGCACCTCCAGAGGGCCAGGGGATAGGAACCTGAGGAGAGAATCCGGGGGTCGTAGGCGGCAGGCCAGAGACCGGGGTCGGGCCCCCGCGCCAGGCGCGCCTCACCTCTCACGTCTGCGGCCAGGGCCCGCCAGGTGGGCGCGTAGCCGATGCAGTGGCCGCACCACGAGGAGTAGAACTGCACGAGCCACGCGGCCGAGCTGTTGGCGGTGGCCCCGCGCACGCTGCCGCTGTCCAGCACCCACACGGCGTCCTCGCCCGCGCGGTACAGCCGCGCCGCGCCGCCCGCGCCCGGCCCTGCCGCCGCCGCCAGCAGCACGAGCAGCGGGGGCAGCCTCGCGGGCCGCCCCGAGGGCGGGCGCCGGGTTCGGGCCGCCGCCGCCGCCGCCGGAGCTCCCGGGCTGCGCGCTGCCGACGCCGCCGTCCTGGCCGCCGCCATGTTGGGAGTGCCGCGCCGCGCCTGACCTTTCACCCTGGCAACCGCCGTCACGAGCGCCGCGCGCGCCGGGCCCCGCCTCCAGCGCCCCGCCCCGCCCCCATCCCTGGCGGCCGGGTCCCGCCCCCGCGCGTCTCGGCCCCGCCTTCCAGGCGCCCCTCGGCCTCGGACCCCAAGCTCCAGGCTCTGCCCCGCCCCGCCATGGCCATGCCCTCGACCCCGCCCATCGAGGCCAGGCTCCGCCCATTCACGTCCGCCTCCGAGACACAGGCTCCGCCCCCCTCGCGCCCCCGCCCCCACCCTCACGGGCTGCTAAGACACCTCTCAAACCGCCCGTCGCCCCACCCCGTTCCGGGTTAGGGTCGCCAGATTTAGCAAATGAAGGTACAGGAAGCACTGTTAAATGTGAATTTCAGATAAGCAGCGAGGTGTTTTTAAGTCTAAATATGTATCATACCTGGAATGCAAATTTAATGAGACTCATTTAGACTAAAAACGCTTCGCTGTTCAACTGAAATTCACATTTTACTGGGCTTCCTGTGTTAAATCTGGCAACCCTACCTGGGGCTTCGGAGGATCTGCAACCCTGACCTTGTTTTTTTTAATCTGAGATTTTTGACTCTTGGAAAACTTGCAAAACTTACCGCACAAACCCCGTGGATGTGTTACAGAGCTAAACTTGAGAACCTTCACGACTGATTGCCCTGCAAACCTAGGAAAGAAAGCTTCCTATGATTTGTTTGCTTAATTTAACGCGAGACCTGTTTTTTCTATTGCTATTCCTAATTGTTTTGTGCATATCAGATTTTCTCTGAACTGTGTGACCGAAAACAGAAAAGAAAGGAAGTGGACCACAGAACGGACATGAGTCAGCATCCGTCCTCTGTGGGCCTGGAAGTTCAGATTCCCACGTTCCAGGCCACCTCGCTATCACAGGGGATCGACAGTTACATACGCAAATGATACGATTTGAACACAAGCTACTTGATAGCCAAGCAGTCACCCCTCTGCTCTTTGCATTGTGGGATGGTGTGTAAGATTTTGTCTGAAAAGGGTTTTGTTGTTTATGTTTCGAAGGTTAGAAAACCCTGGTTAAGGGGATCCAAACTAGAGCCCCCTGGTGCAGACACGTGTGCCCCCTCCTCATTCATTCTTCACTAACACTTGCTGGGCTTCTGCTACATCCCAAGCCCTGGATACAAAGCCAAGCCCAAGTGTCACTTGGCCGGGAGAAAGACCCAAAACAAACAAGCCTGTGAGGTGGAGATAAGTGCTATAAAGAGCAGTCGAGTAGGGTGGAGCTGCTGTATACAGGGGGTCAGGAAGTCCTCCCAGAGAGGGAGACTGCGGGTGAGAGGTAAGAAGAGAGGTAAGCAGCCCAGGCAGAGGACTGCACGTGCAAAGGCCCTGAGGCAGAAGGGGCGCGTGTGCTGGAAGGACAGCAAGTGGAGCGGGGCATGGAGCTGGAGAAGCAGCTGAGAGCAGGACCCCACAAGGCCTCCCTAGAGGAGGGCCCTGGCCCCGAGTGCGAAGGTGGTCGAGGGAGGGTTTTGAGCAGGGTCGTGTGGTCTGCCTTTCTGACCGCCGGCTAGAAGGGGCGGGAGGGGGCGCCCCCGAGAGGCTGCCACAGCCCTCCGAGAGATGGCGGGGCTCCCCCGAGACGGGGGTGGCGGTGCTGGTGAGAAGGGCGGGACTTAGCGTGTGTGTAAAGGTGGGACAGGCGTGTGACGGGAGGTCGCATCTGCTGCAGGGCTTGTGCAGCCGCCCTCGCTGAGATGAGAGGCTGCAGGGGAGGCGCTGGGAGGGCAATGCAGGGCTGAGAGTGGAGGCCAGGGTGCACCTGGACCTGCTGAGTTCCGCAGACCTTGGCACCATCTGCAGCTGGCACCAGGCCACTGGTTGGCTGTGTGAGTATGGGGCTCAGACGGTAAGTGAGGACTGGAGAAGGCTGGCCACACACTGAGCCCCGGGCCTCCAGATGCAGGGCTGAGGTGAGGAGGGAGCGGGAAGGAGCAGCAGAGAGGTGGGAGGGCAGTGGGAGAAGGAAGGACACGTAGAGATCAAGACCGAGAATCCAGGATGGGATGGACGCGGTGAGTGGGCCTGGTCTGGGTCAAGGGTGGTTGGCTCCCTGGCGGCCCAGGCTTCTTTTTCCCTGTCCTCCCTCCCAACCACTGACCACAGGCATGACCACAAGCCACATGGTGATTATCGGGCAGATAGACCAGGATTGGTCACACGGTTGGTAAAGGCGGTCAAGGCTGGGATGTCGGGAGGGAGTCTAAGCTCACCTGCACACCTGCTTCCCTCTGCAGGAGGGGCTTAGCTTCTGAACACCTCGTCCGTCTGCTCAGGCTGCTGTAAGAGAACACCGCAGGCCAGGCGGCTTAAACCACAGACGGGCATCTATTAATATCTCTCACAGGCTGGACATCCAAGATCAGGGGCGGGCATGGTCAGTTTTTTGTGAAGACTCAATTCCTGGCTTGCAGATGGCCAGCCGCTTCTCGCCTGTGCTCACCTGGCCCTTCCTCTGTGCTGCATGTGGAGAGAAGGGGTCTCCACGGTCTCATCTCATAAGGTCACTGACCCCATCGTGAGGGCCCTACCCTCGTGACCCCATCAAACCCTGATGGCCTCCTGAAGGTACCTCCTAACGCCATCCCGTCGGGATTAGGACTTTGTGGGGTGGAGGGGGGGACACAGTTCAGGCCCTGCTGTTGTTCAGTCGCTAAGTCTTGTCTGACTCTGCGACCCCATGGACCGCAGCACGCTAGGCTTCCCTGTCCTTCACAATCTCCCGGAGTTTGCTCAAACTCACGTCCATTACGTCGATGATGCCATCCAGTTCAGGCCTTAGCAGACACTCCAAGTCCCCTGGAAGGACTGTGACCCTTCCCAGCCCCAGGTGTAATCCCACTGTCACTCCCAGCTCTTCCTCTAGGGCTCTTGTGTCCCCCGTCCAGGTGCTGAGGAGGGTGAGGGAACATCTCTGGGACCCTGGCTCTCTGGGGCAGCCAGTGGGCATATGTGCTGGCTTAGCCCAGCACTGGGAGGCTGACCTTGAAAACAACACCCCAGTGTCTCCAATCCTCAGCACGCAATTGGTTTAATGAAAAGTTCTTAGGAAAAGCATGCCTCGGTTACGAAATGCAGCCACAGCCTCACGCAGAAGCATTCAGACGAGGTGGTGGGCTGTGTCTGAGAACCGGCTTCCACGGGTTGCTGCTGCTGCTAAGTCAATTCAGTCATGTCCGACTCTGTGCGACCCCATAGACATAGGCAGTCCACCAGGCTTCCCCGTCCCTGGGATTCTCCAGGCAAGAACACTGGAGTGGGTTGCCATTTCCTTCTCCAATGCGTGAAAGTGAAAAGTGAAAGTGAAGTTGTTCAGTCGTGTCCGACTCTTCGCAACCCCATGGACTGCAGCCTACCAGGCTCCTCCGTCCTTGGGATTTTCTAGGCAAAAGTACTGGAGTGGGGTGCCATTGCCTTCTCCGTCCATGGGTTAGCCAGGCCCCACTTCCCCGCTTGAAGCCGGGTGCCCCCACCCCATACCCTCCTCAATGTGCCCCTCCTCCCGGCGGGAGAGGTGCCTGCTCTCGGGACACTGAGACCCACCTGGCATATTGTCTGTGCTGCCAGGCGGTCGGCAGGTACCAGAGGAAATTCTCAGGTTTGTGAGATGGATGCTGACTTCAAAGGGAGTAAAATGTCGAGAAGTTTTGCATCTTAGAGCTGATGAAGTGAGGTGTTGGTATTCCTGTTTACGGGGCTTCCCAGGTGGCGCTAGTGGTAAAGAACCCACCTGTCAACGCCAGGGAGGTAAGAGACATGGGTTTGATCCCTGGGTCGTGGAGATGCCGTGAAGGAGGGCATGGCCACCCACTCCAGTATTCTTGCCTGGAGAATCTCACAGACAGAGGAGCCTGGCGGACCACAGTCTATGGGGTCGCAGAGTCGGACACGACTGAAGTGACTTAGCACGCACGCACATTCTGTTCATGGAGAGGAAATCTGGGAAGTCGGAGGCCCAGAGCAGTGGTTGAGGACCCATGGAGTGTATGTGGCAGAGGCACCCTCCAACCCCGGTGCCTCCAACACCTGCGAGGGGCTCTTCTGATGCCCCTGACCGGGACACAGGCAGAACTCTCATCCCTCCGCCCGAGTCTCCCCCATGGTAGTCGTCCCGGTCAGGCCGGCTGGTGTCCAGCTGGGTGGCTGTGAGCCCTGGAGGTCAGGGCTGACTGTTCCTTTTCCGAGCCCCCCCTCACGGGGCAGGTTCTGCACAAGGTTGGGGGACGAAGGGACAGGCGAACTCCACCTGCAGCCCGGCCCCGGAGTGGGTGCCGCCTCCACACGCCTCAGCTGGCATCTGGTTTCAGGCTCAGCTGGTTGAGGACACGAGCCGTTCTCCAGCAAATTTACAGGAGGATTATTCCTGAGTGCTTGCCACGTGCCAGGGACGGAGCCTGGCTGGGACAGGCCTCTGTGTTCTCACGATGACGCCGTGAAGAGGGCAGGGACTGTAGTCATGGAGGCGCGGGGGTGGGCGTCCCCGCCACACGCCCAGGGACAGATGGAGCTGGCCCCAGCATTGTTAAATGTCCACGTCGCCACCTGAATGGACACGGCCGAGGGGAAGCCCCTTAATCTGTCAGGTGAGCGGCAGGACAGGTTGGGGGGCCCAGGGAGCCCCCGAGGGAGGCTGGGGTGCCGGGTGCATGTATGATTCTGCTCTGCCCCTGAGCCTGCAGCCACGTGTTGCAAACACTTCTACTCCTCGCTGTGCTTGGCGGGCGTTAAGAGACGGGGCTGGGGGCAAGGGGGCCGCTGGGTGGGGCCCAAGGCAGAGGAGCAGGCTGGCAGTTGACAGCTGGAGTGGGGTGGGCGGCTAGGACATGGGACTGGGGACAGACGTGGGACTTGCAGACCCTCTGGGACCTCTTGCTGCAGGGGAGCCAGTGTTAAGATGCGGCTGGTCGAGCAGTCACAGGATGGCCTTGTCCCTCAGCTGCAGGCGAACCTGACCCGGTGGCCCCAGCTCCCTCGGAAGGCCAGCGTGCTCACCTCCCACCCTGAGGGCCAGGTGCCCCTGAACCATTTAACAGGACCTGTGTGCTCCTGCAGGCGTGTGGCCTGCCCCAGCTGGCTGCCATGGCCTTCGTCTGTATTTTATGATGTGGCTGTTAGGGCTGCACAGGGCCAGGCATCAGAAGTACTCGTAAAGCTCGTCTGGTGATTGGAATTTAAGGCGCTGGGGGTGAGGTCTTGGGCGTTTGACGCAGGAGGGGACGTCTGAGCGGGGAGGCTGATGGAGACAGATCATGGGAAAATTCCGTGCGGGGTTTAACTGAGAAATAATCATTTTCTATGAAAGATAATGACTTCTCTGGAGGCTGGTATCAAGATTTATTGGCCCAAGAGGCTACAGGGATTGGAGCCAAGGCGAGCACGGTGAGACCTTGAAGGGAGCAATCTTGAAATTGAAGTCTTGCTTCGGGTCAATATATCTGAACGCCACAGCCCTCAGCTCCACACACGTAACGTCAGCGGAGATTAAGCGTGTCCGACAGCTTTGGTGGACAGTCTTCCTCCTCTGGCCGGTCACTGGATAACCCCAAGCTCCCTAGATCCAGCCGTCATGGGAAGGAGAAGGCCAGGGTCTTCATACAAGTCCTCCTTGACCAGACTCCCTCCAAGGGTGAGGGGCCACAGGGCCACAAAGTGACTCCAGACACACGCGCCTGCTGGGCACCCAGGGGGCCCCGAGTCCAGCTGCGGGCATGGCCGTGTCTGGTGCTCAGCTACCAGCCCCCACCCGTAGCAGCCAGACCCAAGACTATTGAATCTGAGGCAAATCTGCCGGGTTTCGATGTGGGAGATTTATGACCGAACGTGATGTGTGTAAAATACATAATTCCTCTCACACGGCCTCGTAAATCCAAAAGGGTCAGCAATAGAGAAAAAAAATAAAAAATCACAGACTAATTTGTTCAGAAAACTAGGGGGAAATCAATAAGAAAGCTGTAGCTCAAAATTTGTTCTGAAATTGCGTACATGGAGAATGCACACGTTTTCCCCCCAGTGGACCCAAACCTCTCCTGTGCGCTCAGGCGGGCTTGGGGACATCGGGCGTCGCATCAACATGGATTGTCGTGACTGCTGCTCCCCGGGACCGTGATCCTGTCCTGCGTGAGCTGGTGTGTGATGCTGGCTGGGCTGGTGAGGCGGGCCCTCAGAGTGGCTGCCCCAGAGGCTGGAGCCTGGTGACGACGGTAGGCGGTTCCTGCCTTGGCCTGCAGGGCTCCCCAGGGTCTGAGAGGCAGCACTGGGGGCTTTGCCAGGCCAGCTTTGGAGACGCCGCCCACTCTCATCGACAAGTGCTGGGAAGTCTGGGTCTCTCCCCCCGGGTCCTATAAATGCTAAGTGAATGAGTTCCCCGCACTGCAGTGAGGGCTGCAGGAGACGGGCTCCTGTCACTCTGACCTGACAGCCGACCTCCCAGGGTCTCATGGAGGTCATATCCTGGACCAGCACCAGGACGTCGATGTCCCTTAGGCCAACATGCCGACAACTGCTTGATTCTGGACTCCCTGTCCAGCAGATATTTTCCAGTTTGAGAACTGGAAATGGCTGGGTGGATGCTCTAGTTGATGCAGGCAGACGATCGATAGGTGCTATAAATGACAGATGAGGGACAGACAATAAATAGACGACAGTAGACACGTGATGTGTGCGCTCAGTCACGCCGGACTCTCTGTGACCCCATGGACTGTAGCTTGGCAGGCTCCTCTGACCGTGGGATTTCTCAGGAGGAATGCTGGAGTGGGTTGCCACATCCTTCTCCAGGGGATCTTCCAGGGGTTGAACCGGGGTCTCCCGCGTCTCCTGCAGTGGCTGGCAGATTCTTTACCACCTGGGAAGCCCATACGGATAACTGATGGCCGGTTTAGATGACAGACGGGGAGAGAGCCTGCTGTAGGACATGGAGAGTGACTTCTGAGAGATTGAGCACAGCGTAAGTGAGCCTTAAGTCAAGAAATCCTAACCACGTCACAAGTTTAGAAGCTGACGTGAAAGCTGGTTCCTTTTATTTGTTTTAATTTTAGACCACGCTGTGTGACATGTGGGATCTTAGTCCCCCGACCAAGGATTGAACCCACACCCCCACCCAACCCCCCGTAGTGGAGGTGCAGAGCCCTAACCACTGGACCACCAGGGACGTCCCTGCTTCCTTTTATGAAAGAGCTGATTGTTGGGCTCATTGAAAAGCTACTTCTCCTCCAAGTGCTCAGATGATAATTCAGGAGAGAAAGACTGACAATATTGAAATGAAACAGCCCCACGCGGACAGACAGGGACAGAGCAGGGGCGCTGAGAAGACACCGTGTTGGTTCCCAGTGAATTCCCTGGAGCACAAGCTCAGAGGCGCTCTCGCATTAGAACCAACGGACACACACACACACACACGCGCGCGCGCACACGCACGATGCAGCCTTCTGCTCCTTCTGGGGAAGGTGGGGCGCAGGCCCTCACTGTGGGTGCAGAAAACGCTCTGAAACTGGCGACAGGATGCGGGGGGCGGGCTGAACCTGCCTGTGCCCTGGCGACGGTGGTGCTTCCGCAGGGCTCTGGGGGAGGAGGGGGCCCCAGGGACCCCTCAGAGCCCATCAGCGGCTCGTGGGGTGGCTGCTGCGGGGAGAGGTCAGTGCTGCAGTGGCCTGACCCTGAAGGTCAGCTGCCCTGGTCTCACCCCGAGGTGGTCCCTGCCCAGTCTACTGAGACCCGTGTCCCTGCGGGCCTGCGCCCGGCTGTCTCACCCAGTCTCAGCCTCTCCCCACTTCCTTCCCACGGGAACCCCTCTTCATGCTTGACTCAGCATCAACTTCCTGGACGCCCACCTGAGTCTGGTGCTGAGGGGGACAGGTGCTCTCGTAAGGGGATGCCTGCGAGGCCGTCCCTGCAGGCGCCCACACGCCGCCGCCTCTGGAACCCACCAGGGCCCTGCCGCGTCCAGGAGAGCCAGTTCGACAGCCAGCCTGGCAAGGGGCTCTCATTTCTTCTGGGAGGCGTCCTGCACACCCTCGGGGAGGCGGGGATCCACTCCAGCCCAGAGGCCGGGTGGAGGGTCACCTGGCTGCAGGCGAAATCACCTTCTCCCCGAGCTGCCGCCTCCTAATCTGCACGAGGGGACGCACACTGACCTCCCAGCCTGGAGTCGCCAGCTGGATGTCATGGAGGCGCCGGGTTTACCCTTCAGAAATCAGAGGCAGGCAAACATCCCCGCCGAAGGTTTCCCAGCGAGGCAAATCCGAGAGGGCGCGTCAGCGCAGACGCAACCCCCAGCCTCAGCATCTGGCCTCCCCGACCCCACAAAGCCGCACTCTCCTCTTGGCCTCTCCTGAGGCCCCCGGCACGCCCACACACACACACACACACGCTCACGCACAGCCACGTGGCGACGTGTCCGGGGCCTTGCTGTGTCTAGGAGGCCTCGTTCGACAGCCAGCCAGGCAGGGGGCTCTCACAGACAGCGTCTGTGTCCCCACAGCCCCCCACCACCGCCCCGTCTTCTCAGAAGTCCAGGCTTTCCCACGACCGCCCAGTGGCCGCCGTGTGAGCCCGTGTGACCCGGCTGGCCCCCGCGGGCCCCTCTGTCACCAGGCTGCCTGCTGGGGCTGCCTCCGAGAGCACGGCCAGGGTGTCCCTCAGGATCCTGCTGCTGAGCTGGGCGGACAGCAGGTCCACCACCTCAGCTCTCTCCACGCCCTGGAGGGCAGTGCGCGGTCCTGCGCCCAGAGCCGGAGCAGGGTCCCCCTGCCCGGAGCCAGGCAGCCCTGGGTCCCCAGCCACCAGACTCCCCACAGATGCACAGGCCACTCTGGACAGGGTCAGGGGTTGTGCTGACAGCACTGGGAGCTGCCCCAGGGCATCCCCTGCTCCCCCACACCAGGGAGACCCCAAGCTGACCGGTTCAGACAAGTGGCTGTCCGTGGCCTGGTCCCTCCCAACAGAACCTGATTCACCCAATTCTCCCCCAAGGCTTCTGCCCTGTCCCACCACCCCAAGGCAGAGCCCAGCCTCCTCCTGGGGCCCCAGGGACGGTGATTCAGACAGACTCTCCCCAGACAGGGAGGACCACTCTCCCATAATGAGGGAGGCAACTTCCCCTGGGGAGTCCAGCAAGCCCCCAGGACACATGGCATCTTCGGGCGGGGTGGGGAAGTCTTCTGAGTGGGGGCTGGCAGGGTCGGCCTCCCCGTCCGCTGGGAGGATGGGAGGCAGAGGAGGGAGGCGAGAGTCCCTCTGGGTGGAGGATGGGAGGTCGAAGCTGCTGTAGGACAGCGCCTCGTCCACCGGGGATAGGATCTCAGGCAAGACACCGCCGGCCAGAGAAGTGCAGGCTTCCTCCAGGACAGGGGGCACTCTGCTCCCCCCGCGCCCAGGGGCCCGGCTCTCAGCTGTCTGGGCTGCCTGCCCACCCAGGTTCCCAGGAGGAGCCCCTGGCATCAAGAGGACCTCAGGCTCAGAGGAGGTCTGTAGAGGTTTCCCATCAGTGGAAGGACTCGGGTGAGTGCCCCAGGGCCCCTCTGGGCAGCCACCTGAGGCCTGCGGAGGCCCCGTCTCTCCTCTTTTGCGAAACTCAGAGGCCGAGGTCCCGGAGGGGAAGGAAAGGGTCAGGTGGAAATCACCTGAGGAAGAGGTTTGGGATGGGAGCCTCGCTCCTGCAGCCTCCCGGGACCTCCGCTGGGCTTTTCCTGTGTCTGATCCACTGGTCGGGCTCCCACTGGTTCCAGAATCTTCCCGCCCCTCCCCTGGGCCCAGGAAGGGAGGCAGGGCAAGGGGCACCCCAGCCTGTTCCAAGTGGGATGTGCGTCCTGCGGGCGAGCAGTGCTCTGGGGCTGGCCCGGCACCAGCGCCAGGGTCCCGCTGGGCTCTCCCGGCCCCAGACCTCGCTGGACAGCTCGGACTGCTCTGACCTCAACCACAGAGACTGGGCAACGGGGAGACCTCCTGCCGGAGCCAGGCCACCTGCCCCAGTGCCAGAGCCGTGCCCGGAAAGGGCCTCGGTACCCTCCAGCCCCTCCCAGGTCTCCGGCCCTCCGCCCTGGTGGAACCCCCAGGAGTCTGGAGCAGGGAGCCCCCCAGCCCAGCTGAGATCTGTGTCCACAGTGTCCCCGGCTTCCTATCCGAGAGGGAGGTGGGGCTCTCGGAAAGCTGGACCAGGATGGCGGATGCTTTCTGAAACTCCTGGAGAGAAGGGCAGGACGGGAGGCTCCCCGAGGAGGCGGCTGTGGACGGTGGAGAAGACGGCCCTGAGCAGGCGCTGGGGGTGGACTCAGGCTCGGAGCCCAGGTCCCACAGAGCCACGAGCTGGGCCGGGGGGCCGCCCTCGTGCGGGGCTGGGGGTGCCGCCATCTCAGCTGCTGCAGAGAAAGGAGAGTTTAGGGACAATGTCACCACCTCTACGCTGAGGACGTTCCACCAACCCTGGGAAGGATACAACCCACATCCCACGGCCCCCAAGCCGAAGGATCAAAAGCAGAAGACCCTAGGCGGAGACAGAATGCCCAGGCGGTGGGGAGGGCAGGGGCTGTGGGAGTGGGCTGGCTCTGACTGGAAAACTGGTCCATTACCTGGGCCTCACGCAAGGGGGGGGCCCTTGAAGGGGTGGGAGCATCACCTGGAGACATGGTCAGCGGGGCAGCTTCTGGGCAGGAGAAAGGGGCGTGGGGGTTCTCCTGCTGACAGGTCTCTACCCTGCAAACAGCGTGAAGTCTTAGGGTGCCCCCAGAGGGAGCCCCATCTTCCAACCTTCCCCCTCAGGCCCAGAGTCTCCGCAGGGGGCCTTCAGCCACCGCGGATGCTTAAAACACCTTCCTGCCAGCTGTCTGTCCCCCAGGGGAAGAGGCCAGCACTCCCCCAGCAAGGTCTGTCTTCAGGGGCTTCTGGCCTCAGTGCCCCCTGGATCAGGCAGCTGGGAGTCACCATCGGAGAGACCCAGAGGCAGCACTCCCTCGAGGAACCCCCACAGCTGCCCCACCCCGTATCCTGGGCCGACATACCAGGGGGTGTCTTTGTTTCCTAAGATGGGGGTCAGACTCAAGAGGGCATGTGGGTGGGCTGGGGCGCATGGAGGCCCCCGCCCAGCATGAAGGGCACCAGGAGCAGGTGAGTGTCTCCCAGCAAGAGGGCAGGATGCTCTGGCCAAACTGTCTCCAGGCCCCAGGGTGCCCCCCCAGCCCGAGCCACCCTCCAGGACCCCACACCTCTGCTCTCCTGAGCAGCTCTGAGCAGCCTCCATCGCCGCAGGCCCCTCCGCAGAGCTGCTGGCAAAGTCCAGCCCCGGTTCCGGCCCTGCCAGACGCCCGCCGCCTTCAGCCACCTGCTGGAAACAGTTTGGAGAAACGCCACGGTCAGGGTGGGGCCGCCTCTGCTCGACCTCAGGCTGTGTCCCTTAGCTGTGGACAGAGCCCCTGTGTTCTTGTGACCACAGTAAGGAACAAAGGCCATCCCCCGAAGAGGGCCACGAAGATCCACCCATCAGATATCCCTCCTCCCAGTGGGCTCTGAAGACCTGTCAGCAGACGAGATATCCCCGAGAAAGCTCAGAGGTCCCACCCATCAACAGCTTGTGTCCGATGGACGAGGGGTCCCCGCACCAAAGCCACGCAGGAGGGCCCCCGCCCAGCCCGCAGACAGCACAGGGCCAGGCCCAGACTCACATGGGCTTCCTGGGGGCTGTGGGGAGGCCCTGCGCTCAGGGAGGGTTGACTCTGGCCTTGGAAGCTTGATGCTAGGCTTCCTGTCAGAGCCTGGGCCTTTTCCTCTGTTGGCCGGGGGCTGGGGCTGGTCTGGGGGTCTCCTAGGGAGCACGGAGACCATCAGCATTACGGGCACAGAAGGCAGAGGACACAGCGGGCACAGGGTCCCAGAACGCCGAAGCCCCGTGCAAACAGCCTTAGCGTCCCAAACAGCCACCACACCTGCTTGTGTTCGGTTAGAGTGAGAACAGAAAAATACATGGTTAGCTACTCCTAAAATTACCCTCTTGTTGGATAGTTACGGATGTGAAGACTCAGAAAGAACTTTAGAGACAGCGTTTACAATGTAGATTTTAAAGCCCTCTTTATGGTGGTTTTGGGTGGAGCTTGCAGACCGTCTGCCCAGCTGCTCTTTTCCTCGTCCACTCTTTGGGGGCTGGGCCGGCGGGGAGAGAGGAGGTGTGGAATGTGTCAAGGTCACCACCGCACAGCTGCAAGGTCGGCAAAGTGGGGACGGGGTGCTGCAGTGGCGTCTCTGCCAAGAAGTCCCAGGGAATTACCATCTTCCTACACGTTCACTCCACGCTGGGACCCGGCAGGGACAGCAAGGCCCGGGGATCCATGTCGGTCCCAAAGCCACAGGCCCGAGGGGACCAGAGCTCTTTGGCTGAAGCTTAGATGTGTGGAAGCTCCACCGACGGGAACGCCTCCCTTTTGTCCGTGGGATTTCCCAGGCTCCTCTGCCCGTGGGATTTCCCAGGCAAGAACACTGGAGTGGGTTGCCATTTCCTTCTCCAGGGGATCTTCCCGACCCAGGGATTAAACTTGCGTCTCCTCTTGGCAGGTGGATTCTTCACCACTGAGCCTCCGGGAAGCCACAAGGGCAAGGTGCTGTGTGGGTTGAGCTGAAGGACTGTGATGGGGCATCACCCAGGGAGCCTGGGCAGGCTCAGTGCCAGGTCAGACAGAGTCAGCGCCAGCCCTGGACCCCCGCCACGAGCTCTCCAGGCAGTCCAATGCCCCAGAGTGGTTCCATCCCCCTTCCATCCGCCCTGATCTGTCCTGAGGACGCTCTCCCAGGCCAGACCACAGGGAGCCCCCTACACACACTGGCTGGTCTAAACAACATCTGCTGCTCCCGAGGGTGGCTATTGAGAGGGGCTTCTGAGCCTGAGGCATGGACTCAGGCCTGAAAGGAGAGTTCCGAGGTGGCACCCAGGCATTGAGACAAGGCAGGGCCCCAGGGCACCCCCCTCTGGGCTGTCCAGCCTGCTGTCCCCAACACACCATTGGGGCTCCCCAGAGCCATGAATGAGTCTGCTCCACCCTGGAAATTGGTGCGTGCAAAAAGCTCTCTTTAGCTAAGAAGACACTTCCGGCACGCCGGTTCCCACGTCACTAAAGGTCTGTACCAGATAAACCAAGTTGGGACTACAACAAGCAGAGCAGGCTAGAGCTTCCCCTTTCAGCAGGAAAGGGGCCATGCCGCCCCAAGAAGCGTAGAGCGGGGGTGTCTCCCACCTGTGCCAGGCTTCGAGTGGTCTCCCCCAGGCCTCCCTGTCCTTGTCTGGGGGCTGGCACCGCCTTGTGGGGGACACACCGAGTTGGGGGAGCTTCTGGCAAGTCTCACGCAAGGGAGGACTTACCCGGAGGCGGCTCCTTCACCGGCAGGAACCAGATCTGAGCAGCAGGGAGGCTCCCCTCCATGTCGCCCGCCTGTGTCTACACGGGGGGACAGGAGACAGCCATTCCGCAGGAGCCACCTGCAGGGAGGGCGCTGAGGACCACCCATCAGGACAGGAACTGAGCCCGGGGCCCCACCAAGATCAGGTGCAGGTGGGAAGAACAGGGGCGGTCCCCCCAAGTGGGCAAAGAGGTGAAAGGGCTTTCTGGGGGGTTGCATACAGGAAAGGCTGGGCCTGGTGGCCGTCCTGTGTCCAGGGAGGTCGCCTGCAGAAGGCCCGGCAGAGGGACACCAGGCTGCCCCCTTGGCTCTAAAAGACATACAAACCCATACACTGTGGCTTCCACCGGCCTCAGGCAGGGCCCTCCAGAGCTAGGGGAGCCCAAGAACCTGAGGAGAGCCCTCAGCGCTTGAGGGAACCCCCAAGAACTTGGAGAGAGCCCTCAGTACTCAAGGGGAGCCCCAAGAACTTGGGGAGAGCCCTCAGTACTCAAGGGGAGTCCCCAGAACCTGGGGAGAGCCCTCAGTACTCAAGAGGAGCCCCAAGAACTTAGGGAGAGCCCTCAGTACTCAAGGGGAGTCCCCAGAACCTGGGGAGAGCCCTCAGTACTCAAGAGGAGCCCCAAGAACTTAGGGAGAGCCCTCAGTACTCAAGGGGAGTCCCCAGAACCTGGGGAGAGCCCTCAGTACTCAAGGGGAACCTCCAGAACCTAGGGAGAGCCCTCAGTACTTGAGGAGACCCCCAAGAACTTGGGGAGAGCTCTCAGTACTCAAGGGGACCCCCAAGAACCTGGGGAGAGCTCTCAGTGCTCGAGGGGACCTCCAAGAACTTGGGGAGAGCCATCAGTACTTGAGGGGAGCCCCAGAACCTGTAGAGAACCCTCCAGAGTGTGGGGGAGCCCCCAGACCTGCAGAGCAAGCAGAGCTGGTCTCCGAGGAAGGGTCTCACAGATGCTCCAGTCCTCCTGCCCCTCCGTCTTCAGAGACCAGTCCCACAAACGCCCAGGCCCCACTGTTCCCCTGGGGCCCCAGTGCCACGCTCCTAGCCCCTCCTCGCCTTCTTCTCCTTCACTTGCCCAGCATGTCTCTTTGCACAGGCCCCTCAGCACTCCCCGTGCTTCCCAGACGGAGTTCCAGGGCACCCTGGGGTTCCGAGACATTCTCCAGGGTGACCCTGGGGGGCCGGAGGAGCTCAGTGAGCAGGGCCTCGGAGCCCCCCTGCATTCGCCCTCCATCCCCTCACCCCTTCTTGTCTGCTTATAGAACCTCCTCTGCATTAGCATCGCTGCCTGGAGAGTGCAGAGAAATCAGCAAGCAGGGCTTTTTAGGGGATGGGGTGGAGGGCAGGCTGTCCCTTTAAGAGGCAGGTCCAAGTCTTAACTCTCAGCGCCTGCAAACCCTTATGTGAAACTAGGGTCTTTGCAGATGCAGACAGGCCACAGCGAAGGAGGCCTGGAGGCCCCCGAAACTGGAAAAGATGGGGGATTTCAGGCTTGTGGCTTCCAGAACTGAGAGACAGGAAGTTTCTGTCCTTTTAAGCCACTGATGTTGGGTAATTTGTCAGGCCACAGGCCCCTCACTGCACAGAGGGGCTGGGGAGGAGCCGGTTGGGGCACCCTGCCAGGCGGGGGGCCACACCAGCTGCTCTAGGGGCTCCCCAGGGTGTCTGTGGGCTGGGGTGGGGTACAGCACGGGAGATGGGGACAGTCTGGGGGCACGTCCAGCTCCCTGTCTGCACAGGTCCCCTGCCTGGAGGCCTGAGTGATCCAAGAGCCTGCCCAGCCCTGAGCCCAGGGCCGGCCTGGAGGAGCCTTCCTCACACCCTTGGTGGAGGCAGCATCACAAACATCTAGACTCAGCCGGGCAGCGTGTCCTGGGGTGTCCTCGGGCAGGTCTGAGGTTCTGGGGACCAGCCTGGCGACCGTCCGTAGCCCGGCTGGCTGCTCTGAGTCGTCGCGTCATCAGGAGGAGGAGCGGCCAGTCTGCGTGGCCTTTCCCACCCCGGCCAGGCCCCGCCATCTGGAAGGGCAGCCCTCCTGAGTGCCCAGACTCAGGGACAGGGAGGCCGGGTCGCCCCCAGCACACAGCTCCAGCCAGGCCCAGCAGGACACACGTGTGTCTGACCCTGAGCCGGCCGCAAGCCCGAAGCGGGCATGAGTTGCCAGGGCCCCCGAGGGGGTGGCGTCTGTCCTCAGCTGCCACCACTGCCACCCCACCCGGTTACCTTGGCTCGTGCGGCCGTGGCTCTCTGGGGGTTGGCCTCTGGCATCAGGTCGGCCGGCCACTGCAGGTGCATCCTTGTCCCACGCCAGCGTCGGAGGACACGGGTGACCATCCGCAGCCGAAGCTGCTGGAGGGGGTGTCCCATCCTGCGGCTCGCTGAGCAGGCTGCAAGGCAGTGCAGGGTGGGGTGACTGCTCACCCGGCTGCCCTCCACTCCCAGGGGGCCAGCCCTGACCAGAACATTCCACCAGTGCAACACCACCTCACATCCAGGGGACAGCTGCGTGCAGTGGCCAAGCGGTCAGCACCGGGTGAAGGAAGACAGGCCCTGGCCCCTCCCTGCCCGGGCAGCTTCTCGAGCAGGACCTGCACCCCTAAACGGGGCCGCTGCTGGGGGTGGCGGGGGACGTGCGGGGAGGGGGACTCTGTCTATGCCCCTGTTCCCTCGGGACGTCTGTGTGGAGCCCGACCCCCCAGCCCGAGGGCAGCACTCAACGTGCCTGGGTCCCACCTGAGCTCCGGGCACACGGACGGCAGGAAAAGCACCCCCATCGCAGCCCCAAGGCAGGGGGCAGGGAACAGGACTGCCAGGCTTCCCGGTCCCGTCTGGGTTTGAGGTCATGCCCACGGGGAGCCTTGCTCTAGAACATTCTCCCGCTCTCAGGGGCAGCAGGGAGTTCCTTCTGTTCCCTTTCTTCCCAGGCACTCGCTGCGACTGGGCACAGCTTGCTGCTCCCCCAGGGCGGCCCTGAGCGTCCCCCTCCCCTGGATTGACACCCATGGGGGGGTGTGGGCTGGGGAGCGGGGTCAGAGGGCTGTCTTAGCCGAGAAACCGGTTCTCGGGCTTTTGAAGCAGGAGACATCTCGGGGGGCTAGAGCTCTGACCTGCGGGGCAAGAAGTAGCAGGCACCTGTCTGCACCAGTGTGTCCAGATGCAGGGCCCGGCCCACCCTAGAGCAAGGATGCAAAGGACGGGGAGGGGCTGTGCCCGGCCCAGAACCTGGCCGAACTGGCCAGAATGGAAGGCCCCGCCCCCTGCCTCCCTAAAGACATCCCGTCCCTCCCAGCCCTCCCCAGTACACATGGGTCTCAGCCCGGAGCCCCCAGCCAGGGCATCGAGGGCCCCCACAGGCCCCGGATCAGGGATGCGCCCTGGCCCTGAGCAGCTCAGCGCTCTGCTGAGCTTCTCTTGAGGGAAGGAAAGTACGAAGCGGTCCCTCCACGTGGCGGGACCCCCCAGGGAGGCTCCAGGCCTCTGAAGCCTCTCTCGCAGACACAGCTCTTCTCTGGCTTCTGACTTGCATCGCTGGTGTGATGAGGAGCCACGCGCCCCGCAAGGGCTCGATTCCAGGACGCACCCCCCACCCTCGGAGTGAGCAGCCAGCCCCAGCTCCATAAACAAATTCCTGGTACCAAGAGGGTCCGGTCAGCCAGGAGGCCTGTCAGAGGTTCCTGGGCTGGGCGATCAAGAGTCAGGTGAACCATAGATCAGCACGTGAAAAGCGCTCTCAGAGGGCCCAGAGTTGAGCTCGGGCCCGGGGCCGAGTGTGCGATGACCCCCTTTCCTGGGAGAGGCATGAAAATGTGCCCCGCTGCTGGAAGGGGCCGCTGGACAGCAGAGGCGCCCCCAAGGGCAGGCAGGGGTTCTGAGAAGGCCACTCTTGAGGGGCCAGCTGCTTCCCAGGGTTGGGGGTCACCTCTGCAGCCTCACCCCCAGGTTGCGGCTTTGGGTGGGAGGCGCTGAGGTTAGAGCCTCGCGGGCCGCCAGCCCTCGGGGGAGGAGCTGGGAGCTGGCTAGGAGGAAAGGGGGCCTCGTGGACTCTAAAGGGCCACTTGAATGAAGACAGAAGAGGAGGAGGGGTCCCAGTGCGGGGTCATCAGGACACTCTGCTTCCACCCACAGCCAGGACTCTGGCCCCTGCCCCTGACGACTCGACCCCGGGAGCCTTCAGCTGCAAGCTGAGGCCAGTGGCCCCGCATCCAGGCTTTCAGAAAAGGCCAAGCTGCCCCGACTGGGGGAACAGCCCGTGCCAGCCTCGAAAGGGGGTGCCTGGCAGCTAGGGGGTCCCAGGCACACACCAGCCACCCAGGAAGGCCCACGTGCCCTGTGTCACTGTGCCCCACCGCAGCCCTGGGGATGGTGGCACCCCTTCCCCATTCAGCAGACGAGCGGGAGGACACGCCCCGGCCAGTGGCCCAGCTGGGAATGAGCCGGAATCCCTGCGCTCCTTCCAGAGGGCCAGGCTTCTCCCAGCGGGCCAGGGAGGTTCTGGCCTCAGCTGCCAGCCCCGTGGGCCAGCTGGTGGGGCAGGACCCCCCTCCCAGTCCCCGAGCATCCCCGCCTCTCCTCCCTGTGGCCAGGTGCGCAGGGCCCAGCAGCTGTGACACCACGGCCACCCAGCAGGCAAGGCTTTTAATGGCAAGTGCCAGGGCCAGGGCTGCCCATGAAGACTCACTGTGGGACTGGCGGGCTCTCGCTCCTCTGAGGGTACTGGCCGAGGGGGCTGCCAGGCGTGTGCCAGGCATGTGAGGAGCCCTGGCCCGGCCCCTCCGGCTGCTGGGGGCTTGTCTCGGTGCCCTCCTCCCGCCTGGCCTTGACTTCGGGGCTGGAACTCTAAGAGAAACAGCACAGAGGGAGCTGGTCCATCTCCCCTTAGGATAAGCAGGAGGCGGCTTCATGTAGCAGCCACCACGGCAGGGCGGCCAGCGGCTCGGCAGGCAGCCGGCTCCCGTGAGGCAGCAGCGGGCTGGCTGAAACAGGGGTCCTCAACTCGCGGGAGCCCCAGGGTCCGTTGCTAACAGCCCCCAACAGGTGCAGACAAGAGGCCCAGAGCTGGGGGAGCCCTTGCCTGGGGCTGCCCGGGTCGCCGGGCTGGAACCCACAGAGGTGGCGGCTGTGGAATGCGGCAGCCCTGGGCCCCTCTCCTGCGGGCTGGCCTGGGATGACTGGGGTGACTGCTAAACTACCCCAGCTGCTCCGCAGAACCCAGTCCACCACCCTCCGCCGCCCGCCGGTGAGACAGTCGCCATCCCCAACCTGCGGGAGAAACGCTCGGCCTGGGGACAGGCGCCTGAGCTTGTCCTCACCGCCTTCCTTCTCCCTGTGATGTGGGGACAGGCCGCAGGAGCAAGGACACACCACCACTCAGCTCCCGAGGGGCCGGCCTCTCAAGGGGCCTGGGCCTCTCCCTCCTTCCTGCCTCGCCCCCACCTCAGCCCCACCAGCCTCCTCCACACTGCCCCAACCCTGCTCACTAAGCTCCCCACGTCCGGGCCAGAGCACTTTCCAACCCCGGGGAGTCTGGTTCCTCCTCCGGGCCCAGCCAGGCAGCCCAGGCCAGGAAAGTCCCGTTGGCCCCCGTAGCAGCTGCTGCCCCTCCCGCCCGACCCTTCCGAATCCCTTCCCACCCTGGATCACGGGTGTTTTACACAGGACTTGCACGTGCCCAGGAAGCGGCCAGTAAGCAGCGTTTCTGGCCATGAGCCAAGCCCCCAGGTTGGGTGAGAATGCCTACCTGAGGCAGCCGCGTCCGGTCCTGAAGCTCTTGCTGCAGGAGGGCTGCGGACCTCTGCACGGAGACGATGTCCTTCTGCTGCTGCAGGAGCAGCTTCCTCTCCCGGTGAGAGGACAGGTGAAGGGTCCGCAGGTACCGGATGCCCCTCTGAACCAGAGGAGCACACGTTGGCACCCGGAGATGGGGCGGGGCAGCTCTGGCACTGGGGACCCCTGGCCCCTGCAGATGTCCCTGTCCTTCTCATCCTGCTCAGTCAGGAGGTCCTCCCAACCCCACACTTTGGCCTCCCCTGTCGCTTGGGTTTGGCCATCAGCTGGCTCCAGCAGGAGGCAGGAGGGAAGCTGGGGTGCTCATTCCTTGGGCACCTCCAAGCAAGGCTGGCACAAGCCGGCTGTGCCCCTGCCATCCCCCACCGCCCTCCCACTCGCCAGGTCCCAGGCTCTATCCCTGACTGTCCCCTGGCTCCTGCTGCATCTCTGATGGCCACCCTTTGGCAGAACCACCTTGCTGGGACCGCACCCCCCCAGGGGAGGCAACAGCCTGTCCAGGTCAGAGGAAGAAACTAAGGCTCGGCAGGGCTGGGTCCCTCGCCCCAGTGGGCAGGGCCCTGACCCAGAGGCCACCAACGTCTCCACCCACAACAAGGGACCCCAGGGTCCCCGCCTCATTTGATAACTGGAACCCTTCCATCCCTTCCTCACGGTCTCCTGGGCTCCTCCTGCTGCCCCTCCGCCTGGGAAGCCCCACACCTACCACCCCACCTCCCTGGTCCACACAGGTCCCACAGGATGGAGGTCAAGCCCACCACCACCCCTCCCGTCGCAGCTGAGGGACCCCAGGAAAGACAAGCGCCAGGCCCCGGCCTCAGTCTCTTCATCCAGCTCCCACTCCACACAGGGCTGTCTGGAGACCGAAATCAAAGGACAGCAGCACAGTGGCCCCTGACCCCAGATGAGGAAACTGCACTCAGAGAAGCTGCGAGTCCCCTCTGAGGTCAGAGGTCCATGCTAGCTGGGCCAAGCCCTCCAACAACCCCATCGAAACACGCACGGCTGCAGTTCTCCCCTAATGAGGCTTGGAGAGGCCCGGCCACTGTACAGAGACTGCAATGGTCAGAGCACCGCGCTGCCCCCACCAGCTCTGAACGCTCCCCTTGCAGCCCTGAGCAGCCCTGGAGGGTGCCAAGCACCCAGGAGTTCTGTGGTGGGGTGCTCGCGTTCCCAGCCCCCGGAGAGCAGCAGGAGCCCCTGGGGGTCGCCCGCCGGGAGCCCGCCCTTACCAGCTCCCGCTCAAGGTAGCTGAGGGCCTGGTGCTGCTTCTCTGCCAAGGCCACCAGCGCCGCGTAGCTGCCAATGCTGTTCAGATACCTGGCAGAGGAGATGGCTTGACTGGACTGACTGCTGACCTTGGGGCCTGCCCGTGGGTGTGGAAAACCACAGTCCTGGCCAGCCCGAGCCATCCAGGTGGACCTGGCACGCCCGGTTCTCACGGCAGGGCCATCGGGAGGAGATGGCCGTGCGTGGGCAGGCGGGGGAGCCCCGAGGGGCCCAGTGGCCCCAGTCCAGACTTCATTCTTCCCATCCCCTCAGGACCACCTTTGGGCCTGGAGGGAGGAAGGGAGGACAGCGTATTTCCCATGCTGGCACCCCAGCCCAGCCAGAGGGCCCTTTTGGGAAGGTGGGAGTCATCATGGAATAGAAGACCCCCAGCCTGGCACAACTGTAAACCACCAGTAATCTTAACTGGAATGAGCTATTCGGAGACCAACATGGGAATAACAAGTAGCTGTAAAAAACGCATCCTCATTGACATGAATTCCACTTCCACAAATCCACCTTAAGGAATTCTTCTCTGGGATGTTCAGGACTCAGGGCACGGAGCTGGAGACGCCCCAGAGGCCCAGTTAGAGGGCGGCTAAGGGGGCTGCTGTCTCTGCGCTGGGTGCACTGAGTGTTGTAACGCTCGTGCAGGGACAGGGAGAGGGCTTCTTGACTTTTAAACGAAAACTCAAGTTACAACGGCGTGTCAGTTCAGTTCAGTTCAATCGCTCAGTCGTGTTTGACTCTTTGCGACCCCACGGAGTGCAGCACACCAGGCCTCCCTGTCCATCACCAACTCCCGGAGTTCGCTCAAACTCATGTCCATATCGATTCGGTGATGCCATCCAACCATCTCATCCTCTGTTGTCCCCTTCTCCTCCCGCCTTCAATCATTCCCAGCATTAGGGTATTTTCCAATGAATCGGTTCTTCGCGTCAGGTGGCCAAAGGATAGGAGTTTCAGCTTCAGCATCAGTCCTCCCAATGAATATTCGGGACTGATTTCCAAGGCAATGGCACCCCACTACAGTACTCTTGCCTGCAAAATCCATGGATGGAGGAGCCTGGTAGGCTGCAGCCCATGGGGTCGCTAAGAGTTGGACATGACTGAGCGACTTCACTTTCACTTTTTACTTTCGTGCATTGGAGAAGGAAATGGCAACCCGCTCCAGTGTTCTTGCCTGGAGAATCCCAGGGACAGGGAAGCCTGTGGGTTGCTGTCTGTGGGGTCGCACAGAGTCCGACGCGACTGAAGCGACTTAGCAGCAGCAGCAGCAGTCTATTCCAAATGCTGTTTAAATACCTATCTGTGTATCTCCCTTAACAAGATCTGCCAAGACAGCCTGGAAAATGGGCAGAGATGATCTCGCAGATGTGGGGCTAGGGGAGGTTTCAAAGCCACTGTATTCACCTTTTGGTACTTTTGGTCGCATCAAACTTTCTCCAAACGCCCATGACCCTAGGTAGCAGCGCTTTACCCTGGGGGTACCGAGTGGGAGCGGGGCGGGGGCCCTGCGCGGCGCGCACGCGCTCACCCTCGCTGATGCTCCAGCCAGGCCAGCTCGGCGCGCGTCTTCTCCTCCAGCGCCTTCTCGCGCAGGCGCAGCAGCGCGGCCTGGTGCCGCGCGCGCAGGTCCTCTTCCCGCAGGCTCTGCTCCAGCATCTGGATCGTGAAGCGGCTGAAGGGTACCGGCGCCGCGCTCCGGGGCCTCGTCCGGCTCCCCTGCGGTGGGGCGGGCCGACCGGGGCGTGTCACCACCACCGCTGAGTGTCTCCGAGTGGGAGCAGCACCCAACTCCCCCGGGAGGAGGCTGCGGCCTCCAGGGAGCCTTCCCGGACTGGCCGCCCCAGTGTTCTCCATGTCGTGCCCCTCTTCCCCGGGACACGTTACTGTCCTCCTCCCAACTGGGGGCTCCCGAAGAAGGCAGGGTGGGGTCCTTGCCCTGTTGGCCCTGCACTCAAGCCGGCCACGTGCTTGTGCTCTGGATGGATTAGGAAAGACTGGGCCCCTCCCTGACATGTGCAGTCAGCACTGCCTGGGCCAGCCCTGCCCCAAACCATGTCACCTGCCACCCCAGCCCTGAGGAAGGGGCTTGAGCGGATGTTGGCTGGAAGGGTGGGTGGTACCCGTGGCAGGGAGAGCCTCCCTTCACACAGGATCTGCAGCGGAGTCCCCCTGGGTGCAGGCTGTAGGAGGGGTGGGTCTCAACGCCTGATGTCCCCAGGCACGGAGAACTGCGTCCCCTACCTCCTGCCAGTGCCTCCCCTGGGGCCCACTTGTGAGTCCCTTCCCTGGGGTTCTGTACCTGGAACCTGAGTTCCTCCCAGAGCCTGGCTGGAGGCAGCTGGGAGGGGCGCTGGGCTGGTCTCCCTTCCTGCATAGGCTCTGAGGACAAAAAACAGGCATGGCTGGTCATATAAGGTTCCAGGGACCTTTTTTACAGGAAGTCTTCACCAATCTAGGGTGTCTGGGCAACTTAATCTACCACCACCACCACCACAGCACAACCCTCCCCACCCAGACACAAAGGTTCAGCCAAATCTTCAAGAGGCCATGAAACGGAGCAGGACTGTATGGTTCTTCCCTCCACATACACCCCAATCCCAGTCATGTCCCTGACCTGCCTTTATCTAAAAAAGACTTTAATCAAAGAATAAATGTAATCAGAAAAGAAAATACAGAAATTAGTCCTGAATTTTCATTGGAAGGACTGATACTGAAGCTGAAACTCCAATCCTATGGCCACCTGATGCGAAGAACCAGCTCATTGGAAAAGACCCTGATGCTGGGAAAGAGTGAAGGCGGGAGGAGAAGGGGACGACAGAGGATGAGATGGTTGGATGGCATCACCAACTCAATGGACATGAGTTTCACCAAGCTCTAGGAGTTGGTGATGGACAGGGAAGCCTGGCGTGCTGCAGTCCATGGGGTCGCAAAGAGTTGGACACGACTGAGCGACTGAACTGAACTGATGTATACATACACACATATATACACATACGGGTATACATACGTGTGTATGTCTGTGTAGATACATAGATACATAAAATTTAAAAGTTTCTTGAGTGTTTACAAACATAACAATGTATTGTGGAGTTATAAAGTAAAATGCATGACTACTGTGGCCTAAAGTCCAGAAGAGAAGCAATGGAGGGCTGTAAGGTCCTCCTGTTCTGGGTGAGCCGGTGGAATGTCACGTGCAGATACACCAGAGGCGCTGTTGTAAATCCCAGATCAACCACTGAAGCCAATTACAGCTCAGAAGCCAACAACAGAGAGAAAATCGAATGATAGAAAAATACTTGTTTGACCCAAAAGAACGCAGAAAAAGAAAGGAGAAAAGGCCAGCTGAGACAAAAGAAAATAGCAGGATGATAGACTCAAAACCTAACAACATTGAGACTTCCCTGGCCATCCAGTGGTTAAGATTTTGCCTTCCAAAAAAAAAAAAAAATCTAAACAAAAAAGAGAAAGGAACAAAACAACAACAAAAAAAACTTTTCCTTCCAATGCAGGGGACGCGGTTTCAATCCCTCCCACAGGCCTTTGTGACCAAAACTCCAGAAACAAAGGAAAAACAATATTGCAACAAATTCAATAAAGACTTTAAAAAATGGCCCACATTAAAAAAATTCTTTAAAAACTCTAACAGTAATGATAATTCTGTTCAATGGAAATAGCTAAGCACTCCAGGTGAAAGGCAGAGATTGCTGGATTGTATAATAAGACAAAAGAGCAAGATCCACCTACGGGCTGCCTCCAAGAAACACACTTGAAATAGGAAAACACACGTTCGTTACAAGTGGGAGGATGGAGAGGACAGACCGGCTGGACTGTCTGATGCTAGCTGTGGGGACGCAGGAGTGGCTGGATCAGACACAGCAGGCCGCGGAGCAGCGCGGGTCGCTGGGGACAGAGGGCTGTCCCGTGAGGGCGGAGTTTTAAAGGGGTGGGTCCACCAAGGGCCAGGGTAATCCCAAATGATGATGTTCTCAACACCAGGGCTTCTTTTCAAGAGCTCACGGAACATCCACCAAGATAGATCCACATCTCTACATATTTGGGCTCAGGTCCGTCTAGTCAAAGCTATGGTTTTTCCTGCGGTCATGTATGGATGTCAGAGTTGGACTATAAAGAAAGCTGAGCACTGAAGAATTGATTATTTTGAACTGTAGTGGAGAAGACTCTTGAGAGTCCCTTGGACTGCAAGGAGATCCAACCAGTCCATTCTGAAGGAGATCAGTCCTGGGTGTTCTTTGGAAGGAATGATGCTAAAGTTGAAACTCCAGTACTTTGGCCACCTCATGCGAAGAGTTGACTCATTGGAAAAGACTCTGATGCTGGGAGGGATTGGGGGCAGGAGGAGAAGGGGATGATAGAGGATGAGATGGTTGGATGGCATCACTGACTTGATGGACGTGAGTTTGAGTAAACTCCAGGAGTTGGTGATGGACAGGGAGGTCTGGCATGCTGCAGTCCATGGGGTTGCAAAGGGTCAGACACGACTGAGTGACTGAACTGAACTAACCATGAGGAAATTAAACCATAAGTCCATCATAGGAGCAAATAAGTCCATCATATGCCACCAGGGAGCATGGTCAGTCTGCCGCCACCAGCCCAGCCACAGCTCAAACTCCCAGAGGTTGTGCTGGGCTATCCCTGCAGCCTGTACACAGGGAACTCTGTTTGCCAACACAGGATCCAGTATCCAACTGGATATGCACGGGGCCAGCACCTGAGAGGCCTCAAGGAGTGACCACTCAGAGGGACAGAGGTGGGCATATTGGCAGACCTGGGAAGGGTGTGGGCTTTCCTGTTCCCCAAGGGACAGAGATGGGCTGTATTCAGGATTTCAGTGGGAGGGTGACAGTCACCCTGAAGGTGACCAGAGCAGGACAGACAGGGCTGGACGACCCGCCCACCACGCCTCCTTACTTGGCCACGCCCCGCGCTGTTGGGTTGTTTCACTCAGCATCTAAGCGAAAGCTTTCTTGTTGTAGTCCAGGCTCACTGCCCCCCGGTTTGGGTGGGTGGGGGTGATGTGTCTGCTAACTGGCTCCCTGGCTCCCTGCTTGCCCTAACGAGCAGGAGGCAGTGATACCTGATGGTGTGTTGTGGCATCAGTCAGTTCAGCTGAGTCCTCAGTCGTGTCCGACCCTTTGCGACCCCATGGACTGCAGCACACCAGGCCTCCCTGTCCATCACCAACTCTCGGAGTTTACTCAAACTCATGTCCATCGAGTTGGTGATGGCATCCAACCATCTCATCCTCTGTCATCCCCCTTTCCTCCCGCCTTCAATCTTTCCCAGCATCAGGGTCTTTTCCAATGAGTCGGTTCTTCGCATCAGATGGCCAAAGGATTGGAGCTTCAGCATCAGTCTTTCCAGTGAATATTCAGGACTGATTTCCTTTAGGATGGACTGGTTGGACCTCCTTGCAGTCCAAGGGACTCTCAAGAGTCTTCTCCAACACCACTGTTCAAAAGCATCCATTCTTCGGCACTCAGCTGTCTTTAGAGTCCAGCTCTCACATCCATGCATGACCACCGGAATACTTTCAAACCCCAGTTCCACCGGCCCGTGAGGCCATGGGCGGGTCGCCCCCTCCCCGGCCCCTCTGTTGGGCACCTGACCCAGCCGCCCCCTTGGGGCCCACACGGGGCACAAGCTGTGCTGTCTGGGTGGCTGGAGGGTCGGTTCTGAGACCACTCACCCGCGTGAGCTGACGCATCCGCCCAACTCTTCTTTCCGTCCTGGGGACTCAGGGAGGGCGCGGCCACATCTTGGCCTGGGAGTGGCTGTGAGCTGCCAGGTGAGAGAGCGCTGCAGACTGTGAGCCATGTGGCCCAAGACCCCTACCCGGCCCCATCGTACGCTGGGAGGAGGCCACACCTGGGTCTGGCTGCCGCGGCACTCTGAGACGTCCTCGCCTCCAGATCCACACGCACCTGCGGTCGCTCCAGCTCCAAGGCTGCCCCTGGCCTGGCCTGGGTCGAGTGCTCCTCCCTCAGCTGCTGTGAGGACAGGAAGGAGGCGGGTGTTGTGGAGGGTGGACCAGGCGGGGTCCCAGGAAGAGCAAAGGGCCTACCCTGAGGGCAGCTGCACTCGGAGGCCCTCGGCCTGGCGGGACCCACAGCCCCCTTCCCCAAGCTGACCCGACCCACGCTTCCCACCAGCGTTTCCTAGGCTGGGCCGGGCCGCAGGGGGCAGGCTGGCCTGCTGACCTCCAGCCTGGGTCTGGACAGCAGCTCCCCCAGGGCCTTCTGCGTCTCCCAGACCTCCAGCTCCGCCTGTCGCCTAAGGAGGGCCAGCGCCTGCCCCTGCTCTCGCCAGTCCGGCTGCAGGGAGGAGAGGAGCAGCCTCAGGACTCCCCGGGGCCCCCGCCTGCTGCCCCCACTCCCTGGCAAGGCCCCCGCCTCAGAGGGCAGGCAGTGTCACCTCCAAGGACTGGACCCTTACAGAGCGTCCCCCCGGGAGGACCACTCCGTGCAGCCCACCACCCTGCTCCCCAGCCCGCAGCCTCCCCGCCTCGGCCCGGCCGGGGCCTTGGCCTTCCTTCCTGCTCCAGGCTCCCCTCCCTCCATCTCAACTCTGGGGCCCCTGCCACTCAGCCTCAGGGGGTGAAAGCTGCTCCCGGTGGACCCCCAAACAGAAGCGGCCTAAAGATTACACACCTTCAGGGACTCCAGGAAGCTCAGCGACTTCTGCTGGACGTCGGATAGTGGACCTGCAGAAACCACAAGAAGCGGTGGCTGGGCGGCCTGGCCTGGCCTGGCCTGGGCCTGCAGGACACGCGCTGGGAGAGGACCCCTTCCCTGCGCGTCCAGGGAGGGTGGGCAGGGCCCCCAGCCTGTGGGGCAAGGAGACAGGTTGCTGCCTTACCGTACCCTGCCCACTCCCGCGGGGGTTGGGGGGCTCTTCCTGCCTGACCTCGGCCACCCTCCCCTGGGAGCAGGGACCCCAGGCTGCAGACACACGGCTGGGGCCAAGAACACAGGCTTTGCTGCCAGACAGGCCTTGGCTCATCACTCACTCGCTGGGTGCACTGGAAAAAGCGCTAGTCCATGAACGCCTCTGCGGGGACACCCCGTGGTAAGATGCTCTGATACCTAGTGGCTGCCCTAATAAGGGTCGCAGCCCCATGGGTGTGCGGTGACCTAGGCCACAGGGCACAGCCCTGCGGCCTCCCTGAGACTGTCCAGAGTGCAGGCTCAGAAACCTCAGGCTCCCCAGGTGGCCGAGGGCTTCTGGTTCCCGGTGGGGGCCCCAGGGACCCAGCCTGGCCCTTCGGAGGTTGCCTGGGGTGGCGGGGGGTGACTGTAGTCAGAGGCGGGGGCAGCGAGCGTTGCTTCCTCTGGCCCTGCCCTCCATCTTCTTGGCAGGACCCCTGTGAGAGCCGGCAGCACGGAGGATGGGGGCTCCCCACCGGGGAGAGGCCTCGTGTCTGTGGACGGCAAGCCCTCCTGGTGGCTCTTGGACGAGCTCCTGCTTCATCCCTAGTGACTGTGCAGAGAGGAGGATGGCGCCCTGCTTCCCAGAACAGAGCAGCTCAGCATCCCACATTAGAGCGGCCAAAGAGCTGTAAACAGCAGCCAGCCGGCTCCCGGGCGCTTCCACGGCCGCTGAGGACTCTCTGCAGCACGGAGCCCAGGGGAGGGGCGGGGGCTCCGGCCAGCTGACATGCGCGGCACTTGGGGGATGCCTGGCATGTTCCCCCATGCTCCCAGCTGCCTGGCAGTTCCCTGGAGAAGGGGCCACTCCTTTGCTTTTGCTTGTGGCCTGGAAAGAAGGTGCCCCGGTCCTCCACTGAGTTCCTGCAGATCCTCTGCCAGGGGCCTGGAAGCTTCAGAGAGCCAAGGCCCCCAGAGCTGCTGCTCCAAGAGGTGCAGACCTTTCCTGATTATTCTTGGCCAGGCCAGCACCCCGACAGGTCACCAGGGAGACCCCGGGCTGTGGGTCCCCGAGCTCTGAGCTGCGATCCGGGAGAAAGCAAGTGTTCCCCGAGACGGATGCGGCCCGGGCCGCCGAGCAGCTGGCCCTGCTGAGCAGAGGACGGTACTGGCCTCACTTCCCAACTCCTGATGACCATTGGGGAGTGGCCCCAAGAATCCAGCACGACCTGCCACCCCAGAGCGCCTGGCAGCCTTGTGGCTCCAACAGGACGATTAAACACATACGTGGCAACTGTTACTGTTGCCAACGGCGACGGGGACGATGAGGACCAGGTGAGCTCTCCCTACCGCACTGCGGCTGGGGGCCCGCGGCCTCAAACCAAAACAAAGCCGACGGGGCCCTGCCTGGGCGAGAGGCTGCCGTGCCTGGGGGCCGGAACCTTGCTGTCCGATGGCAAGCCTCCCTTGCTGCTCACGTTTAAACTTAGAGGAAACAAACATGTAAAACTTCACTCTTCAGTAGCTCTGGCCGTGTCCCAGAGGCCCCCACAGCCACACGTGGCTGCTGGGCACCAGATCATACAGCCCAGAACTTAGAACATCTCTGTCACTGCAGAAAGTTCTGTTGGGCTGGCGCTGCTGCCAGTGGGAAAGGCTGGTCCCCAGTCCCCGCTCTGCCATTCACTGTCAGGCGGTGGGGGTTATGCCTCTCTGGGCACTGGCTTCCTCTTCCGTGAACAGGGGCATGAGCTTGGGACCTGCCTGGAGGCAGGGTGACACCAGTGGGCTGCCATGTGTGACACAGACAGGCCCAGGGGGCCTCGGGGCCTTTAGGAAGTCATTCACGCATTCAGCAAATATTCCCAGAGCACCTGGCCAGGCAGGAGCCGGGGCTGCAAGGAGAGCCGGACCCTCAGGTTCTCGTGGCCCACAGAGACAGAGGCACACACGTGAGTTTCACTCCCACCAAGCACGCTGAGACGGGCGAGCAGAGCACCCGACCCAGCCCATGTCATCCGGGAGACTTCCTGGAGGAGGCGTCTGGTGGGAGTGCACAGCGCCTGTACTCTGGGTTGTGCTCGCTGCTTGGTGGTGGGCTGCCGAGATCCTGCTTGGCTCTTGGCCTCCCAGCAAGGCGGCCTGCAGGCAGAGCTGGGAGAGGAGCGGGTTTTTCTGGAAGACCCGGCACTTGGCCTGGCACCTGGCCTGCTGGGGTTCAGCCAAGTGGGGGATGGGGGCCTGGCCCACAGCTCTGCCCACACAGACCTCAGAGGCTCCAGGAGGCTGTCTTTGTGGGAGGGGGCGGGCTGGGGAGGAGCACCTGCCTCGGCTCTGCTACTTGGGGGGCACAGCGGGGGAGCGGGGGCCCCCTGGCGGGCTGCAGCCAGGCACCCTCGCGCCAGGCCCCTCCTTCCTCGGGAGGTCTGTGGCCCAGCCCCTTGCCCGCTGAGAGGCACCCCTGGGGAAGAGGTAGCTTGGCACAAAGGAGCTGCTGATCTGTTTTCCTTTGCCCTCCCCTGGCTCCCCACCCAGGCTACCCACTCGAGTGGTGACTCATGGGAAAGCTCGCACCGTTCCCACCGTTGACATGTGCTCCACGGTCCAGGCGTGTCGTCCTGTCCACCAGCAGCGGACGGCCCTTCCCTTTGGGATGTTGAGAGGAGGATGCCCTTGTCTGCCCTCCCCATGGGATCTGGGTGGGTCTGCCTCTCCCCAGAGACACTGTACCACCTCCCTGCCACCACCCCAGGCATGGCCCACCCTGCATGGGCAGACACAAGTACAGGGCACACATGGGCTGTGCAGCCCGAGAGGACAGAATCAGCTGGCATTGCAGACCAGCAGGAGTGGAGGCCAAGGGCACTGCTGTTGCCTAGCCCACTGCTTTCTGTCTCGGGCCCTGAGTCCCAGTGTGACCCCGTTTGACAGACCAGGCACAGCTGATGGTCCCAAGGGGCCAGGGCTGCCCGAGTCAGAGGCACCCCAGCTCCCAGTTCCTGCTCGGCCAAGACGACGGAGAGGGGTGGACAGAGAGCTGGCATCTGAGCCCAAGTCCTGGTCCCAGCCCGTCCTGGGCACCCAGACAGCTCATGCCCCTCACTGGGCCACACTTCCTGGAAACTGGTGCTGGAAGCGTCCACCCACTTCTGGGCAGACTCTCCCCCTGGGCATTGGTTGCCCAGGATCTGACAGCTGCAGTGGTCATTGGGGCATCTTTTGATTGCCCACCACCTCCTAAAAGGCAGGCTGCTTGAGAGCAGGGCCTGGTGCCCGGTCCATGCCAGGCTTGGCAGGTCCTCAGCGAGCTGGTGCTGAGTGAGCAGAGGGAGGGTGAGCCAAGAGACTAGCGAGCTCCTGGGCAGCCCCCTCCCCAGGCTGGGAGGGTCTCCCAGACCTTGGGCCGGTGGGGGGAGGTTGACTGCCGGATGGAGTGACACAGAGCCCTCCTTCTCAGAGGGCCCGGGACCCCCAACACACACACACGTATCTACGCGCTCACACGTGCCCACCCCTGGTCCGCAGAGGGCTTTGTTCCCCGCCTCTTGCCCAGCCTGGCCTCAGGGGCTCTCTGTCTTCCAGGGAGGGGCAGGTGTCTCTTGGAGGCACCGCTGCGGGTAACGCCTTGGGAAGCTGCTCATCCATGAGGGGTCCTCCACACCCCCATTGCCTAGTGGCAGCTCTGAGCCCAGGACGGTGGGACGCCAAAGCGCAAGGCTGAAATTCCTCCTGCCCGCCTCTCCCCCGGGTACCGGGAGGTCTGGGGGACTGCTAACTACCCCCAGGCCTTTCACAGGCCACTGGACCCCACAGGCCTCACCGCCCTCCTTGTGAGACGGGCAACTCTGCTAGGCCCGTAAGGAGGTTTTATTTGGGGCTGCTCCTGAGCAGGGCAGGGGTCGGGGTTCACTCTGAATGCACCTGCAGGAGCCCAGTTCTCCTACAGATGTGAGCACGTCTTATTCTTATTTTGGAGAAAACCAACTGAAAAAGGATAAAACGGATGCACATCCCAGACCTCTCCAAACAGCGCTTGGTCCCCAGCGCCAGGCCAGAGCCCTCCATCTGTCCCCCTCCCTGAGCCCCACTGGGCAGAGCATCCCACAGGCCGGCTCATGCCCTACTCTGCACGCTGCCAGGACGAAGGCCTGAACCCAGGAGGGTACCTGGCGGGCGCCCCACCCCCACAGCCCCAGCTGTGCACCAGCTCCAGGGTTCTGGGCAAGTCTCAGCTGTAACCAGAAACAAAAACCCTCTGGCGGCAGAAGAGAAGGCAGAAGGCTGGGCCCCAGGAGCAGAGCTGTGGATGAAGCAAGCCTTCAACCCTCATGAGGGCAAGGGTCAAGTCAGGACAGAGGCGTGGCAGGAGCACAGAGCAAGCGGCCGGCCCCGAAAGCCTCCAGAAAGCTTTAATACCGACGCGTGGATATGCTCCATGTAAGGAAGGACCTCTACACCCAGAGCCTCGCCGAGCATCAGGCAGTGGAGGGGGTCCCCAGAGGACCTCCCTGGCCACCTGACCAGCTAGCCCAGGGCCTATCCACAGGCTCGCCCTTACCACAGCTCCGGAGGGTCCAGGGCGCAACCAAGCCTGCCCCTCTGGCCGAGTGCGTCTCTTCCAGCCGCAGGGAGCCGCCGCGGGGGTCCGGCGTGGCCGGCACCCCGAGTGAGCTGGAGATACACAAACACCCGTGTGAGCAGTGAACACCCTCGAGGCAGGAGACAGCTGGGGGCTGGGGGAGGGCCAGGAGGCTGGGCTCCTGCAGGCCCAGCGTCCAGGGAGACCTAAGGCCCAAAGAGGGGCTGGGGCTGGGACCGGAGGCCCAGGGGGTGGCTGCCCCCGCAGGATCCCCTGGCTCAGCAGGGCCTGATCTGTGAGCAGTGACTTGGGGCTCAGTGCTCGCTCCTGCGGGGGGATCAGCTCCCGGCAGGAGCGCCTGGCGTCCACGGTTACTGTCCAGGGCTGGGGCCCGTGTCTGAATGTCCTTTGCCCAAAAGCCCTCGCCTGTCTTCGGTCTGCTCGCTCAAAGTGCCTGCTCTGGGGTGACAGGCACAGTCCTTCATCTGCTTCATGACGGGCATGTCCTTCATCTTCGCCCCACTGGCCATCAGCTAGGGGGCACTGTCCGCCAGGCCCACGGGGAGCAGGGCCCACAGCTGAGCTCTAACTCCACCACCGTCTTCTTGCGCCCTGCACTGCCGCCCTGGTCGGAGAGGGACCTCAGCCGGCCGGGCGACCAAGAAGGCTGGAGTCAAACTGGTCTGGTTGGAGTCAGAGACCTGCCCTCCATCAGGGCGAGCTGCCTGGCACGTCTGCCCACGGGAAGAGGAGGAAGGCGTGGCCTGGGCCCCTCCTGAGAGGGTAGCAGCCCAGGTGGGGCGGGTGAGCCGCTGAGCACAGGTGGGCGGCAGCTTCCCCGGGTTAGGGGCCTGCGGCTCAGACGCGTGTGCTGGGCTCGGACATGTGGTGCTGACAGCCCGCCTCACTTCACGTCTCATCAGTGTATGTGCCTCTCTCTCCTGCAACCCAACCCAGGACCCGCTCGAGTGACTAAAGACACGGCCACGCCTGTGGGCCATGGAGACGCGGCCTCCTCCAGCCCCGCCGGGCCCACAGTCACAGGTGTTTGCGGAGCATCTGCCATGCTTAGCCCCTGACCCTGCAGGGGAGGTAGCATAAGAAGACTGTTCCACAAGAGGCGGCAGGCCTGGGACTGAGACGAGAGACGCTGCGAAGGTGAGGGGCTGGCCCAGGGGCTGATCCCGGGATGGCCCCAGCGGTGCTGGGGCGGGAGTACTGACCGCGGGCTCCGACGGTCAGGGGAGGAGGATTCCTAGAGGGAGTGGCGACAGGGGCTGCTCCAGGAATGTGTGGGCATGGAGGCATGGGGGGCAAGGTGGCTGCAGGGTCTTTTCCAGACTCTCTTGCTTCCTCCTTCCCAACCCAGTACCTGGGGGGTGCAGTAACCCCCACCTGGGATCAGCAAAGGGCAGGACGGAGCCGTGTCCTCCAAGGCCATCAGTCCCTAAGCCAGTCACCCTCCATTATCTACATCACGTGTTGCAGAATTTCCCGCAGAGAGACAGACCATCGGTGTTCAGGCTCTGTGGGCCCCCGGGTCTCTGTCTCCACGGAAACCACTCAGCTCTGCCTTTGTGGCAGGAAAGTAGCCACGCTCGCTGTGTAAATACGATGAGTGTGGCTGCGCGCCAATAAAACTTTATTTACAAAGACTGTTGGTGGGTCCTGGGGGCTGTGGCTTGCTGACCACAGGTCTAGCTTTTTTTCTAGGGCAGTGGTTCTCACCAGAATCACCTGATCATGGGGCCCACCCCCAGCATATCAGACTCAGGAGGGCCGGGATGGGATGGAAGACGCTGCATTTTCTAACGAGCTCCCGAGGAACAATTTGAGAACCACTGGCCAGGGAGGAGGTGTAGCGGAAAAACCACGGGCTCTGGAGTCAAGCCCTGGGTCTGAACCTCGGTTTGTCCTCCCCCTAAGCAGGTCACTGCTCCTCCGCCAGCCTCAGCTTCCCCATCTGTAAAATAGGGATGAGCACACACCCCTCAGGGTGCTGAAAGAAGTGCCTGAGGTTCAGGGAGGCCTGCGGGGTGACGGCGGGCACACAGCTGGGCCACACTCTCTCCCATCCTTCCTTCCAGACGGGCTGGGGGTGGACCGGTGGGCATCAGGGGCCCCCGCTCCGTCGGGGGTTGAGGGGCAGGACGGGAAGCCCTAGTGTCCCCACCGCCTGATGCTGGTAGCAAGCTCTGTCCCCACCCAGCCACTGAGCACTGCGGTCCCAGCAAGGAAAGGACTTGGTGGAGGAGATCCACCCCGACTCAGGAACAGGCCTGAGAGGCGGCAGGATGGGCCAGGCCCTGGGGAGCGGAGCTGTGCCCTACAGCCTAGGACTCACAGGGCACCGACGGAGGTGGGCAGAGGCACGGCTGCAAAGCAGCCCCCGGGGAGCGGTGAGTGGCTAGTTTAGAAGGCAGGGCCGGGCCAGGGGCCTTTGAGGAGGCCCCGATCCTGGGCTCCAAGGGCGCTGGGCCGTCCAGGGCATGGCTCTGAACGACTTCCACCTCTGTGGTCTCTCCCTGCCTGGGCAGGCTGCAGGAGGTGGTGGGGAGGGGGCACCGTGCGCCTGGTGGGAAGGCTCTATGACTTGGGGGGTGCCACGTGCCCAGGCTCCCCGGCTCTGAGACCTTTGATGAGCCCACAGGACCTTGCTGGCCATCTAGCAGCGGGGACGTACAGATGTAGGCTGTCCACCTTGGAGCCTCCCATCCCCCCTCCCCTTCTCAAGGTCTAGACAGGAGCAGGAGGGAAGGGCAGGGGCTGAAGGCGGCCAAGTCTGGCCCAATGCTGACCCCTACTGGTGGCCACAATTCCATTCCAGCTTCCCAGGGGGCGCTAGTGGCAAGGAACCCGCCTGCCAACGCAGGAGACATAGGAGACCTGGGTTTGATCCTGGGTCGGGAAGACCCTCTGGAGGAGGGCACGGCAGCCCAACTCCAGTGCTCTTGCCTGGAGAATCCCACGGACAGAGGAGCCCGGCGGGCTACAGCCCACGGGGTCGCAAAGAGTCGGACACGACTGAGCACACGCACAAAGTCACAACCTGACTGAGGCTGGGCTGGGGAAGGGAGGGGAGAGGCAGCGCTGGGGGAATCGGGTGCTACGGGCAGCCCCCACCTCCTAGGGAGGACGCAGGCTGGGGGTGGCGTGTGCTTTCAGCACAGGCCTGGGATCTGCGCTGACCACCCCCCGCCCCGTGCGAGGGCCTCCCCCGCCCCACTTGGATTCCTGGCTCTCTGACCATGGCCACAGTCTCCACCCTCCACTGTCCTCTCTGTTCACGAGCACTGCACTCCCAGGCGGCCCCCTGAAGCCCCAAACCGGGCACCGAGCCCAGGACATGCCTGGCGAAGCGGGTGGTGAGGATCCCTCCCCGTGTCTCTGGCCAGACCTCTGGGAACCCCCCCGCCACTGGCCTGACCCCCTCTGGAACTCCCTCTCCCCCTTGGCTCTGAGCCGTGGAGCCTGAAGTCACAGAGGACCTGTGGCCGCACGAGGTGAGGGGGCATCCTGCGAGGGGCTGCCCGGTGGGGCGGGAGGGGGATGGCTGCCCCAGGACAGAGGGGCGGGGCCAGGGTGTCTGAGACCCTCCTGGGGCAGCACTGGGAAGGCGGCCAGTGGGGCTGGGGGTCAGGAGGGCACTGCTGGCCGGGGAGGAGGGCTGATCAGGGACCCACGCCTGCGGGAACTGCCAGGCAGTGGGGCTGAAGGAATGGTTCTTGGGGTGGGAGCGGGCAGTCCTTCCAGGAGGAGATGGGGCACAGCTGCTCAGTGAAGTCCAGGGGCCAACAATGGCCCCAGGGCTGAAGGCACTGGGCAGCGACACTGGCTGCTGGGGGGAGCGATGAGCTGGGGGACAGAGAGGCCAGGGGTGGCCACAGCCACACAGCTGGGGGGCCTGGTTGTGAGGCTGGGCCCAGCAGAGCGTCCCCGGGACGGTGACTGCTAAGGCGGCCTCATGGGCCCGGGCTGGGCTGGCCGGGTGGATAGCGGGGCTGCTGAGGGCCCCCGGTGCCCCTGCCCCCGGCCAGTCATCCGTCCGTAACCACTGATGAAAAGGGACCCGCGTGAAGTGGCCCCAGAGAAGGTCAGGGCTGGAGACAGGCCTGTTCAAGGGCTTGTAGGCAGGTGATCCTGAGGATCTGACACTGGCAAGAGACCTAGATGGAGGGCCCCCTGCCTCCACACGCCCCGGACACGACCAGCCTGCCAACCACCCGGGAACGCCTGGGCGACTGGGGGCCCACGTGGCCCACTGCGCACAGCCCAGCCAGAGGTGTCCGAGGCCCGCGTCTCCCCCGGGACAGGCCAGGAGCTGTGTCACCCTGCCGGCCCGGCTGCGCCCACCCCAGGGGCACAAGGGCGTTTGAGGGCAGCGCCCAGCCTTACCTCCCTGCGAAGGGCTGAGGGCCTGGAAAGAAGCCACGTTTCTTGCCAGCCTCCCATCCAGCTCGGAGCGTCCATTGTCCGTGAAACCTTTCGAGAGAGAAGCACCAGGACTTCACTTCCTACAGGCCGGCAGGGTGGGGAGGGGCTGCCGCTTTGCAGGGAGTGAGATGGTCCCCCCACATCCCCACGGCAGGAGGCACAGGAGTCCTGCGTTCTCGCCCCTCTGCAGAGCCGGGGCGGGGAGGGGGCAGGACATCAACCTCAGGACTGGGGCCCACCCCTCCCCCTCCAGAGGCAAGGGGGCAACAGCAGGCACAGAGGGACAATTGCTGGGGAGGGGAAGAGACCCGGGGCAAGGAGAAAGTGGGGGTCCCCTGGCTGCCGGCAGGGCCTGGGGGTAGCCCTACCTATGGGCTCACTGATGTGGCGGGTCCTGGGGCTCGCACTCTGCAGCCGCTCCCAGCCAGGGCTCCAGCGCACGGTTTCCGTGTCCAGGAAGCCAGGGGTGCAGAGAAGCGGCCTGGCCTGCAGCTCTGCCCAGTCCCCAGGCACCCCTTGGCCCACATTGGGCACCAGGGCTCCGGGGCAGGCCGGCGTGCTGGAGCTGGAGGGCAGCAGCCCTGGGCCAGGCCCCACCAGCGCGTCCATTGCCTCGGAGCGGCGCAGCTTGTCCGTCAGGACATCAATCCGCTGCTTCAGGATGTTGGCCATGGTCTCCAGGGCCTGCAGCCGGGCCTGCTTGTACCGGAAGTGCAGGGGGCCCGGCATGCCCAGGTGCTCCGACTCCTCAGGGTCCAGGTAAATGCAGAGACCCGGGCTCCGGCAGTGCGTACTCAGGTCCTGGAACTTCAGGGGCCCCAGGGAGGAGCTGGCTGGCATCAGCAAGGGTGCGCCCTCCCAGCCATCCTGGGGGCCTCCCACCTCCAGAGTCTTGGTGGGGTTCAAGGCTCTGTTCAAACACAGGCAGAAGCTGCAGGGAGAGAAGGGACAGGGGTCAGCCTGGGAGGGGGGTGATCATTTCCATGTGCGTGGGAGACACGCGTGTGCAGGGATGCATGTGGAAGCAGCTTCCGGGCCAGGCTCAATGTCTATTCACTTCATCCGTTTGTGACCGTGGTGATCACGACGGACCGCGCACACCTATTAGAAGGAAGGAGCCTGGCTGGCAATGATTTCTTGGATATGACCCCAGAAGCACTGGTAACAAGACAACAGATAGGCAACTCAGGCTACTTCAGAATTAAAAACATGTATGTGTCAAAAGACCCAATCAACAGAATGAAAACACAGCTTTCTCGACTTCCTACTTTTGCATTCCAATCTCTGATGAAAAGGACATCGTTTTATAGTGTTAGTTCTAGAAGGTCTTGTAGGTCTTCATAGAACCAGTCAACTTCGGCTTCTTTGATGTCAGCGGTTGGGGCATAGACTTGGATGACTGTGACATCGAATGGTTTGCCTTGGAAACGAACCAAGGTCTTTCTGTTGTTGCTGAGGTTGCCTCCAAGTACTGCATTTCAGACTCTCTTGTTGACTATGAGGGCTACTCCATTTCTCCTAGGAGATTCTTGCCCACAGTGGTAGATGTAATGGTCATCTGAATTAAATTCTCCCATTCCTGTCCATTTTAGTTCACTGATGCCTAAGATTTTGATATTCGCTCTTGCCATCTCCTGCTTGACCACGTCCAATTTACCTTGATCTGTGGACCTAACGTTCCAGATTCCTATGCAATATTGTTCTTTACAGCATCTGACTTTTTACCTTCACCAACCAGACACATCCACAGCAGAGCGTTGTTTCTGCTTTGGCCCAGCCACTTCATTCTTTCTGGAGCTGTTAGTAATTGCCCTCTGCCTTTTCCCAGTAGCACATTGGATACCTTCTGACCCAAGGGAGCTCGTCTTCTGGTGTCCTATCTTTTTGCCTTTTCATTCTGTCCATGGTGTTCTCGAGGCAAGAACACTGGAGTGGCTTGCCATTCCCTTCTCCAGTGAATCACGTTTTGTCAGAACTCTTCAGTATGACCTGTCCATCCAGGTGGCTCTGCACAGCATGGCTCATAGCTTCACTGAGTTTTGCAAGCCTCTTCACCGTGACAAGGCTGTGGTCCATGAAGGGGATGTTATGTGTATTTTAAGTGAAATGTTTGTAAATGAAAAAAAAGGACACAGCAAAGCAAGATGAAGGACCTAGAGCCGCCCCGCCCATGGAGATGGACATCCCCCAGCGTCGTGTCCAGCTGAAGGAGCCGCGCAGCGAGGACCCCTGCAGCCTGTCCGGTGGGGGCTGCCCGAGGGGCAGCAGGCGACACGCACGCTCAGTGTGCATGTTCACTTTGCACCTGTGTCCTCGTCTGGGTGTGACCAGACACCAACCCTGAGAAGTTAAAAAGAGATGCAGGCCCCGGGCTGCCCTGTGGACCCTGAATCTGGGGATGTGGCTCAGGGACGTGCACTTTTAAAACAAATGAAGCGAAAAGGAGCCAGAGAGAGAAACTTCCAGGAGCCAGGGGTCAGGGGAGGGTGTCCAATCCACTGAGGTGAGCGGCTGCAAAGAGGGGTGGGTGCTGAGCTCCAAGGGGTTCAGCCCAAAGCCCCCTCCCAGAACGCTGGCTGCCAAAGGCACACCCAGGACGCAGGTTCAGAGTGAGCCCAGGGCAGGCAGCTCCTGGTGGGGCGGTGCCTTGCGGGAACCCTGTCCTCAGCCCCTCTGGGTCCGCTCCTCCCCCCCGGCCACAAGTGGATGACACTCCCGGAACCCGGCTGTGAGCTCCTCGTCACATTGCCCTCCCCTTGTCACCAGGCAGGTGGCCAGTAAGTGGCTGGCTCTGGCCGGAAGCCCCCAGGGCACTGCCCACAGCCCTTCGCCGTGGGGACGAGCACTGGGAAGGGCAGCCTCCGGGGAGCCTGGACGCTCAGTCCCCCAGAAAGGCGGCGGGAGGGCTCCCACCCTGCACTTCAATGCTGCCAGGGGAGGCACCGCCTGCACAGCTGCCGCCAAGAAAGGAAAGCACATTGCAGCGAAAGCCAAGAGAAAGTATCAGCGAGGGGGCAGCACAGGAAGGTGTGGCGGGGACGGGAGACACGGTTTCTCCTGCGCTGCTCGGGGGGATGCACAATGGTGTGGTCACAGCCAATACAGCCCAGCAGTGCCTCCGTGAGTGAGACACAGAGGTACCACGTGACCGGACAACTCTCCTCCTGGGTGCATGCACAAGAGAGCTGAAAACAGGTGCTTAGATGTTTCAATCAGAGCGGCCGAAAGGGGGAAACAGCCCACAAGTCCATGAGCTGACTACGGGTGTGCAAAATGTGGGGGATGCCCCAGTGGAATATTACTCAGCCATAAAAAGGAAGGAAGTCCTGACGCAGGCTGCAACACAGATGAACCTGGAAAACACGCTCAGAGGAGGGAGTCAGGCACAGAGGCCCTGTGCTGTCTCAACTGATGTGAGACACCAGAAGAGGTGAATCCAGCCAGCCAGAATGGCCATCATGAAAAAATCCACCGACAACAAATGCTGGAGAGGGTGTGGAGAGAAGGGAACCCTCCTCCGCTGTTGGTGGGAATGTAAATCGGTACAACCGCTACAGAGTCCAGTATGGAGGTTCCTCAAAAACCTAAAAGCAGAGCTACCATATGACCCTATGTCCTGGGCATAGCGTAGTCCTGGGCAACCCTAGTCCTGGACATTTATCTGGAAAAAAAAACGTGATCCAAAAGGATACATGCAACCCAGTGTTCATTGCAGCTAAGACACGGAAGCAACCTAGGTGTCCATCGACAGAGGAATGGATAAAGAAGATGTGGTAGGTATATGCGATGGAATGTTACTCGGCCATGAAACAGTAAGATAATGCCGCCTGCAGCAACACGGGTAGATCTAGAGATTGTCACACTGAGTGAAGTCAGTCAGACAGAGAAGGAGAGATATCGTGTGACATCCCTCACATGAGGAATCTAAAAAGAAATGACACAAAGGAACTTACTTACAAAACAGAAAGAGACGCACAGACTCAGAAAATGAACTTACAGTTGCCCGGAGGAAAGATGAGGGGAAGGGATAGTTAGGGAGCTCGGGATGGACATGTACATGCTGCTGTATTTAAAATGGATAACCAACAAGGACCTCCTGTACAGTACATGGGGGAAAAAAAGAAAGAACAGGTGAATCCATAAGGATGAACAGCAGATTGGGGCTCAGGGGAGGAATGGAGGGGCCTCGGGGCTCAGGGGAGGAGTGGGAGGGGTGACTGAGAATGGGAACTGGGTTTCCTTTTGGGTGATGAAATGTTTTGGGACTAGACGGAGGTGGTGGTTGGTTTCACAATATTGTGAATGTGCTAAGGGCCCCTGAATAGCTCAGCTTATAAACGTTAACTTTACATTACAGCAATCTCACCTCAGTGGAAACCAGCACAGCCCTGATCACAGGCTCTGTGCAGCTCTGGACAGAGCAAGCCAACCCCTGCCCAGGAGAGCCCCCCAGGAAGCCCAGCCCTGGCCCCTCACACCCACCTGCCCGGGGCCTCCTGGTCCCCCAGTACCATACCGGAAGTCACCTTGCTCCACTGCAGCACCGGCGCCCCCGGCCCAGCAGCGGCTTCCAGATCCTAAAGCAAAGAAGGATGCTGTCAGCCCCAGCCCAGCCACAAGACCCCAGACCCTGTCTCAGCCTCGGAGCTGGCCCCGGCCTCCGCGGGAATCACAGGCTGGTCCCTTCTAGGGGGAGGGCGGGCAGAGACAGAGGCAATGGGGTCCCCGCAAAGCCCCATGGAGGCCAGGGGAGCCGGGTGTCTGAGCTGCCACATACCCTGGACTGTGCCGCGTGCGGGACGAAGGTCACGATGCCAGGGGTCGTCTGGGAGACCACGGGGACGGCTCTGCCCAGCACGGCCTCCCTCTGCTTCCTGTGGGCGCCCTGCAGCCTCTGGTTTCTGAGTTCCAGCGAGCGCATGGCCGAGGCCTTTTCTTCCAGGGCCTGCCGCCGCCAGGCTGCAGTCTTCTGGCGCATGAACTCACGCAGGGACTCGGAGCCGTGGAGGGGGCCCAGGGCCCCCCGGGGCTTGGGGCAAGGCCGAGGTGGCCGCACCTCATTCTCCTTCTCAGGCGCTTTCCGAAGGGCACCCTGGCTGGGCCTCGGCCAGGCGAGCTTGGCCCCCGAGGGGGTCCGCAGGGGACCCCTGCCCTGATACAGGGGGCTGGGCCCCTGTGTGAAGGAGGTGCTCCAGGGCCGCCAGGTGGGTTGGCTCGGCCTTTCCAGAGGGCTCCACGGCCTCGGGGCGGGGTCTGCCGCGTCTTCACAAGCAGTCCAGGCCCTCTGTGGACCCCAAGCCTGCCCGGCCGAGGCACTCCAGGACCGCTGCAGGAAGGGGACCCACCTTTCGGGGGGGCTCCCGGGCCTCTGCAAGTAGGGGTCTCGTCCTTGGAAAGCCCAGGTCTTCGGTGGGCAGGAGGCCTGCCTGGCCGAGGCGCTCCAGGGCCGCTGCGGGAAGGAGTTCGGCCCTTCGGTGGGGCTCACGCATCTCTGGAAGGAGGTGTCCCGTCCTGGGGCCACCCAGGTCCTGTGTGGATAGGACTCCCACCCGGCCACAGGGCTCCAGCGCTGTGCGGCAGGGAGGCTCCCAGCCCTCTCAGAGGTGGGCAGCCTGTCCGTCGGGGCCCCAGGGCTCTTCCAGAAGGCACCCCTGACGTCTGGGGGTTTCCAGGGGCCTGGCCGCCTCCTCCCTGCCAGGCCATGCAGCTCCAGTCCTCGGGTCGTGTGGCGAGTCCGGGCCAGCTCCAGCCCAGCCTGGATTTGCTGGCGGAGGTCTCGAAGGACGGCCATAGCAGCCTGGATGTTCACGGGTGGATCGCGGGAAGCCAGGGTGGGCACGTTGTCTGAGGGCATCTGCAGGTCACTGTGGACAGAGGCTGGACTTGGCGTCTGGGGGTGGACAGGGGAGCTCTCAGTGGCTCCAACCTTCTTCCCGTGATCTGCAAAGACAGGCAGTCGCGGGGTTGCCAGGAGGCGCAGAGCCCCCCTAGAGACCCCCTGTCTTGGCTCTGCTCTCAACATCCACTCGCAGGAGCCCTCTGGGGGCAGATGCCACGTCTGGGTGACTCACAGCTGTGCCCAGGCGTCTGGCACAGAGCCACCCTCTCTGAACATGTCGAAAACTGAGTATGTGTGTCGGGGGGTGCGGGTAACAGATGTCTCCTGGGAGCCACTGTGGCTGCAGGCCTGCATTCTCTAGGTCAGCACAGCCTGGTGGTCATGCCCTGCCTTCCAGGAGCAGAAATTTGCTTCTCAGGGACAGAAACCCTCTTTTTGGTTTTTTTTAAACGCAGCGAGTCCCGGAAGCCCCCGTATGCTGGTGGGTTTGGTGGGTGTCTGACAGGTCTCCGGGGGAATGGGTGCCACACCTGCACCCCAATGCCATTGCCACCTGGGCGTCTCTACCCCGGCGCCCACCCCCAAGATGCCACACGGAGCGGAGCAGAGTCCAGGCGGAGGCACGAGGTACCTAATTCTGCGACAGGGGCCTGGTCTCTTGAGGGGATCTTGCTCTGGAGCCTGGGGAGGGCGGGCGGGGGCCCCAGCACACCCTCACCAGGGCTTGTCCTTTCCTCCAGGCATGAATACCCACCAACTCAGAATCTTAAAGAGAAAACACATATACAGCCAAGTGCCCGGGGCCCTCCGCGTGCCGGCCCAGAGGGGAAGGCTGGCAGCTCCTCACAGAGCCAGGAGACCAGGTCACACGCTCCCGGAGGGGACAGGGTGAAAACACTTGGGTCCAGGCCACTCTGGCGCTGGGCCACACCCCAGCCATTAGCCAGCATCCTGGGCAAAGTTGAGTCTCAGGATGACCTGGACGTGTGACCCGATTTCTCTGGCCCTCAGGGGTAATAAAACGTACTCCCTATGGATTTCTCTGTAAAACACAGAACACAGGCCCTCGAGCACCGCACGCGCTCTGTAAAGGCTGGTCAGAAGCAAAGACAATTGCTCTGCACACCCAGAGCTCGCAGGGCGGGGGCGGCACTGTCGGTAATCACTTGCCCTGAACCAGAGGAAACTAATTTGTTTTTAATCTGGTGAGAGCGGGGATCAGGGTGGGAATCAAGGAAGCTGTTGCCGAGAAAAGGGGAAATAGAAGGCTGAACTTCTCTTTCCTTTCCTGAGAACAAAGAAGATGAAGAGAACAGTGAGCAGGCGTGATCACTCCGCGTTCTCAGCTGTCCCTAGACTGTAGTCTGTAACCGAGGTTGCTTTTCTGCCCTCTGACTCCGCAGGAGCTCGTTCTGAACCTACTATCCTACAGTGTGAGTCGCTCAGTCGTGTCTGACTCTGTGACCCCATGGACTGTAGCCCACGGGGCTCCTCTGTCCACAGGATTCCCCAGGCAAAAATACTGGAGGGAGTTGCCATTCCCTTCTCCAGGGGATCTTCCTGACCCAGGGATGGAACCCAGGTCCCTTGCGCAGAAGGCAGATTCTTTCCTGTCTGAGCCACCAGGGAAGCCCTACTATCCTTTAACGCTGTGCTGATCATCTCCTGTTCCTGGTACTCCCCTTTACAGCACTCTTTCGCAGACCACCTCTCGGAGGTCTCTTTTTGCATTACAGGAAGGAGGTCACAGTACGACACACGAAGGACAAAGGGCCCAGCCACTGGGCTACTGACACCAGCCTGTGACGGGTCTTGAAACAGTGCAAGAGGAACAGGAAGAAGAATACAGGATCCTCACGTCTCTGTTCCGTAGCACCGACCCCTGACTGTGAGCCCTCCTCTATGCGATCCCCAGATTCCTCATGGAAGTGGGGCACAGTTCTCGAGGCGCAGACCTACTGTGTTCCCCGCCTCCTCCCACGGAGGATTAAAGCCACCCTTCCATTTCCTCCAAACAAACTGGCTCCATCTGTTTCTATTTGGCTTTTTTATTCGCCCTCCCCAGCCCAGGCTTTGTTGGGCAGAGAAAGCTAAGATCTTGGCGGCAGCAAAGCCACCCAGGGCGGCAGGATGAGGGGCCCGGACAGTGTGTGGAAACAGACAGCTGCCACATCCCAAACATAAACACTTTCTTTAATAAATGCCATCACGTCATAAACATCATTTATCAAGGTTTTACTTTGTAATCCCAAATCACCCTCACCAAATGCCATTAGCAGCCCCACCATCATCACAAACCCAACCATAAGGGCCCTGGCAGAGGCAGAGGCAGAAGCAGTGGCTGACCTTGAGCACTCACGCACACGCTCACACACACACACACACACACACACACACACACACGGCAGGGAGCCAGCCCAGGCAGCGCCCCAGGAAAACAAAACTACCCAGACCAAGACTTGTCCTGGGGGCATTTCTGCTCGAAGAGGGCGCCTCACCGCAGAGATCACCCACCTAGCACACCCTGCTCCCTAGACTCGGCGCCCTCCCCAGCCCAGACTCAGACTTGGGACACAGGCCTGAGCACTGAGCTCCCTGAAAGGGAAGGGCGACGCAGACCACGCCCCCAGAGGCCACGCCTCCTAGAGGCCAAGCCCCAGGAAGGAGCGAGGCCGTGACCACGCCCTCTGCAAAGCCACGCCCTTGGAAGAGTCCTCCAAGACACGCCCCCCTCTGCGACCACGCCCTCCGCCCCAGGCTCCTGGGGTAGCGGAGGAGGAGAACGCTGGTGTCCTGAGTCCCAGGAAAGGGAAAGTGTTAGTCTCTCAGCCCTGTCTGACTCTCAGCGACCCCATGGACTATAACCCGCCAGGCTCCTCTGTCCCTGGGATTCTCCAGGCCAGAATACTGGAGTGAGAAGTCATTCCCTTCTCCAGGGGATCTTCCCGACCAGGGATCGGGCCCACCTGCATTGGCAGGTGGGTTCTTTACCAACATCACCACCTGGGAAGCCCCTGTCCAACCAGTGAAAAAGTGAGAGTCGCTCAGTCGTGTCTGACTCTTTGTGACCCCATGGACTAGACAGTCCATGGAATTCTCCAGGCCAGAATACTGGAGTGGGTAGCCTATCTCTTCTCCAGGGGATCTTCCTGATCCAGGGATCGAACCCAGGTCTCCTGCATTGCAGGCAGATTCTTTACCAGCTGAGCCATAAGACATGGATTTAAATCCCCGCTCCTCCATTCTCCAGCCACAGGCCTTGAGCAAGTGACCACTTCCCTGTGCCTCAATTTCCCCATCTGTATGCATCTCTCCACAAGGATGAAAAAGAGAAGCAGTCACCCCCACTGCAGAAGTTTCCCAGAAAGGTCAGGCTTCTGCTGACCAGGGCTGAGCCCGGGACTGCCCACCTGCCTGCCGCGTTTGACCTATGAGGGGGACCTGGGAGGTGGGCTCCCCAGCGAGGGTCCTGCATCCTGAATCCCAAAGCTGTTGCTCTGCACAAAAAAGGCCACACTCACTGGGTGGGGCCCTGAACAGGGACCACGCTGGGTGAGGAGGGGGCCGCAGGCCCCTCTGAGCACCCCCACCCGCAGGCCCCGACATCACTGGCTTCCCCATTAGCTGGCCAGAGGGGTCCAGGTCAATAAATGGGCCCTGGTGGGCACGTTTTTCCTTCCGCAGAGCCGTTTAATGGCAATTAATTTTTTTACGAGAGGATTTTTAATCTGTGGAAATGGATGAAGTCCCCAAGTGTCCTGTCAAAGTTCCAGGGCCAACCTAATCTATGATAAAAAATGCAAAGTGAGGTGCTATAATCTGAAATTAAATATCAGGCTTCATTTTCCCTCAGCCCGGATGGATGAATATTTTATAACTATTGTGATTTAATTTTTTGTTAACTACAGCAAATTTCTAATTCATCCAATTCCCAAGTCCTGTGGCTCTGACCTCTGAACCCAGACTCATCTCTTCTTAGCCCAGCTGTGACTTCATCACTGACAGAGACTAATGGTCAGCTCCGGCAGGGCGGCGCGGCGGTCACGGTGATGAATGCAGCCCGTGGCACGCCCTTCTGACCCAGTGTCAGGCAGAAGGCAGGTCATTTTTCAAAGGAGCCATTAAAATAAAACAAACCCCACAGTCCAGGAGCAGGGGGAACATGATGCGGAAAATTGTTATTTTTGTGCTTGCTCGGTGGCCTGTCTCCTGGCACCCCTCACTCTATCCAGTGGAGGTTTCGCCAACGTGCCCCCACATTCTCTGGGCCCACCTCCATTGAGGCAAAGAGGACAGTCACTCAGCCCGCTGGAACTGTGGGTCTGCCCAAGGGCAGAAGAGGCAGGTATCTGAAGACATGGGCAGACCTCACACTGGCACTCCCCTCCAGGACTGCAATATCGTGCCCGGGGGAAACTGAGGCACAGAGATGCTGAAAAACAGTGCCAACACCAGTGTTGCTGACTCTGAGCAAGATCGGGGTCCCCACAGAGCAGACCTCAGCCCCCCAGGGCTCTCCCCACCTGGGGGGGCTCTCAATTGGTGTCCCCAAAGTCTGTGGTGCGGTGGTCCCAGAGCCCAGGCCCTGAGGGTGGGCCTGCAGGTTTCCAGGCGCGGGTCCAAGTGTGCACAGCTGGGCTGTCTCAGGCAGGGAGCACAGGGCCAGAGCCAAGCCTGGTTGGCCCGTGTGACCCCAGGCAGGCAGGAAACTGAGCCTCGGTTTCCTCATCTACAAAATGGGAGCAAGCCTGTCTGCCTCCGAGGAGAGCTGTGAGGACTTACATGAGCCGGTGTTGCCTGCGTGCTTGGCACACACGGGCAGAGGGAGCCCAGCCCTGAGCGTGTCACCCCATCCCACCCAGGCTGTTCTGAAGGCAGGCCCAGAAGAAGGCTGCCCGCTCCGCTCCCCATAGCCCACATCCAACTCATTCACCCCACAAGCCCACGAACCGGCCAGCTGGGCAGCTGGGTCTTCGCTGGACACAACCTCATGACCCACCCTCAGGGGAGACTTCTGAGTTAGGAATTTCTCTGCGACCGAGCGGCCCAGCACCACCACGACCCCTGCACAGAACCCCCAGGCAGCTGACGCATCCTCCCCAAGGGGTTGTGGGAGGTGGGCACTGCCTGGCCTTTCCTCCCACCAGGCACCCCAGGGGGAAGCCGGCCTCCTGGGCTCACTGCCTAGTGTCTACATTCCAAACCAGGCGACAGGGAGACTCATCCCTCAGTCATGCTTCCCGCCGTTGATGGCAGCAAAATGGCCACGGCTTGTCCGGCGATGCCGAGTCACGAGAAAGCAAGCACGTCCATCAGCAGCACCTTGCCTGCCCCCACTTCACGCCCGCCTTTCCAAGGTGCAGCCAGTGCAGCACCCGCTGTCTGGGCTCTGGAAACGAGCCACACGCCCGCCTCCTGAGCCTGGACCGTAACGTTCTGTCCCCAACCCCTGCCAGGCCCTGCGGGGGCCAACCCTACCTGTGTCTTTGGCAGCTCTCCTAGGGGCAGGCGGCTTGGGTGCCTTCTCTGTTTTGCAAGAATTACTTTTCATCCTTTTGGTTTTCTCCTGTGCAGCTTCACCGAGAGGAGGAGAGGGAGGCAAGGGAGAGAAGGTTGAGTATCGACACAGCACACGATCAGCCTGCTCTCCAGCCCCTGACTATCCCAGCATGCCGCCCCCTGCCCCCCGGGGAAATCCCCTGCAGGGCTGGGCTCGCCTCACCCTCCCTCACAGCCCTGACCGTGCACCAGCCCCCAGAGCCCCTGAGCACAGCCCCTGGCATGCGAGCTGGCCCACAGCACTTGTGTTTGTTGAGTGAATAAATGACTGGATAGGCCCACAAGCAAAGCTGTGGCAGGCAGCTAGCCAGATGGGACATCGGCTCATCGGGGAGAGGTGGTTGTTCAGTCGCTCAGTCGTGTCCGACTCTTTGCGACCCCGTGGACTGCAGCACGCCAGGCCTCCCTGTCCTCCACTATCCCCTGGAGTGTGCTCAAATTCATGTCCATTGAGTCAGTGATGCTATCTAACCATCTCAGTCTCTGTTGCCTCCTTCTCCTTCCCTCAGCATCAGGGTTTTTTCCAGTGAGTCAACTCTTTGCATCAGGTGGCCAAAATATTGGAGCTTCAGCTTCAGCATCAGTCCTTCCAGTGAATATTCAAGGTTGATTTCCTTTAGGATTGATTGGTTTGATCTCCTCACAGTCCAAGAGACTCTTGAGAGTCTTTTCCAGCAACATAATCCGAAAGCATCAATTCTTCGGCACTCAGCCTTCTTTAAGCTCCAACTCTCACATCTGTACATGACTACTGGAAAAACCTTAGCTTTGACTATACGGACCTTTGTTGGAAAAGTGATGTCTCTGCTCTTTAACATGCTGTCTAGGTTTGTCATAGACAAACCTTCCAAGGAGCAAGCGTCTTTTAATTTCATGACTGCAGTCACCATCTGCAGTGATTTTAGAGCCCAGAAAAATAAAGTCAGCCACTGTTTCCACTGTTTCCCCATCTATTTGCCATGAAGTGATGGGATCGGAAGCCATGATCTTAGTTTCCTGAACGTTCAGGGAAAGCAGTGTGCACCAGACCCAGAGGGGCCTTGGCACGGCGGGGCTGCCCCACCTGGATGGGCGGGGACAGGAGAACCAAGTCCCGCAGCAGGCACGGGGGCCGGCTGCCCAAAGGCCAGTGTTCGGCCTGGCCCTGCTCTGTTTGGCCTCATTCGTCTCTGTACCCTGCTGGGTGGGGGCGGCATCTGGGAAACACCAAACGGCCACCCAGCTGGTGAGCCGTGAGAGCCGGCCCGGCCCAGCCCAGCCCAGCGTGTCCCCAGGAGGCCTGGGGAGCATGCCAAGAGAGGAGTCAGGCCCCAGGGATTCCCAGGCCTCTGCAGAGCAGCTGGGTCCTGGCCTTGGCCCGTCCCTCCGGCCTCGACAGGAGCAGCCTTGAGCCCTAGGTTCTCACGAAAGGACAAACCCCGTTGGATTTCACTCATATGAAGTCCCTAGAGGGGTCAAACCCCTGGAAACAAAGTAACTTTGTACATAAACATAGTAAAAATGGTAAACTCAGTGTGTGTGTAGTTGTGTCCGACTCTAAGACTCCATGGACTGTAGCCCGCCAGGCTCCTCTGTCCATGGGATTTCCCAGGCAAGAGTACTGGAGTGGGTTGCCATTTCCTACTCCAGGGGGATCTTCCCAATCTAGTGATCAAATCTTCATCTCTAAACTTTATGTGTATTTTGCCACAATTGAAAAAAAAAAAAAGACCAGGCCCTGACCCATGCCCGGCTTCCAGAGGATTCTAAAACGAGGAGGGGCTGGTGACTGATGCCACTGGGCACTGAGCTCCCTGAGAGACCATGGCCGGGTCGTGATTTTAGCCGAGAGGTCCCAGCAGCCTCCGTGTGGGGGGACGGGGACAATGACCTGTGGGATGAGCCAATGCCATCGAGGTCCTTTATCCCCAAGGGGAGAGACCAGGGAGTTCACGCGGGCCACCGCCACTTCCGGGGAGCCGCCAGGGTCCACGATCAGGCCAGAGCTGGGTCAGAGAGAGGCTCTGCTTCTTGGCTTCACACGGCTGGCACCCCTCACTCTACCTGGGGCTGCACTTGGCTTGCACCTCTGGCTGGGCAGACCGGAAGTGGGTCTGTGGCTGCCAGCCAGAGGATGTAGACTCAAATGTCGACCAACCCTCATCCCACCCTACCCACCACAGCACCGCTAGGATAGGTGATGGAATCCTGAGGGCCTGACTCTTAAAAACCCTGGCCAGAGACCCCCGAAGCCTCGGGCCTCCAGGGCAGCCTGACCTCAGCTCCTGAGCCCTTTCCCTGCCCCTTTCTGGGGTCTCCAGAATCCTGCTGAACTATAGAGACGGCCCCTCCACCCGGTGCCCACCCCACAAACTGAGCAAGCAGTCAATGCCCAGACCTGCCAAGGTCTCCCTGCCCAGAACCTTCCAACTATCCTACGGCGGTGATGCCAAGGTTCCTTAGCCCTGGGAGCAGCTCCAGTCTGCCCCCCACACCCTAACTCAGACTCACCCCTCCTACCTGCTGAGTGAGCCAGAGTCTACTGGTTCTCTGGGACTTGGACCCTTCCTCCCCCATCTGGAAGTCTGCCAGCCTAGTGTCTACCCTTCAGCTTCTCCCAGGCTGGGCAAGGTCATATGTGGGACAGGTCAGCAATGCCTTCTGCCTGCAGAATGGACCGGCAAGCCCAGGAGCTGACGGAAGCTGAACGGCCTCAAGCCCAGACTGTGGCCGGCCTGTGACCATGCTGTGCAGAGCAGCTCAGCCAGCAGATGTCCTTGCCCAGGGCCCCTGTGCTTTGAGCCCCAGCCTGCCCTGCAGAGCCCATCTGGATTCCTTCCCTGGTGACTGGAAAGTGGGCTCTAGAGAATGGTGGGCTGAGAGCAAATCCCTGCTTGGGCCCTTCACAGCTGGGGTCCTCTCTGACCCTCAGTATCCTCCTCGGTGAGGGGAGGTAACAGAGCCAATCCCACAGAGTGAGAGAGAGGCTGCCTGGAGACTGCTGGCTCCATAACCATGCTGCCCACACCTGGTCTGAGTGTCCAGGGGGGTGGGGGGTGCTGGGATGGCTGGCCACAGGGCCACTCACCTGAGATCTGGTTCAGGGAGACCCTGGAGGCCTCGCGCCCCTGGCCAGGGGTTGCCTTCTCTTCAACTCCACTTTCAGTTCCACTCAGGATGCCTGAAGTGAAAGTAAAAGTGAGTCACTCATTTGCATCTGACTCTTTGCCACCCCGTGGACTACGGAGTCCATGTCCAAGGCCTTGGCTTCCCTGGTGGCTTAGCTGGTAAAGAATCCACCTGCAATGCGAAAGACCTGGGTTCAATCCCTGTGTTGGAAAGATCCCCTGGAGGAGGGCATGGCAACCCACTCCAGTATTGTTGCCTGGAGAATTCCTATGGACAGAGGAGCCTGGAGGGCTGCAGTCTATGGGGTCAAAAAGAGTCGGACATGACTGAGCGACTGAGCACAGCGCAGACAGTCTGCCTGAGCCTGGTGCAGCAGGAGAAGGGGCATTGTGAGGACGGTGAGGCTGTGAAGAAGTGTCCAAGGAAAGGTCCTCCTTTGGCCGCCGCTCAAAAGCCCCTGGTTTGAGAGTGCAGTCTCCCCTCGGGGCCTTCTGCTGGCCTCCTCCTGTCCATGCCCCTCGCACACCCTCCAGCCTCCAGGTGCCTGCCCTTGCACCCACCCTCCTTCTTGTTTCCACCAGGCGGTCTCCATGTCCCGGATGAGTCAATGCTTCCTCGTGCTTAAACCCAGCTCACACGCAGCCCCGGGAGGGCTCTATCTCCACTCAGCTTCCCAGGCTCCGAGACCCTCCAGGGCTGCGGGGCGCACCGCCCCAGCCTCCCAGGGGGCCACCAGCCCAGGCGGGGCCCGGCCTGCATTGGCCCAATCTCATCACTTTCTCCCCTCTTCCTGCCTGTCCCTGGAGAGAGCTGCCCCACTGACCTGGGTAGGCCGGGGCTGGCGGGGGGTTTGACGGCTTTCGGGCCTTCCTCCGGGGCGCTGGTGCGGGGGCTTTGTAGAGGTATGAGGCGCTGGAGGGTGTCGAGGTGCCCAGCGAGGCGCAGCTGGCCTGCCGCTGGGCCTGGGCCCGGATCTTGTCCCTCAGCTGCTCCAGCCGGGGGTTGCTCTCTCTCGGCTGCCGCGGTGGCCTCGGCACCTGGGGGGCCCTCTCGGTCCAAGTCCTGTGGGGAGGGGTGCACGACTCGTGGCCCCCCGAGGAGCCGGAGAGGCGGCCCGACGACACGGAGCTGTCCCCATCCTTGGCCTCCTCGTCGGTCAACCACATGGGGACGCTGCAGACTTGCCCCCGGCGGCCAGGCTCCTCAGTGTGGTCAGACCAGGCCGCAGCGGGAGATCCCCACGGGCGCCGGCCTGCCGGCGGGGCTCGGGCCACTTCACAGCCGCCATGGTGTCATCTTCAGCTGCCAGTGGGCAGAGCCTGTCTTCCCTTGGGGGAGAGAGGCAGACACAACCTGTCAGGCGCAGAGACGTGGAGGTGCTGAGCAACACGTCTCCAGTACCCCGTCCCCACACACTGTCTCCAGGACGCTCCCGCTCCGTTTTCCTGTCTCAGAGTGAGACAGGGATGAAAAGTGAACGTGAAGTTGCTCAGTCGTGTCCGACTCTCTGCGACCCCATGGACTGTGGCCCAGCAGGCTCCTCCGTCTATGGGATTTTCCAGGCAACAGTACTGGAGTGGGTTTCCATTGCCTTCTCCAGGAGATCTTCCCAACCCTTGGATTGAACCCAGGTCTCCCGCATTGTGGGCAGACGCTTTACTGTCTAAGCCACCAGGGGTTCGATCCCTGGAGAAAGGGATGAGGGGCCAATAAAATGCAGCCCCCTCCATGGGTGGCAGTGCAGCGACGCTCTCTCTCGGATCCCAACCACACCCCTTTCGGGTGGGCACCACTGTCAGCCCAATTTACAGACTCAGGGAGATGGCACACAGAAGCACCCTGGCCCGTGACCCCGCTCACCACACCACCTCGGCTCCCCCCAGGGAAGGCGTGGCCACCTCCCTGACGGCACCTCAACATCCGCGAGCTGACACGCGCACCTGAGTCGGCATAAACACGGCCTGGACTTGGCGCTGGCCCTCCGGAACGCCCGTCCCCCTGCGGCCCCGAGGGAGACGGGGCACTGCCTCTGGCTCTCTTTGGGGTGGGGCTGGATCACGTCCCCCCGCAGGCGGGCAGCATCACCATGGCCAAGGCGGCCGTGGCAGCAGGGCTGAGAGCGAAGGCGGAGCCAGTGAGCCTCCGTCACCGCCTGCCCTTGGCCCAGACGGTGCTTTCACGGGCAGCCGTGGGCCCACAGCCTCATGCTCGGCCGCCTGGCGTCCTCCCCAGCTCAAGGTGAGCTGGCCGCTGCCTGGCTCCCGGTGCTGGTCTGTCCCGGTCCCCTGGCCCATGCTGGAAACTCTCAGGACAGTCACGGAAACGGGGTGGGTGCAGTGGGCTGCCAGGCCCTGGACTGGCAAAAGCCTGGGACGGTGGGGCTTCCCAATGCACTGACCCTCAGTGGAGGGTGAGAATTCCGGGTGACCTCATGACAGCATAATAACCCCGTGTCATGCAGCAGCAGAGAGCCGGGCCTGCAGCTCTTGCTGGGCCCCCAGGCAGCACGCCCACCCCGGTCCTCCTAGGGCACCGGGGCCAGCGGCTGCCGTACGTGGTGAGCTGGCCTGGGCTGGGGTCAGGCTCGGCCTGGGCCAGAGTGGGGATTATGTGAGGGGCTAGGGCCGGGGGTGGGCAGGGGCAGGCATGGGCTCAGCCGCACACTGGTGTCGGGCTCAAGGCTCAGCTCCGGGTTGGGGTCAGCCTGAGGGTCCGGGCACAGGAGAGGAGCCAGCCCAGGGCAAGTCACCAGCAGCTGGACGAGGGGCTGAGAGCTTCGGCCCTGATACTTTGGCTTCTGGGAACTGGTCCGGGGAAGCGTGCCTGGCATCCCACTCCCTGGCACAGGCTCAGCACACCCCTTTGACCACAGAAATGGTCGCTGTGGAGGCCTGAGCGTCCCCACCTGGCCACCTCCAGCGGGCTTCCCATCACCTGCTCGACAAGCCCGGCAGGGCAGCGTGGTGGGGAGGACGTGGGCTCTGCGGTCTGCTGGCCCTGGGCTCGGCATGGTCCCCCAGGAGGAGAGCTGGTTCAAATCCAGCTCCGCCCTAGCCGGCAGGGTAACCTTGGGCAACCAGGGACCCCACCCCCGCCCCTGGGTATTGTGAGCTCTGGTGAGTTCACCCCTGCAGCAGGGCCCTGCAGAGCGGCCAGCACTCACCAGCGGTCCGTCTGGGAGTAGCTCAGGGGCTGTGATATTTATCAATGTTAGCAATAGCCCTGAAGGCACTCCTTCCAGAATGGCCCCTAAGAAAGTGGGGGGGGGTCTGCATCAAAAGACCCCAGACCCTGTAATTCCAGGCAGGCATGGAGAATGGAGACCTGTCCTAGAGGTTCCCTCTAAGGGACTCCCCCTGGGGAGCCAGGGATGCCTGTAGGTGCTGCCGTCTGGGCAGGACGCAGAGCAGGGCTCTGGTCACTGGGACACAGCCCCAGCTTTCGCTGCCAGTCAGAGCGGGAGCGGCCCGGGACGGACCCTGCCTGGTGCCCCACTCCGCCCCGACTCAACCTCCCCACCGTTGGCACCGGGTTGGGGCAGGTACAGAGCCGCCCGGACCCCAGATCCAGCCTCCGGCCCTGGGGCCCTCAAACACACTGGTGACCCAGAAAGACGGTGCCCCTCTGCGGTCAGGTTCCCCAGTCGGCAGCACCATGGGGTCAGCTCTGCCCCTTGCCCCTGGCCCGGAGTCCCGCCCTGCCCAGGCTGGCCCGCTCCACTGGGGACGTCGCCTGGTGAAGCTGAAATACATTCAGGGTGTTTGGGAGTGGCTCGGGCCCTGGGACACTGACCCCGGTCTGCACAGGGGACGCGGCGTGTCATGGCACGGTGCCTGACACGCAGGGGGGGCAGCAGGTCTTAGGACGTGGCTGCAAGTTTGGGTGGCGGGGGGACATCATCAGGAATGACCACGGTGTCCCCCACACAGCCCTTAGAGTCTGGACAGCTGAGAGGACCCCCAGACAGCTCCATCTCCTTCACTCCCCCCGGCAAATCCCCCTGCGACCTTGGTGAGAATGAAAGTCCTTCCCGCCCCTCCTTCGCTCTGGCCGCAGGATCACACACCCGAGCAGAGGCCTGACCCCAGGCCTCTGAACGACTTCCCTCCGCTAGGCCCTCAGGCTTCCCCATCAATTGGGGTCCCTGGGGCGGGGGGCATCCTCCCAGCATCTTCTGGACTCCCAGCCCCCTCTGGAGGGCAGAGAGAAAGGGTCACTCTGAGGGCAAGTGGCAGGAGCCCCAACACGAGAAGGTTCTCCTAACAGATGAGCCTGGTGTCCCTTTGTTCCTAGCAGGGACTAAGCTGCCCCCAGCAGTCAGCAGAGACCGACTTCTCCAGGAAGAAGCTGGGCCACAAACACGGCGGGGCAGTCACTTCAAACCCTCCGTGTGCACGCTGCATGCGTGTGCGTGCTCAGTCGCGTCCGACTGTGCCACCCCACAGAGTGTAGCCCGCCAGGCTCCTCCGTCCCTCGGATTCTCCAGGTAGGAACACTGGAATGGATTGCCATTTCCTTCCCCGGGGGAATCTTCTCCACCCAGGGATCGAACCTCCTGCATCTCCTGCTTCGCAGGCAGAGTCTTTACCTGTCGAGCCATTGGGGCTACTGGCGATAAAAGCACAATCCTGGACGTGAATGCGGGGCGAACTTGGAATCAGACCCAATGGCCTCTGTCACCCTGTGAGCTCTGACAAGCCCCAAGCGAGTTCCCTCTCCTCCTGCCCACCCAGCTGCGGAGCCCCTTCCAGACGCAGCCGCTCACCCGGGAGTCAGGCCGCTCCTGGCCCAGGGCCCCCCGTTCCTGCCACCCCTGCACGCCACACTGTTAGTTTCCACCGGGGCGGCCACCTGGCTCTGAGCCGGGCTGCAGCTGGATGGCCACGAGTGGCAGAGTCGGGTCCCCCCGGGGTCACGTTCTGCGCGGCTCCAAGAAGGCCGCTGGGCAGAGGTGATGGTGGGGGGCGGACAGCTGCCCTCCCCCCTGCAGGTGTGCCCGCAGCATCTCAGCTGAACCCCTCCAGCGGGTGTGGGGCCTGCAGCCCGCCCTCCTGACCCCTTCCCGGCTCCTGCCGGCGTGATTTACTCTCCAAGGAAGATCCCCTCCCCTCCCTGGGAGCGGGGCCCTGTTTGTCTGCTTTCCCTCCCCCAGGTCAGGATTGACTACGGGGTAGCAGTGGCCTGAATGCAGATGCAGATGGCTGCAGGAGCCCCCGGAGAAGGCAATGGCACCCCACTCCAGTACTCTTGCCTGGAAAATCCCATGGACCGAGGAGCCTGGTGGGCTGCAGTCCATGGGGTCACTAAGAGTCGGACACGACTGAGCGCCTTCACTTTCCCTTCACTTTCATGTAGTGGAGAAGGAAGTGGCAACCCACTCCAGTGTTCTTGCCTGGAGAATCCCAGGGACGGGGAAGCCTGGTGGGCTGCCATCTATGGGGTCTCACAGAGTCGGACACGACTGAAGCGACTTAGCAGCAGCCATAGCCCCCAGCCCAGCTGGGCCCCGTGTGGAGGAGTGGGGGGTCTCATCTCAGCTGTCCCACTGAGGGTCCCTTGGGAGGAGCCCCACTCTGGTGGCTCAGACAGGCTCAGCCGCAGTCTCGTGTCCTGGCCCCGGCAGGACCGGAAGCCGGGCAGGAGTCTCTCGGCCGGCCACTCCCCCGGAGCTGGGAGAGACAGCACCCATGGGTCCCCAGGGCCACGCTGGTTCTGATCAGAGCAGCGTAGGCTCATGAAGGACAGGGTTCTCGGCTGGGAGGGGCTGGTGCAAAGAGCAAGCCCATCGTCCCCGGGTCCCTCTGCCCGGCTCCTGGTGGGTGCCGTGGTGGGGTCCCGACTCCAGGCTTGCCAGGTACCCCCTGGTGACCTCGGGGAGGGCGTTCAGTTTCCTCATCAGGAGAGTGGGCACAACAGCAACTTCCTTCGGTGGGGCTCTCATGAGTGTCAGAAGACACCTGGTACTCAGTGCCCGCCCCAGGCCGGGCACCCGGTGAGAAACGAGAGCGGACGCCTCTGTCCACACTCGGGCCAGCCCAGGCCTCCTGCCGTGCCTGACCCCCACAGCCAGGCCGGAAAGCGGTGCCCCGCCTGAGCAGCTGGTTCTGTCCCTCGCTGCCACCCGGGGCCGTCCCTGGCCGGGGCCACCGCCCCCGCAGCCCGCTGTGGCGTGAGAGGTGGCCCCGCCGGCTGGCAGAGGGCGGGACGGCGCTGTCTCCTGGAAGCCGGCCTGGCTCTGCTCTGAACAGCTGCGCTGTTTACTGTCCCCGCCGCGTCCCCAGGAACGCCGGCCCGAGCAAGCCCGAGCAGGCTGCGGCCCTCGGCCCACCACACCCACAGCCCCCGGGGCCCCCGGCAGAGACCACAGAGGAGGCACAGCAGCAACAGTGGGCACGGCCCTGCGCGTCGCCACGGCACCCGCCGGCCGCCTGCCGGCCCAGCCTGGGGACGCGGGGCCCGAGCGTCTCCACAGGAGCAGGCTGGGGGGCTGAGGGCCAGGGGCCAAGAGGCTGCAGGAGGCCAGCCCGAGGCTGAGCCAGGCCCTGGGCCCTTCGGGAAGTGACCTGCAGACAGCCTGCCCTGAGGCTCAGAGACACACGTGTCCCCTCGGACATACAGCACACACACAGACACACAACACACACACCTCACACACAGACACACACACCACACAGACACACAACACACACACCTCACACACAGACAACACACACAGACACACATACACCACAGACACACAACACACACACCTCACATACAGACACACACACACACAGACACACAATACACACACCTCACATACAGACACACAACACACACACAGACACATAACACACACACACCTCACACACAGACACACATACACCACAGCCACACACCATACAGACACACAACACACACAGACACAAAACACACACATGTCACATACAGACACACAACACACGCACCTCACATACAGACAGCACACACAGACACACATACACCACAGACACACAACACACACACCTCACATACAGACATACCTCACACACAGACACACATACCACACAGACACACAACACACACCACACACAGACACACAATACACACACCTCACACACAGACACACACACCACACAGACACACAACACACACACCTCACACACAGATACACATACACCACAGACACACAACAGACACACCTCACACACACACACACCACACAGACACACAACACACACACCTCACATACAGACACACACACACACAGACACACAATACATACCACACACAGACACAATACACACACCTCACATACAGACACACAACACACATACAGACACACAACACACACACACCTCACACACAGACACACACACACCACAGCCACACACCATACAGACACACAACACACACAGACACAAAACACACACACATCACATACAGACACACAACACACACGTCACATACAGACACACAACACACGCACCTCACATACAGACAACACACAGACACACACCACACACCACACACATGGACACACAAAACACACATTTCACACACAGACACACACAGACACAAAGCACACACACCTCACATACAGACACACACCACACACAGACACACAATACACACACCTCACAAGACACACAGCACACACCACACACAGACATACACCATACACCACATACATGGACACACAACACATACACCTCACACACAGAAACACAATACACAGCACACACACAGACACAGAATACATACACCTTACACATGGACACACACCCCACACCCCACACACAGATACACAATACACACACCTCGCATACAGACACCCAGCACACACCACACACACCACACACCTCACACACAGACACACAGCACACACCACACACCTGGACACACAATATACACCTCTCACATACAGACACATAATACATACACCTCATACACACATACACCAGCACTCACCACACACATCACACACCTCACACAAAGAAACACAATGCATAGCACACACACAGACACACAATATACACACCTCACATAGACACACAATACATACACCTCACACACAGCACACACCACACACACAGACACACAATACACACACCTCACATACGGACACACAGCACACACCATACACACCATACACCTCACACACAGAAACACAATACACACACTTCACACAGACACACAGCACACACCACACACATGGACACACAACACACCCCACACACACAATACACACATCTCACACACAGAAATACAATACACAGCACACATAGACACACAATATACACACCTCACATACAGACACATAATACATATACCTCACACACAGATACACAGCACACACCCCACACACAGACACAGCACACACCACACGTGGACACACCACACACACACACACACCAAACAGACACACAAGGGACACAGACACACACGAGCAACATAACACACACACAGACAACACACTATACATACATAGACACACCGCACAACCACACACAGACACACGTTACACCCTACACGGCACACACACGACCCACACAGGCCTGGTGTGCCCCCAGGTGAGCTGGCACTATCACCTTGCCCACGGCCACACAGCCCGGAGGCCTGCCCTGGGCGCCACCTCCCTCCCAGACTAGGAGCACCAGCGACGGCAGACAGGAGGCTGTGGACGAGACACGCCCAGCCTGGCTCGGCCCTCCGCAAGGGCCGCAGGCACGCAGATCCCTCCTGGGGGCAGGGCGGGGGAGGGAGGCTGGTCTGCACTGGGCCCAGCCCAGGGAGAAGGGCCTGGGGAGGCCAGGCGGGGCTCAGGCGGAGCCCCCAAGGACTCACCCGCTGGAAGCTGGGAGGGCACCGGGCAGCGGCCGTGGCCCAGAGGCAGGCAGCAAGCGGAGCGTGGGGACCAGGGCACCCAGGCCTCCGGGCCCTCAGGAGGCCAGGTGCCAGGCTGGGAGGGAAGCCGCCCTGATGTTGCCAGAGAAACCCTGGCATCCGTCTGATACTGGGACTCCTCCTCCAGGCGCGAAGCCTGGGGACCTGTGCCAGGCGCCAGGGGCCTCACCTGGGCCAGCGCCCTGCCTGGGCAGAGGCAGGCGGGCCTTCAGGACAGCCTCCCCACGGCCCAGAACTGCCCTAGCCCCGCCTGTGTGGCCGCGGGCCCATCCAGCCCGCTGTCTCCCTCCTCCCCAGAGCCCCCACCCCCCACGCGGGGCTCTGGGAGCAGGAGCCCTGGAGGTGGACGGGTGGCATCCCTTCCGACACAGGACAGCAGGTTTGGGTCCTCGGGCAGCTCACGCCTCCAGAGCAGCCCTCCAGGCCTGGAGACCAGGTGGGCGGGGGCAGGGGGGTAGGGGGGAGGGGAGGTCCCAACACACCACACTCACTGCCCACAAAGCCCCTCACGGTCTTGGGGTCACCATGGCAGCCCCACCGGAATGGCCGGAGGTGGTGGGGGGTGTTGGGCACCTGTACAAGATGGACCCGCGTGCGGATGGGTCTTGGGGTGTGGGTGGCTGGGCTGGGATCTGACGCTTTCCTGTGGCCCTTATGCTGGTTTTCCAACTAGGGGCACTGGTGAGTGGAGGGGGAGGTGTGTCCAGCCCCCCATCCCTACCCTGTCCAGCTCCAATTGAAGGCCTGTGGGGGCAGGATGCTGCCTAAGTGTCCTGGGGGCTGCCCGGTAAGTGTCCAGCTCTCCCCTGCCAACAACTTGGCTGGCTATGGGGCAGTGCCAGCAGGTGGCGCCCTCTCCCCATCATAGTGGGGGTGCGGCGGGGGGCGGGGGGTGGGGCGGTGTCCCACAGGGCTTTGATGTTCCTGCCACACCCCACCCCCACAGTTATGTTTCTCCCCACCCAGAAAACTCTAGAAAGTAGTCTTTTGCCAAGAAAGCCGTTTGGTGTTCAGGAAATTGGGATTTAGGGGACAGGAACTTGCAGCAGTCTGGCCTCTTACATACTCAGGGGCATGTGTGCCCCTTGCCGCCTCTGGGGGCGGTATGCGGGAGCCACAGCCGCTCGGCCCCGGGGAGAGCTGGACACCGACGGACACCAGCTCGGACTGGAGCTGGACCCTCCAGGAAAGACCGCCCTGCAGGTGGCCGTGTCCCTGGGACTCAGGGTCCAGAGGGGCCGACCCTGTGGCCGGCGGGTGTGGAGCGCGAGCCCTGCGGCCGTGCCTGGGCCTCCTCGGGCCCCAGGAGCCCAGCCCCAGAAGACGGATGGGCTCAGGCATGTCCACACAGGTGGGCTCTGCCCATCAGTGTCAGAGAGACAGGGGGAAGCCACCTGGCCCAAGGGCTGGGCAAGGGGGCTGGAGCCTGTGAGGAGCCAAAGTTCCTCCTTCGGAGTTTCTGGAACATTCCCCCCGATCCCAAGTTAAGCAAACAAGACCCTGACACCACCCGGGGCGGGGGGTGGCGGGGGGCAGACAGCAGCACACCTGCTGTCCGGACTCTGCCCCCGGGCCTCTGGCACCGCCTGGGGCTGCCCAGCCCAGTCGCTGCCCTGAGCGGCCGCACCAGCCTGCGCAGAGCACCTCCCTCAGGGGTTCTGAGATGCAGACCTCAGATCACCACCGCTGAAAACAAACCACTTTTTTTCCCCTTATTGAAAGGAAACGCTCCAGCTCCTACGCTGAGACAAGTCTCCCAGCCACCAGGCCACCTCCTCAGTGCGTGGATTCCAGGCCTGAAAACCGGCTCAGGGCCAAAACCCCTGCCAGTGACCATGGCTTTTTTTTTTTTGATCAGGGCAGCCACCCTGGGCGCCTCAGTCATCTGTCTTCATTGGCTGTGACCTGTGAGCGCCTTCCCCAGAGGCACCTGCAGTGAGTGCGGTGGGCAGGGGGATGGCAGCCACCATCAGGATGTCGGGACACAGGGCCGGGTAGACACTGATGCCCTCGGACCCCTGTCAGGCCGTTACCAGGGTGCTGCCCGGGGCCCACCTGACAGCGGGTTTGCGGGGTCACAGATTCCCGTGATCGGCCCCCTCCCTAGTCTGTGGATGTAGAGCTGGACACCCTCACATTGGATCCATGTTCTGTGGGCTAGGAGCTATTGTTGTGATCGTGGTGGGAAGGTCAAGGGTATGAAAAGTCTCCCCTCTGAGGTCCAGAGAGTGAAACAAAACGAGCGTCGCCTCCCGGCGCCCTCCTGGAGGGTTTGAAGGATGCAGGCCGGTCCCCGCACCTCCGTTTCATTGGCTAGTCCAGGCCCTGCTGAAATGCAGTGGACCCAGGACGCCGACCACAGTCTCCGGGGCAGGGGGACGCGGCCCCAGGGACACAGGGCCCCACGGTGCGGGGCGGTCTCCGGCCCCATCAGAGGCGGACGGCGTTGCCTATGTGGGAGGCACACAGCGCCCGCTGCAGACCTGCCCAGGGCTGTCTGACTCCGCTGCCCTGAGCCACACACGTCACGTCCGCCCGTCCTCTCGGGGGCACGATGCTGCCGGGCTGGCCGATCAGACCCAGGGTGACACGCACACCCTAGAGGTGGGCCTCGGGCAGAAGCGGATACGACAGCCAGGACTTGGGAAGACCACAAGACTGCTGCACCATGAACGTCCCAGAGGTCCAGGGAAGGGTGGCGTTCCTGGGCGTGCCCTCCAAACCCAGGCCCAGTGGTTACATCTCACACCTCCTGCCGCCAGCCTCTTGGCTTCTGGAGAAAGCAGGGCGCACCTCCAGGGATGCACTCTGGCCCTTTCCCAGGTGGTGCAGAAGGCCGCTGGCCTGGAGGGCGGTCCGGAACGGGAAAGGGGCCCCAGCTGGTGGGGCCGGGGCTCCGCACCCTGGCATGCCATCGGAGGAGGGGCTCCACCCGCCTGGCCCTGAAGCTCTGCGTCCTCCCCGGGGCCCTGGGTGCTGTGTCTGGATAAGGAAGGAATGGAGGTTAAGTGAGGTCATGGGGAAGCAGCGGCTGGTCCTACAGCATCCAGCGTCCTTACAAGAGGAGACCCCGGGGCTCCCACTCTCTCCTTGCCCCCATGCGCACGCCCAGAGGAAAGGTCGCGTGAGGACACAGCGAGGGTCCTCACCGTGAGCCAAGTCTGCCTGGGCCTCGATCTTAGACTCGGTGATGTTTCGTTACACAGCTCGAGCTGACTAAGAGACACGCTTACTGGGCCCTGACACAGACACCGGGCCAGGCTCCAAGCCCTCAGGCGCTGGGCCCGGTGAGCCCACCCAGGCAGGCCCAAGAGGGCTTTTTTCTTTTAACATTTATTTTGTTTGGCTGCGCTTAGTCTTCATTCTGCACAGGCTTTCTCTAGTAGCAGAGAGCAGGGGCTACTCTTGGCCCAATCCTTTGGCCACCTGATGCAAGAGCCCACTCACTCAAAAAGACCCTGATGCTGGGAAAGTTTGAGGGCGGGAGAAAGGGACGACAGAGGATGAGATAGTGGGATGGCATCACCGACTCGATGGACTCAATGAGTTTGAGCAAGCTCCGGGAGATGGTAAAGGACTGCATGCTGCAGTCCATGGGGTCGCACAGTCGAACATGACTGAGCGACTGAACAGCAACAACAGGCTTCTCAGTGCAGTGGGTTCTCTTGTTGCCGAGTGCAGGCTCGAGACCCGTGGGCTTCAGTAGCTGCAGTGCCCAGGCTCTGGGGCGCAGGTCCAGTTGTGGTGGCACATGGGCTTAGTTGATCTGCCGGATGTGGGATCCTCCCAGACCAGGGATCGAACCCATGTCCCCTGCATTGCAAAGTGGACTCCCAACCACTGGACCACCAGGTAAGCCCACAAGGGGGCTTTCTGACGGTTCGCAGCAGCTCCTTGCCCTAATCCTGAGCTCTGACCAGCCCTGCAGAGAGAGGGAGGGATGCTGGGCCCTGGGGAGAGAGGCCCCGCCCCCGCCTCTCCTTCCTTCCTGCAGCTTGCCCACCTAGCTGCCCTGGGCCTGATGCGGTTCTCTGGGGAAAGGTCCATGCTCTCGTCCTGAGAGGTTTGCGGTCTGAAGGAAGGAGGGCCGTGCCGACTGCGGGGAGTGGGGTGGGTGGCAGGACCATGTGCTGTTCCTACCAGGGGCTCCTAGGGCCTCACACGGCGGCCACCGGGTTTGCTCCACAGACGGCTGCCCCTGTACACGTGAGCCGTTAGCCCTGGATTCCTTAGGGCCACAGATACGGAAGCCCCACCCCCAGGGCAACCTGAAAACCATGCACGGCCATCGGGCTTGGTGTCCCTAGGGTCCTTCCCTCTCCACCCCCACTCTGGGGTCCTGACCAGATGACTCGGATATCAGGAAAAGGACCCGCTGTCCTTGTCCCAGGGTCCCCATGATGAATCAACACATGAGAAGGGTCCCTAGCGCCCCCCCTGCTTACTGCTTAACCCTGGGCTGAGGGCGCACAGGGTTAGGAGAGGAGCAGAAAGCCAGGAGAGGGCGCCCGGGGGATGCGGGGGTTTCCATGGCAACCATGAGCTGCCTGGGCTGGAGCCCTGTGGGGGGTGGGGCACGGCAAGGGTGTGGTTCCACTCTCCTTTCCGTCTGTTTCATCAGGGCTGGGACAGACAGACGTTGCCCGAGGACTCCATTGAGGGGAGCAGCTCCTCCAGCCACTGCACGCCTGCCTCAGGCCTCACCCGCCTCCCGGGTGGCCGGAGATGGGCGGGGGGTGATCAGCACCTCTTGAGAACACCTGTGAAGAGCTCCCGGAGCGCGGGGTGCCCTGAGCAGCTGGCCGCTGCCCTGCTCTGCCCAGAGTTCTGCGCCCCCAGGGCTGGGTGCGTGTGAGCACAGAGCCCTGCCTGCTGCCCACCCCGCCCTCCCCTCCTCCCGGGAAGCCGCCACACATCCCCTGAGCGCCCCAGTTCTCCCTTGATGTGGCTCTGGCCCAGATCTGGGGTGGCACGCTCCCCCTCCAGCTGGCCTGGCAGCCCAGACCTGCCCGAGAGTGATGGTGTCTGAGGGTGGGGAAGGGTGGGGGCTGGGCCTCTCCTCCTCCATACCTGGCGGTGGGCAGGGCCTTCAGGCAGGTGGATGAGGGGGCTCTCGAGGGGTGAGCGGGTATCATGGGAACCAGGCGTCCTCCAGCCTCTGTGACCACACTCTTGGCGTGGCATGTGACACATAGGTGATGAGCACCAGTGCTGAGGGGTGAAGGTCAAGGGAAATGAGAATGTGGGCAGGGGTAGTGAAGGGTGAGGGCCCCTGCTGCAGGGCCCAGGGCTCAGAGACCTTCCTCTAGCTCCAGCTGCTTTTCCATGTTCCCAGCCAGCAGGCCAGCTCCTGACGGCAGCCTCGTGGCCCCAGGGGCACCTGGCCTTGCTGCCAAACGGAGCATCTGCCCCAGTCGTTGTTCAGTTGCTCAGTCCTGTCCGACTCTGTGACCCCAGGACCGCAGCCCGCCAGGCCTCCCTGTCCATCACCAGCTCCCGGAGATTGCTCAAACTCATGTCCACTGAGTCGAGGATGCCATCCAACCATCTCATCCTCTGTCGCCTACTTCTCCGCTTCCTCCTGCCTTCAATCTTCCCCAGCTTCAGGGTCTTTTCCAATGAGTCGGCTCCTCACATCAGGTGGCCAGAGTGTTGGAGCTTCAACATCAGTCCTTTCAATGAATATTCAGGATTGATTTCCTTTAGGATGGACTGGTTTGACCTCCGTGCTGTCCAAGAGACTCTCAAGAGTCTTCTCCAACACCACAGTTGAAAAGCATTAATTCTTCAGTGCTCAGCCTTTTTTAATGTCTCACATCCATACACTACTAGAAAAACCATAGTTTTGACTATATGGACCTGTGTCAGCAAAGTGATGTCTCTGTTTTTTAATACACTGTCTAGATTTGTCATAGCTTTCCGTCCAAGGAGAAAACATCTTTTAATTTCATGGCGGCAGTCACCGTCCACAGTGATTTTAGAACCTAAGAAAATAAAGTCTGTCACTGTTTCCATTTTTGCCCCATCTATTTGCCATAAAGTGATGGGACCAGATGCCATGATCTTAGTTTTTTGAATGTTGAATTTTAAGCCAACATTTTCACTCTCCTCTTTCATTTTCATCAAGAGGCTCTTTAGTTCCTCTTCGCTTTTTCCATTAGAGTGGTATCATTTGCATATCTGATGTTACTGATATTTCTCCCAGCAATCTTGATTTCAGCTTGTGCTTCATCTAGCCCAGCATTTCGCATGATGTACTCTGCATATAAGTTAAATAAGCAGGGTGACAATACACAGCCTTGTTGTGCTCCCAATTTGGAGCCAGTCCGTCGTTCCATGTCCGGCTTTAGCTGTTGCTCCCTAACCTGCATACAGGTTTCTCAGGAAGCAGGTAAGGTGGTTTGGTATTCCCATCTCTTGAAGACATTTTTTGTCTTTTTAAGGATTTGCTGTCTCAGAGGGGCCGGCAAACCCTCGCCCATGGGCCCCATATACGAGACTCTTGTTGCCGTGCTCCAGGGCTGTGCCACGGGCTTCCCAGCAAGACCTCATTCACCGGGCTCCCATCTGAGGGAGAAGAGAGAGGCCCAGAGGAGGGCTGGGGCCCAGCTCATGAGCAGCCCTGCTGCGTCCCAAGCCCCACGCTCACCCTGCGCTGTAGCTGGGAGGGGTCCCAGCACAGAGAAGCCTCTTCTCCATCAGTGACCACCTGAGCGTCAGCCCCGCACCAGGAGCTGCAGCGATCGCGGCAGGTCCCTGCCCACCTGGAGCACACAGGCACCCTGCCCGGCCTGTGTCCACGGGTAAGGACCTGGTTACGCGACAGTGACACAGCCGCAGGGTGAATGTCACTCAGCCTCCACCTCTGACCGTATCTATGATGTCCCCATGATGCTCACAACATAATGTTAACTGAGAGCAGAAAACTACAGAACTACATGTGTTACATGACCCACGTTGTGGGCAAGCCTTGTAAGTGCAATTCTGAGATGTGAGTGCAGTGGGGTAAAGGGTGGTCCCCAAAGAGACACCCACCTACAGTGGTAAGCGTGACCTCGTTTGGGAGAAAGGGCCCTTGCAGGTGAAATTAAGATCCTAAATCCCATGCAAGTCCTTTCAGGAGGAAAGACAGAGAGCACAGACACAGGGGGAAGCGGGGTGACACGTGAGGATGGAGGCAGCGAGGGGAGGGACTCGGCCACAAGCCAAGGGACACCTGGAGCTCCAGGAGCTGGAAGCGGCAGGGAGGACCCCTGCTGGACCCTTCACACAGAGCGGGACCCCACCAGCACCCAAATTCTTCCGGCTTCCAGAGCTGAGAGAACAATTTCTGCCACTTGAAGCCACCCAGCTGTGGTCATTTGTCATCACAGCCCTAGGAGACTACACAGAGGCCACGGCCCATAAGGTTGTGTTTACCCAGCGCTGACTGGGCCTCCGTCACTGTCCCAGTGTGGGAGGTAAGGGTTAGAGAGGTGGGCCCGGGTCCAAAGTGAACCCAGGCATCTGGGCTGTTAAACCCAGCCTGGCCTGGCTTCCCCTCCCCAGAGGGTCTCGGGCCACCACCCACCGTCACGCTGCTGGAATGGAGAGATGCCGGTGGGCGTAGAACCCCACCAACAGAAGAAACCCACCGCACTTTCTGTTCCCCTGGGGGCTTCCGAGCATTTATTTGAAGCAGTGGATTTGACTTCCTAATTCTGTTTGGTTTACGAAGATGTGGGTGGGCTTCCCTGGTGGCTCAGATGGTAAAGAATCTGCCTGCAATGTGGGAGACCCAGGTTCGATCCCTGTGTTTGGAAGATTCTCAGGAGAAGGAAATGGCAACCCACTCCAGTATTCTTGCCTCGAGAATTCCAGGGACAGAGGCTACAGTCCATGGGGTTGCAAAGGGTCAGATATGACTGACCAACTAACACACTTAGGCTGATGATAAAAGATATCCCCTCCCACCCCACACCCAAGGCCTGGGGGGCTTGGAGCCACCTGAAGAACCTGGAGCCCAAATACACTCCCCTCTCTCCGTCTCCATCTCTTTCCCTGACTCTCTGTCTCTCCGTCTCTCCCTATGTCTCTCTCTGTCTCTGTTTCTCCCTCTCTTTCTCTCCCTCCATCTCTCTCCAGCACTCACAGTGTCTGCCAGGCCTGGGGGCACAGACTGGCAGGGGGCGGGAGCTTCGGTCCCATCAGCCAGGGGTGAGCCCGCTCTGGACAGGTGAGCACGGGCCTGCCCCATGGGCACCTGCCTCCTCCCCACAGGGCCCGGGGCCACAAACCCGGTGACAAAGCTGCCAGCCGGTGGCCCAGGAATGCCGTGTGGCCGGGTGTCACTGGATGACGCGGTGGCGTGCGGCTCCGAGCACACCTCCAGCTATTTCCTGGGCGTGTCCTCTCCCCGTGAGGCCCTCAGGACCTTGGGGTGGGCAGACCGTTTCCTTCCGGGCTTCTTGCAAAAACCCACTGCCCACCCAGAGCTCCCACTCCAGGGACATCGAGGCCTCAAGGAGAGGAAGTGGCGGCGGGTGGTGTCTTGGGGGCCTCGGGGCAATGGATGGCATGTACCCCAGAGCTGTGCAGTAGAGCGAGTTCTTTCTCAGGGTTATGAGATTATTGGAAATGATGGTAAAAATGTGTGTTCTTTTTATCTAAGCACATATGTGCACGCATGTGTGTGCGTGCATTTGTGTGTTTGGGTCTCTCCCCTCTCCCCGTTTACCTTTTGCCTCGGGTCCCAGATTGGGCATCTCTGCTGGTGGTACCTGGGGGTGACCCAGGCCCCCCTGGGCCCTGCAGGAGCAGTCTAGTGGGGAAGGGGGGCATGGGGGGGTGGGAGGAGGCAGGGACTGGGAGCTGTCCCGCCGGCCACCAGGTCATCCTCAGCTTGCCTCCCGCCCCAGCAAACACCTGGGGGTGGGGGCTGTCTCAGAGCTCGCATGTCCTGCCTGAGCCTCGGAGCTGGTTCTTTGTGCAGGGATGGCCCCGGGCAGCCTGACCACCTTCTCCCAGCCTGGTCTTCACCTGAGGCCCATGTCGGCCTTGAGTGCCCTCCTCTCTCCAGAGGCCCAAGGCCTCTCCACCCCCAAAGGCTCAGCCAGACCCCTGCAACTGTCCAGCATCACTTCCCTGCTGGCCTGTCTCGGGGACAGGCCCAGGAAGGGGTCAGTTAGGAAACCGGGCTTGACCTCAGTTCCCCTGAGACCCAGCTTGGTGACCTAGGGCATCAGTGTCCGGTCTGCTCACCAAGGGGAAGGGCGTGCTGATGAAGCGGATGCCAGGGAGGGCTGAGTGTTGGTGGACAGGCACGCGGCAGTTGCCCCCCGGCGGAGGCGGCGCTGCTGACAGCCGCCAGCAGCAGGGTTGGTACTCTGAGTGCGGTGGGAGGGGGGCGCGGCTCGAGAGCGGTGGTGCGTCTGGGGACAAGATCCAGCATCGCTGCCTGCGCCACCCACGGCATCGTCTTGCTGCCACCTGTTAACTGGGGCTGGAAGGAGGATCCAGGTGGGAAACTGTTTTTCTTCCCTACACTCCTTCGGGAATGGATGGAGGGGGTGTGCTCACGGCCTCCTGTCGGAACACTCTGCCAGGGCGGGCACTCCGAGCGTCACAGGGGAGAATTTACACGACAGGACATGCAGAGCGCAGGTGTGTGCAGGTAGCAGGTCTCTGCCTCCCCAACCCCCTGGGAGGCCGGGGGGAAGGAGGAGCAGCCCTGAGGGTGAGCGGAACGGATGGGAGGGTAGTGAGCCAGGTCTGCTGCCCCCAGGACCCCTCCTCCCCGAGACCTGACTCCCGGCAGCCCCCTGCTCTCCGTGGAGTTGAGGCACACTTAGTTTCACACCTGGGTGGCCACGTGCTGCCCGTCCACACTCCACCCTCCTCCTGGGTCCTCTCCACGAGAGTCGGTCGGGTCCCTGGACGGGAGAAGACACACCTCCGTGCCGTGTGCCAAGGACTGCCTGCAGGGGCCCAGAGGGGAAGAAGCACAGTCCCAACGGTAGGCACCCTGAGCTCTGACTGCCGCCCAGCACCGTGACCATCACTGTCTGGCCCCACGATCCTTCCCGACCCCAGCGGCATAGGGCCGCTGAACCCTGAGGGGCAGAATGGAAACTCAAGACAGGGAAAGCAACTTGTGCCAGGCACCCAGCAGGGTTGGGGTGGGCAGGGCCTGATTCAGGCCAGCTTGAGCCTGGCCTGTTGCCCAGCACCCCCAAGATGGTCCTAGCTCCCCTGGGGAAGCTCTGATAGAAGACCCTTCCAGCCCAGGGACTCCAGCTTCCCACGGGTCTCCCCCTTCCCAGGAAGGAAGAGAGAAGATACCCACCCCACCCTTCTGCAGGGACCACCCCCATCTGCCCCCACAGCACATCACCATGAGGGCAGCCTTCCTGACACACGGCAGTTGGCTGCACACCCAGGTGACCGTAGGGAGCCAGAGCGGTGGCCTCCTGGGGACACTGAGCGCAGGCCTGGCACAGGAAGGGGGCCCTCGTCCTCTGACGCCAGCCCAGGGGTGCCCCAAGGAGGCAGGCCTGGGGAGCTGCCCTCAGCACCCTGCACTCCGTAGGGGCCAGCTGGGGGCCGCAGCCAGGCCTGAGAACAAGGCCCTGCCCAGCTCCTGTGGTCACCAGGGGAGGGTGCGTGGGCTGAGCCGCCGGCCGCTGCGCTCTGGGCACAGATGGTTCTCATCTTCGCTGCCTCTTCCGCAGGAAAAACAGACCAGCTCGGGGCCAAGAGCCCTTTTTTAATCTCGTGTTTATTTACGCTGCCTTTGCCTGAAGCCAGGGTCCTGTGGGCTGCACTCTGCCGAGGGTCCTGGCTGAAGCGGAAGGTCTGGCTGGAGCGGCCTGGCTGGCTGGCATCTTCCTGACCTTAGGGCAGTGCTCCGGGAAGGGGCCAGTGTGCCCCCAGGGGAAAGCAGCCCATTTCCCGTCCCCAGACTCGTCCCTGTCCCGTTGGGTCACAGCAACTTTTCCAGGATTGGAGTTCTCTGACTGCACTGGGAGGGCGGAGATTGAGAAGGGTCTAGGACAGAACCTGTGAGACCACCCCCACCCCAGAGCAGTCAGAACCCGGGGGTGGAGGCGAGGCCACGTCACCCGTCAGGGGCCCCAGGAATCCCCAGGAGAGGAGGCGGCCCGGTGCTGGGACGCTGGGCTCAGGTGGGTGGGCAGCCAGCCACTCTCCTTGCAGCCTTCCTCGGTTTTCACAGACAGCGGAGAAGACCAAGGCTGGGTGTGGGGAGGCTGCCAACCAAGGTCTCAGAAGTGAGAAATGCAGAGTGGTGGGCAGGCTTGCAGAATCTTTGCCTTCCCAGGCCAGCTGACCCCAACACACACACACACACACACACACACACACACACACACACACTCAGGCCCTGCCTGAGGCTGCTCCACACTCCCACGTGCCCCAATTCACGTGGGGGATGGCCTCGCCAAAGTGTGCGGAGGGCACCCCCGGGGTGCCCTGCACCCACTGCCCATTTGGAGAAGTGGCCGAGGCACCTTGGGGCTGGTCCAGAGGAAAGACAGAGGACCACCGAAGGGAGGAGGGGTCACCTGCCAAACAAAGGCAGGAGGGCCTCCAACCGGGTGGCAGAAGGGGCCTCCCAGGCCCCAGAAGCCCCCGCAGCCAGGCTGACGGCCAGCCCCTCCCCCGCACTCACCGTGGAGGGGGTCGTTGGGGGCGCACCCTCCAGGCCGGTGCCAGAGGAACCCCCAAGGCTCTGCCCCGCCCCCGCCCCGCGGGGGGCCCCCACCCCCGGCGCTGTCTCCCCTCCCCCACCCGCGCGAACAGAGGAGGGACCGGCGGCTCGGCCCGCGCCCCCTCCCCCGCGGGCGGCGGTGACATCACGGCCACGGCGGGAGGGGCGGCGTCGCGCGCATCACTTCCTCGGCGCCTCCCGCCCGCGCGGACGGACAGACGGACGGACTACGGGCGGGCGGTGGACAGCGGCCCGCGGCCCGCGGACGGGCGCGGGGGGCCGGCGCGAGCGTGGGGTGCGCGGCCCGCGGCCCTCGGCTCCCCCGACCCCATGGCGGGCCCGGCGCCTCCCGCCGCCGACGAGCTGCCCGGCCCGGCCCGGCGCCTCTACTCCAGGTGGGCTGGGCGAGCGGCGGGGACGCGCGGGGACCGGGCGGCGGGGGCCGCCGACGCAGGAGGCGGGAGCGGCCGGCCCGGAACAAAGGCGGCGGCGGCGGCTGGCGCGCAACGTGGCGGGGACGCCCCTCCCAGTGGGCCGGCGGGGGTGGGGGGACGCGGGGTGCCGAAGGAGGGTGTCGGGGGCTCAGGGTGCCCCAGGGCGGAGGAAGGGGAGTCCGAGGCTGGGGGCGCTGGGCCTGCCACAGCCCACCCCCTGGAAACCGGCGAGGGAGGGGCGGCTAGGGGGTGGGCAAGATGGGCCCCTCTCACCACAGTGTCCAGGGCTGGGAAAGGGGCCCCTACTCCAGCCCTGCCCTGCCAGCATCTGGCCTCTAGGACAGCAGGTGTGTGGTGGGGGGCTGCCAGGACTTCTCTCCCCAGCCTGGCACCTCCTTCCCACTGCCACAGGACTTGTGGGGAGGGGACCACGGGTGTGTCACGGGTGGGGCCGGTCACCCCCCACCCACCAGGTGCCCCTGCTTCAGCAGATTGCAGCTGGGCTGGGGTTACAGAGCCAGGCAGCTGGGTGGGTGTGTGCCTGCCTGAAAAGGTGCCTGCCTGGGGCGGGTTCCCGGGTGATGCCAGCGGCCCGGGCCCTGCGCCCTGCGCCCATCAGGGATGACGGGGTGGCTCTGCCCCTGGGCCGCGTGCCTGCTTCATGACTCCCTGCTGGTCAAGGGTGTGCTACAAGTTGACGCCCTGGGCCTGACCTGGGGTGGGGAGGGCACAGGTCTCTCAGGGCTTGCCTTCATGTGCAGGTGTCCGGCAGAGCGGGGCCGGCACGAGTGCTGGGCAGGGCCTGCTTCCTGGCTGTGGATCCCAGAGGCAGGCCTGGCTCCTCATGGTCTGGACAGGCCCCTGCCTTGGAGTGACCTCATCCAGTTCCCCCAGCCATCCTTAAGACCTGGGGGGCTTCTGATTCTTCAAGGGGCCTAGTGTGGCCTACACGGATTCTCCAGCCCAGCCGCAAACCTCCGCTGGGTGCCCCCCCTGCCCCTCCGTCACCCCTCCCCACCCCGACCTGTGGAATGAGGCCCTGGCGGCCCCTCCCACCTCTGTCTGGTCTGTGCTGCTGGCTGGAGACACAGCCCCCATTGTGTGGTCTCGGAATGGAGCGCTGAGCCCCTGGCCTGACTCCTGGGCCCCACGCAGGGGGAGGAGCTTGCCAGTGGGTTTACTGACAGCTGACCCCGGAGGCCTGTCCTTGAGGACTCTTGCATGGCAAACCCCCCTACCCCCTGCCCCCATGGGAATGGGGGGCTCTACGGGCCACGTCTGCCCACGGTGGAGGCCACGTTCTGGAAGAATGACAGGCGGTGATCTGGCTGTGCATGTGTGTGCAGGGGAGCTGTGGGTGGAGGGGGCCCGGGCGCTTTAGCCTTGGGAGACCCCGCGGGCGGAGCATGCGGTCCACATTGTGCTAGCCTCCCCCTAGGCTTGACCCGGGAGCCTGGGGTGTGGGTGGGTACAGGGACAAGGACCAGTGGCCTGGGGGAGCCGTCTGTGGGCAGGGCAGCAGAGCGCAAAGCGAACACGCGAGAGGCCCCCGGGTCCCGCCTGGACTCCTTGCAGGCTGAGCCCTGGGTGGAGGTTGGGGGGGCAGACCTGGCAGAGAGTCCGAGCTCATGGCCAGGAGCCTGCTTTCAGGGCCTGTGAGGAGGCCCATGCGGATGGGGGTCGGACCTGAGCGTGGCTGGGTGTGCGCAGGGTTCTTTCTGCTCGGAACCGGCTTCCAGAGGCCGCCAGAAAGCTGTCCCTTCGGAGCCTGAATGTCCAGGGAGCCCCGCTGTGGTGTGGGAGCACAGGGCTGCCTGCAGCTGGGCACGTGGATGCCCCACGGACAGGAGCCATTGTGTCTGAGCACTCCATGGGTGGCTGTCCCAGAAACCCCAGCGTGTGGGGGGCTCCCTGGGACCAGGTCGGGTCTCCTCTGCCTTGTTCCCCCCCACTGCCCCTGCAGCCTGGTGGCTCCCCTTCCCACACCAATGTTCCTACCTGGGGAGATGAGTTCGGTTCTTACAAAGTGGGTCCTGGATTTGGGCTTTGAACTGGCACTGAGAGGAGCCTGAGCGTGAATGTGTCCACAAGCCCACCATGTCCCGAGGGGGCCCTGGAGAGGGGACCAGGTCAGGTAGGCAGAAGTGGGTGGGGTCTCACAGGAGCGATTAATACTGAGAACCCTGGTGCACTGCCCCTGGGCCTGTTTCCCCAGGGCAGAGGTGTGGGGCGGAGGGCCCGGGGAGAATGGGCGGGTAGCCAAGAAGCCCCCAAAGTGGGGAGCCGTGGGCTGTCCTCTTCTGAACTCTTGCCTTCTGTGAGGCCAGCAGCTGAGTGCTCCTGGTGGGGGCTGGGAGGGGAGAGTGGGGTAGGGGGCTCATTAGAGGTGCCCCCATCAGCAGGCTCCCGGAAGGGGATGCCATGCCACTGGGCTCCCTGGACGTGCGATCCTCAGGCGCTTGCTTTCTGAAGCTCGTGACAGACACGCCTCTCCCCTTCAGTGATTCCTGCCCCCACCAGGCCGCCTGTCCCTGCTGTTCTGAGATCACCCCCAAGACTGAAGGGGAGTCAGTGTGGCTTCGCTCTGGGGATGGCAGGATGGGGTGAGCGGGGGCCCTGGGGCGGCTGCCCAGGCACCCAGAATGTGGGTGACGGCCTTGGACAGGAATGATTGCCTTTATCAGAGAGGGGTCGATGGGGACCCAGCCCCCGCCTGGTGAGCCTCTGCGATGGCCCCCAGGGGACACTGGGCCGTCTGGGGAGACAGGTGGATGGGGGCCTGTGTGGGCAGAGGGCAGGGCAGTAGGGGCCAGGGCTGACGGCTACTCTCGGACGCCGAGGACGGGTGGGAGAGGTATCGGGGGTGACGTGGTGGCCGGAACAGCAAGGTTGGCCGCTGGGCGGTCAATAAGCACTTCATTAACTGGTAAGCCAGTGGGCAGGTGGCGGGAGCTTGGCAGACGGTTCCCTGCCTCCTGGCCACTGTGGTCTGGCTGCTGGGAAGGCTGACCCTGGTCAGCCACTTTGAAGGAGAGATGTTCTGGGCCACACTGGTGCTGGAGAGCGGATCTCACAGGTGGATGTGGCCCGGCTGGGGCAGGCAGCGTGGTCCCTGAGGCCTCTGAGGCTGGGGGCCCGGTCTCTCCCCAGGCTGTGGGGGACTGTCGGTTAGCAGTTAGGGACCTGTTTAGCCCATGTGGCAAATCCCAGGTGTATGGGCTGCCCCTCTCTGGGTTTGAGGGGTGAGGCTTGCGAAGGGGGAACTAAGACCGCAGTTCCGGGCCCTGAAAGCCCTGGCCAGTCTGGCCCAGGGCCCCAGGGAGCCCCCGTCTCGTGCCCCAGCAGCCTCTGGGTGGACAGGCCTGCTGGAGGCCCTGCCGTCTTGCAGTTAGGCGTCCTGGGCAGTGGACAGGGACAGGCAGGCCGGCTCGGCAGGCCGATACTGAACGGTGGCCTCGGGGCTCCACAGCTCCCGTGCCTCCGCAGCAGACATGGCTCCCACAGATACCTCCAGGCCTGCGGAGGTGGTGTGGGGAGACAGACTTCCAGAGCCTTCTTCACTGAGCCAGGAAGTGGGCCTGGCCAGGGTGGGCGGTCTCGTGGGGGAGGGGAGAGGATGGCCTGCGGTGTGGGTGTTGGGGGGCTGCTACCCCAGGAGGCGGAGGAAGGGCCTGGGGTTGACATGAAGGTGCAGAGTTTGGGGGTTCAGCTTATCGGCAGGAGCTGGGCAAGGAAGACATGGTCCAGGCCCTGTCCTGCCCCTCAGCTGAGCCGTCCCGGGGGTTGACAGAGGCCTCAGGGCCAGGAGGAGGGTGCCCTGTCCTGGACCCCCTGAGAAGCAGGGTCCGGTGCAGACCGGGTTGCGGCTGGCCTCGGTCCTCATCCTCGCACCCTTGATCTACCCGCCCAGCGCCCTCCCAGACACCCCCTGCCCCGGCCAGAGCAGCAGCATCTGCCGACCCTGGTGAGCTGATGCTGGCCTGGGTCAGTATCCCGGGCGGCTTTGCCCCAGGCCTCCCACCGCCACCCCCGCATCCTGTCTCTGCTCAGACACAGGTGGTCTTGGGGGTCAGGGCCCAGCCTGGGTCTCACTGCCCCTGAACCCAGCCTCTCCCTCCCTGTCCCGGGTTCCCTGCTGCAGCCTCACTAGGCCTCCTCCCCGGCCGAGGCCCATGATTGAGATGGGCGAGCGACCTGGCAGGAGGGCCTGCCCATGGTGGGGGGGACAGAGCGCCCAGCAGGGGTAGGCCACTGCGGTGCCCCGAGGGGCCTCGGGCTTCTCCCCGCTGCTCTGCCCAACCGAGCCCTGGGGCTGGGCCTCGGCACTGAGCGCCCCCCACCACCGCTGCTCCTCCAGAGGCTCTGCCCTTTGCCCAGAGAGGGTCTCTCCAGCCTCCTTATCAGCCACGGCGCTGGAGGAACTGGGAGCGCGCTGCCAAGGCGGCCCAGGGGCCGGCAGCTTTCAGGAAAGGTTCTGGGGTGGCTGGAGGGTGTCTGCTCATCTCAAGTCCCAGCCCCGGGCTCCTCCCGGCCCTGCACCCGGGGACACTCGAGGCCTGGAGCTCACTCGACGGTCAGGTGCTGGTCACCCAGCAGCGTCCCGGAGGCTCGGGGGACTAACAGGGTGACCTGGACCCTGTGCCCCCGTTGACCCTGCCGCAGGCCAGGCTGGGCGCGGGGGCGGACATGGCAGGGGTCCAGGAGGACGAAGTGAGGCCAAGTGAAGACCCTGCCCATCCCAGCTCTGGGGGCAGGGGTGGGGGCCACCCGCACTGGGTCCTCGGTGCTCCCACAAACCAACCAGGTGCTCCAGGCTCCTTTGTGCTGTGTGGCCGGATTCTGGCCCCGAACCGGCCACAGGGCTGGGGGGCAGTAAGAGTCTGGGGGTGGGGAGCGCTGGTGCTGTGCACCCCCCCGGCTGTGTGCCAGCCCCTGAGGGGAGCGTGTGGACAAGCTCCCTCGGGGCTCCCGCCCGCCCGCCCTGCTGACGGTGCTGATCCCAGCTCTGAGCCGCCCTTGATCCTCTGATCCGCCACAGGCCCTGGGAGGCCGCGGAGAACCTGCCAGAGACCTGGGGGGTCCGTGGGAGCCGGCTGCCCTGGGGCCAGGGTGGGGGGCGGGCAGGGGACCCCGCAGCCGGCCGGGGAGGAGGCCCGGAGCTCCCAGCATGCCGGCTGCTGCCCCGGAGGGCCCGCCCGCTGCCCTGAGCTTGGCCGAGAAGGCTGTGTGCAAGGTGGTGTACGGTGCCCCACGCCCGCGCCCGCTGCTGCTGCCCGTGGGCCTGGAGCTGTGGCTGTACGTGCAGAAGATGCGAGACCTTCGGGGGAAGAGGTGCGGCAGGCGGGCACCTGCAGGGGTGGGGGCGGGGCTCCCAGGACCCCCTGCCTGGCGCCTCCCCAGGGGGAGGCCTCCCCCCATTGGCGCTCCCAGAGACGGCCACACACCCTGGCATTGCACCCCTGCGCCCTTGACGCCTAGGCCCAGGGTCCTGCCCGCACCAGAAACCTCTGCTCTGAGCCACTGCTGCCACATGTCTGGGCAGGGAGGGGGCGGCTCCTGTGATCAGATTGGGGCCAGTGCCCGCGGGGCTCTGGAAACGCCCACGTTTTAGACCCTGAGTCCCCGGGAAGGAGAGGGCAGTTGGCTGTGTGGCGAGCAGCTGGGCAGGGATGAGCAGGCCTTAATTAAGGAGCCCCATGCATGGCCCTGGCTGTGGGGGTGCCGCTGCCCGTGGGCAGTGATGTGGCGTCTGGAGGGCAGGGCGCTCGGTGAGGCGGGCGTGTTGTCAGCGGGACACGCTGACGAGTCTGACAGCCGGGTCTCAAGGCCGGGTCCCTGACCTCCAGCTCTCAGAGGCTGCAGGGCTCTGCTTGAGTCTCGGAGAGGCTGGGGTCCCCAGGCGTGGGCCCTGCACCCTCCGGGAGGGGAGGATCAGTGACCCCGATGTGGGGGGCCGCCCGGGGAACGCCTTGAGCCTGTGGGGTGCAGGGCACAGGGCTCGGCTTCTCGGGGGGTTCGCAGCTGTGTCCCAGCCTGTTCTCAAGGCGTCACCTGGTTTTCTCGACGACCCAGGGGCAGCGCGAATGGGCGCTGTGATCTGTCTCAGAGAGGTGTTTGGATAGGGCGGTTGAGAAGCACTGGCCTAGAAAATGTTGCCTGTTTCTTAGGGAAATAACGTTGGCTCCCCCGGTAACTCCTGGTCGTTGCTCAGTCCTAATGAGGCAGGGATGAGCTCGGGGGTGCAGCGGGCTGTTTGGCGAGCACACTTTAAGTTACTCTTCCACAAGCTCTGGCGACACGCAAAGGCGGTGGGAGTAAGGGGACGGGGACAGGTTCTTGAGCTGTCTCCCACCTTTCCGGGGCGCACTTTTGCGGGCTGTCTCAGCGGGGTGGGGCGGCAGGAGTCCCCACCCTCTGTTCAGGCCCCCCACCAAGACTCCTTCTGTGCCTGCCACCCCCCCATCCCCCTCTGGCCCCAGGACAGGACATCGGCTCAGATGCAGCCTTGCCTCCAGAGGTTAGGAGGCTGGCACAGGGACAGCCTAGTTCCCTCCGAGAGCTTGGAGATTGGGCCCCACTCTAGGACGCAGGACAGGGAAGGGGCTGGGATCAGCTCCCACTGATGTGGCCCCGACCATCTCATGACCCCGTGAGCCTCCCGTCCTCAGCGGGCATCAGGGCCCGCCCCAAGCCGCTGTGCCCCTCTGGAGGGTGGCGGGTGGCACCCGGCCCAGGGGCAGCCCCCCCGCCCAGCGGCCAGGAGTCGGGATGGAGGCCGTGTCCTCCGGTTGCAGGGGCGGCTGCAGCTGCACTCATGCCTTCTCCCGGCAGTCTGGGGCCCGGGCTTGGGGATGGGGCGGGTGGGGAAGGGCAGTGAGGCTCTGGCACCGCGAGCCACACAGCGTGCCGGCCTGGGGGTGGGCTCGCCTCCCCACCCAGAGCTGCCTCTGCGCGTTCATCCAAAGGGAGCCGGGCCCCAGCCGTCCGGGGGGCCCCGTCGTGGCGAGGAGGAGCCAGGGCCCCGGCCTGATGGCGTTAAGGGGCCCGCTGGGACCCCTGACCCGTCCTCTCTGACCAGGATGGAGGCCTCGTGCCTAGAGCTGGCCCTGGAGGGTGAGCGGCTGTGCAAGGCGGGCGACTTCAAGGCAGGCGTGGCCTTCTTTGAGGCCGCCGTGCAGGTGGGCACCGAAGACCTGAAGACGCTGAGTGCCATCTACAGCCAGCTGGGCAACGCCTACTTCTACCTGAAAGAGTACGCGCGAGCGCTGGAGTACCACAAGCACGACCTGCTGCTGGCCCGGTGAGCCGGCGTCCCCACCCGCCGCGCGAGTGGCTCGACCCTCGGGGCCCGCCCCTTGCCGCCCCCGTCCATTCAGCCCCCGGCCCCGCCCCCATTCCCTCCCGCGTGGGGCCCGCCCCCTTTTCGGCCCCGCCCATTCAGGCCCCCGCCCTCCCCGTGCGAGTGGCCTGCCCTTAGGGGCCCGCCCCCTTGCCGGCCCCGCCCATTCAGGCCCCGGCCCCACCCCCACCCGCCTTGTTCGAGTGGCCTGCCCCTGGGGGCCCGCCCCCTTGCCGGCCCCGCCCATTTCAGGCCCCGGCCCCACCCCGCCCTCCCACACGCCCCCCTTTCCCAGGGGCTCCATTCTCCTCTGGCTTCTAGAGCTTCCCCCCGCCCCGCCCCGCCGCCTGCTGACCCTCCCTGTCCACCCCCCACCCCAGCCCCCAGACCTCCTAGGCGGGGGCTGGGCTTCTCGGTTCCGAGCACCTTGGCCACAGGCCTCCGCCTCCAGCCCTGAGCCCTGCTCTCGGGACCAGCCAGCCGAGGTCGTGTGCGCCAACAGAGCTGCCACAGGGTGAATTCCCATCGCGAGGCTCCCGGTGTTCCCGGCCTTGAAACCGGGTTTTACCAGGGCCTCACCGAGACCTGGCCTGGTGGAGGGTCCATCCTGGGCTTGGCCCGCCCGCCACGGAACCCCTGCCCAGCACCATCCCAGGGACTGCAGGGGTCACCCCGGTCCTCCGAGGCCCTCACGCAGGTCTACGCTGGGCTCAGTCCTCGGTTCAGCCCCTCACTCCATTCTGCCCCCCAGGACCATTGGTGACCGCATGGGGGAGGCCAAGGCCAGTGGGAACCTGGGCAACACGCTCAAGGTGCTGGGCCGCTTTGACGAGGCTGTCGTCTGCTGCCAGCGGCACCTGGACATCGCCCAGGAGCAGGGGGACAAGGTGGGCAGGCAGCGCTGGCCAGGCGCCCCGGCTGGGACTGGGCCCCAGAGGACACCACCCAGGGTCCCGGGCGCCCTAGCTGGGAGGAAGACGGGGGACGGTCCCTGTTCAGAAACAAGGGTGCTTCTGGCTCACGCAGAGGCCGTGGGGCTGAGTCCCGGGCCCCCGTCTTCCACGTCCGCTCCCCTCTCACCGACCTCTCCGCTGAGTCCACCGACAGTGCTTGTCACTGCTGGGCCAGGGGGCAGCGGGGGTGGAAGTGGCTCTGGGAGGAAGCCTGGGCAGAGAGGCTCTGCTGGGCCCCTGACGGCTGCTCAGTGTCCTCCGGTGACCTTGTGGGGTCAGCGTCCCTTCCTCTGTATGGATGACATCACTGCTGTGGGAGGGCTCCACCGCAGAGAGGTCACCGACTCGGCCTGGGCCCCCTTGGAGGTGGCAGAGCCGGAGCCCTTAGTTGGAGTATCAGAGGGGTGACCCGGGAGGGACAGACCCCTCCTCGTGACCCCTACCTTAGTGTCTGGACAAGGTGATGCCCTTGCACTCGTAGCCCCAGGGGCAGGGGGGACCACAAATCAGGCCGTGGGAACACCAGCTGTGTGCGTGCAGGGTCTGGGTGCCCGGCTCCTTGGGACTGCAGCTTTGGAGGCAGCCCCAGTCTCGGTGTCACCCCCAGGTCGGGGAGGCGAGGGCTCTGTACAACATTGGCAATGTGTACCATGCCAAGGGCAAGCAGCTGTCCTGGACTGCCGCACAGGACCCGGGGCACCTGCCGCCTGCCGTCCGCGAGACACTGCGCCGGGCTTCCGAGTTCTATGAGTGAGCAGAGCGGGCGGGGCCCCGGGCGGCCCCCCTCCCCACAGCACCCACCCCTGGCTTCGGCCTGACGGGCCTCGGCGCCCGAAAACGAGTCCTTGAGCTCAGCACTGAGCTGCCCCCATTAGGGGGCATCACCCCTGGGGGCCACGGGCTCAGCATCCTTTGGCCTGGGCGGGCAGCGGGGTGTTGCTGGCAGGGATACGGCTCACACGCACTGGGCCTCCAGGAGGAACCTGTCCCTGGTGAAGGAGCTGGGTGACCGGGCGGCCCAGGGCAGGGCCTATGGCAACCTGGGGAACACCCACTACCTGCTGGGCAGCTTCGCAGAAGCCACGGCCTTCCACAAGGAGGTGAGCGGGGCGGCGGGCTGCCTCCAGCCCCTCACTGGGCAGCTTCCCAGAGGCCATGGCCTTCCACAAGGTGAGCGGGGCGGCGGGCTGCCCCCAGCCCCTTGCTGGGCAGCTTCCCAGAGGCCATGGCTTGCCCAAGGAGGTGAGCAGGGCGGCAGGCTGCCCCCAGCCCCTGGCTCCGCCTGGGCTGGGTACCGGGGCTCCTGGGCAGGGTGGCGGGGCTGCCCCCAGCTCCTTGCTCTCCCTGGGCTGGGTGCCGGGGCTCCTGGGCTGCCCCCTGGGCACGTGGACGTCGGGCTGGCTGTGCCGGGCGGGTGTGCAGCCCTGCCACCGGCGGCGGGTGCCGGGCTGCCCCGTGACCACCCCAGGCCTTGCATCTGCGTCCTCAGCGCCTGGCCATCGCTAAGGAATTTGGAGACAAAGCGGCAGAGAGGAGAGCCTACAGCAACCTGGGCAACGCGCATATCTTTCTGGGGCGCTTTGACGTGGCCGCTGAGTACTACAAGTAGGCAGCTGCCACTGCCCGGCTGGGGAGCGGGTGGGCCGGGGAGGGCACAGGCGAGGGCGCGTGGACACCAGGCCAGGGAGGCGCCCCCCACAAGGCCTGCCCGCCCGGCCTCCCCGGGGCCGTGGGTTGAGGGGGCAGTGCTGTGTTACCCCACAGCGGGGCAGAGAGATGCCCTCGTGGGGTCCTGGGGCTGGATCCGCATCCCCCACCCCTGTCTACCCCTTGGAAGGGGGCTTGGGGAGCGCGAGCAATGCCCCGGCCCCTGACGGAGGGGAATCCTGAACCCCCCTCCGTTCCTGGGTGACTCCTGCTGCCCCACCCCCCCAGGAAGACGCTGCAGCTGTCCCGGCAGCTCAAGGACCAGGCGGTGGAGGCGCAGGCCTGCTACAGCCTGGGCAACACGTACACGCTGCTGCAGGACTACGAGCGTGCAGCGGAGTACCACCTCCGGCACCTGCTCATCGCCCAGGAGCTGGCTGACAGGTGTGCAGCGGGGACGCAGGCGGCGCAGGCCCACGGAGGGCTCCGACCGCCCCCTCGGGCCCCAGGCTGACCACAGCAGCCTGTTGGCTCGCTGGTCTGGGTCTGAGCCCCGCTCTGCCTCTGACCACCAGGAGACCCCCCGGGGCTCAGTCTTCTTCCATAGGTCAGCCGCGCTGCCCACCGGGAGGGAGTGGGGAGACCCCTGGGTGCTGGGCTGGCTGGGCCCCAGTCCGCAGCTCGCTGCCCCCTTGAACAATACCCGCCCCCCTCCAGCCTCCCTCTTTCCACATCTGTGTGCACGTCAGTCTTTGCGGAGACACAGACTGACTGACAAGACCCCTAAGCTCACAGCCGTGCGTGCAGGTCTGGGGGGTAGTGGCTACAGCAAGAAAGCTCAGAGTCCACAGGCCAGAGCCCCTCGTGGCTGGAGGAGAGGAAGGGTCTTCCAAAAAGCTGCCCTGCCAGGAGGCTTCACAAGGGGCTGTGGTTTTACTTTTGGGTGACGATGTCTTGGAGGTAGTCTGAGGCAAGGGCTGTAGGTTGTGAATGTACGTGGAGCCACTGAATCGTGCACTTTACGGGGGTTGAGGTTATATTACTTTTACCTCAATTTAAAAATTAACAAGGACTTTCCTGGTGGCTCAGATGGTAAAGCGTCTGCCTACAATGAGGGAGACCGGGTTCAATCCCTGGGTTGGGAAGATCTCTGGAGAAGGAAATGGCAATCTACTCCAGTATTCTTGCCTGGAAAATCACATGGATGGAGGAGCATGTTAGGTTACAGTCCATGGGGTCGAGAATCGGACACGATTGAGCCAAGGGAATGAAGTCACTGCTGCCACCAGGGTGAGAGCCTCACCGGCCACCAGGGGGTGGTCAAGGCCACACCTGGACCACCCACCCTCCCCATCCTTCACCACCTCCCAAGGTGGGGACCCTGACCACCTGGAGGCTGGGGGCTCAGGACGGTGGGCCTGAGTGGGCAGGCTGGCGGGCCTGGTGGGCAGACATGGACTCAGTTTCCCTCCCTGGCAGAGTGGGCGAGGGCCGGGCATGCTGGAGCCTGGGGAACGCCTACGTATCCATGGGGAGCCCGGCCCAGGCCCTGACCTTTGCCAAGAAGCACCTGGAGATCTCCCAGGAGGTGAGCCGGGCCTGCCCTGCCCTCAGCCCTGAGTCTGCCCTTCGCCAGCGTTGAAGCCCTCCCCCAGCCGCTCCTGACATTGCCTCTGTGTGCCCTGAACTTTTTCCTGGCGGTCGCCATCTCCTGTGAAGGGGCCCCGGCACCCCGTGAGGGGCCTGGTGGCCCCTCCTTTCCTGCAGCCAGATGGTCAGGAGGGGGCAGCGGGGGCCCGTTCTCGCCCCTCCGAGTGTTAGTGTTGCCTTTGGAAAGCCACTCTCCGCTGCTCCTGTCCCTGATGGAGCTGCGCCAGGCTGGGCCGCGGCACTCCTGCGCCCAACAGCCGAGTGGAAGTCACCTGCCAGGGGCAGTCCCGGGCATGAAGGCACGGCCACCCTGTGGGGAGGGTCTTTCCCTGGGACCGCTCAACCAGGCACCTTCCTAGGGAAGTGAGCCTGTCCACCCAGGCCCTCCCACTGTGACCAGGGTCGCCCCTGGGTCGGTGGGCACGGGTGGGCCCTGGCTCCCGGCCGGCCCCTCCTCGCCTCACCCCTCCCGCTCCTCGGCCCCCACCCCTCCCCTGGGAAGCAGCCCCAGGCGCAGAGCCAGGTCCCCTCCCTCCCCAGTGCTGCCCAAACCCACCACCGCCCTGTGTCCAGGGGCGAGCAAGGCCCTCAGGTGCCCAGGAGGTGGGGGGCGGGCAGGGGAGCTCAGGTCAGGGGAGGGCCTGGCTGGGGGGGCCCTGGAGCTGCACTCGGGCCCCCCGCCTGCCCTTCCTGTGTCCTGCTTCCGGGTAAGCACGAGGCCTCCCTGCCACGAGGGTGCTCGCCAGGGCTCTCGGGGATGCGGGGCTGAGAAAGGCCACCAGCTCACGGGAAGGCTCCTGTACGTACCCCGGGAGACCAAGCCTCTGGGTGCGGGGGGCCCGGTGCCCTTGGAGCCCTGGGGTGGTGGCGGTCCCATGGGGGCCCACTGACCCAGCCCCCCTGGCTGCAGATCGGGGACCGCAGCGGGGAGCTCACGGCCCGCATGAACGTGGCGCAGCTGCAGCTGGCTCTGGGCCGGCTGGCCAGCCCGGCGGCCGCGGAGAAGCCAGACCTGGCCGGCTATGAGGCCCAAGGTGAGTTACGGGCCAGAGTGGGAGGTCCCATGCCTTCTGCCCCAGGCTCTGACCTCAGCTCAGGTGCAGGGGCCTGGGAGGGCAGGGATTGGCGGGCTGGCCACCAGCAGTCGGTAGGCACTGGCTCATGCTGGGGGGCTCGGTGGGGTCTACCCCCAGACTGCAGAACGTTTAACGGAGCTGCCAGGTTAGGGACGGGGTCCCTCAGAAGGTGTTGAGCCCCTGTGCCCAGGGGGCGTCAGCCTTTGACGGAACCTGCCTGTTCTGGAGCTCACAGTTGGGGGTGGGTGAAATGATGGGGTGCTGGGGGCAAGGTGGATCCAGAGATGGAAAGTGGTGACAGACAGACAGGGTCCCTGCGGGGCAAGGGGGCCCGGGGCTGGTCCTTTCTGCCTCTGGGGCAGCGAGGGCCTGGGGTCACCCTGAGTGAGCCCCCCAGGTTTATCACCAGGGCAGGTATGAGGACAGGGAGGGGGGCTGGGCCTGGGGGAGGGCTTCTTGTAGGGACAGCGGGGTCGGGGCTGCTGGAAGGAGGGAGGGGGGGCTCAACCGGCCAGAGGCCGGGTGCCAATCAGCTGAGGCTGGCTGATCGCCGTAGAGCCTGTAATCTCACTGGTGGGCTCGCCCCGTGTGGGTCAGTGACACTTCTCCAGGTAGATAGATTAGAAAGTGTGTGTTGGGGGGTCAGGAAGGGGAGGGGGGAGGGGAGAGGCAGGGGGAGGGGTGGCCCCATGCTCCTCTCACACTGTAGGGGGTGTGGGGCGGGAGCTGGACAGGCAGTTAGCCGTCCTCTCCCGTCCAGCTCACGGAGTCCCCCACCCGTGGCTCTCAAGTTTCCGGGGAGTCCAGCCCCGAGTCCCTCATGGCTGGGCTCCCTGGGGGCCCGCCTGCCCCGGCCTCCAAAGCCCCCTGGCCCGTCTGGCTGCCGTGTCGGGTCTCTGGGGCTCTGGGCTGTAACACTGGCGGGTTTGTGACAGTGGCCAGTCTGGAAGCCGGAGGCACACGTCACCCTCTGCGATGGAAGGGAGGCAGCAGAAGCTCTGGGACCCTCCGCCGCCCTCATTCTGGGGGCACTGTGGCCCCTGAGGGTGGGATGCAGTATGGCCCCCCCTTCCTCTCGCTCCCCACCCCATCCCAACCTGTGCACGCTGACATCTTCTCCGCAGGCGAGGTCTCCGGAGAGTGGCAGCTCTGTCCAGAGCCCCCTGGCATGCCTGCTCTATGGGACCGCCCTCTGGGAACCCCAGCAGCGGGTGGGGGCAGGGCCAGGCCCAGCATCTGGAAGGACTCCCCCGGAGGCACGGCCCAGCGGCCGTCTGCTCTCCTGGTGTTTTCCTTCTCCTCCAGGCGGGCAGAGGAGAGGGGGCCGCGGGGTGGGGCGGGAACAAGGCGGCCTCTGTCCTCCCCGCGCCTGCTCTTCTGCATAGCCCAGGGCCAGATCCTTCCCCGCCAGGGCCCCCGGAAGCCTCCTCCCCCAAGGCCGCCAGCGCCCGGCTGCCAGCAGACGCTGGATGAGGCTGTCCTCTCGGGAGGACGGCAGCAGGGCCCAGGCCTGCAGAGGCAGATCTGGGGGCCCGGGGATGCCGCTGCTGGAGGCAGGCCAGCACCCTGAGTCTAGGCAGCCCCGGAGGATACCCCGGGTCCGGTGAGCCTGGCGGGGGTGCGGGGGCCGTGGCAGCGCTGTCTGCAGGAGTGGCATCGTTTGTTCATTTATTCGTTCACCGGTTCATTCCGGGGCATGCTGAGCGCCGGCGGTGGTCTGGCCCAGTTTCCGGAAAGCTGGGAGACTGTCTTCTGGGAACTGTCTTGGGCATGGGGAGTGTTGGGGGGGTACAGCTGCAAACCCAGAGCTTGGTAGTGAGGGGAGGTGTAACCAGCCCTGGTGGAGGGGCGTCCTCCCAGGAGGAGGGTCGGGGGGACCGGCCACAGCCCTTGTGGTGGGCATGGCCTCGTGACACCGGCGAGGCCCGTGGTGGTGCCAGGCCTGGTGGTCACTGGCCGGCTGGGGGCCAGGCCTCAGGGCCTTTCCTCCCTGCCTTGATGAAGACCGGGGCACTGTGCAGCTGCAGGACCCAGGGTCAGCTGGGTTCAGTGCACGTGACCCTCACGGCCCTCGCTGCCCCCACCCCAGCAAAGAGGTCCCAGAGCCAGTCTGGGTGGGCGGGGCCACCTCCTTGCCGCCGGTGCCCCTGGTCAGGGTCTGTCCTCCCCAGGTGCCTGGTGTGCCCACCCCTGCCCATTCCAGTAGGGCGCCCGGGGGGCGGGGCGTGCCAGACAGTTTCCTGCACCCCTGGCGGCATGGTTGGTGCACAGGATGAGGGAGTCAGTCCCGAGCCCTGGGGGGCTGCCCGCCCGCCCCCTCTGCGGGACGCCCATCCGCCCCGCTGCCCCAGCTTGTGCCCACCACAGTCCCTTCACCCTTTGGGCCCTGCTCGGGGTGCCCTGGCCCCAGAACCCCTGGAGTCCCTGGACACCACGCCTAGCCATTTCTGGAGGTGGGGGTGTATGTTGGTGTCATGTCTGAGTGAGTGCTTAGGCTGCGGGCTCTGGCCCTGGCTGACCAGGTAACCTCGCTGAGCCACCGTGTCCACGTCTGAGAAGCAGGCCGGCTGGTCATCCCGGGAAGGTGGCTGGGTGGGGACAAGGGCATGTCTCACGTCCTGGGAGGCTGAAGACCAGCCCTCTGTCCGTCTGTGCGTTCAGCTAGTGGCCTGCAGCCCACCCAGGCTCCCGTGATGGACAGACCAGGGCCGTGGGGCCACGGGTGCCCACCTGTCCCCATGTCTGTTTCCTCTCCGGCTCCTCTCAGCCTGGCCCTCCTGCCCTATCAACTGCCCCATGCAGGCCCGCCTGTGGCCTGATGGCCCATCCTGGCTCTGGCTCCCCGCCCTGGGGCTCTGTGGCCTTCTCCAGGCTGTTGCCTTGTTTTGAGCCCACGTGTCCACGTCCTGGTCCATGGCCGGGACCTTCTTTGTTGGGGACGGCCCAGAGGGGACAGCGCGTGAAGCTGCCCACGGCCCCACACAGTAGGCGCTCAGTAAATGCTTGCTACCTGTTCCATTCTTAAAGTACCTACTATGTGCCGGGTTCTCTCCGAGTCTGAGGGCCGCAGCGGCGATAAAAAGTGACGCGTGCAGAAAGCCAGTCATGTTACAGGTGCTTTGGGGCTGGCTAGGGATCTGGGGTGGGGCGGGGGTAGCCGTAAACACAGCAGTAGGTGAGCCACGCAGAGGCCGCTGTCACGGCCAGCTCGAGCCTCGTAAGAAAGCCCACACACAGGGTGGCCTGCTGGCGGACACTTACTTCTCAGGGTTCTGGGGGTTGGGCGTCCAGCAGTAGGGTGTCCATGTGGTGGGGTCCTGTGGGGGGCCTTGTCCTGCATCGCAGACGGGTAGGGGTGGGGCTGAGAGTGTGGAGGGGGTGTGCCCCCCGAGGGCCTCTCTGTCTTCTGTGAGCCTCAGTTACCCTCATCACCTCCCAGGCCCCACCCCCTGGACCATTGGCTAGGAGTCTGGGGTTTCAGCATATGAAATCTGGGGGACCCAGACTTTCAATCTGTACACAACATTTAAGTGAAGACGTGAAGGAGGGCAGGGAGGGTGCCTGGAGCTCAGGGAGGAACCACAGCCTGGGTGAGGGAACAGCCGTGCAAAGGCCCCGCAGCAGGGGAGGGGGCGGGGGCCTTGTGGACTGTGTATGAGTCCCACCCCCATAGCTGGGGTGTCCCGCAGGGTCCCACAAGCAGGAAGACCCAGCCCAGAACTCGGGCACCTCTCGGGCCCTGGCATGGAGGAGGGACCATGGGGCAGGGCTGGGAGGGCGGTTCCGGGCGGACTCCGAAGGTGGAGCCGCCAGGAGCGGGGAGTGGACGCAAGGACGGAGCAGGATCCCTGGGCTGGGCAGCTAAAAGGCCCGCGAGTTGGAACAAGGTGTGTCGAGATGCCCAGTAGGGACAGAAACGAGGGTGAGGGGCTCAGACTGGGTGGTGGTGGGCGGTCCTCGGGAAGTTTCCAGGCCCGACCCCTGGGTGGGCAGGGCAGGAAGGCAGCCAGCGGCGCCTGAATGTCCCCAGTCAGGGCCGGCTCAGCCCTAGGACCGTTGGAAGTGCCGGGTTCAGAATGCACTGTGCAGACAGAGGGTGCATTTAGCCCGGCCCAGCCGGAGGGCCCTCCGCCTGTCGTCCACATGGGCCATGGAGGGGCCCGCCCCGGAGCCGGGCGCGGCTCAGAGGGGCCGTTGGTGGTGGGGGCCAGGGCGGGACAGGAGCAGCCGTGCGGGGCTGGGGCCCGGCGTCCAGGTTGGGGAAGCCTCGTGGGGCCTCGAGGGGGTCGGGTGAGGGCAGCTGAGAGGAGGCTCTGCCGGCTGGGGTGAGTAGGCGCCATGGGACAGGGGTCCCTCTGGCTCTGTTCACTCCCTGTGTGGGCGTGATGGGCAGCCGGGGTCCCCTCTTTCTGCTCCTGTCCTTCAGCCGTGGGCCGAGGCTATGCCCCTCTGGCTCGGTGCCTGGCAGAGGCCCACCGGCCGGCTGCCGTTTTCCATGGGGGCAGCAGCAGGCCTGGCCTGACCATGGGGGCTGGGCAGCAGGGCTGGGGGCTGGCAGCCGGCCTGGTCCTAGGCCTGCGGACACCTTGGCACGGCTGGTCGGGCTGCGGCAGCCACTCCCTCCCCAGCTCTGGGACGGTGGCCACAGATGCTCCTCCAAGGACCCCTGGTGTCCCCAGCCTGGCCGGCATGTTACTCGGCCTTTGGGGAGCGGAGGGTGGGGCATGGGGGTAGCTTCTTCCAGCCCTGGGGGCCAGGGCGGGGAGGAGGGCACGGCAGTCCAGCCGCCGCCTCCAGCTGCTTTGGGACGCCTGCCGCATCCTCGTGAGGCTCCGGACGTTCCGTTTGTTCAGTCTGGACTGGTCTGGATGACTGGCCGCCAGAATCGGCTCCCCTCTGCGTACCGTGTCCCCCACGGTGGGTGCAATTGCGGGAGCCAGGCCCAGGCTTGGGGGCGGGGGTGCCAGGCTGGGGGCTCCCGCCCTGCCCTCCGTGGCCATGAGCCGTGGCGTGCACGCCTGGCCGCAACGAGGGGCTGGACGGCGCGGCCTCTGAGTCTAGCTCCCCTCGCCTCGCCACAGGTGTCCGCAGGGCAGCTCAGCCTCACAGGGAGCCGGGTGCTGTGGGGCTCGGAGGGCAGCCCACCACGTCATGACTGCGGCTCAGTGGGCATCTGAGACGGCTCCCCTGCACGGGGGTGGGCAACATGCTGGCCCGCCCGTCTGACCGTGGAAGGGGAGGAGGGCGCCCAGCTCCACAGGGTGTTAACAGGTCCAAGGCCAGAGACGGGACCCCCAGAGTGTCCACCACCACCCGAGGCCTTGCTTGCCCCTCGCCCTGCACTTCCTGGGCTTGTCCAGCCGGGCCCTCAGAGGCGTGCTTGCTCGGCCCCCCCGGGAGGACCTGGGCTTTCTGCCGTGTGGGCAGGGTGCAGGATGCGGGAGCCACAGAGCGGAGGCTGAGGCCTGCGGCCGTGCAGACGCAGGAAGGGCGTCCTGGGGAGGGAACAGCGGACGCAAAGGCCGGTGGGGAAGAGCCAGGCCCAGGACTCGGTGGGAAACTGGAGCGTGGGATGGGCCGGCGAGCCAGACTCTGCCTGGCCCCTGTGCGGTCAGCGCCCTCTGGACACCCGGGTACTTGTCCAGGCGGGGCACAGAGGTTGTGTGGACATTGCGCTGGCCCCCACGTGGGTTAGGAGGTGGGAGCTGGTGGTCCCTGGCCCCCAGACTGGCTGATCTCGAAGCCTGGACCTGCTGCCAGCTGACCGGGCCTGCTCTCTTGCAGGGGCCAGACCCAAGAGGACGCAGAGGCTGAGCGCGGAGACCTGGGACCTGCTGAGACTACCCCTGGAGCGGGTGAGTAGGGACCTGTGGCCGCTGAGGGACAGGGCGTGACCAGCCTGGGGGTGTGTGTTGAGCTTATAAACACTCGCTGGGACTCATGCCCGCATCTGGTCCTCGCCAAGGGAGACCGATGTGCCCTCTGCGGCTCAGGACCCTGCACGGGCCCCCCCTGCCCAGAGAGGCCCCCGGAGGCCCCATGGCTTCCATGGGCTCCCTTCACCCTCCCCTTGGTCCGGCCAGCAAGGCTCGACACCCCCCAGGGTCAAACCACGGTCCTTAAATGTGGCAGAACCCCCACGGCCTGGCCAGCCCCCATCCCTGTCTGCTCGGGTGGAACAGTGGGCCCTGGCGCTCTGGACCCCCCCAGGGGAGGGTGCTGTGTGGCCCTGGAGCCATGGCCTGCTGTCTCGGAGCCTCTGGTTCCCACAGTGTACTGGACGCTGGTCTCCATTGCAGACAAGGCTCAGGGCCGCCCACGGTCACCCAGCATTCAGCCTGGGAAGGTGGACGTTTGAGGGGGGAATCTGAGCTCCTGCAGCACCGCCCTGCCTCTCCCTGCCTGCCGGCCACCCAGGCCCCTCGTGTTATCTTCCCTCGGGCACCTGAGTGTCTCCGCCTGGGTCGGCGACCCTCTGCATCCCGTGCTGGGGAGTGCTGCTTCGAACCACTGGCCATGCCCAGCCTTGCCCCCTCAGGAGCAAAATGGAGACAGCCACCACGCGGGGGACTGGCGGGGGCCCAGCAGGGACTTGCTCCCTCTCCCCGTGAGGAGCAGGAAGTACCAAGAAGGGCCCGACACGGCTGAGAGGAGGCCGCGGGAGGGCAGCCATTCCCCGCTGGACAGCGCAGACGTCCGGGTGCAGCTGCCTCGCACGGTAGGTGACCCCTCCCCGGGCGCTGGTGGGGGGCTCCACCGCCCACCCTGCCCCGCCCGCCTGGAGGCCAGGCCGGGGTCTCTCCAGGGGCTGAGGTCGTGGGTCTTTGCTGACCCCTGGCTCCTGGTGGACACAGGTCCTGCTGAAAGGCCAGGGCATTCAGTGCAGTGTTGACTCACTGGCCGGAAGGAGGCCTCACTGCAGGGACTGCAGGCAGCCCAGGAAGGGTCTGCAGGACAGCTCAGGGTGCCGCTCAGGTCCTCAGGCCTAGTCAGCAGCCCCGTCCTGGGGACACAGTGTGCAGAGATGAATGGACGGGCCAGGTGATGGGGTAGGCAGACAGACGGGTGATGGGGGAGGCAGACAGACGGGGGCGCAGGGGGAGGGGCGGGCTTCTTGCTGCTGAGCAGGCGTTCCACTGTGCCCAGGCGCCTAGCTGGCCTCTCCAGGGCCTCAGGGTCTGGTCAAGGTGCAGGGGGCACAGAGGGGCACATGCCCCGATGCGTGCGGGTTCAGAGGTCAGCCTGGAGCCCTCCCCCCTTGCAGAACCTCTGGGTCCAAATCTCTGAGAATTAGTCTAAAAATAGTTCTTTCAGGGGCTTAGTCAGCACCTCCCAGCCTCCGCAGGCCGTGGGTGCTGTGTTGGGTATTCTTAGATGCTTTGCACCCATCTTCCCACGAGCCTGGGGTGGCCTCCGCTGACCCTACCTCACCCCAGCCCCACTGGACGGCTGGCGGATGGCCAGAGTTTGTGTCCGTGGAGTGGGATGAGGGAAGGGTGTGGGGCTGGGGAAGGTGCTGGGACTCCTGCTTGGGGCTCCATTGGGCCCCAGATGAGAGGGCCTGCTTGCTGCTGATGCTGCCCATGGGAAAGGGGCCGGCCCTGGCCCTCCCCTCGGCCCCTGGGGCCCAGGCTGTGCAAGGATGTTGTCCCCAGCGCAGCAGCGACTTCGGGGTCTGACTAGGTGGTCTGAGAGGACTGAGTATTTGTCCTGGGACAGGGGTTTGGGAGCAGGGCCGTGTCAGCCCTGAAGGTTGGGGGCATCTTGGAGTGGCCCAGCCAGAGAGAGCTGGGCAGGGCAGGACTTGGCCAGGGTGCCGGGGAGCCACAGTGGGCTCAGGAGCAGGAAGGCCTGGCCTCTGCTCATTGCCCCACTGCCTGGCTTCACCCAGGACTGTGCGTGCCAGCTGATGGCTGTCCGTGCTGTGAGACGGGGGCTGAGTGGGGGGCAGAGCCTGCGCCCCAGCTGCTTAGCAGCACCCCCCGCCCCTGCAGCAGGAAGTGCAGAGACTAGTCTGACTCGCGAACCCTCAGCCACACCTGCCTCCCTGCACAAGGGCAGTTTTGGAAGGCGTCCCCAGGAGGCACCTGAGCCAAAGCCGTAAACCCCACCCTCCCTTGTGGGGCCCCTGAGCCTCGGGCCCCGAAGGCAGGATCTGAGGAGGTGGGCACAGGCCGCCCAGACACAGCCCAGCCGACCTGCCTGTCCACTGGTCCAGCCGCTCCGCACGCCTGCAGTCCGGGGATCCCTTCTGCCAGACAGGTGGTCGCCGAGGGGCAGGGTGTCACGGGTGCCCGTTCACCGCAGCCCTGGAGGGGACCTGAGCCCCTGGGAGGGAAGGAGATGGCTTGAGGGCTTCCAGCGGGGAATGGTGGGCTGGGGTTTCTCAGGATCGGCCCCTGACACCCCTAGGCGGGGCCCTGTAGAGGAGAAGGTGGGGCTGCAGGCCGAGTCGGTGCCCCTGAAGAAAGATCCCACGACTCGGAGTTCAGAGCCTGGCTTCTTGGGCTGGAGGCCTGGACCCCGATAGGCTGAGCCTCGTGTCCAGCAGGCACCTGAAAAGAGGCAGCCTCGGAGGGCCAGTCCCCGCAGCAGCTCTGAGCCCTCGGTGGAGGGGGCTGGACAGAGGGGCCCAGGAAGGCGCTCTGGTGTGCCCATCCCATCCTCGCCTCTCCTGTGGGGCTCGCAGCTGCCTCCCCAAGAGACCTTGGGTGGTCAACCCCAGGCCAGGCGGACACTGACCCCAGAGTCCTCCAAAAGCAGAAAGGGACGCTTCCTGGGGCAGCTGGAGGCCCAGGAGTCTGCTCTGGCTGAGGGGTCTTAGTCTGAGGCCAGGCAGAGGTCGAGGGGTCTGCTGCATTGGGAGGCGACTGTGCAGGGGGCCCCCAAAGCCCAGGACAGGGAAGGACCCCACCCTCTGTCTCCTCCCCACGCTGGGCCAGCTCAGGCAGGAAGCAGGGGCTGCTGTCCGCGGGAAGGTGCTCCCCAGACAGGTCCCACCCCTACCCCGCTGCAGTGACCGCCCGAGGCTCCAAGCTCAGGGAGATCCATCTCTGAGTGTTTACAGAGAGTATGTGTGTGTGTGTATGTGTGCGCGCGCGATCCAACTCTGAGTGTTTACAGAGAGTATGTGTGTGTGTGTATGCATGCTCGCAATCCATCTCTGAGTGTTTACAGAGAGTGCGTGTGTGTGTGTGTGTGCGCGATCCAACTCTGTTGACAGTGTGTGTGTGCATGTGTGTGCACGTGCGTGTGGTCCATTTCTGAGTGTTTACAGAGAGAGAGTGTGTGTGTGTGTGCGCGCGATCCAACTCTGAGTGTTTACAGAGTGTGTGTGTGTGCGTGCGTGCATGCCCCATCTCTGAGTGTTTACAGTGTGCACGTGTGTGTGTGTGCGCACATGCACGCGCTCCATCTCTGAGTGTTTACAGAGAGTGTGTGTGTGTGTGTGCTCACAATCCATCTCTGAGTGTTTACAGAAAGTGTGCGTGTGTGTGTGTGCACACGCGATCCATCTGAGTGTTTACAGAGAGTGTGCGTGTGTGTGTGCGCACATGCACACGATCCATCTCTGAGTGTTTACAGAAAGTGTGCGTGTGTGTGTGTGCACGCACGTGATCCATCTCTGAGTGTTTACAGAGAGTGTGCGTGTGTGTGTGTTTGTGCACACGCGCATGCCCCATCTGAGTGTTTATAGAAAGTGTGCATGTGTGTGTGTGTGTGTGTGCGCACATGGACGTGATCCATCTCTGAGTGTTTACAGAAAGTGTGTGTGTGTGCGCGCGCACGTGATTCATCTCTGTTTACAGAGAGTGTGCATGTGTGTGTGTGTGCACGGGATCCATCTCTGAGTGTTTACAGAAAGTGTGCGTGTGTGTGTGTGTGTGTGTCCACATGATCCATCTCTGTTTACAGAAAGTGTGCGTGTATGTGTGTGTGCATGGGATCCATCGCTGAGTGTTTACAGAAACTGTGCGTGTGTGTGTGTGTGTGCACGCAATCCATCTCTGAGTGTTTACAGAAAGTGTGCGTGTGTGTGTGTGTGTGTGCACGGGATCCATCTCTGAGTGTTTACAGAAAGTGTGCGTGTGTGTGTGTGTGTGTGCACGCGCCCATGCCCCATCGCTGAGTGTTTACAGAAACTGTACGTGTGTGTGTGTGTGCACGCAATCCATCTCTGAGTGTTTACAGAAACTGTGCGTGTGTGTGTGTGTGTGCACGGGATCCATCTCTGAGTGTTTACAGAAAGTGTGTGTGTGTGTGTGTGTGTGCGATCCATCTCTGAGTGTTTACAGAAAGTGTGCGTGTGTGTGTGTGTGTGTGCACGTGATCCATCTGAGTGTTTACAGAAAGTGTGCATGTGTGTGTGCACGCGATCCATCTCTGAGTGTTTACAGAAAGTGTGTGTGCGTGTGCACGCGCCCATGCCCCATCTCTGAGTGTTTACAGAGAGTGTGCATGTGTGTGTGTGTGTGTGCGCATATGCACAAGATCCATCTCTGTTTACAGAGAGTGTGCGTGTGTGTGTGTGCACGCACACGTGATCCATCTCTGAGTGTTTACAGAGAGTGTGTGTGTGTGCGCGCACGTGATCCGAGTGTTCACAGAAAGTGTGCATGTGTGTGTGTGTGTGCATGCGCCCATGCCCCATCTCTGAGTGGTTACAGAGAGTGTGCATGTGTGTGCGTGTGTGTGTGTGCACATGCTCAAGATCCATCTCTGAGTGTTTACAGAGAGTGTGCGTGTGTGTGTTTGCACGCGCGCATGCCCCATCTCTGAGTGTTTACAGAGAGTGTGCGTGTGTGTGTGTGTGCGCGCGCTCGAGCCCCATCTCTGAATTTTTATGGAGAGAGTGTCTGTGTCTGTGTGTGCGTGCAGCGGGGGGGGCGGGGACGGGGAGGTGCCCTCGCCCTGGGGCCTATTTAAGCATCAGGCTGACAGTGCTGGGTGGGTCTGGGCGGTGAGGCAGCGCTGGGCACTGCGGGCAGGGCTGCCCAGCAGGGACCCTGGCTTCCTGCCCAGGCTCCACGTGGTCCCGCGCCCCATCCACCTGGCCGCCGCTGGAGCGGCTGTGGATCCACGTGAGTGTGGGGTCCCCAGCGCGGTGGAGGCTCGTGGCCTGTGGGAACCGGACTCAGGTGGCCAAGCGTTCCCGCCTGGGGGCCAGGGCGGGTGGATGGTCAGCCAGTGCAGTTCCCCGGGGGGCCAGCACCGTGGGGCAAGTCCAGGGCATTTGGCCCCCGCCCTCTGTCCTGGGCAGGTGGCAGCTGGAGGGGGCCACCCGGGCTGGGGGTGGGGAGGGTTCGCGCCACCAGGGCCAGCTCCTTCCTCCCAGGGAGAAGGTGGGCTGATGCTTCTGCAGGAGGGGCTGGAGTGAGCCTCAAGGAGCCCTGACTTCTGGACAGAAAGACCGAGTGGGGCTAAGGAGAGGGCGGGGGAGCGTGGGGCGCCCAGGTCCCCAGGTGCGTCCTGCTGGGGTGCAGGGTCCTGTCCCGGGAGAAGGGCACGGGCTCCCCCTCCGCCTGTGGCCTCAGTCCAGCAGTGTCCAGCTCGAGAGGCGCCCACCCTTCACAGGTGTTCCCAGGCTCTTGGGGGGGACAGCTGCCAGGCCCCGGGCTGGTCCCGGGTTCTGGGCTGAGGTGGCTCTGGCACGGCGCCTGGGGAGCCCAGCTTGGGATGGCGCCATGGAACAGCCGGGAGGGGGCCCCTCTTAGCCCAGCCCTGGCCACAGTGGAGGGGCCTTCAGCAACCTGCCCACTCCAGGTGCCTACCTGGAGTCTGAGCTTCAGCCCGCAGGAGGCTGGAGGAGTGTTGGGGCACACATGTCGAGTGACGTGGACCCCCCCGGGTCACCCCTCTCCTGGGAGGGGCCTGGCCCATGGTTCACCTGGGAGACCCCAGCCGGGGCCAGAGGCGGGCTGGGGGCCCGGAGCACCAGCTGTCCCCTGAAGTGGGGCGGGGCTGTGCTCAACCCTCACCCATCAGCCCGGGGCCCCCACTGGCCTGCAAGCAGAGCCCTGTGCGGAACCCCCTCCAGTTCACATTCGGCCCCCGGCCCCCAGCCGCTTTCTGCAGGTCCCCAAGGCCCTGACGAGGTGAAGCAAGTCCCCCAGCCAGGGCCCCTCTGGGCTGGTTGGCGTGGGCTGTCCCTTCCCTCCAGGCTCCGTGGGCACCCACAGGAGAGCAGAACCCTGCAAGGCAGGACTCCGAACTGTAACCCCCAGACTTGGCTCTGGGCCTGCCCTGATCAAGCAGGGGGTAAGGAAGCGGGTAATCTGAGAGCCTGAGCCTCAGCGGGGTCTCCTCGAGAGCCACCCGCTCGGCTCCTGCCCCGCCCCACCGCGCTCACGTCGGCCAGTGGAGGCCGACATGGGCCTACAGCCAGAGCCCGGGTCTCAGCAGTCCCGGCTGTACTCCAGGACCGAGCCTCTTCCCCATGAGAGGGGCGGGCGACGGGCTGTCCAGAGCACTGGGGGTCCTGCATTTCCGACATGCCCTCCACAGGGTGTAAACTGAGGCCAGTGGAAGTGGGCTTGCCCAGCACCCCCTGCCAGGTGGGACTCAGCTTGCCTCAGTGACCTGGTCTCATGCCTGTCCACCTCATCCCACCCCCTAGCCCAGAACCGTGGCCCCGGCCCTCCCATCCCGACCCCACCGGGGGGGCCTTTTCACCCCAGCGTTGGTGCTCGCCAGTGCACACTGATGCCCACTGCGGGCATCTCCCCCAGGACTCCAGCCTGGCGTCCTGGCTCTCGCCCTGCCACAGCGACCCAGAGCAGACCCCGGGCTGCTGCATGCACCCCTTGGCCAGTGCTCGGAGGACGGGGTCGGGGATGATGGCGCCACACCTCTAGCCTGACCTCAGCCCCAGCCCAGGGTCCCGGTCCCCACCTGAGCTGTCCTCCGGGCCTGCCCACTGATCGGAGATTTTATAAACGGGTCCAGAGTGAGGCTGGGGTGGAACACGCCCTCAGCTCCCCCAGGTCGGGTTCCTTGCCTCTGGGGCTGGCACCTCCTGGGTCACTGGCAGGGCCCTGGCATCTGGAGTGTGTGGAGCGGCTGTAAAGGCTCCTGCCTGCTGAGGGCCTAGTCGCTCACCCACTTGCTCGTCTGTTCATTTAACAGACAGTGGTGAGTGCCAGGCTGGGTGCCAGGGCTCCAGAGGCATACAGGCACGGGTGGTGCTCACTGCAGGAAGCAGACACGAGTGCCCAGGGGGGCCCGGGGCACAGGGAGGCTGCTGGCGGGTGGTGGTGACTGCCAGTGCGGGGAGGCACACCAGTGTCGCATCTGGGGAGGCTGAAGGAGACCCGGACGGAGCGGTGGCTGAGGGAGGGGAGAGGTCGGGGAGAATGCTGGGGGCACGGGGCAGGCGAGAGAGGAGGGTCCGGACCTTGGTCCGAGCCGAGCAGCCTCCCGGCCGTGTCCGGGCGTCCCCGCGGGACAGCAGGACCACCTTGTGGCTGGCCTGGAGCCAGAGCTGACTGCCCGCCCGGCCCGCAGGGCATCCCCCGGGCCCCGTCTCCCGACGAGGAGTGCTTCTTCGATCTGCTGAGCAAGTTCCAGAGCAGCCGCATGGACGACCAGCGCTGCCCGCTGGAGGACGGCCAGCCCGCGGCCGCCGAAGCCACAGCCACCCCAGCCCTGGAGGGGAGGGTCGGTGAGTCGGCCCCCACCCCGCTGCAGGCTCCGAGGGTGGGGCGGGCCAGCTGTAAAGTGCCCCCCGTCACCGGGAGCCCTGGGCTGCAATCCTCGGTAACCTGTCACCCTCCCGTCCCCCGGGACACGCCGGGTCGTGCAGGGAACAGGCGTGGGAGGCTGGGCTCTTTGCATTCCCCCCTCCCCGTGGGGGCCCCTGCAGGGCTGACTGAGAGCAGCCGGGGTCTGGGGTCGGCAGAGGCGCTCTTGGGGGCCCCTGGGCGGGGTCCCTGCCTCCCGGCCTGACCTCTGGCGCCCTGCAGCCCAGCCCTCGCTGACAGCCTCCCCACAGACCGAGGAGTTCTTTGACCTCATCGCCAGCTCCCAGAGCCGCCGGCTGGACGACCAGCGTGCCAGCGTGGGCAGCCTGCCCGGCCTGCGCATCACCCACAACAACCTGGGCCACCTGCGTGGTGACGGGGAGCCCCAGGAGCCGGGGGATGAGTTCTTCAACATGCTCATCAAGTGCCAGGTGGGGCTGCAGCCCGGGTCCCCCGCCCCATCTGCGCCCCTGGCCGGGTTAGTCCAGGCCCCCTCCTGGCTGGGGACCTGGTCCTTCTGTCTCAGGGTGTCTTGGGGGACCAGCCCCCCCTGGCTGGCTCAGCTGGTGTTACCAGGTGCCCGTGGTTGCTCAGCCCTGTGCACCTCGGGCCGGCCCTCCCTCGAGCTCAGGAGGTGAGCTGGAGGAATCACCGGGCCCCGGGGTCATGGCCTGGGGTACCCCACCAGCCGTCCACCTCTGGATGGAGAAAACCGAGGGCCAGGCTGTATCCTGGAGTGTGGAGGACACGAGGGGTCTGACCCATGTGTCCAGGCAGGGGTTTGGGAACCCCCGGGGAGGTGGCTGGGGAGGGGGCAGCCGCAGCGCCCGTCCACACCCACCCATGCAGGAAGCTGGGAAGTTTCCAGTGTGACATTCATCCCCACAGAGGAGAGGACAGCACCGCCCTGGGCGAGTCCGCGGAGCCTCCAAACCAGCCCCTTCCGAGAACCCCCGAGCCCCCCGCCCACACGCACGCGCGCTCCGGGGACTGCGCCGGCTCCCAGCCCTTCTGCGCCAGACCCTGCAGAGAAGCCCTACTGCCCCCTGGGCCCCCTGACTCCACGGGGCCCTGGGGAGCTCCACGCTGCCCTACCCTGTCCCTGCCGCTCGAGAACACCCCAGGCCTGGGGGCCCCAGGAGCACACCTGGGAGGCTGCCTGCACCGCCCCGTGTCCGGCCCGGTCACAACCTGTGGCTCCCTGCAAGGCCGTTCTGGGGTCCTGGCTCCCAGGTCTGCCTCCGGGAGCTGATGCCCAGGGAGGCCCAAGGTGGCCTGAGTGGCTCTCAGGCTTGAGCGGGCACTGCCACTGGACAGTGGCCCCCGCCTGGAGCGGTCCCTGAGGTGCCTGAGCCCTGGGCCGGGGCCCCGAAGGCGGGAACGCGAGGTGCCAACCTGCACGTGTGTATCTGCCCAGTCCTCCAGAATCGACGACCAGCGCTGCCCGCCCCCGGACGTGCCGCCCCGCGGCCCCACCATGCCCGATGAGGACTTCTTCAGCCTCATCCAGAGGGTCCAGGCCAAGCGGATGGACGAACAGCGGGTGGACCTTGCCGGGAGCCCGGAGCAGGAGGTGGGCGGGCCCCCGGAGTCCCGGCAGCAGTGCCAGCCCGGTGCCAGCTAAGGCGCCCACAGCCAGGCCTGGCCCCCACCCCTCAGTCCTGGACGGGGTCGGGGTGGGGTGTGGTCACCAACGTCCAGGATGCCTACACCCCCTTCCCCCCCAGAAGCCTCCTGAGGCCGCGGCTGAGGGCAGGCTCTGAGCCATGCGGCCCCGCCCACTGCGCCGGACGCCGGGCACCCAGCCCCCTCTGTGCCCCCACCCAGGGCAGCGGGCTCGGGCCGGGGCTCGCTCCCATCCCGCGCTCGCCCCACGTGGTACGCGGCTTCCTGCAGCCCTGCCCTCGCCCTCGCCCTGCCCCGGGCCGGGCTTCAGCATGTCGGCTCCAAAGCCCCGGTGCTGTCCGGATCCTCTCCACTCTCTCCCTGCCCCCCGCCCGGCCAAATGTGAAGCCCTGCTGCCCACCACCCCCCCAACCCCCAGAGGCGTCTCTGAAGCCTCCTGTCTGGGGCCACCAGTGACAGGCATTTCTGTTCTCTGGAAGCTGTCCCTGGTATGCTGAGCACAGGCGTGCTCACCCCAGTTCAGCCTCACCCCTGGGGAGGGCTCCCCTCCCAGGCCCTGTCCCCTGCTTCCTTCTGGGGCTGGAGGAGGAGGACACAGGCAGACTCGGAAAGCCTGCAGCCTGAGAGGGCAGTGCTCCTCCAACACAGGCCCCCGGGCCCCACCAGGCATGTCGTCATGAGCCTGCGGGGCCGGGAGGCCTGCCACATTCCTCAACTCCAAGCCCAGGAGCCCAGGAACTGAGCCGGCCTGGTTCTGGGCACACCAGCTGGGAAAGGTCCGCCCCACCGGCCATCAGCAGGGCGGGTGGAGCAACTAGCCCCCACCCCACCTCGCAGGGCCAGTGACATCACCCCCTTCTCCTGCGGGGTGGGCCGCCCTAGGGATCGGGCAGAAGACAGGCCCCCTGGGAGACCGTGACCATTGCGGGCACGAGGCGGCTCCTTCTCTTGGTTGGCACCCTACCCAGCCCCAGGGTCCTGCTCAGTGAGTGCAAGGAGGCCACTGCACCCCTGCCGCTCTGTACAGCCTGGGGAGCTCAGGGGGCCTCCAAGAGCGAGGGTGGGGTGGCGGATGTGGGGTCAGAGGACAGGGCTGGGCCACCCTCACACCTGAACGTAGGTGCGTATTTATTGCTCACACGTGTGTTTGCCATGTTAACGGGTCCTTTCCAACCCAAAAGGTACATTTGTTCTTGTTTTTCCTGAAAAAATAAAAGTCTGCCAAGTGGATGTCATCTGTGTTGGGATGGGAGCTGGCGAGGGTCTTTGTCCTCTTGGGGGCCCAGTGGCGGCCTCACCTGGGTCAGCAAACTGGCCCACCCAGGCTGCCCCTCCTCCCACCCACCCCTGCCATGGGTTCTGTCCCTGCTGTGCCCATCACTGAGGGGGCCAGGGCTCAGGGGGGTGAAGCAGCAGCCCCAGGGACACACGGCCTGTGGGGACGCTGGGGTTGGAGCCCAGGTGTTTCCGGCCTCTCCTGGGCTGAGGCAGCCCGGGCCCTGCCCAGAAGGCTTCATTCCAGGCCACTTTGACCAGGATGGTCTGGCGGGTCCACATGGTGAAGCCCTGGGGCTTCTGTGCCACCGGGGGACGGGGAGAGGTCTTGGGGACATAGTGCGGCAGGCGGTTGGGTGTGTGTTGCACCCCCGGCCTTGACCCAGCGCCCTGCTGGGAGCCCCACCACCTCCTAGCATGCAGGAGGGGTTGCTGACCAAGGGTAGATGGAAACGGGGGCCTGCCTGGCTCCCTGCCTGCATCTCTGGGCCCTAAGTCTTGGCTACAGACATGGTATTCTGGAACCTTCAGGACCCAGGCCTCAGGCCAGGCTGACTAGGGCCCACTCCCCCAGCTGAGACCCCACCTCGGTCCACTCAGGGACCACGCCCGGGAGGTAACCGTGTGGGCTCCTCTGGCGTTCAGAGGGAGAAAGTGTTCCCAGAGCCAGGGCAGGGGTCTGTCTACCAGGCCAAGGTCGAGGGCCAACCTGGGGGGGCGGTTGAGCAGGAGGCCGGGGAGCAACAGGAGACTTCTGCCCGAGAGGTGCCAGCTGGGAAAGGCAGACCCACCCTGGAACACAGAGGACCCCCCGCCCCGGTGCTCCTGACAACACTCCAGCGATGGGATCCCCTGGGGGCGGGGGAGCCTGAGGGGTCCCAGGCTGCGTCCAGGAGGCTTCGTGGGAGGGGGGAACACCAGACCCCTGGGCACTGGAGCCCGGCACTCAGAGGGGCACCGGCAGGGACCTGGAACAGCATCCATTCCTCTGGCCACATCTGAAGCTGTGGGTGCCAGGACCACAGGAGGCGGGAGCTAGGACAGGACGGTCTTGCACCCCAGCCTCGTGGAGAGAGGAGCCCTCTCCCCACGGGCGTGGCCACGGCAGCAGGCCTGCCCGGCCACCCGCTCAGTGCAGGCAGCAGCAACAGCAGAGTGCGCCAGCAGGAGGCCCCGCCCCAGACAGGGCCCCAGACCACCAGGTGGTGCCAGCCTGGTACAGCCACCCCAGTGCCCACCTGCATGGTGGGCAGACGGGCAGGTGGGCCTGGTCAGACTGCCCACTCAGCAGAGCACCCGAGCCTCGGACGCCAGCAGCATGGTGCCCGGCCGAGCCTCGGGGCACCAGCCAGCCCACCAGGTGCTGTGGCTCCATCTTGACTGCTCCCAGGCAGGGGCTGGCCGCTCCCATCCAGGCTCCAGCAGCCTGCAGAGCTGTGGCCCACCTGCCCAGCACCCGACGGCCACCTCAGAGCAAGGGAGGTCAGCAGACCCGACGCCACGCCCCCCACCGCAGAGGCCAGCCTGGCGAAGCGGCCTGGGAAGGCGCCACTGAGGAAACCGGCCTGGGGACCGGGGAGCGGGCACGAGAAGCCTCTCCCCTCAGCCCGGTGACCTGCTGCTCCCTGCCCCGCTACACTGGCCACAGCAGGCTGGACAGCAAGGGGGGCACCCACAGGGGTGGGGAGGCTGGGGTCGGCTAGGAGGAACCGGGCTGGAGGGGAAAGTGTGGGCAGAGCCTGCAGGGTGGGGTCAGAACACTCTGATGGAGGAGAAAATGCAGGGAGGGGGATGGCGAGGCCCCCACGGGGAAAGGCGAGCCCTCCCTCACTCCGAGAGAGTTCTCAGTGCCCAGGAAGCCTGGTACTCGGCCAGCAGGAACACAGGGGCACAGAGTCTCAGCAGCTCCCAGCCAGATCAGAACGCTGAAGGCTCTGGGCAGTCCTGCAGGAACAAGGTTGTCTGATGGCCTGGAAGCCAGCATTCCCAAGCCAGCTGTCCTCAGAGGCTTTCTACGTCCAGACCACACCTGGAGGATTACAGGACCACCAGAGGGTGGCCCAGACACTCGACTCCCTAGTGTGATGCTTTGGGGCTTCCCTGGCGGCTCAGCTGGTAAAGAATCAGCCTGCAAGGCGGGAAACCTAACTGAGGCTTTGGAGAAGGTCCTGGCCTGGGATGAGGAAGGGAAGAGAGCCAGGCGCCTTGCGAAGGGACAGCAGGGTGGCGGTGACCAGACTGTGGTGAGGCCAGTGACCGGGGACAAGGCTGCTCGGAGCCGCTGATGCTCACAGGCCACCCGGGGGGGGGTGCCGGGGTCAGTCAGGAGGCGGGGGGAGGAAAAGGGCAGGGGCTTTTCCTGGGGTTTCCGGGGGGGAAGCACAGTGAGACAGGACCAACAGGCCTGCCCGCGGTGCGGAGGCTTTCAGTGGCTCTGGGCGCGGGGGCCACCACGAGCTGTCCGGAGCCTGCCTTGGGTGCACGTGCCCTACTGTCCCCAGGGCCTGCCCCGCCCTCCAGGCTCAGACCGAGGAGCTCAGGGTCGGAAGGCAGACAGGAAAGGGCATGGCAAGCAAACACGTCCAAATTGCCCAGGGAAGGAAGGTCTGTGCTGGGGGCACTCCTGGGATGCTGTGCGCTCTCACCGTCCAGTCGGCTCCCTGGGCCTCCCCAGATCGGCCCCCAACCCTCCGTGGGCAGCAAAGCCCTGCCCCCACGCTGCTGCTCCAAGGCCAGAGATCCCTCAGGGCCTTTGTGGAGAAGCAGGCCCGGGGGCTGGCTCAGCCTCCAGGACTGACTCCGCAAATGTCACAGGAGGTTCTGGGCAGCATAATAGGGGGTTGTTCGCCACGGGAAGGACAGGGTGGGTAATCAAGACAGAGCATGGGCTGCCAGCTCCCAGAGAACAATGCCCAGGCCCGTGCCCACGGGGGCGGCTGTCAGGAGCTCGGATCCTGTGGGGATCCGGTAAGACTGTGGCTGGTGATTAATGCTGAAGGTCACACAGCCCAGAACACTTCTGGAAATAAACACGCTTTCATAAACACAGGAACATCCTGAGAAAGCAGTCAAGCTAGGCTGGGAGACAAATCACACAGCCTGGGGGCGGGGGGACAAGCACACGGCAGCCCCAGCCCCCAAACCGCTCGCCACCACAGCTGTCCAGCTTGTCTGTGGCCACAGTGAGCAGCCTGGTTGGCTGACGTTGCTTGGCTGATGGCCAAGGGTCAAGGCTGAGGTTGGCACCGGCTCACAGGTGCGTCTAGGTGGCACAGAAGGACCTGTGGGGCCTCCTGTGTAAGGCCAGAGGGACAGGACCCATGGTGGGGCTTCTGCCCCTCAGGGAGAACAGTGGCTAACTGGCCATCACGGTTGGGTCCTGGCATTTGGGGCAAGGCTGACCCACCCTGTGCCTGAGTCCTGTCTTTCCTTCTGTAACTCCTGACAAGGTGGCACTGTGAGCATCTTCATCAGAAAATAGGAAGACAGAGGCTCAGAGAGGCAAAGAGACCTGCCCAAGGCCACACAGTGCAGCCCTGGGGGTGGGGGTGGGGTAGGGCTCAGACTGCAACATCCAGCCCTCCCACTCAGATGCGGCCTCCAGCGTGCTTGTGACTCACTCTGACTCCAGAGGCAGGGATGACAGGAGAGCCCCAGGTCCCAGCCTCTGCAGTGAAGTCTGTTTATTGATGGAAAACAGGCACGTCCAGAGTAGCCCAGGGCTGGAGCACCCTTCTCCAAGGCAGAAGACGGGTCAGCTAGCCTCCGTCTTGCTGGGCTGGGTGGGATCCTGGTCCTCAGCCCCTTCCGCAGCAGTGGTGGGTTTGGGGGGCCCCGCAGCCTCTAAAAGGAGCTCCAGGGCCCCATCGCCAGCCACTCGGCGTACCTTCTCCCCTCTGGCTGCCAGGATTTCTTCAATATTCCTGAGAAAGAGGGAGGTGCTGTAACGCTTCTTGGCCGTTTTGCGTCTCGGGCCCTCAAGGGCACCCCAGGCCAAGCTCAAGTGTGTGGGTCCTGCACTGGTGTGGCATCAGGACCACCCGGTCAAGAGGCCCCTGAACAGTCCCTCACTGCGCGCTGCCCCTCACTGAACACTGCTCTCCACAAGGGGGCGAGGCTGACCTGCAGGACCAGAGCCCCGGACCACACTAGCTCACATCTGCCCCATCTGGTGCAGCCTGCCAGCCTCAGAGAGGACAGAAATGTGCATGCTAGGACCCCCACCCCATAGCAGATACTTAGGAAGGAGCGCCTTGTAGGGTCAAGGAAGGAACCACAAAGCGAAAGGTAAGCTGTTTAAGAGTCAACCTAGTCTGATCCCTCCTGTTGGGGGTAGGGGGACATGTCACCAGGTCCTGCTGCCTCTGAGGCTGGTATTGAGAGCAGAGGTCAGGCAGTGAAGCAGGGCCAAAGGGGGATGGCCTAGGGCAGAAGATCGCATACTTGGGGCATGCTTCCACCAAAAAGTTATCATGGTTCATCTGAATTTCAAGTTCAACCATGCATTTCTTGACAAGGAAGCTGGGCTCTGTAATCTCATTTAGAAGGGCGGTGCCCCAGGGACGGTGGGTGGGGCCACAGACTCAGGATGGACCAGGCTAGCCCGGGGGATACAGGCCTCTGTCCTCAGCCCTGCCCAGGCAGGCCTCACCTCTTGCCATCCAGGTCTGAGAACCAGCCCAGGTTGTCGGCGATGATGTGGTGGTTCTGGCAGCCCAGGCAAGTCACAATGACCACACCCTGGTGATAGGCGAGCTTGGAGATGCGCTTCGAGGACCTGGTCCCACAGACCTTGGGGAGACTCCAAAGTGAGGCCCTCCACACGGCCCCGCCCCTCCCCGAAGGCTTAGCCCCACCTCCGGAAGAATCTGTCACCCCAAGTGATAGCCCCACCCCTTCTGGAAGGCCCCGCCCCATCTTTGCCCCACCTCTGGAAGGATCTGTCACCCCAAGTGATAGCCCCACCCCTCCTGGAAGGCCCCGCCCCATCTTAGCCCCACCTCCGGAAGGATCCGCCCCCACTGGTAGCCCCACCTCTTCGCGCGTCCCCGCCCTCTCCCAGATGGATCCTCCCCCGAATGATAGCCCCACCCCTTCAGGGAGGTCCCGCCCCCTGTGGATGGCCCCACCCTCCGTCACAGTTCCGCAACACCAGATGCGGGTCCGGGCCCCTCCCTCCCGGCACCGCCCCCGCCACGGGCCCACCTTGCAGGTGTAGACAAGCTGGTAGTGCGCCGGCCCGGGTCCCGGCTCGGAGCTCAAGCGCCGCCAGCCCCACCCCCAGGCCCGCCTTGTCCCCGCGGCCTGCAGGCGGGCCCGGCGATCCCACAGCCACCTCGGGCTGGGCCCGCGGGGCCGCGCGCAGCTCAACAGTATCGGCACGTGGCTCAACGCCGCCCGCAGCATGCCTCCCGCCGGCCGCCCCGCCCCGCTGCCATATTGGAAGCGGGCAGCGGCGGAAGCGACCCTCCCCGGCTTCCGGCGCCGGTGGCGGGCAGTGCTCTGCTGCCCCCTGGCGGCCGGCGGTGAGCTCCGCTGCCCCTTGGCGGCCGGCGGCGCGTGCCGGCTGGCGCGGCGTCGAAAGAGGCGCGCTGGACCGAGACCATTGGAGGCGGCGATGTCCGGACCGCGGTAGTTTATTGACAAGGTTGCACTTTAAGGTCGCGGCACGTGTGCGCGTCCCACAGAACCCGCCCATGCTCGCCGACGAAGAGGCGGCCTGGGGGGGCCGCGCCTCCTCCCGCGACGGGGAGGGCTGGACGGGGGGCCGGCTAGGCGCCCTCGGTGTCGGTGTTGTCGCTGCCCGTGGTGTTCTCTCCGTCCGCCTCCCCCTGCCGCGCGCCGAGCTGCATCTTCCGGAGGGCCCGCTTCCTGCGGGAGACCGGACAGCGCAGGCGGGCGCGGGCTCGCATGAGGCCCCCGCCCGCAGCCCCACCCACCGCCCACGCGGGCCCACCTGCGGTAGTTCTCGAAGCTCTCCTTGAGGCGCCGCCGGCCCTTCTCCTTCTCTGGGGGCTCCCGGCCGTTCAGTCCTGCGTCCTGGAGGAGGGGCGAGGCTCGGCCTGTGGGCCCCACTCCCGGCCCTGGGGCTGCGCACTGGGGACCAGGTCGGCTGGGTGCGCTGTCCCTCTTTTCAGATGACACGACGGGCCCGGGGGCCCACGGCTCCAGGCCAGGGTTCCTTCCACTACAGTGTCTGGGGTGACCCCTTTTGTTGTCGGGCTCAGTGCAATGGAAAGGGAGGCCGAGTTCCACTCACTTAACGCTGAGCCCTGTCCAGAAGACTGGCCTGCTCCCTGCCCCCTGCCCAGCTTTGTCCACAAATGGGGGAGCCTCAGCTTCACCTCACTTTCCAAACACCCACACCCCAGGAGCCCGTGGGCAGAGCCTGGGATCAGCCCCCGGGTGTCCAGGTGGAGGAGTCACTCTCCGGTGTCCAGGCTGAGAACCTCCCCAGGGGCTTCCCAGGGACCCCAGGCAGCCTTACCTCTGGGGTCAGTGAAAGCTGTTCCTCCTGCAGAGCCACAGACGGCTGCTCCGGGCTCTCCCCGATGGCCAGGCTGCCTGGAAGGGAGAGTGCCTGTCGGTCCTGCCCAGCTGCCAGGCTCACACTGGTTGGTACCTCTTACCTCCTCAACCTGGGCCAGCCCTGTGCCACCTCCTGGGTCCTCACTTGGACCTGCCAGGATTCCCATTGTGTAGACACGGGGACTCAACGTTCACTTCTAACCCCCCGAGTAGACGGCTCAGGTGCCCTGGAAGCAGGGGCTGGGGTCCTAGGGCTCCCTCCATATCTGGAAGGGCCCAAGGCTCAGGACCCTCAGAAAAAGTGCTCTGATGGGCTGGCTCTCCAGAACTGTCCACAGTGGGGGGCGGGTATGGATCCCAGGTCTCAGGGACATGGGGGTGGGGGCGGCCCAGGCCCAGGTCTTCCCCTGAAGCTCACACCTTTCCCTCCTCCTTGGCCTCTACCCTGGACCCTGCCCCACCTCCTGCAAGGCGCCATGCCAGCCCAGGGTTGGGGCTCCCAGGCTGGCCAGCGGCCTTCACTGCCGACTCGTGGCCTGTGGGTCCTTCCTGCCCGTCCCCCGTGGGGGCTCGGTGGCTTCAAGCTTGCGTCTTTGGGCGGCAGCAGAGGGACCGAGTCCTCACTTCTCCATTTGCTGCCTCTTCCTCTTTCGGCGCCCCCCCAGCAGCTGGGGTCTGACGCTGAGGAAGTCTGTCTGGCTTCACACGCTACCTCTGTGGTAGCGCCCCTCCCCCCACCCCGCCCCCACCCTCCCAAATTCCCATCTGACACCCAGCTTCGGAGCCAGCCCCTCATCATCCCCCCGGGGCCACCCCACGCCCTGTGTCTAGGCAGGCAGAGTGATCCCGCCTCCGCCACCTGAAGCCCCCACTGCGGTCACCCGGAGCTGTACCCCCTTCCCTGTCTGTCCCCACTTCTTGGGAGGCTGCACCCGGGCAGTGGCCACTGCCCCGCTCTCTGCTCCAGAGGGCGGGTGCCCCTCCTCTCAGCATCCCCGGGCCGAGCGGAAGCTGACCGAGCCTGGGCCCCAGGCTCAAAGGGGGGTCCTGTCCGCTTTCTGGGGGTTGCTCATCCTTCTGAGCCCCAATGTGCCCATCTTTGAAATGAGGCATGAAGGTCATGGGTCCAGGGCTGGGGCGCGCATCCCCGGCACCAGCATCATGCAGCGTGTGTGCTGAAGGTCAAGACAGGAGCCAACTTGCCACCACGAGGAGGCCTTGGTCAGATTCCTCCGGGACAGGTGGCGGGTGTCCTCACCTTTGTCTGAGAGCTGGGTATCCTCCAGATCCTGAGGGGGCAAGAACTTCCCAAGAGACATGGGGCGATCAGACCGCCGCCCTGCCGGGAGCGGACCTGATGGTCCATGCTGCCCACCCCGGGTTGCGGTCCCCACCACCGTCCCCCGGTGCCAGCCTCTCAGGGAGGGACCTATGCTGCCCAGGTGGGCACAGAGCAGAGGGCAGGCAGTGCACAGCCAAGCTCCCAGAGCTTCGCGTACGGGACTGTGGTCTGGCGTAGGCTGTGGCCCAGAGCGTCCGGTGAAGCCCGCGCGGGCCTGACCTGCAGTCATGCTCACCTCCTGGGAATTCCTGGGTGAGCTGTCCTCCAGATCAGAGCTCTGCGGTCACAGAATAGGGGTCTGTCAGCAGGCTGTGAGGGAACCGAGCCACTCCTGGGCGTGGGGTGGGGTCCCGGGCCAGGCCCCCCACCAAGGAAGCCCCTCCCGGCTGGGCCTGGCCAGAATGTACCTCCCTGCCCGCTCATCGTGCCCAGCCCTGAGCTGCGCCAGCCCTGCAGCAACCCTCCAGGGGGGCTCGGCGAGGAGCCAACCTTCCGGAGAGAGGAGGGGCTCAGGAAGGGCCAGGGACCCCTGGCGGCTCCTCCCCGGGGCTCTGTGGCCTCCAGGACACACCTGCTCCTGCGTGGCTGCACCCCCCGCCCCCCTCCAGCACCCCCGTGGCAGGGCTGACCCTGCGGAGGCCCACCAGGATGAGCGCGTCTAGCTGCCGCCGCCGGAGCTTGCCCTCCACGGCCAGCAGCTGGCCCTCGCGCTGGAACAGCTGCAGCTGGAGCTCGTCCACCTTCTCACTCAGCTCGCGGACCTGTTTCCGCAGCGCGTCCTTGTCCTGCAGGCTGCGTGCATGCTGCGCGTGCAGCTCCTCCCGCATCAGGGTGGCCTGCAGGCAGAGGGGGCAGGGCAAGCGTCAGGGTGGGACCCTTGCTGAGCCTCCTTGTGAGCGTGGCCTGGCCCCACGCCCCAGGACACACGCACACCTCCCTGGCTTTCATTTCCCCTCCCGATCTCTCACTTCTCAGCACAGTCTGATTTCTAGCAACGCTCCCGGGAGAATTTCCAGCAACGAGGCTGCGGAGGGGCCAGGCAGGGCCAGCGGCGGCCCCTTCCCCTCTTCCCTGAGGACAGCGCTCACGTTTGGGGCGTTTGTAAACACGACCCAGGTTCACTACGGGAAGTGCGGACCGTTCAGAAAACAAAGGAGATGACCGCCTCCCCCGAAGTGCCCCCGGCCACCCTGCTCCCGCGTTTCCTGTTTCACGGGCGCACTTGGCACCGAGAACACAATCGTTGACGGCCGTGTGATGTTCTTCAGAGTGAACACCCCATGTGCTCTCACGCCCGCCCTCCTCAATGGGGACGCTGAGGTCAGCCCAGGCAGCTGGCCCGAAGTGACCAGCCAGGGAGGCCGCGGCTGCAGGAAGACTTGGAGAAAGCCACCCTCTGTCTCCAGCAATGATCCCTGAAGCTAAGCCACACACCCCTGTGTCAGCGCTCATGGCTTTGAAGGAGCAGGAACCGCTTCTGTCGGAGCTCATTAAAGGCTGCCTTGACGACCGCCTCCCCCGAAAGGCTGGCATGGCCCTACCTGGTCCCTTTCAATGGCAACCTCCTCCATCTGCTGCAGGATGGCCTCGATGCGGTCCTTGTACATCTTGGAGTCCCTCCGCAGGGCCAGGCACTGCAGCTCCAACGTCTCCTTCTCCTCCGCGCTCTGCGGAAGACGCCAGCTAGACAGCCAGCCCCAGTGGCCGGGCTGGAGGGCAGCTCCCGGCCACGGCTGGCCCCCCGACAGCACCCCCACGCGAGGCCCCGCTGCCTACCCGGGTGCGTAGGGCCTCGGCCTGGCGCAGGTCCTTGCGCAGGGAGAAGATGGTGGCGGCCTGCTGCTGCAGGTCCCGCTGCACCCGCTGCCAGTCCTCCTCTGGCACCTGGACGTGGGGGCGGCCCGGGTCCGCCTTCCCCTCCTGTGGGTGAAGGGAGAGGGTGGTGGGGGGACGGGCCCGGCTCCCCCCAAGCCCGCCGCCGCCGGCCCGGAGGCCCACCTGCACCGAGGCCTCCAGGCCCTGCACGCGCGCCTGCAGCAGCGCCTTCTCCTGCTGCAGCTCCCAGAGCAGCTCCTGGCTGGGCCGCAGCTCCATGGCGTGCCTGAGCTTCAGCGTGTGCTTGCGCTCAACCCTGCAGTCGTCTTCCGCCCTCATGAGGCTGTGCTTCAGCCGGTCGATCTGCGGGGAGCGGGGGTGCTGTCAGTGTCGGCCGGGGCCCTGCCCCACCCCACCCCCCGCCCCAGGCACCTCCAGCAGCAGCCCGCGGTGCCCCGTGAGGGCCGCGTCGCGCTCCTCGCTCTGGCGGGCCAGGCGCAGGGCCAGGTCGTAGTTCTCGTCCTTGCAGCGCTGGAGCTCGCGGCTGCCCGCCTCGCAGGCCTCCTTGAGCCGCTGCACACGCTCCTGGAGCTTGCGCAGCAGGCTGTCCTTCACACGCAGCTCCTCGGCGAGGTCGTCTCTGGAGCCCAGCAGCGCCGTCAGCTCCTGCACCTTCCTCTGCAGCTTCATCACCTCGCTCATTAGCAGCTGCGTCAGGCCTGACTCGCCAGAGGCGTCTGCAGAGCGGGCGGGATCAGATGGCGCCCCCACTCGAGGACCGAGTGGCTCCGGGGCGGCTTGGCCAAGGGGTCAGCTCCCCGCCCGGGGGATAAACTGAGGCGCGGACTCACCTCCGGGCCCTGTTCCCACCCACCCCACCGACCCCACCAGGGCAGGACAGCCCGGGGTCTGGGCGTCCATCCCTCTCTAATTCTGTCTTGGTGGAGAGGTGGGAGGACGTGACCCCGCTGGCTTCTCGGGCAGGGCTTCGGCGAGGTCAGAGGGCCTTCTGGGTAGAAGGGGCTCTGGGCCAAGCATCAGCCTGTGCCTCCCCCCTCCCACAGGCCCCACCCTGGGGCTCGGGCTCCCTTTCCTGCAGCCTCTGCCCCTCCACGAGCTCAGGCCGGCGGGATGGGAGGGACGCCCACACAGGGCCGGAAGCTGGCAGCCCCCACGTGAGGCTCACTCCTTTCCTTTCACCGGCGGTTTACGCATCAGGGGACCAGGTTCCCCTGCCCCTCGCGCTCCCAGGCCTGCACCCACCGCTCACCGATGATCACGGAGAAGACGCGGGTGGGCTCCTTGCCCGTGACTTTCCTGTAGAGCTGCGGGTAGTACAGCTCCAGGCTCTCGAGGAAGGCCACGTAGCCCTTGTGGCCCGTCCGCTGCAGGATGTCCAGGAGCACTCCTGTGACTCAGAGAGGACGCATGTGGTGGCCCACGAGGCTGCAGAGGGGGCCAGCCTGGCCCCACCTTGGGGCGCTCCCAGGGGCGTCTGCCGTGTGGGGAGCGGGCATAGTGGCAGGCAGACGGGGCGGAGGCAGGGTGAGGGTCGGGGGACCAGGGTGGGGGGCAGAGTGCGGCCGCCCGCGGCACTGACCCACTTTCCGCTTGCGGGTGACCAGGTTGGGGTCGCTGAGCACCTGCTCCTCGTCGTCGGGGCTCAGCACGTTGCACTGGCGCAGGTAGGGCGTCACGCGGGCGGGGTCGATGGCAGAGATGAGCTTCACCCGGAAGCCCTCCAGGGCGCTCCAGCACGCGTCCTCGTTCTCATAGTCGGACATGGCTGGGGTGGGGGGCGGCCGCTGCTGAGCCGCGGGCCCGCGGGGGCCCAGGCCAGCCGTCTCGGCCGTGGCGGGGGGAGCCCCCTGCTGCCGTCGACTCACCCAGCATCTCCCCTCGCCTCCCCAGGCCCTGCTGCCGACCCTCCAGGCGCCCTGGGCTTTCTCTCCCAAGGGACCCTGGTAAGCGTCAGGGGTGGCGTGGAGATGCTCCAGGGTCAGGGTGGTGTCCAGGAGGACACAGTCGCCAGCCCCGCGGCCCTCCTCTGGCCCTGCCCGACCCCCCAGGACACCCCAAGTGCTGTGGGGCTGGCGGGAGGCACGTGAGGGAGGGGGCCAGTGCCGGGCACCCGGGCCCCAGGCTGTGCTTCGGGACTTCCTCCTTGCCCGCGGGACAGCAGCCCTCACGTCCAATCCTCCCAGCCTCCCTTCTTCCGGTGATGCAACAGTTGCCCAGCAGCTACTGGGCCGTTCCCGCCCGGGTCAGGCTTGGCGACGCGGTGCCCTCCAGGAAGGGTGCCTGTGGACGGCCCGCTGGAGGGTGCAGGCCTGGGTGTCCTGGGAGGGGTGGGCTCCCGGGCCCTGGGCCCTAGCTGTCAGGGCTCCTCTACACCTCCCGGACGAGGCCTCGCTCTTGAGGGCTGCCCAGCCAGCTCTCCACCAGGAGACCCCCCCTACGCCGGAACGGCCCACTGCACCTCCCTCCTGCTCCATGTCCAGAAGCCCCTCTCTCCAGGGCTAGGCTGAGCTGGGGGCAGCCGCGGGTTGCCTCCTCCTGGCAGCGGGGATGGAGACCCTGACCCCGCCACCTCCCACTAAGCTTCCGATCCGTGGCGGCAAGAGAAGGACAAGCCTCCAGCTCACAGGGAACGGGCTACACTCCTAGGGACGAGGGTGGCGGCAGGTTCGGGCTGCACCGCCTGCCCGGGGCAGACGAGGCGCTGAATGAAAGCACCCCCGGGCCGGCCCCTGCCTGCCCAGCCTGACGTCTATGCATCCTGCACCTGCCGACCCCCACGGCTCCCTCTGCTGAAGCGACAGGCCGGCACAGGGTGGCCGTGGAGCAGGGACAGGCCACATAGCCAGGACTCCCTGGTGCCCCGCTGGGTCTGCCCCACACCCCGTCCCCTGCTCCAGGCCCGAGCTTGGGGCGCCACCTGAGGGAAGGGCATTGGGTCAGCCTACCTTGCATCCGCCTGGGGGGCACCTGCACGCCTGTCTGTCGGATTCAGTGCCGTGCCGGCTGCCAGGACGGAGGCGGGCAGAGCTGGGGGGGGAGAGCCCAGGGTGCACTTCCTGACGGGCCCAACTCACCCCAGAGGCAGGGGGGACCGTTCCCCCCGCAGCCTCCTGATTCGCCCTGAGCAGGGCGGCCCCGGGAGGCGGGGATAGGGAAGTGGAAGCTGCTGGGAGCACCGGGCGGGAGGGCCAGCCAAGGTTCTCCCCGGGGCTGGACGAGGCCAAGCCACCATCCAGCCCACTGTATTCCCGTGAGGACTGCAGCCTGGCATCTGTGGCGGGTACAGGGCTGGAGCCGCCGCACTCACCTCACATCCCTGCCAGCCCCTGGGCAGCCTCGTCCACTCCCAGGAGCAGCCCTTCTCCACAACATGGGGGACGGTGACAGCCAGGCCCTGGGACGCGGAGCCTGGCCCCCAGCCCCACTAGGCCGGCCCTACTGGCTGAACCAAGAGCTGCCTGCTGCCGGGCTGAGCGCCAGCTCCGGGAAGGGGCCGCAGCTGGTGGGCAGCAGCCTGACCACGGCTGCTGGCTTCCTGTGCTCGCTTCCTGGGGGTCCTGAGCCTCAGCCCCCGGGGTTTCCTTTGCCTCCTGGCCCAGCAGGCTAATCCCTGGAAGTCCTGGTGGGCTCCCCTTGGGGGAGTTGTGCTCAGGGGTGGGGTGGGGGGTCCTCCCGGTGCAGGAGAGGAGTGAGCTGCGCCCTGGCCCTGCACACCGGTGGCAGGCAGGACGCCGGGCCCAGGCCCTCGCTGAGCCACAGCTCTCACTTTGTGCAGCGGGGCTGTGGAGGGACCTTCCTCACAGTGTGCTTGAAAGTTAAGTATCTGGGAATCAAATAACAAACGTCTTAACCCCAGGTCAGAGGAAGTCACAAGGAAAAGTGGAATTGGTGACTTGAGGACCAGGCACCAATGCACACGCCTGGGCGGGCGAGTCAGCCCGTGGCTGCGCGACCGGTGGGGTCTGGGCGTGGAGGAAAGGGAGTCAGGTGACCCCGGGGACTGCTGTCTGGGGGGCGGGGGCCCCGTTCCTCTGCGTGGGAACCGCCCGTGATAAGTGAAAGCAAAAGGAAGCAGTGTGTGAGAACAGAGCCCCTGGGAGAAACCAGAGCCTTGGAGGGTATAACCAGACCCCCAAACCCGAGCTCCTTCAGACGGAGAAGCAGAGAGGGGCGCAAAGCTCCTGCCAAAGAAATGCCTGCACGAAATCACAGGAGTGCTGGCCCGTGGCCACCGTGCAGGCTGCCGGGGGGGGCCTGTGGGCAGCCGGGCAGCCACAGGTTCTGGGACCCGCCTGTGTGGTCTGGATGGCGGAGGAAGTGGGCTTGCCCTGCCCACAGTGGCACCAGGAGAGCCCCGAGCCCCTGGGTGGGTAGGGGCTGCCCTCTGCCTGGAGCCAGGAGCAGGAAGACCTGTTGCTCCCCCATCCCAGGCCCCAGAGGCCCTGGGGGCAGGGGTTCTGTTCCGTGGACCTCGGAGCCCAGCTGGCTAACTGCCAGCATGTGCAGAACTGGACGAGACCATAAGGAGTCCATGGATTGCTTTTAATTACAAACAGGACATTTCTTTATTTCTTCCAACATTCTGGGTGCCCTTGGGGACCAGCCGAGCCAGGACGACGCGCTCACTGCTGGCGGAGCCCCCCTCCTGGGTGGGCTCGCCTGAGTCCAGCACGGGCCCCCCTGCCTGTCAGCTGCATCGGCTGGCCAGCTCTGAGCAGTCCTAGAACGTACGAGGACCCTCGTGACAGGGTGCTCCGACCCCAGCTGGGCCCCACGGCCGGCAAGGCCAAGGCACAGTGCTGCCCTGGGGGGCCGGGCGGGGAGGAGCGAGGAGTGCTGCCCGCCTGCAGTCTGTGGAGGGGCCACGTGGAGGACACACCCTGGAGCCTGAGCGGGCCCAGTGCAGGCAGCCCCTCTGCAGTCCCCACCCACCCAGGGCCCCGTGTGCCACCCTTGTCTGTCCACTCCAGGACCAAGGACCTCCCGCACATGTCCACGCTGCTCAGAGGCTGCAGTTCTTGCTTCTGCGAACATCGTCCTGGGCTCGAGTCTCAGTTCTTGAAGACCCACCAGGCTGCGCCTACTTGGTCACGGGGTACCCTACACCTGCCTGAAGGGCTCACGTCCTGGGGGAGATAATGGACCCACACGAATGAACGTCAGGGAAGGACAGGCACCACGAGGATGGCTGGGCCTCAGGATGGGGCTGCTGTCCGGGAGGGCGTCTGAGGAATGGATCACCAAGCAGAGCCAGATGGAGGAAGGGACAGGCCTCACAGATGGGAAGAGGACAGGGCCAGGCAGACAGCTGGCAGTGCCAAGACCCCGGGGCACAGGGGGGCCGGCCTCAGGGCAGCAGCAAAGGCGGGGGTGCAGAGCCGGGGAGGGGAGTGGGCGAGGGGAGGCCCATGTGCCACGCCCGACCCCTCACGACAGCACTGCAGCCAAGGGGAGCTGGGGACACCCGGGCACTCACCCCGCGGTCACTGCAGCCGCCGCCGCTTGCGGACGTGCCTCGAGCGCCGTGTCTGCAGCACGTCCAGGTTGTCAGGGCTGTCTGGGCAGGAAGGGGCAGAGCCCTGGCTGGGGTCCGGGGCTCCCTGAAGTCCAGGCAGAGGACGAGAGTGACCCTCCAGCCCGGAGGGACAGGCAGCGAGGAGCAGGCAGCTCCTCGAGTGTGTCCCCTCACTGGGGCTGGACGGGAGGTGCTGTCTTCCTGGGGCCACGTGGGGCTGACTTTCTGCTGACCCCTCCTTCACTTGGGGACTCCGATCCCTGCTGAGAAGCCCCCCGAGAGCCAGCCTGCTATACCACAGTTCCCCCAGCTGAGCCAGGGGGCAGGGCCTGAGGGAAGCTGCCCATGCTGCTGGGGACAGCGGCTCTCCTACCCTCAGTATCCGGGGGCCAGCAGAGCTTGCCCTTTGCTTCAGCCTGGAAGACCCTGCGGACTCCTAAGGCCGTGCCCCTGGGAAGGGAAGTGGGCTGGGCCGAGCTGCGGGGGGCTGGGGGGCCACAAATCCAGCAGCGAGCCTCACTGCTGTGGTCACCCCCACATGATGGGGACGGGCTGCTCCTGGGGGTTCTCTGGGAGGATCAATGCCTGCAAGGGACCCGAGGACCCTCCGTGTCCTGAGGGGACCAGGGACTCCCTGAGCGCACAGTAGCAGGGGACCCTTTCCTGTGTCTGTATCTGGGTTCTAGTCTGGAAACAAAAGCGGCCCGGCTTCTGCAGCTGAGAAGGCTGCAGACGTGGGCATGCCGAAATGGGCACGTGGACTGACCTCCCCAAAACACAGGTGGGGCGTGCGTGTGCAGCAGGGGGAATGGGCACAGGCCACTGCCTGCTGGCACAGGCCGGGGCGGTGGGCCCCTCACCCCACCATGCTGGCGGTGAGGTTCCTGCTGCCCGGAGTCCACAAGTGATGGGCGGCGTGGCATGGCTTCTTCCTCCTGAGATCAGCCGCCACCTCGCGCTGTGACTTTCTCCTGCTCTGGGTGGGCGAGGGCTCTGTGCCCACTACAGCCTACCTGGGCAGGGTCCCCGGGCTGCCCGTCGCTGTCGGTGAGCTCCGGCTCCTCTGGGTCAAAGTCGTCACTGTCCGTCTCGGGGTCAGGCCCAGTGCTTGCTGATAGGGTGGTGGGGACGCCACGGGGGGATAGGGTGGCCAGGAGCGCGGGCAGGGTAAAGGCAGCCAGGAAGCGTGCCCGCAGAAGCAGGTAGGCCGGGCTGTCGTGAAGCCGCTCGCGCACCCGCCCCAGCGAGGCCTGCAGGGTGCCGGCCGGCCCACCCGGTGCCAGGACCGCGGCCCCATGCTCCAAGTCCTTCTTGCGCAGCAGGAGGCCGGACAGCGCCCGCAGGCTGCACAGCGTGGGCGGCTGGTAGGCCAGCTGGCTCCCCAGGGCGGGCACAGGCACCCCTTGCTGCCCCCTCAGCCACTCCTGCGTGGCTACCTCGCTCTCCTGGGAGAGGAGGCTCAAGTCCAGGGGTCCGTTCTCCAGCCCAAGCCAGGGCAGCAGGGGCTCCTCCAGGTCCAGAGGTTGGGGCTCCCTGGGCCCTGAGGCAGCCCCTGGGGCCCCGTGCAGGGGCTGCGGGCTGGAGCTGGGGGGTCCAGTTGCTGGGTGGTGGGCCAGGGGTGTGTCCTGGGAGGGAGTCCTGGGTGCAGACGTCTCCCCAGACACCAGGGCCTCCTCCTCATGGGAGGTGAGTTCTGCGAGGCCACAGGCCTCAGCCACCTCTGTGGGGCTCTTGCTCAAGGGCTCCGTCCTGCAGGGAGGCTCTGGCTCCAAGTCTGTGCTGGCTGCCGGTGGCCCAGGATGGCTCTGCTCAGGGAGCCTGGGGCCCCGGCTGGCTGGAGTCTCAGTGGGCGAGGGTGGCAGAATCACTGATAGCTGCGTGGGGTCAGGAGCCCCTGTCGGCGGTGGCAGGCTCACCACGGCCTGCAGGGGTACAGGGAGCAGCCCCTGTGCCGTGAGGACCCAGGTGACGGGCAGAGGGGTGCTGGCTGCCGCGGGCATGCCCAGGGCTGGCGTCAGGCTGAGGGGCTGGACAGGCAGCTGGACGGGGCTAGGGGCTGCGGGCAGAAGCGGGGGCGCCTCAGGCAGGCCCTGTTTCCGGGACGTGGCAGGGGCCTGAGACTGTCCAAGAGCACTCAGCGGGCAGCTCGCAGGAACCTGGCCAGGGGCCCTGGAGGTGGCCGGGCCGAGGGCAAAGGCGTGCAGAGTCGGGGCTCTCTCATTCTTGACTGGTGCCCAGGAGCCCGAAACACTGGAACTGTTCACTGGAGGGCCTCCAGGCCCAGACAGCACGACTCTGGAGACGGAGGCGCCTGGGGGGGCCAGCGGCTGGAGGACCATGGGCGTGGAGACCAGCACCCGGGCCGAGAGGACGGCGGGGCCCTGCGCGGCCCTCCGGGCTCGGGCCTCCCGCAGCCGCTTCTCCCGAAGCAGCTCAGATACGGTCTTGGGCTTGGGCCGGGGTCTGCATGGAGCCGGGGCGGCTGCCCGTGGCATGGACGCTGCGCAGCAGGCCTGCGGCCCTCTGCCTCCCTCAGGGCAGGTGCTCTGCTCTGCAGCCCCTTGGGCTGGCACGCTCTGGGTGAGGCAGCCTGGGGAGGACGGAAGGCGTGCTGAAGCGCGTCTGGCGACGGGCCCTGTGTCCCAGGGAAGGGCCTGCGGGGCGGGGGTGGCTGCTGGGGCTGCATCCGGGCTGAGGGCTGTCGATCTGCCTGCACACCCCAGACCGCCCCTCGCTCCCATGCTCTGCCCCATCCAGGGCAGGCCCGGCGGAAAGGCCCTGATGACCTGCGCCTCCAACACCCTCACATGAGGACTGCCGGCACCGTCACCCTGCCCTCCGCGGTCACCTCCCAGGACCCGGGACCGCTGCCCGATCCTGCCGGCGTGGGGACAGGCAAGGAGAGGCTGCGCCCGACGCCTGGGCCCAGAGGGGGCCCCTGCTCCCGGCAGGCTGGGAAAGGCTGACCGCTCATGCCAGCCAGGCCACCCCAAGGTGGGATTCAGAGACCCCCGCCACGAGGCGCTGGAACGTAAAGCCTGGAACAGGTCTAGACATACACCACCCAAAGGGAGGGGCAGGCGAGCGGTACCTGGGGCACTGTGGGCACTCGAGGGTTCCTGGAAGAGAAAGCAGAGCGGTGTCAGCGCCTCAGGGCAACCCCCACGCCGCCCAAGGCCGCCTCTCGCCCCCACACGCAGGGCTGCCCGGCCCCTCGTCCCGCGAGGCCATGCCAAGGCATCCTTGGGAGCACGCGCGTCGGTGGGGTCAAGGAGAGGCAGGGGGTCCAGCTGCTTAGGCGGGAGGGCAGGGGGCCCCAGGCCTGGACGGGGCACCACAGCACCGCGCTTGCTCCTCCGGCCAGCAATGCTCTGCTGTTGTTTCCTCCAGCAGTGACCAAGCTCAGGGACCTGGCCCAAGGATGCCAGTGCCCAGGGCAGCACGCGCCTAATGGCCCCCCCCACCCCCCTACCCAGGGGCAGTACGGCACCAGGGAGAGACATGCCATGGAGCCAGGCGAGCCTGAGTGCCCGTGGAGCCCTGCACCCCCTGGACTTGCCAGGCCCACCCTGGAGACTGGCAGACTCTCCCAGCAATGGGCATGGGCTGCTCTCGGGCGTTGGCCCAGCCTCCGGGGACCTGGGAATGCCTCACTCCCCCACTGCATGGGAGGGAAGGGTGGCGGGCACCTGGGGACCCAGGCACTCACTCAGTCCTCACCTGCAGGGGCAGTGGGTCCCCGGCACCAGCCTGGAGCAGGGCGGGCGGCCAGGCCTTCCTCTCTCGAACCACCTCCATGCAGCCAGTCACGTCGATCTGGAACAGCTGAGGGGTGCAGGGCACACGGCTGACACCGCGTGACAGGAGGCCCCTCCCGCCGTCCTGAGGCTCCCCGCCCCACGAGGCTGTCCATGGAGGGACTCAGGCCAGTGTTGATCACAGCGGCTCTCTCAGAGCAGACTGACACCCGGGGGGCCTGGCCCGGCTGCACAGTCCCGGAGGCCATGGCCGTGTGGCTCCCGCCCAGCCTGGACTTGGGTCCTCCCGGCTGCCTGCTGCCCACCCCCTGCCCTGGCCCAGCCCTGTGGGATGTCCAGGACCTTTGTCCCCTCAGTCCCAGGCCCTCCCACACAGGGACGGTGGCACGGACACCCCAAGGCTGCCCCTCCCTCGTTGACTCGACTGCTGAGAGTCACGGGCCTCGGAAGGACCACTTTCAAGGATTCACAGCCTTAAAAAGCCTGGACCTGGAGACGTGAATCCACCACAGGCTTCAGAACTCCACCAAAAAGTAAAGAACAAGAGAAGAAAGCTGTGTTTGGGGGCTTCTCACCTGAATGAGGAGGGCAAACACTGGGGTGCTGGCCAGGTGGGCGCCCTGGAGCTGTCTCCTGATACCATCAGCTGCAGGGACACGGACACGTGAATAGAGCCGCCTGGAGACAGCACACCAGCGGCCGCTGCACTCAACCAGAAAGGGGCTGAGGGCCCTGAGGACAGGCTGGCGGCAGCCAGGGACGGGTGCTCCTGAGCCCGAGACTCCCGCCCCCTGGAGCATATGCCCCGCCCGTGGGCGCCTGCGCACTGGGAATGCCAGGGTGAGCCTCGGGCCCCTTCCAGAGCCAGCTGCCACGTGCTGAGCGAGACAGAGGAGGAGGCGGAAGCAACCCCTGCAGGTTGACACTGCGTGCATGGGCCCTGCCCCTCCCTCCCAGGCAGGCAGGTATGCCTGTAGGTCCCCCGCCCCCTTCCTCTCCTCCCCCTCATGGCCCCAGGGCAGGTGCCCGGCCCCCTGCCTCTGCCCCCGGCACCCCGGGCAGTACCTCGACGGGGCCGCATGGCGGGCCTCGGGCGAGCGCACAGCAGGTCGACCTCTCCCACCCACGGGCTCACGGCCGTCAGAAGCTTGTGCTCCAGGAGCCTCCTCTGCAGGGCGTGTCCCTGGCGCCGCTGCGCGGTCCTGGCCCACTGTGGCTGCACGCGGGGCCTGGCCTTGTCCCTGCTGCCGCCGCCAGGGCTAAGCCCTGGGGCTGAGCCAGGCGGGTGAGGCTGCCTCAGCCTCTCCTGCTTGGAGAGAGAAAGGTCTCTGGCATGCGGGCTGGGCTCTGCTGTGGGGCTGCCATGTGCCTGCCCGCACTGTCCTCTACTCCTCTACTCTACGCCGGGAGCCAGAGGGCGGGGGGACACCCAGGCCAGGAGGGGCAGGGAGGGGCAGGGAGGGGAGACAGGCGGGTGGCAGGGGTCAGGATGGTCCTGGCGGCCTGGGGCGCTGCGGCTGGCACCAGTAGCTAGGCCTGTCCCGAGCACCCACGGCCCCGTCCCCAGGGGTGCCCTGAACAGCCACCCCCCGCGAAGCTGGCTGCCATTGGGCACACACAGCACCCTGCACCCAGGCTGCTAGGAAAACGGCCCCTGCAGTAAGGTGGCCTCAGAGGAGGGCGGTGTGTCCCTAAGGCCATCCAACAGCTCTGTCCTGGGGCGCTGAGGGCCAATGAGTTGGAGGATTCCCTGGCAGGGCCTGGGGTGAGGACTCTGCGCTCTCACAGCTCGAGCCCGGACTCAACTCCTGGGAACCAGGATCCCACAGGCTGTGAATGGGGCAAAAAAAAAAAAAAGAGAAAGCAAGCAAGCTGGGGAGACGGAGGGGGCCGGCCTCCAGGGAGTCAGCAGCTGTCCAGGGCAGCTCTCAGGGGCCAGGAGCGGGCGCCGTGACGTGCAATGGGGAGGCCTCTGCCCCACACCCAGGCCGCTGCCGCCACTGGGCGCAGCCCCGGTGACCCCCGGGCAGGGGCGTGCTGCACCCTGAACCCACCTTGCCCAGCAGCCCCTCGGAGCTCCAGCGGTGAGCGGTGGCTGGGCACAGGCACCCGACGGTCCTCGGGTCGGCGCTCCGGCTCCTGGAAGCCAGCTGCCCTGTGGGGGCCGGGGCTGTGGCCTGGGCTGTGTCAGGGCCCTCGGGAGGGCGTGGGCAGCCCCCGGCGACTGCTCCCCGCAGCTCCTCTGTGCTCTGCCGGGCGGGCACCCACAAGTCCATGTCCGGCACGGCGTACTGAGCTGGCGGCGGCTCCGGGCCGCCCGCCGGGGCCCCCTCCGGGACATCCTCCGGGGCCCCCTCAGGCTCTGAGTCCTCCCAGCTGCTGTTGCTGCTGCTTCCACTGCTGGGGCTCCAGCGCGCCCTGCGGCGGGCCCGCTGCCGCTGCTGTGAAGGGAGGGCTTCAGTGAGGGGGGCTGGGGGCAGGCCTTCAGCAGGGGCGCCTGCAGGGAGCCAGGGGCGGGGCTGGACCCCCCCGCCCCGCAAGAGGCCAGGTCTCTCTGTGCTCGGGTGCCCGGAAGCAGAGACACCAAGGCCGGACCAGATGTCCCTCCTTCCTGCCCCACCAGCTGCTGTCCCCTCGTCCTGCCTGGGGAGACGCTTCCCGTCTGCGGGGAGCTGGGGGGCAACTTTTAGTAAAGCCTCACCCTGACCATGATCTTCCACTTGCTCAGGCACTGGGAGCCTGACCGATGGGGCAGTTCAGAGGCTATTTTTGCCCAGTGACCTACGAGAGCAAAACAACACGATGTTACTTCTTACAGGCGGGCTTCGACAACACTGGTCCGAAGTCTCCACTCTGCAGCGTACTGGCAGCTCCTCCGCAGGCTGCATCGGGCTCCCCAGCCCGCGCAGGTGATGACAAGCCGGCATCTGACTCCCCGAGGGGAGGTTCTAGCAAACGCACAACCATAACTCAAGAGCTACCCCAGTTTCCGTGGACTGGCCCTGGAGTAGCTGTGTGCCCAGGCTTCTAAGGCAGATGTTTCAGGTTATCTGGCCTTTTCTTCCACACCGTGCGGGTGGGATGGCAAGCTGGGGCGGCCGGCCTGCATGTGACAGGCCCCTCAAACCTGGCCATGTGACAGCTCAGGGTCTACTCTAAGGAGATGTTACAAACATAAGCAAAGACAGAGCTACTGAACCCTTAGCCCATTCCACCCCTCTAACAGAAAATGAGCAACAGAAGTCAACTGTCAGAAGACAGGGTGAATAACCTGCGTGCTAGTACTCAAGAAAGCACGTGTGATCGTGGAAGAGAAGACGAGGATGCAGGACAGGTAGAGACGAGAAACACTGGTAACAGACAGCGTACCGGCATGTGGCAAAGTGAGACCTGGCTGCTCAGCGACGCGGAAAGACAGCTTAAAGGAGCTGGCCTCCAGGAGAGCCGCCTGCGCGGGGAGGACCGGACAGGCGCGGGCAGCAGCCGCCTCCAGGGATGGGGGCGCTGTGCTGCTCTCCTTCTCCTGCGTCTCCACTCCCAAGCTTCCTGTAATAAACCTGAGTGGCCTGGCGGCTGGGACTCTGTGAGCTCAGTGCTGAGGTTCAGTCCCTGGCTGGGGACTTGAGATTCCATAAGCCACGTGGCACAGTGAACAGACACAGACACATGTGGAGCAGGAGAGCCCGTGGCCGGGGAGGCAGCCTCCACCGCAAACCAGGGCCTCAGAGCTGCGAGAAACCCAGGCAGCAAGCGTGTCCGGGACTGGAGTGGGAAGACCGCGAGCCTGCCTGCGCCCGCTGACACTTCACAGTTAGCGCCACTCAGAGAAGACCAGCAGGGCGGGCGTGCGCGGGAGCCGAGGGCTGCGGGAGACAGAGGCTCCATTCTGCACACAGTCTGACGTGAGACCTGAGACAGTGGTTTGCAAGGCGCCTGGGGCAGACACGCAGCTGGCCGTGGAGAGCCTCTCGGAGGCGGGAGGCAGCAGGACGCCCCTGGCGTGGAGACACTGGCAGCAGCCATTGCCGGGGGCTGAGTCTGCCGTGGTAACACCAGGGTGGGTGGGTGCCCTTCTGGAACTCTCTGTCTAGCCTCCTAGCTCCAGAAGCATGGCCCTGTCCACCAGCGGCTGGCAGGAGTCCCACACCAACCCACCCGCACCCCAGGTGTGCTGGCAACCCCACGGGAACTCTGCCCTGCCCTGCAGCAGACCCAGAGCCACTGCACCAGGCGCAGCCTTGCAGCCCAGTAAACCAAGGCCCAGCCCTGCCCGCCAGCACCTCAGCAGTCAACCCTGCCAGACACCCCACACAGGGGCACGCCCAGAGCACAGCACTCTGGTGACCAGAGAAGACTGTGCTGCTGGGCCCAGAGGACAGCTCCTACACAAGGTCACTTCGCCAAGACTGGGAGACCTAACTGATCTAATGCTTAGGAATAAACAAAGAGGACTGGGCAAAATGAAGTTGCCGGTAACATGGCGCAGTAGGGGGTGTTACCATCCCGCTTACATCCATGGACAGACCATCTGGACAAAAAATCAATAAGGAAACACTGCCTTAAACAACACGCGAGACCAGATGGAATGAAGAGATACACACAGGCGCTGCCCAGGTGGTCCAGAGGTTAAGAATCCGCCTTCCAATGCAGGGAACACGGATTCAATCCTCAGTCTGGGAAGACCCCATGTGCCACGGAGCCTGCGTGCCACAACTGCGGAGCCTGTGCTCCAGAGCCTGGGAGCTGTAACTTCTGAGGCCACGCACCGCAGCTACTGAGGCCCGTGCCCCACAGCAAGAGAAGCCACCCCAGCGACAGGCCTGCACACGGCGACCTGGGACGCCCCGCTCACCGCAGCTAGAAGAGCCCACGTGGCAGTGGGGATCCCCACTCGCCACAGCTAAAGGAGAGCCCACGCAGCAGTGGGGATCCCACTCGCCACAGCTAGAGGAGAGCCCACGCAGCAGCGGGGATCCCGCTCGCCACAGCTAAAGGAGAGCCCACGCAGCAGTGGGGATCCCACTCGCCACAGCTAGAGGAGAGCCCACGCAGCAGCAGGGACCCCGCTTGCTGCAGCTAGAGGAGCCCACGCAGCAGCGGGGACCCAGCACGGCCAAAGCAGATACAAAAAGTGACTTTAGAGATTAAAAAAACTCAATGAAACTAAGCGCTGCTTCTTTGAAAAGATAAACGAAATTGATAAATCTTTAGCCAGACTCATCAAGAAAAAGAGAAGGCCCAAATCACTAAAGTCAGAAATGGAAAGAAGTTACCACCACAGAAATGTGAAGGCTCGTGTAAGACCATCATGAGCTTCCTGGGTGGCTCAGCGGTAAAGAACCCGCCTGCAACACAGGAGAGGTGGGATCAATCCGAGGGGTCAAGAAGATCCCCTGAAGGAAGTAGTAACCCACTCCAGTATTCTTGCCTGGAGAATCCCATGGACGGAGGAGCCTGGTGGGCTACAGTCCATGGGGTCGCAGAGAGTTGGACACAACTGAGTGACTAAATAGCAAGGTAAGATGATTACAAAACACTGTATTTCCAAAAAAAACTAGACAATCCAGATGAAATGGATAAACGCCTAGAAAAGTACTCACCTAAGACTGAGTAGAAACACAAGCTGGAATCAAGATTGTCGGGAGAAATATTAATAACCTCAGATATGCAGATGACACCACCCTTATGGCAGAAAGTGAAGAGGAACTAAAAAGCCTCTTGATGAAGGTGAAAGAGGAGAGTGAAAAAGTTGGCTTAAAACTCAACATTCAGAAAACGAAGATCATGGCATCCGGTCCCATCACTTCATGGGAAATAGATGGGGAAACAGTGGAAACAGTGTCAGACTTTATTTTTTGGGGCTCCAAAATCACTGCAGATGGTGACTGCAGCCATGAAATTAAAAGACGCTTACTCCTTGGAAGGAAAGTTATGACCAACCTAGATAGCATATTGAAAAGCAGAGACATTACTTTGCCAACAAAGGTCCGTCTAGTCAAGGCTATGGTTTTTCCTGTGGTCATGTATGGATGTGAGAGTTGGACTGTGAAGAAGGCTGAGTGCCGAAGAATTGATGCTTTTGAACTGTGGTGTTGGAGAAGACTCTTGAGAGTCCCTTGGACTGCAAGGAGATCTAACCAGTCCATTCTGGAGATTAGCCCTGGGATTTCTTTGGAAGGAATGATGCTAAAGCTGAAACTCCAGTACTTTGGCCACCTCATGTGAAGAATTGACTCATTGGAAAAGACTCTGATGCTGGGAGGGATTGGGGGCAGGAGGAGAAGGGGACGACAGAGGATGAGATGGCTGGATGGCATCACTGACTCGAAGGACGTGAGTCTAAGTGAAGTCCGGGAGTTAGTGATGGACAGGGGAGGCCTGGCGTGCTGCGATTCATGGGGTCACAAAGAGTCGGACACGACTGAGCGACTGAACTGAACTGAGCTGAAGACTGAGTCAGGAAGAAATAAAATCTATGAACAGACTGATTACCAGGAAGAAAACTGAATCAACAATAATAATAATAAAACTCTATAAACAAACAACAGTCCAGGACCAGATGACTGCGTGACTTTTCCAAAACATTTGAAGAGGAGTTAATATACCAACGTCCACAACAGTATTATTTACAATAATACATGGAAGCAACTTAAGTGTCCACTGGTAGATGAATGGACGAAGAAAAATAAGTAACATATATTCCGCATATACACAATGAAATATTCCTCAGTCATGAAAGAAAAAAAAACCTTCCCATTTGCAACAACATGGATGGATCTAGAATGTGTGATGCCCAGTGAAGTAAGTCAGACAGAGAAAGTATGACCTCAGTTGCACGTGGAATACGAAAAACAGAGTACACCAAACAAGCAGAAAGTGGGCGCATGGAGCAGCAGTGGGCAGCTGCCACGGAGCAGGGTGGGCAGGTGCCACGGGGGAGGGCGGGCAGCTGCCACGGGGCAGGGCGGGCAGCTGCCACGGGGCAGGGCGGGCAGGGGACAGCCCAAGCGCCGGGCACTAAGAGGCAAGACCTCCAATTACAGAATTACATCAGCCCCGGCATGTGACACACCACGTGGGGAACGCGGTCAGTAAGTTATGGTGACTGTGTGTGGGACGGGCGGTCACCAGACGCAGGGTCACTTCATGACACGGGCAAACGTTACCACCACCACGTGAGTGAACGGTACGCAAACACGGGAGTCCGGGCTTACCAACGCCGTATTTTTCTATCAATTCAATTAACTTCTTCACTTCTTTGGAATTCCATCGTCCCTTTTTCAAGCTGAAATGTAACCTTCTGAGATATCTGAAGGCGACATAAAAACAAAGGGACGTTAGAAGCTCACGCGCTCCTGCCGCTGTCCTGGCGCCTGCAGCCATTTCTAAGCCGTGACACCCAGAGCACAGGCACCAGAAGGAAAGCACAGGCACACTGGACTTGCACGAAGTTACAGACTTCTGTGTTTCAAAGGTCACTTTCAAGAAAGTGAAAGACAACCCAGAGATTAGAAGAGGGGGTCCGCAGATCATGTGTCTGCTGAGACTTGTTCCTGGAATATACCAAGCACCCTCATAACTCAAGTTTAAAAATGGGCAAAGGACAGAAATAGCTATTTCTCCAGAGAAGACACAGAAATGGCCAAATAACACACGAGAAAGGCGCTCGACATCAACACCCTTTGGGAAAAGCAGACCGGAATTGCAGAGATCCCGCCTCACACCGCTAGGGTGGCTTGAATCAAAAATGAAGTGTGAGCCGGCGAGGACGCGGAGACCTTCCTACTCTGCTGCTGGGGATGCCCTGAAGGTGGTGCAGCCACTCTGGAAAATGGTCACTCCTCGGAAGGTTAAACCGAATCCCCACATGACCCCGTGACTTCACTCGTAGGCACAGCTGAGAAGAGCGAGCACGCACAGCCACGCGGACACGCGGCCTCCAAGGTTCAGTCCCGGCGCGGCACGCGAGAGCCCCGCTCAGTGTCCATGCAGCGTCAGCATCGCGCCTGTTTATCTGCTCATCTGCTGATGGACACGTGGCTCGTTTCCACCTTTTGGTTGCTGTGCCCAGCGCTGCTATGAACAGGGGTGGACAATGTCTGAGTCCCTGATTTCCATTTTTTGGGTACAGGGTGGAATTGCTAGACAACATGCTGTGCTAAGTCGCTTCAGTCGTGCCTGACTCTGCGTGACCCCATGGACTGCAGCCCGTCAGGCTCCTCTGTCCGTGGGATTCTCCAGGCAAGAATACTGGAGTGGGTTGCCAGTTCCTTCTTCAAGATAATACAGTAATTCTCCGTTTATCTTTTTAGGAATCCCTGAACTCTTTTCCACAGCGGCTGCCCTGTTTCAATCCCACCAAGAGTGTACAAGGGTTCTGATTTCTCTGCATCCCCTCCGACACTTATTTCCCATTTTTATAAAACATGCACCACCTTGAAGTGCGTGAAGCGGCACCCTGCGGTGGCGCTGACCTGTATTTCCGTAATGACCACGCCAGCGCTCTTCACGTGCTCAAGGCCATTTATGCGTCTTTTGGAGAAACGTGCGTTCAAGCCCATTGTGCCTTGTTTTCCCCTAAGTATTTATTTCTTTATTTGGCTGCGCTGGGTCTCAGTTGTGGTCCGTAGGATCAAGCTCCCTGGCCAGGGAAGGGACCCAGGCCCTCGGCACTGGGAGCACAGAGTCTCACCCACTGGGCCACCAGGGAAGTCTCTTTGGTCCATTCTTGAATTTTTTTTTTTTTTTTCTGTAGGGAATAGTGTTTCTTTTGTGGGGTGATCAAAATGTTCTAGAATTGTGATGATGGCTACACGGCTCAAGAAATACACCCAAACCTACAGAACTATCTACTTCAAATGAATGGTTTCTACGTGAATTATGAATAATACTGCTTAAAAAAAAACTCAAGGAAACTGCCACCTGGGGATCTCAAAGGATGTCCAGTGGAGCCCGTGCACACGTCTGGCTTCAAAAAGAAACGATCTTGCTTCCTGAGCGGGTCCATCCGCATCCTCCCTGCCCCCAAGGCCACACCCTCTTCCCACGCCAGCAGGCCACCCTGGGCCAGTCTCCCTACCCACCTGGTGGCCCACCTGGAAGCAACCCCAGCAAGCCTTCCTCTGCCCAGAGCTGTCCCACTCACCGATCTCGGCACTGGGCATCGCTCCTACCTGGCACCTCTTCCCGGATTTTAAACCAATCCTGCTCCCCATACTTGGCAACTGCTTGAAGCAACTTCTGCAGGGAGACAGGAGCAGAGCCGGTCACAACCTGCCCAGCCCAGTCCAGCCCGAACTCCAGGCCCCAGGCCCCAGACACACCGCGTCCTCCTCTGGGGCCCAGAGCCCCTTCCTCAGGCTGGGGTCCAGGCTCTTGGTCCAGCGGTAGATGAGCTGCATGGAGTCCCGCCCCTCCATGTAGTAGACAACTGCGGACAGAGGGAGCTGGTTGGCGCCGTGCTTCCTGGGTCCCCCAGAGAGGAGCCACGCTGACCACAGAGAACTGACCGCAGGTGGCCCGGACGTCACAGCACCGCCCCCGCCCCCCCAAGTGGACCAGGGCCCTGCCCGGCAGGTGTGGGACTCACTCCTCCGGTAGGGGATGTGGCTGCCGACTCGCATGGCCTGCACGAGCCGCGTGAGCATGCGGTCCTCCTCCTCCGTCCACTCCCTGCGCTTCAGGGCCGGGTTGTGCTGCTGGTACCTCTGCAGGCACTGGAAGGCGCTGCGGTGCGTCTGCAGGGCCAGAGCGGGGCAGGGGCTGACCAGGCCGCCCTGGGGGACTGGCGGAGGGCACCCCGACAGAAGGCCCAGGGCCACTGAAGAGGGCCCTTGACATCAGCTCATCGAAGTGTGCCCACAAACGTCGCCTCCCTGATGTGACACCAAAATCACCGCAAGCACAAATTCCCAAGGGAGGCCTCTGCTTGGCCAGGACTGCGGCGAAGCGTCCTGCACTACAGGCCGGGCCTCGGCCCTTAGGCACCCCCTCTGAAGCCCCCCTCAGGGGTGGCTGAGAGATGCACGTGTCAGGGTGGTGCTGGAGAGTCCCTGGGGTGGCGCCTGGGTCCAGGGACGCCCTCTCAGGGAGAGCTCCGAGGTAAAGGCCCCCCAGCTTCCAGCTGAGCTCACAGACCCCCGGGGCCCACTGTAAACATTTCTGTGCATGTCCTCCCCCTCACTCATCTGTGGAAAAGCGGTTTTCCACGAGCCCCCTGCGGTGACGTGACGTGTCTTCTCTCCCAGAGAAAGCTCTCTGGTTACAGAGCACAGGGGTTGGCGATGTCTTTTGAGACATCAAAAGCAGGATCTGTAAAATGAAGAATTCCTAAACTGGACTTCACCAAAGTTAAAAAGACAATGGCAAGAGAATCAGAAGACAAGTCCCAGACTGGGAGAAGATAACTGCAAAAGGCACATGTGATACGGACGGTTACCTGAGTCACACAGAGCACACGTATGACTTAGCATCAGAACGTGAACAGCTTGACCAAAAGTCAGGCCAAGACCTCAGGAGACGCCGCACCAAGGGCGACATACGGAAGGCAGATAGGTGCGTGGGGACAAGTGCCCCCTGGACAGTCGTCCAGGAAGACGCAGGTTAACCCAAGACACTGCAAAAGCAGCCGAGATGCAGAACCCTTACGCACCAGATGAGGGGGACGCGGGGCGGCGCAGCCGCTGTGGGAGACAGCCAGCTGCTTTCTCACAAGCTGAGCGCGTCCGCACCGCGTGGCCCAGCGGCTGTGCTCCCAGGTATTTATCCAAAGGGAGGAAAACGTCCCTCCACCCAGAAACCTGCATGTGGGTGTTACTGGCAGTTTTACCCATAATTGACAAGTCTTGTAAGCGCACCCAGGATGCCCTTCAGTAGGTTAATGGAAAACTCTCGCCCATCTAGACAATGGAATGTTAATCGGCGTGAACAAGAAGAGAACCATCAAGCCACGAAAAAGACATGCAGGAACCTTAAATGCGTATCGATGAGAACCACGACGAGTCAGCGTAGATCTATCTCTGGTAAAAAAGAAAAAAAAAAATCTCCGTCTTGTGAGTGATGCTCATAACAGGGGAGGCTGTGTCCATGGGGAGGCAAAGGGTGTGTGAGTAAGCCCTGTGCCTTCCTCTCAGGCTTTGCTGTGAACCTAAAACAGCTTTAAAAAAAAAAAAAAACCAGCCTTGGGCACCCCTGGTGGTCCGGTGGTTAAGACGCCGCGCTTCCACTGCAGGGAGCGCGGGTTCGATCCCTAGCCAGGGGACTAAGATCCCACAAGCCTCACAGTGCAGCCAAGACAAAACAAAAACACAGTCTTAAAAACACTGGGCTTCCCTGGTGGCTCCGTGATAAAGAATCCGCCTGTCAATGCAGGAGACATGGGTTCGGTCCCTGATCCGGGGAGATCCCACATGCCTTGGAGCAATGAAGCCCGTGTGCCACACCACTGATGCCCGTGTGCCCTAGAGCCCGTCTCTGCAAGAGAAGCCGCTGCAACGAGAAGCCCGCGCACTGCACCTCGAGCAAGCCCACACGCAGTGACGAAGACCCAACACAGCCAGTATCAAATGAATAATAAAAGAGACAGACTGAGGAAGTAGAGACAAGGGAAGAACTCTCTGGTGGTCCAGTCATTAGGACTCAGGGCATAAAATGACTTTTTAGAGCATCATTTACCAAGTAAGTAAAAGAGTGCGTACTAAGTTGCACAGCATCTAAATGCAATCGCAAGACAGAGACACAAGGCAGAAGGACTTGTCTGCACTGTTAGGCCAGGTTCCAGCCTAGTCGCATGAACACAACTATTTCAGAGCACAATTCACAGATGTAACAAACTCTACTTAACAGGCTTTCACAGACTCCTAGATTCAGGACAAAGGATGCACTTTGGTTTTTAAATGGCTTTGCTAAGTTTAGCTGAGTTTGCTGTAACCATGCACTTGGTCACAAAAGTGAGAAATTAAAAAGAGGAGATTTTAGGGACTTCCTTGGGGGTCTGGTGGTTAAGATTCCACACTTCCACTGCAGAGGACGCAGGTCTGACCCCTGGCTGGGGAGCTAAGATCCTGCATGCTACGTGAAGTGGCCAAAAAAATAAATAAAACGAGAATAAATTTTAAAACTGCCATAAAATTCAAACTGAAGAATAAAAGGCTTTCTAAGAAACCTCACTGTTTAAAGATGATACAACATACTTCTACATAATTTAAGATCCAAAGCGGCAATGAAAACCATAGTCACTCCAAAACCGATAAAAAAGAGACATTTTGTACCACGCTGTTCTCAGAAAACTGGACCTCAAACACCATCTTCATTAAAGACAGAGGTGAGTGAGAACTCAGTCCCTGCCTTAGGAGACGAGAAAGAACAAAACCCAAAGGAACCAGGTAAAGAGTCTTCCCAGACCACCAGAGCACGGTCCAGAGCAGGAGGTGAGGCTCGGGAAAGGGACCAAGCAGGCGGGACACCGAGGCTGCTCAGGAGGGCATCCGTGGGAGGTGGTGTGGTCCAAGCAACCTCTGACCTCCTCCAGCCGCCCTCCCGAGTGGCCCGAGCAGATCCTCCAGCCACCCTCCCGAGTGGCCCGAGCCGACCCCTCCAGCTGCCCTCCTGAGTGGCCCGAGCCGACCCTCCAGCTGCCCTCCCGAGTGACCCGAGCAGACCCTCCAGCTGCCCTCCCGAGTGGCCCGAGCCGACCCTCCAGCTGCCCTCCCGAGTGGCCCGAGCAGACCCTCCAGCCGCCCTCCCGAGTGGCCCGAGCCAACCCCTCCAGCCGCCCTCCTGAGTGGCCCGAGCCGACCCTCCAGCCGCCCTCCCGAGTGGCCCGAGCAGACCCTCCAGCCGCCCTCCTGAGTGGCCCGAGCAGACCCTCCAGCTGCCCTCCCGAGTGGCCCGAGCAGACCCTCTGGCGGCTGCAAGGGCGGGCCCTGGACGCAGCGTGACCCTCACCCCCAGCTCCTCGGCGATACTCTGCCAGTCCAGGTGGCGTGCTTGGCTGCGACGGCCTTCAGCTGGGCCACCTCCTGTTCGCTCCACTCCTGCTTGTTAATGCTCGGGTGCTCGTGGTTCTGCCAGAACTTGCGGATCTCCTCCGTGCTGCGGCCTCCCTCAAACTGCAGACAGACAAACAGACCTGTCTGTGTGGGAGTGGGCCGCGGGGAGTGGGGTCTCTGTCCAGGCTGCCGGGAAGTGCCGGCGGGGAAGCCCCCAAAGCGATCCATGCTGCTGGACCTGCGTGTGACCAAAGGGAGTCCCAGCAGGCCTAGTGGCCACGCAGGTCGTGGCCTCAATGACCGGTGCTGACCCCGCCCTGGCCGCTGGGACTCACGTTGACGTTGGAGATCTTGTCCCAGTCGTGGCTGTCCAGCCTGTCGCCCAGCAAGGCCTCCTCCGGGAGCTGACTGCAGAGAGGGCGGGGGCACGGGGTCATGCCAGCCCTCAGCTCCCCACAGACCATGCCCGCCCCGGCAGGACCGCTCACTTGATGTCCTGCACCTCCTTCTCCGCTTCCCTGGCCTGCTTCTCCAGGATCTGCTTCTCCAGCTCGCTTGTGGCCCTGCTCTGCTTCTGCTGCAAGTACTCCAGCCTGAAAGGCAGGGAAAGGCGCCTGTGGGACCGACGGCGATGCTGTGCCTGCGGCCAGCTGGCCTGGTGTTTCCACGGATCTGGGCAGGCACCCGCGGGGCTGGTCTCCTGCCAGCACGCCACGCGGCACGGCTGTGGGGAGCACAGGCTCCAAAGGCTGACCCTCCCCACCAAACACCCGGAGAGAAAGCCGCAGCCCTGTGTGCAGCTGTTGTGACGGGCACGCGGGCAGTGCACACGGCGGTGCTCACACAGGAGACACGACTGGCACCCGGCACGTCGTCCGATCTCCAAACGTGCTGACCCTCAGAGACAACCACCTCCAGGACAAGCCGAGCAGGACCCGAGGCGTGACCCCACTGCCCCAAAACAAGCCCGGACCCACTTGAGCCGGGAGGCGGCCCTAGGGACCGCTGGCCTGACCCCAGGTGCTGCAGCGTGGTCAGGAGATCCCACCCTGTCAGCACACGTGGGACGCCCGTCTTGCCAACAGTTCTCTTTCTCAGCGCAGCCCAATCCAGGCCGACGGCTCACGGACGACGGGCTGGCCCTCACCCCCCAAGGGAGAGGCCAGGGGCTGTGCTGCTCCTGCTGCCGCGGAGGACGCGCGCAAGGCCTCTGGCCACGGAGCCGCCAGCCCGCCCGGGCCTCGCCCCAGGGCAGGGAGCCTCCGCACTCACTTGAGCAACTTGGGCTGGAGCAGCCGCTGCAGGCGGTCGCTCACCACCGACTTCCTGAGCAGGACCTTTTCCCAGGTCTTCCCTGCAGAGAGATGAGGATGCGGACGGGGTAACTCAGGGTCACACCCTGTCAGCGACGACCCCCCAGCCCACCCTGTCCAGCCCGTGGCAAGGAAGTGACCGTGCGGGAGGCCGCCCGGGACTCACCCCCAGCACACACCCCGGAGCAGGGATGAGGTGGGAGAGCACAGAGAGAGCCCGGGGAGGCCCGGTCTCTCCCTCACAAACCAACCCCGTGACCCCACTCAGTGGGGAAGGGCAGGCCCTCAGGTGGGCCAGGCCAGCGGTCAGGGCGGACTCCTGGGGCGGGGCTCGTACACTTGGTCACCAGGAGCTCCGTGAAAGCCTTGATGCCCTGGGCAGCCTTCTCCCGCGTGTCCTCATTGGCAGGAGGCCCCTGTCGGAGAATGGCAGGCGGATCACTCTGTGGGCAGAGCCAAGCATGCTCTCCGCCGGGACTCAGGACCCTGGCCCCCAGTGTGCGTGGACGCCCGGCCCTAGAGCACAGCCTGGGGAGCGGCTCTGGACACCACCTGCAGCAGGGCCAGGGGGCTGCCCCCGCGGGGAGGACTCAGCGCCGCCTGTCCGTGGGCCGAAGCCACCTGCTCCCTCCCAAGGACACAGGCCTGCCGCTCCCTCCTGGGGCTGGCAGGGTTTCAGTTCAGCAAGGCCGGGGAACACGCTCCTGAGAATTTGTGGAAGTCCCGATGCCCACGGCAGGTCGCGGGGACGCGAGTAGCGCGCGGGCCACTCACCACTCCCGTGACCCTGTCCCTGAAGTAGGGCTTCATGAAGTGTCCGAGGTACAGGTTTGGGGTGGGTTCCTGTCGTCCTTCACCTTGGGGCCCTTGACGCCCACAAGGTCGCCCATGACTTCCTCCTGCAGCAGACACACAGGGCCGCTGGTGGGTCGGCCAGCAGCGGCTCCCCTGGAGGACGGGACCCAGGGCCCGGTGCCCCGGGGCCGGGCAGCAGCGCCTCCCGGGCCAGGCCCGCCTGACCTGCTGCTCCCGGTTCTGGGCCAGCAGCAGGCTGACCTCTGCCAGCTTCTCCCGGACCACCTCTTGGTAGACCATGTTCAGCTGCAGGCAGGTCTCCGGGTCTTCAGGGAGCGCCTTCTCCTTGGGGTCGTCCTCGTCGTTGCTGGCTTCACCCCACCTCTCTTCCTCCTGGAGACAAGCGGGGAACTGCAGGTGAGGGAGACACGCGCACACGCAGGGCTGCAGGTGAGCTGCGGTCTGGCCGCTGGGCCGGTGACACGCCACCCTGACCGTGGACCACACAGCGCCCGGACACGTCTCCTAGTTTACAACGGTCCAATTTAGACGGGAGGTGGGAGGGAGGCTCATGTGTATGGCTGATATGTATGGCTGATACACGCTGATGTGTGATGGGAACCAACGCGATATTGTAAAACAATTACCTTTCAATTAAAAATGAATAAATTTAAACAAAGAAAGAAAATGATTAAAAAACAAAGCCGATTCATATGCCATCTCTAAGAATACACCTCAGGTGAGAGAATGAGGAAATGAGCAATTTTCACCGTCGACAGTAAAAACTCCCGAGAAACTCGGACTCGCTGTACAACAGGTTTGCTGGCAGACGCAGGGAGTGGGAACGTGGGCCCCACGGCGCCGGCAAGACTGAAACCAAGCTGAGCCAAACAGCCACCTCAAGGTGGCGCGTCTGAAGGCTGCGGAACTACAGTAAGTCCGTATCAGGGCACCACCCAGCTACTACAAAGAGGAAGCAAATCCATGTCTATTGACTTAGTGGAAAAACAAAAAGCAATTATAAAAATTTCCCAAACTAACAGAAAATCACAAGATACACAGACGGCAGGCACGGAGCGGCAGGCCCGAGCGCTCCCTCTGCTCCCAGCTGCTGCTCTCGGCTCCAGCGCGCGCGCACCGACCGGGGCTGCCACTGCCCCCGACGCATGGAGCGGTGACTACGGGGCAGGACCAGGCAGCACGCTCAGCCTCCCCCGAGTCATGTCTGGCTGAGGTCAGTGCGGCCGGCAGGAGCTAAGAGAAGGCGAGAGGAGTGAACGCCCAGCTGTGATGACGGTTATCTCTAGGGACGTGTGTACTTCTGATGACACCCCTTCTCTCTTGACTGACAACATCCGTGAGACTTTAATAATGCAGAAGAGCCAAGGTGAGTTCCAAGCACCCCCTCCCCAGACCCACTGGAAGGGTGGTGTGTCCACTTTAGCGAGCACGGCCACCTCAGGCCGCAGGTTACCGAGAGCAGTGGGCCAGCAGCGTCCGAGTCCAAGTCCTCGTCGGGCAGCGAATCTGCAGGAATGCAAGCACACGGTGTCGGTGCCCAGCGCTGGACGCAGCAGCTGGTGATGCACCCCACAGGTGCTGAAACCAACCGGCCAGTGCAGCCACAGACTGGGGGGCGGCGGGGGGGGCGGCGCTGAAGCGAGGAGGTCCACAGGGGACAAGAGGCCTGGGGTGGGATGCACGCTGCGTGGACCTCCCCCACCCCCCGCCTATGCCCGGGGGGCTGAGCACAGCCCTCTGTGTGCAGTGGGCACTGGGCTGAGGGTAGGATGAGCCAGAAAGACAAGATGTCAGCCTAACGTGGGGCTTCCCCAGGCATGGAGCGAACAGGAACTGTAGGGACAGCCAGGGCAGGCTTCACGCGAGACAGCTCTGTCCCTGGGGAACTGGAGCTGGTCAGAGCGGGGAGGGGGGCCACGCACAGAGGCCCAGGATCAGGTGAGAGAAGGCCCGTGTAGCTGGGAACCGTGACAGGCTCAGCCTTAGGGCCGCCCCTGAGCCTGAGGGATGGGAGGCTGGGCCCTGGATGGCTCGGTCTGTGCAGGCAGACCTCAGGCCAGAGCTGCCGGGAGGGGTGCTCGGGGCCCAGGGGAGCACATGGGGTGGGCAGAAGGGGAGCCCTGGCAGCGGGGGCCTCCGACAGAGGGCAGCTGCCTGAGCACCAGGAAGAGATCCAAGGGGTCTCAGCGGTGGCAGACTGTTCAAGCCGGGGGGCTGAGGCCAGCAGCCTTCCGATCCTGAGAAGGAGAGCAGGGCCCCCCTCCCAGGACAGCCTGCGGCCCCAAGAGGCAGGGTGCTCATGCATGCCCGCAGGGCCAGGGGCTGATGAGAGAGCATGGTGATGCTGGCCAGCGGACTAAAGACCCAGCGGTGTGACGCACTGTGGCTGACCGTGGTCCAAGGGCAGACACGGCCGCTCTGACCAAGGAGTGTGGGTGCTGACCTGCATCTGAATCCGAGTTGAGACTGGACTCTGAGACGTCCATGCTGACGCTCGAGCAGCAGGGATCCAAGATCCTCTCCAGCTGCTGGATCTCCCTGGAGATCCTCTCTCTCTCAGCATCCACATCCATGACAGCCCCGCCTGCAACACATCCTGAGATGTCAGAAACCCAGAGCACGCGGGAACCCCACCTGCCCCTCAGACGCTCGGCCCTGAGGGGGACGGCAGAAGCCTGACCAGAGCAGGCACCGGGCTCCGAGAAGCCCAGGCGTGACGACGGTATCTCTGGGGAGCCTTGGGCCTACCTGGCACCCCCAGGGCCCTGTGAGCTCCTGCTCTTTGCCTTGTCAGCCACGCTGAGGCTGCAGCCAGCACCGGGGCAGGGGTTGCGGGAGGGCAGTGATGGATAGCAACACCGCCCAGCTGCCCGGTCTGTCTTCCCACCACAAAACCCAATGCATCAAAAGCAAAGTGTGGTGGCAAAGTCACTAGAGGACAAGGACGAGGCCCATAACCCCGAGGTGCATCCGCTCGCCCCCCAGCACAGAGCTGGACACAGAGGGCATCGGGCACCAAATAAAATACACACCCACCGGGGGGCAGGGTCCACAGCCTTGGGTGGAAGCCCCCTCCGGGAGGGCAGGGCCTGCTGAAGCCCCAGCACAACACCTGGCTTTCGGGACTGAGCCTGAACAAGCCTCTGAGAAAGGAACAGGTACCTCTTTTCCTTTGGAAACAACAGTCTGGGACGTCTAATAAACAAGTGGGAGAATAAACCGGCGGCAGCGGGAACGCCAGGGAAACACAGGCTCAGACTTAGGGGCCAAAACACCCAGGAGAAGCCCCTTCCCACCCGTGGCCGCCCCGCAACGCCCCCCCGGTGCAGGCGATCGGGGGCCTCCAGAGCGGCAAACAGGGCCGCCGCCGCCACCCGGAACGCCCCCAGCTCGCGGGCAGCGGGAACGAGGCTTCCAGGACGGGCGGCGTAGTCCGGCCGCCCGGCCCGCGCGCCCCCGACGGGGCCCGGGCGATAACAAGGCCCTGCGCGTACCCCGCTCCTCAGCCGGCCGGCATGCCGCCTCTCGCCGCTCCTCCCCCGCCGCCCCCGGGCTCTCCCGGGTCGCTCCTCCTCCCGGCCCTCCCCTGCCCGCTCCTCACCTGCACTGGGACCCGGCCCCTCAGCCTCCACGCACACGCTTCCTTACGTCGCCGCGGGCCGGAAGTCCCGCCTCCAAGGCCGCGACGGAAACGCAAGGCACGTTGGGATCGGGCTCTCGGGACGGGCCGGTGGTGCCCCCGCGCGGCCAGCATTGGAACTGCCCGCGTCCGCCGGCACTCGGCTGGGGTCCCGGGTGCCTTGGTCACGCTTCCGGGGGTGGGACCTCTTGCAGCCGCCCCCGAGCTTGTCTGTGCTGTTTCTCCGTGAGTTGTCTCCAGGGTTTTGGTAGAGGAACCGAGGAGAAAACCCGCCGAGTGCTCAGGACTGTCCTGGCCATGGCCACGTCAGTTCAGTTCAGTTCAGTCTCTCGGTCATGTTCGACTCTTTTGGATCACATGAATCGCAGCACGCCAGGCCTCCCTGTCCATCACCAGCTCCCGAGTTTACCCAAACTCATGTCCATCGAGTCGGTGATGCCATCCAGCCATCTCATCCTCTGTCGTTCCCTTCTCCTCCTGACCCCAATCCCTCCCAGCATCAGGGTGTTTTCCAATGAGTCAACTCTTCGCATGAGGTGGCCAAAGTATTGGAGTTTTAGCCTCAGCATCAGTCCTTCCAAAGAACACCCAGGACTGATCTCCTTTAGGATGGATTGGTTGGATCTCCTTGCAGTCCAAGGGACTCTGAAGAGTCTTCTCCAACACCACAGTTCAAAAGCATCAATTCTTCGGAGCTCAGCTTTCTTCACAGTCCAACTCTCATATCCATACATGACCACTGGAAAAACCATAGCCTTGACTAGAGGGACCTTTTTGGCAAAGTAATGTCTCTGCTTTTTAATATGCTGTCTAGGTTGCTCATAACTTTCCTTCCAAGGAATAAGCGTCTTTTAATTTAATGGCTGCAGTCACCATCTGCAGTGATTTTGGAGCCCCCTAAAATTAGTCTGACTGCTGGGAGCTGGTGAGGCATTCCACTCGTGACAAAGGTCATGAGGAAGGAGGCTTAGCATACGCAAAGGCGGGATCGAGCCTCAGGAGTCCGCCCGGATATTCTCGAGCATCTACCCCCAAAAGAACCAGAGTCTGCCTACTTTATTGCTTTGTGCTCTCACCTCTGACTTTACTGGGGGCTGTCCCCTACCACCATCTCGCTCTCTCTGTCAAAGAGTTAACTTACAGCTCCAATTAATAAAGTTCCTGGGCAATTAGGAGTGTTTAAATCAAACCCCTCAGATGGCTCTCTAACTCGCCTGACAAGTTTACCCGGACTCCTACAGCTATGCATACGATTGTTTACAGTCTCCCAGCCTCGAGAGGCACGGGAAGCTTAAGATATTCAAATAGCTTAGAACCTCTCAGAGAGTTAGAAACTGTCAGAATAAACTAGTAAAGGATTTCATTGATGAGCCAATGCTTGTTGCCAAGTTTTCACATCCCCTGAATTGTATCCTTGAATGTGTATTAATTAATATAGTTGGTATGTAGAAAAAATAAGTAGTGGCCTTGGTGTTAGTAACTTTAGACCCTTAAGGTAATAAATTCTTTCCTTTGTTGTAAACCCATTACACATCCGCCCTATAGGAATGCAATTTTATCTTTGGAAGATGGCGCTAAACCTTAAAATAATTACTCTTAGAGAAGATAAGTCTTTGTTGACAAGTCCTTGTCAAGAGTCATAAAATGTTAGTAGGCTTTCTGGCCAGAAGATGATGTAAATCACCTAAACCATTTGTATATGATAAATTTGCAGGAAAGAAACCCTGGTTTTTGATAAGAATCAAAGACTGCTGACTTTGCATCCCCTATTATCCTCTATGTGTAACTTAGGGTATAAAAGCCCCTGTTAAAAATAAAGCTATGGGCCTTGCTCACCAACGCTTGGTCTCCCCATGTCATTCTTCCCTTTAACTTCCAGCTGAGTCTCCATCTGGAGCACGGAACCCACCACGCTTACTAATTATGCCTGGGCTTCTAAGACCCACTCGAGAAGGTGTCTAAGGTGGGGCACCTTCCGCTATTCGAGAGGGCGCCTGCGGCCTACGTAAGTGGTGCAAACTTCTTGTCTTAAAGTTTTATTGGTCTCCCGCGTAAACCAAGCTACTCAGCCTCTTTTCTCCACTGAATTTTCCTACTGAGCTATCCTCATTCTATTATTCTTTATATCTCTAATTAGCATATAAATAGTCGCCTAGGCCGTCTCTCCTTCGAATACCCTGGATCAGCTGGGGCTGGACCTTGGCATCTGACAGTTTCCAGTTTCCCCATCTATTTGCCATGAAGTGATGGGACCAGATGCCATGATCTTAGTTTGCTGAATGTTGAGCTTTAAGCCAACTTTTTCACTCTCCTCTTTCGCTTTCATCAAGAGGCTTTTGAGTTCCTCTTCCCTTTCTGCCATAAGGGTGGTGTCATCTGCATATCTGAGGTTACTGATATTTCTCCCAGCAATCTTGATTCTAGCTTGTGCTTCTTCTAGCCCAGTGTTTCTCATGAGGTACTCTGCATAGAAGTTAAATAAGCAGGGTGACAATATACAGCCTTGACGTACTGCTTTTCCTATTTGGAACCAGTCTGTTGTTCCATGTCCAGTTCTAACTGTTGCTTCCTGACCTGCATATAGGTTTCTCAAGAGGCAGGTCAGGTGGTCTGGTATTCCCATCTCTTTCAGAGTTTTCCAAAGTTTATTGTGATCCACACAGTCAAAGGCTTTGGCATAGTCAATAAAGCAGAAATAGATGTTTTTCTGGAACTCTCTTGCTTTTTCCATGATCCAGAGGATGTTGGCAATTTGATCTCTGGTTCCTCTGCCTTTTCTAAAACCAGCTTGAAGATCAGGTAGTTCACGGTTCACGTACTGCTGAAGCCTGGCTTGGAGAATTTTGAGCATTACTTTGCTACTGTGTCAGATGAGTGCAGTTGTGTGGTAGTTTGAGCATCCTTTGGCTTTGCCTTTCTTTGGGATTTGCCTCCCGTGGCCAGAGTCCCGGGATGGGTGGGCGCCCACGCCCTTCTGGTGAGCCAGCGATGGGGCTGCAGAGCTGCCAGTCCATCCCTTGCTCGCCCAGCACCCACGTGATAGCCCAGGTCTGGACCCCCACGGAGTTCAGATCCACAGGCAGAGACACCTGGTCAACAAAGTCAAGCCAGTGTGAATTGTCATCTGAGGTTTTCTTTTCTTCTTTTACTGTGGAACACTTCAAGCCGCCCTGCCTCTTGCCCAGCCAGCCCGGCCTGTGGGCCGGTGGGTGAAGGCAACTCAAAGATGGTGATCTAGTGCCCTCTGCAGGGCTGTGCATAGAGCCACCCACGCCGTCACATGTACCCATGCAAGAGACCCTCACTCTTAACACTCTCCGGCTAGACTTCCAGGTTTCAAGTCTGCTCTGAAAACTGATCTGGGAGCCCACTTTTCACCAACAGGCAGGAGCAAGAGGTGGTGGGTGGGGGTAAGATGTAGGTCAGAGGGGGCCAGAGGGGGCCCTGTATCTTAGGGCCAGAAGACCGTAGACTTCTGAGCTAAGATCAGAGGGCCTAGCAATGTGAACATCTTGAAAATCCGATGAAGTGATGGCAAACGCGCCAACGCTGGACTCGTGGGTCCCACTCGAGACACATAAGCCCGCCCTGCCCACAGCTCTCCACAGTCCGCGGTCGCTGTGGCCAGGCCCCGCGGCAGTTGTGGGCAAACCCTAACCCCACAAGCTGCATTATCAGCACAAACCACCTGTTAGAACAAGGCTGACAGTGTGATTCTCAAACATAAAGAGCAGGCTCAACAGGGAAAAAAGGGACACTGCATGTGACTTTTAGAGTTTATTAAATAAGAAAACTGTCGATTTGAACAGGAGGAGAAAAGGACGTTTATTTAAAAAAAATAATACCCACAGGAAAAGAGCGCAAAAGGCATCTAGTGTGTGTTACAGCTCCTCCGATAGGAGGGGCTGGAAGGCACCCTGGGGGCCCTCAAGCTGACCTGGGGAGTCTGCGCACGCTTCCCGTCCCTGAACCCTGCACGTCGCTGCGCAAGCTGCCGCTGGAAACGCCTATCAAGCCCTCCAGCTACAGCACTCCCAGGCGAAGGCCCGTGAAGAGATGCTCTTAGCCCGTGTCCGGCTGTGGAATGCCTGTGCTGACCTTGGTCCCTGGGGGACAACAGTGGCCGCCGTGCAGGGCGCCTGTGCTCAGACCACCAAGCAAGAGCCCTCCCCTGCCAGAAGCTGAGGGAGCAGACCGCAAGCCAGGGCACGCTGAGCGAGGGCAGTAAGGCACACGTCCCTGTCCAAGGCGAGGGTGTACTTTTCGGCTCGCGTAGTGTGTCTCTACTGACAAAAGCAAAGACGGCCAACAGAACTCATCTTACAGCTAGAGCGCTGCAATGACGATGGAAACACTACAGAACCGCTGCTTTCGTTTACTAACTTAAAAAAAAAATCACTGGCTTTTATAGAATTGCCTTCAAATAGATGATCAGCGTCTACGAGGCGGTGTGGAGCTCAGCTAGAAAGGCTACGCAGAAGCGCAGGTGCGGCCCCGTGTGTGGCTAATAACACTGCCGCACGTCACGAAGTTAGTGTCTTGGGATAAAGCTTTACTGTGGGTGAAGTCTGCACACTCAGAGACGCCTCGGCAGCTTGGAATCCGTCGGGAAGTGGTTTCAGGATGTAAACAGAGCTGTGAGCTGGAAGCACCTCCGTGGCTCTCACGACTCCTCCCCTTGGTCTTTAATCTCAGAAATTCTGTCTATAGATTTAAGGATTTCAGCAACGAGATTCAACGTTTCAGCTCCAGAAACCAGCTGCCTGAAATGAAAGCCCAGAGGTGACGGATGGCTTCTATTAATACAATCGCTCCGGGGCAGTAACAGAAGCACAGGGACTTCCCTGGTGGCCCAGGGGTTAGGGTTTCACGCTTTCACTGCAGGGAGCACAGGTTTGAGCTCTGGCTGGAGAACTAAGAACCCAAAAGCTGCGTGGTGCATCCTGACCCCACCCCCGCCCCACAAAAAATACTCCCCATAAACCCCCAAACAAACACACACAACAAAAACCCCAGAGCGTTAAAGCAAAGAAGGTCTCGAGCAAAAGCCGCAGTTTGTTCAACGTCAGATTTACTCTCCAGACACACTACGTGTTCAGCTTAAAAGTGACGGGCCTCACTGTCTGTGGCTGTGGCTGGACACCACTGCCCGCTGCGCTCAAGGGAGACAGAGGACGCCGCCCAGGACGCCTCCCGGGAGCCCTGTTCAAGTTCATGTGTTTTTATGAGAGAGACAGTACTGTCATCCTGTTTCACCCAAAATCTTGGTAGACGTCTTGCAGGCGATTAAGACCTGCCTGATGCTAACCCTCAAGCCTCCCAGGTGAGAATGGTTATCAGTTATCCCCATGTGGACCGGGAGGGGCTGCCGGCCCAGGCTGCCTCCCATGACCCTGGGGTGAACAGGGTCACGAGCCCCGCCCCCCAGCCTGCAGCTTCGACAGCGGCCAGGGCCCCGCACTCACTTGATGGAGGCGTGAGCATTGTTCATGACCACACGGAGGTTCTGCAGGGCCACGTCCGTGTTCTGCTTCACCACCGTCAGGCTGGCGCCCTGGCCTGACCGCAGGGCTTCGTTCTCACGCTTGAAGTCAGAGACCTGGGCCTGTGGGAGAGGAGACGTTACGACTTTCCCGGCTGAGCAGGAAGCGGCCAAGAGGCCGTCCGACCGAAACCAAGCCCCGCGCCCGAGGCAGTGCGACCAGAGGGCACCGTGTGCCCCCACGACAAGGCGCCCTGCCCTGACTGGGGGGCTCCTGAAGGACATGACCTCTTGCCGTGCTGGTACCTCGCCCGCCATCTGGGGTGCTCGGACCCACCCCCAGCCCCGTGTGGGGCTCAACCAGGAGGCCCTGAGAAGGCAGCTCATACGTCCTGATTCGGGTGCTTTGTCTTGTTGGGAGGGAACTAGAGGGGAGGGTGGAGGAGGAAAGGTTCTTTCACTCACACGCGAACTGGTGAGGCCCTCTTGCTAGTTACCTGGAGCAAGCTGACCTCCTGTCTCAGTTTCAGGACGTGATTTTCTGCCTTCACTGCACGTTTCTGATTCCCCGACCAAAAAAAAAAAAAGCCATCACTGACACGGCAGCTTGGACACAGCACATCCCCTTGTTCCCGTCCCTCCCCGTCACCTGGCGGGCCCGCCCAACGGCTGGGCAGCCCATAGGAGGGACCCCTGCTCATGGCCCCGGCCTGGGCCCCCCAGGTAGCGGCACCCGACGCTTCACGACGTCTGGCCAGGCAGGCCCGCCCACCTCTCCACTGCAAACAAGGGCCCTGGCTGCTCACAGTCATGAGCTCCAGATTCTGCTCCACCTGCTGCACCGCCGACTCCAGGTCGTGATAGTCACTCTCCTCCTTGATCATTTTCGCTTCTAACTTCCGCTCAAGCGTCCTCACCCTTGTTAAGGAAAAGGCCTGGGTTATCAATAACTCCTGGGACTAATTCTGAGCGTAATAGACTATCAGAAGTTTTAACTGGATTGATCAGATAAAAACCACAGGAGCCCAGGGTTAAAAAACGCAGCTGGAGGAGCACAGCCTTGGAGCTAGACACAGGTCAGCTCACGGTCGGGGTGCCCAGGGCGGTGGGGGAGGCTATCTGACAGCCCCCTGCGCCACCATCAAGAGTGGCTGGTTTTGCTCTGTTTTCAACTAAACTTTAACACAGAACATGAGAAACGTATCTGACACCGAGGATTTAGTGCAATAAAACCCGGGCTCAGTCCAACTCCCATACTTCATTATCGCTTTCACAGTGGTTTCTGAGGGTCGGGACATGGTTGAATTGCGAGCCTATCCAAAAGCTTACATACATTTCTGTTTGAGTTTCAGAGAAGCTCTGAATCTCAGTCAGCTTTCTTCTTAGCTTAGAATTCTCATCTTTCAGCTGCAGAAAAAGAAAATCCTTATTAGAAACTCAGTGTCTCACTCAAAAGGAGTCTTCATTTTCACAATTTGGCTCTGGAACTTCTTAATAAACAAAAACATTCCAGAGTATCACTCTATAGTCCACATAGAGAAAGAGAGAACCGAAGTGTCTGCTTTTTAGAACCTGTCACAGACTCCACTTTTACTCAGAATAACTCTAAGCGACTGTAATCTTTTCACCAGGCAAGCTGTCCTCAACCGCTGCCTGGAGTGGACCATTTTCTGAGGGGCAGCGCTCTGAGGGTCTCCCCCTGCCCCCGTTCACGCTGGAGACTGGCCCCCTGGCAGTCCTCTGCCAGTCCTCCTTGGGTCTTTCCGGGCGCCGACACGGTCAGCACGGGGATGCTGCCGCAGCTGTGACACCACAGCCTTTCATGCTTGGAGCCCAAACCCCAGGCCAGGGAGGACGCTGGGGGCTCCGGCATCCTCCAAGAATGCTGCTCAGGCACGAGCAGTGACCAGGGAGGGGCGCCGACGCAACCCCCACCTCACTTACTGCTTCGTAACTTATCTGCAGTGTCCGAAGGTGCCTGTCCCCCAGACTCTCTCCGTGGGCTGTGAAGTCAGCGCTGGGGCTCCCCGTCGGGGAGATGCGAGAGTCGGAGTCGCTCAGCGTCCATGGGGGCAGAGACTCGGGCCCCACCAGCTCCGACGGGTTGGAGAAAAAGGAGACGTACGTGCTGCAGGGCGACGTGCTGGCGGCCACCCTGGAGGAGTGCGTCTGCTCCATGGCGGACGGCAGGTAGGCCCCGTTCCACCCGTCCTCCTCGTCCTCATCCTCGTCCAGGAGGTCGCCAGCCCCCGTTGGGTCTTCAAAAAATGGCTGCTGATATTCCAGGCCATAGCCCACAGTCTGGGAAGCTGGGGAGGTGCGGTCGAGTCCCAGAGAGTGCCTCGTGGCTTCCTAGAGAAGGCGGGGAAGTGATGCTTAGACTGGGGCCGTTGCAGGCCGTCCCTCCCAGACGTCTGCTGCTGGCACAGAGAGAGAGGAGCCTGGTGGGCCTGAACTCCTCACTGCCCCGCTTCGTCCCGTGTCCCGCGCGCCTCAGGAGAGACGTCCGGAGGGCTTCCAGGGTCGCTGCGAACGCGGCCTCAGGCATACCTGTGAGTAAACTCTGCTGTCGGTGTCCTCTTTCGACAGGCTCAGGTTCTTGGTCTTCAAAAACTCTTTAAAGGAGAACGGGTTTGCCGCTTCCAGATCTCCAAGTTTATCATCTGAAAGACACCAAGTGTCACACAGGAGAAAGCCTCTCGAAGGCCCTCAGAGGGAGCTCCTATTCCCTGCCCTCGCCTGAACGCGACCCCACCTACACTGGGAATGCTCATGTCCTTTCCATCACCGGGAGATGACCAGCTGCCTGACAGGACGGGCGACTGGGGCGTCCGAGAGCCTGGTTCCTGCCCCGCCCCGCGCCCCCTGCGCCTTGTTGCCGTCGGGCTCCACATGGGGAGCGCGGAGGCGCCTGTGGCCCGCCTCCCAGCCAGAGGCTTCAGGAACAGCCTCTTCCCGCCTCACCTCAGCTTTCCCTTCTCTCTCCACTCCCTGGGGACCCAGGCAGCCACACCGCAGCCCTTTCAGCCCACCGATGACGCCCAGCCCAGTTGCCAGTCCTGTGTGAAGTTGGCTCCTGTGACTTCAGCTCCACCCCCGTCTCTTCAGACCCCTCAGGCGTGACTTCCCTCCTGCCCTGCGCCCTCCTTCCCTCCACCTGACGGTGAAGATCAGATCTGTGGGGCTCTACTCCCACTGGCTCTTCCGGGCTCCAGGTATACTAGTTATACGCTGTGAGATCTACAGCCCCACCCCTGGGCATGTGCCTGGCACGTGGAGACACGGATGGAGAGAAAAACAAAGGATTACCGAACTACTCTACCTCCAAAGTGTGTGTTCTGAGCTCCTGGTGGACCTTGCTTAGCACACTTCCCCTTTCCATAGCCAAAATCTGCAGAGAGACACCATCACCCCACTGTGACCACACGAGTGCTCTGTGACCCCAGCTTTCTCTGACACGGGGTCTCTAGTGCAGCGGTTTCTCACAGCCTGGAGGACGTTTAAAGCTCACGCCCATGGGCTCCTGCCTCTGGACATGGGCTGCTGCCATGGGCCTTGGCATCTGTGATTCTGAAATACCTCCCAATAGGTTTGACGCCCAGTGGGGCAGATCTTGTGGTACCTCCTGAACGCCCACAAGGGTGGTCAATGGCTCTCAGACCCCGACAGAACCACCTAAACGCCCCCGAATACCCTGAAGGCCAAGCAGTGTTAGCCGCCTGGGGAGAATTAGGAGGAACTAAAGCTGGCCTCCGCCTAGCTGCAGGGGACCAAGGAATGGGAAGCCTGGTCTGCTGAAGGCTCCCTTATCCTTCCCACCTCGAAGAAATACAGGGTTTTCTGTGCTCACCCTGGGCCTACCTCTAAGCCAACATTTACTGCGGTCTACCGGAACTGTCTGGCGGGGCGGGGGCGGGGGCGGGGGGTTCTCCACTATCAGACTGTGAGCTCCAGGCGGCGGGACTCCCAGTGCCCGGCACACGGTGGGGCTAGTGGTCATCGCGAGGGGTGAGCTGCGCTACCGCGCGGTACCACAAGCAGCGCCGGCCCCGGGGAGGGCGGGGTCCCTGAAGCTCTTCTCTCACCTGTGTCTCCCACGGAAGCTAGCACCGGACTGGGCACATAGCACATAAACGTCGGCCGAATGCCGAAGAAGTGGGACTCCAGGTCCCTGGCTGGGGGGCGCTCACAGTCTAGCTGGGGGAGACAAGACCGGCGCTCATAGAACGCGGGAGCTGTAATAACAACAAGAGCGACTTCACCCGCGCGCCCGCCTCACCTGGACCTCAGCGCGGCCGCCGGGCCGCGGCCGCCCGCCCGTCCCCCGCCCGCTCACCGTCCGGAATGACGAGGCTCCGGGCCCGGGACAGCGGGGTGACGCCCGGGCGGCGCGCGTAGCCCGCCATCGCCGCGGGCTGCGCGGCGCCAGCCCTCTTCAGCCCGGCAGCGGCGGCTCCATGGCCCCGGCTCCGTCCCGGCCGCGGCCCGAGTCGCCCGCCTCCGTCGCCCGCCGCTCGGCCGCCGCTCCGAGCCTCTGGCCGCTGCTTCCGCTCCGCGCACCGGAATCGCGAGGCCGAGCGCCGCGAGCGGGCGCCGGGGGGGCGGGGCGCCGGGGGCGGAACCAGAAGTGACGACAGAAGCGGTGGGCGGGGACACAAGATGGCGGCCATGGTGCTGGCGGCGACGCGGCTGCTGCGGGGCTCGGGCTCGTGGGGCCGCTCGCGACCGAGGTGAGCCGAGGGCAGGCCGGGGGTCGGCCGGGGGCCGGGGCAGCCCGAGCTCCCCTGGGTGCCCCGCCTCCGGCTTCCCCATGCCGTGGCGCGGCGGCCGGTGAGCGGGCTGGGGGTGCGGGCCCCCGGCCCCGTCCCCGAGGCGACGGTGGGGCTTCCTCGTCTGGCGCCCCGGGCTCCGGCCCCGAGCTTCATCCGTCTCTCCTCCCCCTCCCGCTTCTCCCGGGCGGTCGGGGGCTTGTCCGAGGTCACGTGTCATCTCCGCCTCGGGCCCCTTCCGGCCGCGTGTCCCCTTGTGAGGCCGAGTCCGCGGGGCCTCGGCTCCTTGGGGCCCGCGGAGCCGGGGTTCCGTGGCGGCCAGAGCCGTCCCCTTGGCCGCGGCGCTGTGCGCCTTCTCCTCTGGACCTCTGGCCTTTTCCCACACTAGCACTTTCGTTCAGGCGACAGGTGGGGTTTTGCCTTCTCGCTGTGTACAGCATTTGCGTGGGAGCCGGGTGCTATGATGACAGAAACCAGGCAGTGGGTTCAGACAATCGCGCACCTAGAGTATCAGCTTTGAAGCCGCAGTTCCGCGGTAGGAAACAGGAGACAACTTCAGGAAGAATGAAGAGCAGCCTCCAAGGAGGTGTTAAGCCAAGAGAGGTGGGAAATGAGAGAAGGGTTAGCCCTGTGAGCAGTGCTGGTGAAGAAGGCAGGGCAGGCCCAGCTGCGGGCGTGATGAGCCAGTGTGTTGAGAGTGTGAACAGCGGGCCAGTGGGCGCACCTGGTGCGGCGGGGCTCGACGGGTTAGGAGATGAGTTTGGAGAGTGAGTCGGGGGTCAGAGCATACAAAGCCTTTGGGACCTGGTGAAGAGGTGTGGCTTCCATTTAGACTCCAGGGGGGCTTTTGAAGGGCAGAGCTTGGTCAGGTGCTCTGTGAGCAGAAACTGACTTGACCTACACAGCCCCCACCCGTAAAGGGCTGTTCCTACTGTTTCATAGACACAGCACCAGCTTGCCTCAAGGGCCTGGGCTCAGGCAGAATTTGTTCCGTCAGTGACGCCCTTGGTCACGCCTCTGCCCTGTCTCTGGGATGGTGTAGAAATCTCTGCATGAGGAGATGCAGGCTGCACCTTGGTGGCCACCACAGTTTACGCTGTTCTCTCTCTCTCTCTCTCTGTTTTTTCCGGTCGTTCCAGGTGTCTTGCAGGATGTCAGTTCCCCAACCAGAGATTGAGTCTGGGCCCCGGCTGTGAAAGTGCCGAGTCCTGACCACTGGGCTGCCAGGGAAGGCCGCAGCGTCTCATTTTCCTCATGCCTGCACCACCTTCTCTGTTGCAGGTTTGGAGACCCCGCATACAGACGGTTCAGCAGTGGTGGTGCCTACCCCAACATCCCCCTCTCTTCCCCCTTGCCGGGAGTACCCAAGCCTGTTTTTGCTACAGTTGACGGACAAGAAAAGTTTGAAACCAAAGTTACCACACTGGACAATGGACTCCGTGTGGCATCCCAGAATAAGTTTGGACAGTTCTGTACAGTCGGGAGTGAGTACTGTTGGTGGTGTTGGGGGTGGTCCTGTTTGTTGCAAAATGCACACACCTCAGTCGACTGTGAGTTGTAATTAGGGCATAGTTAATAAACTGTGTCCTGAGTGAAAAAGCACATTATAGAATCTGAAGGTTTAGCAGCTGCAGAATGAACAGTAGCTGTCTCGGTGGTGGGTTTGTTTTCCCTCTTTCTACCTTTCTGTTACTCTAAAAATTTTCTACGGCGAGCATAAAGTGAAGAATCCTGTAAATACTGACGTGTGTGTACCCGTGAAGTGCTCAGAATTGAGACAGTGGACATGCTCATCACTCTCACGTGTTTAAATTTGGCTGTTTAGTTGTATTCACTCTTTTAAAAGGTTTGTCTTAAGTGTTTCCTGTTGAACATTTGGTTTAATCTGTCAATTTTCTTTTTATTACCAGTTCTTATTAACTCTGGATCAAGATACGAAGCGAAATATCTTAGTGGAATTGCTCACTTTTTGGAAAAATTGGCATTTTCGGTCAGTGTCCAGTTGGTCATTTTGAGTCTATGCTTGGAAAGAACCTATCCAGTTTCCTGTTTTAGAATGGCAATTTCCATAAGTGCTTAAGTTGCTGAGTTGATGTTAATTAAAGGCATTTGAGTTAAAAAAAAAAGTTGATTTAATGTGTTTTTAAAGCAAAAGTAAAATATTTTCTTAAAGATTGTATTTTGGAGGTTGTTTTGGACTGCTTATTTAGATTCTCTTATTTTTCGTAGTCTACTGAGAGATTTGACAGCAAAGATGAAATTCTGCTTACCTTGGAGAAGCACGGGGGTATCTGTGATTGCCAGACCTCGAGGTATGCCGGCTTCACACACAGATCCCTCTTGCATCGCGTGGAGCTGCTGCTCTCATCCTTGCTCACAGTCCCCTGAACACCCCCCTCGAAGAGGCTGTGGGGCTGAGTGGTGAGAAGCGAGCCCTGGTCCAGGCAGAGAGCTGGTGGCGAATTGGAAGAGTGGGCAGACTTGCAGGGCCACGGGGCCTCCAGAAGGCCGTTTCCCTGGTCATTGGAGATAGGCCGCCGGCTGGGCACAGGGGGTCTCTACGGTGCTCACAGATCAGGCAGAGGGCGGCCCCACAGGTGATGGGCGTAAGAGCCAGGGACCCAAGGTGTGCTGGGAGTGTGGAGGATGGGCCTCTAACTCGTTCTGGAGTCAGGAAAGTGACTTGACGTTGGCCTGGTTCTTGAGGGAGTTTGCCAGGTGGAACGATGGGAGACAGAGGCTCAGACCTGGAGAGTAGCAGTTGCAGAGGCTCAGCCTGAAGAGGCAGGGGTCTGTTTGGGAGGGGGGTTCACAGACAGCCAGGGGTGTGGTGGACAAAGACAGGTAGCGTTTATCTAGGGTAGGGCATGTTCAGGAAGCTTTGTTCAGGGCAATATGAGATGAGCAAAGATCACACTTTGGGGGTGGGGTGCGTCATGTGTCGTGTGGAATCTTATTATTAGTTCCCTGACCAGGGATCGAACTTGTGCCCCCTGCAGTGGAGGTGCAGGATCCTAACGCAGGAGCTGCCAGGGAAGTCCCGGGTCCTACTTGATTAAGTGGTTGTTTACTGCCATCTGAATGCTACATAGTGAAATGACAAGGATTAGAGTTAGCATGGTCTCTGTGTTCATGGGTTCAAAAAGAAGTCTGTTGAGAAGCTGGTGGTTCCCAGCTGCCTCTGAGTGAAGTCAGAGTCTCTGCCTTCGATGTCATTTAGAGCCTCTTCCTCCATGTCCCCAGGTCCCTTTCTGGTCAGGCGGGCCTGAGTCCTGCTCCTACGCAGCCCACCCACTCTCAGCTCCCCATCTGGTTCTCTCTCCCTGCCCTGCTCAAGATGGCCCCTTCTCTGCAGAGGCCCTGGGGGCCGTCTCTCCTCCAGGGCTCGCGCCTCTCCTGTGGCTGCTGTGCTCTCTGGCCTCCTGCCAGATCGCCCTTCCGCCCGCACTCGTGGCTCTAGTTTTCAGAGCCACGAGGCTTTGCAAGGGGACGCCTGTGCTTCCCCTTCCGAGGTGACTTGGTGCACCCGTCCCGTCGCAGTGCTGCTGTCTGAGGCCAGGTGTGCACCCCCGGACCGGCCACGCACCAGACACACAGCACGGGGGCAGGGACAGCTGTGGAGGGGCCTGTGCTGGCAAGGACCGCTCAGAGCCCCGCGCGTTTGCTGGACAGTGTCTTCCACTCCGGCGCTTAGCCTGTGCGGGTGTGGATCCTGCCTGCCGAGGGTTCATACTGTGCGACAGGAAAGGGGAGCAGCACCAGGTTTGGGTTGAGCCTGGATGCAGAGTGGCGTTACCCCCCACCCCACCCCGCGTATGCCTGTCGTGCCCTCAGTGCCCCCAGGATTGGTTTTGTTGGTTTTTTCAGAGACACCACCATGTATGCTGTGTCTGCTGATTCTAAGGGCCTGGACACAGTGGTAGGCTTGCTGGCAGACGTGGTCCTGCACCCCAGGCTGACAGGTGTGCGCTCCGGCTGCTTGAGGGGTCCCTGGGGGTGGGGTGCCTGGAGCTGTGTCGGCGTCCTGCCCTGGGGAGGGGCATGGTGTCCTTGGAGCCTTGGGCTGCCCGGCCAGGGACGGCTAGTACAGGGACACTGGAAAGCACACTCACAGGAAATGTGCTTGGTGCTGGGTGCATGACACGCCTCGCTCTGCTCTGCGACATCTGCAGTGGAAAGGTCCTTTCATTTCAGAAAGGCCTCTCGGGTGGTGTTTATATACTGACGGGTGTGCTACCAGGAGTCTCCATGTCCCTGTCTCCCCCCGCCTTCCCCAGCCTTACAAACGGCAGGATTTGCACTCCCCGCCAGGAGCAGTGCCAGACTGGGCTGGCTGCGGTGTTTCCCAGCAGCCTGGCCTTGGGGCAGTGGGGGAGCGGGGTCCCAGGCTACAGGACCACGTTCATGGTTCTCTGGCGCTTGTCCCGGTGACCTGAGGAAACGCCCCCGATGTTGGTTTGTGCGTGTGTCTGGGTGGACGGCTGGGGACCGGCGTGCCTCTTGCAGGAGGCTGCGCCTCAGAGCAGGTCCGTTTGGCTGCCTCGTGCCGGAGCCGGAACATGCCCAGTCCTCCAGTCTGCCTGCAGGGTGTGCCCCGTCCCCCCGACTCGCACGTACGTCCCCCAGGACTGTCCCGGGGAAGGCAGAGGAGACTGCCAGCGCCCACGGGTCAGCGACATGGCCTGTTCAGGGACCTGGGCTCCAGGTGGCTCCTCCTGAGCCTCGGTTTGGTTCTTTGCAGACGAGGAAATTGAGATGGCGCGCATGGCTGTGCAGTTTGAGCTGGAGGACCTCAACATGCGGCCCGACCCGGAGCCGCTCCTCACCGAGATGGTTCACGAGGTGAGGCGGGCACGGTGCCCCAGGGCCACCTCTGGAGACGCCTGGGATTTCTCAGGTGTCAGCAGTGCCCGCTGTAAACTCACCAGCCCTCAGAGCAGTGAGAGCTCTGGGACGTGCCCTTTGTGTTTCGTACGAGCTCTCATTCCGGAGCGACGGGCTTTACTATTTTTGTAAACGCACAAAGCTGCTCCGCCAAGCAGTAGCTGAACCAAGCCGCTGGCGGCTTCCCGTCTGCTGGGGGTCGTCGCGGGCCAGCTCTCGGGGGGCTGAACCAAGCCGCTGGCGGCTTCCCGTCTGCTGGGGGTCGTCGCGGGCCAGCTCTCGGGGGGCTGAACCGAGCCCCTGGCGGCTTCCCGTCTGCTGGGGGTCGTCGCGGGCCAGCTCTCGGGGGGCTGAACCAAGCCGCTGGCGGCTTCCCATCTGCTGGGGGTCGTCGCGGGCCAGCTCTCGGGGGCCTGGCCGCCTTCTCTGTGTCACGTGTGTTCCCCTCACTTCCGTGCCCAGGCGGCGTACAGGGAAAACACGGTGGGGCTCCACCGTTTCTGCCCCGCGGAGAACGTCGGAAAGATGGACCGGGACGTGCTGCACGCTTACCTGAGGAACTACTACACCCCTGACCGCATGGTGCTGGCCGGGGTAGGGGTGGAGCACGCACAGCTGGTCGAGTGCGCCCGGAAGTACCTCCTGGGGACCTGTCCCGCCTGGGGCACGGGGGCGGCCGTGCACGTGGACAGATCGGTGGCTCAGTACACTGGGGGCATCGTCAAGGTAACACCGTGACCTCGGGCTGCGCGTGCTTTCTTGGACTTCTTTTTAGGTGGTATCTTACGTTTATCCTGTGGGTGTTTGAGTTGATGATGTTGTTGTAGCTTCACCTTAACCCAAATCCTCCTTAGAGCTGAGTTGGGCCAGAGCCAGAGGCTCGAGTGGCTCTCGCCTCTCCAGGGCCTCCTGATGTTACTGCACGACTTCTGTAGGCCTGGTCACAGACCCCTTGGCCTGAGGAGCGCCGAGGCCCAGTGGCCCGTATCTGAGCACGCACACCCGTTCTGCTTGGTTGCAGCTGGAGAGAGACATGTCCAACGTCAGCCTGGGCCCCACCCCATTCCCTGAGCTCACACACATCATGATCGGCCTGGAGAGCTGCTCCTTCCTGGTGCGTCCCACTGCCCTGCTGAGTGCTGCCCCAGCCTCCCACCGGAGGGGGATGTCACCCCCCGCACCATGAGCCCCACCCGCCTTGTCCCCACAGGAGGGGGACTTCATTCCTCCCACCCGCCGTGTCCTCACAGGAGGGGCCTTCACCTCTCCCCACTGACCCCCCCCGCCCCTCCCTCCACCCCGGTGTCCCCACAGGAGGGGGACTTCATCCCTTTTGCAGTGCTGAACATGATGATGGGCGGGGGCGGCTCCTTCTCGGCCGGTGGGCCCGGCAAGGGCATGTTCACCAGGCTCTACCTCAACGTGCTCAACAGGTGGGTCGGGCGTGCCGTGTCCAGGTGTGTTGGGGCCCTGGCCCAGCTGAGCCCGCTTTGGGCTGTGACACCTTTCCTGTGCCCTCGCAGGCACCACTGGATGTACAATGCGACCTCCTACCACCACAGCTACGAGGACACGGGCCTGCTGTGCATTCACGCCAGCGCCGACCCCAGACAGGTGAGGCTGGGCTGCTTTCCCCCGGGGCCGGGGGCCACGGGGCTCAGCTGGCACACTCGTGCTTCCCGCTCTCCTGCAGGTGCGAGAAATGGTGGAAATCGTCACGAGGGAGTTTGTTTTAATGGCTGGGACTGTGGACGTGGTGAGTACATCTGTGGTGCTGGCTGGTGGAGACTGCGGCATGGGGCGGCCAGCAGCGGCCTGTGTTCCGTGCCCACCCCAGCAGCGTCTCAGCCAGGGCAGCACAGCCCGCAGGCGGGGGCCCGTCCTTGCTGATGTCCCTGCTGAGGAGCCCCCAGCCCAGCCTCCTGGGCCCGCCCCACGGCACCTCAGCCGCCTGCGGAGGAACTGGAGAAGCACCCCACAGAATGAGCTGGCCACCCGGGGCGTTTGTCTCACCTTTTCTGGCTCTTGTTTGTTTTTAAGTCCTGTTTCCTTGTTTGTTTTTTATGCCATACACGTTTAGAAGTCTTTTTTCCTGGACCAGAGCTGGCACAAACGAGCACATTCTGTGTACACGGTCCATGCGGACTGTGCTCATACACTTCCACAGGCACCCAGCAGCAGAGAGCCCGGCGCATGAGCCGTCTCCTCTGGGTTAGAGCTGCTTTCTGCGTGTCTTGTCTGCAGGATATGCAGTTACCACATATTTCTTTCCTGATAAGAAGCATGGTATTAAGAATAAAAACACGTGTGGAAGTTTGCACTTGACATCGTTAGCATCCTACCAGAAAAACAGTGCAGTGTTTTTCTCTCAGGCAACGCCAGTTTGAGACAAAAAGTATTTGCCTGAAGTTGCAAAAGTGAATGAGGCCTGTGTTAGGTCAGGACTTAGCGTACTTCAGTGGTGCGGAGTCAGTGCTGATGCTTCTCCAGGCCTACGCGCCCCTAGCAGGCGGCCTGTGCCTCTCCTCAGCCCCGCCTCTCCCCTCGAGCTCCGGGTTGGGCCTCAGGGACATGGCCACTGGGCTCTCAGTCTAAGCTTCCGGCTTGGTCGCAGGGGCCCCAGGTGCAGAGCTGGTAGGGTGAGCACCGCTGCCCGGGCCTTGCTCCTGGGCTGGGGGAAGCCCTGGAGCTGACAGAGCCGGCAGCCAATTTGTTTTCCTGTGATTGCCGTGTGCGGTCCCCTTTGGGGTCCTGCAGTTCGGGGGTTTGTGGTTTTCCTGCTTGTGTCACACAGCAGACTGTTTATACACAAGCGCTCCAGGGAGGCAGGACTTAGGCCTGTTTGGGATGTGGCCAAGGCCCTGTTAGTGCATTCCCCCCAACCCAGAAAGCCCGAGGATAAAGCATGGCGGGACTTGGCTGGTGACTTCGGCGAAAGCCTGGGCCCGGGGGGCTTCCTCCCTTATTCAGCCCAGGGTAAGCGAAGACCCTTTCTCAGGACATGTCTTTCAGCCTCTGCCGCCTGGGCCACGTGCCAGTGGCCGGGTGCTGGGGCGTGAGGACTGAGCCACATGCCCCTGCAGGTGGAGCTGGAGCGGGCCAAGACGCAGCTCACGTCCATGCTCATGATGAACCTGGAGGCCCGGCCCGTCATCTTTGAGGACGTGGGGAGGCAGGTGCTGGCCACACGTTCCAGAAAGCTGCCCCACGAGCTGTGTGCACTCATCCGTGAGTAGGGTTCCTGGGTGGAGGCCCTGCGGGCTCGGGCCCTGCCTTGCCCTTCGCCCAGCGTGCTTCCCAGCCCTGCCAGTGCCAGCTCAGCGCCTTACTCGTACTGCCCCAGCTTTTTGCCCCCTCACACACGGGCCTCACAGCCCCTCCAGGTTTAACACAGATTCAGCGGGGACCTGGGTGGAGTGCGTGACCAGAGCCCACTGCACGTGGAGGGGCACCAGCCCCCACAGTGGCTCTGTGCCAGGCGTTGGTGGTCTCCCTGCTTGAACGTCCAGGCGTGCCCTAAGCTTCATCTGCCTGTGGCTCTCGGCCTCTGTAGATTGCTCGGGTCTGCAACCCCGGAAGGGTTCGCCTGCCGCTTTGTGGAGGCACCTCGCTAGGTGAAGTGTCTCCTGGGTGTGGAGGCCCGCTGGGAACTGCGCTCACCCCACCCGTGTGTGAACTCTTGTCTTCCCTCGGAGAAGCTGCTTGGTGCTTGAGAACCACAGTTCCGACCTCCCCAAGGCCTCATCTTCTGTAGGAAATTAGTTCCTGGGGTGTCAGTCCCTCCTCTGACGCTGGGCTGCGTGTACGGCCCCTCAGCCCCCTGGTTCCAACCCCATCCACTGTCCATGCAGCCCTGAGGAGGTAGTTTTTACTCTCCTGTGGAGTTCTGTAGGTGAATCAAACGAGGCCTGTTTTTTCCCTTGGTTATTACTAACTTTCTGGGAATGAGCACATCCTTGTGTGTCTGAAACTGACCCTTGCCCGCCCACTAAGACCTCGCCCTGACCCACTGCGGCCCACTCTTGGCTGCACTCGGACGCTCTGCAGTCCCTAGCACCGCTCCCGGCAGGTGGGGGGCACTGGCGGGGGGACCCACCAGTCTGTTCAGGGCTACTGCCACAGTGTGGGGAGGGCTGGGCTGCGGCAGTGTGCGGGGTGGCCCTGACACCTCTGCTCCTGTGCCAGGCGACGTGAAGCCGGAGGACATCAAGAGGGTCGCCTCCAAGATGCTCCGTGGGAAGCCCGCTGTGGCTGCGCTGGGAGACCTGAGTGAGCTGCCTGCGTACGAGCATGTGCAGGCAGCGCTGGCCAGCAGGGACGGGCGCCTGCCCCGGGTGTACCGGCTCTTCCGGTAGAGGCGCCACAGCGGCGCGCCCCCCGTGCGTCTCGGGGGTGACGGCAGGGCAGACGTTCATGGCCTGTGACTTCCCTGAACATGAGTGGACAGCTCAGCAGAGCACGCTTCCTTCCGAAGACAGGCAACCAGCAGAATAAAGGTTGCTCTCCAGCCCTGTGGCCGGAAACCAGGGACTCACAGGGAGGGGGAGCCACCGGTGCGGGTCAGGCCAGGCTCACCTTCCTGCTCGCCCAGGAATCTGGGCAAGTGGGGCCACCACAGGGTCCCTGAAACGAGTGGTGTTGGAGTGGGTGAGGCCTGACCTCTCCTTGGAGGCCAGCGGGCCCCTCCAGCCTGCCCACTTCTGGAGGCTGTGGCCATCCACACCAGCATCTGGGGTCCCAGAGTGACCCTTCATCGCGCTTGACTGATGGGGGGAAGCTTCTCCCTCTCCTGATCTCCGAGGTGTGCAGGCGGGGCGGCTGGGCCTTCTGAGACTTGACTGGGGGACGTGCTGGGCGGCAGGAGGACTGAGGCTGTGTGGAGCCCTGCGGGACCTGGGCACTGCACTGGCTGCCTCGCCCTCCGGATGCTGCTGTGGTTTAGAGGGGGGCTTCCTTCCTGGCCGTCAGCGGGGTGCACAGCTTTGTAGCAAAGAGTCGACTCCAGGCCATTTGTTTTGAAAGCCCAGGGGCAGCCCTGCTGGGTGCAGGAGTGATTTCAGGCCGTCAAATAAATGTTTCAGCTTCGGCGTCATCCGTCACGTCCACTCGCCTTGCCACAGCCTGTCGCCACATCTCTGTCCCTCTGCTGCCGCACAAGAGCCCTGGCCTGGCTGGGAGGTGCCAGTCCCTGCCCTCACTCGCCCCTCTGCTGCTATCCGCTGAGTGGGGGCCCAGTGGTTGGGACCTTCTGTGGTCATTGCGATGGGACAGAGGGAGGCGTGCTGGGAGCTGGTACCAGCCGGGCCGTGTCTGCTGGGAGGCTGAGCCCCAAGGGTTTCGTTTCCTGGACGCTTGCCCCCAACTTCACGGCCCCCTCCACTGCACTCAGCCTCACGCGGCCCCCACCCCCGACGCTGTCCACTCTGCTTCCAGAGCCCTGCGTGCCCCTTTGTCATCCTCTTGGTTGGCACCCCTGCAAGGCTGATCCTCAGGGACTGCCTGGCTGGCAGTTTATGCTCACGCCCTGGCGGCAGCCTGGTGCCAGCCTATGGCAGGACTCAGCACGTTTGAGACAGCAAGAGCCAGGTTTTAAAAACCACCCTCACACGTGGTTATATTTCAGTTCTTTATGAAGCTTATTTTGTAGACCCTGGTCAATTTCATTTTCATTAATTTGAATTTCAACCTAACTTGCCAAGTAAAATCCCATTCACATAAGTCTAATTGGTTACATAAAATACACCGCTTCACTGTGGACCCGTGAGATGTGTGCAGTGACCCGCCCCCCTCCCAGCTCAGGACATGAAGCTCAGTCTCAAGCAAAACTAATTCATATCAACGTCACTAACTTTTGCATGATTTCTCAGAGAAAATGCTGAGAAAGAATCCATAAAACCCTACTCATTGTGACCCCCGTTATCACAAAGATCTATAACAAGAGACTTCCTGTTAATTGGTTGAAAGCTCAATGGTACATTCATCAAATTTCATACATCCAGTCTTAAGAGTTTCCAGAAATCAGATGGGATAAGCTATGCATTCTCATTCATGGAATTTTCTGAATTTGTATCAAAATACTGGGTGTGTATCACTTTGACGTGGAGACACATTTTGGAAGCTGAGGCTAATGAAAGTTGGATACAATATTGGTTGGAAGTGACTTAATATCGCTCAACAGGATCTGTCGAGAACACTTACCTGGGGCCGTGCGTGGGTGCAAATGCAGGACGGGGCCAGGTGAGGCCGAGCTCCCCCCTCAGTGACAGCCTGTGCTTGCAAGAGCCTTGCAAGCACAGGTGTGCAAGACTGGTCTTTCTAGGACCCAATCTTTGGCCAAAAAGAGCTTAAGATTCAATATATGCATTTATTTAAAAATATAAATATGGAAAAATAAATAATTTAAAAGACTAGATTGAATGCCCCTAGATTTTCCCACATTCAAAGCCTATGCTTTTTTTTTTTTTTTTTTTTTTTAAGGGGGGTAAGCCACAAGGCGGCAACAGGCTCTAAACCCTTTAAGAAAAGATATCGGTGGGGTGGCCTCGGCCCGCAAAGCGGCAACACCCCACACTTCCAGCGGCTGCTCCAGACCGGAAGTGCGTCCCTCACGCTGCTGTTGCTCTGGGCCAACATGACCTCAGCAGGTGGACCCAACTGCTGGGGGAGGACAGCAAGGCAGTCTGTGGGCCTGAGCGGCGGCTGGCCCTCCTGGTTCCCAGCAGCACCCCCTGCCCGCCACTGGGTGCCAGAAGGGCCGCTCTTGGTCTGGGTTGGGGCGGGTGGTGAGGGGGTGCTGCTGCTAACGGTGAACCTGGATGTGCACACGTAATCACCTAACGGGAGGTTAGGGCGCCTGCCCGCAGGGCCTGTGACCTGCGCTTGGCCAGCCTGACACGGTCCTTCTGCCGCTGACGGCCGCAAGGTGCAGGGAGGTCAGCCTGAGCGGGGGCTCTGCGGGGACACGCTGGTTCTGTTCTAGAATGGCCCGTCCCTGGGGCCTCCTCAGGAGGCCTCAGGAGACGGTGCAGATGGCGCTGGCGTGCTGGCTCTTGAGTGCCTGCTGCCTCTGGATCTCTCTGGAGATGCGTCTCTTGATTCCCAGCAGGTACAGGTCCCGGTCGAACTTGCCAGCGGCAAGTGGGATGCTGGGGAGGAAGGGCCGTCAGGAGGGCACTGTCCTCCTGCCCCCGCACCTGAGTGTCGGCCACGGGTAGGCGGCATGTGGAAGAGCTGGGCACAGCTGAGGCCTGGGTCCCCGGGGCTGCGCCCGGGCCCACCATCCGCGCGCCCACCCGCAGCTGTGTGCCGACAGCCAGCGGACGCTGCCTCCCGCCTGTGCCAGGCCGACCCCTTGGTAGGTGGCCCCTGCCACCCACTGGCTGTTTTAGGGGGCATGTGCCTGGGAGGCCTGGCTGGCTCGGGGTGCGGGCAAGGCCCGCACCCTCTGGTGCGTCGCTCGCCTGACGCTGGCTTCTGACCCACGGCACAGCCACCTTCCCTCGGGGCACCCAGAACCCCGCTCCCCTCGGGGCACCGGGACACGCAGAGACCAGGCTGTGCTCTCAGGCCGCCCCCGCCCGGGGCCCAGGAGCGAGAGCATCCAAGGGTACTGACTTGTCTCTCCCTGGCCTCACTTTGACCCGGAACAGGCCGTACACGGGGCGGTGGTCGGACGTCCTGACGCCGGGGCAGGAGGAGTACTTGACGGGGCAGATGTCACCCTGGTGGCGGCTCCTGTATAGGATGCGGTCCTGCGGGCAGTCCCGGGGCTGGTTGGTGGCGGGCTGGGCTGGCCTGCTCTGCCCTCCAGCCGAGTCCCCGCACACGGAAGCCCCCAGGAGGCCTGACCCCGCTCCCCAGCCCCGGGCGGTCACCGTGTAGGATGGGGTCCTCTGCTTGGAGGTGGTGTCATACGAGTCCTTCCCGACGTCGAACTTGTATGACGGCAGGAAGTGGATGTCCGGCTCCTGGAAGCCCTTGAAGATGGACCCTGGGAAGGGGCACGGCCCCGACTCGGTGGCGGCTCAGGGCCAGCGCCACCCCGCCCCTTGGGCCCGCCCGGCCACAGCGGCGCCCTGCCTGCTCACCTCTCTGCATCTCGCGGGTGAGCTGGTCGTGCTGCAGCAGGGCCTGCACGCTGGAGCTGAGGTCCTGCTTCAGGATGGCCTCCACGGCCGCCCGCCCCCCGCTCAGGCGGAAGTTGAAGTCCCCGAACCAGAAGACCTCGTCGAAGCGGGTGGTGACGTCCGCTGGGGCATGAGCGGCAGGGAAGTGTGTGAGACCCCCCCCACCACTGTGTGTCTACACCCTGACTCCGGGTCAGGACACTTCCCTGCACCCCCGAAAGAGGGGGGCAGCCCAGGACACCCTTGGGGCTCAGGGCGAGGGAGACGGGGGGGGGGGGTGTCCACAGCTTTCTGGGTTCACAGGGTCACAACTCAGGGAGCCTGGCACCAGACCTCGCTTCAGGTTGGTGAGCGATTGCAGACTTTTCTGGCCTTGGTTCTCAAGGCTCCAAACATTCCTCTCCATTAAACCACCCAGAGAATGAGAGAAGTTGCCGTGTCTGGGGGGAGGGTAAAGCGACTCACCAGCGTCGGAGCGGTAGGGGCTCGTGTCCGGCACGTTCTTGGGCAGGGCCAGGCCCTGCACAGTCTTGCTGTAGTCCACCAGCCGCTCGCCCACCTTCCCGTCTCCCGCTGCAAGGACAGCAGGGTGGGGCCTCTCCACAGGCAGGTTTCTGAGCCCAAGGTTGGTGCCTGGGGGTCGGTCCGAGACAGACCCCCTACCCAGCAAGGTCTGATCACCCAGCATCTGCACCGTGACCCTCCCCTCGAGGGGTCTGGGGCTCACAGGTGAAGGGGGGCCTACAGGCGAATGGGGGGGCCTACGGCAAAGGACTTACAGGTGAAGTGGGACGTGATGAAGAGCAGGGAGGTGCCGAAGAAGGTGAAGCTGACGCCCAGGGCCCCCTTGGTCTTGATCTGGGACACGATGCGGGTGGTCACCGTGGAGCTCTCCACCTCTGCGGGAGGAGCAGGGCTGACCAGGCCATCCCCGTGGGCCGGCCAGGCTGCCCACCCCCAGCCTGCACGCCCAGCCTGGGGCACCCACCTGAGCAGAACCAGATGAGGTCCCTGCGGATGAGCACAGCCATGTAGAGCGCGCCGTGGGCTGCCGAGTACAGCATGACGTAATGCGGGCCCAGCGTCTCCTGTAGCCGCACCTCCCACTCCCGCCTGCGGGGCGGGGGGTGGTCAGAGCTGCAAGCTCGAGGGCGAGCCTGGACCGCCCCCTGCGTCTCCACCATGGCCACGGGTCCTCCGCTGCCTCCCAGAGGCCAAGAGCAGGAGCCCAGGGAGGCAGGAGGGGGCCACCTTCCCTGGAGCCCAGACCCTGCCCCCCAGTGTCCGGAGCAGACCGGGCACCTCCACTCCGGCCAGGCCTGTGCCGCGACCCTGCCCCAGTCACCAGCTGAACTGCCCACACGGCCAGGACAGGTGAGCAGTGACATTCAGGGGCTGAGCTGGGGGCCGTGCTGTGCTGGGTCCCTCACTTTCTCCTGGAGCAGCTATCTATTTACAAGAACCTCAATCGCATTTCTTTTAAACTCTGAGTCCCCACTTGAGAAGAAAGCGATCCCGATTGAGCCCAGGCTTAGACCACAGCTCATGTCTCCCCTCACAGGGGGGTCTCGGGCAAAGAACCGAGACTGGTTCACAGGACTACGCTGGAGCGGCGGGTCGGGGACGTGGAGCATGTGGGGCAGCGGCAGGGGGAAGGCCCTGGCCCTACCTGTCGGAGCAGCCCTCCTGGACGCCCACAACATACAGGTCCTGGGCCAGGTCAGCCTCGGCCGGCAGCAGGAGCTCGTCCAGGTTCGGGGGCAGCTCCTGCGGAAGGGCAGCTTCTGGCAGGGGCTGCAGGGGCCCCATGGCGGGAGCTCTGCTGTCTGGACACCCTTGACCACACACGGGGAGCCGCTGGCCCGGGCAGGCTGCCCACCCCTCCCTCGGCCTGTCCTCGCAGGGCCTGTGCCCCACCCCTTGCCAGGGCCCACGTACAGCAACTGTGCTGCTTCCGGCCCCCGGGCGTGGCTGCCTACAAGGGGAACCCCCCAACCTCTGCCCTCACAGCAGCCCCGGGGAGGAAAGTGGGCACCTCGCCGGCGGTCTCCACTTCCCCACCAGCTGCGGCCCGGGCGCTCTGGGCCCCAGGTGCAGGCTAGGCCGCGGACAGCCCGGGGCTCCCGGTGACAGTGGAGCCAGCAGCCGGCACTTCCGTTCAGGTGGTGGTTTTGTGGGGAGGGGCCTGTCCTGAAGCAGCCCCGCCCATCACCCTGAAGGCTGGGAGCCCGGGATGCGGCCACTTCTGTTCTTTGGACGGGATGCGCTTCGGCGCACACTGGTGACAGAAGGCACTCCAGACAGGGCCGGAAACCCTGCTGGGCGTTAGGTCGCCCACCGTCCGGAGGAAGCCTGTGGGTGGCCCCAGAATCGGAGCCTCCCGCACGCAGGGGTGGAGACCCCTAGCTGTGGGAAGGGATCCCCCAGGAGACACGGGGTGGCTGGAGAGAAAGCCCCTACTGGGCTCCCCCAGAAATCAGTGGGTGAACCCTGCGCCCCCTGGCTGCGGTCGTCCCGGGGCCCCGGCTCACAGGCGGGATGGACATGAGCCCCGACCACGGGGATACACGGCGGGAGACAGACCCGGACCACAGCGTGGACGCCCGCCCGCGGTGTGCATCGGGGCACCCGTGTCCCCACGCGCTTGTGGGGATCTGGGAGGCACTCGCACGAGTGGCGCAGGGCGAGTAGAACAGCGGGGCCGCCTGACGGGTGAAGGGGGCAGCCACTTGGAGGCCAGGTGAGGGGTGGGCTCTCGGCAAATCTCTGCTCCTTCCTCCCAAACCTGCTGTCAACCTAGAATTGTTCTGACACGTACAGCGTCTCTGAAAACCTAAGCATCTGTGCCGTGTAAGAGAGGGGGGCGAGGGCCGCTGTGACGGCCAGGAGGCTCCTCTGCGTGCCCCGGGGAAGAATCCAGAAGGAACCCCGTCCCGTCCCGCGTGGGGCCGGTGCCCGCTCACCTTCTGGCCCTGCATGTTCCACGTGGCCACGAACAGGGCCACGCTCCGGTCCGGGAAGTAACGGGCCAGCTCATCTGCCCCCATCAGGGCCCCAGTTGCCAGCAGGCTCCCCTCCAGGTAGCTCCTGCGGAGACGGGCCAGACTGAGCCGGGGGTTGCAGCAGATGGACCCAGGGAGGGGCTGGGAGCAGAACACACCTCCGGGGCCGGGAGCCCCCTCCCAGAGCTGGAGTGGCCTCAGGACCCTGGGGGGGGGATGGGGGGAGCACAGTGCGGAGAGCCCCTGGAGCCCAGGGAAACCTGCCATGTCCAGGGCTCTACAGACACCCTCAGGCTCCTGGCCTCCGGAGAGGAAGGGATAGGCAGGTGATGTTTGGGGCTTTTGGGGGGACCCTCTAAGCGCAAGGCCCTGGGAGGGCTGCAGAGGTCGAGGTGGGCTTCTGGACCGTAAGCAGACTTGGGGGGGACACGCCCTTCTCCAGGGCTCCGGCCTCCGCCTTGCCAGCCAGCACTGGGAGCTTGTAAAGGCTTCCTGGGATGCCTTGGTCTTTGCAGGTTCAATCCACTGTAGGCTCTCACAGAAGAACTCATGCAAACGGTGCAGAGTCAAACACCGCCACAGAGGCCCTGCGAGGACTCTGCCTGTGGGGCTGTTCGCCTGTCTCCACTTAACCCGAGAGCAGCCTCGTGTGTGCCCAAGCACCAGGGAGACTTCATTTAGGGACAAACCTGAGATTCGTGTAATTTTCACACGTCCACGAAGGACTATTAGTACTGCCTCGGTGTTTTGTTTTTTTTTTCCCTTCTCAACTGTGTGAAAACTCTTTCCCTTGGACCCATGACAAGGACTGTGCCTGACTGATCAGGTTCCCAAAGACGGAGGGGAACGCACAGGCTCAAACGTCCAGGCTCAACCAGTCCATCCTAAAGGAAATCAGTCCTGAATATTCATTGGAAGGACTGATGCTGAAGCGGAAACTCCAATACTTTGGCCACCTGATGTGAAGAGCTGACAAGTTCAAAGGTCTCACTTGCTGTTTTCATTCCAACTTGCTTAGAAGACCGTAGACCCTGGCTTGCAGAGATGGGCACCAATCCCTTGCAAGGAGGTGAAGTTAGAGTCCAGTCCTTACAAGCTCACCTGTGTGGCTCTTAAACTCTGACCAAGCTCTGCAGGACAAGAGCTCGCGATGTCAGGAGGCAGGCGCCTCCCTGAGGCCGCCCTGTGTTAAGGATCCCATCGGGCTGCCTGAAGGGCTGCCTTCTCCAAACCAGCCCCGTCTGCAGTGTGTGCAGAAGGCAGCCCCTCAAGGGCACAATCCACTCCCCTTTCCTCCGTCCTTTGCCTTGACTCCGGCCAGGTCCGGGCTGTGTGCAGCCCACAAGCTGAGACTCGCTCCTACACTTTCAGTGTTCCTATTACTCCTTTTTAATCAATGACGTTGTGTATTTATTTGGCTGTCATGGGTCAGTGAAGCAAGGAGATCCAACCAGTCCATCCTAAAGGAAATCAGTCCTGAATATTCATTGGAAGGACTGATGCTGAAGCTGAAACTCCAATCCTTTGGCCGCCTGATGCGAAGAACTGACTCATTGGAAAAGACCCTGATGCTGGGAAACATTGAGAGCAGGAGGAGAAGGGGACAACAGAGGATGAGATGGTTGGATGGCATCACTGACTCGATGGACTGAGTTTGAGTAAACTCCGGGAGTTGGTGATGCACAGGGAGGCCTGGCGTGCTGCAGTCCATGGGGTCACAAAGAGTCGGACACGACTGAGCGACTGAACTGAACTGGGTCTTCGTCATGGCACGTGGGAGCGTCCATCTCCGCTGTGGTATGCGGGATCTTTAGTTGCGGCACGCCAATTCTTCATTGTGGCACGTGGGATTTAGTTCTCTGACCGGGGCTTGAACCCGGTCCCCCGGCATTGGGAGTAGTCTTAGCCACTTGACCACCAGGGAAATCCCCTACACTTCTCAGTGGTTGGGGAAAAGAAGTATTTTTGTGCCAAAGGAAAATGACCTGAAAGTCACACTTCGGCCTCCTTGAACAAAGTATTCCTTTGTCCACAACACTATGCTGTTGATGTGTGTGGCCTGGGGCTGCTTTTTCATCCCCACGGTAGAGGTCAACACTTGCCAGAAACTGCGTGGCTCACAGACTCGAAACAGTCAGTGGTCTGGGTTGGAGGGGCGCGCTGGGGGCAGTGGGGGCAGGCAGGGAGGGCACAGGACGGCTTCTGAGCCGCAGCGTGGCCCCGAGCCCAAGCTCCGGAAACAGCAGGCCAGCACACAGCCAGTGGGTGTGGACGGGTCAGGCTAGGAGCCCCTGGGGTGTGGTGTGCCCTGAGGCTCCGGCTCAGGGCAGGGGGTTCAGAGCTGGAGATGGGGGCAGCACCTGCCTCCCCTTCAAGATATAAATTAGGCGATAATTAGGACTAACCACTCAAGCCCTGTGACGCTGGACACCCAGCATCTTCCTTGCCCACGGGGTTGGGGGCCGAGCCCTGCCTGTTAGGAGACTCTGGGGCGCTCCTGAGTGTCAAGGACAGGGGTCGGGCTTCTGCCTGCGCCCCTCCCTGCTGGAGATTGGCCATGGGGCCCCTCCCCTGGGGGCAGCCTGGCCACGCCCCTGGGGGCCCCAGCCTCATCCAGCTCTCCATCCTGGAAAAGTGCCAGCATTTACATGGGGCATGGCCACCTAACACTGGTCCTCAGCAAAGGGACCGTGTGGACACGGGTCCGGGACACACCTCAGAGTCCTGGGCCCACCTGCACATGCACACGGAGGGCGGCTCCCGACACGGCCTGCCCGTGTGCAGAGGGGTCTGTGCATCTGACCGGCTGTGTTTCACCGGGGCCTGTGGGTCTGAGACGCAGAAGGAAAAGCTGGGGGTACAGCTGGGAGAGGCGGGTAGGAGGAGACGGCCCACACACACTCTCAGGAGAACCTGCCTGCGGCTCTCATGGGGCTTCTGAGGGTTTCCCAAGACCCGAGGCCGCCTCCCCCAGGGCCCTACCTGCTCCGGACGTCCTTGGCACGGATGGGCGCCAGGAGGCTGAAGGTGGACCTGGACGAGTGAAGGGAGCAGTCATCGTAGGCCAGGGGGCTTGGGGGCCGGCCGGGACCCAGGCTGCTGTGCGCCCGGAACAGCCTGGCCTGCAGCCGGAGCTTGTAGTCGGCGTGATCTGGGTCCACCTTGTTCGCCGTCCGCAGGCCTTCGGAGGCCATGTTGCGGGCCATGGCGGGCAGCGGGCGCGGGGAAAGCAGGCTGGCCAGCCGAGGGGTGCTCCCGGCCGAGGCCCCTTCCCGGTGCAGCAAGTCCAGGGACGTGCTGATCATCCCAGAAAGACAGTTTCCCCATGAGGAGGGCCCCCCGCTGCCCGGGGCCCTGCGAGCTGTGGGGATCTCCTGCAGGGAGGCGCTCAGGCAGGGCGGGGAGCCACTGCGGGCGGGGGTCCCGGGGGCCTCGTCCTGCAGGGAGGCCCCCGAGGGGCTGGCCCCATTCCGCACAGTCAGGTCCTCGCGGCTGGTTCGAAAACGCCTCTTTCTCCAGCCCTTCTCATCCAGGGACAGCGCCCGCTCCAGCCTGGGCCTCGGGGGCGGCGGCTTTGGGGTGAAGGGTCTCGCTTGGGCCCGTGGGTCCTCGTTGCTGACTTGCTCTGGGGTATCCAGGGGGAGCTCTGGGCTCCTCTCGGGTCCCTGACGGCTGCCAGCAGCCGGGGACCCCAGGCAGGGGACAGGCTCTTCATCACTGTTCGGAAGCAGTCCCTTGAGCATGCTGCCTTCAGGACACAGACACCCCTGGGCAGTGGGCTGCTGGGAGGTGGTCTCTGAATGCCCCAAGCTCACCAACTTGGATGGCATAGTCCGGGGGGCCAGCTCTCAGGGCCGGGGGCAGCCTGGCTGACCCCGGAAACGGCTCCTCTGGGGGCTGCTGCCGACGCCCGGGGTCAGGGCCGTGTGCTTGGCCGTGGCTGGGGGGGCGGGAGCGGAGGCATGGCAGCAGCTCCCCCTCGGGCCTGGGGTGGTCCGGCTCGGACAGGATCAGCTGCTGCATGGCTGGGAGCCCCGAAGGTCCGGAGTCTCCAGAAAGTACCTAAGGGAACACCCTGCGGTTAGCCTTCATCACCGGGGCAGTGATGCCACTTAATGGTCCTGAAGGACAGCATGGGCAGGGTGACGGAGCGGACAGGTCATTAGCGGCCCAGCAAGAACAAGCATTTATGCGTCCTGGCCCGCTGGCTCCTCCCAGGAGATGGGTGAAAAGTCCAGCATCTTAGGATGGAGGAAAGTCTCCTTCTTGCAGCGGGTAGGGGGTGGGCGGGGGCGCTGCTTCTCACTTGGGGAGCCAGGGACCCAACTAGCGAGAATTTCCACCCCAAAGGCGTAGGTGCAGCCTCGGATGGGGGATCTGGCCGGAGCCCATTCCTTCCTCCCCCGCCCCGCCCCCGGCCCCCTCCCCGGGGTCAGACGGCCCTACCTCGCTCACCTGCGCGCCCACCACCATCGCTTGGCCCACAGATCCCGCCCCGAGAGCAGGCGACCCTGAGCAGGTCTGCGCCCCGGCCGCGAAGGCCCCTGACTCAGGACTAGCGAGTCTGGCCCGGCCGGTTGCCCGCTCCCCAGGGTAACAACCGCCCGGAGCCGCGGGGCTGGGGACGAAGTAGGGGGCACGAGACGCGCGCCCGGGGATCCTGGCGCGCCACGGACACCCGCGCCCCGCTCCGCGCCGGGGAATCCCACAACCCGATCCCGCGCCAGGGACCCGTGCGCCCGGACTCCAACCCCGGGGTCACCCCGCCCGGTCCTCGAGCCCAGCTCAGGGGTCGTTCCGCTCAAGGCTTCCGGGCTCCCGCCCAGGGGTCACTCGGAGCTTAGGTCGTGCTGGCCCCGTGTCCCCGCCCCGGACTTTCTCCAGGACTGCCGCCCCCGACCAGGGTCATCGCGCCCCGCGCCCCCACCTCTCGACGTCGCCAGCTCCCCAGCTCCGCGGGCTTCAGCGGCCGCTCCCCGGCAACCGGCGGACAGGGTGGCCTGGATCCCGGCGCCCGCAGCGGCCACTGGCGGCCGGAGGACCCAGGCGCGTGGAGCCAGGGCCGAGGGCGCCCTCGGGTGGGTGCCGGGAGTGCCGGCGGCTTCCTTCGGCTTCCTTCCCCCGAGCGCAGCTCGCGCCCCGCCCCTCGGGCCCGCCCCCAGCCCCGCCCCTCGTCTCCGCGTTTGACTAGTGAGGACCCTGGGGGACCGGAGCCTAGAAAGCAGAGCGCTACCCTGGTCCCTCTTCACTGCCCTCAGGATGGGTTTTCCCGTTAGGCCCGCCCACCGCCCATCGGAGAGGAGCCCCTTTCTCCAGGGGGTCCCCTAGCGGGCGGGTCTGGTGGAGGGACAGAAAGCAGTGGCCCAGGGAGCCCTAGAAGCCAATCAAACCCAGGTCCCCAAAGGCTTCAATAAACAAAAGGAGACAGCGTGAAAGGCCTTGAGAGCGCAAAATATTTTATTTAACAATTTGCATTTAGGAAAAATAGCAGCTCCCGCCTCAGAGGAAGCTTCTTGAATCAAAACTCACTGGCGGTCAACACAGACAACGGGCAGGTTTCAGCCCGGGGGTCGCACTAGCACTGACCCTGGACACGAGGCCGCCGCCAGTGAGGTCGGCCCCTCCCACAGGGACGCGTCCTGGAAACCGTTCTGCGGGTCCTTCCGAGACGACCCAGTGGACCCAAGGGCCCTGTGCTGACCCCATCCCACCCAAGCCCGACACTTGGATTAAAACCCAACAAACCACGTCCCCCAGCGTTCTACAGAAATTATTTTCTAATGATTTTTATAAATACTTAAATCTTTTCTTTAGTCCCTTTAGACAGAAGAAGAAGAATGTGAACAGTTTTGAGAACAGTCGATGAAGCCTTAAAGCTGAGTCCGCCCGGAGGTCATCGTCCTGCGCAGGTTCACAGGCTGAGTCAGCAGGGGAGCCGCTGACAAGTCTGGGGCCAGAAAGGTCGGACTCTGGAGCTTCGGACAAGAAACAGCTGCAAGCCACTTTCTTCAGGATGTTACCAGCTCCCTAAGCGACGCAGCGGTCAGAGGCAGCAGTCAGCTGACAGCACCGCGGGGGCCGGCCACAGGAAGCAGGGCCTGGCGGGTCCAGAGAAAAACCCAAACCAAACCCGGAGTCCCAGCTGTGACGCTGGACCCATCACTCAGAACAGCTCTGTCCCAGCCGGTCCCTCTGACTGTGGGAAGCCTCCCAGTCCTGGTGAGGCCACAGGAGACCACGCAGAGCTGGGCACGTCTTGGCTCCAGGAGATAAAACGCAGGTCAGTACCGAGGGCTGCTCTCAAAACCTAACGGAGCTGCTACTAAAGGAAGCCCAGTTTCCTCGGAGACGAAGCACCCTTTCAGGCTCAACAACGTGGAGCAGGGGCTGACCTGACCGCCTCTGGGTGCAGGGCAGGCAGGCAAGCTCCTCTCTGAGTCAAAGGTGCACTGTTTCCTCCTGGCATCTGAAAGGACCTCTGGGCTTTATCTGGCAACGATTCACCGTGAGGTTTTGAGAGATGCCTTAGTCACTGAGAAGCAAACTCCTCCTGCAGCCAAGACGCCTCCAGCCTCCCTCAGTGTCACGTCCTCAGGTGCCTGCAAACGCTGGTCCTTAAATCATTCCTTGGGTCAGAGAGCCACTCTTCATCCAGCACCGTGAAGGCGTGGAATTGATGCTGGAACGCTCCACACGTCAGTTCTGAGTCGCTGTGTTCACGCCCACGTGGGGACAGACTGGAGTCGCAGGCCTTTGGCCTGACCTCTGGGCGGAACAGCCATCTCCCGTCCCGGTGCTGCTCCAGGACGCGGCCCTTCTAGCTTAACGCCGGGTACTTCCTCTGGCCAATCCTCCCCGTCCTTGAGCTTCCTGAGGCAGCAGGGGCCTGAAACAACAGGGACAGGACTGAGGTCCACACGCTGGCCCCAGGGGGCCGCGGACCAAGCAGAGCAGATGACGGGTCTCAACAAACAGGTGTGTGCTGTCGTCTCACGCGCAGCCCGGGTCCCTAAGGCAGGGTGGTGGGGTGAGGCCGTGCCCACAGCCGGGTGTCTGAGGAGCCCTGGCCAGAGACAGGGGGAGGCAGGGAGCACCCGGGGAGGCGGGCCTGGAGCACAGGCGTTTACTCTGGGTCCCAGGAAAGCCCTACACGAAGTCAGAGTCAAGAAGTTTTGTGAAGGCATCAGCAAGGTGAAGATCCAGTAGAGAAGAATCCCCTCAGCTGTGGAGTGGAGACGCAGATGGCGGCTGGGAACAGGGAGGGCGCAGTTGTGGGGGCCCACCCCGGAGGGAGCCCGAGGCTGGGGACCCCAGGTGGCCAAGGGCAGGGTCTGCCTTGGGACGGCCCACGGTCAGGGGAGGTTTTGAATTCCTAAAGCCAAGACCTCCCCGCAGACCCCCTCCTCTATTGCATCCCAAGGCTGCCCCCACCTCCCGTCCACTCTCTCCAGGCCAGAGCCTGGGAGGGAGACAAATGAAAGTAAGCATTTCCAGCCTGAAGGTCACCAGCCACCAGGTGAAGAGGGGCCAAAGTCAGCACAGGAGGAGGTCAGCCCCACCCCAGGGCAGCATCAGCAGGAAACGGATGGGGCGCCCAGCCCCCTCCCCCAGGGCCCCCCACGCCCACCCCCAGAGCAGCGGCAGAGCCGGGGAGACAGCGAGGGCACTTACTTGTGCAAACTGAGCAGGGTTGTAGAAGGGCACCGCAGCCCCAGAAGGGGCCCCAGCAGGGGCGACAGCACCGGGAGCCTGGGGAGCACACAGAGGCCGTCTCACCCTCTGACCAAGCACAGCAGCTTGGTTCGTTTGCAAATACAGACACTGTTTCTGAGGAAGGGTTTATCACACTTTTGAAGACGCCACAGAAGCAGGTCAAAGGTGCTTATTGCAGAACTACATTTAATTATTTAACGGGGCTCAGAAAACAGTAGAACTGGGGCATGCACACGCAGGAGTGGGGGAGGGGAGCAGGAACTGGGGATCGCTCCAGACCTCAGGCGTCCAGCTACAAAATCCAGTGCTCTAGTTCACAAACGAACACGTCCCAGGAAGTCCTTCTGCTGAGCCAAGGGAAAGCTTAGTCCCACAGCGCATGGAAGACGTGCTCTTTTACTTCCGATCGAGCCTGACCGCAGGACAGCGGCCACCATCTCACCCTGCCTGGCCTAAAACACTTTCTCCTGTTTGATCAGAAAACAGAACCTGTGCCTTCGAAATGAGAGCGTCCTGACCCCAGTTGGCTTCTGATGTGCGCGCGTGCACACACGCACCCCGCGAAGCTATGCCTGTGACTAGTCCTTTGAAAAACTCAATTCAGAAAGAGCACAGCCACAGAACTTGGCCGTTTGCTATGGGCATCCTGGAGTCAGTCTGACCGTGGATGTGCCTGGATATTCGACACCACCCTCTGAGAACCTCAAAAGAAAAGAGCACGGTGCCCTCAGGCATGTGACGGCTGAGCGGCGACAGGTGGCGTCAGGGGCCGGGGCAGAGTGACTGAGCAGCACAGCGATCTCAGAGGAAAGACAAGCCCCGTGCACAGGGCCAGCCACAGGTACCTGGTTAAAATGCTGGCTCACTTCCCGTGATAACGAGCTCAGTGAACTACAGCGCGAAAGCTACAAAACAGCAAGAACACAGACAGACGAACAGCAGAGTCAGCGCGGCGCCGCGGCTCCAGCCGGCAGCTCGGTCCCAACGAGCTACGCCGCCGCTAGATCAACGTAGCTCGATGGGGAGAAAGCCTGAAGCTCCTGCTCGCAGACAGCTTTTACAGGAAATGACCCGTCCAAGAGACACTCGCCTAGCCCCGGGCCTCGGGTGGCCTGACCTCATGCTGCCCGAGGCACGGAGGGGACCCCGCTGAGGAGCGCCTGCAGCCCTCACTCTGGCCCAAGCTCCCCAATGACTGTGCGGACACAAGTGTGCCTTTTTTAAGAAACACAGTGCTGCTCCGGTTCCTCAGTTTCTCAACTGCCCTCTCACCACCCAGTAACATCGTCTTAGAGAAGCCACTCGGATACCATGGGCCTCCGAGTCCCAGACTCTCCGCAGACGCGCCCCCAGTGGCGTTTACCTCTCCTCCCTGGGGACCATCCAGTCCAGATGCTGGGAGTTCAGGTCCAGGGAGCGACGCCACTGCAGGCCCGAACACCTGCCGGGACAGGGGGGAGGCTGCTGCCAGCAAAGCCGGGTGAGCCCGAGGCTCCCACGCAAGGCAGGACCACCCGGGACAGCAGCACGGCCTCCCGGGGCGCATTCTGAGAAGCCCTGCAGGTTCTGCACAGACCTGCTACTCCAACCCGCATCGCATCCTTACTTCCCGGGCACCTGCTGTGTGCCCCATGGCGACGGGCACCGTGACGCCATCCATGTGGCGGCACCCTGAGGCTCAAAGGAGCTGAGTGACCCCATCCCCTGCCCCCCCTTTTTAGCTTTGCCACACGCTTGTGGGATCTTAGTTCCCCACCCAGGGACTGAACCCTCGCCCCTACAGGGGAAGTACAGGGTCCTGACCACTGGACCACCAGTCCCCTCCTACCCCCAAACTTTAAACAGCTAACTAATGGAGAACCAGGGCTGAAGTCAAGCTCCATCCAACCTCAGATATCAAACTCTAAATGATTGTATTTCACACACACAAAGAAACCCTCTATACCATTAAAACGTCAGCAGGAGAGTGTTCCCAGAGAACAGTTGCACGTGGCCGCCTCCTGGGGGAGCAGGAGGCTGACTTCCACTGGCCCCCATGCCCTGCTGTGTGCATGGCTCACCTTGGGATCCGAGGTGGGCTCTGGCCTGGCCGGCCCCTCCCTGCTGGCCCGCTCAGTGGATGGCAGCTCCTCTGCATCTGCGGGGAGACGGAGGAGGCCCTTGCTGTCCACACGGCCCTGGTGCCCGGGGGACTAAGCCCCAGGGGACACATACCGCCTGCCCCACCACGCACACACGCCTGCAGACACCACGGCGGGCCTCGCGCTCTGCGTCCATGGTGCTCTTCTAGAAAGAGGACCAAGGCCAGGGCCCCAGAAGGAGACCTGAGGCCAGCAGGCTGGCAGCGGACAGCCCTGCTGCCCGGGCTGTGTACCTGCGTTTGGGCCCAACAGGTGAGCCGGAATTGGAAGCGGGGCCAGGGGTGCAAAGAGGTCAGTGGGAGCCAGGGCTGGCTCGCTCCGCTGGGGGCCCCCCGGGTTCAAGACGTCCACGTAGCGTGCCCTGGTTCCAGCTGTGACACGGAGAGAAAGCAAGGTCACCCCCGTGCCATGGCCCCCAGCTCCGTCCTCCGTGTGTCCAGGGACCATGGGGACCCCACTTCCAGCCCCAGGGAGGCTGGGCTCTGACCAGGAGCCTCTCCCAGGGCCTCCTGCTCAGGTGAGGGTCCCACTTCATGCCAGGATGCCGCCAGGCTGCCTTTCCGACTGATCGGATCCACCCTGCCCAAGACCACTCACTGCTCCGGAGGACGGGCACCCCCACCCCAGACTCATCTTCAGAGAACCAGCCCTCCTCTCGTGGGAGACAAGCCACGCCTGACACACGAGTGGTCCCTGCCGGGCTCTGGAGTGTCTACAGGACAAACGCACAACCCAGACCCCCTCTAACTTTCGGCCGGGCCCTGTTACCTGCTTTTCTAGAATACATGTTCACGGTGGGTCTGGGGAGCCCTCCGGGACCAGGGTGGGCAGCTTGTGGAGCCTTGGGAAGGGCAGCTGGAGGCGGAGGTGGAGCCTTCTTCTGCGGAAGGAAAGCCCGCTTGGAGATCCACCACCCCACAGCTCCTGCCCCAGGGAGCGCCTCTCTGCCCGTGGTCCCAGCTCACCTCCTCCTCTGGCTCATTGACGTCCACCCATCGGTTCTTCTTTTCATCCCAGACGATCTGCCGGGGTTGTGAAAAGTAAAAAAGAAAACTCAGCAGCACGAGGTGAGCAGACTCAGGCCCTGAGCGCGAGAGGCGTCGGCCCAGGTTCGCCGAGGACTGAGATGCTCCATGCAGACAGCTGGACGCCCTGCTGCTGCAGAACCCCCGGCTCCCCAGGCCCACCTGGCAGGACTCACCGATTTGTTCTTGTCGTCTGGCAGGTAAGCTTCTGTCCTTTTCTTCACAGGCAGCCAGCGAGAGAACCAGGATTCGCTGCTCTGAACAGAGAAACCACCAGAACAAGCCTGAGGTCGTGGCACTGAGAGAAACGAGCCCGGCACAGCAGGGCCAGCCCGCGCAAGCCCCGGTGTCAGGTTGCAGGTGCCAGGGCCACAAGGACAGGAAGCAGACGCCTGGCTGGAGGTGGGAGGGGCCTCACCGCAGTGGAGGCAGGGCTTCGGTGTGGAAGACAGAGCCCTGGGGACGGTGGTGGTGGCCGCACGACAGAACTGCGCGCTCAGAACAGTGGAGGTGACCAACGTGCTGAGTGTCTCACCACAGTCACAAAAATCGCAACAGTGACGTGCCTCCTGGAGCCTCTCATGTCCAAATGCCAACAACAGGCGGCCTGAGACCGTCTCCCCCAGCAGTGGTGACAGCCAGCAAGTCCGTGCGGGCTCCTCAGAACAGGCCCTTGCACCCCCAGAATGGGAAAGGTCAGGTGTCAGGGAGGTTGGCCTCATCCTGCACACGCTGCCCATCACGTCCGCCGCAAAGTGCAGCAGCAGCAGCTCCACAGCCCCCACCCCCTCTGAACCCGCGGCCGACTCCGCACTGGGGCGGGCGGCCGCGTCCAGTCACCTGCACGGCTTGTGCACGCTTTGAATTAAACTTGTGTTTACTTGTGATACCAGCCACGGGGGCTTCCCTTGTGGCACAGTGGGTAGGGATCTGCCCGCAAACGTGGGGAACATGGGTTCCATCTCTCATTCGAGAAGATGCCCTGTGCTGCGGAGCAACTAAACCCAGGAGCCCCGACGACGGAGCCTGCGCCCTAGAGCCCAGGAGCCCGAGCACCCTGAAGCCCGTGCTCCACAACAAGAGGAGCCACGGCAGTGAGAAGCCTGTGGCAACAAAGAGCAGCCTCCACCTGCGGCCACCTAGAGAAAGCCTGGGTGCAGCAACCCAGACCCACGACAACCAAAAATAAATAATTAAAAAAAAAAGATACCAGCCGTGAAAGCCGACTCTGCTGAGCACTAGACTGAGAACAGTGTTCTTCCCAAGCAGCCACCAAAGGGTAAGAGGCCACCCAAGGCTGGAGAAGACGCTCAGAAGACACATCTGACAGAACCTGCATCCACGTGAGAAGGGCCACCGCCAACCTGAGGGCCCCGTAAAGGACAGGAGAAGACCTGAGCAGCCCTCCACAGACAAGGTCGGGGTGGGCAGACAGGCACTCGGAAAGGCGCCGCGTCACTGCTCATCAGTGTCACCAACCCCGGCACGGTGGCCACCGTCAGGAGGGCAGACAACGCGGCCCCAGGGACGATGCGGCCGGGGTCTTGCCTGCTTGGTGCTGGAAGGACCTCCTGGTAAACCAGAGAGGAGGCCTGTCCAGCAGGACGTTCTAGAGCTGGACACACAGCTATCCCGTGATGCTGGGATACACCCTTGGGAAAGAAGTGCGTCCACCACAAGACACAGACAAGAAGACTCACGCGGCTGGATCCCCAATAAACGCAAACTGAGCGACACCGACTCACGTCCGTTCCCGGGGGAAAGGACAGCAGCAGCGTGGCGCACCCACAATGAGGCGCTGCACGGTGAGGGCCACTCCCGCACGCGCGGCCCAGCCTGGGCGGTGGGGGCAGGTCAGTGCTGACATGAGCCTCCGGGCGGCTGCATGGGCCCTGGAGCCGCGGGCCTTGGGGCGGGCAGCGTCCCCCGCTCTGAGCTGGTGGTTCACACGTGGACACAGACAGAGACACACCCACACACACTTCACTGCACACACGCTGCCCTTCCAGAACACGCTGGGCCCCATCTTCACACACACGATGTCCCCTTGCCTCGGCACCCCACCCCTGCCCGGCTGGGGCTGTGAGTCACCTTCTTCGGCTCCTTGCTCTCCTTCTTGGCGGCCTGGACAGGTCTCTGCACTTCGGGCGCGGGCGTCAGCGGCGCAGGCAGCTGCAGGGCCTGAGGCGGCGCCTCGGGACCTGGTGAGGTTCTCAAGGAGCCCTGGGGGGACACACGCGAGCACTGAGGATGGGGCGGTTTGAGAGGCAGAACTGTTCAGAAAGATGGTCATCCCCAGGTTGAGACAGTTTTTTCAATACAGTTAAACTGCCACTTTTATTTTCTCAGGGACAGAATGTTTTAATGGGAAAGCGCACAAGGAGCGTTTCCCAGGACAGCAAAAAGAATTGGCTATCTGTAAGAAGCTTCCAGAACACGGGTAGAAAAGCATTGATCCACCCGCCCTCCCACCCCTGCCCCTGAAATCACAGCACACAGACGGAGTGTGTGTTTATGTCAAACACGTCTGATACGATGAATCCTAACTTCAAGGAAAGCACTAAAAGTTTTACAGATCCTAGAAAAGATGCAGAAATCAGAGAAGTTCTCCATTTCAGAAAGCTTAAAACTGACAAGACAGTTTCATCATAGACACGTATTTCTCCTCCTTAAAAGCCTTCTTTTATACCGTTACTTTTCTCCCTATTAATGCTTACAACAGTTCTTCATGTTTTAAGGATTCAAGGTTTCTCTTTATGAAATTAATTCAAAAGACAACCTCATAAATTTAAGTGCTGTTGACCTACTTACAGTTTAAGAAAGAAAAAGTACTTATTCACTGGAGTTTACAGAAAACAAACAGCTTAAAGACAAAAACCATATGGGCAAATACCGTATCAGCGAAGTTCCCACCAAACTCCTCCTCTCCCGGCTCCGAGCGCGAGCTTCTGCCGGGTGTCTCCTGCGGCACCACCCCTGCCGAGGGAAGCGCGGCTCCAGTGAGCTCCGCACTGGCACCCAGGGCAGGGGGGGCTCCGTGGCCACGCCCGCTGCTGGGGACGCACAGTTCCCCCACCCGCCAGGGCCCCCGACACGCCCTTCTGAAACCCAGACTGCACTGTTCTAAATGTGTAAAAACAAAGCTTCACTTTTAGAGGAAGGTTGTCCAGGTGGACAGATGGCCAGGGATACAGCCCTGTAGGAGGAGGGCTGGTGCATCCTCTGGGTCACAGGGCTGCCCCCCCGACCCTGGGACACCCACTCCCACCTCCTCGAGGTCAGGATGACTTAGGTTCCTCCTACAGGCACCTCCTTGAAGAGCAAACCCACTCCACTCTGCCCTCAGGACGGCCCCTCTGCAGACCCACCTGTGTCCTGGCCCCTGGCCTCCGGGAGCAGGCGGTCCGTCTCCTGGAGAGGTGGCACCCCAGGTCCGGGGTACAGGGCCACAGGGTCAGGCCCAGAGGGCTCTGGAAAGCCAGGTACAGCCCCTGGGGGACCATGTACGGGCCCCAGCTCGACAGGACCTGGCAGTGGCACGGGGAACATGGGCACCCGGACGGGAACGGCTGCTGGGCCATCGGGGAGCGTCAGAGGAGCTGCAGGAGACGGTGCAGAAGGGACTGTCTGAGACCACGTGCTCGCCCCAGGGACTCCGAGGACTTGCCTCATTCACTGGGAGACGGGAACTCTCCGTCTGAGCACGAAGGCTGAGGCTGCCAGGGCGTCAAGGGGCCTCACTCCGCATGGCGCGGGCTCGAGGCCACGGGAAGCCCCGACAGCCCAGCAGGCGGCCGTCCAGCCCTGTGCAGGCCCACTGCCTTCACGGCCCTCCCACCCCACCCGACCTTCACAGCCCTGGGACTCGACTGGATCATCAAGGGAGGCAGCACCGGGAGGAGGCCGCGGGCTCACCTGAGGGCAGCAGCCGCACATCCTGGCTTAAGAGCTCGGCGCCGGTCACTGGCGGGGCCAGCAGTGGGTTGTCGGCACCCAGGCCCACCAGCTGGGTGGGTTCTGGGCCGTCACGGGGCCCCACCTCAGGGCTTGGTGAGCTAGGGCAGTGTGGGGGGCAGGCTCCGTCCTGACTCCAGGCCACAGCACCCTCCTGGGGGAGAAAAGCCTCAGGCATCTCCCCGCCCGACGCTGCCCCCCGCCCTCCGACAGAGGTGCCCCGAGCACAGATGCTGCCTCCCCACGCCCCGCCAACAGAGGTGCCCTGAGCACAGACACCGCCCCCGTCCCCCCGACAGAGGTGTCCCGAGCATGGGCGCTGCCCCCCACTCCCCTAACAGAGGTGTCCTGAGCACGGGAACCCTTGGTGTGCACACAGGGCCCCCTTCACACCCAGCGCACCTCGACCTGTCTCTCCACGAGCTGCAGCTGGACCAGCCAAGGAGGCTCTGCAGATGCCTCCTCCTCCGGCTTCTCCTTCAGCTGAGGGTCAAAGAGGCGCAACTGGGAGGCGACCTGGAAACACATGGAGATATAGGCTCTGTTCCCACAGGAGACGCCCGCCAAACCTGCTATGGCCTGAACACACCCAGACGGCACATGCAGCTTTCCTCCACCATGGGGGCCCGAGTCGCACTCTCTGGACCGTCCATGACTGTGTACGCGTGAGGAGAGGGCCTGGGACCATCTTAGACAGTGTACACACGAGAGGGCCTGGGACGTCAGCAGCCCCTGCACTGGCCGCGGAGGCCACAGCACCGGACGGACCCTGGCATGCTGAGCCCGCCTCCACTGGACTCTACTCGCCGAGGCGCCCCTACCTGGACCGCTCCCTCTCTGGGGGCCGTGGGGGGTGGGGGCAGCAAGTCTGGCCTTGCGGTAACGGCGGGAGCCGCGGGGCAGAGAGAAGGGCTCGGCAGCCCGTTCATGTGGCTCCTGTGACTCTAAGAGCTTCCCTGGCAAGACTCCTCAGTGTCACGAGCGCGGGCTCAGTGCCACCTCCAGGGAAAGGGACACGCGGACACTGGGCACTGCCAGGAGGTCATCACGTGCTCTGTCTCACGGAGCAGGAAGCTGGGGCCGCAGGGCCACAGCCAGGACCCAGCCCAGTGAGGCCCCCGGTGCCAAGTGCGAGGCTGGGGTGCCCGGGTACGCGGGCCTCCTGCCAGCGGCCCTTCTCACGCCAAAGCTCCCGGAGGGCCCTGTGCTGAGGTGCTAACACCTGCTCCCGCCCAGGAGTGTGCAGGGCCCGTCTCGGTCGGGCGGTCCAAGAGCCGCGTGGCTGCGGCCCCCGGGGGCCCAGGCGGGGGCGTCACCTGCACCAGCTGGTGAAGCAGCACGGGCGAGTGTCTGTGCGGCTGCGCCAGGACGCTCCTGGCGATCGCCTCGCAGTAGTGGAAGGCCTGCGCGGCCAGCCCCATCTCAGCCAGGCGGCAGCAGTAGATGAACCTGAACACCTGAGACAGAGAGACGAGCTCAGCGGTGCTCGAGCCGCTCGGGGCTGCCCCCTGCCCCCTGCCGCCCCTGCCCCAGCCCTCCGTCCTTCCTCGGGCTCTCCACACCCCCCGCCCCGCCTGCTCACAGCAGAGCCAGCCCCCGCCGGCAACTTTAGATCAGGGTACACGACTAAGCTTCCGAGAAACTCACACGCCCTGAACACAGCTGTCAGCGTTCCCAACCACGGAGTGAGCACGAGGCGCCGCCACGCCTGTGCCGTGAGAACGGCCTCTTGGGAGCCACCAGCGCGCTCACCCTGCTCGGCTGGCACCCACACGCCATGCCGTTTCACACACGCATGCACAGTCCCGTCAGGTACCACCCTCCCTGACAGAAAAGTCCACAGCTGACAGAAAAGAACTTGCAACCGAACAGTGCAAGTTCTTAGTACACAAGAGGTCTGAGAACCAAACTTCAGTCAGAACCCTCAACGCGACAGGTTTCTGTTCCCGAGTGTTACTGGTTAAGACCTCCTCGAGATTTCCAAACCCGTTTCATCGTTTTGTTTCTTTGAATAAAACCTGTAACAGCTGCGGCCTGTGAGCACTGACCAGGCCCAGCCCCGGGAGTGCGCCAGAGCCCGGGCCCACCTGGAAGCTGGGAGGGGAGCAGGCCTGCGCCCCAAGGGACTGCGCGTACTCATAGGCCTCTGTCCTCTGGATCGCCTCGTTGGTCGCAAACTTCAAAAACGGCAAACTGTGGAGCACAGGCGTCGTGTCACGCGGAGCGGCCCCTGGAAGCCGAAGCGCCAAGCACCCCAGGCACCGCGGCTCCGCGCAGCCGCATGGGGCCTCATCCCTTCTAAGGGATGCGGGTGCCGCGACGCCATGTCCCTTACCTGTGGTTTGACCCAATTAAGACAAGCTTTGCGGTCTTCTTGGTGTACACCCCAAATCCGACCTGGGCCATGAGGTAGCAGAAGTGCGCAGCATCAATGAGCCCTTTGGAGGCTGAGGGGAGAGAAAGCAGGCGGGCTCGGGCTCCAGGACAGCACCGCACTCCCAGGGACACACGGACACCCCGGGCAGAGGGCCAGTTCTCGGGCTGGAGCGCCGAGGCCCAGGCCCCTCTTCCGCGTCCACCCTGACCTACCCAGGGTGTCGCCCATCGTGGCCATGGCCCGAGACTCCACGTCCACGCTGCTGCTCAGGTTGGACAAGATCATGGCCAGGTGTGGCCGCCAGTCTCCCCACTTCTCATCCCCACAGCACTGAAACCAGAAGCAAGCAAAAAACCCTGAGGCTCAGAACACACTTAGTTCTGCAGGGCTTGAGCACGTGGGTGTGAGAAGGAAGCAGGTGCGGACTCTGCACAAAGGCCAAGCTGAGGCGTCGTCAGGACCCACTGACCGTGGACGCGGCCGGCATCCGCCCAGACATCAGCTGGTAGACAGTCTGCAGGGGGTCGTTGATTGGAAGGCTGTTGGCGAACCTGAGCAGATGTTAAAAGAGGAAGCTCAGCCAGGTCAGAAAACAAGACACAGAACTAGCCTGGTCTCACCTCCACCCATCTGGTGACTGGCCTGACGCTTGACCCGGGCCAAACACACACACTGGTGTTTTTAAAAGACTGCAGGAGAGGGAGACTACAGAATTCGTTGAGATTTTATAGAACTAAACTCTGCAGTCGACAAAAACAGTTAAATCCCTGAGCCACACCCTCCGAGGAGGGCCAGTCAGCCCGCAGCCAGATGTGGCAGACGCGCCTCCCCAGCTTCCTCTGCCAGGAGCTCAGGGGCCTGTGGGCTCCCCAGACCACAGGAGGCTGGGCGCCGGCCCACGGGCATGCCCACAGCCTGCGCCACGGCAGGACTCCTCACCTGGTCATGACTCTGGCGTGCGTCCGGCTATCCATCTTACTGGCAAGTAGCAGGGCGTGACCCCACAAGCCATTCTTCATTGCAGACTCTAAGGCGTCCTGCAAAGCATCAAGAGCGTGTCTGAACCCTGAGAAGGACAGGGCCCCTGGCGTGTGTGCCGTCGGGAGGGACAGAGGGCACAACTACAGGGATAACACCAAACGACCCGGAGGCCCCGAGACGCGCGCCCCACGCGGGGACGTGGGAGCCGGCTCCCAGCTCCCCCGGTCGGGCCTGCAGGAGGCCGTGGAGGTGCCTGCCTTTGGCACCGCTGGCCCAGGGACACAGGCTGTGGGACCAAGGCCAGCGGAGCAGCACACTGCCATCCCCTCCGCCGTGACTGAGGCCTCGAGGATGCAGATTCCCCAGGCCCAGGATGACCCCTGGGCCCCCCTGGGCATCTGCCCAGCACCGGTAGGGCCTTTCGCACTGCAGCACCCCTTCCACAAGTAACCTGGGCCGAAATTCAGAAAACTTCTGACCAAGAGCCAAAAACGTTTTAACAAACAGTAATTAAACAAACAGATGTGGGATTTCCATCAGCTGTAAAATGTCTACTCTAAGATCATTTCCTTATCAAACCATGAGTCTCGCTGGGCCCCACTCTGCACTGCCAGGTGCCCGCGTGGAGCCAGCGCAGGGCGTGTGCCTCGGCGCCGCCCGCCTGTGCCCAGGCCGCTCCACTCTGGCACGGGCCCCGCCCGCTCACGGCAGCGACGGTGCGCTCCCCCGACCTGCGTCAGGACACACGGATGTTGTCCTATGCACGTGTTCACCCCGAGACGCGCCACACGCAGCAGGGGCAGGGCCACAGCCCAGGCTCAGGCCTGCTCACCTGCCGAGTGACTCAACACGGGACCGGCAGCTCTGACACAAGCAGCGCTCAGGACAAGCTGCCGTTCGCACCTTCAGAGACGACACGCCAGCGCGGGTCACTCACCTTCTTGCGGCCATAGAGCAGCAGCTCCCGGAACCGCTCTGTGTCTTTCTCGAGGGTGCTGGCGGCCTGACTGTCCGTGAGGAATGAGAGCTGGGCCTCGCCGGACTCCTCCTCCTCCACCTGCTCCACAGCCTCGTTGGTGAAATCGATCAGGTTGGCCTCATTCGGCGACTTCCCAGGAAGCCACACGGTTCGGTGGTCTCGTAACAAGAGCTCTGCAATGTCTGTGCCCACCACGGTCTGCGAGGGACAAGAGGGAAAGCAGGCTCAACCACAAACAGACCCTCCGAGGGGGCAAGACCACCCCAGCCTTGGTCGGGGAGGGCCCGTCAGACCGCCTCGGGTGCAGAGCTGCTCCCCCCCTCGCCGGGAGCGACACGGCACACCGGAGGCACATGCTGGGCAGGCCGACGAGGCGGAGGCCAGACCTCCCTTTACCCCAAACCACATGCCCTGCTGGACTCCTGCTTCCTGCGGGACCCCCCGGACGGGAATGCCTGGCCCAGAAATCCTGCCTGATCCTCCTGGGGGCTGAGGACCCCGGGACTAGAGCCGACGAGAAGGGACGCTCTAGGAGGGGAGACACGTACCCCGTTCTGCCTGCACAGCAGGACAATAAAGCTCCAGAGAAGACTCGCAGACTCTTTGTCTATTAAGTTTTCATTCTGCAAACACTTTGTAGCCTTGTTCTGTGCAAAATTAATAACATCCACTTTATGGGTCTCATCTCTGCAAAAAGAACACACGCTTGGTGAACAGCAGCCGCAGCACTTGCCAGGCCGTGCCCGGCACAGCCAGTGGGCGGGGCACCGAGAGCGCTTCTGTGGGCACGTACTTGCCGAGAGGTCCTGGGAAGGCCCGCATCTCCTCCTGCTCCGGTGTATGCTGCAGCAAGGTCTAGGCAGGGACAGGAGAGGGATGGGGAGAGTGGTTCACAGGGGTGGCACAGCATCGCCTGGCCCAGCCCACGTCTGCTGGCCACATCGGCAGACAGAGCTACGGACACCGTCCTTGGGACGGGCTGTCCCCCACGGGGGCAGCGCCTCCATCACAGATCGTGGGCAAGCCAGCTCTACGACAGTGACTTCCAAACTTTACTTAAGCAGTGAGATCCCTTCCTCCTGCCCAGACTCTGACGCAGGGCCTGGATACACACGATGGAAGAGACCTGCAGGCACAGAGTGGTGTGCCCCACGCCAGCCCCCCGAGGTCACGAGGCTCCTCTACCCACTCTCCAGATCACCGGTAAAATGAGCACCTATGGAGCCCTCCCTCCAAAATCAGAAAGTCAAACAACAACAAAAAAATGAACACAGGATAATTCCATGTCTAACACAAAAGTAAAAAAGTGAAGTCGCTCAGTCGTGTCCGACTCTTTGCGACCCCGTGGACTGTAGCCTACCAGGTTCTTCCGTCCATGGGATTCTCCAGGCAACAACACTGGAGTGGGTTGCCATTTCCTTTTCCAGGGGATCTTCCGAGCCCAGGGGACGAACCACAACCCCCCCCCTAAAATTCTTACTAACAAAATATTGACTCCTGGGAGGAAAAATAGATGACAGAACAGAATCAAAACCACCTACAAATCAGACTCATGGGTTAGCGTTGCTTAAGACTGCTTTTCAGGCAAGGACACGGAAGTGGAAGAGGGCAGGCTGGAAAGCACGTTTTTGAGGTGGGGGCGCTGAACGAAGACACGGAACTGCTCCCCACGGAATTACCTCCATGCTGTGAATTTCAACCAGCGCAGGCTGTCCTTCTGAAGGCAGGTTTGGAATCACTTTGATGAGCTGGCCCCCAGGACCAAACCTGGCACAGACGTGAGGCACCGAGAACTTCTCGGGAGAAGTGGGTCTCGACGGAGCTACATGTGGATCAAGTGAAAAAGAAGCTGCCAGCTTGTCACTGTTTAATGCTTCTCAACTAGATCAACAGCTCAAGTTTTTAAGACACCCAGACAGCCGGAATCACAGATTATCCAGATCGACTGCCTTTCAACTATTAAATATCCTATTAAAAAGGAGAACTTACGCATGTGTCACACAAACAAACCATTAAAAACAAGGAGTTTCTCCTCTAAAATGAAAAGATTCCTTTAAGAGCCATCAGGATGTGCTGTGCTTTTAAAACAGAAACCTGCTCAGGTGGCCCTGCGCACTCCTCACAGCTACGACCTTAGAGCAGCATCAGCGCGCTGAGGTAACGACTGAAAGTGAGACACCACAGGCGAGCAGGAAGGGAGATCTCCAATTACGGAACATTCGAGCAAGTCCATCAGTTATCTCTTATACTGTTTGTTCTCAAACTTCACGTACTTGTACAGGTTTCCAAGAAATAGCACGTGATCAAGTATCTCAAAGGTGCACTGAGGTGCAGCTCGTGCGGTAAGTAAACGATCAGGAGCTTTGCAAGGAGAACCAGGCTTCCTCTAAGAGCCACGCACCCGTGCGGTCAGCCTCGCAGGGCGGGTGGCGGGAGGGGGCTGCTGTCCCTCCACATGGGGAGCTGACCTGGGCAGGAAGCCTCAAGGCAGCGCTGCACTGAAGTGGATGTGATGGACAGGCCAGCAGCTCCCAGGGAAGCCCAGGCCCGACCATCACCAGTTCCCACCTGGGTCGTAGCCCAGCCCTTCTTGCCGCAGGCGCAGACGCTGGTCCCAGGAGCCCCTGGGCCCCTCCGCACTGTGTGAGCCCAGGGCCTTGCACACACACCTTGCTCCACGGAGGGCCAGCTGGCCTCGGCGGGGTAGCCGTACTCTGGAAAGCCTGGTGCGCCATGGAAGTCGCTCCCGTAGGGGCCGTAGGCGTAATCACCGTGGAAGGAGCCCGGCGGAGGGGGCACCTCATAGGACCCGGAGGGCACGTTATGACTCCGGTACACCTGACTCTTCGGGAGCACAAAGTGGATAGGTGAAGCCCCTTCGCCGCCCCCCGTGACCCCAGGTGGCCCCGGAGCCTGCCCCCGCCTACCTGGTGGGAGTGGGCGCTGAAGCTGCTGCGGCGGCTCTGCAGGCTGGGCGCGCTGCGCAGGCTCCGTGCCGAGTGCTCGCTGTGCTCACTACGCCGGTCCACCTCCTCCCCGTAAGGGTCCCGAGGTGGCTCGGGCTCATCGTCAAAGCTCCCGGTGAAGCGGGGGTCGTACCTGTAGCGGTCATCGTATTTCTCGGGCCTGGAGGAGGCAGTAGGCAGAGGCAAGGCTCCTATACTGCACACGGCTGAGCCCCCCAGGGTCCTGACCCCAGGAATGACACTCGCCACAGCCCACACTGTAGCGGGGTCACCGCACCCACGGCCAAGTTCAGGCCCTGCCTGAGACCAAGAGATACAGGCTGGGGGTCCATTCCAAGGCAGTCACGCCTCTCATGGACCTGCGAAGAAGAGGCTGAACTGACTCCCCGCGCTGGTTCTAAGGTCAGTTCCCCACCAAAAGCCCGAAGAAAGAACCTCCGGTTCACCCTTCTTTGACAGTGGCGGGTGCCTGGGAGCCAGATGCGACCGCAGCTCTCGAGTGAACGCAGGACCCAAGGGCAAAGGCCCGGCTGACTCACGGCCCGCCCTCCGTGCTGGAGTCTGTGCTGCCCACCTGTCACCGTAGGCGTAGTTCTCCTTCCTGCACAAGTCGTACTCGGCATCACACCAATACCCCCTGTCGTAGGAACGGGGGTCTCTGAACCGAGGGCCGTAGTAGAACCGATCCCAGCGACTTGGGTCTATAGTGAGAGATCACCAGGTCAGTACAATGTGAAAAAGACACTCCTCTGGCTACCACTGGAGAAACCAGGCCATCCCAGGACTGAAGGATGCTCCTAGCCTCCGAGAGGAACCAAACTCTCCACCCGAAAAGCAGCACGACCCTGGGGACCATGAACCGTGAGGCAGGAGAGGATCCGGCATGTCTTCCTCAAAGCCCACTGGCTAAATTTCTCTCAACACGTGCTTAAAAAAAAAAATCATTCATCTCTTTTCTCTAATGTGGTCCACACAGCTTTAAGAAACACTCTCAGTGGATAGGCAAGGGTCTACTGCGCAGTGCGTGGAACTACACCCGGTCTCCTGGAGCAAACCACAATGGAAAAGAGTATTTAAAGAGAACCAATGTACGTGTACAACTGAGCTGTTCTGGGACAGCAGGCATCAGGCGCAACACTGAATCAACCGTATCTCAGTTAAGAATAAAAATCTAAAAAACACTCTCAAACTAAAAAACTGTTTTTCCAAAACACATTAATTAACATTATAATGCGTAAAACAGTGCAAATACAAAGTGGAGGAGGAGCCCCAGAAGATGGGGAAGTAGGGGCTGTGCTGGACTGACGGCTGCAGGTCAGGACCCTCCCTCTGGCCATGGCCAGGCAGGGGGCCCAGGAGGGCTGCTCAGGGGATGCTCGCCAAGACGCACATGCGCCTGAAGGGGAGGGGCACGGGCCACCTGAGGCTGCTCTGTCCAACCCGAGGGCTCCTGCTACACGAGGCCCCCGGGCACATCACACGTGAATGGTGCAGGGGGCAGCCGGCCCCTCATTTTATTTCTATCAATTTTAGCTCGTCCGTGTAAGGATGAGCCACATACTCTGGTACTACCAAGAATTACACTTTGCTAGAAAGTCAAAGAAATCTATCAACGTGATAAAAACACACTACTGTGACTTGGGTAATACTTGTCAATGAACAGTAGCAATACAGTTATTTCTAGACGCAAATTACTTTCTGCTACTTTGGCTATAGATAAAATCGCATGACTAATAAAAAGGAAAAGTTTCCTAAGAAAGTCCACCACGCCGCCACCTGGCGCCTGGCTGCACCAAGGTCTGAAGGCGTCTGCTGCGGTAAGCCCGTGACAGCTTCTGAACGTACCTCCGTAATCGTACTGGCCGGAATAGTAAGCTGCATAGTAATCACTCTGACTGCTCCATCCGCTTTTGGAATTATAGTAACCTTCAGGATACACTTGCCTGAAACACACACACACAGTGCTGTTACAAAACAAGATGAGCTGCTGCTTAGCATGCGACAAGATTCCAGTCAATACACCCAGAGCCCCAGGCTTTCATCACGGCACCTTGGTTGTGGAAAAACTCCAATCAGGAGATCCGAACCAGTGACGACAAAAAGATTACAGGACTCCCTACCATAGAGCGAATTGAGATCTATCTGCTGAAGCAACTCAGGAGGTGTTGTTCAGCAGAAGACAGCTGACGCTTTCTGGTGCGCTCAGGAATCCATCCTGTCAACGCCAATGCTGAAGCAGGCTCTCCCGGCTCTGGAATCGTGCTCAGCAGAAGCGAACGAAAAGCACTGAGCCACGGACACCAAGCCAGCACCGACTGTGACACCCTCCCCCAACCGTGACTGTGTGTCCCCCGAGAGGGGTGGAGGCCCTGCACCCATCCCAGCTGACTGCCCAGTGCTGCTGCCTCTCACTGCAGGATGGGCGGGACCGGGCCCGCTGGGTCAGAAAGATCCTTGGAAGGACTTAACAGCACTTCTGATTTTTAAACTGTGACTGCAAACCCCTGGGAATGGCTCACTCCGAGGTGCAGCTGCCCTTGAAGAGTGCCCCCCTACCCCCACCGAGGGAACAGCACCCGCTGACTGGGGGCCCTGGGGCAGCACTCGGGCCCCACCGGCCCCACCACGGGGGCCCAGAGATGCACCCTGAGTGGGGCGGGGCGCCCTGAGCGGGGCAGGGCAGGGCACGGCCACCCTGCTGCTTGCCCAGCCCCGTCACCCAGCAGCAAGGACTCCACATGGATACCCAGGGCGCTTTCCTCCCTCCAGCAGCTCCCCTAGGCTGTGACCACCCGGCATGAGCACAACACACGGATGCTCAACACATGCACATAGGCCTGCACGCGTGTCTGCACGCGTGCACATGCAGGGAGGAGAGCGCAGTGAGGACGCAGAGGGGACCTGGACACCATAGGCTGGGCCTCAAACCCCTGCCAGGCAGCAAGGCCCGCCTCCGATCAGTCACAACAGCCCACAGCTTTCACGGGCCCCTCGCGCTAACCCGAAGGCTGGAGAGGAGACAGGAAGGGCGAGGTGTGTGTGCCCTAGCCCCGCCCTCCCTCGCCTCTCAGGGCTTCCAGAAAACATCTGCCTGCTGCTCTCCCAGATCAGAGCATCCACTGTGATGCCAGTCTCGCCTCCCAGGGGACAGATGGGCATGGTCTCCCACCGAGTGCCCAGAGCGCAGGGGTCTGAAGCTGAGTGCGTCCCTCCGCAAGGACAGGGGTCCACCCGGACAGGCCCGGCTAGCTCTCCAGACGAGCGACCAAGGCCTTGAAGCAGCAGGAGCAGCTCTAAGTCTGTAAGGCAGTGGGGGACGCGGCCTTCCCCTGCGCCACTCTCTCCATTACAAGCCGGAGTAAGCCTCACAGTCTCACAGAAAGCCGGCCCTGCAAGACGAGGTGCCTGGGTGCAGGGGCCACTATGGCAGGTGGCAAGGCTGGGCCCTAACCCACCGACACCTGAGTGGGAGAGCTGTGGCCTGCTTAAATTTTACTCAGCGGAAGACGCGACGCCAAGGACCTTTCAAAACGCCTCGTCTGTAACTGCAGAACTGAGACGCGCTCAGTCAGGTAGAAAAGTGAGAGCGAGCTTGCTGGGGGCCCCGACCCAGGAGGCAGCGCCAGGCAGACAGCCCAGGCTCGCGGCCCCCGACCCAGGAGGCAGCGCCAGGCAGACAGCCCAGGCTCGCGGCTGCTGCCACCAACAGATCACCCCAGGTCGCAGCCTGAGCCTGCCTGACCTGGGCGCCTCTGGAACCAGTGTGGGGAACAACCTCCACAGGTTAAAAGCTGCTATGTGACCACAGGCAACAGGACCACTGCCCAGGCCAGAAGAAGCCCTGCTTGAGAGCAGGGGGCCTCCCTGGTGGCCCCGCCCAGGGTCTGGCCTGACCAAGACCACCTGCCAACGTGCCTGTGGCTGTGTTGGGTAGTGGGCTCAGTTTGATTCAAAGATGCATCCTACGATCTGTCCACACCCACGAAACGTACACACACACCCAACAGGTTTGTATGATTCTCTGCAAACATGGTCTCCCCCGAACCACTAAGCTACAACGACAGCCGGCAACACAAACACGCATCACCTGGCGACCGGGCGGTCGGAGCAGTGACTGGCCCGGGAGCCGGGCCGCTCGGGCTCGGGGCAGCGACAGGGGTCCACGTAGGCAGCGCCGTCACAAGGCCTGTACCTGGGGTCGTAGAGGCCGTAGACGTCCTGCCGGAAGAAGGACATCGTCATTAGACGCCAGGAGCCACCTACGCAGCCACCTGGCATGGCTCTCAGGACCCAGGTAAGGCTCTGCAGACAGCCCTGTTCCAAAGACAGCCAGCCCGGCCTGGCTCAGGAGACAGCCTACAGCAGCGGGCCATGCCCAGGTGAGCCTCAAGGGCTCTCTTCCGCTTCCTGAGGTCTCACCTGAGTAGGTGCTGAGACCCCACAGCCTGGGGTCCCATCTCGGGCACCAACTCAAGCAAGCAAAACAATCCGGGTCCCCTGGGATTGGGTCCCGCGGGCACAGGCAGCCCCAAAAAGAGGATCGCGCTCTAGCCTCACGAGGCTTTCAGCCCCTTCCGGATGCAGCAGCCCTGCGGCCCCACAGCCATGCTGGAACCTGAAGCAGGGATGGGTGATCCAGGCACGAGCCAGACCTGTCTTTCCTGTCTCAGGGCCTGATTCTCTGTCAAGAGCGGGTGGAGAACGAGACAGCATGTAACCTGGACTTACTCTTGACCCCCACTGGGGCCTGGGGTCCCACGCAGCAGTGCCGGGTACCGCTGGGGCTCGGGCCCCTCCACACTCTGCCGGCCCACCCTGGGGTCCTGCAGAGCGTCATTTCCCTCCATGCAAATAAGTCTCTGTGGCTCTTCCTGGCTCTGATTCCCAGGTCTCGGGGTTAGGCATGTAACTCATTCCCACGCATACACAGACTCTCGAAGCCCCTCAGGCCGCCCCACCCCCAGGCGGCCCCCAGCCCACCACAGCTCTGCTCCCTCAGCTGCTTCTGACTGTGGGGCCTCCAGTGTGGGGCCCACAGCCATGTCACGCAAGGAGCTCCAGACTCCTGGTCCACAATCCTTCTACCTTTGCAGACTGTGGCAATGCTGGGCCAGGACACGAGATGGTAACGAGCAGACAATCAAAGGTGTCCACGTGGGCCACAATAAAGCAGGATGAATCGGAAGCTAAACAGCACCCGTGGGCCTGGCTCACCGAGAAGAGCTGAGAAAGGATCCCGTGCAGCGTGGCGGCCCCGTGCTGTGGCCGGGTGCCCGAGCGTGCACGCCGCCACCGCTCCTAGCTGCTCCACCTGCACTACGCCCCAAGCCTGGCCTCGTACCCTGAACGCTTTTATCCTAAAGCAGGGCTTTAAAAGACTAGAGTTTGCCTCTTGCTTCTCACGTTAAGTTTTTGATGTTAAAACCAGAAAGAAGCTTCAAGAGGCTATTCCAGTTTTCCAAAATGTGCCACCCAGAACTCTGGCTCTGCTGCGAGCCGGTGGGCAGGACAGGAAGTGAGGGTCCTTTCTCATGTAAGCTGGGGTATGCTGTGCTACACCAAAATGAAGTAGTGATTCTCCCCAGATAAAACAGGCTCTTGTGCAGCGTGGCCCTCCAGGAGAAGGGCTGTGGTCCAAAGAATGAGCTGGGACAGGGAGCACCCTTCTCATGAAGCTCATGAAGAGGCGTGTGCCAGCAGGGGGACCATGGGTTCCCTCAGGACTGACCGCAGAACCCTGCCCCGGAGCAGGACATGAGAAAGAGATCACTGGTCAGAGCGCTCAACCGCCCAAGAGCATGGCCCTACCTGGTAATAGTGGGGGGCTGGGCCAGGATCCGGCGGGTATGGGGAGGGATACGGGGGCTGGTAGCCGTCATACAGGGACCTGTAGTAGTAATAGGAAGCCAGGTCGGGAGGCGGGGGCTGCAGCCACTGCTGGTCGGGCCGTGGGGCGGCCTGGCTCGAGCTGGTGGACACAACAGAGGCGCTGGAGGACCGAGGTGGCCGGGGCGGCAGCTGCTGACCCGCGTCAGCAGGAGCTGGGCTTGCAGGCTGGGCCGAGTCTGCAGGCTGTGCCTGCACCGGGGACTCCCTGGGGTTGAAGGCTCCGGAAGCACTGCTCTGGGCCCCTGCGGAGCAGGCAGTGGCGGTGCCAGCTCCTGCTTGGCTCTCTCTGCACCGGGCTGGTCCTGAGCCTCTTTCATCACCTGCTGATAGAAACGGTCCGGGGTGTTCGCCCCAGGCCCAAGAGGCCGACAACTGGCAGTGGGCTGCTGACCAGAGGCCGGGCCATCTGCATGGGCTGGGCCGTACACTCCTGCAGGATTTTCTAAAGTCCTACTGAACGTGCAGTCCAGGGCTCCCACAGCTCCGTCCCGCCTGCCACAGAGGCCTGGCTTGCTGCTGCCAGGCACAGAGCTGCCGCCTGCAGGCGGCACCAACACCAGGCCCGAGGCCCCCGCAGGGCTGGGCAGCCCCTCAGGAGGCACACACTCTGCGCTGTGGGCCTTCTGACCTTCTGGAAGTGAGGGCTTTGGATGAGAGTGCAGTTGAACCAGCAAATTAGCAGCTTGATTAGAAACCACGTCATAGGTACCAGAAGCTTGTGGAAAAGGACTCTGAGCCAGATGGTTAGGCGGAGGCGAGCAGACGAGAGAGCCGGCTGGCATCCCAGACAAAGGTACATTCTCTCCAGGATCACCACCAGCAGCCCGGCTGCTGACTGAGGGCTTATCTCCCACCGAAGAGTCTCTCCAGGATGGAGCCTTCTCGTTAGAATTTGGTAAGGACATAGAAGAGTTAACAGGCTGAGCCAGACTATAGCTTTGATCGGGCTGGGCGATCAAGACGGGCTGATTCTGCAAACACTCAGTGGGCGGGGAGGACAGCAGGCTGGCATAGCCGGGGCCAGCCTGCGGCGGCAGAGCCTCCTCTTCGCCAAGCTGCGGAGGGTTCTCCAGGTTCTCAGAAGTGCCAAGGCCATCCCCACTCTGACAGCCAGGGCCCACCTGCCGTGCCACCCCCTCATCTGGGGGCTGAATCACTTCAGACGGCTGAGGTTTCACTGGCACATGAAGCGCGGGAGCTGCCGGGGCCAGAAGGACGTTGCCCCCAAAGTCCGGGAGCTCGTTCTGCGCCCACAAGGTCGTGGCGGGGCTCTCACACGTCCCAGGCCCCTGCGCCCTGGTCGAGGGCCTCTTCTCGGGTGCGGGCAGCACTGTTTCCAAGGGCGGCCCCGCGGCCTGCAGAAGTCCACGTCCGGCCTCCACGGGTGTGGTGAGAGGCGGCACGCAGCGCTGCGGCGGGAAGAGGGTCTCCATGTTGTCAGGAGGCTGCTCCAGGTTGCCAGGGGTGGCATCAGGCGTGGCAGCGGCTGCTCTGTGCTGCTTCTGGTGGGCGCTGGGCCCCCTCACCTCTCCTACCACGTTGGCGCGATCTGCCTCAATGGGCTTTACTCCAACCAAGTGCGATTTCACGGGTTCAAAAGAACTGTTCGCACTCGTCTGAAATACCCCCGTAGGTTTTGGGGGGCTGGGGGTCGAGGGCTGGGACAGGCTGCCGTGGTAGTTCTGGCTGCTGGTCTCGTCTGTCTCGCCGCCGACAGGAGAGGAATCGATCTGCTTAAAAAACCTCCCTGCAGACTCATCCTCAGGCTTTCCCACTTCCTGCTGAATGAAGGTACCCGAGTCGCAGGGCCTGGCTGCACCTGGAAGGGCCCGGTGGCTCTTGCCGCCGTAACCGGACGACACGCTGTCAGACCGTGCAGGGTGCGCTGTCATATCCAGGGCCTCGAGATTGGGGCCCCCGCTGCCCGCAGGGCCCACCGCACTGAGCCTGGGGCCAGCTGGGCCAGGAAGGGGCCCGCATCTGAGCGGATCGCCTGGGGAGGAAGGATCCATGGTGAGGGGCTCGCTCGGCAGAACTTCCTGGTTCTGAACAAACTCCAGGTTCTCAATGTTCTCGTACTGCGCCCCTGCACGGGCCGTGTCCGCCCACACGTCCATGGCGGCTGCCTTAGAGGCTGGCTGTGGCTCTCCCCCCAGCTGCATGGGCTCACTGCTGGAGCCTCTGGGAAAGGCCTGGTGAGCGCCTCCCACGCCCACGTGTGCGGGAAGCTGGCCGAGGCAGAAACCGTCTATGTCGGCCTGCCCAGCAGAGCCCGCTGTTTCCAACGAGAGGTTCTCTTCGTTCTCGGTCTCTCCTCCTTTGAAAAACATGGCGAGTGCGCCCGAGCCCCCCTCCAGTGGGGTCCAGCCACCCCCGGCGCCCGGCAGGTAGTGCGAACGGCTTTCCGGGCGGTTTACCTGAGCAAGCGGGCTAATAGCAGCCAGGCCTGACAGCTGCTCTCTGTTCACTCCAGGACTCGACCTGAGCTCCTGGTTTGCCCGAGCGTTCCCAACTCTGGAATTCTGCCTGAACGCGCTCTCTGGATCAAAGCTATTTGCTGAGTGGTCTCCACTGGGCAGGTAGGCGGCCTCGTTTTTTCCACCACTGGCCGAGGGTCCTGGTAAGGAAGCCGGGGGGCCGAGCTGCTCGTGGCCAGGACGCTGATGCAGGCTGGACAGAGGGGGAAAGTGGGTGACGCTGGAGGCGTGGGGCCCTGGGATCTGCGGGGGCCCCTCTGGGCCAGGCCAGTAATGCTGACCTGGGGGCCGTGGACCTCCCTGCCCCGGCCCCCACTGCCCAGGCACTTGCTGACAGGGCTGAGGGGGGAGCGGGAGCGCTGCTGGGGGTGTGGCGCTGTCGGGGGGGCTCGGCCGGCTCAGGGGCCTGTCGGGCCCAGACGCGTGCCCCTGTGGAAGGCCCCCGCGAGCGCCGCTGGACCCTGCTGCTGGGATGTACTGTGGTGGGTACGGCGGGTCCGGGAGCTCAGGCTCTGGGCCGGGAGCCTTGGCACTCCTGGTCGTCTCGGGCCCGTGTGAGGCCGAGGGCATTGGCGCCCCGGGAAATGGGCTGGCGTCTGCCCTGGGCTGCACCGGAGGCCCTGGCAGAGGTTCGCAGGGCCCTTGGGAGCTGTCCCCAGTGTTTGTGTGAGGCACGGGCAGACCAGCACGCTGCAGGGACGACGGCAGGGCTGGGCCTTGCAAAATGGGCAGGCTGCTTTTAGACGAACCGCCCAGCGATGTAGTCTGGAGAGCCTGTCGACTGAAAGCAAAAGGGTCTGTCACTGGCTGCAGTGGGCAGGCTACCGGGGCCATCGGAGCGTGGCTGCCGGCCTGTCTCCGGTAAGGGCTGTTAGACCAGAACATGGTCTGAGGACTCCCCGACGGAGGCGGCCCGACCATGCCAGACGGCACAGCCTGGGGCGGCGGCTGCATGACTGAGCTCTTGCACAATGAGATGCTGCTTGCAGAAAGAAGCAGGAGGGAGGCTTTCCTTAATTTGAACTGAAAAAGAAAAAAAGGAAAAAGTTAGCATAAAATCCATTTATTCAAAGTCCTGGCTACAATCAGGAAAATTGAGAAAGAAGAAAAAAACGAGAAAACAGTTTTGCATCTTGTAAGTCCTGAGGGATACACCCACCCTCGCCCACCCCTGGGAGGACTGCTATCTGCGGAGCGACGACACCGGCCTGGACGCCAAGGCTGGCCGTGCTGGAGCCGGCCAAGCAACTTCAGACAAGTCACTGCCCTGCTGTGACAGTCAGTTATGTCACCGAGCTACATACCCACGTGGAATGCCCACCGCCTCCACAATGCCCTCAGCAAGCTGGCAGGGACCAAGCAGAACCCAACACGAGGCACCAGGTACACAGTGCCTCCACATTTTCCGATAAATTATCACCAGGTCCGGAAAGGGCCGCCTCCTCTCTTAAGACCACATACCGTACTTTTCACACAGGTTAAGTTTATATTTGGAAAGGAAAACCAAAGTTAAAAACCTGCTTCTCCGTTTTAACTGAAGAGAGTCATAAAACACAGAGTCACACAAGCTGCAAAATAACAACCACCTGGATTATACATGCCTAAAACGCCTTTTATCCCAGCCTGTAGAATGTCTCCGTTTCCACACTGTGACTGGTTGCACACCACCAGCAAAACGAGCTGCGTGTGATGACTGGAGTTGTAACGACTACGCCTGGAGTGAAAATCCCAAGGAACCGTAAAGCAGTGCTGAAACGGACCAACCAAGTTCACTCAGAACTTGTCAGTGACAAGCAGACGGCCCACAGACCCTCTACGGAAAACAAAGGAGCAGAAATCCTCTTGACAGCGTCTTTTGTGGTCGTCTGGTTTTCAACAAAACATACTAAGTATAATCTTGAACAGTTAACCTGCACTTTTGAGACAAAAATCCAAGTACCGTCTCTTTACAAATTCGTCTTCCACGTGTCAGCCTACTCCCCAGCGACACCCTCACAAATGGATTAAGGGGAGCCTGTCACAGAAAAAGCCGACACCAAAGGGAGAAGCGACACAGGGCCCTGCACTGTGAGCCACATGTTTCTGCGAGGGTACAATGTTCCTGTCCTTGGACAAAAGACAGACAAAAGTGAATGAATGCATATTAAATCCAGTCATTTACTAACAAAAGCTGCCCTATGAATCCGCTACAGTTACTGCTCGGACATGGCCTTTTCCCGGGCCAACAGGGAATCCTTTCTAATAGACAAGCATTTTGACACTCACTTAGATTTCATGGAATTAAATATACAAAGAACTGCATCAGGGACTTCCTTTGGTTCTAAGCTATCATTTTAAAACTAAGAACACTTACAGCTCAGCTTTACATGGACCCAGGAGAGGAGAGCAGAGCCTTTTCCTCTTACATGTGAAAGGGAGGCACCCAAGACCACTTACAAAGCGATGGCATCCTCCTTGGAAGGCTTCAGCAGGAAACCCTCAATCACATTAAACAGCGTATATTAAAAAACAAAACACAGAGCACAGGCCCACAGGATTAATTCCTCAAGTGTCACTGTGAGAAAAGGACTGGGCGCCAGCTGAATGGCCCAGCCGCACCGCTGCTCCAGGGGTGACCCGATTCCTTCATCTATAAAGCAAGACAACTGAAATGATGGTTTCAGAGTTCTTTCTGGGTTTAATCTTATGAAATTCTATTCACAGTGAATTCTGGGAGGCCCTAATCCCTATGGCTGTTTATGAGCGAAATCTTATCTGAATCTAAATTTCACAAAACGTTTATACTCAATTATTTTCCGTGCAGAAACTTTCTTAGCATTATTTTCTCAATTCCTAAGGACCGCTTCATAAGCAGACTCTATCACTTCCCTACAAAGTAGCTTCCCCTTCTCCCCCTGACCACTAACAGCTTTTCAACAATAAACCCGTTTCATTTGGAACAATCTTCTGCCTTGAACATTATTCTTTTCATCTTTTTCTCTATTCATCAGCAGAAAAACAATGCAAGCACATATCATTTATCTCAACTATAGGGACTTTGATTCTGTCCAGTAAGTCATTCTGTAGCCTCAGGTCATCTAATTTTAAAAATGGCAGACTGCTTCAAAGAAACCAGCTGATCTCCCTAAAGATACATTATTCATAACTGTAGCTCTTCAATTAAGCTGCCTTGGATCTACCTGAAATAAGCACAACCTGTTTCAATATAAATTCCTGGCTACTGAACTGAGATAACGAAAGCACACGTCTCTCCTGCTAGGGCAGCCGCCTCAAGCACGAGCGGGTAAACCAACCGGAGCTCCAAGAAGCACCTGAGAGTCCAGGCTCTGCCCCTGAGGCGACTGCTACCCGACCTATCTATCAGACTATGGGACACGGGGCACAAAGACAGCACAGACCCCAGCTCTTCTGAGTACAGAATCAAACATTCAGACGTTAGGGAAAAGGAAGGGGGTTTCTCAACACTGCTGAAGGCAACGAAGAGCCAAAGGACACTCTGACGTTAAGTCAAGATGCTTACAGAGGCAGGAGGGAACCATGTTAAAATTTACATGCTACCCTAAAGAAAACTTTTGAGACTTAAACTGCAGGAACTTGCTATTAAGGCGTATGAGTCACAGAGAACAAGAAAGAAAGGACTTTTTGCCTCTTGCTGGATCTCTATAAGACAAGAGCACCCGGAACCCTAAGAAAGAGCATTTGCGGGGGGGCGGTGGGAAGAAGGGCGGTGCAGACACTTGAACAAGTTATCACCCTAGGAACAACTGTCTGTGACTCAAGTTTGCTTCTTAACCATTTCCGGGGACGGGAAACACCTTTCCAGTTAACCTCTACATCGAACAAAATATTAATAAGCAACCCAACCTCCAAGCTACTTAAAACTTTACAGATAAAACAGCAAAACTGATTTTAGGTGGCTGTCTCACGTCCAAGACGCTCTACAATAATACTTTCATCACAGAAAGGGCAGGTTGGTGGGCACACACCTCTGCCCCTTGATATAAAACACAGCGCCTGACCTCGGTTGCAACATCTTGGTAACCTCCCCACGAGATTACCAATAGACGCAACAAGGCTGTAGTTTCTCGGTTCAAATGTCAGTGTACCTCATCGCCGGCACGGCTCAGCAGAAACCAAACTGCGGACCCTTCGAAGCAAAGGGCACGCTAAACTGTGAAAGGAATTCCCGAGAGGTTTTTACTCTCTAAAGAGCTGCAGGTCTGGCTTTTCCTCCAGCCTTTCCAACATAACCCCACACCGAGACCACAACGGCCAGGGTTCACACAACTGACCCGACAGCCTGTGCAGGTGTGGGCCACGTCAGCACTCATGGCGGTCGCCCGGCCTGCTCGGCCCGCAGGCCCCCGCCCGAACCCCCCGGCGCCTCCGCCCGAGCCCCCCGGCGGCTCCCCGGAGACGCTCCCGTTCGCTTCGGGCTGGGCCCGGTCCGGTCACCTCCCTCCGCCCCAACCCCGACACTCACCGGCGCGCTACAGGGAGGCCGAGGCTCCCGTCGGCTCCTGCCGGCCGCTCCGCGACCCCCGGCCCTGGCTCCTCAAGAGCCGCGCGAAGAAGACTGCTCGGCGGTTGCGACAAGCGCCGACACAGCAGCCGCAGCAGCCATCTTGGCACATCCGGCTCCGGGGGCCACGGCCTCCACGCCGCCGACGTGTCCGACAGCGACGTCAGCGCGCGCCACGCCCCTCGGAGGGGCCCTCGGGACGCCCCGCTCCTGCCGCGTCCAGTCCCGCCCCATTCTCATGACCCCGCCCCTCAGCCCCCGCCCCTGTTCTCCACCGCCCATCCCTGGGGCCCCTCCCTCGCCCACCTGCCCAGTCCGGCGCGCGAGCACCGCTCTGGGATGTCGCACGGGTTTTGCTGGCTCTTTCTCCCGGCCTCTTCTGGCCTGAAGATGTGAGAAAAGTCGGGAGCCTTCCAGCAGACCCAAGGAAAGGCTCAGTCTTGAACGACCGACGCCAGCAGGTACCCCGGCCGAGATCGGCTACCGGGCTGCTCCGAGAACCCGAGGGGCGCCTTGGCGCAGGCGCGTTCCTCGCGTCCTGCCGTTGGACTCCGAAGCCTGGGAGACGGGCGGAAGGCCACCGAGCATGCGCCGGCCGCCCGCGTGGGCTGCGCGTGCGCGGCTCGCGGCGGCGCGCGGGTTGCCTAGTTACCGCCCCCGGCTTCGGGGGCTTCTAGATCTGCCCCGCAACCTTGTCCCGGCGCACCTGTAGCTCTCTGGAAGCCCTCCCGCTGCGTACCGATGGAGCAGGAAGAGACACGCCCTGGCCCCCAGTCCACAGCCACCCAGGCTCCCGCTTCAGGGGGGTCGTCCTGTGCACCTGCGGCCCCCAGCCGCCCCACCCCGGCTCGGCCGTCGCCTTTCCCGGACACGTGCTCTGTCCTGTCGCTTCCTTCCCCCGCGCTCCCTGGCGGTGGCCGCGCAGCCTCCGGACCCCCTTTTGTCCTCCCTAAACCCCATCAGGGCCCCTAACTCTCCTTCCAGTGAGCGGCATTAGCCCAGTGATGCCCTGTGGACGGAAGCTAGGGTCTCTGTGTGGTTTTCCCTAACCATTGTCGAGTGGATATTTGTGTTGAATGAGGGCGACCCCGAGGTACCGAGTGGCAGGCTGGGGCGCTAGGCCTCACTCTCCTGTGCCTCTTTGTGGTCGCTCCCCCTTCCCGGTGCCCACCCTGAGACGCACTCATAGAGGATCTTAGGGAGGAGAGGATTCTGCCATTGGCAACCTCATTCTCCCAGTGAGAAAAGGCAGGTGAAGAAGCTGCCAGCCTGACCCAGGGCACTCACCTGCCGCCTGCCTGGCACAGGGAAGAGCAGCAGCCTGTCCGGCTGGCCCCAAGGCCTTATGGAGGGCAGAAGGGGTGGCACGTGGGGCTTGTCCACTTGTCCCCCACCCAGCTGCTGAGCTCCCAGCAACGCTGCCCGCTGTGCTTTGGCCTGGCTGGGGTGGGAGGGCACCCTGGGCGCTGGTGGGACCCAGAAGCTTGGGAAGAAGGAAGGAGTGTGGTTCTATTTGTTGGCAAGGGAGCAGCCACGCTGTCAGCGCCCTGGGCGGGTGCGGGGAAGCTTTCAGCCCATCTGACGTGGCCACTGTGCTAAGCTAACATTTGCCTTGCAGAAGTCAAGCTCCCAGCCTGTTCAAACACAGAGTCAGGGAACCCGCGGTGGAACAGCCCTGGGCCCCCCCCACTCTGTCCCCTTCTTCCTGGTGGTCACTGTGTTCCGCAGTCATTGAAAGTGAAAGTTTAGTCGCTCGGTCGTGTCTGACTCTTTGCGACCCCACAGACTGTGACCTGCCAGGCTCCTCCGTCCACGGGATTTTCCAGGCAAGAGTATTGGAGTGGGTTGCCATTTCCTTCTCCAGGGGCTCTTCCCGAACCAGGGATCAAACCCAGGTCTCCCACATTGTAGGCAGACGCTTTACCTTCTGAGCCACCAGTCTGCAGTCTTAAGTCCCAACAAATCACCCTGCAGGGAGATGTCATTGTTCCTACCCACCCCCACCCTCACCCAGAAGGGAAAGCAGTGACTCTCCTAGGGTCAGTGCTCCTCAAGTTGAGTTCAAAGAGCTCAAGAGCTCGAGCCCAGACTTCCCCTTTGCTGACTCGAGGAGCCCTGTGGTCAGCCCCACTGAGCTCTAACCTGAAGACACTGGAAGCAGCAGAAAGCGACCTGCCCAGGGCAAATTGGAGACCTCACGGCCCTGGGCAGGATGTGAAAGAGGCATGGTGTAGACTTATACGGGGTGACTGTAAGGAAAGTCGTGATCAAGGCTTAGGGCTTTTCCCCCTCCCTTCCTCTCCCTCTTAAGCCTCTGTGTGGAATCCCTCTCTGGTTATCTCTGTAGCCTGGTGTGCAGGAGAGGGTTCCTGGGCCCACTGCTGAGCCATCAAACCTCTGGGCCATGGAGGCAGGGCTCCAAGTCAAAGACCATCTGCTTTAAGACCCAGGCTACTGCCTAGAAGCCGTGTGCGTTTGTCACCTTCCTTGACCTCGTCAACCTGGGGTTTAAGCAGGGTGAGCACCTGCGCAGTTTGGGGACTGAAAGAGGGTGCTGTTGACACATGTGAACTAGGGGTGCACCACCATGACGGCCAGTGCTGTTCACGATCCGGCAGGCACCCTTCCTTTTGCCTGCATTGTCCACTCCTCTCTCCTTTCTCCCAGCCCCTCCCCTGGCTCATACTTGGAGGCTGGATACAAATGTTACCACCTCCAGAAGTGGGCTAGAATCAGCCACTCTTTCCTGGGGGCAAAGTTGGGATCTGAGCTGCAGTCACGTCACCCAGAGCACACGGGACACAGAACTGCTGTGGACGGAGGCGGAGGACAGAGGCGGAGGACGCAGGCGGAGGACGGAGGCGGTGGACCGAGGCTGTGGACGGAGGCGGAGGACAGAGGCGTGGACGGAGGCGTGGACGGAGGCGGAGGACGGAGGCGGTGGATGGAGGCGGAGGACGGAGGCGTGGACGGAGGCGGAGGACGGAGGCGTGGACGGAGGCGGAGGACGGAGGCGGAGGGGAGGCGGAGGGAGGCGAGGACGGAGGCGTGGACGGAGGCGGTGGACGGAGGCGGGAGGACGGAGGCGTGGACGGAGGCGTGGGACGGAGGCGGAGGACGGAGGCGTGGGCGGAGGCGGAGGCGGAGGACGGAGGCGTGGGCGGAGGCGGAGGACGGAGGCGTGGACGGAGGCGGAGGCGGAGGCGGAGGACGGAGGCGTGGACGGAGGCGGAGGACGGAGGCGGAGGACGGAGGCGGTGGACGGAGGACGGAGGCGGTGGACGGAGGACGGAGGCGGTGGAAGGAGGCGGTGGACGGAGGCGGAGGACGGAGGCGGTGGACCGAGGCGGAGGACGGAGGCGTGGACCGAGGCGGAGGAGGCGGAGGCGGAGGACGGAGGCGGAGGACGGAGGCGGTGGACGGAGGACGGAGGCGGTGGACGGAGGACGGAGGCGGAGGACGGAGGCGGAGGACGGAGGCGGTGGACCGAGGCGGAGGACGGAGGCGTGGACGGAGGCGTGGACGGAGGCGGAGGACGGAGGCGGTGGACCGAGGCGGAGGACGGAGGCGTGGACGGAGGCGTGGGCGGAGGCGGAGGACGGAGGCGGACGGAGGCGGAGGACGGAGGCGGGGGCGGAGGCGTGGCGGAGGCGGAGGACGGAGGCGGGGCCGGAGGCGGAGGACGGAGGCGGTGGACCGAGGCGGAGGACGGAGGCGTGGACGGAGGCGTGGGCGGAGGCGTGGACGGAGGCGTGGGCGGAGGCGTGGGCGGAGGCGGAGGACGGAGGCGGAGGGACGGAGGACGGAGGCGGAGGACGGAGGCGGTGGACGGAGGACGGAGGCGGTGGACGGAGGCGGTGGACGGAGGCGGAGGACGGAGGCGTGGACGGAGGCGGAGGACGGAGGCGGTGGACCGAGGCGGAGGACGGAGGCGTGGACGGAGGCGGAGGACGGAGGCTGTGCATTGAGGCGGAGGCGGGAGCCAGGTTGTCCTGTCGCTTTGTGTGCGGTAGTGACGGTGGCCTCTGCCACCAGACTGCGCCCTCCAGGGTGGCTGGTGCAAACCAGGGTGGGCTCCAGGTGCAGAGTCCATGCCTCGGCGCCAAGAAGCGAACTGGCTCAGTGGCAGCCTTACTTGTTGAAATGAAAATACATTGGACATACTGGGTTAAATAAAATACACTATTCAAATTTATTTCACAGTTCCTTTTAATGTAGCTGCCAGGAAATTTAAAATCTCACCTTTGGCTGGCATTACGTTTCCTTTGGACAGTGCTGGTCTAGCAGTTGAGCACATTGTCGGGGGGTCAAGGGCCCCCCTCAGTATCCCCTGATGACCAGCCTACCAGGCAGACCTCACAGGGGCCCTTGGGCAGCCGTCTCAGGTGGTCCGTGGCCAGGAGCCTGTGCCCCTCTCTCTGCTCGGGGCATCAGGTGTGACCCGTGGGTTTTTGTAGGGCAGGCCAGTTGCTCTGCTCCAGCCCTGACCACACCCTCAGTCCTGGATGCTGCGGCTGAGGGCGTGGGAGGTGGCCTGCCCGGCTCGGCCTGGGAGAAGGGGCGACCTCTGTGAGACGGGGCTGGCTGGGTGGTCCAGGCAGAAAGCGTATCAGGGCCTCAGAGGTGGGAAGAGTTGCAGGGAGGGGTTCCAGAGAGGGATGGGGCTGAGGCGGACTGAGCGATTGGAGAGGAAGGGGTGGCAGCCGGTTCCTCGGGGAGGAGGTGGGTCCAGAGGCGGTGGCTGCGCCTGTCAGTTTGTTCTGTGGCACCTGGGTGTCGGGCAGCTGTCGGGGTGCCTGCAGGTTGGTTACTGGTGTGTGGCCTGGCCAAAGGTGAGACGTGGGAGACATCTCCTTGAGGCGTAAGGCCAGCACCATTAGAACCCTGCCAGAGCCCTGGAGGGCCTCGCAGGAGAATGTTCCGCACCCAGGCCAAGCCCCGACCCAGCCAGGCTTGGTGAATGTCAGCACAAGTGTCACTGTGGCCTGAACGTAGCTCTGTCTCTCACCCCCAGCATCTGGAAACGCATCTGGCACCTCGTAGGTCTCAGAGAACTTCTTTCATAAGAGCCAAGTACTAAGCATATAATGTTCAGTCACTCAGTCCTGTCTGACGTTTTGAGATCCCATGGACTGTAGCCCATCAGCCTCCTCTGTCCATGGGAATTCCTGGCAAGAATCCTAGAATGGATTGCCATTTCCTCCTCCAGGCGATCTTCCTGACCCAGGGATCAAATCCGAGTCTCCCACATCTGCATTGGAGGCGGATTCTTTCTTGCTGAACCCCCGGGGAAGCAATAAGGGTGAAGTAGAGAACACAGATTGGAGAAGGAAACGGCACCCCACTCCAGTGTTCTTGCCTGGAGAATCCCCGGGACGGGGGAGCCTGGTGGGCGCCGTCTATGGGGTCGCAGAGTCAGACACGACTGAGCGACTTAGCAGCAGCAGCAGCAGAGAACACAGGAAAATGCTGATCCCATGGGAGCCACAGGAAAATCTGCGTTGTGTTCTGAGCTGCAGTGGGAACCCGGAAACCCTGGGACCCCTCTGTCTCAGAGCTGAACACAGATGTTTGCCCAGCTCTCACCGAGCCCCGGGCACCCGGAGGAGCTGAGGCTGTGGCCGTGGGGCAGACCAGCGTGGCTTCTGCCCCTGGGGAGCTGGACACGGGGCAGCTGTGAATGTGCTCAGGGCAGGCGGGGGCACCTGGCAAGGCCTGGACCCCACCTGCTGGGGGGTGGGAAAGGAGAAGCATTTGTGGCAGAAGTGAAAAGAAGCTTCTGGAGGGGCAAAGGGCAGACCCAGAAGGCGGGCAATGGTGTGGGAGCCAGTGGGTGTGCATTACTTACGGCTTTGCAGGCCCCGTGAGGGGATTCACGCTTGTTTTCTGAAAGCAAGGGAAGCCTTCAGGGACTTTCCAGCCAGGCGTGACATCATCTCTTTAACCTCCCCCGGGTTGTGTAGCGGAGCAGTAGCCAGAGCCAGGAGCCCAGGGTCCCCTAGGGGCATGGCAAGGCTGCAGGGGCCAGGCTGGTGGGGAGAGTCGAACCTCAGATGACCTCCCAGGGCGGGACGTGGCTCTCTGGCTACCAGCTGCATCTGCACCCTCTCGGCACAGCACACGATTCACACACATCAGCCAAGGGAACAGATAGGACAGGAGGGCAAGACCCCGAGCATCAGCATTATGGTGACCTAAGTCACAGGCATGCACCTGGAGGCCGGGGGGACTGGGGATCCCGATTGGAGCGGGCCTAGGGCGGAGCCTGGAGGAACTCCTACACCTGCGGGTTGCCAAGTGCCAGGCTGGCTGTGGCCTTGACTCCTGGCAACATGAGCTTGGCACACCCCTCCCTGAGCACGGGCTTCTCTGTCCGAACAGTGATGAATGAGCGAGGGAGGCTCTCCAGGCCTCCAAAGGGAGGTGGCCCCTCGAGGGGTTGAGAGGACAGTGCCTGGGGAGTCACACGCTCTGGCCTGAGTGGGCGAACTCAGGGGAGTGATCTTCCTCTTTGAACCTCAACTTCCTCATCTGTAAAATGGGACAACAGCACCGTCGCAGGCGATGGCCCTGAGCATCAGGTGAGGTGCAGACATATACACGGTAAATAGCCAAGACTCACCGGCCCTCACCAGGCCCTCCAGAGGTGTCCCTGGGGGTCATCTGCTCTGGAAATGGGACCCTGGCAGAGCATTGCCAGCAGGGGGAGCCAAAGTGCCGCCTGTGAGTGGGCTGTCTGGGCCCCGCAAAGCCACCGCCCTGCTGGATCTGGGCTCTGGATGCTGGCATGGCCCAGGCTCATTCAGGATCCAGCTTCGGGGCAGCCAGAGGAAAGAGTTTGCGTCAGGCCCAGACTGCAGCCGTCTCTGGAGGGTATTCACTGCCGGACGCCGCTAGGGTGGTGGGGTCTGTAGCCCCCAATACCTGCTCCATCAATCCTCCCGGGGTTGAGCTTAATCGACACCAGAGAACGTGGCTCTTTCGAGCTCTGTGCTCAGGGGTTGAATCCTCACAGCCACGCGGGCTGGACCCAGGTTCGGCACCCGTGGGCACCCACTAGGTCACTGGTTGCTTGGCAGGTCCTGAGCCCAGTGTGGCGGGAAGGACGTCGCCTGGGGCAGTAAGCTTCTCTTTCTTTCCTTTTGGTGGGGAATAACTAACCTCCTTAAGGTCACACACTCTTCTAAGGCTTGTTTTGTTGTTGTTTGTATTCGGCACGGCTTGTGGGACCTTTTCATACTGTTCATGGGGTTCTCAAGGCAAGAATACTTGGAGTGGTTTGCCATTCTCTTCTCTGGTGGACCACATTCTGTCAGAACTCTCCACCACGACTCGTCCATGTTGGGTGGCCCTACACAGCATGGCTCATGGTTTCCTTCAACTCACATGCTAGCAAAGTAATGCTGAACATTCTCCGAGTGAGGCTTCAGTAATACATGAGTCAAGAACTTCCAGATATTCAAGCTGGATTTAGAAAAGGCAGAGGAACCAGAGATCAAATTGCCAACATCCGTTGGATCATAGAAAAAGCAAGAGTGTTCCAGAAAAACATCTGCTTTATTGACTACACCAAAGCCTTTGACTGTGTGGATCACAGCAAACTGTGGAAAATTCTTAAAGAGATGGGAATACTAGACCACCTTACCTGCTCCTGAGACGTCTGTATGCAGGTCAAGAAGCAACAGTTAGGACCAGACATGGAATATGGACATGTTACGTCCATGAATCAAGGTAGATTGGAAGTGGTCCAACAGGAGATGGCAAGAGTGAACATCGACATTTTAGGAATCAGCAAACTAAAATGGACTGGAATGGGTGAATTTAACTCAAATGACCATTATATCTACTACTGCAGGCAGGAATCCCTTAGAAGAAATGGAGTAGCCATCATAGTCAACAAAAGAGTTTGAAATTTAGTACTTGGGTACAATCTCAAAAATGACAGAATGATCTCTGTTCATTTCCAAAGCGTACCATTCAGTATCACAGTGATCCAAGTCTAGGCCCCAAACAGTAATGCTGAAGGAGCTGAAGTTGAAAGATTCTATGAAGACCTACAAGACCTTCTAGAACTAACACCCAAAAAAGATGTCCTTTTTATCATAGAGGACTGGAATACAAAAGTAGGAAGTCAAGAAACACCTGGAGTAACAGGCAAATTTGGCCTTGGAATATGGAATCAAGCAGGGCAAAGACTAATAGAGTTCTGTCGAGAGAACGCGCTGGTCATAGCAAACACCTTCTTCCAACAACACAAGAGAAGACTCTACATGTGGACATCACCAGATGGTCAACAATGAAATCAGATTGATCATATTCTTTGCAGCCAAAGGGGGAGAAGCTCTAAACAGTCAGCAAAAACAAGACTGGGAGCTGACTGTGGCTCAGACCATGAAGTCCTTATTGCCAAATTCAGACTTAAATGGAAGAAAGTAGGGAAAACCACCAGACCATTCAGGTATGACCTAAATCAAATCCCTTATGATTGTACAGTGGAAGTGACAAATAGATTCAAGGGATTAGATCTGATAGAGCGCCTGAAGAACTATAGACAGAAGTTCGTGACATTGTACAGGAAGCAGTGATCAAGACCATCCCCACAAAAAAGAAATGCAAAAAGGCAAAATGGTTGTCTGAGGAGGCCTTACAAATAGCTGAGAAAAGAAGAGAAGCAAAAGGCAAAGGAGAAAAGGAAAGATTTACCTGTCTGAATGCAGAGTTCCAAAGAATAGCAAGGAGAGATAAGAAAGTTTTCCTCGTGATCAATGCAAAGAAATAGAGGAAAACAAGAATGGGAAAGACTAGAGATCTCTTCAAGAAAATTAGAGATACCAAGGGAACTTTTCATGCAAAGATGGGCACAATAAAGGACAGAAAAGCTATGGACCTAACAGAAGCAGAAGATATTAAGAAGAGGTGGCAAGAATACACAGAAGAACTGTACAAAAAAGGTCTTCATGACCCAGATAATCACGATGGTGTGATCATTCACCTAGAGCCAGACATCCTGGAATGTGAAGTCAAGTGGGCCTTAGGAAGCATCACTACGAACAAAGCTAGTAGAAGCGAATTCCAGTTGAGCTATTTCAAATCCTAAAAGATGATGCTGTGAAAGTGCTGCACTCAATATGCCAGCAATTTGGGAAATTCAGAAGTGGCCACAGGACTGGAAAAGGTCAGTTTTCTTTCCAATCCCAAAGAAAGGCAATGCCAAAGAATGTTCAAACTACCGCACAATTGCACTCATCTCACACGCTAGTAAAGTAATGCTCAAAATTCTCCAAGCCAGGCTTCAATAGTACATGAACCAAGAACTTCCAGATATTCAAGCTGGATTTAGAAAAGGCAGAGGAACCAGTGATCAAATTGCCAATCTGGATCATAGAAAAGGCAAGAGTGTTCCAGAAAAACACCTACTTCTGCTTTATTGAGTAGGCCAAAGCCTTTGACTGTGTGGATCACGACAAACTGTGGAAAATTCTTAAAGAGATGGGAATGCCAGACCACCTGACCTGCCTCCTGAGAAATCTGTATAGAGGTCAAAGCAACAGTTGGAACTGGACATGGAACAACAGACTGGTTCCAAATCAGGAAAGGAGTACATCAAGGCTGTATATTGTCACCCTGCTTATTTAACTTATATGCAGAGTACATCATGCTGCATCAACTTATATGCAGAGTACATCAAGCTGGAATCAAGATTGCCGGGAGAAATATCAATAACCTCAGATATCCAGATGACACCACCCTTATGGCAGAAAGAGAAGAGGAACTAAAGAGCTTCTTGATGAAAGTGAAAGAGCAAAGTTAAAAAGCTGGCTTAAAAGTTAACATTCAAAAAACAAAGATCATGGCATCTGGTCCCATCACTTCATGGGAAATAGATGGGGAAACAATGGAAACCGTGACAGACTTTATTTTCTTGGGCTCTAAAATCACTGCAGATGATGACTGCAGCCATGAAATTAAAAGATGCTTGCTCCTAGGAAGAAAAGCTATGACCAATCTAGACAGCATATTAAAAAGCAGAGACATTACTTTGCCAACAAAAGTCCGTCTAGTCAAAGCTATGGTTTTTCCAGTAGTCATGTATGGATGTGAGAGTTGGACTGTGAAGAAAGCTGAGCTCCTAAGAATTGATGTCTTTGAACTGTGGTGTTGGAGAAGACTCTTGAGAGTCCCTTGGACTGCAAGGAGATCCAACCAGTCCATCCTAAAGGAGGTCAGTCCTGGGTGTTCATTGGAAGGACTGATGTTGAAGCTGAAGCTCCAATACTTTGGTCACCTAATGTGAAGAACTGACTCCTTGGAAAAGACCCTGATGCTGGAAAAGATTGAAGGCAGGAGAAGAAGTGGCTGACAGAGGATGAGATGGTTGGATGGCCTCACCAACCCGATGGACATGAGTTGGAGTAAGCTCCGGGGTTGGTGATGGACAGGGAGGCCTGGTGTGCCGCAGTCCATGGGGTCGCAAAGAATCTGAGCGACTGAACTGAATTGTGTGTGGATCCTTGGTTGAATCTGTGCCCTCGGCAGTGAAAATTTGTAACCGCTGGACTCCCGGGAGTTCCCAAGGCTCTTTTTTTGAAAACTCAGAGATCAGAAACAGGGTGGCAACAGCTCTGGTATAAGGCTGCCTCACTCTGTTACACTTCACAGATACTGCGTTGTTTTTTTTTTTAATTGAAGATTTGTGGCAAACTTGCGTGAAACGTCTGTCAGAGTCGTTTTCCAACAGCATTTGCTCACTTCCTGTCTGTCACATTTTGGTAATTTTTACCATATTTCAAACTTTTCATTATTATTATATTTGTTACAATACCCGTGGACAGTGATCTTTGATGTTATTGGTGGTGGTGCTGGTTTAGTCGCTAAGTCTTGTCCGATTCTTGCGACCCCATGAACTGGAGCCCTCCAGGCTCCTCTGTCCTTGGGATTTCCCAGGCAGGAATACTGGAGTGTGTTGCCCTTTCCTTCTCTATCGAATTTATTACTATTATACAACTCACTGAAGGCTCAGAGGATGGTTAGCATTTTTAGCAATAAAGTGGTTTTTCATTAAGATGTATACATTTTTTTTTCCCTGGAGATAACGCTATTGCACACCTTATAGACTACAGTCTAACGGAAACATAACTTTTACATGCACTGAGAAACCGAAACACTCACGTGACTTCTGTTCACACTTCATTCACACTAACTTCCTGTGACATTCATTTGATTGCAGCCAAGTGCGTTGGAACCAAACGCATCCTATCTCTGAAGTGCGCCTGCATAGAGATTTGCAGTGAATACCGTGAATCTACACACAAGTAAGAATTCAACTGCGGATGTGATCGATAAAACATCATCTGCCGTGTCGTTCAAGGGTGTGAGAAGACAGTAAAGAGTGTAGCCCCGAGGTCCTTCACACGTGGTGTCTGTCGTGTTACCTAGAAACAACGCTTCTGGAGCTCAGAGCATCACTGCGTCCAGCCTGGGTTTCTCGGTCCTAATCGGGATGGTGGCGTGTCCACAGAAAGTGGCCGCTGCCTGGCCCGCGCATGCGCATGGGTCCCCAGAGGCAGCACCGAGAACGCAGCTGTAGGACTCGGCGCCATTTCTGAGTCCTGACCTCGTGCCACGAGCTTTGTGCCAGGGACCTGACAATTGCAGCCCCATCGCCAGCCCAGGAGGCTGGGTCAAGCAGTTTCCACTTTACCCTGAGGTACTGAGTCTCCAAGACGGCACACCACCTCCCTGCGGTCCTCCGACTGTGACCGGGAAGGCGGAAACACAAGCAACACAAATCAGGAAGCTCAGGAGCAGCCGGCGTGGCCCCTTCGATGATCCTTAGGACGGAGTCACGTGGAGCAGCGCCTCCAGGCCCGGTGCAGCCCACTCTGCACTGGCTTCTGCAGCAACGGTGAGTCGTTTGGGAGCCAGTGCACACGCGCTCCCTCCCGGAGATGCACGGTGCACACCGGCATTTCAGGGCCCAACAGGTCCCGAGGGAAAGGATCCCCTGACCCAGGGCCGCTTCCCAAACCCATCAAATACCCTCTGGGACACAGCGCTCTGGGTCTCTCGATTCTCCCCGGGGTCAAGCTGAACTACACCGTGCAGGTTCCTGATTGAAATACTTTGACGGAATAACCCTTTGCTGTTATGCCTGGGACCCCATCATGACAGTGAGCGTACGAAGGTCTCCACCCACTGTCTGCTGACAGCTCTGCCCCTCCAGCAGCGCTCCTGGGCACGGTTCCCGAATCTGGGCTGGCCCGCAAAGGATTCGTCATTGGCTGTGATGGGATATGAAGCCCCCGCAGAGTGGTCCTCCGCGCCGAGGCTAAGCACAGCCTCTGGAAGCGAGCCTTTCTCAGTGAAGAGAATGGCAGCTGCGGGCAGCCCCCCGAGTAGCACCAAGGCCTGAGACGCTCTGCTCACTTCTTGGCGTGTGTAGCCCCGCGGGTCTGTTTATTTGGGCCCTGAGGTTGTCCTTCCTGGCTCCCAGATCCCGTCTCCGCTCTGGCCAGAGGGGCGCAGAGCCACCTCTGGGGCTCGCTCTGGGACAAGGTGGAGCAGAACCTTGGGTTTTCCTGCAGGGCTGAGGGGCCGACAGCCATCCTGACCGCCTAATCCACACCGCCCAACGTGGTGGCCGTGCACACGTGTGGCGGTCAAGTACCTGGGCTGTGGCCGGTCCAAACTGAGGTGCGCCGTAAGCCTGGAACACCCATGAGCTTTTAAAGACAGTCCCCCTCCTACCCCAAAAGAAGCTAAAAGATCCCATTAACTTTGTGTCAGTTACATGCTGAGGTGACAGTATTTTGGGTCTGTTGGATTAACTAAGATATATTACTAAATAAACTTCACCCATTTCTTTTTGCATTTAACGTGGCTGCTAAAATATTTGAAATTGCACACATGGCTTGCATTGCCTTTCCGGCAGACAGCGCTGCTCTAAATCAGCCTGGAGGCCTCAGGGAAGGTGCCCCCCCAACCCCACCCCCTGACGGTGAGCAGCCGGGAGAGGAGGGCACGGCAGGAGGGTGGACTGGCCACTCCGTGTTGACCTCACGAGTTTTGCGTGTTGAAAAGCACAAGTCTCCAGACCCCTGGGGTAGGACACCCCGAGGAGGGGAGGGGACCAGGGCTGACAGCTGGGCCAGCTGGCCGTGGCCGTGGCAGCTGTGGGCATGCACGTGGCACTGGAATGCCTGGGATATATATCTGCTAGGGCTTCCAGAACAAGTGCCACACGGCATTCCCTGGTGCTCCAGTGGTCAGGACCCAGAGCTTTCACTTCCAGGGCCCGGGTTCGATCCCTGGTCAGGAAACTAAGATTCCATGGCTAAAAAACATAAGTGCCACAGGCCAGTGGCTTCACAGAAATTTCACTTCTCACAGTTCTGGGTGCCAGAAGACCGAGACCAAGCTGTTGGTGAGGCGGATTTCCTGAGGCCTCTGTCCTGGGCTGGGAGGTGACCGCCTTCTCCCGGGTCTCACGTTTCCCTCTGTGCGAGTCTGTGTCCCGATTGCTTCTTTTTTGAGGACCCCAGTCACATTGGCTTGGGGCCCCCCGCACTGACCTCACTTTCCCTAAATTACCCCTTTAAAGCCCAGTCTCCAGAGACAGCTATTCTGAGGTCCTGGGAGCTGGGGCTTCCACATACGAATTTGGGAGGACCAGAGCCCCAAGCCAGAACAAGCCAGACCCCCAAGCCAGGGCTGTCTTGGCTGAGTACAGCCCCGAGGGAGAGGCTGTGTCCTTTTCCTTGTGGGAGGTGCACCGTGGCCTGGGAGGTGTCCTTTCAATGCACGGCTGGTGGAGCAGGCCAGCTCAGACTGTGTGTCCAGGATGAGAACGGTGAACAGCAGAAATGCTGGTGGGCAGTGGAGCTGAGGCCGTGGGAGCAGGTTCAGGCCCCAGTGGGCAGGTCTCGGGCGGTCTTTCAGCCTGCGGTGGGCACCCTGGGGCCGGGGGAATCCATGCCGATGCTTCTGAGCCCGAGCACAGCTGGGGGTTGCGTCCCCTGGGCATCAGGGGAGGTTCAGGCAGGGGAGGGCAGAGCCCTCAGCCTGTGGCTGTGATTGGTCTGCCCCCAGGAACTCGCCCGCAAGGCGACGGGCAGGGCCAGGTTCTGGGCATGCCCAGTTTAAACCTGACATGGCATCGCTCTCCTTGTTGCTGGGGGCCCGAGGGTTTGGGGGAGCAGTGAGGTCCCCTGAGGCCCGTCCTGCTGCCTCTGTGGGAATCCCACAACCACCAGGAACTTCTTGGGAGGACAAACACTGCTAGGAGTTCTTTCTTTAAAAAAAATAATTCAGGTAAAATTCATAGAGCATGAAATTAACCATTTTACAGCGAATTCAATGGCATTTACCATGTTAAAAATGTGCAACCACCGCCTCTGTCAGCTTCCAAGACATTTCATCTCTGGAGGTAATGCCGCAGACCCACTGGGCATTCACTGCCCATTGCGCACAGCTCCCAGCCCTGGGAGCCACTCGCCCGCTTCCCGCCTCTCGGGCTCCCAGCCCTGGGAGCCACTCGCCTGCTTCCCGCCTCTCGGGCTCCCAGCCCTGGGAGCCACTCGCCTGCTTCCCGCCTCTCGGGCTCCCAGCCCTGGGAGCCACTCGCCTGCTTCCCGCCTCTCTGGGTTTATTTACTCCGAATGTCTCATACAAGTGGAAGGGCGCAGCCTTTGCTGTCCGGCTTCTTTCACTCAGCGCGATCTTTCTGCATTTTGACTGAGCTGTAACTTGTGTCGGTGACTTCATTCCTTTTTATGGCTGAAAAGAGTCCGTCCTGGAGGAGCAAATGGCAAACCACTCCAGTATCCTTGCCTGGAGAATTCTATGGACAGAGGAGCCTTGTGGGCTACAGTCCGTGGGATCGCAAAGAGTCAAACACGACTGAGCGACTAGCACACACACAATAGTCCATCACGTGTGTGTTTAGTCTGGGTTCTCCAGAGAAACAGAGCCAACAGGGTGCTGTTGTTGTTGTTCAATCGCTCAGTCATGTCCAACCCTTTGCAACCCCATGGACTGCAGCACGCCAGGCTTCCCTGTCCCTCACTATCTCCTGGAGTTTGCACAAGTTTGTGTCCATTGAGTCCGTGAGACTATCCAACCGTCTCATCCTCTGTCATCCCCTTCTCCTTCTGTCTTCAATCTTTCCCAGCATTGGTGTCTTTTCCCAGTGAATCAACTATTCTCATCAGGTGGCCAAAATATTGGAGCTTCATCTTCAGCATCAGTCCTTCCAATCAGTATTCAGGGTTGATTTCCTTTAGGATGGACTGGTTTGGTCTCCTTACTGTCCAAGGGACTCTGGAGAGTCTTCTCCAGCACCACAATTTGAAAGCATCAGTTCTTCAGTGCTCAACCTTGTTTATGGTCCAACTCTCAACAGGGTGTATCAATACATAAAGAAATTTATTACAAGGAACTGACTCATATTATTATGGAGACTCTGAAGGCAGGAAGAGACAGATACCCCAGCTCCAGTAGTCGGGCCCCAGGACGTCCCTCTTCCTCAGCCTTTCTGTTCTATTCATATCTTCTTCACCTGATTGGGTGAGACCCACCTGCATGGGGGCAGGGGAGGGGGCATCTGCTTTACTCAGCCCAGATTGCAATGCTAATCTCATCCCTCACGTGTGGCCAAATCTGAGCACCGCCCCCACCCCTGCCCCGCACCGCCAGCCACGGTGACACATAAAATTAGCCATCACAGTGTGGACCTACCCCACCTGGTTCACCAGTCGGCAGCTGATGGGCATTCGGGTTGTCCCCACCTCTTGGCTGCTGTGAGCACATGTGTATATGGACCGGTTATAGAGCCCGTTTTCACTTCTCTTGGTGTACACCTAGGAGTGTAATTTAGGGGTGCTGGGAGTTTTTGGGGCAGAATTCAGGCCGAGAGCCTCCTCCAAGATGAAAGTTCAGCCATTTGCCGTATTCCATTTCCCAGTACCTCTTGTCCCAGAAACGAAGCATCTGCACTCAGTGAGGAAATCTTGGGTTCACCCTTGTGCCCAGATGGGCCACGCCAGGGACAGGTGGCACTTTGCAGCGGAAGGTGGTCAGTTCAGTTCAGTTCAGTCACTCAGTTGTGTCTGACTCTTTGCAACCCCATGCACACCAGGCCTCCCTGTCCATCACCAACTCCTGGAGTTTACTCAAACTCATGTCCATTGAATTGGTGATGCCATCCAACCATCTCATCCTCTGTCATTCCCTTCTCCTCCTGCCTTCAATCTTTTCCAGCATCAGGGTCTTTTTCCAGTGAGTCAGCTCTTCGCATGAGGTGGCAAAAGTATTGGAGTTTCAGCTTCAGCATCAGTCCTTCCAGTGAACACCCAGGACTGATTTCCTTTAGGATGGACTGGTTGGATCTCCTTGCAGTCCAAGGGACTCTCGAGAGTCGTCTCCAACACCACAGCGCAAAAGGTCAGTGGACTGTTAATCTGTTTTGAAGCCACTGGCGTGGGGGCGGGACCAGGTAGAGAAAGGGAGGAGCCAGGTAGAGAGAAGAGGAGCCAAGTAGAGAAGGGGTAAGGTCCAGTGGAGAAGGGGCGGAGTCAGATAGAGAAGGGGCAGGAGCGGGCCAGGCAGAGAAGAGGCGGGGCCAGGCAGAGAAGAGGCGGGGCCAGGTGGAGAAGGGGTGGAGTCACGAGAAGGGGTGGGGCAGGCAGAGAAGGGGCGGGGCCAGGTGGAGAAGGGGCGGAGTCATAAGGGGTGGGACAGGCAGAGAAGGGGCGGGGGCAGGTAGGGAGGAAGGCATAGGGAGGAGGGAGGAAGATCGGAGCCCTGTGCTTGACGGCCCAGTTTGGGATTCCTGAGACAGTGGTTCTGCCCAGCCTGCACCCCTTGGGGGTCACAGAACTTACCCCACTCACTATGTCACCAGCCCCGCCCTGCAAAGTTCCCCTGCTCAGATGTTCCTGTGGCTCTCTCTGCCCCACGCCAGGGCCTGGACTCTTCCCTGTGCCCCTCCTGTCTGCAGTGGTGGGCCCCAGGCTAGTAAGTGGTGCCTCACCCTCCGTGACCCAGACAGTTGAGAGACAGCTGAGAGCCTGGTTTTCGGGTTCTGTGTGCCCTGCTCCCTGTGGGGTCTCTGCCCCGCTGCACAGGGCCTGGCAGGGTAGATGGACACTGGATATCTGACCCGACAAAGTGACCCTGGCACCCAGGAGCCTGGGCTGGCATTCCCTCTCTATCGCTCTCCCTCCCTCTCAGAAAGCAAGCCAAGACCACAGTCGAGTTTAGCAAAATCTGGACGACCATCGGAATCATTTTTATTGCAATCTGTTAACAAAAAAGATGAAAAAAAATACATCATTTTAATCACCTACAGTTTTGTAGGTAGATAACTTTTTTAAAAAGTTTTCTTTTTATGTAAACTATACTCTATCTTATAAAACACAAAAAGAAACCACATCTTAGGAAGAGTCTGATCGTGCCCACTAAGGGTGGCCCCACAGCACGCCCGGCGAGGCTGGGGCAGCAGACTCAGTGCGGTGGGCCGCGGGACCCCCCGGCTTTGCTCTCAGGAGCTACGGTTCGGCAGCTGCAGGTCGTGGGGCCTGGGTTCTGACATCCCTTATCAGCACGACCCTGACAGATTTGTCCAATCAGATTTCTTAAACAAAATCACCCTTTAAAAATGTATTTACAGATATGTATCTGCCACAGGCTTATACTTGATCATGTAAAAATCTGCTCTACCCTGGGCACACACCCACCCCCTGAACTGGGAGGGGTGGCCCGCGAGCAGGCTCCTGGTGACCCAAGCACCCCAGGGCGCACCAGGCCCTGGCACCAGGGTCTCTGAGCACTGAGGCTGGACACACTCACATTTTTCCAAGTCTCCTATAAAAACCGGGCGCGTCGGCACTGGGCCCCAGGGGCGCCAGTTCATCTTCCGCTGAACCTGGGAGATGCAGTTCAAGTTGAGATGCCTCCAACAGGGCGGCCCGGCAGTGTCTTTCCCCAGGAAGGGGGAGGCTCCCCAGCGTGGGGTCCAAGGTGGGCACCACATGGCCACACCTCCGACTTCTCACATGATGCTTAAACATCAGCAGGGGCGAGGGGCAGGGGAGACTCCAGAAAGAACAAGAACTCACAATGCCAAAGAACAGCTACGTAATACTGCACCTGAAACAAAGATTCATGATTGGTACCATGAGATGTACCCTGGGCATACCCCAAGAACACGTTCTGAGAGACATAGCTTTAAAAAGTTTAAAAGTACACCGAAATGCATGAACCACATCATTTTACACTTTACTTTCCTACTTCAGGTACAAAGTAACCCACGTGCCAAAGGAGGAAAGGGCTTGCTTTTCTTTCTCTAGATGCATCTTTTCATAAGATGCAGGCAGTCCTGGGAGGAGGGCGGTCCGGGTTTGGAGGTGGGGGTGAGGGGATGTCTGGGGAAATCAAAGCAGGCCCCGGGCACCCCTGGAGCTTTCTAAACAATGCTGGCTCAGACCACCCTTGTCTGACATCATTTCTTTTGGGATTCAAAAAAGAGGAAATCAATAAATAAATGGCATTTGCACATCATGAATCTTTGTTTATATTTTACAAATACCTAGGAGTCTTTATCCTAAGTAGGAAAATCATGACTGAGAACTAGTTTATTTTCTTTGAGCAGATAAAAGTTTCTACCTGATGCCATACAAAACAGTACATATAAATAAAAAGGCAGTGTTTCCATGTAAAATAAAAGTACATAAATAAATACTAAAAAAAAAAATTTAAAAACCCTTGTCCTCTTATTTTGTATAAAAACACATTTGTTGAAAAAAAGCTCCTTTGGTCGGCCCCGGCATCCATGGAGCGCACGCACACGCCCCAGCAGGGCTTGGGAAAGGAAGCGCAGGGTCCTGGGGGCAGCCGGCTGTTTACTTGAATGCCTCCGGGACGTGGGCGATCTGGGACGGCACGCTGGTGGGCGGGCTGGAGATGCCCTCGGACCAATCGGAGATGTTGGAATGTGGCGAGGAGCTGGACCACTGGTCGGGGGACTCCGGGGACGGGGTGAGGAAGGGGTGCTCGGGCACCTGTAGCTGGTGGCTGGGGGTGTTGTCCACGGGGGAGGACGAGTAGCTGTGCTGGGAGGGGGGCGTCAGGAACTGGGCGGTGGTCATGGGCGGGGCCAGCGTGGGCGGGGCCAGCGTGGACGGCAGCGATGTGGGCAGGACCTGGCCGTCCTGCGGCAGGACGGTGTGCGCCGCCAGGTTGCCGGGCCCCAGCGGCTGCATGTCCGCCTGGCTCAGCTCCCCTCCCAGGAAGCTCCGGCCCAGGTGGCCGCTGGCGGCCGAGCTCACGCCGAGGTGCGGCTGCAGGTTTGGCTGCGGCGGCATGCTCGGCGGCTGCATCTGTAAGTTCTGCTGCGGCTGCACCAGGTGAGGCTGGGAGGCCAGCCGCGTGCTGGGCAGGGCCTGGTAGGTCATCACCTGGGACAGGGCGGGGGCGTGCAGCGGGCCCACCGTGCCATGCTGGAGGCCGGCAGCCTGCGTGCTCAGGGTGCCCGGCGTCACGCCCCCTCGCAGTGGGTTGTACTGGTTGGGCACCAGGCCGTTCTGCAGCCGGGACAGCCACTGCACTGGCCATTCAAGCCCGCAGCTCCACCCACGGTGAAATTCACAGCCCCACTGCCCCCACTGCCGCCCGAACCCAGGATCGTGCTGGTGCTGGAGGCCACGGGCAGGTGGGAGAGGCGTGGTGGCCCTGCCTCGAAGGCCAGCCGGCTGCCCCCGCTCAGCACCGCCATCTCGGGCTTGGCCGCCACGCTCAGGTGGCTGACGCCCAGGTGGGTCTCGGGCATCCCGGGCAGGTGGTTGAGGGGCACGGAGGGAGACGGCTGGAAAGGGGAGGGCAGGAGGGGTGGGGAGGCCACGTCTGACAGGTAGCCGTGGGGGGACTCGAGGGAGTCCACGGGCGACATCACGCTCCCGCTGTCCAGCAGACAGCCCTTGCCATCTTGGGACTTCTTCCTCCGAGCCTTGAGGTCCTTGGGCTCCTTGCCGCCGCAGGCCAGGCCCTTGGTGCTGGGCTTGCGGGCCTTCTTGCCCTGCATGGGGGGCTTGAGGTTGCCCAGGTAGCCGTTGGGCGAGCAGAGCGGGGGTGACAGGGTGGGCGCGCCGCCCAGGGTGGCGCCATGCAGCGGGGGGCTGCGCACCAGGCTGTACTCGTCCAGCAGCCGCACGATGTCGTGGTGCATACGCTCCTGCGCGATGTCGCGAGGCAGGCGGTCCATGTGGTCTGTGATGTCCCGGTTGGCGAAATGGTCCAGCAGCACCTTGGCGGTCTCGTAGCTGCCCTCCCGGGCGGCCAGGAACAAGGGCGTCTCCTCCTGGGGGAGCAGACGGGGGCAGGTGCAGGGGTCACCAGTCACCAGATGGACCAGCAGTCAGCCCCGCCTCTGCCCTGCTGCGGAGGGGAGGCACCTCATCTCAACCCTCCCCCCAGAGTCCTACCATCACTATTACGTCTTACAAACAAAAACACCTTAAACGCATCTTCTAAGACCCAGAGGACCTGTGGGATCCTATATTCTAAACCAGTGGGGATCCACCTTCATGGGATCAGAGACCCCACAGGAAATCTAACAGACTGTGCCCCCCCTTCCCCTCCTCCAAAACCACATAGATGGAGACCCTGCCACGATTTCAGGGGCTTCAGGGTCACTAAAGTGTGTCTGTGGGCACCAGTTGGTCCCCGAGGAACCCTGACATCTTAGCTCTGTCCCCAGGGCGTGGTTTTCTCATCTGTACAGTGGACATGCCACGTATGCCCCCTGAAGCTGCTGTGTGGGGTGAGGCCGGATGGTGTCTGCCTGGCACACACGTGGCCTTGGCCGCAGCTGCTGCCCCGCCACGGCAGTCCTGTCACCCCAGTCATGCCAGTCACCCTGTCTCCCCAGAAGGAGGCGGGATGATGCCTCTGCCCCATGGCAGACTCAGAAGTGACCGGGCCCAACAGCATCCCCTGTGTCCCTCCCCCAGGACAGGAGATCCCTTCAGGGGTCAGTGAAGGAAGGGGCGGGTTCGGGGACACAGGAGCCCAAAGACAAGTGCAGGAGACGCAGGGCCAGGCTGGGGTTGGGCAGGAGGGAAAGAGCACACTTTGACTGCAGGGACAGACCGCGGCGAGGCTGAGGGAGGCCGGAGGCGGTCCACGTGTAGAAGGTGGACACCCACCGTTCCATCTGGGGGCCTGGCAATGCAGAGCCCCCCACCTAGCCCACCAGCCTCTTGGCTCAGCATGCACCATCTGGGTCAACCCGCCCTGGCCGGTGACAGCCAAGGACAGAGGTGAGGTCGCAGGTCACAGTGACATGGGGGCGGGGGGACAGCTGCAGCTGCCCATGCCCTGGGCCCGGGAGGGGACTGATAATGTGGCCAGAGGGAGGCAGGGAGCGCCAACCACACGGGCACCCACTACAGGGTCCACGTCTCTGTTTCCCCGGGGCTTCTCCTGGGACTTTACGGGTTAGGGAGCCGAGGCCCAGAAGCTGAAGTCGTGGCTCGGGGTCCCCCGGTCGGGAAGGAGTGGCAGAGGGGAAGTGTCGCGCCAGCCAGCCCACCTTGTTGTTCTGCATGTCCTTGTTGGCCCCGTTCTTCAGCAGCACGACAGCAGCCTCCACGTTGTTCACCGCGGCTGCCCAGTGCAGGGCGGACTTGCCTGCGAGGGGAGCAGAGGGCGGGTCAGGAGTCGGCAAGCAGGTCCGAGGTCGGCAGGCGGGTAGGGGTGGGCAGGCGGCCGTGGCGTGCCCTGTCCCTCGGGCTGGCCCAGCCGGACTCACCCAGGTCATCCACAGCGTTGACGTCGGCGTGAGAGTTGATGAGGTCCTCCAGCATGCCCTCCACGGCCAGGCGGGCAGCAAGGATCAGCGGGGTCGTGCCATCGTGCATGCGGGCATCCAGGTCGGTGGCTCGGTTCCGGATCAGGATCTGGACCACAGGGAAAGTCTCGGGCTCAGCAAGTGTGAGCGCGAGGCCCCCGCCCGCTCCGGGACACGTGCTTGGGACTCAACCCGATTCGAATGCAGCCCTCCTGGGGTCGGGTGGCCCCAGGGAGCCCGGACACACGTGGCATGGGAGCCCGGGGAGTGGGCAGAACTCCACCAGGCTCTGCCGGAGGGGTGGGGCTGGAGCATGAGAGAGAAGGATGGTCACTGTTCGCAGGCGGGAGGGGGGGACGAAAGGAGCTGGGGAGGAGCTGTGTGCGGACCGGCATCACCCCAAGAAGCGCCCAAGGGAATGTTTCTACGTGCCACAGAGACCGCCTGGGCAAACTCGGCCAGGGCCTGCCTCCAGGGGCTCGTTTAATTGTCCCCAATCTCTCATTTCCATAAAAAGACAACATGTCGGAAATCATTAGACTTTTGTGACACCCCCCATTTGTGCCCCATTTACCTGCCCGTCTGTGCAAAGCAGCATGGCCCGGGGCCTGGGGGTTTGTGGCCAGGGGACCGGCTGGCAGCTTTCAAAAGCTGCTTCTGCCAGGGATGCTCCCCAGAGACCCAGGCACCCACGTCCCTAATCCATCCTCATCCTGGAAGCCCAGCAAGGCCAGAGCCGCCCCCCCACTGCTGCTTGCAGGCAGCAATCAGCAGCCTCTAGCCCTTCTCCCCATCGCCAGAAGCGATCGATGCCTGCAGCCAAAGCGGGGAGGGCTTGGGGGCCGGGAGGGGCAGGTGCAGGGGATGGGCCTGTCTTGGGTGAGAGTGAGGAGGTCCTGCCCCTGTAGGTCCCTGTGGCCTCTCCTGCTTTAGCACCACCAGCCTGGCTGCCCCGAGGGCATGCCACAGAGGATTTGACACCCTCCCTGGCCTCACGCCCCCTCCAGGGTACAAAGGTTTGGGGTGCGGGGGGAACCCCAGCTGTCCCTGCTCTGCCCAGGCTTGGAATCAGGGCTCTGGGCCCAGACCAGGAAGGAGGGAAGGCAGGCGAGGGCACGCAGAAGGGCGCGTGACGGCTGCCCACCTGGAAGACACCCTGTGCGTCGGCAGACACGGCTGCGTGCAGCGGGGTGCGCCCCATGTTGTCCTGTATGTTGGCGTCCGCACTGGCCTCCAGCAGGCGCTTGGCCGCGTCGGAGCGCGAGTAGCGGGCGGCCAGGTGCAGGGCGGTCTCGCCGGTGCGGTCTGTCTGGTTGTGCAGGCTGGCGCCCTGGTAGATGAAGTCCGAGATGACCGCGGGCGCGTCCTCCTCCTCCTCGCTGTTGCCAGTCTCTAGGCCCCCTCCGCTGCAGGAGGCGATCATGAGGGGCGTGAAGCCGTCTGCAGCGGGGCAGGACAGGGACGGGGCCAGGTCAGGAAGGCTGGCCCCTGGTAGCTGCTCCCAGGGGTAACAGACCTCAGCGGGGGCGCAGCCCACGGAGGCCCAGTGCACACGGCCACACTGCCCAGCGCCAGTGCAATCCGTCTAAGCTCCCCGAGGGCAGAACCAAGTCCAGCTGCCAGGTAGCTGGTGGGCTCCGCGTCCTGACCTGCCCGAGACCTTCACCCACAGCCCCGTCCAGGAGACAGAGGAGGCAAGCTAACAGGCACTCTGGGTGTCTCAAAAGATGCATTTTGAAAGAAGAAATCAACTCTGAGGGCAGAGCACACTTTGAGACCTGTACTCCTAGAGGGGAGGCAGCGAGGAGGCTGACCAACTCCTGGGGGTCCTCACCCCCTCCAAGGCCTGGGGAGTTTTCAGGTACCAACGCTGAGGCTTGGGACAGGGGGTGGGCGGGTCACCAGGTCAGGGAAGCGCGGGCTGCCCAGTGCCACCAGGTGCCTGGGGGTGGAGCCCCGGGTGGAGGGCAGCGTGTCTGGCCAGCCACCTACCCGGCCCGCGGACGTTCACGTCCATGCAGTCAGCATCCGCCTCGCCCTGGGGAGGCGTGGGGGCCATGGCAGACACGCGCAGGTCGGCGGCGTCCAGGTGCTGCTGGGTCCACTGCCGGTGGTCCGTCTGGTCGTCCAGGTCAGGGAGGACCACGGGCTCCTCGAACTAAGGAAGGGCGTGGAGCAGAGGGTCACGCTGTGGCGCGGGGAGGGGCGGGGCGGGGCGGGGCCCCTGGAGCCCCGACTCACCCGGAACTTCTTGGCCTCCAGGCCCTCGTCGCCCCACTCGTTCTGGTTGTCGTCCATGAGGGCGCCGTCCGAGGAGTTCTTCAGGGGCCTGGGGGTGACGGGGCCGGGGGGAGGTGGGACTAAGCGGGGAGCGGGGGTCCAGGGAGATTCCCTCCCCTTCCAGGCCCCGCCCATGCCCGGGGCCCAAGGGGGGCGCCGCGGAGGAGGGGAGGGGCAACCCCGCCTCCCGCAAGCCCGGCCCCACCCAGACGCCCCGCCGCGCCCACTGACTTGAGGCCCACGGAGTCCTCGCCGAGGGGCTCGCGCCGCTTCTTCTTGCTGGCCTCCGACACCTTGAAGCCCTCGGGGAACCAGAGCTGGCCATGCTGCCGCCGGCGCTTCCGCGACAGCAGCACCCCGCAGCCCACGAAGAACAGCAACACGAAGGCCACCACAGCCACATACATGAAGTGCAGCGGCGGCGGCGGGGGCGGCTCCACCGTCTCACCTGCGGGCACAGCGGCCGCGGGCGGGCGCCCGGACATCAGGCCGCGCAGCCAGGCAGGCCGTCGGCCGGGGGCAGCGCACTGGCTCCGCGGCCCGGCGCGTCCTCGCCCGCTCGCCTCCATCCCGCCCCCCAAAATAAGGTCATTTTCTACGCGATTAATCAGAATTGCAAACTATCGCTAAATTCTCTCCTGCACCAGCCGGCTATCTGGAGACAGCTTTTACTTTTTTCTCCTTTAAGGGAGAAGGATTAGGCAACTTCAAATCGCTGCACTCGCATCGAGCTGTTAAGACAAAGGATTTAGGGGGATTTTCCAGATACAAACTTCAACACTTCACATGACATCGATCAATTCTTTGCTTTCTCTCTCTTTAAAAAAAAAAAAAAAACCGTAATGATTTTGAAATAATACCCAACAAAGAAAAATCGGGAGGAAGGGGTGGGGCGAGAAAAGTCTCCCCTCCAACATTTGCTGGTGGATGTGTGGACTCCCTTGGGCCAGCCTCGCTGACAGCTGTTGCTAAGGGAGAGAGAGCGTGCCCGGTGGGAAACCCCAGAAAAGCGCTCCCCGAACTCTGGATGGCGTGACACACGCCCCTGTGGGTGGCAACTGGCGCAAAGAACAAGAGCATCCCGGGGTGGGGGTGCAGCTGGGAGGCCGTCTCCCATGCACAACCCCTCCCAGGACAGTCCAGAGCTCCCGTGGGAGTGCAGCTGGGGGAGCAGGGCTGGCCACTCACTCTGCACAGCCTCGATCTTGTAGGGGATGTTAAGGCTGCCCAGCGAGGCCAGCGCGCCCAAGAAGGCAGCCACGTCGGTGGCGCTCTGGAAGCACTGGGAGGACGACTGGACGCACTGCCGGTTGTCGATCTCCAGGTAGACGATGGACCTGAGGTAGGGGGAGAGCCCAGGTCAGGGGGCTTGGGCACCAGCCCCCTCCTGGCACCCACCCGGCCAGCCTGCCCCCAGGGACAGGCTCTGGCTCCTGTGGAGTCACCCTGATGGATGGGCAGGGAGAGAGGGTGCTCCCAGAACCCCAGGGGGGCAGCCTGGGGAGGCGGAGAGCTGGGTCTGGACAGGAACAAGCCTGGAGGTGCACAGTGGCCCTGAGGGCTCGCCTTGTCCAGCACCAGCAGGGCACGCGTGGTGCTCACACGGACGCTCCTCGGAGTGCTCCCCTGCCGGCAGTGGGGCTCCTACAGAGCCACGGGCGGCCTTGGTCCCCAACTCGGAAGGATGGAGGTGTCCAGAGCCCAGTCCCTCGCCTCCCTGAGAGCTGAGCCCGGGCGGGAATGCCGTCTCTGCCGCTCGCCCGTCACGGGAGCTGAAATCCCAGGTCTCTTTCCCCATCTCGGGAGGACAGTGCTGCCCTCTCTGGGAGGGGGGTAGCCCTGAGGGTCAGGGCGTGGAGGCCACTAGGAGGGGCTCGCTCACCCGCGGATGTCCATGGGGTCCAGCTCCCTGCGCTGGCGTCTGCCCGAGCCGCCTGGGAGCAGTGGGGCCCCACCGTCCACGGAGCGCCTGACGGGGTGCTTGTGCAGCTCCTCCTCGCGGCCGTAGTAGGGGAAGATCATCTGCTGGCCACTGGCATCACGCTTGAAGACCACATTGGTGTGCAGCAGGCGGCTGAGCTCGCGCAGGAAGTGCAAGGAGCGGTTGCGCAGCTGCTCGGGCGGCATGAGCACCACCAGCACCAGCGTGCCGGCCGCCAGCCGCTCGGGCACATGCTCCGCACAGTCCAGCCCGTCCCACTCGCACTCCGCACTGTTGCAGCCCTGGTCGCAGTGCCCGTCCCTGAAGTGGTCCTTGCAGTACTGGTCGTACAGGGGGCTGGGGGCACACGGCAACAGCTCAGGGCCCCCTCCACGCCTGGGTCCCCTGGGGCCACACCTGCTCCTGTCCACCCGGAGACCCTCGGCCAGCACCCGGCTGTGCGCTGCCCTGCCCGTGAAGTCCAGTGTCCTCCCGCCTGCTCCGCACCTGCTGGTGAGCGGACGGCCCCCTCGCCTGCCCCCACCAGCCCCGCGGGACATCACGGACGTGGAGTGGCGTCCCCGCACGCCTTACTTGCACTGGCCTTCTGCGCGCTGACAGTCGAAGCCGTCGAAGAGGCAGCCGGCCGAGTTGCACTGGCTGTCGCAGCGGCCGTTGCTGAAGTACTTCCAGCACTGCAGGGACTGCGTGCAGTTCTGCCAAGGGTCGTCGAAGTCGAGGGAGCAGTCGCCGCCGTCCCAGCCGCACGCGTGGCTGTTGCACTGCAGGCTGCAGACCTTGTTGCCAGCCTCCTCGCGGCAGCCAGGGAGCTCGCAGGTCTCCTCGATCTGTGGCGGGGGGATGTCGAGGCCCACGCCGCCCCCGAAGCTGTAGTCCAGGATGTGGCACAGGAGCCCGTTGAACTTGGCGGGGCAGCGGCAGCGGTAGAAGGGGCTCTCGGTGGTGGGCTCACAGACACCCTGGTTGTAGCAGGGGTTGCCGCCCACGCAGGGGCTGCTGGCCGGGAACTGGCACTCGGGGCCGGTGAAGGGGCCCAGGCACAGGCAGGTGGGGCTGCGCGGGCCCGCGATGCACGTGCCGCCGTTCAGGCACCGCAGGCTCCCGCAGCTGCGGGCGTCGTTCTCGCACGTGGCGCCCTCGAAGCCCTGCAGGAGGGGCCACGTGGGTGTTAGGGGTGAGCCGGCACCCCCAAGTGCTGGGGACCCGCCTGGCTGCTCCACTGCGTCCCCCACCCACCCACAAGGGCTGGCGGGCTTTCCTTTTAAAGAAAGTCAACATGAAACACTCGGGGGTGGGGGGGTTCCCAGGAATTGGGAGGGAAGGAGGGAGGGGTGGGCACAGTAGGAGCCTGGGGCACTTCTGGGCAAACTGACGACCTCCTGGGATCCTGCAACAGGGGTCTCGTAGCACCAGGTGTGTCAGAGCCCAGGAACACACGACGTGGAGTGGACTGAACTTAACGTGTCAGTATACAGGTCATTTAGCAACATGTTAATGTTGGTCGTTGACGGTAACAGTGTTCCCCAAATGCAAAAGAAAGCGAAAGTGAAGCCGCTCAGTCATGTCCGACTCTCTGTGGCCCCAGGGACTGTAGCCCGCCAGGCTCCTCTGTCCATGAGGGATTTTCCAGGCAAGAATACTGGAGTGGGCTGCCATTTCCTTCTCCAGGGGATCTTCCTGACCCAGGGATGGAAGCCTGGCCTCCCGCACCGCAGGCAAACTCTACTGTCTGAGCCACCGGGGAAGCCCACAGGCGAGCAAGATGTTAATAATGGGAAAGCTGGGTGTGCAGGGGGCGAAGGTGCACAGGAACCCTCCTGCACCAATTTTCTACTAAACCGCTCTAAACATAAAGACACAAGAAAAACTGTCTTGAGGGGAACGCGGAGAGTGGAGTCCAGACACACGAGCCACCTTTTGCCTTCCAGCTCACCCGCAGGCTGGGTGGCGGGGGGCGGCGGGGCAGTTCTGGCCACCCCAGGGCACTAGGCGTGCTGGCGGGGTGTCCTCCTGCCCCCTTCAGACCAGAAGCCCTCCCCACCATCTGCTGCCCATGGCACCTACCGCTGGGCACTTGCAGATGAACCCGCGGGCCGTGTTGGAGGCCACTGCACAGCTACCCCCATTCTTACAGGGCCTGTCTTTGCAGCCGTTGATGACTGACTCGCAGCGGCGTCCTGGGGACAAGAGTGGCGTGAGGCGCCGACCCCCCGCCCCCAGCGCCACCCGCCACCCCCGACCAGGGCGGCACGCACCGGTGTGGCCGGCGCGGCACTCGCAGTGGAAGGCGTTGACGCGCTGCACGCAGTTCTGGGTGCCACGGGCGTCGCAGGGGTTGGACAGGCACTCGTTGACATCCCCCTCGCAGCGCTCACCCACGAAGCCGGGCGGGCAGCTGCAGCTGTAGCCGCCCACCTGGTCCACGCAGGTGCCGTTGTTGAAGCACTTGGGGCCCCGGGACACGGGGTCGATGGGGGGGTTGCAGTCGTCCACGTTGATCTCACAGTGTACGCCTGCAAGCCGGGCACCATCAGACCCCACGTGGCCTCTCTCGAGCCCCACGCCTCCCACAGGTGTGCCCCGGCCGGGGGTCAGACGTCCAGGAGGTGGACGCTGGCGACCAGCCCCCGACGCCCTCCCTAGGTGTGGCCAAGCCTACCCTGTGTGCCGCGGGGGCAGGAACACTTGTAGGTGTTGGTGAGGTCGATGCAGGTGCCTCCGTTCCGGCAGGGCTGGGACAGGCACTCGTTCACCTCCTCGGAGCAGTTCACCCCGTGGTAGCCGGCCACACACTGCAGGGGACGGCGAGGCGTGGGCCTGAGGCTCAGTGGGCAGCCGGGGTGTCCCCTACCCCTGTGCGGGCTGACGGGGCCCCACGAGCTACCCTCTTGCCTCGCAAAGCCCTCCTACCAGAAGGACCCAAGTGGAGACCCTGGTAAGGGCCCTGGTAAGCTGCGGTTCACTGCCCGAGGTGGGAGTTAGTATAGAGGTGGGTGAACCTGGGGGAGGGGAAACCCTGGCCTGCTTCTCAGGGTCTCCCTCTTGCAGGTGCCCCCAGAGGACAGCTCCTCCAAGCAGTCTTTCCTGATCACCCAGCCCTCCCGATGAGTCTAGTCTTCCCTGCCGCACTGGCTCCCAGCCCAGGGCCTGGCCCTCGGCAGCACTCAGGCCAGACACACACACCCCCGCCCCAGGGCCGTGTGCCCACCTCACAGGAGTAGCCGCCGGGGTAGTCGGTGCAGGTGGCCCCGTTCTGGCAGGGGCTGGGCGAGCACTCGTCCACCTGCTCCTCGCAGTAGCTGCCCGTGTAGCCGGCCTGGCAGTGGCAGCGGTGTGTGTTGCCCGCATTCATGCAGAGGCCCCCGTTCCGGCACAAGTGGGTCACGTTGATGCCTGCGGGGGACGCAGCGGGCGGAGTGTGAGGCCCCAGCTCCTCTCCCCAGGGGCCACCTCGTGCCTTGGGCAGCACGCCTCCTGACCTCAGAGGTCGGATGCCCAGTGGGCACGGAGAAGCCTGGGCTGCTTACCTTGCTGCCGCGCGGCCACCTCGCAGGAGACGCTGGGCACGTCACAGTAGAGGCCGGTCCAGCCGCTGTGGCACTCACAGCGGTAGAGCGCGTTGGTCTGCCAGCACCGGCCGTCATTCTTGCAGGGGGACGAGTCGCACCAGCGCACGAGGGTCTGGGGACGAGGGGGCAGCCTTGCTCACACCCCACCCGCCGCCCCCACGGGCCCAGCCCACCCGGCGGGGGACACACATGGGCGCCAGAAACCCTCGCGCCCAAGGTGGCCCGTGACCTCCCCCCAGTCCACAGAAACGGACACCGAGGCCCACGGGGCCCCCCTGCTCGGGAGCAACTGGGGCCATGGGGGCCCCTCTCTTGCTCTGGGCCCTTGGTGGTGAATCCAGACAACAGGCTGCCTTTCCTTGGAGGAAGATTTTTCTTAAGAAGGAAACAGCTCTCTTCTAATTGGTGTTTTGTGTGTGAACATCTTTAAAGAAGATAAACCTCTGATACTTTTACACAGTCTTCATGCAAACACTGGCGTTCAGCCGCCTTCCCCCCCAACAGCTGGTCCTTGTTCTTGCTCTGTGGCCTCTGCTGCCTGAGCTGGAAACCGCCCTGCTCACCACCTCTGCCTCCTTATCTGGCCCCTCCTCGGCTCCCAGGGGTGGGAGAGCCAGCTGGAATCCAGGCGAGGGGCCCAGGCATGCGGCCGAGGTGCTCGGCGTGTGCCCGGGCCCCCTCACCCGGCCAGGGCGCTCGGCGTGTGCCCGGGCCCCCCTCACCCGGCCGGGGCGCTCGGCGTGTGCCCGGGCCCCCCCTCACCCGGCTGGGGTGCTCAGTGTGCCCGGGCCCCTCACCTGGCAGTTGAGGCCCGTGTAGCCCTGCGGGCAGGTGCACGTGTAGGTGCCGTAGCTGTCGTGGCAGGTGCCGCCATGCAGGCAGGGCCGAGAGTCACACTCGTTGACGTCATGTTGGCAGTAGCTGCCCGTGAAGCCAGGTGGACACAGGCAGGTGAAGGAGTTGATGCCATCCACGCAGGTACCGCCGTTGAAGCAGGAGCTGGAGGTGGGCAGGCAGCAAGGGGGTGGTGAGTTGGGGGCAGGACCCTGCCCAAGCAGGTACATCCATGCCGGCACCCTCACCGCCGATCAGGGTGGCCACAGGGGTCTGGGCACCAGGACAGGCCGGCAACAGCCTGGCTGAGCTCGGGGAGGCCAGAAGGAGTCCCAGGGAACCCCAGGCTTTCACACCACACCACACTCCTTTCTCTGCCTTCTTTAGAACTTGTGCTGAGAGGAGCTTCATATCGCACACAGGTGTGTCGCGATCAAGACAAAGATGAGCAGAAACCAGACCGCATGGGAGATAAATGCTAGAAACCGGGGACAAGTGTGACGTTCCACGCCGAGCTTCCTGGCAGCCAAGGCAAATAAGGACACACGCCAGTTACGAGGTCCCCGGCTAATGGAAGGAGGAACAGCAGTTCCTGAGGATAAACCACAGGGCTCCTGCTTCTAATCCCCAAGGGAGAATGGACAACGGCCCTTTCAGGAGGAACGGTGTCTCACACTGGCACCAAGTGCCCGCCCCCAGGCGGACATCTGCTGGGTACACAGGTCTGCCGGTGCCGCGCGTGGCCCCGTGGCCGACCCGCCACCCGCGCCCACGGCCCTCGCACCTCTCCGTGCAGTCGGGCGTGTTGTTCTCGCAGTGGATGCCGCTGAAGCCCGTGGGGCAGGTGCAGGTGTAGCTGTCCACGCAGTCGGTGCAGTTGGCGCCGTTGCGGCAGGGGCTGCTGGCGCACTCGTTGATGTCCTCCTCGCAGAAGGCGCCCTGGAAGCCGGGCAGGCAGTCGCAGAAGGCCGTGTTGATGCCGTCTGTGCAGGAGCCCCCGTTGTGGCACGGGTCTGCGAGGGGACCGGAGAGCAGGCCTGAGAGCTGGGCACCACCCCTCTGCCAGGGCGACCAAAGCTGCAAGCTCCTGGCACTGCCCCTGGAGTGTTCCGCAGGGAGCCCAGTCCAGCAGGCCGAATCATGAGCTTGGGGTCTATGCTGCCCCACAAGCTCCCAGTCCCCAGGCCATAAGGGTGGGCAGGCTTAACAGTGAGACCCACACAGGCCGTGGCCACAGGCTTCCCTGCCTGCTGGTAATGCCAGATGAGGCACTCGGCCTCTCTTGGACTGCAGGTCGTGTGAGCCCCATTCCTCAGGGGTCAGGACAACTAGGTTAAGAGCCACACTGGACGGGGCAGCTGCGGCCCCGGGGAGAGGAGCCCAGGAGTCCGGCTGGGAGATGCTAGGATGGACGAGTAGGGGGCCCATCAGCCTGGCACCACAGCCCCTGGAACTGCCCACGACCACCTCGCTGGTCGACAGCAGCCACCCAGCCCTGCCCCAGCCCTTCCTCCAGCCCCTTCCGAAAGGTCCAGCTGGATCGAGAGGGCTGCCAGCACCAAGCGTGCACCCGGTACTGCCCTGCCCACCCTCCCACGTGACCCTCGCACGCTCCCTGCCCCGCGCCCGCCTGGGGACACGGGTCTGGGCGTCTCAGAGGCGGGGCCGGCTGGCCACTCACTGGGCCGGCAGTCGTCGATGTCCGTCTCGCAGTTGCGCCCCGTGTAGCCCGCCTGGCAGTGGCAGCGGTAGCTGCCGTTGGTGTTCTGGCAGGAGGCGCCCGCGCGGCACGGGCTCTTCACGCACTCGTTGATGTCGATCTCGCAGGTCTGCCCTGGGGAAGGGGACGAGAGTCACTGGCTTGGCCAGTACCCACGGGGCACTGCCTGCCCCCCCCGGAGCAGGCCTCCAGTGCCACAGGACAACTCTCTGGGGGCGTCCGGGGAAGGGGGGGCTCTCCAAAGGGCTGCCCCCTGACTTTGGGCCAAGCAGGAGACAGACCTTCGAGCCTAGGAGGGTCCTGCAGCCCACTGGCTCATCCCCCAAGGACGGGGGCTCACTAGCAAGAGTCGCCTGAAGCCCCCGAGCCTCCCCACCCCCGTCCCCCCACCCCCTAGGCTGATCCTGCCAGCCCGTGGCCCCCGAGCCTCTCCGAGGCTCCCCACCCTATCCTCCTGGGCTCACCCTGCCAGCCCATGGCCCCCGAGCCTCTCCGAGCCTCCCCCAACCCAGTACCAGCGTCCCCTGGACTCCCCCTGCCAGCCCGTGGCCCCTGAGCCTCTCCAAGCCTCCCTTTGTCCCACCACCCCCGGACTCACCCTGCCAGCCCGCGGGGCAGGCACAGGAGAAGCTCTCGTAGTCCTCTGACTCCCGACACTCACCGCCGTTTCTGCAGGGCCCGGGGGCACATGGGGCCAGCACCACCTCACACGTGGCCCCTGGGAGGGACAGGCAGGGTGGTGAGCCCCCCAGGAGCCCCAGCCAGAAGTCAACGCCCTGGGCACATCCTGACAGAGGCCACAGCAGCCACCATCAACAGGGGGTTCTACCGTCCAAGCACGTCTGGTTGCCCTGCGTGGGGGGCGGGGGGTACACACAGCGGGGCACCGGGCCCCTGGCTGTGTGAGTGCCTGAATGTGAACCAGGGGAACACTTGGGCCCCCACAGGCTGGGGGAACGGCCTGGGCCCCAGCCCCCGATAGTGCCAGGAGCAAGGGCTGGGCCGGGCCTGACAACCCCCCACACACGTCACAGGGGCCCTGGACTGGCTCCCAGCCTCATGCCCTGCTGGTGGCAAAGGGCCCTGCGCTGAGCCAGTGGCCTGGGAGCTGATTCCAGGGGTTCGGTGCCTTGGGCGGCTAGTGCCCATCTTGGGAGGCTCCTGAGCAAAGGCTGTGACTACAGGGAACGTGCCAGCCTCAGCCCTCAGCATGGCTGCTTATCAGGGGAGCACCGGACACGGCGTCAGGACCCCGGGTGGGAGCGGGAGTCTGCCTGGACCCCGGCACTCTGGGTGACCTTTCCTCCCTGAGAGCCCAATGCGGGGTTTCCTGTTTACGGCCCACGGGGCTGTGTCCCGAGCCCGCGAGGAAGCGTTATCTTCCCGGCCGCCCATTATCTCCCTGGCCCGCGGGGGTGACCGGCCCGGGCCTTTCATTCTATCGGTTTCCACAGTGACCCCAGCCGGCAGGAAATTCGCCAGGGTTTCCGACAATTGTGCAGAGGGAAGCAGGAAGCGGGCGGACGGGAAGCGGGTCAGCACAGGCCGGCTCCTCCCCGCCGGCCGCCAGCCCCGATGGCAGCGTGTCCGAAAGGGACTCGGGTGTGCCCTGGGCGGCCACCGGGAGGGGGGCGTTTCCTCACCGGCCGAGGAGAGAAAGTCCAGGTCCCCAGCTTCGGTCAAAGAAAACACTGCTCGGACCACAGGCCGCTGGTGTCGTGAGAACCGCAGTCACGGGCCCTACCCCTGCCTATGGGGGCCTCTCAGGGCCATCCCCGACGGCAGCACCCCCTGCCCCATCCCCAGGGGGCCTGGTGGCCTGAGCGCGTGTGACTTCCATTTTTTAGTACTTGCCAAATCTCTCCTCAGGAGGGGACCCACATCCCGCCTCCCCCGGCCGGGCCAATGGCAGCAGCTGAGATGCCAGGGACCCGTCTCCCGCCACTCTCAGCAGGAACACAGGGCTCCTTGTTTCCCCACACAAAGAAGGCCCGCCATCAAAGGACTCCCTCAGGCCTGGCCAGCAATGGGGAGGGCAGCCTGGCCCCCCTACCTCCAGGGCAGCCTGAACGGCAGGCGGGGAGGCTGACAGACCAGGCCCAGCTCCCCCGCCAAGGGGGCCACCTCCCAGGCAGGTCCCCCAAGTAGGGACTTGCTTGTGCTCAAATTTTCTCCCAGGCACCTGGTTATTTTATGAGCAAAGACACCTGCAGGGCAAGGCCCTAAAGCAGCCAGGCCTGAGGCTCGGAGCACAGAGCAGGGCCTTTGGGGTGCCTGCAGAGGCATGCAGACAAGGCCAGCCCAGGAAGGCCGCCCTGCACCTCAGCCACCTGCGCCACCTGCCGAGGCCCCGCCCCTGCCCTCCAGGCCCCGCCCCTGCCCTCCAGAGCCGCCCACACCACAGGCCCCGCCCCTGCCCTCCAGACCCGCCCACACCACAGGCCCCGCCCCTGCCCTCCAGGCCCCGCCCATACCTGTGTAGGGCAAGAGGCAGTTGCATTTGTACCCCGCCACGTCATCGATACACGTGCCCTGGTTCAGACACGGGTTGGATGCGCACTCGTTGATGTTGGTCTGGCAGTTGGGCCCTGGAGAGAGAGGAAACGCGGTCGGTGTGGCCGTCACCCCGGTGCTATGGCCAAGTTCTGCCTGGCGTGGAGGAAAAGCCCTGCCCTGAGCCTGGGACCTGGGAACCCACACCAGCGGGTCCAGGAGCCACCAGGGTTCTCGACGGCTGGCCTGTGTCCGGGCTCCACGTGGCCCCCAGGGCCTGCACCGTCCCACTCACCACTGAAGCCCTCCCGGCAGGCGCACACGTAGCCGCTGGTCATGTCCTTGCAGGTGCCCCCGTTGACGCAGGGGTTCGACTCACACTCGTTGTTGTTGACGTCACAGTTGGCCCCACTCCACCCGGGATCACAGTCACACTTGTACCTGCAGAGGCAACCACACGGCGGCTCAGGTGTAGCCAGAGAGGGCGGGGCCTAGGCTGGGAGCAACCCAGACTCTGCCACCGTCCTACGACCTGATTAGATGGAGACACTGGCCCGCTCTGACCCTTGGAGTCCTTTAAACGACTTTAAATAGCCCACCTCGACTAAGACGGTGGTCAGGGTTTGGGACAGTGCCCAGTTCAGAGCAGTGGTCAGGAGACCATCCACTGTTCACCTGCTGCTTGACCCTGAACAGGCTGCTTACGCTCTCTGTGCAAAACGAGGGCGTGTGGTCCCTGCCATGTCCATCACCCCATTTAGATAGAGCCAATGCCAGGCACGTAGTGGGTGTCGGAAACTAAAAGTCAGCTTCTCTACACTCTAATGTTCTGGCACCACATGTATGGGCGGGGTTCCCACACCAGCTGGGTGTCCCGCAACCCAGTCCTGGCCCTAAGTGCCTGGAGTCAGCGCAGACTGCCCTCTACCCCCCAGCGAGGAATGGGACCCACTAGACTGGCCCCAGGTCAGACACTAACCCCAAACCCCAAGTTGCCACCTCTACTTCTGACCAAACAGCCAGGAACCAGACCTCTTCCTTTGAAATTTGCAGAAACGGCTCACAAAACTCAGAAAAACTGTTTGACTTACTAGATCAATGGTTTACTATAAGCAGGGAAACCTGGAACAGCCCGACGGAAGAGACGTACGGGGCCAGGGATGGGGAAGGGCTCAGAGCTGGTCCCCACCCCATCCCAGCACCTGTTCGCCAACCCGGAAGCTCTCTGAACTCCCGCACTTGGCCTTTTTATGGAGGCTTCCTCACACAGGCGTGACTGAATACATCACTGGCAGTTGGTGATTAACTTGCCCTGCAGCCCCTCTCCCGTCCTTGGCGGGCAGGGTGGGACAGAAGGCCCCGGCCTCCAGCCTCAGCCTCGGATGACCTTCGCAGCCTCCTTACGGAAGCTCAGTGGCGGTTTGGTCACTGAGTCGTGTCCGGCTCTCGCAACCCCATGGACTGTAGCCCGCCAGGCTCCTCTGTCCATGGCATTTCCCAGGCAAGAATCCTGGAGTGGATTGCCATTTCCTTCTCCAGGGGATCTTCCCGACCCAGGAATCGAACCTGGGTCTCCTGCATCACAGGCTGATTCTTTACCGACTGAGCTGTGGCCCAAAGGGGCTCAGACACGACCCAAGACACCCCTTCCACTCTCAGAGATCTCAGAGATTTCACCTCTGGTCTGCTGCCTTGGCATAGATGCGTTCCCTGGTCATACTCGGAGCTGAGGGCAGTGCTGGGCTCAGACCAGGAGCCGAGCGAGCGCCCGTGCATGGCACCCTTCAGGGCTCCCACGGCAGACCCATCCTTGGGGAGCACCTGTCTGCTCCGCCCAAGACCCGCCAGCTCCCCCCACACCCCCCCCAGGGCGGGGCTCCAGGACGCACCCGTTGAGGCTGTCGCGGCAGGCCCCATGGATGCAGGGGTTGCTGCTGCACTCGTTGACCTCAGACAGGCAGGTGGGGTCATGGTAGCCCTCGGGACAGCGACAGGTGAAGCCGTTGATGCCATCCTCGCAGGTGCCCCCGTTGTGGCAAGGGCTGTCCGCACACTCGTCAATGTTGATGTTACACATACTCCCTGCAGGCGTCCCAGCAGCTCAGACACCAGGAGCAGGAGAGGGGTCGGGCTCCCCGCCCTCGGAGCCTCAGTCTCCCTCTCCGTGAGCACCCCCCTCCCCCCGCTCCATCCCAGGCCCTCCCGAGGTTCAGACTCTCACCGATACAAGCTCTGCTCCCGGGACCCAGGACCCACGCTGGACACGCTCGGGGCAGAGGGCAGCATGTGCACCGGGAGCCTGGCTCCACTGTGAGCCTGCCGGGCTGCTTCTCACCCAGCATGCCAGGCTCAAGGATGTCGATCCCAGCGTCAGCCAGACCCACCCCCCGCCCCCGGCCCTTCCAGAGCCTCTGCCGACAGCCACCAAGGCTGCTGGCCCGAGAGCTGGGCCCCCATAGTCCTGAGACCCTGATCTGCAAGTCAAGGCCCCGACGCAGGCGGGAGAGCAGAGCCCTGCAGGCCCCCGAATCCTGGGCGGCTCACCTGTGTAGCCTGGCTCACAGGCACACTCGTAGCCGTCAATCTTGTCCAGACACGTGCCAGAGTCGCAAGGGTTGCTTGCGCAGTCATCCAGGTTGATCTCGCAGTTGGGTCCTGGGGGTGGGAGACCGGAGGTGGTCACGCGCTCCTGCTCGCTCATCCGCAGCTGCCCCCCGCCAGCCCCACAGCTGCCCAGGGCCAGGCACCTGTGGTCCCCTTGAGGCAGAAGCAGAGATAGGCGTTGTCGCGGTCCTGGCAGGTGCCCCCGTGGCGGCAGGGCTGGCTGTGGCACTCGTTAATGTTGCTCTCACAGTGGTGGCCCGTGTAGCCCGGCTGGCACAGGCAGGTGAAGGTGGCCACGCCGTCCTTGCAGGACCCGTAGTGGCAGGGGTCGGGGTCACACTCGTCGATGTCCACCTCGCAGTGGGGCCCCGTGTAGCCTGCAGGGGCGGGGGGCCGCTCCCTGGGTTACCAGGCTGTCCAGGACACCATCGAGCAGACCCGGGGTCCTCTTGTTCCCGCCAGGGAAGCCTGGGGATGTCTGGGGCGCCCCCCGCAACTGCCTGGGGTCAGAGACGCGCCCTGCTCTTGGCCGCCTCCATGCTGAGGGGTCACCTTTCCAGCCTCAGCCTCCGAGCAGCCCCCTCCCCTGGACCCCACCGCCTGCTTCTGCCCCTCCGCTCTGCCCGGGGCCACGGCCCCGCACCTTCTGTGCACACGCAGGTGTAGGTGTTGGGCCCGTCCAGGCACTTAGCGCCGTTCTTGCAGGGTGTGCTTGCACACTCGTCCACGTCATACTGGCACAAGTGCCCGGTGAAGCCTGTGGCCGGGGAGGGGACGGCAATCAGACGCCAGGGGCACAACGGCACCACAGCCAAGCCCAAGGTCGGGGGGCAGGGGGCGCCCGGGAGGGCCCCCCGAGAGTGCTTTGGCCAGGGCTGGGCAAACGGCAAACGCCCGTATCCTTGCCTCGCCCTCTTTCAGAGCCCACCCCTGGGGTCCTAGCCCTCCCGCCCTGCCCCCTCAGAGGAGGCTCAGCCCAAGACGGTTGCCATGGCTACAGCCAGGCTGGGCTGAGAATTCGGTTCCCAGCTCGGTGTCTGGGACAGTTGATTGGCATCGCAGGAGGTCCAGGGCTCTGACCCCCAACACCTCCCCGGGCCTGGCGTCCCCCAGCCCTTCCCTGCGACAGGCTCAGGGCCCCCACAGGCTCTATAGGCCCTCCTGGCCATCACATCCACTGCTGCCGGCAGACGCAGGTGGGCGTGGCTGGCCGGCCCTCCTCCCACCAGGGCACGACAGCAGGAAGGACGGTCTCTGGGCCCCGGGCTTCTCAGCGAGGTGGGGGCCAGGAACGCTGCCCGGCCCAGCTTTGTCTGCTGGGGGCTGAAAACCAACCCACCCCCCCGCCCACACTCCGGAGGTGAGGCTCTCACGCCCCCTTCCCACCACGGGGACCTGACCCGGCCTTGACGCAGGGGCAGGGCGGGCAGCGGGGCCCAGTCTCACCAGTGGGGCACTCGCACACGAACTCATTGATCTTGTCCAGGCAGCGGCCGTTCTGCAGGCAGGGGCTGCTGGCACACTCGTCCGTGTTCACCTCGCAGTGCAAGCCCTCGTAGCCTGGCAGGAGCGGGCTGGTCAGCAATGCCCCGTTCCCTCCACACCTGCTCCCCAGGGCTGACCCATCTGCCCAGCGCTGGCCTGCTCTCCGCTGCGCCCCAGAGACCTAGCTCAAGTCTCCCCAGATAACCGTGGGGGGTCTGTGGCCTGGGTGGGCACGGAGGCCGGGGGCAGAGGCGATGCGACTTCCCCACCCCCAGGGTCAGGCGGGCAGCCGGCCGCGTACCGGGCATGCAGATACACTGGAACTCCCCGATCTGATCCAGACAAGTGGCGTCGTTCTGACACGGGTTCGATACACACTCGTTGACGTCGATCTCACAGCGCGGGCCGGTGTAGCCCTGCAGACACTGGCACTCGAACGAGCCCAGCGTGTTGATGCACTTGCCCGCGTGCTCACAGGGGTTGGCGCCTGGTGGGGGTGGGGGGGGGCGGTGGATGCAGCACGGGTAAGGGGCTGCTCTGGGAACCCTGGCCTCTGGAACAGTTGGGGGTGTGCCCGCCTCCCCATCAGACCCGCCTACCCCCATCGGACTACGTCCAACAGGTTCCCCAGCACCCCGGCTGCCCGTACCCAGCGAGCACTCGTCCACATCCTGGCTGCAGGCCGGCCCCGTGTACCCCGAGGGGCAGGTGCAGATGGCCTTGCCATTGACGGGGTTGGTGTCGCAGTTGGAGCCCTCGTTGCAGGGGTTGCTGATGCAGGCGTCGTTCAGGTGGCACAGCAGACCTGGGCATGGCGGTGGGGATCAGCGGCGTCACTGTCCCCCCACCTCCCCCGGCTGGGAACGCCGACTGCCCACAGCTGGTGTCCGCTCCCACCCGGCTCCCCAGGGAGGGCCCCCCCGCCACGACACAGCCAGTGACCCTGTGGAGGGCCCTACGATGCCGGAGCTATTCCAGGAGGCTCACAGCCGCCCGCTTCACTCCAGGAGGCCCCTCCTGGGGTTCCCCCCTTATGGGCCCCACAGAGCTGCAGTGTGAGCTTCTGTGTGAGGCCCCTCGCCCGGGCCTGACCGCCAAAGGGCCCTCCGCCCGGTGGCAGGCTGGGCGCTCACCCGTGCGGCCGTGGGGACACTCGCAGTAGAAGGAGGCCACGCGGTCGTGGCAGGTGGCGCCCTGGAAGCAGGAGGCGCTGGCGCAGTCGTCGATGTTCTCGCTGCAGTCCTCGCCCGTCCAGCCGTTGACGCACACGCAGTTGTAGCCGCCGTGGGTGTTGTGGCAGGTCCCGCCGTTCTGGCAGGCGTTGGGCATGAGCTGGCACTCGTCCACGTCCTCTGTGCAGTACTGACCTGCGAGGGGCCGGGACAGTCGGTGCCTCCAGCCCCCTCTGCCAAGCTGAGACCCTCACCTCCACCAGGAAGTCTTCCTGACTTCCTCCAGCCCCGCCAGCCAGAGTCAGCCTTTCCCCTGCACCCCTGGCACCTGGGGGCTCTCGCCTGGCTGCTCCGTGTCCATGCTCACCTGTGGGCAGGGCCTGCATCCTGCTGGCCAGAATCCCTGTGTCCTGGCCAGCAAGCTGGACTCAAACTGGGGACCTGATTGTGGCTAGGCCAGCCCGGGGCCAGGCTGCGAATGGCCCACACAGACGGGCTGGTGCCGCCCACGTCTGTGCTGCTCCATGGGGCTGGGGGGCCTCCGACCCTGGCGGGGGGGCGGTCAGCTGCAGGTCACAGCATCCTTCCCGCCCCAGATCTCAGCTCCCTCCTGCCTGCCCCCCACGGGGACAGACTCCAGCAGCAGAGGTGCCTGCCCGAGCCGCCCGCTGCACGCACCTGTCCACTCCGGGGGGCAGCGGCAGTTGTAGGTGTTCACGCCGTCCACACAGGCGCCTCCGTTCTTGCAGCTGTTCCCCGGACAGTCGTCAATGTTTTCCTCGCAGTTCTGGCCAGTGAAGCCTGCAGCAGGGGCCAGCCGCCCGGTCAGGCCTCCTCACGGGGCCAGGCCCGCACCCGTCCTGTCACGCTTGCCCTGGGTTCTGGCACCTTCCTGGCTGGACCCAGGACACCCTACTCTGGGAGGAGAGCTGCTCTCCATGGCCTGTCCTGTGATGCCCACTGCCTAGGAGCCCTTGGAGTCCCTGCCCCACACCCTGCCCTCCCCACTCCTGTGACCAGGCCCCACACCCCAGAGCCCACGGTCAGCACATTCCTAAGCAATCGTTTTGTAAAGGGCCAGCTGAACAGACGGGGACCCACAATCACAGGCTCCCCAGGGTTCTGTCGGAGAAGACGTCTGTGCTATGGCCTCTGTGACTGGGCACTGGCTGCAGGCCCAGCCTGTGCTCGGGGTTGTCTGCACACCCCCATGTGCGGCCGCGGATACCCCATCTGACGGAGCAGCGCTGGGCCTGGGAGACCCTACGCAGGGAACTGGAGCAGGGAGACAGAGAGACCCCGGCAGGCAGTCGGGGGTGGGGGTGTGCGTGCAGGTGCGGCCCCCACACTTCCCAGAAGCAGAGGCGCAGGCAGGGTGGGAGCCCCCCACCCTCTCCCTGCCCTCTCCCAGCCAGGAGGTGGCCACGCACCACCTCCACGTCCAACCAGTTAGCTATTAATCCGTTCGACTCCCGCTGGTTCAATAATCAACCCAGAAAGGTGCGTCTGGCAATAGCCAAACCTGCAGCCGGTTACTAATTAATGCCCCTCCCGGGGCGCCTTTGGACCCCCTCCTGCCCCTCCCTCGGAGGCCCCCCCGACTAGAGCCTGGCACCCACACTCCAGTCCCTCCTGCGTGCGGCGGGCCTAAAGCGCCGCCTCTCCGCAGCCTCAGATCACCTCCGGCCGGTGGGGCCACCTGCTCCACGTGTGCAGCCTCCTCTGCCAGGCCCATGCCTCCCACCACCCCCCGGCCCGCACCACAGCCCCGCCTGACCCGCGGGGCCAGACGCAAGGGCGCAGGCTTGGGGTCCCACAGCCTGCCTCCCTCAGGAAGGCATCTGAACTCAGACTCTCAAAGAGCCACGCAGCCCAGCTGGGCAGTGGGTAGTGCCGGGGCGGGCAGGTGGTGAGGGGAGAACCAGGGACCGGAAATGCACACGCCTGCCGTCTGCACGCAGAGGCAACAGGCCCGGGGCTTGCGGGCGGGAAAAGCACTTCCTCTTTGCAAGGGCCAGGCTGGGCCAAGGGCCGTGTGGGGGCCGGAGCGACCTTTGGGTCAGTCCTGAGTCAGCCAGACCCTGGGCCCTCCTCTCTCCAGCACCCAAACCCCACCGACCCCACCTCCTCGTCGCCCCACCCCAAAACACCCTCCCCTTCCCAGTTCTGCCTAACTGCCCCTATGCAAGTGATAGACTAGAGGTTTTCGAACCTCTTCGTCATTATTAGTATTTTTAGATCAGCAGCAGCAAATCAGACTCAGATGAAAACTACAGTGGAAAGTCTGGGACATGAAACAGGAACGGTGGAGCTGCTGGGGGGATGGGGAGGGCTGGGCCTACCCGTCATTCCTGCCCCGGCAGTGGGCGACCGGAGAGGCCAGGAGGAAGGCCACCACTGGGGGGAGGCACGCGTGAGCCCCGGCCCCCCTGGCCCTACCTCCAGGAACCAGGGGAAGCCCCGCGGGCAGCACAGGCGAGGGTGCTCCCCGCAGCGGGGGAGAATTCTGTAACATGCACGTGGTCCCAGGGAACTCGGGATAAGGGGCCTCCCGGGGGGGCCTGAAGGAGGCTGGTATCCACAGCCCGGGAGACTCGGAGCAGGGGGCCAGGAGAGCAGAGTGACCCCGGAGCAGACGGAATGCTCAGGCCCTCCCTGGGGGTGGCAGGGTCCCTGGCACAGGGGAGGAGCACTAGGGTGTCACAGCAGACCTGTCCTGGGGCGGCACTTGGTGGGTGGGTGCCCCCATCCCACAGCCTACCCTGAACCACCCCCAAGATTGCCCTCCAACCGCCCGGGCTCGGGTGATGCCCCCAGACCCAGCCTGCCCGGCTCCCCGCCCCCTGAACGCTTCCAGCGGGCAGTACCTGGCAGGCAGGCGCACTCGTGGGTGGTGTCCCCCGTGGGGCGGCAGGTGCCCCCGTTCTGGCAGGGGGAGGGACTGCAGGGCACGTAGGGCAGCTCGCAGTGGGGGCCGGTGTGGGTGGGGCGGCAGACGCAGCGGTAGGAGCCGACCTCGTTGAGGCAGGTGCCGCCGTGGTGGCAGAGCCCGGGGCTCTGGCTGCACTCGTTGACGTCCTGCCTGCACGTGGGGCCGTGGAAGCCGGGCGGGCAGTGGCAGATATACGACGCCTCAAAGGGCAGGCACTGGCCACCGTTGGCACAGGGGTTGGAGGCGCAGGGGTCGGCCTGCTGGCACGTCTTCCCTGGGGGGGGAGGGGGTGGGGGGGTGGTTAGCCGGCCTCCCTGGTTCCTGTGAGCTGGGGGCAGCGTCCAGACCCGGACAGTGGGTGAGCCGGGCATGGGCCCAGTGGCATGAGCTCCTCACTGCCCGGGGACCCCAACCGCTCAGGGGCTAAGTGACCACTGTGGGACGCACAGTAGGCCAGGGCCCCTGGGGAGCTGACCCAGACTGCGTCCCTCCTGAGCCGGCGGTGACACCACGGCTCCTGCAGGGATCGGGGGGAGTCTCCCCTTTTCTTACAGAGGCTGCGGCATGAGGCCGGGAGGTGCCCTCGAGCCGGAAACTGACACCTCCAAGGCTGGAAAGCGGCATGGGGACCCCAGAGTGGGGACTCTGGGCAATTTCTGGATCGCTGACCCCCACAGCCGAGCCCAGTCCAGGACCGTCCACGGCCACGCGGACGGGGGCCCGGCATCGGCTGTGTGGGCGGCTGGGGGAAGGCCAGCCCATCCCCGCCCCTCCGGGGTCCTCACCTGACCAGCCCGGGGGGCACAGGCACTTGTACTCAGTGAGCGTGAGCAGATCACAGGTGCCGCCGTTGAGGCAGGGGCTGGCGAGGCAAGCGTGGTCGCGGGGCGTCAGGCACAGCGGCCCCGAGAAGCCCAGGCGGCAGCCGCAGACATAGTCCACCAGGCCTTCTCGCTCCGTCGTGTGGCACGTCCCGCCGTTCTTGCAGGGGGCGCTGAGGCAGGGGTTGGGGGCCTGGCATTGCTGGCCCGCGAAGGCCCCGCCGCAGCTGTAGCAGACACGCCAGGGTGGTGAGCACCCACTCCCCAGCTAGCCCTCCACCAGCCCCGGCATCCATGGGGGTCCCCTCCTGGGCAGCAGCCCCCCTCAAAGGGCTCGGGGAGGTTCTGGGACCAGAGTGGGGGTCATTGCCCAACATCACCATGGTGCCAAGCGCCACTGAGCTCTCCGCTTTAAAGTGGTTACTTTTACATCAAGGGAATTTCATGTCCATAAAAACAGTGATTATGTTAATTGGAGACATTAGAGACCAGAGTGTTTGGCGGGCCCCAGCGTCGGTTTCAGAAGCCACGGAGGCGTCTGTCTGCACCCGTGAGCCACTGAGAAGGGGCTGCGCGGGCCAGACCCAGCCATTCTCCGTGGAAGGGAATGGTGTTGTGTGCAACCTTTTGTTTCGGGGACCTGCCTACTCTCTTTCTCTCCAGGTTTTCTGTAACGAATATGCATTATTTGGGTAATAAAAGAGTTCACAGATGGCTTTTCTTTCAGTACGAACACGAGAGCAAACAGGGATGGGACTGCAGACGCCACGTGGCCGGGCTCCCCTGTTGTTGCCGACGTGGAATTCTTTCTCGGGGGTCTGACGCGACAGGACTGTGCTGCTCGGCGCTCCACCCTCACCCACGCGTGGTGCCCGGACGCAGTCTCTCCCTTTCGGGGGTGAAGGCTTCACATCAGAAGCCCAGCCCGCTGCACAGCTGGAGAAAGCAGGGGCCAGGAGGACGGCCACTCCGGCAGGCCCTGTGCCGGCTCCCGGGCTGCGACGGTAGCAGGTGAGCCGGGAGTGGGGGGCGCCCTGCCCCCCGCCCAGCCCCAGGCCTGGTCCCCGGCGCTCCCCACCGGGAAGGGCTCGGCACCTGCCACCCCTGCCCCGGGGCCGCCCTTGGCCACCTGTTGCCTCGGCTTCTTGAGACAGGGCGGTACATGCCCCCCAGGGTCACCTCGCAGCCTTGAGCTTGAGGGAAAGCCCAGGAGAGGCTCTGGGACCAGCCAGGCCTCCCTCTTCCCAGCGGCAGAGCCTCTGGGGTGGAACGCGCCCACGGCCCCCAGCTGGCAGTGGCCTGGGAAGGCAGCCCTGACGCTGGGCCCACAGCCCTGGGCGCTGGTGGTTGGGGGCCCCTCCCCCCGCAGGGCAGCCAAGGGGACTCTGGGGGAAAAGAGGGCCCTCCTGGGCTCCGACCACCCCACCTTCCCAAGACCCCCCCGAGAGGGGATGCTCCTTGGGGTTCAGGCCTTCACTCCAGGACCCCTCGCCCCCGACAAATGCCAGCCGGCCGGGGCCCCCTCCCTCCCCTCCTGCCCAAAGCTGCACAGGGAGAGGGGGCGGGGGCAGCCTCCGTCCTGGGGGCGGGGGATCCGTGAGAAGCAGGGGCTTTCCTCTGAGGCTGTGGCTTGGGCAGGGCGGGCGGGGAGGACGCAAAATGGCCACTCCGGACCACCATCTGTCGCCTGAAGCCAAAAGTCCCAAACCAACTGGCTTAAAGAAAACCAGCTGCCCTTCTGGGAGGGGCGCAGGGGCGGTAACTCAGGGCTGAGCCGCGGCTCCCGCCCAGCCTGCTCAGGGAGGGGAGGAGGATGGTGTGGCTGGCTCCTCTCTGGGGGCACAGACCCCAGGACGCACCCCTTGTGCGACCGGCACCCTGGCATCTCGGGCTCCGGCAGGGCCATACCCTGGAGCCTGGGGAAGGTGGCGTGGCCCCCACTGAGCGTGGATCCAGTTACAGGCTGCCTGGTCCCAGCCTGAGTGGCACTGGGAACCCAGAGCCCTGGAGGGGAGGGGGGGAGACCCAGGAGGTAGCACCTCCCCCACCTCTCAATGCCCTCCATTGTCAGGCAGGAGCTGGCCACCGCTCCCTATTGGAGAAAAGGCTCTTTTTTTTCTTTCCCAGCTACTAAAGAGCAGCAGAAAGTGGGAGCTGGACAGAGGACGCTTGGTCATCAAAGTGGGGCGGGGGGTGGGAGCCCGCCTGCCCTGTCCATGCCCAGCTCCAAGGCGTGGGAAGCCCACCCAGGTGGGTGAGTTGAGGCAGGCCTGCCCCATGGCCTGGGGGAAACGCACACAAGGCTGCCCAGCGCGTCCTCCGCGTGGGCTCCGCCTTCATCACTGGTCTGGTTCAGCAGCATTCCCAAGTGGACCAGCAAGGCCCCACCGGGGGTGCACAACCCTCCAGTCTCCAGCCACGGGGCAGTGTGTCCCTGAACCCCACCCCAAGCCCGTCCTGAACGGGGAGCCTGGACCGAGAGCACCCTGGCCAGGGAGGCTGCGTGAATTACAGTGGGAGGAAAGCGCGCCCAGTGAATCAGGCGGCGGCAGCAGGGACAAAGGGCGGCCGGGGAGCAGGTGCGCCTGTGGCCGGGGACGCGGGCGGCAGCTGCTCCTGGCCAGCGCAGCGGCGGCTGCCAGCCCCGGCAGGCGGGGGGCGGGGCGGGAGCCCGGGAGGCTCCTCCGCGGGGGGATGGCAGCGGCTGAGGGGGCCCATTGTCCTCCCTGCTCCTGTCCAGGCCTGGCGGACGCTGCTGTGAAGGCACGCTGCCCATGCGGGCCGGCTCCAGGGCTGGGCCTGGCCGCCGTCCACCACGAGCACCCCAGCCAGGGGAGCGGCAGGGCACGCGGGAGGGACAGCCTCGGGGGGGGGAGCTGCTGAGGCAGGTGCTCCGGGGGGGTGCTGGGTACAACCAGGGCCTGGCTTAGCTCCATGGGAGGACGCCCGGGGCCAGGTCAGCCTGGCGGGGGGCAGGGGTGGGTAGGCAGGGTGGAGGGGGCCTTACAACCCATCACAGAGGCCTGTCCCTGCTCTGGGCGGCCTCCAGCCATGCTCCCCCCTCGCCTAGACGTGTCCCCGCCTGTCCCCCACCCTGGCTGCAGTGCCAGGGTTTCCTGGGGAGGCGCCCACGGCACCCGCACTTCCCTGAGAAGGTAGAGGGCCCGTGAGGCTGCTCAGACGCGGCCAGTCCGCTGGCACCAGTGACCAAGTCCCTCGTGGCCATTCGGTCCTGAACACCTGTCCTGGCAGCTCAGCCTAAGTGCCTGGCAGGGACAGGGGCCTGTGCTTGGAGGGGAAAGTCATGCCTGACACCTGCCTCAGGATTCCGGGCCAGGGGCCATCGGGGACCCTGAGGCTGGACGAGAACCCCCCCGTGCACCGTGCCACTCGGCTCCTGGCGCCTGGGGGCCCGTGGCAGCTTTCCCTTCCTTGCTCCCCTCTGAAAGTGGTCCTTCAGTGTCTCCTCCTCCACTCGCCTTTCCTCCGGCCCACACATAGCCCAGCGGAGTGTCCTGGCCCACCAGGGCCAACAGCAGCTGAGGGTCAGGTGGTGGCTGGGGGCTCCAGGATCAGAGCTGCAGAGAGGCGGCACCCGGGGTGCGGGGCGGCAGCACCGAACAGCTGCTGGGACACCCGCTCACCCGCCCGCCAGCCTGGAGCTCATTGGAGCCTCCTTCAGAGTTTCCTCCGAGCCAGCTCCTCCCCCCACCCCTCCCACCCCACAGCGCGGCTCCATAGAAATGCAGCCCCAGAAGCGTCCGGAGGCAGATGCTGCCTTGACCTTTCACCCCTTCACCCGGGACTAATGCTAAATGATGCTGTTTTCCTTTCTGAGTTAAGCGAGCCATCTGCCACCCCCAGGGGAGAGATGACAGCTCTCTCTACCTGCAGTTCCAAGGCGGGACTCAGCACGAGGAAGGACTCAATGGGTTCTGCCCTCAAGGAGTCTGTGATTGAGTGGGGGGTTGAGCGGGACAGAGCTGGGTGAGCACAGGGCCCTGGCCGGGTGGGGGTGCAGACGGGGGTCATCGGGGGTGTGCCGCCCCCTTCCTTCTGCAGGCCAGACAGAGGCGCCCCAGGGGAGGGGCACCCAGGGGCACCACGAATGGATGAGCGAGACAGTCCATCAGAAGAACTTTGGGGGCTCTGCGGCACAGATGGGCACTGCCTGCCAGGCCTGCGTTTCATGCGAGTTGGGGGATCGAGGGCACAGAAGGCCCAGTGCAGAGGTGGCCTGGGCATCTGGGGCACAGGGGACTCTCACTCTAGCCAACACCGCCGGACTGGATTTGCACACAGTTCACCGATGTGTCCCTGGGAACGGTGGCTCCACCAGGGCCCGGGCACCTGCTTAAGGAAAGCCGTGGGGGACACAGGGCTCCCCAGCACGGAGGGCCCCGTCCGACCCTGCTGCCTGGGGCCTGGGATATCAGCGCAAGAGCCGGTAACCCATGGCTGGAGGCCACGTCTGCAGGCCCGGGGCCTGTGCCCCAAAGGTGGGCAGGGACTGTGCCACCCAACGCAGACAGGGATGGATGCATGTCCCTGACCCCCAGCCATGCAGCCCGTATCCCCGGGGGGCTGAGTCAGGGCCTGGGGTCCTACCTGCTGCAGCCGAAGTCCCCTCCCACCCCCACGCCCAGCCCCAGTCTGCCTGCAGTGGGGTGCCTGCTAGAAGACCCTCCCCACACCAGACTGCCTCGCTCACAGGCTTTCTGCCCAGGACCCTCCAACAAACACAGTGTCACTGCGGCCCCGAAGAGGGGGGCCAGGGAGCACGGATGGCTCGTCAGGGTACCCCCTCCTCCCCAGAAGTGGTCCAGGATGCCAAACAAAGACCACTACGGCCCACCACCAGGCAGGCAGGCCCGTCCACCTCAGGGCAGCTTGACCGGGAGGTTCTCAGACCCCCAGCCCAGCCCGGGCGACTGGGGCCATCTGCAGACTGGGCAGAGGAGGCTCTTGCCGGCTTATGGAACAGGAAGACTGAGGCCAGGAGACGGGGGGGTGCATCAGACAGACTCTGAGCCCCCAGCTCCTCCCTCAGAGGGGGCGAGGTCAAGGAGTCCACCTGTGCTCCTGGACAAGGCTTGCCAGGGGTCCTGAGCCCCTCTGGGCAGAGGCTGGTTCAAGGGCCCCGAATCCCAGTAGGGAATCACAGCTTCCAGGATGCTGTGTTCGTGGCAGGTAGGGGGGTGCGCAGTGACTGGGGGTGGTGCTTAGTGGCCTCTGCTGGCCTCCCCCACTGTGCCCACCCACCGTGCCCATCCTGGGGTCCTTCCCCCACTGGGCACAACCAGGACAGCTCAGCTGTGAGGAACGGAGCCCCTGGGAGACACAAAAGCCAGGGGTGCCCAGGGACTCCGACGGCCCCAGGGTAAGAGCTGCAGCGGGCGGGGCTCCAGGTTTCTCTCAAACCCTCAGCATCCTTGGTCCAGACCACTGTCTGAGCCATGACTCTGCCGTGCCCGAGGGCACCTAGACGACGGCCCTCTGCCCTCTCCTGTCTCGGTCCCTTTCTGCTTCAGGCAGGGTGTGCCCAGGGCAGCCCGGAGCCTGGCCAGCCCTGCACGAGTTTGGAGGCCACACTGTGCGACAGCACCCCACCACTTGCAGCCCCAGCTGCCCCAGGAAGCGACTGCAGGGACCCAGCCGGCGCCTGGCTGAGCTGCGGTCTGCTTCCAGCCCGCACGGCCGCTGGGCTGGGGCGGCTCAGAGCTGCAGGGGAAGGCGCTGCCCTGGCTCCCAAGCTTCAGGGAGGAGGCGAGCAGCAGCCAGGGCTGCAGAGGGACAGGGGACCCCGGAAAAGGTCCAGCCAGGTCTGAGGCAGACAGACCCCAACCCCCAACAGCAGCTGACCCTCAGCGGAGAACAGGCAGCAGCTGCAGAGGAGGAAAGGGGTCCAGGCAGGGTGGGGCGTGGAGCCGCTGGGCCCAGCAGCTCGTCCCGGGTTCGGGGCTCTTTGTCTGCCTCTTTTCTCCCAAGTTGCACCTCTGGATGGTTTAGAATAGGCTGGAAAGAGGAAGTGCAGGAGCGCGGGGAAGCCCTTTGTGTTGTGTGTGGACGGAAGCGGTCCTCCGGGAAGCCACCTTTCCCACTGCGGGGGAAAACAATGCTTGCGGCTTGCCACCCCCCTGCGGCGATCAGAGCTGCCCCACCCTCGACGTGGGAAGTGGCTGCCCGTCTGAAGGGATGGAAAGGCAGAGGTCAAGCGGCTTCCTGGAGATGGCCCAGCTGCAGTGGGCAGAGAACGACCCGGGCCCACCCACGGGCAGGCACACCGCTGCTTGGCCGGCCCCTCCGGACATTGCAAAAGGCACAGCCAACATGCTGTCCCGAGAACCCTGGGGGCTGCTGGGAGAGGAAGAAAAGCCTGCTGCCCACTCCTCCCCCACGGTCCTGCTCTGCTGGGTTAATTCCCCAACCATCACCCCCAAAGATGGAGCCAGGAGCTGGACAAAGGTGGGAATGGGTGTCCTTACCCAGGGCTCACCCCAACAGCCCCCTGAGACCCACGTGGTCGAGCCTGCAGCCCCACCTCTGGGAGGCCAGGGAGGGGACCCCCCCAGCAGCCGGGGAGCTCTGTTCGCCACAAGACGGAGCCAGACCCGTGCCCCAGACACTGGATACAACGAAGGGAAGGGATAGATGAGCGTGCAGCCCGCGCCACGGGGGGCGCTAATCCAAAACTCGATTAATTAAGCCAGCAACCACAGACTGAGATCCGAGCCAAAGCCAGAAACGATCCTGCAAGTGCCCGCCTCTGCTCAGCTGTGCGGCGGTGCGGGGAGAGGGGAGGCCTGCCCGGTGGCTCCCATCCTCTCCCGCCGACCCGAGCGGACACTCAGGGCAGCCCCGCTTCTTCCCATTCTCCAGTTGAGAATGCAGCGCGGGAGGACACTGAGGACCCCCCTCAACACGGGTCCCCGAAGACACTGTGGACCCCCCTCCCTGCTCCCGGACCTGTACTCAGGCTTTATCTCACTTCTTTCTCAAAATGGGCCTGCAGGGACACTGGCCCACTGTACACATGAGAAAACCAGGGCTCTGGCAGGTTATGCCCACGGCACTACCTGTGTTTGAATGCAGCTCTTAACCTCTGCTGTCCCCAGTGGTGGTCAGACTCCAGGCCCTCGGTGTGAGGGTGGGGGGCGGCCAGAGCACAGCGCCCCCTGGAGGCAGCTGGGAGGCCAGCAGGAGCTCCCTGGGTGGAGGAGGGGTGTGGGGCCTCCGCACCCCATTCCTTTCCCCCTCCCCCACCCTGGAGGCCTGGGTTTCTCGCCTGACCGCCTGATCTCCCAGACCGGGAGGGCCGGAGCAGACAATGTGTTCTTACAACCCCACAAGATCTGCTGAAACTCAAAACCCTGGATTGGAAGTGGGGGCGGTGTCTGAGTGAGAAGCCTGGGAATCGGGGAGCTCCCAGCTGGCGGGGTGGGGCTGCCCTGGGCCCCGGCTTCCCCACACCCCTTCCGTGTGGCAGGAGGGGTCCCACCAACGCCGGACACCTGTCACCACCCTCAGCCACAAGAGCTCATGTGGCCTTCCTTCCTGTCTGTCCGGCTCTAGGGACAGAGAGGAAGCACGGAGCCCACAGCCGCCGGCCGCTGGGCGGGCCAGCGGAGAGCGGGCCCTGATGAGGCTCCCGTGAGACCCTCTCCCTGGACGCCTCTCCCAGCTCAGGCTCGCCACCTGCCCAGTCCCCAACCCCTGTGCGAGGCAGACCACCAGGCCCCGTGTCCCCAGGCTTGTCCACAAGCCCGCAGCCGCCCTGGCCCCCACCCCAGGCTCAGCACAGTCACCAAGGCACGGGACCACAGCAGACACCAGGAGACACAACCCTGGCAGCTGCACCCAGGCTGGCGTGGACCTGCTGAGAGACAGACCCGCACTGTTCTGGGCTCAGGGGAGACTCTTCTCCACGGGGAAAGCAGGAGGTTCTTGGGCTGGCCACGACCTTGTGCCCTTCCGTGAAAATGAAAGTGAAGTCACTCAGTCGTGTCTGCCTCTTTGCCACCCCACGGACTGTAGCCTACCACACTCTTCCGTCCATGGGATTTTCCAGGCATGAGTACTGGAGTGGGTTGCCATTGCCTTCTCCAGGGGATCTTCCCGATGCAGGGATCGAACCCAGGTCTCCCGCACTGTAGGCAGACGCTTTATCGTCTGAGCCATGAGCGCCCTTCATGACCTCACCCAAATCTGGGGCTGGGCTGGTCTCTAGAGAGCCTTCTGGATGAGGCCTGGGAGCACTGGGAATAGGCCTGAGAGTGGAGTGAAGCCACGCTGATATGTCCCATCGGGACCCACGTGTGTTACTGTTTACAGGGGAGCTCAGAGGGGCGGGTGAGCAGCCCCCGGTCACACAGCCCACCATGGCCTGTGCTGTAGAGTACAGCGCTCTCCCAGCCTGGCGGGAGCAGCGAGCTGGAACAGGGCCGGGCAGCTGACGTGGACCGTGCCTGCCTGTGGCCTGGAGGCCAGGCCTTCTAGAAACCCGGATGGGCTTAGCTGGGTCCAGCCCTGACCCAGGCCATGTCCCAGATGCCTGCCGAGCGCCGTGCTGGGCCGGGCCTGGGCCCTGGACCCCCGGGCAGAAGCCGTCATGGCCTGAGGCCCCTGCCACCGTGGACACCGGGACACACAGCCCTGCCTGGCCTCCCCCACCCCGTCTGGCTCTCAGTCAGGTCCAAGGCCACCCTCATCCTGAGCCGTGGAGGGGGAAGTGAGGGGAGCCCCGCCCTGTGCGGCCACCCCTGGGAGCCGGAACCAGCCTGGCGAGCGCAGGAGAGACCCTCAGGCTGACCCGGAAGGCCCAGAGGCAGTCACCTCCCTCAGCCCTCTCCGTGGTCAGAGGGGAGACGGAGGCCCTGGGGGCGGAAGTGGGGCCAGCACCCCCCCACCCCCAGGCCCCGCCTCAGCCCGGTCTTAGCCCAGTATCTCTTGTACTGAAAAGCTTTCAGGGAAAAACACACACACTCAAAACTCTGGCTTCTCCCCTAGACCTGTCATTTCCAGTAACCGTGTAGTTTCCGCTTACCAGCAACCGAAACCGAGAGGAAACGGTGGGAGGCAGGTCCCCGAGCCCCGGGTCCCTGCGGGAGGGGGGGCACTGACAGAGCTTTCCAGGGGCAGCCGCCCACCTCCTCTCACACGGAGGGGGGCACCGACAGCTTTCCAGGGGCAGCCGCCTACCTCCTCTCACACTCATCCCCCGGTGGACCCGTGATGACCCGCCAGGACCCAGCTGCCTGTCCAGCAGGCCTCCTGGGGTCAGGCAGTAGGCTGGCAGCTCAGCTGACCCAGGATCAAGGGGTGAAGGAAGCAGGAGGCCGGCAGGGTCCCCGGAGGAGGGCCAGCCTGGGGCCCGCGTGTCACCCCGAGTGCCCGCCCAGCCTCCAGCGGCCTGTCCCCCGTGCGGCGCGGCTCAGACCCCCAGCCCCTCTCCTGGCCCGCTGCCCTGACCCTAAGGCCAACGTGATGACATGGGACCTGCTTGCCCCAGGCCTCGGCAGGGCTGGCTGAGGCTGGACTTTCATGCTGCCTGCAGGGCAAAGAGTTTGCTCAGCAAATCAGCAGTGTCAACAGAGGGACAAGGGATCGTTTACCCAGCGGAGAAGAGCAACCGATTCAAGCACTTCAGAGACACCCGATGGACACCCAAGCCCAATGACTGACTTGTCCCACGAGGACTCCCAGGTTGAGGCTGGTGGGGACTGGCGGGCTGTCTGAGTGCCTCTCCTGTTTGGGAACCGCCACGTGGGCGTTGGAAGCGCGGCCTCCCCAGGGCACCCCCCCGCCTCCACCAAGGCTTGCTGAGAACCAGGACCCCGGATGCACCTTCCAGGAAACGGAGCGACTCAGGTGCAGGAGGCTCACATCAGACCTCTAGAGGCCGTCCCAGGCCCCCACCCAGGAGAGCCTGAGACAGCGCAGCAAGGGGCTGGGGATCCTGGGGGAGCTGAGCCACAGAAGGGGCGGGCGGGCGCCGCGTGGAAGGCGAGGCCGGGCCCTTGGAGGTGTCCACACGCCACCCGACGGGCTCCCATGCATAGCAGCAGCTCGGTGTTAGGAAGGGAACGGGCAACGATGAACCTAATTCACTTGAACGTGTGAATGCCGGTATGATGATGACCCCTGCGCCCGAGCCTCGGCGGGGAGTGGATGGCGAGGTCAAGGCCCCCTTTCCCAGGACGCTTCCATCCCAGGGGCAGCGAGAGTGCAGGTGGGGAGTAGAGCCCCAGCCAGGAGGGACCACTCAGCGGTGAAACCCTGGGGAGGGCGTTCTGTTCTCAGAGTTCCATTCTGTTCTCAGAGTTCCACGCGTCTCAGAGACGCACAGAGAGCTGCCGCCCACCTGTGACGGGGGGACCCACTCAAGCCTCCCCACTGGGGCCGAGCAAGTGTCCAGATGCTAACATTGCAAGAGCACCCCTCTGGTGCCCTGCAGGAAACATGGAGCCTCCCTGAGCCCCGAGAGCCACTGGGAGGCGATCGGCTTGTGGCTAAGAGCAAGGGCCCAGGCCCCTGACCCTCGGCCCTCTCACACCAGGCGGGGTGCCTCCCACCAAGGGTACACCCACTAACTCCGAGATGAGCCCTGAGGGTTCAGGAGAGATGTGCTCCAGGCCAGGGCAAGGCTGGGAAGCAGGCAGACGGCGTGGGTAGGGGCTCAGGTCTCAGACTTGCCCCCCAGCTGCCCTTCTTCCTGCTGACCTGTCTGCAGCCCATCTGCCTGAGTCTCCACAGTGGACTCCCTCCAAAAGGCCCTAGTGGGCCTGGGGCACCCGGGCGGGGTATTCCCACAGCACCAGCCTCGTCCTGCAGGAGGTGAAGGCATCTGCCCTCGAGTCTGGTTCTCAAACAACGAGCCAGGCATGCGTTTGCCCTGCCCGCCTTGCCCCAGCACCTAGAGAGCGTTCAGTAAACGCCCGCTGCCCCTCGCATTCCTGATGCCCCGCGCAGGCGGTGGGGTGCCGGCCGTGGAGCCCTGTGCGCTCATCCCCTGGACCCGAAGGCACGCCACCCCACTTTAACAGGTACCCCTGGATGTGCCAGGCCCCACTCAAGGGGGTCCCATGGCTGGCCATGCGGACACAGGAGTGAGCGCCGCCTCTTCCAGGGAGCCTTCCGGACACCCCCCACCTCTGACATCCACCGCCTCTGGACTTCTGCCCAAGGCCATACCAGGATGACCATGCTGGGCCACCGCCATCCACCCCCCGACGTTCTCAGGCAGGTCGAGTCCAGCGAGCACCCAGAGGAGTGACGCACGGACATGCACCCCGGGCGAAAGAAGCCAGGCGGGAGAGGCAAGCAGTGCGAGTCCACGCATGTGAACCACGCAGATCAGGTAGAGCCAGAGACAGAAAGCAGGTGAGAGCACACGGGGCTGCGGGGAGGGCAAGGGGGGACGCCTGTTTAACGCCTATGGGGGTTTTGTTCAGGTGGTGAAAACCTGGAACTAGACAGACATGCTGGTCCCACAACGTTGTGAATGTACTAAACGCCGCTGAAGTGCAGACTTTATTCGGTTATTTATTTTGCTGTGTCGCACAGTTCCCAGGTGGCGCTAACGGTAAGGAACCCGCCTGCCAATACAGGAGACGTAACAGATGCGTTTGATCCCTGGATTGGGAAGATCCCCTGGAGGAGGGCATGGCAACCCACTCCAGTATTCTTGCCTGGAGAATCCCCATGGACAGAGGACCCCGGAGGGCTGTAAGGGCACAGGGTTGCACAGAGTCAGACACGACTGAAGCGACTAAGCTCCCCGACCAGGGATGGAACCTGTGCCTTCTGCAGCGGAACCTGAGTCCTAACCGCTGGGCCACCAGGCAAGTCTCCCGAAATGTACATTTTAAACATCTAAAATCATAAAACTTACAATATGTGAAACCGACCGCCAAAATACAAATATCAATCCTCCCTTCCCCCCGCCCCGCCCCAACCCCGCATCTGGTCTTCAGCAACCTGTGACCTCAGCGGAGCGAGGTGGGCGGGGCCTTGAGGAAGGAGATGCCAGGGAAGAAGCCAACAGAGGCCACTTTGGCAACGGGCTCTTCTCTGCCCAGCGGCCCTTCTTCTGCAGCAGCACCTGTCAATCACGGCCCCTGCTCCAGTGGGTGTGTCCACGGCCCACCAGCAGGCCCAGGGGGTGGGGGTAAGGACACCGAAGCCCAGAGCTGGCCCCAGGCAGGCAGAAGCTGCCCTACCGCATGGCCAGGCCTGGCTCCTGGGCCCTCCTCCCCCGACCACGCTGCAGCCCACTGCCGCCTCCTGGGCATCTGCGGGCCCATCCCAGGGTCCTGCCAGGATGCCGCTGGAAGGGAGCTCTGGGCGGCCACCTAACCCTGCACTCTCAGGCACAGAGGAGGATCCAGTCGCTCTGTACCTGCTACAGTCCATGGGACTACGGGGTGCGGCCGCCAGAGACAGCCCGGCCGGGAACTTCAGGACCCATCAAACGGCCCCTGACCCACAGGTCGCGATGCCCCCAGGCCAGCCGCTCGTTAAAGCCTCTGGGAAGAGTCTGCCAGGCTCCGGATGTGCCCGGACACGAAGGCAGAAGATGAGGCAAGCTGGCCCCAGGTCCCCTACTCCCGTTCCCAGCCTCTTCATCTCTCAGCCTCAGCCGTTCCCACCTGTAAAGTGGGGACTGAGGATGAGATGCAGAGCCGGCCGCCACCCTGAGGGGGTGTGAGGCCGCCGAAGAAAACGTCTGCCGCACTTTTACGAGGCCGGATGAAAGGGGCTGTCTGTGCATGGAGCGACTGTGGGCACTTCATTGAGGAAAGCAATCAGGACACTCAATCGACTCTGCAAAGCCACATCCTTTCACTATTTATAGGCGAGACATGAAACAGGAAAGGTGCCCTCCTCGAGCCCAGCCTGGCCCGGCCCTGCCCAGCGGGAGCCCCATCTGCCCACGACAGCCATAGCCACCCATCAGCGTCACTGTCAGCGAGGGATGGAGCCAGTGCCGGCTTCCGCGGGACCCCTGGGCTGCCACCCAGCCCCAGGGGAGTGGAGCCGTGCCGCCCTCTGGACCTGCCCCCACCGCCCGCCACCTCGGGGAGGGGGCCCCACACCCACCCTCTCACTAGTGGCCCCGGCTGCCCTGACCCAGCTCAGCTGTCCTGACGAAAAGCGTTCTCTCTCAGCTGTCTGCCCGGCCCCACCCTCTTCCAGCTAAGGGCACAGCTTTCTTTTTTTTCTCTCTCTCTTTTAAAAAAAATCCCTATTTTTTTTTCCCCCAGTGGAAAAAACACTGGCCGCCATAGAGGCAGAGCCAGGCCCGAGGAGGGCACCTTCCTGTGGGGGTCGCGTGCTCCCTGACGTCCGCCCCCCGTGGTCAGAGGCAGCAGGTGATGGTTTTGGGCTGCGGCTGTGCGTTCGCTGTGTTTTTCTAACCCTGCGTCCTTGGCGCCCAGGCGCTGACAAACAGAGGAAGTCCTGTACAGACCTGGTTCAGTCTCAGCCCGGGGTGGGGGCGGGGGTGAGGGTGAGAATTAACCTGTTCCTCCCCCAGCCTCGCCCGGGACGCGCAGGTGACTCAGTGGAAACGGGCGGGCCAGGTGACACAGATGTAGAGTGTTCCTCTGCAGCCGGGTGGCCGAGTCACTTCCACTCGGCCCCTGACCCTCTTCTTCTAAAGGGAAGTCGTTGTCCCCGCCCTGCTTCCTCACAGGACGACCAGCGAGGGCCCCGGGGGCAGTACAGGCAGGATGCGGCCGTGGTTAGGAACACACGTCCCCGGACAGAGCGAGGCGGGGCTGGGCGATACGCCGGGCTGTGTGACGCTGGGCCTGGCGCCGACATCTCTGGGCCCCACTACACGCCCGATGCCCACGGTTCCGGGGTTGCTGCCAGCCACATGGGGCCGGGCCGCCCTGCCCACGGCACTCCCCTCCCTCTGACGTGTCACGTGTTCAGGCCGCCTCTCCTAACCCCCACACTGGAAAGCGGAGAGACCATGGGGGCGGGGGCTGCATCGGACCTGGGCCCACATGCCCACGACCAGAGCAGCGCCCAGCACACAACAGGTGCTCAGAATTGGGAAGGAAGCAAGGAGGGTGTTCACGGGTGCCCCCGCGGGTGAGAAGTCCTCAGAGTCGCTGGCCGGCCCCTCCCAGGCGGTGCCCCGGCTCGGGCCCACCAGGCCGTATCTTTCGGGTTCTCTGAACTCACTCATTAGACAACTAAACTCTCTCGAATGGGGATCCTGAAACCAGCGCTGTCAGCTCAAAAGGAGAAGGCAGCAAGGGAGCGGACACTCGCCCCGCGCCTGCTGCGTGCCTCTTACGTAACCTTCACGCACCACCAAGAGATCAATCGCAGATCAAGCGCAGACTACAGACTGGGGGAATCTGGGTTCAGGCGACCCGATGACCTGAGCTCATGAGGACACTGGGCACGGGAGAGCCTGGCCTCAAGTACAGGATCGTCCAAAGCCGAGGTCCACCACCTGCCCGACTTCCCTCCAGCGTACTCTGGGCGCCGAGGCGGCAGAGGGTCCCAAAGACCCACCTGAGGCCGCCCCTGGTTCACCAGCCTCCCCAGGCACCCCCAGCTGGGGCCACCACACACAGCCACCCTCCTGGGGCAGAGCACTCCGCCCCCAGAGGCTCACGGCCATCGGGTGGCCCGGCCCCGCTCTCTGGGACTTCCTGAAGGGCCTTCGCAACAACACGGACCTCTTTTTCCGACCCCGAGCCCGGCAGACACCTGACGGGCGGCTTCTGGGGAAGGCTCCCTCTCTCTGGATGGAAACGGATGAGTCACCTGGCGTGAATGCGCCTGGCACATGATAGCACCAATTCCCACGCCCTGGCCACAGGGGAGCAGCAGGAAAGTCACAGAACTTTCTGCAGGTCCCGGCTGGAGGCTGCAGAGCCAGAGCTCACACCCAGGTCGGCCTGAGACCCAGACACCCTGGAGAGAAGAAAGCAGCTCTCCCCTTCAGCCCAGAGAGCTGGGCCGCCCCCGCCAGCAGAACCTCCGCAGACCAGTGGGTGGTGGGTGAGAGCAAGACGGTGCGGACCCTGGGGGTGGCCACAGTGCCCCCACCCTGCCCCACGAGCCTGGACTGGGGCCTGCCCACGGCTGGCCCTGGCCAGCCGTCATGGCTGATCCCTTGCCTCCGGCCCGAGGCGCCCAGAGCTGGGGCCTGCAAGGACGGCACTTCCGTTCAACTTCCCAGTGGGTCTGCAGGATGCACACAATGGGGTCTCTGTGGGCCGAGTGAGGCGGGGTGCCAGGCCAGACAGGCAGGCTTCCCGCCAAGGCGGCGGTGGGGGGTAGCACCAGGCCAATAGGAGGAAAAAGGCCGGCACCCTAGCCCTGATCCAGGGCCTGGCTTGGGGAGGCAGGAACTTGCCTGCCCAGGTTTGCCCAGGTTTGGGGGTGGGAGAGCCTCCCCCAACCCCGTCCCTTTGAAGCGCCTCACCCGGAGGCCAGTGGGTGACAGCTGCAGCAGCCAGGGCAGCGTGTGGCCGGAGCGCTGGCCCGGGGTGGGGGGCCCCAGGCTGCCCCGTCCCAATTCCCCAGTGATGGCGCAAGAAGAGACGGCTCCTACTTTCCCCAGCCCAGCACTGCCCCTGCCCTCCCCAGAGCCCTCTGCAGAAATACGGAGACTGCCCCCAGCCCTACACACACACACATCCCAGTGAGCGGCAGGGAAGGGAGTGGGCATTCTGGGAAGCCACGCATACTTAATCACCCAGCATTAATCCGCCTCCCCAACAATAGCCCCTGCACTTCCACTGAATCCCAGCTGTCGGTCTCTCAATGAAAGGAAACAAGATTTAGGGCATCAAGCGTCGGTGAGGCTTCTGCAGGAGGAGAAAAAGGCCCCAAAAAAAGCAAAGAAAAAAAAAAGTAGTGCGCATTCATTAGTGTCCGACAAAGACACAATGCGTTTTGTCCATTAAACTGCTCACAGCCCTGCTTAATTGGCTTCAGTCTGGGGCCGGGGTGGGGGGAGGAGGGGCTGCTTGCCCACTGGCTGGGCCGGCAGTGAGCCCGGGCTGGGGGTTGTCAAGGGAATGGGCCCTCCGCAGTTGGAATGAGGGCGCGCCAGCCCGGCTGGGGACCCACTTCTGCAGCCTGGGGAGGGGGCGTTTCTCCAGCCGCCAGGAACCTGCTCGGTATTCCCATCAGGGACGAACTCAAGTTGAAGGGCATCGGCCATAGGAGAAAAACTTCCCGAGAGGCTGACCGGTACTCGCAGGCAGGCAGGCGATAGATCCTAACCAGGTTCCCTGACTCCGGACACCACCGCCACCCCCACCCCCCACCCCCGTTCACAGCTGAGGACCCAGGGCTGGGAAGGCGAAGGGCCACCAGGTCAGGAGGTCAGAGCTGGGGACAGAGACAGAGCTCCTGGCAGGAACTCCCACCCATACCCCTGCGGAGACGGGCACAGCCACCACGATGAGTTCCAACCGCCTTTCCCCAACTTCACCTGAGGCCAGAGAGGAGAGGCCAGGGAAGGCAGAGGGCGGCAAAGGGTGGGTGTGCCTTTGAACTAGTCAGTTTCTCGCTCAGAGGCACCTCCTGTCCAGGAGGCGCTCACCCGCCTGGAGCAAGCCTCACCTGCCCCCAGCAGAGGCACTCTCCCTGGCTGGCGGGGCGGGGAGGGCCTGGCCTCCGTCCAGATGCTCTGGAGCCTCCCTGCAGGCCTCAGGGACTTTGGGAAGAAATAGGGGAGCAGGTATGCCCACCCAGCACCCCAGGAGCCCGAGGTGGTCCTCAAAGGAGCGCTCGAACCCCCAGCGGCCAGGCTGGGCTCCACACGCAGCATAATTGCTGGTGATTAAGTAATTGCCAGACTTTGTCCAATAAACTAGCACGTGACCGCGCCCAGCCTTCTGGGCCATCTCCAGAAGACAATGGCCCAGTGTTCTGTCCCCGCTGGCCCGCTGCAGAAGGCAGGGGCTCCGCTCCGACAAAGCAACAGGTCCCTGCAGGGGCGCGGGGCCCATACTCACATGCAGGCCTCGGTGCCGTTGGGGAACACTTCACACTTCCCACCGTTCAAGCAGGTCTCACCGGGCTGGGAGCAGCGCAGGCCTGGGGAGGGGCAAGAGGAGAGGTCAGCTTGGCCAGCACCCCCAGGGGCACTGTCCACCCTTCACCTCCTGTCATGGGGTTACTGGGTGCAGGGGGCCCCCAGGAAGCCCTGCATGAACCCCAAGGGGACTCAACATTCTGCCCAGAGTTCTGGGGTCAGAGATGGGGCGGGGAGGAATAGACTGGCTGGGTGGCAGGTGGACAGGTCAAGCTCAAAGTGGGTGGAGGGGTGGGGAGGAGTGGCCTGAAATGCATTGTAGACAGCAGGAAAGAAACGCTGGGATGACCCTGGGCCAGTCTCCCAAACTTCTCACCCCTCACCCCAGCTTCACTGGGGACCTTGGCTGGGCTGAGGCCCCTATCCAACCACCAGGATTGTCTTGCTGTTCAAACAAGTTCTTCCAGGGGGTGGCGCTGGGGGGGTGGCAGTGCTGGCCACACTCAGCTCCCCAGCTCGTGGGAAAATGCGACAGCTGCAAGAGCCGCTGCCCCGCCCGCCAACAAAGCGCCCGGCGGAGGAATCAGAGCAGCCCATTGTGCGCCAGGGCCGCCTCCTGGGGCACCAGGACTGCACCCCAGGGACCTGGCCACGCCTCCACCGAGACTCAACACCGGCTCCCCAGGGTGGGCATCTTCAGTGGCAGCCTCCCCCCCCCCACAGCCAGGGGCTGGGGGTGGCAGTGAAGATGCTCCATTTGGAAGGAATTTGACTTCATTCCCAGGAAGGGATCAATTAATTCACTACCCCCCACGCCACCCACCCCCTGCCTCCTTCTTACCAGGGCTGTGTAAATTAAGCCCCCTCTGGGGGTGGGGACGGGGGTGTGACATGGAACCCCATCTTCAGGAAGTAGGGAGCTAGCTCTCCCTCCAACTTTTAGGGGAAGAGAAGCATTAATCACCATCCGATTCCTTGGAGCTCCTCTCCACGGGAAATGGAGAGGAATGACCAACTCCCCCACCCCTGCCCCGCCAACCCCTGCAAGGTTTCCAAATGTGAACTCCACAAAGTGAAAGTCCATCCGTAGCAGCTGAATCTTCCGCACACACGACCCCCACCCCGCCCCAAATTGTGAGCCAGGATAGGAGTAGCGACCGGGTGTGGGGAGGGGACACCGCGGGCGGGGCGGCCAGGAGCCGGGGGACACCTGGGTCTGGGGCCCTTGCCCGGGTCCTGCGCGAACTCTCCTACTCCGAAGGGAGGCCGGGCCGGGCCGCCTGGTCCACCCTGCTCCCCTCTGCCCACCACGCTGGGCAGCCAGGTCCCGCAGTGCGGTTCTGTAAAGACGATCACGGCGCCCTGGACCCCAAGCTCCGCGCCCCAACATCCGCCCCCGGCGCGGGCAAGAGGCGAAGAAAAAAGATAAATGGCCCCAAAGCAACAGGAAACCAAAACCGACTCGATTCAAACCGAAAAGTAGTAGGCAGCTCGTCCGCCCGCCCCGGGAGCGAGCCCCACGCGCGGCTGGTAAAGGGCGAGCCCAGAGCTAGGTCTCCCAGGCCCCCAGATGCCCACGCCCGGCTTCAAAGCCGACTTCAAACCCGGCGCCAAACTCGGTTCCAGGCGCGAGCGGCGCCAAGTCCATCCCGATCGGGCAAGCGGCGCGGGGGAAGGTCAGTCCTTCTCCCCGAGCCCGGGACTCTGGCTCCTACCCCGCTCCGGGTCGCCGGGTCCCCCTCCCCACCCTGGCCGCCCGCTCCCAGACACCCGAGGACGCGCGCCTAGGGAGCCGCCAAAAGTTTCCGAAGGCGCGGAAAGTTGCGGGCTCGCGGCGGGCAGTCGCCTACCTCGTGCGGCGAGCGCGGGCAGCAACGCCAGGCAAAGCAGGGGCGCCAGGAGCGGCGGCATGCCTGCCCACCGGCTGCCCGCTGCTCCCGGGGGCGGCCTCCTGCTCCCGGCCGGCGGGGGCTCGGGCACACCCGCGCGCAGAGGGACTGTCCCACGGGCGGTGACGGCCCGCTACTGCCCTCTCCTTCCGGGTGGAGAGCGTCCCTGGGCTCTCGCGGCCTCCCCGGCCCGGTTCCGCGCCCACGATCGTTCCTACGCTGCACCCGCGGCCCGCGCCCCGATCCCGGCGCCCGTGCGCTCCCTCCCGCGGCGGAGGCACTAGTGAGGCTCCCGGCCGCCGCGCGCTCCGCCCCCGCCCCGTCGGCCCCGCCCCCGGGGCCCGCCCCCGCCGATCCCTCCGCACCCCGCGCCCCCTCGCTGGCCGCGCCCCTCCACTCTCCTCGACCAGCCCCGCGCCTCCTCAGGCTGGGGCGCGGGGTCCCAAGCCCGGGTCCTCCGGGGATGGGGGCCGCGGCCGTGCGGAGCGGGGTCGGGGCCCATGCCCTAAGGGACTACTTCTCGTTCGAAAGTTTTCGGAGACCCAAAGTTTGCTCCGGGGTTGCGGAAGGATCCGGCTGTGGGTTCCGCCGCGCTCTGCGACAATTGGCAACGATTTACATCTCAATAGCGGAGGAGGCGCAGGCGGAGCGAGAAAAGGGGCGCCTTTGACAGGCCTGTCCCCGAGAGGACCTGGGCCGGGCAGGCGAGTGTGGGGGTCCCTGGGACAGAGGCTCTGGGAGAAGTCGCGCCATCGGCAGCCCTGAGTGTACCCCTGGCCCGGGGCTCCAATCCTAGAAGCCCCCTGGTCGCAACTTAAAACCTCTGAAAGATCCAGCCCAGACCCGCCCCCACCTCCGCGGCTGTGAAGATCGGGGCATTTGACCCTGAAGGATGGTGGTGCCGCGGCTGCAGCCTCTGCCAAAGGGACCCTGGGTACCCCTAAGGAAATAGCCTGGGGCCAGCTCCTGGCCAGAAAGATTGCGCACCAGCTCCCCCACGAGGGACCCCCTCCGGACGCTCCTTGGTCACCGTCCTACCCCTTCTCCCGCGCCTCCAGCCTAAGGTGGCCCGCGAAGCACGCTGTGGGTCAGGCAGCCCTGGACCCTCCCCCGTGCTCCTTCCGGGTGACTTATTTCTGCACCACAGCGCCAGATTTGGGCATCCTGTGCCAGCCCGGGTTAAGTGCTGGGCGTCCAAAATGCCTGCCATTGTCCCTGCTAAGCCGGTTTACAGCCTCACACTGGTACAAAACAGCACCCCCTCTCAACACAGGGTAGTGAGCCGGCGTGCGGTTCCCTGGCAGGAGAACCCTCAGGACCGCAGAAATCCCAGAGGCTGACTGAGAAGCCGCCCTTGCCAGGGAGGCCCAGAGAGGTGGGCAGCGTGGGGCTTGCCTGCTGGTGGGCAGGTCGCTCCAGCCCCCCTCCTTGGTGCACCTGTTGCAGGGCACCTGGGGACAGCTAGGATGCACTTGTGAGCACCAGGAGGGACAGCTTGTCCAGCTGCTGCTCAGACTCCCTGGCCTGCCTCCTCCAGGAAGCTGGCGGCATGGCACTTCTCAGAGCCTGGGGTAACTCCTCTCAGGGTCAGTGCCCGGGAGAGGAGGCGCCTGGAGGCAGCAGAGATGTTTATATAACAGCAGCCAGGCGGCCTGGAGGAGCAGATTTTCCTTAGCAGGAAGGGGGTGGGGGGTGCGGCTGCGAAGTCCCTCCCCTGCCCACCCACAACAACCAGCTCACAGTCTCAGGGCTCTGCACGCCACAGCCTCTCCTCTCCCAGGGATGGACAGAGGAGGGCTTCAGGGCCGGCACTCCTCTGGGGCCACTGCCCGTGTGCCCTTCCATTGGAGCCCAGCGTCTCTGCCAACAGGCCCCAGATCAAAAGCAAAGGCCCATCCAGCCCTGGCTTGGGAGCAAGTCCTCAGCCTTCCACCGAGGAAGCAGTCTTGGAGGAGGGACTTGGGACTGGGGGAGTCTCACCTGACTCTGCCAGCCCTGCCAGGCCTACATTGGGCCTCTGCCCAGGGGCCGGATACTCTCATTAGCCAGTGATAACAGAGAAGGGGGCCTCCCAAGCTTCTAACCCCCATGCCAGCCACCTGCTTCCTGGGGTATCCCGTGGGCGACTGGGGCCCCCAGGAGACCCTGGCAAAATCAGAAGTGCCTGGGACAGGGGAGGGGCTTGTGTGAGGCCAAGGTCAGGGGCTGGGCCAGGCCTCCCTCCCCTCCAGGCCTGGGAAGGAGGTGGGCCAAGCCCTGGCAAGTGGGCACCAAGCTTTTCCAATCACAAATTAGGCCCCTTCTTATCTCTCTTTAACAACCTTCCCAGGCCAAGGGGTTTGAGGCGGGGAGGACTGGGGGTCCTGACGGCCCAGACCCTGGAGACCTCCTCTTACAGGATGGGCAGCCTAGGGGCAGCCCTGGTTGGGGGTGTTGGGGAGAGGAGGGGAATTTGGGGTGCGGGTCCTGTCCAGAGCCCAGTGGGAGAGTGGGGCCTGGGGTGGCCAGCACTGAATCTGGGGGGCACAGCAATGGAACATGGTTTGGGGCTTCCTGCCTCCTTGTGGTGGGCACTGGGGCCAGGTTTGCCGGGCGGTCCCTGCACAGGCCCCCAGGCCGCCTGGGGAACCTGGGACTGGTGGGGGTGAGGCTGCAGGCCCGGCTCGCAGAGGGGTCAGTGTCTTGTGGCCACGCTCTTCTGCAGGGTCCAGCTTGCTGGGCCCGAAGAGGAGAAGGCCCTCAGCCCCCGCATCCCAGGCTGAGCTGGTCAGTTTCCCCTCTTCTGCCCCCAGGGATACCATCGCCAGGATGGGCAGGGGAGGTCTGCTGGGAGTCCATTCCTGCCTCCCAAAGAAACTCACCCCAGCCCCCTCCTCCAGGGAGTCCAGCATGATTTGGCTTGCTGGGTGGGGGGGTGCTGTTTAAAGCTCCCCTGCCCTGATTCTAAGGTGCAGCCAGACAGAGACTCCTGGTCCTGGGGCCCCAGCCCCTCTCCCTCCTGCAGAGGTTGGTCTTGGTGCTTCGGATGCACCTGGAGGGCGTGGGGTGCTCCTGGTTTTCCTGGTTGTCCTGAGAAGACTGATTCTAGGTTGGCCAGGTCCCTGCCTTGCTCCTCAGCAGGCAGATGGGCTCCGGAAGCCTGGGGTGAGCTGTCTGGGACCACAACAGGGCTGCTGCCCGCCCTGGCCTCGTGGGCTGCTCATAGCGTGGGGGCAGCTGGGCAGCTCGGTGCAGGTGACGGTGGCCCTGCGGCAGAGGGGACAGAACGTGGGGAGAGGTGAGGGTGGGGGCGGGGGCCATGCCCGCCAGGGCAGCCGGGGGTCGAGCCCAGAACCCCAGGGGTGGCGCTTGTCCACCTTTTGAGCTTAATTGTAAAATGTGTCTGACCCGCTTGGGAAGAGAGGGCCTGGGCGCCTGAGACATGCCCAGCCTCCTGCCCCACCACAGCCAGGCCTTGACCAGCAGGCTCACTGAGGGCCCATGCTTGCCGCCCTGGGCTTGGTCTCCTCCTCTACCAACAGATTCCTAGAGTCCTGTCCACCCTTTTCGTCTTGAAAGCAACCCAGAACATTTCCAGAGGTTCGAGCGTTTTTCTGGAGGTGGTTTTGGTGGCGACGTAGCATGCCTCCACCACGACGGGCTGCACCCGGGCCGGGCACCCCCGTGCGTGTGTGCCTGGGGCTCCGCCTGCTCCCCGCTCCTCTTCCCCAAGCTGGACTCCTGCCAGCACCCAGAAGGGAAGGGGTAGGCTGGGTCCCCACGCAGGGATCCACAGTCACCCGGATCTGTCTGTGCTGGGAGTGGGCCGGCCGGGGCCCCCCTGCGGGTGCTGGCAGACCTCCTGGGCCAGCTCCGCCAGGCCTGGGGACAGCCCCTCGTGCCCTGAGTCCCAGGCGGTCTGCAGTGGGTCGGTCCCTGCTCTGCTGAAATAACGCCTCCCTCACTGGCCTCACCAGCTCCAAGATGCTGTCCCAGGGCTTCCCTGGTGGCTCAGTGGTAAAGAACCCACTTGCCCCTGTAGGAGACATGGGTTTGATCCCTGGTCTGGGAAGACCCCACATGCCGCGGGATAACCAAGTCCACGGGTGTGCGCCGAATCGCTTCAGTCGTGTCCGATTCTTTGCAACCCTCTGGACCGTAGCCCGCCAGGCTCCTCTGTCCATGGGATTCTCTAGGCGAGAGTACTGGAGTGGGTTGCCGTGTCCTTCTCCAGGGGATCTTCCCCACCCAGGGGTGGAAACTGTGTTTCTTGTATCTCCTGCTTTGGCAGGCAGATTCTGAACCACTGAGCCATCCGGAAGCCCCTGCGCCACAACTGCTGAGCCCATGAGCTGCAACTATCGACCCGTGTGCTGCAACCACTGAAGCCCTTGTGCCCAAGAGAGGCCCCCACGATGAGCAGCCCGGAGCTGGAAAGCAGCCCCCACTCAGTCGCAACTGGAGAAAAGCCCGAGCAGCGACAAAGACCCACCATGGCCAAAGATAAATAAATAAAATAATTTTAAAAAAGAAGCTGTCCCAGAACCCCTGGGCCTCCCAACTCTCACACCTCCATGCGGTGTTCCTCAGGGGGTGGGGTGGACGCAGGGACCTGTCACTGTGGGTCCTGCCACCCCCAACAGATGCATACACTCTGTGACTTCCAAACGGTGCCATGCTGCAGGACCCTGCACCAGGCCCTGCCCTTCTGAGGGGCCTGTCCACCTGTCACGCACAGCGGTCACTCCCTGAGGGCACAAGGCCTCTAGACAGCTCAGGGCCAGGGAACGGGGTTGACTGTGAGCCCCCCGGCCTGCCCCCTGCTGCCCAGGAAACCCAGGAAGGAGGGTCAGCCTCTCAGAGGGAGGCACAGAGCCTAGGGAGTGTTGCCCAGGCAAATCCCCTGACAGGTAGCTGCCTCCCTGAGCAGGTGAGCTGATGAGGCCTGGCTGGTGTGGGCTTCGAGAGCCGCATAATTGGCCCTGGCGCTTGTCATGGAGGCATGGGCTACGGGGCGTGCCCAGGCCCTGACAGACCACCTGCTTCTCCGTAGGGACCCCCCTCCCCAAATGCTCAGAGCTTGACCCAGCAGGAAAGGACTCTGGGCCTGGTCTCCCAAGCTCTGAAAAGACGGGCCCGGCCTGGACCTCTCCAGACCCCTGACCCCTAAGCTGCCCAGAGGGCCAGGGCAGAGCTAGACTCGGGGTTGGGTCACTCAGGGCTCAGTGGCCCATTTCTGGGTATCCCTGGAGACAGCCAGCCTGAGGAGGAAGGGCCCACCTAGTACTGGGGGCATGGTGTGGAGCAGGGTTGGCTGGCTAAAACGTGGGGCGGTGGGGGGCAGGTTGGGGCGGGAGGTGGGGTGTTCAGAGAAGGCTGTCCAGCTCAGAGGTGACACCCCTGCAGGGCTGGCTGAGGGGCGGGTTGCCCACCTTTTGGACAGGACACTGAGGCTCTGAAGTCATGGAACCCAGCCTGGTGTCCCCATCCCAGCCCCCACCCGTGGGTCCTGGGACCCCTGCAGAGCCTGCTGGGAGGTGGGGGCAGGCTGGCTCTAGGGAGCTTCTACCCAGCCCAGCCCTGCTGGCTGCAGCTCAGAACTTTCTCCAAAAAAAAAAAAAAAGAAAAAAAAAGGGCCCCGGGGGATGAAACTGCCTGGCCCCACCCCCAGCTTTGGTAGGAGCCTCGGCAGGCTTGAGTCACTCACTCACGCGGGAACAACCGGGCTGGGCTTCTCCTCCCCCAACTCCAACCTCTCCCCTTCCTTCTCTCTTCCCTTCCTTCCTCCCTCCGTCCCGCCTTCCTTCCCTTTCTTCCTTTCTGAAGTTAAAAATAGCTGGAAATTGCCTTCTTAAAAAAGTCCATCTTTATTTTCACAGGGAAGACACAGGCTTCCCACAGCAAAATCTTTCTGCCCCAGAGGGATTTGCTGAAGAGGAGCCTCTGCAGACATTTTGCCCCCCACCCACCCTGCGAACCCACCCCCCCAAGCCCACCGCCCCCTCCCCTCCGGCTGCCCGACCCCACCGTGGGCCCATGGGGAATCTCAGCCCGTCCGTCCGCTGCTTTCTCAGGGCTGCCTGGGTTTCCTCCCATTTGCTCCAGACACATTTAAACATGTCTAGGACGTCCGCCCTCCCCTGCACTCGCCCGCCCCCCACCACTGCCGCGGCCCCCTGTTAAAAAGAAAATGGGCCTGGACATCGGGGTTTGGGTTACACGGAGCCCAGGGAATTCTCTTCCCGGACTAAACGGAGCGCAGACATTAGCAGGTACTGCACATCTGTGAGTTATTTTCATGTCTCCAGGGGCAAGGGAAAAAAAAACCCCAACAATCCTTAAGTAAGACCAGAATTCTCTATATTTCTGCCTTGACAGCTAAGGAAAAAATTTGCCAAAAACCAGAGGCGCTGCTGAGTGTTGGCGTGGGAATGTTAGTTTAGTCAGAGACTTGCTCTGGGCCATTTAAATAAAAACAGGCTCTTTGGTGGCAAATGCCAGTGGTCCATGCCTGCGATGGGAGCTCCCGTGATCCGGAGGGGGTTCTGCAACCTCCCGCTCTCTTGTCCCTTTTTCCTTGGCCTCTCCAACCTTCTTCTTTTCATCACAATCAGCATCTCTCAGGCAAACATTTGGTGCAACAGTTCTCAAAAACCAGCAAGGAAAGCTGTGTTTCGTGTGGCGATAATTGTGTGGTCCCCACTGGAGAGAGGACTGCTCAGCGCTGTCCAGCCCGCCAGAGGGGCCTGCAGCCACCAAGGGTCTTAGCACAACATAAATCAGACCAGCTATTGCCCGGGCACAGGGAGGATAAAAATACTTGAGCGCTGTGGGAGCCAGCAGGCTGTGATGGGATTAGGGTGCCTGTTCCCGGGGGCGCGGCCGTGGGGCGGTGTGGGGGGCGGCGGACCTGGGAACCCTGATGGTGACCCCTCCTGGCCTTAGCCTCATGCAGGAAAGGCCAGGGTGACTACTGAGCCTTGAGCAACCCGCCTGGGCACCCATGAGGCTGGGGGGACGGGCCTCATGCGTTTTCTGCCGCGCGTTCCCTCTCATCTCACAGAAGGAATGCTGGTTCCCACGCCTGCGGGCAGGACCCGGAAGGGCCGCCAGCCCAGGGCTCTGCTGGCGCCAGGGTCAAGTGCCCCTGTGCAGGGCGCTGGGGAAGGTGGGCTGTGGTGGTGAACGTGACAGGGGCCCCTCATCCCTCCTGGGGGCCCTGGCTTCTGAGGGTGGGTATCCACCCGCGCTTCCCCAAAGCTGGGGGTCCTGAGTGTGTTTGTACTACCGTCTGCTCCTCACTTAGAACAGCAGGGCTTGGCTGTTAATATGCGGGAAGAGCCATGAAGCAAAGCAGATGCCATCTCTGCGTGGAGACCTCTGCCCACCGTGGCCCTGCAAAGCTGGGAGCGGGGACAGCCCTGCACCGCCCCACCCCGGCTGCCGCAGGGGGCCCAGCTAGTCCCAGAGAACGTGATGCGGTATGCCCAGCAACCAGCTGCAGCGGCCTGCCGTCCATCCATCCATCCATCTGTCTGTCTATGTGCCTGCACATCTTGCCAGGCCGGGGCTGCAACCCCCGGGCAGCAGTGACCTACCCGGCCTCTGTGTTAGGAGGCCACCTGAGCCCCGACCTCTTCCATCGGCTGAGTCTGCTCTGAACCGACTGGACCCCCAGCTGAGAAATGGACTGGTGCCCAGAGTGCAGGGAGGCGATGGCAAGGCAACAGGGGGTTGAGTAGGGGTTGGAGACCTCCGGCTTTGCTTTGAGCAGGACGAGGGTCCTGGCTGGGTGGTGAGAGAGCCTTTTGTGGACTCAGGGGACATCGCTCCTTCTGTGCTGCACGATGGGGCAGGCGGGAGGCAGGGCCGTTGGGCGAGGTCAGCTCGGGAGGCTTCTCTGGGGAGGCGTCGGGGGGCAGAGACCCCAGGAAGTGAAGGGAGATGTTGTGCAGGCAGACTGGCCCCGGCACATCCACTCTGCTCCCAGGGGAACCAGCCACGGGTGCCAGGGGGCTCTCCTGAGCCTCTAGCCTGGCTGCGTCGAATGAAATTGGGTGCATTCAACAGGATCCGTGGGACCCGTGTCCCTCACCATGCCGGGCCCTGCTGGCCAAGAGCAGGTCCTGGTTTATCACTTGCCACCACTCCTGGGTGTTACGAGCTGAGCTGTGTCCCCAGAGATGCAGCGGATGGTTTCCTCTGGGAACCTGTGAATGTGGCCTTCTTTGGAAATAGGGTTTTTGCAGATGTGATCAAGCTGAAGTGAGGCCAGGCTGGAGAACGTGGTCTCCCATCCAGTGACCCGTGTCCCGAGACGAAGGGATCTGGGACCTGGGAGCAGGCTCCGTGACGACGGACCCAGAGATCAGGGGCATGTGGCCACAAGCCAGGAATACCCACTGAGAACTGCCCACCGCCGGCGGGAGCCGCAGAGGCTGGGGGAGCCAGGAGACCGTCTTCGGCGCCTCTGACACCTTGATCTCGGACTTCTGGCCAGGAAACCAATGCAAGGGGTTTTAATGCAGAGAAGGCTGGTTTTTGAGTTTCACAAGCTTTGCACCAGGGGGCTGCGGGTGTTCGCAAGGGGGCGGGTCGAGGGTAGGTGGGATCTCTCGGGGTTTGCCTATACCAGCCTCCGTGCCCGCCGGCTGGCACGCGGCAGCAGCAGGGCCTGCGTTAGATGAGACGACCTCGCGAGATGCCCTGGTGTCGGTCCACTCGTAAAGTGGGACTCGGCTCGTCACGGCCTGCGGGGAGAAAGCTGTCCTGGTTTCCGTGCTTGGCGGCTGCCGGCCCCCAGTGCTGGGCCCTTCCCTCCTTGGGCCAGGAGACGACCCGCCGCCCCACGGGGCGAGGACGCTCTGCCAAAATGCGACGACGACGCTGAGACTTGACCTTGCCCTGCCCACTAGACACAGACTCCAGCTGGCAAGCCGTGCTGTGTTTGCGCCCCCGGGTACGTCCCGCGTGTGGAGGTGGGGGGGCCAGCGCCATCTCCCAGAGGCCCTGTCAGCCCCCACACCACTCATTTATACCCCCCCCACCACACACGTGATGCTCACTCCCAAGCTGGGCCCTGGGACCCACAGCGGCCGGGGCCAGGGACCCAGGGACCCAGAGGGGACATGAAGGTGGGGAGGATCCCCAGAAGGGCCCGGCTTCCTGACCGCAGCCGACCTTACAGGCTCTGAGCTTCCCGAGCGGGGAGACCAAGGCAGAGAGGCTCGGGCTGGCACCGCACTTCGGGTGAGCCAGGGAGGCCTGGGCCTCTCTCCCTCCGTGGGAAGCAATTTTTTTTTTTTTTTACTTCAAGGCCAATTGAGGAAAAAGAAACATGTTTGTGTTTACCGGTTCCACTTTTTTCACATGAATGAAAACACTCCCATCGACCCCCATTATAAAAATTCAGACAAAACCAAGAAGCGTAGAGAAGGGAGTTATGCCGTGGGCAACCCCAGCCAAGGCCGAGGGTTTTGCTTGTTTAACTTTTATGGGAGTGGAGTTGACTTACAGCGTCAGAAGCCGTGTTTAAAACACATCTGGGCGCTTTTCCCCGCCTTTGTTAGAGCCCGCAGGGTGGACTGTCTCAGAGGTGGAGGCTCCTCCTCTCTTAGGGTCCCTTCCCAGGAGCCTCCCCAGGCCCGCACCCCAACCTCTGGGCCGTCTTTATGGTTAGATGTCATGTGACTTTCTTGAGTTTTCACCCATCGGGTCAGGACTCGTTCCGTTGAGGACAGGACTTGTGTGGGACAGTTTGCCGGAGATCCGCAGAGCCTGAGGCTCGCAGTAGAGACACTCAACCCGGGGGATGAATGAAAAAGTACAAGCCAGGGACTTTCTGAGCCGGCTCATGGCGTCCCCTGTCTCCCACGCTGTGTCCGCTCTCCAGCACCTCGCCTGGGGTCACCCCACAGCCCAGGGTCTCTGCAGCTCAGGTCTGCATCTCAAGGTCAGGAAAGCTCTAGGTTCTGTCCTGACCAGGAGCCCACTATGGCTGTCCCCTTGCACGAATGCACATGTTCACATTTAAAAATGAGTTTGCATTTGTTTTAGAATTCAGGTGCATCTCATTGTATTGCACTTCTTGAGCACTGCGATCTTTACAAATTGAAGGTTTGCGGTGACCCTGCATTGAGCGGGTCAGTCGGAGCCATTTTTCCAGCAGCATTTGCTCACTTCCTGTCTGAGTGTCACATTTTGGTAATTCTTTCCATATTTCAAACGTTTTCATTGTTACTACATTTGCTATGGTGACTGTGGTCAGTGAATCTTCGTGTTACTACTACAGCTCTTGCATTTTTTAGCAATGAAGTATTTTAAAATTAAGTTCTGTACTTATTTTTCAGGCATAACACTATTAACTGGTTAACTTAAAACGCTCAGTTGTTTCCAACTCTTTGTGACCCCATGGACGGCCTGCCAGGCTCCTCTGTCCACAGAATTCTCCAGGGAAGAATTCTGTAGTGGGTTGCCATTTCCTGCTCCAGAGGAATCTTCCCGACCCAGGGATTGAACCCATGTCTCCTGCACCTCCTGGATTGACAGGCAGATTCTTTACCACTGTTACCTCCTGGGGGCAATAACACTCTTACACACCCGATAATGTAGTATAGAGCTATTGCACACGCAACAGACTCTATTCTTGTGTAAACATGACTTCTTGAGACCCTGGGACTAACCCATCTGTGCAACTCTCTCGCTGTGACTTCCTTGCTTTATGGAAAGGTCTGGAGCTGGATCCACACCATTCCTGACATCTACCACCTGCCCCTGAGTAAGACCCAGCTCAGAATAAACAGGCTGTGTTTTGTCCCATGGGTTTCTGCTCTTCTCGGGCCTCACAGGTACCCAGTTTGAGAGGCTTCACCTCAAGTGTCAACCCCAAATAAGAGGCGCCCCCAGAAGACAGGCCCTGGTACAGGGATAACTGACTTCTGTGCTGCCAAGGGCTTCCCGAGTCGTCCCTAACGCCCGAGGGAGAGCTTGGGGGGTGCATCTTAGACTCTGGGGTCAGGACCCCCTGATCCACATTTCTTGGCCACAGTCTAGCAAGCTGAGTGGCCTTAAGCAGGTGGCTTTCCTGCTCTGAGCCTCAGGCTCCTCATCTGTAGAGTGGACTCACTTCTGGGACTTGTGAGGGGATGGAATGGGCTAAGTGGACGCTCAGGGCTTCTGGGTCTGGCTCGCAGTCAGCCCTCTGGGTGGACATCTACTGCTGCTCCCTTAATCATCCACCCGTGTGTCTGGACTTCTGTGTCCACTGATGGGCATGAGGCCCGAGTTGCCCGTGGCAGAGGTCCAGGCTTTGTGCAGAGTCCATCTTCCACAGGAGTTGCTGAGTGGTGGGGACATGAGCCATCTTTGCCGCACGGTGGGGAGCAGAGCCCAAGGAGCCCAGAAATGGACAGAGACAAAACTTAAATAGATGGCATCGCTGGAGCCCCTGGATTCAGCCACGCCTGGAGCTGTTCTGAATAAAACCATTCATCCTTCCAGGGCTTTACTACTTACAAAGCAACTAAATATTTATCTTTCCCTTTTACTGATAGCAACCCTGCTGAAGGCTGGGCCAGGCTGTCCTGACTGCAGGACCACTGGGTCATTGAGGCCTCAGAGGCAAAGGTAGCATTCAGGATGGGCACAAGGCATTGGGAGCAGAGCCCAGATGAGAGTCCAGGCCTGTATCCCCGAGATGCCCGGTGGCTGGGCAAGCTCTGCCTGCCTGTGAGAATGGCCGCTCGGGGCTCCTTGAGCTGCCCTGGTACCCGGCCAAAGCCGGGGAGGCCTAGCTGCCAAACAGCAGCCAGAAACCCTCCAAGGCCTGCCCCCCCGCCAACCCCCGGTCTCCGTGCCTTTGCCAAGCCAGCCTGAGAAGCCCCTGTGGCCAGTGACCTCAGGGCTTGGAGCAGACCTCCTGGCGCGATGCCTGTCCACAGCAGACACTGCATCCACCCACTTCCTTCCCAGGTCGCCCGGCCCGGCTGGGGCTGCGCCACGGCCACCGGGTGCTGGAGCCCCCTTCCCACCCGGGCCCAGGGTGGGCACCCTCCCTCCAGCCGCCCCGTGCCCACTTCCTTCCTCTGCCCAGGCTGGACGGCTGGGCGAGACGGGGGTGCTGGCTCCGCTCAGGAAGCGCCTGAGCCCTGCGTTCTCCCGCACGCGGAGCCGTGCCGGCTGCCTCCATCCCAGGGCGAGCAGGTGTTTCCGCACCTAGGCGCTCAGGGGAGCCTCCCAGCGGGAATCGGAGGCCCCCGGAGGCCCCACAGCGAGGCCGCAGTTTGTGCTGACTCTTGGGAGACGTTTCCATCACCCCGGCAGGCGCTGGGCTTCGGTGTGTCCCCCCAGGAACCAGGCAGGCCGGCCCGGCCCTCACTGGGCGAGTCTTGTGCTGTCCTGAGACCGTGAGGGCCTGGTGTCCGGGTGGGAGCCCCGGAGCTGGGCTGCCCCCGGCTCTGCGGGTCCTCACTCTTCCTCAGGCGGGTCCAGCTCTCCCGCATCGACCTTCCCATCTGTAAAGCAGGGCCAACAACCTGCCCCAGAGAGAGCTACAGTGAGACATGCGGGGGACAGGGGCAGAGGGGTGGCCAGAGGTTAGATGTGGTGCTAAAGAGGAGCAGACACAGGTCACAGTAGGAAGTGACATGGCTGATGCCAGACCATGCAGGTGGGGCCACTTCTGGGCCTGACCTGGGAGGGTGCCCGGCTCCAGGGCAGAAGCCTCGCCTGGCACCAGGGTCTTCAGCTTGTTGTCCACAGGGAGGGTGCCTGGCCCCAGGGTCTTCAGCCCCCTGTCCACAGGGAGGGTGCCTGGCCCCGGGGTCTTCAGCCTACTGTCCACAGGGGCTCTTTTGCACCCTGGCCTGGCCCCACCCCAGGGCCCATCCCCTCCCCAACCTGAGAGGAGAAGGCCTGGCTTCAAGGCTTCATCCTGACTGTTCTGGTCACCAGCTGTGTGACCACAATGAGTCACCTCACCTCTCTCCTCTGGAAAATGGGAATATTTCTTCCTACCCTATTCACCCCGTGGGATGGGCCAAGGATTAGAAAGCTAATACAGGGTGAAAAATGCCCCCTGCCTGCCCAGCGCTGCAGGGAGAGCCTTGGGATGCTCAGCCCACAGGTCTGCTGGACATGTGACCCACACAAAGGAAGGCGGACACATCATGGTTTGTCTGCACTCTTGCACAGAACGCTTCCCCACGACACTGCGGTCTCTGCGACACAAGTGCCCCCAGCACTGTCCCTCAGGCGTGGTTCTTCCTGGAGTAGAAAGACGAGGGGTCAACGCACTGAGCGCTGAGCTCAGTGGCTGAGCTCCTAGGCTGAGCTCCTAGGCGCTCAGCTCCTAGGCGCGCTCAGCTCCTAGGCTGGAGTCACACTGGGTTGGGGTTAACCCTAACCCTCCCTGTATGCACCGAGCTGAGTGCTGCGTGACCCCAGAGCTGGGTTTTGGCCTTCCAGGGTCACAGCCTCGGAGGCCATGGGTAGCCAGACAGCCCGCCACAGCTCTGGGGCCCCAAGCCCACAGCAGGGCCCTGCTTGGCTGCATGGGTTGGGGACAGCGTGGCCTGGCGTCAGTCCCAGCTGTGGGGTGTCAACCCTCGGGCCAGCCCGTCTGCCCTGGACCTGCCGGCCTGGGTCAACAATGGAGTCGGACAGTCCTTTCGGGAAGCAGCCCCAGAGGAGAGAAGCCAGGTCAAGGCCAGCCTCTGGGGCGCAGTAAACAGGAAAATCCAGGGGCTGGAGGCCCAGCGGGAAGGGAAAGGGCTGGATCATAGGGCTTCACAGAATGTTTGAAACAGGCAGGAAGTGATGACTTCTTGGCGTCTACACCCCCATCCCCGTCTCCAGCTGCCGAGTCAGCTCGGAGGTCCACCAGGGGCCCTCGTGGGAATTTCAGGGAGCCCACAGCGTGGGCCGAGGTTGGTGCCAGCCCGACACCCCACATGAAGTCCAGGCCCCCATCTCAGCCCCCGGGGATGTGCCGGGGAGCTGCCGGTTCCTGGGCAGCCTGGCCCCAGGGGGCGGCTCAGCACGGAGTCCCGTCTCCGTGCCAGACAGGGTCCCAGATTTATTCTGACTTCTGTGTGTAGCAACAAGCATAAAGTGTTCATATTTTTGACCCAGTGATTCTGCTTCTGGGAATTTAACCTGAAGAAATAATGCGAAACCCAGAAAACCAGCCGCCCGGAGACTCCTCTGGCTGTGTTATTTATAAGCGATAGAACCCGGAAGCGGCCCAGATGTGCGTAGAGGCCGGCTGAGAAACCGTCCGCGTCTGTCTAATTGAATGATGTGCAGTTGTTAGAAGTCAGGCCTGTGGAAAGTTCCAACATCGTGGGAAACGGTTCCTACGCGATGGGAGGAGGCGGCGGCGGCAGACTCTCCGGGCCACGGGGACGAAGCCTCGAGCACCCAGCGTTCCGGGGGCCCCGGCATCCGCCCTGGTTCCAGGTGGTAGGAAACCGTGGTTTGGGCTCTTGCCATGCTCTGCTCTGCTTTGTGGCCCGTGCAGGGGGCAGGGGGGACCTTCTCACAAAACCCTGGACTTGGAGACCCACCCCCCACCCTGGGGCCCCCAGGGGCTGAGACTGCAGGCTCTGTCTCCAGCTCAGCAGCTGCAGGGCAGGAGGCTCTCTGGGGGCTAGTGTGTGCGCCCCTGGTGTGGCCTAGGGTGAAGCCTGTTCTCACAGCCGGGACCTGGCCCTGTGCACTTGGTGTGTGTGTGGGGGGGTGGTCTCTGAGACCCAGTCCACTAGGATGCGTGGAGTGAGGGGTCTTCTCCCAGGGAGACTGGCTGGGGGCCGACACCATCGAACCCTGAACCCTCTACCGGCCGCCTCTGCTCCCGCTCCTGAAGCCTGCTGGGGTCTTAAACAGAACATGGACAGCAGTCAGTGTCCCTGCCCCATGAAGGGCCTGGGCTCGGGGCGTGGGGAAGGGCCTGGGCCCCCCGGACGTCTGGGAGAGCGTGAGCTCCAGGCCCGGGTGTTGGCAGTGCCTGGCGGGCAGGGAGCCCAGCCAGGCACAGGGCAAAGAGTGCGCAAATGGAGGAGGTGGGTAAGTGGTCAGGTGTCCGACCGGGGAATGGTGCCACCCCACCCAAGCCACACGCTGACCCTGGGGTGAGACGCAGGCCTCCTCATGGGAGGGCAGGGGCAACAAGGACCTGACCCTTGAGGGCTAGTGGGTCCCAGGGAGCAGAGGAACCCGCGGCCCATATGCCAGGCAGCAGGCCTGGGAGAGCAGCCAGCTGCGGCCACTCTCCTCCTAACCTTCTTGTGTCCAGGTTTCTGCGGCTGGGTCTTCCTCCTGCAGGTGGCAGGCGTAGTAGCCTCAGCGGCAGGGCCTCGGGCAACCAGGGTTAGGCTGGGACTCTGGCCGGAACGGCAGTGGCCCGCATTCATCCCAGCAGGCCGCATTGTTTCTTTCTCTAATGAGTTATCTGACCATATGGTGAGGAAGGCCGTGCAAAAGTGGAGAGCTTGAGTCACGTGGCGGGAGAGAGGCAAGGTAGGATGGGATCTGATGACCCCGGCAGTGGCCGCAACGCTTCTCCACAGTTCCCAGAACACCCTGGGGCCTGATGCAGGATTTGAGCTTCCAGTTTTGCTGGGGAGAGGGTCTGAGCCTTCACCAGGCTCCCCAGGACCCCTGGGGCCACGCAGAGGGGTGGGGGGAAGCCTCCCACAGTCTGCCACCATCGGGCTGGCACTTGGCCACACACACTCCCCACTCTTTCTGTTTAAGACCTAATTTCAGAGTGACCCAGGAGCCTAACAGGGAGGTGAACAGGCTGGGGAAGGCCACACAGATGGTGAGCGGCACACCCCCTGCCCACAAGGCAACCTTCTCACCGTCAAACGTCTCAAGGCTCACAGAGATGCGGATCGCTTCCGGGCTGAGTGGGGGCATTGCTCTTCTCTGCCAGGAGCCGGGACCGGGACGGGCCCAGGCTGGCTCCCTGTGGGCGCCTGCTGCTCCTTCATCCCCTCCACACCCCAGATGGGGAGCCAGCCCAAGACCGAGCGGGGAAGCCCCGGTCTGACTTCAGACCTTCCACCCAACCCCTCCTGGCCTTTGCCCTCAGCCCTCATGCCAAGCACCCCCCACTTCGTGCCCCTCCCTAAAAGCGCAGCCCGGGGCCTGGTCTCTGGGAGGGATGCCAGCCCGCCTAACCTTCCCCCAGCCTCATTGTCTCACCGGGAAATCAGGGCAGCGCTGCCTTCCTCAGGGACTTCAAGGCGACATGGGCGGCTGCCACGTGGCCTCCTGGGGACCTCGTGGGGACAGGCTGAGTGCTGCCCTTGGCACGAATGAATGAAGGAAAGAAGGAAGGAAGGGGCTGGAGTCCTGGCACGTCCTCAGGCCCATGTGCTCAGTGAAGAAGGTGAGACAGGAAGGCAGGTGCCACAGGCTCCCGTTTCTGCGAAGAGCCTGCAGGCGGTAAATGCTTGCAGGTACAGTGACCCCGCCAGGACGGGGCGGGCGCGGGGTACGAGTGATGCCCGTGGGGTGGGGTCTCCTCCGGGGCGACAAGGAGGCTCTGGGACTAAATCGTGGTGATGCTCGCTCACTGCAGAGAATGCATGAAATGCCGCTGAATGGTTCAGTTTAAAGTGACTATGTGTGTGTCGGGAACCCCTGTGTGGCTCAGATGGTAAAGAATCTGACTGCAATGTGGAAGACCCAGGTTCGATCCTTGGGTCAGGGAGATGCCCTGGAGAAGGGAATGCTTACCCTCTCTAGTATTCTTGCCTGGAGAATCCCATGGACAGAAGAGCTGGCAGGCTATAGTCTATGGGGTCTCAAGGAGTTGGACAGGACAGAGCGACTAAGACGCACGCTTCTGTGTCATGTGAGTTTCAGCACCACTGCAGAAGCCTGAAGCGTGGGCAGGTCGGGGTGCTCCCTCCAAGTAGCTGACCCCTACTGGCACGACACCAGTCCCAGGGGCAAGGGCTGGCACTGTGCCCCCAGGTGAGGAAGGCCCTTCCCTTCCCAGCCCTTCCCCCCCTCACCCCAAGCCAGGCCTCCCCTTCAGCCAGAGCCAGGGCCCTGCGCCAGGGACCAGAGCTGAGCTGGACCTGCTGGCTGGCAGGCCCGTCTGGCACTCAGACCCTGAGATGGGGGGACAGGCCCCCAACACCGCTGCCAAGGATGGGAGGGTGAGATGCCCTCTCTCTGCCCTGAACCCATGCGCCCCAGCCCCTCACTGGAGGCCCGGGAAGACCCGAGGCTGGGAGCCACCTCAGTTCCTTGCAACCCCTTGAGGCTCTTCTGATGCCGCTTCTCAGGTTTGCAGGTGGACAAGATCCTTGTTTCCAGCCGTCGGCCCAGCCTTCCAGCCCCGACCCCCAGGTTTGGCCCACACCATGAGATGCCCTGAGAATGCCCAGACCTACAGGCCTGGCGGTCAGGGCACCCATCTCCATTCCTGGCCTCGAGGTGCCTCGTCCGCTGTCCTCCCCTAGAGGCTCCTGAGCCCGCCCCGCCCAGCCCTCCCTCTGCGTCCCTGGCAAGCCCCTGCCACTCCCAGAGCCTGTTCTTCATCCCCACTTTGGGAACCAGTGGCCCTCCCAGCACTGGGAACCTCGGCCCACCTGCCTCTGGTCATGTTCCCACTCCCAGTGCTGCCTCCACCACGGAGCTCTCCTGGCTTGTTCAAATGCCGACAGGAATCCCCTCAGCCAGCTCCATTGAGCCAGTCGGAGTTATCACTCAGCCCTGGCTGGTGAGGTCAGCGGCCATCCCCATTTGACGGATGGGCTGCCGAGGCTAGGAAAAGGGAGCCACTGGCCGTAAACCGCACAGCAGATGTGGGGCAGAGTGGGGCTGAGTTCCCTCGGAGAAGGTGAGAGCATCTGACCCACCCTGTCTAGTTCCCAGGGGCTCCAGGGGGTGGCAGGGGACAGAGGGGGCCACCCTCCTGCAAGGCTGGGCCTCCCGGAGAGCCTGGCCCCAGCTGGCCTGCTGACTGCCGGTGTCCCCTTGCCGGGCTGTGGATGCCAGCTCAGGGCTGGTCAGGGCCTTGCCACCCCCAGGCTGCCCATGACTTCCACTAACCCCCTGCTTCCAGGATGGCACGTCCCTGGGCTGGGGTAGACAGGGGACAGGCCGCCACGCCCGGGGCCTCCTGGCTGCCCCTTGGCCTCATTTTCCCCCATCCCCGGTGACCCACCTGCTCCGTGCCAACCTCCCCGATTACCAACGTCACTGACAGCCCTCCTCCCTGCGCCTGGCACTCCCCAGGCCTGTTCCCACCTCTTAACCTCTGCCCTTGCTCTCTCCCCGAGGTACATTGCCCCCCGCCAGAAAGCACACCCCTGGACCTGTCTCTGGGAACAGTGCCGATCAGACTGGCCGTGCTTTCTGGGTGCTGACTCTCGTGTCCTCTCTGATGGGTACCAACCCACTCACCTCCTGCTCCTTGGGAGGCAGACCCCATCCCTAACCGCCTCCCCCACTTCCCAGACAGCGGCAGGGGCTGCTTCTGAACTACCGGCCGTCACTCCAGATCAGCAGAGGGGAACCCCCAAGGCATCCATGACCCCGCACGACCCACAGCAGCCCCTCATGCTCCTGCGTGGCCCACAGCCTATGGGACAGGGGCCTCTCCCATCCCACAGAGTTAGCAGATTTCCTTCCCTCTGCCCCCCCGCTTCTGCCACACCTCCCCTTCCCACCTTGGGCTGAGAGCAGATGCCCTGTCAGGGCAGGGATGTCCTGTCCCCTTTCACTGCTGAGATCACTGAGGTCAACAGGGAGACTGCAGGGCTGCTGGTAGCTGTGGCCGCCCGGGTGAATGGGGTGCGCTGGCATGGTGCAGCGCGCAAGCTGAGCCACTGTGCTTGGTGGGCCCGGGTCACTCCCACCCGCTGCCGAAACCTGGCCCCTCTCATCCTTGTCCGCCCTGTGCCTGCCAGGTGTGAGTGGCAGAAGAACTCGGAAGCTGGGCGAGGATGTGCCTGGCTGGCCAAGAGCTGGAGACCGCAGGCCCTCGGAGCTCAGGCAACATTCCTGGGATGCCTGTGCCCCATTCAGCAGCCAAGGCACTTGCTATGCAAACACTCGGGGGCCCCACACACAATGGTTCCCACCAGCCTGGCTGCCCAGCCAGACCTCGCCTCCGCCTCCTCCCCACCCCATTGTCCTTCCCTCTGGAGAGGGGCAGTGTGGGGGGCACTGGTAGGGGGACCCAGGCCTGGTCCCTTTCTCCAGGGCAGGAAGGGGCTTCTGGGGTGGCTGGGAATGCCCCAGAGGATGAATGGCCATGCAAATGAGATGCTGATGAGCCCGGGCCAGGCCTCCCCAGAAAGCAGTCTTGGAAGCTGCCCCTCAGCAGCCCGCAGGGAGGGGTCCTCCACCCCGGCCCTCCCCCTTCTGTGGGCCGACCCTCCAGCCCCTCCACAGAGACTTTCTTGGGTGGAAAGGGCAGCTCACTGGGCCTCCCGCCTGGGCCTTAGGCATTCTCTTTCCTCTGTTTGGAATCCCAGCCTGGTAGGCCCCCCTCCTCAGGGTCTGACTGTCCACAGCGTGGCCCTGGGCCCCAGGGATTGTCAGTGCCCTTCCGCTCCCCGCTGCAATGGCGCTGTGTCACTGCTGTTGAGGTCTGAGTCCAGAGGGAAGAGCCTGCTTGGTCAGGACTGAGTTCTGCAATCAGCAGCCTGTTTAATGAATGAATAAGCGACCTCTCCAGGCTTCCACAGCTCGTCCCACACCCCCAGAGTCCCGACCCAGATCTGGAACAGGGGGCCAGGCTTTGCCAGCACCCCAGCCCCTCCTTCACTCGCATTCGCCTGGTCCTGAAACCAACAGGGATCCAAAGAGTGCGCTGAGGAAAGCCTTCTGCACATGCCCTGGCTCTCACGCAGCCAGTCTTGAGGGCCGGCAGGTGCCCTGTCTGTGGGGCCTTCCCCAGACCAGGTTCTGCTGGCATGTCTAGTGCACACGTCTCTGCCAGCCCCCTCTGTTCCCTGACACAATCGGAAGCCCATTCCACACACCGCTGGGCCTCCTTTTTATCACATACAGTCTGCAGACACGGCCTTTTATGAAAACTGGAAGGCCTTCTTCCTTACTCTCTGCCTTCCTATGTGGTTTATATTAGTACATTCCACTAATGGGCATTTAAGGTTTTCTTCTGGCTGGCTCAGGAACCATGCTGCCATGACCTGGTACCCAAGGTGACTGTGGGCAGGATGCCCTCCTAGAGGTGGGACCACTGGGTCGCAGGATGTGAGTTTGTAATTCTGAGGCATTTTGCCAAACGCCTGCCTGCTGAGGCTGTAACCATTTCCAATAATCTACAGTAATATGTGCGAGTCCCTGTATTCTCATGGCAATGCCAGGAGTGTGCGATCGGAGTCTCTGCCGGTCTGAGAGGCACACATGCCCTCAGCGCAGCCGTCATTTGCGTTTCTCTCACCAAGAGTGAGCCTGAGTGTCTTTCATCGCTTTAGGAGCCATTTGCTTTTTCCTTTCATGAAAAAGGAAGAGTATTGAGACTCCTGTTCTCGCCCTTTGCTTTTTCATTTTATCCCCCGCTGCGTTGTGGCCCTGTTGTTGATTTGTTGGAGTTCTTTACATATGATAGAGACAAGCTCTTTGTTTGACACAATTTGCAAATATTTTCCCCAAGTTGCTTTGTGTGGCTTTTGCTATGCAGAAATTTTATTTTGTGTATTTGAAATGATCCAAACACTCCTTTGTGTGTTTCTGGGTGTTTTTGTATTTTACATCCTGCTTAGGAAGTTCTCATCTCAAGTTTATAAAGAAATTTCTACTATTTATTGTTAAGACTTTGTGGTTTCAGTTTTCCCCTTTCAAATCTCTGACCCATTTGGAATTTATTTTGGTACGAGATGTGAGATATAGCTCCAACCTTACTCTCTTTATTCTTTCCAGATGGCTTCCCAGGTATGGGTGGGTCTCGAATGAGCCATCTTTTCTCACTGATTTGCAATTCTGTGTTTGCCATGTGCGAAATTCTCTTACGTGTTTGAAACCGTTTGAGGTTCTATTGTGTCCCATTAATCTACTTGTTTATTCTCGCACCAGCATCCCACTGTTTGAACTATTCTAGGTTGTAATGGTTTTGATGCTTGTGGGGGCTAGTTTCCTCTTCCTACACCGGCAGAGAATGCAGGAGCCATAGCCTTCGCCTTTCCTCCTTTGTAACCTGGTTCTATCTGAGCAAAGCGCTGAGAACATGCGTGCCCCAGCAGCAACGCAGAGGACTGTGGCTACAGCGTTCCGCTCCAGACGGGGGACGACAGGGGTTCTAGAGGGGAAAGTAGAAGTGCGGTTTGGTGCTTCCAAGGACTTTCTCTGTAAAGGAGTGCTCCTCCTTCTTTTCTCCTCCCAGCTGCCTGGAATCTGAGGTGATGGCTGGAATCCAGCAGCCATCTTGCACCACTAGACAAACTTGGAAAGGAAATCACACAAAAAGGTAGAGAGATGGAAGGATCCTGTGTCTTGAATACCACGGCGCCGCCACAGCCAGGCAGCCCTGTGCTGCCTGCCTCACTAGGGGCTCCTTTTATCGTAGAGAGAAATAAACACTCATCAGAATAAGCCTCTGAGTATGGGTTTCTGTTATAGCAACCAACCTAATTCTTACTGAAATATACTTCTTCTTCAGAATTTTCTTGGCTGTTTTTGCTTGTTTAGTTTTCTACATGAAACTTAGAATTAGGTTGTTTAATTGAAAAATGTATCTCATTTAGCTTTTCAGAAAGTGAACCATCAATATATTTATGGATTTGTTAAGGAGAATTGATTTCTTTATGGTATGGTCTTTATATTTTAAGTTAGGTCTTTCCATACGTTTAAATATTGCTTTATGTCCTTCAGTAGCATTTTAAATATTTCTTAATGTGAATTTGGAATATCATATTGATCTCCAAATATTTTATAATTTTACAGCAATCCTATATATGCAGAGCACATCATGAGAAACGCTGGGCTGGATGAAGCACAAGCTGGAATCAAGATTGCCGGGAGAAATATCAATAACCTCAGATATGCAGATGACACCACCCTTATGGCAGAAAGTGAAGAGGAACTCAAAAGCCTCTTGATGAAAGTGAAAGTGGAGAGTGAAAAAGTTGGCTTAAAGCTCAACATTCAGAAATCTAAGATTGTGGCATCTGGTCCCATCACTTCATCCAAATAGATGGGAGAACAGTGGAAACAGTGGCTGACTTTAGTTTTTTGGGCTCCAAAATCACTGCAGATGGTGACTGCAGCCATGAAATTAAAAGACGCTTACTCCTTGGAAGGAAAGTTATGACCAACCTAGACAACATATCAAAAAGTAGAGACATTACTTTGCCAACAAAGGTCCATCTCACCAAGGCTATGGTTTTTCCAGTAGTCATGTATGGATGTGACAGTTGGACTATAGAGAAAGCTGAACGGTGAGGAATTGATGCTTTTGAACTGTGGTGTTGGAGAAGACTCTTGAGAGTCCCTTGGACTGCAAGGAGATCCAACCAGTCTATCCTAAAGGAGATCAGTCCTGAGTGTTCATTGGAAGGACTGATGTTGAAGCTGAAACTCCAGTACTTTGGCCACCTGATGCGAAGAGCTGACTCATTTGAAAAGACCCTGATCCTGGGAAAGATTGAAGGCAGGAGGAGAAGGGGATGACAGAGGATGAGATGGTTGATGGCATCACCAACTCAATGGACATGAGTTTGGGTAAACTCTGGGAGTCGGTGATGGACAGAGAGGCCTGGCGTGTTGCAGTCCATGAGGTCGCAAAGAGTTGGACACGACTGAGTGACTGAACTGAACTGATAGGGAGTCTTTCATATATCGCCCAATGGGTTAATATTTGTACATGAAGGATATTGAGATTCCTGTATTTATTTTGCTCCCAGACACCATAAGGAATTCTTTAATTGTTTGAAAGAGTTCAGTTTTTTAAATATTCAATAAAATTGTCTGCAAATGGTGACACATTTATCTCCTCTTTTTCCTATAGTCATAACTTTATTTCTTTCTCTTTTTTAATTTCAGTAGCCAGTACCTCTAGAACAATGTTAGATATTGGTGGATCCCATTGTCCAATTCTGACTTTTATACATGTGTTTTTAAAGTTTTCACATTAAGCAAGGTGTTGCTTTGGGGTGAAGACAGATATTTTATCAAGTTAAGAAAATATTTGCCCAGCCCTATTTTATTGAAAGTGTTAGTTGCTCAGTCGCGTCCGACTCTCTGCAACCCCATGGACTGTAGCCCACCAGGCTCCTCTGTCCATGGAATACTCCAGGCAAGAATATTGGAGTGGGCTGCCATTCCCTTCTCCAGGGGATCTTCCCGACCCAGGGATCAAACCTGGGTCTTCTGCATTGCAGGTGGATTCTTTACCATCTGAGCCACGAGGGAAGCTTGTTTTATTATGATTTTTTAAAATCCAGAATATTGATGCATTTTGTCAAATGCCTTTTTGGATCTCAGTGGAAATATCTCTTTTCTTTTAAGCTATTCAACGGTGAGGTACAATCATATAATTCAGAGTGCAGAAAGTCCACAGACGGTGTGCTCAGATGAGGTAATTTGAAGGACTTTGTAAAGGACTATTTACAGAGGTGGGGGCGGGGATTGGGGAAATAGCAAGCGATCCCACAGCCTGAGGGCCATATGCGCTCCAGTCTTTAGGGCTGGGACAGGTCAGCACAGGACGTGGAGAGAGATGCTCAGGTGAGGGATGAGGCTGGGCAAAAAGGGAGGCCACGAGGTGGAGAGTCCTCCCACCCCCATCCCTGCCCAGCCTCACCTGCAGCCTCAGAGGGCAAGTCCATGGAGGATGAAGACGAGGGTACAGAGGTGCGGGCCGGAATCCTGGCTCCTAGGGCCCAGGTGGGGGTGGAGAAGGGGGGCGTCATCTTTTTAGGACTGCTAGGTTCTGCCAGCTGATGCCTGCCTAGGAGTTCTGCCTTGATTTTCAAAAGTGAAATTTGTCTACAGTTTTAATATATTTTAGTGCAATTTTACAGTTGCATTTGATATTCATATTATGCTGTTTCCATAAAATAAAATTGGAAGCTTTTCTTTTCCTTCTTTTTTTCCCCCCTTCCTTTATGGGCTGAAGCAGTTGAAACCGCGTTTGAGCAATCTCCTTCCTGACACTTTGGCAGAATCCTGCTGGCGACCTGTGCTTTGGTGGGTCATACGATTGCTTTCTTCTCTGATCACTGGTATGTTTACATTTTCGATATTTTCTAGTGCAAGTTTTGGTTAAAAATTGCCCATTTCATCCAAGATTTTAAAATCCATTTGCATATAGTTGAGCAATGTGGACATGGAGGATCCCTCGGCATTGGCCCCCACATCCCGCTGTTAGGGTGTTTCCACCTTCACCCTTTCAGAAAAACCTGGTTAACAAACGTGCTTTGCAGGAGGATGTCAAGATTAGGCTGCTATGCCTCAGCGTCTTGCACAAAATCTCGCACCTCAGGTTTCCCTGGTGGGTCAGGGGTAAAGAATCCGCCTGCCAATGCAGAAGATGTGGGTTCAGTCCCTGATCTGAGAAGATCCCACGGGCTCCAGAGCGGCCAAGCCTGTGAGCTACAGCTATTGAGTCTGTGTTCCGGAGCCCGGGAGCCACCACTTCTGAGCCCACGTGCCTAGAGCCCACGCTCTATAGCAAGAGAAGCCCCCATAGTGAGAAGCCCCCTCACCACAGCAAGAGTAGCCACTGCCCACCGCAACTAGGGAAAAGTCCGGGCAGCAACCCCCTGCTCCCAAAGGCACTTCACGGGTGTTTGCTGGACGACGGACACGCGGCAGGGCGAGACTAAAGCAGAGGAGCCGAGTGAGCCCACCCGAGTGGACGCCCGCTGACCCCGGGCCGTGAGGCTGTGGGAAGCCGGGGACTCTGGCGGCACTGGCGACGGGGCCGTGAGGCTCCGAGACCCATAAAACTGTCCCCGGGCTTCAGAGACAGCTGGGCCCCATCAGCACGCACCTAGAGAAATGGTCCCAGACCCTGAGGGGAACCCGCGTGGGAACAGAGGGCCTCCGTGAGGGGCTGAGGTGGTCGAAAGGTTGTGACGCGGAGCGGGCAGAGGGGACGCGGTGGCCGCAAGGGGGTCCTTCTTCCCTCCGTGTGACCGTGTAGGTGTGTGGTTAGTACCGTGGACCCCGGGGCCAAGCCCAGACGCCAGCCTTCCACTGGGACCCCCGCTGACCCGGGGACACTGAGCCTCAGGGGGCGGCCCGGGGGGCCACAGGGCGCTGCGTCAGGCTCCCGGGCCTTGGCCAGCCCCACCCGCAGGCCGGCAGGCTCTGTCCTTAGTGATGTGGTGAGGACGTTCTCCGAAAAACCACAAGCACCCCCGAGCCCACCTCCCCCGGGGGGCTGAGACGGAGCACCCCCAGCTGCAAGGCCCCGCCCCGTGGGAACCATTACTTCCCTGGGTGAGGGGTGGGGGCAGTGGCTAGGTTTTGTATGAAGACCGTTTTCCCAACCAATAAAATAAAGATTCTAAATGACTTGGCAAATGGTCTTAACGACAGAAGTCATTTTCCTTGGTAAAAAACAGACAGCATCAAAGTCTACAATATCATAAGGCTGCCCCCAACCCCAACCCAGAGACTCCTGGTATTACCCCCACCTTTATAGCCCCGAACACTGGGTACTTATAAACAAACCCAGCCTGGGTGTTTCTGTCGGTGAAATTCTCTAAAGACAACTGCGGACAGCCCAGTGTTCAGAGGGACCCCATCCTGGGCCGGGCTTGTCTGCCAGACCCCCTCAGGCAGGGGGGCTCAGAAGGAGGCGGCCAGGGACTGTCATTCCCAAAGAAGTTATTTTTATGCGCAGAGATGTTTGTGGGAAAGTCAAGGGGAGTGGGAGGAGAGGAAATAGAGAGGCCCGCTCACAGGCGGGAAGGGGACCGGTCTCTTCAGTGGCTGCTTTCTGACCCTGGGCTGGGGAGGGACGGGGTGTGTGGGGGGAGGGCCCAGGGTGGTGGTGGGGGAAGCGGGGAAAGAGGGGACGTGGCTGCCCTTCGCTCGGCCTGGCCAAGCTCCAGGGGCTCAGGCTGGGGGCTGCAGGGGGCCTCTGTGCAGCAAAGCCCTGGTCCTCCCAGGGCCCAGCTCCAACTAGGGCCTAATTATAGCTGGGAGGGGGCGGCCCCTGCACCCCACAGAGCACGCTGAGATAAGCCTGTTTAGACAGGGCCTGCTGCTGGTCTCGCCCGTTCCCAGTCCTTCTGAGCCGCTAGGACAATTTTCGGTGGCCAGGCAGCTCCCAAGGGGTCAGGGAGGGTGTGGGCAGGGTGTCTGCTCAGGCCCGCATTCACTGAGCCAGGAAACTACCCCCTAATCCACCAACCCCCTACCCCCTTACCCCCCACTCACCCCCACTCCCACCTCCAACCTGCCGGGATGCCCTGCCCCCCAGCCCCGCCATCCTGCAGCCCTTGGAGGGGAGGGTGGGCACCCAGCCCGAGCAGCTTCACCCCTCGGTCTTCCGGAAAAGCCCTGCATCTTCTGGGCCTGATGAGAGAACTTCCTGCCGGAGACACCCTGCATTCCCGGGCTGGTGGGCCTGCCCGTTTCCTCTTGTTTTCTTATTCTCATCCACTCGTTCACACATTCATCTGTTCAATACACACAGGGGCGAGAAGAGAGGGGACCGAATGCCCACGTCTGCGTCCAGCGCCTCGCAGGCCATGTGGGTGCCAGGCCGCCGAGACATAGCCCGCCTGTTGAGGGTGTGGGGGGCAGGTGGGCAGCGAGCTGTGCCGCCGACTGACCCCACCCGTTTCCCATCTTGGTCCTCCACTGCGCTCTCTCCTGGGGGCCCCACCCACCGAGGCGGCCCGATGTGGGTGCTCAGACAGCAGGGCAGGGCGGCCGAGTCTCCCTGGAGCCCTGGGGGTCCTTGCACAGATGGGGAAATGGAGGCCAGGGCAACAGCAGGGTGCCAGCTGACCACATGCCTGAGGCCCCCCAAGCTGTCCTGACCCAACCCGTCCCCGCCACATTCTGGCTGCTGTCCCGCCCCACCCTCGCCGCCTGGGTGGGCCTTTGAGCTCCCTGGGACCCTGGGGGGCGGTTCAGCCAGGTGCAGGGACCCCTGCAGGACACACTTCCTGGCCCTGCCCTTGAGGTACCCAGAGTTGGGGGCTTTGTCTTCAGAGGGACCCAGGCATGGGCCAGGGAGCAGCCCCTGACCACTGGGACCCTGCCACGGAGCGGGCACCCCACCGTCATCCAGGCCAGCCCGTGTCCACTGGTGTGTCTGCCCGTGACACCTGGGTGTGTCTGCCTGCTCTGCCCGCCTCTCTACTTGGGCCTTATCTGATGGGCCTGCTCCATCCCTTGTGAGCCCACACGGGCCCTGAAGAGCAGGAGACAGCCCACCGTCTACCCCCTCAGCCCCTTCCGGCCGCCCTGCCCTGCCCCTCCTTCAGGGGGGTGGGCCCCGTCCAGGCTGGCCGGCTGGCTCCCGCCTGGCTCGACGGAGCCCCATCTCACTGCACCTGAGATAAGGGCCCAGCTCAAAGCTGCTTTGTTCGGCCAACAAAGGGACATTTCTGCGGTGCCCTGGGAGCCGGGCCCTGGGCTGGCCCGGGCTGGGGACACCCCAGCCCAGCCTCGGCACCAGCTCAGGAAACCTTAGCCCGGCCCTGGCCGGGCCCCGGGAGCTGGGGACGTACCTGTCGCAGGCTTCCCAGGCCCTCGGGCTCACAGCGGGTGTCTCCTTTCTGCTCCCCAGCCCGGCCTGCCCACAGCCCAGGCCGTCCCCCCCAGCTCCCAGCTACGGGGCCCACAGCCTCTACCTCCAGGGCCAGGAGAGCAGCCACCTGCGGGCAGGGGGGTGCCGGGCACACTGCCAGGAAGCCGAGGCAGCTGGCCGTCCGCAGAGAGCAGGGAGCGCGCCCGCCCGGGCCTGGGCCCCAGCGCCCCAGCCCAGCCTCCAGGCCTTTGTCCACGCTGTTCCCTCTGTAGGAGTCCTTCCCGCCCCCCACCAGCTAACTCTGACTCAAGGGCGCAGGGACTGAAGATAGCACCTGGGTAGGGGCCCCTTGGATGTCCGGAGCTGGGCCAAGGGTTCACGGTGTTTGTGGCAAGTCGGATTGCATCCCCCGCAAGGGTAGGTTCACGTGGACCTTCTGAAGGAGAATTTCTCTGGACTCGGGGTCCGTGCAGATGTAATTCAGTCAGGATCTGGAGATGAGACCCTCCCAGGGTAGGGTGGCCCCACATGCAATGACAGGCGTCCATGGCCCCACGGACATGAAGAGGGCAAGGCCGTGTGACGGCAGGCTGGGATAGCAGCGATGCTGCTGCCAGCCCGGGAGCTGCGAGGGTCGCCAGCCAGACGCCAGGGGCTGGGAAGGGCAGGGAGCGTACTGTCCCCTGGAGCCTCCGAGGGATAGCGGCCTGCAGGCAGACTTGCCTCCAGAGCTAGGAAGCGGTTAATTCCTGTTGCTCTAAGCGTCCCGCCTGTGGTCCTCTGTGACAGCTGTCCTACCCCTTGGCAGGGCCACCTGGAGCCCTCTGGACCCCCGCCGCCCAGGGCGCCCCCCTCCCAGGCTCGCAGGGTTCCCAGCAGGGCGTCTCCTGGAGCGCAGCGGGTGTGTCCCTTTCTAGCCGACCGCGGTGCCTGCCTCCCCTCAGGCACACAGCAAGCACTCAGCGACCGCCCCGTCCCCAGGGAAGCAGCCCGGCAGTTCTCGTCTCCAGGGGCGGCCTGGGTGGCCGGGGAGCCGGACCTGGGGCCATGGCAGTTCCCACCCACCCCTCTGCCTCCCTGCTTGGGGTCTGCAGCCCCCCCAGCTTCCTCCTCCTTCCCCTGCAGCCCTGGTCACAATGAGCGGCCCCGGGGCGTCCCTGCAGTTGCCCTCCCCCAGGCTGGCTGGAGCCGGCCTTCCTTCCCCCTCACCTCTGCTTCCCACGGGCTGGCGGGAGGACAGGCCAGCTGCTCACCCGGGCCCAGCCTGCAAGCCTCGGGTCACGGGGTCACGAGCAAGTGCAGCCGGGGAGCCAGGGCCCCCTCACCCTGCTCCCAGACCGAAGGGCTGCCCCTCAGAAGGCTACAGGGGGGGCACAAAGGCCCAGCAACGTGAGCCCGACTCACTGCCCTGCCACCCGGCCCCTCTGCCCACAGGCCCTGCTGGAACCAGCCAATGGGGGTGCTGACCCCACCCCCGGAGTAGAAGGTGTGAACCTGAGCGACCAGGGGCAAATACCTCCAGTTCTCCGAGCCTTGGTCTTGGCACCTGCAGGATGGGACCCCGGGACAGGGTGGTGAGGGGGAGGGGCAGGAGAAACGCTGGGCAGGGCTCCTCCTGGGCCCCAGCGGCTCCCATGCTTCCTCTCGCTCTTCCCAGCCAGGCAGAGGTTCATGCGTTCATTCCCATATTCACCCTCCACGCGTCTGCAGAGCGCTCACTGCGAGTTGGGCCCATGGGCCCCTGGGAACTCGCCCTCAGGAGGGGTGGCCCTGCTAGGGGTCCGCAGAGACGCCTGAGGCGGGGACTGAGGCCAGCAGGGTGAGTGGGGGTATCACATAAGCCAACTGAGAGGGCAGGCGATACTCCAGGGGTCAACTCAGGCACAGACCCAGAAGAAGGCCTGGGCACTGCAGGAAGGCGCAGACCCCAAAGCAGTGCGGCCAGGTGCCCGGAGGACCACAGGGCCAGACCCCAAGGCTGAGGGGGCAGCCAGGGCCTGCCTCCAACCCAGCCCCCCAACCCTACAGGCGGGAAGTGGGGCCAGCGCAGGGCAGCGCACCCTCCAGGGCCGAGGGGCCGGCTCCCCGCACAGGTGCACATTCGCATTGCCACACTTTCCCACACACCCAGCCTGCACACTCACCCCCTCCCTCGGCCCCCATGCTGATGGTGGAGACAGGCACTCAGGACTGGGGCCGGGCAGGAAATATCCAATAAATGTTTATCCGGTGACACACGGGCTGAGTCAAGAGCCCGGGGTGGGCCAAGAGCCGGGACTCCAGACGGCGGGAGGTCCCGGGACAGGGGGTCTGGTCACCCCGTGCAGGGAGCTGTCCTGGCTCTGCCCACGCAGGGGCCCTCTGGGCAGGTGCCCTGTCCTCCTGGACAGCGTCTCCCTGCCTCCCTGCGGGCATCACACAGCTGCAGGTTCCCCCTAGCCCCGACCCTGCCCACTCCTTGCCCAGGGCCTAGGGCCTTGTAGACTCAGGTTTGGGTGAGGCCTGGTGGCTGAGAGGGGGAGCCGGCTGTACCCCATGCCTGAGTGCACGCATGAGTGTGCACACAGGTGGGCTCCGTCTGTGTGTGAGTGTGTTACCACATGCTGCGTGGGTGCTCCTGTGTGCGCACGTTTGTGTGCGTGTACTTGTCCTCAGGCGTGTGTGCTGGGTGGGTGCCTGCGAGTGTACATGTGCATTCATATGTGAGGACAAGCGTGTGCACATGTGTGTGGATGAGCATGTGCACACGTGTGAGGACGAGCGTGCACGCACACACGTGTATTGCTGAGCGTGTGCACACATTGCAGCGTGTGAACGTGTGCACACACGTGTGTGTCGAGTGTGTGCACACACGTGTGTCGAGTGTGTGCACACGTGTGTGGACGAGCGTGTGCACACATGCACACTGTGTGGGCTGCTGAGGCACAGCGAGGCAGAGACCCCAGAGGAGGCCTGTGTCCCCTGGCCTGGGCGGGTCAGCTGTGGGCCTCCGGGTCCTCATCTCCCTGTCTGATCAATGGGGCTGTTATGGGCTCTTTCTCTCTGATGTGCCCAAGCCCCACCAGGCCCTGCTTACTCTCCAGGTGGACACCCCCCAGCCACTTCCTCCCCGCCACCACGGGCCACTGTCCCAACATCTGGTCGGTGTTTCCAGCGAGCCGCAGGGCGGGGGCTGGGAGCCAGGGGGGTGACTGCGGAACAGCGTGGGAGTGGCCTTGGGACTGTGAGAACCAGCGTGCTGGGGGCAGTGTCTAGCCTGGCTAGTTGGGGGGAGGGGACCGGAGTAGGCGGGCCATTGGGCCCCAGCCTAGCAGGGGCCAGAGGCAGGTGGGCAGGAGACCACCTCTCCAGGCTCTGCCAAGGAGGGGGTCCTGGGCTGCAGAAGCCCCTGCCTCCAGACCGTGGGAAGTAAGGGGTGCATCCAGCCCAGGCCTTCCCCGCAGGCTGCCCCCACCCTGGGTCTTGCCCAGCAGGCTGCCCCCACCGCAGGCCTTCCCCAGCAGGCTGCCCCCACCCTGGGTCTTCCCACAGCAGGCTGCCCCCACGCCGGGTCTTCCCCAGCAGCCTCAGTGTCCTCTTTGGTTGGGTGCAGCCTCCAGGCTGTAGGGAGGCCTGGGAGGTCAAACGGCCCCTGCCCGGCCCAGAGTGACCTTCCTCGCAGTGGGGCCACCTGCCTCCTGTTGCGTGAACCCTGCCCCCCAGCTGTGGGTCTACCCATCGGCCTTCATGAATTTCTGCATCCAAGCCTGCAGAGTGCACTGTGAAGGGCTGAGCCAGGATGTGGGTCTGAGCCCCTGCAGAGTCTGCCCCCCACCCCAGGCCAGCCTGCTGCCTGGCAGGAGGGTGCCAGGGCAGTGGAGGCAGGGACCCCCGGCACACTGGGTCTGCATCTACCTTGGGCTCAACGCAGCCCTGGCTGCAGAGGACACAAGGACACCGGTCCGGAGCGCCGGCCTGATAGTGGCTCCAGGGGGGCGGCTCACCCCACTCTGGCTCAGCCCTTCCGGGTGAGGTAATGGGAAAAAGTTGCCGCAGACGAGCCCCCCACCCCAGGATCCCCGAAGCCACCCGCAGGCTTAGAGAGGCTCCTCTGGGTCAGAAGCCCCAGGTTCCCGGGCCCCGCATCCCCGGCTCTGGGGCCGACGCGGGGGCGTTTCCGGGTTCTCAGACTCCACAGGCTGGGGGCTCATTTATTGCTGAGGCTTTGATTTGTGTGTGTGTTTGCAGCCCTTCCCCTCCCCCTTGGAGTACAGGAAAGCAGTTCCCCAGGCTCTGGGAGCCTCAGAGGAGCGCCAGCCGGAAGGAGGGACAATTAAATCCAGAGAAGAAAGAGTTAACCCCAGCTCGGCTCCCTCCAGCCTACTGGCCTGGGCACAATTCACCAGGAAATAAACAAGAAGCGGTGTTTCCATTTGTCCTCAAAAATACAAGGATTTCCTCTCTGGCTGGTCTGGCCTGGCCCCCAAGGCCCCTCTGAACCCCAGGGGGCAGCGCAAGAAGGGGGATCCTGGGATGGGCAACCCCTCATTGGGCCCCTGCCACCCCATGATCCTCAAGCCCTGCAGCCGGCAGGGGTGTCCTGGGACCCCTGGCTGGATGGAAGGCCCTCCCTGGGTCTTGGCAGGTGAGCCAGCGCCTCCCCGAGTGGGGGAAGGTGGGTCGTGCCCCTCTCCCCTGCCTCGCTCACTCACTCCTCGAGGACCTGCTGTGCCCACACAGCTCTGCTCCCAGGAGCTCAGCACACAGACTGGAAAGCAGCTGCGTGCATCCACTCGGATGCCTAGTCAGTCAGTGTGGGCGGAGCGGCTGGCCAGGCAGCGGCTTGTGCAAAGGCTCTGTGGTGGGTGAGTACTTGGAGCCTCCAAGAAACAGGGAGGAGGGCGTGAGGCTCAGGGAGCCAAGAGAGGAAGGCACCAGGGCAGTGACAGCCCCCCACACACACTGCCCACCGCCCAGGCACAGGGAGCTCTGATCTCGCCACAGTGGGGAGTCCTGCAGGGATTAAGCCTCAGACACTGTTTCATGATCCCTCCTTAGAAGCTCACACCGGTGGAGGGGGACCTGGGGCAGAAGAGGGGCCGGCAGAGCCTGCAGATTCTGGGGCACCACTGCTGGGAAGCGGCAGACGTGGGGGTCCAGGGTGAGGGGCCTGCCTTCTCCCGGCAGGAAGGTGGGGACGGAGCAGGTGGAAGTGTAGCTCTGGGATTCAAGATACAGGTGCCCTTCCAACCTGGAGACCGGCATGGCCTCCCTGGGAGCTCAGAGCTGAAGGAGGCTTCCGTCTGAGCACTGGGCCCTGCGGCCAGGCCTCCAGGGGAGGGCCCCTGAGGGCACGAAGAAGCCGGAGGAGGGGAAGGAGGAGGCGGTGGGTGGCCCCTATGGCATCCCGTTGCCATGCTGGGCTAGATTTCCTCACCCAGAGAGTAGGGCCCCAGGGGGTTGTGCCCTTGAAAGAGGTAAGAACAGGCTCATTTGGTGGGAGCTGGGCCTCAAAGGCCTGTGCTGTCTTAATACAGGAGCCTCCCGGGTGAAGCTTGGGTTGGCCACACCACTGCCTGAAAGTCTTCCTAGATTGCCTCACCGCACCGAATCCCCACCAGTCCCCAGGCTGACTGTTTGCTCCGCCTGACGCTCCCTCCTCCCACCCCAATCCGTGGGTGCTGTGCCTGCGTCGCCTCTCTTCCAGCAGCTGGCGCCTGTATTATCCACTTTGCCCAGGAGTGACAGCATTTGGGGGCCGGAAATGTCAATACATGACCCCCGCTCCCAGGGAGTCCTGGGGTGTGTTTCGTGTGGTTCCCCGGCTTCTCCAAGGACTGAGCCGGCCTGGACTTCGGGTCTGCTCCTGAGAGAGCCACACCAGGTCTGCTGGCCCTGGCGTGGCTCCAGGGAGGGGAAGCTCAGGGTGGGGTTCTGGAACCCAGGTGCTGTCCAGTCAGGTGGCGGAACAGCCCCGGCCTAGAGCCACAGGTGTGTACCCTCCTGCCAGGGCGATCTGGGAGGGGGGGCCGGCTGCGGTCCCCCCAGACCCAGGGGCTGGGGGACGATCACGTTACGGCTGGGTCTGGCGGCTGTCAGCCGAGCTCCCCTCCATCCACAGGAGGGGAGACTCACCCAGACCCCTGGCTTTACCCTGCAGCCAGAGCTGAGGTGGGCGATGTGGGGCTCCAGGACCTCAGTGGACACAAGGAATGCAGGGGAGGCAGGCACGGCCCCCCGGGATGGGTCGGGGCTCTGACGTGGCAGGAGGGCACTCTGGGCCCTGGGTGAGGGAGTCCAAGGAGAGGACACCCCCAGGAGTGGCCACTCCTTCTTCTAGGGGTCTGCAGCCCTCTGTTCTGGGCACCTCGCAGATGCCCCATGGGACCCCCGCCTTCCCCTTCCCTTCCGCGCCTCTCCCAAGGCCAGGCTGCTGTGACCATCGGGGCGGGGGGGGGAACTAGTGAGGAGGGGACCACAGGACCCTGGGGGGCCAGGGCGGGGCCGTGGTCATGCTGCGTGGGGAGAGTTCTGACGGTGGTTCTGGGTCGTGGGTCAGGATTTGACCCTGGAGCTGGTTCTGGGGCTCAGCCCACATTAGCTGAGGGGCGGGGGCAGCACATGTGAGCATTGGAAGGACACAGAGAACCCTCTGCCCACCTCTGCCTTCCAGGAGGACAGCCCGGCCTACGCGGCAGGAAGCACGCTGCAGCGGAGGCTCCATGGTGGCCGGGCCGTGGAGGCCAGCTGGATGGGAGAGGGTACGTCCAGGAGCCGCCTCCCAGCTCCCGAAGCCTCCGTGATGGGGAATGTCAGAGGGCGGAGGCCAGAATCGCCCCGGGGCAGCCGAGCCAGGACAGCAGCCAGCCCCGGGGGCCCGCGGCAACAGCGGCAGGGCGCGCTGGTCTCTGTCAGCCGTGGGGCGAGGCCGATGGGAACATGGGCGGGAGCTGGCCGGGGGGACTGTCCCGCAGTGCGGGGACAGTGAGCTGGAATGGCACCAGCTGCTGCGGTAGAAGCATTTTCACCTGGGCCGGCTTTCAGACCCGGAGCCCAGCACTTGAATCAGAGACGGGTCCCTTAAGGAAGAACCCTGTGAGGACAAAGCAAGGTTTGCAGAGGCAGTTCTGCCGGAGCCTCCTGGAGGGGCCCGGATGTTTCCCAGAGCAGCGGCGTACCTGAGGGAGCACACCGGGAGACCACTGTGACTTGTACCTGACCGACCAGCGGAGCACGGGGGTGAGGTCAGAAACGGACCTGGCCTGACCGTCCAGCGGAGCGTGGGGGTGAGGTCAGAAGTGGTGCCTCTCTGCAGAGCATCCTACAAGCTCTCTGTGTTGATGATATTGAGGGAATCTGACTGGTGGCCCAAGAGGTGCCAAGTGGTTGACAAGCCCAGCAAAGACTCAGGGGCTTCTCCACCAGCGGGCGGTACCTGATGGCAGAGACCAACGCCGCCCTCCAACACTGCAAGGGGCCGCTGGTCTCCGACGGTTGTGGCCCGATGGGGCCTCTGCACCTGCCCCAGCTGCCTCAGTGGTCCAAGAGGCAGCTCCAGAGACCCCCCTGGGCACTGCCCCACCTCATTTGTTGGGTAGCTCAGAACGCAGTCAGTTTTGAGTGGAACCCGGAGCAAGAGAGCGTCCGTAGTGAGTTCGGGCTGTAAAGCTGCCCCACTCCATTTGTCCAGGACCAGGAGACCCCAGGAAGCCAGAGTCATCATGGACAAATGAACCAGGTAAGCCCAGCCAGGGGCTTCCCAGGTGGCTCGACGGGAAAGAACCTGCCTGCTAATGCAGGAGACATAGGTTAGATCCCTGGGTCGGGAAGATTCCCTGGAGAAGGAAATGACAACCCACTCCAGGATTTTTGCCTGGAGAATCCCATGGACAGAGGAGCCTGGCGGGCTGCGGTCCGTGGGGTTGCAAAAGCGTCGGACACGACTGAGCGATGAAGCAACCACAGGCCCAGCCAGAGGGCTCCGGCCACGGGTCTGATCACTGGGCCTCACTGCTGCGGGAGAAGCTGGGCCCAGTGTGCCGGGCGGGTGAAACCGAGGGCCTGCGGGGGGCTGAGCAGGGGCCCCCAGTCATGGGGATCAGGAACTTCAGAAAGGGATCTGATTTGGACACGTGGTCTTCGCAGGTGTAATTAGCTAAGGGTCTTGAGATGAGACCACCCTGGCTTGAGGAGGGAGCTGAAGCCACTGACAGGCGCCCTCCAGAGAGAAGAGGAAACAGACCTAGTCACAAACGAGCAGCCCCATGAAGCCAGAGCAGAGGCTGGAGCGACGTGACCACACACCAAGGGGCCCTGGAGCCCCCAGCAGCGAGAGGAGGCAGGACGGACCCTCCCCTGCAACCCTCAGAGGCAGCGTGACACTGGGACCCTTGATTCCAGGCCTGTGGCTCCAGAGCTGTCCAGCTGCTCAGTCACGTCCAGCTCTGTGACCCCATGGACTGCAGCACGCCAGGCCTCCCTGTCCATCACCAGCTCCTGGAGGTCACTCAAACTCATGTCCATTGAGTCGGTGATGCCATCCAGCCATCTCATCCTCTGTCGTCCCCTTCTCCTCCTGCTGTCAACCTTTCCCAGCATCAGGGTCTTTTCCAATGAGTCGGCTCTTCCCCAAAGTGGCCAAAGTATTGGAGCTTCAGCTTCAGCATCAATCCTTCCAATGAATCTTCAGACTTGATTTCCTTTAGGATTGACTGGTTTGATCTCCTTGCTGTCCAAGGGACTCTCAAGAGTCTTGTCCCAAACCTCAGTTAGAAAGCATCAATTCTTTGGCACTCAGCCTTCTTTACGGTCCAGATTTCACGTCCATACATGACCACTGGAAAAACCATAGCTTTGCCTATACGGACCTTTGTCAGCAAAGTAAGGTCTCTGCTTTTTAATACCCTGTCTAGGTTTGTCATAGCTTTTCTTCCAAGGAGCAGGCATCTTTTAGTTTCATGCCTGCAGTCTCCGTCTGCCGTGATTTTGCTGCCCAAGACTCCACTGTTCCCATGTTTCCCCCTCCGTGTGCATGAAGTGATGGAACCAGATACTAGAAGGCAGAGACCCTATTTCCGTTGTTGGCAGCCCCAGGTCTGTGACCCTTTGTCATGGCGGCTCCAGGAAAATCAAACAGTGCTGACGACGGGACAGAAGTGACATGGCCAGGGCTGCCCATCCTGGCCACCGAGTCCTAACTTTGAGGAGTAATGTGCCAGGTTCTCAGTGGAACTGAGAACTGGAACTGGAAGCCAGCCTCCCTCCTGCGTTGGATCAGCGTCTGTAATGAGAGGGCTTGGGAGGAAGCCTGTGCCGGGGCCCCCGAGAGTGGGCGCCTGTTGGGAGGACCTGTGCTGCCCAGTGCCTCGCCTGCCCCCCAGGACAGGCGATGCCCCTGTCCTAGGGCGGGGCTGGATTCACGGTGCGCCCTCAGCAGCCATGTGCCTCTCGTCGCCTCTCGCCAGTGCCCAGCCCTGTCTCCTGGGGGAGCCCAGAGCAGCTTTCCCGGCCACCTGGTCCCAGGTGTGCCCAAGGAGAACCTCAGGGAAGGGCCCCCACCCCGGGATCTCCCCAGGGAGTGCTTTTTCCAAAGAAGCTGTACGGGAGACTTGGATGCCCCAGAATCAAATGTCTGTGCTTTGAACACTATCAAGGCAGTGGAGAGGCAGCCCAGGGAATCATATACATGGCAAGGGGTAATATCCAGGATTCACTAAGAACTCCTACAGGGACTTCCCTGGCGGTCCAGCGGCTAAGACTCTGCAATCCCAATGCAGGGGGTCCAGGTTCAATCCCTGGTCGGGGAACAAAATCCCACGTGCTACGAGTAAAGATCCCACAACGAAAGCTGAAGATCCCGCGTGCCACAGCTAAGACCCAGTGCAGTCAAATAAATTAAAAATAAAAAAAAAATTTTTTAAAAGAACTCCTACAACTCAACAACAAAAACAAGAATCCGACTCCAAGGTGGGCAAGAACACAGGCGTTTCTCCAAAGGAAACATACAATTCACCAAGAAGCGCATGAAAAGAGGCTAAACACCAGGGGTCATTGGGGAAAATGATCGTTACCACAGCAAGGTACCGTCTCACACCCATTTCATCATGCTGCTGTCAACATAAAAACAGAACCACCAGGAAACAAGTTTTGAAGAGGATGTGGGGAACGTGGAGACTGTGAGCACTGCTGGTGGGCTGTAAACGAGTGCAGCCGCTTTGGGAACAGTGTGACGGGCCCTCCAAACACGCAACACAGAATCATTCACACCGCACGGGGACTCCCCAGGCGGCCCAGCGGTTAGGACTCTGTGCCTTCATTATGGGGCCTGGGTTTGATCTCAAGCTGAGGGATTGAGATCCTGCAAGCCTCCTCAGCACGACCGAAAATAAATAAATTAATTAAAAAAAAAAAGAATTACCAGACGATTCAGCAATCCCACTTCTGGACGTTTACCCAAAAGAATTGAAAATAGAGACTTGAGTAGGGATTTGCTGGTGCACGTTCACAGCGGCATTATTCACAACAGCTGAAACGTGGAAGCAACCCGCGTGTGCCCTGATGGGTGCAGAGCGGAAGTGAGTGTGGGCAGTACTAGCTTTGGAATACGACTCAGCCCCGAAAAGGAACGGAATCTCCATGCAGATGGCAGCGTGGAAGAACCACAAGGACATCACGCTGAGTGAAATCGGCCAGCCACAGAGGAACGATTATACTATACAACTCCAGCTTGGTGCGGTCCCAGGGGTCACGCTTACGGAAACAGTCCAAAGACGGCTTGACTTTATCTGTGGGGAGATCCGGGCTGTGGGAACAGGAGGGGCCAGTTCATCCCGGCTTCTTTTAGGGAAGCCGGGAACCACCCCACCCCGATCCAGCCCAGCCCTCCCGAGCTGGGGTTTCCTCCTCTGTCTGATGGGTGACGGATCGGCGAGCCCTCATGGGGTGGGAGGCTCCTGAGATGATGCCTGGTCCCAGAGCCTCAGTGCCACAGCCCCTGGCTAGGCCCCCAGAGCCTGGCGGGAAAGAGGTGTCCCAGACAAGGCTGACTCTGTCGAGGGTCAGAGGAGGAGCAGAGAAGTGCCCCACGGGAGGCGGGGAGGGGACGTCAGCTGCCGAGTCAAACAGCCCCCGTGCTGTCCCTGGTGGGCTCAGCAGGGTACCTCTCTGACCCTCAGTCTCTTCATCTGCACAGCAGCGTTCGCACAGCACCTCCAAAACCGCACTCAGCAAGCGCCTGGCACGCTAACAGCAGCTTCACAACTAAGCTGCCCCGAAAGCATGTTTGATAAACCGCGGAACAACGCTTTCCGTGAGACCCAGTCCCACGACCGGCAAGGGCGTTGCAGAAACATGTCCAGTGTCCGGGTGAGCGCTCACCATCCAGCGTCAGGTGAGAGCGTGATTGGATGACAAACCAGTGTGTTTACCCCATGGCTATCTCTCCCTCGGGAGGGGAAGGCTGGGCCCCAGGGCGGCTCGTTTGCAACAGCCCCTCTGGTCTAGGGCGAAGCTCCGGGCCCTGAGCTGCTTGAGGGTTACCCGAGGAATGAATGAATGAACGGAGCCTCCAACTTTGTGAGGCAAGATGTGTTATTATGAGTGTGCAGGGCCAATCCAATCTAGAAGGACATGCCCCAGGTACTAAGAAACTGTCCCTGCCAGGAGGAATTACTGCTGATTTTTATCTTCTCTTTTTGTGTGATCCTCCCCTTATTTTTTGCATTCCCAAAGAGCTGCGGTGAGTGTGTGGGAGAAAAGGGTAGAGCTGATGGGTTGCTGTGCAGGGTGGGAGTGGGATGTGGGAGTCACAGCTCTGTGCCCTCTGGCCCTTCTGCCAGGCATGATGGACAGTCGGACGGATGGACGGACAGATGGACAGACAGATGGATGGATGGACGGATGGATGGATCGTAAGGAGGAATGGTCCTAACCCCACGGACAGGGCAGTGGGTGCTGGAGGCCCGTGGGCTTCAAGCCCTGAGGAATGTGTTCATTTCACCTCCTCCTCCCCCAGGGAAAGATGGAGGGGAAGGGGCACGCTTCAGCTCCCCACCCTGCCCCCCGCCTTCCAGGCCCCTTGCACAGGGCATTTTGCAAAAGATGAGAAGGAAAAACCGGGCCCTCCCCACTGCCATGCGCTGGCCCTCGGCAACAACAGTGATTCTGTACTTGAGAAAAGGAGAGGGTTATGAGAAAAACTTCCCGTTACAGGGCTTTACATTTGGAGGGAAAATGCCAGGCCTTGCCGGGTCGTACCAAGGGGGGCTGTCACAAAAGCCCCTTTGTTCCCCCCCACCAGTGCCCGACAATGGTACAGAAAGAAATTATCTTTTCAGCAAAAGATTAAGCGGGCGTCCCAGCCAGGCTGGCTTGTTTCCATGTGGCTGGGAGTTGGGGGTGGGGTGAGGGGGTGGACTCCTCTCCAGCCCCAGGTCCTGGCGGGCCTCTTGGAGGAGGCAGCAGCAGCTTCCCAGGAGCTGATGGCACAGCTGGGAGCAGGGGTGGGGAGACCCTGCGGCTGGATGAGACCGCTGTTGCCCCTAGTTACAGATAAGGAAGCCGCCGCTGCCCCACCCCCGCAGCAGCAGGCTCTCTCAGGGTCCCTGGCGGGCCCTCCCTGCCCTGGGAAAGGGATGATGTCAGAACAAGGGGGCTTGGGCCACCCAGGCGGGCACCAGGGGCTGAGCCTCCAGGAGGAATTAGGAAACCAGTCTGTGGCGCTCACCTGCCCGCCCGGTTCACCTGCCGGCCTGGCCCTCGCCCAGCCTCGCACCTGAAACTCCCAGTTTCAGTCTCCGCTGTGTCCAAGACTGCGCCCCACCCGGCGTCAGCCTGCCCGCCCCCCACCCACCCAGCACTCCTGAGAAAGCCCCTCCTGAGAAAGCTCCCAGGACAGGGGCTGCCGGAGGCTGGGCTCCTGGGTTTGCAGGGCTCCTGGGAACACGTGTGCTTCCGGGAATGGAGATGAGTCTGGATGGGCTGGGACCACCCTCAGCCCAAAGCCCTCAGTCCAGACTGGGTGCCAGGGGGCAGGGGGCATCTGTGGAGAGGGACCACCTGCAGCCCATCTCCAGCAGCACCAGTGAAAGCGAGGAGCAGGTCGATGTGTGGAGGAGACCCCCCCTTCCCCAGCCCCTCTCTGCCAGAGGGGTCTCTGAGAAGGCTGGAACCAGGGCCTTCTGCGGGGGCAGGGTGGTCCTGAATTGGGAGGGTGGGCTTAGGAGGCCCTGCTCCCGCCCTGCACCACCCCCCAGCAGGCTCTACTCAGGTCCCTCCTGTCCTGGGAAGGAATGGAGTGGAGGTACAGCTGGCAGGAGATTGGGGATCATAAAGGCTTCCGGTTGAGAGGGCAGGCTCAGAGAGCAGGGGTGGGCTAGAGGGAGAGTGTGAGCCCTCCCCCGGGCCTGGGGCTGCCCACCTGGACCTTCTTCTCCTCCTGCCCTCCCCTGCCTTTCCCCCTCACTTCTAGGCCCAGAAACTTCCAAGCAGACTCTTGGGGGTGGGGGGAAGCAGCCTGGGTGCTGGGCCCCCACTGCCTCATGACGGATGGGAAGCTGAGGCCCAGAGGGGAACTGGCCAAGTGAGGTGGGAGCTGGGGGCGGGGGGCGTCTGATGACCATGGCTTCCCATGGCCGGCTCCCAGAGTGGCCACGGCGGCTGGCGAGGGGAGGAGCGGCCCCAAGCTGCCCAACGTCTTCTTGCTCATAACTCGTAACTCCGACGGGGCCTGTCTCCAGGCAATTTTGCAGCTTTGCTGAGCTGTTGCTCAGCTTGGGTCCCGGCTGTGCAGCCCTGTCTGCAGCCCTAAGAGCCCAGGACAGGGCCCCTGGGTGCCCAGGGCTGCTGCTCACATCCCAACGTGGATGGAGCCCTCCCAAGTCCCAATTGCTCAGAGGAGACGCAGCTTGTGATGTGAGGTGCCCACGTGCACGGGCAGGGGTGGGTGTGTGGGAGGGGCAGGTGCCACCCAGGCGGGGTGTGTCCCCCAGATGCCCGGCCATGTGGTGAGTCACACCCTGGGGATGCAAGGCGCTCAGCTTGGCCCCGACGCTGCACAGTGGGCCTTGTTTCAGCACTGGATTCACAGAGCTTGAGGCCCCTGCCGTGGCCACAAACCTGGTGGGCCGGAGCCCAGCTTGGCTGCAGGGGATCTCCGCTGCCCGCCGACCTCTGGGGTCTGCGGGTGTCCCTGCTGTGCTGCCACTCGGGGGTCCCCGCCCCCTGCTCGGGGCTGAGCACTGGGGCGGCTGGGTCTCCCTGCTCACCACCGAGGGCTATGCCCGAGCCTTCATGACCCCGGCTCCCTGTGAGGCCCCAGGGCTGGGTGGGGGGGCCCACCCCGAGGGCCTCAGCGAAGTCTCTGGGGGAAGCCCGAGCCCCGGCGTCTCAGCTCGGGGGCCGCGACCCACATGCCCTGGGCGCTGCCGCCCTCCAGGCCCAGTGGAAATGGGGCAGTGGAGCCAGAGGGCAGCTCCGTCCCCTCCCTGTGGGTCCCTGCCTCATCCCGCCCGGCCTGCTCTGCTCAGCCTTATCCCCCGACCCACGTCAGTGTCTGCACTCAGGGGACTGGCCATGAGTAGAGGAAGAGGTGGGACCCGGGGTCCAGCCCCCCGCTGCTCCCCCCGGCAAGCGCCCATGCCAGAGGAGCCCGAGGGTGGCGGGCAGGGACTCTGTGTGTGCATGCACACGCCTGTGTGTGTCCAGGGGAGTGTGTGCATGCGGGAATGTGCCTCAGGCTCCGTGCGGAGGCGCACCTGTCCCCGCACCCCGCCCCATCCTCTGCGCACTCCTCCCGTCCCGGGATCCCCATGTCAGGTCGAGCACTGCCCGGGCATATTCCCTCCTCTCCCAACCTCGGCCTCGAGCCACTTGGGGTGCCCTGGTCGGAAGGGAGCTCACCGACCGCTTGGCCCCGTGTTGAAGGGGGCGTCCGTGCTGCCTGCTCTCAGGCCCTCCTGAGAACCCCAGGCGGCCCCCAAGCTGGGGACCAGGAGATGTGGCAGGAGAGGCCTGCTCTTGACAGGTGTCCTGGACTCCGTGCCAGGCGGGGGGCTTCAGGGCACCCTGCAGCGCCTTGGACTTGCCTCTAGGGTGGGCACCAGGGCAGCGGGGACACAGCCTCCCCAGGAAGCAGTTCCCTTGCAGGGGGAGGCCCCAGGAGCTCCCGTCAGCTCTCCCAGGTGGATGCAGGGGCTCGGTGACCCGGGCCAGGCGCCCTGCACGGCCCTCACTTCCTCCATCCACTCTGTGCGCTGGCAGGGGCCTGCAGAGTGCCAGCGCCGGGGCCTGCCGTGTCTGGTGTCTCCGGGGGGTGATTTTGGGGGTGTGGGTGGGATGGGGGAGGGGAGAGGTCCCAAGGGCCCTAGCGTGTGGGGGAGGCGGGCAGGGAGGGGCGGGCCAGGTGGACAGGAACACCTGCCGCTGCAGCCTGGGAACGTGGGAACCGAGCGGCCGGCTTGGTCCCGCAGGGAGAGACAGGGGTGGGCCGGGGTCCCTCAGGTGGGCTCCCTAGCTGGTGCTGACCCTCCCCTCTAGCGAGCACAGCTGCTATTCAAGCTCCGATCTGCTTCGGGCTCCGCTGAGTCCTGGGCCCCAACCCGAATCTGTCCTGGGAAAAGGGTGGTGGCCACAGAGCCTGGAGGACCACAAGGAGGGGGTCCAGCCCCAGGGCTGTGCCTGCACGCTGCCTGCACTCCGACTGCAGTAGAACCTCTCTGCCTGAGTCCACCCACCAGGGGCCTGGCACACCTCCACTGCCCCGCTCCACCCAGTCTCCACTGACCACTGAGGGTCGAGCTGGAGTTTGAGTCCAGGAGCCAGGCTCTTGCCCAGGCTGGGCACCCTGGAGGGCAGTGGGTGGGTGGGGAGGACTGAGCCCTGGCTGGGTGGCCTCTGGCAGGCCCGCCGGGTGGAAGCGGCCCTCTGGTTAAGAGTCTCCTGGCCCAGGACAGTGGTTGTGTGAGTTTAGCCTCTCAGCAGTCTGGGGAACCCTGTGGCTGGGGTGGGGGCCATCTGCAGGGAGCCACTGTGCCTCCAGCCCCTGCTGTGGGCTCCCCGGGTGCCAGCAGGCCGTGGCCCAGCCAGCCCAGCTCTGCACACTCAGACGTCCTCTGTATCTCCAGCCCCCTGCCCCGGGCTCAGTTTCCCCACCTGTCAGGTGTGGGGGACACCTCCTCCCCTGATGAGGACTCAGCCTGAGGCCCACAGACTCCCCGGTCTGAGCTTGAGCCTCCTGGGGTCTCTAGTCCTCTGACTCTGAAAACTGGGTGTGCCGTTCTGCGCTAAGGTGCATTTTCCCCGGGGGGGTGAGGATCAGATTGTGGGGTGTCTGGAGCCCCTAATGTAAAGTGGCAGCGGGGGAGGGCAAGGCTGTAGTTCCCCAGACTTGGCTCAGAGGTGCGGGCAGGGGATGTGGCTTGGGGAGGCCCCGTGGAAGGGTGCTCATGGCAGGGGTCACTCTGGGGTGGGGAAGGGGGCCCATGCTGCAGGTGACAGGGGCCTGCAGTGGGAAGGCAGGATCAGGAGGGCCGTGGGCAGATGGGAGCATGAGGGGAGGGGGCGGTGCAGTGGCGCTGGGGCCTGATGGACGAGGACCACTGGACATTTCCCCACAGGCTCACCCCCCGGGGCTCTGGCCTCCCTGAGCCGGGGGCCGCCCCGGAGCCAGGATTTCCTGAGGGAGTGTGTGTCAGAGCCGGTGGCTGGCTGGGGCCCTGGACAGGGTGGCTCCTGGACAGGAAGTGTGCGTCCCCGATCCCACCACTGAGGACTCTCCTGAGCCCTAGATCAGCAGCTGGGCGGGTCCTGGGAAGGGAGAGTGCAAGCCGTGCCCACAGGACCCGACCAGCCTCACGCCCCAGGCCCTCCCCAGCTCAGGAGCCCCTCAGGGCTGCCCTTGGCTCATGAGATTCAGCCACCCCTGCCCCAAAGTCAGCGTCTCCCCCAGCTCCACGCCTAGGACCACGTCTTCTAGCTTCCTAAATGGCCGAGGAAACGTCTCCTCCTGCAGGAAGGCTGCAGGGATAGACGTTCCACCAGTGGGCATGGCCAGGCCCTTCTTCCCAGGGTAGGGTTCTGAGGGTTTCCCAGCAAGTCGGACCCCAGGCCGAGCTCCTGGACTGTGCCTGGCCTGCTCTGCTGCCCCAAACAGGCTTAGAGAGGGCCCCCAGGGGCTGGAAGGAACAGGGCGTCCAGCACTGTTGGGAAGCCTGGCCTGCCCTGCCCTTCCTGGGTACCCCAGCCATCTCTAGGTTCTGTCTGCCCTGACCGCGGCCACACTGACCAGTTCCTTCCCCTGCCTGCTGCCTGCCGGGGGCTCCCCAGTTCCAGGGACCTGTCCCTTCAGGCACAGACCCCGCATGGATTACAAGCCTCAGGCTGGAGGGCTGGGCAGGGCCCACAAGTCCCAGGGACGTGCGGTGTTTTGCTGCTCCTGCTCACCCAAGGCGTGGGGTGGAGGGGTGGCTGGGGCACCCACAGGCAAGGTGCTCGGCTCCCAGGTAAAGTGGGCTCAGGACGCCCTGCCTCCAGGCTGCTCTGAGACCCCCAGGACCTGTCTTGGTTAACGGTGACTGTGGGCCTGGCTTCGAGTTCTTCTGGCTGCATTCATTCATTTAATGAGTATTTATTAAGCTCCACAGGTCCTGGCCCCTGCCACCGTCGGCCCCTCCTTGGGGAGCCCCAGGCAGGAGGGATTTCGGGGATTGGAGTCTGGGTGTGGGAGTGTCTGCCCAGAGACAGTGTGGCCGGAGTCGTGGGGTCAGGCCAGTGGGGGAGCCAAAGTCAGAGAGGGGGGTCATGTTCCATGTCCCTCACCTGCACATCTGTTCTTGGAAGTTAGGGCTGGACCACTGGCAGGACCTCTGGCTGCTGACAGCTATCCAGAGGCATAGAGGGGCCTTGGTGGGCAGCTGCATGGGTGGCTGATGCAGGTGCTTCAGGGGTCAGCGTGGGGACCGTGTGCTGCTCCGACCTCCAGGGACACGGCCCTCCCAGCTGCCTGTGGGGGACCTCCGTCCCCCCTGCCCGGGGCCTGTCCTCCTGCTGAGCTGCGCTGTCCGCCTCCTCCCTCCACCCCGCCCGGCTCCCCGCCTGGCTTCCTTGACAAATTTCTGTCCCTCTTTAGACCTTAGCCGGGACAGGCCCCACCAAGGCCTTCCAGACACGTTCTCCACCCTCTTCCTAGGGAGGCCGTGCCCCGTGCTGTGCACCCCTCTGTCCAGCCCCTCTCTGTCCGTGCTCTCCTGGTCCATGCTGGACCCTGAGCCTGGAGATCATCACTGCCATCCAGCGAGCCCCTCGGCCCCGCCCTGTGAGAAGCAGCAGTTTGATTCCAGGGCGGCCAAGGAAGTGAGGAGAGGTGGGGGCAGCCTGCCCTCAGGGCAATGTCCCAGTGCAGGGCTGCAGGAGTTGCACCCGTCCTGGCTGGGCCCCTTCTCCCCCACCCACCCCCAGGGGCCTGAGGCTGGATGGACTGTGGGCCACACGTTTCTGGATGCCTGACTTGCCCTTGCTCTGGGGTGTACTGCCCGCTATTCCTGGCAGTGCTTCTGGAGCAGGCCTGAAGGGCCAGGAAGGAAGGTGCTATCAGAGGAAGGGGACCCACCTGGTGACATGCCCACAGCCGTGGGGGCAGCCTCAAGGGCACAGGACTCCCAACCCCAGCCCTTATCCTGCCCCCACACTGACCCGAAGGGCACTGTCACCAACTGCATGGTAGGACTCCTCCCTGAAGCTCTGGACACTCAGTTCTTGAGTCTGGGAAGGAGGAGGAACAAGAAATTAGGGGTGTGTGTGCGTGCATGCATGTGCGTGTGGGTGTGTAGGCGTGCTTCCCCTCCCACGCCCATAGTTGGGTCATTCCCTGAAATGAAGTACTGCAGGTGATCTCACACTCTGCTGGCAGGCATTGCTGTCCCTGGAACAATGGCCCGGGCTCGGCATCTCAGAGCGTGGCTGCAGGGACAGGCGGGCACCTCTCCCCTGCCCTTTCTCCAGCCCCTGCAGAGACCCAGCTCAGATGGCCTTTTTAGGAAGGGCTGCCACAAGGCCCCTGATATAATCCCTCCCACAGTGCTGTCTCTGTTCTCTCCTCTGTGTCCTCTCCCCAGAGCAGATCCCGGCCTAGAGTAGATGCCCCATGAGCCTGTGCTGAGTGAGTGGAAAAGGGGAGGAGTGGATAGATGATGCATGGATGGGTGGGTGGATGGACGGATGGGTGGATGGATAGTGGATGGATGGATGGATAACTGGATAGATGGATGGATAAATGGATGGATGGATAGTGGATGGATGGATGGATAAGTGAATGGATGGATGGATAGTGAATGGATGGATGGACAAGTGGATGGATGGATACATGGATGGATGGATAGTGAATGGATGGAGGGATAAGTGGATGGATGGATAAGTGGATAGATGGATGGATAAATGGATGGGTGGATAAGTGGATGGATGGATAAGTGGATGGGTGGATAGTGGAAGGAAAGTTATGACCAACCTAGATAGCATATTCAAAAGCAGAGACATTACTTTGCCAACAAAGGTCTGTCTAGTCAAGGCTATGGTTTTTCCAGTGGTCATGTATGGATGTTAGAGTTGGACTGTGAAGAAAGCTGAGCGCCGAAAAATGGATGCTTTTGAACTGTGGTGTTGGAGAAGACTCTTGAGAGTCCCTTGGACTGCAAGGAGATCCAACCAGTGCATTCTAAAGGAGATCAGCCCTGGGATTTCTTTGGAGGGAATGATGCTAAAACTGAAACTCCAGTACTTTGGCCACCTCACGCGAAGAGTTGACTCATTGGAAAAGACTCTGATGCTGGGAGGGATTGGGGGCAGGAGGAGAAGGGGACGACAGAGGACGAGATGGCTGGATGGCATCACTGACTCGATGGATGTGAGTCTGAGTGAACTCCGGGAGATGGTGATGGACAGGGAGGCCTGGTGTGCTGCAATTCATGGGGTCGCAAAGAGTCAGACACGACTGAACGACTGAACTGAACTGAACTGAACTGAATGGATAGATGGATGGATACGTGGATGGATGGATGGATAAGTGGATGGGTGGATGGATAAGTGGATGGATGGATAGATAAATGGATGGATGGATAAATGGGTGGGTGGATAAGTGGATGGATGGATGGATGGATGGATAAGTGGATGGGTAGATGCATAAGTGGATAGATCGATGGATAGGGAGGTGGGTGGATGGATAGATGGAAGGAAGGAAGTATGGGAGGACGAATAAATCACCACCAGGCTCTGTTGTGTCCTCTGATTACACAGTAAGGAGAGGGTTAGACACTGGGATTTATGCTCAGTGTAGTCAGTGCTGAGATAAGGATGCTCGGAGCATGCAAGAGTGCAGATGAGGGACTTTCACTATAGGGGGGCTTAGGGAGGCCTGGCTGGAGATCCAGGTTGAGACCTGAAAGACAGATAAGAGGCAAAGTTAAAGTTGTGTTCCAGGCAGGGCACAGCATGGCCAACGGCCAGAGTTTAGGTGGAGAAGGTGAGGCAGGAGTGGCCAGACTCCATGGGCCAACAGCCCAATCTTTTGCCCCGTTCTCCTTGTCAACCCAGGATGCCCGAGAGCAGGGGGGTCCTCCTTCTGGCACAGGCTCAGCTGCAGCAGCAAAGAGTACAGGGAGAGAGCACGAGGAGACAGAGTATGGAGAGAAAGGACAGAGAGACAGTACCAGGAGAGAGAGTACAGGGAGAGAGTATGGGGAGAAAGTACCAGAAGAGAGAGTATAGGGAGAGAGAGTACAGGGAGAGAGTACAGGGAGAGAGTATGGGGAGAAAGTACCAGGAAAGAGTACAGTGAGAGAGTACCAGGAGAGAGTACCGGGAGAGAGTACCAGGAGGGAGTACAGGGAGAGAGTGTGGGGAGAGAGTACCAGGACAGAGTACCAGGAAAGAGTATAGGGAGAGAGAGTACCAGGAGAGACAGGGAGGGAGTATGGGGAGAGAGTACCAGGAGAGAGAGTACAGGGAGAGAGAGTACCAGGAGAGAGAGAGTACCAGGAGAGAGTACAGGGAGAGAGTACCAGGAGATAGTACAGGGAGAGAGAGTACCAGGAGAGAGAGAGTACCAGGAGAGAGAGAGTAACAGGAGAGAGTACAGGGAGAGAGTATGGGGAGAAAGTACCAGAAGAGAGAGTACAGGGAGAGAGAGTACCAGGAGAGAAAGAGTACCAGGAGAGAGTACAGGGAGAGAGAGTACCAGGAGAGAGAGAGTACCAGGAGAGACAGAGTACAGGGAGAGAGTATGGGGAGAGAGTACCAGGAGAGAGAGTACAGGGAGAGAGAGTACCAGGAGAGAGAGAGTACCAGGAGAGAGTACAGGGAGAGAGTACCAGGAGATAGTACAGGGAGAGAGAGTACCAGGAGAGAGAGAGTACCAGGAGAGAGAGAGTAACAGGAGAGAGTACCAGAAGAGAGAGTACAGGGAGAGAGAGTACCAGGAGAGAGTACAGGGAGAGAGAGTACCAGGAGAGAGAGAGTACCAGGAGAGAGAGAGTAACAGGAGAGAGTACAGGAGAGAGAGTACCAGGGAGAGAGAGTACCAGGAGAGAGAGAGTACCAGGAGAGAGAGAGTAACAGGAGAGAGTACCAGAAGAGAGAGTACAGGGAGAGAGAGTACCAGGAGAGAAAGAGTACCAGGAGAGAGTACAGGGAGAGAGAGTACCAGGAGAGAGAGAGTACCAGGAGAGACAGAGTACAGGGAGAGAGTATGGGGAGAGAGTACAGGGAGAGAGTACCAGGAGACAGAGTACCGGGAGACAGAGTACCAGGAGAGAGAGTATGGAGAGAGAGTACCAGGAGAGAGTAAGTACCAGGAGAGTTTGGGGAGAGAGAGTATGGGAGAGAGTACCAGGAGAGAGTACACCTGGCCGGCACAGCCCTGGTGCCCTGGTCTCCACCAGGATCCTGCTCTCTGGGGATGACACTCAGCAGGGTTTGACCATGACTCCTGCCTGACACCCCAGGGGCTCCCCCCACTCTGTTCTAGAAACAGGATCCGGGCCCCAGGTGGAAAGACCCTGGGAGATGAGGGCGGCGCCCCCTGAGCTGACCCCCGCAGCAGGGAGGGGAGCGCTGCCAGGAGCCCCCTCCGCCTTCTGCCTGCTCCCTTCTCCATCACGAGGCAGGTAGGTGGTCCTCAGGGAGCAGGTCCCACCACCTGCCCTCTCAGGGATGGAAGCCAGGGTGGCCGTGGAGCCGGGAGACCCTGCCCAGGCTCCTGTATGAGGAGCCAGCCTCTGTCCTGGGAGTCCGGCTGCTTTTCCCGTGAGTGTGAGAGAGCGAAACCTCCGTCTCTAATTATACCCTGGCCCTTCTCCTCCTGCTGCCAAACCTTCCCACTTCAAAGGCTGCTGGCCTCTGGGCAGGGAGGGAAAGTTTCTGGGTGTCCTGATGTCTTCCCTCCCCCTGGGGTGGGGTCCCTCAGCAGCAGCCGTCCCAGGCTGGGGGAGGGGGTGCAGCCCAGGGCACCTCATCCTTCCATGAGCCCTGGGGGCTCCGGGCGGTAACCTAGCTCACTGGACCGCCAGCCCGTGCAGGTGGGTAGGCACTCAGCCCAGGACCCCAGCCCAGCCGCACCCCCAGCTCCTCTGGCCCTAGCTGGGTGGAACGCTGCGACCCAGAGAGGTGGGGCTGGGAGCCTGGCCTGCTCCCCACACCCGTGCCCAGCGCTTCTCCAGCTCCAGCCCCTCTCTGGCCCTCCGTGCCCACCTGCAAGCAGCCGCACCCACTACACAGCCTCTAGAAGCCCAGCCCCAGGCAGCGGGCCCCCCACCGCTGGGGCTTTTCTGAGCCATGGCTCATTCCAAGTTCACTGCCCTGGGCTGCCCCTTCCCCAGGCTCTGCCTCCAGACACTCTTCCCAGAGACACACAGAGTTGGCACCTCTAAGACCATGTGGCCACCTTGAGCTGGTGGCGGGTGAGGGGGGCGGGGGCTGGGGATTGCTGTCCAGGCCAGAACTGCACCAGAGAGGGAGGCAGGGGTCAAGGGGCAGGGGCAGGCCTGGCCCAGGCTCAGGGCACGGTGCCCAGAGATGCCTAGAGGTGTGGGGGAGGCAGAGCCCGGGTTCCCAGGCTGGGGATCAAAGCAGCTGGAATGGGCGGCTGGTGAGAGAGGGAGGCAGTGTGTACCTGGGGAGGCCCTGTGGGCAGGGCCAGGACGTTAATGACCCTACCCTGGGGGTGGGGTGCGGGCCAGGCACCCACCAGCCATGCAGCTGGATGGTTCCCACAGGGCTGCAAAGGAGTAGATGCCAGTGCTGGGCCTGGGGCGGCACGCAGGGGTGCAGACGCCAAGCAGCTGGCTGTGTTGGGGGAGTACCCGGGGGCGAAGCCCTGCTCAGTGATATTAATAGAGGCTGAGTGTTCAGAATGAGGGAGGCAAGCTCCTCTCTGCTCTGCACTGATGAGGTCTCCCAGGCCGAACTCCCAGGCTCCGTCCCAGGAGCCCTGCCCTAAGCCCCGACCCATCACCCCCCTTGCAGTTTCTGAGTCCCGTTGCTCCCAACACCTTTTTGTCCATCCTAGAGCTACCTGCTGGCCTTGCCCTGTGTGTGGAGGTGCCAGCTGCCTCCAGCCTAGTGGCCCGCAGGGCCAGGGTCGGGGTGCCCATGGAGGTGGTTGAGGATGCCCGTGGAGGTGGTCAGCCAGCGCTGGCTCAGTTCAGATGAGATATTCTTCCCTTGAGGACTCCTCTTCAGGAAGGAGGGAAGCAGCGGGGGGGGGGAAGAGGAAGGAAGGGAGGAGGGATGGGAGGAGGGAAGGGAGGAGGGATGAAATGGGGAAGGAAGAAAGGGGGAGGCAGGAAGCTCCCAGGACCCCTCAGGCCTCTGAAGCGGGCCTCCTGCCTCACCTGCCCCCCCCACATTATACGGTGAGGCCCCGAAACTCACTGCCTCTTCCCAGAGCATTTGATCTCGATTTCAAAGGGGTCTTTGTGCCGTGCCCGCTGGCATGTGGGCCTGGCCGCTCCTGACTCACCTGTCCCTCCCTCCCCCGGGCCGGGCAGCTGAGCCAGGGAGCAAGTGTGGCCTGGCCTGCCCCTCCCTGCAGCCGGCCAGCCTCCTGGGGATTGGGGGTGCGGCCCGCTGGCCCTCTCTTGGCCCGCCCCAGTCTCTCCCCAGCCCCTGTCTCCTTCTCTGTCCCCGCTCCCTGGGAAAACAAGCCTCTGGTCTCCTCGGTCAGAGGGACAAATGCCAAATGGGCCGAGGTGGTTCCCTGGGGGCTGGGCAGGGGGGTGAGGCCTCGCAGCTGGGCAGCAGCCTCAGCAAATGGTGTGTGTGGTCAGGCCTCTCCGCCCACCCCTCTGGGGCCCCCAGCCCTCCCACAGGCTCCTCCTGGGGGGCAGGCCATAAAGACTCGTTGGCGGTTTCCCCTTGGGCAGCCGCGGGCAGCAGACACAGAGACAGAGTCAAGCCAGGTGCTGGGCAGGCCTGACAGTGCCCACGCCCTGAAGAGGGGTCCTGAGGAGGGGCAGGGTCTCCTTGACTGCACGGATCCCAACCCCAGCACCACTGTGGGAGCCCCAAGGCCTCGGGGGGCAGAGCCACCCCCTCCCCAACCCCCACCCCCACAGGCTGGCCTAGTTCCAGCCCCCCGTCCCCCCAGTTCTCCTCCCTCTGCAGGCAGTGGCCCCAAACACCCCCCACCCCTTCTTGGACCCTTCTTCCCTCTATAGGGGCTTTCTCTGCAGGGACACCTCCCACCAAACACCCAGGGGCCCCTGAACCACGTGCTGGCCCCGGGGCTTGGGGGTGATGGCACAGGGACCACCCAGCTCTGCTGCAGGGAAGCCACCTGTGGGGACACAGTGGGTAGGGGCCTAGCCCTGGGCACTGGACGTCTCGGCCCTTCACTCAGCAACTCTCTTCTGAGCGTCTGCTCTGTTGGGCATCTCGTGAGGTGTCGGGGAGCCGAGTGGCCCATGCACCCTGTCCCCAGAGAGCTCCGAGTTGGGGTGGTTTGGGCCACCCCAACAAGCCTGGAAGCAAAGGGGTGGCGGGGTGAGACGAGCAGCGGTCTGCACCCCCAGGGGTCTGCTAACTCCACACACAGGCGCCCGAGGGCTCTGGTCTCGCCTTAGAAGGAACTGATGGCGTTTGGGGTTTGCACCTTCCCCTCGCCACCCGCCCTGAGGTGTAACCCCCCGCAGCAGACGCCTCCTCCCAAAGCCTTGCCCAAGGAGCTGTTGAAACCTAACCCGAGGGGCAGCTGAGGGGCAGGGTGCCATTCCACCCTGAGCCTGCCAGAAGGTTCAGCTGGTGCTCGGGTGACTCTACCCAACCTCGGGGGCTTCTGGGGATCCAGTAGGTCAGGTTGCCTAGCATGTTCATCTGGCTGTTTGCCACCTCTCTGGGGACCACCCAGGGAAGGGACAGTGGTTTCTAGGAAGCAAGTGGGCAGACAGTGCTGCCCAAATGGTCACAGGCATTCCTACGGGGGCGGGGCCGCAGCTGAGTCAAGCCAGGCAGGGCCTCTCCCTGTGAGCCCAGCACAGGGCCTGGGCACAATCATCCCAGGGCTCCTGGCACCCACCGGCATCACCCAGGGGCAGCAAGTGGGCAGGGCATGGACCACCAGGGGCCGGGGCTGGAAGGGGGCTCCCACGGAACAGGAGTGCTCCAAGCGAGAGAAGACGGCAGGGGAGCAGGGCCCGCAGCCCGTGGGCATCCATGGGTGCCTAGGCGGAAAGAGGCAAGCCGGGGGTGGCGGGCCAGGCTGGGCACCGCTCACGTTCTGGCCACGGTGCCCAGGGAGCTTTGGGAGCCAGGAGGGCCCTCCAGGGTCTCACACCTGGATGTTCTTTGTTCCAGGCTCTCTGGCTTCAGACCCACTGGCCAACTCTAGGTCCCGGGCAGGAGAAGCGTGGAGCTGGGAGACAGAGAGCGGCCCTGTGCTCCCTGCATTCCTGTCTCGCCAAGAAGCCTGGCGGGCACCGCCCAGGGAGGGGGTGGGCCAGGCGGCCTGTGCCCCCACAGGAGAGCCCCTACTTGAGGCGGGCTGCTCTCTCTCCCAGCCGCACTCTCAAAAACAGTGACCCTGCCTGCCTCCAGGGCTGAGCCCCCCTTGGACCAGCCCCCGGGTGCTGAGTGAACGCCGGTGCGCCTGCATCTTGGGCCCTCCTCACGCTCACACCTGCCGCCAGCTCAGCTGTCCATATCTGGAGAGGAGCCCAGATGATCCAGGGAAGGCTGGCAAGCGGGTGGAGAAATCAGAACCTTAGACGCTGGGAACGTGAAATGGGGCAGCTGCTCGGAAATCAGGCAGCAGCTCCTCGAGGGATTAAACCCAGAGCTGCCAGACGGCCTGGCCGGGCCACTCCTGGGGGGACACATACCCAGGAACAAGGACTGCATGGCCACATGACGCCTGGACACACAGGCTCACGGCAGCCAAGAGCCGAGTGCCCATCAGCAGGTGAAGGATAAGCTACTCGTGGTCCATCCGGTCCGTGGACCGTCACTGAGCCGTGAAGAGGACTGAGGACAGACACGGCTCAGCCTGCGTGAGCCTGGGAGGTCATGCCCAGCGAGAGGCCGGCCCCAGAGGCCACGTCGCTTATGATTTTCCCTTACGGGAAATGTCCAGAACGGAGGAGTCCACAGAGGGCAGAAAGAGGCTGAGTGGCTCCTTAGGGTGGAGGGTGGTGTGGCGGGTGGGGGACCCCGACCTGATGAGGGGTTTCTTCTGGAGGAGATGAAGAAGTCCTAGGCTTGACTGGTGACGGCCGCCCTTGTTTGTGAATAAGCTGAAGACCCCGAACGGCGCACTTGAAATGCGCAGACTGGATGCCACGTGAATTCCACACCAATCACGCTGCTAAGATGCAGACATGCGCTGGGTCCCCAGCCAGGCCAGGTGCCCAGCTCCACGCAAAGGCGCAGGGGCCACGCCTCCTTGTCACCGCTCCATCCCCTGCCGCGGGCGAGGGCGGGTGGCCGCTGGAGCCAAATGGGCTTGGGAGGGGGGCCGGGCCCAGCTCCAGCTGCCGTGGGTCGAGAGCTGTTTGTTCAGGAGGCTTGGGCCCTGCTCCCGACCTGCCCAGAGCCCTCCTAGCCCGCCTCTGCTGGCCCCTCTCAAGCCCTCCCAGAAGGATGTTTTTCCAGGGACCTGCTGAGCAAACGGCATTTAGACAGTGGCCTGGAAGCCTGGTGGGGACCAACCTCTCGTCCCATCCTGCTTAGCAGCCTCCTGTTTCCTCCGGATGGTCCAGGCCTGGCCAGAGCCTGCCCAGCTGTGTTGCAGCCTCTCTGAGACGCAGGACCCAGGAGGGCCGGCCCCACAGGTGGTCCTGGGCATTAGAGAGGCTGAGGGCAGGGCTTGGGGTCCCTCCACCCTCAGTGTGACTGGGTTTTTTGATCCTCAGGATAAAAACATCTGGGGAGGCCCGGGCAGCTCAGCCTCAGCCTGGCAGCTCGGGGAGCCCAGCCCAGTGGCCGAGGAGGGGGAGGCATCTCAGCAGGCATCTTGTCCCTGTCCCGGGGGCCCCCACTTCCCTCCCCCCAGGCCCCGGCCCCGGCCCCTAATCACAACCACATTCCCCACACTGGCCCCCATGTGGCCGGGCCCTGCCCTGGGATCTGGTCGGGGTGGAAGGGGGTGGGAGTTTTTCCAGAAACGGGACCATGAGTCACCAGCCAGCCCAGGAAGTGGCTGCCTCCTGTCCAGCCCGCCAGCTGACCACTGGGCCTCGGTTTGGACCACAGAGCGAGCCATTCCCGCATGACCTCAGTGTTGACCGAGTGCCTTCTGCACCCTGACCCAGGGGGCTCCAGGCTTGGGGGGGCAGGACCCCTGTTGGCAGCCAGCACAAGACCCCCACTGAATTGGAGGGGTGATAGGCACTCTGGGAAGAAGGGGGTCAGTGGGCCTGGGACATGTGTGGGAGGAAGGGCCTTCCCAAAGGGAGCAGCTCGTGGGGAGCGCAGAGGTCTGAGCAGACAAAGCAGGAGGTGGCAGGGGAATCTATCAGAGGGGGCGGGCCGGGGCCTCGGAGGTGGAGAGCAGGGGCTTCCCTGCTGCCAAGGGTATGTCCCTGGGGACCAAGAGGGGACCGCTTCAACTCCCCTGACCGGCCTGCCTGGCCCCAACTGCAGGCTTGGGCCCGAGCGCAGAAAGGGCCAGAGAGGAGAGGCAGGTGGTCTAGGACCAGGCCCCCGAACCTAAACCCCATTCCATTAGCTTCCAGGCCCCTCTCCTGCCAGGGTGCTGGAATCTGCAGGGAGCAGAAGGTGGCAACTGAGGGGTCCTTTCTGGGTCCTCTGACCCCGGGCTGTGAGCAGGGCCCGGACACTGTGCTTAGCAGGCCGGGTGCCACCCGCCCTGCCGGCCCCTGAGACGTGCAGAGGCCTGGAGCTTGGGCCTTGGGGACGTGGCAGGGCCGGCCGGCTCCATCAGGAGCGGGTGATGTGTACCCAGCTTCAGGTCCTGCCCCCACAGTCAGGGCAGACGGCAGAGGTCCTCGCGTGGCTCCGCATCATACGCGAGGGAGGGCCTGGCGGCCTCATCCCCAGACCGGGGAGCCAGAGGTCACAGCGCTCACGTCTCCCCTCCCCAGGGACCTGGCCCTGCTGTGGCAAGGGGAGCCCCCGGGTCCCCACAGAGGCCTCCAAGCCCACAAGGAGCCCTGTGTGCCCCGGGGAGACCGAGGCACAGCGGGCTCGAGCACTTGTCACAACGTACCCACCCTCCAGACTCTAGACCGACTCCACCCGCCTCACCAGCCCAGGCACGGATGTGTCCTGAGTCCTGGCCGATGGTAGGGGGCTGGGGGAGGGCTGTGCGCATCTGCCCCTGAGCACCCCACCCCCGCCGCTTTCCAGAGCCCCAGCCCCAGGGAGCGAGGCCAGTGGGGCACCGCCCAGGAGCCCCCTATCCGCCCAGGCCCCCAGGCCAGGAGCAGGAAATGCTCGGTCACAGCTGTTCACATGTTGGGGATGGCGGTGGGGAGGATGTGGGGGGGGACACGTTCTTCCTTGGGTCACAGAAGCTCCGCCTCCCCTCATCTTCGGGAAGCCTGGAGGAGGGAGTTCTGGATCCCAGCCGGCCGGACAGCAGATTCCAGAGCCTTCTCCGGAGCCCCTCCTCCCCGCTCCCCACCCTCCGCTGCCCTGCCATGGCCCCCCGGGTGAGGGGGGTGCTCCCCCACCTCCAGCTGAGTTATCCTCCCCGATGGAGGTGATTTCCTCTGCTCGGTCTCCTCCCCACTTTCGCCTCCAGAAAGACTAATTAAAAATGAACCCAGGCCAGGCCAGGGGCCGGCCCGGGCCCTCCCAGCTGTCAAAACACGCTGTGCCTGCAGGGCGACCTGGACGGGGGAGGCTGCCTGGCCTAGCTCGCAGGCCGGGGGGCTCCGGGACCCCTCTCTGCTGCAGTAGCTTTGACTCCATCCTGCTTGCCAACCCCCTCCACCAGCCCAGCAGTGTCAGGGATTCATCACCATTGTTGCATTTTAAGAGGCAGCCAGAGAGGAGGGTCTGGGGAGACCCTCGGGGCTGCGGGGGGTGGGGGTGCTGAGAGACATCAGGGGTGCTGGGGGAGGGTGTGGGGGCTTGGGGTGAATCTCGGCCTTAGGGTCCAATGGGCTTGGAGGGTGGGGGGTATCCAGACAAGTCAGGAGATATGAAGGCCCAAGTGGGCAGGCCAGAAGTGGTGCGGGTGTGGCTTTGAGCTTGGGATGGTCCCTGAGGCAGAGAGTGGACACGTCGGTCCACGGCTGTGGGTTGGAGCTGGTGAGAGGTCTTCGGGAGGGAGTCCTTCCCAAGGGCAGTTGGTACAGAAGGACCCTCAACAGGTGCCGGGGCCAGAGGGCTTGTCTGGGCTGGGAGGGGCAGTTTGGGGCGAGGAGCGGTGAGCCCAAGGTGCCAGGATGGGGGGTCCCATAGCCAGAGCCCAGGGAGGGGACAGGGGCGTTCCAGGGTGGGGTGGCTAGGAGAGGCAGCCAGGCCAGCTGGGCTCTGCCGCAGGTCTGCTGCATGACGGCCCCGTACCTGACAACCCAGCCGCAGGGGCGAGCCCATGGTCACAATCTCCAGGGCCGTGGTCAAGGTGATCTTTGGGGGAGGCTGGGACAGACTGTCGGGCTTTGCTGGGAGCCTCACTGCGGAGGCAGGGAGTGGGGAAGGGCCCCAAGAGGAGGCAGCCCCACCCAGTGAGGGGACCTCAGGTGAATTTCTGCCTCTCTGGCCCTGAGAGCCTCGCCCGTGGGCTGGGAACAGAGCGTGGAGCTGCTGCAGGGTGAAGGAGACCGTGGATGAGAAGAGGCACATTTGGGAGCAGCTGTGAGGGAGCTGCTGGATTTGGGGCAATCGGGAGCCTGGGAGCCGGCAGTCAGCCACTCCAGGGGTGCCCTGTGTGGGGAGGGTGAGCAGGAGGCCTCCTGGACAGGTGCAGGGAGGGGCAAGCCAGGGCTGGAACCTGTATTTCAGGGCAATAAACTCCCCACCAGCCGAAACCAGGAGAAAGGGATGAGAGAAAGGAGGTGCGAGGTCCGGGCCTGCTCAGGCCCAAAAGGAGGCTTTTCTGGGGCAGCCCCATCTGCACCTGGAGCCCACGGGCAGCTGGGGAGTGGGGGCGGGGGGTCTGCTGGGGCCCCTGGCGGCCACCTGGCTAATTACTCTGCAGAAGCATGGAGCAGGGCCTGGCCTGAACGAAGCTTCAGTCTTTTAAAGGACAAGGCAACGTGAACTTACCTTTACTGTCAGGCACCACGCGTAGGCCGACTCAACGGACATAATTTTGAGCAAACTCCGGGAGGTGGTGAAGGACAGGGAAGCATGGCATGCTGCAGTCCATGGGGTCATAAAGAATTGGACACAACTCAGTGACTGAACAACAATATGTATGGGGGGCTTCCCTGGGGGCTCAGATGGTAAAGAATCTGCCTGCAACGCAGGAGACCTGGGTTCAGTCCCTGGATTGGGAAGATCCCCTGGAGAAAGGAACGGCTACCCCTCCAGTACTCTTGCCTGGAGAATCCCATGGACAGAGGAGCCTGGTGGACTGTCCATGGGGTTGCACAGGGTCGGACACGACTGAGTAACTGACACACAATGAAAACAACATGTGTGGGACCTGCCGTAAGACGGGGGGAAAGGCCGCAGGCTGCGAGGCGTCCACCCAGGGCGGCTCTGGTTCCGTGAGAACCGCACGGCGGGGGCAGGGCTGGGGGCTGGGCGGCCACCAGCACAGAGCTCCAGGCCGCCGCCGCCTGTGTTTTTTCCTTTCTTCCCTCCGGTGCACCTGCCGGTTTGTCTGCGCCGAGCAGCACAGCCTGTTTTGTCGACGAGCGCCCTTTGGTTGAGGTCAGGCCCGGCCCCACACGTGCTACCTGCCCTGCCTCGGCCACAGGCCAGCACCCCCCAACCCCGAGGGCTCGGAGCCCCGGGTTCGGGAACCAAGGCGCCTGCGCCCCCCCAGGGCCGGGGCACTCATAGGTCACAAATGAGCCAGCTCCCCCATCCTCACTCCTTGAGGGAAGCCATCACCCTTCCTGCAGGTGAAGAAAAGGAGGCAACCAGCAAGCATCTAGGGACGCTGCACAGTGCCAAGGCCAGCCGAGGAGGAAGGGGACACGGGGTCCCCAAGGGGCAGAAAGGGCCCCTGCGGGTGGGCGGGGCGCGGGGCGGCTGTGAGTGTGCGGGGCATAGTAGCAACAGGCAGGATGCCCCGTCGCCTAAGGAGGCTGAGGGCCCGTCGAGGCAATGTAGTCTGGGAGGACTTTTTGGAGGAGGAAGAGGAATTTCAGGGCACTTGGAGGCTGGGCACTTCTTTTGACTCCGGTTCTCCCCCTGTGAGGAGGTGAGAGGATGCTTGTCCTATTGGCTGATTGGGTTTGTTTAGCTTCGATTTTTGGAAAAGAGCAGATGAGCTCACGGACAAGAAGTTTCTAGGGCTTCTGCTCCCTCCGTGAGGGTCTGTTTCCGTGTGGGTCTGTTTGCACAGTGGGTCCAAGAGGCTTCACGTCCCAGGGTTCACCGACGAGCCCCAGAGACCTGCAGGCTGAGCCCCAGGCAGACCGAGGCCAGTCCGGGCTCGGCACGCTCCCCACCCATCTCAGGAGCCCAGGAGGCAGCTTCTGGGACTTGCCAAGGGCTCAGAGGTCCACACCCCCCCAGCCCAGAGAGCCACTCATGAGATCGTCAACAGAGCAAAGAGGAAGCTGGCCTGGGAACTCGGTGGTGCAACCCGGTCCTTGGTGCTGACGACCTCAGGAGCTTGTGCAATGAAGCTGGGGTCCGGAAAGCTGGCCGCCTGTGGCCGCACGCAACGGGCAGGCCAAGGGGTCACGCAGGAGGCAGCCCACTGGTCCTGGTGGCCCCGGGCGAGCCACGACAACAGGTCACCCCCACCTGAGCTGGCCAATGGGGTCCCAGCCCCTGCTCCGGCCACCGAGGCCTCGCTTACCACCCCCAGCTCCAGGGCCTCCTGCCCTGGGGGCTTCCAGGGCCTCCTGCCCTGGGGGCTCCCAGGGCACAGGCCATCCCCCACACACGGTTAAGTGGCCACTGTCCGTCCCGGGGGACCTGTCCCAGCCTAGTTCCTGTCATGTTGCCCTTCCGGCCCTCGATCCCCCGGGACAGAGCAGGAGGTCTGGCCAGAGCCAGGCTCTGCTCTTAAAAACAGACCTGGGTTCAAATCCTGACTGACCCTCCTCTGAGTGCACCCTGCGGCAAAACCCTTTCCCCCTCTGTGCACGGGGGTCATGATGGGGGCCATGAAGGGGTCCACTCAGGGGTCATGGTGGGGTCTACTCACTGGCCGGGAGCCCCCTGAGAGGAGGCCAGAGTCCTCCGTCTGGGAGGGCCCTCAGGGCTCCTTGCTGAGAGGAGAGCCCGAGGTGGGCTGGGAGGCTCTGGGGGAACCGCGCAGGGGAGAAGCCGAGGGAGGTCACTGCAAGCCACGGGGGCCCAGGCCAGGGCAGCAGGAGATGGGCCCAGGCGAGGAGCTGGCCGGCCCGGCCCAGCGTGTGCCAGGAAGCCTGGCCCAGCAGGGCACAGGAGCAGCAGTCTGGTGCCCTCATGCCGGCTCCTCCCACAGCTCCTGGCTGGCGGGACTTCCCCCCGGCTTTGCCCAGCACAGGGCTGGGAGGAGGAGGTGGGGGTTACAACGTCCCCGGCGCCCCCCAGCGGCGACAGCCCCCCAGAGGACAGCCCTAGAGTGAGGGGGAACGGGGCCTGCAGGCCCTCCCCCAGGACTCCCAGACCCAGGGCTGGTCAGATCTGGGTCGGCTGGACCCTGGTTATCTCAGCTCCCCCGACAGGGCGCTAGATACAGAGCCCAGAGGCCCTGGCCAGGCAGGTTATCAGGGGCCACGGAGATCCTGACCTCACCAGACCCAGGCTGGGCATGGGGGTGGGGTGCCCGAGGCGTTTCCAGCCCGCCCAGTACCCGCTATCTGGAGCAGCCTCGCCCAGCCCAAGATAATTGCCCGGAGCAGAGATAGACGCTGGGAATAAGGCCAGGGGGCCAGCTCCCAGCTGGGGAGGGAAGATCTGCCAGGCCAGGCCAGGCCACAGCAAAGGGAGGTAGGCCCCTGGGAGGGTGGCCCAGCCTCAGAGGAGCGGCTCAGCCCAGTGCTCGCTGGCTGGGGGATGAGTTGAGTGTCCCATTGCAGAAGAGGCCCAGGGCTGGGTTGCCGAGGGCCCAGGTATGTTGAGCAAGAATCCAGACTGGGGCTCACGCTCCAGGCTTCCTGCCCCAAGAACCAGCTTCCCGCGACAGGCCACACTGTCTGTGGGCCTGGCTGGGTGCTCTCCCCTGGGAAGAAGGCTTCAGGATGGAAGGGGTGTGCCTGCCCCGGCCCGGGGCTTCCAGGGCAGCCCAGCTCTGCCAAGGACCTGCCAGCCAGAGCCCCGCGCCCCAGGCAGGGCCTCCCCCGTGCCAGGCCCAGCGCGTGACTCCTGGCCCGGGCAGGGGAAGGAGACACCCGCCCCACCCACCCGGGGCGCCAGGGGCTCGTGAGAGCGGAGAGTGCCTGGAAGAATGGGATACACAAAGCCCCTCTTCCCACGCGAAGGGCCTTCCAGGGCCCCCAGCCCGGACCCACCCGGCGCCCAGGGCCCGTCTTCCTGCCCGCTCTTGCGACACGCAGTGAGGGCTGCCCAGAAACCCGATCTCAGGCTCAGGCCCCAACGTGCCCCCGCCGCCTGTGTCGTTCGGCTCGTCTCATGGCAGGCAGCCAGTCCAAGGCCCCGTGGAGAAGCTGTGGTCCTGCCCGCAGGTTCTCCAAGGGGCAGCAGTGGGCACTGCCTCTCAGGAAAAGGGGCTCTGAGACAGGACCTTCCACAAAGGCCTCCATCCCGCCAGCTGGCCAGCACGGTAGACGAAGGCAGCCCCTGACCCTCTGGCAGCCTGGGGCGAGTCCACCCAGTGCCGGCCCCTCAGCGTGCCCACCTGGGCATGGACCTCTGCCTGGCACCCTCGTCGGGTCCTGGGGCTGGGCCCCCACGCCAGCCTCCTCCAGAAGTGGTGCCACACTGGCTGCTGCCCTGTGAGAGGGGCGGGGAGCCCCTCCCCTAGGCCGTGGGCTGCCCCAGGAAGCCCCTCTCTGTCTCCTGGGAGAAGGGGCTCCGTGCAGCCTGTGGGAAAGGGACACTGAATGCCTTGGGGAGGTGCTAGGTGCTGGGTGGGCAAGTCCGGGTCTCGGGGGGTTCTCCAGGACCTGAGTGATCAGAGCTGGGCAGAAGCAGCAGGTCTGCCTGGGGAGAGGGCACTGGACACCCCAGGACCCTCCAGCCTCAAGCCCAGCCTCCGTCCCCCACCCTCCTGCTCCTCTTGGGTGGTGGGGGTGGGGCAGGTCAGGACAGGTGGGCAGGTGGGCAGGCAACCTGATACCCTGGCTTCCTGTTCCCAGCAGTGGCCCCCGCAGGTGGTGCTGGTGACAGGGGCCTTCCTTCCTCCGCAGCAGATGGCGAAGGAGCTGCGGTGGCAAGAGATACACAAGCTGTGGGCCTCCTCCCCGTGGTGGAGTTGCTGGAGCAGGGTCCTCACAGTGGGTTTAGTGGAAGAGAGGGGGTTGGCCCGGCAGCCAGAAGCCTCCTGGAGGCAGGCAATCCCCTCTCTGCACGAGGCCCAGGCTCCTCCGGCTGCTCTCCACACTGAAGCCGGCAGGCCTGCCCTGCACGGGTGTGCAGGTTGGGCGCTGCGCAGGGGACCGGAAGCCATCGGGGCAGCGGCCCTGCCTACACCAGGCATCTTTCTAAACCTCAAATCAGAGCCCCTCCTCAAGAGCTGGCTTAAACCTGGAGCAACGTGCCCCCCACTCCCCACCCCAAGGGATGAAGCTTGACTCCTCTGCCCCCGCCACGGCCCTCCACGGCTCTCAGCCTGAGTCTCAGCTCCGCCGTGAGCTCCGTGCTCCTGCTGCCTCCGCTGTCCCTGTCGGCACCTCGGTCACCCCGTGCTGCCACCTCCTGGTCCCAGAGACATCTTTCCCTCCCCATGTCCTGGCCTCTTGGTCTGTGGGCTCTGTCACTCTGCAATCCCACAGATGTTTGGAGGAGGCAGGGGGGCGGGAGGGGCCTGGACGTCAGGTTTTGCTGGGGAGAGGACCAAAGACTGGGGCTGAGAGTGGAGCTGGGAGATAGGGAACAGAGGGCCCGGGGAGCCTCTGGTCAGGGGGACAATCCATGGCCAGGCCCAGCGAGCTCAGTGTCCCTCCCTCCTGCACCTCTGCTCCTATGGCTGTCCACTGCCCACTGCCCACCGCCCACCGCCCACTCCAAGTAGCGCTGACATTCAAGGGCCTCCCCCAGGGCTCCTGAGAAGAGCCTGTATCTCCCCCAGTCTTGAGGGGGTCATGATGGGCCTTTGTGGGGCCTGGCCGGGCCCTCGGGACATCTGAAGCCCAGGTGACTTCGGAGGCTCACTGGGGGTCCCAGACCCACTGACGGCGCTGGGCAGTCCCTTCTCCCCCAGCCCGTCCCCACCAAGGCGGCTCCGGGTGCCGAGGGCGGCACATGCCTGGGCAGGGCCACTGCAGCTGGTGGCTCCCAGGACACCAGCGCTGCCCCTTGCTGGCTCGCGCCCCCTTGGGAGTCAGGGTTCAGGGAGGTGCCCGCCCACACCCTCCTGGCTCTGGGCCCCCACTGTCTTCCTCCCTGCTTCTTTCCAGTGAGCCAGGGCTCCAGATACCAGACTTCCATGAGCCAGAGGGCTCAAGGGCCCTCTGGGGTCTGGGGCTCCCCTATGCTCCCCCACGTTGGGGAGCAGCAGCCTCTCAGGCCTCCACACCGGTCCCCAAGGGCCACCACAGCTTGGATTTCAGAGACCCCACTGGGAGGGACGCTCTCTGACAGCCCGCCTCTACAGACCCCCACCGGCCACATGGCCCGACTGCCCCACTGAACCTCCTGCCGGAGACAACCGTGGCCACCAGCTGCGTGCAGCTGTGCTCTGCTTCGGGGCCAGAGTCGATGGGGTGGAGAGAGCTGCAGCAGGGGGTGCATGCTGGAGGGGCCCAAGCTGGGCGTGGCCTCCAGGCCAGTCCAGGAAGGGCCAGGGAAGTGGCCAGAGCTGGCCTGGCCTCCTCTTGGGTGCCAGGAGGGTGGACACCAGCTGGCACTCACACTCCCACCTGCCACACCTTCCTCCTCAGCTCAGCATTTTCTCACGCTCGGAGCTGGCACAGCAGACCCTGCCATGCTGGGACTTGTCACCCAGATCCCAGGAAGGTGGGCGAGGCCTTCCTTTGGGCCTGGAGGCAGGGGCCGCTGCAAGTCAAGACACGGCCTGGAGAGGGGAACGCCAGGTTGCAACACCGGCTGAGCAGCTGCAGGAGGCCCAGCCCACGCCTGGCACGTGTCCCAGCCCGTCTGCCCACCTTGGCACCCACCTCCCAGCTGGGGGGTGCAGAGAGCATGGGTGGGCAGCGGGAGGCAGGTTCCCACCCTTCTTCGAGTGGGACCCAGACCCAGGGGCCAAGGCCCTGTCCCTCTCTGGTCCCGTTTCCCCCCCTTTGAGGTTGGGGATCCAGCTCATCCAAAGAAGTGAGCTGGGACACCTGTGTGCATGCACGGCGCTCAGCGCTTTGTCGGAGCCCGGGGCAAGGTCTGCGTGTGACCTCACTTTGCAGAGTGGGGTGACGGGACAGATACCCCAGCTCCAATAGGAAGTCCCCACTGTGGGATCTCGGGCCCTGCAGCGCCGAGGCTGTGCCTTCGAGGCAGCAAGTCAGAAGTTCCTAAGGGCCCCTGAAGCCAGTAGGCTAGGGGGACAGAGGCCTGGGGCCCCCGATTCCCAAACCTTGCTCAACCCCGGGACAAGATCTCGGGTCTCTCTGGCCAGAATTGGAGGGGCTCATTCTCTGGCTGAGAGTGGGGAGGAGGGTTCCCCTCCTTCAGGGGCTCCTTCAGGGGCTAATCCTTGGGTGCCAGGCCCTGACCCCCAAGCAAATCCATCTCACTTGAGGTCAGGCTGGCCCCTGGGTCTCATCAACCCACAGGTCCCGAAGCAGACCTATGGCTTGAAAGACAACAGGCTTCTCTGGGCACGAGCCGTGCAGGCTAGGGGGCCCCCGAGGAGGGTGGCGCCCAGGACTGCACGCATCCCTGGCCTTTCCGATTCTCCGCAGCAGGATGGGGGTGAGGAGTGGAGTGGGACACGGGACAGGCTGGAGGGGGTGACCTGGACAGACCCCTCCTCTGTTCTGTTGTCACGTAGGGAACTCGAGGCCAGGGTGGGTGCAGGCCCTTGGCTCACGAGTCACGCTGGGCCCTGGGAAGCACCGGGCCTGCCTGGCCTTAGTCTGCAGGCCTCTCGCTGGGCAGGAAGGAGAGCCTGGGGCACTGGGCTCTTAGGAAGGGCCCCCAGCGGACGAGCTCCTCCCGTGAGTAACGGGCTGCTGTCAGAGGCTGGGGAGGGTGAGAGGCCGGTCCCCCGGGAGGCAGCCCCTCGACACCCAGCCGCTCTCTGGCAACCCCCCAGGCAGGCGTGGGAATGTGACTGGCGGGAACAGGGCCTCTTCCCCCGGGAATCAGCAGCTGGGTGCCAGCCAAGGCCAGTCTGATCCAAAGAGGAAGCAGAGTTCAGCTGCTGAGGAGCAGACGAGCCCCTGGGGGCAGATGCGGCATGGAGATGGAGCCGCAGCCCCTGCAGACCGAGCCCCGCGCGCAGTCATACCCCAAACCCCGAGCCCAGCCGCAGACCAGCTTCTGACCCCAGTTACTAGTCTCAACCCCGGACCATGCCCTGACCCCAACCCAAATTCAGTCCTGACCCAGGTCGTAGACTGATCTCTACTGCTGGGTATGGACTGGAGCCCTGACCCAGGCGGAGACTGACCCCTGATCCCAGGCAGACGGGCTTCTGATGCAGGCATGACTGACCCGCTCCAAACAGACCAGCCTCACGTCTGCTGATCTCAAACCCCAGCTCCACCCACCCCTTTGCATCCTCAGCTCCACACCAGGACCTCCCTGGGTTGCATGAGCAGAGGCCAACCACCAGGATGAGGAAGGGGATGGTCCATTCTGCTGAATATCGTGTTCCCTCCTGTCCTGCCTCCAAAGGGATGCAGAGCAGCTACAGCGGAGGCGGGAGAGAGAGCTGAGTGCCGGCCTGGAGGCACCCGGGGGGCAAAGGCGGGCTGGGAGGCCTGGTCAGCCTGGTGGGACCGTGTCGCCTCCAGCGTGTTTACCAGTGGGTCACCTCCACCCCTAGTCCTCCAGCCCTGGAAGGAGGAACACGCCAACCCCGCTTTGTGGACGAGGAACCCGGCAACACAGGGGCAGCGATTCCCAAACGCGGGATCCAAGTCAGTTTGACCCAAAGCTCAGTCCAGCCACTTGCTGGAGACTGACCTCAGCCTAACTCCAACAACAACTCCCTCCTGTGGGGCTGGGGGTGCCTTCAAGGGGGTGCGGCAGCTTTGGGGTGGGGGGTGGTGTAGGAGGAGATGCCGGGACCTCGGAGCTGGGGAGTCACAGCCCAATCTGGGCCCCCAGGGTGCAGGGGAGGAGGGCCAGCCTGGTCTCTTGGGCCCCTGCAGCCACCAACTCAGGCTCCCTGAGCCTCCCAGGGTCCGAGGCTGGGACTCTGAGCTTGGAGGGAAGGAAGCTGCGTGTATTCCGAGCTCTAATCTCAGCGCCTTATCGCCACCTGTTTGCCCATCGAGAGTTCAAACATGGGCTGGAGGTCACAGGGCTGTGGGGAGGGGCCGCAGTGTTTGCCTGCTTCTCCCGGGGGTTATAAATAGCACAGAGCTTCCCAGCACGGAGGAGTCTCCTGTGGGCACCACAAGCCAGGTGCCGTGCCTGCGGTGTTGACATTCCCCGGCTCTGAGTTTGGCTTCCGATAGCGACACACGAGGGTGTGGCCGGAGGGGACTTTTCTCATAGGAAAGCCTGAGAAACAGCTGGGCAACCCCCAACCCACCCCCTGCCCCTCCCCGAGGGACTCGGCCGCCCCCTACGCTGTCCCAGCCCACACCTGGGGTGTGAAAAAGTCCTCTTGGAGTGGGACTGGCAGCAGCACAGCCCCAAGTCGGTGGGGCGGGGGGCCCAGGGTGCCAGGCTCTGCTCGAAGGATAGTGCAGCCTGCTGCTGAAGGAACCTCCACGTGCTTAGGCAGGGTGCGACTTGGGAGCCCCAGTTTCCAGCTACTAAATGAGGTGCTTGTGGGTCCCACACCCAGTCTCCAGACTGGGCCCCGTTGGGCCATCACCCCACCTCATCCAAAGGCTGGCACACACACCCCACCCAGGCACTAGGCTGTGGGCCTAAGGGGCTGCTGGTTGGCCGGCAGGCTCAGCAGGCTGGCACCCCTTCCCTCCCCGGCTGCTTCCAGGGGGGGCCTTTTCCTTTCTGGTTTATTGGGGTTTAATCATCCTCATCACCCAGTTTACGGGGCCTCCGGTGGCTTCTGAGCCCTGGAGGAGGGCATGGAAACCCACTCTAGTACTTTTGCCTGGAGAATCCCGTGAGAGAGGAGCCTGGCGGGCTCCAGTCCATGGGGTCACAGTCAGACATGACTGAGCGACTGAGCACGCATGCACACAGAGATATACTGACACATGAAAGCATTTTCTTAAAAATTCAGTGTTTTTCTCCTGATTTTAAAAGACATTAAAATACTTCCCTGAGCCCCTGAAGGCGTCCTGGACCCTGGTCTCTGGGTCTGAAGAGGGAGTCTGCCTCCGAATTCAGGAGCCCAGAGGAGGGACCGGACTTGGGTTGGGGGGTCAGGCACGCGGCTCACATATGACACAAGAGCCCAGACCTGGGCACAGGAGGTGCCAGCCCAGAGAGGAGGGGCCAGGGGAAGAGGCAGGAGGAGCCCAGGCTCCTGGAGGTGGATGCAGCCAGGGAGGGGTCCAGCGGCCTCCAAGCTGGAGGCCAGGGAGGCAGCGCCTCCAGGGAGGCCCCCATTTCGGTGGGGCTGGGGCTGGTTCAGGGCGCCAGGAGGAACTCCAGGAGGTTTAAGCAGGTGTGGGCAAGATTCAGTCTGTATTTCAGAGGCTGCTGGACTGGTGGGGTGAGGTGAGGGTGGGGGTGGGGGGGCTGAAGCTGTAGCCTGGAAAGGGGGGAGATGCTGCTGCCGGTGTGGGGGTGAGGCAGGGGTCCCAACAGGTAAAGGGCTGGCTGGCTGCTGGTGAGGCAGAGACCTGGAGGCTTCCCCCTGGACCAGATGGTCTCCAGGGAGGTTCCTGAAGGCCATCTGAAGGACCTTTAGGGAAGGGGGTGTCATCCTGACAGAGGGTCCTCGCCTCCAGGAGGGAATAGGATGGGGTGGGGTGGGGGCTAGGGGTCTCCCTCTGTCCCTCTCCACTGCGGCCTCTCAGCTCCAGGGCTCTGCCCACTCTCTGCCCCGCTTCTGGCCTGGGACCACCTGCCCGGGGCCCCTGCCGCATGCCAGCACCTCCCTGCCCTCTGTCCACCCCTCCACTGATGCCCGAACTGCCGTCAGTCAGGCCGCAAGGTCTGCTGCTCTCCCTCCTCCCTTCACTGGCCCAGACAGTGCCTGCCACCCTCCCGGGGGTTGGGGGGGGGGCCCAGCACCCAGTGGCCCCTCTAGGACCCTGAGACAGGACAGCCCAGATCTGGGGGCTGCAGTGCCCTGTCCTGTGAGCCCCCAGGAGAGCCCCCGACCAGCATAGCTGCCAGGGGAACAAGGCCCTGCGCCACCCTCCCACCATCCGCAGGCGAGAAACCAGGGCAGCCTCCCCCTGGCTCGGCACCTGAGGGGGAGAGGGGCACAGGCAAGGAGGGCAGCGGGAACCCGCTGCCCCGTCTCTCAGCGGGCGCGTGTCTAGGACCCTCCCCCGTGCTCCACGCCACGGGTAGAGACGGAATGCCGGGGGCTGGCTCCATGCCCACCGGGATGTGCCTAAGGGAATTGGGAGGCGTGGGGGCTGTGCCTGGCTCAAGGCTGTCTGTTTGGGGACTGCCCGTGTCCTGCTGGGGGGACCCTGGAGACTGGGCTGGGCCAGGACAGGCCCTGGGATGGGACCTCCACAGCCTCCCAGCCCCCTCTTGACAAACAGAGGCCCTGCTGACCATATGCCGTTGCTTTGATTTGTGTGGGTGCGGGGAAACCAGCCTAACCCTGGCACACCCCACCCCGCCCACCTTGGCACAACAGAAAGGCCACAGTGGGGGAGAGGACGGGCTGGGGGGCGGGGTGCGTGGCTGGGACAGACCAGAGGCCTGAGGGGATTCCACCCAGAGAGTCCAGCCCAGGAGAGGAGGAGAAGGATCAGCTGCCTCAGGCGCAGTCCCGCCCCAGGCCCCCCCCAGGGCCAAAGCTCAGCCCATCCTGTGCCCAAAGGGGCCGGCTGGCCTAGTGGGGATCGCTGCCTCTCCTGCCCCTCCTGAGCGGGAGCCCCGACTCCTCCCGGCTCCCCTCCCAGTGCCCCTGCTGGGCGGGATCTCACTGCTGCCATCTACCTACCTGGACCCGGGGAAGGCCGGGTCCTCTGCCCAAACCTGCAGAACCACCACAGCTCACGGGCTCACCCTGTCACCCCTGGCCCCAAGCCTGCCCCCCGCCAACCTCCCCTAGGACCCCGACTGCAGGGAGGCCTGGAAGGACGCCCCCCCCCCCGCCGCCCTGCCACCCCGCACTGCGGGCGATTGCCTGGGGCTCGCTCAGGCAGCCTCTCCAGCCTGCTGGCCAGCCTCCAGCCTCCCCCGGCAGAGGCACCTCCTCCCGCCCCCTCCCACCGTGCTCCTGCCCCGGGGGCTGGTCCCTAAGCTCCTGACGCCACCTGCCGGGCCAAGGGGACGCTGGCGGGGCTCTGTGTGCTCGGCCACTGACACGGAGGGGACTCGGGAGGGGAGCGGGCTTAGATGCGGGGGCTCGGAGAAGTCCTGGGAGACCTCCGGTGGCTGGAGGAGCGTTCATGCTCCCCCGACCCCAACACACACACACACTCAAACACTCTCACTCATGCACACTGGCCATTTCTGAGTACACACTGACCCCCTGTGGCAGCGGGAGGCGCTGCGTGAAGCCCACTCATCCACTGACTGAGTCCCAGCAGGACGCTCAGCCGCTGAAGGGGCGGGGACCGTGAGGCCTGGGTGAGGGCAGGACCTGGTGACCCACGGACCCCTTGCTCTGCCCCCAAAATCCCCAGGGATAGTCTGGGTCTGGTACTTGGAGCCCTGGGCTTCCAGACCTGACCGTCCTCCGGCCCCTCCCAAGCGCAGCAGGAAGGGCCTCCAAGAGCCCTCTCCTGAGAAGTGAGTGAGGCGGAAGTCACTCAGTCGTGTCCGACTCTGCGACCCCATGGACTATACAGTCCATGGAATTCTCCAGGCCAGAATACTAGAGTGGGTAGCCTTTCCCTTCTCCAGGGGATCTCCCCAACCCAGGGAGCAAACCCAGGTCTCCCGTATTGTGGGCGGATTCTTTACCAGCTGAGCCACCAGGGAAGCCCCTTTTCTCCTGAGAAAGCCAGGTGCAAAGTCAGGACACGTGTCCCAGCACAGACCTGCCCTTTCTGGCACCCGGGCCGAGTTGCCAGGCCCTGCCAAGGACTGTGGAAGAGGAAACTAAACTCCAAAGAAATGGGAGAAATAATAAAGACAAGAGCAGATATGGATGAAATGGAAAATGTACAGACAAAGGAGAAAGTCAGTGAAACCCAAAACCGGTTATTTGAAAAGACCAATAAAATGGATAAATCTCCAGTTGATCCGATCAAGAAAAATAAAAGGGGGACTTGCCTGGTGGTCCAGTGGTTAAGACTCCACGCTTCCCCTGCAGGGAGCACAGGGAACTAAGATCCTGAGAGCCTCGTGGGGCAACCAAAAAAAAGAAAAGGGAAGGAAAGGAAGAGACGAATGGCCAGTACTGAAACGGAGCAGGACCGTGTGGTCCTTGCCCCCAGCATGTCCCCTGCCTGCCTTTTGCCCATGGAAAACTTTAGTCAAAGAATAAGTTTAATCAGAGAAGTGAGAAATGCTAAAACAAAGGAAAACAGTCAAAAGAGACTAAATAATAAACAATGTAGTCACTAAGCATAGTCAAGGACCTTTAGTTCTTTCTCAAGGGCTATAGATGATATTCTGAGCCATATCCTGAGAGCTGTCTTATAGATACCAAAATCCCAGGTGCAGAAGTTAACTACATGAGGACCAGACTCTACCCATGATAAGAGCTGCCACAATTCTGAGAATTGACCACAAAGAAATGGGAACACTTCCCTAGACTTGAAGATTAACTGTACCTAAAATGACCAAGATGATGCTAGCCAGACCACTGATGACCAATTTGAAGATCACTGTTAGAGATGTTTGTACTGTTTCTGCATGTAACCTCCCCTCAAAAAAAAAAAATCTGTCTGTAAAAGCTCTCACCCCCTGCTTGCCAGGGGCAGGAGTCAGCCTTGGACAGATCTCTGCTACCCTATCCCCGCAGTTGCCAGCATCTGAAATAAAGCAAACGTTCCTTTCCACCAACCTGGACTGCTTATTGGCTTTTAAGCGGCGAGCAGTCGGACCCCCCATGCACACCTTTCGGCAACAATATCAGGAGTGAAAGAGGAGGTATCACGTCATACCTTTAAGACGTTGCAAGAATAATATTTCAATATTACCAATTAGTGACCAAAAACTGAACAATTTAGATGAAATGGTACAATTCCTTGAAAGACACAAGTGATCAGAACAGGCACAAGAAATATATATTCAGAATAGCCCTGGAGGAAGCACAAGCTGGAGCAAAGCTTGTCAGCAGAAACACTAAGAACCTCAGATATGCAGATGATGTCACTCTAGTGACAGAAAGTGAAGGAGAAAGAAATAGCCTCTTGATAAAGGTGAAAGAAGAGAGTGAAAAAAGTGGTTTAAAGCTCAACATTCAAAAAACTAAGATCATGGCCTCTGGTCGCATCACTTCATGGCAAATAGATGGGAAAAAGTGGAAGCACTGAAAGATTTTATTTTCTTGGCTCCAAAATCACTGGTGACTACAGTCATGAAATTAAAAGACGCTTGCTCCTTGGAAGGAAAGCTATGACAAACCTAGACAGTGTATTAAAAAGCAGAGACATCACTTTGCAGACGTGTAGTCAATGCCATGGTTTTTCCAGTAGCTGTGTACGGATGTGAGAGTTGGACCATAAGGAAGGCTGAGCACTGAAGAACAGATGCTTTTGAATTGTGGTGCTGGAGAAGACTCTTAAGAGTCTCTTGGACTGTAGATCAAACCTGTCAATCCTAAAGGAAATCAACCCTGAATATTCATTGAAATGACTGATGCTGAAGCTGAAGCTCCAAGACTTGGGCCACTTGATTCGAAGAGTCGACTCACTGGAAAAGACCCTGATAATAGGAAAGACTGGAGGTCAAAGGAGAAGGGGGTGGCAGAGGATGAGATGGTTAGACAGCATCACCAACTCAGTGGACATGAATCTGAAACAATTCTGGAAGACAGTGCAGGACAGAGGAGCCTGGTGTGCTGCAGCCCACGGGGTCCCGGGGTCGGACATGCTCAGTGACTGCACAACAGCCCTGTATCTACTCAAGAAATTCCATTTGTAATTTAGGTTTTGCCACGAAGAAAGTTCCTGCCCACATGGTTTCCTTGGCAAATGCAACCAAACATTTGGGGAAGACATTTTTCTACACAGACCCTTCCAGAAAATAAGATTTTATGAGGCCACCTCAAAAAATTGACTTTATGAGATCAAAATCAGACAAGATATCACAAGAAAAAAGTCATAGACCAATATTCCTCATAAGTAAGAACATAAAAATCTTTTAACAAAATATTACTAAATCCAATCAAGCAAAATGTAAAGCGGAGAACACACCATGACCATGGGGAGTTTATCCCGGGAATGCAAGGCTGGCTCGACATCCTAAACTCATCAGCATAATGCAATGTTTTAGCAGAGTAACCGAGGAAATCCACGTGATGCAGCCAAAGCACTTGACGAAATTCAGCGCCATTCATGGTAAGAATTCTAAGCAACCCTGGAGGAGGAAATGGCAGCCCACTTCAGTATTCTTGCCTGGAAAGTTCTATGGACAGAGGAACCCGGCAGGCTGCAACCCATGAGGTCACAAAGAGTCAGACAGGACTGAGCGACTCTGCGTGCATGCACACAATATGTAGTGTATAATTTTTACTGTTGTGTAAAGCAAATAAAGATCTTTCTCAAAATATTAACATTATAGCTTAAAATGATAATAGAAAGGAAGGCTCAGCAAAGTGGGAATGAAATGGAACTTAAGCAACTTGATGTGGACGTCTATATAAAACCTATAGCTAAAGTCATGAATAATGGCGAAAAGCTGGGCACTGCCCTCAAGGGCAGGAACAAAGTCAGAATGCCCACTCTGCCTGTCTCCATTTAGCCTTGTCCTGGAGGTCCTAGCCACGGCAGGAAGGCAAGAAAAAGAAAGAAAAGGCATACGGGGTGAAAAGACACAGTGAGCCTATAGGAAGAAAATCCTTTTAAAATGTCGAAAGTCACTTCTAGAACTACTCAGTACATTTAGCAGAGTTGAGGGATAAAGGGTCAATTCAGAAAAGTCAGCCATATTTCCATATGCTAGTACTGAAGCATTGAGGAAATGTTTTCTTTTTTTTGGCCGCTCTGCGTGGCTAGAGGGATCTTAGTTCCCCTGTTAGGGACTGAACCCAGGCCATGCCAGAGTTCTAACCTCTGGACTGCCAGAGAATTTCTGGAAAATAAATTTTTTAAAAATAGCCTTAAAAACATGAAATAACCAACTAATGAATCAAGTAGTAAGGAATCAAAATAATTTAAAAATACAGAAGATTTTTCAGAAAGAAGACTGGAAAGTTTAGCTGAGAGAGACTAGGGCAGGCCTAACTAAACCATGGGAGAGAGACACTGTTTGTAAACCAGGAAACTCAGCATTTCTAAGGCACTCGTTCTCTCCAAAATAATGTAGAATCATTGGAGATTCTATCAAGATTTCAAGAGACTTTTTGAGTTTTTGACAAGATGTTCTCATTTGAAGGAACTCCCTGGCGTTCCAGTGGTTAGGACTCTGTATCCATGGCGGAGGGCATTGTTTTGATCCCGGATCAGAGAGCCAAGATCCCACACGTCACACAGCAAGGCCAAAAAAAGAAAAAAAGATGATTCTAATTTGAAATGGAACTGCAAAGGATCTAGAATAGCCGAGAGAAATGTGAAGAAATAGACGGAGCTGAAGGCTTCCACTCTAACAGCTTACTATGGAGCGGTAGTCATTAAGGCAGTGAGGTACCAACACAGGGCAGACACAGGGGTTACAGAAAGCAGCAGGGAATCCAGGAACAGACTCCTAAGCTTCTGGCTAACTGACTTTTCAACTACGATGCCAAGTCAAGTCAACAGGGAGAGAAAATATTTTTAAAAGATGGCGCTGGGACAACTGGATATGATATGGAAAAAAAATTGAACCTCAACTCTTAGTTCTGCACAAAAATAAATCCTGGATGGGTCAGGGACATAAACAAAAACCCCAGCACCTTCTGGAAGAAAATATAGGAGAAAACCTTCATGATCTCGGGGTAGGCGAAGATTTCTTTCAAGTCACGAAAGCGCCAAACATACAAGGAAAAAAACTGATAAATTGGTTTTCATCAAAATCGAAATTTCCCTTTCATCAAAAGACACCATTAACATAACTAAATCACTCTGCTGTACACCTGAAACTAACATGATAATGTAAATCGACTATATTTCAATTTTTTTTAAGTCACCAATAAGAAAATGCATAGACAATTCACACGCTGAAGGAAAAAAAATTCACAATACAATTTCTGATGAAGGATTTGTGTTTGAAATATGTAAAGAGCACCAGCAAACAAACAATAAAAATACAACCAAGTTTTTAAAACAGGCAAAATATTTGCGTAGGCATTTCACTAAAGGAGATGGACAAATGACCAGTAACCCTTGAGAGGTGCCCAGGATCTGCAGACATCAGGAAAATGCAGGTGAAAATCACAAGGAGATATCTATACACACCCATTAGCATCTACAGGGCTTCCCCAGTGACTCAGCAGTAAAGAATCTGCCTGCAATGTAGGACATGTGGGTTCAGTCCCTGGGTTGGGAAGGTCCCCTGGAGGAGGGCATGGCAACCCACTCCAGTATTCTTGCCTGGAGAATCCCATGGAACGAGGAGCCTGGCGGGCTATAGTCCACGGGGTCACAAAGAGTCCGACATGAGTTAGCAGCTAAACAGCAAGCACCCATTAGAACGGCTACTATTCAAAGAGCGATGGCAGGGACTTCCTTGGAGGTCCAGTGGTCAAGACTCCATGCTTCCAACACAGGGAGCGTTGGTTCAGCCCCTGGTTGAGGACCTAAGTCCCCACACGCAGTGCAGTACGGCAAATAAACAAATAAAAAAGAAGAAAGTCACCAAGGCAGATGACACCAGGCATCACTAAGGGCATCAAAGAACTGAAACCCTCTTATTTTGCCAGCAGGGACATAAAGCTATATAACCATTCAGGGGACTCCTGGGGAGTTCCTGATTAAGTTAAATATCCATCTGCTCTAAACTGCAGGGTCTTCTCTTCCCCGGTGGCTCAGACGGCAAATCGTCTGCCTACTATGTAGGAGACCTGGGTTCAGTCCCTGGGTCCAGAAGATCCCCTGGAGAAGGCAAGGGCACCCCACTCCAGTACTCTTGCCTGGAAAATCCCAGGGAAGGGGGAGCCTGGTGGGCTGCAGTTCACAGGGCTGCTGAGAGTTGGACACGACTCGGCGGCTTCACTTTCTTTTCTTTCTTTCTAAACTCCAGCAATTCGATCTCAGGTATTGGTCCCTGAGAGAAATGAAAACACCTCACTGTATCAGTTACCCACGGCCACATAACAAAGCCCCACAAACTTGGTGGCTTAAGAGAACACCCACTGATTAGCCACGGAGATATAGATCAGAGATCTCTCGTGGCACAGGTCTCGTGACGCTGAGATCACAGGTCAGCCAGACCAGGCTAGTCTGGAGGCTCAGGGCCAAATCCGGTTCTTGGCGTTGTAGGATCCAGTCCCCGTTTCCTGCTGGGTCTCCTTCCGCCCCTGCAGCCCACCCTCCATGGCACAGGCTCCCTCCCTCTGTATAACAACAGAGCAGAAGGCTCCAACCCCCTCCCCACCTCCACGGGGGGAAACCCCTGCTTTTAAAGGGACCATGTGACTGAGCCCCTCTCACAGCATGGTCTCCTGTCACCACATAACATGATTTGATCTCAGGAGGAACAGCAGGCCATGTCACAGGTCCCACCTGCTCCAAATGAAGTGGTGAGGTCATCAGGGGCCAGCCTTAGAATCTGCCTCAGTCACCAAGGCTGAATGTTCCAGCCTTGGTAGGGGAATGTTCCAGCAAGCCTCATTCGTAAGAGCCGAAGGGCAGAAGCCAATCAGATATCCATGAGCAGCTGAGAGGCTCAGCCTCTAAGGCTGTGGCTGAGTGGACAGACCTGCAAAGGAACTATAGGCACACACATGTGAATGGTCTCAAAACATCACACCGGTGAGGCGGTTTCCCCCAGGAACCCAGGGCAGCAGTTCTGAATCACCATGTGTGCATTTTGGAATGACACAGTTAAGCAGAAGGAGCCAGGGGCTCACTGTTGGAGTGGGCCTCGCAGGGAGGTGCTAGAACGGTCCTTGTGATGGGTTAGAGTGGGAGTCATCAGTAGGAACCTGTGATTAGCTTCATATAGACACAGACGTTACACAGAGAAATATTTACAGATAGTGTACATACTTAGGTTCCGAGACGCACTCATGTGTCCTTGCTCTGTGGGTGCATCTAGAAGCTATGACACGCCGACGGCCACGAGCACCGCAGCACCCAGACCTTGATTTCTAACACCTCCCACTGAAGGAACCAGAGCGTCTTAGAGATATGGCTGCCTCTGGGGCTGCGGCGGGAGATAACAGGTGAGTCTGGAGCAGCCTGTGGTGCCAGAAAGTAAGGAAGTGCCCAGCCACCCCCCACACCACAGGAGAAAACAAACCCGCAGTGGGAACACACAGTATGCGCAGACACCACCCAGAAGAGCCCCTGGTGGGAAAATCCGAACAACAGAAGAATTTCTTTTTTTTTTTTCGTTTTTAAAAATGATTGTGTCATTCATTTTACTGCACTGCTGCGCGGGCTTTTCTCAGCAGTGGGGGCTGCATTCCAGTTGTGGTCCATGGGCTTCTCCTCGCGGGGGCTTCTCCTGCGGAGCTCGGGCTTCAGCGCTTGCAGCACGTGGGCTCAGCAGCTGTGGCTCTCGGCCTCTAGAGCACAGGCTCAGTAGCTGTGGCACATGGGCTCAGTGGCATCTGGGATCTTCCCAGACCAGGGATCAAACCTTCGTCCCTTGCATCGGCAGGCAGATTCATTACCGCTGAGTCCCCCGGGAAGCCTCAGAGTGTAGGAACTCCCCGGGGTTAGGGAGGCATTGTCCCACCTCCCTCGGCGAGCACACAGACTTCCTTCCAGGGGACAGTAGGGAAGGTGGGCAGAGTAGTTTTACTGGGGACGCATGAAGGCACATCAGGCAGGTGGTCAAGCCCTACCTCCTCAGCCTGAAGCCATGCTGACGGCAAGCACCTCTGATCAATGTGGGAAGGGCGCCCTGGCCCTGTGTTCTTGCCCCAGAACTTACCACTCCAGTCCTGAGGAAGACATCAGACAAATCCCCATAGACGGACAGTCTATGAAATCTCTGGCCAGTCCTCCTCAAAACCATCAACGGTGATCAAAGGTTTTGATCACCCAGGGATGTCTGAGAAACTCACAGCCCAGAGCAGCCGAGGAGACGTGGCAACCGACTGTCCTGTGCATCCTGGGTGGGGTCCTGGGACAGGAAGGGACTTAGGGAAAAAACTAAGGAAACGTGAATTAGGTTCGGACTTTAGTTGATGATAAATATTGTGTCGATGTTGTGATGCTGCTGAGGTAAGATGTTCGCAGAGGGGAAAGGGGTGCAGCGTGTATGACAACCCTCTGAACTATCTTTGATGTTTTGTGTAAGTCTGAATCTGTCCTAACATCAAAGGTTCACTGCAAAACCCTTAAAATGTGGGCTGCAGACACGTGGCAGGCTGGCAAAATCCAAACGCCATGCCTGTAACTCAAAGCATGTGCTACAGATGGAAGCATCGGAAGGAAACACTGTGGATGCCGAGGCCCGGTCTCACTTTCTAAAAACGCCCAGGATGGGATTCCCATCCGCTTTAAAAACCATCCTCGTCCATTTGACCCCTGCTGGGGCCCGAGGAGCTGTTGAGCGGGTGGACGTGGGCATCTACCTCCTCCCTCGAACCCGCCCTGCCGTCTGTGCTGGGACGCTCTGTCCTGGGGCTTTCCTTCACTCCACTAATTCATCTGTTTCTCAGCTTATTCTTTTCCGAGTTTGTGTGCAGCCGTGCATGCGCTCAGTTGGGTCTGACTCTTTGTGACGCTGTGGACTGAATACCCTGTCCATGGGATTCTCCAGGCAAGAATGCTGGAGTGGGTTGCCATTTCCTGCTCCAGGGGATCTTCCCGACCCAGGGATGGAACCCGCATCCCCTACCTTTCCCGCATTGACAGGCGCGTTCTTTACCAGCTGAGCCACCAGGGAAAACTTTATCAAGTGTAACTACCTCTTAATTGTACAACACCCCTTCTTCAGAATTTGGGATGACACTGGAGCCTATTATGCAGAATGAAGTAAGTCAGAAAGAAAAACACCAATACAGGATATGAACACATATATATGAAATTCAGAAAGATGGTAACGATGACCATATATGCGAGACAGCAAAAGAGATAGGACTCTGTGGGAGAAGGCAAGGGTGGGATGATTGAGAGAGCAGCATTGAAACATGTATATTGCCATGTGTGAAACAGCTCGCCAGTCCAGGTTCAAAGCATGAGACAGGGTGCTTGGGGCTGGTGCTCTGGGACGACCCTGAGGGATGGGAAGGGGAGGGAGGTGGGAGGGGGTTCAGGATGGGGAACACGTGTACACCCGTGGCTGATTCATGTCAATGTATGGTGAAAGCCACTACAATATTGTAAAGTAATTAGCCTCCAATTAAAATAAATAAATAATTTTTTTAAAAAGAATTAAAAAAGAGAACAACAGCCTTCTTCAGAATTTGTAATGGAACTCCTGAGAGTATTCCAGACTTCTTTCTTGATCCATTTATCCTTCAGTGGATATCCGAGGTGTTTCTACCTCTTGGTATCTGTGAGAGATGTTGCAATAAATGTAGAGATGCAAATATCTCTCCTGGACCCTGATTTCAGTCCTTTGGGATACATACCCAAGAGTGAGACTGCTGGATCATACACTAATTCTATTTTTCTTTGAGGAAACTTCATACTGTTTTCCGGAGAAGGCAATGGCACCCCACTCCAGTACTCTTGCCTGGAAGATCCATGGACGGAGGAGCCTGGTGGGCTGCAGTCCATGGGGTCGCTGAGAGTCGGACACGACTGAGTGACTTCATTTTCACTTTTCACTTTCATGCATTGGAGAAGGAAATGGCAACCCACTCCAGTGTTCTTGCCTGGAGAATCCCAGGGATGGGGGAGCCTGGTGGGCTGCCGTCTATGGGGTCGCACAGAGTCGGACACGACGGAAGCGACTTAGCAGCAGCAGCAGCAGCAGGACTATTTTCCACAGCTGTTGGTCGTTGTTTACTTGCTAAGTCGTGTCTGGCTCTTTTGTGACCCCATGGGCTGTAACCCGCCAGACTCCTGTGTCCACTGGATTTTCCCAGCAAGAATAGTTGCCGTTTCCTTCTCCAAGGGATCGTCCCAAAGCAGGGATTGAGCCCGAGTCTCCTGCATTTGGCAGGCAGATTCCTTCCCACTGACCCACCTGGGAGCCCTTTTCCACAGTGGCTTTACCATTTTGCATTCCCACGAACAACGCACAAGGGCTCCACCTTCTGCACATCTTCCCCAACACGTACTTTCTGCTTTTCTGATGCTGGTATCTCACTGTGGTTCTCCCTAACTTTTGCACATACAGAACACAGTTATAATAGCTCTTAATGTCCTTCTCTGCTGGTTCATGATGACATCTCTATGAACCCTGGGGAGGCTTGGAGGACTGGTCACTCTCCTCATGGGTCGAGCTCCCTGCTTCGTGGCGTGCCTGGTAATTGCTTGCGTGCCTGTCATTGTGAGCTTCACCTCTTCGCGTGCTGGGTCTTTAGTGCTCCTGCGGATCTTCCAGGGCTTTGTTCTAGGATGTAGTGACAGTACTTGGGAACGCTGTGATCCTTTTGAACTTCGCTTTTATGACTTGTTAAGTGGCTCCAGAGCAGGGCTCAGGCTTTGTTATTGTTGTTTGGTTGCTCAGTTTGTTTGCAACCCCAAGGACTGCAGCACGCCAGGCTTCCTTGTCCTTCACCCTCTCCTGGGGTCTGCTCAGACTCGTGTCCATTGAGTCGCTGATGTCATCCAGCTCAGTCTGGGGCTCGCTGTTCTCTATCACAGAGGCAAGCTTGTCCAGAGGTCTGCGCGATGGTGACCCGCAGCATCTCACCTTTCCAGATGGCTCTTCGCATGCCCCTTCCGAGGCAGGCACGGGCCAGTCTTCCACAGGATGCTCCGGGGGCCCTCTCAGCTGGCCAGTGTTCTCTGGGCAGCCCTCCCCTCTCTGACACTCTGTATCATGGCAGCTAGCCACCTGATCTCCCCAGACTCTCACCAGAGGATCCACCAGGACCACCTCGTCCCTCTTCTCATGCCACAACCTGGAAACTCCCTCAAGACGGTGAGTTGCAGCCGGCGTAGGGCCAAGCTCACCTGCCCCTTCTCTCAGGGACCTTGGTCCCATGTTACCTGGTGTGCAGCACCTTCAGAGCCATCCCGTGTCTCATTCTGTCTGGTGGTTCATTGTTTTTTTGGTTGTTTCAAGTGGGACGGTAAATTCCCCATCACAGCTGGAAGGGAAACTTTTTCCTAATGGAAATGCCCTAAGTCTGGTTTTTCATGATGGCCACACGGGTATGTCCGATGAACAAAACTCACTGAACTCACTTGATCCAGCAGGTCCTCATCTGAGTGTTGCTGTTGTTCGGTCACTCAGGTGTGTCTGACTCTGAAACCCCACGAACTGCAGCACGCCAGGCTTCCCTGTCCTTCACCATCTCTTGCAGTTTGCTCAAACTCATGTCCATTGAGTCAGTGATACCATCCAACCATCTCATCCTCTGTCATCTCCTTCTCCTCCTGCCTTCAATCTTTCCCAGCATCAAGGTCTTTTCTAATGAGTCAGCTCTTCGCATCAGGTGGCCAAAGTACTGGAGCTTTGGTTTCAGCATCAGTCCTTCCAATGAATATTCAGGACTGATTTCCTTTAGGATTTACTGGTTGGATCTCCTTGCAGTCCAAGGGACTCTCAACAGTCTTCTCCAACAACACAGTCCAAAAGCATCAATTCTCCGGCAATCAGCATTCTTTATGATCCAACTCTCACATCTATACATGACTCCTGGAAAAACCACAGCTTTGACTACATAGACCTTTGTTGGCAAAGTAATGTCTCTGCTTTTTACTATGCTGTCTAGGTTGGTCATAACTATTTCTCCAAGGAGCATCTTTTAATTTCATGGCTGTAGTCACCATCTGCAGTGATCTTGGAGCCCAAGAAACTAAAGTCTGTCATGGTTTCCATCATTTCCCCATCTATTTGCCATGAAGTGATGGCACTGAATGCCATGATATTTGTTTTTTGAATGTTGAGATTTAAGCCAGCTTTTTCACTCTCCTCTTTCACTTTCATCAAGAGGAACTTTAGTTCCTTTTTGCTTTCTGCCATAAGGGTAGAGTCATCTGCATATCCGAGGTTATTGCTATTTCTCCCAGAAATCTTGATTCCAGCTTGTGCATCATCCAGCCCAGCATTCACATGGTGTACTCTGCATATAAGTAAAATATGCAGGGTGACAATATACAGCCTTGACCTACTCCTTTCCTAACTTGGAACCAGTCTGATGTTCCATGTCCAGTTCTAACTGTTGCTTCTTGACCTGCATATAGGTTTCTCAGGAGACAGGTAAGGTGATCTGATATTCCCATCTTTTTAAGTATTTTCCACAGTTTGTTGTGATCCACACAGTCAAAGGATTTAACATACTCAATAAAGCAGAAGTAGGTGTTTTTCTGGAATTCTCTTGCTTTTTCTACGGTCCAATAGATGTTGGCAATTTGATCTTTGGTTCCTCTGCCTTTTCTAAACCAAGCTTGAACATCTGGAAGTTCTCGGTTCACATACTGTTGAAGCCTAACTTGGAGAATTTTGAACATTACTTTGCTAGCATGTGAAATGAGTGCAATTGTGCAGTAGTTTGAAGGGGCTTCCCTGGTAGCTCAGCTGGTAAAGAATCCACCAGCAATGCGGGAGATCCTGGTTCGATTCCTGGGTCGGGAAGATCCAATGAAGAAGGAATAGGCTACCCACTCCAGTATTCTTGGGCATCCCTGGTGACTCAGCTGGTAAAGAATCTGCCTGCAATGCAGGAGACCTGGGTTCGATTCTTGGGTCAGGAAGATCCCCTGGAGAAGGGAAAGGCTACCCACTCCAGTATTCTGGCCTGGAGAATTCCATGGACTGTATAGGCCTTGGGGTCGCAAAGAGTCACACGCGACTGAACGGCTTTCACTTTCACTTGAGCATTCTTTGGCATTGCCTTTCTTTGGGACTGGAATGAAAACTGACCTTTTCCAGACCTGTGGTCACTGCTGAGTTTTCCAAATTTGCTGGCATATTGAGTGCAGCACTTTCATCTGAGAGTACACTCAAGAAAACTGGACATAGAGACACAGAGAGAGGTCTGCACACTCGTGTTCACAGTTGCATTATTCACAGTAGCCAAAGGCAGAAGCACCCCATGTCCGCTGGCGGATGAAGGGTAAACGAGATGTGCTCTGTCCAAACCACACGGTACTGCGCAACCTCAAAAAGGAAGGAAATGACGACACAGGCTGCGTGGATGAACCGTAGGACGTCACGCCGAGTGAGATATGCCAGGCGCAAAAGGACAAGACCCATAGGGTTCCACCGATATGAGTGTGATGGTTAATTTTATGTGTCTGCTTGACCGGCACGAGGGCCCTATATTTGGTCAAAGGTTATTCTGGGTTTTTCCGTGAAGATTTCTTTTTCCTTTGTCTGAGATTAGCCTTTAAATCAGTAGACTGAGTAATGCAGATTGCCCTCCCTAATGTAGGCAGGCCTCTTCCAATCAGGTGATGGTCTGAATAGAGCAAAAGTCTGACCCTCTGGACATGAGTTTGAGCAAACTCCGGGGGCTGGTGAAGGACCGGGAAGCCTGGTGTGCTGCCTTTCCTGTATCGCAAAGAGATAAACACAATTGAGTGACTGAACAACCCAGAATAAGAGGGAATTCTTCCTGCCTGAAGGCCTTCAAACCCGGATATTGATCTTTTCTTACCTTCAGAGTTCAGATGAAACCTTGGTTCCCCTGAGTCTCACTCATCCTGCCGACCTTGGGACTTACAGCCTCCATAAACACGTGAGTCAATTCCTCATAATAAATCTCTTTGAAAATACACAGACACACCCCAATGATTCTGACTAATACAACAAGGGCCCTAGAGAAGTCAAATCCACAGACAGACAGTAGGTGGAGGGCTGAGAGTGGGGAGAAGGCGTGTGTAGAGTGGATTGTAGCTGTTCTAATGGACTGTTGTTTGGTCATTCAGTTGTGTTAACGCTTTATGACCACGTGGACTGTAGCCTGTTAGACTCCTCCGTCCATGGGATTCTCCAGGAGAAAGTGCTGGAGAGGGTTGCCATTCCCTTCTCCAGGGGCTCTCCCTGACCCAGGGATCGAACCTGGGTCTCCTGCAGTGCAGGCGGATTCTTTACCAACTGAGCCTCCAGGGAAGTGGTGGTGACTTTGGCACAACCACATAAATGCGTTTAAACCAGGTTAGGATGGCAAAGCTCACGTCCTGTATATGTTACGACAAACAGTGAACCGAGCAGCTCAGCTCTGTGCAGAGAGGAGCGTCATCCAGAGCCGCGGCCGCACACCGGAGACCGGGAAGTCTCTGCCACCAGAGTCATGGTGCTGGTTGACCCGTCGAAAGCTGGCAGCCAAGATAAGGGGGCCTCCATGACCTTGCCCGCCAGCAGACGCCGAGAGATGGCCCGGCCTCCAGAAGCCTGAACGAGATTCGTGACCTGCATCCAACAGACGCTGTCAGTGTGGTCGTAAACTCAGGATTTGCCCAAGTCCACCTCTCTGTTGAGTCCTTGCCTGCTGGACCCAGCCCCCTGCACCAGCCTCTCCTTAAGCCTGCAGCTCAGCTGCGACCCTGGTGTCTCTCTCTCCCATCATCACAGGAATGCCCCGTGGGTCCCAGGCTCTTGGGAGCCAGTCCTCGTCACCCACAAGGCTGTATGCCTCTGTTGCTGGTGAGGAATCATCTCTCCAGGGGCAGAGATGAGAAGCCAGGGAACCAGCTGCCTCACCCAGGCATTCAGCATACACGGGCAGCGGGCACCTCAGGGGAGCCAAGAAAACACACACGTCCAGGTGCCCTGACGGCTGCCTGCCCTTCCTGTTCCTCCTGTGCCGGGAGCCCAGGCCAGGCTGTAGGTCCCACAGGACTCACCGCCCTGAGTGCTATTGCAACATCACCAGAGGGACAGCTGCCAGGAGCTCCGAGGGGCCACGCCAAGGGGCCCCGGGCACCAGGTGGCGATCCTGGGAACCCACACACACTCCCCGTTGGGGACCAGCCCCACGGTCCTGGCTCCGCTGGCCCCCCGCAGGTGCTGAGACCCCAGGTACAGACCCTGAGAGCCGCAGGCGTCTGGCAGCAGACCCGGGGTGAAGCCTCCGGGGTGAAGCCTGGGGGCTCGAGGGTTCTGGCGGACAGAAGGAACGGCTTCATCACATCTTGGTCTACTGACCCCGGTACACCTGAAGCATCTTCGGGAGAAAACAAGGAACTGGGCCACCCTAGACAGCAGCCAGGTGGTCAGGGGAGGGCGCATGCCCACGTGAGTCGGCTCAGGTCTGCCCAAAGCCCCGCCCAGGGTTTCCAGGACGACCGGCCGGGTCCATGCGGCCAACAGCACCGCCTGGTGGCCAGTGGGTGAGCAGCACGCAGCCTGCTCCTGCTCACCTCCAAGCCAGACAGATGCAGGGACAGAGGGCGGTGGGGCTGAGGACCTTAGGCCTCTGGGCCCAGCCGTCTTGAGAGGCTCTCCCAGCCCCCAACTCCCTTCCTCCAGGCCTGGAAGGGACAGAGTTGGGCAACAGCTGTGCTGACCTCTCACCACGTAGGCCTTGGTGCCCCCAGGGCTGGGCCCTATGTCTATGGAGTCGGGTAAAGAGATGACCCCTGCCCTCAGGGAGCCCCCAGGAGCATGGAGGTGGGAGCCACATGTCCCAGGGATCAAGGCCTCAGGCCAGGCCTCGGGGGGGGACAGGTGGCTGAGGTCTGGGGTCCCCAGTGTGCCCCATGTCTCTGGAGCAGTCCAGGGGTTGGGTCAGTGAGGAAGGCAAGGCACCAGGCCACCGGGGACCCCTCCGTCCTGTCTGGTCAGCAGAGGCAGGGCCTCTGGCCAGGCTGGGCCAGGGCCAAGTGTGGACGTGATCTGGACATGAGCGCTGGCCCTCCTGCAGCCCAGAGCACGTCCCGTCCTGCAGCTCAGCGGGGCTGCCCACGGGGCCGGGGCAGACGGGCGGCCCAGCGTGACCACGGAGCCCAGTTCTGGGGCCTCGGCCTCTCGTCTCCTGGGCCACAGGCCCCAGCCAGGACCCACAAGAGGGACTTTCACAGCCAGACCCACCGAGGGGCCTGCCTGGCCGTCACCTGATCTCGGGCGAGGACACGGAGGTCACATCCCACGGCAGACTCGGGACCTCGGCCCCAGAACTGGGCTCCGCGTGTCCCCCGAGACACAGCCAGCAACACCAGCGGCCCATCCTCGTCCACCCACCCAGGCACCCGCCGGGGACGCAGAGCGGGTGCGGTTGAAGCACCCGGGGCTCCCCCAAGCCCTCCCTCTCTCTGCAGGAAGGGCGCCCTGCTGGGGGCCCTGGGTGCTCTCCTACGCCCGGCATCCTCGGGAGAGCCTGGCCACAGATGCTGGGGTGGGGTGGGGAGTGATGGTGGCCCCCAGGACCCTGCCGCCCGGCTATTCCTGGCAGTTTGTCTCTCGGGGTGCCCCATCCCCAGGGCCTGTTCCACCCAAGACAGGGGCCCCCCACCCTGGCCTCATCCTGGCCCCCCGGGGGAATTCTCAAAGTCCCCGCTGCCCAGGCCCTGACCCAGGGGTCAGCAGGCGCCCCACCCAGGGGACTTGTAAAGGTTCCCCGGGTACCAGGACTGAGAACCACTCCCTTCTCTGTGCTTGGTTCTCTTCGACTGGGACCCGGGAACACTCAAGCCAACCACGGTTTATGGAGGTGGAGGCCCTGAGCACAACAGGCCTCAGCCTGGGGAAGCAGGGGGCATGTGGGGGAGACCCCTGCCCGTTTTACAGAGAGGAAGCCTGTGGCTCCAGAGGGACCCGACCAAAGTCTGCAGGGCAGAGCCTTGGGCCTGGGGTCACCGTGGCCCGGCTGGCGTGCTGGGTGGAGGGGCAGAGCGGTCCTCACCCCCAGCCCTGGGCTCAGTGCTGGGGTAGAGTCACCCTAACTTGGGGGTTAGTTTGGGGGGACAGTTTGCCCCCAGGGCTGACTGCCCGAGAGCTGGCTGTGTTCCCCAGTGTCCCCACTGCCCTGTGCCCTCCCTGGGCTGAGAGGGCCAGTCCCACGGGCTTGCCGGCGAGCTGCCCAGCCCGGTCACCAGTACAGGGCCCACCCTGAGCCCTGGCCGCCCCCTCCTCAGAGCGGGGCAGCCCCCCAGGAGGATCTCAGGCCACACGGATGGGCAGGGGGTGGGCATGAAGGGCCGCCTAGATGGCTGGTATGGGTCCCCCACCCCCACCCACCCAGGGTCCTGCGAGTCTGCATTTGGAGGTGGGAGGCTGTCAGGGGGAGCTCCTGCAGCCCAGCCTTGCCCAGCAGAGGGCAGCTGCGGCCCGGGCTCTGGGGGCAGGGCTGCAGGGGTGGCCGGAGGACACTCAGGCAGTGGGACCACTTCTATGAAACGGAGCACATGTGCCTGCCCTCAGGGTGGGGCAGGGGAGAGCACGCTCTCCTCCACGCCTGCTCCCTGGTGGGAAGCCCACAGAGCCCCACACTCCTGCCAGCAGCCCCGCCGTATTTGTACATCAGGACGCACTTCTCATACGTGAGCTAAAAAGAGCGGCTCCTAAGGCTCCATGTGGGTTGTGACGGGCGTGCTCCGCCGGATCCATCCCACCCTGCCCGTGTGGTGCCCGCCTTGCCATGGGTGGCCGTGCAGAGTTCTGGGGGGCTTGGCCCCCGACCCCACCACTGCTGCTCTGGGCCTCAGTCCCCTCGTCTGACAGAGGGGAGAACTTCAACTCTGACATTAAGTGAATGATGCCACTGTGTCACTCAAGTGACAGTCAGGACCCCGGCCAGGCGGCCCCCACACCGCCGCCCCGCCCCCGCCCCGAGCCTGCACGGGCCTGGCCACGGCAGGAAGGCGGGCTCAGAGGAGCGTTTCCGCCCAGGCCGGGCCGGCGAGTGCAGACCCTGATAAGGGCGCACATGGCTGGCTGCACGTCCGCCTTTTGTCCCCAGCTCCGGTCAGCCCTTCCTGCCAGGGTGAGAAGCCTGAGTGCCTGGCGATGGCCTCCCTCCCCTCCACCTCCTCTCGGTCCCCGGCTCCGTGGTCCAGGGTCTAGGGGAGTTTGAGGCCCCCGGGGCCCGGGGCCCCAGGACCAGCCGGGAATCTGAACTGAGCTGACCAGGCTTCCTTCCTGCCGGGTCCCCTCCAGGCCCCGCGCTCTGCTGGCTCAGCTCCGGGTGGTGGGGAAGCGGGGAGCGGTCCGCCAGGGCAGCTGCGGGGGCCTGGGCGGGCTCAGGCCCCCTCGGGGTCAGACACCGCCCCCTCCTGTGCCTGAGGCCCCAGGGAAGTGTGGGCCTGGCTCAGCCTGGCTCCGAACCGGCCCTGTCCTAAAGCGACCCGATGTCAGGTAGAGAGGGGGCTGTCACCCCACCCTCAGGGGCCTGCACGCTCAGGGGTCTCTGTCCCACAGAGAACTGGCGAGCTGAGCTGAGGAGGGCTCCATCAACCCCCGCAGGGGCCTCTCCCAGACCCCGGACCCCAGAGGCTGCCCTTGACTGAGGACCGCACACCCATCTAAGGGGGGTGGTGGGTGACCGGGAAGGCTAGGCCCCACGTCTGTTTCCAGAACAGAGAGTCGGATCCCTCGGGGCTGCCTCCCCAGTGGCCCCTGGCAGCCCCCTAAGATGCGACCCCCTGCCTCGTGGGGTTGGTAGCAGGGCCTGGTGGGCAGATCCTCGGCGACCTGCTCAGGAAGCACTCAGATCTGGGGCATCTCTTCTTCTCTTATAAGGGCTTTCTTGAGGCATGCTTGACAGACCGCTCAGTGCACCCAGTCCAAGCGCACAATTCAGTGAGTTTGGATATATTTTGTTAATTCTTTTGCAGCTTCCCGGGTGGGTCAGTGGTAAGGAATCCACCTGCCAATGTAGGAGACTCAGGTTCAATCCCCGGGGTCGGGAAGATTCCCTGGAGGAGGGCATGGCAACCCACTCCCGTATTCTTGCCTGGAGGATCCCATAGACAGGGGAGCCTGGCAGGCTACAGTCCCCGGGGTCGCCAAGAGTCAGAGACGACCGAGCCCCCGAGTGCAGTGACGGCACACATAGACCAGAGCTTCCGCCACCTCCGCCGTTTTCAAGAGCGCAACCCGGTGGGGCTGAGTCACGTTCACGGTCTGTGCAGCCACCACCCCTGTCCGCTCCCAGAAACTTTCAGCCTCCCAACCTGAAATTCTGCGTCTGTTAAACAGTCGCCCCCTTCCCCTGTCCCCACCGCTGGGTTTCGGTCTGAACAGACGTGCCCGTGTGGGGCATTTCCCACAGGTGGAATCACACTGCTCTTGTCCTTCTAAGCCTTCACACAGCGTCAGCTTCCCAAGGCTCGTCCGTGTGGTCACGGTGTCCGCTTCACCCCTCGCTGGCTGAACACCTTCACCCCTCGCTGGCGGAACACTGTTCCGCTGAGCGGCCGGACCGCGGGTGTCATCCACCCACCACTCGTCAGCGGCCGGACACCCGGGTTGTTCCCCGCTTTCGGTTACTGTGAAGAATAATACTGATGGCCTGTTCTCAGCTTCTTTGTGTATCGTCTCGGAGGGGGATGGAGGGAATTCTATGCTTGCTTTCTGAGCCGCAACAGGCTCCTTCTTCAAAAATGCATTTGCTCTGGACTGTGGTCCACTCAGCCCCAGGCAGGGATGGCATGCACCCTCTCACCACTCATGCCATCTCTGAAGCCTCGAGCTGAGCTCTGGGCACTGCTGTGTGCTTCCAGGCTGGCAGGGGCCGGCTAAGGGCATGGTGACCACGCCGGGGGCAGGTGTGGGTGGCATCAAGGGATGAGTGGCCACTTGGCCCGTGGTGACGGGGATCACAGCCGCCAAAACCGTGAATTCGTCCACATAACGTACGTGCCTCTCAGAGGGAGTTTAGGGCTGTGAGGCGCCCACGTGAGTCCATGTGATGGACACACATCTTGACACCTTGTCCAAACCCAGGGAACACACCACACCCAGACGTGTGTTCTTGGGCCGCACAGTGGACTCCGGGCGGTGGGCGGTGTCAGCTTGCCCCTGTAACGAGCACATTGTCGAGGGCTGTGGATGGGGGAGTGGCTGCACTGGAGAGGGGGGCCTGTGGGAATTCTCCTGACCTTCGTCCCAGTGTTGCTGGGAACCCAAAGCTGTGCTAAAAACAATCCATCTTCACCAATGCGCCTCTTCCTGGGGGTCGTGAAGTCACTGAGACCAGGCAGAGCTGACCTCAAGGCTGCACGGACCCGGGGCGCCCTCCGCCGTGAGTGGCAGGGGCTGTGGAGGGCACCCGCTCCACCGCCCCCAACCCCGACCCCAGGTGGTGAGACGAGCCGGAGGTGCAGCGGTTTCTCTTTCATGCTTTTGGGAATCTAATCCAACCAGCTCTTTCCAAACAAGCGCTTACCACTTCATGGGCTGGACGACACACACACACAGATTGATTTTCATTTTAGAATCACAAAATGCAGCATAAATAAGCAGTCCTGGCCCAGAGGGCTCTTCCTGTCCTGCCCCAGCCACAGGCCTCTGGAGAAGTCACATCCTCTCGGCTCCAGGGCGTGGCGGGGGGGCAGGAGGTTGGGGGGTCCGTCTGTCCCTCCGTAGCTCAGCCCACAGGCTCCAGGGATCAAGCCTGAGAGGGAGGTGGCTCTTTGGCTTTTGAATGTCTTTCCTTTAAACTGTGGGGCGGCCAAGTGGGAAGAGGGGTTGGGGCGCCTGTGCCTCCTGAGTCAGACCCAACAAACCATAGAGGCAGCATTCCGGAATGTCTGGGGGCATTCCGGAGCCCTCTGCGCTTTGCCCCATGAACCCAGCGGGGCCTGGAGCTGGGACTCGTGCGTGGAGGGTGGAGGTGGGCATAACTGCCCGAAGCCTGGGTGGGGCTGGGCCCTGGGTACAATGGCCACCTGCTCCCATCTCCTGAGTCCTCCACCAGCCTAGCCCCGTGGGCAGCTGTCCATGGCCACCCACCCCGAGACAGCAGGTCCTTGGGGCGCCCTTCCACCCCAGGGAGGGGGGCCTGGGCCTGATGCGGAGCTGCCTCCAGCCTCTCCCAGGGATCCGGTGACCGCCTGGCCCGCGGCCTGAGCTCGGCATTTCCGGCCATTGTCCAGAGCCGGGTTGGCTCCGGAAGCTGCGATCCCGAGGCGGGCCTGGCGGTGCTGGGGAAGGGGCCGGGGGGGCGGGGGGGGGGGGTCGGGAACAACATCCTGTCTGAGAGTCCGGCTGGCGTCATCTGGGCCAGGACCGTGGCTGGGGCAGAGTAGCCAGGACTCTAGTGGGGTGCCTCTCGCACCTAGGTGCCTGCCGGGCCTGGGGAGGGGTCTGCCCCACGCCCCCTCCCTCCCCAGGAAAGGGCGCAAGGCCCCTTTACGGCCAGTGGAGAGGCATTGCCACCCCAGCGCAGGGCGTCGGTGGGGACTCAGAGGGTCAGGATGCCCAGAGCACGGCTCACCTGGGCCCCTGGACCCCTGGACCCTGCGTCCTAACCCCAGCTCTGCCACGCCCGGCGGCCTCCGGGGACCTCAGCACGCTCCTGGGGCAGTGGGGCCAAGCAGGAAACCTGCTTTAGCTGAGGAGGCCTGAGTGATCATTGCCATGGAGAACACTGGGGCTTGGAGAAGACCTTGGACCCCCGGGGGTGGGTCCTGAACATGCGCCCCAGATCAGACCCCAGCACTGCTTTGCTCTGCAAGCTGGTGGGAGCCCTGCCTTCCTGATTCTGGTCCTGTGTCCCCGAACTGGGGGCCAGGGCAACGAGAATGGGGCCAGGCTGGGCCTGCAGGAGCTTCCCAGGCACCGAGGTGACTGCTGGGGACCCCCTGTGACCCCCAGGGGCTCCAGTGGCTGAGTCCAGCCCACCCGCAGAGCACAGGCCCCCGTGGAGTCCGACGTGACTCCCAGCTAGCGGCCGGCCAGGAGGGAATGGCCCGCAGGCCCATCAGCTGAGGAACAGATAACACATGTCCATCCATACAACGGAACGTCATGCAGCCATAGAAAGGCACGAAGTGCCAACTCCGGGGGCAACATGCGTGAACCTCAAACACTGCTGAGTGCAGGAAGCCACGCACACAAGCCCCCACGTCAGAGGATTGCAGCTGTAGGAAACATCCAGGCAAATCCAGAGGGACGGGAAGCAGACGGGCGGTTGTGCAGGGCCTGGAGGCGGGGGGCATATCGTTGGGGAATAGACGGCAGGAGGAGGCAGGCTGCTTTAGGGTGCTGAAAATATTCTAAAATCGAAGCTGGTGATGGCCACTCTGCTCGGTGTCTGTGGAATTGCACACTTGGAGTGGCTGGCTATGGGGCAGGCGAATTACACCTCACTACAGCTGTTCTCTTTCAGAATTGTTTCTGAAGGAGAGGGGAATACCAGACCACCTGACCTGCTCTTGAGAAACCTGTATGCAGGTCAGGAAGCAACAGTTAGAACTGGACATGGAACAACAGACTGGTTCCAAATAGGAAAAGGAGCACGTCAAGGCTGTGTATTGTCACCCTGCTTATTTAACTTATATGCAGAGGACATCATGAGAAGCACTGGGCTGGAGGAAGCACAAGCTGGAATCAAGATTGCCGGGAGAAATATCAATAACCTCAGATATGCAGATGACACCACCCTTATAGCAGAAAGTGAAGAGGAACTAAAAAGCCTCTTGATGAAACTGAAAGAGGAGAGTGGAAAAGTTGGCTTAAAGCTCAACATTCAGAAAACTAAGTCATGGGGAATAGATGGGGAAACAGTGGAAACAGTGTCAGACTTTATTTTGGGGGGCTCCAAAATCACTGCAGATGGTGATTGCAGCCAGGAAATTAAAAGACGCTTACTCCTTGGAAGGAAAGCTATGACTAACCTAGATAGCATTTTAAAAAGCAGAGACATTACTTTGCCAGCAAAGGTCCATCTAGTCAAGGCTATGGTTTTTCCAGTGGTCATGTATGGATGTGAGAGTTGGACTGTGAAGAAATCTGAGCACCGAGGAATTGATGCTTTTGAACTGTGGTGTTGGAGAAGACTCTTGAGAGTCCCTTGGACTGCAAGGAGATCCAACCAGTCCATCCTAAAGGAGATCAGCCCTGGGTGTTCTTTGGAAGGACTGATGCTGAAGCTGAAACTCCAATACTTTGGCCACCTCATGCGAAGAGTTGACACTGGAAAAGAATCTGATGCTGGGAGGGATTGGGGGCAGGAAGAGAAGGGGACGACAGAGGATGAGATGGCTGGATAGCATCACCGACTCGATGGACACGGGTTTGGGTGGACTCCGGGAATTGGTGATGGACAGGGAGGCCTGGCGTGCTGCGATTCAAGAGGTTGCAAAGAGTCGGACACGACTGAGCAACTGAACTGAACTGAATAGCTATTCTGTTATAAAAAGAAACCACTGGCTGGCCCTCGGTTCTTGCTGAGCCCCGGCCCAGCCTGGAGCTCTGGCTAAGGCCACATGGCTCTCAGGACAGAGCCTGCTTGCTTGGAGCAGAGTTACCTGCCACGGGCAGGGGCCAGGGGAGCCGCTCTCGTCCCCTGGGCCTGGTGAGGTGCTCTGTCCACGCACCCGTAGGCCTCTCCAGCCACCTGCAGCCCCAGTGGGACGTCTGAGCTGCCCCACTCCCACGTCCCATGGTCCCCAGGCCAGACACTGCTCCTTTCCAGGCCTCAGGTTACCCAGATGGTCCCTAAGACCCCAGGAGCCCTGCACCCAGAGACCGAGGCGGGCTGTGCGTCCCCTCCCCCAGCACGGGGTATCTTCTCACCAGGAAAGAACCGAGACTAAATTTACGCCTGGGCCTGTGCACTGCAGGGGAGAGGTCAGGCGGCCCCCACCCGGCCCCTGACGCAGTTCCCCTTCCCCTCTGGAGGGGGTTTCTATTGTTCTCGGGGCCTGGCCCCCAATCTCCCCTGCACACTCACTTCCTGTTTCCTGGCCGAGAGGAAACAGAGATTTCTGGCCTGCCCGGGTGGCAGAGCTGGCCCCCCCACCCTGCAGCCTTCTCTGTGAAGCTAGTGGTAAAGGATCTGCCTGCTAATTGCGAGAGATGTGCATTTTTAGGGATATTAAACCCAAATGCTCACAGGCAGCTTGGGGCCGAACAGCATGGACTGTGGAGGCTGGAGGGACCTCAGGGCTGCCCATGGGGGTCTGTAGGTGGGAGGCACAGGCCCCTTTGAGAACCTAGTGGACGCTGTGGGCTGCTGCGCCCCTCCCCCGGAAAGGGCCCAGGCACAACTGTCCACCGTGACAGCATTTCGAGGTCCCCAGATTGCCCCTGCAGGGCTCCCCAGGCCCTGCCCTGAGAAGCGGGGAAAGTGAGGCAGGGCAGCTTCTGGCCTCTAATGTCCCAGACCTACCCGAAGCCTATGGCTGCCCCGTGGAGACGACAAACTCTCCCGGCGACACGGTCTCCCTGGGGAGGGGAACCCCGCCGCCCCCAGCCCCTCTCCCCCAGACAGCTGGGATGACGTTGCGCCCGAAGCCTGCCCCGCGTGGAGGCCTGGGGAGGGCTGCAGCTCCTGGTTCAAGGTCAATCTTGCTGGTTGACGGTCTTCGCCCTCCTGAGGGGCCCTTACTCCTGCACAGATGGGGTCAGGCAGTGGTGGCGGCCCTGCAGGGTGGGCGAGACAGCCCACCAGAGCCATGTGCCCTCGGCGCGGCCCCCACAGGCCCCAGGGTCCTGCTCACCACTCTGCTCCCTGAAGGCCTCGGAGAGCCTGGCGCCCAGTGCTCCCGGAGTGGGCCGGGCAGGGAGGGGACAGCATGGCCCAGACCCAGGTGCTGAGCCGTAACCCACCTCCACTGACCTGTCCCCCCACCCCCAGCACACACATCGGTTCTCTGGAACTTCCCTTTCTGTTCTCCTGGGAGATTAAGTGTTTTTCCCCCAGGTTAACGGCTGCTCTATCCATCAGGCTTGGCAAACTGCAGCCTGATCGTGAGTGGGGCTTCTGTCCAGGGCTCCAGGCAGGGTGCTCAAGCCCCCTTTCCTCAAGCCCCCTTTCCTCAACCCCTCACGGTGCGGGTAGGGAGCCCTGTGGGGCTGGGGCAGCCTGGGCTCCAGGCAAAGCTGGGCCCTGGGACGTGTCTGGGCCGTGGGCTGAGGGCCGAGGACCTGCGGGTTAGGGCCCAGCCGCAGCGCCGGGTTGGGGTCAGGCTCTATCCCAGGATCCCCCTGCTCAGTGAGCCTCCTGCAGGGGTCAGCCGCGACCACCACTGCCCACCTTCCAGCTTCCAGGTGGGACCCAGAGCCCACCCCCTGGCCACAGTCAGCACCGTGAGCCCCACCTGGCCAACAGCTCTAGAGACAAGCATTTCCTGGCGGCCCCTGGGAGCTTGGAACGTGCCGCACACCCACCCTGGGGGACCCCCACGCTCACTGCCCGGGTGGTCTCTCCTCTCTCCACTGCCCAGACCACTGCTGCCTGCACTTCACAGACTGCTCAGCAAAGCAGAAGCCTGGACCCCAGCTCCCTTGGAGATGCCCTGCCTGCTCCCCGGGTGCCCCCTGCCCAGCTCTCACCCCACTCCCCTATGATATGAGTCCTTCCCCAGGGAGGAAATCTGTTGTTCAAAAAACGAGACTGCCTTCATCTTCCTATATTAAAGAAGTAACAGCACAGCGATACTCCTGCACCTTCATCAGAATGGCTAAGACAGAACAGCAGAACAGCACCAAGTGCTGACGAGGCTGTGGGGAGGCTGGGGCGCTCCCGCACGGCGGGTGGGGGTGGCCTGGAGACACGTCGGGCAGGGGTTGGTTTCATGTCTGTCCTGCTACCAGGGACTGCCCAAGGAAGTATGGTGACCAGAATGGGGCACAGCCCCTGGGGACCCACCAGGAACCGAGGTCGGGGTTGGGGGGCAGGACATGAGCAGCAGAAAGGCCGTGATGGCTGTGTGAGGAGTCCCCAGTGAGGAAGACCACGGAGCAGCAGGAGAAGGGACCAAGTGTGCCCCGAGGGTCTCCCGCTGCCCAGGCAGCCCTGGGCTCTGCGTTCAGAGCTTCTGTTTCGCGCCGGCCAAGCCTAGGGGGATCATCTCCCCTTGGCAAGCTTCAGCTGCAGCAGCTCAAGGGTTAGACGTGAGCGCTGCACACAGTGCCAGGCAGTGGGCACATCTGAGAGGTGTGAAGCAGGAGTCATTGGGGGCCTGGGTGGAGCTGAAGACCCCCGGCTGCCGGACAGACCCCCAATCTCCCCGTGGGACCTCCCGTTCCCTCTGGGACCCAATCCAACTCTGTACACAACTCCCTGGGCCTAGGGGAAAGCGAGCTCCCTTCCCGTCCTGCCGGGGACGGGTCACTGGACCAGGCGCACGCGTCCCTGGATGAAGGGTCAGCTGCATCTGGCGGGAGTCTGGCTGACAGAGCCATCCTGTCCCCGAGGCCAGGGGCCACCGCAGGGGGTAAACAGGAAGCCCTGCTCTCCCCTGCCCCGTGCTCTGGTCCTCCCCTCCCTGGCTCACACGCTGCGCCCAGCGCCCCTCGAGCCGCCCCAGATGCCTGTGCGGGCCTCTGCCGGGGGCTCGGTCCATCTGCTCCTGAGCCTGCCGAGGCCAGAAGCCTGGCATCGAGGGCTCCTGGGAGGGTCCCAGGAGGCCCGGGAGGCCCTGGCCACCCCCGCCACGCCCCTGGCCTGACCGGTGCGCTCTGGGAAGGTAAGAAGGCCCAACTCAGTCCATCACCCCCAGAATGCCTGCAGGCGGGCTGGGAGGCCGCTGGACCATCGTGCCTACGGACCGGGGAGCGGACGGGGAAACTGAGGCCAGTGTGGGCCGAGGCTCCGGCCATGGGAGCCAAAGCTGGGACTGGAACGCCAGCTTTCCAACCGCACTGGGGCTCTGCCCTGGGCCTGGGTCTCCGGGCCGCCCAGTAGTGAGGGACCAGTCCCAGCAGATGATCACCTCTGTGCCGCCCTCGGGGTGGCACCAACTCCTCCCCCAGCTGATCCCGCTGTGGTGGTGTGCTCGCCAACCCTGGAGAGACGCCATGGGGGGCAGGCAGGGGGCCTCCTTGAGGATGGGGTGGTCCTGGCCTGCCCCAGGTGGAGTCGCCTAGACTGGAACACAGAGTGAGCTCCCCACATCCCAGCACCCGGGAGGGGCACCCACGGGGCAGGAGGCACCCCGACCCCCCTGCAGGTCCCCAGGACCCTCCTGGAGTCCGACGGGGTATCGGCCAGTGCCGTCCTCGCCCTCTGCCGGTACTCAGCCCACCCTCCATGCAGACCCTGCCCGTCCCCAACCTGCTTGGGGCAGGCCGGGACCTCAGCCCATCTCCGGCATCTGCCTCTGAGGCTCCAGGACCTGAGACTGGGGGGTGCAGAGGGGTTGAGGCCACAGGCCGGGCCGGGCTGGCTGCCATGCGGGGCCCCGTAGGAGCTGCCAGCAGAGCAGAGCTGGTGAGGAGGGGGGCCCAGAGCAGTGGGGGTCCCAGAACCAGTGGTCCGGGGAGACTGGGGCACAGAGGACCCCCCACCGCCTGTAATTCCACCTTTCAACCCACGATTCAGTCTGCATGCTCTGGGCGCCCTTCCAGAAAATTCCCTAACCTTCCCCACGTTTTAGACGGAGGGGGGCCCATCAACTATTTCACAAGTTGGCTAGTTAGCTGCTCACAACCTCAGCCCAGCCCATTCCCTGGCAGGACTAGATCTGCCCCCTGGGGTGGGGGCACAGGAGGAACTGGGGGGCCCTGCTTACCTAGGGTGAGTCTCTTTCCTCCTTGGGCCTCAGTCTTCCCATCCTTACTCGGAAGGGGCCAAGCCCAGCTGGCCCTGACACTCACTGTTTCTCCCACCCAAGGGCACGAGCTGACCCCCTGGGCCTAGGGCAGGGTCAGCGTTAGGGTCTGGGCCACCTTCTGGGTGTGGGCAAAGCCCAGCCTGGCCCCTAGTACACTCAGCAAGACACACAGCCCTCCTGAGCAGCTGGGCCCTTGGGTGAGAGAGCCAGGAAGCAAAGGCAGGCCACGGGGGGATGGCGGGGAAGAGGTGGGGGGTGAGCCCCCCAGACGCCATCCGGCAATGCTTAAGGGCCAGCCACCTCCTCTGCGGTCACAGCCACCCCTCTGGCTGGCACCTCACCCGACCCCCTAGAACAGTTGGGGAAACTGAGGCCAGGAGAAACAAAGGTCCTGTGCTGACCACAGCCTCGCCTACAGGACACCCTCCCAGGGGGGCGGGGAGAGAGCAGTCCGGGCTGACCGCCAAGACCCCCTGCCCCCCGCCCCCAGCAAGGGTGGGCAGGTTCCCTCCTGCTCTCAGCACTCTGGGGGGAATTTCCCGAGCTGTCCCAGCTCCCTTCTTGGCCGGGACATCAAGCTGGGTGGGGTGGAGGGAGGGAGGACTGAGCAGAGGTGCTCAAGGCCAGAGAAATGAGGGTGTTCAGACTGGGTGGGTGAGGGCTGAGCCCCGAGGATGGCGGGCTGGGGGCCTGCTCACCCAGGGCCCTCAGCCAGGCGTGTCCAGCTGTGTCCTTTGGTCACTGCCCAGCTCCCCTGCGGCACCCACCCAGCCATCAGCACAGCCACTGGGGCACTGCCAGGAGGAAGGAACGGAGAGTCTGGCCTGGGCTAGAGCACCTGGAGCGCCCGCGGGAGCACCCTCTGTGGCCACCCAGGCTCCTGCCCTTTCCCCCGCAATGCCCTCCCTAGCCTCAGGAGCCCGAGGGGCCAGAGAACATCTCTTGTCCTCCCCTAGCAAGGGCCCCGGAAGTGGGACCGGGGGCTCTCGCCCCTGGAGCAAGGAGCTCACTGCCCTATTGCTAGAGAAGGCCCTGGGCTGATGTCTGCCCTCCCCGCCTCTCCCCTGACCACGGCCACTCAAGGCGCCAGGAACCCAGGGAACAGGCTGTTCTCAAACCCCCAGCTCCCTCACCCACCCCCTGCTCGCCCTGGCTGCTCCCAGCCCCGGGCCCTGGCACACATGTCCGAGGGCCCAGGAGTCACAGAACAAACGGGCCCGTCTGTGGAGCCGCACTCCTGTGGCCCCGCCAGCCTGGTGGACCCCCGGCCTCGGGAGGGCGCTGGGTGCCAGCCACGTCCATCACACGTGGGGCCTGTCAGGCCCCAGGGTCACCAGGTGGGCCCCAGCAAAGTCTGCGGCTGCTTCAGGATTAGACCCTGAAATCCCCAGGGGGCAGCTCCCCCAGCCCTGCCCCAGCCGCTCAGCCGGCCCCCGCCCCCCGCAGCCCCCCGCCCGCCCTCGGCCTCCTGTTTGTTCACTGACAGATCCCGTTATCAGCGGGCAGCACACACAGGAAGTCCGGCCGGGAAGGGCCCATCCCAATCCCGATTTACACAGGACGGAGCATAAAAAGCCGCCCTTCCTCGTCCCAGGAGGAGCCTCCCTGCCCCGAGGCCGCCGTCCCCATGGCCCAGGAGCAGGCTCCCGTGGACCGGACAGGCGGGCGGCCTCTGGAGGCGCCTCGAGGTGGCGGGCGAGGGGCGGCAGGGCCCACCCCCGGCCCGGGGAGGCGGCAGAGGTGGCCATGGCCGAGCCGGGGCACGGGCAGCAGCAGGTACGACAGGGGTGGCCCTGCAGGGACGGGGCGCAGGCAGGACGGGGCAACCATGGGCACCTGTGGGCTGAGCACTGAGGGCTCTCCGTTCTGGGGCCACCTCATCGGCACCCCTACTGGTGCCATCCTCACCTTGGCCAAGGGCACCCGCTGGGGTGGCCCGGTCTGGACCAGCCTGGCCTGCTCCACCCTCGTACTTGGCACTGGCAGCCCAGCAGCTCCGTGACCCCTGGAAGGGGAGCCGCTGCAGTGGTGACCCTGCCGTCGAACCGCCTCCTGGGCCACCCTGCTCTCCCGGGGAAGCCCCTGGGGTCGGAAGCAGGACTCCCACCCCCCGGCCCCGCTGACCCCCCTTCTCTGGGACCTGTGTGTCCCAAGGGCATCCCCCAGGGGTGGGCAAACACCTCAAGGGTTTCGGGGATGGGCACTAGAGGGGAGACAGGAACCCTAAAGCCAAGTCTGCAGCCAGGATGGGCTGTGGGAGGGATCCCCCCGCTTTCTGTGGGGCTGGCTGGGGTCGGGGAGAGGGACAACTTGGCACAGTGTGGGCATCCCGTTGGTCCCCCTGGCACCCTACAGGAGCCTCCTACCCAGAGCAGCACAGGTCCCCAAGGGCGCACAGGGGACTCCCTGGCCGCTGCCCATCCGCCCCAGCGTGTATGGCGAGCACCCACGTTCCAGAGGAGAAAGCAGAGGCTAACCCACCACCCAGCTTAGCAGCCAAGCGAGGACCAGCCCATCCAGCGCTGCCGGCCTCCCTTTTTTTGTTCAAGCTGGAGGTCAAAGGGTCAAATGACCAGCTTCAGGGGCTGGATGGGGGCAGGGGATGGAGCAGGGCAGCTTTCCCCTCTGTCCCCCCTAGGCCTGGCCTGGAACTCTTTACTGCCTGGGACTGCCTGTTGGGGTTGGAGCGAAGAGACCCCTCCAGTGGCAGGGAGCCCCCGCACCATCCTAGCATCCCAGCAGCGGCTTCCCCAGCCGCCCTCAGAGCACCTTCCAGGGGCTTCCGGGCCCCCTGGTCCAGGAAGGGGCTCCCGTCCAGCCACCTCGGGCCCCTTCTTTCTCCTCCTGGGCGCCAAGGGAGGCCTGAACCAGATGCCCTGGAGCTGCTGGCTTTGCCCGAAGGCCCCCTCCCCGTGTACCCACAGGACACCCACCCAGCACCCCAAGCTGTGCGGAGAAGCTTTCCATCTGGGGGTCTCAGGACCCCCCAGCAATGAACACAGCCAGGCTGAGGGTGTGTGCAGAGCTGAGTGGCCATCCGAGGGTGGGGGTCTGCAGGCCAAGTGAAGGCTGAGGGCCCTCAGTGGCACGGAGGCTGGCCCGACCCCCACCTGCCTTGGCATGTCAGGAGAATCAAGGCTGTGTGTCTGACCCACAGACCCCGGCACCAGGGAGGCACGGGCGGCCCCCACCACCCAGAAGAGCTGCTGCCACCAGCGTCCGGGGCATGAGGGAGCCCCCTTCCCCAGGTGAGTGCCCCGGGCAGCAGCGGGCACCGATACCTGCACACACACACACTCAGGTAAACAGGGCCGGGGCTCGGGTTCGAGGGAGACACTGCTGAGACGGGCAGGCCCAGGGAGGGCTGGGGTGATCCCGGTGCACAAATGACGGGGATCCCAGGAGGGCCGGCCGCCTGCCGGCAGCACGGGGGCCCTGCGGCCCACTCCACCACCTGGGGCTCTTCAGCCCATGTTGCAAACGTGCAAAGGGGCCTGGACAGGAGAGGGGACGGGCCCAGGAGGCCCCCGCGGTGACCATGCAGTCGGGGGACTCCTCAGGGGCCTGAGGCGCACTCAAGGGTGGTCCCAACTGTCCTGAACAAAGGCGGAGCCCGGTGGAAGCCCCGCAGGCCCCCTAACCTGGCACACGGGCCAGGAGCGAGGCTCAGCGCACACCTAGGAGCCAGCAGGGGGCTGCTGAGGCCGCCACCCCCCCATCTCCCCACCCCCCATCTCTAGAAGTCTATGCGCCCAAGGGTCACTGCCGTTCACCCCACGCGTGGCTGCAGAGCAGCCGTCACCTTTAGCCAGCCCCTGGTGTCCAGTGAGCTGGCCCCCCGGTTGCGATGGCCATCCCAGGAATCGTTGCTCAGCCTGAGGGGGGTCGAGAGCTAGCTACCCCCGGCTCGCGTGGGCTCTGCCTCCGGGCACCTGGCCGCAGTCTCAGCCCTGCGTCCAGGGGAGCGGGCTGGGAGGGGCGGCAGCGATCGGGGAGGGGGGGGGCTGTGCGTCAGGAGCCCCGGTTCTAGCTGACTCACTGCCCGGCCCCCGGGGCGCCGTTTGCCGCGGAGCCTCAGTTTCCCAACCTGCACAATGGGGGCGGGCGGGGTCCGGCGCCCACCCCGGGCCCGGGGCGGGCCGGGGGCGGGCCGGGCGGGGCGGGGCCGGGGCTGGCGGGCGGGCGGGGCCCGGGCCCCTCGGCGCGGAGGCGGCAGCGGCGCGTGCGCGCCCCGGATTGGGCGGTGAGTGCGGAGGGAGCGGGGCGCCTGGCTGGGGGCGCAGGGACCGCCGCGGGCTGGGGGTGTGCTCACAGTTCGGGCTGGGGTCGGGGGGCTGGGGCCGGGAAGGCGGGGGCCCTGGACACTCGCGGAGCTGGGGCCGCGGGGCAGTGGGGGGGGGGGGGGCGACGCGGAGCGACCGCAGGGAGCCCAGAGGTGAGCCGGCCCGGAGCGCCGGGCTCTGCCCCGCGGGCACCGACCCCAGCCCGGCCCCGGGTCCGGAGAATGGGCCCAGCGGCCTTGGCAAAGGGCGCCCCCTGCTGGTGACGGGTGACCCGGGCCCGGCCACGAGGGGTGGGGGGTCCCTGTGCGGGGTGGGGGGCGCCGCCGCCCCTTATCCCCCTATCCGGGCCCTGCGGCTCCCCCAGCGCTTGGCCCGCAGCCTGGCGGGCCAGGGACTCCGCAGCCCAGGCCAGCTGTACCCTGCGGTGGCCGGAGGGGGTCACTTCACCCTCGCTCCTGCTCCCCACGATGCAGAGGGAAAGGGGAGGCGTGGGGTGGGCAGTAGAGAGGGCGCACCCCCAGGGAGGCATCTCACCCCGCGTCTCCACATCCACCACCCCCGGTCCTGACGTCCAGAGCACCCCTCACGGTAGAAGGGGGGACCCAGAGTCAGGCCCCTTGCTCTGGGACTCAGTCTCCGCGGGTGGCAGCTGTGCGGTGCAGCATCCCCCCCAACCCCGGGCAAGTGAGGGCAGGCTCCTGCAGACCCTCAGAGGGGATGGGGCAGTATTGCTTGTCATCCTGGAGGCAGCGTGGGTCCCCCTGCCCTGCCTGCCTGCCTGCCCTGTCTCCCGCCCCCGTGGGGCTGTAACTGCAAAGGGAAATGGGACTCCTCGCCCCCAGCGCAGGAGGCCAGGGCCAGCCGCTTCCTCTGGGCTAGGAGAAAAGAATGACTTTCAAAAATCCAGTCTCTCCTCTGAAAAAACAGGACTTCCTTCCTAACCAGCTTTCCATAGGTAGCGGAGGGGCTGGGTGGGTGTTTGTGGGGGACAGTTACATGTGCACGAGCTGTGCCCCCCAGCTGCTCAGTGTGGGTGCCCTCAGGGTCTGTAAGCCCATCGGCCCGCCTCTGCCTTCCCGGGGCCCATTCCCAGGGCCACCTGTCTCCCCTCATTTCAGTTCTTGCTGGGAGTGCCAGGCCCCCAGGTGTGTCCCTAACAGGGTGCCCCCCTGCAGAGTTCGTCCCCTGAACCGCCTGACTGCAGGATATACCCCAGCCCAGAAACCGCCAGGAAGCAGCCACCCCCTGCCATCCCCAAACTAAATCCAGCACCTCAGTTGCCCGCTGCAGCCTCTGCCTGCTTGGCCACCCAGCCCTCCCCTCGCAGGCCGCTAACAGAGAATGGGGGGGAGGGCTCACAGGAAGGACCCTCGTGCAGCTCTAGGGCCGTGTGGTGCGGCGGGTGAGGGCCTGGACCGAGCGCCCAGCTGAACCCCAGTGTGGATACAGGGCTCAGCGATGCTCATGGTGATCCCTGTCTATGGGACTGACCGTCAGAGCCAGAGGAAACTGAGTCCCAGGGAGGGAGGCGACTGTACCCAGACTCTGCTACCTGCCCCCAGCACACACACAAGCTCAGCTCCTTCCTGTACCCTGTCCTTCGGGGGATCCTGGGGGGGTCTCAGATGGGGCTCCTGGAGCAGGGGAGCAGAGCGCTCCCCAGACTCTTGGCACACAGCGACGGCAGCCCTGCTCCAGTCCCCGTGGCTTGTCACTCACGGAGTTAATTCTGGGCTAGGCTTTCTCTCATTCCCAGAAATCGCTCTCTAGCCTCCCTGGCTCCCACCCGCTGCCAGGACAGGGATGTGATCGGCTCCACTGGCAGAAGGGGTGCTGCTCCAACCCCCCCACCATCCGGGGCCTGATGGAGCCACTGTCTTGGGCGCCCTGGAGGCGGTTTGCCCCGTGTGGTTCAGGCCCCAGCATAGGAGTGATCCTTCCCAAGGACAGGCCCCGGACCCACCCCAGGAGGACCTCCTGCCTTCCGGGCACCTATACCCCCAGGCTCCCAGGTCTGGCACTTGAGGTCCTTGAAGGCTGCCAGGGCCAAGCCAGCTGGGGTGGGTTTCAGGCCTGCCATGACACCCCATGTGCAGACCGAGGTTTGGGGTACAAGCCCTGCCCTGCTGTGGGAGGGCCCCAAGCCCAGCCAGGGGAGGGAGGGGTGGTCCCCCCTCAGCCCCCGCCTTCCCCGGTGAACCTGACCGAGCCCAGCAGGGCCCAGGTGCGTCTCTCCCCAGGCAAGGGCATCAGCTTCCATTTCCAGACCCCGATGTCCTGGCCCTTCTGTGGTCCGGGGGTGGACTGTATGTGGCTGGTGAGGGCCAGCCTCCTTGTCCAGGCGGGCTGGGGGTGAGGAGAGCTAGCACTGGCCGTGGGGGCTCCCCCGCCATGGTGAGAGGCCCCAACGAAGCAGCTGAGCCGGGCAGGCATCACGAGCTGAGGGGACCATCTCTCCCGTGGTGCTGGCTCGAGGGGGTCTGGCAGAGGGACTTACAGGGCTGTGCTCTGTGCTCCAGGCCACCCCGAGGAGAAGGCCGTTCCACCCGGAAACTCAGGCCATGTGGGGCTCCCAGGAGCTGCTTCCACTCTGGTTCCTGGTGCTGGCAGCGGGCGGCATGGAGCACGTCTACCGGCCTGGGTGAGCCGGGGCTTGGGGCCCTCAGCCCTCCCTGGGGGCAGCCCCCAGTGTCCAGGGAGCTGGCGTCTCCCTGCAGTCCCTGCTGAGGGTGCCGTCGGGGAATCCCCTGCCCAGGTGCCCGGCTCTCCTGGGCTCCAGGGTTGGAGGGTCCCAGCCCTGGGACACTGCTGACTTCCTGGCCCCGCCCCTCCCCGCCCCCGCAGACGCAGGGTGTGCGTCGTCGGGGCTCCCCAGGGCCCCGCGTCCGAGTCCTTCGTGCAGCGTGTATACCAGCCCTTCCTCACCACCTGCGACGGCTACCGTGCCTGCAGCACCTACCGGTGAGCGCCCCCACCGCTGCCCGCCACACGCACGCCCTGGGGCTGGGAGGGCCCCGAGCAGTGAAAGGCCTTGCGGAGGCCGGGTCCGAGTGTGTGCTGGAGACGAGTCTCGTGTACCTGGGCGGCCCCGGACTCAGGAAGTGACTGCCGTAACCGCAAGAACCAGCCACTCCAGGGCTGTCCGGCGCATCGGCCCCCCAACCCTCATTTTAAAGGGGTCCCCCACCTTGTCTGCCCCCCTCCACTTTGGGGACACTCCCCCCCACACCCAGCATCGTTGGCTGCAAGATTTTACCCTCTTGGTTCCCTGAAACTTGCCTCTTCCTGGTCCTGCCCTCTGGGCTCCAGGGAGCACCCCCTTCCCTTGGCAGCCCCCCAACAGTTACAGATGGATATCCTTCCCCTCCCCCAAGACCCAGCACGTCCCAGTCTGAGCCAGCATGGGCTGGGGGGTGGGCGGGGGGCAGAATCTCTCGTTCTTTGCTGCGGGGATGTAATGTGGTTGGGAAAGATTCTATTTTCCGTGAAGTTCTTAAGGACCTCTGGTGGGGGACGGGGACAGGGTGGGAAGCCCCTTTCCCTCAGGGCCTAGAACCCCCCCAGAATAGGAGACTCCCCCCGAGGTACCACCTCTATCTACTCCACTCCCGGCTTTACTGGGCTTCTGCCCACACGGCAGCCTGGGGCAGGGAGGCGACTTGGGCGGGGACCCTAAGGTGCCCTCCCTGGGGGGAGAGGCGCTCTGTGGGCACAGCCGCTGACCTCGTCCACACTAGGGGAGATGGCTCGCGCAGCTTCTGAATGGCACGGGGCCAGAGCCAGCCCAGAAGGCGGGAGGATGTGACGACGGGGTGGGGAAACCAGGCCCCATTGGGGGGGGCCCTGGTGGCAGCACGGAGGCCCCGTCCCTCCTGCTGCCGCACCATGAGGGCCACAGGCCCTTCTGAGCCGCCACCGTCCCCCCAGGACCCTCTACAGAACCGCCTACCGCCGCCGCCCCGGGCCGGACCCCACCCGGCCTCGCTACGCCTGCTGCCCTGGCTGGAAGCGGACCGGCGGGGTGCCAGGGGCCTGTGGGGCAGGTGAGCACCCAGAGCACCCGGTCTCAGGGAACCAGAGCCCAGCAGGGCAAGAGCGGGTCCTGCGTGGCACCCATCCCCTGGCTGCACAACCCCACTGCAGCGGGGCCCCGGGGACCCTCCTGCGTTGCTGACAGGCCTCCCCACCCCCACAGCAATATGCCAGCCACCATGCCAGAACGGAGGGAGCTGTGTCCAGCCTGGCCGCTGTCACTGTCCTGCAGGATGGCAGGGCAACGCCTGCCAGACAGGTGAGGCTGGCACCCGGCCATCCAGAGGAGGAGGGAGCCCCCGGGCACCTCCCACGGATCCTGGCAGCCCCGAGGGGTGGGTCTTGAGGGGGCTCAGGGAGGGTGCTCGTGCCTGACACCCCCTTTCCTGCAGATGTGGACGAGTGCAGCGCCGGAGAGGGCGGCTGTCCCCAGCGCTGTGTCAACACGGCGGGCAGTTACTGGTGCCAGTGTTGGGAGGGGCACCGCCCATCTGTGGACAGGGCAGTCTGCCTGCCTGAGAGAGGAGCCCCCAGGGTGACCCCAGACCCCACGACAGGTAAGGTGCCTTCTAGATGCCACTCCTGCCACTGTGCCTGGGGGTGGGCAGGGCGGGCCGGGGGAGTGGTGGTGATGATGGGGGGCTTCCGGCGGGGACGGTGGGGAGGACCTCAGCTCAGCCGCCGCCGCCCGGGGTCCCTTCACCGAGCAGCCGGAGACACAGCACCTCTGCTGGTGATGGGACATTATTACTTTTGGTACGCGCTGTGACACTTCAAACTCGTACCGTGAGTAATAATGCGCTGTCAGCAGCCCGGCACGGAGCGCGCCCGCGGACGTCAGCTCAGACCACCCTGAGCACGGCGGCGGCGTTGGGGACCCTGGCCCCCGGGGGGCAGGCATGGGTGAGGCTGCGACTGCCCGGGGCCACCTTGCGGCCCAGGAGGAAGGCGGGGCCCGGAGCAGGGGGTGGGGGAGCTGGGGGTGGGGGGGCAGGACTCGGCACGACAGCAGCTGGGGCTGGAACTTGGTACCAAGGGCTGGGCCCCACACCGGGAGACCCCCCTACATGGGACTGTGAGGCTGGCCCAGGGTGGGGGGCACGGGGTGGGGAGTCGGGCCTCCCTGACTCCGCAGCTGCCCTCCCCAGGAGCGGACAGTGAGGTCAAGGAGGAAGTACAGAGGCTCCAGTCGAGGGTGGACGTGCTGGAGCAGGTGAGGCCCGGGCTGGGATCCCCGGGGTCAGGGAGGCTCAGCCTGGGAGGGGCTCCGTGGGGGTGTCCTGGCGAGGCGGCTTCTAGGGTGCCCTTGGTGTGGGTACCCTGCCCAGCAGACGATGTCTGGGACCCCAGGACGTGGGGGCGGGGACCCCACCGAGAGCCAGAACCTCGGTCCAGTCCATGCCTTGCCTTTGTCCCTACAGGGACAGTGCCCGAGGCCTTCCCACAGGGTCCTTGACTTGAGACCCCCCAGAAGCCCCTGTCTCCCCTCCCCCAGCCCTTCTGACTAGGGGTCCCAGGCCTCGGGGACCCTTGGCCGAGCGGGCCTGTGTGGCGTCACCTGTGCCCACCAGCCTCTGCGGGCTCCCAGCGCAGCAGCCTCTCTGGTGGACACTGCGGGGCCCTGCAGCTGGACCTGGGTCTGCGGGTTGGCAGTGCCGTGCTTGCTGGCCACCTTATGGAATGGACAGGGCGAGGGCCTGGCCCAGGGTCACACAGGTCTCCCACCCGGCTCCCCGGGGCCTTGCCCACCCCACAGAAGCTGCAGCTCGTGCTGGCCCCACTGCACAGCCTGGCCTCCCGAGCCCTGGAGCACGGACTCCCTGACCCAGGCAGCCTCCTGGCCCACTCCCTCCAGCAGCTGGACCGCATCGACTCTCTGAGCGAGCAGATCTCGTTCCTGGAGGAGCAGCTGGGCTCCTGTGAGTGCTTTGGGCCCCATGACCTCCCCCGTCCCCCAACACACACAGCCTAGGACCCCTGCTCCCACCCAGGGGTCAGAGGGTGGAAGGCGGGGCTGCCATGGGCTGAGTGGGTGGGTCTGTGGTGCTAAGAAACGATGACCTCTGAACCCCCCCCACCCCCATCCACCCGCAGGTTCCTGCAAGAAGGAGGTGTGACAGGCCCACCTGCCCAGTCCCGGCAACTGAGAGGAGAGGCTCTCCTCACCCCGCCATGCCCCGCCATGCCCCGCCCCGCCCCACCTCTGCTGACCACGGAGGCCCCAGAGCCCCCACCTGGGGCGGGGTGGAGTGAGGATCGTCCCGTGTGAATCCAGCCCCAGCCACCCAGCCCCCTGCACCCCGGCCAACTCTCGGGGCCTGTGGGCCCACGGCCAAGGACGGTACGAGGTGCCCTGCCTAGGGCCTGGGGCTGCGCCCCTCACTGGGCAACCCTGTCCTTTGTCAGAATAAAACGAGACTTGAGCTGCTGTGTCCACGAAGGCATCTGGGGAGCGTCCTGAAGCCGACGGGCCTCCCCCAGGCCGATAGCCAGGTGCTGGGAGAAAGGCAAGACAGCCTTGGGGCTGGCAGGGAGGCTGCCGGCCCCCCTCCCCGGCCTCCCTAGACAGGGTCTTGGTGCCCTCTCCAGTTTGTGGCTCAACTGGTAAAGAATCTGCCTGCAATGTGGGAGATCGGGGTTCGATCCCTGGGCTGGGAAGATCCCCTGGAGAAGGGAACAGCTACGTGCTCCAGTGTCCTGGACTGGAGAACTCCCTGGTCTGTATAGTCCATGGGGTCGCAAAGAGTCCAAACGACTGAGCGACTTTCACTCCAATGGGGCTGGAGGGCGTGGTTTCAGTGAAGGTGACCAGCTGGTCCCACCCCCAGCCGGCAGCCAGAGAGCAAACCATTAGCTTCCTTGTGACGTGCCTGCCGGACCCCTGGGCGTGCCTGCCACCCCCAGTAGGAGAAAACATTCCAGGATCACCGTGGCCCCAACCCCAGCAGGAACACTGCCCAGGGTGACGGCTGGGGGTGCTCCACACTCGTCCAGGGGCGCCGGAAGCGAGGGCAGCTTGAGGATGGGAACCCGAGGCAGCCCTGCCCACCCTCTGAGTGAGCACGATTCAGCAGGCATTTCCAAGAGTTCGTTTATAAAAAACAGTGACGAGCACAGTACCCATTCAGCAGACTCGCTCCCCAGGGCCGGGGGAGCCGCAGACCCTGCTTTGTGGCTCCCTGAGGCCCAGCTGGCATGAGCCACCTGGGGGCGTGAGACCAGGCGTCCTGGCCCCCGAGCCCGCCTCTCCCTGAGGGCCTGATGCAGGCCTGGGCGGGAGGGTGGGGCCGGGCAGCTCGGCCCTGCCCTGTCAGCCCATGGGGGTCCAGACCCACTCCCACACCAGACCCCGGAGGCACAGGGGTGGGCGAGGCCCTGCCCTCAGAGCTTGGGGGGCTGACTCTCCCTTGCAGGGACATCGGGGGGCCTGGACCCAAGGCAGTGACAAGAGGGGCCCGCTTCCAGGGGGTGACGGCCAGAGGGGACACAGTGGTGTCTGGTGGGTGGGGGGCGGCCCTCTGTCCATCGTCCATCCAGGTCCCGCCCTGCCCCAGGCCTCGATTACTGGGCCTCCTGGGCGTCGGGCCCCAAGGGGGCCCCGTTCTCCTGGGGGGTCTTGGATATGTGCAAGAAGTGCGTCCTCATGGCCTGATGGCAGGTGTCCAGAAGCTTGGGGACGTCGGCGACAGTGAGGCCACGGGTGGGGATGGCATCCAGCACCTCCACCTGGATGGTTCCTGTGGGGCAGGGTGGGGGCGTCAGCCGCCTGGGGGGCTCCTGCGGGGGGCCTCTCTCCCCCCATTTTGGCTGTCTGCCAGCCTCCTGAGGGCCTGGGCTGGACCGGGCTCTTCCAGACACCCCGGTCTCTGGCGGTTGGCTCTTAATTGAGAATCACTGATGCAGGCATTCACATGCTCTCAGGAACATTCAGAGGGGTATGGACGAGTGCGTGCCCCCTTGTGAGGACCGCTTAGGCTCCAGGATGTTCCCTCCCCCAGGAGGCTCTGGGGCAGCCCTGGATTGCAGGCGGCCTCGGGGACCCAGGTGTGCGGCAGGCAGCTTCTCCCTTGGACCCCACTTCCCACCTGGGTGCCAGGCACCCTCGTGTGGGGGTCTGGAGAGAAGGGTGGAGGGAGGTCCTAAGCTCCGTGGCAGAGGGCATGGGGGGCGTCCCCGGGAGGCTGCTGCCTGAGAGTCAGGGCTGGATGCACTGGTTCAGAGCCCACCCTGGGCAGAGGAAGTGCGCCCCTCAAGGCCCCCCGAGCTGTGGGCAAGGCCCGGCCCGTGTGTGAGAAGCTGGGCCTCCACCCACCCCTGGGAGCCCTGATCTTGGGGCTCAAGGCAGGGCCTCCTTCCTTCTTCCCCCAGTCACTGAGGGGCACGGCCTGGAGTGGCCCCCCAGAAGCGGGGTCCGGGTGTCACTGGGACTGAGATCGGGTGGGCGGGCCCCTGTGTGGCAGGTGTGTGTTGGGGAGGGGGGGGGGGCTACCTGAAGTGAAGAGCTTCGTCTTACAGCTGTAGAAGGAGGAGAAGCTGGAGTAAACCACAGGGATGATGGGTACCTGGGGACAGCAGACGTGGCAGCCTGAGGACGGAGCCCAGCCCGACCGTGGAGCCTGATCCCAGGGACAAGCTTGTGGGCAGACCCTGCCTGCCCCCACGACCCCTGTGGCCACCAGGCAGGCATACCACCCTGCCTCAGGGTGCTTCCATGCGCTGCCCCGGGACACCCTTCGTGCCTGGGTGCCTCAGGGTGCTTCCATGCGCTGCCCTGGGACACCCTTCGTGCCCTGGGTGGCCCCGAGTCCATAAACTCATCCTGCACATCCTTACCCACGTATCCCCTCCTCCAGGAAGACTTCCTGGGTTGGCACACATCCATTGGATTCACATTCCACACCCCCCAAGGGTCCCAAGATGACCCAGGACCCTGTCCAGTTTAGCCAGAGGAGATAACTGAGGTCTTTCTGCCCATCTCTTCCTTCCCAGCCTCTCCCCCAACCCCAGGGGGCAGCTCCAGCCAGGGGAGGGGGCAGGGCCTGCGGGTTTTCCCGGAAGACACCAGGGTCAAGTCCAATGGTGACTTCAGCGGTGGTTCCAGTGTCGGAAATGGCACCTGGAGTAATCATTAACCCTGGGGTGGGGGGAACTGACAGGAAACACGCTGCCTGGCGTCCTGGCTGAGACTGCCCTGGCCCCACCACCCCTCAAAGCTCCGCTCCGCTCTTCTCTCCCATGACCCCCGTGACCCCTTCTCCACCACAAAGGGAAGAGACACCGGCCCCGGGCCTGCGGCCGGGGTGTCCTCCTCCTCGTGCTCGGGCAGGACGGGCATCAGAGCCCAGGCTCCCGTCCCCGCCCCCGTCCACCCCTCCCTCCAGCTCCCCCACTCCCCACCCCCGGCGCTGGCTGGGAGCTTCTGGAAGGAAGGCTCTCCCAGCCTTGCTCGGGGCCACCTCTCACAGGTGAAGCCCAGGAGACAGCAGAGCCCTGCCCAGCTGGCAGCCTGACTCTGACCAGGCAGGAAGAAAGGCTCCCCAAACCCCGAGGGCTTTCACCTGCGCTCAGCCCCCAGCACAGGACAGGCACCCGAACCCACCCGGAGCCCCACCCCACGGAGGGACGTGCCCCAAGCCTCTCCTGCCATCCCCCCGAGATCCCCGGGACCCCAGAAGTCAAGGACAGAGCAGCACGAGGCCCATGCCAAGCTTTCTGCTCACTCTGTCCTGGCCCCTGTGAGCCCTGGTGCACCCCCCACCGCCCAGCCGCTGCTCAGTCCCGAACCTGCCCTGGCGAGGGGTGCGGGGGGACTGAACGCGACCTTGGCAGAGCCCTCCTGACAGTCCAGGCAGCGGGCCTTCTTTACGCCAACCCCAGCCCCCCTCGCCCGGCCAGCGGGAAAGTGGGGTGCTGAAGCTCCGTGGGCAGGTACGGAAGTGATGAGCGTCATTCCAGCTGGTCCTGGGCTGACCAGGCCCCAGCCTTCACGCTCAGGGGCCCCAGGGACTGCCCTCCACGGCAGCTCACAGACAGGTGCTGCCTGTCCAGAGGCAGGTGGTCCCCGAGCGCCAGTGGCCCCGGCCGGCCGGGAGGTCACTGTCAGCCGTAGGCCAGCCCGGATGCGCTTCCCGCCCCGGCCACACCAGGAGGCCGCAGCCCCGACATACCTGGGCCTGGATCGCCAGGTAGAAGGCTCCTTTCTTGAAAGGCAGGAGGTCCCCGTTGTCATTCCGCGTGCCCTCCGGGTAGATCCACACTTTGAGCTGTTGAGGAGACAGGAGGCTGTACCCAAAAGCCAGAGGCCGCCCAGGGAGGCACCCACCGCCCTTCTCAGCAGAGACCACCACCGCTGACAACCGAGGCCCTGCGCCTGGCTCTTCCATATGAGATTCACAGACACACAGCGATGAGGCGTGTTCTGCTGCAGGGACTCACCCTCGGGGCCGACTTGACACCACAACTGGGCCTGAGTGTCCCCAGCGCCGGGCGCCCCAGCCCCGGGCACTCACCTTCTCCCTGACCATGCGCTCGCCCACATCGGTCATCACGCTCATGGCCGTCTGGGAGTGCTGCCGGTTGATGAAGAGGACGCCCCCCAGGTACATGATCAGGCCCACGGGCCCCAGGAAGAGCAGCTCTCGCTTGGCGATCTGCACGCAGCGGTCGGGGAGGACCTCCATGAGGCCTGTGGGCGCCAGATGCCAGGTAGGGACAGGAGGAGACAGCGCAGCTCAGGGGCCGCTCCCCAGGGAGAAGCGGGCCAGCCCCAGGCCTCGGGTACCACTGGCCCCTGGGCACTGTCTGGCCTCTGAGCCTCAGCTTCCTAGCAGGGGGGGCACTGCAGCAGGGCCCGGGGCCCCACACAGGCTGCCCAGTCCTGTTACCCGCCGGAGGGAGGCGCGGGTCCCTCCCTCCAGTGTCAAACCCCCGCCTGCCAGCTCAGCTGGGTCTAGCCTCCACCAAGTAGGACAGCAGCCTCCCCCTACCCCCAGGCAACTGGGGAGGGTCAGTCCTCCCCCAGACCCCACTGAGGCCCAGCCTTACCCATCATGTCCAGGATGCTCTGGTGGTTGGAGATGATGACGCAGGGCCGGTCCTCGTCCAGCGTCTCACGGCCTTTGACCTCAAAGCGGAGGCCATATGCGTACTTGAAGGACCGGACGAACCAACTGATGATCCTGCGGGGGAGACGGGCCCAGTGAGCAGAGGGCCACTGCCCCGGCGTGACGTGGGCTCTGCGCGCACAGCCCGGAGACCCCCAGCCCACCCTGGCAGGCTGGCCACTGACCCTGAGCCCGCCTTCCCCTCCGAGCGCCTTCAGGTCTTGTCCCCCAGCAGGATGGCAAGTGCCCCCCGCCCCTCGCCTCCCCAGCCGGTGACATGAAGGTCGCACGGAAGCAAGGCCTCGGGGACCCTGACGCCTGGCTGTGGGAAGGACGCCCCCTTCCACGTCCAGGTACCCGGATCTGCACCTGTCATGCAGCCTCCAGCCCCCGAGTCCTGCTTGTCACCCCAGGCCGGGGGCCCAGCTGAACAGCGGGGATGGAGGCTGAGAAACCCCTAGGCTGGGTGAACTCTGCTGTCAGCCGCATCAGAGACCGAAGGACCCAACGTGGAGAGGCCGCCCACAGAGGAGGCCGGGGCAGGGGGCCCCCCACGGGAAGTGACCGTCCCTCAAGGCAGAGCCACACCCAAGAGAGGGAAGCGTGGGTACCAAGCGGAAACCTTGGCGAGGAGCTGCGGGCTGCTTCCTGGTTTGGAAGAGCTGCTGCTGGGGAGACCGGCCCGGCGGGCACCATGGCTTTCACGCCTCCTTGTCCTACAAAGCGGCAGCCTGCCCGTTTCACACACACACACACGTACTCAAGGTCACACCAGGATGCCAGTGGAGCTAGGATGTGCGTGGGCCCTGCTCCTGGCAGGAGGCTGCCCTGGGCACTCGTGACCTGGAGGGGCCTATCCCCGCAGGAGGTGACGGGTGAGGGAGACCACGCGTGCCCCTATCTTTGGGTAGCTGGCTGGCAGGGGAAGGTTGACACCGCACACACTTGGCACAGGACAGGTGCCAGTCAGGGGTCCGTGCACACGGGGCGATGGAGCCCACGGCTTGAGGTCACTCCTCTGCCACTCCTGCAGGCCCCCTGGGTCCTTCCCACCCGTGGGTGGGGGCGGGGCTGAAGGTGAGCTCCCGGTGACCCAAGAGCTTTCCACTTTCCGCACAAGATTCGTGCACGCACACACACACACACACACACACACAGCCGCCAGGGAGCTCCTCACAGTCCTGACCGGGAGGGAGGCCTTTTCCACTCCAGGCAGAAGGGCCTGGGCCCAGACCCGGTTCTCAATAGAGCAGAGGCTCAGAGCAGGTCCTTGGCCCGAAGGCAGACTCGTGTCTTTAAAACTGTGGGTAAGATGCACGCAGCACATTTACCCTCTGAACTGGTTTCAAATACACAGTTCAAGTGCGGTCACGTTGTTGAGCAACTGCCCCCACCGTCTGTCCCCAGGACTCTTATCTTCTCAAGTTGACGGACACGCTGTTCCCGTTACACACACACACCCTGCCCCGGGCCCCAGCATCTTTCTGTCTCTGTGGATAAGACTCCTCTGAGCCTCACACGAGTAGATCCTATCGGCTCTGCCTCTCTGTCCCAAAGGCAGGCTCGCATCTGGCCCACACAGCCTCTCTCCCCTCCTCCTCCCACGGCACAGGTTGGAGAGAGGGGCTCCGCGAGGGAGGCAGCTGAGCCCCGGCTGCTCTCACAGTCGGGCCAGCCGGCCTTGCTGGACCTGGAAGCCGGGCCATCCTCCTTAGCGCTAAGCCTCTGCCAGCTCGAGCCAGACCTGTCCCTTTGTTCCCATCCGGCTCAGAGGTGCCCCTGGCCGGACACTCTTGGGAGACCTCGCCTGGCTACCTCAGCTGGGGAGCCTCGGGCTTCTCAACTGCCAAGAGATGGCTTCTCGGGTCGTTGTGAGGATTGACCGACCCAAGGAGGGGGCGCAAGCAGGCCATTCACCAACAGGAAAAACGTGCATCGTCCAACAACACAGAGGCACGCAGTCTCACTAGCCATCAAAGGAAACGCGGATTGAAACGAGAAGCCCTGTCCTCTTCCTTCGGATTGGCAGAGGATAGCCGGATAACGGGAGGTGTCGGCCGGTGTCGGGAAACGGCCTGAGGCTGCTGGCAGAGGTGGGAGATCGCAGAGGTTTCTGGAGGAGGGCAGGTTGGCAGGACCTAGAAGAGCCCTTAAGAAGCCTAGTCCCTGAGATTTGCAATCCTCTTCTGGCAATTGATCCTAAAGCTGCCGACGCACAGGCGCGGTCGGGATTAGGGAAAGAACACCTCAGCGTCCCCGTGGGGACAGCCCAGATAGACAGGGCTGCGGCAGAGGAAAGAGCAAAGATCCCTACTTATTCGCTGTCAGGTCGGTTCCTGGGACTTCTAATGCAAACCTGTCAATTGCATTTCCCTGCCAAGCTCACAGGCAAAGTCCCAGACCACATCTGGAGAGGACAGTGGGTCACTCTCTGGGGGTGTCTGCTGGCTCCGTTTTTCTTCTCAAACAGTTGTGATGAAGGACCTCCCTGGTGGTCCAGTGGTTAAGAGTCTGCCCTTCCAATGCAGGGAGACCCGGGTTTGATCCCTGCTTTATTCCCTGATTGGGGAACTAAGATCCTCCATGCTGCCTGACTCAGCCAAAAGGAGACAAACTGTTGTGAAATATACATAACATAAAATCTATCATTTTAAACCATTTACAAGTGTATAATGCAGCTGTCCCAAACGTCCGTCTCCAGAACTTCTCTGTATTTTCTTTTTGTATCTAATTGACAGGATCAGTATTTGGGGGTGGGGGATGATGAAAGATACTGTATATACCGTGATCACAGTATCCTGTGATACTCAGCCTAGCAGGGGCCTCTCCCACCCCAGTTGAGGCAGACCTCCCAAGGACCAAACGGTTCCAGGAGGGACCGACAGGTCCAGGGAGCAACTCGCTACATTTTACAAATAACTGCACTCAAAACCAAAAGACACCGCCACTGACATAAGTACAGGAAGCTGCAAAAGAAAGGGGCATCCCGGGAGCAGACAGAAGCAAGAGATGCTCCTCACAGGGAGGGTCCATCAGTCACTCCCTGCAGGGGGGCGGGCACGGGGTCTCGCTCTTCCTTCTCCTTCTGTCCCCTCTTGTCAAGGTTTTCAGTCAAAGTGGTGGGGACGTCGTATCATCTTCACAGTGCTTCCTCCAAGAGCAGGGAAGCCGCCCAAGCTGTGCAGAGGTTCCAGGGCCCTGGGCAGGGAGAGCTGGTCTGTCCTGGCCTGGAATGCAGCACGCACATAACCACAGGGACAGACGCCCCACACCCACGCCCGGGAGCAGGCGCTCCAAGCTACCTGCCAAGCCTGCTTGGGGACAGACGCCAACTGTCCAGTTTCGCTCAGACAGTAACCCCACAAGGTCATATACTCCTGCACCAGGGAAGTGGAGGCTCAGCAAAGCTGAGCGACTTGCCCAGAGTCACACAGTGGGGAAGCCAGGATGGGCTGGAGCCCGCCCCTAAACTCCAGGGTTGTCAGGTGAGGTGTTCTAGCTCCTCTGCAGGCCTCCCCTCACCCCCTGAAGGGGCTCTCTGGCCCCCACACCACCCCCAGCAGGAGGGGCTCTGCCCTTCTCTCCCAGCAGGAAGCTCCGGGCAGCCGCTGTCCCCAGGCAGCCAGGCCTGCCCAGCCCAGGCCTCTTCGGAGCCCAGCTGACTCCAGTGCCCCTACCCACAGGAAGCAGGGCCCCAGCTTCAGGGCGGGAGTCACAGGTGTGCCAGGGATGTTCGCACCCCAGCTCCAGTCCTGCCTTCCCAGGGAGGCGGAGCCAAGGCTGCCTGAAGCCAGGTGGCCCAGTCTTCAGAAGCACTGCAGGCAGCTGCCAGGCGGGTGACTGGTGCCAGAGTCCCCGCAAGGCAAGGGGGCCCGCCCCACTTTCCAAGAGCCCAGGGGGGCAGTGATCTCCTTAAACAGAGGCGCCATCCTCACCCCTCGTGGGTCTTTCTCAGGAGCCCTCCATTTAACCCTGATCGGGGCCGCTGGCCTCGAAGGGAGTGCCATAAACGTGAGGATTCTTGGGGGCCTGGGGCCGAAGCCCTGGCAGCCAGCCTCCGTGGACCAGCCGTGCTCATCTGTGGACACCCGGACCCCGCCCCAGCTCTGGGTCAGACAGGCCCTGACGCTCCTCTCACAGCTGTGACCTTGGGCAACGGACTTGACCTCCCTACGCTTTCTTGTTTCCACTTGTGAGACTGGAAGGTCGTGGAGGGGTCGAGCTAGATGAGGCTGGACGCCTGAGACACCTGCCAGGCCGGGGGGCCCTCCACAGACAGCGGCTGTGTTGGCGACAACACAGGAGGAAAAGATTCCAAAGGAGATGGAAGAAGCCCCTCCCCCAGCCGGTACCTGCTCCTGGCCACTGGAAGGTGGTTCAAGGTCAGGTCTCAGCTACCTGCTGACCTTTGCGCTCAGCCCCGACACAGGCTAGACAGCTCTAGGAAGACCCAGTAGCTAATTCAGCCAAGCCGTGCCAAGTCCTCAGCCAGACCCCGTGGGCTTTGCCTTATAACGTGGCGAGGGTGGAGGGGGGTGGTTGGTGGCACTCACTCTGGAAGGCCGTGCCAGGAGGGCAGGCACACAGAGCCATCGGTCTGCTCAGGGGACAGGAGGCCCCAGCAAGGCCGCCTGGTAGGCAGCGGCCTTTCCCAAGCGTCAGATGAGCCGGAACACTGGGTGGGCAGGAGCTGGGGGTGCTGGCCTCTGCAGGTGCCCAGAGGTGCTAACGGGGGCTCAGAAGTGGGGTGGAAGGAGGTGGGGCCGTGAGCAGTGTCCAGATCTCAGGAGCTCTGCTCCCGGGCCTGCAGGAGTCCACCCAGGGGGAGGACTGCCCCACCGCCCACCCCAAGACCAGGGCCCCAGGCCCTGGCTGCAGCGATGCCCATCCTCAACGTTCCAAGTGGGTGGGGGCTCCACCGACCCAGCACCTCACTCTCCTGCCCCCAGCCCTGCAGCCTAGCTGTGGTCCCAGGCTGCCCGTCCTGGTCACCTGAACGTGTGAGAAAGGAAACTCTCTGCGTTAAGGTGCTGTTATCTGGTTTCCTGATTCTACCGCCAAAGCCAGTTCTAACACACAGGATTATCCTGGGCCTCGCTCTCTTCACTGTCCAGCAGGTCTGATAAGGGCACCTGCCCCCAGGACGAGGACCCAGCCTCGCCTGGCGCGCAGGCCCCCGCCAGTCTGGGAGGGGGTCCCTGGCCTCAGCCCCAGCATGCTCACAACAGTGCCTGCCTCTGGCCCTCCGCTCCCAGCGCTGCCAAGCACGCTCAAAACTCACAACTCAATGGCAGAGGCCTCCTTGGCTGCCCCATCACAGAGACGGGCTGCTGGTTACAGGAGATGGGAACGCGAGGCGGTGGGTGGAGCTGGGCTGTCCCTCTTGGAACTTAGGACTTCCTCTGAGCCTGGTCTCCAGCTCCAAAGCAGCCACGGTGCTGCCCCCAGCCCCGATGCTGGGTGAGACAGAGGAAAAGACCCACCTTGAAGTCATCCTTGGGCTCTGCAGCCCAGGTCTACCGCGTCCTAGTTCTGGGACCTGCCAGTTGCCTCCTCCCCGCCCCAACCCCCGGAGACATGAGTTTCAAGCTGCTTCTCTGAGGGCTCATCCATAAAATGGGACTAGGAACAACACCTTTCCCTAAGGATGAAGCATCCGCCAGCGCATGGGGGTGCAAGACAGAACTGATGGGCAGAGTCCTTTCCCGAGGTCAGGGTGAGACTGGAGAGGGGGGCAGCCAGGCACCCACAGTCCAACCCAGGAGGGGCCTGAAATGAGGGGGCCTGTCCACACAGCCCCCCAACCTCACCTGTCCTCGTGGGCCTGTCCCTGGAGGAGCACAGTGCCTAGAGGGACACAGCGCCTCCACGACCTCTGCATTCCTCAGCCCTCCTCGGCCGCATCCCTTGGGGAACTCGTGTTCACAAGGGACCCTCCTCTCTGCCATCACTGGGGAGCCATGGGTGTCATCACTATGACCCACCCTTTGGGACCTGGGGCTGCAGGGGAAGGGGGCTGTGGGTTCCCAGACCCCTAGGCCTGCCTCTCTCTGGGGAGGACTCAGCACCTCCGTCATGTCCTGGGTTGGCTTGTGCAGAGCCTGAGTCGGGGGCTGCCCCGGGGAGGGGAACTCCCTCCTGAGCTGAGGAGGACGTCTCAGCAGGCCCGAATCTCGTGCGAGACTGGGGGCCGAGCTGGGCTCTGGGCTCGGGGAACAAGCCCGAGGCAGCAGAGGCCACGGGGCTGGCCAGGCCTGGGCTGCCAAGTGCTGGTCAGGCCGGCCTGCCAGTTCTACTACCTGGTCAGAAAGGGTGGCCGTGACTTCCAGCCTGACCCTGGGGAAGCAGCTTTCAAGCCCAGGCCTGGAAGAGCGAGTTGGACCTTTTAAAGACAAGGCTACCTGACCACACAGAGCCAGGGAGAGAGAGGGTGACCACTGGGAACGCCTGCTGAAAGCCTGCTCCAGGACTCGCTTCCCACCCGCAAGCAGCACAAGCCAGGCTCAGGGCCCCCTCCTGCCTCAGAAACAGACGTGCCACCCTCGGGCCTGGCTGTGGGAGGGCAGCTGCCCCTCCGAGGAGCCCACCAGCCCTTGTTGCCGGAAACCACCCCCTGCCCCGCTCCTGGCTGGCCCCCAGCAGGTGTGGAACGGACACGGGCTGTGAGCCCACTGTCTGCAGGGGGTCCCAGGGCCTCAAACTCAGGCCAGCATCCCTGCCGGCAGGGCCCAGCCCTGAGGAACCCCCTATTTCTGGATACAGGCCCTCCCCATCCCAGAGAGCTGACTGCTTGGGAAGACAGCTGGTAAGGCAACAAGTGGGCCACCCCTGTGGTCTCTGCTCCCTGGGTTGCTGCCCTGGGCCACGTGGGGCGGGGGAAGGCAGGGGAGGCACTGGAGACCCATGGCCCACCCACCAGTCTTCCCCACTCTTAGTCCTCCCGCCCATTCCTGGGGCAGCGGGAGCCACAAATCCCTGAAAACAGCCAGGGAGAACTGTGCAGAGCAGGCCAGTCTGGCAGCGTCAGCCCATCGGATGGACAAGGCCGGGAAGGGCAGAAAGCCAGGACCCCTCACCCCCTGCCCTGTGAGCGCTGGGGTAGTGGGGGCCTCAGGGACCACAGTATTCCCACCCCAGGCCACGGCCAAAAGGCCATCATTGCCAAAGCCACAGGGTGGCATGTTAGCAATGGCCCCTCCCCATCGGAATCTGGGGAAAGGGCCAAGGAGCCCCTCTCGGGCCACCATGCCCTCCCCAGCCCCTGCCCCTGCCCGGGAGAGATCGCCATCTCTTCCTGTCAGCCCAGCCTGACCCCTACCGCAGCAAGCTCCCCAACCCCGGGGATGGGAGGGGGGACACCCCAGCCACCACCGTGTTCTTTCCCCTGGCTTAAAGCTTGGACCCCAAGGGCCAGCAGTCCCCGCCCAACCTCCGCGGGCTGGAGCCACCACACCTTCCTAAGCGGAAGGAAGGGGCTGAGCACAGGTGCGCTCATCGCCCGACAGGTGGGCGGGCGGGATGGCGGGGAGGAGACTGAGACCCCGGGCGCGGCGGTGCACGGCGGCTAGCCCCCACCCCCCGCCACGGGAAGCGGCACCGAGCCTCTGCCCACCCGGCCCGGCCGCATTCCTCTCGGAGCCGGCCCAGCACCCTGCGCGGCGCCGAGAGACAGATCTCTGTAAAGCCCTCCGTGTCGGCCCCTGGCCGGGATCCCGGGGCAAGGGTGCGGGGACACGGCGACGCGGGCTCCGGAGGCCGCAGCCCACCCACCACCACCCCTCGGCGCGCTCCCCGACCCGCTTTCCCCTCGGGCGTAGGGAGCGCCGCACCCCCCCACCCCCGCCCCAGCCCCCTCCCGCCACTCCCGGAGCCCTGGAGAGGCGGGCGCGGCAGGAAGGAGGGAAAGGACACGGGAAAGTTAGGGAAGCGGAAGCGGCCCCCCCGCGCCCGCCCGGCCCCCCTTGCCTCATGTTCTCCACCGTCCGGCCCCCGTGGCGCAGCAGGCAGACGACCGCGGCCATCGCCGAGGCCGTGAAGCAGAAGGCGCAGTACAGGCCGATCTTGGCGTAGAAGCGGGCCGAGCGGCTCAGCTGCGCCAGCAGCAGCAGCAGCAGCAGCGCCGCGATCAGCCACGGCCACAGCTCCATAGCCGCGCCCGGAGCCCCGACGGCGCGGGCCGCGGGCTGCCTGCCTGGGCTCCAGCCGCGCGGGCTGGCGGCGGCGGCGGGCCCTCCTCCTCGCCCCGCCAGGCCCGCGCCCCTTATTGCGAGGGCGGAGGGGCGGGGCGCCCGGGAGGGTGAGCGAGGTGCGCCCCGCCCGCGACGGTCCCCGCCCCGCCCCGCCCGCCGCGCGGTCGCCGCCCCTCCCCGCCCCTCCGTCCCGGGACGGTGCCCTTGCCCAGGCGCCGGGCCACCCTCCGCCGCTGGCCCTGCGCCCGCCCCCCAGCCCCCGCACCTTCGCAGCGGGTGACCAGGGCCGTGGCTCCCCGCAGACCCCCATAGCCGGACCGGACCCCACCCCCCTTCGCAACCGCCGGCACCGCCCCTGAGCCCAGACCGCGAAGGCGCGTGCCAGGCTGGTCACCGCACAAAGGGGGGCCCTTGAGCGGCGCCCGGTGACCTAACCGGTAGCCTGCCCCTTCGGGTCCCCTCGGGGGAGGGGTGGTCTGAAGACGCGCTGGGTAGGCAGGAGGCCAGTTTCTGGGCGGGGCCTGGGTGCCGGACAGTGGGTGCCAGGGCCAGCAAGTTATCTCCTGCTCCAGGTGTCAGGCCTGCCCAGGGATCAGGCGACTGAGTTCAACTCAAGCGGGTGGGCCAGCCTGGCCGGGCAATGGTGTGGCCAGCCTCTGGCTTGTGGGGAGGAGCTCCAGGTCATCCCTGGGGGGGACCGTCAACAGGTCTCAGAGCAGATCCAGGTTGTAACACCAAGTTTCCATTGTACACAAGTGCCCTCCACTTGCGGCCCCTCCACTTGGGCCCCTCCACTTGTGGCCCCTCCACTTGGGCCCCACTCGCGGCCCCCCCACTTGCGCCCCGGGCCTGGGTTTGCTGCCATTGACCAGTGGCCCCACACGTGGTGCCTGGAGGCCTTCAAAAGGTTGTTGTCAGCCTCTGCCCTATTTCAGATGCTGGGGCGTCTATTGCTGAAATGCTTCGCTGAAGTCCCCAAAATGCTATTTTGGGTGACAAGTACAAAATCACCCATCACAGGGTGACTGGGGGGCGTCAGGCCCAGAGGGACGAGGGCTTCCCTGCGGAGAGGAGCCTGGGCACAGGCGTTCTCACTCTTCACGAGGGGCGCGTCCCTTCCCCTGGGCTACACCCATGCGTGTTTCACAGCAAAGCCTGTGGCCCAAACCCCTCCGCACAGGGAAGCCCCGCAGGCTGAAGTCCAAGGGGCTGCAAGAGTCGGACACAACTGAACGACCGAGCGACCGAACCAAAGTAAACACCTCCAGCCACCTGCATCAAGCCCACGAGCGTCTCTCCTTCTGACCTTGGAGGAGGCCCGAGAGTGCTCCCCCGCCTTGGGGAGGAGGGGTGAGCGCTGGCACCACTGGGCCCGGGCTGGCCATGGGGCTGACAGACTCGGAAGAGGAGGTTTCGGGGGGTCAGGTGGGCCCGGGACCGCCAGCGGTGTCGCGGGGTCCCTGGTTTCTCAGCTGGAGGCCCCAGGGGGCTCTTGCTGAGGCGTGAATCCTGTCCTCAGAACCCCCGCGGCAGACAGCGCTGCTTTGCCTGAGGCGTGAATCCTGTCCTCAGAACCCCCGCGGCAGACAGCACTGCTTTGCCTGAGGTCCTGTAGCTGCCAGCCGCCAGCACTGCCACGGTGGCACCGCCCACCCCTCAGATGCCTTCCCTGCCTCACTCTTCCCAGCATTTCCCATGACTCAGTCACGCATTTATGGGTTCCTGTGTTCGCCGCCCCTCTCCTCCGCCTCCCCGGGGGCTCCACTGACGCCCGAGAGAACGGGGCCTGGCCACGAGCAGCCTCCAGGACCAGCGCTCCCCCACTTGATAGAGGTGATGGGCAGAGGCCGGCCCGGGCCCTGTACCCCCGCCCGCTGCCCCGGGCCCGCTGCCCTGTCCGGCTCCCAGGCGTGGTGGTCCCGGACGTCACTGTTCTGTCTTCAGACAGACAGAGGGGCTGTGGCTCGATTTTCACCTCCTTCCCCAGCTCCTTCCTCCTCTGGGGAAATGTGGAAATAAAGTGTCCTTTTGCCTCTGACTGGGAATGGGGGAAAGGGGAGGCCTCAGACGCTGCTGGGTCTGAGACACATATTCAGTATTCTCCTGGGAAAGGAACGCTTTTTGTTTCTAGAAGGTGAGTCACCAGAGGATCCTCTGGGTTGGTGGAGACCCTGAGACAAGGGGTTTTCCTCTAAAATTAGCATGCCCCCCTCAAGGAGCACTAGCATGCGGGGCAGGGGGGTGCCAGCCTCTCAGGGTGCTCCACATCCCCGCAAGCACCCAGGGAAGGCGCCCGCCCCGCCACCCCTGGCCGGGTGACGGCTGAGGCCTCCTGGGCGTCTGCCGGGGCCCAGCCAAGCAGCACATAACACCAGGTGACCATCTGGCCTGAACCCACCCTGCCACAGGAGTCGGCAGGGCGCGGGGGCGGCACTGGGCCTGTCGACCCACCTGCTGTTCCAGTCCTGGCCCCAGGGGTGGGGCCCTGAGGTCCCCGAGTTGGCCTTGGCTCTGCTGGGGCCTCCAGAGGGAAGGGCTGGGCCTCTGCATTTCTGAAGGCCGATACCACCCCTCCTGGCCAAGCGACATCTTTGAGCTCCGAACAGATGGCTAAGCTCCAAGCTCCCCGAGCCTCAGTTTCTTCCTCTGGGCCCTTCTCCAGGCCTCTCCCAACTCTGCCTCTGGCACCAGGAGGTGGATTCCTCTCCCTTCAAACCTGCCCAGGAAAAAAAAGCCAGGATGCAGAAGCCAGGAGGGGACAAAGGCTCAGAGTCACACGAGATCAGGGACAGCGTGGACCGGGGGCAGTGCACCCAGTCGGGGGCACCGGGAGGAGCCCCCCTTCCGCTCTCCGGGGGAGCGTCTCCGGGGGGCTGGCCCTCCTAGGGAGAAGCTCTTTGGGAGGAAGGTAGGCGGGGAGGGCACAGCCCAGCCTGCGGAAGGAGGTGCCTGCTGGAGGGGAGGGTGCCCGGGCGAGCCTGCCAGGGCCTGTGTGTGTGGGGCCCTCTCGGTGGGTGTGCCACCCCCACTCCCCCACTGGTAAATAAAGCAGCCTGTGAGTCTTTAATGGGCTCGCACTTAAAAATAGATGAGACCAGGCCTCTGGGCCCGATTCCCAGGTCTCTGCCATGCTGGGCGGTGCTGGGCCCACAGGCTCCCCAGGGAGGGGGTGAGGACAGTACCACAGGCTGGGGCTCCACCGGGGTGCTCCAGGGCCCAGGGAGCCAGGCACGTGTGGCCCGTGCCCAGGGGCCAGCAGAGAGCCTCCACCTGGCTGTGGTGTCCTAGCTCCTGCGTCACAAGCCTGGGGGGTGGGGGGCTGGGAGGGTGAGCAGCAGCCTCCTCCCAGAAGGACTCTGGGCTGGGGGACAGGGTCTGAGGGGCTGTCCAGGGGCAGTGACCGGGAGTCCAGGAGATGTCTCTGAACAGAGGAGGGGAGGCAAGAACCCCGGGAGCTGCCAGGGCTGGAAGCCCCCCAGGGGTGAGGCCCTTTCTGCAGCGGCCCCTCCCATCGTTAGAGAGCCGAGGGCTGTGAACCCCTCCCTGCCCCCGGCCAGCTCTCCACGAAGGTGGCGGCCCCCATGCTCGGCTTTTCATGGCCACGACACTCATGTCTGAGTTCCAGGCTCAGGTGGGAGCGGGGACCTTGGCATGAGAGGGACTGAAGGCAGAAAGCATCAAGGAGGGGCTGCCCCAAGGATCGAGGCAGCCTCCCTGCCCCTGACATCAGCTAGTACCCAGGTCTCTGCTGGGTACACACCAGAGATGGCCTCACCCCATCCTCCACGGGACAGACGGGAGCCCAGAAGGGCAAGAGGGCACCTGGGGGCCCCTGGCCAGCAAGATGGAGCAGGAGACGGGTTCTGGTGCCAGGGTCAGCCCCTGGGGATACCTGCAGACCAGCCACGCCTCTGGGCCTCGCTGCGCTCAGCCGGGGTAGGGCCCAGTGAAGGCCTGGGGTACTGGACATAAAGGGATGGCGTGAGGTGCCAGGCCCGTCCTTGGGCAGCCGCCCTCGGCCACCTCACCCGTGACCCAGCTGGCGTCCAGACTCTGTCAGCTGCCCCAGCGCTGCCCAGGCCAGCCTGGGGGACTGGACAGGGCTGGAGGCCCAGCGGGCTTCCTGCTGCCTGACGCCGCTCAGTCCTGGCCTCCGCCACTGACCAGGGGGCTGCCTCTCGGCCATGGGGCCTCGGTGGCACCTGGCGGCTCTTGCCCCACCTCGCCGCGGAGAAGGCGGCGGTCACGAGCCCCTAGAGAAGCCCTCCCCGCCACGGGGTGGGGGTGTCCCCTCCACTGTGAAGGCTGGGGCTGGGGAGAGAGGGAGGGACTAGGCCTCCTCCACCCTCCCCTGCATGTGTTAGACTGAAATCCTAAATCGGCCTGCTCTCCTGACTCCTAGCCACCCTGACCTGACCTGAGCCAGGCCAAGCAGTCCCTTCTGCCTCATTTCCTCTCCGACCCAGAGCCACACTGCATGACCCAGGGCTGCCTGCAGCGGGGCCTGCAGGGAAGCCCCCGCCCTCCCCCAGCTAGGCCAGGCCCAGCCCGGGCCGTGGGTGCTGTGCTGACCATGTCCTGGGGTCCTGCCAGGCCCTGGGGCCCCGAGGGCAGGGCGGAGGCTGGCACTTCCTGCTGCCACCCCCCACCTCCCCTCATCCAACCCGAGACCTCTCCTGGCCGCTCCCTGCTCTGTGGCCGGGGCCTGCACAAGTCACTGGTGAATGAATGAATGAAGGACTCCTCTCTTGTAAGTCCAGAGAGGAGCACGCTTGCTACCTGGCGCCCGCCAGCTCACGGGCTGCCGGGGGACACTCGAGGGCCTGACCTGCTGAGCCTGGGCCACCACCCACGGAAAGGGACTGATGCCTAGCTCATCAGAGAAGAGTCACTGGCGGAAACCACCGGCTTGCTTCTGCACCAGGATGGCCTCCAGACAACTGGGCTCACGAGGGCGCTATCACTGATAGGAGCTGCATGCGGGCCCCAGGTAGCAATCCCATTCTGTCTGTCCAGCCTGCTCTGCGTGCCCCTGTGGAGACCCCGTCCCAGGGAGCGGGGTTTCTGAGCTCCTGCCTTCTCCCCTCTGCAAACTCACACGCAAGCATGCGAGCCAGCCGTGGAGGGCTGGCCACGTGGCGCTGGGGCGGAGCAGACCAGGGGGTGTGAGTCTCCACTCAATCATCATTGTTCTATCACTCAGGTGTGTCCAACTCTGCGACCCCATGGACTGCAGCACACCGGGCTTCCCTGTCCTTCACTATCTCCTGGAGTTTGCTCAAATTCATGTCTGTTGAGTCAGTGATGCCATCCAACCATCTCATCCTCTGTTGCCCTCTTCTCCTTCCCTCAACCTTTCCCAGCATCAGGGTCTTTTCCAATGAGGCCGTTCTTCGCATCAGGTGGCCAAAGTATTGGAGCTTCAGTTTCAGCATCAATCCTTCCAGTGAATATTCAGGGTTGCTTTCCTTTAGGATTGACTGATTTGATCTCCTTGCTGTCCAAGGGACTCTCAAGACTCTTCTCCAGCACCACAGTTCAAAAGCATCAGTTTTTTGGCCCTCGGCCTTCTTTCTGGTCCAACTCTCACATCTGTCCGTGCGTGACAGTGAAACTCAAGGTGAATCCATGACCTAAACATAACCAGTGACACTCCTGTGCTGCCACAGGGGCCATGGTGGAAGTGGAAGCCTGGCAGGTGGGGATGAGGCAGAGGCCCTGAGTGAAGAGGGAAGCGGAGACACAGCCCAGGACCTCCTGGCACAGTTACGCAGGCTGTGCACTGCATAAGTCTAGAGCATTCCAACAACTCGAACTATAGCAGCCGACCCTCCCAGAGTGAGCAGACCCAGTTCTCTGGCCTCTGACCTTCGCTTCCCCCTTCACCACTCAGAATGTATTCAGTCAGTCAGTCGTGTCTGATTCTCTGAGACCCCATGGACTGTAGCCCACCAGGCTTCTCTTGTCCGTGGGATTTCTAAGGCAAAAATATTGGAGTGGATTGCCATTTCCTTCTCCAGGGGATCTTCCCGACCCAGGGACCGAGCCTGTGTCTCGCAGATTCTTTACCACTAGCGCCACCTGGGATTTTTACCATTCGGAGACCTGGATAAATGAATCCCTAATCAAAGCATTTGGGTCCTGCTACCTCTGGGTGGGAGGTTCGAGGCAGGTTTCTGGAGCTCAGTCTAACACACCCAGGGGCCCCACCCTGCCTGGGTGCCAGCCAGCAGCAGTGCCAGCACCGCCCTGAGTCACTGTGCAGCGCGGGTGTGGCTTCCCGGTGACCCAGCCAGACATCTGTCCCTGAGCTAATGAAGCTGGAGCCGGGCTGCAGCCCCGCCTTCCCCGCCCTTGCCTGTGCTGCCCAGGGCCAGGCAGCAGACCTGGGCGCTGGGGAGATCTGAACCGCAGGTCAACAAGGAGTAAGCACTTTTTCAGGACAAGTATGTCCCAGGAGAAGACTCTTGAGGGTCCCTTGGACTTCAAGGAGATCAAACTGGTCCATCCTAAAGGAAACCAATCCTGAATATTCATTAGAAGGACTGAAGCTGAAGCTCCAATACTTTGGCCACCTGATGCAAAGAGCCAACTCGTTTGAAAAGACTCTGATCCTGGGAAAGATTGAGGGCAGGACTCGATGGACATGAGTTTGAACTAGCTCCGTACTTGGTGATGGACAGGAAGGCTTGGCGTGCTGCAGTCCATGGGGTCCCAAAGAGTGGGACACGATGGAGCGACTGAACAACGTCCCAGGTAATATTTAGAACAAACGTGTACTAAAAAATGTCATTCGTTGTTTATCTGGGATGGAAATCACACCGGGCGTCCTGTATGTTATCCTCGGAGCAGGGATAAAATACATCCGATACCCCAGCCCCACCCTGGTTCTCAGCCTCACTTGCCAACGGGCTCTGCGGGCGGCTGGGCAGCACTGCCCCCTAGTGGACGCAGCCCTGGCCTCAGGGTGGAGGACCTGGGGAGGGGCTTGGGTGACCCGCCCTCTCTGCTCCCCATGGGGGCACACCCAACGCCCCCTGCCCCCCGAGAGTTGACCCTCCCCAGGTTGGCTGCCCCAGTGAAGCGTACAGTGGTTGGCCCGGGACAGCCAGCAGGCTAGGGGTCTTGGTGCTCACCCTATGGCCAAAATGGTGTTGGGGGGGGTTGTACAGGGTTTAGGGGCTTCCCTTCCTCCCACCCCCTGCCCACTCTGAACTCTGTCCCCTTCCTCTGAACTCCCCACCCACCCACCTCTCCACCTGGCGTGGAGTCGGGCACAGGCTGGGAGCAGCACCCCCAGGACACTCACCCCAACATCGGAGGCTGGGGCAACACAGCACCTGCCTGCCGCCAAGGCCGTGGGCTCCAAGCTCTCCCACTCCCTTCCTCCCGCTCTGTCCTCTTTTCCTGCTTCCTCCTGTCTCTGCCTCCCTCCCTTCCTCTATAAAAACAATGAAAGTTATATTCTGACCATATTGGTATAAAAAAAGTAAAAAGGAACCCTAAAATTTCATTATTTTCCTTTCCAATTTCTTTCTGATTTGGAGGGAAAAAAAAAAATTGAAAACACTCCCATGGGCCCTAGAAGCTTGTGGACCCCGGGTCCTGGGCTCTGGGCCTGGCAGATGGTGGGCCCTGCTCGGGACCCAAGGCAGGGGGCGGGGGTATCCTGTGGGGTCTTAGCAGCCATGAGCAGTGTGTGTGACCCCAAAGGTCCGGTGGGCCACCCCAGCTGGCAAGGAGTCCTGACAGGGGTGCGAGACCCCGCGCCCGGTCACTGGGTTCTGTAAGACCAGCTGTGCCTCCAGCTGGACCCAGCGGTGCAGCTGGACGTCCCTGGGCACTGTGAGAGGGCAGGGGCTGCAGCCCCAGGGGCCGAGGACTCCCGGGCAGGTCTGGTCACCTTGGCCTGGCCCTGAGCCCCTAGGGAGGGGGAGCCCCCACCACCACCACCTGCATCAGCCCCAGAAATCCCTCTAAGACCAGCGTCCTGGGGAGGCCGCCCCCCGATCTGTTGGGCTGATGGCACTGCCGTCTGGCGTCCCTGCCGAGGGTGGCCATGGCCACTGTGGAGGGCTGGCCGGCTCGCTCCTGCTGGTCTCTCAGCACACAGGCCGCCCGGGGTCAGCGGGGGAGGGGTGCGTGCAGCGTCCCCGCTGGTCAGGGCCTCCCGAGGGCCCGCGTGGAGTCTGGCTTGCACTTCAGCTGCCTGGCCGGTGCAGGCAGACCCCGGGCCCCAGGGGCGCCTCAGGAGCGCTCTGCCTCTGCCCTGCAGCCCCCACAGCGCTGCCGGTGGGCCTGTTTTCCCACCACCTCCTTAAGGCCCCGGGCAGGAGCGCAGGCCGGCCCAAGGAAAAATGGTCGGGCTGGCCAGACAGAGTGTAAGGGGCCTGGCAGGCACCCAGCATCTCACCAGGGGGACCGCAGCCCCACCAGAACATAGTCCACACGCCACACCCTCTGGGGAGAACCTGTCCTCAGAAGACAGAGCCCCCCAGAGCGGGTTTGTGGGTTCCGTTCGCCTAGAACTGCTTCTAGGCGAACCCTCCCCTTCCTGTGCCCGTTGGGCCCCGACCCTCGGAGACCGCGGAAGTTGGGGAAGCGCCCCTCCGAGTTTATCTTGGAGGAACAACTGCACAGTGAGGCCCAGACGCCCACACGGGGAGCCCGCCCCAGCCCTCTCTGCCCTTTGGGGACTGGAGCGAGCTGGCGGCCCTCGGCAGGGCTGCCTGGCGCCTCCTGCAGACCCTCTAGGCGCATGGACAGTCCCTGTCCGTCTGCACGCGCACCTGCACAGCTCCCCTTTCCTAGGACCACGACGCCTGTCCTTCCGTGCCTGGCGTGGCGCTGCTGGGAATGTTCAAGCGTCGAGGATCTGAAAGACCCCAGAGCGGAACACGAGCCATCCTTATGACCTGTGTTGATAACAGTCCTAACCTTACCTCCTCCAGATCCTCAGGTCAAGCCGGTTGAAGCCCGGAAGCAGGGAGGGGGGAGAAGTGAACAAGGATGGGACAGGGAGGACTCGGGAGAGAAGGTGGGGCAAGGCCCTCCGCCAGGCTCATCCTTCGCACGGAGGGTCTTAAGACGTTCGTTGTAAAAGATACAGGTGGGGCTTCCCTGGCGATCCAGTAGCTAAGACTCTGCCTTCCAGTGCAGGGCGTGCGGGCTCAATCCTCGGTCGGGAAGCTAAGATCTCACACATTGTGTGACGTGGCCCAAAAAAAAGTACGGGTAATAAACGCACATTTCTATTCATGAATGGAATAATACATGGACCATCCATACCATGGGGTACTAGTCGGCCATGAGAAGGAATGAATTTCTGACCACGTTACCCCACACACGAACACCCGGAACTAAGGGAAAGAAGCAAGACAAAAAGGGGTGTATAGTGCACGTGCGTGCGTGCCTGCGCGCGTGTGTGCGAAGTCGACGCGGTTGTGTCTGACTCTCTGTGACCCTGTGGACTATAGCCCACCAGGCTCCTCTGTCCATGGGGATTCTCCAGGCAAGAGTACTGGAGTGGGTTGCTGTGCCATCCCCCGGGGATGTATACTGTGATTCCCCTCGTATAAAATATCCAGAAGAGAAGGGTTTTGAGAGACAGAAATCAGATTGGTGGGTGACAGGGGCCGGGGTGGGGGAAATCAGGAGTCACTCTTGTGGGGTACTTGGGTTTCTTTTCGGGGGGATGGAAACGTTCTGGAATCAGATAGACTTGTTGATTGCCCAACACTGTGAATGTACTAAATGCCGCTCAACTGTACAATTTAAAACAAATTTACAGCATATGAATTTCACCTCAGTAAGAAAAGATACAGGTGGGTAAGAATGAATAAAAGTCACCTGTGACCTCAACATCCAACCGATGTTATCACTGTGGCATGGCTTTCCAGATTTTAGGATTTTTTTTATTATTGCATATACACCCATCAGTGTATGTCTGCATACCTGTGGGTAGTTCACACAACTGGGGCCACACTCCCCCTACGCTTGGTCACTGGTTTTCTCCGGAGATCTGGAGTCCTCCGCTGTATTCTCAGGGGTCCACAAGTCCTAAGTGAAGTTTTACTAAGCGTTGTGTTTTCACTTGGATGACAGGTAAATGAACTTATCCAAACATCCGTAGGCTGCCCAGGTGGTGCTAGTGGAAAGAACCCGCCTGCCAATGCAGGAGACATAGAGATGCAAGTTCAATCCCTGGGTCGGGAAGATCCCCTGGAGGAGGGCATGGCAACCCACACCAGCATTCTTGCCTGGAGAATCCCACGGACAGAGGAGCCTGGAGGGCTATCGCATCGTCAAGAGTCAGACACGCACACATGCAAACATCAATAAAGATAAGCTTCCTTTTGGCGTTGGAAATACTGGTTTCCCCCCAAATCTTGGCCGTCTTGAGGGTGTGGACGCAGGCTATGGCTTCCCTGTAGGGGTCGGGCAGACCCCCGGGCCCTGGAGAATGTGTCTCTCTTGAGAAGCATCCAGCGTTCGGGGCCTGGGGCTGTGGTGTTGTCTTAAGGTTTGCACAGGACTGTCGCCTGAACGGACCTTCATTTGTTTATGTGACCAGTCACCTCTCGGCGGGCATGGGGATGTCCTGAACTCTCTCTGAACAAGGCTGGGTGAGTGACCAGCTAGGTCTTCACCTCCTTCCTGAATGATTAACTCAGGACAGGTTCCAGCAGGTGACATTTCTGGGGCAAAGGTTTTTAACCACCTGCTTTCCATGGTAACTCAGCATGGAGCCCCCACCCGGGTAGCTGGGGAGGAGACCTGCCATCCCCACTCCAGGGGGCCTCTGATGGCGAAGGGGCAGGTCCTGGGCAGCACTAACTGTGAGAATGTGGGAGCCACAGTCCCAGGGAGGTTAGCCCCTGCCTGTTTCCCTCCCTGCCTCCTGGCCGCAGACTGTCCTCAGCTGACGCTCACCCCTGTCCATTCTTCTTCCAGTCCCCTCGAACACATCTGCTGGATTGCCATTTGTTGCAGGAAGGGGGACCGCTTCCAGGGCCCGAGAGTGAGCTCTTATCTGACACCGGGAAATGAATTGTCCGAGGAGACACACATGCTCACACATGCTCCTTTATTGGGAAGGGGCGCCCAGGCAGAGAGCAGGAGGGTGAGGGGACCCAGGTGGACTGCTCTGACACGTGGCTCAAAGGCTCGGGTTTACTGATGATAGGATTAGTTTCTGGGTTGTCTCTGGCAATCTTTCTGATCCAGGGTCCTTCCTAGCAGTACACGCATTGTTCAGCCCAGATGGATTCCAGTGAGAAGGATTCTGGGAGGTGGTGGGACACGTGGCATCTCCTTTTGACCTTTCCTGAACTCTTCTGGCTGGTGGTGGCTACTTAGTTTAGGGTTCCTACCAGGACCTCCTGTCGTGAAATAATTCATGCAGATAGTTACTATGCTGCCCGGCCTGGCCCCATCACAGCAGCATGTGGCTTTGAGAGGGTGCTCATCTTCACGACCCAGGCTGGCTGGCTATACAGCGTGGAGGAACAGTCTCCTGTCTTAGGGCTTCTGTGAGAACCTGCTGGGAAATACAACACATTGGTTGGGGTCACACTAAGAAAAGTTCTGCACTGGATCTAACCTCAGCGTCTCCTGCTGTGGTTTAATCCCCTCATAGCCTCCCTGTGAAGATCTGACTCATCCTCAGGGATAAGTGGTGCAGGCTCCCAGGGGGCCCCCAGACCCTCACTCCCGGCACAGGGGAATGCTGCTGTGTGACTTCCAGGGACCTCTGCCCCGACCTGGCACTCAGATTGCAGGCCACCACGCTGTGAGCACACTCAAGCAGAGGTCGGCCTGGCCGGGAACTGACCTCCAGCCAGCACCACCCCGGCAGCACCACCCCCGCTTAAGCCTTCAAAGGACCAAGAGCCTGGCTTTGCAGAGACCCTGGACCAGAAATGAACATGTGGCTGAGTGGCTCCGGATTCCTGACCCACCAAAGCGTTCCCTGCTCTGAGCTGCTGGGCGTGGGGTGCTCTGTTACGCGGCAGCAGATCACGGATTCAAGATGCTTTTGCAACTAGGTGCATGGAAAAGAATTATAAAAATGCTTTTTTAAAAAAGAATTCATAGACAGAATATCCTGGGAAGAAGAGCAAGAAGGCGTCCAAAAGGCATTCTGAAAAGAATCCCTCAGGCATGTCCCTGGTGGCCCAGTGCCTAAGCCTCTGAGCTCCCGAGGCAGGGGGCCTGGGTTCAATCCCTGGTTGGGGAATTAGATCCCACGTGCCACAACGGAAGATTCTGCATGCCACCTCCAAGACCCGGTGCAGCCAAGCATAAATAAAAATAGATACTTTTAAAAGAGTATGATATGCAATTAATAAACCACAAAGGAGAAATGGCCAATGAACATAAGGAAAAAAAAAAAAAAAAAAAGCCTCCCTCAGCATCTGGAAAATAAGATCCCTCCAAACTACAGGCTGGGAGCCAGAAGATGCCTGGGACCATCCCCACCAGCTGCACCTCTCCAAGGTCCCTGCTGCAAGCCACATTCCAGGTGCAGAACTTTCTCTTTCTTGAAAGCACCCCCTGGAACAAATTACCACAAAGGGTGACTTTAAAATCACAGAAATTTAGTCTGCACGTTCTGCAGTCCAGAAGTCCAAAATCCTGGTGTGGAGGGCCACTCCCCACAGGCTCCAGGGTAGGGTCCTTCCTGCTGCCAGCTCCCTTGGCGCGGACAGCATGGCCCCCTCTCTGCCCCACCTCCTCCCCCATTTCCCTCTGTCCTCTCTGCACGTCTCCCATGAGGACACTGCCACTGGATTCGTCCTCCACCTCCACCCCAAGAAAACCCAAGCTGGTCTCCTCTTCTCGAGATCTTAATTACGTTGCAAGGACCCTTTTTCTGAGTAAGGTCCCATCCACAGGGTCCAGGGGAGAGAATGTGAACACATCTCTTTTGGGGCCACTATTTGGCTCACTGCAGGCAGTGCACTAGACACGCAAGGGAGCCTCCCCCTGCCCCCAAAAAAATTGGGTCCTGGGACTCAAGAAGCTGAAGTCTCCAAGACCTTGAAGACGCCTGCTGTTGTGCCCCGAGTCCTGTGCCTCCAGCTCTGTGGGGCCCCTGTCTGCACAGGCACAGTCCCTTCCAGCAGCCTAGAGTGAGATCCACAGGATTCCCATAGGTTTAGTTCAGTTCAGTCGCTCAGTCATGTCCACAGCACGCCAGGCCTCCCTGTCCATCACCAACTCCTGGAGTTTATTCAAACTTATGTCCATTGAGTCAGTGATGCCATCCAGCCATCTCATCCTCTGTCGTCCCCTTCCTTCTCCTCCTGCCTTCAATTTTTCCCAGCATCAGGGTCTTTTCCAGTGAGTCAACTCTTCACATGAGGTGACCAAAGTATTGGAGTTTCAGCTTCAGCATCAGTCCTTCCAATGAATATTCAGGACTGATCTTCTTCAGAATGGACTGGTTGGATCTCCTTGCAGTCCAAGGGACTCTCAAGGGTCTTCTCCAACACCACAGTTCAAAAGCATCAATTCTTCAGCACTCAGCTTTCTTCACAGTCCAACTCTCACATTCATACATGACTACTGGAAAAACCATAGCTTTGACTAGACGGACCTCTGTTGGCAAAGTAATGTCTCTGCTTTTTAATATGCTGCCTAGGTTGGTCATAACTTTTCTTCCAAGGAACAAGTGTGTTTTAATATCATGGCCGCAGTCACCATCTGCAGTGATTTTGGAGCCCAAAAAATAAAGTCAGCCACTATTTCCACTGTTTCCCCGTCTATTTCCCATGAAGTGATGGGACCAGATGCCATGATCTTCGTTTTCTGAATGTTGAGCTTTAAGCCAGCTTTTTCACTCTCCTCTTTCACTTTCATCAAGAGGCTCTTTAGTTCCTCTTTACTTCTGCCAGAAGGGTGGTGTCATCTGCACATCTGAGGTTACTGATATTTCTCCCGGCAATCTTGATTCTAGCTTGTGCTTCCTCCAGCCCAGCGTTAAGGTCAAGCAAACATGAAATCAAGATCAGATGACAAGCACGTGGTGGAGATGCAGTGCGTGAGAGAAAAGAGTAACGCACATCGAATCGAGGCCCCCCAGGACCGACCCCAAGATGCCTGACTCGTCAAGACAACAAAGCGTAAGTGCAGAGAGAGGACGAGGGCTCACAGCCCCACTGCAGCTTCACCTGAATGGGGCAACACTTGTGCAAAAGCAGGCTCCGCGTCCGCTCACCGCCTGCTGCCTTGGGCCTCCGCGGGTTCCGTCCCTCTGCCCGGAGTCCGTCTTCTCCCTCCCCCTGTCTCTTCCCCATCCATTGGGTTAGACATCACCTTCCCCAGGCCTGGCCTGGGCCTAAAGGCATCCACACCTCTCAGAATATCCGCCTGGAGAGAAATGCTGACCTCAGTCCTAGGTCATCAGGACCTGGGGCAGTGGGATGATCTATGTCTCGAAGGACCCAAGCCTCCATTTCTCTGTTTTCCCCATGACATACTTGTGCCCAAGACTGAGGGGTTCCAGAAAAACACAGAGATGAGTGGAATATGCGGCAGCTACCCTGAAAAACTACGTTTCCCAACATTCTTTGCAGCGAGAAAGGTCGTGTGACTAGCCTTTGGCCAATGGGATATGAGCGGAAAGTGAAAGTGAGAGTCGCTCAGTCACCTCTGACTCTCTGTGACCCCATGGACTATACGGTTTATGGAATTCTCCAGGCCAGAATACTGGAGTGGGTAGCCTTTCCCTTCTCCAGGGGATCTGCCTGACCCAGGAATTGAACTAGGGTCTCCTGCATTGCAGGCGGATTCTTTACCAGCTGAGCTACCAGGGAAGCCGAATATGAGCAGGAGAAATATGCTTTTCTAGATCCCATCTTTAAAGGGAAGGTATGCTCTTCATGGGCTTCCCTGGTGGCTTAGATGGTAAAGGACCCACCTGCAATGTGGGAGACCTGGGTTCGATCCCTGAGTTGAGAAGATCCCCTGGAGAAGCGCATGGCAACCCACTCCAGTATTCTGGCCTGGAGAAGCCCATGGACAGAGGAGCCTGGCGGGCCACAGTCCACGGGGTTGCAAAGAGTCGGACACACTGAGTGACTGAGCACATGCTCTTCATGTCCCCTTTGCTCTTCCTCCTTGCTGGAGTGTGGAGGTGATGCTTGGAGCTGGAGCAGCCATTCTGGGCTACAAGACAGAAACCAGGTCTTGAGCAAGTCCCTGAGAAGGTGGGGTCTCCTATTAGCCCCCAGAGGCTTGGCTGCACGCTGCACAAAAGAGAAACGCACACCTCTCTTGATCGAGCCATCTCTGTTTCGGGCCCCTTGATGACATGCGTGCTGTCGTCACTGCCCCTGGCTGTTGGCGATGATGTCGCTGTGTGGTCTGTGTGTTGGGGTGGATGGTGTTACCCCTCTAGGTTCATGGTCACCCAGACCTTCAGAGTGTGGCCTATTTGGAACTAGGGTCTCTGAAGGCTATGAGAGGACTCACGGAGGAGCTGCCCCGGTGGCTCCTGGCTCTGAGCGGTGTTGTGTGTTCAGTTCCATTTGCAGCCTGAAATGGTCCCTCTTGGGCTCCCCTGGTGGCTCAGTGGTAAAGAATCTGCCTGTAGTGCAGGAGACCCGAGTTCAGTCCCTGGGTGGGGAAGATCCCCTGGAGGAGGGCATGGCGACCCACTCCAGTGTTCTTGCCCAGAGAATCCCCATGAATAGAGGAGCCTGGCGGGCTACAGTCCAGAGGGTCACAAAGCACTGGAATGGCCTTCTCAAAAGTTCGCTTAGAAGACTTCTGACTCTACCTCTGTCCCCCCCTGCTGGCCCCTCCTGGCCCTCCTGCCTTAGTCAGGTAGCTCAGCACTAAATATGACTGTCCCCAGAGAGGTACGCCTGTCATTGGTCACCATGGCAATGACCAGAATGAAAGGCGGGGTGGGGCTCTATAGATTCTTTGGGGATAACTAGGGTCTGACCCCAATTCTAACCCTAAACAGGCCCTCCTGAGCAGATGCCCTTCTCTTCTTCTAAGAGGACCCTTTAGCCAGCCTGGATGGTCCAGAAGGGGATCAAGGTGATGAAAACTTAATTCTGGTCCCGCCATCTGGATGCTCCTAGGAGCCCATCCCAGTCTTCAATCCAAGTATCACTACCATTTGGTTGAAGACATCCGGTATCTGAGGGTAGACCACATGGTCCAAATTGCGGAGCAGAGTGGGTCTCCATAAGTTTTGTAGAAGTGCCCCTGTTGGGAATTCCCTGGTTGTTCAGTGGTTAGGACTCAGCACTTTCACTGCTGAAGGCCTGGGTTCAATCCCTGAGCTGGGCAACTGAAATCCTGCAAGCTGTGTGAGGCGGCCAAAAATAAATAAATAAAAATGCCCATGTCTCTTTTGCACTCTTGAGGGTCCCTTGGACGGAAAGGAGATCAAACACTTTTGTCAACACTAAAGGAAATCAACTCTGAATATTCATTGGAACGACTGATGCTGAAGCTGAAGCTCCAATACTTTGGCCACCTGATGCAAAGAACTGACTCACTGGAAAAGACCCTGATGCTGGGAAAGACTGAGGGCAGGAGGAGAAGGGCAGCAGAGGATGAGATGGCTGGATAGAATCACTGACTCAATGAACATAAATTTGAGCAAGCTCCGGGAAGACAGTGGAGGACAGAGGAGCCTGGCGTGCTGTAGTCCATGGGGTTGCAGAGTGGGACACGACTTAGCGACTGAACAATGAACAACATTTGCACCAGACCTGTGTCAACTGGGTCCCTATTAGGAGACAAAAGCCACATGGCAATCTGAACAGGGAAAGTTTTGCTTCAAGAATTACTGACTGCAAAGGCAGATGGAAGTGAAGAGCAGACAGAAGTAACCTGCAGGGAATTCCCTGGTGGTCCACTGGTTAGCGTGCCATGCTTTTACTGCTGAAGACCCAGATTCGATCCCTGGTTGGGGAACTAAGATCCTGCAAGCCACACAGCACAGCCAAAAAAAGAAAGAGAGCAAAGTACCATGTTGGGCTGAGCCCCCACTCCCAGGCTGAGATCTTGCCGGGAGAGCCCAGCTGCGACTTACGGGACAGCAGAGAAGTCACTGTGGTGCTGGCAGAATTGCAGGAAATCTGCCCTCTGGAGATTGCTGGAAACCACTGTCCTGGAGCTGGGAAGGCTGCTTGCAGGGTGGTGTCTCCGCAGTGACAGTCTGCTACAAAACCATCCCAGGGCTCATCTTTTCAACAAAAGTGTGAGAACAATTGGATGTCCACGTGTAGAAACCCCCAAACCCCAAGCCAGAACACTGCCTTGATCCATGTACTGAGTCGTGCCCAACTCTGTGCGACCTTATGGACTGCAGCCCACCAGGCTCCTCTGTCCACGGAATCCTCCAGGCAAGAATACTGGAGTGGGTTGCCGTGCTCTCCTCCCGGGATCATCCTGACCTGGGGATCAAACCCACATCTCTTGCATCTCCTACTCTGGCAGGCAGAGTCTTTACCACTAGCGCCACCTGGGAAGCCGGGTACCAAAATGAGCTCAAGTGAATCACTGACCCACACGTGAAACCTAACACTATGTGACTCCTAGAAGAAAACAGAAGGAAATCTTTGTGACCCTGGGTTGAGTTAGGCAAAGACTTCTTAGATTTGACAGGCACAGACGAATAAAAGGAAAAAATGGACAAACTGGACCTCATCCAAATTAAGCAAGTGCAGGACTTCCCTGGTGGCTCAGTGGATGGTAGTATGCCTGTCAATGCAGGGGACACTGGTTCGATCCCTGGTCCGGGAAGATTCCACATGCCGCGGGGCAACTCAGACTGTGAGCCACAACTTCTGAGCCTGTGCTCGAACCCTCGAGCCACAACTACCAAAGCCTGTGCACCTAGAGTCTGTGTTCTTCAACAGGAGAAGCTGCTGTGATGAGAATCCTGTGCCGGGCCATGAAGAGTCGCCCCGCTGGCTGCAACTAGAGAAAAAACTCAACAAAGAAACAAACAATACCAAAAAAAAAAAAAAGTTGGGCAAAAAGTTTGCATAGATGCTTTGCCAAAGAATATATACAGGCAGCAACTAAGTATGTAAGAAGTAGCCAACATCAATAGCCTTTGGGGAAATGCGAATAACCACAAAGAAACTGCACTTCCAGGCTCCCCATGGAATGGCTAGAATTTTTAAAGGGTTGATACCAAGTGCCGATGGGAAAGTGGAGTGACCAGAACTCCCACACGCAGGGAATGTAAAGGGTGCCTAGACCTCCCACGGCATCCCCAGCCTGTATTACCTCAGGGAAAAGGAATGTCCTTCGTACAGAACCTCGAGTTCTGACTTGACGGCGGCTCTGCTCCTGATGTCCCAAGCCAGGACCAACTCCGAGGGCCTTCAGGAGGTGACTGACTGGCTGATCGAGTTGGTGCCTGGTGCCCGCGCTGGCAAAGAGGGGTGCTGAGCGTCCAGGCCTCTGCCCAGGGACAGAGGCCAGACCTGGGGTCTGCGGCCGCCTTGTTGCATTTTTGTGTCGTGCAGGGGACGAGCCGGAGCGGGGCCCGGGCGGGGGAGCCTGGAAGAAAGCGGGGCCCGAACTGCTCTGCGGCCTGCAAGCGGTGGTGCCCACGGGCTGTCTGTGCAAACACCGGCAGAGCTGCACGGTGCGAGAGTGCGCTTTACTCTCTTTAAAAAGCGGGAGAAAGAGGCCAATGCTGCCGCAGTACCCACTGCCCCTCCAGGCCCTGTGATCGGCGCAGGACCCCACTAGGGCCCCCATGACTCGTCCCGGGCCCCGGCGCCTCCCGCGCCCCGCGCGTCCGCCCCCGCCCCGGGGGACCTCCGCAGGCTGCCCGGCTCCATTACCCGCCTCTCCTCCTCCGAGGGCCGCGCGACGGCCCCCGCCGTGCAGTCCCCTCCCGTGGCGGCCGCGCGGGCGACCGGGGCTTGCACGCAGGGGCTAGTCTGCGGCACGGGGCGGGCCGGGGGCGCGGGAGGGCGGGGCCTCGGCGCCCTCCCGCTTCCCGCCGGGGCGCGGCGGGGGGGCCGCGGGGCGAAGGCGGGGCCGCGGGCGCCTCCCCCGGCCCTCCTTCCCTCCCCGCCGCGCGACCCCGCGCCGCCCGCCTCGCGGCCACGCGCCCTCGCGCGCCTTGGCTCCCCGCCTCCCCCCGCCGCGCGTCCCCGCCGCGCCCCCTCCCCGCGCCCCCGCCGGGCCGTCAGAGGCGAGCGCTCTGGCGCGGACGCGGGGCGTGGAGGAGGCGCGGCGGCCGATGCGGGCGCGCCGGCCCGCGGGGCTGAGGCCGAGCGGAGGCGAGCCGGGCCCGCGCACGGCCCGCGCCCACCATGCGGCGGCTGCGGCGCCTGGCGCACCTGGTGCTCTTCTGCCCCTTCTCCAAGGGCCTGCAGGTAGGCGCGCCCCCGGCCGGGCCGGCTCCCGCCCCTACCCCTCCCGCCCTGGGTCCCGGGCCGCGGCGGGGTCGCGCGGCATCCAGCCCGGGGACCCTGGGCGGATTCCGGACTCAAGGTCGCTGAGGGCCCGGGTACGTGGTCCCTGGGGGGCCGGGGACAGGCAGGGCCCGGGGTGGAGGTTGCCGATCGAGTGAGCGGATGCTGCGGGGCTGGCCCCAGTGCCTCTGGGGCTGCAGAAGGCCCCCGCTCCGCCGCGGGCCGGAGCTGCTCCCGCAGGCCGCGAAGCCACACCAGGTCCGCCCGCTTTCCTCTACTTAGGAGACCAGGTTTGTGTTTCTGTGATGGAAAACTTGGGACCCGTAGAAGCACCCTAAGAAGGGCATACCCTCCCCCTGGGTCATCCCTCAGCCAGCCCGAGATGAAGAATGTGCCCTGACCCCACAGTGACCTTGGACAGATCCCCGTCCCTCTCGGGACCCTGCTGTCTGCAGGGGAGGCCCAGGCTGCTTTGGGGGCGGGCTACCGCGATCCCTGTCATGGCTGCTTGGGGTGGTCTGAGCCAGGCTGAATGCGAGCGTCAAATTATTCAGGCCAACCTGCCACCTTCACGACCCCAGGCCCTGGGCAGGAGACAACACTAGTCAGACCCGCCCGCACCTCCTTGGGGTCCCCTCTGGGGAGAAGGGTGGGAGCCAGGTAATGCCCACAGGGGTCTGCGCCAGAAGCCCTCCTGCCATCCAGGGGTCTTGGGAGGGTCGTGGTCTCCACCCAGCTCTGGGTGGGGTGGGAGCTGAGGGTCTGTGGCCTCCCCCACGCTGGGAGGTGGGGGTGCAGCGGCCCCATCCTGAGGGAAAGGCCTTGACCGAGGAGGCCAGTGTGGCGGGTCTCGGACTGGGGGTGTCAGGCCTTTGAGCTCAGCCCGGGAACGGCAGATGAGCCTGGACAGGAGAGGTGATGGGTTCCCGATGGCTTGGGTTGGTTCCCAGACACCCCCACCTTAATGAGAGGAGACACCCTGAGCCTCAGTTTACCACGTGTGAAACACACTCCTGCGTTGGAGGTGAGGGGTGGAGGCCACGGTGTAATTGGGCCCCTGGCCCCGAGGCTGCCGGTCATCATTCTTTGTCCCCCGAGTGACCCCCCCAAATGCTCCACTAGGAGCCGGGCAAGCTGGGGGATGCGGGGAGCCGCCGGCCAGGGCGCACTGAGTGAGCTTTCCCCTGTCCTGGGGGCATGCTCACCTGTGGGCGTCAGGATGCCACAGGGGTAGGGCAGGGCAGGGGGTAGGGGCCGGGACTCCCCTCGGAGGAAGTGCCTGCCTGCAATCAGGACCTGGGGGTCGCTCAGAGCTCGGCACTGGGGACGGTGTCCATGGAGCAGGCCGCCACAGGAAGGCCGGAGCTGGAGGGGCTCTGGCGGGAGCATGGGCCGTGTCCGAGGTGGGCCCTGCGGTCAGGCCGCGAACCTGGGTCTGGCCCAGGTCAGCCCCTGGGGCCAGTGCAGGCGACAGCCTGCTTCCCTCCCGCCTGTTCCCCCAGGACCCCCAGCACGGGCTCCCAGAGGCCCTGCCCGCCTCGTGGTCACCCGTGGTTGGAAGTCCTCTGACCTCGTCCTGCCCCAGCCGCGCCCCTGGCTCCCGGCCCCCCACCCACTGGTCTGCTTTCCTGTTTTTCCCTTTGAACAAAACTTGCGGAAACAGATGTGGTGGCAGGGCCAGTGGGCCTCGACCCAGCCCTGCGACTGGCCAGGGCCACCTCGGGCCTCCGCGGCTCCGAGCCGTGCCTGCTGCAGCGCCTTCTAGGGTGGCCGGCCGAGGGAGTCGGCCAGAGAAGCAGGAGGGGAGGACCCTGCCTCTCCTGGAGGAACCGTAAAAACAGCTGCCTGAGCTGAGCCTGGAGGCCTTGCCCCGTCCTCAGGGCAGAGCCGCCGGCCCCATTTCTGGGCCCCAGCCTCCAGGTGATGAGAAACCCAGGGCTGACCAGGACTGGAGCCGCCCCACTGAACCACGGGTGGCGGGATGTGTGACCAGTGCTGGTAGAGGCCCTGCTCCAGGGCAGGCTGGTCTGAAGCCCCCTTGCTCTCCTGGGCCCTCTTCTCTGGGGCTCAGCTGCCCCGGTCAGGGTGTCTGAGCTCTTGCACGGGGCAGTGCCTGGTAGCCCTGGCCCATCAGCTGACCGCCGCTGGGCAGCAGCCATCGAGGCCGTGATTTGCCAGGACGGGGGTGGGGAAGGAAGTTGATGCTCCTGCAGTCGCGGCTTGGGGGCTGGATGGGAGACAGTGCCCCCCAGTTCCTACAGGGCTCTGGGTTCCCCCAACCCTGTGATTCCACTCGTCAGCCGGGGAGACCTGGCCGAGGGACCGAGCCCTCCAGAGAAACAGTTCCTGGCCCACCCCACGCTCCTGGGACGGAGCCTCTGGCAGCGGGGCCAGGAGCTGAATATCTTAGTTATGTCTTCTCTATCATGGTAAATTGCACATCGCGTGAATTTAGCATCTTAACCATTTTTTAAGTGCACCGTTCAAGGGCATTAAACACATCCCCGTCGTTGAGCCACCACCACCAGCCGTCTCTAGAACTCGTTTCATCTTTCCAAACTCAAGCACTCAAGCTCTGTCCCCTTCAAACCCTCGCTCGCCATCCTGGGCAGGCCCCCCTTTTCTCCCCACCGCTCCCCGTTGTCCCCACCCTGCTTGTGTCTGTGGGTCTGAGTCCTCTAGGTTGTTGGATGGGTGGAGTCACACAGGATCTGTCTTGTGTCTGGCTCATTTCACTGGACATGATGTCCTGCTGGGTCATCCATGCCGTAGCCTGGGTCGGAGTTCTTTGCCTTTTCATGGCTGAACACCGTTCTCTCCTGTGGATGGGCTGTATCTGACTTGCCCGCTCCTTTGTCAGTGGGTCTGCGGGTTGTCTACACTTTGGCGGCTGTGATGGGGCGTGTGCGAGGCTGGGTCCCGTAAAAGCTCACAGGGTGGCCGCGCCTCCGAGCCCTGTGCTCCCTGCCGGCCCTGGTCCAGCCTGAAGTCTTCCCCAGTGGGAGGAACCGTGTGCAGGGTGCTGGGCCAGGGTGAGGGGCCCAGGGTCGGGGAGCGCCTCTCCAGCCTGACCTTGTACAGAGGTTACATGTCATTATGAAATGAGGGCAGGACAGGAGGAAAAAATTGTTCCAAATCTCTTTATTCAGCAAAATAAAGAGTTGTCTACCCTAAATCCTCCTCATTCGGGAATTATTTTTCCCTGCCTGTGAGATTTCAAGGTCTGGGAGACACCAGGCCCCTGCCTGGCACCAGGAGTGGGTGCGCGCGGAGTGGGAGGGAGACACTGACTGGGGCGGGGCTTGGGGGGGTGCTGGGGTCTAGGAGGCGGGGCTGGGGTCTAGGAGGCGGGGCTTGGGGCTGGGGTCTAGGAGGCGGGGCTTGGGGAGCTGCGGTCTAGGAGGCGGGGCTTGGGGAGGCTGGGGTCTAGGAGGCCAGGCTTGTGGGGACTGGGGTCTAGGAGGCGGGGCTGGGGTCTAGGAGGCGGGGCTTGGGGAGCTGGGGTCTAGGAGGCGGGGTTGGGGCCTAGGAGGCGGGGCTGGGGTCTAGGAGGCGGGGTCTGTGCACCTAGAACGCTGTGCTTCTTCATGCCCCCTCCCCCGCAGGGCCGGCTCCCAGGCCTGAGGGTCAAGTATGTCTTCCTGGTTTGGCTGGGCGTCCTCGCAGGCAGCTGGCTGGCCTACGTGCACTATTCGTCCTACGCGGAGCTCTGCCGCGGCCATGTCTGCAGAGTGGTCATCGTAAGTGTCGCCCGGGGCCGTCTGGGCTCCGGCCGCCCCCAGCCAGCGCTCCTGCTGTGGGCAGCCTAGAAACGGGGCTTGAGGCCCGCCCAGTGGATTCTAGGAGGGTCCGGCTGCGTCCTGTGGGGCTGTCCCTGCAGGCCGTGGCGGGGTGGGGGTTGCGGGGGGGAGCCTGGGAGGAAGGGGTGCCCTGTGGGGCACAAGCGGGTGGCTGGGGGTGGACAGACAGACGGATGGGTAGACAGGGCCAGCTGTAGACGTGTCCGGGGGTGCCAGGGGTCCAGCCAAGGAGGCTGCAGGGCGTGGTCTTCGGGGCCTGGGGGTGGAGACGCGCTGAGTCACCACTATGGCTGGTAGAGCAAAGCTGTGCACGTGTGTGTGAGGGCGCTTGTGAACCTGTGTGTGCTTGTCCACGGGAGTGCATGTGTGCCCATGAGCACTGCTCCACTGGCTCACGGCTCCTGCTGAAGGATGCCCTGTGACTGGTGGAGGGGGAGGTGACGCCAGCCGAAGAGGCCCTGGTAACCCTCAGACGCTGATTCCGCCAGCCTCCCCGGGCAGTGGGGAGCCCTCAGCGGGCTAACAGGGTCTGAGGCATCCATGCCCTGGGGGGACCTGCCCCAGTGGAGCTCCTCGGGTCCTGAAGTGGGGGCAGTGGGAGACGCCTGGCCTTGAACCTGTCTCCTGATGGGGGCCTGGAGTCTCTGCTCCTCTGCAGGGTGAGGGGCGCTCTTCCTGGGGGGCTGTGTGGCACTGTGGAAGGGCTCAGCAGGCTTGTTCTGCCCAGGGTCCCGTGGGGGCCAAACTTGGGACAGTCCGGAGGTGGTCGTGGAGGGGTCCAGAGCCCACGTGACAGGACTTGCGAGGGGCCCGTCGATCGTAGATCGTTGGCTGGGGGAAGGCCAACACGGGCATGAGGGTGCAGCACCCAGCTTGGGGGCCTTGTTTCTTCCAGAAATGCTCGCTGGGGCCCTCCAGGGGTCAGACCTGAGCTGGGCGCCAGACACATGGCTCTGCCCCCAGCCTGGCGGGCTGGAGACGTGCAGGGGCAGGTGTGCGTGTAGAGGGAGCCTGGCCTCTGGGCAGGGGCGGTGAGGGGTACTGCTTGGGGACCTCTTGCACCAGGCGAGGTCCTGGGCTGCCCGGGTGGGTGGAGGGGTCTCTTGGGGCAGTGAGGCCTGGGAGGACACGGGGTCTGGCCAGTGGGATGCAGTGAGCAGCTGCTCAGAGCTGGTGGGTGTTTTCTGAGCACTTCTGTGTGCCCGCAGCAGCGCCCCCAACATGCAGAGGACTGAGGGGCCCTGGGGGAGCAGACAAGGAACGTGCCCCCCCAACCAGAGGATCTGCAGCTTCCGTCTTCCCAGAGCGCCCTGGCCTTCCCACCAGCACCAGAGCGGTCTCCCCGGCTGCTGGGCCGCGGGGATACCCCCTCCTTTCCCGAGAAGACCTGGCCACCTCACGGGGGTATCAGCCGTCTCTGAGAGATTCCACAGCTTGTCCAAGGGCACCCAGGGTGTGTGTGTTGGGGGGAAGGCAGGACCGGGGTCACAGACCAGGTACCCATGGACTCCAGGGTGCTCAGCCGGCTCCCCACGTCAGCCCGGTTTGTAGACAGGAGACAGGCTGGGAGGGGAGGGGTCTTGCCCCGCCTGAGGCTGACGGCCACACTGCCCACCTCAGCTTCGGTGGAAGCCCCTCCCCACCCTGGTGGGCAGCGTGGCCTGCAGGCGCCAACCCTGGCCCAGCCTGACCGCCCGCACTGGCAGACCCCCCCCCACGAAGGGCCTTGTGGCTCCGGGGGAACCTGAAGGGGTCAGAGCGGACCGCTGCAGTGGACGGGCTCCCCTTTTCTGTCCTGATGAACGGCTGTCGGGCTCTGAAGCCGCAGCACAGAAGCCTCCTCCCCGGTCCCGTAGGTGAGTCCAGGGCCTCGGCGTTCAGGAGGCCCTGCCTCCCCGCCCTGGCACGCTCCCTTCCTGCAGGCCTGCTCCACCAAGGGCCGGGGCACCATGGCAGCAGTGATGCACATCCAGGAGTTCACCCCACGCTTGCTCCAGACGCCACAAATCCCCCCGCCCCCCACCTAGGGACCGCCCTGGGAAGGGCCTCACCTTCCAGCTCGGCTCAGCCCACACCCCCAGGACTCGGGGCTGCAAGGCCCTGTCTGGAGCCAGGAAGGGCCCGGTGGGGGCAGCGGCTCCTGCAGAGCTTGACCTGATTAGCGCTGCAAGCCTCTCCCCGTGCGTCTGGCTAATGAGGCGCTGGTGGGCAGGCGGATGGAGCCCTCGCTTCCCAGGCCACTTGCTGCGTCTCCCTGCTCTCCTCAGTGTGACCAGTACCGCAAGGGCATCATCTCAGGCTCCATCTGCCAGGACCTGTGCAACCTGCAGCAGGTGGAGTGGAGGACCTGCCTCTCCTCCGTGCCAGGCCAACAGGTAGGCCTGGCCGGGCTCAGCCCCTGGGGCCCTGCCGCCCGCAGTGCGCCCTGAGGGGGCCGTGTACACAGCGGGTCCCTGTGCTTCTGCAGGTGTACAGCGGGCTCTGGCAGGGCAAGGAGGTGACCATCAAGTGTGGCCTGGAGGAGAGCCTGAGCTGGAAGGCCGGGGCCGACGTGGCCCCCCGGCGGGAACTGGTGCTGTTTGACAAGCCCACTCGGGGCACCTCGATTAAGGAGTTCCGGGAGATGACCCTCAGCTTTCTCAAGGTCAGCTGGCCCTCCTGGGGGCTTGGCGTGTCAAGTTCACGCCCAAGGATGTGTGCACAGGGCAGGCAGCAAGCTGGATGGGGGGGCCACACGGGCCAGGGGATATCTGGCTAGCCCGCCGGTTCCAAGCAGACCCCACAGGCACGAGGCTCAGGGAGCACCCACAGGCATGAGATCGCGCCTGGGGCCAGAGGGCAGGGGGCAGGGGGAGGGCATCCGTGGGGAGGAGGCCAGGGAGGAGGTGGGACTCGGGGGTGGATGGGGCAGATGAGGGTGAGCGACCCTCGCAGCACTCCCACCTCCGTGCAGGAAGTCCCCAGGCTCCCTGAGCGCTGGGGAGAGAGACGCAGGTGGGCTTTCCAGGAGTGGTGAGGGGCCTCCCCAGCGCCTTGCTGCCTGCTTCATCCTGGGGGCTGGAGGCCGGGCTCCCCCATCGGGCCGATGCGTGGCGTCGGGTGCCAAGCCTGCAGCAGCGCGCCCATGTCCCGCCTCCCCTCTCTCCTGGTCCCGAACCTCAGGCTAATCTGGGAGACCTTCCCTCACTGCCCGCGCTGGTCGGCCAGGTCCTGCTCATGGCCGACTTCAACAAGGACAGCAGGGTGTCACTGGCAGAGGCCAGGTCGCTGTGGGCGCTGCTGCAGCGCAACGAGTTCCTGCTGCTGCTGTCCCTGCAGGGGAGGGGGCACGCTGCGCCGCTCCTGGGCCACTGCGGGGACCTCTACGTCACGGAGGGCGTCCCGCGCAGCTCGGGGCCCGCGCCGCCCTCCCGGCCCTGCTGCGGCCGCTGCTGCCGCCCGCGCTGCACGGGGCCCTGCAGCAGTGGCTGGGGCCCGCCTGGCCCTGGCGCGCCAAGATCGCCATCGGCTTGCTGGAGTTTGTGGAGGAGCTCTTCCACGGCGCCTACGGGACCTTCTACATGTGCGAGACCACGCTGGCCAACGTGGGTTACACGGCCAAGTACGACTTCAGGATGGCCGACCTACAGCAGGTGGCGCCCGAGGCCGCCGTGCGCCGCTTCCTGCGGGGCCGCCACTGTGAGCGCAGTGCGGACTGCACCTACGGGCGCGACTGCCGGGCGCCCTGCGACACGCTCCTGCGCCAGTGCAAGGGCGACCTGGTGCAGCCCAACCTGGCCAAGGTGTGCGAGCTGCTGCGGGACTACCTGCTGCCCGGTGCCCCTGCCGGCCTGCGCGCCGAGCTGGGCAGGCAGCTGCGCACCTGCACCACGCTGAGCGGGCTGGCCAGCCAGGTGGAGGCCCACCACTCGCTGGTGCTCAGCCACCTCAAGACCCTGCTCTGGAAGGAGATCTCCAACACCAAGTACACCTGAGGGCCGCGGGCCCCTGCCCCGCCCTGTCCAGGCCGGCGGGCGGCGGGGGACGCTGGCTCGGGCCCACCAGCCACGCCTGCCCCCGGGCCTCTCCCCGCCTCCCACAGCACGAGGCCCTCTGCCACCAGAGCGCGGCGGCCACGCGGTTCCTGCCCCTGCACCACCACCACCACCTCCCCACCCCGCCCCGGGTTTTCTGGGCTCCCGACAGGACAGTGGAGCTGGCAGGAAAGAGGGAAGGACTCAGAGCCCAAGCACCAAGGGCTGGCCCTGGGACCTGCCCAGGCCAAGGTTTTGTTACTTTGGAGAACTATGTGTAAATAAAGCTTTTCTGTGAATTACTGTTCAGTCACTAAGTCGTGTTCAACTCTGCGGCCTCGTGGACCGCGTGCAGCACGCCAGGCTTCCCTGTCCTTCACCATCTCCCTGAGTTTGCTCAGACTCATGTCGGTGAAGCCATCCATCTCAGCCTCTGTCGTCCCCTTCTCCTCCTGCCTTCAATCTTCCCCAACATCAGGGCCTTTTCTCACAAGTTGGCTCTTAGAATCAAGTGGCCGAAGCTTCAGTCCTTACAACGAATATTCAGGGTTGCTCTCTGTTTACGATTGACTGGCTTGAAAGCTCAGCCTTTATGGTCCAACTCACATCCATCCATACAGGACTGCTGGAAAAACCACAGCTTTCATTATATGGACCTTTGTCAGCAAAGTGATGTCTTTGCTTTCTAATACACTAAGTTTGTCACAGCTTTTCTTCCAAGGAGCGTCTTTAATTTCATGGCTACCATCCCTGTCCCCAGCGATTTTGGAGCCCAAGAAAATAGTGTCATTGTTTCCCTACTTGCCATGAAGTGCTGGGAGGGATGCGATCATCTCAGTTCTCTCAAGCCAGCTTTTCCGCTTTTCCTGAGTGCCCTCACCCTACTCAGCCTGGAGTCACTGCAGGGAACAGGGAAGGGGCAGCCACGGGCCCACGCCACCCCTGGACCCACATCCTGGCAGCTGGCTGCTTGGGGCTGACTGGGGCCAAGGGCAAGGGTGACCAGCCCTGAGCTGGACCACACGTGGACGGGGACGTAAGCAGGGGCGCACGCAATTGCAGAACTTCGGGTTTCACCGACTTCAAAAAGCTACCATCGTCCAGGAAAAGAGCCCAGGACCCTGACCCCTCACACCCTCAGCTCCTGTTGGGGCCCTGGCTGATCAGACAAAGGCAAGTCAAGGTAGTTTATTCAAGATCCGTTTATTCTTTATAGTTTTGCCAACATGGGGACATGCTCCTTCACCGAGACAGATCTTTCCACTCACTGTCACAACCTGTGCTGGAAACACAGGTCCCAAGGTTTCAGCGTGAGACACTCGTTCTCAGGACTAATTCGTAAACCTCATCGACATTCTCCCCTTGGCTGGGGGGTAATCCAGACAGCTCAGGCCTGTGGGGTGGGCCTGCACACAAGATCCCGCACCTCCCGGCTGGAGGACTTCAGGACCATGCCCTGGGGTACCTGCGGGGCTGCTGCCACTGCAGGCGGACACCGCTGCCTTCAGGCGCCTTCCTGCCCCCGCCCCGCCCGTTGCCGGGCTGTCATCGCTGGCTCCCTGGGCGCCACGCGGCCTCTGCTCACGTCTCTGTCGTGACGCGCACAGCCGCTGCCTCAACCCTGCTGATCCACACCACTGCTGCTTCTCAACACGCGACGCGACGAGCCTGCTCGCTCTTCAGAGCAACTTCCGAGGCCGCGCCTTTCCCAGGCTCTGTACTGCCCGCGAGTCCGGCGGCGCGTGGCTGCTAGGCTGCTCTCCGGGGTTCCCACCTGCAGACAGAAAACCGAGGGGACCCGCTAGGCGTGCCTCCCGGTGCTGGAGCGGCCAGACCGAGGCCCCTCCCCTGGTCAAGCCTCCTTACCTTGGGTGGAGACCTCAGGACAGGAGCGGGGTTCCGGAAGGCAAAGACAAGCCTCCTCAGCCTCATCCCCCGAACACTCCACGCAGTTTCTGGGGGTCCAGCCAGCGGGGGTCATCGAGGGTGGGGAAGGACATGCCGCCGCCGCTCAAAGGTGGACAGACTGGACCTGCTGCGACCTGCAGCCGTCTGACTTGCGGTAAGTCCACGGTCACCCTGGCCCCACTCCAGTGGAGAAGCCGCAGCATACGAGGAGGTGTGGGCAAAAATCTAGTAGCAGCCACAAGTTCAAGATCACTCTTAAAAAAACAAAACAACACACCCAACTTGGATTTAAAAACCAACCAGATACACACTGCGCAGACAGCCCTCACCTGCCCTGTGGGAGGGACCATAGGGCGTGAGGGCTGGGTCAGCCGAGCTCAGGGGAGCCATCCTGCCAGCAGGGTGTCACCAGCTGCTTCCTGCCTCCCGTTCTGTCCAGGGTGGCTTTCACTGTCGGGGCCTCGAACACCCCCAAAAGCACCCCCACAACTGATTCCAGCAGGCTGCACACACTCCGCCCGACACACCCCTAACCTGCCGCCCAGGTGCCCCGTCAGCTAATGACCTGACTCCCCTCCAGGATTTCATACACTGCCCACACCCAGATTCTGGCAAACCACTGCCTACTGTGAGGGTCCAGAAGGTGTCAGAGCCCCCGCCAGCCTCCTGCCCAACGTACCTTCCCTGACACGTGTCCTGAAGAGTCCCACCTGCAGCTGTCTCCCCCATGAACCAGCCGCACCTAGGGATCTGTGAGATGGAATCTAATCAGCGAATCCTCCCAAACCCTGTTTTCCTGCAGCAGCGCTGTCAACCGGATCCTCTGGCCTTCCCTCAAGGGACTCCTTACGTCAGGAGTTTGTAGGCTGGGTGGCGCAGGACTCCAGCTCAGCAGCCCCCAGCCAGGGAGGCGCGTCACAGGTGCTCAAGGACGCCTAAATGTCCTCCCACGTCTCCTGGTCAATCCCACCGGACCCAAGCTTGCCGTGTGCCTGTCCGCTCCCTCGGTCCTCCCCAGCCTTCTCTTCTGTACATGTGGGAACAAGGGGCTCCCTCGTGTGGTGCCCACTGATGTTCGGCTACAAACCATTCTTAGTGCCCACGGTTCTGAGCACTGAGCGTAGAAATAGCCGCTTCCTCTCTGCCCCAACGGCACAGGCGCAGCAGGGCGGCTGCACCCGTGGTGCCGGCAAATCCGGCATCTGCAGGGCAGTGCCCGCCCCCCCCCGAGGCCCCCAAACAGCTCAGAAGAGCACGGCCACTTACCTTGGTCAGGAGCGTGAGGCGGCTCACTCTCGCTTTCGTTCACAGGCTAACAGTCACCGTCCTTCCTGTATCAAATAACAAGAATGGTTGGTCCAGAATCAGCGAAGAGAAGCTACTACTGAGCATTTAAACCTAACAAACGGGGCTGCTGGCACGGAACCCCTGGCAGTCAGCTCTGAGGCTGACACGGTCTGCCTGCGCCAACAGCCGCAGTAGGCTGGCGTCTGATGAACCCGGGGGACCACAGCGCAGCCAGGCTCCTCTGCCCGAGGGATTTCCCAGGAAAGAATACCGCAGTGGCTTACCATTCCCTTCTCTGGGCAATCTTTCTGACCAAGGCACTGAACCCAAGTTTCCTGGGTCTCCTGCACTGGCAGGCGGATTCTTTACCACCGAGTCACCTAGGAAGCCCATCCAAGAGGACCCCCGCCCCCGCCGAAATCTCTGCACCTTCTCTCCCAGGGAGCCACCAGTGAGACACTGGATAGAAAAAAAGTACCATTAACAAGGCGACAGGAAAAAACGCTCTGGAATTTACACAGGCCTCACCGTAGGCTACTGCAGCTGGTCTTTGAACTATCTGGCAACTTTTTCTTTTTAAAGAGTTTCTGGCTGTACAATCTATCTTAAAATTTCTTTTAAGAGGCAGAAAAACCACGTGTGAATGTCCTGTAACATTTTAATCCGCCTAAAACAAGTTAAATTATGTCACTTGCTAGGTGGCACTGAGCTCACCTTTGAAAGGGAAGTTTTAGTGCCACCATTCTGTAATGCAAGTAGGTCGGCCTTACTGAAACCTACCCATCTTTCCCGCTGGTCGCTCAGCCAGAGGGCAAACACCCACCTGCTGCCGCTCCTCACACGGCAACCTCGGGGTGTCCTGGGGCCCAGCCAAGCGCCAGGAGAGAATTCAGGCGTTCTTACAGCAACACACACCCACCTTCGGTGGGCACTTTGTCAAGTGTCAGACTATCAATCATCCAGATGTCCACCGGCCAGAACACTGGGCGTAGACCGAGCCTCTTTCCTCTCTGCCACCTCATGACGCAGACGTGACACGGCAGCCACGCCTGCAGCGCCTCTAGGGGCAGTGCGGGGAAGATCACGACACCCGTGGGTCCGAGTCCCGAGACTGCCTATGCGCCTGCGAAGCGCGCAACGAGGCCCTCCACCCAGGCTTGGCTTTGCTGCATTCGACCTCCAGGCCTACACCTGTCTGCACGCCAAACCAGCTACCTTCCGTTTGACCCCTGCTTCATTTCGGGCTGTGTGGAAGACCGAGGTTACGATACAGCGTGCAGACCCCAGGGGACAGAAGGGCCGCGCTAGGCATGCCGCCGCCCCCTCCCCACTGTTGCGGGAAGGGGGCCCCGCTCCCACACCCGCTACGTTACACCCACGAATAACCCGTAGACCGCCTAGCTTTGAGACAGGGCCCAGTAGAGGCGATCAATACGTTTAAAGACAAAACCAGACGCGGCACGTTCCCCTAATGTCCCAGCTCACCCGTTAAACCACCGCTGCCTCGCCATGTTCCCGAGGCTTCCAAGCTAGGAAACTGCGGAGAGCACCCCGGGCGGAGACGCCGGGCGCGGGGCTCGGCCGCGGGCGGGCGCTCGGCCTCCAGTCCAGAGGCCGTAAAGAGATCCCACCGACTCTCCATCCCCGCCGCCCGAAAAGGCCGCGCGAGCGCGCGCCGCGCCTTTTATAGCGCGGACGGCGGCCCGCGAGGCCCAGCCCGCGCCCTCCCCGACTTCGCCGGCGCCGCAGCGCCATCTAGCGGACCCTCCCGGCCGCACCGCCTGCGTGGCGCCCGCCGCCCTGGCTGAGCTCCGCTTTCTTTTTTTTTTTTAAATTAATTCCATTTATTTAAACCAAGATCTTAGTAAGCCCACAGATTTTATTGATGGACTAGACACAGTATGTAAGACAAAGTGAAATGTTTTGCCTGAGAAATTACACGGTTAGAGTTTCTAACAAATGAGATAGGGGAGGACCGCAGGTTTAGGGGCAACCCTACTGTACTGTATAGTAGTATATCTTAAGTATGACACATGGAACGTTTCTTAAGTTTTTTTAAAGCTATCAAAGACTAGGATATACATGTGGCTGAAATCTGAGTATAACTGAGAGAACCTTAGACTACAGCAACCATGTTTATCATAAATACAAATTAACTCCATCTTTTAATTCTTACTAAGACAGTATCACTTCTCAGTTGCTTTTTCAGTTACTGTGACTCAGGCATTTGCCTCACAAATATTCAAATCTGTGCCACTGCAAAATTAGATACCTTCAGGGCATCTCCGAAAGTTCTTCCCACGATAACCATATTCCTCTTGCCTGAAATGTCCTTGGTATTCCTTCAAGCCCCCTCTGCCATTAAGTCTTGCTAACATCTTTCTAACAACAACAAAATCAATCAACCACTCCTATTCCTTCTGTTATTGTTTTTAACACACTAGAATTTACTTAACTGCTTACTGGCCAAATAGTTTGAAATGATAATCAGTAGGAAAAAATCTCAAATCAAGAGTTTTTATTGTCTCTTTAAAACATCACAACTGAGTCCATAGAACCATCTATCTTGTTTCTGCAGCAGGATCACTGAGATCTTACTCATCAGCCTGCTGAACTGTTCCTTTTTCAGAAACATAGATACCATCCAAAAATTTTCTGATATCCTTGTTTTTAACTGTGGTGGCTTGCTGAATCAAAGCAGCTGAATTTGACACAAGTTCAATGTCATTTCCTTCAAGAATCAGCTCATCTTTCTGGGCTTGAGATACTGAACAGGCAACCCCTGGCCTCATTCGAACCCTGCGTATGTATTTTTCACCCCAAAAATTTCGGATTTCCACAAGAGAACCATTCTCCTGAATAACAACGTTGATGGGGAAGTGGGCATACACCGACCTCATCTTGTAACGGAAACCCAGTGTAACACCCTTGATCATGTTCTGTACGTGACTACAGATTGTGCGAACAGTGGCCAGTTCCTTTCTGTTTCCCCACCATTTGTCAACACGGAGCCTCTTCTTTTTCTTCCCAAGGAGACTGAGTTCTACATTGATGTGATTGAAGTCCCTCCGCAGGGTGCCTCTGGGGCCTTTCACAATAACTGTCCGTCCCTTCAAGTTAATGTCGACATTTTCTGGGATGTCGACAGTCTGGTTGCTGAGAATGGTCTTCATTCTCGCAGTAGATGCAGCAAAGAGCTGAGCTCCCCTTTCGCGTCCTCTGGCCAGCAGCGCCTGGGGTAGGGGCGATCCTCGCGCGGCCCCCGCGCCTCCGACGGTAGGGTGGGACCTGCCTTCCGTGGGCGGCGGGACAGCACAAGCTAGCTTCTGCAAAACACTTGGACGCTTGCTCCTTGGAAGAAAAGCTATGACTGGCCTAGACAGTGTATTAAAAAGCAGAGACAAAGGTCCGTCTCCTCAAGCCTATGGTTTTTCCAGTAGTCATGTATGGATGTGAGAGTTAGACCATAAAGAAAGCTGAGCGCCGAAGAATTAATGCTTTTGAACTGTGGTGTTGGAGAAGACTCTTGAGAGCCCCTTGGACAGCAAGGAGATCCAACCAGTCCATTCTAAAGGAAATCAATCTTGAATATTCATTGGAAGGTCTGATGTTGAAGCTGAAACTCCAACACTTTGGCCACCTGATGCGAAGAGCTGACTCATTGGAAAAGACCCTGATGCTGGGAAAGATTGAGGGCAGGAGGAGAAGGGGACGACAGGATGAGATGGCATCACCGACTCGATGGACATGAGTTTGAGCAAACTCCAGGAGATGGTGATGGACAGGGAGGCCTGGCGTGCTGCAGTCCACGGGGTCGAAAAGAGTCGGACATGGCTGAGCAACAACAAAAGCACCAGTGTGTGTGTCCTCCGGGGATCTTCCTGACCCAGGGATCGAACCCGGTCTCCTGCCGTGCGGGCAGACTCTTTACCATCTGAGCCAGTAGGGAAGCTGGAAGCCCAGAGGCACTTGATAACTAACGCCTGCCGTAGGGACTGCCCCAGCCCACGCGCGTCCCTAACCTGGGGCCAGCTCTTTGTCCCCCGCAGAAGGGCCTCCGCTTTCTGGGAGGCTTGTCTGTGCTGCTCCTCTGCCACAGCCCCCTGGAGCCCCTGCCCCCAGGGTGGGTCTGAGGTCCTGCGAAAGCCTTCTTCACCTCTCCTACAGTGTAGAGACGTCCGTCAAGCCCCGCTCAGGAGGGGTCACCTCGGTGTTGGCTCTGACTTGGGATGGGGGCTGCCCGGGGGCGCTGGGGAAGCCTTGAGGTGGGGTCAAGGATCACCCACCATGGATTCATCTTCCTGAGACTCTCACAAGCTCACAGGTTATGGCCAATTTGGGCCACACGGCTGTGAAAAGTGTCGCTAACAGGATTCTCTGTGATTGGGGCCAGAGTGGGGAGTCCCAGACCTGCCTCCCAGGGCAGCCCCTCAGGCCACTTAACCGAGAGCGCTCCAGTGGCACCGCGTTCCTGGGCAGATGGGGTGCCCTCCCTTGAAGCACGGTGCACACGCAGTGAGCGGTGGGGCCTGGTTTCGTGGGGGCAGGCTGAGCTGGCTTTGGGACGGAAGGACCCCTCCCCTCCTACCCACCCAGCAGCCACAGTGACCAGCTGGCAAGCTGCAGACCCAATTCTCCAAGGACAGGAAGCTTCCAGAACTGGAGAGGGGTTCCTGGGCCCTCTCTCGGGATGCCCTGGCCCCTGGGATCCAGTGCTCCACCACCCTGGCCCTGTGGCGGGCCGACACGCTCCGGTCCCGGAGGCAGGAGGTGATGACCCGGTGGGCCACGCTTCTGAACCGGGTGGCGGTGGTGCGGACGGTGGGGGCCAGGTGCTCCTTGCCCTCCTGGAGCCCAGGCAGTGGGAGGGGACCACCTTCTTGAACAGCTCCTGGGGGGGCAGAGGAGGGTCACCCGGCTCTGCCGCACCCCAGCTCAGCACCCTAGGTGCCCCCCCAGGCCTAGGCGGGGTTACTAGTCTGAGCTGGAGCTCTGGAAACTGGGGCCCTGGGTGGGGTGGGGCCCGTGCTTGCTCCTGGCCCAACATCAGCCTCTGGGGGCTGCTCCCTGCGTCCCCACCCCGCCCCCTCTCCGCCCCCTGACCCTCCCCTCTCACCCTCAGGCTCTGCCTCTGAGCTGCACATAGGCCACCAGCAGCAGAAGGCCAAGCCCTGGGGTGGGCGGCGGCAGCAGTGGTCTCTGGCCTTGGGTTGCCTTCACTGCAGGCCGAGCCTGTCGGCTGCCCTCCTCGGGTCTTCAGCCCCAGCATGTGGACCCCTGCTTTCCCAAACGAGGCTCAGAGTGGCCAAGAAGACCTCAGATTTTGGAAACCCTGACCACTGTTAAAATCATGTTTGCCTTAGACCAAGAGTCTCCCTTCTGGGGGTTTGAGCTAAACAAAGATTTATGGACTCACCTGTTCCCTTCACCACAGCGATGGGAGAGAAGAATCAGAAAGGGACTCAATATTTACACGATTCAGGGGCCCCGGAAAATTCAGAAGAGGAAGCGGATGGACTGGCCGATGTCCACCAGGGGAAACCAGGTTCCGGAAAAGCACATGCCCTGGAATCTTCCTCCCCCACCATGGCTCAGGGCACACGAGGGGTGGGTGGGGTGAGAATGGGGCACTGCCTGCTGGGGTGGGAAGGCTTTCTTCTTTAATTCTTAATTCCTTTGAGTTTATTCTCTTACATTTACTCTCCTTGCAGTAGTTGTTCAGCCACGAAGTTGCGTCTGACCTTTTCGACCCCATGGACTGCAGCACGCCAGGCTCCTCTGCCCTCTACTGTCTCCCAGAGTTCGTGTCCATTGCGTACGTGATGCTAGGTAACATCTCATCCTCTGCCCCCTGCCTTTCCGTTAGCTTCAGTCTTTACCCCACAGATGAGTGATAAGTGGGTAAGGTCCTCCTGTCCCCCCTCTACCTGTGGATGGTGAGCCCCATGACAGCCCCCAGCATCCCCGCCTCCAGGCCCAAATCCTGTGTGATTCCTCCCTGAGGGTGGAGGGGCTTTGGGACTGGGTTCAAATGAACAGAATAGGGCAAAAGCAATGGGCTGTCATTTCCAAGACTCACTAATGCAAAGTCTGGGACTCTGCCTGGTCCCTCCTCCTGGGTTAGGGTTAGGGTTCCTCTCTCCTGTCTCTGTCTCCCTGTCTCGGATGCAGTGTTCTAGAGAGGCAGGATCAGAGGTTATGAGGTGCCCTGAGGCTCCAGTACAAAGAACTGACATTGGGTCCCGGCCCACAGACAGGAAAGTCTTGAACCCCCATCCATACGGAGTCCACCGATGGCCTCAGAGACAGACCCGCCCTGATGGAGCCTCAGCTGGGACCACAGCCTAGCCTCCTGGGCAGCCTCGGGGCAGAGGTCCCCATCTGAGCGGAGCCTGCATTTCACACAGACGCTGTGTGAGGGTCAGGGATTGCCTTCGTGGGTGTGCGTGCTCAGTCGCTTCAGTCATCTCTGACTCTTTGTGACCCCGAGGACTGTAGCCCACCAGGCTCCTCTGTCCATGGGGTTCTCCAGGCAAGAATACTGGAGTGGGTTGCCATGCCCTCCTCCAGGGGATCTTCCTGACCCAGGGATCGAACTCCTGTCTCCTGTGGCTCCTGCATTGCAGGAGGATTCCTTACCGCTGAGCCACGGGGGAAGCCCCTTGCTCTTGGAAGTGAGGGGAATGCCATCACAGGGCACAGACCCCAGGACATCTGTCCAGGCCCAGGTCTGCCCTCCCCCTCCTCCCCTCCCCCTCCATCTCCGGCCACCCCAGCTCCCACCTCACCTGCCCTCTGGCCAAAATCTCTTCCTCCCTCCGAGTCTCTGACCAACCCCCCCTCCACCGCCGCCCCCAGCTCACTGCTCCGAGCGTGCAGGGCTGGCCGCCCCCATCTTTCTGGTCATGGCATCGGTGTCCCGTGGAGGCTTGTAGACCCCCAGGGCTCCCGGCCCTCCCCCAGGACCCTGACTCAGTTCCCTGGAGCACGTGCTCTTCTCTCACGTGGACTTGCTCTCCTGCTCTCGTCCACCTGCCCCTCCAGGCCGTGAGCTCCTGCAGGGCAGGAACCATCTGTCGTGTCAGCACCACCCCCAGGCAGTAGCTGAACCATCAACAGAGGGTCTCAGAGCCCCCTCCCGCCTCTGAGCAGCTGACACTGTGGGCCTGGAGACTAACAATAAAAGGTGCCTGTTGAGTCAGAGGCAGGGGGATGCCCAGAATGACCCTGGGCTATCCTCCACAGAGCAGAGTGGGCACTGCCTGCCCCCTCGTGGTCATCTCCAGCACTGCAACCCCAGGGAGGAAAAGCAGAGACCAAATCCCTTGTTTGGGGTCCAGGTTCCCCAACCGCTCAGCGGGTAAAGAATCCGCTTGCGATGCAGGACACACACTGGGAAGATCCCCTGGAGAAGGGAAAAGGCAGCCCCCTCAATACTCTTACCCGAAAAGCCCCACGGACAGAGGAGCCTGGCGGGGCATGACAGAAACTCAGCAAGGCAGTGGTTCCACCAGGGCCCACCCCCGAAGGAGCAGAGCCTGCCCGCTCCTGGGCGAGAGGGACCCCAGCGCCTCCCTTGCCGCCTCCCCCTCCACTGTCCCCGTGCTCAGGTCACTCCGGAGGCCTCCTCACCCCAACCAGGGGCCCAAATGAGGACCCCAGGGGCCACAAGGAGGGTCTTGTCCCTGGTCCCCGATGGTGGTCCCGTGCCTGCCCCCTTCTGCGCCCCCGGGTCCCCAGTCCCCCACGTCCCCAGGCTGCCCCTGCTCAGAAGGACCTCAGGGAGCAGAAAGCTTTTTCCAAGGACTCGGAGCACAGTGGGTCACAGACAGAGGAGCAAGGCCAACAGACTCTCCCGCAATCTTATGGGGCCTCCAGGGACCACCCTGTCTAAGCACCCCCTCTACGGGGGAGTAAGCTGAGGCCTCCTCTCCTGTAGCCCCTCCACACTGGGGAGGAGCCTCATCCTAGCTCCCGGTGCCCAGAGTGCTGGACACAGAAACCCAGACCCTGTCTTCCCCAGGCCTCTCTAGGGATGGCCCAGTGGGCACCCTGGTGCCCCCCTTCCCATGCTATGGGCCGGGCATGTTGCTGGGGGCTCACTGTCTCTGTCCCCAGCCTCCTCCTCCTCAGCCCTGTCCCTCCCCCCTTGCACACCCCTCTGACTCCCAGAAGGACAGTCAGTGAGTGTGAGCGTGTGTGTGCACGCGTGCACCTGCGCCCTCGTGGGGACACCCAGAGGAATTGGCCCCCATGGGAGGGGTGGCAGGGGTCCTCCAGGACCTGAGGAGCTCTCACCCCAGAGGAAACCCCCGGAGAGGGGTGAGGCCAGCTGGGGAAGTGGGAACCAATCCTGTCCTTCTAGACTCTGCCCATCTCCCGGGCCAGGGCCTCATGGCACGTTGGACGGGGACCTGCTCAGCCCAGCTCCTCGAGTATGCACCCAGGCTCTCTCCTCTGGACGGGTGTAGTGGGCACTTGCTCGAGGTCATACTGGCCTCCCTCCTGCTTGTCAGCCGGGCCTCCCGATCATGGCCAAGAGTCTGCGAGAGATCCCGGAGGGTGCGGGCACGTGACCCCGCCCACAGCGCACATGAGCCTCTGGTCATGTGTCCTGACGCTTGCTAACAGCTCTGTGATCACCGCCCCCCTCTACCACCCCCCACTCTCCCCACCCCGGGCCCCCCCCCCCGCCCAAGTTCCCTGGGCCCTGAGCCCACCCTCCCGGATGGGTGGGCTGCAGCACGCTGGGCTGGCTGGGTTGGACATCTGGGGGCCCGAGGGTCACTGAATCTACCCCTTCCAGCTCTGCTGGTCACCAGACTCCATCCCAGGGTCCAGCTCAGGGCATGGCTGGGTCAGGGGGACCCGCAGGGGGCAATAGACACCCGGTCAGGGCAGGGAGAAGGTCTGGGGCCCCTCCTCCTCTTTCTCCACCCTTTCCCACCACCCCCACATTCGTCTCTCACAGGACCCCAGGCAGAAGTTGTATGCAGCCCGGGCTGGTGTAGGTGGGGGCCGGAGGAAGCCCACCACCCAGATGAGGGTGTATTGGGGCACTTACTGTCATCAGGGGCCCTCTGGGAACTCCGTGATTTCACCCACTTTATAGCTGAGCAGTGGTCCCAGGTCAAGCTCGCTCAGCTCCCAGTGACCAAGGCCGGCAGTGTTCCCGGCGGTCAGAATCACTGCTCCTCAGCTTCACTGAGCCCGCGCAGAACAGAAAGCGCCAGACCCCCATCGCCCTTTCCACCAGGTTGCAACTGCTGAGGAGTTTTGAGCCCTCCTGGACAGTATGGCTTATCCATTTTTGTCTCATGTAAGGCTGTCCTGTTCTCCTCCTTCCCCATATAAGGAAATTATACGTACCTCACCCAATCAGCAAATGACTCGCAAGATTCCTGACCCGTTCCTTTGTTCCCTGCCTGGACACAGTAGGGGAAGGAGAGGGCGGGATGATCTGAGAGAAGGGCATTGAAACATATAGATTCCCACACGTAAAGCAGACAGCCAGTGGGAGGTGGCTGCATGACGCAGGGACCCCAAAGCCTCGTGACTGCCTAGAAGGGTGGGGTGGGGAGGGAGGTGGGAGGGGTTCAGGAAGGAGGAGACGTGTGCAAACCCACAGCCAGTTCATGTTGATGTACGGCAGAAGCCATCACAATGTTGCAATTATCCTCTGATTTTAAAAATAGAATTTAAGACAAACAAACAAACAGGCAGATGATCTCTGACGGTCGCTGGCTCTGTCAGGAGGCCCGCCGTCCTAACACAACTCTCGCTCTCATCAGCTCTATTCTGTCTCACCCTGTCTCTTGTCTGGCAATTCTTTCCCTACCTGAGCATGGACCACAACACTGAGGACGAAATTTATTAACATGAGGGTCATTGCCCTGCCCACAGACTGCTGTCTGTGGCTTGGCACTGAGTCCTCGTTTCACCCTGGGCAGTTGGCGGGGGAGAGGATGGGAAGGCAGGCGCCCCTGCCCAGAGAGGCTCCGCTGATCCACACAGTGAAGCAACGCCAGCTCTCCTGGGCCCCAGGGGCCAGAGAGATAGGACCTGCAGTCTCCACGGACGACCCGAAGGACCCCCAAAGTACAGGTGGTCATCAATGGAAAACCGAGTGATACTTCTCCAGCTGTGCCAGCCTTGGCGTCACCTTGTCAAGAACCCCAATTTCAGAGAAGGAATGAGGTCTTCTCTGCTCCCCACAACATTCTAGGGGATTCATACTCATTTATATGCTCGGAGTGATGGACACAAGATCGCAGAGCCCCGTCCTCTAGAGGAGCCCTGTGGACAGCCGGCTGAGGGAGTTCCCTGAGAAGCGTGGGGACCACCTACCAGCAGCCTGGCGTCTCCCCTCCCCATGCTAGGGGCCGAGAATGTTGCTAGGATACAGGATGCCCCTGCCCCCTGGCAGAGCTGCCCCCAAGCTCTTTCATCTCATCCTTCTCAGCTCCTCTGCGTGCACTCCCCTCTGACTCCTGGCAGGGCAGTGAGTGAGTGTGTGTGTTGGTGTGTACGTGTGCACACCTGCGCCCTTGCAGGGACGCCCCGAGGAACGGATCCCACTTGGGAGGGGTGGGCAGGGGTCTTGCAAGAGCTGAGGGACTCATCCTAGAGAAGACCTGGGAGGCGAGAGCCCCCTCTTTTTCTCTGGACTCTGCCCACCCGGTGGTGCCTCGTGGCCCCAGGCAGACCCTGCCTGCTCTGGCCTCAGTTTCCCAGCCGTCCCTCTCGGCTGGTGGTGGACCCGCACCTGCTCGGCCCAGTTTGGATGCCGACGGGGCTCTCCCCGCTGGGTGGGTGGAGGGGTCGCGCTTAGGGCGCACGAGCCTCCCTCCAACCGGGGACTCGGGTGCGCCCGGAGCGGGGCTTCGGGCGTCGGTCCACCGCGAGGCGCGCGCCCGGGCCTGCGGACAGTGCGTGCTCGGGCAACACCGACGGCTCCCCGTGCGCCGGGTCCCTAGACCCCGCACTGCCCTGCGAGCCCCGCGTCCGCTGCGGTGTTTGAAGCGCCCTTAAGGGCTGGAGGACGGAGCTCGGGGTGACACCTGTCTGCCGAGAACCGGGAGCCCCTGATCTTGGAGCGGCCAGGGACCCGCGTCCGTTTCAGAAGTGTGTCGGATGCCAGGAGAGACTGGCCTCTGAACCAAAGACTCGGACTTTTCCCTTGGGGCCCCTCACCTGCCAGACTGGATTGGGGAGCCGGGAGGACCACGAACTTTTGGCGCTGCGTCCCTGATCCCGTGCGGTCAAGTTCTGCTTTTTTTTTGTCTAAGGGGGGATGAGCTGGACATGCCGGAAGGTGAGCTGGAGACCCCTGTCACCCCAGTGACGGAGCCGGGACCCTGAGCCAGGGTACCCCAGGGAGCGGGGATCCACGACCCCCGTCCCGCCCACTTCTGGGGATCGTGGCCCTTGCAGCAGGGGCACGCCGGTGCCCAGGGTGATGTGCCTGGCTGAGGAGACACACACGTGTCTTGGCTCCTTTATGCTTCATCTGTTAGGAGTTGAGGCACTTCCCTGTGGGTTGACTCTAGGGGCCACGGGCACCGCTCGAGTCATTTTGCGCAGATCTGTTTGGGGCTGAACTGAACACGGCCATTGTGCTCTCATTTCCTCTTCTCCAGTTACTGGTTTTATTTCTGTGTCAGGGAGAGAGAGTGATTCCACATTTTACTCTTTGGAGAAAATGCACACCTGGACTTTTCCTTAAAGTGATACGAAAACTTGTTACCTTTCAAATCTTGCTTGAGGATCGCTTCGTGGTTAAAAAAAAAAAAAAAAGGGCAGCTTTCTTTGAAAGACTCATATTCTAAAAAATTTTAAATCTAAGATAGGAGAGTTTTCCCACAGTTCCTCAGAAAGGGCCCTGGACCAGATGTCAGAGAAACTCCCAGTGTGTCCTTGGGTCAGTCACCTTCCCTGGGCCTCGATGTCTTCATCTGTAAAATGGGTTGGGACAGTGGGGCTAGGTGATTTCCAAAGGTTCTCGCAGCTCTGACAGCTGATGATGTTGTTACCAAATGTTCTTTAAGCTGTGACACAGGTGATACAAATGGATTTTTTCTTTAAAAGTTATAGGCTAGTAAACGCCCAAACCAGAGAGGATCAGCTCTAAGGTGAGTTAGTCCAGTGAAGGTCGTTTATACCCGTGTGTCACGGAAAGTCCCGTTAAACGATCACCACCCACGTGCTGCTCCTCGCATGTCACCAGAGTTTGTTTCTGACCTCTGGACACTTTGACTCATCTCTTGGGAGGGTTTGTGTTCAACCCGCTTAGTAGTCCCCTGAGTCTCATACCGGTGAGTCAGTCTCTGAAAGACTCATGAATTCCAAGTCCTAGTGTTGAATCCCATCTGGACAAGTCTTGTAAGCCAGCCTCAGCGTCTTGATCTGCACCGTGGTACATGTCGTCACCACGTTTGCTCACGTCTCTCCCTTTTGATGCACTTCGCGTGTATTAGCTGCGTCAAAACCACAAAGATAAAATTTCTGCCCTGTCCTCTTGCCAAGAGACTCTTTTAACCTTTTTTAACCTGGGAGGGTCAGGGCACGCGCTCATGCCGAGCTGCTGGCTGGAGCATCCCCCAGCCTCTCCCTCTGAGGGTGTCTTCCCCTGTTTCCTCCGGGTGGGGTTTAAGGGGCTGTGGCCCATACTCTTGGGGCAGGCCAGCATTCGAGGCTGTAGCAAGTGCCCAGCCCTGCTTATCCTGAGACCATGACACATCTCCAAGTTGAATGGGAAGAAAATTACTTTAAAAAAAAAAAAAAATAAAAAAAACCTGCTTTACTGAGATATAACTCACAGGCCACATGATCCACCCACTTAAAATACATGTGCTCAGTCGTGTCTGACTCTGCGACCCCATGGACTGTAGCCTGCCAGACTCCTCTGCCCAAGGAATTTTCCAGGCACAAATGCTGAAGTGGGTAGCCATTCCAGGGGATCTTCCAGACCCAGGGATCTCTCTATTCTTTCCCACTAGCGCACCTGGAAGCTCTTTAAGCGTATGATCCAGAGCGTTTTAGTGCATCCACAGAGCTGTGCAACCAGCACTGTGATAGCAGGCGTTTTCACCACCTCAAAGAAGACCCCGGGCCTGTTAACAGTCATCCCCCATTTCTCTTATCCTCACAGCCCTAGACAGCCATTGACCTACTTTTTATCTCTCTTTTGGACTTTTCACAGACATAGAGTAGTGCAACGTGTGGCTTTGTGTGACAGCTCCTTTAATGTAGCCCGACGTCAAAGGTTCATCTATGTTTGTGGCATGTATCAATAATTCATTGTTTTGCCAAATACTGTTCCACTGCGTAGAGTTACCATACTTTGCTTGTCCACTCGTCAGAGGATGGACTGTTTGGGCTGTTTCTGCCTCTGGCTGTTCTGAACAACCATGCTATGAACATTTGCATGCGAGCTGTTCATCTGTTTTTATTTCTCTTGGGCGTATTCTTAGGAGTAGAAATGCTAGATCATATGGAAACCCTTCAAATTTTGAAGCATCACCAGGCTGTCTTCCAAGGGGCCGCACTATTTTGTATTTCTGCCAGCCACATGTGAGGATTCCAATTTCTACACATCCTTGCACCCTTCCCATATCTGTCCTTTTAATCAAACCATCCTGGTGGATGTGAGGGCTACCCTGGTGGCTCGTGGTAAAGAATCCGCCTGCAGTGCAGGAGGCCTGCGTTCCATCCCTGGGTCAGGAAGATCCCCTGGAGGAGGAAATGGCAACCCACTCCAGAGTTCTTGCCTGGAGAATCCCATGCATAGAGGAGACTGGCGGGCTGCGGTCCCTGGGGCCGAGGAGTCGACTGAGTGGATGTGGAATGGTATCTCGTCGACTGTGGTTTTGGTCTGCCTTCCCTCCCGAGGATGTTGAGCATTTTTGACGTGCTTATTGGCCACGTGTATATCTTCTTTGGAGAAGTGTCTACTCACCTCCTTCATCCATTTAAAAAAATTGGGTTATTAGTTTTTTTATTATCAAGTTGTGACCATTTACTATATATTCTACATGCAAGTCTCTTATATATGGTTAGCTGAGGTTTTGTCCCACTCAACAGGTTGTCATTTTAGTGATATTGTCTTTTAATGCACGTTTTAAATTTTAATGAAATCCAATTTATTTTTTATATTTGTGCTTGTCATATACAAGAAACCATTCCCTAACTCAGGTCAAGATGCTTTATCCCCACACGTTTTCCTCTAAGAGTTTTCTAGTTTTGTCTCATGTGTCGCTGTTTGATCTGTTTTGAGTCAGTCTCTGTGAGGCTGTAAGGAAGAGTCCAGTTTCTTCCTTTGCCTTCGCGTGTATGTACCTGGCTGTCCCAATACCATTTGATCAAATAAACTATTTTTTCCCCATTTAATTGTCTGGTCGCTCATCAAAACCTGAGTCGAGACATGCAGGCTTGTTTCCGGACTCTCAGCTCTGTCCCGAGGGTCTGTGTGTCTGTTTTGTTATGTCTATTTCGTTATGTTTCTATTTCTGTGTATCTATTTTTATGCCGGGGCCACACTGTCTTCATAAGAGTTTTGAAATTGGGAAGTCGAGTCCTCCATCTTTGCTCTGCGTTTTCAATACTGTTCTGGCTGTTCTGTGTTCCTTGCATTGCCAAATGGATTTCAGCATTGGCTTGTTTATGTTTGCAACAAAAAAAGAAAAGAAAAAGAAAGAAGGCAGCTGAGATTTGCTGTGGATCGCATTGAGCCTGTAGTTCCCTTTGTGAAGTATTGCCGTCTTAATAGCATAAAGTCTTTTGACTCATGAATATGGGATGTCCTTCTATTTATTTTGGCCTTCAACTGCTTCCAATAATGTGCTGCAGCTTTCATTATACAAGTCTTAATACTTTGGACACTAAATTGATTTATGAATATTTTAACCTTTTGAATGTTATTGTAAGTGAAGTTGCTTTCTTATATTCATTGTCAGAGTGTGTTCCTCTATAGAAATACAGTTGATTTTCTAAAGTTTATCTTCGGCTGTGCTGGCCTTGGTTGCTGCGCGGGCTTCCCTCCAGCTGCGGTGCGCAGGCCTCTCCCTGCAGTGGCTCCCTTGCCGTGGAGCGCAGGCTCTAGGCACGCGGGCTTCCGTGGCTGCTGCACTTGGGCTCAGCAGCTGTGGCCCCCGGCACGCGGGCTTCCGTGGTTGCTGCACTTGGGCTCCGCAGCTGTGGCCCCGGCTCGAGAGCACGGCTTGGTTGCTCTGAAGCATGTGGGATCTCCCCAGATAAGGGGTCAGACCCGTGTGTCCTGCATCAGAGGGCGGATTCTTTACCACTGAGCCCCCAGGAAAGCCCACGGTTGATTTTTTAAATTGACATAAAACAGTATATTAGTCTCAGGTGTGTAAGACAATGATTTGATATTTGTATATACTGCCCAGTGGTCACCCCAGTCAACACCCACCTCCTCACATAGTTCCACAGTTTTTCCCTTCTGATGAGAACTTTCAAGATCTGCTCTCTGGGCAACTTTCAAATATTCAGTCCAGTGTTGTGAACTGCGGTCACCACGCTGTACGCTGCGTCCCCAGGACTCACTTATTTTAGGTATATGGAAGTGTGTACCCAGCTCGGCCCCTTTAGCCCCAACCTCTGGTAACCACCATTCTGTTCTCTGTATCTAGTAGCCCTTACGTTTTTTCTTTAAGATTCCAAATATAAGTGGATTATATGGTATTTGTCTTTCTCTAACTTGTTTCACTTTGCACAGGGCTTCCCTGGTAGCTCAGTTGATAAAGAATCAAAAAAATCCAATCTCCTGCAACGCAGGAGACCCCAGTGTGATTCCTGGCTCAGGAAGAGCCACTGGAGAAGGGATAGGCTACCCACTCCAGTATTCTTGGGCTTACCTGGTGGCTCAGCTGGAAAAGAATCCGTCTGCAATGCCGGAGACCTAGGTTCAGTTCCTGGGTTGGAAAGATCCCGTGGAGAAGGGAATGGCAACCTCCTCCAGGATTCTTGCCTGGAAAATCCCATGGACAGAGGAGCCTGGCAGGCTACAGTCCATGGGGTTGCAAGGAGTCAGACACAACTGAGCAACTTCACTTCACTTCAACTTGTTTCAAGGTTCATCCATGTTACAGCAAGTGGCAGGATTTCCTTCTTTTATGGCTAAATAATATCCCATTACACACACACCACGTCCTCTTTATCCACCCGTCAGTGGATGCTTAGGTTGCATCTGTATCTTGGCTACAGTAGGCAGTGCTGCAGTGAACACGGGCTGTAGATATCTTTCTGGGTTAGTGCTTTAATTTCCTCTGGATAAACACCCAGAATTGGGGTTGCAGGACCACACAGTAATTCTACACATTTTTAATTTTTTGAGGAACTTCCATACTGTTTTCTGTTTTCCACTGTGGCTGCCCCCGTTGACATTCCGATGCAATTGAATTTTGTGCTGTTTATCCTGCATGCTGCTGGAGAAGGAAATGGCAACCGACTTCAGTATTCTCGCCTGGAGAATCCCATGGACAGAGGGGCCTGGCAGGCTGCAGTCCATGGGGTCACAAAGGGTAGGACATGACTGGGTGACTATCACACTTTCACTGTGTCCTGAAACCTTGCTGAATGGTTTATTAGTTCTGATAGTTTTCCTGTGTATTCTCTGTGATTTCCTACGTACGTGGTCATGAAATTTGCAAACAGAAATAGTTTTGCTTCATCCTCTCCAGCTTAGACGCCTTTATTTTTTCTTACCTGATGGACGAGGCTGAAGCCTCCAGTGAAGTGCGGCAGTGAGCTGGCGGGACTGGTTCCTGTTCCTCTTTCCTGCCCCCTGGGGGAGGCTCCAGTCTTCCCCACCGAGTGTGACGTGTGACGTGAGCTGCAGGACGTCCTCTGGAAATGCCCTCTGTTTCTAGTTTCTTGAGTGCTTTTCTCATGAGAGGGTGCTGGGTTTTGTCAAATAGCTTTTCTGCACTTAGTGGGAAAAGCTTTCACAGCACCTTTTAAGCCATGAAATCATCTGCCTCCGTCTTCCTCTTTCTCCCTCACCAAACCCAGAACCTCCCTGGAAGAAATCAGAATCCCAACTAAACACTTGCTGCAAGACGGCTGAAGGCCTCGTGTAGGTCTCTTGGTCCCGTAATCCTTGCCCTGGCTGCTGTGTGACTGGGGCTGGGCCAGCCTACTGGACACCCCAAACAAGAGACATTCAAACAGACAAGCTCGAAGTTCAGACATGACTGACGATTCCCGGGGTGGTGGCTCCTTTCACCTGCACACACACGACTGCCTCTTCTGTTAGACTGTAAAGTGAGAATGCTGGGCATCAGAGGACAGCGTTGTGCAGAAACAGCATGGACTAGGCTGTGTGCCAAAAGGTGACGGTGGCCAGGCAGAGCCTTGTGTTAAAGGGACGGTAACATATTCTGAGCAGACCTTCCTGTTGGGGAAGTCTGCATTCTGAAAAATCTTGGGTTTAGTTTATTTCCCTGAGCCCTTACCTGTCCGCCTTTCTGTTCCAGGAGTCTGACATGTCATCGGCTGACCTCACGAGTATAAGCTCTCTGACCACGTTCTGACTTGTCACGAGTAAGCGGGCTTTGGGAGTCATCTGTGTATCTTCATCCAGGACAGCGTCAGCTCAGTTCTGCTCATAACCCCAGGCAGTGCTGGTGGAGCCCAGAAGGCAACACCACGGTTGCAGGCCACTGGGCGTTGAGTCCAAGGCCTCAGAGAACAGTGATGGTAACGGGGGAGCAGGAAGGACAGTGCGTGTCAGGGCCTTCCACCAGGACACACCTGTGTGCACACACACGCGTGTGTGGATGTGTACTGAGAGTGAGAACTGATTTTAACATGTTGGCTCATGTGCATCGGTGGGCGGAGAAGTCCAAAGTCTGCAGGCCAGGCTTGCAGGCGTCTAGATGCTGCATCTGGAGGCAGGCCTCTTTGTCCGGGAAACCTTGCTTTTTGCTCGTAAGGCCTTCAACTGAGGATGCCCACCCACATTATTGACAGTAATCTTCTTTACTTGGGCTCCCCTGGGGGCTCAGACAGTAAAGGATCCACCTGCAACACGGGAGATCTAGGTTTGATCTCTGGGTCAGGAAGATCCCCTGGAGGAGGGCATGGCAGCCCACTCCAGTGTTCTTGCCTGCAGAATCCCATGGAGAGAGGGGCCCGGCCGACTCCAGTCCACGGGGTCACAAAGAGTTGGATACGACTGAGGGACTAACACTCACTCTTTCCACTTCTTTTCTTGAAGGCAGTTAGTTGTACATGTCAGGCACACCTGTGCAACACGTGTGGGCTAAATCACCAGTCTGACCGAATGAGGTGAGACCACCGTTTCAGCCCGCCCTCTCCTGACGTGGGACCCACAGCTCTGCTGGAGCCGTGCTGAGTCTCGGAGTGAGGACAGTAAGTGAGCAACTCTTCCCAACAAAACACAGGTCCCAGGTGCGACTCAAACACACAGACCCGCTCCCCAGGGCACGCAGCATGCTGGCGGGAGGCTTGCTCGTCTCTCCTCGACGCCCAGCAACTTAAGCACTGGGAAGTAAGGGTAACTACTGTGGGTAAGTCGTACATTCTACCTCATGCCACGTGGTAAGAAGGTAAGGGAAGAAAAGGTGTGTGCTTGGACTCGAGGCTGGTGAACTTTTTGTCATCTTGCGGCTCCACGGCCAGCTGGACTGCCAGCTCGCAAGCCGGCACCACTGCCAGCGCCTGATCTTGCCCCAGCGCTAGAGCCTGGTCTGGAGCTAGAGGCCTTTCTGGCACACTCCCGACAGCTAGAGGTCGTGCGGGCTCCAGAGCTAGAGCCGAGCCCGGGGCCACCTCTAGGCTTAGAGCCAGTGCCGCCAAGAACGGGAGCCAGCTCTATCACTCGATCCAAAGTCAGCTCCGGAGCGAGAACGAGTTCCGACATCAGCTAGTGGGAAAGCCCCCAAACTCCGGTAAGCTCCAGAACCAGCTTGGGCATCAGCCCTGGAGTCTGGATCAGACCCCACCCAGATCCCAGGGCAACGGAACTGCACTCGGGTCTGCTCCAGCCCGGCTCTGGGAACACAACGAGACCTCCTGGCAGCTCTTGAGCAGAGCTCCCTCTGGAGCCGGTGCCAGCACCAGAGCCTGCGGGAGGATGAGCCCCAGAGACTTGAGTGCTCCAGGGCAGCACCAGAACTCCAGCCAACCCCCAGCAGCAGCCCAAGAGCGCAGGTGATCTCTGGAGCCAGCCCCTCCAGAGCTCCAGACTCAGGGTCACTTCCCGCGTGGGCTCCAGCACCGACCCACTCCCAGAGGCAGTTCTGTTACCACCTCCAGGGCTCGAACCAGTGTTGGCTCCACAGCCAGACGGGCTCCCACTGCAGTACCAGCTGCCGCCCCAGCACTGCTCCCGGGAAGGCTGGTGCTGTCCCACAAGCTGGAGGCAGCCTGGACATCAGCCATCACGCCGACTCCAGACATAGAGACAGATCTCTCACTGACTCCTGCCACAAGCTGGAGGCAGCCTGGACATCAGCCATCACACTGACCCCAGACATAGAGACAGATCTCTCACCGACTCCTGCACCAGTCCCAGTGATAGTTCTAGTGCCCATTTAGAAGGAGAACCAGCACAGAGCCAGTGTGAGGTTCCCAGGAGGCAGCGGCTCCAGCACCGGCTCTAGCATCGGCTTCAGAGGTAGAGCCAGCACCAGGTTCAGAGCTAGAGCTGGCTCCAGTCATGGGTCTAGGGCCAGCTCCAGAGCCAGGGCCAGCTTGGCTGCCAGAAGCCAGTGTCGGCTTGGGAGAAGGCACTCCGGCACCCACCCCAGAGCTAGGCCAAGCTCTGGCCCCAGTGTGATGCCATTTCAGGCACAGAGGCAGCTCTATTCTCGGTTCCTGGGCCGGATTCCACGCCTGCTGGGGGGCCAGCGTCTGCCCTGACAGCAATTCCAGAGGCGGACCCAGTGCCAGAGCTATGGCCGACTCTACCACCAGGCTGAGGGCCAGTTATGGAGTGAGCCAGGACTGGCTATGCAGCCGGAGGCACAGAGACCAGCCCCAGCCCCGGACGAGAGCCAGAGTGAGCCCCAGGCCAGCCCCACTCCAGCACCAGGGACAGCTCTCGCACCCAGGCCACACCCGCAGCGGCTCAGCGCCATGACGTCAGCTGGAGCCACACCAGCGCCCGCCCAGGAGTCAACGCCGGCCTCAGTGGCCGCGCCAGAGGCAGAGCCGCTGAACCGGCAGTAGCTGCGGCACCAGCTGCAGGGCCAGGTCTCCACCATCTCGGAGGCAGACCCGGCTAGCACACCTCCCCTGGGGCCGGAGCTGAGTCTGACACCGGCTCTCGCATCAGCTCCTGTTCTAGAAGCAGAGCCCCTTTGAACCTGAGCCAGCTCTGTCCCAGCTTCAGATCAGCTCTAGCACTGGGTGGGGCCAGGTTTGGGGCCAAGGGGGGAGACAGTCCCTTCTGGGCAGGTCAGTCACAGGTCCCTTCATCACCTCCTCTCTCAACTCCTCCTCCTCCCTGAGGTCTCAGCCCTCAGGGTCTCTCTCTTTCCCTCGGCCCCACTTTCCCAAGCAAGGCTCAAATGGGCAGAGACCGCCAGTGTGGGAAACTGCAGCCAGTGTTGTAAAAACTGCATGTTTTGACCCAGAAAATCCACCTCATGGGTTCTTCCTAAAGTAGTAATTTATGGGCACAGATGTTCCGTTCAGCTTGATTCTGAGAATGAAAAATGGCAAATGGCCCACGTCCCATAGCAGGGGCTCTTCGGAAATTCTGACTTGGGGCCCCAGAAAATGTGGAGGAGGAAGAGGACTGGTCAGAGTCCAGCTGGGGGAACCACGGTTCAGAAGGGTACACGCCCCTGGGATCCTCCCCGACACCCCAAGTGCACAGGCACACATGCACACGCATCACGCGAGGGTCCCTGTGGGTGGGCGCCTAGGAGTCGCTCTGCAGGTAAAGGGATGCACGCGTGGAGCCCTGGGGTCCCATGCACGGTTCTCCCAGAGAGGCGTGTCCTCCACACCTCCCTGCAGGGGTCTGCTGGCCTCTCTTCCTCACGTTGTCCCCAGCGCTGGTCGTCACCAGCCTGGAAACCCGCCGGTGCAGGGGCGACACAGCCGTCTCCAGTATTTACGTTCCCATGTCGCCGGAGGCCGAGCGTCTCAGATGTACACCAACCACGTGCGTCGCCTCGTTAGCCGTGCACAGGTCTGTCCTCTGTCCCTTTTTAGAACACTGACTTTCAAGATCTGGGGACCACAGGGGTGTCAAGCCGCTCTCTGGCCCTGGGACGTGAGGGACGTTGTCCCGGCCCGTGGTCTGTCCTCCCAGCTCTCTGTATGTTTGTCTGTTTGGCCGCAGGAGGAGCCAGGCGCTTCCCTCTGTCTTCTGGCTCTGGGGCCACACTTAGAGCAGGGGTCTCCACCCTGAGACTGTACAGATATTTACAAAAAAGACTTCAATTTTTACACCTTATTTTTAATTCACCTAGAATTCCCCTTTCATTTAACAAGAATGCTACTTCAAGTTAAAAAAAAATTAGCCACTCCCCACTTAAAATACGTGGGCTACATAAAAGAGGTGCCTATAGCTCGATTCCGTTTATAGCAACGTCCAGAGCAAGGAGAGACAGACAGAAAGCAGACTCTGGGCGTCAGCGGCTGGGGGAGGGGGGCTGGGGGGTGGGCGGCTTTTGTTCCTTTAGGTCAGAAATGGATCTGCTGAGGGAGATCCACAGTGGGGTCCATCTCGGAAGGTGAGTGCGGCCAGGGAGCAAGCCCTCGGGTCAGGGTTTCCTCTGGAGTGGAACCGCGGGGAAGGTCACTCAGCATCATTGAGTATACTCCATGCTTAGGAAGTGCATGATGTACAGTGTAAAGAATTAAATGCTGTGACAGTGAGGCCTCAACTGAAAGGCACCATAAGTAATGTCAAATGAAAAGTAGAAATTAGAAATATCGGGAGGGGAAGGCAAGCTCTAGGCGGGAGCAGGGAGAAGGGTCCTGGGTCGGGATCCGGTGCTGCGGGCAGTTCACAGGAAGGCGCGTCCGGCTGCTCTGGGCCCCCTGCAGGAGGCAGGTGCAGGTGGGTGTTCCCAGCCACCTCGGCCCTCGAGACCCTTTCCTGCCCCGGCACGCCCCCAAGCCTGTGCCGCCCACATGGACGCCCCTTGCTCGGGGACGGAGGGGTGCCCTGGTCCTCCACCTCCTCGGGCCGGAGGCCTGAGGACCCAGAGTCCTGCCCGCACGAGGATGATGCTTTCCCCGCCCCTGGACTTTCTGCTCCCAGGTCGTGCACAGACCCCTCCCGGGAAGAAGCGAGCACCCCCAGGACTGGGTACAAACCTCGGCCAAGAGGGTCCCCAGGTCCCCACACTCCCTCCTGCTACCTTCACCTGGGGGGTTAACATAGCCGGCCCTCTGACCCCTCAGCCTGCTCCCGCTCGGGGCAGGCCCACCCGACACAAGCCCTCCCTCTCACACACACAGGGAGGGGACACAGGGCTCCCGCGTGGGATCCCAGAGGCCGCTGGGTTGGGACTGGGCTGCCCTGGGCCTCCCTGTGTTACCTTTGGTTCTTCTGGGCAAATGACCAACAATGTCTGTGGCTGCAGCCTTGGGACCTCAGGACGCACAGGAGGACACGCTGCTCATCAAGGGCTCCGGCCAAGCCAGCTGGGCAGGGGCTTCTCTAGGATGAGGCGCCTGCTTACCGGTTCCGAGTTCTGTTGGGCTCTATGGTCAGGGAGGAGACGTCACTTCCTGGGGTCTCTATACTTGGAGTCCTGCTCAAACATTAGCCTCCCAAGGGCCCTCAGGGCTGCTGAGGGGTCACCCCCCCCACTTCATGCCATGTCCCTGCATGGTGACACCAACGGGGAGGCCTGGGTGCAGCCAGAGCCCGGCTCTGGGGACACAGCTGGGTTCAGACTCAGCTCCTCCTTGTCACCAGTGACGGGACCCTGGACAAGCTATGTGCCTCTCAGGGCCTCCCCAGTCTCCCTGTCTGCACAGTGGGGTCACTTGATCATCTACGGCCTGGAGGCTCAGTCGTGTCTGACCCTTTGCAGCCCCATGGACTGTAGCCTATCAGGCTCCTCGGTCTGTGGGATTATCCAGGCAAGAATACCGGAGTGGGCTGCCATTTCTTTCTCCAGGGGATCTTCCCGACCCAGGGACTGAACCCGTGTCTTCTGTGTCTGTTGCGATGCAGGAAGAGTCTTTACTGCTTGAGCTGTCGGGGGAGGCTGGTCGCGATGTATTGTCCTTTCAATGTTGTTTGCCAGGATTTTACTGAGGATTTTTGCACCTCTATCCATAATAAGACTTCCCTGTAGCTCAAACGGTAGAGTCTGCCTGCCATGCAGGAGACCAGGGTTCGATTCCTGCGTTGGGAAGTTCCTCTGGAGAAGGGGACGGCAATCCACTCCAGTATTCTTGCCTGGAGAATTCCATGGACAGAGAAGCCTGGTGGGCTACAGTCCATGGGGTCGTGAAGAGCTGGACACGACTGGGTGACTCACACACATCCATAAGGGATTTTGGCCCGTAGATGTCTTTTCTTGTGGCTTCTCTGGAATCGGGTTAATGCTGGCATCACAGCATGCACATCACAGTGACTTTAAAAGTATCCCTCCTTTGTCTTCGGAAGAGTTTAGGAAGAACTGGCATTCTAAGTATCTGAGATGAAACACCGGGCTCTGGGCTTGGCTTTGTTGACAGTTCCACTGCTGCTTCAGTCTCCTTACTTATTATAGGCTAACCAGGCTTTCTACTTCTTCTTGTATCAGTTTTGGCCGTTTGTGTGTTTCCTGAATTTTTCCATTTCATTTGGGTTAAATAACTTGTTCCGTAAAATTGTCCCATACTTGCCAGTTTTGTAAATCTTTAAAAGAAACAACTGCTTTACTGATTTTCTCGAGTGCTCCTCTGTTCCATTTATCTTTGCTCTAGATTTCATTATTTCCTTTGTTCTACTAACCTTGGTTTTACTTTGCTCTTCTTTGTCTAATCAAGGGCTCTTGATGAAAGTGAAAGAGAAAGTGAAAAAGTTGGCTTAAAACTCAACATTCAGAAAACTAAGATCATGGCATCTGGTGCCATCGCTTCATGGCAAATAGATGGGGAAATAGTGTCAGACTTTATGTTTTGGGGCTCCAAAATCACTGCAGATGGTGACTGCAGCCATGAAATTAAAAGACGCTTGCTCCTTGGAAGAAAAGTTATGACCAACCTAGACAGCATATTAAAAAACAGAGACTTTACTCTACCAACAAAGGTCCGTCTGGTCAAAGCTATGGTGTTTCCAGTAGTCATGTATGGATGTGAGAGTTAGACTATAAAGAAAGCTAAGTGCCGAAGAACTGATGCTTTTGAACTGTGGTGTTGGAGAAGACTCTTGAGAGTCCCTTGGACTGCAAGGAGATCCAACCAGTCCATCCTAAAGGACATCAGTCCTGAATATTCATTGGAAGGACTGATGCTGAAGCTGAAACTCCAGTACTTTGGCCACCTGATGCAAAGAGCTGACTCATGTGAAAAGAACCTGATGCTGGGAAAGATTGAAGGCGGGGAGAAAAGGGGATGACAGAAGATGAGATGGTTGGATGGCATCACCAACTCAATGGACATGAGTCTGAGTAAACTCCGAGAGTTGGTGATGGACAGGGAGGCATGGAGTGCTGCAGCCCAGGGGATCACAAAAAGTTGGACACGACTAAGTTATTGAACTGAACTAATCAAGGGCATCGTCTCACCAGCCCCAGACAGCAGCCAGTCAACTCCCCAGGTCTGCATTGTTGGGTAGACAACAGTCACACACTGGAGTGGACCAGGCTACCAGTTGCTTTTCATGGCCCCCCACTCTCTGACTACAGTTTCACCCTGAACCTTGTCAGCCCCCAGGCTTTGGTGGCTGCCATGGATGACGGGCTGACCTGGCCTCTCACAGACCACAGCCTCAGGTGTTGTCTGTGATCTGGAAACAAGAGGACTTGCTGAAGTTTGCAAAGGGCACTGCCCACCGTCACAGGGCCCTACCCACCACCACCAGACTCTGCCTCTGGGTGCTTCCCTCACACCTTCCAGGCTTGGGTCCCTGGTGCCTATGCCCTTGGGCACCAAAGAGCATCCATCCGTCAGATCTGACAATGGCAAAGCTGGTCCTTCCATTCAGCCACCAGTTCGCCAACATGGAGCTCAGGACCAGTAGAAGCTCCCACTCCAGGATCTGGGATCAGCTAAGGAGATGACGGCCTGGACTCAGCGGCTGGGAAGACGCCCACGTGCTCGGTGTGCACTCCAGGCCCAAGCGGAGAGGATCGTGAGCTTTTCCAACGTGAGCTTGGCCCCCTTGTGGCCAGGGGGAGGAGATGACTGCCCCACCCCTTCTCTGGGACAGCCCCTCCCAGTTCCAGCGTACCTCACTCCCTCCATACCCAGAAGGGACCAAGACGCCCCAGCTCCTAGAAGCCCCTGGAGTTGGACGCTGGCACGGGGTGCCCTGCGGGGTCTGGGCTCTGCCGATCCTCCACTCCTTGGGGGCCAGGAGTATACGTTCCGTCCTCAGCATCCCCATAGCCCTCTGCCTCCAGCAGCCCTCGTCTTCAGCTCCACACGTCCTTGGCAGCCTCGGGCACATGAGGGCTGGGTCTCAGGGTCTGCAATGTCAGCTTCTCGCTGCTCTCCAACCAGCAGGTGAGGGACCCCCTGCATCCATGTCAGCCTGGGCATCAGAAGAGCGACAAGGGCCAGAGTGCCCTGCTGATCCCCCAGGCCCCTCACTCGGACCTCTCTGGTCCAGACGGCACCCAAAGGGCTTTGACGAGAAGCCCCCTCTGGGCTCTCAGGACAGCAGGCCCCTCCCTGAGAGGAGCAGGATGACTGCACAGCCTCCACTGAGCACAGGAGGAGACAGAGGCCACCTCCGCCATCTCTGGGGGGTTCTCTGGAATCCATGCTATACGGGCTGGAACACAGGTCCAAAAAACACCTCTGAATCTAGGAGCTGAGAAGTGGGGGTTCTGACCAGACAGCCTGTACCTTGTCCCCCTTGCCCTGCAGTGACATCTGACCCCTGTCCCCACACTCAGAGTCCTGTGTGGTCTGGTCCAGACACCCTCCCCGGTGAGCACCTCTCATCCCCACCCCAGGCTCCCTACCGCCTTCCTCCCCCAGGGACCCTCCCAAGCTCCTCCCCACCCCGACACCCCCCATCCACAATGGACTCACCTCCAAGGCCGGGCTCAGAGCCTCAGGTTCCTGTGCAAGGACAGCCTTTGGGGCCAGGTTGGTCTGGACTCAAACCCACGGCAGGGCCACGTCACAGCCCGTGACAGGCCAGCTCGTGTGGTGACTCTCTGAGCCTCAGTTTCCTCCACTGAAATCGGGATCGGTGCCTCTGACCTTGGGAGAGGGTGCTGGGGATCAAAGCAGGGAGAGGAAGACACCCAAAGTGCTTGGACTCAGGAGGTCCCCTGTCTGGGGGAGCCCAACCCAGGACAAGGTCTCAGTGTGGGCTCAGTGGACGTGAAGAGCCATGATCTGACCGCCCTAGTCACGGCTGGACTTGGTCACTTAGACTTGAATGACCTTGAGTGCTGGGACCGCTGCTCATCTACAAAGTGGGGTGAAATCACTGAGAGACCAGAGGCCTCACTATTAACCGCTACTGCCCCCCAACTCTCACCCCTAGGGGTGCTGGGCGCCCTTCTCCATGGGCTCCCTCTGACCCTCGGCCACCGGCCAGGCCTGCCCTAGGGGACAGGCTGGACCTCTGTCTCGGGGCGCTGTCAGAAAGACAAGCAACGTGGGCAGAGGACGCGCGGACGTGGTGGTCTCCCCTTCTCCCTGCCGAGTCGGCGTCCAGCGACTCACCCAGCCGGGCCCTGGGGTCCAGACGGAGGGCTGGGGGTTTGCACGGTGACTGTCCTGTCTCCTGGTCTCCAGGACCACCCCGCCCAGCGCTCGGCGGCCAGCCTGGCTGCGGTGGGGGTGGAGTCAGAGCTCAAGGGGACACAGGCCCCAGAGCAGAGGACTGGGGGGCCCCGGCAGGACGTTCACGACCTGAGGAGCCGTTGGCGGTGCGCGCGGCGGGAGGCGGGGGACGCGCATGCGCGGTGCGGCTGCAGGGGGAGGGGTGACCGAGGCCCCGCCCCCTGGCGGGTCACCCCCACGCCCCATCCCGAAGCAGGAGTGGGGAGGGCTGAGAGCCTGCAGCGCACCCCCAGCCCCCAGGAGGGAGAGTCAGCGCAGTGAGCGCCCTGAGCCTCCTGAGCACTTCTTGTCCAAGCCCTCACGGGACAGTTAAGAAACAGGCCAGGAGAGGGGCAGGGACTCGGCCCAGCACAGCGCGTGAGCCCGTCACAGAAGGGAAGGCAGGGTTCCAGGCTCCGAGGCCGGGCTTCAGCCCTGCCATGGGGTTTGCTCTGGGAACCAGGCGGCCTGAGGTCCTGGGGACCCTGCCCACCCACCCTGCCCACCCCTCCCACGTGGGACCCTTTCCTTTGGGCATCGACACATGGGCTCAAGTGCGCGCGTGTGCGCGCGCGCACACACACACACACACACACACACACACACTGAATGCCCTGCTGGGAGTGGACCCTGGAAGGAGATGAGGAGGAAGAAAGAAGTGGGAAGTGGCCTGACGGGACCCACCGGTGGGGAGGGCACAGGAGGCGGTTCCCTGCTGCCTGGACGCCTTCATTTTATCTCCCAGTTATTGAGCGCCTGTTCCATGAAGGCTTCCGCCTGCGTGTGTGCTCAGTCCTATTTGACCTTTTGCGATCCCATGGACTATAGTCTGCCAGGCTCCTAGGTCCATGGAATTCTGCAGGCCAGAATACTTAAGCAGGTTGACAATTCCTACTCCAGCGGATCTTCTTACCCAAGAATCGAACCCGCAGTCTCCTGCATCTCCTGCATTGGCAGGCAGACTCTTTACCACTGCGCCACCTGGGAAGCCCCCTACCCCATGCAGGCACCTCCTAAATGCTGGTGGCAGAGCCATGAACACAGGCTGACAGATAAGATCTTCATGCCCAGGCACACATGCCTCCCAGGCAGGTTTCGTTCTCAGGAGATGGGTCTGACAAGAGGCCTAAGTAAGGCTCCTGGAGTTCCATAATCCAGGCTGGAGGAGAAATGAGCTCCCTGGGGACCTTTTAGCATCCTATCACCAGGACGGGGCTGGGAGGGCACAGGGCCCCCCTGGGAATGTGAAGCGTGTGCTCACTCCCTTGGGGAGAGTTGTAACATCCTCTGTCTCTGACCCTGGAACCCTGTGTCGTCTTCCAGCTTCTGGGAAATGGTGACAGGCTCAGTTGTTAGTGTGCAAGTGGGCCCAATCTCAGACCCTTCTTAGTTCTCAATGGGCCAAAACTGAAGTTGCTCTCCTTGGTCCAGCCGACAGCATTGGGGCAAAGAACTGAGGGCTTGAGGAGGGCAGAAAGGGCTTAAAGCAACTCTTAAGAACCACGATTTGGACAGGAATGGGTTTGGGGCTCCAGCAAGTGCTGGATCATGGTAGACTGGATTAGAGGGCAGCCTCTGGACCAGTTCTTTGGGTCTAAATCATGTCTCTACCACTTAATTTGTGTAGGTCACTTCCTCTCTCTGGGCCTTGGTTACCTTTTAAAGGTAAGAATCAGGTGAAGATTAATGAGCTAATACAGGGAAAGCTCTTAAGAAAATGTCCGGCACACCGAGAGTTCTATAGAAGGTTTTGTGCAGTTGGCTCAGATCAGGGCCCCTTGGGCAGGACAGGGGGCAGGGGCTTGGCTGGTGGGAAGGGCATGGAGGCACAGCAGGTCCAGAGGACGACGGGGCTAGCTATGGGCTGCCATCCCCTGATACCTGTCCAGCTGTCTGTCTGGTTCCCCAGGAGGCCAGCAGGGGTAGCAGTGCCCCCCAGTAGAATCGGGGGACTGTTACCAGGTGGGCAGAACCTCTGGGAGAGAGAGGAAAGCACCCTGAAATTGACTGCTCAGCCAGGTCATCAGGTGCGGGAGAGATGGGAGGGGCTTGGGGAGGAGGAGAGGGTGAGGGGCTGATGGATGAGCAGATAGTGAGAAAGAGGCGCAGCTAACTCCGGAGACACTCGGGGCTTCTGGCAGCCACCTGTGCTCCCTGTTACCAGATACACAGGGGAAGGGAAACTTGGATTTGAAAGAACCTGCTGGGGTGACTAGGCCAGTGGAGTAAGGAATCCAAATTTATTGAAAAGCAGACAGTGATTTTACTAACAAAGTGGGTTTCATCAGGAAAGGCAAGAGGATTGCTATCAGGACACGCATACCACAGCAAAGACTGTAGGCAAGTCCGCGAAACAGGAGAACAGAGTTACTCTGCAGAGAATAGTAGGCAGTTGGGAAACAGCTTTGGAGGAAAATCCATTGGAGGCAAGTGCGAGTTCAGGGCTGGTGAGGGCTTCCCATTGGCTGAGCTGCTTGCTTTTCCATTGGCTAAGAAAAAGTTACCCAAAAAGGCAAAATGGTTGTCCAAGGAGGCCTTGAAAATAGCTAAGAAGCAAAAGGCAAAGGAGAAAGGGACAGATACCCAACTGAATGCAGAGTTCAAGAGAATAGGAAGGAGAGATAAGCCTTCTTAAGTGAACAATGCACAGAAATAGAGGAAAACTATAGAATGAGAAAGACTGGAGATCTCTTCAAGAAAATTAAAGATACCGAGGGAATAGTTCAGGCAAAGATGGGCACGATGAAGGACAGAAACTATGGACTTAACAGAAGCAGAAGAGATTAAAAAGAGGTGGCAAGAATACACAGAACTATACAAAAAAAGTCTTAATGACCTGGATAACCACGATGGTGTGGTCACCTTCCTAGAACCAGACATCCTGGGGTGTGAAGTCCAGTGGGCCTTAGGAAGCATTGCTACAAACAAAGCTAGTGGAGGAGATGGAATTCCAGCTGAGCTATTTCAAATCCTAAAAGATGATGCTGTGAAGGTGCTGCACTCAACATGCCAGCAAATTTGGAAAACTCAGCAGTGGCCGCAGGACTGGAAGAGGTTCGTTTTCATTCCGATCCCAAAGAAGGGCAATTGGAGCTCTTTCCTGGGGGGTGAGGCTGGTGTGTGTTCTGGAGAGGGTCAGGCTGCTTCCTTGGAGATGATCTGAATGACCAGGGGAATCTGGTATTTACACTGTAGACCGTGGTATTCCCTGGGCTGAGACAGGAGAGTCAGGCTTTATAAAATAAACAGTAAAGGGAGTTCCATGGCAAGCCAGTGCTTAGGACTCTTGTGTTTTCACTGCAGGGGGCATGGGTTTGATCCCTGGTCAGGGAACCAAGTCCCACAAGCGGCATGGTGAGGCCAAAAAGTAAAATAAAAATAAAATATATAACATATATAAACTAAGTGAATAATAAAACAAAACGACAGTGAAGACCTTTGTCTCTGCCCCCAGGCTGCCCTTCTTGTCCCAGGGTCTGCTCACACACTCGGACGCTCCCATGTTCCTGGCTCTGAGGCATTTGTCTGCTGTCTGTCTCATTTTCTTGGGACTGGCAAATGCTATTCCATCAGTGATCCCGTTATTCCCACAGAACTCCCACTCCAGAATGGATCTGCTGGCCTTTCCTCCTCACCACTGCCTCACGAGCTCTGGGGGCAGAGAAGGGCTGGGGTCCTACTGAACAAACCCAACTGCTCCAAAAAGCCACACCATGGCGAATGCCCCAGGCTTCAGCCCCCAGGCCAGAAGAGCAGCATGCAGGGCAACGAGGCAAAGAGAGCCCCACAACCACATGAGAACACTGGTGTGCACACAGGGAGCACGACAACGTCCTCTGTGGCAGCAATTCAGATTGTCACCAGGGCAGAGATGGGAGCAAAAAATGAAAAGACCAAGTTTCCACAATGAGATAGGTGCTACAGTATTTTATACAGTCTGTGTTAACTGGGGAAGAAGAAACAATACATGAGGGCAAAGCACATAAATTTGAAAAGAGGAAATAATCAGCTGGAACTAATAATTGTCACGTGTCAAAGCGGCTCACGTCCTCTTATGTAAAAAGTCCCGAGGGACCTCCCTGGTGGCCCAGGGGTTAGGACTCAGGCTTTCACTGCTAAGGGCCTGGGTTCAATCCCTTGTCAGGGAACTAAGATCCTGCAAGAGGCGCAGCGCAGTGCAGCCCCCAAAAAAAGAGTCCCTAGAAACGAAGAAAATCAGCCGTGCAGATAAAGGAACACAAAGGTCATTATCAGACATATCACACACACAATTAACAGTTCAGTGTTATGACTCCAGAACCCCAAAGGGTTTGGAAATATACTCCGGGGCTGTGTGGAAATAGGAAATTTTATTCATCATTGATGGGAATACATGTTTCTTTCCAATGGAGACAGTTTGGTCATGTCTGTCAAAATTACAGACGCATTCACCCTCTGACTCAGTAGTCCCAGGTCAGGGGTCCATCCCCTAGAAACACCTCTACACTTGCCATGGGTATGTTTTGTTTCCTGCACCTTCATCAGAGCAAAAGACTGGACACACCCCAGCTCCCTCCAGTAGGGGAGAGGATACGTGATGACCGTCCACACGAGGAAACAAAGTGTTATTGGGGTAGAAAATAAGGAGGAAGAAGGGAGGAAGGGAAGACCTCTGAGTGCTGACCTGGAAAGATCGCCCCTGGTGCTGACCGCTGGCAGGGCTGAGCCTCACTGGACAGTCCCCCGGACTCCGGGCTGCCTTTTCCAAGCACCTGAAGAGTAGCTTTGTCTGTGAGCCCAGGACTTCTGGCCCAGCTCAGCCCCTGAGCAGGAGGGGGACCCTAGCCAATGCCCTGGGAGCGCCGTCTGGTTCCCCTGCTGGACTCGAGCCCAGCCCTCTGAGTTACCGCTGGGAGGACATAGAATGGCTAGTTACCTTCTGTCTGAAAAGATGAAGGCCACCTTCGTGATGGAACCTAGGAACAGACATCCTCACAGGCCCATTTTATGGAGGGCAAGGCTGAGTGAGGACAGTGGAGGGAGCAGGTATGTGGGGGTGATGGGCAGCATGGGCACTCAGACCAAGGGCCTCATATCCCCTGCACCACAGCCCCCACCTGCTAGGTCCTGAGCGGCTGGACAGAGACGCCTGGGGGACCTGCGGCTCCCACCTGAGCTGGGACCCCTGCCCAGGCCCTGAACTCATCTGACCCCGGCCCCCGTCGGCTCCAGGCCTGCTCAGCTCGGTGTTCCCAGGCCTCTAGAACACTGCCTGGTACGAGGTAAGCAAGTAAATTCTATTGAACCAGTGCGATGCTCCCAACAGGCCTAAGAGGTAGGTGCTATGTTACAGATGAGCAAGCGGAGAGATTCCGCGGTTCCATCACTCGGGCCTTGCGCACTGTGAGTGGTCCCTGCTGTGTGCAGGCACCTGGGGCACTGTGGTGAGCCCACCCCAGCCCCGCCGTCAGAGAGCTCACCCACGGAGGGGTGCAGCGTCTCAGCCATGGCCACAGTGGTGGGGGCTGCAGAGCCAGGGCCTCTCCAGCACAACATCTTCCACCAGCTGTGGAGCTAGAGTGGACTGCAGAGCCCGCTCCAGGGCTGGAGCCCCCTGAAGTGCGAGAACGTGCCCTACCCGTAGACGAGTGCCCGCTCGGGCCCCAGCTCCAGACTAGAGCTAGCTCCAGCTCAAAGGGACCGCCTCCAGAGCTGAAGCCATTGCAGTCGCCGGTTCTTGCACTGAATCTGGTATCAGCGCCAGAACTGGAATTGATCTCAGAACTAGAGCCAATTCTAGAACCAGACCCAGCACGGTTGCCTGATACAGCCATGTTCCAGCCTCGTAAGAGGCACCAGCTCCCAGGCCCGTTCCACAGGCAGAACCAGCCATCTGTCCAGCCTCATCCACAGCTCCACCCTCAGCGCCTATCGCTAAGCTCTGGCCACTCCCGACTACAACCCCAGAGACCTCCTCCACCTCGCCTCTGAAAGTCACTCAGTTGTGTCCAATTCTTTGCAACCCCATGGACTATACAGTTCATGGAATTCTCCAGGCCAGAATACTAGAGTGGGTAGCCTTTCCCTTCTCCAGGGGATCTTCCCAACCCCAGGAATCGATCCCAGATCTCCTGCATTGCAGGGGGATTCTTCACCAGCTGAGCCACCAGGAAGCTCGCCTGTGAGGGCAACACATTTCTGTTACATGTGATAGGTTTGTTTATATTTAATATGCTAAATTTTAGATTCAATATAATTTCATCTTTCGTCAGTTTTAAGTGGGCACTCTGTTAACTACATCCTCTGGACCATGTAACATCACCACTCCCTAGGTCAAGAGCATCTTCATCATGACAACAGGAGCCCTGCACCCACCAAGCAGTTACACCTCAATCCCCGCCCAACAACTGTGAACCTGCTTGCAGCCTCCGTGCCCGCCCCTCGCCCGGCCTGCGGCCCCCTCCAGAGCTCGGCTGACCCTCCCGTGCCCGCCCCACCAGAGATGAAGACCTCTGACACCACCAATGTGTTCAGTGCCACTGGTTCCACCGCCCACCATGACTTTGTCCTGAAGATGCTGACCTTCACCAGAGGGGTGAGGCCAAGGATGGAGCCAGCTCAACCCTCCCCCACATGAAGCCAGAGGGGCTCAAGGTTGCCAACAGCACCTTCTCATCGCCCCCCGCGCTGGCCAGTCACAGGGTGCCCTGCCGGGGTCTATACCCAGCTGGGAAGCCAAGCACTTACAGACTCAAGAGACCAAGACCAGCTGGGCACTTTGTTTCCAAAAAGACAGTCCAGACCACCCGAGCACACTTCACCTTGAACTTCTGCTGCCAAGATGACACTTGCTGCTCAACAGGCCGACCTGACCTCCGGTGGCCCACTCACAGCCTTCTCACCTGGACCAGCTCCAGGGTCAGAGCACGCTCTGGCTTCCCCTCCAGACCTAAGCCACGCCCATCTCCACTGGCTCGGGCATCACTTTGGGCACAGCTGCCAGAGGCAGAGCCAGCCCAGCCTTGGAGCCCGTCCACCGGGCTAGCTCCAGCTGACTTTCCGAGGGGCGCTGCCCACCAGCACAGTGCCCTGTCCCCCACCCAGACCCATCCTCTGTGCACCTGCCCCGCACCTTCCCGGATGCAGGTCACACGGTCCCTGGGTGTGCCCATGGACACCCCAGAGCACCACTCACCCAGTGGGTGGGACCCCTGCGGAGCTGGCCCCTCCATCAGTCACCAGGTCCCCCCCACAGACTCCAGGGCCAGGGACAGCTCCCACTCCGCAGCGTGAGCAGCTCAGGCAGGGCACCGACCTCAGCCATGGGGACGCTGCCCTGCGCTGCATGAGCACGTGCCCAGCTCCTCCACTCTGCAGCGTGTCACGACTACGTGGGCTGTGACCCCGAGTCCCCTGATGCCCAGGAAAACAAGGTGATTACGCCACCCCCCTCCCCGAACAGCTTTTCCCAGCTCTTCCTTCCGGTGACCAGTCTCCCCCTCCACACCACAGAAGTGGCCAAGAGGCCCCCAGTGCTGGATGCTGGCATGGGGCACCCCGCACAGTCCAGGGCCTCTGCTGCTCTCGCCATCCGTGGGTTCTGGGAGTCGACACCGTCTTCATCCTCCGGGACCTCGGGCCCCCACGGGGCCTCCAGCCGCACCTGGCTGCCCACATGTCTGTGGAGCCCCAGGCACACGAACGCTGGGTCTCGGGGATTGCAGCCCAGCCCTTCACTGTCGCTCTCCATCCGGCAGGTGGACGACGCTGCATCATCCATGTCAGCCTGGGCATGAGAACACAACATGGACAAGAGCTTCACGCTGACCGGGAGGGCAACGCCTCGGTCCCCTCACTCACACGTCCCTGGGCACAGACCTCTGCTGAATGGCCGCCTCGACAAGAGGCCATCTGTGGACCCTCCGGGCAGCGGGCCCCACCCTGAGATGAGGCAGACGACCACCACAGCCCCCACTGTGCACAGGGGAAACTGAGGCGGCCTCCTCCTCCTGGTAGGTCACTGGAGACCCATGCTTGGGGGCAGTAGTTAATGTGCCCTCCATGCTCCCTCCAAATCTAGCATGCTGCGGATCTGATAGGACAGCCCCCTCATGCCCTGTCCCCACACACAACCTGTGGTGACCTCTGACCCCCGGCCCCACACTCAGAGCCCTGTGTGGTCTGGTCCACCCTCCCTCCCCCGTGAGCACCCCCCGCCCCCACCCCAGCCTCCCTACCGCCTTCCTCCCCCCAGGACCCTTCCAAGCCCTCCCCCTCAGAGCCCCCTGCCTGCAGCACCCCCTCCCCACAGCCCCCCCCAAATGACAGACTCTCCACCAACCTGGTTCAGAGCTATCTCCAAGGCTCCTGTGCTGGAACCGATTTGGGGGTCAGAATGACCTGGGTTCAAACCTATAGCAAGGCCACATCCCGGCCCTGTGACAGGCCAGCTCCTGCGGCGACTCTCAGAGCCTCAGTCTCCTCCACTGAAGATGGAGTCAGCGACTCTGACCTTGGAAGGCTTTGAGGGGATAAAGGTTGAGAGATGAAGGCACCCAAAGTGCTTGGTCTCAGGAGGTGGCCTGGCTGGGAGAGTCCAACACAGGACAAGGCCTGCAATGGTCAGCACGGGCTCGGTGGAGGTGAAGAGCAATGGTTCCAAGTCCCCCCATCACAGCCGGCCTTGGTCACTTAGAGCTGAATGACCTTGAGCAATGGGGCCGCTCTGGTCACTTAGAGCTGAATGACCTTGAGCAATGGGGCCGCTCTTCATCTACAAAGTGGGGTGAAATCACTGAGCACCCAGAAGGCCCCCTCATAGCAGGAACTGCCTCTCAACCCTCACCCATAAGGGTGGTGGGCCCCCTCCTCCATGGGTCCTTCCAGGAAGACCGGGGGCCAGGACAGGGTGTAGATGAGGAGGGTGGGGCAGCCTGTCCTTTCTCTCCGGAGTAGACGTCCACTGTGGCTCCAGGTCCCCGGGCTGGCCACGCGCTGAGCTGGGCCCCAGGATGGAGTCTGGCTGCCAGGACAGAGGGGTGGGGGTGGTTGTTCGGCGACTTTCTTCTCCCAGGATGGCAACCCACCGCGCCGGCACCCTGCGGCCGGCTGGCCCTGTGGGCCGGGGTGATCCCAGGGCTCGGGAGACGCGGGGATCGCAGAGCCGTTGGCTGGACCAACTGCGCGGAGAGCCGTTGGCGTTGTGCGGGCGCAGCCAGGCGGCGTCACGTGCACGCGCTGCCGGGTGTGAGCGCCCGGCCGTGGACACGAGGCCCGGCAGCCCCGCAGGCCGGCGGCGCGCACGCATCAGAGCGGGTCCCGCTACAGTCACGCAGGATGGAGACCCGGGACCGCGACCAGGCTGGGCTGGACTCACGCATCCTCATACCCAGGACTTCATTGGCCTGTGGGTCACTGTGGCGGCGAGAGGCAGGACTGGCCCCGGCCCAGGAGGGATTAATGCCTTCATTTCACTGATGAGGAAACTGAGGCTTAGAGAGACTTGCCCCCTCTGTGCCCAACAGAATGACCAAGGCGGGATTTGAACCCAGTGCCTGTTAGACCCCGCGGGGCCCACCTGACATTGATGCTGCATCCAGATGCTACAGGAGGGACCTCTGGGCTCTGACGTTCCCTGAGTCATTGGTCCTGGTGCCCAGAGAGGGAACCTCGTCCTCTGGTGGGGATAGGCTGGTCTGGGTACTGGGAGAGCCCACAGTGCCCAGGGCTGGTGGCCATTCCCCAACCGTCACTGCCAGCCCCAGACAGAGGCGTGGCTCTGACCCCAGATTTCACAGGAAGCTCAAGGCCAGGAGGGTGTGGCCCCCAGGGAAGCCAGGACCCCTGAGCGCCAGGAGGCCCCCAGTGTGGGACAGCAGTCAGGAATGATCCAAGTCGGGGAGGTGGGGTTCCTAACTCCAGCTCAGCCTCTTCGTAGCTGGTGCCCCAGGCAAGGCTCTAAGCCTCAGTTGCCCTGTCTGTGAAATGGGGAAATCACTGGCCCAGCCTGATGGCTGTTGGGAGACTCACCCAAGAAATGACTCGTTGGGTCTCTTGCTGGGTGCCTGGAATGTAAGAGCCACCTGCAGGGGGCGCCAGTGGTCAAGAACCGCCTGCCAACGCAGGCAACGCTAAGAGAGGCGGGCTCCGTCCCTGGGTGGGGAAGACGCCCTGGAGGAGGAAATGGCAACCCACTGCAGTATTCTTGCCTGGAGAATCTCATGGGCGGAGGAACCTGGCAGGCTACAGTCCACGGGGTCGCACAGAGTCAGGTGTGAGCTCACGGTGGTCCCGCAGGGTCCAGGGTCCAGGACGTCCCTCCTCAGGGGCCCCTCCTGCAGCCCTGCCCCCAGGAACAGGCAGCATCATATGAAGGTCCAGGAGGTCAGCACAGCGCAGATGAAGGAGGCTCAGTGCTGGAGGGACAGCTGGAAGGCCTCCATGCCACCATCCAGGGCCGGTGCTGTGACCGCGCCCTCTTGCCGGTCCTCACCCCCAGTAGAGGCTCATTTCGAGTAGACTCCTGCCTCTGTGGTTCCATTCTCTCACTCTTTCCTCACTGAGCACATGTTACCTCGTCCCTGCCATGTTCCAGGCTTCGTCAGTGAAGACCACCCTCCAGAATGGGGGTGGGCTGCACCCGGTCGGTTGAAGGCCCTTGAGGAAGCAGACAGAGGGCCCCCTAGGAGGCGGGAGCTGTGCTCCCACAATGCCTTCAGACTCAAGCTGCAGTGCCAGCGCTTGTTGGCCTCCAGCCTGCTGGCCCACCTGCAGATTTGGGACTGCCAGCCTCCAAAATCACATCGCTCAATTCCTAATAATGAATCTCTGTCCATAAATATGCATATCCTACTGGGTCTGTTTGTCTAGAGAACCCAGGTTAATACACACTTTGTGCTTGGATGACTCTAGAGGAAGAGAATCTTAAGGGCGAGTTTACGGATTGGCTCTGGGATTTCAGGTAAGGTTCCTGGATCTGATTCAATGGAAATGCTCTGATGATTCCATTTCCAATAGTGAAGAAGTTCTGACAGTGATGGGCAAGCAGGATGTACAAAACAGCCCCAGTCATATCTGTGTAAGAGGCAGGCTCTGGATGATCACGCATTTGATCCTCTGGGACATTTCTGTCAAACTAACAAGCATAGTGAGGTTGGCCGGTGGCTCCTAATGGTGCTGGACAGTGTGGGGAACACACGATGCGATCAGGGATCACCGGTCCTGGCTCATGCTGCGTACGTGACTGTGAGTGTCTATATTTGCACAGTCCTGCTGACTCCATGACTCCGGACTTTATCCTTCAGAACTGTGAGGACAAATTTCTGTTGTTCTGGTGGTGGCTTAGTCACTAAGTGGAGTCCGACTCTTGTGATGGAGTCCTCTTCCTCTGTCCATGGAATTTCCCAGGCAAGAATACTGGAGTGGGTTGCCATTTCCTTCTTCATTGCTTTAAGGCACCCAATTGGTAGCACTTTGTTATGAAGTCCAGGGAAACAAATGGAATCCAAATATGTGGGATGCGCTAACTGGCAAGCAGGGATTGTTCCGGTATTTTAATTGCAATATAATTTACATACACTAAACACACCAAATATGTTTGGCAATTGCAATATACCCTTTAATCGCCTGTAACAGGATGAGAATATTTCCATCACTCTCCCATATCTCTCTCCAGCCCATTTTCCAGGCAATCACTGCCACCTCTCTCCATGGCAGCCACTGTCTGATATCAGTCACCAGTGTGGTGTGCCATGTCCAAGGGCAGGGAAAGCCACTCTGGGTTTCATTACCCACGAAAAGTGAACGACACATCGGTACAGCGAAGTCAGACCTGTGCTGCTCATTTCATTCTTACTGTAAAACTATGTATCTGGAAGGGATTCCCAACCGCCTCAGTGATGAGGAATCACCTGCCAAGCAGGAGACATGGGTTCAATCCCTGGGTCGGAAAGATCCCCTGGAGAAGGAAATGGCAACCCACTCCAGTATTCTTGCCTGGAGAATCCCATGGACAGAGGAGCCTGGTGGGCTGCAGTCCATGGGGTCACAAAGAGTTGGACAGGAGTAAACAGCAACAATATACCTAGAAACAAAGACCTAAGGAGTGATGACAAGAAGCAAGACTCACTACTTCAACTCACACATGGTTAGTGAGTCTTTTAAATAACTTTAAATTACAAAGGAAAAACATCAGACTATTTCAAAGTGTGTGGTGTTTTGAACATTCTTTGGCATTGCCCTTCTTTGGGGTTGGAATGAAAACTGACATTTTCAAGGCATGTGGCCACAGCTGAGTTTTCCAAATTTGCTGGCATATTGATGCAGCACTTTAACAGCATCATCTTTTAGGAGTTTAAATAGCTCAGCTAGAATTCCATCACCTCATCTATCTGTGTTTGCAGCAATGCTTCCCAAGGCCCACTTGACTTCACACTTCAGGATGTTTGGCTCTGTGTGAGGGACCACACCATTATGGCTCTCCCGGTCACTAACACCTATTTTTTATAGTTTTGTGTGTTCTTGCCACCCCTTCTTACCCTCCTCCTCCTCTTAGGTCCTTGCCGTGTCTGTCCTTTATTGTGCTCATTTTTGCATGAAATGTTCTCTTTCGAAATGACTGACAATGAAGACCCTTGCTGTAAAGGTCCCAGAGACAGAATTTATGTTCTCCTCAAATGGAAAGTTGAAACCATATGCTTTTCTTAGAAACAAGTATCATTCAAAATAAATGACCCTGGTAACCAAGCACCCTAGTCAAGAAGGGTGCTAAAAAAAATAAAAGTAAAGTTAAAGGAAAAAATAAGCATAAAATCAAAACCACAGAAAAGTTTTCCAAGAAAATATAAATGATCAAAATTGACTCAAGGTGGAAAACTTGAATAAATTACAACAGAAGGAATTGTAACCTTGAAGAAAATAGAAAAGCTCATCAAATATTTACCACCATACATCATACAAGCAAATACAAAGTCCAAGATTATTCAAATATCTCTGAGTCTAAAAAAATAATGAAGAGTTCTCAATTCAGTCTACTAGACTGCTTGGGGCTTCCCTGGTGGCTCAGACAATGAAGAATCTGCCTGCAATGCAGGAGACCTGGCTTTGATTCCTGGGTCAGGAATATCCCCTGGAGAAGGGAATGACAACCCACTTCAGTCTTCTTGCCTGGAGAATTCCATGGACAGAGGAGCCTGGCAGTCTACAGTCCATGGGGTCACAGAGAGTCGGACACGACTGAACGACTAACACTTTCACTTTCAGACTATATAGATCACAGTAACAATTTTACTGGGAAGATTCCACAAGGGAACCACAAATCAATCTTGCTGGTGAATATGATATAAATAATAATCAGTATGCTGAAATAATATACCATGGCCAAGTACAATTTACTTCAGGTTTGTAAGGATAAATAAATTCAGAAATACTCTTTGGAATTCACTTATATTAATGATATGAGAAAGAGAGGAATTATCTATCACAGTAGATTACAAAACAACTTGACAAAAGTCAAAATTCATGACTAGGTTGGGCAGGGGAACCTACAGTTAAGGAACTCTAAATTTAATAAAGAGAAGTTATCTTGAAACAGCAACAAACTCTGGTTCCTATGGTGAATCACCGCTAACACCGCAGCTACAGTAAGAAATATGAGAAGGGTGCCCCCCACCTGCACCCCAGCAGGGAAGTCCCAGAATTTCCCCACGGTAAAGTCTTGTGGGCGACAGTTTGGTTGAAAGCAGTCTGAGGAGGATGTTTTGAATCACAGTTTTATTTAAGACCAAGGGAATGTACATTTTTGCACATCAGAGCATGACAGACCCTTGGGACAACGTACTTCAGGGTATGTCGTTTAGTTGCTAAGCTGTGTCTGACTTGTTTGTGACCCCATGGACTGCACCCTGCCAGGCTCCTCTGACCATGGGATTTACCAGGCAAGAATACTAGAGTGGGTTGCCATTTCTTTCTCCTGGAGATCTTCTTGACCCAGGGATCAAGCACGTGTCTCCTACATTGGCAGGTGGATTCTTTACCCTTGTGCCACCGAAGAAGCCCACTTCAAGGTACCAGAATAATGGAAAGAAAGAGGGAAAAGGAAACCACACTAAAAATGAAGGAAATGGTGAAACTCTATTTTTTTTTTAATCTCGAGAGATGATTTGTTCATCAAGCTATTTTTAAAATTAACTAATTTACTTGGCTGCCCTAGGTTTTAGCAGTGGCACAAAGGGTTTTGATCTTCACTGCTGCATGCAGGATCTAATTCCCTGACCAGGGATCGAACCCAGGACCCCTGCATTGGGCTCATGGAGTCTTAGCCACTGGACCACCAGGGAAGCCCCCATTGAGCTATTTTTGATAAAAGACTTTTCTGTGCTATAGTCCATGAATTCTTTCATGCTTGAGAAGGGACACTCGAGGATGAAGGCAGAGGTGGGCGGTGGTTCAACGTCTGCAATCCAAGGAACCCCAAAGATCAGCAGCAAAACACTAGAAGCCAGGGAGCGGAATGGGGCAGAACCTGCTTGATGGCCTCAGAGGGAACCAACCCAACCAACCAACACCTCGACCTCAGATGTCTAGCTTCCCGAGATGATGAAATAATCTCACTGTTGTTTAAGCAACAGCAAAGCAGAGAGGGACACTTGAAGGGATAGGGAGTCTTCTTTCTTTTAATTTACCTATCTATCTATTTATGGCTATGCCAGGTCTCTGTGGTTTCGTGGGCTTTTCTTTGCTTGTGTCAACTGGGGATTGCTCTCTAGTTGCGGTGGGTGGGCCTCCCGTTGCTGTGACCTCTCTTGTGGCGCGCAGGCTCTGTGCGTGCGGGTTTCATGGCTGAGGCACGTGGGCTCAGGAGCTGTGGTTCCCAGGCTCGAGAGCCCAGGTTCAGGAGCTGTGGCACGTGGTCTCAGCTGCTCTGCTGCACGTGGGATCTGCCCGGATCAGGGATAGAACCCGAGTCTCCCACACTGGCAGGCGGATTCTTTACCACTGAGCCCCCGGGAAGCCCTGGGGAGTCTTTCTTCTAACCGTCACTGTTCAGTGTTGCTCTGCACACCCTGCAAGAACCAGGAAGAGGAAAAAGGAGGAGCAGAAGAAAAAGAGAGACTCGTGGGGAGTAAAATAAAGGACAACAGCAAGTACAATGTAACTTAGAGATAAGTAGACTTAGTGGGAATAAACTTAGGCTTATGCACAGACACACACACACACCAGAATCAACAGGTCAGGGACAATGAATAGCTCAGTCTGTTCATTACCAACTGGCCGGCAGGAGATGTCACCACAGTAAACATATAGCTCCTTACGTGATTCTCATTTCAGAGACACACTGTTGTGTGTCCACACCTGGAAGGAAGCCAGCCAGCGTGAAGACTAATGCTGTTGAACAAGCACTTGGACTAAAATACAGCAAATGCAGACGTGAGCAAGCGAAGGACTGCACCACAGTGAGACCAAACCACACCCCCCCAAATGGGGAGAAATTGGGAGAAATACCTTTGGGTCAAAGGAAGAAATAAAACCAGCCTGGTCAGAAATGTGAACACTGGACACAAGAGCTTTGGGAGGTGGCCCAGGACACCAAGCCCTTTCCCGTGAGGTGATGACATAGTCACCCCACAGGAGGGGCTGCTGCCCAAGGAGCTCTTGGTGGAGGCCACACCGTGGGACCACCCAGAGATGGTACAGACCACCTGGGTGGATGTCCTGTGCAGAGACGTGTGTGGAATCCAGGGGAGAGTGGTTTGGGGGCTGCACAAATCCCAGCATTCCTGTCGGAGGACATCTGGGGAACAGCCGACCTGAGGACACATTTCTACCAACTTGTTGCCAAACGGAGGAAACCAAGAACAGGGAGCAAGAAGCAGCTCACTGGCCACGTGCCCTAAATGAGCTGGTCTCGGAGCACCGAGATCCGGATGGGGTGGACTGGTCTTCCTGTTTATGATGACCCTGAGAGCTGGCCAGGTATCAGAAGGGAATGAAAAGAGAAAGTCAACAGGACTACTAGAAGAAATAAATAAAAGTATTATTCTTTTTAATTTTGATGTGATGATCTGCCTAGAAAATTCAAGAGGATCAATCAGAAGAAAGCCTGCTAAGACTCATAAAAGATTCTGAAAATATAACCAGATGCGTGATACAGACACTGTTAATCATAAGTAGCTTTCTCATACACGCACACCAGTAAGAACTAATTGGCAAATGTGATGGCAGGGACCAGCAAATTGTGGCGTGTGGACTAAATCTATCCCACTGCCTGTTTTCAGAAATACAACCACTCATTTGTTCATGTACTTATGGCTGCTTTTGCAGTAAGTGCAGACTTAAATTAGTTATGACAGGGGCTGAATGACCCATAAGCCCTAAAACATTCACTATCTGACCCTTCACAGAAAAAGTTTGCTGACCCTGGTAATAGGAATGAAACCATTCACCACAGCCATAAAAACCATTAAATGCCTAGAAATGAAACTTACGAACCATGGGCAATGTATATAAAGGAAAATTACAAAGTTCTGCTTTTATTAGTGGATGAGTGGTTCATAGACGATGCACCTTCTTGGACATGATAACTGTAAACTTTAGCCAAAATATACATTTTTTACAAAACTACCTGAAGCCTTTAGAAAGTGATGAAAAGTGAACATTTGGAAGGAAAATCTTCACTGGGAAAAAGAGATAACAGTCAGAGAGATTCCTTTACTTACAGCTGTAAGTCTGAAGCCACAAGCCCATCAGCAACATGCAGCCAAAACTCAATAAGGAAAAAAATTCACATCTTACTTGTTTGAAGAACAAGGAGACAAGTCTGGGGTGACCACAGCGGCTGGAAACTACAAGGGAAAATACCAGAAATGAGAGAGCCAGAGAGAAGGAGCCCTGAATTCTGTGTGTAACCTCAGCCCAAGTCTTTGGCTGATCTGTGAACTAGTCATGTAGGGCAGACGTCAAGCCACCAAGCTGACTCTAGAAGAGTAATCGAAGAATTGAGCTGTGGCCCACCCACCACAGAGGAGAGAGAGCCTGGAATTTGGAGCCACCCAAGTTCCTACCTCCCACAACAAAAGAGTTAACCTTTTCCTAAAGACTCTAAAAGAAACTCACTCCACAATAAATGATCACAATGTCTAGGAGACAATGAAGAATGAGTAGACACATGAAGAAACAGGAAATGTATCTTCCTGAGTGGATGGGTGGATGAAGGCACAAACAGACAGATGGATGACACACGTGAGTGGGACAATCTCAGTACACAGCAAAACGTTAATGGTAGTATTTAGACAATAGGTATGTGAATATTGATGCTTTTGAACTGTGGTGTTGGAGCAGACTCTTGAGAGTCCCTTGGACTGCAAGGAGATCCAACTAGTCCATCCTAAAGGAGATCAGTCCTGGGTGTTCATTGGAAGGACTGATGTTGAAGCTGAAACTCCAGTACTTTGGCCACCTCATTCGAAGAGTTGACTCATTGGAAAAGACTCTGATGCTGGGAGGGATTGCAGGCAGGAGGAGAAGGGGACGACAGAGGATGAGATGGCTGGATGGCATCACCGACTCGATGGACATGAGTTTGAGTGAACTCTGGGAGATGGTGATGCACAAGGAGGCCTGGCGTGCTGCGATTCATGGGGTCGCAAAGAGTCGGACACGACTGAGCAACTGAACTGAACTGATGTGAATATTCACTGTACAATTTCTTACAATTTTTTGTATGCTTAAAATTTTTCAAAATAAAATGTTGAGAAAAACAGATTTTAAAAACCTTGTAGTCTTTAAAGATTTTTAAATCTTTAAAAAAAGATTTGGAAGACCTTTATGGGGAAACCTATGAAATTATCGAAAGATATTAAAGAAGACCTAAATAAATGGAGAGATTTGTTCTTACTTTGGGATATCCCAATTATTGAAAAGATGCCAGATATCTTCAACATAATTCTGATTTTTAAAAAAGCCCAGAAGGATCCTTTGTACAATTTGACAAAAGAGTTTAAACTTTAGATGGAAATGCAACAGGCCAAGAGCAGTCGAGCCATTCTTGAGAAACCAGGTGGGGAGACTTGCCGAGTCAGATCCCAACATCTACGTATAAACCTAGAGTGGCTGAGACGATAAGGACAGACAAACAGACCAGTGCACACAGACTAGAGAGCCCCCCAAACACCCGGGCACATGCGGATGCTTGATATCATGTGACCAGTGATACTGCAAATCAGTAGGGAAGAGAGCTTTTCAGTAAGTTTTCAAACACATTGTCAGTTAAGTGGTGTTCAGATAATGATTACCCAGAGGAAGAAAAGTCAAAATGGGCCCTTACATTAAGATTTTCCAGGCAATAGTACCGGAGTGGATTGCCATTTCCTTTTCCAATGGATCTTCCCAACCCAGGGACTGAACCCGGGTCTCCCGCATGGTAGACAGATGCTTTACCGTCTGAGCCACCAGGGAAGTCCCATTAAGATCACACACAAGTCAATTCCAGTAGATTAGGACCTAAGTCTTTAATCTCAGGTCTTCCCTGGTGACTCAGCTGGTAAAGGGTTTGCCTGCAATGCGGGAGACCTGGGTTCGATCCCTGGGTTGGGAAGATCCCCTGGAGAAGGGAAAGGCTACCCACTCCAGTATTCTGGCCCGAAGAATTCCATCGTGGGGTTGCAAAGAGTCAGACACGACTAAGTGACTTTCACTTTCAAAGACCTAAGTATGAGGCAAGAACATAAAAGCTTTCAGAGAATAACTAGAAGGCTATTTGGGTGATTTCAAAGCAGGCAATGATTCCTCAAATTCACCTACGTTAAAAGAGTTGAAATGGCAACCTAAAAACTGGAAGAAGCTATTTTTAATATGTGTCTACTAGAAGTGCTAACATCCAAAATACTAACAGACACCCACAGATCAATAAGAAAAAGACAGACAACCCAAAGCGACAAGCTACCAACACAAGCAAACCAAAGCGGTAGGTGCTTCCGGGCTGGGCCTCCCCCGCTGTCACACAGCATGGTAAGCTAGGCTTTCAGGAGTCCCCGACGTTTAGGAACTCCCTGGTGGTCCAGAAGTTAGGACTCCAAACTTTCACTGCCGAGGAATTGGCTTCAAGCCCTGATGGGGAGCTGAGATTTTGCAAGCAGCAAAGCACTGTCCCCCCAAAAAAATTAGTTAAAAAAAAAAAAAGAGTTGCTCTGCTCAGTGTTGTGTGGCAGCCTGGATGGGAGGAGGGTCTGGGGGAGAACGGACACATGTGTAGGTACTGCCGAGTCCCTTCCTTTCCACCTGACAATATTCCCCAAGACAAAATACAAAATTTAAATAAAGTCTGGGGGAAAAAAAGAAACTGAAAAACAAAGAGTTCCTTAAATGTATGCATTTACTTTTAATTTTTTAATTGATTTATTTTATTTTTCTAATTCATTGATTTATTTTTGACTGCACTGGGTCTTCGTTGTAGCACACAGCCTCTTCCTTGCTGCACGTGGTCTTTGGGTCTTTCTCTAGTTGCAGCAAGTTGGGGCTGCTCCTTTGGGTGGCCTCTCTTGTTGGCTCTAGAGCGCCAGCTCAGTAGCCGTGGCCCCATAGCACATGGGATCTTAGCTTCTGGATCAGGGATCCAACTTGTGTCTGCAGCATTGGCAGACAGCCTCTTAACCACTGGATGGGTACCAGGGAAGTCCCTTCCTGAAATTTAAATGCAAACCTCAAGCACTGAGGTATGTCCTGATGGACAGAAAGATGAAGACATCTTGATCTCCACCCTCAGGATCTCACATTATAATGGGCAAGACCAATGGGTAAGGTAGGCAGAAAGGCAGACGCAGCCAAAGGTTTATCCTTAGTGCTCTATGAAAACACAGTTCTTTCTGTTGTTTTCTCAGAGGAAGGAGAAATTCCCTTCAACGAACGAAGAAAGAGAGAACCAAAGAAAGCGTCCTAGGAAGGTGACCTTGTCAAGCTCTCGGAGGACAAGTCACATTGAAAGAGGAAGCGGGATGAGGAGGGAATGAAGACTGCAGGGCCGGCTTTGTCTGCCGAGTGGAGTTCCCTCCAGAAGAGGAAGTAAGCCGATGGCTTCACCCGCATCATCAAGCCTTTAGCCAATCCCTTATCGAGACGGTAGAACCGCTGACATACGCTGCGGCCGGATTCCCACGGACTTTCTTGGAAAGTACGTTCTCATTGGTTCCATCAAACCTTTGGCCAATCCCTTATCAAGAGGGTAGAACCACTGACATGCGCTGCGGTCTGATGCCCACGGACTTTCTTGGCAAGCACGTTCTCATCGGCTCCGAATCTCTGTATGGTTCATGGGCACAGCCACGTAGCGCAGTTTCCGGAGTAAAGGCGGCCTCTGCAGCATCTGCTCGTCCCACAGGTACTCGGGGGACAGCACCTTGCTGGGTTTGTGCGACAGCAGGTACCGGTTCAGGTGGCTCTCGTCATGCCACACGGCCTCGATGCCCTGGGCCTGGTCGGCCGTCATGGCCTGGTGGCAGGCCATGGTAAGCCGGTAAACCTCAGGGACCGACCCCCCAAAAAAGCCTCCCGCGTAGTAGAAATCACCCTCGTCTCTCGGGATGTAGGCTCGAGACAAGGGCCGGCGCTCATAGGTGAAGGACTGGCGATCCGCGGCGTAGAAGCCAGGGTGTAGGGTCCCGAAGAGTGGCGCCAGGATCTCCACGCCCACGTGGTCGCTGAACTTCATGTCCACGTACAGGCACACCAGGTAGTCTACCTCGCGGAGGAAGCGCTGCCGCGAGAAGTTGCTGATCATCTCCATCCGGTGCATGGAGATGTCCTGCCAGCGTCTGTAGTTGCCGACGTGGAGGACCACCACCTGCCTCCCGTCCTGGAGGGCGATCTGGGGCACGTCCGCCGGCCGGTCGGTGAAGACGTAGTAGATGACCTTGTGCCCCACCATGAAGTACTTCTCCGCCGTCTCCAGGAAGAGCCGCAGGAAGACCACGTATCTAAATCCAACAGGAAAGAGACGGTGGGAGTTAACAGAATCAAACAGCGCCAGAAGAATCCACTTGGGCAAAAACAGTCTGTGAAACCTTAGCCATACTTTGAGGACGTTATGCTAAGTGAAATAAGACAACCACAAAAAGTCAAAAAGCTATATGATTCCACGTAGATGAGGTGCCCAGAACAGGCAATGTCTTAGACACAGAAATAGAATGGTGGTTGCCAGACACTGAGGGAATGGGGAACCAGCTGTTGCTGCTGCTAAGTCACTTCAGTCGTGTCGGACTCCGTGCGACCCCATAGATGGCAGCCCATCAGGCTCCCCAGTCCCTGGGATTCTCCAGGCAAGGACACTGGAGTGGGTTGTCATTTCCTTCTCCAATACATGAAAGTGAAAAGTGAAATCGAAGTTGGCCAGTCGTGTCTGACCCTCAGTGACCCCATGGACGGGGAACCAGCAGCGAGTGTTTAATGGGCACAGAAATTTTAGTTTTGCAAGATGAGAACCGTTCTGGGGAGGGACAGTGCTGATGGTGGTATCACATCTTAAATGTGTACTGAAGTGCACACTTAAAAACAGTTAAGATGGTGAGTTTTCTATTATGTGCATTTTGTGAGTTGTGTGCGCTCAGTCGTGTCCGACTCTTTGTGACCCCATGGACTGTAGCCTGCCAGGCTTCTCTGTGCATGGAATTTTCCAGGTGAGAATACTGGAGTGGGTTGCCATTTCCTCCTCCAAAGGATCTTCCCAGTCCAGGGATTGAGTCCCTCGAGGCTCCTGCTTTGATAAGCGGATTCTCTACCACTGCATTGCCTGGAAAGCCCTGTGTGCATGTTACCAAAATTAAAACTCTGAAACAAAACCATAGCCCTTCCACCAGATAAGACCCTGAGTGGCTGGTAAGAGGAGGGGTTCAGATTATTTGGTGTTGAGCAAATATTCACAACCATAAGATATTTGATTAATCCACAAGTTTGGCAAAAATTCAAATGATTGATAGTATCCAAATGATGGATGTCTCCCAGCTCAGGACCATCCAATGGCTTCTCGTCTTTTTTTTTTAATTGAGGTATAGTTGATTTACAATATTATATTAGTTTCAGGAGTACAAAATAGTGATTCCAAATTTATATAGATTATACTCCTTTTAAAGGTATTGTAAAATATTGGCTATAAAATTGTATCATAAAGAAGGCTCAGTGCCGAAGAAGAACTAATGCTTTTGAACTGTGGTGTTGGAGAAGATTCTTGAGAGTCCCTTGGACTGCAAGGAGATCAAACCAAACAATCCTAAAGGAAATCAACTCTGAATATTCATTGGAAGGACTGATGCTGAAGCTCCAATACTTTGGACACCTGATACGAAGAGCTGACTCATTGGAAAAGACCCTGGTGCTGGGAAAGACTGAAGGCAGGAGGAGAAGGGGGTGACAGAGGATGAGATGGTTGGATGGCATCACTGACTCAATGGACATGAGTTTGAGCAAGCTCCAGGAGACAGTGAAGGACAGGGAAGCCTGGTGTGCTGCGGTCCATGGGGTCACAAAGAGTCGGGCAAGACTTAGCACCTGAATAACAACATTGCCTGTGGTGTTCAATGTAAATAAAGCAAACAAACGAATCTAACATAACAGAGACAGACTCGCAGACACACAACAAGCTGGTGCTTACCGTGGGGAGTGGGGAGGGGCGGGCAACGCAGGGGTGGGGGGCTGAGAGCTACGGACTGCTAGGTATAAAATCGGTGGCTTCTGGGACTTCCCTGGTGGTCCGGTGGTTAGAAATCCTCCTTCCAGTGAAGGGCCCACGGGTTTGATCCCTGCTTGGGGAGCTAAGGTTCCACATGCCACTCAGCCTGAGCACTCTAGAGCCCAGCTACCAAAGCAAGGAGCCTGCATGCCACGACTCAGACCTGACCCAGCCAAACAAATAGATATTAAAAAAAATACCATTGGGCTTTAAAAAATAAATAAATGGCTTCTTGTATTAAAAAAATAATAATAAAGCAATTCAAGATCCTGCAGTGGTCTACCAGGCCCTACAAGATCTGCTCTGACTTTGTCTTCTTCTCTCTCCTCCGTCCTCTGGAGGGCAGGCCAGCTCCTTGATATTCCTGACACATGCCATCCACCCTCCTCCAGGCCTCTGCACCTTCTTCTGCCTGGAATCCTTCCCCTGCAGTATTCACCCTAGAGGGGCATTCCGTCCTCTGACTAATGCCCAGACTGGACACGCCCCAGAGCTCGTTCTGCTGGCACTTACACCAGTGCAACCAGATGTAAAACTCCAGCAGGCTGTGCACTTGAACGTGTCCATCTGACCATGTGCAAATTACAGCTCAATAAAAAGGAGCGGGGATGGAATATTACTCAGCCACAAAAAGGAACACATTTGAGTCAGTCCTAATGAGATGGAGGAACTAGAGCCTATTATACAGAGTGAAGCAAGTCAGAAAGAGAAAGATAAATATTGTGTTCTAACACACATATACAGAATCTAGAAAAATGGTACTGAAGAATTTATTTACAGGACAGCAGTGGAGAAACAGACAGAGAATAGACTTATGGACACGGGGAGAGGGTGAGATGTATGGAGAGAGTAACATGAAAACTTACATTACCATATGGAAAATAGAGAGCCAACAGGAATTTGCTCTATGTCTCAGGAAACTCAAACAGGGGCTCTGTGTCAACCTAGAGGGGTGGGATGGGAGGGAGATGGGAGGGAGGTTCAAAAGGGAGGGGAGAGATGTATTCCTACGGCTGATTCATGTTGAGGTTTGACAGAAAACAAAATTCTGTAAAGCAATTATCCTTCAAGTAAAAAATAAATAAAAATAAAATAAATAAAAAGGAGCAAATAAACATGAAAACAAATTACTCTCTATCCCCTTGCCCAAACTTAGTTATTTTTGGAGCTCATGTTGCCATCTAACATATTTTTCTGACACTCACACAATCTTCTTTTTTAAAATATGTATGTGTATGGATGCTCGAGGTCTTAGACACAGCACTCAGGATATTCACCACCTGTGCTGGGTCTTAGTCGCAGCACGTGGGAAAATTGAATATTGGCACAGAGAAGAATGAAAACAGACCTCTGTCTCACACTCAGCAAGAGTAACCTGAAATGGATCGAAGACTGACATGTAAGACCATAAGATACTTATTTGAAAACAGTGGGGAGCTCGTGCGCGTGGATCTTTGCAGTGACTTGTTGGACACGACACCTAAACCACAAGCAGCAAAAAATAAACGAGCTCCGCTACATCAAACTGAAAAGCTTCTGCACGGCAAGAGGAACGATCCGCAGAGTGAAAAGGTGACCTACACGCGGGGAGAAGACAGCAGCAAACGCTTGGCCTCCCAGGGTGACAGACTGGGGGAACGGAGCACCAGCGTCGGGGCAGTGGTGGGGTTGACCCCCTGGCACAGTGGCTGGTACTGGAGATGGCGACGTGAGCTGCCCGTCTCTAAAAGGTTGACAGTAACCTCTGGGGTGATGACTCGCAGCTGTGGGACTGCTATTTTGAGCAGGGGCTCCCAGATGACGCTAGTGGTAAAGAACCTGCCTGCCGATACAGGAGAAATAAGAGACAGGGGTTTGATCCGTGGGTCAGGAAGAGCCCCTGGAGGAGGAAATGGTAACCCACTCCCTGTTCTTGCCTGGAGAATCCCATGGGCAGAGGAGCCTGGGGGGCTACCATCCAGAGGGTCAGAAACAGCTGGACACAACTGAAGTGAGTTAGCTCACACACACACACGTCGCTGTGTGCTATCATGGCGCACACATATATATGTGTGACTGCCCAGTGACCCCTGCACAACCCAGCCCACGCGCACCCACACCCAAAGTCACTGGTGCCTCTGCACACCCACCCACCCTGTGAGCTGAGCACCTTGTCCCGGAAAACAGAGTGGAGTGCTGCCCTGCAGCTCAGGCCGGCTCCCTGGCTCACCCCGGGTGAGCGTCCGTCACTTACTTTTTGATGGCGAACACGGTCAGCCCAATGGTGGTGTTTCTGAATTGCACATCCAAGAGGGCAGAGTCGAAGGTCCCGTCCCAGACGACGGGGGCAAACCAGGGGGTCATGACCAGCACGTCCACTCTCCTGGGGAGATGAGTCACAGCACGCGAGAGCAGGTCATGGGGGTGTGGGCCACAGAGAAGGATTTGTCCAAAGCTGCACAGTCCGTGAGCTGCAGAGCTAGGAGCAGACAGGACTCTGGATTCCCAACCCAGTGCTTTTGGCAGCATAAGCTCAGCACCAAGGACTCAACACTTCCATCCCGTCATTGCCGTAACTCAGAGTATCTCCGGAGTACCAGCCATGTGCTAGAACCCCTGAAACATCCTTTTCTGAGGCCCCTTGTTTCCAGGAGGAGCACAGTCTCGAGGGAGGGCAAGCACTAAGCCCTCTCTCAGCACGTGAGAACTTTGCCATAACAAGAAACAGACATTTGGTCTCTGCCACAGCCCTCCCTTTACCTGCACTAGGCTTCTAGGACCCTTGGGAGGTCCTGGATTGTAGGAGCATCTTTTGTTCTGATGAGGTGACTCCAGGTGGGCTTGGGGGTAGTTCAGGATAGGGGCTGGTCACCAGAAAGACCAAGCCAGGATTAGAAACTTGGAACTTAGAACTTTCTGCCTCACATCCCTTCCTAAGCTCAACATTCAGAAAACAAAGATCATGGCATCTGGTCCCATCACTTCACGGCAAATAGATGGAGAAACGGTGGAAACAGTGACAGACTTTATTTTGGGGGGCTCCAAAATCACTGCAGATGATGACTGCAGCCATGAAATTAAAAGACGCTTACTCCTTGGAAGGAAAGTTATGACCAACCTAGATAGCATATTCAAAAGCAGAGACATTACTTTGCCAACAGAGGTCCATCTAGTCAAGGCTACGGTTTTCCCAGTGATCATGTATGGATGTGAGAGTTGGACTATAAAGAAAGCTGAGTGCTAAAGAATTGATGCCTTTGAAGTGTGGTGTTGGAGAAGACTCTTGAGAGTCCCTCGGACTGTAAGGAGGTCCAACTAGTCTATCCTAAAGGAAATCAACCCTGAATATTCATTGGAAGGACTGATGTTGAAGCTGAAACTCCAATACTTTGGCCACCTGATGCAAAGAACTGACTCATTTGAAAAGACCCTGAGGCTGGGAAAGAGTCAAGGCAGGAAGAGAAGGTGACGACAGAGGATGAGTTGGTTGGATGGCATCATCAACTCAATGGACATGAATTTGAGTAAACTCTGGGAGTTGGTGATGGACAGGGAGGCCTGGCGTGCTGCAGTCCATGGGGTCGCAAAGAGTCGGACACGACTGAGCGACTGCACTGAACCGAACTGATGATCCCTTCCTTCTGGGAAGGGAGAGGGACTGGAGGTCAAGTTAACAATCAATCACGCCAGCGAGATGAAGCCTCCATAAATATCCCTTAGCTGTGGAGTTCAGAGTGCTTCCAGGTTGGTGAACACAGGGAGGTGCTGGGAGGGAGGTGCTCTGGGGAGGGCTTGGGCGCCCCGTCCCTTCCCCCTCCTGCCCTATTTACCTCTTAGTCTGACTGTCTCTGAGCTGCATCCTTTATAACAAGCCAAGAATCTAGTAAGTAAAGTCTTCTTGAGTTCTGGGGGCATCCCAGCAAACCAGCAAACCCAAGGAGCGGGTGGTGAGCAATGATTTATAGCCCGTTGGTCAAAGCTCAGATGACAATATGGAACTTGCGACAAGGGTCTGAGTGTGGGCAGGCTGTGAAGCTGACTGTCCACCTGCGGCGTCTGTGCTGACTGCAGGGAGTGTCAGAATCACCTGGTGTGGATAACCACATGCTTGCTGTGAGCAGACAGAACAAGGTTTTCTTTCAGAGGCAGAGCTGAGTTTCAAGCCCCCTCCCCTCGCAGGGGCTCTTCGTGTCCTGTGATCTCTGCCCCTTCTCCATTCTCCAGCCGGCATGGACCCCTTTCACCTTCCCCTGACTCTTATTTCACGAGTGTTCATTCACTCGTTCATCACCCCACCAGGATCCACCAAAAAAGTTCATGCCCACCTGCCCCTCCAGATGTGTGCCGACCCCTGGAAATGTATGCCACTAAAAATTGTCTGGGAGTCACAGAAAAGTAAATGGAACCAAGCAAAATGACTGTTAATATGATAGACTTTGTTCAACCCAACATATCCAAAATATTATCATTTCAGTACGTAATTGATACATTTATTGAAGTATATAGTTAATTGACAATGCTGTGTTAGTTTCAAATGTACAGCAAAGTGGTTCAGGTGTGCCTCTATACATATATATTCTTTTTCAAGTTCTTTTCCCATATAGGATATGACAAGATATCGAGTAGAGTCCCTGGGCCATTCAGTGGGTCCTGTTGTTCACCTGTCTTATATACAGCAGTGTGCCTATGTTAATCCCAAGCTCCTGGTACATTTTTCATGTACTAAGTGGAGTCCACCGTGCACCCCACGCGGACAGCACAGCTCCTCCTAGAGCAGTCCTGTTTCAAGCGTTCAAGGCCACACGTGGCTGGCGGCTCTGGAAGTTCAAGGAGGTGTGTATGTGGTTTCCAGAAATGACAGTGAGCACCTCCAGGTCCCCTGGCAGGGATGTGGCAGGATGTAACAGAGGCCACTCAGCTTGCGTCCTGACCTGTCCTTCTCCAGCCAAGGGGCCTCAAGCAACCTCCTTCACTTCTCTGAGCCTCAGTTTCCCTGCCCATAAAACGGGGCTGATCAAAGTGGTCTCTGGGCGACTTCCTGTCCCGAAGCTCGGGGATCTAGTGCCTCAGTGACAGGCTGCCAGCACTCTCTCGGGCAGTGGAAGCTGGAGGTGTGGGCACAGGCAAGGAGGCCCGGATTAGGAGACAGACACTTGCATGTGAAGGCAAGCTGGAACCATAAGCCCTCAGACATTGATGGTCATGGAAAGGCCTCAGGGATAACCCAGCCCAGACCCCAACTTCCTTCCCCGAGAAGAAACAAGAGAAGCTTCCATGCCTGGTGCGGACCTCTGCACAGCTCCTGGTGACCACAAATTAGAGGCACCTTCCATTGGTCCTTCAGTGTGTACCAAACCCACTGAAAACTAGCCCAGCCTCCCATAGCACAGACAGAAAGGAAAGGAAAAAGGCAAAAGAAAGACTGAAACCAGGGAGTGAAGCGAGAGAAGGCAACCATAAGGTAGTGGTGGCAGGGAACCCACTGGTCGCAGCCACGGCAGAAACTCCGTCTACTTACGAGGGCTTGAGCAGCTGAGCCTTGGGGTAAAGCAACCTGCAGACAAGACATGCGTGTGAGCAGACACGCACGTCACCAATGCCAGAGCTGCCAGGGGCCTCTTCCCGGTTCAGTGGGCAGCTCTGCCAGGAGGCGGCACTCAGCCACAGGGGCTTCCTTCCTTCCATCCTCCCATCTTCCTTCATCCAGCCACCTCCCACCCCTCCCCAGCCCAGGGCTGTCAGGGGCTTCCCTAAGGATAAACCGACAGAGAAACTGATGGGGTGGAAATGTGAGAATGGGCTAGGAGGCTCTTCCCCCTCTCGTGCTCAGCTGAGGTTAGAGACCCTCCTGTGCTTCGGAAGTGCTTCCTGTGGTCTAACTCGTTATGAGGAAGGTCTTGGTGTCCTGCTTTATTCAGGAGTGGGAAGCACAGGGGTGGCCTCTCCCACCTGTCCACCAGCTGCATCCCACCTGGAGCCACCTCACCGCCCCTCTCCGCTCTCCTGCTGGCTCCTTCACCCTCCATGCCCTCCCTGGCAACCCTGTCAGTTTTCAACAGAGCTGAGGGCTTAGAAGCTACAGCTAGTCTACCCCGGGTAAGACCGCTGAGCTGGGACAGCCGAGAGGCTGAGGTCACGGCGGGCTCACCTGTGACCCCACCATCTGACGCCTGCTCCCCCTGCTCCCATTCTCTTCTGCCCCTCGTTACCCTCCTCCCAGCTTCCCTTGCTCCTTCCCTCCTGATAAATCTCACAATCAGACTCAAGGGGAGTATGAGGGGGACAGTGGAGCGGGGAAACAGCAAGTCGACTTGCCCAGACACCGCCCAAAGACGCGGTCTACAGTACCTGGGTACCTCAGGTATCCTGCAGGTGTCCAGGTGGCCGTCACCTTCACTGAGGGAGGAAAACAGAGCGCTCAGAGCTGATGGCGCTGGGAGAAGCACTGCTGTGCGGCCCGGCCAGGGCTCCCGAGGGCCATCACGTCGCAGCCCCTACTGAGGAGAGCTCCCATGGCTGCAGAGCTCGGCCGTGTGGGCAGGTGAGGGGACCGGGGGCGGGAAACAGGGCGAAGACACCTCGGACACGATGGCCGTGTCTGGGTGCCTGGTGCCCAGTCTGCCCGAAGCGATGCCACGCCCGATGGTGACAAACCAGCCTGGGGAGAACCCCGCTCCGGAGGGGAAGAGCCATGGACGCCCAGGTCGGCCCTGCGATCCGAAGGGAAGCTCTGGCAACGGCCCCCTCAGCCCTGGGAGCCCAGCTGCCGCCCCACCTGGACTCCTTCTCCCGCAGCATCCGCTGCAGAACCATGCCGTTTTCATCCTGGCTGCAGAGGGAACAGGCTCCCAGTCACCAGGAAAAAGGAGCGCCTTGCTAACTAAGCGCCCCTTCAAGAGGGGAGGGGGCTAGGACAAAGGCTAGGATTGCGTCCCCTTCCCACAGCCCGGCCCTCCCTGCCAGCCCCGCCTCTTTCTACCAGCCCCGCCCTCCCCACAAACCCCACCCTCTCTACCGGCCCAGTCCCTCTCCAGCAGCCCCGACCCTTTCCACCAGCCCCGCCCTCAGCAGCCCCGCCCCTCACACCAATCCCTCCTAACCAGCCCCGCCCTCCTCACCGGCCCCGCCCCTCTCCCTCTCTCCACCAGCCCCGCCCCTTCCTGCCAGCCCCGCTCTCCCCCTCTCTCCACCAGCCCCGCCCCTTCTTGCCAGCCCCGCCCTCCCCGCCAGCTCCGCCCTCCCCACAAACCCCGCCCCTCTACATCAGCCTATCCCCTCATCGGCCCCGCCCCTTCTTACCAGCCCTGCCCTCCTCACTAGCCCCGCCCCTTCCCACCCGGCCTGTCCCTTTCGCACCGTTGAAGCTCGGAGGGGCCCGGCCGTCCCAGTCCGGAAGACCAAGCAAAGTCTCCAGCTGCTGGTAAGGCTCAGGAATGCCAAATTTGTGTGCATAAAAAGGAAGAGGTGAAAGGCATTACCTTAAAGTCAGGCTCTCCCGTTGCCCCTGCACGTGGTGGGCCTCAGGGCTGCTGAGACAGAAAAGCCCGGTCAGCTCAACCCATTCATCCACCCTTCTACCCAGCAAGGATTTGCTGGGCCCCAAGGCTGGAGGATCCCAGGGACGGGGGAGCCTGGTGGGCTGCCGTCTATGGGTCGCACAGAGTCGGACACGACTGAAGTGACTTAGCATAGCATAGCATAAGGCCTGAACAGAGGAGGGATCGGGGCCGGACTTGACTTCGAGGTTCTGCCTTGCGGGGTCTTGCAGGAGGCTGGTCAGGAGCGCTCACCTTATCTGTTGTCGGTCAGCCAGAGACTGACGATCGCGGAAGAATTAGCTCTGGGAGGAAAAATGAGCCTTTCCCCATCTGGGTGCTAAGAGGGTCAGAGGGCGCCCTGTCACGGACTGGCCACTGGGGATGGCTTTACATGGAATCAACACTGGTCACTGGACTATAAAGAAAGCTGAGTGCTGAAGAATTGATGCTTTTGAACTGTGGTGTTGGAGAAGACTCTTGAGAGTCCCTTGGACTGCAAGGAGATCCAACCAGTCCATCCTAAAGGAAATCAGTCCTGGGTGTTCTTTGGAAGGACTGATGCTGAAGCTGAAGCTCCAATACTTTGGCCACCTATTGCGAAGAACTGACTCATTTGAAAAGACCCTGATGCTGGGAGGGATTGGGGGCAGGAGGAGAAGGGGACGACAGAGGATGAGATGGCTGGATGGCATCACCGACTCAATGGACATGGGTTTGGGTAGATTCCAGCAGTTAGTGATGGACAGGGAGGCCTGGCGTGCTGTGGTTCATGGGGTCGCCAAGAGTCGGACATGACTGAGCGACTGAACTGAACACTGGTCACTACTCGTCCCCACACCTGGGCCTGGAGCTGCTGCCAGCCATCAAAGCGTCCTCTCCAACAGAAAACAGGATTTTGTCTTTGTAGTTTTTTAGGTTTGAGAAACATGGTAGAGAGAGGAACTCGGAATCTGTCGAGAACTGAGTGCCTCTTTCATTATAAGGACCTCCAATTCATTGCATATTCTATTTTTATTTCTGTTCTAGATCTTTCTAGAAGGAACCACCTTGACTCCAAAGACCCATCCATTACCTTTGAGACTTTTCTGTCTGTCTTCTGGGGATCAGGCTGAACACGTTGCTGGGGGGACAAAAAGAGTGTGGAGTTGAGTCCTCACCAGAGAGAGAAGAGCGTACAGGCTGTGGTTTTGAGGCTGAGACTTCAACACAGCATTCTGATCATTTGGTCTCCGGCTCCTGAGAAAATAGGTGTGGGGCCCGAGTGGAGCCAGTGGGACATCTCACGCGGGTGGAAGGAGAGAATGAGGTGCACAGGCAGATCCCCCAGGCGGTGCTCTAATCCCCTCTTCCCCCATTCCACCCTACTTTAACCCCATGTCATCACCCTAACTAATAACTTGAGAAATATCAAGAACCTCAGATATGCAGATGACACCACCCTTATGGCAGAAAGAAAAACTAGAAAGCCTCTTGATGAAAGTGAAAGAGAAGAGTGAAAAAGCTGGCTTAAAACTCAACATTCATAAAACAAAGATCATGGCATCCGGCCCCATCACTTCATGGCAAGTTGATGGGGAAACAATGGAAATAGTGAGAGACTTTATTTTCTTGGGCTCCAAAATCACTGCAGTTGGCGACTGCAGCCATGAAATTAAAAGACCATTGGTCCCTGGAAGAAAAGCTATGACAAACCTAGACACCATATTCAAAAGCAGAGACATCACTTTGCCAACAGAGGTCATCTAGTCAAAGCTATGGTTTTTTCCAGTAGTCGTGTATGGATTTAAGAGTTGGATCATAAAGAAAGCTAAGCGCTGAAGAATGGATGCTTTTGAACTGTGGTGTTGGAGAAGAATTTTGAGAGTCCCTTGGACTGGAAGGAGACCAAAGCAGTCCATCCTAAAGGAAATCAGTCCTGAATATTCTTAGGAAGGAATGATGCTGAAGCTGAAGCTCCAATACTTTGGCCACGTGATGCAAAGAACTGACTCATTGGAAAAGACCCTGATGCTGGGAAAGACTGAAGGTGGGAGGAGAAGGGGATGACAGTATGAGATGGTTGGATGGCATCACTGACTCAACAGACTTGACTTTGAGCAAGCTCCAGGAGTTGGTGATGGACAGGGAAGACTGGCGTGCTGCAGTCCATGGGGTCGCAAAGAGTTGGACATGACTGAGTGATTGGACTGAACTGAACTGAATAGCTTGTAAGTATTAGCTTGTAATAGCTTGCTCATGGCCTTGGTCTCTGGGGATAGGGGACCCCAGCATCAGAATCATCTGGGGAATTGTTTTTAGAGGCAAATCCAGACTTCCTGAATCCAGACCTGAGCAGTTAGGAGGGGAGTGTGTGTGTGTGGAGGGGATGTGTATGTGTAGCAATCTCCACTTTTAACAGGCTCCCTAAGTGATCTGCGTACACTCTACAGTTGAGAACCAGCCTCCTTTCTGTTTTACAGAAACCCTGCCACATAGAGCACCACACAGCATGTGGGGACCTTAGTTCCTTAACCAGGGCTTGAACCTGTGCCCCTTGCACTGGAAGAATGGAGTCTTAACCACTGGAGTGCCAGGGACGTCCCTGGGAGCTTTTGAAGCTTGCTGGAAAGTGTTCATATTCAAACCAGGATTGAATTTTAAGTTGTATGCAAGCAAAAAATGTAAAAATTCTACAGCCATAAAAAATTATGAAAGGAATCTCTGAGGCAAAGTCCAATCTTTTAAAAACTTTGCTCTAGAAGAAAACTTATTTCAGAAGTCAGATGACTCTTTTCAGTCAATCAGTATCAGTGCAGTCACTCAGTCACGTCTGACTCTTTGCGACCCCATGGACTGCAGCACGCCAGGCCTTCCTGTCCATCACCAACTCTCGGAGTTTACTCAAACTCATGTCCATTGAGTCAGTGATGCCATCCAATTATCTCATCCTCTGTCGGCCCCTTCGCCTCCCGCCTTCAGTCTTTCCCAGCATCAGGGTCTTTTCTAGTAAGTCAGTTCTTCGCATCAGGTGGCCAAAGTATTGGAGTTTCAGTTTCAGCATCAGTCCTTCCAATGAATATTCAGGACTGATCTCCTTTAGGATGGACTGGTTGGATCTCCTTGCGGTCCAAGGGACTCTCAAGAGTCTTCTCCAACACCACAGTTCAAGATGACTCTTTTGGATGTCAATATTTATTAATTTTCTTTCTTTTTTTTTTAAAAAAAAGACAAGATAAAGCATGACAAAAATGAGGGGGTGGGGAGAAGATGAAATGAAATCTAAACACAAGATGAGCTTCTCTGATGACTCAGCAGGCCAAGAATCCGCCAGCAATGCAGGAGACACAGGAGACTTGGGTTTGATCCCTCCCCTGGAGGAGGAAATGGCAACCCACTCCAGTACTCTTGCCTGGGAAATCCCATGGGCAGAGGAGCCGGGCACTCTACAGTCCATGGAGTCGCAAAGGTCAAACACGACTGAACACAAACACGAATAATATAGAAGAGGAGGCTGCTAGATGAAAAGTCCAAAAAGGCTGCATTAGATAAAGAAGAGCAGTCAGGGACTTCTCTGGCAGTCCAGTGGTTAGGACTCGGAGCTTCCACTAAAGGCACTTGAGTTCAAACCCTTGTCGGGGAAATAAGATCCTGTGTGCTGTGCAGTTTGGCCAAAAACAACAAAAAAGAAGAGAGGTCAGACCCCAGACTCAACAGGCTGCCAGACCTGGGCACTTTATGGAAATAGGGGGAGTCCAGAGGGGATGAGCAGTTTCAGAGCTGAGTTACAGCGGGAAGCTGCAAGACATGGCCACGGGTGTCTCCAGACTCTTGAAGGCACGACCCAGAATGTGCCACACGGCTCTCAGGGCTCCCTGGGGTCCTTCTGTTATAAGGAAGAATATCTTTATGCAATTCCAGCACTTGTTCTAGATGGGGAAACAGTGGAAACAGTGGCTGACTTTATTTTGGGGGGCTCCAAAATAACTGGAGATGGTGACTGCAGCCATGAAATTAAAAGATGCTTACTCCTTGGAAGGAAAGTTATGACCAACCTAGACAGCATATTCAAAAGCAGAGACATTACTTTGCCAACAAAGGTCCGTCTAGTCAAGGCTATGGTTTTTCCAGTGGTCATGTATGGATGTGAGAGTTGGACTGTGAAGAAAGCTGAGTGCCGAAAAATTGATGCTTTTGAACTGTGGTGTTGGAGAAGACTCCTGAGAGTGCCTTGGACTGCAAGGAGATCCAACCAGTCCATCCTAAAGGAAATCAGTCCTGAATATTCATTGGAAGGACTGATGCTGAAGCTGAAACTCAAATACTTTGGCCACCTGATGCGAAGAGCTGACTCATTTGAAAAGACCCTGATGCTGGGAAAGATTGAGGGCAGGAGAAGGGGATGACAGAGGATGAGATGGTTGGATGGCATCACGACTCAATGGACACGGGTTTGGGTGGATTCCGGGAGTTGGTGATGGACAGGGAGGCCTGGTGTGCTGTGCTTCGTGGAGTCACAGAGAGTCGGACACAACTGAGTGACTGAACTGAGCACTTGTTCTAAGAATCAGATATGGGGACAGGCTGCTTGCAGAGAACTGAGCGCTCCTGCTGGGGGACGATCGGATGGAGGCTTGGCCACCTGCCAGTGACTCTGCGGGACCAGCGTGGCCCCGAGACCCACAGCATGACAGAGGCGGCTCTGAGACGGAGATGGGCGCCCAGGGCAGTGCCGCAGCAATTCAGGAGGGGCCCTGTGCAAGCGAACAGCCCCCACGCAAGGCATGTCCCATCCTTCCCGACCCTGCACCAGATGTGTATGTGATGAGCTCGCTTTGTTGCTCAGACAAGACTCGCTCCAGGAAGCCCCAGTAAGTCCAATGCTGGCAGACCAAGGAGGGGTGGTCTCCCTCCCAGGAGTGCCAGGACATCCTGTACCCACTCCTGTGACAGCCAGTCACCTGTAACTGCCTGGCACCTGTCTTCTCCTAACAGACCTGACATCCTTCAGAACAAGGACCGTCCCATGGACACTGGCATCCTGGTGCCCTCCAAACCACCAGGCTCAAAGCAGGCACTCAGTAAACGCTCACAGAGGTGAGCATCAGGCCTGTCCCGCTGCGCGTGCACTCCGTTTTCCAAAGCCTGCAATGCCTAGGCCGTCAGCCCTAAGACTGGATGCTCATCCTAAGGTACACTTTCCCTGAGGGACCCGGCAACCTGGGTTTGGAGTCTGGTGGAGGGGCTGGCACCCTGGCCTTGCCACTTCCTACTGTATGACCTTGGTCTCATTCCTTAACCTCTGGAGCCTCCTTTCCTGGGGTATAAAATGGGAATAATAATGCCTGTCTTGGGCTTTCCTGGTGGCTCAGTGGTAAAGAGTCTACCTGCCAATGCAGGAGACTCGGGTTTGATCCCTGGGTCAGGAAGGTCCGCTGGAGAAGGGAATGGCAACCCACTCCAGTATTCTTGCCTGGGAAATCCCATGGACTGGGGAGCCTGGTAGGCTACAGTCCACAGGGTCACAAAAGTGTTGGACACGACTGAGTGGCTAAACCACAACAGTAATGACTATCTTACAGGTTGTGGAGAGAGCCTGGAAGACCCATCATGCATTCCCCTCAAGCCATCACACAGAATGAACACCCCATAAATGGAGGCTCTTTCTAACACATTTCTTTGCAAAAGTCATCAGTGACAAAGTGTATATAGCTCTAACAACTAACAACTAAATACATATGCAATCTGCAGTCTGAAACAGTAAATAAACATTCGGCACTCACTGCACAACTGAGTCTGGGGGTAATTTCACCCTCTTGTGGAATAAGAACCAGAGTACTGAAAAAGTATTGACTAGCTTCTTTGAAGGGAATACACTTTTACAGCTGCCAGGTTTGTTTTAAAACATAAAATAGTGTATTCCAATGCAGTGAAAAGCTGTCATCTATTCTCCATAAATTTGTGTAAAGTGCGACGTGAGCCCCATGCGTGCCTGTGTGCTCAGTCACTTCAGTCGTGTCCGACTCTTTGTGAACATGTGGACGGTAGCCCGCCAGGCTCCTCTGTCCATGGAGATTCTCCAGGCAAGAACCCTGGAGTGGGTTGCCGTGTCCTCCTCCAGGGCATCTTCCTAACCCAGGGATCGAAACTGCGTCTCTTACATCTCCTGCATTGGGAGGCAGGTTCTGTACCATGAGTGCCACCTGGGAAGCCCTGTGAGCCCCTTTTGTTGATGTAATTGGTGTTTCTAAAAAGCTATGAGCACTGCCTTCCGGAGCCCTCCCCACCCGCAGTCACATTTATACCCACCTCCCAGGTGAGCCCATCACCTGCAGTTACAGCCACGCCTGTAAACCACCTGGGAGCAGAGCAAGGTGCTGGAGGGGAACCAGCGCCTCAGCCTTGCCCCGACGAGATCGGCACGATGGGAATTACGACGCCATTCACACCTGCTCCGGTCACTTAGGTCATGAGTCCCCTCCTCCACAGGGCCCCGGGCTGTCCCATCCTCCTTACCTGTAGAAGCCCAGAAGTACGGCAAAGAGCAGGATCAGACACAGCCAGGACTTGGTGCGGTTTCCCCAGAAATCTGTGAAGAGGAAGTCTGGGTCACCTGGTGCCTGTCACCCTGTCGAGGCCAAAATCAGGCACTGGCCAGGGACGGCCTCTCCCTCCTTTACGCTCACAGGGCAGGTGGGTTGTAACCTCTCCTGGAGCCGTAATCCCACTGAACCTTGCCCTGCAGCCCCTGGGCACCTGCCTGGGCACTCCTGCTCATTAGCAGGCCCCTGGAGGCCAGGACCACGTGGACACTCCAGAGAAGCAGGTGCAATGGCCATGAGCTGACCAGCAGGGTGGGTGACGAGACACAGGACTGTGAGAGACAAAGGTCGCAAGTCCAGCTGCCAAGGGGGTTCCTAGCCTCCGAAATACCTGAATCCCTAATGCTGTAGGAGCTCCCACCAGGGTTACCTACAACAGAAACAGTCAGGCCCGGGAGACCCTGCAAGGATGCTACACTCCAGGGAACGTGCATGTTTGAAGGAAGCTGTGTCATATGTGCTGATACAGTCTTGGCTGGAGGTTGTGCGTTTAGCAAGCCCCACGCTGGCGCGCTGCAGTCCACAGGGTTGCAAGGAGTCGGACACAACTGTGCGACTGAACGACATCCTGAATGAGCCCCCACCCGCGGCCAGCACACTGGGTCTCAGAGGCCCAAGTCTCACGTTGCAGCAGCCTGAGGGGCTCCCAAGTGTGAACTAAGAAAAGTATGTACATCGGGTGCAGTCCAGAAACATTTACCAAAGAACCGCGTTTGGCCAAAGACAGACACGTCTGCTTCCTTTGAGTAGGTGTGAAGATGAAAACGGCATGAAGATGAGATTTCTATTCACATATATATAGCCAAGGCACGGAAGCAACCGAAATGACCATCAACAGACGGAGGGAGAAAGAAGATGTGGTAGGTATACAAGAATATGTACAATGGGACGGTACTCAACCACAAAAAGGAGCGAAACAACGCCACTTGCAGCAACACGGGTGCACCCAGAGATTTTCACACTAAGTGAGGTGAGCTAGACGGAAAAAGGCAAATATATGGTATCACTTATAAAAGGTCCAAATGAGTAGGAATAGATCCACAGACAGAAAACAAGCTGATGGTTATCAAAAGGAAAAAGGGGGGAGAGGGATAAGTTAGGAGTTTGGGATTAACATATACACAGTATTATATATAAAATAGATAACCAAAAAGGACTGGTTGTATAGCACAGAGAGATTTACTCAATATTATATAATGACCTAGAAGGAAAAGGAATCTGAAAAAGAATATATATACATGTTATATGTATGTGTATATATATATATAAAATTCAGACTGAAATTGAAGAAAGTAGGGAAAACCACTAGACCATTCAGGTATGACCTAAATCAAATCCCTTATGATTATACAGTGGAAGTGAGAAATAGATTTAAGGGCCTAGATCTGATAGATAGAGTGCCTGATGAACTATGGAATGAGGTTCGTGACATTGTACAGGAGACAGGGATCAAGACCATTCCCACAGAAAAGAAATGCAAAAAAGCAAAATGGCTGTCTGGGGAGGCCTTACAAATAGCTGTGAAAAGAAGAGAAGCCAAAAGCAAAGGAGAAAAGGAAAGATATAAACATCTGAATGCAAAGTTCCGAAGAAGAGCAAGAAGAGATAAGAAAGCCTTCTTCAGCAATCAATGCAAAGAAATAGAGGAAAACAACAGAATGGGAAAGACTAGGGATCTCTTCAAGAAAATCAGAGATACCAAAGGAACATTTCATGCAAAGGTGAACTCGATAAAGGACAGAAATGGTATGGACCTAACAGAAGCAGAAGATATTAAGAAGAGATGGCAAGAATACACAGAAGAACCGTACAAAAAAGATCTTCACGACCCAGATAATCACGATGGTGTGATCACTGACCTAGAGCCAGACATCCTGGAATGTGAAGTCAAGTGGACTTAGAAAGCATCACTACGAACAAAGCTAGTGGAGGTGATGGAATTCCAGTGGAGCTATTCCAAACCCTGAAAGATGATGCTGTGAAAGTGCTGCACTCAATATGCCAGCAAATTTGGAAAATTCAGCAGTGGCCACAGGACTGGAAAAGGTCAGTTTTCATTCCAATCCCAAAGAAAGGCAATGCCAAAGAATGCTCAAACTACCGCACAATTGCACTCATCTCACACGCTAGTAAAGTAATGCTCAAAATTCTCCAAGCCAGGCTTCAGCAATATGTGAACCGTGAACTTCCAGATGTTCAAGCTGGTTTTAGAAAAGGCAGAGGAACCAGAGATCAAATTGCCAACATCCGCTGGATCATAGAAAAAGCAAGGGAGTTCCAGAAAAACATCTATTTCTGCTTTATTGACTATGCCAAAACCTTTGACTGTGTGGATCACAATAAACTGGAAAATTCTGAAAGAGATGGGAATACCAGACCACCTGATCTGCCTCTCGAGAAATGTGTATGCAGGTCAGGAAGCAACAGTTAGAACTGGACATGGAACAACAGACTGGTTCCAGATAGGAAAAGGAGTTTGTCAAGGCTGTATATTGTCACCCTGTTTATTTAACTTATATGCAGAGTACATCATGACAAACGCTGGACTGGAAGAAACACAAGCTGGAATCAAGATTGCCAGGAGAAATATCAATAACCTCAGATATGCAGATGACACCACCCTTATGGCAGAAAGTGAAGAGGAACTCAAAAGCCTCTTGATGAAAGTGAAAGTGGCGAGTGAAAAAGTTGGCTTAAAGCTCAACATTCAGAAAACGAAGATCATGGCATCCGGTCCCACCACTTCATGGGAAATAGATGGGGAAACTGTGGAAACAGTATCAGACTTTATTTTTCTGGGCTCTAAAATCACTACAGATGGTGACTGCAGCCATGAAATTAAAAGACGCTTACTCCTTGGCAGGAAAGTTATGACCAACCTAGATAGCATATTGAAAAGCAGAGACATTACTTTGCCAACAAAGGTTCGTCTAGTCAAGGCTATGGTTTTTCCTGTGGTCTTGTATGGATGTGAGAGTTGGACTGTGAAGAAGGCTGAGCACTGAAGAATTGATGCGTTAGAAGTGTGGTGTTGGAGAAGACTCTTGAGAGTCCCTTGGACTGCAAGGAGATCCAACCAGTCCATTCTGAAGGAGATCAGCCCTGGGTGTTCTTTGGAAGGAATGATGCTAAAGCTGAAACTCCAGTACTTTGGCCACCTCATGCGAAGAGTTGACTCATTGGAAAAGACTCTGATGCTGGGAGGGATTGGGGGCAGGAGGAGAAGGGGACGACAGAGGATGAGATGGCTGGATGGCATCACTGACTCGATGGACGTGAGTCTGAGTGAACTCCGGGAGTTGGTGATGGACAAGGAGGCCTGGCGTGCTGCGATTCATGGGGTCGTAAAGAGTCGGACACGACTGAGTGACTGATCTGATCTGATCTGATATATAAAATACCGAATCACTTTCCTGTACACCTAAAATGAGCACAATATTGTAAATCAACTATACTTCAATTAAAAAAATAAAAATTAAAGACAAAACAAAAGCTTGAGCTTATACAAGTTTACAATGAATTTGGTAACACTGTGTTATATAATTCTGTATAAACTCTATGTGTCCCATATTTTCAATGTTTAAGGGAACTTGATATGCGCAGTTTGGGTTTGATTTAATGGATGGAGAAGATTTTCAAGTGCATAGGGAGATTTTGTTGTACTTGAGAGCCTTCTGTTCCGTCTTGTGTGTCTGAGAGAATTAGATGAATCCAGCTTACAATCATAGTTTAAAACAAATTATGCTGTGTGGAAAAATCCAGATAGGAGCAAGTACTTACTGGAAGATTCCATTTATATATGATTCTGCTGCTACTGCTGCTAAGTCGCTTCAGTCGTGTCCGACTCTGTGCGACCCCATAGACGGCAGCCTACCAGGCTCCCCCGTCCCTGGGACTCTCCAGGCAAGAACACTGGAGTGGGTTACCATTTCCTTCTCCAATGCATGAAAGTGAAAAGTGAAAGTGAAGTCGCTCAGTCGTGCCCCACTCTTAGCGACCCCATGGACTGCAGCCTACCAGGCTCCTCCGTCCATGGGATTTTCCAGGCAAGAGTACTGGAGTGGGGTGCCATTGCCTTCTCCAATATATGATTCTAGGGAATGCAAATTGATCTGTAGTGCCAGAAAACAGAACAGTGGTTGCCTGGGGATGGCGGTGGGCAGAGCATGGCAGAGAGAAGTTGCAAATGAGCACAGGACTCTTTAGGGGGTGAGAGTTATATTAATTTTCATAATTGTCATGATGGGTTTTGCAGGTGTACATGTCAAAGTTATTAGATTCTATAGTTTCTAAATTAATGTGTAGTTTGTTACATGTCTACTTTACCTCTATAAAGCTGCTTTTAAAAAAAAAGAAAAGAAATGCATCCAGATTGGAAAGGAAAAAGCAGATCGGTCTGTATTCCCATACTACATGTTCATCTCTGTAGAAAATCTGATGGAATCTATTTAAAAAAAAACCATTAGAATTAACAAGTGAGCAGGTGAGTTTAGCAAAATGGCAGGATACAAGGTCAGCATACAAAAACCAATTGTTATTATCAACAACCTCAGATATGTAGATGATACCACTCTAACAGCAGAAAGCAAAGAGAAACTAAAGAGCCTCTTGATGAGGATGGTAGAGGAGAGTGGAAAGCTAGCTTGAAACTCAACATTCAAAAAACTAAAGTCTTGGCATCTGGTCCCACCACCTCATGCAAATAGGAGGGGAAAAGTGGAAGCGGTGACAGACCTTATTTTCTTGTGTATAGATTGGCGATCTGTACACAGAAATGATGAACTTTGTTCCATGTACAAACATTAACTGCAATGGATCATAGACAAAGATATACGAGCTGAAACTATAAAACATTTAGAAAAAAATAATACAACTTTTATGGCCTTGGACTAGGTAAAGATTTCTTAGATACAACACCAAAAGCAATATCCAGAAAAGAGAAATTCATAAATTGGATTTAATCAAAATGAGTAACTTCTGCTCTGTCAACAACACAGGAGAATAAAAAAACAAATCAGCCAGGAAAAGATTATTTCCAAGTCACATATCTGATAAAGGAGCCGCATCTAAAACCCAATTGTATGAAAACACACACATATTATTTTTATTGTTGTGATGGACAGGCAGGCCCGGTGTGCTCCAATTCATGGGGTCACAAAGAGTCGGACACGACCGAGCGACTGAACACGACTGAACTGAACTGAACTGTCCAGTCCCCCAGTCATGTCCAACTCTTTGTGACCCATGGACTGCAGCACACCAGGCCTCCCTGTCCCTCACCATCTCCCAAGGTTTGCCCAAGGTCATGCCCATTGCATCGGTGGTGCCATCCAGCCGTCTCATTCTCTGACACCCTCTTCCTTCTGCCCTCAATCTTACCCAGCATTGGGGAGTTTTCCAATGAGTCAGCTTTTCACATCAGATGACCAAAATACTGGAGTTTCAACTTCAGCATCAGTCCTTCCAACTAGTATTCAGAGTTGATTTCCCTTAAGATTGACCGTTTTGATCTCCTTGCAGTCCAAGAGACTCTCAGGAGTCTTCTCCAGCACCACAGTTTAAAGGCATCAATTCTATACATAGGGTTAGCCAAAAAGATCATTCAGGTTTTGCAATAAAATCTTACAGAAAAACCTTTGGCCAACCCAATACATATATGTATGGTCTGAACACACGTGACTTCATTAAAGAAGATATAGAGATGTCAAAAAAAAGTTTATGAAAAATGTTCATCATTAGTCATTAGAGAAATGTACGTTAAAATCACAGTAAAAGAAATTTCCTGACGGCCCAGTGGTTGGGACGCTGCACTTTTACTGCCAAGGATGCTGGTTCAATCCCTAGTCGGGGAACTAAGATCCCACCAACCATGTGGTGAGGCTGAAAAATAAATTAATTAAAATTAAAAAGAAATCATTTTCAAGTATAAAATAACACCACAGTAATATACTGTTATATATCTACTAGAATTTAAAAGGTCAATAATACCAAATGATGGTGAGGATATGAAGCAACCGAAACTCTCTGTGATAACCTAGACGAGTGAGAGATGGGAGAGAGGCTCAAGAGGGAGGGGACAGGCATGTACCTATGGTTGATTCACGTTGATGTGTGGCAGAAACCAACACAATATTGTAAAGCAATTATCCTTCAATTAAAAATAAATAAATTAAAAAAATTTTTTAAAGAAATTCTCATATGCTTGTGTGGGGGGGTTGTAGTATTACCCAACTGCTCTGAAAAAGTTAGGCATTTCCTCCCAGATGACCCAGCCTTTCCAGCAGAAATGAAAGCGTGTGCTCACAAAGACTGGTGCAGCAGCTTTATTTGTCACAGCGAAGAATTCAAATGTCCATCAACAGATGGAAGGACATGCAAATCGATGTGTGCCTGCACCACAGCAGAAAGAACGAACTGGATACACAGATCTGCGTGGAGGATTTGCAAAATAATGAGAGGCCAGATGAGGAGGAATCATTACTGTACAGTTGCCTGTATATGAAATTCTGGAAGATGCACAGTAGTCTATAGGGACAGAAAGGGGGCTCTGGCTTGTGTGGCAGGGGTGGGCAAGGTGGAACGGGGCACAGAAGGGCAAGAGGAAACTGTCATGGTGACAGGTTCATCTGTTACCCCGATTGTGGCGATAGCTTCACGGAGGTACACAGATGTTACACGTTTATCCAACAGCACACTCTGAATACGTGTAGCTTGTTGTTGCTGGGTTTTAGTCACTAAGTCATGTCCGACTCTTTGGGACCCCGTGGACTGTAGCCCACCAGGCTCTTCTGTCCACAGAATTCTCCAGGCAAGAAAACTGGAGTGGGGTGCCATTTCCTTCTCCAGGGGATCTCCCCGACCCAGGGATGGAACCCTCAATTATGTCAATTATTCCTGAAGCTGTTTTAAAAATAAAAACAATGAAGCCACAGCGAGGTCCCGCTTCTCACCATCAGATGGAGAAAAGACCAGCGATGATGGACGCTCTGCGGGAGGGACTGAGTGGACTGCGTGGACCGCACCTGCTCACGCCTTGGTGTGGCACTTTCTCAAGGCAGGGTAGGAGCCGGGAGAAGGGCGAGCAGGCATATCACCCCTAAGAGGGTGAAAACTGACCCTTGGGGTGCAAAAAACCTTGGACATCAATGATGTGTGGCCTTCCAAAGCTTAACCTGACTCAATAGTGAAGTCGCTCAGTCGTGTCCAACTCTTTGCGACCCCATGGACCGTAACCTACCAGGCTCTTCTGTCCATGGGATTTTCCAGGCAAGAGTACTGGAGTGGGGTGCCATTTCCTCAATAAGATCTTCTAAAATATTTTCCATCACAGTGCCGTAGCTGTGTGTGTGGAGGTGGGGGGCGAGCGAGAAACACCGCTGTAGAGAGTAGAAGAGGGTAGAACCCACAACGAAGGCAGATGAGACAGTACCTGCCCAGAGGCAGATTCAGCAAGTGACCTTGCAGATTCAGTTCGGACTAGCTACAGGGCAGAGGAAGCTGCACACGAGTAGAGTGACTGGTAGGCTTGGTATGTGAGGGCAAAGGACTGGTAGCAACCCAAGGGTTCCTCTGGGGCGGGGCTGTGCTGATTAAATTGGCTTTGGTGTGTCCAACAAAGCATACTATACAACCGTCAAAAAAAATGCGGTTGGAATTTATAAGTCGTGCTTCAAGCAAAGTACAGAACAGTGCAAGTAATATTCTACCCATTGTGCAAGAAAAGAGGGTGGAAAGGACATGTAATCATATTAACTTACATTTACATAAAAAAAAAACCTAAAAGGCAGCAGCAAGGAGATCCAACCAGTCCATCCTAAAGGGGATCAGTCCTGGGTGTTCACTGGAAGGACTGATGCTGAAGCTCAAACTCCAATACTTTGGCACCTGATGTGAAGAGCTGACTCATTTGAAAAGACCCTGATGCTGGGAAAGATTGAAGGCGGGAGGAGAAGGGGACGACAGAGGGTGAGATGGCTGGATGGCTTAACCAACTCAATGGACATGGGTTTGGGTGGACTCCGGGAGTTGGTGATGGACAGGGAGGCCTGGCATGCTGTGGTTCATGGGGTCACAAAAAGTCGGACACGACTGAGCGACTGAACTGAACTGGCTGAACTGAAAAGGCAGCGCAAGAAATAAATGCAAAATGTGCATAAAGAGCAGGGGAGCAGTATTCGCGGTGGCCAGGTGGACGTGACGTGTAGTTTATCTCTTGAAGAATCATTGTTATTTTTTAACCAGGTAATGTACAATGTGTTAGTCACTCAGCCGTGTCTGACTCTCTGTGACCCCCATGGATTGCAGCTCACCAGGCTTCTCTGTCCATGAGATTCTCCAGGCAAGAATACTGGAGTGGGTTGCCATCTCCTTCTCCAAATATACAATAATGACATTAAATAAGCATGTAAATAAACCAGAATAACATGTCACTTTTTAAATCCTGGAGAGGAGAAAAGCCCAAGTTTGACAAAAGATTTTCTTAATAGCCCTAAATGGAGGCAAATAAATATGACCCAATGAAGTGCTATGCATGGTTAAAAAGAACCACAGACAAAGTCAAAAGAAACCAAAACGGAGAAAAAAATGTTTACAACTCATGTCGTAGAAAAATCCTAATTCCCTTAATAATACCTCCTATGACTTAATAAATATAAGCAATTGTTGAATTTTTTTCAGGGGCAAAGTGTGTGAAATGACAATGCATGTTGAAAGGCATTCAGCCTCATGATAGGAAGGGTGGGCAGATAAAGATTGTTTGAGACTCCAGTTCTCACCCACCGGGTGAGCAATGGGGTGTTGGCTGTGCCCTGGTAATAAGGTGTGTGGAGGACCAGGTGAGCAGGAACAATGGCCGTGGCCAGAGCAGGAGTGCGGCAGAATGTGACGTGTGTACATCGCTTACATTCTTCTTTTGACTTGTCTGCCTCTGGCGCCCCTCCCTTTTCATCTGAGCATCTCTTTAGAGAAAATCTTGGAAAAGAAAATCCTCTATTCCTGAGCCCTCCAACCCTTCTCCAGAGTCTTCTTAACCCTCACTAGCCAGCCTTTCACCCTGCACCTCACTGAAGCTTCCCTACACAAAGCCTCCAAGAGTCTCAGCTCCCTAATCCGATGTCTTCGTCCTTGTCTGAGTTAACGCATCAGCTGCAGTTGAACTCTTTGGGCTATTTCCCTTCGCTCTTCCTCGCCATGTAGCATGAGAACTGGAGGCTCCAGGCGTGGTCCTGGGCTCCCTCCTGCACCCGCACTCACCACCCAGGGGCTCCTAGAGCATTAAATATCATACCTATGCTGATGACCCTGCATATCTGCAGCCTTCACCGCTCTGTGGACCTGCGGACCAGGAAACTGGAATGGCCATCCCCACTGAGGGCACATCAACCTTATCATGGCCAAACAGGACGTACAGGTCCCCATCACCACACCTCCAAGGGGCACGCTTCCTGTCTGAGGATAGGGCATCACCATGCACATAAAGGTCCAAGGCTGAGACTTCCCTGGTGGTCTAGGGGTTACGAATCCGCCTTCCAGTGCGGGGGACGGGGGTTCAGTCCATGGCTGGAGAACTAAGGTCCCAGAGGTCATTATTGCTGTTTAGTTGCTAAGTAGTATCTGTCTCTTCTGCGACCACATGGACTGTAGCCCGCCAGGCTCCTCTGTCCATGGGATTTCCCAGGCAAGAATACTGGAGTGGATTGCCATTTCCTTCTCCAAGGGGTCTTCCCGATCTAGGGATTGCACCCACATCTCCTGTATTGGCAGGAAGATTCTTTACCACTGAGCCCCACATGCCACAGGGCAATTAAACCCACGAGTCACAACTGGAGAGAAGCCCGTGCACCCCAACGAAAGATCCCTCGTGCCACGAGGAAGACCCTGTGTGTCACAACTGAGACTCGACACAGCCAAAAATAAATAAACGTTAAGAAAAGTCTGAGGCTGGGAATTCCCCAACGATCCAGTGGCTAAGACTCGGAGCTTTTGCTGCTGGCCCCAAGTCCGAGCCCTGGTTGGTGGCCATAAAACAAAAAAACCCGAGGCATCTTTAACTTTTCCTTTTCCTGAATTCAGTTCACTGTCTCACCGTGTCAGTTCCAACTTCAAGATGTATCCCTGGTCATGTGGGAAAAGGTATGGCAGTTCTTCAAAAAAATCAAACATATAATTCTTTATCATCCAGCAAGCCTGCTCATGGGCATATACCCCAAAAGAGGTAAAAGCAGAGACTCAGACAGATATTTGGACACTGGTGTTCACAGCAGAATTATTCACAAGAGCCGAAACGAAGACACACCCCAACATCCATCGATGGATAAAGAAACCGTGGGGCATCAGTACTGTGGAATTCGAGCCAGCCTTACAAAGGCTTGGCATGAGATGCAACAGGATCTTCTCTGGTGGCTTAGACGGTAAAGAATCTGCCCGCAATGCAGGGGACCCAGGTTCGATCCCTGGGTTGGGAAGATGCCCTGGAGAAAGAAATGGCAGCCCACTCCAGTATTCTTGCTTGGAAAATCCCATGGACAGAGGAGACTGATGGGCTACAGTCCATGGGGTGGCAAAGAGTCGGACACGACTGAGCGACTAACACTATCCCTTTCATGAGATACAACGTGGATGGACTTCAGGGACATCATGCCAAGTGGAGCAAGCCAGTCACCAGGGGCAAATCCTGTAGTTTCCCACTTCTCTGAGGTCCCTAGAGGAATCACATCCTTAGAGGCAGAAAGTAGGTGGTAGGGGTCAGGGGCCAGGGCTGGGATGGAGCATAGAGTTTCCACTTGGGAAGATGAGACGTTCTGGAGACGGTGGTGGTGATGGTCGCAGGAATGTACACTTAAACGTGGTTTAGATGGTAAGTTTCTTGTTATGTATATATTACCACAATAATTCTTAAAAAAAAAAAAAGTGGGCCGACAAATGGGGTGGGCTTGGAGGCTCATTTCCTGCCGCTGATGGGGCTCAGTGGCCCAGGCGAGCTGACGGGAGGGTGGGCTGAAGGTGGGTCCCGTCCAGCAAAGCCACATCCCGACCTCGAGGTTCCCCTGTTGGCATCTCCCCCGGCCCCATGCAGGATGGCTGGGGGCGTCGGGACACGTGTTCTGACTCTCTTCTCGTCCCTTCTCTCGATGGTGTTTGGCACACAGATCTGGATGGAATTTTCTTGGCCCACACCTTGTACAGTTCAGCTGCCTAGTGGCTCGGAGCTGGAAGCTGGTCTGGGTTCCTGGCACTTCCCAGCTGACTTCCTGAGCCCCCCGACTCCTCACCCACCTCTGAAACAGAGCGGGCTGCACAGGTGAACCTCAAAAGACTGTTCTGAGGCAAAGTGCAAGAAGCTCTCCTGTGCTCCCACAAAGGCATAGGGCTAGCAGCTCAGGACGGGGAAGTGAGCCCAGAAGGTGGGGTGCAGTGAGGTGAGCTGGACCAGAGAGAGGAGGAGAGGCCGGATGATGGAAGAGACCATGGAAGGCTCCTGGCGTTGGAGGATCCAGGGAGCCTGGAAGCTGGGCCGCCGGGCCCCAGGGTTGGACTGGATATGGCACTTGGGCACGACAACAAGCAAGCTGTCATGGTGTTTGTCCTGAGTCGCACGTCCAGGGAGGGAGAGGGTGTGGGGATGGAGTAGGGAAGAGGTCTCGAAGGCTGCACTTCCCCGACAGGTTCTTGAAATCTGTGCCCTGACACCGCCAAACCACACCCAGAGGTGTCCCGGGGCTGCTGCCGACAGGTCACGTGAGATGAACAAAGAACGCTTTATCACCCACTAACCAAGGAAGCCAGAGATTTTTAATTTCAAATATTCAAAGCAAGATCAAACCAGTCAATCGTAAAGGAAAGCAATCCTGAATATTCATTGGAAGGACTGATGCTTCCAGTGCTTGGGAGCCGACTCGTGGGAAAAGACCTTGATGCTAAGGCAAGATTGAGGGCAGGAGGAGAAGGGGACGACAGAGGATGACATGGCTGGATGGCATCACTGACTCGATGGACGTAAGTTTGAGCAAGCTCCAGGAGGTGGTGAGGGACAGGGAGGCCTGGCAGGCTGCCGTCTATGGGATCAAAAAGTCAGACTTGACTTGCTGACTGAACAACGACAGCAATTCACAGGGCCTCAGGTGTCCCCTAGGCCACCCTGAACTTCCTCCTTGGAAACAGTGCTCCTCCTTTCTTAGTGCTCAGGCGAGGGGAGGAAATAGAGGGCTTTGCAGAGGAGAGTGTGGGCATCACCGTCCCCCAAGAATTCATTACAGGAGCTCCAGCCAGGGAGGAACTTTCCATAGAAGGAACAGCCTTGCCCAAAGTCATGTAGAACTCCCGGCAATGTCAGGGCTCAGATCCAGGCCAGGGTGACCGTCTGCCTGGCTTGCATGAGGCCAGTGAAGTCCCTGTTCAGACTAAATGTCTGAACAAGGAGTGAAAGAAAGTAAAAGTGTCAGTCACTCTGTTGTGTCCGACTCTTTGGGACCCCGTGGACTCTAGCCCGCCAGGCTCCTCTGTCTGTGGGATTCTCCAGGCAAGAATACTGGAGTGGGTTGCCGTTTCCTTCTCCAGGGGATCTTCCTGACCCAGGGATCAAACCCGGGCCTCCCGAATTGAGGGCAGACTCTTTATTGTCTGAGCCCCCAGGGAATCCAAGGGAGCGTGGATGATGCTCCCAATCTCATAGGTAAGAAGGAAATTCAGAGGACACCCTGACTCTCTTCTGATAACAGCCTCCTGGTAAACGTCTCCAGGATGGATTTCATTTCTAGAAGCGTTTTTAGTTGCAGGTTAATCAACACAGAAGGATCCTCTTCTAAGTCAGAAGAAACATCTCTGGGATGTATCCCTAAAAAATTGGACATTTTAAAAATAGATGGGCAGAAAAGGAAAAAAAACTTGAAGTCTACTGTGATTGCCTGGCATTTAGATAAGTTGGGGCTATGGAGGGAAATGACCTGAATATGGGTCTCTAAATTACAGTACTGTCTTGCAATTGGATCTTTACTGTTGCAAGATGGGAAGATGAACTGAGGTTCTATATGTCCAAGACTTCATGGTCCTTTACCAAAACCCCACTCTGTGTGTCTCCTGTAGTGAAAAGCCTGGGGAGTCGGAAAGCACTCCCAACATGTTAGGTGAACTCCTTCTAACCCTCTCCAATCTTTCCCCTGCTTCTCCGGAGCCACCTGCTTCCCCAGATCCCTCTGACCAACCCCTCACCCCACCTATGTTCCTTTATAGTCTCTATTACCCCTGGAGGGAGAGACTAGTCCCTCGGGGTGATTCATAATGGGACTTCCTATAAGCCAGAGTCGGGAATAGGATGTCCTCTTCAGGAAGTTGGTGAAGGACAGGGAGGCCTGGCGTGTCGCAGTCCATGGGGTCACACAGAGCCCGACACGACTGAGCGACTGAGCTGAACTAACTTAGGGAAGTGGCAAAGGGCAAAAGGACATCCAATCAGAGGATATGTACCCTTCTCTTTGACTTAACCCCATGTAAACAGTGACTGAGCCCGTTTTCAGAAGACCTAGTAAGTTTGTTGAAAGGTTTCAGGCCCTAACTCTGGCCTGTAACTTGGAAGGGTGTCCAAATAGTCTTATCTACTTGCTGTACCCTTGAGGAAAAACAGAGAGCCTGGGCGGCAGCCCAGGGGTACCAGGAGCCAGCATGGGAGTTCCCACCCATGACAAAGGACATGCGGAGAGGCCTGATATGCAAAGGCGAGTCAGGACTCGAGGGCCCCCCGGATCTGCCTGAGCGTCTACCCCAAAACCAGAATCTGTCTGTTTTACTATTTTATGACTTTCTTTTTTTTTTTTTTTAACTATTTTACGACTTCCACCAACTCCTCTGACATTAACGGGGGGCTATCCCCGATCACCTTTTCTTTGAAGAAAATCAACTTAAAGCTCTAGTTAATTAGCCTCCTGGGCATATTAAGAGTATTTCAATCCAAACCCCTCAGATGGCTCTCTAACTTGCCTGACAGGTTTACCCGGATGGAATGACGGGAAGCTTAAGATATTCAAATAGTATAGAGAAATTGTTAGAATGGAACTAGCAGAATATTTCATTGTTGAGCCAATGCTTGCCACATCCCCTATATTGTGTATACTAATTAATATAGTTGGTATATAGAAGAAATAAATAGTGGCCTTGGTGCTAACAACCTTAGACCCTTAAGGTAATAAATTCTTTCCTTGCTGTGAGCTCACTGCACCTTTGTCCTATAGGAATGCAACTTTATCTAACACTTTCAAAGGATGGCGCCAAACTCTAAAATAATTACTCTTAGAAAAAACAAGTTTTCTGGTTAACTAACCTTTATCGGGACAAAGACTCCTAAAATGTTAATAGGCCTTCTGGCCAGAAGATGATGTAAATCACCTAAAGCATTTGTATATGATAAGTTTGCAGAAAAGAAAGCCTGGTCTCGATAAGGATCAAAGACTGCTGACTTTGCACGATTTCACACCCCCTGTTATCCTCTACGCACAACTTAAGGTATATAAGCTCCCTTTGAAAATAAAGCTACTGGGCCTTGCTCACCGAAGCTTGGTCTCCCCACGTTGTTCTTTCTTGCTTCCTTTTCTCTCCTTTTCTCCTCTGTTCTTCCTTCAGGATGGCTGATTCGGAGCGTGGGGGCTCTCTGAGACCACTTACCTGCCTGGGCTTCTAAGACGCACTCCAGAAGGTGCCTAAGGTGGGGCACCTTCAGCTATTCGAGAGGGCGCCTGCGGCCTCCGTGGTCAGAGCAAGTTCGGTGTCACGAACTTTATTGGTTTCCCACATAAACCAGTCAGGTCAAGCCTCTGTCTCTTTCTCCTTTTAACTATCCTTTCGCCAATGCCGTCCTCCTGAGGATATCCCTGGATCCAACCGGGGCTGGACCCCGGGACAGGGACACACTGACGAGGACCGACCCGAACGTTCTGATGTGGGTGGGGACGCGGTCTCACGTCGGGAATCCTGAGGGCATTGCAGTTCCTGGGAATGGACAGAAGCCGGCGAACACTTGCTACAGTGTGTACAGAAGAATGAGAAAGTGCATCAAAAAGCCAGTTAACTATGAAAAGGCTAAAGGAGCAACCCAAGAAGGAAAAAGAAAATTCAGCCCTCTTTCAGGGATGGCCTGTGGTTTTTAAAAAAAAATCTACTGACCTCGATCCATCCACTCCTGAGGGGTCAGTCCCTGCTGGGACAACATTTTATCAGCCATCCTGCCCCTGATAGCAGGCGGAAACTCCAAAAGTTACAATTCGGCCCACAAACCCCGATGCCCCAGCTCCTAGAGAGACCTCTGGGCTATTTAATAATCCAGATCAAACCGAGGAGGAAGAGGGAACCTGGCGTGCAAACAGGCTGGCCAGGGCCCGAGCTAAACTGACGGCCATGCTGTTAACCATGCAACCTCAGGACAACCCAAGGGGGCCACGGAAGTCCAACCGTCCTCCTGGAGCTAAAACCAGCAGGGGTGAATGCTTCAAATATCGGTCAACTGGCCACTGGGCCAAAAGTGCAAAAAAAAAAGACCCCCTGGTCCCTGCCCAGTCTGTACACGGTCCTCGGAGGTGGGGCCATCCCCTCCCAAAGCGGGAGGGGCTCCCACTCCCCAGACAGCTGTGCTGGACGACTAAGGCCGCTTGGGGCTTCTGGTGACGCCCCTCAACAAGCTGTCTGTCTCCATCAAGAAGCCATGGGTGGTCCTTGACGCGGCAGGTAAGAAGACTGACTTTTTAAATCAATACGGAGCCACTTACTCTGTCCTGACTTCTCCCTCTGGACCTCTTCCCTCTAAAACCTGCACAGTAACTGCTGTTGATGGAAAACCTTGAAGCAGTTGCTCCCGTGGGCCTCTCACTTGCCAATCGAACACACACTCTGTAGCTGTGCCTGAGCTTCCTACCCACTACTGGAGAGGGAAGTCGCTCAGTTGTGTCCGACTCTGCGACCCCGTGGACTGTAGCCCACCAGGCTCCTCCGTCCACGGGATTGTCCAGGCAAGAGTACTGGAGTGGGGTGCCATTTCCTTTTCCAGAGGATTTTCCCGACCCAGGGGTTGAACCCGGGTCTCCCACATCGTAGGCAGACACTTTACTGTCTGAGCCACCAGGGAAGTTCTCCCCACTACTGGGGAGAGACCATAATATGGCTGCCTCTCAGCCATATGACAATTAGGAGACCCCAGGCAGCCCTTGTTCTTGACTCTGAATAAGAAAGATCACTCGCAAGAGCAAGATCCTATTCCCTGATGTTTGGGGCAAAAGAATCCTTGGGAAGTCCATAAATATCCAACCTGTAAAAATTAACCTTAAGCCAGAAGCCACTTATCCTAATAAGACATAAAGTTGGGAGCAAAAAAAAGTTTGCAGCCCTCACAGATAAATTCCTAAAACATGGCCTCTTAGTACCCCATCAGTCTCCACAGTGAACAAGTGTTAGTCTCTCAGTTGTGTCTGACTCTGCAACTCCATGGACGGTAGCCCGCCAGGCTCCTCTGTCTGTGGAATTCTCCAGGCAAGAATGCTGGAGTGGGTAGCCACTCCCTTCTCCGGTGGATCTTCCCAACCCAGATTCTTCACTGTCTGAGCCACCAGGGAAGCCCCGTGCAATATCCTAATTCTGCCCGTTGTTCAGTCAATGGGGGAATGTCGAATAGCACAAGACCTTAGAACTGTGCAAGGCAGGTGGTCCTTATCAGTCCCCCCGTGGCCAGCCCTTGTATCGGCCCAGATTCCTGGAGAAGCCAAGCGGCTTACTGTGCTTGCCCTCAAGAGCGCCCTCTTTGGAATCCCATTTCATCCCTCCGAGCAGCGTCTGTTTGCCTTTGAGTGAACAGACCCCCGGTGGGGTCCGATGCAGCGATATGCCTGGGCAGCACGGCCTCAGGGGTTTCAAGGCGCCCACACCGGTTTGCCCAGGCCCTGAGGAAAGAACTGAGGGAAACACACCCAGAAGAGGAGGCTACTCTACAGCACGCGGACAGCATGTTAATATGGAATCCCGCCATGGAGGCCCCAGACCAGAGTAGCACCGAAGTCCTTAATTTCCTTGAGACCTGGATTCACACATTCTCCCAAATGAAGGCACAACTCTCAAAACAACAAGTCAAATATCTGAGATATGTTATAAACCCTGGAAGCAGAGAGCTATCTCCAGATAGAAAACAGGCTATCTTAGGCCTAAGCCATGGGCAGCGAAGCGAAAATTCTCAGTTTATCCAAGGGAACAGCAGGCAGATTGGGAGGCAAAGAGAACAGCTCTGAGGCCACACCAGCTAGAACGTGACCCTGAGAAAAGCCATTTGGCCTCAGCAGACGCTCAGTCACCAACGCTGGTTACTCAGTACAGTGGGGAGGTTGGAGAGTGGCCGGCTAGTCTGTTCTCTTGGATCCTACAAGCCATAAAAAGCTTTCTGCCAGGAGGTTTCCATTTCTCGTAACCCTTTTCTTTTCAGTCGACATTGATTTATGCCATGTTTCCCCTGGCGCTCCACTGTCTTCCCAAGCGTCGTAAACCTGTGACTTTTCGGTCCAAGAAGGACACGTGGGACCAGGGCCAGATCTCCCACTCGAAAAGTAGAGAAACATGTGAAAGGTTAATCCCGACATAAGCAAAAACATACGCCCAAGCAGAATGACCTCACGGCACGGGTGACGGCACGCACTGACGGGTCGGCAGCTAAGGGAGCCTCTCACAGCTCGCCTGGCTCCTTCCCCGCTGAGCCCTTTAGTGACTGGTGTTGTTCTTCTTTCTAGGCCTTGTTTGTTTAACCTTTTGATTAGGTTTGTGTCTGCTGCTGCTGCTAAGTCGCTTCAGTCGTGTCCGCCTCTGTGTGACCTCATAGACGGCAGCCCACCAGGCTTCCCCGTCCCTGGGATTCTCCAGGCAAGAACACTGGAGTGGGTTGCCATTTCCTTCTCCAATGCATGAAAGTGAGAAGTGAAAGTGAAGTTTGTGTCTACTAGGCTCCAAAGTTTCAAGTAAGGCTCATGATGACTCAAGGAGTTCAACCCATTCCTGTGGAGGGTGGTTCAAGTCCCTGCAGGCCCTTGGAACAGTCAGCAAGGGACTTCTACACCTCTCGGGAAACCTAGGGTCTCCGGGAAGACCAGCAGGAAGAAGTTTCAGAAGGAGAGACTGCCGGTCCCTAACCCCTTACGAATAAGGGTGTAGAGTCTCTCAGTGGGAAGTGAGACAGGCTGGGACGCGGGAGACGACGCGGGACCCTTTTCTGCAGTACTTGCCCCTGGACACACCTCTCCTCCAGCAACAAGACACAAAGAATTTCTATGGCACTAAAAATAACTTCATGCACGCACAGTTGGGGTAAATTCTGGACAAAAGATACAAAAAAAAAAAAAACCAAACCAACCCTTAGTTATCACCTCAGAAAAGCCAGAACAAAAGCAGGGGATTGGGAGCAAAAGCACGGTAGCCCGCATGCACCCTGCTCACAATAGCACCTGAGGGGTGGGCGAACCAGCCCTGCAGTCCCACGCCTGGACACACCCCTACCCTCAGCCCACAAAAGGAACAAGCCTGCCCACCCCCCACACCCCCAGTAAGCAAGCAAGCAAGGGAATCTGTTACTTCTCACTACCCTCTGCTGCCGCAGACCCCCCAGTAAAACCTTGCCTGAACTTCTCTGGCCTCTGGTCAATCTCTACTGTCCGGCCTCTGGTCAATTTCTGTTGACTGGGAAAGGCCGAGAGCCCTGGTTCCCGCGGCTCCCACGCACCACCCTCACAAGGGCCTCTCTGCTTGGGTCTTGAAGAGCAGACTGAGGACACACGGCTTCAGGGAATCAGTACAAACTCGAGCCACTTGAGCCGGGAACACCCAGTGCGTCCTTCCCAGTCTGTTTGGGAAAAGGATTTCTTCCAGGAGCTCTACCCGGCAGCCCAGCCTCAGCCAAGTCAGTCTGCCTCCTTCCATCAGTGAAAGAGAACTTCCGTGTCAACTGTCAGAAAAAAGAGGCGGCCGTGCACCCTGGTCTTCCGAGAGAGTGTGACCCCCAGGCACCCAGGGGCTCCCGTGAGCAGGCAGAGGACTGGGTCCTGCTCCCACTGACCCCTGAAGGACGGCGGGAGTCCCGCCTCCCTCCATTGTCTCCTCCTCGCATGTGGTGGCAGGCATCCCCTACGGCCAGTCCCCCCGACCTCCGGTCCCTGGAGCCAGGAGGGCGCAGAGAGAGGGGTCCAGGTTGGTGCTGGTCGCCTCTCCGACCCTCCCAGCTTCCCACCAGGGCCGCCTCCTCCTGCTCTGGGTTGGCGGGTGGCCGGGAGGGCAGGGGAGACTTCCTAGGCGTCTGGAAAGCCCAGAGCCCCCAGGTCCCTCCCTACCTTCCTCCACCGGTCAAGTAAGGGGAGACTCCAGGAGCTGGGGTTTGACCGCAGCCCTGGTTAGTCCCCGGGAGAAGGGGACCCACAGAGCCGGTTTTCCCATTCATGCCTCGGACCGCTGCTCTGGCAGGTTCATTGCAACCGGCCCCAGATGAGGTGAATGAACAGTGCCTGGGTCGGCCCGGGACACACGCACACAAGAGTCAGGTCCCAGTGTCCTGGCCTGCCCCCAGGAGTGGCCCCCGGCTGCAGGGTGCCCCCCTTCCCCACCCCCGGCTACAGGGTGCCCCGCCCCCCACCCCCAGCTGGAGCTTGGGTTGCACACCAGCGCCCCACTATCCCGCCTCGCACTGTGGGTGCTCACTGAGCTGGGCTCTGTGAAGGGGGCACATGAATGGCCCCGTGCGGGGGTCCTGAGGAGTCCAGGTGCCCGGCAGTCCCCTTGCCCGTAGAGCCTGGGTTTTGCATGAGCAGTCACAGGGGCTGGGCGGGCCCACCCAGGGCTTAGGAGGGTGGGGATGAGAGCAGGCGGTTCCCAGAAGAGAGAGGAGTGGTTGCCAGGAAGCCACAGGGCGGGGCAGGAGAGGGCCAGGCTGAGCCTCCACCCCCACCCCGGGGGCATAGAGCACCCTAGCAGCACGCGGCCCCTTCCTCCTCCTCGCCCGCTCTGGTCCGTTCCCCTCTGCCTCTCGACCCCCAGACTCACAGGTGGCCTTGGTTGACGCTGGCTCGTTGCTTCGGGTTGGGGCTGGGCTGGGCTCTGCCATCCAGGAAACAGTCTGTGCCTTCAGAGCTTCCTTGCCCCTTGGCCAGCTCCTCCTTCCCTCCCTCACTCCCTCCCTGCTTCCTGCTCTGTCCCCGCCCCCACCAACCCCCCACTCCCCAGATGTCCTGGGTTCCAACTTCCCACACTGGGACTTCGAGAGACTTTGACCCGGGAGGGCCTTTGACCGGGCAGTCTTCACAGCAGAAGGAAGTCCTTCGGTGACCATCTGCTCCCTCCTCTGGTGCCCAGACAAAGTGGAGGAAAGAGAGAGCTCCGGAGATGCGCCTGTTGGGGGTGCTTCTACCTGGGGGAGACCTGGCTGTCGAATCAGGACAGCTGCCCTCAAGGGTCTGCCCTCCACCCTCCACCACCCTGGGCACGTCCAGGCTCCTCTGTCCGTGGAATTCCCCAGGCAAGAATACTGGAGTGGGTAGCCATTCCCTTCTCCAGGGGATCTTTCCTGCCCAGGGACTGAACCCCGGTCTCCTGCATGGCAGGTGGATTCTCTACCTGTCTGAGCCAGCAGAGAAGCCCTACTTCCCTGAGAGCCATCACCATTCCTGCCGGCGACCACCCACCACACACATAAAGCCTTCTCTGCACCCATCTCCTGGTTCAGGACCGCCGGCTCTAACCCCGCTGGGCACGCTTGGCCAGATGGTCAGATCCCTCGAGAGGTGCCCACACCCCTGGTTCTGGAGCCCTTGGCCCTCCCCACTCACCTCTGGGATCCATGGCTCCTGGGAGGACCTGCAAGCCAGGTGCTTGGAGATAGAGGCCGGGGATGGGAGGCTGCGGTCAGCGCAGCAGAAGCTGAAGGCAGCTTGGACCTCAGGCTCAGAGCCAGAGCTGAGGACTTAGGTCCAGCCCCTTCCCCAGGGCCAATCCTGCCTGTCCGTTCGGGGTGGGAGGAACCTCAGCAGCTCACCTGTTTGCCCAGATCTGCCCAGGGCCGCCAGCCAGGTCAGTCCCACGACGGAAACCAGACTTGTTGGCTGGATGCCCAAAGCTGGCTGCCCCCGTAGCTCGGGGGCAGTGACTTGCCCACACCTCAGATCACAGAGGGGCCCTGTGGGCCGCTCCCCCTGCTCGCAGGGCCAAGCCCTGCCCCGCGCTCTGGCCCTCAAGCCCGGCGAGGGGTGCGAGTGGTGGACCCCGCTGCCTCCCTCTCCGCCCCCCTTCGCCGTCTCTCCACCCTGGGGACTGCTTTTCTCAAACACCTGTTGTCTCACCCGCCTGACGCTGAACAGCCCGGAGGCCCTGGACACTCGCTGGGCTCCGTCATCCTCTCTGGAGGGAAGCTTCTGGCCCCAGAGAATCCCAGCATTCGGGGGTAAAGGGGAGCTTCAGTGAAGTTGTCCCTGTGTCTCCTGGGGAGGTCCATCTGGGGAGCGGGAACCCCAGGCCGGTGGGCCTCATTCAAAAGTCCAACACGGCCCAGCTCACCAGCTCAGAGAGGGGCAGAGGAGACGGCAACCCTCTCTCTGCCCCCTCCCCCAGCTCACGCTTTGTGTGCCGGTGCCCGCCTGCCCGCCTGCCCGCCCGGCCGAGGGAGGGGGACGAGGGAACCAGGCTGGATGGGGAGCAGCCTCCTGAGTAGCGGCTCGCAGGCTCATCCTACAACCTGGACGCTGTCTCCTCTCCAGCTTCCATCCCTGGGTGCCGGCCACTGGGGAAGGAGGAGAGGGTCCTTGCACCAGCATCCCAAGGGCAGGTCCTAGCCTTTGCCGAGCTGGGGCTGCGGGAGCCACAGGAAAACAATGAAGTCGTGCTATTTGCAGCAAATGGATGGACCCAGAGATGGTCACACTAAGCGAAGTAAGTCAGAGAAGAACAAATATCACATGACCTCACTTATATGTGGAATCTGAAAAAGTGATACAGATGAAGTTCTTTACAAAGCAGAAATAAACTCACAGACATAGAAAACAAATTTATGGTTACCAAAGGGGAAAGGATGGGAGAGGGATAAATTAGGAGTCTGAGGCTAACATACACACACTACTGTATATAAAAGAGATAACCAACAAGGGCTTACTGTATATCACAGGGAACGACTCAGTATCTTATAGTAACCTATGATAGAAAAGAATCTAACATACACATACGAATCCTAAAGATTCAGTGTATATATATATGAATCACAAAGGCTACATATATGAATCTTTCCTGTATACCTGAAACTAACACATTGTAAATAAACTATATTTCAATAAAATATTTTTTAAAAAGTTGAATGAAAATCATCTGTCACCTTTACCTCATACCATATACACAAAAGTTAAATCCCTTTTTAGTTAATTTTTGTGAACCTAAATATAAGAGCTTATAAATAAAAGCTCTTAGGGGAAAACAGAGGTTTCTTGACTTAGATTCAGTGATGGACCCTTAGATATGACTCCAGAAGCATAAGAACAAAAGAAAAAAAAGGAAGCGGGCCTTCATCTGAATTTGAAACTTTTGTGCATCAGAGAACAGTATTGAGAGAGGGAAAGCAACGCAGTGAAGGGGGGGTATTTGCAAACTGTAAATCTGATAAGGATCCAGTGTCTAGAATGTGTAAGGGACCTTTCACATCAGATCAGATCAGTCGTTCAGTCGTGTCCGACTCTTTGCGACCCCATGAATCGCAGCACGCCAGGCCACCCTGTCCATCACCAACTCCCGGAGTTCACTCAGACTCACGTCCATCGAGTCAGTGATGCCATCCAGCCATCTCATCCTCTGTCATCCCCTTCCCTCCTGCCCCCAATCCCTCCCAGCATCAGAGTCTTTGCCAATGAGTCAACTCTTCGCATGAGGTGGCCAAAGGACTGGAGTTTGAACTTTAGCATCATTCCTTCCAAAGAAATCCCAGGGCTGATCTCCTTCCGAATGCACTGGTTGGATCTCCTTGCAGTCCAAGGGACTCTCAAGAGTCTTCTCCAACACCACACTTCAAAAGCATCCATTCTTTGGGGCTCAGCCTTCTTCACAGTCCAACTCTCACATCCATACATGACCACAGGAAAAACCATAGCCTTGACTAGACGGACCTTTGTTGGCAAAGTAATGTCTCTGCTTTTCAATATGCTATCTAGGTTGGTCATAACTTTCCTTCCAAGGAGTAAGCGTCTTTTAATTTCATGGCTGCAGTCACCATCTGCAGTGATTTTGGAGCCCAGAAAAATAAACTCTGACACTGTTTCCACTGTTTCCCCATCTATTTCCCATGAAGTGATGGGACCGGATGCCATGATCTTCGTTTTCTGAATGTTGAGCCTTAAGCCAACTTTTTCACTCTCCATTTTCACTTTCATCAAGAGGCTTGTGAGTTCTTCTTCACTCTCTGCCATAAGGGTGGTGTCATCTGCATATCTGAGGTTATTGATATTTCTCCCGGCAATCTTGATTCCAGCTTGTGTTTCTTCCAGCCCAGTGTTTCTCATGATGTACTCTGCATAGAAGTTAAATAAACAGGGTGACAATATACAGCCTTGATGTACTCCTTTTCCTATTTGGAACCAGGCTGTTGTTCCATGTCCAGTTCTAACTGTTGCTTCCTGACCTGCATACAGATTTCTCAAGAGGCAGATCAGGTGGTCTGGTATTCCCATCTCTTTCAGAATTTTCCACAGTTTATTGTGATCCACACAGTCAAAGGCTTTGGCATAGTCAATAAAGCAGAAATAGGAACCTTTAGAACGCAGCAAACACCACTCAATTTCAGAATGGACGATTCTCAAAATGCACATCGCCAATAAGCACGTGAAGAGATGCTCAGCCCCCCAGCCGTCAAGGACACGCACACACATCAAAGCCACAATGAGACAACCCTTCACACCAAATCCAAAAAAAAAAAAAGGAAAATGACAAGTGATGTGAAGGTGTGGAGACATCGGAACCCTCACGCTTTGCCTGGGAATGGAAAGTGGTGCAGTTGCCGTGGTAAACAGTTTGGCAGTTCCCCCAAAATGTAAACGCGGGATTATCCTATGACCCAGCAACTCCACTCCTCGGTATAGACCCAGAGGAATTGAAAACAGACCAGTACCTGCACCCAAACGTTCACAGCAACGCTGCTCACAGTAGCCAAAAGGTAGAAAGATCCCCAGTGTCCATCAACAGATAAACGGTTAACACAGAATGGTCCACTCTCACCGCGGAGCGTCATTCAGCCATAAAGAAGAATGAAGTACTGATACATGCCACCTCGTGGATGGACCCCAAAAAACAATGTGATCAGTTAAAGAAAGGAGACACAAGGGCCCAGATCAATCACGTAATTCCACTTATAAGAAGTACTCAGAAGAGGGGAGTCTGTAGAGATGAACCCAGACTGGTGGTTGGTGGGCGAGGACTAGGAGGGAACGGGGAGTGACTGTTCGCTGGGTCCTGGATCTTTTTAGGGCACGATGAAAATGTTCTGGACAAAATTCAGACGATGGCTCCATAGGATTGTGAATCGACTAGGCGCCACTGAATTGCATACTTTAAAATTTTTAATGTTGTATGTGAACTTCCTCTTAACATTTTTAAAAAAATCGACTGTGTTGTATTTTCTACCACAGGCTCGTGATGAATAAATAAGGATATTTGCTTTCCCAGAAACCACGTCTCCCAGTTCCTGGGACTGGGTTTTTCTTACCAGGAGAAGTTTGGGCTTTGATGGGTCTGGCGGAGGATGTGGGGAGAGGCAGAGGGAGGGTCTCCAGTGCTCGCCAAGCCTGGGATGGCTGGACATCTGCTGTGGGCATGTGCAAGAGTACCCGTGGGGCTGGACACTGAGATCGAGGCCTGGGGAACAGAGCGTGGGACCCCAGAGGCCAAGCCTGAGGTCAGGGCCGAGGACAACCATGTGGCTGAAGGAGCAGTGGTCACCACGCGGCCAGGAGAGATAGGAACGGGGCACGCTCATGGGGCAATGACTCAAATTGGGTCGAAGTTCCAAATGCTAACACACAGGTTAGGGCAGTTAGGGCAGAGCCTAACTCAATGGAAATTAAGGAAAAATAAAGCTGATGTTGCTCAAGCCCGGCTGGCAAGGAGCCCATCCAGACAGGCTACAACCTCCCTACAACTCTGGCTCTTTCCTCAAACTTTCTTCCGCCCTTGCCTTACCAAAGGGGGCATCCTGCGGGTCTTCTCTGCCTCTGTGCCCGGCCTGCCGGGCCCCTGCCCCTGGGCTCTGTGGCCGTGCTCCCCGGGGTTGGCCCCAGCCTTGTCCCAAGCTGGTCTGGTCAATCCAATCTCCCCTGGCCAGGGCTCCTGGCACCTTATTTCCAGAGTCTCGATACCCAGGACCATTTCCTTCTCAGCCGAATAAACAGCATTCGCTCCTTTCTCTCCACACCCCTCAGCCACCCAGCACCTACGTGGCCAGGTCACCTTAGAGGAAAAGGCTTTGAACACAGGCCCACAGATCCGGCGTGCCGCCCACGTGCCCCACTCACCCACCTTGGCTCCCCTGCTGCCTGAAGCCCACCAGAGAAAACTCCCTGTGGCCCCCCAGAAACCCTTCATCTCTCCCCTACCTCCACACCTGCCCCACCCCTCCCCTCTGACTGGCCTCCAGGCCACCCTTAGGAACAGCTCCCCCAGGGTTCTCCCTGACTCCCCAGGCCTGCGGGCATCGGGCACTGCCCCATGGAAGGCCTGCCCACACCACTGAAGCGCTTCGTGTCCCCTGCAGAATGCAAGCCTGAGGGCAGGCTGGCACACATTCTGTCGCCGTGTCCACAAGATGTTGCATAAAGGTTCACGTAGTAGCCGACTGGGGTTGCAGCTGGCTGCGTGGCAGGTGCTGTCGGAGGTAGGAGATTCGGAGGCCTGGTGGAGAAAGGAGGGTAAGGACCCCCACCCCTCTCTCTCCCCAGCACCGCAGCCTCCACCCGGCGTCGTGGCCTCGACCCGTTCCCCCACCATAAGCTAGGTCCCCCAGATGTCTGCCTCCTCCGTCCCTGCCTCCAGGAGCGCTGTGGGCACGTGGAATCACCCGCTTGGACCGCGGGGCCTCAGCACAGGCGTCTGCCCTCCGAGGAGCCTCAGGGCCTGCTCACAGGCCTGTCCCTGTCCCTGCCTCCCTCCCCAGCTGCCTTCATCTGTGCTGCTCTCTTTGTGCCCAGCGGACGATCCCTTCTCCTGGTGCACCCCAGGCTCACCATGACTCCCTGTCTTGTCTCCTCCACAAGCTCTGCAGGGACCCTCCACTCCAGCCAGTGACCCCCACCCTCTGCTCCGCTGCCCCCTCCTCTTGCCACCCACGTCCCGCCCGAGCCTCGCTCCCTCCCTCCCTGGCTGGACACAAGCTCTCCGCCGTGCGCCCCTGCACCTAGTGATCTGCTCGATGTTTTTTAAATAAGGGAAATGCCTGAAACAGGTTCACGGTGTTAAGAAGCAATAACAGTCAGATTCTGCTCCAAAGTCCTCCACCCCCAAGCCCCGCCCCAGAGGCCATTTCCACGCTGTTCCTGGTTTTTCTGGAATTTGCATCCATATTGTAATAACTTGCATCTACGTATTTCTTTATGAATCTATTTTGGGTGTGTTTTTATTTTCTCTTCCAGTTTAATGGAGATATAATCGACACACAGCACTGTGTAACTCCAAGGTGTGCAGCATAATGACCTGATCATCACAGTAAGTTTCCTGAACATCCATCATCTTATATAAATACAATATTAAAGAAGTAGAAAAAATTGTTCCTTGTGATGAGAACGATTAGTGTTTACTCGTAACAATTTTCATATATAACGTACAGCCGTGTTAATTGTATTTATTATGTTGTGCATCAGATCTCCAGTACTTATCTTAGAACTGGAACTCTGTACCTTTTCAATGCCTTCCTCCACTTCCCCGCCGCCCTCCATCCTCTTCCTTCGGCAAACCCAAGTCTGATCTCTCTTTCTATTAGCCTCTTTGTTTTTGACGTATAACCGACGTCCAGCGCGGTTAGTTCCTATTACACGACACAGTGCTTTGGAATCTCTATGCGTTTCAAAGTGATCGCCATGAGTCTAGTTACAGTATCAGTTCCGTGCAGTCGCTCGGTCGTGTCCGACTCTTTGTGACCCCATGGACTGCAGCATGCCAGGCCACCCTGTCCATCACCAACTCCAGAGGTTTACTCAAACTCATGTGCATCAAGTCTGTGATGCCATCCAACCATCAATCCTCTGCCTTCAATCTTTCCCAGCATCAGGGTCTTTTCTAGTGAGTCAGTTCTTCTCACCAGGGGTCCAAAGTATTGGAGTTTCAGTTTCAGCATCAGTCCTTCCAACGAATATTCAGGACTGATTTTCTTTAGGATAGACTTCCATCAGGAGGGTCTTTAGTTCCTCTTCTCTTTCTGCCATAACGGTGATGTCATCTGCATATCTGAGGTTATTGATATTTCTCCCAGCAATCTTGATCCCAGCTTGTGCTTCATCGAGCCCAGCATTTCTCATGATGTACTCTGCATAGAAGTTAAATAAGCAGGGTGATAATATGCAGCCTTGCTGAACTCCTTTCCCAGTTTGGAACCAGTCTGTTGTTCCATGTCCAGTTCTAATTGTGGCTTCTTGACATGCATACAGATTTCTCAGAAGGCAGGTCAGGTGGTCTGATATTCCCATCTCTTTCAGAATTTTCCACAGTTTGTTGTGATCCACACAGTTAAAGACTTTAGTATAGTCAATGAAGCAGAAGTATATGTTTTTCTGAAATTCTCTTGCTTTTTCTATGATCCATGTTGTCAATTTGATCTCTGGTTCCTCTGCCTTTTCTAAATCCAGCTTGAACATCTGTGACTTGTCAGTTTATGTACTGCTGAAGCCTGGCTTGGAGAATTTTGAGCATTACTTTGCTAGCGTGTGAGATGAGTGCAATTGTGTGGTAGTTTGAGTATTCTTTGGCATTGCCTTTCTTTGGGATTGGAATGAAAACTGACCTTTTCCAGTCCTGTGGCCACTGCTGTTTTTCAAATTTGCTGGCATATTGAGTGCAGCACTTTCACAGCATCATCTTTCAGGATTTGAAATAGCTCAACTGGAATTCCATCACCTCCACTAGCTTTGTTCGTAGTGATGCTTTCTAAGGCCCACTCGACTTCTCACTCCAGGATGTGTGGCTCTAGGTGAGTGATCACACACATCATCGTGGTTATCTGGATTTTTTTTGTATAGTTCTTCTGTGTATTCTTGCCACCTTTTCTTACTATCTTCTGCTTCTGTTGGGTCCATACCGTTTCTGTCCTTAATTATGCCCATCTATGCATGAAATGTTCCCTTGGTATCTTTAATTTTCTTGAAGAGATCTTTAGTCTTTCCCATTCTATTCTTTTTCTCTATTATCTTTGCACTGATCACTGAGGAACGCTTTCTTATCTCTCCTTGCTCTTCTTTGGAACTCTGCATTCAGATGGTTATATCTTTCCTTTTCTCCTTTGCCTTTGCTTCTCTTCTTTTCTCAGCTATTTGTAAGGCCTCATCAGACAAGCATTTTGCCTTTTTGCATTTCTTTTTCTTGGGGATGGTCTTGATCACTGCCTCCTGTATAGTGTCACAAACCTCTGGCCATAGTTCTTCAGGCACTATCAGATCTAATCCCTTGAATCTATTTGTCACTTCCACTGTACAATCATAAGGGATTTGATTTAGATCATACCTGAATGGTCTGGTGGTTTTCCCTACTTTCTTCAATTTAAGTCTGAATTTGGCAATAAGGGGTTCATGATTTGAGCCACAGTCAGCTCTCGGTCTTGTTTTTGCTGACTGTACAGAGCTTCTCCATCTTTGGCTGTAAAGAATATAATCAATCTGATTTCAATATTGACCATCTGGTGATGTCCATGTGTAGAGTCTTCTCTTGTGTTGTTGGAAGAGGGTGTTTGCTATGACCAGTGCGTTCCTTGGCAAAACTCTGTTAGCCTTTGCCCTGCTTCATTTTGTACTCCAAGGTCAAATTTGCCTTTTACTCCAGGTATCTCTTGACTTCCTACTTTTGCATTCCAGTCCCCCATAATGAAAAGGACATTTTTGGGGGGTGTTAGTTCTAGAAAGTCTTGTAGGTCTTCATAGAACTGTTCGACTTCAGCTTCTTCAGCATTACTGGTCAGGGCACAGACTTGGATTACTGTGATATTGAATGGTTTGCCTTGGAAACGAACAGAGATCATTCTGTCATTTTTGAGATTGCATCCAAGTACTGCATTTTGGACTCTTTTGTTGACTGTGATGGCTACTCCATTTCTTGTAAGGGATTCTTGCCCACAGTAGTAGATATAATGATCATTTGAGTTAAATTCACCCATTCCAGTCCATTTTAGTTTGCTGATTCCTAGAATGTCGATATTCACTCTTGCCATCTCTTGTTTGACCACTTCCAATTTATCTTGATTCATGGACCTAACATTCCAGGTTCCTATGCAATATTGCTCTTTACAGCATCAGACTTTACTTCCATCACAGTCACATCCACAGCTGGGTGTTGTTTTTGCTTTGGCTCTGTCTCTTCATTCTTTCTGGAGTTATTTCTCCACTGATCTCCAGGAGCATATTGGGCACCTCCCGATGTGACGAGTTTATCTTTCAGTGTCCTGTCTTTTCGCCTTTTCATACTGTTCATGGGGTTCTCAAGGCAAGAATAGTGGGGTGGTTTGCCATTTCCTTCTCCAGTGGACCATATTTTGTCAGAATTCTCCACCGTGACCCGTCTGTCTTGGGTGGCCCTACACGGCATGGCCCAGTTTCAATGAAATCACAAGGCTGTGGTTCATGTGATCAGTTTGGTTAGTTTTCTGTGATTGTGGTTTTCAGTCTGTCTGCCCTCTGATGGAGAAGGATAAGAGGCTTATGGAAGCTTCCTGATGGGAGAGACTGACTGAGGGGGAAACTGGGTCTTGTTCTAATGAGCCGGGCCATGCTCAGTAAATCTTTAATCTGGTTTTCTGTTGACAGAATGTGGTCCACTGGAGAAGGGACTGGCAAACCACTTCACTATTCTTGCCTTGAGAACCCCATGAACAGTATGAAAAGGCAAAATGATAGGATACTGAAAGAGAAACTCCCCAAGTCAGTAGGTGCCCAATATGCTACTGGAGATCAGTGGAGAAATAACTCCAGAAAGAATGAAGGGATGGAGCCAAAGCAAAAAGAATACCCAGCTGTGGATGTGACTGGTGATAGAAGCAAGGTCCGATGCTGTAAAGAACAATATTGCATAGGAGCCTGGAATGTCAGGTCCATGAATCAAGGCAAATTGGAAGTGCTCAAACAAGAGATGGCAAGAGTGAATGTCGACATTCTAGGAATCAGAGAACTGAAATGGACTGGAATGGGTGAATTTAACTCAGATGACCATTACATCTACTACTGCGGTCAGGAATTCCTCAGAAGGAATGGAGTAGCCATCATGGTCAACAAGAGAGTCCGAAATGCAGTACTTGGATGTAATCTCAAAAACGACAGAATGATCTCTGTTCATTTCCAAGGCAAACCATTCAATATCACAGTAATCCAATTCTATGCCCCAACCAGTAACGCTAAAGAAGCTGAACGGTTCTATGAAGACCTACAAGACCTTTTAGAACTAACACCCAAAAAAGATGTCCTTTTCATTATAGGGGACTGGAATGCAAAAGTAGGAAGTCAAGAAACACCTGGGGTAACAGGCAAATTTGGCCTTGGAATACGGAATGAAGCAGGGCAAAGACTAATAGAGTTTTGCCAAGAAAATGCACTGGTCATAACAAACATTCTCTCCCAACAACACAAGAGAAGACTCTACACATGGCCATCACCAGATGGTCAATATTGAAATCAGATTGGTTATATTCTTTGCAGCCAAAGATGGAGAAGCTCTATACAGTCAGCAAAAACAAGACCAGAAGCTGACTGTGGCTCAGACCATGAACTCCTTATTGCCAAATTCAGACTTAAATTGAAGAAAGTAGGGAAAACCACTAGACCATTCAGGTATGACCTAAATCAAATCCCTAATGATTATACAGTGGAAGTGAGAAATAGATTTAAGGGTCTAGATCTGATAGATAGAGTGCCTGATGAACTATGGAATGAGGTTCGTGACATTGTACAGGAGACAGGAATCAAGACCATCCCCATGGAAAAGAAATGCAAAAAAGCAAAATGGCTGTCTGGCGAGGCCTTACAAATAGCTGTGAAAAGAAGAGAAGTGAAAAGCAAAGGAGAAAAGGAAAGATATAAACATCTGAATGCAAAGTTCCAAAGAATAGCAAGAAGAGATAAGAAAGCCTTTTTCATCGATCAATGCAAAGAAATAGAGGAAAACAACAGAATGGGAAAGACTAGGGATCTCTTCAAGAAAATCAGAGATACCAAAGGAACATTTCATGCAAAGATGGGCTCGATAAAGGACAGAAATGGTATGGACCTAACAGAAGCAGAAGATATTAAGAAGAGATGGCAAGAATACACAGAAGAACTGTACAAAAAAGATCTTCACGACCCAGATAATCACGATGGTGTGATCACTGACCTAGAGCCAGACATCCTGGAATGTGAAGTCAAGTGGGCCTTAGAAAGCATCACTACGAACAAAGCTAGTGGAGGTGATGGAATTCCAGTGGAGCTACTTCAAATCCTGAAAGGTGATGCTGTGAAAGTGCTGCACTCAATATGCCAGCAAATTTGGAAAATTCAGCAGTGGCCACAGGACTGGAAAAGGTCAGTTTTCATTCCAATCCCAAAGAAAGGCAATGCCAAAGAATGCTCAAACTACTGCACAATTGCACTTATCTCACACGCTAGTAAAGTAATGCTCAAAATTCTCCAAGCCAGGCTTCAGCAATATGTGATCCGTGAACTTCCTGATGTTCAAGCTGGTTTTGGAAAAGGCAGAGGAACCAGAGATCAAATTGCCAACATCCGCTGGATCATGGAAAAAGCAAGAGAGTTCCAGAAAAGCATCTATTTCTGCTTTATTGACTATGCCAAAGCCTTTGACTGTGTGGATCATAATAAACTGTGGAAAATTCTGAAAGAGATGGGAATACCAGACCACCTGATCTGTCTCTTGAGAAATGTGTATGCAGGTCAGGAAGCAACAGTTAGAACTGGACATGGAACAACAGACTGGTTCCAAATAGGAAAAGGAGTACGTCAAGGCTGTATATTGTCACCCTGCTTGTTTAACTTCTATGCAGAGTACATCATGAGAAATGCTGGACTGGAAGAAACACAAGCTGGAATCAAGATTGCCGGGAGAAATATCAATAACCTCAGATATGCAGATAACACCACCCTTATGGCAGAAATTGAAGAGGAATTCACAAGCCTCTTGATGAAAGTGAAAGTGGAGAGTGAAAAAGTTGGCTTAAAGCTCAACATTCAGAAAATGAAGATCATGGCATCTGGTCCCATCACTTCATGGGAAATAGATGGGGAAACAGTGGAAACAGTGTCAGAGTTTATTTTTCTGGGCTCGAAAATCACTGCAGATGGTGACTGCAGCCATGAAATTAAAAGACGCTTACTCCTTGGAAGGAAAGTTATGACCAACCTAGACAGCATATTCAAAAGCAGAGACATTACTTTGCCAACAAAGGTCCGTCTAGTCAAGGCTATGGTTTTTCCTGTGGTCATGTATGGATGTGAGAGTCTGTGAAGAAGGCTGAGTGCTAAAGAATTGATGCTTTTGAACTGTGGTGTTGGAGAAGACTCTTGAGAGTCCCTTGGACTGCAAGGAGATCCAACCAGTGCATTCGGAAGGAGATCAGCCCTGGGATTTCTTTGGAAGGAATGATGCTAAAGTTCAAACTCCAGTCCTTTGGCCACCTCATGCGAAGAGTTGACTCATTGGAAAAGACTCTGATGCTGGGAGGGATTGGGGGCAGGAGGAGAAGGGGATGACAGAGGATGAGATGGCTGGATGGCATCACTGACTCGATGGACATGAGTCTCAGTGAACTTCGGGAGTTGGTGATGGGCAGGGTGGCCTGGCGTGCTACAATTCATGGGGTCGAAAAGAGTCGGACACGATTGAGTGACTGATCTGATCTGATCTGTTGATGGAAGGGGCTGTGTTCCCTCCCTGTTGTTTGACCTGAGGCCAAACTATGGTGGAGGTGATGAAGATAATGGCGACCTCCTTCAGAAGGTCCATGATGCACTGCTACACTCAGTGCCCCCGACCCTGCAGCAGGCCACCGCCGACCCACGCCTCCGCCAGAGACTCCAGGACACTCCCGGGCAAGTCTGGGGCAGTCTCTTGTGGGGTCACAGCTCCTTTCTCCTGGGTCCTGGTGTGCAGGGTTCTGTTTGTGCCCTCCCAGAGTCTGTTTCCCAGTCCTGGGTAAGTTCTGATGGCTCTGTGGTGAGGTTAATGGCAACCTCCTCCAAGAGGGCTTGTGCCATACCCAGGTCTGCTGCACCCAGAGCCCCTGCCCGTGTGGCAGGCCACTGCTGGCCTGTACCCCCACAGGAGATACTCAAACACAGTTCTGGCTCAGTCTCTGTGGGCTCCTGGTGCCCACAAGGTTTGTCTGAGCCCTCTGAGCATCTCTGGCAGGTATGGGGTTTGATTCTAAATGCGATTTTGCCCCTCCTACTGTCTTTCTGGGGCTTCTCCTTTGCCCTTGGACGTGGGGTATCTTTTTTTGATGGGATCTAACATTCTCCTGTCAACGGTTGTTCAGCAGCGAGTTGTAATTTTGGAATTCTCGCAGAAGATGAGAGCATGTCCTGCTTCGCCATTTTGTAGTCCCATCAACACGCCACCATCAAAAGGTATTCAGAGTTATTTACTACATTCCCCCATTTACACACACACACACACACACACACACACACACACACATGCGTTTGTTCTTGCAGTTGTTGTTCAGTGACTAAGTCCTGTCCAATTCTTTGTGCCCCATGGACTGCAGCACACCAGGCTCCCCTGTCCTTCACTATCTCCCAGAGCTTGCGCAAACTCATGTCTGTTGAGTCGGTGATGCCATCCAACCATCTCATCCTCTGTCGTCCCCTTCTCCTCCTGCCTTCAATCTTTCCCAGCATCAGGGTCTTTTCCAATCAGTCAGCTCTTTGCATCAGGTGGGCAAAGTATTGGAGCTTCAGCATCAGTCCTTCCAGTGAATATTCAGGGTTGCTTTCCTTTAGGATTGACTGATTTGATCTCCTCGCTGTCCAAGGGACTCTCAAGAGTCTCCTCCAGCACCACAGTTCAAAAGCATCAATCCGTCAGGGCTCAGCCTTCTTTGTGATCCAACTCGCATATCTGTATGTGACTACTGGAAAGAACATAGCTTTGTCTATATAGACTTTTGTTGGCAAAGTGACACCTCTGTCTTTTAATACCCTGTCTAGGTTTGTCACAGCTTTCCTTCCAAGGAGCAATCGCTTTTACTTTCATGGCTGCAGTCACTGTCTCAGCGATTCTGGAGCCAGGAGAAGGAAGTCTGTGACTGCTCCATGTTTTCTCCTTCTGTTTGCCATGAAGTGATGGGGCTGGATGTCATGATCTTAGTTTTTTGAATGTTGAGTTTTAAGCCAGCTTTTTCACTCTCCTCTTTAACTCTCATCAAGAAGCTCTTTAGTTCCTCTTTGCTTTTTGCCATTAGAGTGGTATCATCTGCATATCTGAGGTTGTTGATTTCTCCCGGCAATCTTGATTCCAGCTTGTGAGTGGTCTAGTCTGGCATTTTGCATGATGTACCCTGCATATAAGTTAAACAGGCAGGGTTCCAATATACAGCCTTGATGTAATCCTTTCCCAATTTTGAACCAGTTGTTGTTTCATATCCAGTTCTAATTGTTGCTTCTTGTTCTGCATACAGGTTTCTCAGGAGGCAGGTAAGGTGGTCTGGTATTCCCACCACTTTAAGAATTTTCCACACTTTCTTGTGATCCACACAGTCAAAGGCTTTCATGTAGTCAGTGAAGCAGAAGTAAGTGTTTTCCTGGAAATCCCCTTGCTTTCTCTATGATCCAACAGATGTTGGCAATTTGATCTCTGGTTCCCCTGCCTTTTCTAAACCAGCTTGAACATCTGGAAGTTCTTGGTTCGCATACTGCTGAAGCCTAGCTTAAGGGATGTTGAACATGACCTTCCCAGCATTTTAACAACCCTTCGTTTTTACTACACCACCCTCGACATTTAGTTTTTGACATCTGTGTGTGTGTGTGTGTCCCTTAACTACTTATTTTGGATATAGATGACCTTTTAACCTCCCTACTATGGTTGACATGTTTGCCTTTACCAAGGAGCTCTAGCTGTGGCCTTCTCTTTTCAACTTGGACAGGTTCTTTTAACACTTCTTGTAAAGCTGGTTTAATGGTGCTGACCTCTTTTAGTTTTTGTCTGTAAAACTTTTGATCTTTCCATGAATGTGAATAAAAGCCTTGCTGAGTCTTCTTGGTTGTAGGTTATTCCTTTTCATCACTTGAGGTAAATCATGCCACTCACTCTCTTCTGGCTTAGAGTTTCTGCTGAAAAGTTTGCTTAATGGGAGTTACCTTGTATGTTACTTTTCCCTGTTGATTACAGCATTCTCTCCTTATCTTTAATCTTTGCCCTTTTAATTACAGTGTGTCTTGGTGTGACCCTCTTTGGGTTGATTCCCTTTGAGATTGCCTTTGCTTCCTGGACGGGATGTCTGCCTCCATTCCCAGGTTAGGGGAATTTTCAGCTATTATGTCTTCAAATATGCTCTCAGCCTCTTTCTTCCTGCCTGCTTCTTCTGGGACTCCTATAATCATGACTTTTCCCCTCATGTCCCTTACAGTGTTTTTAGGAGGGTTTATTCTTTCATATGGAGAAGGCAATGGCACCCCACTCCAGTACTCTTGCCTGGAGAATCCCAGGGACGGGGGATCCTGGTGGGCTGCCATCTCTGGGGTCGCAGAGTCGGACACGACTGAAGCGACTTAGCAGCAGCATTCTTTCATATGGGCTTCCCTGGTGGCTCAGATGGTAAAGAATCTGCCTGTGATGTGGGAGACCCGGGTTCTATCCCTGGGTCAGGAAGATCCTCTGGAGAAGGGAATGGCTACACACTCCAGTGTTCTTGCCTGGAGAATCCCATGGACAGAGGAGCCTGGTGGGCTAGAGCCGCTGGGGTAACAAAGAGTCAGATACGACTGAGCAACGAACACAACACAGCCAGCCATCCTTTCATATGCTAATTCTAATTTTACTTAATTTCTGTGATGAATTTTTTTCCATTGAGTTTGTCTCACTTAGATTTTTAAACCCTTCTGTTGACTATTTCCTCCATAAGCTCATATTTTTCTGTTTTGTGCTTTAAGGAGATTGCTTAATTTTTTGAAAATTCATGGAGAAATATCAGACAGAAGTCCATCTGTTTTATAAATTTTTTTGGTGTGGCTTCTTCATTTTCCACAAGTTTCACCTTTTCCTTTCTTCCTTTTAATCCTGTAAGGTTATTACATAGATCCTCTGCTATTCCCCATTTTGAAACTCATCCACACGTAAGGTATTTCCTGGCATAGACAGTTGCACAAGTGTCCTTGTGGGAGGAAACAAGATCATAATTAAGGGCAATAAGGATTTCCGTGATGTGTCTGTTCCTTTAGCCTTTACTTCGCTGAGTCAGAGAGAAAAGGAAGCTTTAAGGCTGTTCCCAGTGCATCGACTCTCTAACCCCAGCCTCCAACACAGTCCTGCAAATAAACCTCATCATGTAGGTCTTCATTCAACGCCCAGCCCTCTGCTTCTCAGAAGCAGAACTCCACGCAGGCTCTGGCTGCTGCATCGCCCATGCCGTCCTCATTGCCAGAGCAGGATTTTGGGTTTGCACCTTGGAGAAGGGGGCTCACCAGTGCTTCCAGAGCTTTGGAGCCAAGCACAACCCCTGCTCCCTTCATTTGGCTCTCCTGACACCCCTCTACTATTTCCCACGCCTTGTCCACTTCTGTATGGTCCAAGACTTTAAATGCATCGTTAGTTAACTCTAGGAGGTGGTTTCTGTTTTTTTTTTTTCCTCTCCGAGTTGCTCTGTGGTACTTTCTGAAAGGAGACTAGAGGAATCTTCAAGTTGGACATGCCCTAATATCTTTTTTAATAAATCCCCTTTCTGCTTAAATTAATACAATTAATTGCACCTAAGAGTCCTGATTGACATAAACATTTGTACCAAGAGTGGCGGCAGGTGACACTTGCTCAGGAGGCATCAGAGCTCCTAAGAACATCCTTGCTCTCTCTTTCCAGGCCCTGGGAAGAACTGTAGCCATGTGACTTGCTTTGGGCAGTGAAGTGTGACCAGAAGTGATACACCACACTTCCAGGGAAAAGCGTTCAGTTTCAATGATCACTCTGTTTTTTCAACTAATAAACTTTATTATTACTACTTTTTTGGCCATGGCAAGCAACATGTGGGATCTTAGTTCACTGACCAGGGACTGAAACCATGCCCCTTGCAGTGGAGGCATGAAGGCTTAACCACTGGACTGCCAGGGAAGTCCCTAAATTTTTTTTTTAAGAGCAGTTTTAGGTTCACTTGAGTGCAAACAGTTCCCATAAAACCTCTTGTCTCCCACACACGGCCTTCCCCACTACCGACATCCTGCACCACAGGTGAGGATCAATGAGCCTACACTGACACGTCATTATCACCCAAAGTCCAGTTCACATTAGGATTCACTCTTGGTGCTGTACATTCTTCAAAAGTGGAAAGTGAAAGCATTAGTCACTCAGTCGTGCCTGACTCTTTGTGACCCCAAGGACTGTAGCCTGCCAGGCTCCTCTGCCCATGGCATTCTCCAGTCAAGAATTCTGGAATGGGTATCCATTCCCTCCTCCAGGGGCTCTTCCTGACCCAGGGATCAAACCCTGGCCTCACACATTGCAGGTGGACTCTTGGCCATCTGAGCTGCCAGGGAAGCGCCTGTGCATCCGATGGGTTTTGACACATGTATAATGGCGTGTGCCCTCCATCACAGGATTGTGCAGAATCGTTTCAGTGCCCTAAACATCCTCTGTGCTCCACCTTTTCGCCCCTCCACCTCCCCTTACTCCCTGGCAACCACTGATCTTTCTACTGTCTGCATGGTTTTGCCTTTTCCAGACTGTCATAAACAGCTGGAATCAGTCACTTTGTAGCCTTTTCAGATTGGGTTCTTTCACTTAATATTATGTATTCATGTTGGTCTGAATGGACCAACATTTATTTATTGGTCTCCTGAAGGATGTCTTTTTTTTTTTGGACGATAATTGCTTTCCAATATTGTGTTGCTTTCTGCCATACATCGACATGAATCAGTCACAAGTATACATATGTCCCCTCCCTTGTGAACGCCCCTCCCATCGCCCACCCCACCCTGCTCCTCTAGGTTGCCACAGGGTGTCAAGTTGACCTCCCTGGGTCACACAGCAAACTCCCACTTGCTATCTGTCTTCCATATGGTAATGTATATGTTTCAATGCTACTCTCTCAGCTCATCCCCGCCTCCTTCCCCTACTGTGTCCACAAGTCTGCTCTCTCTGTCTGCATCTCCATTGCTGCCCTGCAAATAGGTTCCTCAATACCATCTTTCTAGATTCCATACACATGTGTTAATACACAGTGTTTGTCTTTCTCTTTCTGACTTACTTCATGCTGTGTAATAGGCTCTACGTTCATCCACCTCATTAGGACTGACTTGAATACATTCTTTTTTATAGTTGTGTGAATCACAACAAACTGTGGAAAATTCTTAAAGACTTGGGAATATCAGACCACCTTACCTGCCTCCTGAGAAATCTGTATGCTGGTCAAGAAGCAACAGTTAGAACTGGAAATGGAACAATAGACTGGTTCCAAATCTGGAAAGGAGCACATCAAGGCTGTATATTGTCACCCTGCTTATTTAATTTATTTAACTTTCACAGAGTGCATCATGAGAAATGCTGGGCTGGATGAAGCACAAGCTGGGATCAAGATTGCCAGGAGAAATACCAATAACCTCAGATATACAGATGACACCACCCTATGACAGAAAGTGAGGAAGAACTAAAGAGCCTCTTGATGAAAGTGAAAGAGGAGAGTGAAAAAGTTGGCTTAAAGCTCAACATTCAGAAAACTAAGATCATGGCATCTGGTCCATCACTTCACAGCAAATAGACGGGGAAACAGTGAGAGACTTTATTTTTGGAGCTCCAAAATCACTGCAGATGGTGACTGCAGCCATGAAATTAAAAGATGCTTGCTCCTTGGAAGAAAAGCTATGACCAACCTAGACAGCATATTCAAAAGCGGAGACATTACTTTGCCAACAAAGGTCCGTCTACTCAAAGCTATGGTTTTTCCAGTAGTCATGTATGGATGTGAGAGTTGGACTATAAAGAAAGCTGACCACCAAAGAATTGATGCTTTTGAACTGTGGTGTTGGAGAAGACTCTTGAGAGTCCCTTGGCCTGCAAGGAGATCAAACCAGTCCATCATAAAGGAAATCAGTCCTGAATAATCATTGGAAGGACTGATGCTGAAGCCACAATGCTTTGGCCACCTGATGCGAAGAACTGATTCATTGGAAAAGACCCTGATGCTGGGAAACATTGAAGGCAGGAAGAGAAGGGGCCGACAGAGGATAAGATGTTTGGATGGCATTACTGACTCAGTGGACATGAATTTGAGCAAGCTCTGGGAGTTGGTGATGGACAGGGAAGCCTGGAGTGCTGCAGTCCATGGGGTCCCAAGAGTCAGACACGACTAAGTGACTGAACTTCTGACCTACTTCATTCTGCATAATAGGCTCTAGGTTCATCCACCTCTTTAGGATTGACTCAAATATATTCTTTTTTATAGTTGAGTAATATTCCATTATATATATGTACCACAATTTTTTTCTCTACTCATCTGTCAATGGACATCTAGGTTGCTCTGAAGGACATCTTGATTGCTTCTAAGTTTTGGCAATTGTAAATAAGGCTGTTATAAACATCCTTCTGCAGGATTTTGTATGGACATAAATTTTCACTTTATTTGGGTGAATACTGAGGAGTATGATTGCTGGGTCATACGGTAAGAATTTGTCTCATTTTGTAAGAAACTGCCAGTGTTTTTTTTTTTTTTTTTAACACAGCTATATCATTTTGCATTCTGGCAGTGAATGAAACTGTACTGCTCCATATCTTCACCAGAATTCAATGTTGTCAAGTGTTCTGCATTCTGGCCATTTCTAACAGGTGTGTCAGGGCTCCCCTGGTGGCTCAGATGGTAAAGCATCTGCCTGCAATCCAGGAGACCCAGGTTCGATCCCTGGGTCAGGAAGATCCCCTGGAGAAGGAAATGACAGTCCACTCCAGCACTCTTGCCTGGAAAATCCCATGGACAGAGGAGCCTGATAGGCTACAGTCCATGGGGTCACCAAGAGTCAGACATGACTGAGCGACTTCACTTTAACAGGTGTGTTAGTGACAATCAGTTATTTCACCACCACCACCACCAAAAAAAAGGCCTATTCAGGAGCAGCAAATAATTGCAATTCAGGACATGCAACTATGGTGGACCGCATGCAAGTCCAGTAAAGGAGACTTTTCAAACAGTTATTGGCTGCATCAGGTCTTCGCTGCAGCATGTAGGATCCTGTGTCATATGGGACCTTCTCCTGGCAGTGCATGGACTCTCTAGTTGTGGTGCACGGGCTCAGCAGCTCTTCCTTGTGGACTAGGGTGCCCTATGGCATATGGGATCTTAGTTCCCTGACCAATGTTTGAACCCACATACCCTGCATTGCAAGGTAGACTCTTTACCACCAGGCCACCATGGAAGCTGCAAGGAAACTCTTTTATAGAGCAGAAGGGGAAGTTGGAAAGGGCTACTAAAAATTATATGTCCATTGGAGTAAACTGGGACTTGACGTACAGTGGATTTTCATCAGCTGAGTTGTGACAGCCTGACATTGAGCTACCACCAGGCAAGGAGAAATTCTCTCTTCCTCCTGTTGGCAGTAGTGGGGTCATTCCTGCCTGAGAGGCAAGGCCCAGCTCCTACTGACACTGTATTGAGTGATATGTGCATGAGAGCTTCTGCTTCTGTCCTTTCAGCTCCGTGTCAGCGAGATCGCCCTTTACAGGCACACCTCTTCCTGCACTTTGCCTTACTCCACGTCAAGGACACTGCTTCCTTAAAAACTGAAGGCTGGCGCGTCAAGCGTCCGTCAGCACCATGTTCCCAGCAGCGTTCCCTTACTTCATGCTTCTATGTCCCATTTTGCACCTCTCACAATCTTGAAAGAAAACTTTATACTGTTATTGTATGTTACAGTGATCTGTGATCTTTGATTTTAATACAACTCACTGCAGGTTCAGGTGACGGGTAGCATTTTTTGCCAATATTTTAAAAATTAAGGTGTGGGTATGTGCATTTTTTTTAGACATAATGTTATTGCACACTTAATAACTAACCACAATATAGTGTAAACATAACTTTTATATGCTCTGGGAAACAAAAGAAAAAGGTGTGACTTTATTGCAATATTCATTTTATTGTGGTGGTCTATCTGCAATATCTGGATATTGCAATAAATGGCAATATATCTGAGGTATGCTTATATTGATTTTCACATAGTGTAAATGATAATATGTTATTGATTTTAAAGTCCACTTGTTCATTACTGGTATACAGGAAAGCGGCTGACGTTTACATGTTTACTTTGTACCCCGCAACCCTGATATAGTCATTTATGCGTTTCAGGGTTTGTCATCTTTTGGATGTCTATATAGATGATCATGTCATTTGCAAAGACAGTTTGACTTCTTCCTTCCCAATCTGCATGTTTTATTTTTCTTGTCTTATTGCATGTGCTAGGACTTCTAGTGTGACACTGAAAAGCAGCTATGAGAAGAGACATTCTTGCCTTGTTCTTCATCTTAGCAAGAAAACTCTGATGACGGTATTAAGTATGATGGTATTTTTACACTTTTGGTAAACTTTTACCCAGTTGAGGACACTTTCCTCTATTCCTAGTTGCTAAGACATATCCAGTCATCAGCGTGGCTTTTAACTACTAGTTTTGTTAAAAAGCACTTTTGTGAACACAACACAACATGACCTGTCATGGATGAGTCAGGGAAAACCTGGGACTTGTTATCTGGCTGGATTTTAGCTGTGTATGCGAAGGCGCTTCTGTCGTACTGACCCTTAGCAACCCTATGGGCTGTAGCCCACCAGGCTCCTCTGTCAGTGGGATTCTCCAGGCAAGAATACTGGAGTGGGTTGCCATGCCCTCTACAGGGGATCTTCCCGACCCAGGGACTGAAGCCACATTTCTTACGTCTTCTGCGTTGACATGTGGGTTCCTTACCAGTAGCACCACCTGGGAAGCCTATGATTTTAGCAGAGGGTAGCCATCTAGACAGCACCAAGGGAGGGGACCCTGGATGTACTGGCACACAGCTACAAAACAACTTATCTGGAGATGTGGACACCAGAGACAAATATCTTTTGAAGGCAAGACTTTGAGACTAGCTGACACCACCTTAAAAACAGTAAGACTTGAGAAACTCAAGGACTACTCAAGGCGACTGGGGATGGGGAGGTCTCCCTTAACAGTGCTGGGTAGTCAATAGACAACGACAGGCTCAAAGTCCTAAAGTTTTAGGTCAAGACAAGAGCTGAGAATCAGGAACTTTCTCTTACTTTGTAGAAGAATCTCTGAGTTTGCAACTGCCAAGACTGAATTAACAGAAAACTGAAGTTTTAGCTAGTTCACTAGCAAATCCTACCAACAGGTGAATTCACAACCTTACCAGATCTCTCATGGGAGAGCTGGAGCACTCATCAGTCCTGGGAATTGAGACAGGGGTATTTGGACAATTTTGGGTACCTTGGGTACCCTGAATATCCAACCTACCGAGGACCACCTTGAGAAATCAGTCCCTGCCATATCTAAAAACTCATCTGAGGCGTCACTTCCAAGGTGAAACCAGTCTCCTCCATTTCACCCCCATCTCACCTTGTCTCTAGACTGATATATGAGAGATCTCAGCAAGACCCATGTGGTCAATTACAAAGTCAAAGTCAGAAGAGTCTGAGGGGCTTCCCTGGTGGCTCAGTGGTAGAGAATTTGCCAGCCAATGCAGATGACATGGGTTCGATCCCTGATCCGGGAGGATCCCACATGGCAAAGAGCAACTAAGTCAGTATCTCCCAACTACTGAGCCTGTGCTGCACGAGAGGCCACTGAAATAAAGCCCATTTATTTAGAGAGGAGCCCCCATTCACAACTAGAGAAAAGCCTGAGCAGTAATGAAGAGCCAACACAGCCAAAAAGAAATAAACTTTTTTTTTTTTTTAAAGGGAGCAGCACTCCCTTAAAAAAAAGAAAAGAAAGTTTGGGGAAAAAAAAAATCACGTAACTAAGTGGGAACTAATTCTAGAAGTGCTTGGCCAAGAAAGGAGTGGTGCAGTTCCAGATATGGTTCCTTCCAGAAGCAAGGTCTAGTGGGCTGACTAGGGAACCGGAAAAGTTCCCATTACTTCCTTTGGTGCTCAGCCAAAACCTGGAACCCACAGTGGCCCAAGCTAAGGTTAAGTGAACTTTACAGAAATCCCTAGGAATAACTTACAAGAGCTAAGAACTCTCAGTAGAGGGCCAGGCTTGTTGGAGGGTCTTAACTGTGTTACCTGCTCATCCACCTCATAGGCTGGGGAGCCTACAGAAGACTCCTCCTCTCCCAAGGTCCTGGGAAAAGCACCAGAGAGGCACCACAGTGGCTCTTTGAAGGCTGGATGGAATGCCGTGGGAGACACAGGGGTAGAACCAAGCTCCCGGGGCCGTGCAGACCGGGGACCTGAGGGCAGCAGGGAACATGTTGTGACATGGTCGTGTGAGGTTCCTCAACTGTTGGCCAAGCTAGTGCTCAGTGCAATGACCCAAACGAGCCAGCCCATGGGGGTCTGGAGACCGGTCTCTGCCCTCTGCACCTGGACAGCAGCTCTGGCGAACAAGAGCTTCACTGAGCTACTCAATTGCTTACAGCCCCTCACTGAATTTCTAACCACGAGTTCACTCAAGTCCTGGAGCACCCAAGCAGAAGGAAAGGCTGGCTGGGAGCCTTCTTCCCAGCTTCACCCGAGGAGGGCCAATGGACTAAGAGTACCATCTTTGTGGGACTGTTGGAACCCAGATCCTCGTGAGCCACAGTCCATGAATGTGTCCTGTTAGGGGTTACTTTTATCCTACTCACTGGATAGACCAGGAAGGGGGCCTTCTGAGACTCTTGTCATTTGGTCCTGAAAATATGAGATGTGAGGCCTGTTGGAAGTTTTCTGCATTTCACTTTCTGCACTCGAGGCACACAGCACCCAAGAAGTTGGCATCAAGCTTCCTAGACTCAACCAGTAATGTTCTCTTCCCTGCAAGTGAGATACTTCTGTTGCCCTGAGTCCTGTGTGGCACGTCCTTGCTTCTGTGCACCACCAGCTCCCAGCCCTGGGTCAGACAGGAGCGTGGCGGCCCAGCCCAGGGCGGCTGCAGCGTTGTTCTATACTTGGACACAGACGGTCTCCCACCAGGTGGATGCTCCATACCTCCTCACCCTTCCTTCCCTCTAACTCCTATTGTCCAGGGCTGCTTGATGCAACCTGCCACCAAAGCGCACCATTTGCTCGCTTCGCACACGAGCTACATGACACTAGGCCACAGCAGCACTCTAGGGTGGAGGGGCGTGCTTCCTGGCCTTCCAGGCTTCAGAGGAAGGAGCGGAATACCCAATGACACATACCCACCAGGCCTTGGGAGATGCTCCTTCAACTCCCACAGGGGGCTACACTCTCCCAACTCTCCTGACTGCAACGTGTGGACATTAATTTGGGAGCAACTGCCCGGGGCAGAGCGGGTCAACAGAGCCCAGGAGTGAGGCTCTAGGTCAAGCAGAAAATTGTGCCGCATGATGGACTCACCTGCTAACACTTAAAACCAAGGATACACATAAGCACAGCTTTGCGGCTATAAAGTGCTTTTGGCACTGTCTCAGCTGAGGCCCACAAATGTTAATGCACATCACTTCCGTTATCTTCCAATCCTAAACAGTCTCTCACATCTATGAGGATTCTTTGACAGGTAATTTAGAAGTGTGTTTTTAAACTTCCAGACATGTAACTTTAACAGTTACCTCTGGAATTTAAAACTGTCTTATGGCCCAATAACACACTTTGTGCGAAGCCCAAGCTCTGAAATACGACTTGCTTTGTGGACCAGGTGATGCTCAGTTTTCACCACTGTTCCGTGTGTGCTTGAGGTTTTCTTTTTAATTTCTTAAAAAAAATGTGGCCACAGCCTGCGGAATCCAGGATCTTAGTTTCCCAACCAGGGACTGAACCCATACCCCTGCACTGGAGCAGAGTCCATCACCAACTTGATGGACACGAGTGTGAGCAAGCTCCAGGAGTCGGTGATGGACAGGAAAGCCTGCTGTTATGCCGTAGTCCAAGGGGGAGCAAAGAGTTGGACGTGACTGAGTGACTGAACTAAAGCACTGGGCCACTAGAGAAATCCCAGTACACACAGTTTTCAGGTACACAGGTCTGTGTGTCCATTAGATCAAGCTTATAAACACTCTCATCTGAATCTTCCGGATCCATCTGATTTTGTCTACTTGACCATCAGTCCCTAGAGCAGATGTTAAGCATCTCCCACTTGGTTTGTGAACTGACTTCTCCTGCAGAGTGTCAGCTTCTGTTAGGCAGATCTGAAGCTGTTTCTGGGGCAAGGCTGTTTACCTTCCAGGTGATCTGAACCTGTTTCACTATTCAGTGACATCCTTTCTCTCTAGCAATACCTTTAAAACTCTAGTAACACATCGTCATCTAATGACAGTCACACCAGTTTCCTTTTGGTTACCATCTGTTTCTTAACTGGAATTTAGTCTAAAGAATGTTACGAAGTCTTCCTGAAACACAACCCACGTACCACACACTTCACCCGCGCGTGTCAACGCTGCCTGCCTATGGGCTTGCACTCACCTGTCCGTCACTGCGGACCCTCCATCCATCCAGGTAGTTCTCCAGGTTTTACCCCTTCTCTCCCACTTCCCCCTAGACTGATACTATCCAGCCGGCTCCAATTTCTTTTCCCTCCTACTCCAATAACACTATCTTTTAGTAGTTAGAATTTTTAATAACCATCTTCACCTTAAATTCTACTCTCTACCCTCTTTCCACATCAACTTGTGTAACTCAATCACAGGCGCCTGAGCACGCCCTCCTGCTCCGTTACCAAGCCCATCACCTCCACTGTAGCTCTGCTGCAGGAGCTGCTTATTCCCTTACCAAGCGCGCCTGGGGCCAACACCGCAGTCACAAAGGCCATGCCCTTCCTGCTCCTGCGACAGTGAGAGGAAGGGGCGGCCAGCAAAGCCCCCCCAGGTGCCCGCTCCCTCCTCACAGCTCCCTGGGCCGCTACCCCACAACCTGCAGAGAGCCTCTGGTCTAATAAGAGGTTGGAGCTGGATCCGGGTCAGCCCCTTCCCCGGATCTGAAGGCTCTTCTGCACGGGGGTACTGAGCCCCGGACAAACCGGTGAGAGGTACGTGGCAGAGTCCACTTTCCGCCGGAGCCTGCATGACCCGAGATGGGGGCTGGGCAGCCAGGGCCTCAGGCCAGGCCGGCGCGCTCCAGGTCTTGGGGCAGGATGCGGCCCTTCTTGCGAGCCTTCTCCAGGCGGCGCTCGGCCTTGGCCGCCTTCTTCTTGCGCAGGTTCTGCCGCCGCTGGTCCTGCCTCTGCTGCATCTTGCCCACCACGTGCGCCGTGCGCTTCTCCCAGGCGCGTTGGCGCTGCGCGCGCCGCTTCTCCTTGCGCTTCAGGGCCTCCTGCAGCAGGCGCTCATCGTCGCGGATCCTCACGCCCTCGGCCTTGTACAGCAGGTTGGTCCAGCGCATCTTGGCCTCGAGCTCCTGGGCCTGCCCCGCGTCCCGGTCCCGCAGATCCTCCAGCCGGGCCTGCCGCGCCTGCAGGCGCTCCAGCAGCTGCCGGTAGTTCCTGCCCGTCAGCGGTGTCAGGTTCCCCTTCAGCTTCTGCCTCTTCTCCTTCCGGCGCTGGGCCTTGTTGGCTGGCTCCTCCTCGGTCACCTCCACCTCGCGGGAGAGGGCGACTCGAGCTTAGGGCCGCTGCCCGCCTGCCACGGGGCCCACTTCCGCCCGCCCCACGGCAGCACAGGGCGGGCACTCAGCCCAGCGCTCACCTTGTTGAAGAGCAGCCCCGGCTGGGCCTGCGCCTCCTCCCTGGGCACCTGAAGGTCCGGCTCGGTGGCCTCTGCCCCCTCCAGTGCCTTGGCCGCCTTCTCCTTTGCTCTCAGCTCCCTCCGTTTCCTCTTTTTCCGGTCGCGCTCCTGCTTCCTCCGGCGTCTTTTCTCCAAAACAGCGGGGGACAGCTCCTTGGCGCTGCCCTGTGGGGTGATCCCGCGCTCACTCATAAGGTTCTCATAATGGGGCCCCCAGCTTAGCACGTGCAGTCAGGTCAGGACCAGGGCCGGCGGGGTGCGGCGTCCCACCCCGAGATGACCTGGCCCCAGAGTGCGCCCAAAACAAGGACGAGGGGACCCTCTGAGAACCACACCTTCCAGATTCCAGGCACAGACCACCTGCCAGGGCACTTCCCAAAAGGGGGCCACTAAGTCTACCTGATGACCCAACAAGGGGCACACTGGCCTCCATCCGGTCAGACGGGGTGAGGGCAGGCGGCTGAGGCCCCGCCACCACCAGATGGGGAGGTTCGGTCAGGACAAGGCAGTGTTGCTGGTGCAGACCCCGCCCGGCAGACAAGAGCACTCTGGACCACCGCAGGAAGGCACGGCCCTCGGGCCTGTCCCCCACGGCAGAGGCCTGGGGAGGTCCCCAGGGAAAGGAGGGGGAGGCGACCCCACTAAGCACTCGGCACTGAGGCTGGTTCACATCCCGGAGCAACAGTCCCGTGGCGGTCCCCTCGGGCAGGTCGCCTCACCTCAGGCCCTGGCTTACCTCAGGGGCCGTCAGGACAATCAAAAGAACGAACGCCCAGGAAGTGCTACTGAGAGAGGAGCCCAAGCCTCTCAAAGGCCGCAGCAGAGAAGAGGCAGCAGCTCAACATGGGGGCTGAGCCTGCACCGCCCCCCTAGATGACGAGAACGGCACCTGACCTCCCGCAGAACAGAGCTGCCGAGACCCTCCTGCCCAGGCCCACGACGGCTGGCAGAGCAGGGAGCCAACCTCGGAGAGCACCAGGGTGTCTCCTCCAGGTGGGGTGGGGAAAGCCCTGCAGCACCCAGAGACCCTTGCCCGCCCCCACCCCACACCTACCTGGCCCCGTGCCTCCTGAATCTTCTCATGCAGGCGCTGCCGCAGAACGTCCAAGGCAAACAAAGAGTCAGGCTCTGCGGCCAGGCCATCTGCAAAGAAGGATCAGAAATCCGAAAGGAGAGCCCCTCCCAACCTTCCTGTGCCCCCCCACCCCCCCCACAACAGGGGCCGGATTCAAAGCCTGAGCCTCCGTGTGCGCCCCACACCCCGACTCCCGCCCAGTGGCCACTGGTGGAACTGCAGGGCCTCTTCAAGCTGGATTGGCCTCCGGGGTAGGGCTTGCTTGTGTAGCACGGGCCAAACCCATCTCTGGATTCTTCCAACTCCTGCGGCACCCACCCACACCCAGAGGCAGCTCTCAGGACATCACTTCAGAAACTTGAGGGCAGTGAAGCTCGGCATGCCAGGTCGCTGAGGATTTTAGAGGACACAGCCATGCCCCTCTCTGTCCCGGTTACTATATGACCTGGGGCTTCTGTGCCCTTCCTGAGCTGCCCATCCACCCATAGACCCTGCGATCTGTCCTCTACAAAGCCTCATACCATCCCAGTGTACCTGATCTTGCTGTTATAACCAGAGAGGGCCACATGCACACCTATCCCAGATCCCAGCAGGCTCTGCCTGCCTGCCTGCCCCCCTCACCTGCTGGGACCCTGGTGGAGCTGGTGGCTCCCTCCTCCTCCTTGGCCACCTCTGGCTTCCTGGCCTCAGACTTCTCCGCAGAGGCCTGGGCCTTGGGCTTTGCAGTCTTCCTCTCCCGCTCCCGGGATTTCTTCTGCGCTTTCTTCCTCTTCTTCCTGGGGGGCGCAGCAGCTTCTGAGACTTGAGTTTTGCCAGCTGAAACAAGAAACGATAAAGGGCTGCCACTTCAATCCCCGTGACCCAGTCAGTAGGTAAGAAGGTCCTGCAAAGGTTTTGATTTCAGAAGGATGCCAAAAGCCAGTTGAGATGGGAGTTGTGGGGACCCTCATCCACTGAGCTCAGAACCACACACCTCCTGGAAAGCAGACTGGTCACACTCATCAATCCCTGATGAGTGTAATATGCTGACCCACCGCCAACATCCACACGCTGACCCAGCAGTCTCCTTGTATCCATCCTCAGGGACAATGAAGGCACGTCCCACAACAAACTGTGTACCCCAGAATGAGCTATATCGTTTTGGGCTTCCCAGGTGGCGCTAGTGGGAAAGAATCCACTTGGCAAAGAGATGCGGGTTCGATCCTTGTGTCAGCAAGGTGCCCTGGAGGAGGAAATGGCAACCTGCTCCAGAACTCTTGCCTGGAAAAACCCATGGACAGGGAAGCCTGGCAGGCTACAGTACACGGGGTCCGCAAAGTGCTGGACACACTGAGCTGACTGAACACACACACACACGCTTTCAAATTAAAAGGTGGAAAGGGAATTCCCTGACAGTCCAGGCAAAATGGCTGTCTGGGGAGGCCTTACAAATAGCTGAGAAAAGAAGAGAAGCAAAAGGCAAAGGAGAAAAGGAAAGATATACCCACTTGAACGCAGAGTTCCAAAGAACAGCAGAGAAAGCCTTCCTAAGTGATCAATGCAAAGAAATAGAGGAAAACAACAGAATGGGAAAGACTAGAGATCTCTTCAAGAAAATTAAGAGATACCATGGAAACATTTCATGCAAGATGGGCACAATAAAGGACAGAAACAGCATGGACCTAACAGAAGCAGAACATATTAAGAAAAGGTGGCAAGGATACACAGAACTATACAAAAAAAGATCTTCATGATCCAGATAACCACGATGGTGTGATCACTCACCTAGAGCCAGACATCCTGGAGTGTGAAGTCAAGTGGGCCTTAGAAAGCATCATTACAAACAAAGCTAGCGGAGGTGATGGAATTCCAGCTGAGCTACTTCAAATCCTAAAAGATGATGCTGTAAAAGTGCTGCATTCAATATGTCAGCAAATTTGGAAAACAGCAGTGGCCACAGGACTGGAAAAGGTCAGTTTTCATTCCAATCTCAAAGAAAGGCAGTGCCAAAGAATGTTCAAACTACCGCACAATTGCACTCATCTCACCTGCTAGCAAAGTAATGCTCAAAATTCTCCAAGCTAGGCTTCAACAGTACATAAACTGACAAGTTTCAGATGTTCAAGCTGGATTTAGAAAAGACAGAGGAACCAGAGATCAAATTGCCAACATCCACTGGATCATCGAAAAAGCAAGGGGATTTCCAGGAAAACACCTACATCTGCTTCATTGACTACACTAAAGTCTTTGACTGTGTGGATCACAACAAACTGTGGAAAATTTTTAAAGAGATGGGAATACCAGACCACCTTACCTGCCTCCTGAGAAATCTGTATGCAGATCAAGAAGCAACAGTTAGAACCAGACATGGAAAAATGAACTCGTTCAAAACTGGGATACGTCAAGGCAGTATATTGTCACTCCGCTTATTTAACTTATATGCAGAGTACATCATGCAAAATGCCAGACTGGATGAAGCACAAGCTGGAATCAAGATTGCCAGCAGAAATATCAGTAACCTGAGATATGCAGATGATACCATCCTTATGGCAGAAAGCAAAGAGGAACTAAAGAGCTTCTTGATGAAAGTGAAAGAGGAGAGTGAAAAAGCTGGCTTAAAACTCAACATTCAAAAAATGGAAAAAAAAAAAAAAAAATGAAGACCATGGCTCCAGTCTCATCACTTCATGGCAAACAGATGGGGAAACAGTACAAACAGTGACAGATTTTATTTTCTTGGGCTCCAAAATGACTGCAGCCATGAAATTAAAAGACACTTACTTCTTGGAAAAAAGCTATGACTAACCTAGACAACATACTAAAAAGCAAAGGTCCGCTAGTCAAAGCTGTGGTTTTTCCAGTGGTCACGTGTGGAAGTGAGAGTTGGACCATAAAGAAAGCTGAGCACCAAAGAATTGATGCTTTTGAACTGTGGTGTTGGAGAAGACTCCTGAGAGTCCCTTGGACTGCAAAGAGATCAAACCAATCCATCCTAAAGGAAATCAGTCCTGACTATTCATTGGAAGGACTGATGCTGAAGCGCCAATACTTTGGCCACCTGATGTGAAGAACTGACTCACTGAAAAAGACCCTGATGCTGGGAAAGATTGAAGGCAGGAGAAGGGGATGACAGAGGATGAGATGGTTGAATGGTATCACCAATTCAATGGACAGAAGTTTGAGCAAGCTCTGGGAGTTGGTGTCCCTTGGACTGCAAGATCAAACCAGTCAATCCTAAAGGAAATCAACACCTAATATTCACTGGAGATCCTGATTCTGGGAAAGAGTGAAGGCAGGAGTAGAAGGCGTCAGGATGCGGTGGGAGGACTGACACATGGTGGGATGGGTGGATGGCATCATGGACTCGATGGACATGAGTTTGAGCAAACTCTGGGAATTGGTGATGGACAGGGAAGCCTGGGGTGCTGCAGTCCATGGGGTGGAAAAGACTCAGACACGACTGAGCAGCTGAACTGAATCAGTGGTTAGGACCCCACACTCTCACTGCCAAGGGCTGAGTTCAATGTGTGGTTGGGGAACTAAGATCCCATAAGTGATGTGGCAAAGAAAAGGTGGAGAAAATGTTTATATTTTAAAAGGAAAATGAGAAATGAGTGCACCAAGTAGGGACCCGATTGGTTCAGGGAGAAATACACAGGAAAGGAACTAGAAAGACACAGATCTAACTTTTCACTGAGTGATGGGAACTCACTTAACCCCTAGAGTGAACAGGTTTCCGGGTGTAACGAAAGTCCGTTTCTCCTCTGGTAGGTCCACGCCCGTCCCTGCCGCTCTCCCTCTCCTCCCAGGCTGGACAGGACTTACGAGCCCCGGCTCCCCACAGGGCAGCTTTTGTCTGCTTCGCCTATTTGTGTGTATGAGGGGGCCCTGTCACCCCTGCCACGTACACTACCATTGGCAGGGCCACCTTCTTCCTCCCTTCTCCCCACACTGCCCACAGTAATGGGCTGAATAAATCATCTTTCTCATCAACGCTCACACCAGCCTTGCCACTCAATGTGGAGAGCTGGCCGAGCCTGTTCCGCAGAGTCACGTCCTCCAAACCCCGGCCGAGCTTCCCGCCTGGTGGGGCGCACGGCTGAGCCCCCTCGGACCCCGAGACAGCCCCCAACGGGCCGGGGCGGCGGCGCGGCCCTGAGCGTCTCTCACGGTGTCTCCCTCTGGAACGTCGCAGGCCCGCTTCACGCGTCTGAGGGTCTGCTCCGCCTGAAGACGGCTCAGGGGCGGTGCAGGGGAGTGGGGACGCGAGCGCCGCGAGGGCGGACGGGGTACCCTGTCCGAAGCCCTCACCGCCCTGGCCCCCCGGGCTGCGCCTTTACCCGATTTGCGCTTCTGCGGCTCGGCGCTGGGCTGGGAGCAGATCTTCTTGGCCAGGCCCTGCAGGTAAGCGTCCTTCGCCAGCAGGGATGTCATAGCCGGAGGCTCGGGGGTCGGCCGGGGCTCGCTCACCGTCCTGCTCGGAGCGAGGAGGACCGGGGTGCAGCGTTCCGGGCCGCCACCAGGCCCACAGGGCCCTCAGCACGAGACAAGACCCTCACCCGCCCAGCGGCACTCGCTGGAAATCACCACGTGCGCAGGCGCGGCTGGCCGAGCGCCGAGCCGCCAGCGCGCGGCGATCGATTAACCGGGCCTCGCTGCCGCCGGAAGACTTTGGGGCGGGAAACGCAAAGCACTGTGGGGCGGGACGCAAAGCATTGTGGGCAGAGGCGGCTCCCAGTACGCGGCGGGCGCCCGGTAACCTATGGGGGCGACTGGAATCACTTCAGTTCAGTTCAGTCGCGTCCGACTCTTTGCGACCCCCTGAATCGCAGCACGCCAGGCCTCCCTGTCCATCACCAACTGCCAGAGTTCACCCAGACTCACATCCATCGAGTCGGTGATGCCATCCAGCCATCTCATCCCCTGTCGTCCCCTTCTCCTCCTGCCCCCAATCCCTCCCAGCATCAGAGTCTTTTCCAATGAGTCAACTCTTCGCATGAGGTGGCCAGAGTACTGGAGTTTCAGCTTTAGCATCATTCCTTCCAAAGAACACCCAGGACTGATCTTTAGAATGGACTGGTTGGATCTCCTTGCAGTCCAAGGGATTCTCAAGAGTCTTCTCCAACACCACAGTTCAAAAGCATCCATTCTTTGGTGCTCAGCCTTCTTCACAGTCCAACTCTCACATCCATACATGACCACAGGAAAAACCATAGCCTTGACTAGACGGACCTTTGTTGGCAAAGTAATGTCTCTGCTTTTGAATATGCTGTCTGCTGCTGCTACTGCTGCTAAGTCACTTCAGTCGTGTCGGACTCTGTGTGACCCCGTAGACATCAGCCCGCCAGGCTCTCCTGCCCCTGGGATTCTCCAGGCAAGAACACTGGAGTGGGTTGCCATTTCCTTCTCCAATGCATGAAAGAGAAAAAGTGAAAGTGAAGTTGTTCAGTAGTGTCCGACTCTTAGCGACCCCATGGACTGCAGCCTACCAGGCTCCTCCGCCCATGGGATTTTCCAGGCAAAAGTACTGGAGTGGGGTGCCATTGCCTTCTCTGGAATATGCTGTCTAGGTTGGTCATAACTTTCCTTCCAAGGAGTAAGCGTCTTTTAATTTCATGGCTGCAGTCACCATCCGAAGTGATTTTGGAGCCCAGAAAAATAAAGTCTGACACTGTTTCCACTGTTTCCCCATCTATTTGCCATGAAGTGATGGGACCAGATGCCATGATCTTCATTTTCTGAATGTTGAGCTTTAAGCCAACTTTTTCACTCTCCACTTTCACTTTCATCAAGAGGCTTTTTAGTTCCTCTTCACTTTCTGCTATGAGGGTGGTGTCATCTGCGTAGCTGAGGTTATTGATATTTCTCCCCGCAATCTTGATTCCAGCTTGTGTTTCTTCCAGTCCAGCGTTTCTCACAGTGTACTCTGCATATAAATTAAAAAGCAGGGTGACAATATACAGCCTTGACGTACTCCTTTTCCTATTTGGAACCAGTGTGTTGTTCCATGTCCAGTTCTAACTGTTGCTTCCTGACCTGCATACAGACCGTAGTAATTGAGGCCTGTTTAGAGCTCAGCCCCCAAGGGGAAGCTGGCGAGACCGCGTTCGTCTGGAAAGGACTTGCGCCAGGCAGGTTCCAAGCCCCGGGGATGCGAGCGATGAAGAAAACACGTGGTGGTGTTCCCGTCGAGTGTGTGGCTCCTTGGTGACTAGTGATAAACTCTGAGTATCGCAGGTGTCAGGTCGCGGGCTGCCGCTTCCTCCGTACACTGGGACGCTGACCTCCCTCTGGGAAGGAGACCGGGCACAGGGCCTCGTGTTCCACCTGGGCTGAGTCCTGCCCCTCTCACTGCACTCCCCAGCTCGCAGACCACGGGGCACAACACTTCGCCCCCTTCGGAGCTCCTCTCTCTGAGATGCCGGTAACCACAGCCCCGACCTGGGGGCAACCGGAGGTTCAGATGCCCAGGCCACGTGACATGCAGTAACGGTAGCAGTTTCTCATACGTTCACGAAGTACTACTATCAAGGCCCTTCTAGGTCCTAGCCAGCTCTCTCCAGGCAGTGGAAATGCAGCCATGAACCCTATGCTGATAGAGCCCCCCAGGGCCAGAAAGCTGACCTGAAGGCCGAGGTTGACCAGGCAGAGCCCAGGGGCTCTTTCCTGACAGCCACTGGGAGACCGAGTGGTCCAAAAGCAAGAAAGGGAACCAAGCGATGCCAAAGGGCAGAGGTGGTTTTATTCAACAGTCTCTTATTACAAAAATAACCAAGCATACGCAGCAGCAGAATTAGGAAGGACCCTGCCTGACTTCCATGAGAGTGGGCAGCCCCCTTTCCCCACAGCCCTGCAGGGGCAGTCAGCTATCAGAGGAGCCTCAGCATGAGGTAGTGTGCAGAGCTGTGCGTGGAGGCTGGGCCTTGGCTAGTACTGTCCACTCTGAGCACCTCCCCCTCCCCCCATGGTAAACAGTATGCACAGGTCAGGTTTCCCAACACTGGGCATCCTCCTGCCCTGCTGCTAGGTCCTCAAGGGGACAAACTCTCCTGGAAACACCCTCCTGGCCAGCCCAGAAAGTAGCAAATCGGAAGGATAGGCCACCCTGGGATGGTGGGGGCACTCCTCCCCCCAGCACTCCTAGGTGGGCTGTCCCTGGGCTGACAAGGTTCCCAAAGAAGCCACAGTGGCTCCCCAAGTGGGAACCAGGGCTGCAGGGAGTTGAGCCTGGGGTGAGAATTGGATGTCGTTCCGAAGATCCCGGGGCCCGGGGGTGGGGGGGTGGGGGAGCCCTGGGGGGCTCAGGCGTGCTCCGTGGGCCCAGGGCCACCAGCGTGGGGGTGGGTGGGGGCTGCAGCCTGCAGGGGGCCGCCAGCACTGGGCTCCGGGGACGCGAGCAGAGGGGCTGAGAGGCAGTCAGTGGAGTCTGTGTCCGGGTCCAGCCTCCAGTAAGCTTCACACAGAGGCAGATCATTAGCTTCGCATAGACTTGAGCTTTTCCACCACCAGAAACCCAGGGAGAGACAGGAGCAGGCAGAGATGAAGCCAGGGAAGGAAAGCAAGATAGAAGCAGTTAAGGAAACACAGACCACACCACAGACCTGCATTCCCCTCCTCCCGTGTGCGGGCCCCTCCACCAAGTAGGCTTGGCTGAGGGGGAGGCATGGGCGCGGCCCCTGCTTCTGGGCCCTCCAGGGGCTCCACAGGGACCCATTTGGGACCAGCCACTGGCAGGCTGTGTGACCGCGGCAGGTCCGTTCCACTGACCCATCCGCGTCCCTCCTGCCACCCCCTCCTGTCCTGGCTCCAGCTGCCTTCCTCTAGCAGGGAGCTGCCAGCCTGAACACACGCTCCATTCTGCAGTTGCAGGAACCAGCATCTAGAAGTGGTCTCCACAGTCCCTGCGCTTCTCAAGGCCCCTGGGGACAGAGATGCTGTCTCCTCTCTGGGCCTGGGACTCAGCTTGAATGGGCTGGTGGTTAGGAGCAGAGGCCCTGGCGTTCTGTCCTGCAGCCCTGCACCAGCTGTGTGACCTCAAACAGGACTCCAGCGCCTTGAATTCAGGCTCCCATCTCTAACACGGGGACAATCTGCAGCCACGCCACACTGAACGCACCAGATCTCGTCCAGTGTGGGGACAGCATGGCTGGCCTCTCAGCAAGGATGCACGTGGACAGAGCATGGCTCGCGGAGGGCGTTGAGGGGGCGAGTGGGGCCTGCCCCTCCCCACATGTCTCGCTGGCTTCCTCCCGAGTCCTGCCTCGAGCTCCCTCCCTTGCTCCTGCCCCCAGCATCCAGCCTCAGAACCATCCTGGACACAGAGCAGAGTTTCGAGGAGAGTGGAAGGCGAGAGGGAGAGAAAGAGCAAATCGTGAGCAGAAAGCGGGGGAGCGAGCCTGTGGGCAGCGGGGACGCACAAGGAGAACGGGCTGAGCGCCGGTGGCTTGGTGGGGGGGGCGGGACACGCCGCCTGTGTAGGGAACAAGCAGAGAGGGGCCCACAGCTGGCTGGCCCTGACTCAGCTGAGCCCTGGCCACCACAGGCATTTACAGATGGAGGGCCTCAGCCTCTCGAAGACCCCAGGCTGGACTAGAAACCCCTCTGGGCCAGACTGATGGCCCGGAGCCAGGACAGGAGGAGCCTGGCTCTCAGGCATTCCCCTGCAGCCCTCTCTGCCCTCAGCCTCAAAAGGCAGGCCCAAGCTGCTCTCCTGCAGACATTCAGTCCATGGGGGCCACAGGGGGACAAACAAGGCCATAAGGAGCCATGTCCCCAGCAGGATCTGAAACCCCCCAGGGACCACTCTGGACCCCTCCCTGAAGGCTGGTACGTAGGAGGCACTTGCTCCATGTCTGCTGAGCCAACAGGCATCAGGGATGGAGGTGGCCCCAGAACCCTCCGGAAGAGTTTAAACCACTCCCACTGGGCAGCGACGTTTGTCCCTTCCCACGGAGGTAAAGGTGGGAGGGACCGTGAGGGGTGGCACTGGAACGCACACAGAGAAATCCAGCCTCAGACCACAGACACGCTGGCTCTGGGCTTCTGTGGCTCCAGCCTGGCCGCCACCGGACAGAAAGGAGCAATGAAAATCCATGACGGGAAAGACACATTTGTCCAGCGAGGGCGAGGGGCTGCCAACCCAGTGTCCGCTGGACTGAGTCTTGATTTTTCCAAGCTAACAAGCATGGACGTGGGGGGCCTCTCCAGCCTCAGCTTCCCCGTGAGTAAATTACACCTGGATTCTGATTCCTGGGGCCCCTCCAGCTCAAACTGCCTTGGGTTTCAGGATTCTAAGCAGGCCACAAGCGCTGGTGTCACGGGCCTTGCCCACTGCTGTAGCTGGGTCCAGCGTGCAGGAGGGCTGTGGTCTGTGACGCTGAACTGAATGAGAACTCAGTGGTATGAGTGCCCGGGCCTGGCGTTCAAGGCCACACTCCGCTTGGATTTTCTCCCCGTCCTTCCCAGGAACCCCCACCCCGAGACACACAGCGTGGGCGTTCAGTGACGCCCACGGTGTCACCCACGGTGAGTCACAACCTGGGCAAGCACTGGGGTCCTGGACAGGGGCCGGTAGCCAAGAGCGCTGGCCCCGCCCGGCTAGGACATTCAGATCTGGATGAGACGGTTATTCCGGACAGACGCGCCCCCAGACAGAAACGCTGGCCTGGCCCTCCAACCCTCGAGGTTCTGATTTTCATTCTGACGCCTGGGCCCCAGGAGGCAGCATCAGCTGTCTGTTGATCAGATGCTCTGACCCTGAGGTCTGCTGTGAAACCCAGACAAAGGGTTCTGTTGCTGAGACCACGAAGGATTTGGAAACGAGGCTGCCGGGTGGGGCTGGGCACTCCTGCTGGCCGGGCCAGGATCTGCAGGTCCGCCGTGCAAGGGGTCCAGCCCTATTTGTACCTGGACGAGTAATACTCCTCTTCCAGCTCGTACAGGTCGATGGAAACCTCGTCCCGCAGCGCGATGAGCTTCCGGTCACACTCCTCCTGCAGGGCTCGCAGCTGCTGGTTACGCTGGTCGATGGCCTCGTTCACCGATGGGAAGTCGTTGAGGATGAGAAACTGCTTGAGGTCAGACACCAGCTTCATCAGGGACTCGCCGGCTCGGACCTGCGGCCGTGGGGATCGGGGGGCGTGGTGAGGGACTGCCTGCCTCCGTGCGCCTGATGCTGGGTAGGCAATGGCAGCGGTGGCCTCATCCTCGAAGTGGGGCCACGGCACTCACACAGGGTCATTGTCAGAAGTGAGGGACTAGAAGGTGAGCGAGGGGAGGGCAGGGTCCCTGGCAGCCACTGCAGGCACGTGAGTTGTTGCCAAGGCAGGTTCTGTCGGGCCTCTGGCTCCCACTCCTGCAGGTGTGATAGCCAATCGCACACTTTATTCAATCACGTATTCTGCTTCTGAAAACCTCAAACCCCAGACAAAACTGCCATCCATTTAACCTGCCCTGTTCTTCCTTAGGGCCAGCATACCTGCCAGTTGGCGGGGACTCATTTAGGACCCCATGCTATGGATTTCCATCATGGGTGTGGACCCATGGAAACGCTTGGTAGCTAGGCTTATTCTGTGGCATTGAAAGGGATCAAGACGCCTGTCCTGTTTCATCTAGCCGTTTGCTTCCTGCATTTACAGAACCTTCACTTACAAGGAACCTTAGTTTATAGAGAGCCTGCACTTATAGAGGACTTTCAGAGAGGAAAGGCTGACCTCTTTGTAACCCCTGCCCAGCACTCGACATCGTGACCGTACCCACTACCTGCCAGCCCCTCCCTCAGCTGCTGAGGAAAGCCCTCCTCTCAAAGGGAGTCTCCTGAGAAGTGGTTTGCCCCTCTGCCCCCCGGGAACCCAGTAGGGGCCAAAGGCTTCTGGAGCCCAGACTGTCCCCTCCACCTGGTGACTCACGATGTTGGCAGCTCTCACGTGCATCTCGTAGTTGTCCTGCTCGCCCTGAGTAGCCCTTGACACCTGCGTCTCGTCCTCAATCTGGGGGGCAAACGAGAAAGTCCAGCGTGGGCAGGTGCCCTGGCCCGCAGCGCCTGGCGGCGACAGCAGTGCACCCACACTCGCCACACCGTGGCCTACCGTGCCCTCTGCCCCAGGCGCCGCCCCCAGACATCGGGCTGTGTGTACCGGCACCCCCCGCCCCATTCTAAGGGGTAATGGGCAGCCTCACAGGGCCAACAGATGCCTAAGTACGAGGGCTGCTGTGCCAGGTGCAAGGAGGGGTTGGCCCCATCTTTTTAGCTTGGGCAGTCAGTGACCTGCTAAATGGATGAATAAAAGGACAATGTACTTTTTTAAGTGACCATTTACTGAGCACTTTCTGGGTGCCAGGTACTGTGTTAAGCACTTGACCATCGTCTTAGGAAACTCACTGAAGCCTGGACCATTCTCCCTCGTGGGCAAACCTGAAGCCGGGACAGACCTGAGTGCACTCCAGGTTCCTCAGACAGTCAGTGGAGGGGCCGGGAGTCCTGCCTGCCTGTCCTGTGCAAGGTCCGGGCTACCAACTGTCCCAACCCACCCACCAGGCCACGATATGGGCAGGGGTCAGGGCACCCTGAGTGGTGGGGACCCAGATCTCCCAGGTCCTAATCCCAGCCCTGCTGGATATTCGCAGAATATCCTGACTTGGGGCAGGATGCTAAAGCTTCTGAGTCCCTGTTCCCTCCTCTGAAAAGGAACTGGAGAGCAATGACCTGCCCTCCAACATTCTTGTGACCATTAAATGGGACGGCACACAAAGGGCCCTCACAGCTCAGCCTGACACTGAAAGTTAGTGAAAGTGAAGTCGCTCAGTCGAGTCCAACTCTTTGTGACCCCGTGGACCGTAGCCCACCAGGCTCCTCCATCCGTGGGATTCTCCAGGCAAGAATACTGGAGTAGGTTGCCATTTCCTTCTCCAGGGGATCTTCCTGAACCAGGGATCAAACCCAGGTCTCCCACAATGCAGGCAGACGCTTTAACCTCTAAGCCCCTAGGGAAGCCCAACCGACAGCACTAGCGGTCATCGTCACTATTAAGGCTCAAACAAGTTACAGGACTGGAACAGTCATGCAGAGTTCTGGCCCACTCCAGTCAGTGGGCTTGCCTGCCCAGAACCGGCCGCTGACCCTCTCTCTGACCACGTGAGGAGCTTTCCCCAGCTTTTCTCAGCGACCACATGTGCTCACAATAGTCCCCACAGTGACCACTTTACGTGGATAAACTCATCCAGCCATACAAGGATGCCATGCTGCAGGGGACACTGAGGCACTGAGACGTCAAGACGTCATCCAACCCCTTGCTGCTAGTAAGTGATGCTGGATCCCGGCATTGTGACTGGAGCCCCCTACAAATGCCTCCCCAGGGCCTGTAATTAGCCAGATGACTCACCTGCCTCCCTGTTTGCTGCGGTCACCGCCCCCCCATCCCCGGCCCTCCCAAACTTCTCCCCATGGGGACGAGGGCCCTGCCTATGGGCTCACTGCAGTATGTCCACCACCTGGCTGGGAGGTTGAAAGCGGACTCCCCGACTCAGCTCTGCTCACTACTGTATTGGTCTCCAAGGGAGCCGGAGACCGGTGGCCCCCACCCACCTTGGCGGTCTTGATGATCTCAGTGAAGTTGTCCATGATGGACTTGACATCGTCCTTAAGCCGCTTATTGTAAGACTGCAGCAGCGTCTCCTTGCTCTGCGGCAGGGCTCTCTGCTGGGCCATGGCGGGGCCTCAGGCAGCGCAGGACGGGGAGCGGGACACCTGGAACCGAGTCTGGGTGTGAGCAGGCCAGCTCCGGCCTTTCTCCCCGCTGCAGGCGCCAGCCTGGGTAGGACCCTCGGGCAGGCTCTCCGGAGATGCCCTTTCTGCCAAACGCGCTATGGGCTCTCCTCTGGTCCGCGCCCCCTTGGCCGGACCCCGACGACTACCGGGCCGGCGCCGGCGCAGCCCTCTCGGAGGCCAGGCTCACGCACGTCCCCGCCGAGCCGCTCGGGTCCTATCCCGACTCTGCCGCCCCCGTCTCCACGCCGGGGCCCCTAGACGGCGGCCCCAGGAGGCGTCGGGGCTCCTCAGTCCCGGGACCGCCCGCCCTCCCGCCCCGCGCCAGGTGCCTCCGGGCTACGCGCGCTCCCGCCCGGCGAGGCCCCCGACCGAATTCGCGGGGGAGTAAACCCCACCAGAAGGACGCCGACCGAGCCACGACGCCCCAGCTCCCTCAGTGGGCCCGCAGAGCCAGGGCCCGCTGGGTACCTCGCTAGGGGCGGAGTCGGGGAACAAACGCGTGCCCCTGCGGGTCAGTCTCCGCGGCCCTTCCCCGGGTCTCCCACGGCTCTTCCTGCTTTAGGCACCGCCCCCGACCGCGCAGCGGGGAAAAGGGAGTTTTCTCTTTAAATCCGAAATCCCGCGCCGGCGCCAATTCTCGCGATCTCCGAGGACGCCTACAAATTACCCACAATACCCTGTCCTTTCTCTCTACGCCAGCCCTTCAAGATGGTGAGTTTGCTTTTCTCTCGTGGTGCCGGCTCTGCCGTCTGAGCTCTATCCGCCGCCATCCTCCTCGGAGCGCGACCTCGCCAGGGTGCCTCCACTGCCCAGAGCGAGGGGCGCCCCGCAGGACCTCGCTCAGCGGCCTTGGGGCTGGATAACACTCCCCGACTTCGCCCGGCAGTGGGGGATGAGGATCCGAGGAGAGCAGCGCCGCAGTGCGGGGCTCGGGGACGGACGGGGCCGAAGCGCGCCGGTGCCCCGGGGGTGGGGGGCTCCTCCATTTCTTGGGGGCCCGCTCAGGCCGTCTTGGCCCGCGCGGTGTCTTCGCTCGCTTCTGCTGTTTGGAGCCTGCCGGTCCCCGAAGAGGGGGCCCGCTGCCCCGTCGCGGGGAAGGGGCGGCGCCGCGGGTTCGCGGGCCCGCCGGGCTCGTGCAGATGATGTGAAAGAATATTTGCTATCTGAGTGATGGTGAGGACTGTCCTGACCACCAAGATCGCTGATGTACGAGCCGGGCGCGGCCTCCGGGCCTGCGCGGCGCCGACACAGGGGTCGGGCTTGCCCTCGCGGGTGGCGGGGTCGCCCGCCGTCCGCACTCGTCTTCGGGGGGCCAGGCCCCCGCACCCGCCCCTCTGCAGAGAAACCGGCAGAGGCCGCGGCGAAAGCTGGTGTTTGTTCTCACCCAGCCGAAGGGAAAGAAGGCCAAGGGGAAGAAGGTGGCCCCGGCCCCGGCCGTGGTGAAGAAGCAGGAGGCCAAGAAGGTGGTCAACCCCCTGTTCGAGAAGAGGCCCAAGAATTTTGGCATTGGTAAGAAACGGGAGGAGATGTGTTTTCATGTAGTCCTCGATGGAGAAAATAGTTGAACAGAAGGTCGTGTCCTATTCTAGATTTCACTGGGTTTGGAGTCGAGGCTTACTTGGGTTGGAATTCTCACGTTTTTGCCACTTTCTAACTAAATTGTGCCTGGCTTTTAGTCTCTTGCCTTAAGAGGGGGCACAGTGATGGTCGTTTTTCGGTGGCCCGAACTTGCGTCAACACGGAGCCCGGGTGCTGGCCATCAAAAACTGGCGTTCCCAGAGTAGAGGTGATGGGGCTGGCTGCACCTTGGCTGCTTGTTGAACAAGAGGTGGCGCTGTCGTCTCCTCTGTGTTCTTTGGTGTCTGTGTGCAAGTGATGCAAAAGTATGTTACCTGGAAGATGGTGATGACACTTTAAACCACCAAGATCGCTGATGCACTACATCATAAGTGTATGTCTATACCCGAACTCGGCAAGGAGCTTGAGCCTCACCTAGTTACTTTTTACTTCACAGGACAGGACATCCAACCCAAGAGGGACCTCACCCGCTTTGTCAAATGGCCCCGCTACATCCGGCTGCAGCGGCAAAGGGCTATTCTCTATAAGCGGCTGAAAGTGCCTCCTGCAATTAACCAGTTCACGCAGGCCTTGGACCGACAAACAGGTGCGGCTCTGTGGCCTAGAAACACTGCTGGGGGGTATTTCTTGGGCACGGTTGCCACCCTTTCTTGGACCTGCTAGAACTCAGGCGTTTGAAGGGGCAGTAGGTATTTTTAATAGGCTGGTTTTCCTTGTCTAGTTCCACAACATGATATACTGATGGGATAATGAACTGGGTCTGAGATGTCTTGGATTGTGGTTGTACTCAGGACAGTGATCTAGCATTTAAGTGACAAATATCGCAACTTCACATCTGAACGGTGGTCTTTTTTTTTTTTTTGTCAGCTACTCAACTGCTTAAGCTGGCCCACAAGTACAGACCAGAGACAAAGCAAGAGAAGAAGCAGAGGCTGCTGGCCCGAGCTGAGAAGAAAGCTGCGGGCAAAGGCGATGTCCCCACCAAGAGGCCACCTGTCCTTCGAGCAGGTGAGGGAACCTCTCCTTGAAGAGGGTGAGTTGTGGGGCAGGCTGTTGGCAATGATGCATGAATTTCTTCACCTGGAATCACTGTGGAGAGTAAAATCCGAGCTTTTTAACCCTGAGTCACAGCCAGGCTGCAGTGGAACTGCTCTTGGGAACAGCAGCCCCACGCCACCCTCATGCAAACTGGCTGTGTGTTCTAGGGGTCAACACGGTCACCACCCTGGTGGAGAACAAGAAGGCTCAGCTGGTGGTAATCGCTCACGACGTGGATCCCATTGAGGTATGTGTGGCTGCTGCTCCTGTGTCGACTGCTGGGCTTAGATGGGTGGGTGCTTGTCTGTCCCAGGAAGAGCGCCAGCTAGACGCTGGGTCTGGCAGGCCCTGGCGGAATGGCAGGGGTGGTCAGCTTTTCACGTAAGGAAGTCCTGACAAGGGATGCAGTTCCTGGCTTTTGCAATGATGTGAACTTCTTACTGAATTAAACCTTGAAGTGCAAACACATGAGCTTTTTAACCCTGAGCAATTGCTACCACGTTAGCCCTTTCATATTACTGCTTTTGCTTCAGATAACTGTAGCGCTAACGCTGTCTTCCAGCTCGTGGTCTTCCTGCCTGCCCTGTGCCGCAAGATGGGGGTTCCCTACTGCATCATCAAGGGCAAGGCCCGGCTGGGGCGCCTGGTGCACAGGAAGACGTGCACCACCGTAGCCTTCACACAAGTCAACTCGTAAGTGCACAGGGCCCAGCATTCCCGTCACTGGGGGACCACCCTACCCCCACTCCAGGTTCCCATAATTTCTCAGGATCTTACCTTAAAGACCAAGCTTAAAAAAAAACATTTTCTGAATCTTTGCCAATGATGGTTATGAATTTCTTCACCTGAATAAGCCATGTGGTCATGCTATATCTGAGGCAAGAGACTTGTGTTGGAGCTAAATTGATGTCATGTCTGCTTTGAGGGAGGGGGGTAACCTGTGAAGGCCAGTGACCTGAATTTCCCCCTCTGCTTTGTCAGGGAGGACAAGAGTGCCCTGGCTAAGCTGGTGGAAGCCATCAGGACCAATTACAACGACAGATACGATGAGGTAAGAAACATATTCATACAAGACATTGTCTTTGAGCAGAGCCTTTAGTCAAAGACTGGCCGCTCTTGACTCTGAGCAGTTGTACATGCCAGTCAGCTGCGAACAGTGAAATAGAACTGCATGAACTGTTGTGGTTTGAAAGCCTCAGAAAACGACTGCCTCTCTGCTCCCACAGATCCGTCGTCACTGGGGAGGCAACGTCCTGGGGCCGAAGTCGGTGGCGCGCATCGCCAAGCTGGAAAAGGCGAAGGCCAAAGAGCTGGCCACCAAGCTGGGCTGAGCGCACTAGGGAGTTTTCTGTACATAAAAGTAATAAAGATTCTCCTTCAGCTGGTGTCAAGCATTCTGGAATGAGTTTGGGGATAGTGGCAATGCTTTGATCAGTTTTGCTTTCGTTTGCTGCGTGGCGCTTTGCCCTCTATCTGGCGAGCAGGGGCCACTCCAGCTGTGCGCAGGCTTCTCATGGCAGGGGTTCCCCACTGTGCCACCACGGAGGCCCTGTCTTTGTCTCTAGCTGTCTTAGGTGGTACACTGGAGTTTGGGTGGAAAGAAAGGCACTTTGTGTGGTGGAGATTTATTTATACCAAGAGCATGTGATCAGCATAAAACCAAATCTCTTGAAGTGGCTTCAGTTGTTCAGGGACAGGCTGACTTCTGCGAACCTCCTCACACACCAGGAGTCCAACTTAGGAACTTCTTGCACCAGAGGTATGATGTGGCCGCACAGAGTCCGTACCTTGGGTTGAAAAGCAGGGCATACTGTCACGGTCTGGGGTGGGGGGTGGGGGCGGGGGGCAAGGCCAGAGCCTGGCTCACCAGGTGATGATGTACTGCAGGTGCTCATTCCGCAGGGTGACTCTGGTCTGCCCTCCGATGGGCCCTCCAGGGACTGTGCTCTCTGCAGGAACACAGAAGGGTGTCCTCACGGTGGCTGTGGGACACTCAGCCACGGCGGGCTCACTCCCACCACCGACACACGCTGGGGTGTAGAGGACAGGAGGGGAGGAGGGAGGGATTGGGGTGTGCTGGTCATGACATACTGAAGTCAGCATCGATAAAGATGGGTTCTGCGCCTGTGAGCCTGGCCATGGCCTCCAGGTCCCGGTAATGCCAGTGGTTCCGCTCCGGGTTATTCTCGGGGACAAAAGGCTTCCTGGTCTCTGTGAGCCTCACCATCCCCACCAGATCGACTTCTCCCTCAACCTGTGAGGAAAGGTGCGAAATGCCGTCTCTGCAGAGCTGGGACGGCTCCTCCGGGAGAGGACAGTCCAGCCCCTCACCTGGCCTTTACGCCGTGTGTCTGGATTCACCTTCCTCCTGGGCACAAACCCTCTGTTTACCAGAATGGTGATTCTAGAGTAGTAAGAACACTGTTTCAGGCAGGGAAGAGGTTCTGAATGCAGGTGATGACCAGTGGTCACTGGGTGCCCCAGGGAAGACTGAAGCAGAGCGAGCTGGTTGGGGGGGAGCTGGGTTAACGCCCTCCCCACCGCCAACCTCTGCTGTTTGGCCTGCTGCGACACAGCCAGCGACAGACGTCTCCCCACTGCCTCTCCCTTCAACTCCTGCCCTCAGTTCCCTGTCCTGTCCCTAGCTGCAGCACTGGGGCCCATCCTGCACCTAAAGCCAGAAGGCGGAGGCTGAGGCCCTGGGTTTTCCTTCTTGGGCTGATGCTCTAGTTTTGGATCTTGGGGGGGTGGGGGGGAAGCGGTGCTGTGGGGGTGGTGCCGAGTACATACCACTTCCTACTCAAACACTCCTGGGAAGGCTCCCCTGACCCGAAACCCTCCACGCAAGGCCGGGGCTCCTCTGCTGGCCTCTCTTGTCGCCCCATAATCACTAAATATGTCAGCCACTAAACAGTTTTCTCCAAAGGGGCCTGTTTCATTCTCCTTCCCCTTTGGAGCTCGACAACGCAGACGAAGTTCAGTAATTAGTTGTCTTAATGACACCAGGATGATATTTCAAACTCTCCAAGGAGTTGAGCTGTCTGGGTAGCTTGGATTCCCCGGGGCTGGGGGCTGAGAAGGAACGTGGGAACCAGTACCTCTGCCACACCACTCACCCCAGCTCAGTGCAGTGGAAGGGAGTGACCACGTAGGCCCCGCTCTCGGCCGCTGATGAGAGCCGGCCAGCCTCCCGGGCCTCCCGGGCAGGGTCCACCATTGTCCGCGGCATCATGTACAGCTCCTGGGAGTGGTCAAAGTGCCCCCTGACCTTCACGGGCCTGTACTCCAGGTTCTTCAGTTCCATTGGGCTACATGGGGTGGGAGAAGGGGAGCCGAGACCCACTTGAGGGTCTGCAGACCACGACGCCCACCATGGCCTGAGCAGAAGGCGATGCTCAAGCACCGTGGGGGTTGCAGGGCTGCATGCTGTGCCCTCTAGGCGGGGCTGAGTCCTTGGAAGCCACGTGGGAACAAGGATCTACGCTGCCAAAAGGTTCTCGTTTTCAAGAAAAACAAAGCTGTGGACTCTTGTGTGAACTCAGTAAAACAGGGGCCAAAGCAACCATCTGCAAGGCAAATATGACCCACTGTCTGCTCCTTTGAATGGGAAGCGTCATGATGACAGCCGTCCTTGTAGGTGAGTGCTTTTAAAGGAGGGAAGGCAGAAGAATCACTAGGCACATTTTCAAAACACCACTCATGTCCAGATGCAACAGACGCGTGCACCCCGCCACCTAAGAACTACTGCTATGGAAGGCCGTCAGCACTGCGAGAGCCCTCAGTACACTGGGCCTGGAAACGGGTGAAGCCCAAAGGCCTTTCTACACCTGTGTGTCAGGCAGCAGCTGGATGTCAACAAGAAGCCTAGCAGGACCAGGCAAGCCGCAGCCAGGCCCCGCTGCTGACCTCGAGCAAGACCAGCCCCAGCTGGGCAGTCACACAAACTCACTCTGCGGGCAGTGGGATGGGCTCAGCCATAACTCTGGACTCTAGCTCTGCGATCAGCTGTAGCTTCCACTTCCGACGCTGGACCTGTGGGCACAGGCGTAAGCCCAAGTGGGCAGCAGCACGGTCAAGGGCTCAGGGCCAGGAGAGCCACATCAGCCTTTACCTGCCACGTCCCCAGGCCAAAGGCAGTCACAGGAATGAGAAGCAGAAACCAGCGGAGGAAGGACTCATCTTCGGTTTTTGTGGCAGTTGCTTCGGCTGAAGAGCTGCCACACCTGCGGGGCCTCCAGGCCAACCCTAGGAGATGTCACAGCATGGGCATGGGGCCGGAAGCCCTGGAACGAAAAACTGGAGTGGCCAGTTCCTCGAAGCTGCCCTGGCTGCCTGAGAGAACGTGGAACAGGAGGAGGGCCAGGCCACCACGGGCAGTCGCAGCCAACCAGCAGCACCTGCGTCCAGCCCGCTCCAAACCCAGCGCCCGGCGCATTCAGCGGACAGTCACCGACTGAATGAGATCCAGCGACTAGGGCCTGGCTCTGCCACCCACATGACTCTGGGTAACTCATGGAACCACCTCATGGCTTTCCTGCAAGGACATGCTGAGACGTATCCTGTCACTTAGACTCAAGGACTTGCCCATGCTCTGCAGAGAGAGAACGTGATACACTTCAGGAGAGTGCTTTACAGAGCTCTCAGAACGATAATCGCTCATAAATTTAAAGTTGGAAAAACGTACACAAGAGATACCTTTAAGCTCTCAGAGCGTGAGTTCCATCAACGGAAAGCGTCCTAGGTCTTAGGGATGGTTACAAAAAGGCAGGCCTGGAGTAGACTTACAGCCGCCTTTCCAGGGTGCACAGCGCTCTATACACAAACATCCTTTGCTGAACCTCGGGGACCACATGCAAACTGTACAGATAAGCCATGCTTTCCTTTAGGATCCCAGACGGCTTCGGTCTCGGGTCGGCCCCGCCTCAGCCTCAGGGGCCCTCGGGCAGTGGCTGCACTTGGCCGGGTGCGGCGGGAGGGCGGCAGCACCGAGAACAGCGCGCGCGCACCCAGGGTCTGACTCCCGAGGCTGGGGCGGCAGTTTCAGAGCTTATCGCGACGCCCTCGCCCCCAGCAAAGTGGACGCACGGACTGAAACGGTTCCCCGGGGCGCCTGGGGCGTCCCTGCCCGAGAACTCACCTGCGCGCGGGGCGATCCCCAGGACGCTCCTCCAGACGACGCTGGCCGGGGCCTGCGGAGACGCGAGGGGCCGGCTGAGCGCGCCCACTCCGAGGGCGCGCCCGGCCGGCCGCACCCTCGCCCGGCCGCACCGCCCCGGCCCGCTCACCGGCCCCGCGCCCGCCGCGCACAGGAGCGGCCGCAGACCCGCAGCGCGCAGCCCCAGTTGCCGCGCCGCCGCCATCGCCCCGCCCGCTCACTTCCGGGCCCTGGAGGCGTGTGCTTCCCGGGCGCCGTTCGGCCCCGCCCCCGACCCACGTGGTTCCGGCGAAGGTCGGTGCCCAGCTCCGCGCGCCGAGCCATGAGCGAGCTGCCGGCAGACGTGCGCGCCTTTCTGCGCGAGCACCCGAGCCTGCGGCTGGAGCCCGGCGCCTGCAAGGTGGGAGCGGGGCGGGGGTGGGGTGCGGAAACCCCACGGCGGGCCCCGAGACCCCCAGCGCCCGGACCCCGTGACCGCGCCGCGCTCCCGCCCGCAGGTGCGGTGCGCTCTGACCGGCCACGAGCTGCCGTGTCGCCTGCCCGAGCTCCAGGTCTACACCCGCGGCAAGAAGTACCAGCGGCTGGTCCGCGCCTCCCCGGCTTTCGACTACGCCGAGTTTGAGCCGCACATCGTGCCCAGCACCAAGAACCCGTACGTGGCCAGACCGGGGCGGGGCGGCCGGGCACTGCCGGGGAGGGACAGTTCCTAGTGCTGAGTCTGGCCGGGACTGGGTAGACTCCGGAGCCCCGACCCCTCTGCGCAGAGTGAGCGCTCCTCAGAGATGCGGCCAGTCTGGCAGCGCCCACCCTCCCGTCTGATAGGAGACCTGAGATGCAGGTGGGAGTTCTGGAGCTGTGAGTCACCTGGGACCCCAAGTGAGGCCCCCGTCTCGCTCATGTCTGTATGTGTGTGTGTTCAGTCGCTCAGTCGTGTCCGACTCTTTGCGACCCCGTGAGCTGCAGTGCACCGGGCTTTTCTGTCCTTCACCATCTCCTGGAGTTTGCTCAAATTCATGTCCATGGAGTCGGTGATGCTAGCTAACCATCTCATCCTCTGTCATCCCCTTCTCCCCTTGCTCTGAATCTTTCCCAATTTAAGGGTCTTTTCCACTGAGTCGGCTCTTCGCATCAGGTGGCCAAAGTATTGGAGCTTCAGCTTCAGCATCAGCCCTTCCAGTGAATATTCAGGGTTGATTTCCTTTAGAAGTGACTGGTTTGATTTTGCTGTAGAAGGGACTCTCAAAGGTCTTTTTGAGCATCACAATTCAAAAGCATCAGTTCCTCCACACTCAGCTTTCTTTATGGTCCAAGTCTCACATTCATACATGACTGCTGGGTGGTAGTGCATTACAGTGGTACCATCTGCATATCTGAAGTTGATATTTCGTTTTCTTTTTGGAAACACGAGGTTTGCCACCCGGGCCTGTGTGCTTCGTAGAGGGTTGGCACACTTGTGGTTTGTCATCTGAGGTTCTGAAAGTGTTCATTTTCCTTCTTTCGTTTAAAGGAGAGCTTTGATTTAGCCGAGAGGGCACGGTTGACAGTAGTAGTCAAGATGAAGGGGGTGGCAGACAGTCCCACTGTCCAGCGCTTTGTGAAGCAGTGGTCCACATGCCTCTCCTGCCGGAGCAGTTTGGGGAGGCTGGCCAGGCTGTCTACACCTGTTTGCTGGGTGGACGGTGAGGCTGTCTGGAGGAGTGGCAGGCTGCAGTTGCTTGGAAGCTTGGAAGAATCCTGATGCCTAAGCCACACGGCAGACCTCCCCCATCATACTCTCTGGTGGTGATTCTAAGACGTGGTCATGGTAGAGAGCTGTGGGTCTAGACCCTGGCTTGTGAACTGTCCCTTAGGCACCAGCTGTTCTGCAAACTCACCCTGAGACACATCAACAAGTCCCCGGAGCACGTGCTGAGGCACACCCAGGGCCAGCGGTACCAGAGGGCGCTGCGGAAGTGTAAGTAGCCTCGGGGGACGTGGGTGTCTGGGTGCTTGTGTGCTCTCCCCAGGCCAGCAGCCCTAGAAGGCAGAAACGGCAGCCCGGTCAGCCTTTGGTGGCCCTTGGTGGGTGCACCAGGCCCAGTCCCAGCACGGTGAGGAGAGGGCGATGGTAGAGGCAGCGCAGGGCGGGCAGCGGACTCCAGAGCGGCGCAGGTGAGGTCAAGTGCTCTGAAGAAGGTGGTGCTGAGCCCAGTGGGCCTGCCTGACACAGGCGGCTCTCTGAGGGTTTCTCTTCAGACAGGACTTGAGGGGCTGTGGGGAGAGTGCTCGGCTTGGCTGGGGGGGGTGGTTCTGTAGGACACTGTGCCACCAGGCAAGGTGGGCTTAGAAAGGCAGGAGGGGACAAGACCACGGAGGGTCTTGGCAGCTTTGGATGGGAGTGCGCTGGAGGCTTAGAGCCGGGACTTTATGGAGCGCACCATCCAGGGAGGGGTCCTAGCTGCTGTGCTCGAGGGGACTTCAGTCTCCGGGTGGCAGGCTGGCGTGGCTTCCTGTGCCTGCTTGGCACTCTCCCAGGCACAGCTTCCTGGAAACTGGCTGGAGCCGATGGAATGGGCGCTCCAGGCCTGTTCGGTCTCCACTGTCCTGTCCCTGGCCTGCACCCCCACGTACCTGGCTGCTCTCCCAGGAGGAGCCGAGCTGAAGGCTCTCCTGACGTTTCCCTGGGGAGGAGGGTGGCAGGGCCTGGCTGAGCCCAGCTGTGTGCCGGAGGACGGTGGGGAGGCGCGAGGGAGCCAGGCAGCTTACCAGTCTGTCTCGCAGATGAGGAGTGTCAGGAGCGGGGCGTGGAGTTCGTGCCGGCCTGCCTCCTGCACAAGAGGAGGAGGAGGGAAGACCAGCAGGACGGTGACGGGCCGCCACGTCCTAGAGAAGCCTTTTGGGAGCCCCCGTCCAGTGATGACGGCGCCGCCCCGAGCGACAGTGACGACAGCATGACAGACCTGTACCCGCGTAAGCGCCGCCCATCCGTCCTCGGGATTCGGTCACAGCTGCCACCGCGGGTTCCATCCGCAAGCAGCTCCCTCCCGCTGCGTGTCCGCCTCTGGTCCTACGCCTGGCTGACCCCTGGGCACAGGTGGTGCACTTGACCTCAGACAGCCCCAACCTCTACCCCTGCAGCAGAGCTGTTCGCCAAGAAGGACCCAGAAGCGACTGGGCCTGGGGACAGCACTGACGACTTTCTGACCGAGGACGAGGATGAGAAGCCGAGGTGCCCCCGAGAGCCGGGCCCTGAAGACAGCAGGGCCCTGGAAGCGGGCCGGGAGCGCGTCCTCAAGCGCAGGAAGGTAGTTCTGGCCCTCGGGCTGCGGGCGCGGCAGCACCTTCCTATAGCCGTGGGTTTCAGCTTCTTTAGAAAAAAATCAGATACCTTTTTTTTAAAAGCTGAAATTTCAAGCCAGCAGTATACAAGACGCGCTGGCGGGGCTACCCGGTCGGGGCGGGGCTGCTTCCTGGTTTGCGCCTGCGCAGAAGGGGCTGCAGGGAGCAGGCTCAGGGCCCGCGGTCTAAGGCAGGGCGGCCAGAGCGCTGCGCAGGAACCTCGAGGAAGGGACTCGATCACAGCCCCCGGAACCTGTGAGACTGGGGCAGGAAAGAAGTTGCGTCAGTGACGTAGCACTGGGCTGGTAGAGGGCGGGGCAGGGCTGTGCGGTTGGGGTCCGAGTGCTGCCTTTTAACTGTCCGGCCAAGTCGTCACGGAAGCCGCAGGCAGAAAGCTGCCAAGGGGTTCCCACCAAAGCCCCTTCCTCCCTGCAGGCTGGGGTTGGGAGGCAGGCTCACAGCACCCCGGTATTGCGTCCGAATGCTCCCGCTGACGGGAATTCTCCGTTTGTGCCACAGAAGCGGTCCAGCTCCTTGAAAAAGAAGTTCAAAAATCACCACCGCAAACCTAAGAGCTTCAGCTCTTTTAAACAGTCAGGTTGATGAAAGGTCGCTGGGGTAAAACACATCTTGAGAGAATTCTGAAAGTCTTCGGAAGCTGCCCGCCAGGGTCCCCGCTGATCCAGTTCCCAAGACCTGCTCCACGCACTCCTCGTTTGCTGCCCCTGCCTGCACGGCTAGGGTCTGACCCCACACCCAGGGAGCAGCAGGGACCCCGAAGGAAGACCTCCGTCTGGACGTGGTCTCCGGCGAAGAGCCCTGGCCAGGCCCCACCTGGCTGGAGGACACCAGAGGACCACACTGCATACAACAAATGCCATTATTTATTTTGACGTGTCTCCAAAAATCAAAATGTTTTCAAACACAACTAAGATATAAAATACAGCATGAGATTTATACCTATTTCCCACAGAGAGCAAAAAAAAGTTTTGTTTTTTTTTTCAGAAATTCTTTTTGCTAAAACCAATTTAATAGGTCCTTTTCTTCTTACATAAGCATCTACCCCTGCCCCGAGCACTAGCCCACTCAGGGACAGGGGAGATGGACTGGGGACCACCAGGGGTCAGTCTCGGTTTGTACAAACCAGAAACTGTACCCTGCCAAAAACAAAGCCACAGAGCAGCTGCGGCCTAGCCAAGTGGGCTGTTCCTGGGGCTGGGAGGCTGGGGTAACTGGGTGGGGGTGCGCTGAGAGAGACCACCCTGCCTAGACTGAGACAGAGTCAGAACCCCCTTCACATGGGAGCACCCCAGGGACGGAAGTAGAAAGCCCTCCATCCTTGTAAATACTTGGGGAGTAGGGAAGTGGGCTCCTGGGGGTGGGCTATAAGGAACCTCTGTAGTGGGGGCCTAGGTGTGGGTGGGGGCACATGGGTGGTGCTGGAAAGGTGGCAATGGCTCCCCTCAGGTTAGCTGGGTCCAGACTGTAGGGAAGGTTCTAGCAGCTCCAGTGAGTAACAGCCAGCCTGCCCCTGCCCTGTGAAGCTGGCCAGGGGCTTGAGTGGGTCGGGGTGGGGGTTGCTCCCCTCACCCTGGCTCAACACGAAGGTCCATGTGGATCTGGGTTCAGGATGGGCCCCAGAAGCCCCAGGAAAGGCCCTTGGGTCAGGCTCGCACCCCTAGCAGATGAATCCAGAGAAGATGGGGCCCACTCCAAGGCAAGTCTTGTGAGACCTCGGAGGGCCTGGCCCCAGGAGGACCCGGGGCGGCATAGGGGTTGCCGTCACCTCATGGCCTCTGCTACCAGGTGGACGAGTGAAGAACAGCGAGAAGAGCTCACGGCCCCACCCCCAAGAAGAGAAACACAGTATAAGGCAATGTTAGAAAACTTTAAATACAGGATCAAGATCCAATCGGTAAGGCATCACAGATCGTAAAAAGTAACTGGGGCTGCATTCAGCATAGCAAATAGACAATCTGAGCAAGCAGCGGCCTCGTGAGGGCAGGGAGCGAGCGGGCCAGGGGCGCTGGGCAGTGGGCGCCGGCTGCGGCTCTGGGACAGGTCGGCCTGAGGTAACTGGTCTGAGCGCCCGCTCCGGTCCAGCCCTGCCTGCAGTGGCAGCTGCTCCCCATCTGGGCATGCAGGCACCAATAAGGCCCACACATGCTGCCAGGCCTGGGTTCCGGCCCCTGCGGGCTCCAGGCGGCCTTTGAGGGCCTCGTCCCCAACTGTGAGCCCCTTGCGCTCCCAGGCAGCACGCTGCGGAAACCGCACCGACCCCAGCCACTTCTCTGAGGAACGCCCTGGCCGTAAACCGCAGTTTTGGCTGCTGCTCTAATACTGCCTTATTCTTGGGGTCTGGGGTTTCTCTACACGCTCTCACCGGCCCTATAAGAGGATCACAGCGCAGGGCGGAGCCCACGGGGAAGGCACTGGTGCGGGCCTGAACCAGTGTGATGTTGGGCTGGGCCACCCCAAATCATTGAGTAGTTAGCTAAAAAGGTAAACTTCAAAAAAAAAAAAAAAAAAAGGGAGACTGCTTTGAATGATACACAAATGTATCTGCTCACAGTACAGCTTCAAGGTCCCCCACCCCAAAAAAGAAAAAAAAAAAGTTGGGCTGACAGGCCACAGCCAAGCAAGATGCTCACTCCAACAAGCCAGGCCCTGCCCCGGGGCGGGGGCGCTGGCCTGGGCCGGCCGGCTCCACATAGTCAGGTGCCAGGCTGTGGGTCCTTAGCAGGTTTAGCCATTAACGATCAGGTGTCTGCAAATAAAGTTCTCAAAACATCTGTGCCTTTACCAAGGGAGGGAAGGAAAGAGGGTACAGGAGATGCTGGCAGTTACTCAAATCCACCCTGAACCAGTCCTCGACGGCCGCGGGTCCCAGCCAGGCAGGGAGGACTCCGTTACCATTCTTTCTTCTTCTCGTCCATGGACACACCCCCGGGGCCCAGGGCCACCACCAGGAGCAAGCCTCCGATCACCGACATGGTCTGGAAGAAGTCGTACTTGAGAAAGTCGTGCATGGGCTTATAGACGGGAATGGTCCAGAAGGCATTGAAGTACACGTTGATGGCAAACAGCCAGACGACAAGAGTCAAGGCGGCCAGCTTGGTTTTAAAGCCGATGGCCACCAAAATCATCAGAGCCGTGCCCACGATGTTCTGGAGGATCTGCATAGGTCGAAAGGTATGGAATGAGAATGAACGTGAAGAAGAGACGTGTCCTGTTTGATGTGCAGGCCGGTTCCAGCTGCCCGCGTCCCTGCGGGCCTCGCGCCAGGGTGGAGTAACTCGGGACGGAGAGAGGTCTGCAGTTCACAGGCAGGGTTATTAGCGGGACTCACTCACGGCTGACCCTGGGACCACACTCCCCGGAGCTGCTCAGGACCAACCACTCCCTGCCCCCAGTGCCAAGAGCCCTCCTGGGGACCCTGCCCAGCCAGGGCCCCGGCTCTATGAGCTCCTAGGGCCAAGGATGAAGCCTTCGACTCTGCAGCCCCGACCCCCCGTGTGCAGACAGTGCCCGCTGCAGGCGGGCGTGCCTGGAAGCTGCAGGTGTGCGCGCTGGGAGCCTGCATCCCCAGCTGGAGGGGCCCTGCGGCAAGGCCAGGGCAGCTTCCTGGCCCCAAGAACTCGGCAGTGTCAAGGTCCCATCTGACGGCCCCTCGGCGGTGTGCAGCATGCAGAGGAGGGGGCAGCGCCCTTCCAGAAGGTCGGGACTCAACCGGGGAGACGTACCGAGAAGAAGCTGGCGTCAAAGTGGAGCAGCGTCATGAACATCAGGACCAGCAGGACTCGGCCTCCGAGCTGCATGTACTGCTTGGGGGAGCTCTCACGCATGGTGGGGACGCCCGCGAACATGCTCTTGCCTTCGGATCGGGACTCAGCCAGCAGCAGCAGCAAGCCTCCTCCCAGGGCCAGGTTCCTGCGGGACACACCCCCGCAGCAGTCGCTCAGGCCCCCCGGCCCCACCAGTGCCGGGCGGACAGGGCCGGAGGCCCCAGCAGGAAGGGGACCCCGCTGACCCCCATGGACATCTGCACCCATTACAGGGCCTGCGCCGGGCTCTCCTGCTGACCAGCACTCCCCCTGGACCCGTGAGCCCTCGTGAGACGTGGGGTTCTCACCTGTGTTCTCGGGGTTCGGGGATGGGGAGGAAAAGGCCTCACCAACGTTCACTACAGAGTCTAAGAAGCATGGTTTTGACCCAGAGAAACTCACTTCCACCAACAGCTACTGACTTTAGAGACACGAAGAGATACACTAGCCACCAAGCAGAAGCTGCCTACCTCATCAGAAACTTCAAGTCCCATAAAATGCTGTAGGCGATCGTCTGAGGGAAGAGGAAAGACAAACTGCAGTCTCAGCGTTTCCAGACAAATTTGTTTCTACAGAATTAACAGCATCAGGCAATTCTTCCAACACACATGAGAAATCTAAATAACCAGACAGACAAAACCCTTTCGGGACATCAACAGCCCCAAACTCAGCAACGGGCTCAGCGTCCCTTGGGGTGGGTGGTGGCCCGGACCTGTCAACAAGCCCTTGCTTCCTCAGAGCTGGGCCCAGATGGTTCTGGAGGACAAGACCCAATCCGGGTGAAATGTGAGCTAAACGTTTCATGAGTAGCTACGCGTTCTCTGTGAAGTAGAGAACCCTTTGACCTGCTGCCTTGTCACAAGGAACCTGGGGAAGTGGACAACGGTGGAAGCCCGGAGCCCGCCGAGCAGTCCCAGGCAGACACAAGCGGGCTGAAGGGGAGTGGGGCCAAGTCCTCAGGGCCTCTGCCCCAGGGGCTCGGCTCTAAGCAGGGAGAGAGGAGGGAGACCACTCACCTGCAGCGCGATGATGCCAAAGAGCCCAAAGCAGGCGTACTGCACGAAGTTCCTGCTCAGCACCAGGATGCAGCCGGCTGCAAGGGGGCTGAGGTCAGGGCTGCAGCCCTGCACTGGCTGCTGGCGCCGCGCCAGCCCAGCCACCCACCCCAAGCCAAAAGCAGCCTCTGGCGGGGATGGCCTCTACCTATCCAAAGCCCTGGTCCAGAACGCGCCCTCCTGGCTAGAGTCGGCGTGTTACAGGAGCTCTGCAGGGAGCTGCAGTCCTGCCCTGTGCCCCGAGGACACGGGACGGTCGCGGGAGCCGGGCCCGAAGCCACGTGGCCACACCGGTGACCCAGGCCCGCCCTTCTCTGTTTGCCGCTGTCACCCTCCCAGACCCCGGGTTCGGGGTGCCTCAGCTCCTCACTGGCCGCCCCCCAGTGCCCTGTACCTCCTGCTCCGGTCACTGAGCCCAGGGCCGCAAAGCGATGCGGCCAGGACTAAACAGGGCAGCCAGCCGAGGGCCGGCAGGGCCTGCTCCCAGGCCCACCTGGCGCCCTGCTGGGGGGAGCGGGTCGCAGGCCGCTGCCCGGGAGACCCCGCCGCCCGGGAGACCCGCGGGGGCACGGGCGCCACTCACTCAGCTGTCCGAGCAGGTTGAGGAAGACGAAGGAGGAGGCCAGCAGGTAGCCGCAGTTCCAGGTGGTGTCGATGTAGTCCCGCTGCTCGCTCCACTGGAACCACATGCGGATGCCGTCCTCCAGGAACGTGCTGATGAGGCAGAGGCGTGCCACGTGCGGCAGGTACTGCTTCGTGACGCGCAGGAACTGCAGGCCGGGAAAGCCACAGTGAGGGCGGCGGGACGGGGTCGGGGGAGGCCTGTCGCCCGCTCCCAGCACTGCCCAGGGGGCGGGGGCGCGGTCCGGGCACCCTGCCTGGAGGTGAGGGAGACCTCCATCCGGCCCCCGACCTCCTCCTCTGTCGTTTCAGCCGGCGTGTGCGTGTCAACTACTGTCATCGCATGTGGAACTGCTGCACGACAGCACGCCCACCTCAGTCAAGGGCGTGGGAAGCCAGGCTGGCCCATGACAGACTCAGTGGGCCTCGGCGGCGCGCTGGCCCAGGGTCTCTCCACTGCAGAACTGCTGTCCCGGCATGTGCCCAGGGTCCGTCTCGGGGCATCCATGAAGTGAGAACCTGCCTGGCCTCGCTACCCTCGAGCTGCTGGGACAGCCCTGCTCCCACGGTGACAGCCAGCAATGCCTGCAGACACAGCTTCCTCCTGCCCCGTGCCAGCCAGGCCATTTACGATGGCTGACTAAGAAACACACACGCAACTCGAAACCGAGGCGCGAGTGTCATTCGGGTGAACCACACGCACCTTCTCTTACCAAGCGCTCAAAGCGGAGAGACAAAGGGAAAGACGCCCTGTGATACCCAGTAACAGCAGGAACTGGGGAGAAAGATCGGGTGCCCGCCCACGTGACTTGTGTGTCAGCAGCCAGAGTCCGAAGGGCACCCATGAATCTGACCCCTCGAAGGGACACTGAGTGTCACAACCTCTGAGGCTGCCAACCTGCTGCTGAGATAGAAGACGGTGTGCCTGGGAGCGTTTCTTCCGCTTTGGTGTTTTGAAAAGCTGACTGAAAGTCCTAGGCGCTGCTAAAGCCGTCCACCATGGTTAGCAAGCCGCCAGCTGTGTAGACCAACTTTTAGTTGTCTGTTCTGGCTTAGTCAGCACAGAGACGCCTCCCCTCCCCCGGGCTCTGGGCCACAGCAGCCTGGCCTGAGGACAGAGGGGTGACAAGCCAGGTGTCCACCCTCTCCAGGTCCCAGAGCCTGGGCCCCAAGGCGTCACTTCTGCCCGCATCTGCTTGGCCCCTGACCCCCACGGAATCGCACCAGAGTCCCAGTGGGAGAGGGAGAGGCGCAGACAGGCGAGCAGGCGGGCCCGGGGCTGAGGCTGACGGCCGGTGCTCTCACCCTGGCTCTGACCCCGATGGCCACGTGCTGTGGACAAGCTGAGTGAATGCTCTGGTGGGGGCGGGGGTCTCTACTATCCTACAAAGTGAGGACCACTGGGTTAACAGTCGTGAAGATTCTTTCCAACTTTAATAAGCAGAGGAAAAAAGAGGACAATGGACCTTGTCTTTAAAAGGAACAAAAAAAAGAGATCCCAAATACACCTACATGAACTCCGGAGTCCACGTAGGGTAGAAGCACTTCAGATCAGGAGCTGTGGGAACAGCGGAGGCCACACACCCTCCCGTTTCTGCCTCAGGGCCTGAATCAAAACACCCAGCAACGGGGTAATCACCCAGCCTGGTAGGCCCAGCCACCAGCCAAGGAGCCCTGGCAACAACACAGGCCTCAGCAGAGTGTTGAAACCTGGGGAAAGCCATATGAGGCTGGCACAGCCTGCCGGGAGGGCAGTGTGGACTGTGAATCCCAGGCGGGGGCCGACTCGCCTCCACTGGCCCCTAAACCTCAAGACGGAGGCGGTGTTTAAAGCCTCCATGACACGTCTGCGCTCTTAATTTGAGTGTCTGGGTCATGGGGATTAGAGAGCGGCGGAGAGAAGTTCTCTTTGGACAGGTAATTCACTCCTTCCTCAGAGTGCAGACATGCCAAGACAGACATCTCTGAGTTAGAAAACACTGCAAAAATTCAGGTATCTGTGCTCTCAACTAAGCACATCTCAGTGATAAAGAATCCACCTGCCAATGCAGGAGACGTGGGTTCAATTCCTGGGTTAGAAAGATCCCCTGGAGAAGGAAATGACAACCCACCCACCCCAGTATTCTTGCCTGGGAAATCCCATGGTCAGAGGAGCCCGGTGGGCTACAGCCATGGGGTCGCAAAGAGCTGGACGTGACTTAGCAGCTAAACAACGGCGTGGGCTAGGTTTGGGGCTGTTTTATATGTCAGGCCGATCCAGGGCCTCTCTGAGACCAGCCACCCTCTAGTGAGCACCTGTTTGGACTGAACACGGAGGAAGGCAGCCGGGGGGACAGAGTGAGAGCAGACCCGATGTGCGCCTCGCCTGCACACACTACACTCTCGGCGCCCGGTCCCTGGGCCCACGCTGTGCTGCTGCAGACAGCGTCCCCCTGGCACGGCCGAGGAGCCCCTGAAGCAGGCCCCCAGAGGCCACCCGGCCGGTGCTCACGCTAAGCTGGCCTCCTGCACACACCATAGGCCCCGAGGGCAGGGGCTGACTGTGGCCCACGCACCCAGTGGTCACGGGCAGTGCACGCTGTGCCCAGACAGAGGATCACGATGGGAAGGCCGGAAGGAGATGCTGAGTGGGCAGGGCCTGCAGGGCAAGGGACAGGGTCTGTCACCCTCTGGGGGGCAGGCCTTTCACAGGAATCTTACGGTCCAGCGTGACATATGGGTCCTAAGCAAGACCCCATCTGAGGACTCACCTACAGAGCTAAGGTTTCCACACACGGGGCTGTGGTTTCCGAGCAGCAGGGATTTAAGCAGCAGTTGTACCCAACCTGGGACGTGGCTCTGGGACACGGCCATCACGTCACACAGCCATCTGCAGCTCCCACAGAACACAGGGAAACCCACTCTCTCTGGGTGTTCAGGACAAAAGGGACTTGAGGAAAGCAGGCTGCAACTCTTGGTTTATGAGAACTTGCAGGCAGAGGCAGGTCAGGCTTCCGTGCACCCTGAGAACTGGGGCTGCCCTTCTCCAGGGCCACTCCGAGCCTGCACACCCCAGAAGATTACAGCCTGTGGCCAGTGACCTCCGGCCAATCAGGCTGAGTCAGGGCTGGTACCTGAGCCCGGTGACTCACAGGGGCGCATCCACCAGGGCCCCCAGACCCCCAGTGAGTCTCCCTGAGTGCTCTGTAAGGCCACGCAGCGCCTGGATGTCCAGGAAGAGGTGTCGATCAGCCCTGGGCTGGAGAGATGGCCTGGCTTCCCTACCGAAGCCAGTGGGACACAGTGCCACTGAGACAGGAGCAGTGCCAGGCTGCTCATGAACTTCCGGGATAAGCCCTGCTGCCCCTGCCCCCACGCCCGCGCCTCCACCCCGCTCCCCAAGAGGTAGGGAGGCAGGGTGCCTTCTCAGAACCTCCTGTCTGAGGTCAGAGCAGAGGACAGCAGTGAGTCAGCCGGCTCCTCTCTGCCCTCTCCCCGCTCCTTTTTGGTGTAAGGCCGGAAGCCCTTGTGGGGGAGGGATGACAAAGGAACAGGCGGAGAACACAGAGAAGCCACCCAGCGCTGTCCCAAACCCTACCCACACCAGTGGCTCCACGCGGGGTTAAGGCACAGCCCCGAGACCTGGGGGCTACGGAGGCCCGGCTCAGTGTCCCACCAGAGCCATGCCCTGCTCCCCAGCACTTGACCCGAGGCCAAAGGGAGCTCCTGGAGGTGTGAGCTCCCAGGACTGGCTCTGTCCTGCCAGGGGACAGGTGGAAATACCAAAGGCCACACGGAAAGCAAGGCTTCATGCGGCTTATCTGTCACCTTGGTGACACAGCCCATTAAGTGCTAATACTCCTATTTACTGGGGCAAATGTGCTTAGGAGTCATAGCCTGCAGCCTGGCCCTGAGTCCCAGCTGCAGGGGACGGGCGTCATTTTGGATTGCTGAGTTCATTAGTCTCTGGCCCCTTCAGACCCAGGCTCAGATGGCTTCCGAATGCCAGCTTCCGCAGACAGCTCTCTCAGCACTTTCTCCAGCAGGAGGACGCTGTCCCTGCCACCCAGGGCAAGGAGCCTGATGCCAAAGAGGCAGCTGAGCCTGCTGGCCGCAGGGCGCCAGACCACTCACCCGCACTAGTGTCTCTGCAGGCCCGGAGGAAGGTCGCAGCTCGCCGACTCAGCGTGGTGGGCCACCACATGCCGCGCAAGGCCACACAGACCTCCCTCTCTGCATCTGGATGCAAGTGCTGTGGCCCAAGCTCCCGGGACCCTCGAGCAACACAAAGAGTGTGCACGGATGGCCTGGCCCTATGCCGGAGCATCGAAGATTCCAGATTACCGTCATAGCTCTCAGGGGAACATGGCCCTTCTGAGACCCTGCAGACTTCTGGCTGACCTTCTGTCCCTCATTTTTACTTTTGTTTTCTGAAAATGAGGTTGGAAAAGCCACGCATGTCATGTTTATATTTATTGGTCACATCAGTGACTGTCATGACACTTCCCCAATCCCTGCAAGTGAGATCATTTTCATCTTAAAAGCCCAGACTCTCTGCACCTTTACTGTTGGCAGCTGTATTAACACTATGTGGATCGATGTCAAAAAACAAAAGCACCAGCCCAGCCTGGCCAGATTCTGTCCACAGGAAGCCATCACTTTTGCTCTGCACCCCGTCACCTGTCCATGCCTTTCTCTCACACCAGGCCAGGTGGCAGAAGCAGCTCCTGCCCCACCCTCCTACGGAAGGGCACGGAGGTGTCTGTGGACAGCTGTCACCACCAAGGTGGGCTCTGGCCCTCAAAAACTGACTGCAGGAACCTGCCCTGCCCGGTAGATGTGACCTTGTTTTTCCAGATCTTAGGCAGTGTGCTCTCTTACAGAAAAACAGCAGGCCTGAGAAGCGTGTTGCCTGTGGGCTTTGCCCGGGGCTGTGGCCCCAGGAGCCTCAGCAGTGAAACCAGTACAGGTTGATCCTGTGTGCCCCTCGAGGGCCTTTCCAGTTCCAAGATTCTGCTTCTTTCATTTAAAGCAAACAAAATGCATGGAGAAAAAAAAAAGAAAGGATTACGTAAAGATAGTCTTTTTTTTTTTTTTGGCAGGAGGAGGGTTTATCATTTGATAGTTGGCAGCAACTTGAGTGGAGACATTTTATCTAGATTCAGTTATGAAATTCACTTGCAAAACTGGGGTTTTTCCGGGCTGCAGAGAGTGTACGAGGCTCTCACAGCTACCATGGCTGAATTGAGCTGTCTTCTTAGATAGCGGCTACTTGGGGAAACAAAACTGGGTCACTAAAATCATGTCAGCGAAAGCGGACAATGTCGGCTGGCTTGGTTTTTGAGCGCTTTCTATACAAATTGTTTTTGCAAGGGATACAATTTTTAGATTGTAAACAAAATCGTGACCTGAGGGAAAAACATTTCTTCAAGGTGACTGTTTTAGCCCCACAGTTTTATAACATAAGCAGCTCACAGGAAAGTGGGGCTGGGAGAACCCAATGGGGAGGCCACACTAGAGAGATCTCATCCGTCAGGGGCACAACAGGAAATCTTGTTCACCAATAACTGATTAGAAAACAGCTCACTTAACTATTGTTTAAAAATCTCTCTCTCTCACACACACACCTTCCAGAGAGCCCAGCCTTGGAGTATGATGAATTATAACCACCCCCATAAAAACAGAAACCTAAAGCTCACTACTTTTAACTCTGACAAAGCCACACACCCATTAAGTAAACCAAAGAGAGCATGGTGGCTGGGCCAGCCGCAGCTCCTCCTATAGTCTGTAGACATAACGGGACACTTTCAGAAGCAGAAGGCACACGTCTGAAGAATCACCACCATGGTCTCCAGGCCACGCTTGGTCGAAGCAGACGGCGGGAGAGCTCTGTCCCCTTGGCAGGACCTGGTTCAGTCCGTCTAGTTTCCGAACACCTTTAGCAGTGACTCAGTGGCCTGTTTCAAGGGCCGCTTCCCTGTTGCTAGGAATGCCACCTGGACACTCCTGGACTCCCGAACAGGAAGGTAGGCGTCCCCCTCCCCCCAGCTGTATGTACAGACAGATATCCATTCATTTCATCGCGGGGCAGAGTCCAGACAGGGAAGGAAGATGGAAGGGAAGGGTCAAAGGGACCCCGTGACCCAAGACGTCTGGGACAGAGCAAAGAATCAGTGCCGTGGCTTTCTGCAGCGGGGGTGCCTACCAGGGCGCCCCCCTTTCCACCCGGAGGACCCCTCAGGCCTCGGTCTGACCAACCCCCCTGTTCAGGACCCGCCCCCTAAGAGTGCCCAGTGGAAGGACAAGCGTGCAGAGACCACCCAGCGGTGCAGAAAGGCGAGGACGCTCCCCAAGCATCCCCCATCCCACCCCGGGGCCTCAGACCCCTTCTCGGGAGGCGGGGAGACAGCCGCTGGCGCCCCTCGGCGTCTAGAACGAGCCGGGCCGGATCAGGAAGGGAGGACAGGCCCACAGAGCCGGGCGCCCGAAGCCCGGGCCCGGGGAACACACCCAGGGCGCCCCGGCGCGCAGACGGCGCAAGGGCGGGCTGGGCCCCCGAGGCCGAGTTTGGGGGTGCCCCGGCCCGGGCAGGCGGCGAGTCCGGGAGGCAGGGCCCGGCTGGGGGAGGGGGAGCGAGCCCGGCGAGGGCATCGGGAGGAGCCCGGCCAGGCCTCGGGGCGGCCCGGGGGCCGGGGGCCGGCTCCGCGGGGCACGGGCGGGGCCCCGGAGACACCCAGGCCGGGGGCCCGACAGGAGGGCCGGTGGGGGGGCGCCCCGGGCGGACGGGCCCGCAGGCCGCACCTGGTCGGCGAAGTCCTCGGCCGTGCCCATCAGGTCGTTCTGGCCCATGGCGGCGGCGGGAGGCTCGGCTCGCTCGCTCGCTCGCTCGCTCCCTCGCTCGCTCGCTCCCTCGGCGCTCGGCCCGTCGGCGCCCGCGCCCGCTGCGGCCTCCACAGGAAGTACCCAGCGGCCGGCCTCGCTCCGCGTCCGCGGCTCCAGCGGCTGCCACGTAGGCCAAGCCTTAAAGGGGCCGCGCCGCGGGGCCCGCCCCGGCCGCGCCTTAAAGGGGCCGCGCGCGGCCCACCGCACCCAGGCCCCGCCCTCCCCGCCGCGTTCAGGCCCCGCCCTCCCCGCGCGAGGGCCCGCCCCTGAGGGCCGGCCGGCTGAAAGGACGCAGCAGCCAGCGCGGTTCAGGCAGAGAGGGCCCGGGTCGGCAAACGAGCGCCCGGGGGCTGATGGGAGCCCCCCGGGTGGGGGATGGGCGCACACCGGACGCGGACCACACTGCGCATGCTCAGTCCGGGGTCCGACTGCGGCTCGGGCCAGAGGTGCACCCCAGTGCCCCGCGGAGGGACAGGGAGGCCGAGTCTTTCCCTGAAGACCCCATGGAAAAGTACCAGGTGCCGAGCGGTCCCCTGGCGAATAGGCGGGGACGACGAGGGGCCGATGGTCAGGCCCGAGCCCAGGACCCGGCCATGTGGCCATTACCCCCAGCTCCTACCGGTTTAACGGTCACAGTCCCTGTGGCCCCCAGGGCTTCCCTGGTGGCTCAGCTGGTCAAGAATCCGCCCCGCAATGCGAGGGACCCCAGCTCGATCGGTGGGTGGGGAAGATCCCCTGGAGGAGGGCACGGCAATCCACTCCAGTATTCTTGGCTGGAGAATCCCATGGACAGAGGAGCCTGGTGGGCTACCGTCCACGGGGGCTGCAAAGTGCTGGACACGACTGAGCAACTAAGCACAGCACACCTGAAAAGCCGCCCTGTTTCCACGTCTGACCCCAGGGAGGCAAGGCGCCCATGTTAGCCAGTGTTTGCCTCTAGCTCATAGGGGATCTCCTGGGTGTCCCTTGCCCCTCTACACTGGGTTTCCCCCTCTCTAAAATGACGGATGAAATTAAGGCCTCTCCAGTCTGAATATCAATTCAGTTCAGTTCAGTCGCTCAGTCGTGTCTAACTCTTTGCAACCCCATGAATCGCAGCACGCCAGGCCTCCGTGTCCATCACCAACTGCCAGAGTTCACCCAGACTCACGTCCATCGAGTCAGTGATGCCATCCAGCCATCTCATCCTCTGTCGTCCCCTTCTCCTCCTGCCCCCAATCCCTCCCAGCATCAGAGTCTTTTTCCAATGAGTCAACTCTTTGCAGGAGGTGGCCAAAGTACTGGAGTTTCAGCTTTAGCATCATTCCTTCCAAAGAAATCCCAGGGCTGATCTTCAGAATGGACTTGGTTGGATCTCCTTGCAGTCTTGGTTGGATCTCCTTGCAGTCCAAGGGACTCTCAAGAGTCTTCTCCAACACCACCGTTCAAAAGCATCAATGCTTCGGCACTCAGCCTTCTTCACAGTCCAACTCTCACATCCATACATGACCACAGGAAAAACCATAGCCTTGACTAGACGAACTTTTGTTGGCAAAGTAGTGTCTCTGCTTTTGAATATGCTATCTAGGTTGGTCATAACTTTCCTTCCAAGGAGTAAGCGTCTTTTAATTTCATGGCTGTGATCACCATCTGCAGTGATTTTGGAGCCCAGAAAAATAAAGTCTGACACTGTTTCCACTGTTTCCCCATCTATTTCCCATGAAGTGATGGGACCGGATGCCATGATCTTCGTTTTCTGAATGTTGAGCTTTAAGCCAACTTTTTCACTCTCCACTTTCACTTTCATCAAGAGGCCTTTTAGTTCCTCTTCACCTTCTGCCATAAGGGTGGTGTCATCTGCATAGCTGAGGTTATTGATATTTCTCCCGGCAATCTTGATTCCAGCTTGTGTTTCTTCCAGTCCAGCGTTTCTCATGATGTACTCTGCATATAAGTTAAATAAGCAGGGTAACAATATACAGCCTTGACACACTCCTTTTCCTATTTGGAAACAGTCTGTTGTTCCATGTCCAGTTCTAACTGTTGCTTCCTGACCTGCATATAGGTTTCTCAAGAGGCAGGTCAGGTGGTCTGATATTCCCATCTCTTTCAGAATTTTCCACAGTTTATTGTGATCCACACAGTCAAAAGCTTTGGCATAGTCAATAAAGCAGAAATAGATGTTTTTCTGGAACTCTCTTGCTTTTTCCATGCTAGAAAACAACCTCATCCTTTTTTCCCCACAGGTCCATGCGCTTCAGCTCCTGCAAACCCTAGAACATTCAGAATTCAACATCTGCAGCCCTCAGGCTCCTAAGACACCCCATCAGTAGTCCCTACCTGGGGGAGACTGGGCCTTTTTCAGGGCTTGTGAAAATGTTTAGGGCCTAAAAAATTCACAAAAGGAAAGTTGGAAAATAAAGAGAAATGAATGTTTCAGTTCAGTTCAGTCGCTCAGTTGTGTCCAACTCTTTGCAACCCCATGGACTGCAGCCTGCCAGGCCTGCCTGTCCATCACCAACTCCCGGAGCTTGTTCAGACTCATGTCCATCGAGTCGGTGATGCCATCCAAACAATTCATCCTCTTGTCGTCCCCTTCTCCTCCTGCCTTCAATCTTTCCCAGCATCAGGTCAGTTCTTCACATCAGGTGCCCAAAGTATACGAGCTTCAGCTTCAGCATCAGTCCTTCCAATAAATATTCAGGACTGATTTCCTTTAGGATTGACTGGTTGGATCAGCTTGCAATCCAAGGGACTCTCAAGAGTCTTCTCCAGCACCACAGTTCAAAAGCATCAATTCCGTGCTCAGCTTTCTTTATGGTCCAACTCTCACATCCATACATGACTACTGGAAAAATCATATCTTTGACTAGATGGGTGATTCCCTGTAGCTCAGCTGGTAAAGAATCTTCCTGCAACGGCATGAGACCCCAGTTCGATTCCTGGGTCGGGAAGATCTGCTGGAGAAGAAATAGGCTACCCATTCCAGTATTCTTGGGCTTCCCTGGTGGCTCAGCTGGTAAAGAATCCACCTGGAATTCAGGAGATCTGGGTTTGATCCCTGGGTTGGGAAGATTGCCTGGAGAAGGGAAAGGCCCCCCACTCCAGTGTTCTGGCCTGGAGAATTCCATGGACGGTATAGTCCATTGGATTGCAAAGAGTCAGACATGACTGAGCCACTTTCACTTTGACTAGATGGACCTTTGTTGGCAAAGTAATGTCTCTGCTTTTTAATATGCTGCCTAGGTTTGTCATAGTTTTTCTTCCAAGGAGCAAGTGTCTTTTAATTTCATGGCTGCAGTCACCATCTGCAGTGATATTGGAGCCCCCCAAAATAAAGTCTCTCACTGTTTGTATTGTTTCCCCATCTGTTTGCCATGAACTGATGGGACGGACGCCATAATCTTAGTTTTCTGAATGTTGAATTTTAAACCAGTTTTTTCACTCTCCTCTTTCACTTTCATCAAGAGGCTCTTTAGTTCCTCTTTGCTTTCTGCCATAAGGGTGGTGTCATCTGCATATCTGAGGTTGTTGATATTTCTCCTGGCAAACTTGATTCCAGCTTGTGCTTCTTCCAGCCCAGCATTTCACATGAAGTACTCTGCATAGAAGTTAAATAAGCAGGGTGACAATATGCAGCCTTGACGTACTCCTTTCTCAATTTGGTTCTAGTTCATTGTTCCAATCCGGTTCTAACCATTGCTTCTCGACCTGCACACAGATTTCTCAGGAGGCAGGTCAGGTGGTCTGGTATTCCCGTCTCTTGAGTAATTTTTCAGTTTGTTTTGATCCACACAGTTAAAGGCTTTAGTGTAGTCAATGAAACAGAAGTATATGTTTTTCTGGAATTCTCTGGCTTTTTCGGTGATCCGACGAATGTTAGCAATTTGATCTCTGGTTCCTCTGCCTTTTCTAAATCCAGCTTGAACATCTGAAAGTTCTCAGTTCACATACTGTCAAAGCCTAGCTTGGAGAATTTTGAACATCACTTTGCTAGCATGTGAGATAAGTGCAATTGTGTGGTAGTCTGAACATTCTTTGGCATTACCTTTCTTTGGGATTGGAACGAGAACTGACCTTTTCCAGTCCTGTGGCCACTGCTGAGTTTTCCAAATTTGTTGGCATATTGAGTGCAGCACTTTCACAGCATCATGTTTTAGGATTTGAAATAGCTCGGCTGGAATTCTACCACCTCCACTAGCTTTGTTTGTAGTGATGCTACCTAAGGCCCACTTGACTTTGCATTCCAGGATGTCTGGCTCTAGGTGAGTGATCGCACCATCATGGTTATCTGGGTCATGAAGATCTTTTTTCTTTAGTTCTTCTGTGTATTCTTGTCTCCTTAATATCTTCTGCTTCTGTTAGGTCCACACTGTTTCTGTCCTATATTGTGCCCACCTTTGCATGAAATGTCCCCTCAGTATCTCTCACTTTCTTGAAGAGATCTCCAGTCTTTCCCATTCTATTGTTTTCCTTTATTTCCTCGTATTTATCAGTTGGGAAGGCTTTCTTCCCCCTCCTTACTAGTCTTTGGAACTCTGCATTCTGATGGCTGTATCTTTCCTTTTCTCCTTTCCCTTTTGCTTCTCTTCTTTTCGCAGCTATTTGTAAGGCCTCCTCAGACAGCCATTTGAATGTTTCAGTTCAGTTCAGTTCAGTCAGTTGCTCAGTTGTGTCCGACTCTTTGCGACCCCATGAATTGCAGCACGCCAGGCCTCCCTGTCCATCACCAACTCCCGGAGTTCACTCAGACTCATGTCCATCGAGTCAGTGATGCCATCCAACCATCTCATCCTCTGTTGTCCCTTTCTCCTCCTGCCCCCAATCCCTCCCAGCATCAGAGTCCTTTCCAATGAGTCAACTCTTTGTATCTGGTGGCCAAAGGACTGGAGTTTCAGCTTTAGCATCATTCCTTCCAAAGAAATCCCAGGGCTGATCTCCTTCAGAATGGACTGGTTGGATCTCCTTGCAGTCCAAGGGACCCTCAAGAGTCTTCTTCAACACCACAGTTCAAAAGCATCAATTCTTCGGCGCTCAGCTTTCTTCACAGTCCAACTCTCACATCCATACATAACCACTGGAAAAACCATAGCCTTGACTAGACGGACCTTTGTTGGCAAAGTAATGTCTCTGCTTTTGAATATGCTATCTAGATTGGTCATAACTTTCCTTCCAAGGAGTAAGCGTCTTTTAATTTCATGGCTGCAGTCACCATCTGCAGTGATTTTGGAGCCCAGAAAAATAAAGTCTGCCACTGTTTCCACTGTTTCCCCATCTATTTCCCATGAAGTGATAGGACCAGATGCCATGATCTTCATTTTCTGAATGTTGAGCTTTAAGCCAACTTTTTCACTCTCCTCTTTCACTTTCATCAAGAGGCTCTTTAGTTCTCCACTTTCTGCCATAAGGGTGGTGTCATCTGCATATCTGAGGTTACTGATATTTCTCCCAGCAATCTTGATTCCAGCTTGTGCTTCTTCCAGTCCAGTGTTTCTCATGATGTGCTCTGCATATAAGTTAAATAAGCAGGGTAACAATATACAACCTTGACGTACTCCTTTTCCTATTTGGAACCAGTCTGTTGTTCCATGTCCAGTTCTAACTGTTGCTTCCTGACCTGTATATAGGTTTCTCAAGAGACAGGTCAGGTGGTCTGATATTCCCATCTCTTTCAGAATTTTCCACAGTTTATTGTGATCCACACAGTCAAAGGCTTTGGCATAGTCAATAAAGCAGAAATAGATGTTTTTCTGGAACTCTCTTGGTTTTTCGATGATCCAGTGGATTTTCGCAATTTGATCTTTGGTTCCTCTGCCTTTTCTAAAACCAGCTTGAACATCTGGAAGTTCACGGTTCACATACTGCTGATGCCTGGCTTGGAGAATTTTGAGCATTACTTTAGTAGTGTGTGAGATGAGTGCATTTGAATGTTTACCAAATGCATAAGATGTCCACTTTATTAAATGTTAGAGTCAGTCTTTGTAAAAAGATTCGTTAATCTGACTGATTCGTTAAGTTAGGTTTTGCTCACTTTGTGAGAATCCCCTTTTGTGTTGGAGCAACAGGGGTGGGGGTGGTCGGGGGTGGGGAGTGAGCCCGGTGGTAAAGCAGACGAGTTTCTGGGTGACCAGAGAATTTTAAAAACAAAGTACTTTTCTAAGAGGAAAAAAAAGCCTTGATCTGAGACGCGTGTGCGTTTTACTGTTTCATTTGCCTGCTGAGAGTGCCTGAGTGTGAGCCTTCTTACAGGGGCATGAGCTGCTCAGGTCTCCGCCCCGTCACCCTCTCAGCAGGCTTTAGGCTGCGGGTGCTGGGTTACAGAGCCCTAAAACTTTTCTGGACTCTGAGGGTCCACAGACTGAGGGCCCCACCACCTGGACGGACTCCTCTGCCTCCTGCAGCGCCCTTTCCTTCATCCTCTGAGGAATGTGCTCGGGCCACCCAGCCTCGTGCGTCGGTGCACCATCTCTGGAGTCAGACTCCCGACTTCCAGTCCAGGCCAGGCCCTCTGAGGTGCTGGTGCTGCACCCTTGGGCAAGGACCCAGCTCCTGGTGCCTCAGTTTCCTCGTCTAAGTGAGGACATAAGCAACGGTGCCAAGCGTGTGGGCGGCTGTGAAGCGCTTCGCACATCCAGGCTCACATGGGGCCACGGCTTGATTGCACCAATTATGCACCAGTTACTTTCTTGTTTGGTGGCCCAGTTTGGAGGTGGCTGCTGGAAGCTGGGACCCTAAGGGGCTACAGCGAGTGAAGAAACCCTCCGCCCCAGGGAGGTGCCGGCTCTCGGACGCCTGGCTGGTCCTAACCACAGATTGGAGAAGGGGCCTGGGGTGGTGGACAGAGCTCCAGAATCGGCCCCTGAGAGACGGGCTCAGGTTCTGCCTTTGCGGGCCTCCTCAGCCTTCTGGGTCATTGCCTTCTTTGCCAGCCCACGAAGAAAGTTAGGAGGACCGGAACAGACCCTGGAGGTGGGCACACTTTGGGAAGTGCAAAGACGGGTACGTTTTCCTGAAAGCTTCTCTTTTGCTGGCAGATTTTGGAGTGGCTGAATCCTGGGGCTTTGGGGGTGAACCTCGTGGTAGAGGAGACAAAAACCAAAGTAAAACGCGTGATAAAGCAGGTAAGAGGCCGTGCCTGAGGCACTCCAGTGGGGCCAGCGCCCCAGACACACACGGACCTCCCCCACCCTAGAGGAAGGCTTCCTCATACGACAGCCGGGTTCCTGTCTGCCAGCAGTCCTGGAGGCAATCCAGGGGCGGCCAGGGGCTGCGGGGGGAGCCGTGGGGGTGGTGTGAGGCTCCTTGGGGTTCCCTGGAGACTGAAGTCTTCCACCTAGATGGGGAAGGAATGCTCATGTTTATTCCAGCAGCAACCACCACCACACTCCCCATTTACTTGGGCATGGTGCCAGGCATCCTCGTCATCTTATTTAACTGCCCACCAACTCAACAAAGTGGGACCGATGACCCCTTATCCTTAGCCAGGGATAAGGAGCTGGTTGGCATCACCGACTCAATGGACATTGAGTAAGCTCCGGGAGTTGGCGATGGACAGGGAGGCCCGGCGTGCTACAGCCCATGGGGTCGCAAAGAGTTGGACATGACTGAGCGACTGAGCTGAACTGAACTGAAGGAGGCTGGCTGGGGAGTAGGGGCAGGGACTTGCCCAAGGTCACACAAGTTTAAGGGCAGGTCACCAACCCTGGGCCCTTCCCCTACCTCCTCACCAGGGCTGGCATGGCAGGGTGGAGTGCGCACTGCAGGGGGTTGTGTAGTGTGCACCTTGGCATGTCCAAGCCCAGGTGGTCTGGAAGAGTGGAGGGTCTAGGCCAGAGCTTGGCTGCGGGCTGCTGCCAACGCCCTTCCGCTCTGCCAGGCCTCCTGTCTCTGCAGCAGTTCCCCTGAGGCAGGCAGGCAGGCCGGGAATGCGTACAAGCCTCCTGCTCCTTTGTGGGCTGGCTTCCAGGACTGACCCCCCAGCTATCCACTCAGGACAAGCGCTAAAATTTTCTTGATTTTTCACTCTGTATAAGCAACTCTGATGGGGCTTCCCTGGTGACTCAGTGGTAAAGAATCCACCTTTACAGAGACTCGAGTTCAATCCCTGAGTTGGGAAGATCCCCTGGGGGAGGAAATGGCAACCCACTCCAGTATTCTTTCCTGGGAAATCCCATGGACAGAGGAGCCTGGCGGGCTCCATGGGGTCTATAGGGTCACAAACAACTTAGTGACCAAACAACAATAAGCAACCCTGATAAACAATCTTAGTTAATTTTTTTTTTTTGAGGATCCATGGTCTCCTTGGGACAAATTCCTAGAGGTGGGATTTCCAGGTCAAAAAGAGGTGATAATTTTAAAGCTCTCAGTATGTTTTTGGCCAAAATGACTTAAGCACGAGCCCCTGAGCAGAAGAAGGGGACGCACAGGGCGCCTGTTTCAGGGTCTTCACACGGGTCTGAGAACCACTCTCCAACTGCAGTTTCATCTGTGGTCAGCTGATTACAGGAGTTCTCCACTGGTAAATCTTACGAGCGGAAGTTCTGGGTGAGGATCTGGTAAGATGTGGGGACAGCGTGCACCCACAGTTGCTGCCACCAGAGATGGTGCAGAGTCGAAGCTGGTGCTGCTCTGTCCAGCACCTGCCTCTCTCTGCACACGTTCCCCAGCAGCCACGTCCAGCGCTGGGGACAGCCCTCCCGGCCCAAGTGAGAAATGCAGGATAAGGCTGACACTTTGCCAAGCTCCTTGGCTCTAGGGGCGACACACTGTTTTCCTCCCGGCTTTCGAGATGGTCTGAAAATGGTTAATGATGCTTTGAAGTTTATGTTATGCTGTCCTAAACTTATCCTTGCAATAGGAGCAAAGATGATCTCACTGCTTAAAGTATTTCTGGATCCATCCCTTAGAACCTCTCCAGGCCCATCTGGTGCTGTGTGGTGGGTTACAAATGACAGGAGCTTGGCACCCCTGGTGAATGATGCTGGTGGTGGTGGCAGTGACGATGGTAGTGACTGGGATTTTGATGCTGGTGGTGGTGATGGCAGTGGTGGCAGTCTTGATAGGGGTGTTCACTGCGTGTAGACTGACTGAGCTCTCTTGTGCTGCTCTAGGTGGAGTGCATTGATGAGCATCAGGCCAATGAGGCCCTGGAGGAGGTAACTCTCTGGGGGATCACCTCTCCAGAGGGTGTGATGCAGGACGCACAGAGCCTGTTCTGTACCCGCCTGTGGAGTGAAGAATGGGGGCTGCTGGGGGCTTGGAGAGTCAGGACCAGCTCTTGGCCGGTGCTGTGGAGCCAGATCCCCCATGTCATGAAGGGAGTCTGTGCCCCAAACATTTATTTCTAAATCCAGGTGCCGACAACTTAGAATATACATTCTCAGAGAAGATTACCTTTAAATGTTGGCTGGGTCCCTAGGCTGTCCTACCAATAACCATCTTTTAAAAGATCTTTTTCTTTAATTATGAAAGTATCAGTTACAACAGAAAATTTGGAAAATAGAGAATGTTTAACAAAGAACACGTAAATTTGTTTACATTCCTTAGATCTGCCTGTCGGCACTGACGGTAACGTCCTGGTTTATAGTAAGAGCAGAAACAGCTGCGTATGCTTCAGTTTGCTGGGCAAAGGCTCTGAGTTGTTTTCTCTGCTCTTCTTGGATTTTACATGAAGCTAAATGTCTCCCCTTCCATCTAGTGGCCACCCGTTTCTCTTCTTTCTGGAATCACCAGCTTTCGAGCTTTAGCAGCAGCTATTCCATCCACAGCGTGTCTGAGGCACAGTGGTGGGCCCAGGCCACATTCACGGAAGGAAGAAGTGGGGGGCCATCCCGTACCCCACCAAGCATCACAGCCCCCCTGCCCAACTCCCTCCCACATCCTGCTAGGCCACTGCCTTTCACACCCAACCCGCCATCATGAGCAGCTGTCCATCTGGCTCCAAGTTGCTAAGGGAGCCACTTCTGCCGCCTCACTGCGATCGTTCTCAAAGCACTTGGAGCTGAGGGCAGGGGCCTGGGACCTCTAGTGCCCACAGCCAGGAGGCCAGGGGGCCAGGGCACAGTAGTACCCTCCTCCCTTCGGCCACACCCGCTCCTCCAGACATCCCGGACTCTGCTTGTTTCCGGCGGGCCAGGCATTCTGCCGGCATCGGCTCACCTGGTCCTCCTGACACCCCACAAGGCAGATAACATGGGTACTGCTCTTTCCAGATGGGGCTGGGCGGCTCAGAGAGGTTGAGGAGCCTGTCCCCAGTCACACAGCACAGCCAGCACATCCTGGAGACAGGACTTACCCCGGGCCATCTTGCTCCTAACGTCCGGGCCGCCCACCCTCCCGGGACCCCGCCCCTGCCCTGGGCAGAGGAGCTGGCTGAGATGCAGTCCTTCCCACACTTCCACCTCGTCTGCCCCTGTCCACAGCTGATGCCGCTGCTGAAGCTTCAGCACGCCCACATCTCCATCTACCAGGAGCTCTTCATCATGTGGAACAGTGAGGTGGGTCAGAGCCGGTCCCGTGGACTCGGCGGGCACAGAGGGCCCCCCACCCCGCCGATTGTAACCCTGTGAGCACCAATGGCAGGACCTCTGCGAGGCGCCCCCTGGCTCTGCACCCTCCGGGCCATGCGGGGCTTCTAGGCAGCATCTTACCTGGGACCCTACAGCCTCTGCGTGGGGCTCATTATCCCACTTTCCAGGAGAAGGCTGGGAGAAACCAGCTGGCAACAACGCAGTGTCTCTCAAGTCTGGGCCTGGCAGCCCCTAAGCCCTGCGCTGGGTCCCGGTGGCCATCTGACTCCTCGTCTTTCCAGGGACCCCGAGGCCTGCCTGCTGGTTACTCCAGATGGGGTTGAGCCAGGGGCTGCTGGGTCCCATCAGGCTAGACCCCTCAGAAGGAGGAGTGGGTCTCAGCTGAGCCCTAAGGGATGAAGGTGCCAGGGCCCCAGGCGCCGTGGCCTGCATGTGCTGTGGTGGACTCATGCACCTTTAAGAAAAGCCCAAGTGGGGCAGGAGCGGGGAGCCACTGGGATGGGCCGTGTCCACCCCCTGGGGGGCGAGGGCAGTGCTGCCGTAGCCACGGCCGGTGCTGGCCCGGGGGAGGAAGGTCCTGGAGCGCTGATGGCCCAGGAGGTCACAGGCCTGGGCTGCCGGGGGCCTGAACTTGGCACCTGGCTAAGGGGTCCGGGCAGGACCCGGCTAAGGGGCGGTGTCCCCAGCAGATCTCCTCTCTGTTCCTCTGCCTGGTGATGGAGTACCACAAGGAAAGCTTCCAGAATGTCATTGAGAAGAACAGGGTGGCAAAGACAGCCATAGACTCTGAGGTAAGACAGACTGCCGGGGATGCCAGGGCTGGGGCCCACCTGGACCTTGTGAGGCCCCACAGCGGGGGCAGAGGGGCACCGGCAGAGCGGGGGGCAAAGACAGCCATAGACTCCGAGGTAAGACAGACTGTCGGGGATGCCAGGGCTGGGGCCCACCTGGACCTTGTGAGGCCCCACAGCGGGGGCAGAGGGGCACCGGCAGAGCGGGGGGCAAGCACCACTGGAGCCCAGGCTCATTTCTTGCGACGCTTATGAATGAAGGTATTTGCCTACCGTAATGTACACAGGAGAAGGCGATGGCACCCACTCCAGTGCTCTTGCCTGGAAAATCCCATGGGCAGAGGAGCCTGGTGGGCTGCAGTCCATGGGGTCGCTAGGAGTCGGACACGACTGGGCGACTTCACTTTCACTTTTCACTTTCATGCTTTGGAGAAGGAAATGGCAACCCACTCCAGTGTTCTTGCCTGGAGAGTCCCAGGGACGGAGGAGCCTGGTGGGCTGCCGTCTATGGGGTCGCACAGAGTCGGACATGACTGAAGTGACTTAGCAGTAGCAGCAGTAATGTGCACAGATCTTAAGTGTAGAGCGGGCTGAGTTTTGCATGGGTGGACACTCCATCCCCGCCTCCCATGAGGTCAGAGTGCTCCTGGCCCTCCAGACGCCCCCAGCTGGTGCCCAGGGCCCGACTGCCGCCTCCGGAGATCCTCTGCCTGTCCCTGAAGTTCCCACAGACGGGCTCGGACAGCATGACATTCGCCTGTGTCTGGTCTCTCCTGTTTGTCCTGGTGCTTAGATTCACTCACCTGTGAGGGTGTCAGGTGACTCATGCCTGACTCACACCAGGTGATGCTTCTGAACTGTGGTGCTGAAGGCTCTTGAGAGAGCCTTGGAGATCAAACCAGTCAATCCTTAAGGAAATCAGTCCCGAATATCTATTGGAAGGACTGACGCTGAAACTGAAGCTCCAATACTTTGGCCGCCTGATGCAAAGAACTGACCTGATGCTGGGAAAGATTGGAGGCAGGAGGAAAAGGGGATGACAGAGGATGAGATGGCTGGATGGCATCACCAACTCGATGGACATGAGTTTGCATAAACTCCGGGAGTTGGTGATGGACAAGGAGACCTGGCGTGCTGCAGTCCATGGGGTCGCAAAGAGTCGGACACGAATGAGCGACTGAACTGAATTGAGTGTGTCATGAGAGCACGCCTGTCCACGGCCAGGCGCGGCTCCATCGGATGGCCGCATCTCCATCGCACGCCGCATCTCCATCGCACACCTGGTCCCGGGGCTGTGAGCACCTGCATTGCTTCTAGTTTGGGGCTGTTGCGAGCGAGGGCCGCCACGAACACTGCAGGGCATGTGTCTGATGGACCGAAATATCCATTTCCTGGGGGAGTCCCTCAGCGTGGAGTTGCCAGGTCACAGAGTGGCTGCGTGTGCTGCTGTGGCCAGCGTCCCCAGTCTCCGGGATGGCTAGTCAACTTGGTATTGACCCTCAAGTTGCGGCCCTCGGGCTCTGCATCCCGGCCCACCCTGCTCCATGTCAGTCTTCTTCTTTTTAGTGTCTCTTCACGGGGCTGCGCAGGGTCTTAGTAGCGGCTGGTGGGATCTTTGGTCTTCGCCAGGGCACACGGGATCTTCGGTCTTCGCCGGGGCTCACAGGATCTTCGGTCTTCACTGGGGCTCATGGGATCTTCGGTCCTCGCCGGGGCACGCGGGATATTCGGTCTTCACCGGGGCTCGCGGGATCTTCGGTCCTCGCCGGGGCTCGCGGGATCTTCCGTCTTCACCGAGGCACGCGGGATCTTCGGTCCTCGCCAGGGCTCGCGGGATCTTTGGTCCTCGCCGGGGCACGCGCGATCTCTAGCTGTGCCGTGTGAACTCTCGCTTGTGGTCTATGGGAGCTCATTTCCGACCAGGGATCAAACCCATGCCCCCGGCATTGGGTGCCCAGAGTCCTAACCACAGGACGCCAGGGAAATCCTAGACTTGTTAGTTTCAATTAAGAATCACGTTTCAGCCTCACTGACTTTGAGCATGGGCACGGTGAGCACGTTGTGGCCATTTGGATGTCTTCTTTGGTGTCTGTTCAGGCCCTGGCCTGTTTAAACATGGGGCCATCCGTCTTACTGATCCGTACAAACGGACAAATGGTGTCTGTATCCTGGACACGGTGCCCAAGTGTCTCCTAGTCTGCAGCCGCCGGCTCACTTTCTTAGTTGTCATGAGCTGAGGTTCATCAGTGTTTCTCTGGTTGGTGCCTTCTGAGCCTTCGGGGCAGCTGTTCTTGGCCCAGGATTAGGATGATATTTTGCTCCGTTCTCCTCAGACTGGATCTATCTCGCTTTCACATTTAGGCCTGTGACCCACACCACATGACATTTGCTCTGGACACACCTCTGTTCTGTGGGCCTCTGGGAACCGTCTCCCTGCTGGTGATGGGTGGGTGGTGGTGGGGTGTTCCGAGGGGCACCCGGCTCCTCTCCCAAGGTGGGCCTCAAGACAGGCTCAGAGTGGGTTTCAAACTTTGTGTTTGTAGAACCCTGTCAAGCACAGGATGTTCTCAGAACCCCAGTAAGGAGATCAGAGGCACTCTACTCAGGGGCCTGGGGTCAGGAAGTCCGAGGTCCTGCCCCTCAGCCCCTCTCGGGCACCCTGGGTGGGGTCCAGGATCTCAAGAACACGGTGTGAAAACCACTGCCCTAGAAACCACATGGATCTTGTTGCTGACACAAACTGCTTCCAGAATGTTCTCAGGGCTCTTTGCACACTAATGACCTGGACATGGAAGTCCCAAGTGAGAGCTGAACACTCAGCATCTCTGGTACCCTTGAGGGGTGGGGTGCAGGTAGAGCTGGAACCCAGGGACAAGAGCTTGGGGATGGAACCCAGGGCCTTGCAACTGACGAGGTCTTGCTGTCCTGAGAGCCCCCAGGCAGCCCTCAGCAGAAGCTCCCGCGCTGGCTCTGAGCTGCTGGCCACTGGCTTCAGGCCCATCTCGACCCACAGGGTGGGAACGGGCTGTGACCTCACGGGTTGCGCTGAGCAGCCCCTGAGCTGCCTGTGAAGGGCGGGCACTTCCCGGCCCCCCATCCCGGCATCTCTTTCTCCCCAGTGGCTGCAGAACATGCTAGGCCAGGTGCTGGACGCACTGGATTACCTGCACCACTTGGACGTCATCCACAGGTGAGCGGGTGGCCGGGCCCCTCCCGGGGGTGGCACCTCCCAGGGCAGCGTCCACCAGGGGCAGGCCCATGGGAGGGAGGGGCAGCCGGACGAGGGTGGGCCCTGCTCCTCCCGGAGCACCTCCCAGACTCAGAGGGAGTGCCACCCCCTCTGCGACCCTCCCCAGGCACACAGGGGGCGGGAGGTTCTAAAGAGCAAGGCAAGCAGCAGATGGCAGCACCCGTGGGCTCCGGGCCCTCCCAGGCTGAGCTTTCGACCCTGGGAGTCGCAGCGGCAGTGCAGCTGCACACTCTAGTCACCACTGGAAGGACCCGCCCATGGGTGAAGGAGAGAAAACCATGTGAACCAATACAGGCAGGGAGCGCTTGCGATCCTGTTAAAGTCACGGATGGGAAGCCAGGCCCCAAACGAGCTCTCGGCTGAGATCTAGAAGGCTGCCAGTGGAGGGACCGCGGGTGGATCGCCCGTTTCCCTGCTCGTACTCGCCCCATTTCCCCCATTTGAAGTGACTGAGTGTACTTACACTTACGAGAAGTGGTCCCAAAAGGCGTTTACTGAGGCGGGGGGAGAAGGGGTGGGGGCCCTAGGTGTGGCGGGAGTGGAGGGTTTGCATACGTGGCCCCGCCGGGCAGCGGGTGGAAGGGCGCGCCTCTCGGTTGCAGGAACCTCAAGCCCTCCAACATTGCCCTCGTCAGCAACGCCCACTGCAAACTGCAGGACCTGAGCTCCAACACGCTCATGACCGACAAGGCCAAGTGGAACGTCCGGGCGGAGGAAGGTGGCTGACCACCCCGGCCGGAGGCAGCGGTGGCTGGGAGCGGCGGGGGCCGTCCCCTCGAGGGGGGTCCAAGGGCAGGGGCCACTCTAGCAGCTGGAACAGGGCAACAGCAAACCTCCCCTTGCTCAGAAGGTCCCCAGAGACCACCCCCCCACCCCAGACTTCTGTGGACTCCACAGAGACCCCCTTGCCTGGGCTGTAACCGAGCAGGGTGCAACCACAGGGGGGTGGTGCACACGCAGGGTCCAGAAGACACTCAGAAAATGCTCCCCTTCATGGAGGGGGAGGGAGGTCTCCAAAGGAAGGAAGGGGAGGGAAGCGCGGGGAGGGCTGGTGGATGCCGGGCACTAGCTCGGGTTGTGTTTATTTATATGTGGCCGTGCGGGGTCTTCATCGCTGCACAGGCTTCCTCTAGTTCCAGACGGGGGTGCTGCTCTCTAGATGCGGTGCGCCGGCTTCTCACTCCGGGGGCTTCTCTTGTTGCGGAGCACGGGCTCTAGGCACACGGGCTTCAGCTGTTGTGGCCTGCGGGCCCTGGAGCACGCAGGCTTCACGAGCTGCAACTCGCAGGCTCCGGAACTCGGGCTCCGTAGCTGTGGTACCCAGGCGTGGTTGCTCTGCAGCCTGTGGGGTCTTCCCGGACCAGAAAATTGAACCGGTATCCCCCGCACTGGCAGGCGAGTTCTTATCCACTGCACCACCAGGGAAGCCCCTCGGGTTGGATTTCTTTACTGAGCCTCAGAGTAACCCAGGAGATGGTAGAGGTGAGGAGTCAGAGAGATGTTTCCATCCTCTGAAAAGACCACAGGGCAAAGGGAGCTGGGCTTCAAGCCTAACAGCCATCAGGGCGGTGAGAGGAGAGGGCGGCTCTCCATGGGAGAACGGCAGAGTCCTGGGCTGGCAGGTGCTGGTGGCATGCTGCCCATGGTGGACAGGTGAACCGGTGGGTGGGTGGATGGACATGCAGACAAGTGGACAGGTGGATGGATGGGTGGGTGGGCGGGCAGGTGCGTGGATGGGCCGGTCTGCTGGCAGTGTAAATGGCAGGGGTCCTTGGGCCCCACTTTGTCTGGGCAGTGGGGGTCCAGAAAGGCAGGGGTGCCCAAGGTGGGTCAGGCCCTGAGCCGGACAGGGACCCCGTTTGGGCCTCCAGTTGAGAAACTGGAAAGGGACCTAGAGCTTTGTCTCGAGGTCCTGACACGCAGAGGCGATGCTGAGTGAGCGCACGGTCTCAGCCTTCCTGGAGACGCCCGTCCGAACATTCCGGCAGCCACCGTGGGACTCAGGGGTGCACACGGCCAGCCTGGTGGGCCCCAGCCTCGCGGGCCAGGATCTTACTGGCCTGGGGCCTCAGACAGCGTGTCTCTCCCTCCCCCGAGGAGAGTGACCAAGGGCCCATTTTCAAGCTGCTTGCTTCCCTGAGGAGCACAGGACTTACGTATGGCCCGCCTCGCTCCTGCCAACAGACCCCCTCCAGAAGTCCTGGATGGCGCCCGAAGCCCTCAGCTTCTCCTTCAGCCAGAAATCTGACATCTGGTCCCTGGGGTGCATCATCTTGGACATGGCCAGCTGTTCCTTCCTGGACGTGAGGGCCTCCCGCCCGCCCCCGCCCCTCAGCCCCCGGGAGCCCACCTTGGCCCTGAGAGGGGCACACGCCCCCATGGCATCCTCCCGCAGCGGGTGTGCCTGTGTGAAGCCCCCTGTGCTCCACCCCACTGGGCCCTCGTGTGGGGGCGATGCTGGTAACACGCCAACCTGGCCCTCACAGAAGCCCCTCGGGGACGAGATCCGCCGAGTTCAGGTGCGCTACCCGGCCCACCGTGGGGTCCCGGCCGTGGAGGGAGGTTGTCCCCACTCCCTCAGGCCAGTGAGATGGCCACTGGCTCTTCTCCGAACCTGCATTTCTTCTTTGGACCAGAACTCCGGGGCACAGGTGGCCTCCATGCCTTCCTGACAGCGGCGGCCACCGTAGCTCCCTCTGTCTGGGGTTAGGCCGCCTCCCTCCCGCGGGGAGAGTATACACGGTCCTCTCTCCTCCTAGACGCTGGAAGCCATGCACCTGCGCAAGTCCATTCGGAGCTCCCCCGCCAGCCTGAGCGGCGTCCTGCGGACCATGGAGGAGAAGAAGGTCCCCGATGCGAAAACCTTCCAGGCCCTCTTGCCTCTGATGCTCCAGGCCGACCCCGCGGAGCGAGTCACCGTTAGGTGAGCTCAGGCTCCGGGGTCCCATCTCACTCTTGTCTGCCACCGTCTTCCCCTCTCAATCTCTCAGCGGCCACTTGGGGTTTCAATGCCACAAAGTGCTCCGTCCACGGACAATGGCTCCTCTGAGCTGGGCCGTTCCAAGCTGCGGCCACGTCTCTGAGCCCTGGCCCGACATGGGCCACGGCCCTGGGCGCAGGAGCGTGTTTGAATTCTAAGGTATTTTAAAGTCAGAAGGACAAAATGATCCATTCTGCGTTCTGTTCACCTTTACTGCAACACAGCCGGGAATTCTTTTTTTTTTTCAGTCTACATTATGGAGGGAGGGGTCCACGCGGGTGCGAGTGCTGGGTCCCTCCTGGACGGGACGTGCCGGGGCGCCTGCTGTGAGAGGTGCTTGAGAAGTGGGCGCCCACAGAAGGTGGGGGCCACGCGGCTGCCGGCAAGTGGGGCGCGGGCACAAGCGGCGGCTCTCTGCCCCTCCCCAGGGACGTGATTCACTTCACCTTCGTGCGTAGCAACTTCCGGTCCTCCAGCCTCGCCCTGGTTCTGCGCCGGCAGGTGGTGCCCGAGTTCATCATTGACATGCTGCTCGAGAGCAACGTGGCCAGCATCTTCGGTGACCGTGGGGGCCCCAGAGGCCAGCGCAGGGGGGCCCCGTGGCCTCTTTATAAAGCTGGGGGTCCCTGGACTGCTCCTCCCGTGCGGCCGGTGGGCTTGCCCCTCATCCTTCCCAAGCGTGCCCTGCTCAGTAGACCCCTCCACCTGCGCCGGCCGGGGCCACACCTCTGCTCTTGGGTGGACGTTGGGTCTGGAGGTCACCTTCAGTTCAGGCCTGGCTCCGCCCTCCCACCCCGCTGCCCCTGGTGTGGGTGGGCCCTTCACTCCCTTCTCCCCTTCAGCGGCCCCCTGCCTGGGCTACAAGGGACTCCCTCCCACCCACCTACCCCCCAGTGGACCACCGCTGCCTCCCTTTGTGGGCAAGGGGCACCCCCTGGGTCCTTGCGGCCCAGTCTCCCCATCTCTTGGTCATGGGCTTTGGAGGCAGACAGCTGGGTCCAGTTGAAGCCCATCACCCGCTAACTGAGTGGCCTCGAGGGAGTCACCTGAGTTGAACCCCCTGGGTGGGCGCTGAGGCTGACCTTGGACTTTGGCCCGGTGGCTCTGCCCAGGAGGTGGGGATAAGGGCATGGCCTCACGCCTGGTCACATGTGTCTGTGTGGTGGGGGGCTCACAGATGGGCCCTGAGCTGAGACCTCCCCACCCTGCCGTCCTCTGCAGAGGTCATGCAGAACTTCTCCAGCCGCCCTGAAGTCCAGCACAGGGCCCTGAAGAGGCTCCTGAGGATGCCTGAAGACCAGCTGGGTAGAGCCCCGGGCCCCAGCTCCACTCCGTCCCTGCGCGCTTCCTGGGGAGCCCTACCTGCTCCAGCGCTCCTTGCTGGACTCCTGTGAGGCCTGATCTGTCAGCATCCGCGGCTCCACTGCCTGCTGGGAGCAGGAGCCTGGACTTCTCTTACTGAGCCGAGGGTGGCGGGTGGTGGATGGCTCGGGGTCAGAACCATCTCCTGTGGCCTCATTCCACCTGCTTTTCCTGGATGCTACACAGACACCCCACCTCTCCACCGTCCCTCTGGTCAGGCATCTGAGTGGCTGCTGATTTCCCAGGGTCATAACCGAGTTCACATGGACCACCTCGGGGCGTTTGTGAGCTCCGTCCGCTTCTGCATAGTAAGACCCCAAATGTGCAGGTCTGAGTACTTGATGTTTTCACAGACGCTGCTTACTGCCTGCGCAGACGCACCAACCTACTCACCTCTCAAGAGTGCATCTCCGTTGAGTGTTAATACTAATACCGTTAATTCTACCAAAAGATGGGTTTTGGAAGATCTGCACTCAACCTGTCTCGCCAGCCTGAATATTACATGCATGCATCCATCCACCCACCATCGGTCCCTTCCATCCGCCGTCCATTTGTCCATCATCCATCCATCCACCCACCATCCATCTCCTCCACTCACTGTCCATCATCCAGTATCCCCCTCCATCCACCCACCACCTGTCCCCTCCGTCCACCGTCCATCCTCCTCCTCCATCCACCCACCGTCCATTTGTCCATCGTCCATCCTTCCATAGCAGGCTGTCCCAGTGGCTGGGCTGCACAGATCACACAGGCCAAACCCCAGCCCCCTCATGAGGCTGCGGAGACCTCCCCTTGGCCATTTCCCTTTCCTTCTCCCTCCCCGCGATCCCATGGAGCTGGGCTGTGGCCAGGACAGAGTCCATGGGCAAAGAGAGTCTGCTCCCAGGGAAGGCGAGGGCGGTGCCGGGTCCCTTCCGAAGGGGGCCTTGGTGGCCACCCCAGCCTCAGGCACCTTGTCTGAAGATGGGCCGGCCACGACTCGGCTTCCTTGGCGCCAGCAGCTCTGACCTTGTCACTCTCACCACAGGGACACAGGCTGGGAGAGGGGACGGCAGTGGGAAGAGGCACAGCTGGGCCTGGACCCTGCCGCCACGGCCTGCTCCCCTCCCCGTGCTTGGCACAGGTCCCGGGCCGCCAAGCCGACAGTCTAAGGGGCCCGCAGACGTCCCCTCTGAGGGCAGCCGCAGCCAAGGGCGCTGGCACTCTGGAGTAACACCAGCTGGGTTCTTCTGTCAGCGGAGGGTTGACCTTGTAGAGCTGTTAGGATAGGAAGCCGGCTACAGTGGACCAGTGGCAGGCACTCCGCATACCTGACGAATGCTGTCTGGCCACCCAGGGCCCACGTGCGATGCCCCCAACTCCCGGCGGGGCTGGTCCCTGGTCTGGTCCACACGCCTCCCCCCACCTGCTCCTGTCCACCCACTCAGGTCTGCCGTGGCCAGAGGAGCTGGTGGACGTGTTGCTCACCGTCATGAAGCAGCACCAGAGGATCCTGGACATACAGCTGTGTGCCTGCGCCCTGCTGCTGCGCACCCTGGGCCAAGGTGGCTTCCCCGGCCCCCCACACCCACTCTGGGCCCGGGTGGGCTCCCCCTACCCCCCGACGCCCACCCTGGGCCCGGGTGGGCTCCCCCTACCCCCCGACGCCCACCCTGGGCCCGGGTGGGCTCCCCCTACCCTCCGACGCCCACCCTGGGCCCGGGTGGGCTCCCCCTACCCCCTGACGCCCACCCTGGGCCCGGGTGGGCTCCCTGCCCCCCTCACCAGGTCTGGCCTTGGCGTCTGGACCCTTTGGGCGTTCTGCCAGCCAACCTCACCCCAGGATGACGGCACGGTGTGGCCAGGAGACTGGGGCAGCACCCGGGGCCTGCCTGTGACCTGCTCTGGGGCCCTGGGCCAGCTCCTCCCTGCTCTGGCTGGTCTCCAGGCACGAGAGGAGGAGCTGGACTCGGGGTCTGACCACCCGCCCCCCCCAGGCAGGCTGGGCGGGGTCCTAGACATGGGCTTCCAGGGGGGTCAGCTGAGGGGGTAAGCGAGAGGCTGGAGCCAACGGTCTGGGCTCCTCCTGGAGTCTTTAAACAAAGCTTTAAATACCTGGTTTTTAAACTGGAATTATTTCACTACTTTTCTGAACTTTATTATTTAGGTTGAATTCCCATGCAACGCTTTACGTGTCCACTGTGATTAACGTCTACCCTGGCGTGGGCTCCCAGGCCCGCCCAGCAGGGCCCCCAGCCCCGAGGTCCTTGACTTGGTCACACAAGCACTTGTGGGGACCCGCTCTGTGCCCCGTCCTCAGCGTCCTCCCTGCAATCACGGAGGCCCCCTCCCCGAAGCCCCCAGCCTGGGGTAAACCCTCCTCTCCCGTGGCCCACGCAGAGCTGGCCCAGGACCCGGCGGCCACAGTGGCGGACACCGGCACCATCGCCGCTGTGCTGCTGAGCATCCTGCAGAGCCACCCCGCGGAGGAGCAGCTCCTGGCCATGGTCTACAGCCTGCTTACCATCGTGGCCAGCCAAGGTGGGTGCCGCCTGGGCCGTCCTCGGGCGCTGGGCACAGAGCGGGCGGCACCCAGCCCCTCCACAGGGGCACAGACACCGCCTCTGGCTGCCCTGCGCCCACATGCGTCCCTCTGCCTACAGGCATGGGCCCTGCCAGGCGGCGACATCACTGTGGGCTTCAGGTTCCTGCCCTTGCTCCCCTTCCGGCCCCTCCGCCCCACCTCACAATGGCCACCAGCAAGTCCTGGCCGAGGGGCGGCGTGGGGGAGAGGGTCACCCCCTAGGGCCTTACCCAAGTTGACTCCCGTCTGACCACTCACCTCTGCAAAGGGAAGCTGGGGCCCCAGAGAGCCCAGGCCCTCACCTGGAGCCCGCCCGCACTAACGGGCCCACCACAGTCCACTGACCTCATGGCGGGGACTGAAAAGCGCTGCCATGCGCCTTCATGCTGGGATGACAGGCATAAGTCAGGGCCACTTGGCAATGTCCGCTTACCACCCGAGAGAAAACACCTTGGAAGAGAAGCCCTGGAGGCTGGTCCCAGCCCAGTGACAGGACGCGAGGTGCTGGAATGGTGGCCCAGGGGATGGACCAAGAGCACCCCTTTGTTTCCGAGCCCCATGCTGGGCAGAGGCTGGCTCAGAACATGCTCTAGTGACTAAGCACGCGTGAGATCGTGGTGTCCGAGGTCAGGAGAGGAGGGAGGGGCCCCAGGGAAGGCCTCCTGAGGAGGGGCTCTCTGTGGCCTCACTCCAGGGCCCACCCACAGGACTGGCCACAGACGAGCTGCAGAGGGCCTGGCTGTTTGAGGACATCCTGAAGCGCCTGGACAGCCTCCCCAGGAGCAGGGACATCTGTATCCACGGCCTGAGCCTGCTCTGGGCCCTGCTGGTAGATGGTGAGTGGGCCCGAGGTTGGTACCCCTCCCCGCTGCTCCCTGACCACCCGAGAGCTGGGAGAAGGGAAGGGGCAGACCCTGACCCTAGGCCCCCCACCCGCCCACCCCAGGAGGCCCTCTGCTCGCACACATCAGAGGCTTCCCTGGTCTCACAGGTTGGCTCTAGCACTGGGCGACCTCTCTTGACTTTTGATTCAGAAAGGGGGACCCCCGCTGGCCAAATGGCTTCCTCTCCAGGTCCCACTGGGCCCTCCAGCACCTGGACAGTCATTTTCCCAAGGAGAAGAGGTCTCCCAGCCTTGGAGGGCCCTGAGCACAGCTGGGTGCAAGATACCCCAAGCCTCCCCTTGGGGTCTGATGCCTGCCCAGACTTGCTTAGCAGGCTGGAATCGGCCCTCCCATTTCCCCATCTCAGAGGACAGTGGACCTGGAACCCCAAAGCTCCTGCTATCCCTGTGGCAGGTGGGGCCAGGGGCCATGCACACAGCAGGCACTTCTCCCCTCGCCAGGAAGTGGGCGACCCCTCCTTCTCACCCCATCCCGTTGCAGCTATCATTGTGAACAAGGCCCCCTTGGAGAGAGCCCCGGCTCTCGTCACCGAGATACTGGTCACGTTCCCCAGGGACGCGGAGGTGGCTGAAGCTGGCTGTGCGGTTCTGTGGCTGCTGTCCTTGCTGGGTGAGCAGCTGGGGGCCCAGGGCTGGAGAGCTGGCCGGGCCCTGGACACAGGCGTGCTGGCCCCTCCACAGGCTGCATCCGGGAGCAGGAGTGTGCGGAGGTGGTGGACCTGCTCCTGCAGAGCGTACGGCTGTACCAGGACCGAGTCCTGCTGGTGAACAACGCCTACCGCGGGCTGGCCAGCCTCGCCAAGGTGTCCGGTGAGCCTGGACCCAACGGGGCTGCCACTCTGAGGCGGGGCGGGGGGGGGGGCGGGCTTCCCAGTGAAGCCTGCTGGTGGCCCACAGACCAAAACCACACACACACTCAAAGCAGGAAAAAGAAACACCCGTAGTCCCAGCACGCAGGCGTCCTCTGCACCCGGTCACACTCGCTGGTGTGACCCTGTATCATGACCGCCTCCCCTGCCAAGCACACTTGGTGTGAGCAGAGGTGCTTGGCTGTGAAGTCAGCACAGCAGACTGGGTCTGAACCCCACCGCCATGGGAACCCTGGCTGCGCCCGACTCAGGACCACAGCCCTCTAGACTCTAGAGACGCTTGGGGCCTGGAGTCCGGCCAAGGCTGCCACCAGCGTCAGGGTGGTTCAGCCTGTGACGTCTGGTCCGCTTGGATGCGCAGGCTAGGTGGGGTGACCCTCGCTCCTGGAGAAGCTCTGGAGTGGGGCAGGGTCGCCCCTTTCTGATGCAGATAACCTAAGCTGCAGGCCTGCCCCCACTCTGTCTGGGATCCCAGCAAACCGGGCGGGGACAGGGCCTGGAGCCCTGAGAGCAAAAGGCTCGTGGCTCAGCGCACGGGAGCTGGGTCGTCAGAACCCAGTGAGCCACACCCGAGTCAGAGTCTGGGTTAGGGTTAGAGGATCTATTGACACCTTGGGGTGTCCACCTCCCCCGGGACTCCAGGGGACCTGATGACACATGGCATCAGGAGCCGGGTCTAACCTGCCCTGACGGGCCTTCTCTCGTGGGGGCGCTCCCTCGCCCCTCCGGCCTGGGAGACTGCTGGGGTGGAGAGACAGGTGCCCTCTGCCGGAGAACACCCCCAAGGTGCACAGTGGTCAAGGCCTGACTGCTGTGGTTCCCGAGGCCACCGTGGTGTCCTCAGCCGGCTGAGGCTTGCTGCCCACAGCACTCTGGGCTCTCGACAACCCCACAAACTCAGTATGGCCGTTCCCCATCTCCTGGGGGACCCTGAGGCCCACCCATCAGGGAACGACCCCCCCCCACCCCCGCCCAGAGCTGGCCGCCCTGCAGGTGGTGCTGCCCAGGGAGAGCGGCAGCGGCCTGGACCTCATCCAGGAGACGTACCAGCTGCACCGTGATGACCCAGAGGTGGTAGAGAGCGTGTGCCTGCTGCTGGCCCACTTGGGCACCTACAGTGAGGACCCCGGCTCGTGGCCGCCACCGACTGGGGGTGGGCGGGAACGCGCTGGGCCAGGACTGTGCTCCTGAGTCCCTGGGATTCTCACTGAGCCCTGAAGGGTGGGGGCCCAGCCCTCTCGCACCGGCCTCAGGACCATCCTCTGCCTGCAGAGGAGATCCTGTCTGAGCTGGCGTCCAGCGGCATCCAGCCCCTGGTTGCGGAGATCCATGGTCGCTTCACCTCCAGCCTGGTAAGCGCCGGTGGGCACTCCCTGCTTCATCGCACGGCCCCACCAGGGCTGTGGGACACCCCACGGGGCAGGGGCAGCGCCCAGACACAGTCCAGGACAGCCAACCCTCTTCTCCTTGCAGGAGCTCGTTTCTTACACAGCCAGCGTGCTCCACAGACTGGAGGCGGCCGCCCAGCCCAGCTCCAAGGGCAGCCTGTAGATGCACCCTGGGGCCGCCCGGCCCTCCTCTCCCCCTCGACCTGTACCTGAAGGGGTGCCCAGTGCCACGGGCGTCTCCTGGGGGGCAGGGGGTCAGAAGAGGTGGGAGCCAGCCGTCCTCTCAGACATGGGGCCTCCACAAGGCGCAACTCAAATAAAAACATGCGTTTATGTCACACGACCTTCATGGTGGCTGCAGACTTTTCACACGGCCAGCGGGGGCTCAGCATAGCCTCGGGCGCTGCACGCCCCCTCAGTGCAGAAGGCTGTTCCTGTCCTGAGAGAGTCCGCACCCCGGGCCAGGCGGGGCGCTGCAGACACTCGCACTCACACGTCCATTCAGGTCGGGGGGCGCCCACCTCCGGGAAAACCATGCTGGGCAGCCCGAGGCCCCCTGCCTGCTGCAGGCTCTAACCTGGAACTCAAATATAGTGGGTGTGCACGGGAGGGGGGGGCGAGCGGAACCCCAGCTTCAGGAGATCCCCCCAAGCCTCCGAGTGGCAGAGAAAATCCCTCAACAAGAGTGCGACGGGGCAGCCACGCGGTCCACGCCCGAGTCCACGGAGTTTCTTTCTTCCCGTTGCCGACGGCAGTGAGGCAAAGGGCCCCCCTCAGAGGAAGGTGACGAACACGCAGCAGACAACCGGACGCTTCCCGCCCGGGCCCCCGTGTGGGAGAGGCCCGGACGCTACAACCAGACAGAGACGCTCAGCTCAGCAGCACGCATGCCGCGCGCCTCTGCCGTCATGATTCTGAAACCCGCCCGCAGCATCCCGGCTCTGGGGACTCCGGGGCTCCGTCCGTCGTCTGATGTGGCTGCGGCTCCCGCGGGCGCGAGGGTCACCGGGGGCGGGGCCCTGCTAGGCGTCCTGGCTGTGGGCCTCGGGAGCGGGGGGCCGCCTGTCTCCAGCGAGGCTCTCCCAGTCCCTCTTCACCAGGACATACAGCCTCATCGCCACCTGTGCGTCCTGGACCTGGGGGACATGGGGCATCACCACGGTCATCCTGCCGGTGACCGGTGTGGCCACACCCCTCTGTCCATCCCGCAGCTCCAGAGTCCCGCTGCCAGACGTGGGGCGATGACGATCACTGACGTGGCCCCCGCTCAGGGGAGGGATGGGCGTGCTGGCTCATGAGGGGCCCCGGATGCCACACGACGCGGAAGGCCACCCCCTGCCCAGGCCCCACCCGATCGTGGCGACATGCTCCCACGTCCCACGGGCCCAGCCCGACACCCAGAGGGCCAGGCTCTGTGGGCCCGCAGCCTCACCCTCAGCCCTTGGGGGCCTGCGGTCTAGACGGGACCCGGAGGCCCGTCAGCCCCCTCACCCGGGACCTGGAGGCCCCTCACCCCATCACCCAGAGGCCCGTCGCCCCCATCACCTGGGACACGCTTACCGAACAGTGCTCCGCCTGCTGCACCTGGATCCCCAGGATTCTCTCTGCAAGCAACTTCAGAGACGGCCGTCCACTCTGCCGAGGAGAGGGGAGCACGTTGCCACATTCGGGGGGGGCCTGGGCAGGGGGTGGCCCGCTGAGCACTGACCCAAGGGACTGTGAGTGTCCCTCCCACGCAAAGTGGCCGTGTGGGCTGGTGACTGCCCGCTCAGCCTGCGGAGGACCAGGGAGGGACGGTGCATCGTTGGCCCCGGGCGGCCCTGCTCGTGGCGGGGTGGGGAGCAGCCCTGCTCGTCATGGGGCGGCCTGCTTCTGGAGCAAACACAACGTGCCTTCTGGCCCTCGGCTGGGGGTGTGATCACAGACAAGAGCGGACCCACTGCCCTCAGCGGCACAAACTTTGGGTTGGCCAAGTCTTTTTTCTCTAAGATTACTTTTTTTAAAAACGTCTAATTCTCCTTGTGATTCTCGTTTATTTATTCACTGGTTTTTTTTTGGCTGAACCACGCAGCATGCAGGACCTCAGTTTCCTGAGCAGGGACTGACCCTGGGCCCCTGGCAATGGAAGCGCCAAGTCCCAGCCACTGGACAAGTAGGGAAGTCCCTCCTCTTAGTTTTAAAGGTTAAAAGGGAAACCAAAGCAAACCCAACACCTCTAACCAGGAAGCCAGCTTCCGGGGACCAGAACCCACAATCATGTGAACCACGCCTTCAGAGCCGCATGGCTTCAGGTACCTTCACTTGGGTCCTGAAAGGCTTGTACTTCTGAGTGTCCCGGATCTTCTTCTTTGGGTGGCCCAGAAACAGCGCCTGGAGAAGGCAGGCACGACAGGCGTTTTGGTGTCTGTCTGCAGAAAGGTGCACCCCCTTCTCAGAATCCCATACCGAGCATGCAGACAGGACAAGGCACTGATGAGAGCCTGAACTTCCAGGGGCGATTATCGCGGGACAGGTGATGCTCAGCAGGAAGAACGCGTGGACAGAAACACAGCCTTAAAAGCGGGGAAGGTGGAGACTCAGTCACGAAGGAACCAGCGACCATTTGTCCCGTACTTGAGTTTGCATCACACACACACACATATACACACAGGATGTCGGGGATGAAACGGGTCCCCCCATGACCTTGAGACAGGCCCAGGAGAAGGTGGAAGGCAAGTCTGCCCAGGTTACCAGGGTGGGGAGGGCACAGGGGCTGAAGGGGGAGCCTGAGGCAAGCCAGTGCGGCCCGGGGCAGAGACCCTAGCGGGCACAGGCCGAGCCCCACCCTCGGGAACACAGGAAGGGGCCCTCGGAGCTGGCCTGCCACCCGGCGTGCTGGCCTTCAGGGGCCAGCCTGTGAGATGGCCTGCCCGGGGTTTCGGGGTAACAGGCACTGGGGGTGCCCCCGCCCGGGGAGGGGGCTCTGCCCTGAGGAGTGGGGCCGTCGCTGGGCAGGGAGGCAGCGTCAGCCGTGGCTCCGTCTACCCGGGTGCGTGAGGAGCCGCCCCCTGCCCCGGCTCTCCCTGCGGGCGCATCACCCACTTCAGGAGGCGTGGGCCGACACCCCCGACGCCGCGGGACACAGAGGCGCGCGCACGCGGGGCACCCCCGACGCCGGGGCACAGAGGCGCGCGCACGCGGGGCACCCCCGACGCCGCGGGGCACACAGGCGCGCACGCGGGGCACCCCCGACGCCGGGGACACAGAGGCGCGGCCGGCACCTTGAGGTCGTTGTGCAGCGCGTGTCCGACCAGAATCCGGCCCTGGAGCAGCTCCGCGACTTCCCTCTGAACAACTTCAAACTCTTCTCCTGGAAGCCATACACAGGAGGGGTTTCAGGGCCGCGCTGAGAGCGAGCGCTCCTGCCCCGTCAGACCCGGGGTGGGTGAGGCCCTCAGGAGCGGGGGCCACCTTGGGTCGTTGTGCAGGCTGCGCCAACCGCCCTGGAGCAGCTCGTGCCCTCGGAACAACCGCCCGCCCCTGGAAGCAGCACTGAAGAGCCTGGGACCGAGGAGCGGCCGGGCTGCAGCATGGGCCGTGCTCGAGGACCCGAGAGGCGTGGACGGCAGAGACCACGCGGCCGGAGGAGCGGCCGGGCTGCAGCATGGGCCGTGCTCGAGGACCCGAGAGGCGGGGACGGCAGAGACCACGCGGCCGGAGGAGGGGGCAGCTGCCTCAAGCCCCCCCTCAGGATGCCTCCAGGCCCCAGATCTCAGGGCCCCGAGCACAGCTCACCCAAGGGCAAAGTCTACAGACCAGGCACCTGGGTGTGTCCCAAGGTGGGACACCCCCGCCCGCCCCCCAACCTCATTCCCAATGCCGCAGCCATAGGGATCCTGAGGGAACCTTCAAGAACCCACCCCAGGCCAGGCCTCCCGCTGCTCACCCCATCCCCACGGCTTCCGAACAATCTAGAAGACCCTGCCACCTGTCCCGCCTCCCCAGGCCCATCTTTACCTCCCAGCGGCCTTCCTCCGACACCCGACTCCGTCCCACTGCCCAGCGACACCGCAGCTCAGGAACACTGGCCTGGCTGACAGTCAGGTGGCCAAGAGGCAGCCAGGCCGACACAAAGCCCACCCACCCGGGAGGGAGGAGAGACCACCGGGCCCCCGCGGCGGCCGTGCCCGGCTGAGCCACCCACCCTGCGCCAGGTCCGCAGGCCGGACCCCGCTGACCGCGGTCCTGTAGTCAGTCACCGGCTGGGTTGGCTTCACGTGCTTGTCGTACACGCACCTCCCGTGCTGGTTCACCAGGGACACGCGGGCCACGACGCTCTCCTCCCCCTCGGGGCCCACGCCCACCATCTCGCAGTCCATGGCTAGGGCTTTAGTCAGCCTGGGGGACCGAGGCTCCAGGTTAACCCCGCGGGACCCGGGACCGGCTCCACCGCTCAGCGACGTGCCGAGGACCGGGCTCGGCCACACGCTGAGGCGCCTGCCCACATGACGGGAGGGGAGGGAAGCGGCCCTTTCCTGAAGACCCCCCGGCCTCCCAAGGCTGAGTGTGCCCCGCGTACCCGCCGAAGGGCCGCTCCTTCACCAGCGTGCTGCTGCTCTCGCTCTGGCCCAGCTGCTGCCTCGCTATGCTCGCTGCCTCCGGGCCAATGGCCGCTTCGATGTCCGCTGGGTCAACATCATCAAACCAGATGTCGTCTCTAAGAGACAGAGGGGAGAACAGGCTGAGAGTGGTGGCGAGCGTGGCCTGCTCTCAGGGCGCTCAGGCCCGTGTGCCTGGCCGCCGCCACGGTGATCACCTTGGCACTTTCCCATTTAATTAAAAAATACGCCCTTTAGCTAAAATGGAGGAACCACAGAGCAACACAAAGAACACGAAACAGAAATACACCTCCACCCCTACCCGGGTGTGACGGCTGCTGACATTTTCTTCTCAGTGACAGAATGAACAGCTACCAGACATTTAGGAACCACCGATAAACATGCTGCCAGAAGGGAGACTCAGACACCCCCTGGTGCCCGCGGCGTCCCTGTGCCGAACCCGCAGACGGGGACGCCCAGGCTGCGATGCTCAGCAGCCGGGTCCTCTCCTCCGAGACGCACTGGCCGACCGGACAGGTCCCCTGGCCTCTGCCCGCACAGGCCCCTCCCTCGCGGGGCTGATCCCGACGACACCGCGGGAGTCACTGAAACGAACCAGCCTGTCGTCTGTCCCCGCCCCCCGGCGGCCCCTTCTCCACGCAGGGCCCAGCTGGGACCACTCTTTCCCAAGAGGGCGCCCGGCACCGGGACACACGCAGACCCTTAAACGCTGCTTCCCAAAACCTCCAGCCATTGTGTCTTCAACCCCCGGCAACACATAGCCAGGCAGACTTACAGACACACCAACCCCTGCCGAGCCATGGACAGGCAGCTGCTGGCCGGTCCCCTGTGTGGGCGACACCCAGGCTTTGTTGAGTAACCACCAGGCACTGGGGCGGCACGGGCACCTCACAGACCCGCACTGGTGACCAGGCTGCGGCTCAGGGCTCCTCAGGAACTTGCCCCAAACCACCCACTGGCAGGACGTGGGAATCGGTTTTGAACTCAAGTCTTTCTGGCTTTGGTGTTCATTCATTCCACAAGTCTTTCCTGGGGGCCCACGAGGTGCCAAGCCCTGTTCTGGGCCCTGGAGATACAGCAGCTATGGGACAGGGTCAGCCTCCGCTATGCCTACGTTCTAGGGGAATAGACCTACCCTAGGTTAATTCTTGGAGAAGGCAACGGCAACCCACTCCAGTACTCTTGCCTGGAAAATCCCATGGATGGAGGAGCCAGGTAGGCTGCAGTCCATGGGGTCGCAAAGAGTCAGACACAACTGAGCGACTTCACTTTTACTTTTCACTTTCATGCACTGGAGAAGGAAATGGCAACCCACTCCAGTGTTCTTGCCTAGAGAATCCCAGGGACGGCAGAGCCTGGGATTTAGGAACCACAGATAAACATGCTACCAGGAGAACAGAGACTCAGACACCCCTTGGTGCCCGTGGCGTCCCCGTGCCGAGCCCGCAGACGGGGACGCTCAGGCTGCGATGCTCAGCAGCCGGGTCCTCTCCTCCGAGACGCACTGGACGACAGGACAGGCCCCCTGGCCTCTGCCCGCACAGGCCTGGTGGGCTGCCATCTATGGGGTCACACAGAGTTGGACAAGACTGAAGTGACAGCAGTAGCAGCAGGTTAATTCTAAATTACCTGAATTACCCTGAATTACCAACAAAGAAACCCACAACCCCAGGATAAGGGGACAGAGGGGCCACCAGCCTCGGCCTCCTTAGGGAGAGAGGCCTCAGTCGCTGTGACCGGGGAGGAGGCTGAGGCACGGGGCGGCCAGGGAGACGTGTCCGTCACCACGTCCAGCGGTACTTACTTGGTGGGCGGGGCTGGAGGCGAGGGGGCGGTCGGCTCCCTCGCTTTCCGCTTCTTATGTTTGATGTCGCCTTGTTGCGGGGAAATGTCTCCATTGGTCCTTTTCTGGGCCCCTTTCTCCTTGGGCTGCGCCTGTATCTTCCTGCTCATCAGCGATCCCGAGGGCCCGGAGGCCCCTGTGACCTCGGGGTCTGTGTTTTCCGTCCCCATCGCATCTGTCTTTGCTTTATGTGAGATGGAGTTTCTATTTTGTTGGACGCCGCTGGGGCTGCTTTTTGGAATCCGTTTGAGACAGAAGTGGAGGCTCTTGTGGAGTCTGTGATCTTTGTTTCAGCAGCTAACAGAACCCAAAACAAAATACACAACACGTTGTAATTTGGAAATCACACACTAGAGACTGAAAAAAAAGTGTGTCTGTGTCTAAAAGCAGCCTGTTCCCACGTTCAGTTATTTTAGAGTTGACTCCTTCACAGCTGGCACGCGGTAGCCACTTTCTCAGTGAGATTTCTTGGTTTGCTCCTGCTGTGAGGATCTCAGGAAGAGACGGTCACGTCCAATGACACGGGGTGGACCACCACACCCCTGCTCCCCTCCAGGGAGGGCTGAGGTCTCCCAGCCCAGCGCCCTGGGTTAAGACCCTGCTGTGCAGCAACCAGCTGAGTGAGGAGGCGGATCCTACCTACCTGTTCCCATGATGTTTAAGGAACAGGACAACTGCCTTTCTTGTATGAATTAGAGAAAACGTGAAGTTTCTTCCCACAATAAATATCCATCCTTCTGCTCGCTTCTTTTTGCTTTACTTTCTTGTGAGAAAGAGGCAGAGTCACAGCTCAGGAAGTCCAAGACCCCTGGGGTTGCCCGAGGGAATTTCACGGTCTGTGTGTTAGGACAGGAGAAGGATCTGGACTTCCCCCTTAAGGCGCAGGTTAACAGTCTCAGAAGCCCTTCTCTGCTCTCCCCCTCACCCACTCTGAGGCTCCGGGAGAGATCTCAGGAGCTCAGAAGAGGCTGCAGAGACACCACGAGGGTTGGCAGCAGCAAAGAGTGCAATCTCCCACCCAGCCCTGTGCAGCTGCACCCCAGGTGCTGGCTGTGTGACCCTGGGACTCATCCCTCAGCCCCTCCCAGTCTCCTCATCCAGAAATAAGCGGTACAGCAGCAGCCAGCTCCGGTGGAGCCGGAGACAATTTACGAGTGAAGCACAGCCAACAAACAGCACTCAGGAGATAGTGACCAGTAAGTAATCTGCAAGTGAGCCTTGGCCCACTGATGGGCCAGAAAGGCAAGGAGGTATAACGTGACATTACGAGCAGGGAGTTGGGCGGGGCGGAGGGGTCTGACTCCTGGTTCTGCTGACCTGGTTGCAATCTACTTAAACTTTCGGGCCCATTTCCTCATCTGTAAAATGCAGAAGATAAAAGATCTGAGAGTCAGTCTCAGGTTAAATATGAACACGTCACCTCATCTCATCCAGCAGTGTCTAAAGCACATTTGAAGCGCTCAGTGATCAGTGGCAGTGGTCACCGATTAAAAGCCCAGTGTTACCAGAACTTCATGGCAAATAGATGGGGAAATAGTGGCAACAGTGTCAGACTTTATTTTTCTGGGCTCCAAAATCACTGCAGATGGTGACTGCAGCCATGAAATTAAAAGATGCTTGTTCCTTGGAAGGAAAGTTATGAGCAACCTAGATAGAATATTGAAAAGCAGAGACGTTGCTTTGTCAACAAAGATCCGTCTAGTCAAGGCTATGGTTTTTCCAGTGGTCATGTATGGATGTGAGAGTTGGACTGTGAAGAAAGCTGAGCACCGAAGAATTGATGCTTTTGAGCTGTGGTGTTGGAGAAGACTCTTGAGAGTCCCTTGGACTGCAAGGAGATCCAACCAGTCCATCCTGAAGGAGATCAGCCCTGGGTGTTCATTGGAAGGACTGATGCTGAGACTGACTGAAGCTCCAATACTTTGGCCACCTGATGCGAAGAACTGACTCATCCGAAAAGACCCTGATGCTGGGAAAGACTGAAGGCGGGAGAAGGGGACGACAGAGGATGAGATGGCTGGATAGCATCACTGACTCGATGGACATGAGTTTGAGTGAACTCCAGGAGTTGGTGATGGACACGGAGGCCCGGTGTGCTGCAGTCCATGTGGTCGCGAAGAGTCGGACACGACTGAGCGACTACCCTGAACGGTTAGCAGGACCCTCTGCATCGAGCCTCTGCTGTTCAGCAGCCCACGCGCTCCGGCCCCTGGGATCGGCTCTGCTCCCCGAGTCCACACCAGCCCGCGCGCCCCGCGTGACCCACACACCGTCCCCCTCTCCGCCCGTAGGGCCCCTGCGGACTTGCCTCCTGCAGCGCCTTCCAGTTCGGGGAAAAGTCCTCCGGGGCCTTTGGGGGCCGCACCGCGACCACTCCGGGGTCGACCCCCGGCGTCCCGCCGGCTTCTCGCGCTTTGTTCTTCCAGACTCTTTTCTTCCGCCTTGGCTTCCTGACGGGCCCGGCGTCCGGCGCGGGGCCACGCGGGGCGCGCCCGGCGGCCGGCCCCCTCGCCTTCACCATTCCGGCCCCGGAGCCCGGCTCACCGCCCTCCGAGACCCCGGAAGCCGCCCGGCACGCGTCCCCCTCACGTGGGCGCCGGTTTCCGGGAAGTGCTCGCTCTCTCCCCAATCGGGCTGGAAACCGGGCCTTCGCCTCTGGTTCCACACAGCCGGGAGAAGGGCGGGCCTCCTCGGCTGCTAAGGCGAAGGGCCGCCGCCCTAGTGAGCGGCGTCCGCGGTTGGAGGCCACGGGTCGGGTTGGAAGAAGCCCGGGATGTCTCTGAGGGCCGGCCCGGGGCCGAGAAAGGCGAGCGCCGGAAGGGGAGCGAGGGGGACCGCTGTTGGTGTAGCACCGAGGCCGGGCCGGAGGGGAGAGCTGCAGGCGGCCGCCAGGGGGCGCTGGGCGGCCGGACCGGGGAGCGGCGGGCGCGGAGCCGCTGTCCCCCGGCCGCTGTCCCCACCCTGGCCGTCTTGCCTACGCGGCGGGGACACTCAGGCACAGGGCCGGGAGGGAGGACCCCAGGTGGCTCTCCGCGGTCCAGCAGCATCCGATAACAAGGATAAAGCGCTGGGACAAGTGTTGTCTGTTCAGTTCAGTTCAGTCGCTCAGTCGTGTCCAACTCTTGCGACCCCATGGACTGCAGCACGCCAGGCCTCCCTGTCCATCACCAACTCCTGGAGTGTACTCAAACTCATGTCCGTTGAGTCGGTGATGCCATCCTACCATGTCGTCCTCTGTCGTCCCCTTCTCCTCCCGCCTTCAATCTTTCCCAGCATCAGGGTCTTTTCAAATGAGTCAGCTCTTGGCATCAGGTGGCCAAAGTATTGGAGTTTCAGCCTCAGCATCAGTCCTTCTAATGAACACTCAAGACTGATCTCCTTTAGGATGGACTGGTTGGATCTCCTTGCAGTCCAAGGGACTCTCAAGAGTTTTCTCCAACACCACAGTTCAAAAGCATCCCTTCTTCGCCACTCAGCTTTCTTTATGGTCCAAATCTCACATCCATACATGACTACTGGAAAAACCATAGCCTTGACTAGACGGACCTTTTTTGGCAAAGTAATGTCTCTGCTTTTGAATATGCTGTCTAGGTTGGTCATGACTTTTCTTCCAAGGAGTGAGCGTGTTGTATGTTATGTGACAACAGAGATGTCACTCGCACCTCCTGCCTGGCTCTGACAACACCTGGAGGCCAGGCCTGCGTTTCCCTAAAGCTCCCATCCCAGCCTCTGTACCTGTGCTGGGGGGCCTTCAGGGAAATTCAGATACCAAATCAGCAGTTTTGTATCCTAGCAACTGCCACCAAGATGAGAAGATGAAATGCTGTGGTAGAGACCGAGGAAGGTTAAGGCTGCCAGAGAACACGCAGGACGCCCAGAGAAACAGGAATTTCAGATAAAGGATAATTTTTACCATAATATGTTCCATATAATAGCTACAATATGAGGGCATACTTCTTGTTTAGTTGCTAGGTTGTGTCCCAACTCTTGTGACCCCGTAGACGGTAGCCCGCCAGGTTTCTCTTGTCCATGGGCTTTCCCAAGGCAAGAATACTGGAGTGGGTTGCCATTTCTTTCTCCAGAGGATCTTTCGACCCAGGGATCCAACAACATCTCCCGCCTGGCAGGCAGATTCTTTGTCACTGAGCCACCTGGGAAGCCCTGAGAGCATCGTTGTTACTGTTCAGTTGCTAAGTCGTGTCCAGCTTTTTGCAACCCCATGGACTACAGCACACCAGGCTACCCTGTCCGACACCATCTCCCAGAGTTTGCTCAAACTCATATCTGTTGAGTTGATGATGCCATCTGTCTATCTCATCCTCTGTCATCCCCTTCTCCTCTTGCCCTCAATCTTTCCTAACATCAGGGTCTTTTCCAAGGAGTCATCTCTTTGCATCAGGTTGCCAAATTATTGGAGCTTCAGCTTCAGCATCAGTCTTTCCAATGAATATTCAGGGTTAATTTCCTTTAGGATTGACTGGTTTGATCTTCTTGCTGTCCAAAGGACTCTCAAGAGTCTTCTCCAACACCGCAGTTTGAAACCATCAATTCTTTGGTGCTCAGACTTCTTTATGGTCCAACTCTCACATCCTGTACATGATTACTGGAAAAACCATAGCTTTGACTATATGGACCTTTGTCAGCAAAGTGATGTCTCTGCTTTTTAATACAGCATCTAGGTTTGTCATAGCTTTCCTTCCAAGGACAAGCGTCTTTTAATTTCATGACTGCAGTTACCATCCACAGTGATTTTGGAGCCGAAGAAAATAAAATCTGTCACTGCTTCCACTTTTTCCCCTTCTATTTGCCATGGGGTGATGGGACTGGATGCCATAATCTTAGTTTTATTTTTTAATTAATTTTTTTATTGAAGAATAATTGCTTTACAGGATTTTTCTGTTTTCTGTCAAACTCCAACACGAATCAGCCATAGGTACACATCTCTCCTCTCCCTTTTGACCCTCCCTCCCATCCCCCTCCCCACCCCACCCCTCTGGGTTGACATAGAGCCCCTGTTTGAGTTTCCTGAGCCAGACAGCAAATCCCGTTGGCTCCCCATTTTCCATATGGTAATGTAAGTTTCCCTGTTACTCTCTCCATGCATCGCACCCTCTCCTCCCCTCTCCCCGTGTCCATAGATCTGTTCTCTATGTCTATTTCTCCATTGCTGCCCTGCAAATAAATTATTCAGAACCATTTTTCTAGATTCCGTATATGTGCGTTAGAATACAACATTCATCTTTCTCTCTCTGAGTCACTTCAGCCGTTTAACAGGTTCTAGTTTCATCCACCTCATCAGAACTGACTCAAATGTGTTCCTTTTGCTGGCTGAGTAATATTCCACTGTGTACATATCCACAGCTTCCTTGTCCATCCATCTGTCCGTGGGCATGGAGTTTGCTTCCATGTTCTAGCTGTTGGAAATAGTGCTGCAATGAGGTACACGTGTGTTTTTAATCTTAGTTTTTTGAACGTTGAATTTCAAGTCAGGTTTTTCACTCTCCTCATTCACCCTCATCAACAGGTCCCTCAGTTCCTCTTAATTTTCTGCTGTTAGAGTGCTGTCATCTGCATACCTGAGGTTCTTGATGTTTCTCCTGGCAACCTTGATTCCAGGTTGTGACTCATACAACCCAGCATTTTCCATGATGTAGTGGAGGTGGTGGGATTCCAGTGGAGCTATTCCAAACCCTGAAAGGTGATGCTGTGAAAGTGCTGCACTCAATATGCCAGCACATTTGGAAAACTCAGCAGTGGCCACAGGACTGGAAAAGCTCAGTTTTCATTCCAATCCCAAAAAAAGGCAATGCCAAAGAATGCTCAAACTACTGCACAATTGCACTCATCTCACACGCTAGTAAAGTAATGCTCAAAATTCTCCAAGCCAGGCTTCAGCAATATGTGAACCATGAACTTCCAGATGTTCAAGCTGGTTTTAGAAAAGGCAGAGGAACCAGAGATCAAATTGCCAACATCCGCTGGATCATGGAAAAAGCAAGAGAGTTCCAGAAAAACATCTATTTCTGCTTTATTGACTATGCCAAAGCCTTTGACTGTGTGGATCACAAGAAACTGTGGGAAATTCTGAAAGAGGTGGGGAATACCAGACCACCTGACCTGCCTCTTGAGAAACCTGTATGTAGGTCAGGAAGCAACAGTTAGAACTGGACATGGAACAACAGACTGGTTCCAAATAGGAAAAGGAGTGTGTCAAGGCTGTATATTGTCACCCTGCTTATTTAACTTATATGCAGAGCACATCATGAGAAATGCTGGGCTGGATGAAACACAAGCTGGAATCAAGGTTGCTGGGAGAAGTATCAATAACCTCAGATATGCAGATGACACCACCCTTATGACAGAAAGTGAAGAAGAACTAAATAGCCTCTTGATTAAACTGAAAGAGGAGAGTGAAAAAGTTGGCTTAAAGCTCAACATTCAGAAAACTAAGATCGTGGCATCCAGTCCCATCACTTCCTGGCAAATAGATGGGGAAACAGTGGAAACAGTGTCAAACTTTATTTTTTGGGCTTCAAAATCACTGCAGATGGTGACTGCAGCCATGAAATTAAAAGATGCTTGTTCCTTGGAAGGAAAGTTATGAGCAACCTAGATAGAATATTGAAAAGCAGAGACATTACTTTGTCAACAAAGGTCCGTCTAGTCAAGGCTATGGTTTTTCCAGTAGTCATGTATGGATGTGAGAGTTGGACTAAAGAAAGCTGAGCACCAAAGAATTGATGCTTTTGAACTGTGGTGTTGGAGAAGACTCTTGAGAGTCCCTTGGACTGCAAGGAGATCCAACCAGTCCATCCTAAAGGAGATCAGTCCTGAGTGTTCATTGGAAGGACTGATGTTGAAGCTAAAGTCCAATCCTTTGGCCACCTGATGTTAAGAACTGACTCATTTGAAAAGACCCTGATTCTGGGAAAGATTGAGGATGGGAGGAGAAGGGGACGACAGAGCATGAGATGGTTGGATGGCATCATGACTCAACGGACATGAGTTTAAGTAAACTCCGGGAGTTGGTGATGGACAGGGAGGCCTGGCGTGCTGCAGTCATGGGATTGCAAAGAGTCGGACACAACTGAGCCACTGAACTGAAGACCTTTTTTATATAGTTCTTCTGTGTATTCTTGTCACGTCTTCTTAATCTCTTCTGCTTTTGTTAGGTCCTTGCTGTTTCTGTCCTTTATTGTGTCCATCTTTGCATGAAATGTCCCCTTGGTATCTCTCATTTTCTTGAGGAGATCTCTAGTCTTTCCATTTCTACCGTTTTCTTTCATTACTTTGCATTGTTCACTTAGGAAGACTTTCTCATCTCTCCTTGCTCTTCTCTGGAACTCTGCATTCATTTGGATAGATCTTTCCCTTTCTCCTTTGTCTTTTGCTTCTCTTTTCTCAGCTAATTGTCAGACATCCCAGGACAACTACTTTGCCTTCTTGCATTTACTTTCACCCTTACACCAGAAGAAGAAAAAAAAAATTCCATTGTTTATCTGAAAGTAAAATTCCACTGCTGTCCTGACTTTTTCTTCTAAATGTGGCACCCCTCTTGGGGGCAGGGGTATTTAGATGGCGCCATGAAGAAGGTGATATTTGGGCTGAAACTGGACTGTGAAGACCCAGGGTGAGAGGGAGGGACAGAACCCTGGAAGTGTCTGAGGGATGGAAGGCAAGCTGGGGTGGTGGTAGCTAAAGGTCTGTGAGCACAGGGGGCGGGCTAGGGAGGCAGGCAGGGGGCTGACAGGGGCCAGATCGCGAATCACAAGGCCTGGAGGCTCAGTGGACATGCCATCCTAAGGGCAGAGCTGGGGCGTGAGGACATCGGATGGGAGTGGAGAGGGAGAGCCAAGGGGCCAGGTGGGGAGCCCAGTCCAGATCCCAACCCAGGTTGATGAGATGGCTGGATGAGCATGGGTTGTCAGTTTGGGTCTCAGAAGCGCTGCCAGAGGTGGAGTCGGGCATGAACACCACCCACTGGGGTGGGATGCCCGTGGCAGATAAAAGGCAGAGGCTCAGACCGCTACTGACATCTGTAAGGGGAAGCGGACCAGCCCAGATGGACGGGCAGGTGCGTCCAGCGTAATGGGACTCGAAGCGGGTTGAGGTGGGCATGGACCAGGGGGGACCCCTCCCTCGTTAGCCTCCTGCTGGGGAAGGCCTCCTGGAGGCGGGATGGAGTGGGGCACACGTCCCTGAGAACCTCCCAGCAAACGGAGGGGACCAGGGAGCCTGGGACGCTGAGTGTGCCCGGTGCCCCCAGCCCAGTGCTGTGAGTGCCCGCCGGGTACAGACACAGGCCAGGCAGTGGCCGAGAGGGAGGGAATGAGGTGATGATGGGAGCACAGGGATAGGTCCCGGAAAGCAGGGTGTCCCTGGGATTCATCTCCCCGTGTGTCACCACTGGGAGATGAATCCCACCCCTCCCCAATCCCCAACCCCAGCCCCGGGCTCCCAGGGGCAGGCTGGGTGGCAGTCCTCTGAGTCAGAGCCAGCTCCGCGCACAGCCAGGAGGAGCCAGCAGGCCGCCCAGACCCCAGCGCCTGCCCTGGGAGGAAGCGCCCGCGAGTAAACCCAGCCTCCTGGTCCAGCCCCTCGGCCCGCCTGCCGGCACTCCAGGATTCCTGCAGATCCTCGCAGGCAGCATGGCTCCCTCTGCACAGGGGAGAGGCGTGCGGGGGACCCTCACTTCTGCGCTCTTCTTCCTGAGCTGCTGGGCACTCCCTGATCCCCGGCAGGTGGGTGGGCCCATGAGGCCGCGGTGCTGGGGAACCTGGGAGCTGGGAATCCAGACTCTTCTGGGGCTTAGGGCTGGGTTCCCTGGGGGGCGAGGGGGCGCCCAACAGCGTTTGGGCAGAGGGGGAGGAAGTCTGAACTCGGGGTTCAGGGGAAAAGTGGGCTCCCTGGAGATGGAGTTGGCCTCAGTGCTGCACACCCGATGGTGAGGGCAGATGCCGTCCCCCCACCCCGCTCCGTCCAGAGCCCCTCTCTCGCCCCTCGGCCTGCTCCCCCTGCCCCTGCCCCGTGTCTCCCCACTCCTCAGCGCTGTCTCTCTGTCTCACGGCAGTTTCTGCAGGCCCTGGAGCCAGCGGACATGACCTCTTACTTTGGCCCTGATGCTGCCTTTGAAGGTACACGTCCTGGCGGGCCCCCTTGCAAGGGAGGTTTCTCAGAGCCCACGGGGGTCCGGGGAGGCAGGGGTGTCTCACCATTGAGTCAGGGGGCCCGGCTTTTTGGAGGCTCTGCTGGGAGGAGGTTAGAGGTGCCGCTGTCGCTCTTAATTAATTCTGGTCCTCTCTGCCAAGTTGATAAAGACTTGTCCGGGTGTTCCAGGCGAGCTGGGGTTCTGACCCTGGGAGTCTCCTCGGTATCTCGCTCAAGGCCATGGTCACTCATTAGCTGGTCTCTCCCGGCCCGGCGCCTCGCCTGGGCCGACCAGCTCAGGAAGTCTTGTGGGTTTCTGGCCAGGATGTAAACATTTATGTTTTCTGTGAGAAGCAAGACGGGCACTGGGTCGCGCTCCGGCCAGAGCCTCTTCCCGCTGTTCCTGGGCCACCTCTGGGGGCCTCTCTGTGGTGCCAGCCCCCTTTCTGACGAGGACCACTGGGGACTTTGATCCAGAGCTGGTAGGGGCCAGGGGCAGGGCAAGCAGAGAGTGAGGGGTGTCCCACTCGTGACTGCTCTGGGGTCGGGGTCAGGTGCATGGGGCCGGGCTTGTGGGCCAGCGGGGACCCCCGAGAGGACCCGGAGGGCTGAGCAGGGGTGAGCACGGGGCCTCCTGTCTCCCGTGGTGCCCCCGTTCGATGTGGCCCCCCTGGCCTGCGCCTGTGAGGACGAGGACGAGGCCAGGCCGTGCAGGGACCCACGCTGCTCCCTGGCAGCCCTGGGCTGGCTCCTCTCCTTCCGCTTCCAGCCTGAGCTGGGCCTGCTGGCTGCCTCCTTCGCCAGCGAGCGCGCAGTCAGTGCCTCCCTGCGGCTGCTGAGGGGGCCTCCCCACCCCTGCCTCACAGGAGGCTGGGCCCTGCTGCCCCCGGACACAGCAGCCAGGCTCACCTACGGCTCGGGCCTCATGGTGAGTGGGCGCCCGGGCTGGCTGGGGGGACACCATGGGGCAGATGTGTCCCCCAGCCCCCAGATGCGAGAGCAAGACCGCTTGGATCTTTGCCAGACTCTGACCCAGTGAGGGCCTGCTCCTTGGAGGCTCAGAGGAGCCGCTGAGTTCCCTAGGGCCACCCAGCTAGCAGGGGCAGAGCTGAGTGCAGGCCCGGGGCGTGGGGACGGGAAGAGGGTGGGCTTTGCAGTCAGAGCTGAGCTCGGGCTCAGCTGCACCCCTTCGTCCAGCTGACCCAGGGCCGGCCCCTCGGCTGACCTGTGCTGTCCCTGAGGCGCGGTGAAGGCAGCCCCGGCCTCCTGAGGGCTGTGGGGACTGGCGTCACGTGTCGTCACGCGGTGTCACCCAGTGAGCAGAGCCATTTATGTCATTACAACCCCCCGCTCCCCGCCCCCTGCCGCCAGGTTCCCAGGTTGGGCGGTCCAGCCCGGGCCGAGACAGGGCACTCGCGGTCCACCTGGTGACAGGCAGCACTGTCCATTAGCGCAGGCCTAGCACAGCCCTTGAGAACCCCTCCATCCTTGTCTGTGGTCTTCACCAGGCCCTGCAATCTGGGGGCTGAAGCCTGAGCACGTGATGGGGAACGGGAAGCCGGCCGTGGGAGCTGGCGGCAGGTGGCAGTCAGTGGGTGCAGCCCCAGAGGGCATGGGTCCCTTGCTGTCTCCCACAGATGGGCTCTTGGGCCTTGGACTCGGGGAGGAGCCCTGGGAGAGACCCAGGGCCTGTCCGTGCCTGGTGCTGTGATGGCCCACTGAGGCCCTTCCCTGCACAGGGGGAAGGGCTGGTAGACCAGATGGCTCTCTGTCCTTCAGGAGGGCGACATCTTGGTGGGTGCAGACAGGTTCTACATCCAGCCATTGAAGAGGCAGCACCGGGCACTGGTGCATCCCTGGGGGGCGCACAGCCCCATCTGACCCACAGGCCCACCCCTGGGGCCCCCACCGTTCCAGGTACAGCTCCTGGGAGGGGTAGGGGGCTGTGGGCAGGGACGGCTCTGGGGGAGGGCCCAGCTCTCCTGATGCCTGGGGCCATGCAGAACAGCCGAGCTCCTCGAGCCGCCTTCGTGAGCATGCAGGGTGTGCCAGCCCACAGGGCAGGCTGGGGGGCACATGGCCACCAGCTGTGCCCTCAGACTGTCTGCTCGGACATGCAGACCTCCCGCCTCTGAACAGCCATTCACTGTCTACAAAGCACGTTCACTGACGTGGGCCTTGGAGCCTTGGGCCCTAGGTCAGAGGTCGCTGAGAGTTCCCATGCAGCAGATGGGAACCCAGGGGCCCAAAGATGAGCCGTGCCCGCTGCAAGCCTACGCAAGGACTCCCGGGCACAGCCAGGGTGGGAGTCGGCCCTGTCGCCCGCAGGCCTGCTCATGCCTTCCCCAGGCTGCGTCTGCTGCAAGCACAGTGGGGCCCTGGGCTTTTCTTACCATCCTGGGGTGACGTCGTTCTCCAGTGTGCCCACAGTGGGGCTTTGGGGTAGCCAGAGGATGTAAACTCCACACAGTAGCTGACTTCTGGGCCTTGCACTGCCCTGCATGCCTAGCCAGCCCAGAGGGTGGAATGAAGTATCTCCACCTGAGACAGCCATCCTCCCAAGACCTGGCCACCTTTCTCCTGTGAGCCAGGCGAGCCGTCTGTTCTAAAAGTCATAGCGTGAGTGACGTGCGAGAGCTTGGCACCTCCCACTCCCCACCCGAGGACGGCAGAGATGTCCTAACTCAGTTGGTGGCTGTCCGAGGGCGCAAAACCACGGGCGCTGAGAAGCCAGCTCCAGGAGGGCCAGCGTGGAACTGCTCGCTCAACACCGGAAACAAGCTTATAGTTAGGAAAGGAGCAGAGGGGACGAGTAGATTAGGAGTTTGGGATTAACATATGCACACTGCTGCTGCTGCTAAGTTGCTTCAGTCGTGTCCGACTCTGTGCGGCCCCATAGACGGCAGCCCACCAGGCTCCGCTGTCCCTGGGATTCTCCAGGCAAGAACACTGGAGTGGGTTGCCATTTCCTTCTCCAATGCATGAAAGTGAAAAGTGAAAGTGAAGTCGCTCAGTGGTACTGGACTCTTAGTGATCCCATGGACTGCAGCCCACCAGGCTCCGCCGTCCATGGGATTTTCCAGGCAAGAGTACTGGAGTGGGGTGCTATATACACAGTACTATATATGAAAAGGACTACGTCAAGGCTGTATATTGTCACCCTGCTTATTTAATTTATATGCAGAGTATATCATGAGAAACTCTAGGCTGGAGGAGGCACAAGCTGGAATCAAGATTGCTGGGAGAAATATCAATACCCTCAGATATGCAGATGACACCACCCTTATGGCAGAAAGTGAAGAGGAACTCAAAAGCCTCTTGATGAAAGTGAAAGTGGAGAGTAAAAAAGTTGGCTTAAAGCTCAACATTCAGAAAACGAAGATCATGGCATCTGGTCCCATCACTTCCTGGCAAATAGATGGGGAAAGAGTGGAAGCAGTGTCAGACTTTATTTTTTTGGGCTCCAAAATCACTGCAGATGGTGATTGCAGCCATGAAATTAAAAGATGCTTACTCCTTGGAAGGAAAGTTATGACCAAACTAGATAGCACATTGAAAAGCAGAGACATTACTTTGCCAACAAAGGTCCGTCTAGTCAAGGCTCTGGTTTTTCCTGTGGTCATGTATGGATGTGAGAGTTGGACTGTGAAGAAAGCTGAGTGCAGAAGAATGGATGCTTTTGAACTGTGGTGTTGGAGAAGACTCTTGAGAGTCCCTTGGACTGCAAGGAGATCCAATCAGTCCATTCTAAAGGAGATCAGTCCTGGGTGTTCTTTGGAAGGAATGATGCTAAAGCTGAAACTCCAATACTTTGGCCACCTCATGCAAATAGTTGACTCATTGGAAAAGACTCTGATGCTGGGAGGGATTGGGGGCAGGAGGAGAAGGGGACGACAGAGGATGAGATGGCTGGATGGCATCACCGACTCGATGGACGTGAGTCTGGGTGAACTCTGGGAGTTGGTGATGGACAGGGAGGCCTGGCGTGCTGCAGTTCATGGGGTCGAAAAGAGTCGGACACGACTGAGCGACTGAACTGAACTGAACTGATATATGAAATGGTACAGTGGTGAAGAATCTGCCCGTCAGCGCAGGAGATACAAGAGATTTGGGTTATATGTATTGGTCGGGAAGATCTCCTGGAGGACGAAATGGCAACTCACTCCAGTATTCTTGCCTGGAAAATCTCATGGACAGAGGAGCCTGGCAGGCTACAGTCCATGGGGCTGCAGAGTCAGACATGACTTAACAACTGAACACACACACACACACGCACACACACGTATGCACACACGCGTGCACATACACATATGCACACGTATGCACACACACGCTCACACACACGCGTAACTGCGTCACGGTGCTGTACATCTGAAACTGACACATTGTAAGTTAGTATACATCAGTTAATTAACTAAATAAATGCTTAGCAGATTAATAATTAGAAAAGAACTGGCAAACGGCTCTCTCAGTCTCCCTGTCCCAGAGGCAGTTCCCTGCAAGGAAGCTGAGGCTGGGGCCCGCCAACTACCCCCTCCCCACAGTGGATGGCATGGGGGGCTTCCCACCACCGCGTCTCCAAGCCCACGAGCATAGGGGATGGTGAGGCCTGGCCATGCGGGGCCCTGAGGTCAGCCGACCCGGTGGCCAGAGCCCCGTTTCACCTGCTTTGCAGGACCCCGGCTCTCAGCCCTGCCTGCTCCCTCACCAGGCCACCCCCCTGCCCCTCGCCTCCGGAGACGGGCCGCCGGGCATGTCCTGCACCTGGAGCTGCTGGTGGCCGTGGGTCCTGACGTCCACCAGACCCACGGGGAGGAGACGGAGCGCTACGTGCTCACCAACCTCAACATGGTGAGAGCGGGCCGGGGCAGCGGGCTCTGTGGGCAGTGTGGACTGGGGGCGGACTCGGGGGTCTGGGGGCGGCGGCGGTCCTTGGAGGCCACCGCTGGCCCGTCCTTGGGAGCCCGTGGACACAGCTCCCTGTACCTGGGGCTTGCGCACAGCATCAGTGGGCTCGCTTATCTGGTGGGCCGAACTCAGCGTAAGCCTGAGGCTGGGGTCACATTTGAGGCTCAGGGTCCTGGGGTGGGGAGAGATGCGATCTGTTCTTATCCCCCACTCAACTGGGGAGTGCAACCCCCAGCTTCTTGCTCCTGGGTCCCTGTGCTCCGGACCCACAAGCCTGGCCGCTCCCCCAATGTCCCTTTGACCTGGGGGCCCCTCAGCTCACACTGGCTTGTAGTGGGCTCCCCCACACTGGGCTCTCTCCGCGCCCTTCTTGCCGGCACCCCCGTGTGGGAGGGGCTCCCCCTTACTTGACTTCTGGGGTAACAGCGGGGGCAGGACGCACAGTTCCAACTGATTATTATCTCAGAGACAAAGACGCAGCACAGACACAGTCGGCCCCAAAGCTGGTGATCGCGCTCCCACTGGAGCCGGGCCACACCAGAGCGCATTCGCTTGTAAATACACAGAGACACATGTGTCCTAGGCAGCCAGGGAAGTTTCCACAAACCTTGGGAAAGCAATGCCCCTGCTGGCAGCACCAGGGCCCGAGCTGCTCCCCTGGTGAGTGGACCCTGGAGTCGGGGCAGCGTCAGAAGGTGGGGTCCTTGGCATCACCTTGTTCCCAGCGTCAGGTGTGCCCAGCTATCTTGGAGAAAAGGAAGGTCCCAATCCCTGGAGAAGCTGGCTCAAGTCCAGGACAAGCCATCTTGGGTTTCCAGCTCCCAGCCCCCAAGAAGGAAAATATTCCCTCTAAGTCACTTGAAAGCTCTTGTTTCCAAGCTTTGGGGGTGCCTCTACGTCTAATATACTGAAATTTGATCATCAAACCACGCTTCCTCTGGCCATTCAACGTGTTTTATGAGGCCCAGCGGTGGTCAGGTAGTACCGCAGACTGGCTCCTTCCCAGGGGGTGCCGGTCGTGGTAACGGCCCGCGTCATGGCCGGGCACCCACCGTGTGCCGGCTGCATTGTTGCTAAGTCTGCCAACAGCCATGGAAGTCTTTCTCTCCCTCTTACAGAGGAGGGAACTGGGGCCCTGAGGTTAGTTAACAGGATCCTGAGGACACAGGTAGGTAGGGGGAGAGCCTGGCTCAGACTCAGGTCAGCCGAGGCCAGCGGCGGCCACATCCTCTGCCAGACGCCACGTCTCTAGAGGACAAGCTCACGTGAACAACCGCTGTGCAAGGTGACAGCCTTGCTGGCATCTTGGCAGATGCACTGGAAGAGCGGGAGCCGGGTGCAGGAGTGCCCAGTTGCTCAGTTGTGCCCAACTCTTTGCGACCCCATGGACTGTAGCCCACTAGGCTCCTCTGCCCATGGAATTTTCCTGGCAAGCATACTGGAGTGGGTTGCCATTTCCTCCTCCAGGGGATCTTCTCCACCCAGGGATCAAACCTGCGTCTCTTGTGTCTCCTGCGTTGGCAAGTGGATTCTTTACCACTAGTACCACATGGGAAGCCCGGGAACCCGGAGGGGAGCCTTCTCATTGGGGTGCCCAGGGAGGAGACACAGGGCAGGGGGAGGAGGTCCTCAGCTGCCTCGTGGAGATGAGCAGAGATAAGAGAGGTATTGGACGGAGATGAGAATGGACAGGGTGGCTCCAGGCCGAGAGGAGTGAAAGTGAAGTCGCTCAGTCGTTCCAACTCTTTGCAACCCCATGGACTGTAGCCTGCCAGGCGCCTCTGGCCATGGGATTTTCCAGGCAAGAATACTGGAGTGGGTAGCCATTTCCTTCTTCAGGAGATCTTCCCAACCCCAGGAACGACCTGGGTCTCTTATTGCAGGCAGACTCTTTACCATCTCAGCCACCAGGGAAGCCCGTGTTTGAAAGGAACGTTCTAGATGGATGGCAGTTATTTGCATCCTGTTGTTTCAAGGGTTCTCTGTGTTGGCTGGCCTTCCTGAGCCGTGAGCAAAGGGAGGGCCGGAGGACCGACTGTCTCTATGGCTGGCTTCCAGCTGGAGGACTAGCACCTCAGGTTCCCCCCAGGCTGATGGAGCATCCTCTCCAGGCACCCCGCCCCCACCCCTGGATCCCTGACGTCAGCCGCGGCCGCCCTCATGTGTCACCTCTCCTGCCCGCCCTTCCACAGGGGTCAGAGCTGCTGAGGGACCCATCCCTGGGGGCTCAGTTCCGAGTTCACCTGGTGAAGATGGTCATCCTGACCCAGCCTGAGGTAGGTGCTGAGCCGGGAGCCCAGTCCCTGGTAAACCTGTTTCTGCAGTCTTTAACCTCTGTCCATAAGATCTGCTGGAGAAGGGATGGGCTGCCCACTCCAGTGTTCTTGGGCTTCCCTGGTGGCTCAGCTGGTAAAGAATCTGCCTGCAATGCAGGAGACCTGGGTTCGATCCCTGGGTCGGAAAGATTCCCCCGGAGAAGGGAAAGGCCACTCACTCCAGTATTCTGGCCTGGAGAATCCCATGGACTGTATTGTCCATGGGGTCGCAGAGAGTCAGACACCGCCGAGCGACTTGCACTTCACTTCTCCAGTGGGTGCACAGCAGGGGTGATGTCTTCCTGCCTGCCAGCCCTGGCCCTGAGCTCCAGCTCTGCCCTGCTGAGCCCCAGGCCCCTCCTCTGTGCCCTGGGATGGTAGTAGCGTTGTCATGAGGACTGAGGCTGCAGCAGCAGTCAGCACCCTGCTTGGGGTGGAGCCCCTAAAAGTGTGCTCTGTTGCCGGCCTCCCAGGATGCTCCAGAGATCACAGCTAACATCACCGCGTCGCTGCTGAGCGTCTGTGAATGGAGCAGGACAGTGAACCCCGAGGACGACACGGACCCCGGGCATGCTGACCTGGTCCTGTACATCACCAGGTAGCCAAGCCCCCGCAGGCATGCCAACCTGCCCAGGAGCTGCTCCCGTTCTCTGCCAAGGTGGCCCGCTGGCGGGCAGGCACCTCAGTGCCCCCCGGGTGTCTGTTCTCTCTTCCTGAGGTTTGACCTGGAATTGCCCGATGGTAACCGGCAGGTTCGGGGGGTCACCCAGCTTGGGGGCGCCTGCTCCTCCTCCTGGAGCTGCCTTATCACTGAGGATACTGGCTTTGACCTGGGGCTCACCATCGCCCATGAGATTGGGCACAGGTAAGGGGCCCCATGCCCTGGCCCCAAGCTCCAGGCAAGGACATGACCTGGGGAGGAGAGGTCATGGCTGGTGGGGGTATCAGGAAGAGCCAGGTGGGAGGAGCCTCTACTCTTGACCCAGTGGACTCGGGAGGGTGAGGAGCAAGGGCTTGGAAATCTGATACTTCTTTATTACCTAATAATTAAAACATTTTTCCCCAAAATATAAGCAAAACAAACTTAGGAGTTAAAAAGTGATTATTGTAGGAAATTCATGTAAAGGAAAACAAGGCTGTAAAAATCACCCCAAATCCCACCACTTGGAGAAAACATCCATCTTTTCTTTACACACGCACACACATCATTTTCATCCACAAAATTGGGATTATGCTGTACGTTGGTTAACTGCCTTTAAAAAATTTTTTTCCACGTAACCATTTTTTTAATTAATTATCTTCGGCTGCACTGGGTCTTCATGGGTCCTCTAGGGCTTTCTCTAGTTTCTACGAGTGGGGATCCGCTCTAGGAGTGGCGTGCGGGCTTCTTGCTGTGGCGGCTTCTTGCTGCGGAGCGCCCACTCCGGGGGTCCTGGGCTTCAGTAGCTGTGGTGCACGGGCTTAGTTGCTCCGAGGCGCGGGGGATCTTCCTGGACCAGGGGCTGAACCTATGCCCCCTGCACCAGCAGGCGGATTTCTAGTCGCTGGACCACCAGGGAAGCCAAGTTAACCTTTTTATATAAGAATATATCCCAAACGTTTCTCTCAAATGTTCTTTTACAATATATGTTGATTTTTTTTTGGTATGCACGTATTTTACTCAATCCATTCCCCAGTGTTAGACTTAGGTTATTTTCAGACTTTTCCTCGTATGACTGTTACACGCTCTTTGGGCAACTCTGTGCTCCTCTGTCAGAGAAGGCAATGGCACCCCACTCCAGTACTCTTGCCTGGAGAATCCCATGGACGGAGGAGCCTGGTGGGCTGCAGTCCATGGGGGTCGCTAAGACTTGGACACAACGGAGCGACTTCACTCTCACTTTTCACTGTCACGCATTGGAGAAGGCAGTGGCAACCCACTCCAGTGTTCTTGCCTGGAGAGTCCCAGGGACGGGGAAGCCTGGTGGGCACCGTCTGTGGGGCCGCACAGGGTCAGACACGACTGAGCGACTTCACTCTCACTTTTCACTTTCACGCACTGGAGAAGGCGATGGCAGCCCACTCCAGTGTTCTTGCCTGGAGAGTCCCAGGGACGGGGAAGCCTGGCGGGCTGCTGTCTGTGGGGCCGCAGAGCTGGACACGACTGAAGGGGAGCCTGGGGGCCGCCGTGCTCGGGGTCGCTGAGTCAGACACGACTGAGCAACGCAGCAGCAGCGCGCTCCTCTGTGTTGTCTACCAAGAGTGGGGGGCGTCTTGCTTTTTTGATTTTTAGTCTTTTCATTATGAAAGCAAATACCTGCTTCCTATGAAAATTCAAGTAGTACCGGAGACTCCTAAAGTGGAAAGTGAGTGCCTAACTTCCTCACCCACCAGTCCCCAGCTCCCACATGCTGCCTGTTAGCCTCCTGCCAGCGTGGAGGAGTTCCCATCTCCGCCCCCCCCAGGACAAGGCTGGGCTCCTACCCACAGCCACCACTTTTACCCCAGTTCTCTGCATCTCTGCCTGACTTCTCCCCCAGCCCAGCCATCACAATTCCTCCATCTATCTTTTTTGTAAAAAATATTTATTTATTCATTTATTTAGTTGCATGGGCTCTTAGGTGCCCCCCACCCCCCACCATGTGTAACCTCAGTTCCCCTGTGCTGGGGACCAACCCTCCACTGCATTGGAAAATGAATAATTCTCAACCACTGGACTGCTAGGGCAGTCCCTCCTCCATCTATCTTGTTGGGAGAAACAAACAGGAATTGAAAACCGTTGCCTTCCATTGGGAGCAGAAACCCTGGCCAGAGGCCCACCTTTCCACTTCTCCAGAATGCAGTGTTTTTCCTGTGTTCACCCCACCGATGCACCCCAGGTCAAGAAGGCAAACAGCACCAGGGCCTCAACGGCCCTCCCTGGAGCGCCGTCCTCCCAGATTTCAAACCCCGTGAAGAGTGTGGCCTGCACGTTTCTAAAGCCTTTAGATGTGTATCGGCTAAAAGAGGCCAGAGCCACCTGGGCGACGAGAGCGCTGGGCCGAGGGAGTCGAGGGTGGGTGGGTTACTCAGGGTCAACGCCGCCCTCAGAGCCGCCTCCTCCGCAGCTTCGGCCTGGAGCACGATGGCGTGCCGGGCAGCGGCTGCGGGCCCAGCGGCCACGTGATGGCCTCGGACGGCGCGGCGCCCGCCCTCGCCCTCGGGGGCCCGGCGTGGTCCCCCTGCAGCCGCCGGCAGCTGCTGAGTCTGCTCAGGTAGCCGCGCCCCCGCCCCGCCCCTCCCTACGCCCGCATCTGGCTCCGCGCGCCCCGCTCCTCCGCCCCGGCCCAGCCCTCCAGCGGCCCTCCGCTCGTGTCCGCTCCCGTCGCGGCCCCAGTCCACCTCTCCTTGGGCTCGCGGCCCGTCTCGGGGCACCCCTCCATCTCGGCCTTGCTCGCCCTCACCTCCGGTGCCCACCCGTCCATCCCGCCCCCTCCCGGGGTCCCCCACCCGGGGTCCACCCCCGGCCTGAACCGCGGCCTTGTCGCAGCGCAGGACGGGCGCGCTGCTTGTGGGACCCTCCGGGGCCGCTGTCCGGGCCCGCGGGGCAGCCTCCCGAGGTGCAGCCCGGCCTCTACTACGGCGCAGACGAGCAGTGCCGCGTCGCCTTCGGCCCCACGGCGGTCGCCTGCACCTTCCGCGGGGAGCACCTGGTGAGTCCGGCCGTGGGGGACGCGCCCCGCCACCCGCCCCTCCGCACCAGGGCCTCCCTCTGCCCGCTCATGCCCCCACCGCCCTTCTCCGCCCTCCTGCCCACTGGCCCAGACCCTCAGATGCCTCTGGAAATTCTGTTTCTGAACAAGGGCCCTTAGGTTTTCCTTCTGAGGAAGCCCCACAAATTATGTAGAGCTGCCTCTGATAGAGCCCCTGAGCCCATGGACCTTGATCCTGCACAGGTGGTTACCAACAGCTTCCAACCCTATGGGAGCTGGAGGGCTTCCTGGAGGAAGTGACCTCCAAGCCCAAAGTGCAGTGGGAGGGGAGCTGGAGGAGGCAGGTACCCTAAAGACAGACTTCCTCCCTGGGCTGCAGAGGACTTGCAGGCACTTTTGCCTCTGTGAGCCCCTTCCTACTTACAAAATACTTGGAATTACGCTTAGTGTTTTCATAAAATATGTGATATTACAGGTGTTGTTATAAACACAAGTATATTAATGCTATATATTAGGACATTCTATTTGATCTAAAAGACCATCTTTTTTTTCTTCCGATTTTAAAAGAAATGAAGACACTTTTGTGGGCCCTGGCCACTGTTCCTGTTCCCGATAAAGGGGTCAGCCAGGCCCCCCTCTCCACGCTCCACTGCCCAGGGTGCTGGCTGTGTCACTGTCCCGTGGTCTGGGAGGGACAGGTGCAGCTGGGCACTGACCCCACGGGCCCTGGGGGCCCCTCAGCTGGCCATCTGTCCCCCCTCTTAGGACATGTGCCAGGCTCTCTCCTGCCACACAGACCCCCTGGACCCAAGCAGCTGTAGCCGCCTGCTTATTCCTCTCCTGGATGGGACAGAGTGTGGCGTGGGGAAGGTCAGTGGGGAGTCAGCAGGGCATGTGCGTGCATGTGTGTGTGTGTGTGTGGACACACACGTGCGTACTCACACGTGCTCACCCAGACCTGCACCCTGCAGCCCTCCTCCTGGGGTGGGAGACAGCAGGACCTCAGTAAAAGGGGGCAGAGGGTCCTGGCGCTGTCCTGGGTGTGCTGTTCAGGAGAGGTAGGCAGCCCAGTGCTTGCCCCACCCCCTCTGCAGGTGGCTTTATTCCAGGCTTACGGGACCCTTGCGACTCTGCTGGAGCAGGCGAGGGTCCAGGGTCCCCCTCTTGACCTCCTCACTCCCCCCAGAGAGCACAGTATACTTGGGGATGCCTGCTCCCAGGCCCGGTGTGGTGGCCTGTGGACAGGGGTGTGTTGTCAGCGGCCTCTCGCTGGGAGGGGCAGGGCTTCTCGTGACCGCTCGGCCATGGGCCTCTGTGTGCCCTGCCCTGGTCACCTGTCCTGCGGCTCCCCTGCGTGTCCCCTCTGCCTTGTGTGGCCAGAACCTTCCTGCAGTCCCTGCACTGCGGGCAGGTGTCGGCTGTCCTGTTTAGCATTGGTGGAGGTTGCAAGTGTGTGTGTGTGTGTGTGTGTGTATGGGGGTTACCCTGTGCGTGCGGGCATGCCCTGGGTGTGGGTGCCTGTGGGTGTGGGGGGCCCTGGGTGCAGAACACGGTCCCATCCGTCTCTTGCAGTGGTGCTCCAAGGGTCACTGCCGCTCGCTGGCGGAGCTGGCCCCCGTGGGGGTGGTGCACGGGCACTGGTCTGGCTGGGGGCCCGCCAGTCCTTGCTCCCGCTCCTGTGGAGGCGGCGTGATTACCAGGAGACGGCGGTGCAACAACCCCAGGTACTGCGTGGAGGTGGCCGCTCCGTGCTCCCTGGCTCGGGGCCCTGGGTCCCCTCTCACCCCGTCGTCTTGTGGGCATTTTCAGACCTGCCTTTGGGGGACGCACGTGCGTAGGTTCTGACCTCCAGGCCGAGATGTGCAACACCCAGGTAGGCCTGCTTCCTTGGGCAGGGGAGGGGCTTCGGTCAGAGGTGGCACTGGCCTGGAGGAGCCCAAGGGTCAGGATGGCTGTGATCTGTGGTTCACACGGGGCACGTTCGAGAGCAAAAGTGGTTTTATTGATACCTTCCCCTTATAGCTCAGTTGGTAAAGAATCTGCCTGCAATGCAGGAGAGCCTGGTTCGATTCCTGGGTTGGGAAGATCCGCTGGAGAAGGGATAGGCTACCCACTCCAGCATTCTTAGACTTCCCTTGTGGCTCAGCTGGTAAAGAATCTGCCTGCAATGCGGCAGACCTGGGTTTGATCCCTGGGTTGGGAAGATCCCATGGAGGAGGGCATGGCAACCCACTCCAGTATTCTGGCCTGGAGAATTCCATGGACTGTATAGTCCATGGGGTCGCAAAGGGTCAGACACAACTGAGCGACTTTCACTTTCTGGACCACAGCACACAGCCCAGGCCTGTCCGACCACTGAAAGCAGCCCCCGCCCCCAGAGTGTCCCCCTCCTTACCCGGATGGCACTGCCCTGCACTGAGAACACCTCTCCTTCCCACAGCCAAGCCGGATACGGGGAGAGCATGGGTGATTTTTTTAGTTATGAGTTCAGGTGACTTTGACACCCATAACGTCAACCATGTGAAATTCTGCGGTTCAGTGTTATCTCGCACCTTCACAGCACCGTGCGACCACCACCTTTTTCTGGTTCCAAACGGTTCCCGTCACCCCAGAGCAAACCCCAGCTCATTAAACAGCCACTCCCCTGCCGCCTCCCCCCGGTCCCTGCCGGTCACCAATCCACTTTCTAGCTCTGGGGGTTTACCTGCGCTGGACATCTCATCTAAGGGGAATCATACCGCGCGTGGCTTTCTGCATCTGGCGTCTTCCACTCGGCGCGTGGTATTTTCATGTGTAGCATGCCTTAGAACTCCACTCCTTCTCGTGGCTGAATAATGCTCCACGGGACCGCATTTTGCTCGCGCCTTCATCCGTGGTCCATTTGTCGATACATTTGGGCTGTTTCTGTCTTCGGTTGTTGCGAGTAGCACTGCTACGAGTGTGTGTGTACGTGGCCTTATTTGAGCACCAGGTTTTCACTCTTTGGGGTGTACACCTAAAAGCCAAATTGCTGGATCACACGGTAATTCTACATTTAACTCCTTGAGAACCTCCAAGCCATTTCTCATGGCAGCTGAACTGTTGGCCTTCCCACCAGGAATGTGCGAGGGTTCCGACGTCTCCACATCCCCTCCAGCACTTACTTGTGTTTCCCACGAGGCCATCATAGAGGGTGTGGAGAGACTCCCCTGGCCTTGACTTAAGATCTGCACGTGGTGAGACCTTCCCTGCCCGCCTTTCCCAGGCGGACTCAGCAGGCCCACTCCGATTGTTTTCCTCAGACTCCAGTGCAGAGCAGGCCAGGACGCAGCCCGCCTCAGCACCAGCTTCTTGTGCAAAGGCCCTTTGCTCTCGACTCCTCTGACTTTTCCAATACTGATACCTGCACAGACATAGTTCAGTTCAGTTCAGTTGCTCAGTCGTGTCCAACTCTTGCGACCCCTTGGACTGCAGTACGCCAGGCCTCCCTGTCCATCACCAACTCCCAGAGTTCACTCAGACTCATCTCCATTGAGTCAGTGATGCCATCCAACCATCTCATCCTCTGTCTCCCCTCCTCCTTCAATCTTTCCCAGCATCAGGGTCTTTTCCAATGAGTCAGCTCTTCGCATTAGGTGGCCAAAGTATTGGAGTTTCACTTCAACATCAGTCCTTCCAATGAACACCCAGGACTGATCTCCTTTAGGATGGACTGGTTGGATCTCCTTGCAGTCCAAGGGACTCTCAAGAGTCTTCTCCAACACCACAGTTCAAAAGCATCAGTTCTTTGGTGCTCACCTTTCTTTATAGTCCAACTCTCACATCCATACATGACCGCTGGAAAAACCACAGCTCTGGCTAGACGTAGCACAGATGTAGTGGATCCACATAAACGGGGCCTCCCTTCTGCTGAGCTCTCTGCCTGGCTTTCTTTCCTCTTCGTTGCCTGGGGCAGGCCCTGCCCTGTGTCCTCTCAGACTCTTGTAGAATCCTCCTGTCAGCAGAGGAAGGTTCTCGACACCGCACTCTCCAGGGCAGGGAACTGAGGTGCAGCCAGGAGCCAGGCTCAAACCCGAGTTTTCATCTTCCCGCTGCAGGGGCCCTTGCTGTCTCCCGGGGGTGAGGGTTCCCTCCCCGAGCCCCCTGCCCTGGCCCCTCCTGTGCCCGTCCTCCACCTCCTCCATCCAGGCCTGCGAGAAGACCCAGCTGGAGTTCATGTCTGAGCAGTGTGCGCAGACGGACAGCGAGCCCCTGCGCCTCTCCCCAGGGGGCAGCACCGCCTTCTACCGTTGGGGGACCGCAGAGCAGTACAGCGAAGGTGGGCCCAGGTTGGGGGGCCAGGCCCAAGACCCTGGGCGGGGAGCGTCACTAGGGGAGGCCCGGCATCACTCTGATGCTGTTTCGAGCAGGCTCAGGCTCTGTGTCTCACCGAGCATCCCACCCGCCCCGGCTCAGCCCCTTGCCGGCAGGTCAGCCCTGACCCCTCCTCCCTGAGTCTCCATCTCCCGTCTGTCAAACGGAGATAGGAGGCGTAGCGTGATGCTGGAAAAGCACTCGGCTCACAAGTCGGCCCACTCATCACATGGTGATGTGATTACTGCCTCGGGAGGCGGGGCAGGTGGGAAGTAAAACCCGCGCCGACCCCAAATGCAAAGAGCCCAGTGAGATGGCGCTTGGGGGTCAGTGAGAGCCCACTTGGATCCAGCTTCGCAGAGTCTCTGTCCCCGGCTCCCTGCACCCTCCCTCCGGGCTCCTTGTCTTTTGCTTCTCCCCAGGGAACGCCCTGTGCAGACACGTATGCCGGGCCGTCGGCGAGAGTTTCATGGTGCGGCGTGGGGACCGTTTCCTGGACGGCACGCGCTGTGTGCCGGGCGACCCTCAGGAGGACGGGGCCCTGAGGCTGTGCGTGTCAGGCAGCTGCAGGGTAGGCGTGTGTGCGCGGTAGAGTGCCCTTCTACCCTCTGTGGCCCCGAGGGTTCTCCCCAGAGAAGCCAGGGCATGAAGGGGCCTTCGAGGGGGTCAAGTCTGGGGGTGCAGCCCCCACGAAGCTGCAGCAGAGTCTGTGCTGGGTGATGCTGGGGAACAGGTCGAGCTTGGAGTCAAGAGCCTTGCCATGACCTGGGGCAAGTCATGTAAGCTCACCTCCTACACCAGAAACGGCAGAAACAGCCAGTTTGGTTGTGCGAACCTCAAAGGCCAGCCCTGTCCGAAGACACCGCCGGGGCCTCACCTGCCACTTTCCTCTGCACAGACGTTTGGCTGTGATGGCAGGATGGACTCCGGGCAGGTGCGGGACGTGTGCCAGGTGTGCGGCGGGGACAACAGCACGTGCCAGCCACAGAGCGGCTCCTTCACGGCCGGAAGGGCCAGAGGTAGGGCCTCCCTGGGGCGAAGGGCCCGGCTCCCCCCAGCCTCCAGGAGAACGCGCCAGCCCAGAGCCCGGTGCCCTCTGCCTAGGTGGTGGGGCTGCGTGCTCTCTTGGCCCTCGGCCCTCCCAGTGGGTCTCAGCCTCCCCAGGAGGCTCAGGTCGGTGATGCGGTGGCCCATCACTCACGGTTGCTCTCAGCACCTGTGACGCAGAAGAACACAGACGTGGGATGGCTGAGGTGGGCTGTTCTCGCCTCTCCTGCTGGAGGCATCTGAGCATGAGGGATGCTATGCTTGGAAAATCCTTGACTTTGATCTATTTATGTAAGAAGTCAGGTCTCTTGCAAAGTCGGTCGAGGAGCTAAGTCCCACCTCCCTCTGGCGCCAACACTTCCTCTTTCTGACTGTGACCTCAGCGACCTGAGACCACCCCTCCTCTGCTTCCTCCTAGAGTACGTCACGTTCCTGACCGTCACCCCCAACCTCACCAGCATCTACATCATCAACCGCAGGCCTCTCTTCACACACCTGGGTGAGCTGGCCAGACCGAGAAGTCTGAGGGCACAGCCCCGAGGTGTCCTCCCTTCCGATGCCACCTGCAAGTTTGAGGGTCCCTCAAATGCCCTCAGTTGGGGGATTCACCAGGTGGACCCCCAGAACTCTGAGAGCTGTTAAACTCACAGTTACGGCTTATTACAAGGGGGCAGCCAAAGGAAGAGATGCTTAGGGTGGTGTCAGGGAGGGCTCTATGTCCAGCCTCGAGAGCAACCACACATGCAGTGTGCTGCCAACCCTGGGAGCTCTCCTGAGCTCAGTGCCCGGGTGTCATGGGGACTTCCTTATGTCGATGAGGTTGAGGGACTGATTGATCGCTGCCCGGACCATTCCGTTCTCAGTCTCCAGCTTGGCTGAGGCTTGGTGACTCAAAGCCCCCACCCTAAATCACATATTTGACCTTTCACCCTAAACAAAGACGGATCAGGTCAGGCACAGGGCGCTGGTCAGACCCGTCTCTGGGGAAGGCCGACCTCTCTACACCGTGGGTGCCCTTTGAATCTGGGTTGGGGTGCTCACCCTGAGGTCCTTGTGCCTGCCCTTGGTGAGGGAGCAGGTCCACAGTGCTCCCCGGGCTCCGGGAAGAGGCACAGAGTAACGGTGTGGGGAAGCCTCCGTCGGTCAGACACCCTGTGCGTGGGGCGCCAGGAAGGTCTGCTCCCGGGAGAGTGGGGGGCCCTGGGGCGGGCGTGGCAGGTGAAGCCCTGGACGGTGCATCCTGCCGGCACAGTTGTCCCCTCTCCCTAACAGGGCCGTCTGTGGGAGGGGGAGGTTCTGGCTCCCAGGGTGGGGGGCCCTGCAGTGCTGACGGCCCCTCGCCCACAGCAGTGAGGGTGCGTGGCCGCTACGTCGTGGCCGGAAACGGGAGCGCGTCTGCCAGCACCAGCTACCCCTCCCTCCTGGAGGACAACCGCGTGGAGTACAGGGTCACCCTGAGTGAGGACCGGCTGCCCCGCCGGGAGGAGATCCGCATCCGGGGCCCCACCCGGGACGACGTGGAGATCCAGGTGACCACAGGGCCTCTGCCGGGGTCGGCCTGTCCATCAGCTCAGACCCACACCTGCTCCTTCAGCAGCCACTGCAGGGCTGGGGTCCCACTCAGAGCCCACCAGAGCCCCTGGAGTCCTGAGAGCGGCTCAGAGGGAGAGCCCTGCAGAGGGACCGGGGGCTTCCAGGAAGGGGCCTTGCAGCTGAGGCTGCGGGCAAGCAGGGCGGGGAGAGTCTTGGGGGACCAGGGCCTGCAGTGGAGAGGCGCTCAGGGGCGGGGAGCAAGGGGGCCCTCCGGTGAGGAGGCTGCTGGAGGCCTGGGCAGACCTTGAGGGGCCTTGCTGGCCGCATGAGGGGTTTGAGCTCCCTCCTGGGGGCCTGGGGAGCTGCTGGGGGTCCCTGTGCAGGTGCAGTGGGGGTTGGGCTGTGTCAGACCCGCCGACGGAGGCCGTGGGCCTCTAGACAGCTGGGGGTCCGGGCCGACGCCCGGGTTAGAGGCCCCCGTGGGGTCTGTCGTCCCAACAGGAGGAGCAGAATCAGCCAAAGAAAGGGGAGCATGGTGATACAGGGGTCAAGAGCCCGGTTAGGGGCTCAGCCCAGGGTTCAGCCCTGGCTCCACAGAAACTTGGGGTGGACGCTTAACCTTTCCAAGCCTCGGTTTCCCCCATCTGCGGAACAAAACTAAGCACGCCGAGATAAAGTGATGGTGAAGATTCGTCTATTTTTTCCCCAAAATCCTGCACAGTAGGCACTTGGCCGAGCGTCGGCACCCCCCACGTGCACGTGGAGAGCAGTCCTACCTCCTGGGGTCACGGGCAGGCCCGGGAGTGGACGCGAGCGTGCGCCAGGCAGTGTTGGCCGCAGGCCCCGCCCAGGGCAGCTCGGCGTGGGTGTGGGTCTTGCTGTCTCTCTGGGGCGGACGGAGCCCAGGCTGTGTCTGCGCGGGTCCTTCCCGCTGGGACCTGGCCTGCGAGCGGCCCGTGCGTGCTTTGCTGAGGAAGGTGCTTATGGGGCTGGACAGAAAGCAGTGGAGGGTGAAGTAGCCCCGGAGAACCTCTGGGGGTGGGCCGAGTGTCGACAGCCCCTGACTTGGTCTAGCAGCCAACCCCCTGCTCCCACAGCTGGGGAGGCAGCGGGGCTCCCCCTAGAAGGCCAGGCCAGAGCGAGCCCCCGGGGAGCGGTTAACCCCTTCCCTGCCTCCCCATGTGGCCTGCCTAGCTCAGCCCCCTCCCCACCCCAGGAGCCTACTTCCAAACGCTGGCTGTCGAGCAGTTCTCTTGGCATCCTTTGCAGCGCGGATAGAAACACAGATTCCCAGGCCGCATTCAGGGCCTCTGACCTAGGACCTGCTGGTGACAGTGGGGGGTGGTGTGTGTGCCGAGAACACGCGTGTTAGCAGAGGGCTGTGACGGGTGGGGGCAGGTGCTGGGACCAGGAGCCTCCTCCTGGCCTCTGCCCACCAGGCTGGCCCCTCCCGGGACCTGGGGACCTTTCTGCAGTACAGACAGCCCAGTCTCCCCACTGGACCCTCTTCCTTAACCCGCTGTGTCCTCAGGGCCGAGCCCACGCTGCCAGGCCCCCTCCAGAGCCCCAGATGCGGCCCGTCCCTGCCCTTCCCACGGCCTTACTCATGCTGCAGAAGCCAGAGCTGTGGGCTTCTCACCCCGGGCTTGGCCTGGAAGGCCCCTTCCGCGGCCTCCTCCAGCTGTCCACCCTGCTCAGCCTCCTCGGGGCCCTTCTCTGTGCTCCCTGGCCCCCTGTGCACACCCGTCGCTGTGCCTGGCTGCAGCCCACCCTCCCCCAGCCACCATGAGCTCCCGGAGCCGGGGGCACTGTCCTGGCTGCTACGTGTGGCGTGAGCTCAGCATCAGCGGTGGTTTGCTGAGTGAAAGAACGTAAGCGGGAGGAGGGCAGGGCGGGAGGCTTCCTGAAGGAGGCGGCCGTGACAGCCCCCCTCTCCCGGCAGGTTTACAGGCGCTACGGCGAGGAGTACGGCAGCCCCGCCCGCCCCGACATCACCTTCACCTACTTCCAGCCCGAGCGGCAGGCCTGGGCTTGGGCCCCGGTGCGGGGGCCCTGCTCCGTGAGCTGCGGGGCAGGTGGGGCCCGGGGCGGGGCTCGCCTGGAAGCCTGGCATGCCACCCGCCCCGTGGAGGTGGCCCAGCCCCCTGTTCCCCTCCAGGGCTGCGCCAGGTGACCTACAGGTGTCAGGACCAGTCCAGGAGCGAGTGGGTGGAGGCTGCCCGCTGTGCAGGGAGCCGGCCCCCCGCGGCGTGGTCAGAGACCTGCACCCCCGGGCCCTGCCCCCCGCAGTGAGTGCTGGCTGTGGCCCGCCTGGGGGTGGGGTGGCTCAGGGGCCCTCGCAGCACAGCTGGCAGGGTCTGGGCGAGTCCTTGATCGGCCCTGGCAGTGTCCCCAGGTGGCAGGTGAAGACACCGAGACTCGGGCAGACCCGAGTGGCTGGTCAGCCTGGTGTGACCTGCTGCCCCCATCTATGGGTAGCTCGCTCCCTCTCTGAGCTCAGGCGCCCACTGCTCGGGGAGAGGACCACCCTGCCTGCGAGAGTTGTGGTGTTGGCTTGGGGAGGGACCACAGCCCGGTGGGAGCACGATGCTAGGAGCAAGGTGGTCCGTGTTGAGTGGGGGGAGGGGGCAGCCAGCCGCTGGCGCTTTCAAACAGATGTCCTTAGGCTCAGGTGCGGCTCAGGGACACCTGGAGAGCGTCTAGGTCCCTGAAGGGACCCTGAGCCCTGCCCTGGCCAGGGAAGTGATCTGACGGGTCAGACGGATCTGTTCGGATGCCCTGTTCCTCTCCTCAGCTGGGAGGCTGGAGACTTCGGCCCCTGCAGCGCCTCGTGTGGGGGTGGCCTGCGGGAGCGAGAGGTGCGCTGCGTGGAGGCCCGGGGCGGCCTGCTGAGGACCGTTCCCCGCTCCCGGTGCAGAGCGCTGGCCCCGCAGCCGGCGGCCGTGGACACCTGCAATTCCCAGCCCTGCCCCCAGAGGTGAGCACGGGGTGGGCAGGGCCCCCCAAGGCCAGATCCGGGCAGAGCCTCCCTGGTGGGGCTCGTCCCTGCACTGAGCCCTTCCCTTTTGGGGTGTCCCCTCTTCCCGAGGCCTCTGGCCAGCCCCTGCCACCCTCCCACCCAGGAGGCCCTGGACTGGCCAGTCCCGTCTCTTTGAACTTTTTTTCGAACTCGTGAGGACAGAGCAAACGCACAGATGTCCAGCCACAGACGTCACTCTGTCGCTGCTGTTGTCCACCCCGCAGCGTTCCAGCTGACAGAGGCTTATCAGTCTGATTTGCCGCTAGCCGTCTGGGGCACCCAAGCCAGTCCCCTCCCTCTCTGGGTCCCAGATTTGTCACCTGGGCAGCGGGGAGGGGAGTGGCCTGGGCGCTGGTGGTCCGCGGGTGGCCCTGGGCACCCTCCCTGTCCCCCGCATGCCGTGTGACCGTGGCAGACACAGCAGTCACTGCTCTCTCCTGCTGAGGGCTGAGCCTGCCCTGGGATCCTCTCCACACAGCACTCCAGGCCGCCTCTAGCTCTCAGGGCCGGCGTAGGAGGCGCATTTGCTGCCCCTGAGCTGGCGAGCTGCCTGCATCTGGCACGTGCCTCCCAGCACCGCTGGGTCTAGGTCGCGCGGAGCCACGCTCTTCTCTGGTTGGGGACCCGCCTTTGCCTCTGGAAGGCGGGAGCGTCAGGGCTAGTCTCTGCACCCTGGGTGCCAAGTGGAGGCCCGCAGCTGTTCAGCCAGGCCTCAGGGAAAGGCTCCTGGCCTTGCCTCTTTGTGGGGGACCCTCTGTGGGCTCTTGGAGACTGGGGAGCAGGTTCACCGCCTCTCTATGCCAGGACCTGGATTGCACGACCGCCCGAAGGCAGAGGCAGAGCCTGACGGCTGTCGTGTCCTGTCCTCAGGGAAACAGACGCGTGCTCGTCGGCCTGTGGCGCAGACCCGGCCGTGCAAAACACGACGTGTGTGCCGGGGTCAGATGGCACGGGGCTGTTGGTGACTGCTGGGCCCTGCTCTGCAGACGAGAAGCCGCCTGCCTCAGAGCCCTGTGTCGAGGCGACATGTCCTCCCGGCTGGGACCAGGTGAGCGTCCTGGGAGAAGGGGGAGCTCTGGTTACACTGGCCTCCTGGCCAGAGCGGGAAGACCTCCCTCGTGCAGGGCTGCTGTCCCCGGGAGGCCCCTGGGCAGAGGGCAGACTTCGATGCAGAGCTCAGGGTGCTGGGACGCCCCCTCCCCACTGGCGAGCAGCCTGAAGCGTCCAGAGCCTGATAAGATGGTGGCACTTTGCTGCCAGGCTCCCACCGGCGTCCATGGGCTCAAGCTGGGAGGCGTTGCTTTCAGACAAGCATGCCAGCCCATGCCCCCGACTTCCCTGGGCTGTGGCAGTGGGGAGGGGACTTCAGGGCCAGGCGTGCCTGCTGATCTGGCTCCCAAGGCCCAGCACCGCCTGCCCCACGGTGACTGCTCAGGCTGGTGTAGAGACCAGTGTGGGGCATGAAGTCACTGCCGGAGCCAGGAAGCCAGCTTCCCGGGAAAGCAGCCGTGGGTGGGTGGCCTTTGGGTGCTGGTGACCACTTCCTTTCTCTCCTGAAGGGGTGTGCTGGGTGGGAGTGGAGGGCCAGGTGCCCGGGGGTCTGGAGGTGGGAGGCCCAGACCCACCAGCTCGGTGCCTGGCCCCTGCAGCTGGACGTCCGGCCCCCGGGGCGGGAGGCTGCGTCCCCAGCGGGCGGCCCCGGGCTGGAGGCACTTGCCGCGCACGTGTGGACACCCCTGGCGGGGCCCTGCTCTGTCTCCTGTGGTCAAGGTGAGGCCCCGGTGCTCCTGAGGGTCGGCTAACTCGAGAATAGTGTTTGAGGTGGCATACACAAGGACATGACGTTATAAGCAAGGAGACTGGGGCCAGCCAAGCACAGCAACCATGCGAACGTGCTTGTTGATTGGCTGGAAGGTAGGAAGTGATCATAAAATCCAGCCGTGCTGGGACCCAGGAGCTTATTCTTCAGGTCTAAGGAAGGCCCCAAACTTAGCTCTGAGCTTTCTGGTGGCCAATCCAGAGAAGCAAAAATTAATGTTAAGATACAGAGTGTTTTAAACTGAAAACCCTGGGAATGCCCTGGTGGGCCAGTGGGTAGGACTCACTGCTGTGGCCCAAGTTCAACCCCTGGTCAGGGAACTAAGATCCTGCAAGCTGCGAGGCAAGGCTGAAAATAACTAACCAACCTAAAACCCTAATCACTTGCTCAGCTAAACCCCAGGGTACTTAGAATTGAGGCCAGAGATTTCTTTTGTGGATACTCCTAAAGGAGAGATTCAAGGACACGGCCCTAATAACATCTTGGTGGTAGACACAGTAAAGGGTTTTAATGTAGCAACTCTTACAATGCCCCTCAATAAAAAGATCAGCCACCATTTCTGAGTGCCTACTATGTGCCAAGCACTTTCTGTGTGTGCGTGCATGCTCATTCGCTCAGTCATGTCCAACCCTTTGTGACCCCATGGACTGTAGCCCACCAGGCTCCTCTGTCCATGGAATTTCCCAGGTTAAGAATCCTGGAGTGGGTTAGCATTTCCTTCTCCCTGGGATCTTCCTGACCCAGGGAACGAACCCGTGTCTCTTGTGACTCCTGCATTGACAGGCAGATTCTTTACCACTGAGCCACCTGGGAAGCCCATCAAGCACTGTCTAGTCTCCTGGAAAAATCTTGATAAATATCCCTCCACATCAGGCACCATTAGATGAAAAAACTGAGCCTCAGAGAGGTTAAGTCACTTGTCCAAGGTCACACAGCTGGTAGGTGGCAGAAAGTGAAAGTCGCTCAGTCGTGTCTGACTCTTTGCGACCCCATGGACTATACAGTCCATGGAATTCTCTAGGCAGAATACTGGAGTGGGTAGCCTTTCCCTTCTCCAGGGGACCTTCCCAACCCAGGGATAGAACCCCGGTCTCCCGCATCGCAGGCGGATTCTTTATCAGCTGAACCACGAGGGAAGCCCAAGAACACTGGAGTGGGTAGCCTATCCCTTCTCCAGGGGATCTTCCCAATGCAGGGATAGAACCGGGATCTCCTGCATTGCAGGCAGATTCTTTACCAACTGAGCTCTGAGGGAAGCCGGACTCAAATCCAGGGAGGCCTCATCTGCTAGAGCTGTCCAGAGATTGGGGCTCCCATGGTCCTCGCTGACCCCCTTCTCGGGGTGCGGGGTTCCTCCTTCCTCCCCGCAGGCCTGGTGGAACTGCGTTTTGTGTGCGTGGACACTGCCCTCAGGACACCCGTCCGGGAAGAGCTGTGTGACCTGGCAAGCAAGCCCGGGAGCCGGCGGGAGGCCTGCCAGGCTGCCCCGTGCCCGGCCAGGTGAGTCTGAGGGAGGGAGGCCGTGCAGAGCTGCAGCAGTCTGGGTGCCCCCGGGAGGAAGGCGCTCCACCCTGGCTGCGGCTCCCTACGGAACACTGGCCTTCCCTCCCTGCAGGTGGGAGACCCGAGCCTTGGCACCGTGCCCGGTGACCTGTGGAGGCGGGCAGGTGCCACTGGCTGTTCGCTGTGTGAGGATGGACCAAGGCCGCCTCGTCTCCCTGCCTCACTCCAAGTGCTGGCCCATGCCCCGGCCTAGGCCCCTGGAGGACTGCAGCCCGGAGCCCTGCCCTGCCAGGTGGGCCCCTCCCTAAGGAGGCAGGTGGTCCTAGGCAAGCATCCTTGCAGGGTGGCATCATCACCTCCCATTAGCTCCTAAGTCTTGGCATCCTCACCCGCAGGAGTGGGTCATACTGGTGCACAGAAGACTGGGGGGTAGGGCGTTTATCACACAGGGTTTGGAATGCTGTGGGCACATGCGGTTGGTGGCTCATTTTTCATCAGTTGCTCTTTACTGGGCACCTACTGTGCCCAGCTGCTGTGCTGTCACAAGGGGACCCTACCGCTAATAAGACAGAGGCATCCCCGTCTCATGGAGCAGACGCTGGGGGCTGGGGGTGGGGGACGCATGACAAAGAAGATTGATGTATGTGTGTATATGTATAATTTGATGGACGGTGTTGGTGTGATGTGGAAACACAGCGGGAAAGAAGGTTGGGAGTCCTGGGGGAGCGGGCCCGGGTGACGGTGGGTGTGGGATTCCTGTTGGAGACCGATGTCTCTGCAGGGCCCCTTGGGTGCCCTGCCCCTTCCCCCATTGCTTTTCTGGACACGTCAGCCTTCAACTTCCCCTTCTGCAAAGTGGGGTCTTCTGAATGTTCTCTGTCCACTGCGCTGAGCCTCCCAGGGGAAACGTAAAAGTGACTCCCCGGAAAGAGAACCTTTTCCAGGCCCTTTCTGGTCTGGGGTGGACGTGAGGGGAAGCCGGGCTCCCCAGGGTGCCCCCTGACTCCCGTTTGCCCCAGGTGGCGGTACAAGCTGGCCGCTTGCAGCCTGAGCTGTGGGGGAGGGGTGGCGCAGAGGATCCTGTACTGTGCCCGGGCCCACGGCGAGGACACGGACGAGGAGATCCTGCCAGACACCCAGTGCCAGGGGCTGCCCCGCCCGGAGCAACAGGAGGCCTGCAGCCCGGAGCCCTGCCCGCCCAGGTCAGCAGCCCCAGCGTGGGCAGTAGGCAGCCTGAGTGCCTAGCGTGTGCTGATGTGGGGCTGGGCCAATGGGGGTAACAGGGCGTCTTGGGGGCAACGGAAACAGGACCCCCACCTTCCTCCTGGCAGGCTGCACCCGGTGCCATTCTGGCAAACTCAGTCACTGTCAGCTCTAATGGGGGTGGGGCTGGGGGCTTCCCAGTGGAGGAGGCAGCATCTGAGCGGAGCCCGAGGGCGGTCCACCTGGGGCTCAGCACCGCTGAAGCCACGGGGACAGCACAGGTCCCGCCAGGGGGGTCCAGAGATGGATGGGAGCCCGATGGGGAAGCTCCCAGTGCTCCTGCGGCTTCCTCTTTGTATTTTGCACTTTAAATAACACAGTGCTCCTCTGTGTCACTCAAACATCCAGAAAAGAGCGTAAGTCACCCACATCCTACCGCCAGGCTTCACGGATGCTTCTGTATCTCTGTTTCCTCTGTCTCCTTCATTTTAAAGAAGTACGCCACCACAGGATGACTTCACTTACATTGAAACCTTTAAACTCATCTGTGATTTATTTGGGGGTCTGTTGCAAAGTAGGGGGCTTCCAGGGGGTGCTAGTGGTAAAGAGCCCGCCTGCCAATGCAGAAGACATAAGAGACTCAGGTTCGACCCCTGGGCTGGGAAGATCTCCTGGAGGAGGGCATGGCAACCCATTCCAGTATTCTTACCTGGAGAATCCCATGGACAGAGGAACTTGGAGGGCGACAGTCTATAGGGTCACAAAGAGTCGGACACGACTGAAGCAACTCAGCACGCGTGCAAAGTAGGGGAGCAAGCTGTTTCTCCACATCACCAGCTCGCGGCAGCGCTGGCTGCACCCCCCGCCCCTGCCACGCGCCCCCTGTATTGCACCTCACTTCTCCTGTGTGTCGGATCTGTGTGGGGCCTCCTACCAGGCTCTGTTGGCTTATTCCCCCACCTACCGCCACCCCCAAGTCAAACTGTTTTAATCGCTGTAACTTTATGATCCATTTGCTATCCACACCCGTGTCCCTTGATTTCCTTGCTCACGCTAAAACGTGCACTCCATTTATTTTTGCGCATCATATTTGAGATGATCTGGGATTTTTCAAATGGGCATTTCGTGCACACAGGAGCTCTGCTTACCCCTGGAATGTCCCTGTGGCCACCCTGGCCTCCCTTGATGTTCTGGAACATTCCAGGGGATGCTTGTGCGCCTGCCTTCCCGCTGCTCTTGTATGTGTCTCCTCAGAAATCCCTCCCCAGGCTCTGCTCAAAGTGCCATCACAGGGAGGCAGGGGGTCCCCCCGGGACACCGTCACAACGCGGGTGGGCGTGGGGCGTGCTGCTGCTGGCATATGGTGGGTGGAGGCCGGGGGTGCCCCTAAACACACCCTCCACCGTTCAGATGGCCCCACGACAAAGACCCATCCGGCCCCAAGTGGCACGAGGCGGAGACCTGTGTGTGCTCCGAGGCGCGTGGGGAGGACTTGGTCTGGTTCCCGGCCGTATCTTGGCATCTAGAACAGCGCCAAGCCCACAGAAGGCACGCGATCGGGAGGCGGCATCTCGGGTCTCAGGGCCGGGGCAGCCTAGTGTGGTGATTAGGACTCCAGGCCCCAGGGCAGCCTGCCTGGCTTCAGCCTCGGCTCTGAAATGCACCAGTCGTCATCATTTGCTGAAAGATGATAAACCACCATGGTCAGGAGTGAATGATGGGGACGGAGATCAGCTGTCCATCATCCCAGGGCACCGCTGCCCCGGCCCTGTTCTTGACCCAGCCAGCAGCTGGTGCCACGGGTGTTCTGTGACAAAGGGGACGGAAGGGGGGACCTTCTTAAGGAAACAGAGCTCTCTTTCCTGCAGAGCCTCCCCCATGCCACTCAGCCCGGTGATCAGCCAGGAGGGGCCCAGGGGCTGTGCTGCTGGACACCCCCAGGGCCTCGGAACTGGTCCTGGCTGGCCGTCCGAGAAGCCCCCCTGGGCAGTGCCACCTCTGGGGGAGCCGAGCCCCTCTCTGGGGTCTTCTCTTGCTGCAGGTGGAAAGTCACGTCCCTCGGCCCGTGCTCGGCCAGCTGTGGGCTAGGCACGGCCACACGCTCGCTGGCCTGTGTGCGGCTGGACCACGGCCAGGACACAGAGGTGGACGGGGCAGCCTGCGCAGGTCTTGTGCGGCCACAGGCCAGCATCCCTTGCATCGTCGCTGACTGTGCCTACCGGTGGCACGTCAGCGCCTGGACACAGGTAAGCGCTGCAGCTGGGGCCGGCCGGCCAGTGTGTCAGCCGAGGGTCCTCACGCATGGGGACGTGGGCAGGGGGTCGTGATCCCCTGAAAGGAGGGGGAGAGCCAGGCCTGTTAGGGCACCCAGGGACGGAAGACCTAGAGGTGTCAGGGGACAGGTAGGCCTTCAGAGGCCCCAAGGTCTGGAGACGCCCGAAGATGAAGGGCTGATAACTCCGGAAGGTGAGTAGCTGCCATCCCACGCCCAGCACCTTGCAAGGCCCTGGAGAGATGAAGGTAGACAGGGCTGGGTCCCTCCCCCTGGAGGGGCTTGCTCACAGCACGGAGGGAAGAAGAGGCGGAGCACATGGCCGCCAGCGTCAGGAGGAGCCTGGGCATCCGGGGTGGAGAGATGATCGCTTGGAAGGGGCGGTGCGGGGCGGGAAGGCAGGGTGGACACTGCACTGAGTGAGTGACGGAGGGCGGAAGGAGGAAGCCACAGGTCCTCACTCTGCAGCCTGGAGGCAGCGAGGCCTGGAGGGCCACAGTGAGAGACCCGGGTTTGAATCCATGCTCTTCCTCCCTCTGTGACCCTTGAAGGGTGACTTCTCTGAGCCTCAGTCTTCTCATCTGGAGAATGGGCACGTATGCTCGCCTCCTGCGTTGGGCAGAGATTATATCAGATCCTGCCTGGCCACTGGTCAACCACTGTGCTTGTCTCGCCCTGGCAGGGTCAGCCTCACTCTGTCCCTCTTCCCTGGCAGTGCTCCGTCTCCTGTGGGGAGGGCATCCAGCATCGGCACGACGCCTGCCTAGGACCTGGGGCCCAGGTGCCTGTGCCCGCCGACTTCTGCCAGCACCTGCCCAAGCCGGTGACCGTGCGGGGCTGCCAGGCTGGGCCCTGCGTGGGGCAGGGGATGGCCAGCCCGGCGCCCCGTGAGGAAGCCACTGCTCCAGGCCAGACCACAGCTGCCACAGCTGCGTCCCTGGAGTGGCCCCAGCCCCACACCCGCCTCCTCTCCCCAGCTCAAGGACGCCTGCCCGGGCCCCAGGAAAGCCCAGTGGAGACCAGTTAGTTTCATTCCTTCTTTCTGTGCGGGGGGGCTGCAGGAGTGGGGGCAAAGGCATCTTCACCGGGGAGAGTAAGACAGAGCTCCTCATGGGGACCTCCCAGAGAAGGGGGTGGACCTGTGACTGCAGCACTCTGGACACTGGGCTGAGCACGGCTGAACTGGAGGGGTGGGCTTGGGAGGCTGGGCCCTCTGCCTCACTGGGAAAGTGCAAGCTCACTTTTACTACCATCGGGGAGAAGAACCCGAAGGTTGAGAAGAGTCAGAAGCCCTGCCCGTGTGACCCACTGGCGCATCAGGCGTGGCTCTGTGCCTGGGGTGGTGATGCGCTGACCCACGCAGTGCCCTGCTCACCTGAGAAGGCTTCCGGTGGGGCCTGGGAGGACATGAGCCACCCCAGCTCCCAGGCTCCTCCCCTGGCCCTGCCCCGCGGGGGACGCGCTGCCTGGGAGTGCTGCTCACCCGCCGTCCTGCTGCTTGCTTGCTAGGTGTCTGTGGCCGGCAGCACCTTGGGCCAACGGGAATCATCGACATGCGAGGCACGGCGCGGCCAGACTGTGCGGTGGCCATCGGGCGGCCCCTGGGTGAAGTGGTGACTCTCCGGTTTCTGGAGGGTTCTCTCAACTGCAGTGCTGGTATGTCTGGGGCCACGGGAGCAGCTGTTGCCAGTCCCAGGGTCTGGGGGTGCCAGTGAGGGTAACTCGAGGGTGCCCCATGCCTGGGAGCATGCTCCAAGTGCCTCCCCATGTGTAATCACTACAGCCAGCTGAGGACTGGGGTGTGGCTGTCCCCATTTCACAGATGAGGAAACTGAGGCTAGAAGAGATTAATTTACACATGGAGTTCCTTAGTGTTGCATGGCCAGTAAGTGGGAGCGTCGGGACCTGAACTCAGCTGAGTCTGCCCCAGGCCACTGGGCTGCCGCTGGACTGGGGGTGCCGGGTCCTCACTGCACTGCCCCTTCCCAGGGGAGATGCTGCTGCTTTGGGGCAGGCTCGTGTGGAGGAAGATGTGCGGGAAGCCAGCCGGCATGGTTTTCAGCTCCCAAGCCAACACGCTGCTGGTGAGGCAGCGTCTTGTGCGGCCCGGAGGCGGAGTGCTGCTGCGGTATTCAAGCCAGCCTGCCCTGGGAGCCTTCCACCGAGGTACGGCGAGGCAGTGGAGCCTCCCCACCCGCCCAGAACCTGCCAGCAGGGCCAGTGCTGATGGGCTGGCGGGCCAGGCAGACAGAGGACTGAGCCATTGCTGTTCAGTTGCTCCGTTGTGCCCCACTCTCTGAGACCCCAGGGGCTGCAGCACGCCAGGCTTCCTCGTGCTTCACTGTTTCCCTGAGTGCGCTCATAACCCATGTCCACTGAGTCAGTGCTGCCATCCAACCATCCATCCTCTGTCACCCCCTTCTCCTCCTGCCCTCAATCTTTCCCAGCATCAGGGTCTTTTCCAGTGAGTCTGCTCTTCGCATCAGGTGGCCAGAGTATTGGAGCTTCAGCTTCAGTATCAGTCCTTCCAATGAATATTCAGGGTTGATTTCCTTCAGGATTCACTGGTTTGATCTCCTTGCAGTTCAAGGGACTCTCAAGAGTCTTCTCCAACACCACAGTTCAAAAGCATCAATTCTTCGGTGCTCAGCTTTCTTTGTGGTCCAACTCTCACATCTGTACATGACCACTGGAAAAACCGTAGCTTTGACCAGACGGACCTTTGTCGGCAAAGTAATGAGCTGACTGCGAATGAAATGCGTGGCCTTCCTGGACCCCCTGACACCCCACCCCTGCGCGTGTGGCCAGGATGGGGTCCCGAGCTGTGTGGCCTCCCTTCCTCTTGGGGCCCCATGGCACAAGGGCACACACCCTCCCTCAGGCCACCATGGCCCCACACCCTGGCCTGGCACTCAGGTCCTTCAGGATCCTTTAAGGGCCTTCTGCAAGCTGCCTTGCCCAGCCCCCCTGAGTGCACTGTCCTCTTGGCTCATCCTCTGCAGAGCAGGGTGTGTGTGCACACGCACCTCATGTGCAGGACAGTGGCCGGGAGCCCTGCAAGCCTGGGGCCCCAGCAGACCCATGGATAGCCCTCTGGCTTGCTTTGGGGGTCTTGCCCTCTTTCTGCATCCCAAGCTGCTGGAAGGTGGCTTCCCCCGGGGTTCCAGGCACTTCTGGGCCCCCCAGACCTCAGGTGGGAAGTGGGATCCTGGGACCCTTCTTCCTTGGCCCCTCAGCATGGAGCACAGGCCCTGGCTGCTGGCCTGGTCATCGCTCCTCACTTCCCAGGCTCCCCACGCACAGGCACCTACCTAGGGGGAGACTCAGGAGGGCTGCCCCCAGGCCGGGTTTGGTGTGAAGCTCTTTTGCACGTGTGGCTTCCCTGAGGTATCTTAAAAAGTCTGCCCTGCCCAGTGTGTGCTGCTGTTCCCTTCACTTTACAGAAGGAACTGAAGCCCGGAGCATTTAAAGCCTTCATTAGGGTCACCCAGCCAGGAAGTGGTAGAGGTGGGGTTCAGTGGGGACTTCTGCCAGGGGGCCCTGATCCTGACCGTGGTGCCGCACCGACCCCCACTGCTGCCTGGCCGTAAGCTGTCCTGGCCTCTGGCAGGAGCAACCATCCCTGGGGCATCCTCTGTGTGTGAGATGGTCCTCTCCCAGTTTGTCCACCTGCTCTCCCCTGCAGGATGTGACATGCAGCTCTTCGGACCCCGGGGCGAAATCTCGAGCCCATCGATGAGTCCAGATGGGAGGAACGTGGGGGGCTGTCGCATCTTCATCGACGTGGCCCCGTGGGCCCGGATTGCCATCCATGCCCTGACCGTGGACAGCGGCACCAGAGCCGAGGGAACTGATGCCAGTTACATCTTGGTGAGGCTGCTGGGATGGGGACAGGAAGGGCTGACTTCTGCTATCATTCTGGACAGCCGTCCCTGGGGACAGGGGGCAGGGACTGGACTGGACCACTGAGTCTACTTCAGACCAAAATCCTCAAAATCAATGAATGAATGGGAGATAAGTTTCTTCCATTTATTCACCAACAAATGTTTCTTGAGCTCCCTACAAGAATGAAATACAGAACTGGCTGATGTAGGCAGCCGGTTCACCCAGGACTGAAGCATAATTTTAGCGCATCAGATAATTTTACTGGAAGAGTAGGCCAAGCCCTCCCTCGATGAGCTTTGGTGTGTTCTGGGCGAACTGGCCTCTGTAAGGTATCAGCTCCCTGCAGGAGGCTGTCTGGCCTCTGTACAAATCTGGGCTCAGATCCCAGCTCTGGCATTCTGGCTGTGTGTCCTTGAGGAAGGAGTGCAGCTTCTCTGAGCCTCAGTTGCTCAGGTAGAATAACAGCGTCTTTGTGATGGGCTGTTGTGTGACCTGGGTGTACGATACTTTACACATAAAATGCTTATGCTAATTATTATTTGTGGTCGGTCCTTTGGGCTGCCTCTTTTCTCCCAGATCCGGGACATCCACAGCCTGAGGACAACAGCATTTCGTGGGCAGAAGACGCTCTACTGGGAGTCAGAGGGCAGCCAGGCAGAGATGGAGTTTAGCCAGGGCTTCCTGGAAGCACACGCCAGCCTTCGGGGCCAGTACTGGACCCTCCACACGAGAGCTGGTTAGCCAGCCGATCCCCTGCCTCAGCTTCCTCTCCAAGCGCATCCTTAAGCTGCCCAGTGGACACAGTGGAATGCCTCCTCCCAGTCCCGGTAGGGAAAGGAAGGTGCCTGACATTTATGAACACCTGGCAGGTGTCCGTCCAGCCCCGGTGAGCTGACTCTGGTGTCTGAGTGCCTCCTCCAACAGACAGAACACTAGAGGGTGGGAGGCGGGACTCTCCCAGCCCTCGGATACCAATAAATTGAGCGTTCCGGCTGAGTGGCGTTTTCTTTATCCAAAGTGTCCGAACACGGCTTGAAAACCCAGCCCACCGCACGACGGGGATTCCCTGGCCGCAGTCGGGCTCCACATCCACACCCGATTCCAGAAAACCCCTGGCCACTGCCAGCGGACGTCCGTCTACCCAAGGAGGGAGGCTGGAGTACCGAGGCCCTGATGCCCGCGCTCCTGTCGCTTCCCTACGACGCCCCGCCCCTTTGCTAGTCTGGGTGGGAGGCTAGTCTGGGTGGGAAGGCAGACCGTCGGAGAGTTCGGCGGGGCCGGGCCCGGCCCTGCGCTAGTACGTTAATAAGCCCGGGCCTCTCGGGCGCACCTCGCCGCGGCCCCGCCCCCTACGCTAATAAACGCGAGGCCCCCGGGCTCTCCAGCGGGTCCCGCCCCGTATGCTAATAACACGAAGCCCCGCCTCTATGCTAATAAGCGCGAGGCCCCCGGGCGCTCTCCGTCCAGGTATCCGAGGGCTAAAGACGCCCCCATGCTAAAGACACGACGCACCGCCCCTATGCTAATAAGCCCGGGCCTCTCGGGCGCCCTCCCTCCGCTCGGCCCCGCCAGCCCCTTCCCCGCCAGCCCCGCCCCCTATGCTAATAAGCGGCCGCCTCTCCCACAAGGCCGCGCGCCGGGACGACGCGGCCGGCTCCGCGGCCCTTTGTGCGCGCGGCGGGCAGCGCCGGACGGCGGCACCATGAGCGGCGCGGGCGGGGCGGCGGTGGCGCCCGGGAGCTCGGCGCAGCCCGCGCAGGAGGAGGGCATGACGTGGTGGTACCGCTGGCTGTGTCGCCTGTCGGGGGTGTTAGGTGCAGTCTGTGAGTACTCGGCCCGGCCCCGCGCCCCCCACCCCGCGAGCCCCCGGGAAGGGACCCGCTCGGGATGCAGTCTGCTGGATGCACTGGGCGCGCGGGAAGCGGGCGCTTCTGTGGTTGCCATGGTTACCGGCTGGCGGCCGGGACTCCAGGCGCGTTCCGCCGCGGGGGAGGTGGAGCGTGACCGCCCGGGGAGCCGCGGGTCCGACGTGGCCTCACTGCCGCTCCCCCCTCCCCCCGACGCGCCTGGCCGGAGGGCAGCCCCGCCTGCTGACTCTGCTGCGCGTGCGGACAGCGACCGCCTTATCCTCCGGCGAAGGTTGTTTACACGTGGGGCGGGTACAGGTCTGGCCAGGTTTCCCAAGGGGCAGGTGGTGTCAGGGAGCAGGTGATCCCCGAGGAAGGGAGGTGGCCCCTCCTCTGGGTCCTCGGGGTCCATCTGGAGATGGTGCGCTTCCTCTGATGTCAGCTCTGCCTCCGGCTGTCAACTCAGCCGCAGCAGCGCCTCGCATCCTCCTGTTCCCGGGACGCAGGCTCGTCCTGGACACACCCCCAACCTCAAGTTTTCCGGGAAGCCAGGCTCTTTTAGCACAATTACCCTCAAAAGATCAGGTATAGGAAGGCGGATCTGCTACTCAGTGAAAGAAAGATCTGGAGGTCTTCCGAGGCAAGCGTCAGTCTAGCTGAATGGTGCTGCTACCCACAACCTTGAGAATTACTGGACTCAGGCGGGCACAGCCCGAGGTCTTAAAAAGGGAGTGTCTGTCTGTCCAGGCATTCTCAGGATTTGAACAGTGACTGCCTGGCACAGAGGGCTGGGGCCAGGCAGACCCTGATCAGATATGCCAGAAGGAGCACCTCTTTAGGGGCCCTCCCAGGTGGGTGGAGGCCAGAAGAAAGCCAGGAGTGCAGGTTAGGAGTGTGCTACTCTGGCAGGGTGTGCCCCTGTCCAGAGGCCAGAGTGGGACAGGCCCTCTGCCAGTCACCAAAGGGCCTCTGAGTCTCTGTCACTGCTATTCAGAGGAAGCATGCTTTTGACTTTGTAGGAGAGACTGGTCGGGTCTTAGATATGATCCTTCAGAGTCTGGGTAGCTGTTTCCCTGGCAGATCAGTGAGGCTGCTGTGGGACTGACATTGATGAGGCATGGGGAGGGGAGTGGAGGGCCTGACTGTGTCCTGTGGGCCATCACCCTCCTCCCTCTGTCTTGGGGTCCTCAGCCCTGCCGGTGGTGGGGGTTTATTCACTAAGTCTTGTCCAACTCTTGCGACCCTATGGACTGTGGACTGTAGCCTGCCAGGCTCCTCTGTCCATGGGATTCTCCAGGCAAGAATACTGGAGTGGGCTGCCATTTCCTTCTCCAGGGGATCTTTCCGACCCAGGAATCGAACCCGGGTCTCCTCATCGCAGGCAGGTGCTTTACCAGCTGAGCCATGAGGCTGAGTCCCTTGTTAACTCTGGCATCCCAGCCAGCTCTGTGCTTTTGAAGCAGGATACCTGGGCCGCTGCAGGAGTTCATAGTGTTGGGGTGCTGACCCATGAAGATGAAGAGAGACCTGTGGCTTCACCCTGAAATGTCACTTTCACCTGCAGATTTGGGAACGTGATTGTCATGTGGATTCCCAACAGCATGTAACACAGGGTCGATTGCAAAGCACATAGGAGTTTTAGAGATGAGACTAGAGTTCAGATAGAGCTCCTGCTTCTGTCTGGTCGCTGTGCGGGAGCACCACCTTCCTCAGGTAGGGGGCCTTGGAGAGGCATTTCCTCGGGGTCTTGATTGTCATCTGGAGAAGACAGGCTGGCCCTGGACACCCCCCTCACTTGGGACGAGCATTGGAGGCCCCTGAGGGGACATCTTCCAGCCCTTGATGGTTAAAGGGCTCCTGGCTGGAGCCTGCTTGTCTGGGTTGAAACCTGGTTCTCCTGGAAGGTTGGCTGTTGGTAGACACAGGGGTGGAGGTGGAAAGCAGGACGTATGGGCCTCTGTCAGGCGAGACGGGCACAGCGGACTGTCGGGCAGAAGCAGTGCCATGTCTTGGGCACTCATACCTGTGGCCCTGGGGAGCCTGCTGCCTGAATGAAGGTGACGGTTGGTCCGGGACAGGTGCCACCTTTAGTAGGGCAGAGCGCGTCTGTTGCTGCGGGAGACCTTGGGGGTCACACAGGGCAGGCTCCTTCCTGCACGTGGTTTCGTCTTGCATCGCTTGCTGTCTGTGTAGGGTTACACGGGAACACACCAGGAGGGCTCCAGGCCTTCTCAGGGATCAGGTATGGAGGGAGCTGCTGCAAATTTAATGAACTGGTTGCTCATTGTTGCCTTGGGGCGGGGGGGGCAGCTTCCTGCCCAGCAACCGGCTTCCTGGCCCTGCCTGGCAGGCTCCCGGAGTTCTTGGTGAAGCGGGCTGGGGCCCTGGGGACGGAGGGAGGCGAGTGCACAGACCCTGCCACGGGAGGCCATCGGGGGCGTGAGCGGGCTCCACGTTTGGGGCCCCAGGGAAGCCACTTTCCCGGGTAGCAGAGGATGCCCCCTCCACACCGCAGGCCCTGGGTGTTTCCAGGTGGGTGGGCTGGGCTGCAGGAGAGGAAACAGGCCTGGAAAGGTGAAAAGACCGTACCCAGAGTCACTGGGCTGGGTTGTGGTCAGAGCGGGGATTGTGACCCAGGCTGACCTGATCCCGATTTCTGTTCCAAGAGGGGCATTCCTGTCTGCACCTACACCCAAAGGGCCTCTCCCGCGGCCCACGCCGTGCGTGGTGCCGCCTCCCTGCCCCGAGCCCTTGAGAGACAGTCTGTCTTTGATGCTGCTCACTTTGCAAGGTGGGTGTCGGGACAGCTGGGGCTCAGAGGGTGGGCTCCCCCAGGCCTGGGACAGAGAGAGGGCGGGATGCCCTCACTGAGCCCTCAAGCAAGCCAGCTCCGGGATCCAGCTGCGCCCTGGCCATGGGGTCTGGGCAAGCACTTCACCTGCCTGAGTCTGTCCTCACCGGTCTGTGGAGCCATGTGCTGGCCTCGCTTGGGTCAGCTATCCGAGGGCAGACGTCTGGGTGCTGTGAGGAGAGCCTGGGGCTGAGTCGGAAGGGCTTCTCGCACCGTCTGGAGCTGTCTCCCTGGGTGGCCTCCCCTGGCCGACTCCCGCTCGTGTGTTTCTCTTTCCAGCTTGTGCGATCTCGGGCCTCTTCAACTGCATCACCATCCATCCTCTAAACATCGCGGCCGGCGTGTGGATGGTGTGAGTAAGCATGCGACGGTCCTGCCTAGGGGGTTGGGGGTGTGTGTAGAGCCTCACCTCCCAGGAGGGCTGGGGGGAGCCCATGGGGGTCGAGTTGGGAGCGCTGGTCTGTGAGGCATGCCGGATGCTGGTGGTGTGCGGGGGGCTCGGGGACCTGGGAGGGGTGTGAGTTGTGCAGAACAGTTCCTGCTCCGAGGCTCGGGGGGTTCTTGGGGCAAACAGGGGCTCTTTCCCTCCAGGCTGGGGCGGGGGGGGATGAAAGGGCCTGGCCTGCTGGAAGGGCCCAGGGTCTGGTCACTGCGACTGGGACCTGGGCTCCTCCATGGGAGCTCCCCGAGGTGGGCCGTGGCAGCCCCCAGCCTTGGCTCTGCCCTGGGCACCCTGCTCCAGCCACCCTGTTCTGGCTTGTCTCGGAGCCTGGTGGGGTGAGCAGCCCAGATAGGGGTTCCTCAAGGCAGCAGCGGGAGGGGTGGCTTCCCGGGGACACAGGCGCGGGGACCCGCCAGCCTGGCCCGGTGTCAGTCTGCTCCTCTCCCCGGCCCTCCAGCATGAACGCCTCTGTCCTGCTGCTGTGCGAGGCGCCCTTCTGCTGCCAGTTCATGGAGTTTGCGAACGCCGTGGCAGCCAAGGCAGACCGGCTGCGCTCCTGGCAGAAGGCCGTCTTCTACTGCGGGTGAGGGGCTGCGGGCCGGGCGTGACTCGGCTCCCCCAGACCCTGCCTCTGCCCCACGCAGCGGTGTTGGCCGGGAGCGGGGAGGGGACGGCTGACCACTCCTGTGTACTCCCCGGGGAGGTTAAACGGGGACGGCCTTTGTGCTGAGTCGCACGATGGACCTGCTGTACCACGTGATCCAGTGGTTCTGCGCCCAGGGCTCTGCCCCCGCCCGCAGCTCCGGGCACACAGGCTTCAGATGCGAGGCCCATGCGCCTTGCAGCATCGAGGGTGATAAGGGAAGGGAGGCTCCCCTGGGCTGTTGGCCCATCCGTTTGGAGTTGTTGGGCGGATTCTGGTAGATCCTCGTGTCCCTCTGGAAAGCCTTTCAGGAGAGTGGCCCACCTAGGTGTCCTGACACGGAAGGGGGAAGAACAGGAAATAGGGCCTCCAAACGTGCTTTTCTCGGATTGTCCCACCCCTAGCAACAAGGTCCGCATCCGAGTCCTCGCGTCTGAACCCTGAGGTTGAACTAACTTCAGGATGTGTCTAATGCAGCTTCTAGAATAGCGCCTGGTGTCTGGGAGGCTGTTAAGAGCTCCAGGCAGCAGCAGGAGGAGTGGTTATCTGGATTATCCTTAGGCGTCAACACAGAGGTTTTTATTTCAAAGGTTTCTTCCCTTCCTGGAGGCCAGTGGTTGTGACAGTCTGAGCATAAGATGTGTGTTCGGTTCTAGAGCTGCCTTCCCCGTGTCTGATCACAGAGGAATATGAAATGCATGTCAGCATGTCCTGTGCCTTGATCTTTATTTTTTAAATGTATTTTAAAATGCTAACAGTAACGTATGTTTGTTAAAGATAACCTGGAGAAGAGAAAGTTGTTACTCAAAGCCCCACTGCCTGTTACATTGTGATATGAGTTCTTTCAGTCTGTCTGCAGGCATATTAAAAACCCGCTTCTCACCCAGTTTTAACCATTGCAAGTAAATTTGTGTCCTGGTTTTTCCCCCTTAACATCATGGTACAAATGTTTTCAGTTTTACCACAAAGGCTTCATAAGATGACGGTTAGTGACAGAAATACTTACCCCACGGGCTGTGTCACGCTTTTCTTCGTTTGCCAACTGAAGTACAGGTCAGGCTGCGATGAGCATCTTGGTGCTAAAAATTTCTGTGTTTCTGATGATTTCCTCAGGATCTGTTTCCAGGTGTGGAGTGACTAGGTCAAGGATGATGGTCGTTCAGATGATTCCAATGTGTGGCTAAATTGTTTCCACAATTTGCAAGGGCTCCCTGGGTTTCTTCCTCCTTGTCCCTGGCCCTGGGTGCTGTGCTATTTTCACGTTTCTATCTGTTAGCTAAGAGGGGACGTCTTTTTCTCTACACTTTTACTAATTGCATTTTCTTCTTTGGTAATCAATGGTCTCGTTTCCTTTTTACCCATTGGCATCATCATGTCTTATTTGGTAAGTTGCATGTGTTTTCTGTATTAAAGATTTTATCATCTTTTATTGTGTTTCCTGTGAATATATTTCCAGCCTGTTGTTTGCCTTTAATTTTGTTTTGACAGAAGATTTTTTTCCCACGGTCTCTTTTTTCCTTCACAGTTCCTATTATTATTTTATTACTGGGAAATTTTATAACTCCAGTAAAACCTCATGATCGCACATCCCGCCAGAATGGACACGCAGGTAGAATTCAGTTGGTCGTGCCCAAGAAGAGGGTATACAGTCTTGTCTTCATTGCGTACAGGGTGTGTGTGTTAACCCAGATCACTGACGCTGGTCTGGACGTCCCAACCAGGACCAGGCACTGACCCTGTGGACACGTAAGCCAGAGTGCCCACCTTCCTCCAGGTGGTGCCAGCGGGACCAGACGGAGCGGGGTGATGCCTCACCGGTGATGCGATCCGCGTGCGCCTCACCGCGGGCGAGTCCCATGCAGTTTAACCTTTGGAATCTTCCTTGTTGAGATGTGGCTGATTTTACTGCGCCAGTCAGAGCCTTGGTTTATTTACTGTCTATGCTGTTCCAGGCATCGTGTTAGGTAGTTAACACGCCTTACCTGCTCCATCTCACAACCTCTGAGATTTGATCCCACCTCACCCTAACGAGATTGAGCCTCAGTTGAATAACTTGTCCTGAGTCACAAGGCCAGCACAGGCCTGAACGGACACCGGAATTTTCTCCTCTTTCTGTCTCTATGCACATTGAAGGCTTGGACCATCTCAGCGCTGTTTCCACCTTTTTGGATCATGGACCCTTTCAAAAATCTTTTTTTTTTTTTTTTTAAATAATTTTGCTTGTGTTCTGGTTGTGCCAGGCCCTTGTTGCTTTGTCTAGGCCTTCGCTAGCTGCAGCCTCAGGGGCTGCGCTTCAGTCGCAGTCTGCCGGCTTCTCGCTGCAGAGCACGGGCTCTGTGGAGCGAGAGCTCAGTAGCTGTGGCCCACGGGTTTCGTTGCTCAGTGGCACGGGGGATCTTCTTGGATTAGGGATCAAACCTGTGTCTGCTGCATTGGCAGGGGGGTTCTTTACCACTGAGCCACCAGGGAGGTCTCCCCAAAATCCGATGAAAGCTTTGGATTCTCTCCCCAATGCACAGAATTTTGCAGACAGGCTCATGGGCCTTTGAGGATTCTATGAAGCCCGATTGTGAGCCTGTGTCCCAGCTGATGCCGGGGGACCCTTCCTGTGCCCGCTGTGGGGGAAGGGGCTGGGCAGCAGGAAGTGGTGTCATGGCCATGGGTGGGCGGGCCTGCCCCGTGACCTCTGCTCCTCCCCCAGGATGGCGGTCGTTCCCATCGTCATCAGCCTGACCCTGACCACACTGCTGGGCAACGCCATCGCCTTCGCCACCGGAGTGCTGTATGGACTATCAGCGCTAGGCAAAAAGTGCGTTTACTGGTCCCGGCCCGGCTGCAGTGGGAGTGGGGGTGGTCTCTCCCTTCTGGAGCCTCTCGGGGACGCAGGTCTGGAGTGGCCCTGTTTACCGCCGTCAGTGACTCTCGTCAGTGCCTCTCAGGCATCTGAGCTCTAAGGGGTGGAGGCAGGAGAACTCACGGGACCCCTGGGGCGTAGAGATGGCAGGGACGCAGGGCCACAACTCCTGGAGAGCCTCTGCCCATCGGGCCCGCTCCCAGCTCGGTGTTCTGATGCCCCCCGCCCCCTAGTCCCGCAGAGCCCAGCCTGAGGGTCCCAGTCCTCCTCAACTCACGTCCCCGGCAGCCCAGGCCACTCTTAGAGGCGACAGGATGGGTCTTTGCCATCCTCAGTGACGGGGTCTCATCTGGGGAAACCAGGGGGTGCGTCAGGCACTAGGCAGGGCCTCCCTGCCCAGGGCCCTAGGCCAGGAATGGGGCAGAGGCCGGGCGGCTGCGTTTCTGGGGTCTGTCCCCCGTCTGGTGCTGACTGCCCTGTCTCCCCAGGGGCGACGCGATCTCCTACGCCAGGATCCAGCAGCAGAGGCAGCAGGTGGACGAGGAGAAGCTCACGGACACCCTGGAGGGGGAGCTGTGAGGGGTCGGGGGCCCTCCTGCCCCCGCTCATCTCCTGGTCTGTGTGAGCGTGTGCCGAGGAGAGTGGACCCTGAGGAGTCTGGGGAGGAGCCGGTGTCTGGTTCTCTTAATCCCGCTCACCTGTCCCCACGCCCGGAGTCCTCCTCTCTCTGCACCCCTGCACCCCGCCCTTGGCATCACCCTGAGCCAAGTGCCGAGGGGCAGGGTGAGGGCTCGGAGGGCCTCACCAGCAGCAGCAGGGCGAGCAGGGGGAGCCTCAGGGTGACCAGCTGCAGGGCTCCGCACAGACACCCTCCTGGCCCCACTGTTCCCAGCTGGCCTGGTTTGGCTGGCCGCAGGCCACGGGGTAGATTTCGAGACCTCGCGTGGCTGGCGGGACCACCCACTGTGACCGGCCAGAGGCCTGGGAGGAGCTGCTCCTGGGGATGTGGGTCCCGTCTCCACGCGTGGGCACATCCGCTCGGGCCTCCTGGCCTCCCAGGCACGAGGGTACCCCGTGAGCTGAGCTGCCTGGGCTGCTTCTGTCCGGCCTCCCACCACCGCCCAGGCCCCGCCAGTCTCCTCCATGGAGCCCAGAGATGCCCCTCCAGTGCGCCCGCCGGCAGCCCTGGCAGCCTGACCACCGGCTGGGTGTGCTCTGGCCTCTGGTCGCAGCACCGTGGACAAGCGTGGAAGCAGGTCTCTTCCCTGGGCCTGGCCGGCCGGGCCAGCGTGCGCGGCTCTGGGGCTCTGCCCCTGCTCCTCCCAGGAGCCTGGGGGCCGCTCCCGCCTTCTGGAGCCAGCCCCAGGGCTGCACCCAGTCTTTGCTTCCAGGTGGACCTTCACCTCTGGGGGTTGCTAGGGTTGGCGGCTGGGGGGCAGGCCCTGTCCTGGGGATAGCAGCATGCCCCCAGCCCTCAGCTGGGCTGAGCTCTGGGGTGGCAGGGTCTACCGTGCGGCCGGCCCGGCGTGGCACGTGCCTTCAGGGGTCCTCTGGGACCACCTTCCTTAGGCCAGCGCCGGGGTCAAAGGGCTGTGGGCCTCCGCAGGCCGGCCGGGTGTGCGTGTGTGTGCGTGCGTGTGTCTCCTACGTGTGCCGTGGATCAGACTGTCTACCTCCCTGGAGCAGCAAGGGCCCTGCCCACCTCCTGGCTCATCCTTCCCCAGGAAGTGGGGCTCTGGGGTCACTCCTGCCTCTGCTGGGTCTCCCTGCTCACGGGGTCTCCCTGCTCACGGGGTCCTTCCTGCTGATGGGTGTCTCCTTGCTGCAGGAAGGAAGAGCTGGCTGTATGTGGAGCAGGGTTGTGGCTCTGGCCTGTGAGGAAGCTGGGCGGGTGTTGGGCAGGCCCTCCAGCCCCCGGGTCACAGGCTAGAGTGGGCAGGTCACCCGCCGAGGTGGCCAGGGCTCACCCACCCTGGGGGTCTGGGCTCTGTCCTCCCATGCTCCTTGTCGACTCTCCGTGTCTGGCTTGCGTTTTGAGCAATAAAGCCTGGTGATGGTCTGTACCCTTGCTCCCACGCTCTGCTTGTTAACTTTTCCCTCTGGTCCAAGAGGGACGCCCCGACCCCAGAGCAGCCGAGTGGGGCCCCAGCCCCAGGGGACCTGCTGTGTCACGGGCGCCGTGCAGCCTGCTCCCAGCATCTCAGACCGCGCAGGTGGCTCTTCCGAGCGCACAGCTCGGAGGAGCTGGAACCTCACGGCCGGGGGCACCCAGCCCTCGCCCCTTCCTTCTGCCTCGCAGCGGGCAGACTGGGGTGGCCTGGGGTAGCAGGCCCTGGTGACCTTGGCTGAATCTTGGGTCCGGCCTGGCTGCTGGGCGGGGCTCCCCCACAGGGAGTACTCCCCACTCCCTCCTCTCGTTTATTGGTATAAATAGTGTGAACACAGCTCACCCTCAAGCGCTTCCTATTCCCGGAAGCAGGGCGGGTGTAGGAGGCAGAGTCCATGCTGGGTCCTGTGCCCTGGCCGGTGGGCATCCAGCGCGTCCCCTGTGGCGTCCACAGGCCTCACTGGTGCAGCTTCCTGTCCTGGTCCCCGAGTGGCCACCAGGCGATGGGAGCACCAGATGGGGTGGCGGCATCCCTGTGCAGAGCCAGTCCACCAGCACCGGCCCCGTCTGTCCTCAGCACGAGGTCTCCCAGCGAGGCCTTGTCCCTGGCCTGAGGCCGTGTGATGGCCGCCTCTGCCAGCAGGTCCGGCGGATAAATGTGTGACGCCGCTGGACGGCAGTGCTGCCTGCCCAGGGCCCGCCCAGGGCCCGTGCGTGTTCCGGGGGCTGTCAGGCCTCTGGGCCGCCGTCCTGTGCCTGGGCCGTCGACAGCGGGTTGCTGCCGCCTCCTGGGTGCAGGGTGCAGTTTGGGGCCAGAGCCCAGCTCCGCCGCCCACTCCGGCAGGCCCCTCTGGCGGGGCCGCTCTCTAGTGCAGGAAGGACCTCCTCCCGGTGCGGAAGAAGGACTCAATCTGCTCCAGCGACCGGCCCTTGGTCTCAGGCACGCAGCAGCCAGTGAAGGCCAGGTTCACCAGGCACACGGCGGCGAAGAAGAAGAAGGGGGCCTGCAGGCCAAAGGCGTTCTGGGGGGGAGAGTGCACGGGTCACAGGGAGCCCAGTGCCAGCTTCTGGCCCGGCTTGTGCCAGCCAGCCGGGGTGGTGGGGCTCCATCACATCACCCGGTCAGACACCCCGGGGCTCCCCACCATCGGCAGGAAATCCAGCCGTTTTAGCAGGGTGTTCGAGGCCCCCCAGGGCTGCAGGCAGCCCTCCTCTGGTGCTGGGCCCTGGGACTGACCACCACCTCTGAGCTGGAGCCCACCCTGGCCCCAGACACCAGCCTCTCTCTCCCTGGTCCCAACGCCCACCTTCACTCTCAGCCTTCCCACGCGCCTCCCTGCAGCAGGTTCACCACCACGGCGCGGCCAGGGGTGGGCTCCTACTCTGCCTGCAACACCCCCCTCTCCACCATCGCTCTGCCTCCTGCTGGCACTGGCTCTGGGTGCCCCCACCCTGCCCTGCCGCAGTGACTGCACCAGGACAGGCCCTGCCCAAGCTGTCCGTGTTACCCCCTCCCACCCGGGGACTGGGGACTCTGGTTGGCTTCAAGGCCTGCTGGGAAGCTGAACCGAGAGTGAAGTCAGGACGGGGACGCGCTCGGCTGAGACCCAAGCTGCCCACCAGAGGGAAGACCGCGCTCACTGCCCGGGAGGGTGCGGCAGGGCGGGCAGGCCCGGCTCTGTGGTTTCACCCCGGTCTGGGGGTCAGCTGCCTGACCTCCCAACAGTTCCCCGAGCCGAGCGTTTGCTGAACTGAAGGAGCCCTCGTCAGGCTCTCACTTCACGGTCCCTGGCCTGGTGCGAAGGGAGCGTGTGCTGAGGCTGAGGGGACTCATGGAGACGCCTTTGCACGGGCCCCCGGCACCGGCCAGAGGGGCCCGCCGGCCGAGCACTCACCGTCACCAGCAGGAAGGACTTGGTGAGGGCAAAGGCGGTGAGCCAGCTGACCAGCACGCAGAGCCCCGAGGCCACGCCACGGGCCCGCAGCGGCAGGATCTCCGACATGAGGAGCCAGGTGATGGGGCCCCAGCCCATGGCGTAGCCTGCGGGGGTGGGGGGCAAGAGGGTGTGCTCAGACCCTGTCTGGGGGCCATCGGTATCTCCCTGGAGCTGCTGGGAGACCCTCCCCAACCACCGAGATGGCAGCACCCCAGCCCATCTGAGCGTGACGCTGGCCTGCCCCCACCCCTCCACGGGCACCCCTACCCATGATGAAGAGCATGGTGGCCAGCAGGGGCACCAGGGTGAGGTAGCTGGTGGGCGTGGCCAGGGGCTGCTCTGTGCCGGCCAGGGCCTCGCGTTCCAGGCCCATGGTGCTGTTGGGGGCCAGAGACTTCGGACCAAAATGCACGTATAGCCCCAGGGTCAGGTTGGCAGCAAACATGCCGGCCGCTGTGGACAGACCAGAGGCTCTCAGGGGGCCGGGACCCCGTGAGCCCGAGCCCCTCGGCGCCCTGCGCCGCCCGCTCCCCATCAGGCCGCTCCCACCCCGTCGGCATTTGGGCTGTCACACCCAGCGTGCGTGTGTCACGCCCAGCGTGCGTGTGTCACAGCGGCTCATTCACTCTCGCAAGCCCCAGCCGGCCTTTCTGGATGTCCAGCCCTGCACCAGGTGCCGGGCAGACCGAGTCCACCCGGCAGGGCAGCTGTGACCCAGGCCCCCCTGGTGCTCCCACCACAAGGGCAGCAGCTGGAGGAGCAAAAGAAGGAAGCACAGGTGACCGCCCGCACTCACCCGAGATGAAGAGCAGGGCCTTGCGGCCGGCCAAGTCCATGGTGAGGGCGGCGATCAGCACGGACAGGAGCCTCACGGCGCCCACAATGGCGGCGTCAACCTTGGGAGGCTGCGAGGAGGGAGCCGTGAGGCCGAGCGACCCTAGCCCATTGGGCCTCTCCCCCACCCCCAAGGCTCTGCAGGGTCAGGCCCTGGGCTCAGTGGCTTTCTGCCAGTCACCCAGCCCAGCCCGCGGGGCCTTGCTGGCAGGGGGCACAACTGTCATGCCCACCACTAAGCCCCAGGCTAGTACTGGATCCTGGCACCACTGCCCCTAATCTTCACACCTCATCTCATCTCTGAGCCCAGGACAGACATGTGAAGGCCTGCTGGCTATTATCTCCAGTTCGCAGAGGAGGAAGCTGAGGTTTTGGCGGGGGGGACCTGACTTCCTCAGCGAGTGACAGATGCTCTGAACCTGGGATCTGTGGTTCCCAGGGGGTTGTTTTTCTAGAAGACTGGTCTCCCTTGTAATTCCGAGTATCTTGCTTAAAACATGGAAGCCTTACAAACATTACTCAGGACAGGCAGGTGCACAGAAACAGTTATGAGACGTGGGTGTGCCTGCGGCCCCGGGCAGGGCAGGCGCTCAGCGGGCACGGCCTCCCTGGGCCTGGGGACAGAGGGCCGGGGCAGGGGCGCGCTCTCACCAGCAGGACCGCGGTGCTGTCGAAGATGGACTGCAGGTAGACGAGGATGGGCGTGATGCCTGTCAGCTGCTGCAGGAAGCGCATCAGCAGGGCGATGACAATCGGGCGGTACATGTGCGGGTCCCGGGCCTCGGCCCACGACAGGTGGCTGCTCTGGAGACACGAGGCTGCCGCTGCGGGGGGCTGTGCCGGCCCCTCCGGCTGGAGCCACCCTGGCCTGGGCTGCCTGGGGCTAGGTAGGAGGCTCCCTTCTTCCCTCTTCCAGGAAAGGTCCCTGTCACTGGGGCAGCCCCAGCTCTGGGGACCCCCCCAAGGGACCCAGGCTCCCGGGTCAGTGGGTGGGTTGAGGCAGACCCCCTGCTTGGCAACACGGCCGGGTCCCTGGGCATCCATGGTGCGACGCATACACACCCCGAGACGTCCTGCCCCGACCCCCGCTCCTGGAGGTGGGAACTGCTCTCATCCCTGCTTCCCAGGAAAAGCAACCGAGGCTCATGCCAGCGGCGTGAAAGGCCCGTGTCCCACAGCGCTGCGGGGCACCCACCCCGCACACACCTGTCTCCGGACGGTGTCCTGGATCTGCTCGAACTCCCAGCGGGTGTCGGCATCGGGCCCTCGCAGCCAGGCCAGCGCCTGCAGCGCCTCCGCGTCCCTGCCCTTGGAGAGCAGGAAGCGAGGGGAGTTGGGCATGCAGCTGAGCAGCAGGACCATGACGAGCACCGGCCCCTCCCCGGCCACGGCCAGCCAGCGCCAGGGCAGCAGCAGGCCTGCGGACAGGAGCTGTGAGGGGCTGGGGCGGGGCTGAACACAGCCCTTCCCATCGGGGGCCTCTGAGCAGCCTCACTCGCCTTCAAGGGTTAGTCCCAGGGCCGCCTCCTACAGGAAGCCTCCCCTGGTTGCTCCAAGCCGGGCTGCACTTAGATCACAGGGCCCAGGTCCTTGGAGGGCCCCAGGGGTCATAGTGGAGTGACGGGGGAGTAGCCTGAGCAGCAAGGCCCTGGGGGCCTCCACCAGCAAACACTGACCATCTCCCGGCAGGGGGTTCATTCGTGGGCAGGTTTGTCCCTTCCTCTCTTGGGTCGGGCTTCCCTGGGTGGCTCAGACAGTAAAGTAGTTTGCCTACAATGTAGGACACCTGGGTTTGATCCCTGGGCCTGGAAAACCCCGTGGAGAAGGGAATGGCAACCCACCCCAGTATTCTTGCCTGGAGAATCCCATGGACAGAGGAGCCTGGTGGGCTACAGTCCACGGGGTCGCAGAGTCGGACACGACTGTGACTCACTTTTGCTTTCTCTTGTCCCTTCTGGCCCCTGCTGCTCAGCGGCCCCGTCCCCCACCCCCCAGACTGCACACAAGAGGTGTTCCGTGTGCGTCCGGATGATACTTGCCAAGGGCATAGAGGGATAGTGACCCGAACACCGCCATGAGCTGGGGTGTGGCACCCAGGGCCCCGCGAACGCTGGGCGGGGCAATCTCAGACACGTACACCTGCAAGACACAGCCCACCCAGTCTCTGCTGAGCACACGCGCCGGGCCTGGCTGGGATGAGCGGGGTGGCCCAGTGAGCCCCGGGAACCAAGGGAGTGGGGGCTTCCGTGGGTTCTTGCCCTGGTCGTGATCTCAGCAGGACCTCAGCTGCCTGAACGGTCAAGTGGGCAGCACCACTCAGCTCTGACATGGGGGTGGAGGCCCGAGGGCACCCAGACTCTGGCCTCCACTCCCCCAACCCAGGGCTTTGTGCCCAGCTGGGCCTGCCCAGCCCCGATGTGGGAGTGGTGGGTAACATGCAAGGTCCCAGGAGGGGTGCAGGGCAAGGACTTCCTTTTCCTCCCCATTACGTTGCTCAATATGGATTTTCTCTGATTGAGCAACGACTCTGCCAGGCCTTGAGACAGGAAGTTTGGGGAGTCCAGACTGGGGGCACCTTGGGGCATAATGTCACATTTCCCCCAAGTTAGCTGCCCTGGGGGTGCTGAGCTGAGGCTCCCTGGCAAACATATCCCCATGGATTGTGGGGGGGGGCCCGAAGCCAGGTGCCCTCAGCTCATGGTGGTCAGTGCAAATACTGAGGCAGTGAGGGGACCGGCCTGGGCAGTCCTGGTCTTACCGGGATGCAGGCAGCTGTGAGCCCCCCTGCGAAGCCCGTCAGCATCCTTCCCAGAAGCAGCATCCAGAGGCCGTGGGCGCCTGCCATCAGCGCATAGCCGGCTGCCGAGGGCACAGCTGAGAACATGATGCTGAGTTTCCGGCCCAGGAGGTCATTGAGGACCATGGCACTGAGTCCCCCGGCCGCCGCACCCAGGGTGAACACGGACTGCAGAGGAGGGTGCAGGGCAGGCATGTCTGGGCGCTCTGGGCACCCAGCACCCCCCACCCCCACCCCATCAGAGCCTAGGGACAGCTGCTCTCCCAGGCTGTCCCGGGAGCCTGGGCTGCAGGACTGGGACTCTGGATGGTGGTGAGCCTCCTGTCCCCAGAGGAGTACAAGCAGCACATGGACAGCTGTCTGTGAGGGAAGCCACAACAGGTGTCTGCCGGAGTTCTGTCCAGACCGATGTTTAAACGCCCAGTACTGTCATATAGCAGACAGGAGGGTTCTGTGACTCGAAGCCCTTGGGATTTTAAGGTTTGGGGGTTCTCAGACTCCCTGTTGAGTATACAGGGAGTTGGATCCAGTTAGTGACCTGGGCATCCTGCTGAGCCTGTCTGAGCCTCAGTTTCTGCAGCTACATTATGGGGAGAGCAGCAGCACCCACCTCGTAGGGTTGACCCCGGAGTGAAAAAGCTCTCATGGGAAATGCCGAGCAGGGGCCCGGCACAGACTAGGTACACAGCGTGCATCGGGTGTTATTATTTTAGCTGATACGCTGAGGTTGCAAACCCAAGGCTGCTAAGACGGCAGGTGTAGAACCCTGGGACTCCGAGGACCCGTGCTCGCCCCACGCGCATGCTCACCACCTCTCCTGACGCCCTGTGGCCCAGCAGTGCTCTTCCTTTAGCACCAGTGTCCTGCCTCTCCTCGTCCAGGGAGGTGCCTGCTCTGTTTTGGGGGGGTGCTCTGGGGAACCCTCAGCCCTGCTGGGTAGAGATCTTAAGGAACACCTCCCCACCTGCTCCTTCCCACGCCTTCTCCATCAGCTTTCACTTCCCTCTTTCATTTCGGAGCCACTGTCTGGCCTCACTACCCCCCACCTCTACTGCCGACCCGAGTGGATGGGGGAGGGGCAGACCAGGGCCCTGGAGGGGGTCCTGTGGCTTTGTCTGGGGGGCGGGGGTTGGTTTCCTAGCTGGGGACAGAACTCAGTGGGTCCCCGGTCCCCCTGCCCTATCCCTTGTCAGCTCAGAGCATGGCTCTTACCCCGAACCAGGATGCCTGGGTTTTGGTCAGATTCAGGTTTGGATCCGAGGAGTGCTCCAGGGCGGGGATGACGGGGGACGTGTAGACCAGGGCATACCCGAAGCTGAAATTGCCCAGCACAGCAGCGAAGGTAGCCAGGAACACTCTCTTGTTCTGCAGGACCCTAGTGTGTGTGGGGGCAGTGCAGAGCCGTCAGGATCTTTGAGTCCCCCCGCCTCTGACTGCTGCCTGGCCTGAGCACAATGGCTGTGCTGGGACAGCTAGGTCAAGAGCTGGTCAGACTGGCACCTCCCGGGGCTGAGCCCCAGCTCCCTGGGGAAGCCCCTGGGGCATGAGGATAGCCCATCGCTGGGGCTGGGACACCGGTGCACGGCGCCGTTCCCAGAACAGGAGCCCTGGCGTCTGCGCCCAGCTTTGCCATGCAAGAAAGCTTGCTGCTTGACTAGGCAAACACCTCACCTTCTCTGGGCGTCCATGGCCCTGTCTCTGCCAGCTGGGGCCTGGGCCTAGTACTCGGCGGGGGCACCCGGACTAGTGTGTCTGAACGAGGCGGCCCCTTGGTGGCCACTCCCAGACAGTCAGTGGAGGCCCAAGGTCGGGGAGCCCGCTGCCCACTCAAGGTTACCAGGCCATCCGCATCCTCCACCCGCAGACCCTACGCCCGACTCTCACCCGACCCGCGTCCTCTCCCCTGGTGACGGGGGCGGCTTCTCGGGGAAGGTGTCATAGTCCCGGCCTTCGGCTCCCAGCAGCGGCTCCTGCATGACCGGCTCCTCCCGCCCGGGCGCGCCGCGAGTGGCCGGGGCAGCTCTGTCCAGAGGCGCGTCGGGCCGCAGCGGATGGGAGCATCCGGCGGAGCCCGGAGCTCCGCCCCCCGGCCGCGATTGGCTGCGGGACGGCCCTGCAGAGCGGGCGTCGGCCAATGGGGCGGCCGCGAGTGGTGCGGATGCTGAGGATGCCGGCGCCGAGCTGGGTGGGGCGGCCGGGCTTTCCCCGGGAGCCGACTCGCGTCCCGGCCGGAGTAACCGAAACCGGGAGGCAGGGTTTTCCCTGGATGCCGCAGGCTCCTCGTGCGCCCCTGGAGGTGGCAGGGCTCGCTAGGCAGATAGGAGCCCTTCGCGGGGGGGAGACACTTGGAAGTCGTGGGGGGCCTGGTTCAAGCTGGGTACCAGCCCTGGGGGCATAGACTGCATCCCTGCATCCCACCCGGGGCCCAGTTGGTATAAGAGGGAGGAAGCTGAAACCCAGAGAGGGGCCGCAAGGCGTCAGGGTCACCCAGGGGATATTTGTGCCCCTTCCAAGGAAGGCCGTGGGCTCCGCCTTGCGCTCCACTCCCTCTCGGCCTGCCACAATGCGTCTGGAGTCACCGCAGTCCCCTAACGCGGTGAGACCCGGCAGGCTCGCCAGATCTAGGGCCACCTCAGCCAGGGGGTGTGGCGTGAACGCAGAAGGAGGAGGGAGTGGTGGTTCCCGTGGGCGAGACTTGTATATTTTCCCATTTCTGACGGGGGAGTAACCTGGGCTTGTAGCAAATCATCCAGGTAATAAGATACAATTTACAAATAGAAAAAGCAGAAACTGAAAATTCCCTGGAAGTCCAACCTAAAAAACCTCCCCAACCAACCAAACAAAAAAACCAACCCAACCCACACACAAACGCACACACCACACAGCAGTGACAAAAAGTCTTGAGTTACTAGTGTCAACTCTCCCTTTGGACTTTTCCAGAGAGGAGAGAGGAAGATGAACCTATTGTACTGAATGGATGTCCACACATATTTTAAAACCGATCCTTTGTTGTTGAGCATTTGGGTTATTTCCAAATTTTATCTGTCAAAATAGCAAAGAGTTTTAAAAAGTTGTTACAATTCTCTTTTATACTCATCAAAGTATAACCATATATATTAGAATAGAGAAAACAGACGTGGGAAAACCACACGCTCTGCCAACAGCCTCACCTTCCCCTCTTTTCTCCACGTACCTGTTTGCATATTTGCACACTGAATGTGCATCAGATCGTGTGACACTTCACACTGTCTTTTAAGCATTTTCTTCTTGCTATCAAGGACATAGTCTCTGGACTCAGCATACCCAATAAGTGGTGACTCCTGCTACAACGCTGTGTGGTCCTCATGACTGTAGTTTGAAAACTGAGATAAAAGACATTGACCCTGTGCAGGACCCGATGGGGCTTTCCCAGGACAGAACACCACCCTGATGTCCTTCACCTGCCTTTTGTCTATAGAACAACGTTAGCCATAGAATGAACTTATTCAGAGAAAGGGAAAAAAAATACAGAAGCAAAGAAAAGCAAACAGGAAAAATAATAAAGTTTAGTCATTAAACAAAGTCAAGGACCTCTTAGTTCCTCCTCAAAGGCTATAGATAATACTCTGAGTCATCTCCTGTGAGCTGTTGGCTGATTCTGAAACCCCCATCAGGTGGAAGGAGTTAACTCCTTGTGACCAGACCGTAGCCATGACATAAGGTGCTGCATCTTGCATAGTTCCAAGAACTGGCCTCAAAGAAATGGACCCAAGCCAACAATGGGACTGAAAACTAACTGTACTTAAGATGACGCTGCTTTTTTTGCATGTCTTTTCCATGGGGATGGTCTTGCTCCCTGTCTCCTGTACAATGTCACGAACCTCATTCCATAGTTCATCAGGCACTCTATCAGATCTAGTCCCTTAAATCTATTTCTCACTTCCACTATATAATCATAAGGGATTTGATTTAGGTCATACTTGAATGGTGTAGCAGTTTTCCTTACTTTCTTCAATTTAAGTCTGAATTTGGCCATAAGGAGTTCATGATCTGAGCCACAGTCAGCTCCTGGTCTTGTTTTTGCTGACTGTATAGAGCTTCTCCATCTTTGGCTGCAAAGAATATAATCAATCTGATTTCGGTGTTGACCATCTGGTGATGTCCATGTATAGAGTCTTCTCTTGTGTTGTTGGAAGAGGGTGTTTGCTATGACCAGTGCATTTTCTTGGCAAAACTCTATTAGCCTTTGCCCTGCTTCATTCCATATTCCAAGGCCAAATTTGCCTGTTACTCCAGGTGTTTCTTGACTTCCTACTTGTGCATTCCAGTCCCCTATAATGAAAAGGACATCTTTTTTGGGTGTTAGTTCTAAAAGGTCTTGTAGGTCTTCATAGAACCGTTCAACTTCAGCTTTTTCAGCATTACTGGTTGGGGCATAGACTTGGATTACTGTGATATTGAATGGTTTGCCTTGGAAACGAACAGAGATCATTCTGTCATTTTTGAGACTGCATCCAAGTACTGCATTTCAGACTCTTTTGTTGACCACAATGGCTACTCCATTTCTTCTAAGGGATTCCTGCCCACAGGAGTAGACATAATGGTCATCTGAGTTAAATTCACCCATTCCAGTCCATTTTAGTTCGCTGATTCCTAGAATGTCGACATTCACTCTTGCCATCTCCTGTCTGACCACTTCCAATTTGCCTTGATTCATGGACCTGACATTCCAGGTTCCTATGCAATATTGGTCTTTACAGCATCGGACCTTGCTTCTATCACCAGTCCCATCCACAACTGGGTATTGTTTTTGCTTTGGCTCCATCCCTTCATTCTTCATATTTCTCCACTGATCTCCAGTAGCATATTGGGCTGGACATGGAACAACAGACTGGTTCCAAATAGGAAAAGGAGTGTGTCAAGGCTGTATATTGTCACCCTGTTTATTTAACTTATATGCAGGGTACATCATGAGAAACACTGGGCTGGAAGAAGCACAAGCTGGAATCAAGATTGCTGGGAGAAACATCAATAACCTCAGATATACAGATGACACCACCCTTATGGCAGAAAGTGAAGAGGAACGCAAAAGCCTCTTGATGAAAGTGAAAGAGGAGAGTGAAAAAGTTGGCATAAAGCTCAACATTCAGAAAATGAAGATCATGGCATCTGGTTCCATCAGTTCATGGGAAATAGATGGGGAAACAGTGGAAACAGTGTCAGACTTTATTTTTCTGGGCTCCAAAATCACTGCAGATGGTGAGTGCAGCCATGAAATTAAAAGACGCTTACTCCTTGGAAGGAAAGTTATGACCAACCTAGATAGCATATTCAAAAGCAGAGACATTACTTTGCCAACAAAGGTCCGTCTAGTCAAGGCTATGGTTTTTCCAGTGGTTATGTATGGATGTGAGAGTTGGACTGTGAAGAAAGCTGAGCGCCGAAGAATTGATGCTTTTGAACTGTGGTGTTGAAGAAGACTCTTGAGGGTCCCTTGGACTGCAAGGAGATCCAACCAGTCCATTCTGAAGGAGATCAGCCCTGGGATTTCTTTGGAAGGAATGATGCTAAAGCTGAAACTCCAGTCCTTTGGCCACCAGATACAAAGAGTTGACTCATTGGAAAGGACTCTGATGCTGGGAGGGATTGGGGGCAGGAGGAGAAGGGGACAACAGAGGATGAGATGGTTGGATGGCATCACTGACTCGATGGACATGAGTCTGAGTGAACTCCGGGAGTTGGTGATGGACAGGGAGGCCTGGCGTGCTGCAATTCATGGGGTCGCAAAGAGTCGGACACAACTGAGCAACTGACTGAACTGAACTGAAGATGACGCTGATGAGACCACTGTGTGACCGATTTCAAGATGATTGTTGGAGCTGACTGTGCTGTTTCGGTATGTAGCCCCCTCCCTCCACCTATGTGTGCGTGCTAAGTCGCTTCAGTTGTGTCCGAATCTTTGTGACCTTATGGACTGTAACCCACCAGGCTCCTCTGTCCATTGGATTCTCCAGGCAAGAATACTGGAGTGGTGACATGTGAATCAAATCTGTGTCTCGTATGCTTCCTTCATTGGCAGGCCAGTTCTTTACCACTTGGGCTTCCCTGGTAGCTCAGATGGTACAGAATCCACTGGCAATTCAGGAGACCTGAGTTTGATCCCTGGGTTGGGAAGATCCCCTGGAGGAGGGCATGGCAACCCACTCCAGTATTCTTGCCTGGAGGATCCCCATGAACAGAGGAGCCTGGCGGGCTACAGTCCATTGGGCCGCAAAGAGTCAGACAGGACTGAGTGACCGAGAACAACGCAGCCAGCACTTGGGAAGCCCTCCATCACCTATGAAAATCCTGAAAATCCCTGAGTAGCAAGCAGAGTGGGCTTTTGGACCCGAGTCGGCCTTCTCCCCCAGGTTTCTGGCCTTGTACACAAAGCAAGCTTTCCTTTCCTGACAATCCTGGTTTCTTGAGTATCGGATTGCAAGCTTCAAGCAGCCAAATCTGAGCCCAGTAGCAACATCTCAGACGTACGGCATAATGAATAAACTTCTGTGTGCCCCCCAGGAATTGCAGCTCAGATCACGAAAGAGGTTTCTGGGGCTTCCTTGGTGTCCGGTGGCTGAGACTCTGGGCTCCCAATGCAGGAGGCCCGGGTTCAATCCCTCGTTGGGGGACTAGATCCCACATGCTTCAACGAAGATTGAAGATCCTGCATGTGGCAACCAAGACCCAGCACAGCCAAATAAATACATATTAAAAAAGAAGCTTCTGACCACCTCCAGAAAGCCCCAGGCACCTCTTTCCAGTCATGTGCGCCCTCCTGAGGTCCCATCACTGACTTCTGTCCTCATGGATTGGATTTCCCTACTCTTGAACCTCTTGAAATGACCCCTGCTCTTGTTTTTGGCTCTTCCCCCCCCCAGTTTTTTCCCATTAATTTTTTTTTTCTATGTGGGATTTTCCCAGATCAGGGATTGAACCCATGTTTCCTGCATTGGCAGGTGGATTCTTAACCACCGGACCACCAGGGAAGCCCCCAGGTTTTTTTTTTTTTTCCTTTTCTTTTAAAATCAGCTTTATTGAAGGACAATCTACACACAGGAAAATGAACTCATTTTAAGTGTGTAGGTCGATGAGTTGACAACTGTGTCACCCTGGGGCCCCAATCAAGACAGATAGCCATCCTCCAGAATCCCCCTTCCCAGTCAGTGCGTCCCCCCGCCCACCCCTAAGCCACTGCTGAGCGTCCGTCTCTGACTGCCGATTACACTAGTCTTTCCTCGAGTTTCATAGAAAGAGGCCTGCAGAGTGGCGCTTCCTTTCTGCTGCTTTTATACGGCACGTCTGCAACATGCATCTGTGCTGTGCGCTCCGGTGGCTTACTCCCTTCTTGCTGCTGTGTGTGTGACTGCCATTCTCTTACGGGCGGTTGGGTTTCACGGGGCTCAGGGCAAGTCACCCTAAAATACGCCAAAGTGGCAGACTGATGACTCTGAATTTAAGCTACTTGAGAAAAGCAGTGGACGCAAGAAGGAGACTCTGACCCTACTCTCTGTCCCCGTGAAAGTCGGGAATAGATTTCCCATGTGGAAGCTACGCTTCCTGACCAGGAGGCAGAGACAGGCTTATCCCCAGAGACGGGGATCAGGGCAAGAAAACTGGTAACAAGCCTTACTCGGTGTCTTCAGTAACTAGTATCCAAGCCTAAGGGTCTTTGTCTTGTCAGTTCTTGACAGATTTGTTGTTTCTTTGTCTAAATAACTTGAAGGCTTCCCGCCTTCGGTCGTTTCTTTGGGTTCTGTGTCTACGAGAGCGCCGTATGCATGAAATTCAGTTTGTTTGTTTAGTTTTCCTCCTGTTGATCTGTCTTGTGTCCATTTAATTATTAGACCAGCTGAAATAGCGAAGAAGGGCAGGGGGAGAGGGTCCCCTCCTGGACAGGCCACTTTCAGTTTTGGGCAAAAGGATGAATCTTGTATGACTCTCCTTGTTCACAGCCCCTTCTTAGGGGGTTTTTAAGGTTCTTAAGTGGATGAGGCTGGAATTGCTCAGGAGTCTTTTTTCATGGGTATTAAGGTTATTTCACACCTTTTTGCCTTTTTCCCCCTAAACTAATATATTTATAAAAGTGTTTATTTATTTGAATGACTGGATCTGAGTTGTGCATGTGGGATCTTTAGTTCTGGCACGTGGGAGTTAGTTCCTTGACCCGGGTTCAAACCCAGGCCCCCTGCAGTGGGAAAATGGAGTCTTAGCTACTGGATCACGAGGGAAGTCCTTACCTTTTTTCGCTTTTAAAATTAGCAATGGGATGAACATCTTTGCCAGTAAGGGATAACTTCCTTCAGCAAAGATCACTTCTGTGGTCCTCCGGCCTCCAAACCCTCCCACTTGGGTCTGCCCCAGACGGGCTGCTCCAGAACCTGGCCCTGGCGCTGGGGTGGGCCTATGCCCCATCTTCCACCCACCCCCCTGCCTGGCACAGCATGGGCACACAGCCAGTGCCTAGAAGCCCCTTGCCAACTGGAATTTAGAGTCTGCCCCTTCTCCTTGGAGGAGGAAGTGGTTACCCACTCCAGTATTCCTGCCTGGAGAATCCCATGGATGGAGGAGCCTGGCAGGCTACAGTCCATGGGGTCGCAGAGTCGGAAGGATCCCCTCTTCCCTCAGCCCCCACGTGGAAGCCTCAGCTTAGAAGAAGCAGAAAGCGCTGTCTGGGGAGGAGGCACCTGGCTCTGCAGGTGGGAGGGCCCTGGACACACCCACCTGGCGGTGGGGGCGGGGGGCTCACACGGCCTCCAGCTGTAGCCACGCCCTGGGGGAAGCCCCAGAGTGGGTGGTTTCCTTAGAGGAGAGAGGAGGCCGCTGAGGTGATCATTCAGGCCGCCACCCACTGGCCCCTGTCCCTGGGAACATGGCAGCTCTGGGGTAGGCTTCTCCCAGGACGCGGGAGCCCTGATGGCCTGAAGGTAACCATCCTGCAGAACTGTGGGGCTGGGGGTTGGCAGGGGCTGGGCAGAGACACTCCGTGTCTCCTGGACCTCGCTGGCTGATCGAGGGCCTGGAGCTTAACAAGCGACCGACCTAGTCCAAACCTAGTCCTCCCTGTGCTGGAGGCTGAGGGTAGGGTCTCAGGCCGCCGCGACCCTCTCTGCCAGACTCTGGCTTCTTGGGAACCTGCTCCAGGAGGCTCTCCCTTTAGCGAGCCTCACTTTTCTTATCTGCCAGATGGACACAGCCTGGTGCTCCCGTCCTTCACTGCCATGCAGGCGGAGAGCAGCTGGTAGTCTTGTTGCGAATGCTTCTGCATTGTGAGGAGGGCCTTCCAGACGAGTCCGCTGGCTTCCAGTTGCCCAGGAAACTAACCCAGCTGCATTCCAGACTCCCTGGCACAGGGGGAAAGGTCTCCGAGGAAGGGAGCTGTGGGGCTGAACCTGGCCTCCGGCCCCGTCATCTCGAGGGGGAAGGTGGGAAGCTTGGCAGGGCCGCTGGCAGCCCCCGGGGCTGTCCTTGCCCTCCCTCCGTGGTCCTCCGCATCCCCATTTCACAGAGGAAAACATCGAGGCTCAGGGAGTCACTGTCCGGGGGCACCTCTTGGCCCCTGGCTCCTGGTGTGATGGGGGGACGGATGGGAGGGGTGGTGGGTGTGAGGTGGGCCCCTCCCAGAGGAAGTCCTGCCCCTCATCTCCTCCTCACAGATGGGCCAGCCTGGGCCCCCCGGGGAGAAGGTCTCTGACACCCAGCTGTCTGGTGCCCTGGCCGCCCCCCACCATGCCCCGGCTGACGTCATTCCCGGCCCTGAGGACTCGGACCTGGTGCCCTCTCTGACCCTGGCTGCAGCCCTGGTACTCTTGTTCCTGCTGCTTTCTGTCTGGCTGGTATGGGACCGGCCCCCTCGAGACTCCTGCTGACATGGGTTCCCGAGCTGGGGCGGGGTATCCCTCGGCTGGGCATGGCACAGCCTCCCAGCTGCGCCCTGGGCCATACCCTGCACCCAGCGGCTCAGCCCTTGCCTGTGGCAGCCCCAGTGGGACCCCAGGAGGCCCCCAAGGGCCCCCCACCACTGGAACACTGGAGCGCAGGAACCCCGATGAGTCCTGGACTCGGTTGCAGAAGGCCGCTGCTGGAGCCTCACCCCTGGGGATGGCCGCGGAAGGTGGACTACAAGCTCCGGGGCGGCTGCGAGTGCTCAGGCCGACTGGGCTCAAAACCGGCTCATCCTGGTTTGCTGCAGGCCACAGCTGGGTGCGCACCCCGGCCCTGCCGTCCTGAGCGCGGCAGGAGAAGCCAGGTGACCCCTGGGTATCTGCGGAGTGGGTTAGATCGAGCTGGGAGAGGAGAGTTGCAGCTTAGGCTCTGTCCACGCTGGCCAGTTGGAGGGTGGACAAGGCCCTGCCCCGCCCCAAATCTCAGCTCCCCAGTCATCCAATGAGGGCGGCAGTCCCTGCCCCTCGGCACTGTCGGGAGGGCCCACCGGTAGGGAGGTATTCTGTGGCCCCTCCGCAGCTGACAGTCTCCCTCCGGGTGTCGCCCTCTCCTACCTCCTGGGACCCAGAGAACCCTGGGAAGAAGCCCCACGCCCTCCGCCGCGCTGAGACGGGTCCGAGGCGGGATGCGCTGGTCTTGGCCGCCACCTGGTGGCTGAAGTTGAGAATCACGCCATTTGATTTGAGAGCCCTCTGGGGTTTCCATCAGGGCCCGGGAGGTGAAGGTGTTCTATTTTTAAAAATTTGAGACTATGGACAAGCATACATACACTTCATTACCCAGAGAGAACCTCTTTTGCCATTTTCTATTTGCGTTCTTTTCCTGTTTGCATATCTATGATCTCCTGAAAAAGCATCGGGAAGGAGGCAGAGGGGGTGGGGAAGAACTGCTTGCAAGGCCTGGTCGGGGGAGGTCGGGGGGGGGGGGCGGGGGAAGGGGCGTCTGCCCAGGGTCCGGGGCCTTTCTGCCCCACAGCGGTCCTCCTTGGGCCTTGGTGGGGAAGATGGGCGGGCCGTGGAGACCTTCCGGTCGGGGCTGGAGGCCCTGGGACCCTCCTGACTCACTGAATAAGCACTTGTCAGGACCCCTCCGGACCTTGTCCGAGGCCTCAGCCTTGCCTGCTGCCCTGCTCAGGGGGAGGGCAGATTGTGTGCAGCCTCCTGTTTGCATTTCTGTCCAGCGCCCCAGAAAACGCCGTGTGGCTTCATTGCGGTTTCAGCGGCTGCTGCAGGGCATCCGGCCTGCCCCTGTGGTTCTTTCAGGCCACGGAGCCCCTTCTGCACTCCCCGCGCCCAACCCAAGGCTGGCATGGGCGTCTGTCCGAAGCTGGTCCAGAAAGGAACTGCACCTGTGGAGAAGCACTGCTCTGTGTGACTCACTGACCATTTCATAAACCCTGTGGCTCCCTTTGGGGTTTTGCCGCCCCGTCTCCCCTCTCTTCCAGCGGTGCTGGGGCAGCCAGATGCCTGAGATCGGGGAAGTCTAGGCTTTTGGCGGGCTGGACGTTGCCAAGGATGACAGGAAGGGCCAGGCCGGGGCTGGAGGCCTGCTCCTGGAACGAACCCCTTGGCAGGGAAGGGGCTGGGAGCTGGCAGCTTGTGTGTGACTATGTATGTGTACATGTGTGTCTGCGTGTACACATCTGTGCCCACAGGCTGCACGCGTGTGCACCGCACATGTACAAGCACGTAACGCACGTGAACCCGTGGACTTCAGTCTCCGTACACGTGCTCGCGTGTGTGCCTGTATGCGTGCGTGAGTGTACGTATGCACACCCGTGTATGTATGTGAATGCATGTGCACCATGAACGTTTGTGTTTGCACGCATGCGTGTACTTGTGTGGGCTTTCCTGGTGCCTGCAATGCAGGAGATCCAGGTCTGATCCCCGGGTCGGGAAGATCCCCTGGAGGAGGGCCTGGCAACCCATTCTAGTGTTCTTGCCTGGGGAATCCCCATGGATGGAGGAGCCTGGTGGGCTACAGTCCCCAGGGCAGCAAAGAATCAGACACGACTGAAGCAACTTAGCATACATGCATGCATGTACTTGTGTGTATACAAGCAGGCATGTATGCACGCACACGTGTGTGTGTGTGTTTGCTCTGTCTGGCCCTGCTATAGGAGCCTGGGGATGGCATGGAGCTGGCCTCTTTCCTCGCAGCCTGGGTGTGAGCTTGTGGGCGTTTGCCAGGCAGGGTTCAAACAGCCCCCAGAGCCTGGAGGCCCCGTCCTGGGGGAGAGACTTTCCCGTGGTTTCCTCTCCGCCGGCCTCTCTCCAGCTCTGTGGCGGTGGGCGAGCCCCAGACCGAGTCTCCTTTTCTCATCAGTCCGCGGGTCAGTGGGACCACACTGCTCCTCTACTCCATTCTGCCTCCTTCCCAGGAGGGCCCTAATGGTGCCTGGGGTGGCAGCGTGCCTACTAGACTCACAGGTCCTCCAGCTGCCCTGTAGCTGGGTGGCCATGTGAGTCCCTTCTGGCCAGGGGTGTGGTTAGTCCAGAGTGTCCAGGGAGGGCCACCTTCCTGATTAGCAAGGCTTGGGGTCCTATCCCCTTCTTCCTGCCTGGAATTCAGTTGTGTTGCCCGGCGATGCAGCAGCCCTCTTGCAACCAGGAGGTGGGAGCCCAGGCTAGGATGATGAGCAGGGATGAAGCAGGAGCTGGTTCTTTGGGGACTGGAGGCTGGGCACCTTGTTGTGCGAGCTGGTTTTCTGGGTGTCGCAGCCTTAAGCGCTGCCAACGGCTACTGGCCATCAGCTCCTCCTTCCCTGTGGAAGTGGCCTGGAGCCTGAAGGGGCGGGCTCATGGGTGTGCTCCAGACCCTGCCCACTCTTCCCTCTGTGCTGGGGCCCCAGGGCACCGGGGCACTGGGGAATGGTCCTCAGAGGCCTTCAGGCATCTCCTGGGGGGAGAAGGACGAGGGGACCCGGACAGCTGGCCTGGCCTCCCACTGGGACCGGGGGCCTCCAGGGCCCGTGTCTGAGACCTGCTCCTGCCCTGCATCCTTGGCAAGGTGAGAGTGAAAGAGGCAGGAGAGAGGTGATGCTGGAAACCCGCCCCGCAAGGGGTGGGGGCGGAGGGGCTGGCACCAAGCCTTCTCCATGGTGCGGGGTGGCCAGTCCCCAGAGCCCGGCCCTGTCTGGACCCCTCTGCTCTCCTCCTCACCACAGAGCTAGCCAGACAGCCCCCAGCAGATGCTTCTGGGGACGTTCTTGGGGTTCCAGCTGGGCACGCCTCATGGGCAGGTGTGTCTTGCTTGGGGCACCAAGAGGCAACAGCAAAGGCCAGGGTGAGGCTGACCAGTCTCTGTGCTGGCTTCCTGCCCCTGCTTGGTCCTGTGATGTGGATTTGGGTCAGGCCTGACCGGTGAAGCGCGTTCCTTCCTGCTCTGGCCTTTGCGCTGGGAAGGGTCAGACCCAGGGCCCCCCAGCCACCCCACCCTCTGCCCTGGCCAGGTGCGCCACGACCCTGGTTCCCACCACCCTGGGGTTCACGCCCCTCCCCTGTGGCCAGCACTGGCCGGGCCTGGGAAGGGCGGGGCTGGGGCCGAGCGTGGCCGGCCAGCCTGGCGTTTTTTCCGCCTTTTCACGGCCTCAGCCAACACCCTCTCCCGGGACATGGCCAACTATTTGTGGGCCGCCGAGTGGCCCAGCAGCTGCTCCTCCTGCTCGAGTATGACATTACATTTTTTTGGACGGCTGGACGCTCCCTGCTTTGCAGTGTTGGAAGCGACAGCCTCGCTCTGTCCCCGCCGCTCCCGTGTCCCTCCAGCCCACCCTGCGCACACCCTGCCCACGGCGGGGCCCCTCTCCAGAGCTCAGACGAAGCCCACACTGAGGCTGCGGGTGGTCTGGGACCCTCTCCTCGGTTACTTTTGGCCCCTGTGCTGGCCCAGGGACTCCCTGCCAAAAGCAATTACTGAATTTTCATCTTGTTTTGCTGACGGCTTAGAATATGTCAACATTGTTCCGCCGGGGAGACCCGAGGGCACCTCGAGATCGGGGGTGGGGAGGGGGCTTGGGCGCCCAGCGGGGGTCCCCCAGGACTGGACCGCTGGAGTCCCTGGCGAGGCAGAGGAGGAGGAGGCGTCAGAGAGGCCGTCCCTCGCAGCTGCTGTCCGTTGGCGCCCTGGAGCACTGGTCTGTGTGGAGACACTTAAAACCCGCTCCTGGCAACGCAGGGGTGGGGGGAGTCTGTCTTCTGAGGCTCAGAGCTGCCCTGCGACCAGCTGACGTCCCGTGCTGGGAGGTGGCTGCAGGGCTCTGTGCCCAGCTCTGCCCCCTGTTTGTGGGCGGTGGGCTCACCCTGTTCTGCAGTGGGCAGGGCTCGGGGGCTCCAAAGAACAGGCCGGATCTGCCCCCAGGGGTCTCCCCCTCCCCCCAGGCTGCGCTCAGCGCCACGGACCAGAGGCCATGACAGCAGCCCAGGCCGGGCCATCTTCTCTGAGGGGCTCCGTTGTGTGGCCCTGGGGTCTGCACCCCAGCCCCTCAACTCCAGTGTCTCCACCAGGAACACCACGCTGTCCCAGGGAGGACCTCGGGGTTGTGGGAGGCTGGATTCCACCTGGTGGGCTTCATCCCGGGCCCAGGCCGCCCTCCGCCCCCTGCCCAGCCCTCAGGAACGTCCACTGGCCACAGGCAGAAAGATGGAGGAAGGCTGCGGCCCCGGTGCTGGGAGCCCGGCGGCCCTGACCGGGTGGGCGGGCGCACCTCCTGGGCTTGGGCGAGCTTCTGACCCCGACCTCTCTACCAGCCTCAGCGCCACCACCAGGGAGAAGGGCCGGGAGTCTCTGGGGGGAGGAGCTGGGGTGGAAGCTGAGCAGGCTCTGGAGGCTGAGCACCCCAATGTCTGGGGACTGGGGTCACGTGCACGCCGTGGGCGGCACCCCCGGAGCAGGGGTCTTCCCTGCTCGAGCTGGTGGTCGACCCTGTTTTCCCACTGGCTCTTCTTCTCAGGGGGCCCAGAATGCTCACTGCCCCCGCCGCAAGGGAGGCCAGGAGGCCAAGCCCACTGCACATGCACGGGTGGCTGGACACACGTGCGCATGTGTGTTTGTGCATGTGTGTGCGTGCTCCCGCCTCCTAGAGGACGGGCCGGCTGGGGGCCCTGGGCTTTGGGACACCGGCCACACCCTCCTCTGGGACTGCTCGTGCCCAGCTCCCAGCCGAGCGGTGGGGTCGGACCGGCCCTGCCCTGCGGGGGCTCGGGGTCTGCTGGGGGAGACAGAAGCTCGGCAAGAGGGCACGTGGGAGGGGGCCCGGGACCCGGCCTGGATGGGGGCCACCCACACCTGGCACTGACCGAGGGCGCCTGAGCTTAATGTAAACGCCCGTGTGGGGGTCTGGGTGCTGGCTTGCGGGGACAGGCTGGGTGCTCCTGAGGCCCCAGGGCAGGATCCGGGGCATCTGGAGCCTGAGGCTGAGCGGGCTGTCGAGGGGCAGCCTTGGACATTGGGGCTGAGCCAGGAGTGGGGTGACCTCGTGGAGTGTGTCCGCTGTCTCCCCAGCTGGGGCCCGGCTCCCAGCTGGTCTGTTGGCCTGGACAGCCCTGTGTGTTTGGAATCGTGGCTGCGATCTCAGGGAAAGAAGCAGCCGAGGGGCCTGCCCTCCGCCACCCCCAGCCTTTGGCGGCTCCATCTGGGCAGATGCAGACCCTGGGGAGTGCAGCTCCTGGCAGGTCTGTGAAACGGGAGCCCGGCGGAGGCCAGGGTCTCAGGGGCTGTCCGGTGTGCAAGACTGAGGTCTCGGGGCTGACAGAGTAGCCGCCCCAGGAGAGGGCTCTTGGAGAAGCCCGGCTCTGACTCAGGTGAGGAGCTGGGTTTGCTTTCTGAGGCCTGAGGGATGGGGCCTGGGTCCCCGCGGTCCTCACAGGGACGGCGCCACGAGCTTGCTTGCAGTGGAAGACCTGGGGTCCGGGGGTGGCAGAGGAGGGGGGGCCGCTGGTGGTTGGGGTTGGATCCCCACTCTTTCCGGAACATTCCCCAGGAGCAGGCCTGGCTGTGGGAGGGGCTGAGAGTGGGCTGCACGGCCCGGGATCCTGGCCAGGCCCAGGCCTCCCCAGCATCCACCAGGTGAGCGGCCTACGTGTGTGGCTGACTGGCCTTCCTCCAGTTCAGCTCGCCAGAGGCCGCGGTGACCATCTCCTGGGAATGAGGTCCGTGTGAACACGCCATTGGCAGAAGCGATGTGCTCCCTGCATGAGTGTATTACCAGCAGGATGGCCCCGGAGCAGCTCGCCCACCGAGGCTGGAGACTGACATGGTCCAGGCATGTCCTCTGACCGTTGCCCCGTGGCCCCCTCTCTGCCTGCAGATGTGCTCTTCAGGGTCCAGACATGGCTTGGTTCCAGGACATGGCCCTGGCTTTCTCTGTGTGTGCTGAGCGCACTGGTCCCCCTGGACTCTGCTGGGGCAACAGTCTCATGATGCTCATATTGTCCATTGGACAGGACTTGCCAAGTGGGAAGTCCAGCTCACCTGTGCCCCTCCTAGCGAGGGCAGGGGCGTGTCCTGCGGCTGGAGCCCTCCCCGTCTCAACCTGAGTTCGGGGCAGCGTCCTTGCCGGGCGGACCCCTCCATTGCTCCCTCGATGCTGGCGGACCTGGATTTCAGCCTCAGAGACCTGGAACCAGCCCCTGGCCTCTGGGAGACTGAGCTGAGTGGACTTGGCCTCTCCTCTGTCAGGAGCTGGACTTCTTGCCTCAGCCAGGGGTGGGGGCAGCAAGCCTGGCCTCGAGGAAGGGGTCCTGGGGCCGGGCTGTCCCCACAGGGCCCCCCAACCCAGAGCATCTGTCCACCCTGTGAGGTGATAGACTTGAGAAAGGACTCAGCGGCGAACCTAGAAGGTGTTTAAGAGAGATGGGGGTGTGGCCAGAGGGATGGGGCGTGGTCAGAGATATGGGGGCGGGTCAGAGGGACGGGGGCGTGGTCAGAGAGGTGGGGGTGTGGCCAGAGGGACAGGGGCGTGGTCAGAGATATGGGGGTGTGGTCAGAGGGACGGGGCGTGGTCACAGGAGAGACAGCCGGTGATGTTCCCACGGGTTCCCAGCCATCGGCGCCCTTGACCCTTGACCTAGCACTTCTGTCCCCTCACTGTAAGTGGTGAGGAGAGGGCCCCCCCCCCCCAGCTTAGGGTCGTCTGGGGATGGAGAGAGCTCTCCGGAGCAGACCTGGCGCCTCGGCACTTCTCCAGCCCCCCATTTGCAGAGAAAAGTGCCAGCGGCCTCAGGTGCTTTGGACGGTCTTTTTGTTCACCACGTTTGAATTTTTCTACAACGACTGGAGTCATTATTTATTTATACTTTTTTGGCCTCACGTCTTGTGAAATCTTAGCTCTCTGACCAGGAAGTGACCTTGGGCCTTGGTGAAAGCGCAGAGTCCTAACCACTGGACCGCCGGGGAATTCCCATTTTGTAAGAGAGTTAAATGGCTGCTTTGACCAAACCTGTGCCTACCTGTGTATTGCTTATGTGGTTAAAAAAAAAAAGTAAAGTGAAACTGAAAACAGCAGGAAGCTCTCGTCTGTGGCAGGCTGACGGTGGCAGCTGCTTCAGGCCTGGAAGCTGAGGGCAGGCCAGGTCAGCGGGGGTGGGGCGGCGGGTGTAGGGGTCTCGGGGGTGATGCACACCTGGATGCAAGAGTTGCCTTGGCAACCGAGGGGCGAGCGGCGGGGGCGCGGGGACGGTAGACGGTGCGCGTTGGGAGGCCTTCAGGGGAGAGGCAGGCGCTGAGCCTGGTCTTGGAAGCAGGCAGGATGAGAGCAGGTGGTGGGGGGCTCAGAGGAGCACATGGGCCGGCCAGGTGCTGGGAAGATGACGTCCACCCCCCTCACTCCCCCACTCACCCCGACCCCCACTCACCCCCCACCTACTCACCTTGCTGCCCATCCCTCACCCCTTCCCCCAACACACATCATAACTACACACGAACATCCACTCACCTTCCCCCACTTCCCGATGGAGGCATAAAGTGCTCTGGGGGTGAGGGTGGGCATGTGACAGGACAGAGCCAGGGAGCCACTGAGGCCAGCCCCCGCCCCCGCCACTCCCACCCGAGGCTGCAGATCTGACGGGCAAGGTGGGTTTGACATGGGGATTCTAGCTGGAGACAATGACCTGGTCCCAGCCCCTGGCTGGCTGGGTGGGGGCTGGGAGGGCAGTGCCCCATGGCCCGCAGTGGCCCGTGTGCAGGGTTCCGGGACAAGCTGCACCAGGTCCCCGGATCCCAGTGCTGGCTCTGGAGCAGGCGGGTGGGAGCCACAGCCCCAGGCTCCGGAAGCTCGGGTCACCTCCCCGTCCCCCACCTCCCCACTCCAGGGCCAGCACGCCACCCTGCCCCACAGACAGCGCCCAGCTCGGGGCGGCAGCTGCAGAGAGGAGGCCCGAGTTCCTCGGGTTTGGAGCTCTGTCCCCCCGCCGCTGCTTTGTCAGGCTGAGCCAGGGGCCAGCCCTCCCCCAGGACACGCCGTCCCTTGGCCAGGCCTGCTGGAGCGGGGCCCATGTGGGGAATGAATGGAGTCTGACCCTGTGTTCCAGGCATGCCGGGGGCAGTGTCCTCGGGAGGCAGCTGTGCCCAGCTGTTCGCGGAGCACCACCATCCGCCCCTGCCACTCGGCTGACCAAGGAACACAGGTGTGGGGGCCCTTTTGGGGACCCAAGAGTCTAGGGGGTAACAGGGTGGAGGCCGAGGCCTGCTTGGCTGGCTGAACTGTGGGCAAGTGCCGACCCCCAAGTTCTCTGGGGAACGTCAGAGCTGAGGTTTGTCTACAGCCCAGTCTCTGGGGTGCCCTTCGCCTGCAGGCAAAGGCGTCACTCTAGTGAAATTAGGGGTGGCGCCAGCTTCTGATGGAATGGCTGGCAACTCCCACATCGTGACCACCAGGGTCACCAGCAGAGGGAGGCCAGTCGACCGCTGTGCCCTTCCTGGGCCCAGAGATGTCAGCCCGGAATCGCTCATCTGAATCCTTGTTGGAGCTCTCACCTTGATGGAGACGGGGTGGAAAACCACAGGCTTGGGTTCAAGGCCAGCTCAGCCATGAACCTTGGGAAATCACAGAGCTGGCCTGACCCCAGGGTTCCCATGGTCAGCAGGGTCACCTCCGCGGCCTCCCAGAGGCACAAGCGCTTGGGGGGGGTCCCCCCACTCCTCTTAATGGGGTCCCACTTAGAGGAGGGGTCCCAGACTTGAGGCCCCGCTGGAGTGGCCAGTGCGGGCCGAGGTCCCTGCGGAGATGCAGAGCCTCTGACCATCCCCGACGGCCTCTGGAATGTGAACTCTCTGGGGCAGTGATGTCACCCTTGGCCTTTGCGGTATCTTCAGGGCCTCAGACCGTGCGGCAAACTGAAGAAGCTCAGTGAATATTTGAGGCATGAATGAATGAACTCACCAGTTACTGACTCATTTGTTGAGCACTTGCCGGAGCCTCTGCAAGCCAATGGCAGAGGTTAAGTGCACAGACCCGGGAGGCAGGGTGTCTGGGTTCCGAGGTTAGAGTCTGTGAATTATGAGTGTCCCCAAGTCTCAGTTGGGCTTCCCAGATGGCTCAGTGATAAAGGATCCACCTGCCAATTCAGGAGACTCAGGTTCGATCCCTACCTCAGGAAGATCCCCTGGAGGAGGAAATGGCAAAGCATGCTGGTATTCTTGCCTGGAGAATCCAACAGACAGAGGAGTCTGGCGGGTTACAGTCCATGGGGGTTACAAAGAGTCAGACAGGACTGTGCATGCACGCACATACTAAGCCTCAGTCTCCCCATCTGTAAAATAAAGGCAAAAGATATCTGTTCCCATCACGACACCCAGTTAAGAACCTGTACACGCCCTCTCACTAAAAGCAGCTACACATTCTGAGTAAAATAAGATATTCATCTTGAAAGCTATCTTTTTTTTTGGCCACGCTGCACAGCTTGTGAGATCTTAGTTCCTGATCAGGGATTGAATCCTGGCCCTAAGCAGTGAACGAGCAGAGTCCTCACCACTGGACCACCAGGGAGGGGCTTCTTGAACACTGCCTTGAGATGGCTGCGTGCGTGTGTGCGCGTGTGTGTGTGAGCAGTCGCTCAGTTGTGTCTGACTCTTTGTGACCCCATGGACTGTAGCTCACCAGGCCCCTCTGTCCATGGAGTTATCCAGGCATGGATACTGGAGAGCGTCGCCATGCCCTCCTCCAGGGGATCTTCCAGACCCAGGGATTGAACCTGTGTCTCCTGTGGCTTCTGCATCAGCAAGTGGATTCTTTACCTTTGAGCCACTTGGGAGACCCTTTGAGCTGGTTAGGAGGTGTGGAGTCCTCAGGGAAGGCTGGCAAAAGTGGGGGCCCAGAGAGGAGCAGCCAAGCCAAAACTGGCTCTGCTTTGAGCGGGGAACACGAGGCTGCTGCCCCCACGTACAAGCAAAAGTGCTGAATGGATTGATCGTTAGGAAGGAGAGAGCCACGGTCATGAGCCCAGGCACCCCTCCTGCCGGCCTGGCACGGAGTGTCAGTTAAGTGCGGTGTCGGCCAGGAGGACTGTCAGAGGGAGGCGGGTGGGCGCTGGGTGGTCTTCAGCGAGGGCGTGCCGTTCCTGGGGTGTGACCCCGCTGACTGGCGGACGGCAGCTGGTGGTCACCAGCAGGCGCAGCTGGTTCTGTTGTTCACTGTCTGTGACGGCCGAGGAACAACCTGTCTTCTCATGTTGAATTGGAAGAATTGCAGCGTCTCCGACCCGGTGGGTAAACCAGAGGGTCGTTTGTCTGTTTGTTTTGTTTTATTGTTGCTGTTCTTGTTTTCTGACTCCCTTTGATCTCAGGGTCAGAAGACAAAGCACAGAGAGGGCGTACTGGGGGCCCAAGGGAGGACCACCTCGATGCATCCAGGGTTCCCGAGGGCTCAACCTCGCGTCCAGCTATGCTGGGACCCCACCTGGCCTCCAGGTAGCGCCTCGGCTCTGGTGCCTCAGGCCTTGGTACTGAGGAGAGGAGGAACTGGGCTCTAAGAATCCATCATCCAGACTCACCCTCGGGGTCTGTGCAGCCTGAATCCATCCCCTCTCAGTTGTCCCCAAACTTCAAACGAGAGGTTTTAGTTTAAAGGCTTCTCAGACCGCCAGAGCTTTCTTTTTTAAAAAGAGCCGTGTGTTTGCTTGGCCGCCCCCGTCTTAGCTGCACTGTGGCGTGTGGGCGCTCTTAGTGGCGGCATGGAACACTCAGGTGTGGTGCGGGGCTCTTGTTCCCTGACCAGGGATCGAACCCGGGCCCCCTGCATTGGGAGTGTGAAGTCATAGCCACTGGACCCCCAGGGAAGTCCTGCAAGCACTTTCTAAAGGAATTCACCTTCATCTCAAGCCTCAGAGACATTTCACAGAGTCCCAGAGCCAATGAGCAACTCAGTAAATATTCACTAAGTACAAAGCTTCCTGGTGGCTCAGCTGGTGAAGAATCTGTCTTCGATGCAGGAGACCTGGGTTCGATCCTTGGGTTGGGAAGATCCCCTGGAGAAGGGAAAGGCTGCCCACTCCAGTATTCTTGCCTGGAGAATCCCATGGACAGAGGAACCTGGCGGGCTACAGCCCATGGGGGTCACAAGGAATCAGACACGACTGAGCGACTAACACTTTCACTTTCACATACACAGGTAAACGAAGCGCCGTGAGTGAAAGCGGACGGAAATAGGAGGCAGAGGCAGAGTCCCAGGCGGCGCTGGTGGTCAGGAATCAACCGCCAACGCAGGAGACACGGGAGACGCAGGTTCAGTCCCTGGGAAAGGAAGATCCCCTGGAGGAGGAAATGGCAACCCACTCCAGTATCCTTGCCTGGGAAATTCCATGGACAGTGGAGCCTGGTGGGCTGCAGTCCATGGGGTCACAAAGGATTGGACACGACTGAGTGACTGAGTATGCATGCAGAGTCAGATCGGCAGAAAATTCAGATATTAAAACTATCAGACCCAGAAAACAAAGTGAATATGTTTTATAGAAGAAATAAAAGAGACCTGAATACGTCAGTAAATAGCAAGCTGACTCCTAGAAGTAAAAAATACTTAACGCTTGAAATTAAAAATCAGAGGATAAATGTAACAACAGCTTAGACACAACTGGAGAGAAATTAGTGACCTGAAGGATAAAGTCAAAGGAACTAGGAAAATTTCACCTGGGAAATATGAAAAAAAAAAATCACAGAGGCTGGAGTGAGAGGGTAAGTATATTGCTAGCTGGAGCTCCAGAGAGTGAAGAGAGAAGCAGACAGGGACAGAGGCAGTGTTTGTAGAGGATTAAGGCTGAAACGGTTCCAAATTGAATGGAAGAGAGCTGACCACGAGTACAAGAGGCCCAAGGAATGTCAAGCACCATGAGAACACGGGATCCACACCTTTTCACTTCAGGACATGCAGGGCACCAAGGCCAGTAGAAGCCCTGAGACAGTCAGAGAGGAGGCACAGGTCGCCTTCAAGGACTCTGATGCTGAGAGCCCACTTCTCAGTAGCAACAACGGGGGCTTGAAAACAGAGAAGTGGTATCGTCAAAACTCCACAAGCTGAAGGCTCCTGGCCTGGAAGTCAACAGAGAAAAGCGGCAACAGGCAAAGGAAAACCAAGAAAGTGTCCCACGAGCAACTGCGCTTGAGGAAGCCTTAACACTTGAGGAGGAAGGAAAGTGACCCCAGATGGACAACGGGAACGCTAGAGAGGACGGAAGTCCAAGCCGCTGTGACGCGCGTGGGCACGTCCGGACAAGCGTGGACGGCGAAAGTGCCGTGCGGGATTTAAACGGGGACAGTGCGAAACGCAAGGCTAGGCCGGCCTTAAGCTGCAGGGACGGGGCGTGTGTGGTCAGTTGGAACGAAAAGGCTCTGAAAGAGAAGAAAAAGTGTTAATTTAGAATCGACTTCAATAAACAATCACCAAAAGAATGGAAATAGAGTGCATAAATTCTAAACCAGTGGAGAGGGAGGCGGGACAAAGACGCTCGAGAATCCAGAAGAAGGCAAAAAGAGAGAGAGAGCAAGACATAAAAAAGACAAACTATTGATAAGGTGGCAGAAATCAGCCCACCTATATTGGCAATCACAATACATAGAAACTAATAGAACAGTTAAAAGTTATAGTGATGACTCTTTATGATTTCAGGCCAGATAAAAAGGACAAAATCCAGCTGATCTTTGTAAGAAACTTACCTAAGACATAAAGACACAAGAAGATAGCAAGGAAGCATTTATGCAAATACTAAGCCAGAGAATGTTGGAAAGGCTGTCTTCACATCAGGAAAACACGCTTTATCCCACCTGAAATAACCACAGCGTTGTTACCCGGCTGTGCTGCTGTTGTTCAGCCGCCCCATCTTGTCTGACTCTTTGCGACCCCGTGGACGGCAGCACGCCAGGCCTCCCTGTCCATCGCCATCTTCCGCAGTTTGCCCAAGTTCATGTCCATTGCACTGATGACGTCATCCAGCTATCTCATCCTCTGATGCCCTCTTCCCCTTCTGCCCTCAGTCTCTCCCAGCATCAGAGACTTTTGCAATGAGTTGGCTGTTCACATCAGATGACCAAAATACTAGAGTTTCAGTGTCAGCATCAGTCCTTCCGATGACTATTTAACTAAAATGAGCTTTACCCCGATGCAACATAAACAGTTTAAGGCTTGGGGGAAAAAAAAGAAAAACACCCTGTAAGTCAAAAAGAAAGATCGTTCATTCCTTGCTTAATAATAAACAGAAATCAATTTATTGGGAAGATCGAACTGTTCTTCTTTTGAGTGTGCCTACTGACAAAACCTCAAGATACATTATGGAGCGGAATTTGGCAGAACTAGAGGGAGAGGCCACAAAAAACGGGTTTAGACGTGCAGGTTCCACGCCATATTCCACCCACATTAAACCCAGTGCTTTTGTGAATGGAACCCTCACGACAGTCCAGTTTATTTTTGGTTGCACCGGGTCTTCGTGGTCGTGCTCGGGCTCTCTCTTGTGGAAACCGGATGACCCTGTCCACATGAAGTGCCGTCATTGTGACCACAGCCACCCTAGTGCGTGTGCAGTGGTATCTCACTGTTGCTTGATTTGCGTTTCCCTGTTGACTTTCGATGTTGAGCATCTTTCCATATGCTTGTGGGCCATTCATAAATCTTTGGTGAAGTGTCAAAATCTTTTGCCCATTTTTTTTCTTCAGCTGTCTGTCTTCTCACTGAGTTTTAAAAGCTTATTTGTGTGTTCTAGATACAAGGTCTTCATTGTGTACAAAGTGAAGTGAGTGAAGTCGCTCAGCTGTGTCCGACTCTTTATGACCCCATGGACTGTAGCCTACCAGGCTCCTCTGTCCATGGAATTTTCCAGGCAAGAGTACTGGAGTGGGTTGCATTTCCTTCTCAGGGCATCTTCCCAACCCAGGAATTGAACCTGGGTCTCCTGCATTGCAGGCAGACACTTTACCATCTGAGCCACCAGGGAAGCCCTCATTCTGTATATGTCCTTCAAATATGTTGTAGAAGACTCTTGAGAGTCCCTGGGACTGCAAGGAGGTCTAACCCGTCCACCCTAAAGGAGATCAGTCCTGGGTGTTCATTGGAAGGACTGATGTTGAAGCTGAAACTCCAATACTTTGGCCACCTGGTGCAAAGAGCTGACTCATTTGAAAGGACCCTGATGCTGGGAAAGACTGAGGGCAGGAGGAGAAGGGGATGACAGAGGATGAGATGGTTGGATGGCATCACTGACTCAATGGACATGAGTTTGAGTACACTCTGGAAGTTGGTGATGGACAGGGAACCCTGGCGTGCTGCAGTCCATGGGGTCACAAGGAGTCAGACACGACTGAGCAACTAAACTGAACTGACTGAATGATGTCTTTTGAAGGGCAAAAGCTTTAAATTTTGTACAGTCTAGTTTATTGATGTTTTTTGGATGGATTGCACATTTGGTGTCCTATCTTAGAAATCTCTGCCTCACCCAAGATCACAAAGACTTTCTCTTATGTTTTCTGCTGGAAGCTTTCTGGTTCTTTGGGTTAATTTTTGGGACAGGGTGTGAGGCTTCTGACTGTGGACATCCAGCTGCTCTGGCATCCTTTGTTCTAAAGGCTGTGTGTCCCAGATCGTGAGATTTACAAACCCTCTAAACGGCGGCTCAGCAGTAAAGAATCTGCCTGCAATGCAGGACACCCGAGCTCAGTCCCTGGATTGGGAAGATCCCCTGGGGAAGGAATGGCAGCCCACTCCAGTATTCGTCCCTGGAGAATCCCATGGACAAAGGAGCCTGGCGGGTACAAAGGCCGTAGGGTCATAAAGAGTCAGACACAACGGAGTGACCACCAGACACAAGCAAGTGACATCGACCACTGAGTCAGGACGTAGGCGGTCTGAGCGAAACACTGGGTTCGCCAGCTCTTGTGGCCCCTCCAGAGTGTGACCAGGCTCCCCCAGGGCCCCCAGGGCAACTGACCACACACCCTCGGTCGTAAAGTGACCACAGCCCATTTTGAAGCATCGGCTGAACTCAGGACCAGTCAGAAATCGGTAATGACCACGGTAAAACAGCCTGAGAATCCCCTTGTCCACAAATGAATCAAGAACACATCTTCATGGAAATCAAAGCAAGGCAGATCTCAGGGCTTGTCTCGGAGCTTGAGGGGCCAGGAGTCAGTTCGTATTAACACAAAGCCGTGCGGGCAAGCGTCCGGCAGGCGAGGTGTGGGCTGCGTTCGTCCTTCGGCTCCTTCCGCCTCCTCCGCTTCCTGCTCCTTTTCTGATTCTTGCCCTGGTTTGTTTGCCAGGGTTGCCAGTTTGATCAGTTATGCCCCAGACTTGGCGGTGGGCGGGGGTGGGGGGAGGGAGGAGGCTCCCTGGGACCCCTGGGAAGCTGGAGAGGGTCACCGCTGCACAGATGTGGCCACGAACCCAGCAGCCAAGTGCCCTGAGCACTCACGGCAGAGTGCAGCGCCCAGCGGCCTGGCTGGTTGGTTCTCAGTGAGGCTTCCGTGGCGACAGGAAGCCCAGGGATGTCCGGGCTGGATGGGGAGACCCCACGCCAGATGGGGTTAAGTCTCAGACCTCTTGGTCTGAGATCCCAGATACACCCACACACAGCCATCCGCATCTGCCAGTCTGTGCAGGCGGATGGCCAAGATGTGTGGGGACGAAGGGGCGATCACAGGTGTGCAAGCCCCTTCCAGGCCTTGGAGTCTGACGCGGGGGGTGACGACGCCCATCCCGAGGACACAGGCGTTGGGAACCTCATGCAGAAAAGCAGGCGTTTGCAGCGGGGATGAGCTGGCCCGCGGAGCCACCTTGGTCGCTGTTTGGGCCCTGCCGTGATGCGATTTCTGGCACTGGCGCAGACAGTGCCCCGTGCCCCTGCCCCCCTCGCCCACCCTTGGACTCAGGGCTGTGAGTCTGGGCCTGGCAGGTTCCTGGAGTCCCAGCCGGCGGCGGGCGCTTATCAGCTGCAGCTCTGAGGCTGGCGGCTGTGGCGCGGGGGGCCCGGGGCTCTGCCAAACCTCTTCCAGATGTGGCCATGGCTGCCCGCTCGCCTGGCTCCGCCTGGGGCTCTCGGCCAACAGGCTCCCGTGAGGAGAACGAAAGGCTCCCAGTGAAGGAGCCGGGGGCCTGGCTGCTCTGATGGGAGACAAGGCGGCAGGCAGGCTGGGTGTGTGGCTGCAGGCACACGCCGGCCACTTCCTTCTCCATGGCTCCCCCAGACTGGCCCTGAACGTGGGGTGGTCACAGCTGCCTCTGGCTGCCTCCTGGCCTGGGCCCTGAGTCTCTCCAGCTGTGGCCTGGCTCCCAGAGGGCTGGGTGGAACCGCTCGGCTCTGCCTCTCCGCTATGCGTTGAGGTGGGTGGCACTCCACAGCATGGCTCCCCTTTGCTGGTGGAAGGGGCTCTTGTGTGCCTCTGCAGGCCGTCCTGAGCCGGGGGGGCACAGGGGAGGTGCCATTGGACAGCCCCAGCAGGATGAGCAGGGGCCCCTGTTTCTGGAGGTACTGGGAGCTGAAGGTTGCCTAAGGTTGCATGGCCCCTGGGAGTGGGCACTCCAAGCCAGCCTCTTCCCCTTTCTCTTGCTTTGGCGAGGACAAGTCAGCAAGGGGTCAAGGCTAAAGCCTCTGAGGTCACAGGCCAGCCGTTTATCAAGCGTGGGCTCTTCAGGAGCTGTGAGCCAGCCCTCACCACAGCAGATATGGAAAGAGGTGCCCGTTTACTGGTCTGACCCACATTGGGTAAGTGTGAGCTGGGTGCGGATTCAGACCCTCCAACTGAGCTCTCAGACTTCAGAGGGTCTCAGATGCCTCCTGGCCCCTCCGGGCATGACGTTGGCATGGGTGGTACCCGCTGCCCGCTGGGCCAGCCGGTCCTCACCTCTCTCCCTGCCTCCCCACAATCATGCAGGAGGGCGAGGGGCCAAGGGCTCTGGGGCTGACCGAGACTCTACGCTCCCTGACAAAACCAGGCCATCCAGAAGCTTCCGATGGCTTCCCCGGACTCTCAGAGCATGCAGACCCACCTCCCTGGGGGCAGCCAGGGAACCAGCGGGCGTTGGCCAGCCTGGCGCACGCACTGCCTGCCCTCTTTCAGGGACTGCCGTCTCCCCCACGCCCCCTTCCTCTGCCCTCGCCAGGCCCACCGGGGCCTCCTGCTGGGCGGTTGCCTCTGTTGTTTTCCCTGGGCTTTGACCCCCTTCTTACGGCAGTGGGACCTGACCCCCTAAAGTCCTCCCACAGAGCCTTTTGGGCCCTTGGGAGCCAGCCCGTCTACTCTCCTCCTCGCCCTGCCCACGGCCGTCCACGGCCACTCAGACCCTGCGGTTCCCAGATGTACCTGTTTGACCTTTCACCCTCTTCCTGGAGCTCTGCCCCGTCTCCCTGAAGTCAGTGAACAGCACGCCCTCTGCAGGGACGCTCCTGACCCCAGCCCTGGCCTCTCATTCCTGGCTCTGCTGCCCCTGCTAGAACGCGGGAGCTGGAAGGTTGCCTGGTTCCTGGGGAAGCGAGGGGCTGGGGGACCACTCGGTGCCCATGCGGGGCAGCGGCTTCCTCCTCCAACTCTGGACCCTGAGTCGCCAGACGAAATCACCTCTCTTGTCCTGGTGATTTGCGCTCAGTTGTGTCCGACTCTTTGCGACCCCGTGGACTGTAGCCCGCCAGGCTTCTCTGTCCATGGGATCCTCCGGGCGAGAATACCGGAGTGGGTTGCCGTTTCCTTCTCCAGGGGATCTTTCCGACCCAGGGATCGAACCGCATGCCCTGTGTCTCCTGCCTTGGCAGGCGGATCCTTTACTACTAAGCCACCAGGGAAGCCCAGTCCTGGTGTTAGGGACAGAGTAGAGGGTGGTTAAATAGTTAATCCCACTAGGGGATTTCAAGTAAAGGAAAAAAAGTACTGGAGACCCGTGGAAGTTAATGATCACTCAAGAAAGCAGGTTCGCGTGACCACAAAACCAAGCTGACTGGCCGAGCGACGAAGCTGTGCAGCGGAAGCACGAGACGTGCCCCGGGACCATAAAACCATGGTGGCGTGAGCCCCACATCTGGCCCCGGGAGCTCAGCGAGTTAATGATTCCTAGGACATCTCCGCGGGGCACACTGGGAACAAGGGTATAAGGGAAAGGTGGCATTCCACTGAAACCTCAGGCCATCTGCCATTTTTAGCGCATGTTACCACCTTCTGCTCATTTCCACAGTGCCGTGACGGTCCTGGCTTGACCATGTGGGGACAAGGAAACCCTGCTGCCTGACGTGGAGGAGGAGCTGATGACGCAAGCGTGATGTCTCCTCAAGAGAGACGAAGAAGGCGGTCTTCTCCCCTCCACATTTTGCCTTTGATTATAAAACTGCAGCCCACTAAGTTCTCGGAGTGCGGCCCCCTCTCGCCCACCCACTAGGAAGCCTCCTAAGCGTCCTGTTCTCCTAAATCACTGATCTCTCGCTTTGCCTCTCACTGAATTCTTCCTGTGCTGAGACGTAACGGGCCGGCGCTCCTTGGAGCCCCCGGGACGCGTCTCAGCGATTTCCGTGGCACCCACGCCAGCGACGGGAGCAGGGACCGTTCCCCTCTCAGCTGTTGGCACCATCTCTCCTTCCGGTCAGCAGTGGTTTTCTCACCGCTCTCAGGAAGGGTGCAGGAGCTCAGGGAGACGCTTAGACTCGGAGTGCGGAACTGTGAAGCCATCACCGGAGAGGTCCGAGAGCCAGTTGTGTGCAGGCCCACGTGGTCCCATCCACTTGCTTTTCTAGTTTCGGTCTCAAACCTGCCTCTTCCGAGCAGCCTGCCTTGCTTAATCCCTTCATGCATAATAAACGCTTGTTTTGAGCATTTTGTTTCCTTGTCAAATGGGAGTGTGTGGGGGTGGATGTCCCCTGAGGGTCAGGATCCTTCACTTATATTCTAGAGACTCCTTTGCTTGACAGGACCACGGATGATGAAAGTGACGATGACCACTAAACGGTGACGTTTAAAGAGATGCTCGCCACTGCTCTGTATTCAACGATCTCGTTTAATCTCAGCAAAACCCAGAGAAGTGAGGGCTACTACAAATGAACAAATTGCGGGGGAGAGGACCCAGGGGACTCGGCGAGCCTGCGTGGGGACGCAGTGGGGAAACTACAGGGGGGACCCTGACTGCCTCCCCACACCCCCAGCTCCCACCTCCCGCCTCCTGCTCCTGCCTCCTTCCCTTTATTCCCGAGACTTCTTCAGTCCAGCCAGCCTCTGACCTAATTCACCCTCATGGGCCCGAGAGCCGGGCGGGGAGAGGCTGCCGCTCCCAGTGGTGGGGACAGCGGGTGCAGGGATGGGAAGAGCACAGAGCCGCGAGGGGGGTGGCCAGGTCCCCGGGGGGCATGTGCCGTGCGTCTCTGCGGACCGCGGCTCTCAGCTCGCCGCTGTGCTAACCAACTAAGCTGCAGGCCTGAGTTTTATACCCCGGGGCTTCCTGCCGACTCTGCAGAATCGTCCTGCCCACATACCTGGCCCTCCTCCCTGCAGCTCCTGCCGCCAAGACCCTGCAGGGAAGACCAGGGCGAATTCCTGCCACAGCACCGGCACCCAGCAGGCCTCCCCTAACTACAATCGCAGCAGCCCGAGCAGGAGGAGGAGGAACAGACCGGGATGCAGGAGATGGCGTAAAGCCCTTTTTTAAAAGGGGCAATAAAAGTTTTGGGTTTCAGATGGTCTTGCTGGGGAAGAGAAGAGCAGAGACAGGAAATCTCAGTAGCAGACGGGACAAAGGCCACAGCGTGCAGACTGCCCTCAGACGAAAACACCTCCGCTTGTGCAAACAGAGGACGCCCTGGCGGGGCCCGAGCCCTCCCCACACCATGCCCACCTCGCCCCAGCTTGGGGGGAGGCGGAGGGGCCCCTACAATAGACTGTTTTGTCTACATTGTTGCGAATGTTTATAATTCTTCTCCGTTTGGGCCGTCCGAGGTGTGCGCCGTGCCCCCCTCCTCCTCCCGCAACAGGGCTCCGAGTGTGCTGGGGAAAGGGGGCTGTGTGCATGGGCCTGGGGCACGCGTGTGCTCGGCCAGGGCATCGACTACTCTGCAGGGTCTGGAAGCCGAGCCCAGGCCCCGAGAGGCCAGTGTGGGCCTGTACCCGCCCAGCCCCTGCCCCGCCCAGCCCCCGCCTTGCCTGCGCTGGGCACTGCAGCCTCCCTGCCTGTGTCGCCTGGTTGAATCCTGGGCACCCAAACCCACGTGTCCAGGGAGATGCCTATCCTTTTGTTTTTTGCAGATGCCTTACCCTGTGGGGAGCTGCTAGCCATGGGGGCTGGATAAAACACAGGACATTGGGTTACATTTAAATTTCAGAGGAATAGAATCATTTTTAAGTAGGTCTCCTGCAAGCGTGCTCTAAATTTAAGACACACTGAGGCAAGATAATTATCTGTTATCTGAAATTCAAATAGAACCAGGCATCCTGTATTTTATCTGCAACCCTACCCATGTGGCTATTGACATTCAGATCAATTAGACTCAGCTGACATTTAAAGAGCCAGCTCTGCCAGGCACGTTTGAGAGGCTCACGGGCCTGTGCGTCAGGCGGACGCTGCCCGGGCTGGGTGAACATCTCCACTGTCAAAGCGAGTTCCGTGGCACGCCACCACTCGAGGCGTCCAGTGACATCTCGGAGGACATTTTCAGGCACTCACTGTTGGATATCCCAGGACTCGGGGACCCCAGTCCTCCCTGCCTCGGGGCTGGGTGGGAGGGGCAGTCCTGTCTGGAGCCCAGGGTGGCCCGGGATGGCCTGGGGTGGGGGCGCTCCCTGCACCAGGGGCCCGAGTCTCAGATTCCAGGGACCTGAAGACCCCAGGACTCCCTGACACTGCGACTGGAGGTGCTGGAGCCCGAAGGCCATTGCACTTGGCCCTTGTCAGTCTTGGGGTGTTGGGGGGGCTGCCTCTCTTCCAGGTCCCCTTCCTGGGCACTCCCCTCTGACCCTTGGGTAGACCCCTCCGCCCCACAAGATGCCAAAGTGTTCCTTCAAGCCAGAGGAAGACGCCTCTGGGACGTCTGGCAAGACCCTGGGCACTGTCACCAGATCAGTGGTCCGTGCCCAAGGGATGAGGGCCAGCTGCCGCCTCCCCGGCCGTCAGGGTCCTCATCTGCAAAGTGGGCTCAGGACCCGCCCCTGGGACCCTCCGAGGGGGTCTCCATGGGGGCCAGCGGGGCGCAGGAGGGGCGCAGTCGGGCCTGGAGCCCGAGAGGCAGACAGGGCTGAGGCCTGGAGCGCGCCTCCTAATTGTCCATGACTTACAGACTTGGCCGGGCTCCCAGACGGCCTCATAAATCAGGGCAGCCGCAGTGAGCAGCCTGTGGGTGCAGCCCCTACGCGCCTGGCAGGCCCCTGCCTCCTCCCTGCTCGGGAGCAGGCTGGGGCCTCCAACTTTCCAGGCACTGCACTGCCGCGGGGCTGGGAGCCGGGGCGTGCTCGCTGGGGGGGCCTGAGGGGGGGCTGGGTGGGAGGTGATGGGTTGGGGGGATGGTTGGGGGATGGCAGGAGGCGGTGGGCAGAGGCCAGCCACCTTGCAGATTTATGGAGTGATGCTGCCCGGCTGCCCTCCACCCGCGCAGCCCCCAGAGTCTGTCCTCACCACCTGGTGCTGAGCCGTGAGTCTCCCGCTGTGGAACTGGGAGACGGGACCCGAGGGGCACACCTGAAGTCTCTTCAGGTGTGTGTGTGTGTCTGTGTGTGCACATGTGTGCTCACACCCCCACAACAAGGCCCGAGGCTGATCAAGGCGTTACCTGCCCGCCCCTGGGCCGGGGCCCTGATGTGTCTGTGCCCGCCTGTGGGGACGCGTCTGGCTGATGGCCCTGGAGCTGCAATGAGCTAGCTCTCGCCCCACGAGGCTTGGCGAGGACCCTGAGTGCGGGCGGGCCGCTTTGTCGCTAGCGGACTGTGGAGACAGAAAGGGGTGGGGCCAGGGCCGGGCTGCGGGTGTCCAGGCCCCCAGGATGCGGGACCCCTGGGCAGTCAAGGGGGCCTGCAGACACACAGGGGCCGGGCTGCGGGGTCCGCCTGGTCCCCCACCCTCGGTGCCAGCTCTCTCCCGGCCCCTGAAGCATGGCCGGGGTGACTTGAGGACACGCCAGGGGCTGCCCCATGTGGTGGGTGCAGACGTGGGTAGCTGCACGTCTGGAAACACAAACAGGCCCCAGACAGGTGTAGGTAACTTCCTGCCTGACGGATGTGCCCAGATCATTCGGGAAGCTGGGAGCCTCAGCTTTGTGAGGTGATGTCTGGGCAGCCGGCTCCCGCCCCCACTGCCGGGTGGTGCCCGCGGGCCCTGGACGGGAGCCGGCTGACCTCCGCACACGGGGGCGAGCCCTGCCCCATGGGGCCAGCCTGGGGGCCTGGCGGTCTCGCTTGGGGTTCCGGACCCGGGCCCACCTTCCCAACCTGGGTGGGATCTCGAAAGCCCTGAGGGCACTCCAGAGCGAGGTGCCTGGAGTGGTGCCAGGCCCCGGGGACCATGGGCTGAGGTCAGCGCTGCCATCTCGAGCTCTGGGCCCGAAGAATCCCATGGACAGAGGAGCCGGGCAGTACAGTCCATGGGGTTGCGGAGTCGGACATGACTGAGTGACTTTCATACTATAATCTTAACCCTACATCACTTTCCAACCTTCTCTCCCCATCAAAGTAGGGTACATCTGGGCCTTGAACTTGTCATCTATTCAGACTTGCTTTGATGAAATGATGAGGGTGAACAGGACATGGAGATGGCTTGATTCAGGGGCCTGGCAGGAAGGGCAGCAAGGGACAGGCAGGCCTGGGCCAGGGCCAGAGGAGCCTGGCTGACCCTGGCGCGCTGAGCCTGAGGGCACGGGTCAGGAATGGGGAGACTGGTTGCCAAGAGAAAGCAGGTGGCAGGTGACGTGGGAAGCACCTGGCCGGGGGCGGCGGGCAGGCCCCTTGTCGCTGGGACTGGGCGGGGTGAGGGGTGGACAGACGCTGGCTCCGGGGCTCTGCAGATACTCCCATCTGCCAGGACCTTGGCCTAGGAGAAGGGAGAAAATTCTTTTCTTTCCAGTGTGGTGCTTAGCACCCAGTACAAACCTAATACGTGGATTCTCAAGAAGCGCCCGGCCTGTGCTTCCCGAATCCCTGGAGAGGCCTCAGGCTCCGAGGAGGGATGTTCCTTCAGGTCGGGCAGGACGGGGCGCTCTCAGCAGGCCGGGGACAGGGCAGGGCGGGGCTCAGAGCCGGGACGCACGGTCAGATGCAGGCACAGCAGAGGGTGGAGCAGTCCAGCTTGGCAGGGGGCCCTGCACTTCCGGCCTTCTTGTTGACCTTGGGCAGCAGCAGGGTGAAGGACATGGCCAGGGCACAGTGGTAGAAGCTGTGGACGTACGTGTAGTCCCAGTCCTGCGGGGGCGGAACGGGACCGTCTGCGCTCAGCCCCCGCCCCGAGGCCCGTCTTCCTCCACCCGTTCCTGCCTGCCCTGGGCCCTCGGCTTCGGGCCTGGTGAGACCTGGCACCTGCCGGGGTCAGCGGGCCCCTCCCCAGCCGTCCAGCTCGTCCCTGGGAGTCTGGCCAAGTGTCCCCTCCAAGAGGCTTCCTGTCACTGTCCAGCCCACGGTGGTCTTGCCCTCCACGCCTAGACCACCGCAGGTCTGTGCTGACTCACAGGGCTTTGCCGGTGGGGTGGGGCTCCTCCCACCATGCCTTCCCCCCTTTCCCCTCTTCCCCCCTCCTCCAGGTGTGGCTCCTTCAGGGCTGTGCACCAACCAAATGCAAGCTGTCTGTACCCCCCGCCCCTGGAGATGCTGGTGGTGCCAGGGAAGGACCAGGCTGTGATTGAACGGGGGTGCTGGTGTCAGCAAGAGTCGGGTGCTGCTGGAGCCTCCTGGAGGGGTGCGGCCCCATCCAGCCTCAGGCCAAGCAGGTTGGGGCTGACCATGGCCTTTGTGGGGGGCTCCTTCCCCAACCCTCCCAGAGTACCTCGAAGAAGAAGCGCAACATGAGGGCCAGGGCCCCGAAGCAGAGGCCAGGGCCTATCTGGTGGGTGTACACGCTCTTGTCTGGAAACAGGCGCCTCGTCTCCTTCATCTGCTGCAGCTGCGGGGACGGGGGCCAGAGGGAGATTCTTAGGCCCCAGCCGTTGGCACTCGCACCCCGGGCAACCTTGGTGGGGCGGGGAACAGGGCTCGGGGAGGGGCCCGGGCACATTGGGCTCCGTAGCTGCAGGACCCACAGGAGACCCTGCCTGGGTGGGCAGACTGGGGCTGCCCTCGGGCCCTTGACCCCAGAAGGACCCCCTGCCCCGTCTGCCTCTTGGAGAAACCCTCGCAAGTGCCCAACCCGAGGAGACCAGTGGCGCGGTGTCCTCCAGCAAAGGGGTGTCGGCAGTGTGGGACCCGCCCTCCAGCGTGACCGCAGGAGAGCGTGGGGCGCGTGTGGCCGACCCTGCGAGACCTCTAGCCACTTTCAGAGTGGACCGACTCATCGTAGCATTTCTTAGACAAACCTGCCCAGCACGTGAGACGGCCATGCCTCAGCTGGGCTGCCTAGAGTAAGACTCAAGTAGGAATTAGAGACGTGGGTTCACATTTGCTAAACAGATGAAGAAGAAGCAGGTCTGCGTCCTGAGAACCCGAACCGCGAGTGCTACAGCTGGCAGGGCGTTTCGGATTCCAGCAAGGGAACCCGCCGTCACACACGCTCTGGGTGGTGGACACCCCACCTCCAGTGGCTCACACAGAGACTGTGAGTAGCTTCCTGCTGGGTCAGGGCTGGTTTTGCCACTAAATAAATTCCGCACCGATATCCGGTGTTCAGTTTTCTGGAATTTTCCACCACTGGTGAGGACTCAGGACCTGCAAAGTCGCAGGTGGTGTGTGGGCACAGCCAGACAGTGTGACTCTGGGCGTAGGCGCCTGGGGACCCAGGAGGCCTCCTTCGGCCCGCCCAGCACCTTTGGACTCCAGGCCCCTGCCCCAGGGGGCGCCCGGCCTGGCCCCTCCCCAAGCCTGGTCACCCATCTCTGCACTTCCTCTCCCTGACCGTTGCTCAAGAAGGGACGAGGCTCCGGGAGAAAAATGCACCCTCATTCCAGGAAACAACTGCCCTGGAAAAGCCAAAATAAACTCCACATTCAATGGTCTAGAAAACACAATTTGAGCCCCAGATGGAGGGAGGCAGGCAGCCTGGGTTCCCGTGGGGCTTCACAGGGACACGGGCAAGGGACCGCACTCCCAGCTAATTAGAATCCAGCCCAGAGCCAGACGGGTCAAGATTCTGTAGGAGGGACAACCCTTCAGGGCAGAACAAGGAGCCTTTATCCCACTTCCTGCCAGGGAGGGAGTGAATTATCAGTGAGGGGAGCTGTGTTTACGCATTCCAGAATGTTAATTAACGCGGCCCTTCCTCGGGTCCAGACAAGTCAGACCCCAGCGCGCTTCCTCCCCTTGCCTCTCCGAGGGCCTCCTGGGTCAGCGTGGGGCCAGCTTGGCTTCCCCGAGATGTGAGGAGTCACAGCCTGGCCTCGCTTGTCCTGCCGTGACTTCTTGTTAAGTCGCTGACCTCCCAGCCTTGCTTTCTTCACTAACCAGACGGCAAACTAAATCCTCCACTCTCTGGGCACAGAGAGGAGGGCGGCGTTTGGAAAGCTCACCCCCAGGACTTCATTTTCCCTCCCCAGACTGCACAGTGGGTCGGTGGGCAGCTTCCCACCTCCTGCCCAGCCCCACCTCTTTCCCAGGTCTGCGTTCTGGTCCCCTCGAGGTGCAGTTCCTCCACCCTGCCCTGGGTGGCCCAGGAAGTACCCTGGGTCTACTCTGCCAAGCATCCCTCTTTCACTTGGACTAGTTTGAGTGGGTTTCGGCCCTTGCAGCCAGGAGGGCCTTGGGGTGGGGAGGCCTGGGGACTGTATGTAAAAGGCCTTGTGAGCGCTAGATCCCTGTGTGCCCAGCGAAGGGCCATAGGTGTTGGAAACTGTGGCTCAGGCCTCTTGGGCGCTCACGAGTGGTCCCGTCTTCCTGTCGACCTCACACTACAGCCTCCCTTTTCACTGGAACCAGGCTCAAGGCTCACCCCCTCCAGGAAGTCTTCCCAGATTAACCCAGGCCATTTCCAATTGACGTTGCATCTCTAAACCAGCCATTCTCTTAAATAATAATGATAACAATGACTATAATAGCAGCTCCTATTTGTTGAGCATACTAGAAGCCAGGCTCTGTGCCAGTCCTTAAGGTGCATTATCTCAGTTAATCTTTGAACCGACCCCTGTGAAGCAGATACTGAACTGTAACACCTGTTTTACAGATACGGAAAATGAGGCAGAGAGATTAAGTAACTTGGGTCAGATCCAGAGCTGGTGAGTCCAGACATGATACAAACTGGGTCCCCAAGGCAGGGGCGGCCGACGGTCACTTCCTGCGTGTTAGCTGAGGCCCCGTGTCCAGCCTGCCGACCCGTGAGATGGGAGGTGGGTTGAGACCCCGAGAGGGAAGAGCCTCCGCCAGGGGAGGCGGCCCGAGCGTTGAGGCTCGCACGTACGCACCCACTTGGCTGCAATGATGAGGATGGCTGAGCCGATGGGGCCAGAGTACACCCCGTAGCCCCAGCGGTCGTGGTAGATCCGCACGGCGATGGTCAGGACGCCAAACATCACGAAAGTCGACCGCTTGGGCTCATCGAAGTCGGCCAGTGCTGCGGGGGAGAGAGCGGGGTGAGGTGAGGGGACTTTTCTAGACGCACAGTTTCAAAAGGTTATGAAAGATGGGAGTCGAGGCATTGACACCCTGCATGTGCTTTCTCACAGGGGAGCGGAGGGGTGGGCTGTCAGCGGCCGGCCTGGGTGGACGGCGGGCAGTGGGGCATCCTGACCCCCACGTGCAGGGCTGGGCTGCGGGCGGCGGCCACTCACCCATCAGTGAGACCCACATGCTAAGGGCCGTCCCGTAGACACTGAAGTACTCCAGGATGTCGTGACGCAGGAGGCAGAGCAGCGACAGGCCGGGCCCAGTGCAGGCGTGGTGGAGCTGCGGGAGCCACGGCGGAGGGTCAGCAGGGAGGCGAGGGTGCCGGGGCCCCAGGCCCTGCGAGCCAGCACCTTGGGCGGGCCGCTGAACGGCCCCAGGCCTCTGTCTCCCCACCTGAAAGACGGGGGCGCTCTGAACCGCTCTCCCATAGGGTCCCCCAAAGCCCCACTGAGGTGGGGAGTCCCACATGATCTACACGTTCCCTCAGCATCTGCTCAGCGGAGGCCAGAGCCTATTCCCTTGGGTACCAGTCTGCTCTGCCCAGGTCAGAGTGGGGACCTCCTCTCTCACAAGTGACCCCTCTGACCACCGAGTCTCTGGAGCCCTGGGGGCGGGGTTGGGGGGGCTGGTGAAGACGCAGGCGCAGACCTGGCCTGCGAGTTGGCCTGTCAGCAGGGCAGGGTGGAGGCTGGAGGCTTGCTTTCTTAAGAGGCTCCCGGGCTGGTCCCAGGCTGCTGCCAGAAGGGAACCCATTTTGAGAACGGCTGGCTGGTGGCTCTCAGGTTCTGTCTGAAGTGAGGGCCGATGGCAGAGATGCCCCCCCCAACCCCACACCCACCCAACTCGGCGTCCTCCTCTCAGCCCCTGGCCTGACTCCTACGGTCGTCTCTCAACATCGGCTTCGAAAGCAGAGTGCCAGTATTCTCAAAGCCGTCCACTTACTTCTGGACAACTCTCTCCTTTGGCGTACCCGTTTCATCATTTTCAGCAATATTTAATTACGTGATGTAATTATTTTGACAAGCTCAAGGGCATAAACAGGCTTGGGGAGCAGCACAACGGACTCTTGGTTAACCCGGCTCAGCAGGATGGAGAGGCGTGCAGGAGAGCAGTCCCCGTCTGGAGACGCCAGGGGCGCTGCGGTCGGGGGAGCCCTGGGTCACCTGTGCATCGAGCCAAGGTGAGGGCAGCTTAGAGCCTCCACCGGTTGCAGCTGTCCGCAACCTGAAGCTGAGGGGCATCGAGGCGGCATTAACAGAGATATAGTGTCCAGAGCAGGGGAGGAGAGAGTGCTGCTCCTGTCTGTCCGGTCAGACCTAACCACAGGACCATGCTGAGCTTTGGGTGCCGTGCCCTTTGAAGAGACACAGGGAAAGAAAAGGTTGAAGGGGAGGAGCCAGGTGATGGATATGACTGTTGGGCACAGGAAAGAGAAGAAGCTTCAGGTGGGGCCTGATCAAGGTGCTCACCCCTCCAGGGTAGAGGAAGGAGAACGCTTGCTCCCCCGCAGGGCTCTGGCAGGCAGGGCCAGACTCTGAGAGTGACACGGGTCCCCTTCTCCCCCAGCCCCACCCAGGCCCATCGTCGGCTATCTCTTTTGTATTCAATGCACCCGTAATAGCACGGGTCACTGTGTAGGGCGGAAGACCTCATCGCTGTGAAATTCTGGATGCGGGCTGTGCCCTCGCTCCCGTCTGCCTTGTCCCAGCCGTGACCCCAGCTCTCAGCAGAGCTGGCTTGCCCTCGGCCAAAGGCTTGCCTGTGAACGCAGAGTCAAGGAGGCGGGGTTTGGAGCGGTTTGGAGGAGAGCTGGCCCAGGAAGGGACCTGCCCCCCGGGCCCGTGGTTCACTGCTGCGGGACAGGTGGGGCAGGTCAGCTTCGGGGACGGACCACGTGCCAAGGAGCAGGGAGGTGTGGCAGCGGGCACTCGGCCTCTGCGTCTGCCAGGACGTGGCTCCGTGTGTCACTGGTGGGGTGAGGGTGGGGCTTGGGGCTGGGGGCCTGGCAGGGAACGCATGGCCTTAGGTCCTGGCCTTGAGCTCGGAGGGGCGGCTGATGGCCCCTGGGGCCAGGGCGGGGGCTTCTGTCAAGTGGGGTCAGAGCCCCTGCCCCGCAGGGTGGCGTGGGCCGGGGAGCCCACGCGGCTGAGCACACAGCGCGCTGTCCAGCTTCTGGTCGGGACACAGAAGATGCCACGTGGGAGGCAGGAGCGGAGACGGTGATGGCTGTACACCAGCACAGAATTCAAAGGAAGTGATGGTGCCTCCGGGGCTCCAGAGAAAGGGGCTGAGCGAGGCTTTGTGGCCAGAGGACATTCGTCACGGAGGCAGCTGGCCCTGTCCCTCTGGCGGGGCGGGGCGGGGCGGGGCGGGCGGGGCAGGTGGGGCTGGCCTCTGAAGCGGGCCTAGGAGGCAACTGCGGGGCCAGCTCACCCCGGCAGGGAGGCGGGGGGGCCCGGCGGTGACCATGGTTTCCTGGGCCGGGCATATCGTGGGCTCTTGGAGGACAAGACCTCGGCTCCTCTCCCTGGCTGCAGGCCCTTGTCCCTGCACAGAAGCCCCCTGCCTGCCTGGCCCCAGTCTCCCACCTGCGGGACAGACCTCCTGGCCCTCACCCAAGCCAGGGTCCTGAGAAGGGGGAGGGAAGTGGCTGTTGACAAGATGCTGCGAACAAGCAGGAAGGGGCTGCTGCTGGGGAAGCGAGCTGCCTGGGGCAGGGGGCAGGCCACCTCTCGCACAGAGCTCGGGTCACTCACCTCCCCCGAGCATGCTGCCTCAGGGAGCTGGGCTTCAGTCAAGGCTGGGACTGATGGAGTATGCTGGGGAGTCAGAGCGGGGCCACTCGCGGGGGTCCACTGGGGAGGGTGGTGGAAGGAGCTTCAGAGGGACGGGGGTAAGGGGTCAGGACGGGGGTAAGGCGTAGAGAGATGATGAGTGGGTGTGTGGATGGCTGAGCAGGCAGGTGGAGAGGCGACCGATCACATATCTGTGTGGATGATGGATCACAGAGAGAGTACATAGGTAGGGAGGTGGACAGACAGCTAGACAGAAGCCAGCGGGAGGGATCCATAGGGCCAGAGAGACGCATGGAGGCTGGGGAGGACGAGGCCAGGGAGGGAGAGACCCAGAGACTTAGAAAGAGAGTCTGTTCCATGGGCGTACAGCTCCAGAAATCAAGAGGGAGCCAGACACAGGCGGAGAAACAAAGAGAAGCAGGCCCAGAGGGAGTCAGCAAGAGAAACAGAGGGAGACCCACGGGGAGGTGGGGGCGGGGGCAGGGAGCGGGAGCCGAGAGCCAGCAGCCAGAAGCATAAATAGAGCGAGAAGGGCCCAGAGAGAAGCGCAGGCCCCACGAAGGGGAGACGCGCGCACGTGAGCAGGCCGTCCCGAGCCGAGGCCAGCTGCAGTGTCCTGGAGGCAGATTCCTTGGCTCCTCACGCTCCCCGGGCCCTGCTAGCTCCCTTTGGGGCCCAGGGTACCAGGGAGCAGGGTGGGGAGCCGGACCCGGAGCCGCCTGGAGGGGTCGGCCAGTGATAAGAGAAGGGGAAGCTTGGAGGGGCCGGGCCTGGACCGACTGTCCCTGGCCCCTGTGGGCTTGGTCTCACTCACACCAGCCCTGGAGGGCCTTCCTGGCCCAGATGGGAAAGCTGGGGTCCAGGGAGGCGAAGGGGTCCCCCAGCCCTCTCTCCTGGGCTCTTTCACCCCCCATCACTTTTCTTCATCACCCAGCACAGGAAAGTGGTAAAAAGGCAGCCCCTGTCCTCTGTCCCTGGGAAGGTGCTCTGGGGGGATGGGGGTCCTCTCCCCCAGACTTACCGCCAGAAAGAACGTGGTGAAGAGATAGACCATGGCCTCCATGTGGAACCGCCTTTTGGCGGCGATGCTGACCGTGGGGAGGAAGGCCAGGCTGCTGATGGTGGGCAGGAGCAGTTTGGCCATGAGCGTCCCCATGGGCTGGGGAGGAGGGGCGGGGTGCCGGCTGCCGGGGTCCCCAGGGCAGGGAGAAGAGAGGGAGATGGACTGCTCCTTCCAGTGGGGGCCCCAGCGGCAGCTGCGGCTTAAATGGCCTGAAGGAGGCAGGGATGGGCGCGCACATGTCGAGAAGCTTGTGGGGAGGGTCCGACAGCTGACGGACCATGTGATCAGCACTCGTCTCTGGTTTTTTTGGGGGATAGGTCAGAGCTGTTGATTCAGGGAGACCATACTTCTCTTCTCTGAGGCAGCAGCTCTGGAGAAAAGTCCCCCGTGAGCACAGTCCCCAACATCCAGCCACTTTCCACCCTGGCCCCTCCCCAGGGCTCTGGGGAGCCCAGAATGAGAAAGAACAGACGCTGTTTCTTGAGTCACGTGTCCACAGGGGGGCAAGAGGTGGCAGAACCCAAGGGTTAGCCGGTTCTCCTGGAGAAGGAAATGGCAGCCCACTCCAGTATTCTTGCCTGGGAAATCCCACGGACAGAGGAACCTGGCGGGCTACAGTCCACGGGGTTGTAAGAACTGGACACAGCTCAGTGGCCAAACCACACCACCAATCGCTACAAGGGCCTTGTAGCGAAGTCTCACGTTTTACCAGCCCCTGTCCAGGTCTTGCTCGCCTGCTCTCGCCCCAGACAGGTTTCCTTGGTAACTAAATGAATGAAACTAACATTCCTTTCTGTTTGGTTACATTGATCCAAGCCTGAAGTGCACAGACCAGGAACTTCTCTATCAGGGTCCCGGAGGCGAGGCCGCCGCCAGCCCTCTCAGTGCTCCTCTGCCTTCAGGAGATACTCTGCCCTTTTTGAAGAGGCCTGGGGGGACTGCCTGGCAGAGGGCCCCCATCCTCTGGCCAAGTTACCCCTGGGTAACTCTGTGTGAGTTACCCAGGCTGACTCTCTCCCTGGAAGGACTGCTGGATTGATTTACTTGTTGTCAGCAAAAGGACAGCTTTCGTTACTCGTTTTGCGTTTCATCATGGTGTAAGGATGTCACCGCAGCAAAACGCACAGATTCAGAACGCGCAGTCTGGTGGGATTTGCCAAGTGCCGTGCGACGGCTCCAGTGCCCCCTTCACTCCAGCGCGGTCCTTGAGTCCCCAGCAGGGGCAGCCTCTGTTCTGGCTTCTGTGGACACCTGTCTCGGCCTGGATAAACGGACGCACGCCGGGTGCGTTCTTTCACGGTCCCGAAATGTCCCTGGGAGTCGCCCACCTGTGTCACGTGGCTTGTTCCTGTGGTCGCTGGGTGGCTACTCTGGATTTTGTTCTCCTGGGAACTGGAATTTGGAGAATGGGAAAAACAGGAGGTCGGTGGGGGGCGAGGCTGAGGGGTGCCTACACTCGCCAGTCGGCACCTCGAGGAGAGGCTGCCGGCTTGTTCCTGGCCTTCGGGGTGCACTTGCTCCGCCTTTCCTTCCACCTGGGAGCTCCCTCACACCTTTCCAGAAAACTCTCTGTTTTGTGGTACGCTGGCTGGAGCCCGTTTCTGCTGCCTGCAATGAAAAGTCCTACCTGGGACATGTGGTCTCATCTTTTTCTGCTCAGCTGCACCCACACCCTCAGTGTGAAGTCCAAGGTCTCCAGGAGAACCCAGGGCCATCTCCCCTCAGCACCCCCAGCCGCCCTTGTGTGCCCAGAACCTCCTCCTGGCCTCCCTGCCCTCCTGGAAAGAGCACACTTCCTCCACCTCTGAGTCTGTGGGGAAGGCTCGCCACGCGGCACAGGTAAGCCGAAGTGCTCTGCACTGGGCCCCAACACGCTGCTCTCTCCCATCCGAGCACCCGCGCCTCTGTGCGGAGCTGCTCGGGTTGTGTGCCCGGGGCTTGGTTGGCCGGCTCCCCGCCCAAGCCCCGGGCAGAGCCTGGCACGTGGTGGGTGGTCAGCAGACACTGGCTGGATGAATGACTCTGTGAAAGGAATGAATCAAAGTTGGGGGAGGCAGGCAGCGTGCTTCAGCCTGGCGCCTAGGAGCCCTGTGCTGCTCCAAATGGGAGAACCAGGCCCGCCGTGCGTGCGTGTGTGCGGCTCTGGGTGAGAGGCAGGCGACTCCCGGCGAGCTGGTCACCACCTCTGCCCCCCAGCCCCGGCTTCCAGGAGGAGCAGAACCCGCACGGTGTGGACATGGATTGGTTGTCGGGTGCGAGGACAGAGCTCTGTGGGGCCACAACCCCCCACTCGGAAGAGGGAAAACATTCCACAGTTGGTTTTGTGCATGAGTGTGTGTGTGTTTTTTTGCAGCTGTAAACCAGGGCCAGGGCTGAGAGCTTGGGGAAGGGAAAAAGAGAAGGGGGGAGGGGCTGGGGGGCAGGGGAGTTGCACATGTGTTGTAGCGATTAAGGAGGAAGGGGGCTGAGGAGGGGCCCGCCCTGAAGAAGGGAGACAGGTGGCCAGGCTGGGGCAAGGGGCTGGGGCGGAAGACCACCCCCTCACCACCTCTGAGGAGAGGGGCGGAGCACAGAACGGAGGTCGGGGTGCAGCCTGCGTGTGCTCCCAGCCGGGACCTGGTGGCTGGAGACAGACCAGCTGGCCTGGGGGAAGGCCTCCTGCTCTGAACAGGGCTGGAATGACCCTCCGTTCTCACTGGTGCGGGGGCAGCGATCCGCCTGGGGAGCTGGGAGGGGGTGCAGAGCAGAAGAAGCAGGCTGGTTGCTTGGGGGTGGCACTGCCCTTGGAGGCATAGGGCTGGGAGCCCAGCTCAGGCTGGGCAGGCTCGGAGCCAGCAGAGACGTGAGCTGGCACCCCGTCCTCCCCGCTGCCCGGGGCTCTGCCTGCCAGCTGGCCTCTGATACGCCCCCCACCACCCCACCCTCACCTGCTGGTGCTGGGGTCAACGCAGACCCCAGAGGCAGCATGCCTGGATCCTCCTGCCAGGGTGCCCACCCCAGGGGTTGCCTCCGAATTCACAGTGTAGCTCTCTGTCCTGCCTGACCCCTGGAGATGGGGTGGGGAGCTCTCACATTTTCAGCCCTGCCACCCTGTGTATCTTGAAAACCATTTACGCACACAGACATTCATTCAGCGCTGGTGTGTGCCAAGCTCTCTTCCTATTTTGTCCCTCTGGGCTGTGTCAGTGGCTGGACGTCTCTCTCTCTCTCCCCATTTTACAGAGGAGAAGACTGAGGCTCAGAGAGGAGGAGGAGGCTGGCATTGATCCTGGCCGAGGCCCCCAACCCCTACCGCAGGCAGCATGCCCCCTCTTCCCAGCAGATGGTGCCAGTGAGACCCAGCAGGGTCTGGGTGGGGTGGGCCACTTTACTGGGCAGCAACAGCCTGGGGAGCGGGGAGGGGAGCCGACCCGCCCTCCCCCCCACCCCGCTCAGGTTTTATAGAGGTGCTGAAATGCCCGGAATGCCACACGGCCCCCGCCTCCCGGACAGCTGCCTGTCTGCCCAGCTGGGCCTGCAGAGCAGGGTCAGCTGCTGCACTCGCGTCCTCCATGATTTGAAGCCCCAGCCTAGAGCTCCGGTCACCTCTGAGCACGGCAGGCCTTGGCTCTGGGTGCAGGGATCCCCCGAGGCGCCCCCCGCCCCGTCCCTGGGCACTGATGCTCCTGACCCCTCTGTTGGGGCCCCCAGGCTGGAGTGCCAGCCCAGACCTCCATAACCGGTGCCGTGACAGCAGGCACGCTGTGTCCGGCTGATGGCCGGACGCGAGCCGCTCACGCTGCCCCCAGCTCCTGCACAGCTGCCGGGTGAGCCAGGCGAGGGCTCTGCCCTCCTTGCTCCACAGCCTTGCTGTGCCCTCTGGCCTGGAGCCTCGGTCTCCTCACCGATGCAAGGGACGCCCGTTGCTGTCCCACAGGGTCGCTGTGATCACGGGCAGGTGCGCTGGGCTCTGGGAGCAGCTGGCCCAGGAAGCACTGCGTGTCTGTTCACGAGAAGCAGTGAAGAGCCGATGTGGGTCATTACAGGGGGATTCTCTTCTGAAAGGTGGACCTCAGCACCCATGCACGGAGACAGCTGCCCAAGGGACCTGGGGGCTGGGAGCAGGGCTGGGACGGGGACACAGGCTTGTCATCCCCTGCCCCCACCCCCCACTGTGGCTGCTCACTGGGTCCGCCTCTCTGTGCAGAGGGGAGAGTGAGGCTGAGATGGGACGGAGCTCCTGGGCACCTGGCCTTCCTGGGGGGCTCCTGCACATCGGGGCGGGCTGTGTAAGCCAGGAGCCCAAGGACGCAGGTCCCGCCCAGCCCCTTGGCCTGGCGGTGGGCTGTCCCTGGAGCTGCAGTGGAGAGCTAACGCCCCAGTCGTGCCAGGGCCCCCCAGGGCCCCATCCTTCTCTCAGATCTGGGGACAAGGGAACCTCTTTCTTGTGGATTTTAAGAGCGAGGAGGCCTACATATAGAGGCTCCCGGTTGAACGTCAGGACTTGGCCTAACAGAAAACGTCAGTGCTGGGAAGGAGGGAGGAGGAGAGCTCTGGTCCAGCCCACTGATCCCTGGGGCTTCCCCGGTGGCTCAGATGGTAAAGAATCCGCCTGCAAGGTGGGAGACCCGGGTTCGATCCCTGGGTGGGAGCAGACCTTCTGGAGTAGGGCATGGCAACCCACTCCGGTATTCTTGCCTGGAGAACCCCATGGACAGAGGAGCCTGGTGGAATAGAGTCCGTGGGGTCGCGAAGAGTCGGATGCGACTGAGCGACTGACACACACGTGTGCTGCTGACCCACAGTGGTCTGTGGAGGAGGGTTCTCCCGGAGCGGGAAGATCCAGAGCAGAGAAAGCTGGGCCTGCCTTGGGCTGGGCGGAGAGCTCTGGGGGTGGGGTCGGCCGCTGGGGCCTCTGCTGGGGCCTGGTTCTCTTCCGGTCCTGGCCCACCACTTCCAAACTGACCACAGCGGCCCTTGGTGGCCCGGTCCCCGTTGGGAAGAAGGGCTCCGCTGTCAGAAGTGGCCCAGGGTGCTCCAGGCTCTGGGTGGGCAGCAGGACGTGGCGGGGAAGGGTGGGGGTCCTCCAGGCCACGTTGGCGGGCCTCTGGGTGCCAGAGTTGAGGACCCCCTCGCAGGATCTCTGGCCCTGGTCCCCCACCTTCAGAGCTCTGTTTTGGACACTTGGCTGTACAGGACAGGGCCCAGCTCCCAGCGTGACTGTCCAACCACCAGGACCGCCAAGCCGGTCACCCCTGGCCCACTGTGCGCCTCCTCCTCCCTGACCCATCCCTCCCCTGAGCAGGCTCCTCTCCTTCCGCCTTGTTCCACGCTTCACCTCACCTTCCCACAGAAATGTGCACGTTTTCCTGTTTCCAAGTTCTTCAGAAATCCAGGTCTGGTGAAAAATCTCTAAAAAAAACCCAGGTGTCCAGAGCATCTCAAGCCAGGGCTACACAGAGAGTGGTAGGGACACCTCCCCCTCACCCCAAACGTCAGGGGCTGCCAGACAAATCTGCCCTTCCACGCGCTGAGCACCTTCTGTGTGCTGGGCCCTGGTAGGTGCCAGGGATGCACTGAGTCCCAGCCACGGGTCGGAAAGCCTGATCAAAGTGCTGGGCTGCTGCCGGGTGGGCTTCCTGGAGGAGGTGTGCTCAGGAGATCATCTGGAGGGCCGGGAACATCCAGATGGGTGTGAACAAGGGCTCCAGGGAGGGGATGGCAGGAACCAAGATGGGGGCTCCAAGCCACTTCTTTCTGTGACACCCCAGGGAGCCCTGGGCATCGTCAGGGCTGGGAAACAGCAATTCCAAGGGCCCCCGGGTGAGCTTGGGGTGAGCTGAGGGTGACCTGGGGCTCAGTGCGAAACGGGCAGCCCCTCATTCACCAACAGGTCAAAGCTTCCTCTTTCTTCCAGGGCCGTTCCCTCTTAACGTTGCGCTCCGCTGGGCCCAGGGAGGTCGTGGCGTGAGCGCTTGGGACTCCACCAGAGACTCCGCCTCAGCCTGGCTCCCCAGGGGGCACGAGGCAGACCTGAGAGGCACGAGGGGTGGGCGGCCCCCCGGCAGAGGCTCCATCGCCCCATGCAATGTCACCCCAGAGCACAAATTCTAAGATGATGCGATTAAACCTTCAGCAACGGTGACGGCAGAGTATGGACCCCAGGCGTGGCCTCTTCTGAGCCTGGGCTGCTGCTCTGGTCGCCAACACTCAGATCCTGTGGATCTACCATCCAGGTCTGGCTGCAGCCCCACGAGGTGGGCCCAGAGGGCACGTGAGGACCAGGAAGCCCGGCCTGACCGGTTCTGCGGAACCCACGGCAGCTCTGCGCTGGGCACAGGACAAGGCCTTCGGTCGTGCTTCCTGGCTGTGCTTGATTCTTTATCACCAAACACCCCCCGCAATTCTTAGGGTTTTTAGGGCCCCGGGCCTTCCCCCAGACCACCAGCGGACCAAGCCGTGGTCATAGCTCCCTGTGGGTCTGGAGTCTGGGGGAAGGCTGGTGTCCCTTTGGGAGGGGGAGCCCTGGCCAGCTCCTGGAGGTTGAGGGTGGGGTGGGGATGGATGGGGGGCCAGCCCAGGTCACACACCTGCTGGAGGTCCCAGAGCCAGGGTGGCATCCTGCCTCCCGGGCGCTGTCCCACTGAGCAAAGAGAAGGTGCTGGGGCGTTTGCGCCGGCTGGCTGTAGGGTCCCTCCCACGGGAAACCATTAGTCACTCTGGCTCTGGCTGGACGCGAATCCAGCTGTGTCCGGAGAGCTGGGGACTCTGACTGGGGATGCAGAGCACTGGTGCTTGGCTGGAGGGACGGGGTGGGGCAGGCAGAGGCCCCAGCGTGCGAGAGTGATCAGCAGGGTGCCTGTGAGGGGGTCGGTGAGTGTGTGCCCCTGTATGTGTGTGCACATACGTGTGCATGGATGTGCACACACGTTTGCACGTGTGTGCGTGTGCACGCTCACCAGTGCTGTGTGACGGGTCCCATCGTGTCTGCTATCCAGTGTGCCAACAGGGGGCAGTGTGGGCCTGGGTTCCACTGAACATCCCAGGGGCCCCAGGGGAAAAAAACCAGAGATGGATAAGACCTGCCTTCCCAGAGTCTGGAGAGGATGAACCCGATCCAAGAGCCTGCCATGGCGGGGATGTGCTCACCAGGGGGCTGGGCTGTGCTGCTTACCAGACATGCGAGCCTGGGCGTCCCTGGGCGGTCTCGGAGCCTCAGTTTCTCCGTCTGTAAAATGGGGAGCTCTTAGCTCTCGGCAGGCAGAAAGGACTCAGGCAGGAGGGACAGGACGGTGGCAGGGCAGCGGGCGCGGTTGCTGGCTCTCCTCCCCCGCCGCTCCTGCTGGTGGCAGAGCTTCCCCAGGGGTGGAATGGTTCTCGGCCTGGAGGAGCTTGCCGCAGTTCCTTCCGGCAGGGAGGACGCAGGAGGGGGAGGGCCCTCCAGGCGCCACTGTGAGCCATCTGCAGCACAGAGGCCGGGGATGGCTGCAGTGTCCGGGGTCGCCCCCTTCCACGCCCACCGTGTGTGGAGGTGTCCCTGTGTGCCGGGCTCCGGAGGGCCTGGTGTGTGGGGCGGGGGCCTGGCCTGCTTCCGGGGCGACTTGCAGTGTCTGGGGTGCCCCCTGGGTGCCGGGGAGGGAGGGGGGTGCGGCTGGAGTGCGTGCTGCTGGCTCCGTGCTCTGCTCCACGCTCTGACTCAGCAGGAACGCAGGCTGGAGCCCCACGCCGGCCTGCCAGGGGCTGCCCAGCTGGCGCGCGCCCAGCCAGGCCGTGTGCCCTGCCAAGCTGGTGTGAACATCTGTAAAGCTCTGCGCTCCTCCCCCCCACCGCTGGCTCCGGCCATGCTAGCTGTCTGGTCCGCGGGCCGCGAGCCCTCCTGTCCCGTCCCCGGACCCTTGGCTGGGGCCTGCGCTGGGTCTCGGTCAGTCCCTCCGCTGCTCAGGAGAAACATCTCCAAGCCTGGCTGGGTGACCACAGAGCCTGGTGTCCCCTCCCGACCCCAGCCTCACCATCTGTAAGCGCCAGCCATCAGATGGCCGTATCACACACCTAGGATCCATTCTGGGGAGGGGCAGAGACGGCATCGCCCCCCCACCCCGCCCCCCAGGGAGGCAGGCATCCAACGGACAGAGCCTGGGGCTCAGTTCTGCTCCCCCACCCTCCCCACCGAGCTCCCCTGTGACCCTGGGCCAGCGGCCACTCTGTCTGGACACCTAGACACACGGTCCCGCGTGGTGTCCCCGGGCCGGCGGCCTCTCCACTCACAGCGGCGGCGGGCGGCAGGCAGCTGGGCCGGCCTGGCTGTGCTCCAGAGGCGCGGAGCGGGTTAAAGTGTGCGCCGGGCCTGCCGGCGGGGCGGCGGGCGGGGGAGCAGCCTGGTGGGAAGTGTGAGTTCCTCCCCGTCTGCCTGACAGCTATAAAGGCCGCCGCGCCCGCCCGCCCGGCCGCCGCTGGGCTGCGCCTCCCTGGGAACCCCCTCTCGTGGGTGCGCTTTGAAGTGGAGGAGGGAGGCGGCCAGGGGGCGGGGGAGCAGACAGGAGGGAGAGAGGCACAGCCTGCGGCCCTCAGCGTCCCAGCCTCCCCCTGCACCGCGCACCTGGCTAGCCTGCCCGCGGCCGCGGCCCCTTCCCCCGCGAGGACACCCTGCCGAGCCCGGCCAGGTAGGCCACCTCCCCGCCTCTGGCTTCCCTTCCCATGGCTGCCCGCCCAGGATGAAGGTGCAGCCCCAGTGTCTGCAGGTCAGCCCCTGGCCCCTCGGGGAGCCGTTATATAACAGGAGCAGGGGCTCCTGGGGAGGGGTCCAGACCCTCTGAGCCCAGCCCGGGGCGGTGGGTGGGGGTCCCTCAGCTTGTAGCTTCCCTGAGCCCGAAGCCCTCGCTTGCAGGGCAAGCCTCTCCCGCTGGCCGGTGGCGGCTGTTTTTGGACCCCAGGGAGGGCTGGATCCCGCGTGAGCCGGGCCTGGCCTGCAGCCACGGCTGTCTGGGAGCCTTAATGAAAACCAAGTGTGCGGCCGGCTCAGCACCTGTCTTCAGCCTGCCGGCAGGAGCCGGGGCCACAGACAAGCCAATGGGACTGCCGACGGGGGTCCGTGCTGGCAGGGGGGCTGGTGGGGGTGCAGGTGGGGGCCTGCAGGGGAGGGGCAGCCCCCGGGTGGTGGGCGGGCAGGCAGGCAGGCAGGCAGGCGGCTGGGGAGTCACGGATCTCGAGGTCTCAGCTCCAAATTCTGGGGTGGACTACTGCCCCATCTGGGGCAGAGAGACATTCTTGGGGTGCGAGGCTGGCGTTGGCGTAGCTCCTGGACACTTGCAGGTGCTTGAGCCCACGAGGAGGTGAGGGTTTGATGGAGGAGAGGGGGCAGATGAGGAGCTGTTTTCAGGGCTGGCAGGCGTCCGGTGGCGGGGGCTTTCTGCTATCTTTCCCTGGAACTTATCCCTGTTTGCTCTGGGGTCTGGGGGCTAGTTGGCCACATAGATGCTGTGTGGCTCTGGGCAAACAGGCTCCCCTCTCTGGTTCCGGGCTAGAGGGGGTGGGCTTGGGGGTTTCCGAAACTCCTCCAACCCGTTGGCAAGCGACACTCAGGACCTGAGACAGACCCTGGCCAGAGGTCACTGTGGGCCCCCAGCTGGTACTTCTATCTCAGGGGCACAGAAGGGAGGCTGAGGGCCCAGGAGGCTGGAGGCAGCCCTTGATTTAAACCCTGGCAGGGAGGACAAGTATGGGCTTCCCAGTGGTTCAGTGGTAAAGGATCCTTCTGCCAGTGCAGGAGACGCGGGTTCGATCCTGGGTCCGGGAAGATCCCCTGGGGAAGGAAATGGCAACCCATGCCAGGATTCTTGCCTGGGAAATCCCATGGACAGAGGAGCCTGGCAGGCTACAGTCCATGGGGCCGCAAGGAGTCAGACACGACTGAGTGACTAAACCGTAGCAGGGAGGTCAAGCCATGTTTTGGGCTGGGGGTGCTGGACTTCTCAGGAAGGGAACAGCCCCAGGGTGGCCCTGGGTCACCCTCACGCCAAGAGCCCAGAGGTGCGAGCTGCGTGTCTTCTCTTGGGAGGGAGGGGACAGAGGTGCCTGGGCTCTGCGCAGCCTGGGGTCCCTCCGAGGCAGGGAGCAGCTGTGTCCAGGGAGGGCCTGGCACAGTCTGCACCCACACCCACTCCAGCAGCTCCACATGGCCGGTGGGAAGGATCGTTCTCCCGTGTAGGTCAGCAAGTGCTAAGCAGACAAAAACCCCAGGGTGCTCTTGCTCGGGCCAGGTCCAGCGGCCGAGGTAATAGACTGATCCTTAGCTCCTTCATCCAGGGGGTGAAGCCTGGGCCTATCTGTGTCCCTGGGTTTCTCCCCAGGCACCCTCCAAGGAGCTCAGGTATTCCAAGTCAAAGCTTGGCCCATGTCCCCAAATGCCCTCAGATCTGGTGGAATGGGCTTAGCACACACACCATCATTCTAGGGTCTCAAGCCCATGGCAGGCATCTCCAATCACTCACGGAGCCCACCCAACAGGGCTGGCAGGCAGCCACTACCAACAGATCCCAGATAATCTCAGGCCTCACTGGGGGGGCCCCTGGGGGGTTTTTCACCAAAGCAGACTCTGGCCGCCTGCAAGGGGAGCTGGGCCTGGCCTGGCAGTGACTGTGGCCTTGCTTCCTAGGATGGAGGGCAGATGGCAGTCTTCACGATGGGCCTGGCCCCTGCTGGCTGTGGCCCTAGTGACTGGGAGCGTGTCGTCCACAGGGACCACGGTGAGTGGGGAGCACAGGCCCTCACCCAGATGGGCTGACGCCGAGAGCTGCATGGCAAGATGCAGGGCAGGGGCCTGGGGGCACCCTCTGCTCCCAGGAGCACGCTTTACATGCCGGTCAGGCCAGCCCCTGGGTGGGCGGTGGCGGGGGCTCTGGCCACTCCGGCAACCTTGCCAGTCTGGCAGGCTGGGGGCTGTGGGGATGGGGTGCTCCCCTTCAGCACGAAGGCCCGGGGTGTAGCGTGTGGACAGGTGGATTTGGGTCCTGCAGAGCCCAGGCTGGCTGGCACCTTTCCACAGGCCACTTGGGAGCCAGAGAGGATGGTTAGGTTTGGCATCAGGATCCCACCAAGCCCCCAGAAGGTTCCAGATCTCAAGATTAGGCAGCACTTGAGGTGCTCAGCTCTCTGGGAGGTCCCTCGGAGACCCCCCTGGAGGTCTGAGCCGGGGCTTCGAGCAACCCACCCAGGGGGCTGTGTCCTCCCGTCCAGGGCACGGGGTCGGCAGGCCCGTCTGGCCAGGTGCTCCAGCCTCCTTTTAACCGTCGTGGGGCCTCTCACCCAGGACAACAGCCCAACGTCCAACAGCCTGGAGGTGGGCCCCGACGCCACCGCCTACTGGTGGGGAGAGTGGACCAAATGGACGGCGTGTTCCCGCAGCTGCGGGGCTGGGGTGACGTCCCAGGAGCGGCACTGCCTACAGCAGAGGTGCTGGTGTGAAGCGGGGCCCCGTGGGGCTGGCCGCCCGGACTGCAGGGGGCGGGGAGGCGGGGCCCGTGGGGTGGCCGCCCGGACTGCAGGGGGCAGGGAGGCGGGCCCCGTGGGGCTGGCCGCCTGGACTGCAGGGGGCGGGGAGGCGGGGCCCGTGGGGTGGCCGCCCGGACTGCAGGGGGCGGGGAGGCGGGGCCCGTGGGGTGGCCGCCCGACTGGAGCGGGGTGGGGAGGCGGGCAGCAGCTGCTGGGTGGGGGGCCCGGGTTGAACGTGGCCTTCAGGTTGAGGCTGCACAGGCCAGCTGAGCCGGTCAGTGTTCACTGGCCTCCCTTGGGGACACGGCTTCTGTCGGGTCCCAGGCAAGAGTGTCCTGCAGTTCATCCCTCTCTGGGGCACTGGGGAAAGAGGATCTGCCTAGGGCTCTTTCAGGAGTGGTCAGTCCCACCCTGGCCTTCTCTCTCCTGAAGACCCGAGGTGAATAAACACCGGGTAAGCCTACGGTGCGGTGGTTACTGCTGGCCAGACCTGTGTTCACATCTTGCATCTGCAACTTCCTAGCTGTGTGACCTTGGGGAAGTCACTTAACCTCTCTGAGTATCAGTTTCCTCTTTGTGGAGCGGAGATTATGCTCGCGCCCACCTGACGTTTCTGAGAATGCGAGACCGTGTGTGTGTGTGCGCGTGCGCGTGCTCTTTAGCAGAGGGCCGGGCCCATGGTGAACGCTGTTCTGCCATCACTAATTCTGTGGCCTAAGACTGTGCACTGTGTGCTGAGGACTCAGATGTGAACGGGACCTTGCCCCTCCCCCAGGAAGAGGCTGAGACGCACCCTGAAACTATGGGGGTGCCTGTGACAGGAGCAGGCTTTGCTGGAGCAGCGGGGATGGAGTGGGGCAGAAGGAGGCCTCGGTCAGAGGAGCCCGCAGAGGCTCGGGGCTGGGGGGCGCGGTCCAGGGGAGGGCTGGGAGCAGGGTCAGGATGGCAGCTGGCCACTCCTGACCTGAGCTCACAGCCGGGTCCTCCCTCCAGGAAGACGTCCGTCACAGGTGCCGGGAACCGGACCTGCACGGGCACGTCCAAGAGGTACCAGCTATGCAGAGTGCAGGTGAGGCCCGCCTGGCTGGACCACCGCCCACCCCCCACAGCCCGTCACAGGCAGGACTCCAGACGGCTTCCCGGTGGCCCCAGCCCTGTGGATACTCTGTCCTGGGCCTGCCCCCTGCATCCCAAGGAACAGAAGTGGGGGTGGGGGTCCCCAGGCTCAGAATTCCACTCCCTGCCTCAAGTCAAGTCCCTGGTGCCCACTACGGGCTGCGGGCATCTGAGCGGGAAGGACCTGCTTCTGCTGGCAGAGCTCTCATGTGACCTCAGGGTTTGAGATCTCTGGCCACCTGTGCCCCCCTACACCCAGGGTGAACCGTGTTCCCAGGGAGGCTTGATGTCATAGGCGGCCCCGTTCCGGCTGCAGCCCCCACGTACCCCCTCCGTGCCCACGCACTCAGCCCCCGAACCTTCTCTGTTAACCTCGCTCTGCAGCAAGGTGGCCGGGCCGGGCTGGCTGGAAGCAACCACTCTGGCTTGGCCTCCAGGCATTTCACGATGATGGGGCCCGAGCCAGTCTGAACCCCACCCCCAGGGCGGGGTGGGGGGGCAGACAGGTGACCTTGTGTGTCCTTGTGTCTGTGTGCACGTGTGGGAGTTCAGGGGTCGGTGGAAGTGAGCAGACTGGCTTCTGGGTCAGCCTCGTGGGTCAGCTGCCCTCCAGACTCGAGCACAGGAGGGACACTTGGCCAGTTGGGCTTCTGGCCTCCTTGGGCTCCTCTTCCACGAAGTCAAGCCCCTTCAGTCAACGCCCATGTCCCGGGCCCCGTGGCTGTGGCTGCAGACACGCAGATGGGCCCCTTTCCACAGGAGGCAGGGAGAGCACAGGCCAGGCTGGTGTCCCCGCAGCTCCATGGGCAGCGGGGGAGACGGCCAGGGTGGTGGGGGGTGACGGGATCCAGCCCGCAGCAGCGGGAGGGTCAGCACACGTGGGCCTGGAGGCCCGGTGCCCCCGCCCTCCTTCCAGAGAGCCTGACAGATTGAGAGTGGGGAGGAGAGGCCACCCCGCGGGCCTCGGCCCTGGCACAGCCGTGCCGGCTGCAGCCACTTCCTGCCCAGCCTGGACGAAAATGCCTTTGTCGGGCCGAGTTCCTCCCAGAGCCGCCTTCCCTGCCTCTTGCTCCCAGGAGTGTCCGCCGGACGGGAGGAGCTTCCGCGAGGAGCAGTGCACCTCCTTCAACTCCCGCGTGTACAACGGGCGCAGGCACCAGTGGAAGCCGCTCTACCCGGGTAGCTCAGCCCCGGGCCACGCAGCAGCGGCCCGTTCCGCAGGGACCCAGCCCTGTGGCCAGCCCCTGGGGACCACGGGAGGGAGTGCCCTTGTCCAGCGGGCGGGCAGTTGGGGAAACAGGCCGGGGGGGGGGATCTTGTCGAAGGTTCCCAGGAGTTTAGGCAACAGTGTACCGGACTTGGCTTCTCCTGCTCACGGAGGAGGTGCAGGGGGGCCACCAAGTCGGCTCAGACCTCCTGCAGAGGGGATGCTGCCCACTACTCACAGGGCAGCAGAGGCTGGAACCTGGGCCAGATCACGTGCATCTCAGTCCCCATTTCTACCCCTGAGGCCCTGGGCAAAGTCCCTTCCCCTCTCCAGGTCTCAGTGTCCCCCTCTGTGCCGTGGACGGAGGGCTGTCTCCAGCGGGTCCCCGACTCCGGCCCTGCAGCGCCCTGAGACCCCCGTCTCCCCGCAGACGACTACGTGCACATCTCCAGCAAGCCATGTGACCTGCACTGCACCACCGTGGATGGCCAGCGGCAGCTCATGGTGCCCGCCCGCGACGGCACGTCCTGCAAGCTCGCCGACCTGCGCGGGGTCTGCGTGTCTGGAAAATGTGAGGTTGTTCAACACTGTAGCAGAAGCAAGCACCGGTGCCCTCGCGCCCGCCACCCACCCCATCGCCCAGGCGGTGGCGGCCCCGGGGTCTCACCTCGGCGCCCTCCCAGCAGCCTCTCCGCCTCCCTTCCTGCAGCCCATCGGCTGTGACGGGGTTCTCTTCTCCACCCACACGCTGGACAAGTGCGGCGTCTGCCAGGGCGACGGGAGCAGCTGCACCCACGTGACGGGCAACTACCGCAAAGGGAACACCCACCTGGGTAAGAGCCTCTGGCGCCCTGGGTCCAGGGCCTGGGTTAGCCTGCCTGTGGCCGCCGAGTGACCGTGCAGGGTTCTTCCCCTCCTGGCCCCCCGCCCCCCCGATCCTCTGCCCAGGCCTGGCGGGGCTGGCCCAGCAGCTCTGGAAGGACCCCTTGGGGACAGGACTGAGAGCAGCTCTGTGTTCGCACCCCTGGATCCCAGGTGCCCTGGTACGCACGGGGCTGGGGGACCCCCTCCGACTCAGCACAGCCTACAAGGAGGTATTAGCCCCGCTCGTAACAGGGGGAAACTGAGGCACGCGTTCAGTCCTCGCCGCTGACCTGAGGGTGGGGCCTGGGCACATGGATTCTGGGGGCTGAGCTCTCAGACCCAAGTCTCCAGGGCTGAAAGGACGCACTGGGTCCCACCGGCCTGGCCGACCCAGCGCAGAGCCAGCCCCTCTCTTTCCCAGGCCGCGGCTTGTCAGAGGCCTCACCGGAGCATCCAGCTCTGGGGTCTACGGGCTGGGCCGACAGGGGGTCCGTGCATGTGCTGGGACTTGACGCTTTTGGAGGGATGTCGCTTATAATATTCGGGGTTAAACTGGAGGCATTCTTGGGTCTCGGTTAATGCTGTGGGATTAAACTCGGTTATCACAGCCTCTGGACTGGGAGAGGCAGGGCAGCTCAAAACCCATTTAGCAGATGGGGAAACTGAGGTGCAGGGTGGGAACTGCCTACTTGAAGTCCCCCACAGAGGCAAGGCACGTCTGGACTGGAACCAACCCCTGGAGAGCCCCCAAGGACCTGGCTGTTGGGACCGTGCCTCTCCTGGAGGCGGAGCAGATGTATAATTTCGGAGTTAGTGTTAGAGCTTGGACGTGGGACCCAGGGATGAACACGCCAACTGAGGAGGGTCAGGGTAAGAAAAGGAGAGGTGTCTTAGCGGAGGCCCAGCTGGACAGGGCTCTGAATAATGCCTGACAGGTACAGTGAGCACAGGCCACTTTCTCTGCAGGGCTCACTTTGGAAGGAGTGTGGGCAAAGACGTCGTGTGCTTCCTCCCTTCCTTGCACACACCTGCCTGCAGGACCTTCTGCCAGGTCCCAGGGTGTGGACACAGCAGAGGCAGCATTCGGGCAGTGGTCTCATCTGAGCACCGCCTGTGTGCCGGGAGCTAGAGGGTACGGGGGCCCGTGCCTGCACGGAGGTCTCAGCCTGGGGGCCTGGGGGCTGACACGGAGCCAGTCCCACACATTTCTTCCAAGTGCCTTCTGTGCACAGAGCCACGCACAGCAAGCCTGCCCCGCTCCCACCTCACAGCAGCTCCTCGGGGCAGGCCCACACTGCTGTCATGTTACAGGTGTGGAAGCAGAGAGGCTACGAAACCAGGTTAAGGTCACCCAGCCAAAAGAGCAGACTTGGGTCTGAACCCAGACAGCGTGATCCTGGGTCTGAGGTCCTAAGAACTGACGCACATGGTCCCCTGGTAGACGTGTGCATGGTAACCACGGGGAAGAATCTTGTGAGCTGGTCGCTAATTTAAAAATAAGTATATGTAAATGAAGATCATGGAGTCCGGTCCCATCACTTCATGGTAAATAGATGGAGAAACAGTGGAAACCATGGCAGACTTTATTTTTTGGGGCTCCAAAATCACTGCAGATGGTGACTGCAGCCATGAAATTAAAAGACGCTTACTCCTTGGAAGAAAAGTTATGAGCAACCTAGACAGCATATTAAAAAGCAGAAGCATTACTTTGACAACAAAGGTCCATCTAGTCAAGGCTATGGTTTTTTCCAGTGGTCATGTATGGATGTGAAAGTTGGACTGTAGAGAAAGCTGAACGCCGAAGAATTGATGCTTTTGAACTGTGGTGTTGGAGAAGATTCTTGAGAGTCCCTTGGACTGCAAGGAGATCCAACCAGTCCATCCTAAAGGAGATCAGTCCTGAATATTAATTGGAAGGACTGATGATGAAGCTGAAACTCCAAATTTTTTGGCCACTGGATGCAAAGAGCTGACTCATTGGAAAAGACCCTGATGCTGGGAAAGATTGAAGGCAGCAGAAGAGGGGATGACAGAAGATGAGATGGTTGGATGGCCTCACTGACTCGATGGACATGAGTTTGAGTAAACTCTGGGAGTTGGTGATGGACAGGGAGGCCTGGTGTGCTGCAGTCCATGGGGTCACAAAGAGTCAGACACGACTGAGTGACTGAACTGACTGAACTGATATGTAGACCTTCAATGGCTAGCCACTCCAGTATTCTTGCCTGAAGAATCCCATGGACAGAGGAGCCTGGCAGGCTACAGTCCACGGGGTCACAGAGAGTCAGACACGACTAAGCAACGATGCACAAACCTTCATTTAAATAAGAGATATTTAAGCAAAGTCAACCAGTTAATCCTAAAGAAAATCAACCCTAAGTATTCACTGGAAGGACTGATGCTGAGCTAAAGCTCTAATATGTTGGTCTCCTGATGCAAAAAGCCAAGTTACTGGAAGAAGACCCTGATGCTGGGAAAGATTGAGGGTTGGGGAGAAGGTGACAGCAGAGGATGAGATGGTTGGATGGTGTCACTGACTCAGTGGATGTGAACTTAAGCAAACTCCAGGAGATGGTGAAGGACAGGGAAGCCTGGCATGCTGCCGTCCATGGGGTTGCAAAGAGTCAGACACGACTGAGCGACTGAACAAGCGCAGTCCTCACTTCCTAATCGTTTTACCTCGAGAGTTATTGCTGAGTCTGTGGCAGCCGGAAGTACTAGGGCAGCAGGTAGATGACTGTGTCCCTTTCCCCAGCCCCACACCCAGCGACACCGGTTGGCAGTTTGAAATTGGCCACTGCGACAGGAAGTGTTTGCACCCCGGAATCAGGCCAGCACTGCAGGTCACAGCACCTGCGCCCCCACCAAGAGGGCCAGTAGTGAAGCGTTTAGGGGCACCCTGCTGGCTGGAAGGACAAGCTCAGGGTCTTCAGGTGCCCGTGAAGGGAAGCAGCCTGTAGAAGCGTCTCATCTGCCAGGGGGGCCCACATGTTCCTCAGGTGACCTGAGGGTCGGCCCCGGCAAACCTGATTCCAGAACTTTCTCACCATCTTCTCCTGGAAGGCTTTTCATTCTTAAGGCTTTAAAAATCTCCCTTCCTTCTCCCCAGCGAACCCTCTACCACCTTCCAGCAGCAGCCCCCTTCCTCAGACCCTGCCCCCAAAACCCTTGGTCCCTTTGTAGGGGGCTCTGCGGGAATCTCCGTGGTTGCCTCCTCACCTGCTGGGGCCTTTGATGACAGGCCCCGAGCTGGGGCCGCGTGCTCCCTCACCTACATTTCTAATGTAGCAAGCCTGTAAAATCAGTGCGATGTTATGACAGTGTGGGTTTCTAAAATAATAATAATGAGAGCATCCTCAGGGTCAGACTCTGAGCTACCCAGAATCCCCTCCATCACCGAGCGTGGGGGCCGTCATCCCTGTGTGTGGATGAGAACATGGAGGCCCGAGGCTCCAGCAGCTTGCCCAGAGCCACGTTGGTGATAGCAGCAGAGCAGGACCGAGGACATTTGACTCTGGCCGATCTATGACCTGTGGGGCCTGTGGCATCCCTCAGGAGGACAGGGCAGGTACTTGGGCGTGGCACCCATGGCCTCGATAGGAAAGTGTCTTGGAATGCAGTACCACTCAAGCCGTGCTGGGGAGGCTGGTCAGCTCTCCAGACTCATAGGGGGTTCCCACAGCGCTGTGCACTCGCCCCTTGGGGGCCTGGGTGCAGCTCTTGGGTGGGGACGGGGCTGCCCTGAGACACTGCCTCTCGCCCACCAGGAGCGCAAGAGGGTGGTGACCGCCATCCAGAGCTGCCTTTCCTCTCGAGAGGCGCCGGTCACGGCCGACCCGCGGCTCACCGCTGTCCTCTCCCCCAGGTTACTCTCTGGTCACCCACATCCCGGCTGGCGCCCGAGACATTCAGATCGTGGAGCGGAAGAAGTCTGCGGACGTGCTGGGTGTGTATGTGGGGCCCGGGAGGCTCGCCGGGCTTGCGGATTTACAGGGGGTGAGATGTAGGGGTGGTGGGTGAATGGGGGGCGTTTGACCTTGCAGAAGAGCGGTGGCCCTGGAAGCCGCAACTCTGCCTGTGTGTAAGTGTCTATGGGGTGGGGGCTGGGGAGTCATCGGAGGCTGACCTCGTCCCAGGTGTGGAAAGACCTCACACTCCGGGCAGCTTGACTCAAGAGGGGGCTGTGACTCAGGTGGTGAGCGCCCCGTCTCCGGGCAGCCTGGCATGGGAGAGAACTGGAGGTGCCAGAGGCGGCATCTCTGAACCCCCGTCCTGCCCCAGGGTCTGAGGACTGACAGTCCGGGGGTGAGAAGGTTGAGGCAGAGCAGAATGGAAGTGGGCAGCCAGTCGGAAGCCAAGGGTGACAAGGAGCAGGGGTGGGATGCAAGCTCCCACCTGGGGCCTGGAGTTGATGTTCTGGCCACTGGCCATTCTGGTGGGGAGCCGGACTCAGGTGGGGTCTCTGACTTGAGGATTCTGGAGTAAGTTGCGTGGTGGCCAAGGCAGTGAGGCCCACCTGGGTGACCATGTCTGGAAGGGCTCCCTGTGCGGCTGGAGGTTGGTGGGGCCATGCACCTTGTCTGTACCCCTGGGGAGCCCTTTCTGGCCGAGGAGGATAGGTATTGACAACTGATCTCAGCCAGGCAGGCCAGGGACCCAGGCAGGCAAGCTGTCCCCGAAGCCTGATGCACCTCCCTGCCTCTCGAGGCATCTTCTCGGGGGCCAGGGCTGGCAGGGTGCAGCCACCCTTCCTAGGGAGTGCTGGCATGGGGGTGGGGTATTTGCTAAAGGACCCCGGGTTGAACCCTGCACAGGCTGTCAGCCCCAGGGTCTGGGCCCCTGAGCGCCAGCCGCTGACCCGGCAGGTCTGCAGGCTCCAGGCCCCAGCCCCGGACCCGAGCGGGAGCCCGGCTTCTGCCAGGCCGGTTGCTCTGTGGCCCGCGGGGGAGGGCGGCGAGGCCAGGAAACACCGTGTTCCCAGAGCTGGCTGCAAAGACATCGTTCTTGAAACAGACGCGTGGAAATACCGAGGGCGGCCCGGAGCGCCGGGGAAGCCGCAGGAAGGAAGGTCATTACTGTCAGGAAGCGGGTTTTGGACGCGGGCCGGGGATTTAACCCCATGCGCAAGCCCGGCCCCGCGGGTCCCCTCGCCCGGCCCATGCTCTTGCCCCGTTGTTTTTGATGGTGCTGCACGGAGGGTGCTCTTCCAGCGGGCGGAGGCTGCTCGCTGTGTCTGTCTGATAATAAATTAACTGCCGGGCTCCGCCGTGCGTGTTGCATCAGGAGCTTTGGAAACTAAGCTCTTCCCCGCCTCAGGCCAGTTCCTGGAACGGGACATCCTCTGGAAGAGACGCTGTCCCCGAGGTGGAGCCCCCCACCCCCGCCAGCCCCGAGGCCCCTGGGGAGGGCCAGCCGCCCGGCTCCGGGCAGACGTTCCAGCCTGTTGCCAGGGGTGTTTGGTGGGGGTGGGGGTTCCAGTTCCAGGAGCAGACGTCCTTCCGAGGTCCTCGGTTCCAAGTGTCCACCACACCCTGCCTCAGAGAGAGGCTGACTGGGAGCTCTGCCTGGGAGAAGGGGCAGCCAGGTCTCCCAGCCTGGCAGAGTTTCACGCTCCCAGCAAGAGCACCGGGCCGGTCCGCCTGGGGTGGTCTGGTAGGGCCTGCGGGGGACGCTGGGACAGGGCTGCAGTCTCTCAGCGTGGGCCCCGTCGGGGCGGGAAGCTGAGAGTGGCGAGTCCCCCCGGCTCACAGGGAATCTCTAGCAGAGCCGGGCTGGTGTCCTGGCCCCAACCTGGGTGACACCTGTGGTCCAGCGTGTGTCTAGACCTGGCTGCTCGGTCCTGACGCTCCTCATCGCCCTGCATCCCCAGGCCCTTCCGAGGCCACCAGAATGGCAGGACCAAGCGGGCCCTGGGCCAGCCACCCTTGGGTCATCTAGACAAGCCCTTGTTTATTTTAGGCTGGTTAGGAATGAGGACTCACGTCTCCCCGGCCAGGGCCACATGCTGTGGCAGACGGAGCCTGCCACTCCCACACCACATGGAGGTTCCCGGCTTTGAGGGTTTGGGGGTCACAGGGCCAGGCTAACCAGAGAGCCCGAGTGTGGGGTCCCGCTCCTCCTGGCCCTTCAGCCCCCTCCCTGCACCCCCAACCCCGGCACACGTGACTGGGCAGCTGTGGTGTTTCAGCTCTTGCAGATGAAGCCGGCTACTTCTTCTTCAACGGCAACTTCAAGGTGGACAGCCCCAAGAACTTCAACATCGCCGGAACCGTGGTCAAGTACCGGCGGCCCATGGACGTGTACGAGACGGGCATCGAGTACATCGTGGCACAGGGGCCCACCAACCAGGGCCTGAATGTCATGGTGCGCACCTGGGGTGGTTCCTTCGCTCCCCCGGTCACTCGCTGATTCACGCCCTCATCCCAGCCCTCACTCAGACTTGAGTTCCTTCACTGGCCTCCCAGTGACTCATGAATTCATTGGCCCATTCGCTCGCTCACCCTCTCACCTGTGTGGTCCTCCCCTCCCCTCCCCAGATCCTCAGTGCCAAGGACACGGCAGAGCTTGTCACAGCCATCCCCCGATGCTGGCCCCGGGATGCTCACGGCTTGGTAGCAGGGTGGGGGCCCAAACAGAGGGCAGGAGAGTGCAGCCTTTAGGCCCAGCTTGCCAGGACTCTCCCCAGGGCTCCTGTCCGGAAATGAAGGTCACTGCCACCTCGTGCCCGGCTCTGGAAGTGTAGCGGAACTGTCAGTGAGATCAGGGGGTGCTCAGAGGCAGTTCTGAGGCTCTCGGAGGCCTGCCGGCCTTCGTGGACACTGAGGGAGATGGCGGGAATGGAGCCCGCCTGCCTGGCTGATGCCACAGGCTGGCCCGTGTCAGCCGGCAAACCCCTTCTGTCTCCTGCCTGGTTGTTTCGGGCCCTCCCGGGGTGGGGGCTGCCCCGAGGGGACTAACAGATGAACCAGAGACCCTCTTCCCCGAATCCACCCAGGCGCGCCTTCTCCAGACCACCTCCTCCCTGATCTTAAAATCTTTTCCATCCAGGCGCCTGACCAACAGCCAAGCCAATTGCACTGTCCATGAGTCAGCATTTATTCTTACCTAGGGCCACCCTGCCTTCCTTACACATTGGGTGACCACCTTGCACGCACTGCCTGAAGCTGACTGGGAGGGTTTTCTTTCACAGCAACTTTGCAGGGTCGCTCCGGAGCAGAGCTCATTTTCAGCTTGCACCCCCAGACCAAGCTGACCTGATTTCGCGTCAAGTCTGGCCGTTGTCCTCCTCTCTGACTTTGTCAGAAGGGTGCCCTACGCCGCCATAGCCATGAGCTAAGAGAGGAGGCTGGTGCGAGAGTCGTGGATGATGGCAGCTGGGTCACCTGCTGACCAGCTTTCTGTCGCTCTAGCCCTGGACTGCTGCTGGGCCCTCCCAACCCCGGAACTTAACGGAGCTGTGGGGCCTTGTGTTACGTTGTCCAGCTCTGGTCACTTGATGGTCTGTGGTCAAAGGGCCTTGTAGCCTGCCAGGAGCTTTTCCCAAAGCACATCTAATTGTTTTAGGTGGTATGGCCTTTCTCTAGAACGCTAGGGTCTACATCATCATTTTCTCAGCTAAGGTTGGCAGGAACTCCACAGTCCATCTTTCTCCACTACAGACTCCTCTGTTACTGCAAGGGCTGCTGGGTACTATGGCCCAGGTGGCAGGATGTATGCACCACCACCTGGATCTCCTGCAGAGCCCTTCCCCCTCAGGACCCCACTCAAAGCAAATCCTGTGTATGGATTGGACCAGTACTCCCAGACGTGGAATATGTTGTGTCCAAAATTCTTCATGATGGGGGAGCGTGAGATGTGGTCATTTCCCCTTTATTTTCAAGGAGAGGTCCTTTCCTATCCTTGATGACTGGACCCGGAGATTTTCACTGACTTGGGGCCAGTCTTCCCAGTGGTTAATCTCCGAGCATCTGGAGTACTCATCTGATAAACATGATGTTGTCAACCTAGAGGATCAAGGTCATGTAGAGTGGGATGGTTCAGACCCCTTTGTCCTGTGTTGTGACAGGGAGTGGGTGAGTCAGGGTGGCCCTGGAGCAGAGCCACACACACGAAGGGGCAGACGAGAATGTGCCAGACGGATGGCCACACACGGTCAGCTAGAGGGAGCATTAATCTGCTCTAGAAAAGCCGCCATGTCGGTCCCAGAGCTGCAGGTGAGGCTATTGCTGGGCTGAGTTTGTGGCAGTCCACCATCACCCTCCTGGCTCTGTCTTGCTTCCGTTGGGGTCAAACTGTTGAATTAAATGGGGGCCTTGATGGGGTCAGCACCCGCGCATCCTTGAGGTCTTTGAGCAGCACTGATCTCTCTGTTTTCCCCAAGGATGTGATGTGGTTTCTGATTTACCCTCTTGGATGAGGTTGGGACTCAGGTTCACAGGCTTCCCAATTATGGTATAGCTACTCCCTCCCAGGTCAGGGAGCCAACATGAGAGTTCAGCCAACTCCCAAGTATGCGTTTGGGGGCTGGGTGAGCCTTGGATACAGTGGACGGACTCTGGATCAGACCAGGGTCATCTTGGGGCCATTAGCTGTCACCCACGTGTTCTCACAGTAACGGGAGGTAGTAATGATGCTTTGGGTCCCTGGTCAACGAGGACCATGTGGACCCAGGTTCCACGGTGTCTGTTTCTCCACTGAGCAGTTCACCACGTAAATAGCTGTGAGTTTTTGTGGGAAAGAACTGGGGGAGCCTTCTTCCCGGGGACTTGGCCGTTCCATCCTTCAGTGGATTCTGGGTCTAAAAAGTGATCCAGGAGATAGAGCAGGGGTGGATACTTTAATGTGGCAGTTGCCTCTGCCCCGTGCGTACCCACCCTCGGTTTCTTCTGGTCGGATGGATGGAGATGCACCTTTCTGGGCCACGCATCTGTCCCCAGGGCGCTCTTTGTTCTATCAGCTATGTCCAGATGTGTCCTGGCTACCGTGGCAACCTTCCGGCTCATCACGGTACCTGAGCCCCCTTGTTCTGACTGTCCTGGAGAGCAGACGCAGCAGCACCTCTGGCCACCAGCCGCGGCCCACGAGGACCCCCGACACCAGCCTTCGGGTGCCTCTCTGAGTGGTGCTGGTGGCTCTTCGCCGTCACACTTCCTTTCACGGCGGCAGACGGCGTGTCCTCCAGGCGATCCTACAGAAAATAGTCGCCCGGCGCTCACTCTTTTGCCGTCTGCCGCGGTGGTCCCAGAGTGGATCGTTCCCTCAGTGTCGGCCTGACCTCCTCCTGGGGCTCTTGCCAGTGTGGGTCCTCCCTCATCCTGAACGAGGGCTCCCCTGGGAGACTCCTCCTGAGGCCTCACTCAGCCTCAGCTTCTGCTGCCCCCGGCAGCTGGTCCCGCAGGCCCGTGACAGATTGCCCCTCTCCCCTGAGCAGCCTCATGGCCGCCCTGAGCAGATGAAAAGGGGTCTGAGCGTGAGCCCCCAGCCGGGTGGTCCAGGGAGGAGGCGGACACGGCCCTGAGGGAGGCTGGTGGGGTTTTGAAGGCAGAGACCTCTGTGCCATCTTCCGGCGAGGGCTGGGGGCTGGCTGTTGCAGGGGTGGAACGACCGCTTTCCAGGCCCTGAGATTCAGGGGAATCTGAGGTTTCAAAATTTTCAAGCAGATTCACTGAGATCCCCAGGCTCCAAGTCTTCCCCGGGTCGGGCTCTTGGTGAGGTGGAGAAGCCAGCCTGGTTCTCTGGCCTCCGGTACACTTTCTAGTCCTGCCGGGGGACGTGCGTGTCTCCGTGCGACACCGAGGAGGCCCTCTGGCTCGGCCTTAGGTTGCGGGTTAGGTGGTGACGTCACCCTAGCCTTCCACTGTCTTCCTCCATGGACCCTTACATTTTCTCCAGCCAACTCCCAACACCTGAGACATGGCACCCAAAGCACACTTCATTCCTCTTGTATCCTCCCAGCCCCCCACGTGGGGGGATCTTAGGGGTCTGTGCACCGCCAGGAAATCACCCCCGATGGCGGGGAACCCCACACTAAACTCCTATTTGAGAGCCCACTTCCTGGGGCTTCTGACACCAGCTGACTTAGACCAGGAGACCCCTCGGGGGGTGGGGGTGGGAGCTGGACAGGCCGGGGAGATGCTGGTGGTGATGCAGTCGCAACAGAAGCCTCAGCACCTCCCCCACCAGCTGTGATGCTGGGGGCCCTCCGGGGCCTGGGCCTTGGCCCTTCCGCGCGGCCAGGGGGGCAGGTGGTGGGGACATCCAGTCTTACTGCTTAGGACCGCCGGCACATGGTGACGGTAAAACGCAGGCTGGGTTTTCACTGGCTTTATTACCTTACAAACACTTCTGCTACCCGCGCGCCCTTGACTGCCTGTGCCTGGGCTTTGTCCGCTGGTCCCGGGCTGTGTTCACCCGTCTTTGGCCACGGGCTGCTCGTGGTGCTAAGTGGGCGGGCGAGGCAGCGTCCTCCAGGCAAGGAGGAGTCCCCAGGAAAGACTCAGCTGTGGGCCTGTGCGTGGCTGGGAACCCTCCCGCGGCTCTGGGACCAGAGTCTCCTATCCTCAAGGGGCTCGTGGGCGGCGGGCTGAGCAGTTGCTCCAGGCTGGTGGGGAAGGGGCTGGGGTGGGGAGGGGCCCGGGTTCCACGTCTTCTCCTGCCGCCCCCAGGTGTGGAATCAAAATGGCAAGAGCCCCTCCATCACCTTCGAGTACACGCTGCTGCAGCCGCCGCACACCCACCGCCTCCAGCCCATCTACTACAGCTTCTCGGATCCCACCTCTGACAGCGCAGAGAGCCAGGAGCTGGACGGGGTCGGGCTGGCGGGCTTCCTGCAGCACAACGCCTCCCTCTTCGGCCAGGCCTCCTCGGAGCGGCTGGGCCTGGACAACCGCCTGTTTGGCCACCGGGGCCCGGGGATCGAGCTGGGTCTGAGCAGAGGCCAGGAGAGCAACGAGGTGTGCGCGCAGGCCAGCGGCAGGGCCTGCGAGGGGCCCCCCAGGGGCAAGGGCTTCCGAGGTAACCAGGAGGAGGGGCGGGGCGGGGGGGCTCCTAGGGAGAGGGCCCTCGGGTGAAGGGTCTTCAGAGCCCGCAGCCCGCAGAAGAGGGCGGCGGCGGCACTGGTCACGCGCGGGCTGCGGGGCAGGGGTGCCCCCCCACACAGCTCCTTCGAGGCGGGTAAGGCTATCTCCACTTGATGGAAGCGGGGACTGAGCCCTAGGGAGGGGTCTTGCCCAAGTCACGCCATCCCCATCTGCTGGGGGCAAATCCCAGAGGGTCAGACCCTATAGCCTGTGCTCTTGACCACTTGGTGGAGACAGACAGACAGACAGTGCAGCAAGGTGCGGCGAGAGCTCTGGAAGGGAGTGATGGGCAACTGAGGGGTACAGGGAGGACCTCGAGCCCTTGGTGGGGGGGACCCCTGGACTGAGGGCCCAGGAGTGAGTTAAGGGTGAGCCAGGGGAGGGCTTGGGGCAGGCAGGGGACCTGCATGGGGCGGTCTCCAGGGGGAGTGGCAGTAGGTGCAGGGGGAGACTTGGGGGGTGGACTGGGGTCCCCGAGCCCCAGGCTGGCAGCTGGGCTATGCTCCTGAGGGCTGTGGGGGGCTGGCCGCGACCATCACTCCTGCCAAGGGCGGAGGGTGGACCGGGCTTGGGAAGAATGTGCTTGCTAACTTGGGGGCATGTTTCCGAGACCCTCGGAGTCCTCAGGTAGAAAACACTTCGGAGGCTGTTAGTTCCCTGGGGCTGTGGTGGCAACCGACTGCAAGCTGGGGCCATAAAGCCACAGAAATGTACAGATTCTGTCTTCAGGCGGCTTCTCCTCTGTGTCCGTGTGTCTCCCCGTGTTCTTCTAAGGACAGGGGCATTGCAGTTAGAACCCACTCTAAACCTGTAGCGATCTGCTCTGGAGCTCTGTAGTCTGTAAAGATCTTATTTCTACAGAAGCTCACATTCTGTGGTTGTGGGGCAGGCATGCATTTGGGAGACCCTATTCAACGCCCCTGCTGAGCTCAAGCAGGTTCCCCAACGAGAGCTTGTCTGGGTTGGCTTGCGGGCCTCTGCTGGACGATCTGGGTCCTCTCACGGGGTGGAAACCTGCCTCTGGGTGCTTCCTGGATCGGGTCTTTGCTGCAGCCCCGCCCCCCCCGACCCTGGTCTGCACTACCTGCCCCCCCACCCCCCCGCAACCAGGGCAACCCTTGCCCCACATGAGGGATCGTGGGAGGTTGAGCACTCGTCTCCCCCGTAGACGGTAACGCCACCCTGACTGCTCTGGTGGGAGACCCGGACGACCGAGAGGCCGACGCCCGTTTCGCCTCCCAGGAGCTGCTGTCGGCCAACGCCATCTCTGATCAGCTGCTGGGCGCAGGCTCCGACTCCAGGGAGCTCCCCCTCAACGAGACCGTCAACAGCATCTTCTCCCAGGGTGCCCCGAGGGGCTCCCCAGCCGAGAGCCTCTACCTGGACTACGAGGAGAGCGAGGGGGCCGGAGCTTACCTGCTCAATGGGTCCTACCTGGAGCTGAGCAGCGACAGGCTGGCCAACACCTCCTCCGAGGCCCCCTTTCCCAACGCCAGCGCCAGCCTCCCCGCCTTGGCCGGGAACCGGACGCAGAAGGCCAGGTAGGTGGCCTCCCCTGCCCTGTCTGCCAGGGCTGGTTGGGGTGGGGGGGCCTGGGCAGAGGTAAGGGGGAGGGGGCCGCCCCTGCCTGGCCCCTCGGGGAGCCAGAAGCCTGGGTTTTAGCGTCTTTCCCACAAGTTAGTATCATGGGTTGAAGTTCCTGCTCTGCAATGGGGCTGGGAAGTGGGGAGGTGGACAGTCCTGTGCACCTGGGGCTGAGCATCGCCCATACACAGGCAGGCTTTCATCCCAGCCCCTTGTCTTTAGGGACTGGTAGGGCTCAGAGAGGTAAGTGAGTGATGCCTTTGGGGCTCAGAGCCTGGAGGCTTGGCGTCCTATGGTTCTTTGTCTGGACGGTCATTGCGCACATGGCCATCAGGCACGAGGTGGACATTCCCTGAAGGTGGAATGGCTCAGGACAACCTTCCCTGCTGGCCAGGGAGGAGACCTGGGGTTGGTCCAGTGGGGTCCCCAGCCAGGGGCCAGATCCCAGGTCAGGCACTGGGAACAAGGCCTTCTGCGGCGTTGGCTGGAGCTGCTTCTGGGTTTGGGATGTGGGAGGGTCCAGCGGTGAGGATACACTGCAGACACCTGAAAAGTCACAGCTGGGGATGCCTGGACAGTCACGGCTGGGGACGGCTGGACGGTCATGGCTGGGGACGCCTGGACGGTCACAGCTGGCCCTGGAGGAGTCTGAGGCCAGGAGCCTCCCGGGGCTGGGGCCAGCTGGGAGCAGGGTGGCTCCAGGCCTGCTGCTGTCACTGTCCCTCCAAGAGGACAATCCTGGTGACCAGGCCCCTGTCGGCCAGAGGCTCGCAGGGCAGCGAGGCTGTTTAAGCAGACAGAGGCGGCCCAGCAGACACCAGTGTGGGCAGGGCCTGGAGGCCGGAACAAGCCCAGTGGGTTTTGTTTCGTCCTGTTTTCTGCGGACCCACCTAAACCCGTTGGCTTTAGACACCAAGCCAGCGGAACCCTCGCCAGGGCTGGGTGTGCAGAGGGGGAGCATCCTTAGGGAACTGAGTTTGATGGAGTATTTGGGGTTCACTCTCAAGGTGGCACAGTTGGAGGCAACTCATCCCCAGAGGACAAGAGCAGGGGGGCTGGGCCCCTGAGCCCACAGGAGGTGCCCTTCTGGCCCTATTCTCAAGGTGTTTTTTTTTTCTGAGGCTCCGTGAGACTCCCCGGCACATCTGGGCCCTTCTGAGGGGGAGACTTTGCAAATGTGGACAGAGTGGGAGGTCCGGAGTCCCTGAGGCTCTGCTTCCTCTCCCAAGGCCCATTGAGGCCATCTGCTGGCCCGACATGGGTCCAGAAGCTCGCAGAGTGGGCCTCAGGGATGTGTGGGACCCAGCGGCTGGAGGGGGACAGGCTCTGAGTCTGAGTGGGATTCAGAATCAGCTGCACTTGCCTGTGTGACCTGGAGCCGATTACTTATTCTCTGAGCCTGGGGGGCTCTTCTCAGCCTCAGGGGTGTCCAGAGGACTGAATTCTATCCAGGGCACCTACCCAGGAACCAGGAAAGAGGAAGGGTCACGAATGCACTCAGCCTCCAGGGCCATGGGTGTGAGGATGGCCAGCTCTCCGATGGTCAGTCCCTGCCTGAGTGGGTTTACGGAGGTGACATACAGGCTGCTGTTTAACGTGGCTAGAGGCCCGGAAAGTGCAGTGGAGATCTGGGTCACCATCCTAGCTCGGCCCCCCTACACGCGCGCGCGAACACGCACACACACGCACACCTGAGTCCCACGGGACTGGGACACACCAATGATGCTCTGTGGACCTCAGTGCCCTGTCCCTGAGTGAGGGGCTTGTTGGGGGCTCGTCAGGGCCATCAGCTCAGGCACCCCAGGATCCCCAGGATCCCCAGCCAGGGTCACGGTAGCAGCTTTCCGGTCCTTAGGTCACATTTTAAACAGTCTCTTCCATCTGGTCCTGTGGGTTCCCGCCCCCACTCCTGGGCCCTTAGGGGAATGTCTGGGATTCAGGAACCAATACAATGACCATCAGGGCTCAGAAAGTCCCGACGGGGTGAGATGGGGCCACTGCCCGCCAGCAGCTTCAAAGGAACCGCTGGCGGAGACCAAAGATGGTCTTTGGAGATAAAGGGCTGAGGAGGCGGCGGGGGAAACCGCCAGGCCAAAATAGCCCCGGCGCGGCGAGTTGTCCAAACACAGGAAGTCGCGTCTGCTCAGGGAGGGCGCAATCCAGGCGTGGTCCAGAGAGCAAGGTTATTTTCACCTTCTTGGAACCATCTCGAACAACCAGGGGAGGCCTGACTCCAGACACCAGGGCTGGGATGCAGACATGGGGTCTCTCTCGCAGCCTGGGTGGGGGCGGGGAAGCAAAGCTCTTTCCGAGTATCTTAGGAACCATCCAGGCCATCCAGAGAAAGTTCCAGATGAAGGACTTGGAGTGTCCATGCGTGATGCCCGGCCCAGCCTGGCAATCAGCGGGCGCTAGCTTCCCTCCAGACGGAGGTGGTGGCGGGCTCTTGGTCCAGCGACTTCCCGGGTGCTCCTCTCCCCAGAGAGCAGAGCATTATAGGCTTGCAATGTTGTGCAAAGACGTGTTCTGAGCAGGAGGGCCTCTCCTGTGCTGCGCTGGTGTGAACTGGGGCGGGCAGCCCCTCCAGAAAGATCTTTGGTGCTGAAAACCCAGAGGGTTATTTTGAACGGCTTGCTGTCTCTCCACCATGAGTCACGCTGCCTGCTGGCCCAGGAGTGTGTAATTAGATAAAGATGGCGCGGCTCCTCCACGGGTGGGGTGGCGGGGTGGGGGCTGAAGTCCTTGGTCCTTGTTTGTTCTTGGGGAGATTTGGAAGCCGTTGACAGGAGGGCGGGGGTCACTGCGCTGTGCGGGGCATCCGGCTCTCCCTCCCCGAGGAGGCGCTGTGGGCCCTTTGTTCAGAGTTGCCTGGTCTCGGGTGGGTGGGGGCCCATCTGAAAGGGCCCCCTCACTTTTCAGGAGCATAGGGGAGGACCTTCCGATGCCCCCTGTATGTGCGGCAAGGCCGGGGCAGGCTTGGACGCGGGGAGGGTGAGGCCACCCGGCGAGGGGTCTCGGCGGGTGTGACCCAGCGACAGACTGCCGTAGGCTATCCACTCCATCGCCTCGCCTCCTTCCTGGGCTCATGGAACCACATCAGTGAATTCATGACTTAATGTCCGTCCGTGGGTAGATTATTTCCTGGTTCTCAGAGCAGGACGTGCCTTCAAGGCCACAAGTGCAGTGTAAGAGCCATTCTTGTGAAATTCCAGAAGTTGGAAGGCAAACTCCCGGTCAAATCCAAACCAAGGTCTCTCTCACAGAATTGACGGGAAAGCCTTTTATTTATTTGTTTAGTTTTAAAGGTTTTTTTTTTAATTTTTTGGTTGTTATTGTTGCTGTTGTAGCTCTGGACCATCTTTTAAAGGTCTTTACTGAATTTGTTACAATATTGGTTCTGTTTTTAATGGGTTTTTGGTATTTTGGCCACGAAGCATGTGGAATCTTAGCTCCCCGACCAGGGACCAAACCCTTAACCTCTGCAGCGGAAGGCCAAGTATTAGCTGCTGGACCGCCGTGAAGCCCCTGGAAAGCCTTTCAGAATGTGCACTCTGCAAACCCTCCCCTAAGCCTGACCTCCGGGGTGACAGAGGTCCCCAGAAAGGACCTGTGGGTGTGCCCCGTGCAAGGGTCTCGGCTTCAGGTGGTCTTCCGTCAGCCCCTCTGGATAGGAAGCGAAGCAGGGCTGGGCAGTGGGCCCATCGCCCCGCGCCCCCCGGCTGGCTCCGGGGGCGGCTGCCTCTCCGGGCAGATGCTGGGCTCGGGGAGATGTCTCTGTCACCTCCCTCAGCTCCTGCCGAGTCCACAACGAGCCGGCACATTGGATCCCGAGGTTGGGCCCAGCACACCGACTGGTTCAAAGAAGCAAACAGTCCTAACAATAGTTGGCCGGGCCGCCTGAGTTCCGGCCAAGAATCCCAGCCCGTCGCTGGCGGGGACCCAGCCAGGCGTTCCCTTGCTCAGCAGCCCTCTCAGACCTGGGCAGAGGCGTCTGCAGGGGACGGCCCTCCCCCGTCTGCCCCCGGGGCTGGTCTGTTTTGATCCCCGGAGGCCCGGTGGCCAGGGGACCCCCATTCAGTCAGAATCCCGGCTGGGGAAGGCTGCAGGAGAGGATTCCGGTGCCTTCCACGCACACCAGGTGCCTCTGAGGCCCCTTCCCGGGGATGGGGGAGGAGTCATCGGCGTGCTCCTGCTGGGGGGCTGGTGAGAGGCCTGTGGGTGTGGAAGGGGCAACTATGATGGTGGGGAGCCCCAAGTTCTTCACCCACGCCCCCCAGAGCCACCGGAGGGCCCCGACAGCCGCAGGGCCGTGTGCTCAGCCCGCTGTTGAGATGGAAAATGCCAGCTCCCCCTCCCTCCTAGCCCTGCCACCCCGGGGGTGCTCCCTCTAGACAGTGGGCACTGGGGTCCCCGGAAGGGCAGCAAGGCTCTGCCCTTCTGCCCGGAGGAGGGGCTCAGAACAGGTACACACACCCGCGCCCCCTGCCCCAGTGATGAGAACCTGTGCTTCCCCGGAACTCAGCCCTTCTCTGCCTCACCCGCTTTCAGGACCAGGCCCAAGTCCCGCAAGCAAGGCGTGAGCCCCGCGGACATGTACCGGTGGAAGCTGTCGTCCCACGAGCCCTGCAGCTCCACCTGCACCACAGGTACCCGAGGCGGGCCGGGGCGCCCGCAGAGCCCACCTCCACGGCGGGCGCGAGTCTGGGCGTCGGGCCCGTGCACTTGCTTGTAGCCCCGAACTGCCCGCGGTGAGCTCATCTAGCGGTTTCCTGGCCCACGGGATGCGGCGGGACGCGGTGGCAGCCTGCGTGTCCGCGCGCTGGACCACGTAAGGGTCCAGCCGGGTGGGAGTCAGTCAGCACCCCCAGGCTCCCTCGTCCATCTTTCCGCATTCAGTACATTGTTAGGAAAAGCCTCCTCTTGGTTAAAACGTAGGAAACCTCGGGTGGTGAGGAGAAGGGGAAAGTAGGCCCGTGTGGACTATGACAGAGGAAACTTTCCAGATTCTAGGGCCTCGTCTGGGGAGGAAACAGCGGCGGGTATCGGAGGCCCTGGGGTTGCCTGGACAGACACTTGCGGTCAGTAGGTGTCAAGCCAGGGCTTGAGCCGATGTCTGTCTGCTCACTTGGCCGGCCGTCGCTGCACCAAGACGCTGGCTGGCAGCCTGGAGGCTAGGACCCCACCTGCCGCTAGCGTGGTCCCCTCCCTGTAAGGCTGGACGTTAGACCCAGGTGCCGGCCTGTGGCAAGTACAGGGGGACCCCAGGCGCTGCCGTATCTGTACCTGGGACGTGGTGTTTGCGCAAGACTGGGCTTGCTGCTGCTCAAAACGTGCGAGGTCCCTGCCCCTGCACTGCCACCCCAGCTGGCCAGAGCTCTGGGAGCCCCTGCACGCTCTGGCCAGTGTGGCGGAAGAAGCAAGCGGCTGACCGGGCCCTGGGCAGCCGGGGGCCTGTGGGGGTGCAGCATCTCAGGAGATGTGGCCAGGGAAGGAGCTGGGGAGGTGGCTCTGCGGGCCGCTGCGGGGGCCACCGGCTCTCTGTCTCGGGCGGGAAGCCAGGCCCGCTCCCGCTACACCGTCCTTCCTCCCCCAAGCAGGGCAGGTGATGGGCTGAGATTGCCCCTGATATTCTGGAGGGTTCGAGGAGGGCTTTGTCGGGGTGTGGTAAGCACTTGGGATGAACTATTTGGTCATCCACACCCCACGCTCTTAATTTCTTAGGCTCTGCTCTCTACCTGTAAGATGGGACGTCCACCTATCCAAACGTGGTTATAGGGGCAGATGGGAAAGGAAAAAAAAGCAATCAGGGTCAAAGCTTGACAGCTGGCTGCCGTCAGCAGGACCTCTGCTGCTGCTGCGTGCCACCAACGGGGCCTGGAGCAGCCACGGCACTGGTCCGGGGAATGAAGTCGGGGCTGAGTGCTGGGGCGGGGTGTTGGAGGAGCCCGCTTTGAGAGCCTGCTCCTGAAGGGCAGGGTCCCATTCTGAATCGGGAGCCCCGACGTTATCCGTCGGACCCCACGCGTGCCGAGGGGGCCACAGCACATGCGGTGGGGAGCGTCTGCTGTTCCCCTTGGACATGTCCCTGCCTGGGAGGTGACAAGGCTTGAGATCCCTCCTGGATGAAGCCGCCCTGGTGGCGAGCGGCTGAGCCTGGCCCTGGACAGAAGGTGGTCCCCAGGGAGGTCGCCGCACTGTGTCTCGACGCCCACAGAGTGCTGGGCAGGGGATGGGCTGGCCCGCCCTGGGCGGCCCGAGGTGCGAAGTAGGATGCAAGAAGAAAGGAAGTGAGGAAGACAGGTTCTGGCTCTGCCGAAAGGATGCGCTCTCCTTCAGACGAGCCCGTCTGGGACTGGAGTGAGCGGCCCTGACCCAGAGTGGGTTCCCCGTCGGCGCGGAGGCACCAAATGGGGTCCAGGCGGCACTCCACAGAGGTGGTGAGCCGGGGTCCCTGCAGGATGGCTCACCTCCACACACCCTGTGGCGGGCTCCTCTTGAAATCCCCCTTTCGGGGTGCCGACCCCAGGGGGATCGGGGGAGAGGGTAGTGGTTTACAAACCTTCTGTGGCCTGTGGGGCCTGTGCAAACGTCACTGGTGACCAGCAAGTCTCCTGTGTCCTGAGCCCCGGCCATCGCAGCCATAGCAGCAAGCATTCTTTCTTTTCCTTAAAGATGCTCTTGAGAGGGGGAGAAAGGCAGGTGGATCAGTTTGGACCCCTCGCTTGAGTCACACGGGATGATTCCCGATGGTTCTCGGCATCCCCCTGGCCCAGAGCGAGGGGAGTGGAGTGGACGGGCTCTGAGACCCCCCGCCTGAGGGCAGAACAGGCCCACCCAGTCCGGCGTCGGGGCCTCCTGCTCCTTCCCTTTAGAGGAAGGGCTCGGTAAGAAGGTTTGAGAAGCCCTGCACTCAGGACTGACGCCGTGAGGTGGTGTCCAGAAGACCGGAGCTGTGCCTCCCGTCCCGCCTGGGGGGTTCCCGGGAGTGGGTGAGTGGCAAGCGGAGGCCTGGAGAGTCTGACCGCCCTCACGTCACCCCCAGCCGGGGACGGCGCTGGGACCAGCAGTCCCGTCCCTCCTGATCAGGACCTGCTGTTTGCCCTGATGACGAGGCGAGAACGAGTAGATGCTTGCTGAGGGGCTGCGAGTCCTCAGACTTGGACCTCTCTGGGCCCCAGAAGTGGTGTCTCTGGAACATTCTGAGCAGGCCTGGCCAGGAAGCCAGCCCCCCGCTCATCGACGGCTAAAGACGACACAGCCCAGCGCTGGCAGAGGGGAAGCCGTGATTGCAACCTGGCTCGTCCCTCACGGAAAAAAGAAAAAATCCCCGTGTGGGCTGCCTCCCAGGCTGTTTTCATTCCATCCAAGGCTGGGGCTTGGAGAGGCAGGAGCTGCCGGCTCTCAGACACGCGCCCCTGGGCAGGGAGCGCGAGTCAGCAGGGGCTCTTGGTTTACAGGGCAGGGCAACCCCCAAGGGGAGATCATCCGGCAAGGCTGGGTCCCTGCCCCTCGGCACGCATGCGCTGGTAATAAAGACAACCCCAGCCCCTGACCCCACCCGTGTTCACGCTCACCCGAGTTGCCCTGGCTCCTTGGCAGGGAGGGAACCACGCACTGTGGAGCGAGCCTGGCCCCTGTGTCAGCCTGGTGCCTGGCATGGGGGTGCGGGGCAGGAAGACCAGAGAAGCAGAAGGTGGAGGTGGCGGTCAAGGAGTGAATAATTTTAGCTGAGGGCTGGCCCTTTACATACGGTCCCCCCACGGGATTTATAGAGTGAAATGAAGTGAAGTGAAAGTCTCTCAGTCGTGTCTGACTCTTTGCAACCCCATGGACGTCGTCCATGGGATTCTCCAAGCCAGAATACTGGAGTGGGTAGCCTTTCCCTTCTCCAGCGGGTCTTCCCGACCCGGGAATTGAACAGGGGTCTCCCGCATCGCAGGCGGATTCTTTACCAACTGAGCTATCAGGGAAGCCCGAGATTTATAGAGTAGCAGGTATTTAATCACAAAAATGATAAAAGAAAGTTTGAGAGGGAGCTTGATAAGGACTAGGGCATGCCATGGGAGGGCAGGGAGGACCTGAAGGTCGAATGTAATATCTGAGGAGTCTGGAAGGGGCTGGAATGGTTAGATTACGCATCCATGCATCTATCATCCATCCATACTTCCCCACCTATCCACCAACCTACCCATCCATCCATCCACTCATCTATCCGTCCATCCACCCATCCATCCATCTACCACCAACCTACCCATCCACTCATCCATCCATCCATCTACCCACACGTAACAGTCATTGAATGAATGAAAATAAGTGGCACCTGGCTGTGTTTGCCTCTGAGCCTCTGTGAGGGCCATTCCGAGTTTACTAAAAGCCCAAATGACTGAGACTTCTTGGGCTTCCCTGGTGGCTCAGATGGTAAAGAATCTGCCTGCAATACAAAAGACCTGTGTTTGATCCTTGGATCAGGAAGATCCCCTGGAGAAGGGACTGGTTACCCACTCCCAAGTATTCTTGCCTGGAAAATCCCATGGGCAGAGGAGCCTGGCGGGCTACAGTCCATGGGGTTGCAGAGTTGGACACGCTTGAAGCAACCAACACATCACCTCCTCGTTTCAGTTCAGGGTTTGTGACGCAGCACTGGGTGTCCAGCCTGGGCAGGGTAGGCTGTGCAGAGAGGAGCTCAGGCCCTTGGGCCCAGGCGGGGAGGGAGCTCAGATGCACAGACCCGGCCTCGCTGGGACCCACCCACAGTCTGCTCAGCTTACCTGTCGTTGTTCTTGACTGAAACCAGGAAGCGCAAGAGGCCGGGTGGATCGCCCGCAGCCCTGGGGCCCGCTTGCCGGCCTCCAGAGCTCACAGTGGGCTCAGGCGCCCTTCCCTTTCCTAAACTCAGGGGTCCTGTCGACCTACGCCATGTGCGTCCGCTATGACGGCATCGAGGTGGACGACAGCTACTGCGACGCCCTGACCCGGCCCGAGCCCGTCCAGGAGTTCTGCGCAGGCAGGGAGTGCCAGCCCAGGTACCTGCCACCAGGCCCCGGACAGGGTGTGTGCTGGGGGGCGGGTGAGCTGGGGCTCTGCCATGCCGTGTCCAGGGGGCTGCTCCGTCCTGGGGTCTCTGCTCCGTCCCGGGGTCTCTGCTCCATCCTGGGGTCTCTGGTCCATCCTGGGGTCTCTGGTCCATCCAGGCCTCTGCTCCCTATGTATCTGCTCCTTTCTGAGAAGCTGGGTGTGCAGTCATGGGGGTCCCCTCTTCCCTTCAGTGGGGCTGGGCGCCCCAGGACACTGAGGCAGGACCCCAAGTTGGAGTTAGCAGGAGCGGAAGGTGCTCTGGCTGGAGGGAACCGCATGGGGTCGCAGCTGGGAGTGGGTGGGGGTCACTGAAGGCCGTGCCCTCCTGAGGCAGGTGGGAGACCAGCAGCTGGAGCGAGTGCTCACGCACCTGCGGTGAGGGCTACCAGTTCCGCATCGTGCGCTGCTGGAAGATGCTCTCGCCCGGCTTCGACAGCTCTGTCTACAGCGACCTGTGTGAGGCTGCCGAGGCCGTGCGGCCGGAAGAGCGCAAGACCTGCCGGGGCCCGGCCTGCGGGCCGCAGTGGGAGATGTCCCAGTGGTCTGAGGTGCGCAGGCCAGGGCGGGTGGGGGCGAGCGGGCCGGGCGGGGGCGAGCGGGCCAGGTGGGGGCCGAGCGGGCCGGGTGGGGGCCAGGCTGTGTGGGGGCCGTGGGCCGTGGGCCGTGGCCTGGGTGGGGCCCAGGCGAGCCGGGTGAGAGCTGGGCAGGGGTCTGCATGCAGCTAGGGCCGCCGCGAGCCCGCCCTCCCGCCGTCTCCCCGCAGTGCACGGCCAAGTGTGGGGAGCGAAGCGTGGTGACGCGGGACATCCGCTGCTCGGAGGACGAGAAGCTGTGTGACCCCAACACCAGGCCTGTGGGGGAGAAGGACTGCACAGGGCCCCCCTGCGACCGCCAGTGGACTGTCTCCGACTGGGGGCCGGTGAGGGCCGGGTGCTCAGGGGGCTGACCCTTGTGACTACGGGGGATCAGAACCTTGAACCAACACAAGCAGTCCCATTGCGATGCCCCCGTTATAAGCTCCCTGCCTGCCTCTCTCTCTTCTCCCACCTGGGTGAGATGCTCAGATGTCCACTGCGCTCCCCTCTGGGTGCTGGGTGCACAGGGGACTCTTCTGGGGTTTTAGGTGTGTTTTTCATCGAGCCTGCCATCTTTCCGTAATTAGAACAGAGCATGGTATTTAAAACAGTTACCGTGGCAACCCCCCCTCCCCTCCGCTGCTCTTCTCTCTGGGGAAGGAGGCCCGGGGGCCCTGGGAGGGGCTCTGCCTCTGACCCCGGGTGTCCCCCTGCAGTGCAGTGGCAGCTGTGGGCAGGGCCGCATGATCAGACATGTGTACTGCAAGACCAGCGATGGACGGGTTGTGCCCGAGTCTCAGTGCCAGATGGAGACCAAGCCCCTGGCCATCCACCCCTGCGGGGACAAGAACTGCCCCGCCCACTGGCTGGCCCAGGACTGGGAGCGGGTGAGTGCCCCCTGCCCGGCGAGCAGGGCCCCTCTGTCTGGGAGAGCGTTTAACTGGCTGAAAGCCAGGTGGCCAGAATGACAGGTTGGCTAAATGAGGAATTAATTGGACATGATGATGCCACAATCCGCCAAACACTAACTTGAAATAGAAAAAAACCAAGAAAGGTAAGAAAACCGCTTAAAACTTCCCAGATCTAAATAGTGAATGTTCTGTGAGGCGTGCACGGCTGATCCGTTTCCCACGACCCCGTGTTCCCGAGGTGGAAGCCCAGGGTTGGGGGTCCTTGGGCCATACTCACCCTTGGGCCCGGGCCCTGTGCATCCGCCTGTTCTCGTGACCTCTGGTGACCCGTCAAGGTCACCAGCTTGCCGTTTTCAGACGCATGGTTCCCAACCACATGGCTTTCAAACGCTTGGTTCAGGCAGATTGCTATCAGCTAATTCATCACCAGGCAAATGGTCACTGACCACTTTATTTCACAACAGATGGTTTTTCTGTGAAATTGTTTCTGATCAAATCTGTCTGGGGCCATGCGGTTATCGACCAGGAGGTTCCCAGCCAGCGTGTCATTGATCTTAGCTGTTACCCACTTGCCGTTGACTGAGCCGTTTTCACGGGCATGGCTGTGGGCCCCGTGTTCTGGTCTTCCTGACCTCTGGCCCCTGACCCCTAACCTGTCTGCCCTTTCACCCCAGTGCAACACCACCTGTGGCAGAGGCGTGAAGAAGAGGCTGGTCCTGTGCATGGAGCTGGCCAACGGGAAGCCGCAGACGCGCAGCGGCCCCGAGTGTGGCCTGGCCAAGAAGCCCCCCGAGGAGAGCACTTGCTTCGAGAGGCCCTGCTTCAAGTGGTACACCAGCCCCTGGTCGGAGGTGAGCCCTCCACTGGCCCTCCTAAGGCCAGGCCTGATCTCTGGTCCTGCCGAAAGACCTCCTCTCCCACCCCGAGTGCCCCTCACGTCCCTCGGCTCAGCCTCCATCAGGGCTTTCCCTCCCTGGAGAGATTGTCAGCGCTTCCACGTTGGCGAGCACGAGGGCTGCCTCCTCCAAGTCCTCCCGGATCTCACCTCTGGGATCCCTGCCACACTCATCCGGGGCCCGTTTATTGGCCCAGGTCGCTTCGGCCTTGCCTTTGGAAGCCTTTCAGTCACGCGCTTGAAGGCCTGTGTGCCTGACACTCACCATGGGGCAGACAGATCCCGAGTGGGAACTGGGAGGGTGGGGAGCCAGAGTCAAGGCAGGGACACAGAATCAGAGAGGCAGAGGGGATGGGAGGATGGTGCGTGCCGGGCAGAGGGAAGCCAGGAGGAGTGGCAGCCGCCGGCCTGACTCTGGCCTGTGGGCTCCTTCCTCCGCCTCTGGCTGGAGGGTGGCGTGGAGCTGGGCCTTTCCACTCTTACAGCCCAGGGGTGCGTCTCGGTGGCCGTTTTTACTGGTTCCCACGCACCCGCCTCTCTCCTGGGCTGCATCACCGGCCCCCACCTGGAGGCCCCCCTCCACCCGGGGATGCACATCTTCCGGGGTAGGGGGGCCAGACGGGGAGGCCCAGATGGGTCTTCGCCCAGGAGCCTGGGGCACGGGGGCAGGGCACCCATCACCCTGATGAGTGGGTGGGCGAGGGGTGACCAGACGGTGGGCAGGAGGACCTCTGCGTCCTTGTCCCTGGCTGCGGTGGGGTTTTTTCCCCCTGTGGCTGCCTCTGCCTGGGTCAGGGGCTTAGTAAGAGTGTGTCTTCTGAGCCATCCACCCAGGGTGGAGGAGTGGGAGCTAGGAAAGGCCAGATGTGCGTTCTCTCTGGGGGGGGGATGGCTGCGGGTGCCTTGGGGCATCCCCCACAAAGGCCGATTGTTGTCTGGCTCCGTCCCCGAGGCTGGGCTGGTTCCCTCAAGCTGGGTGCAGGCATCAGGCTGGAAGCCCTCCCGGTACCTCTGTGAATAGAACTGGTGGGGGGTGGAGTGGGGTGGTCAGGACTGGAGCCCCACCCCCAACCTCCACAGACCGAGGGCTCAGGTCCCAGCTGAGCCTGGGTGATATGGGGTCACCCACAGCAGGGGGAGCCAGAGGGAGCCACCGCCTTTAGGATCTCAGTGGGAGGCCAGCGGGGTAACTGGGGTCAGCAGATGGCCCTGGTGTTCTGGGCAGCTTGGCAGGGTTTTCCGAGGGGAACATCTGGACAGGAAGCTGCGGGTGGGGGTGCTGGCTCTGGAAGATGTAGTTGATTGGCCCCCAGCTCTTAACTGGAGCGGGAAGCCAGTCTCTCCCTGGGCTGTGGCCCTCTGTGTCCTGAGCCTCCCGCAGCACAGGACGCTGGAGAGCTGGAACCAAAGGACCTGCCTGGGGGGACAGATGGGGGGTCCACGCCCTCACGGGGAAGCTGAGTAGTACGCGGCAGGGGGGCGGGGGCAGCAGCATCTGGTTGCCCGAGCCCCTGAGCATCCGCGTGTCCCGCGTCCATGGAGACTCAGCAACCTGGCAAGAGGAGGAGAGTCCCCCCACTCCTCTGGCTGGGCCCCTGCCCCACCGGGGGCTGTGGTCACGCCGTCTCTCCCCGCTCAGTGCACCAAGACGTGTGGGGTGGGCGTGCGGATGCGCGACGTGAAGTGCTACCAGGGCACCGACATTGTCCGGGGCTGCGACCCGCTGGTGAAGCCTGTTGGCAGACAGGCCTGCGACCTGCAGCCTTGCCCAACGGAGCCCCCAGGTGAGGAGGCAGACTCTGAAGCCATGCCAGGGCCTGAGGGATGCACAGGCAGTCACCTGGGAGCACTCTTGGCTCCAGAGACCAAGGCAGGGCGGAGAGCGAAGTCACTCTCTGGGAGTGGCCAAGTCCAGCTGGGAGCTGTGGGTGGGAAGGGCGGCAGGTGAGATCTGACTGGAGCCTGTGGCCCCCAGGAGCCAGGCCGAGACCCTCCCTTTTGCAAAGAGCATCTGGCTTCAGAAGATGCGGTGGTGGAGCAAAGGATCAGGGCCTGGACAAACTCATCCAGAGCACCTTCAAGCTGGCCACGCAGGGGCAGGGTGGCAAGGGCCTGAAGCAGGCTCTCTGGCTTGGGCACCTGGAAGATGCAGGCGCGTCCTAGGCTCTGGGTGGGCGCTAGGGCCCAGCCATGAGCTCTATTTTGGACCCACTGAGTGGAGGGGACTGGTGGGCCTCCCGGGGATGTTCAGACCTCTGGGGTGAGGTCAGGGCCTCCTCCAAATCCTGGTCCCTGGGTATCCACCTTCCCTGTGAGCCCTTCACATCACCGGTAGGGTCCTGATGTCCCTGGCGAGGGGTACGAGGGAGAGCTCCAGGAGAGGAGGTGGATGGGGCGGGGCGGGGGTCCTGCCGCGTCATCCCCCCGACCACCCCACCGCCTGCTGATGCGCTGTGGTCCCTTCCCCAGATGACAGCTGCCAGGACCAGCCGGGCACCAACTGCGCCCTGGCCATCAAGGTGAACCTCTGCGGCCACTGGTACTACAGCAAGGCCTGCTGCCACTCCTGCCGGCCGCCCCCCTCCTAGGCCCGGCGGCTGCCCCTCAGAGACTGAGCACCCTGTCCCTGGGGCACAGCAGCCCCTCCATGGACACCTTCCTGCAGGGCGCCCAGCTGTGAAGACGTGACACTGAGCCCCTGCTCTCCCTGGGCAGGAGAGCCCCCCACCCCCGGCGCGCCCGTTGGCCCCCCTCACCCCGGGACAGAGCTGCGAGGATGGCTCCCCGCCCCCCCAGAGGCCCGGGATCGCCCCGTCTCCCTTCGGGGCTGCAGGCCCAGGAGACCGGCAGGGGCTGCAGGGGGAGCCTCAGGCCCTGACCCTCCCGGTGACTCCTGCAGGGCACTTGTAATCTCACAACTTAGCATCGCTCGCCTGCCCACCCGAAGCTCCTGGCACGGAAGGGCCCACCGCACTTTATGCCCGGGAGGGGCGTCTTTCTCAGGCCCGAGGCCGCGCTGTTGTCCGTCAGTAATCTCTGTATGTTAATAAAGTGGTCGTATTTATGGCGGCATCGTGGGCTATCCGGGGCTCTGAAAGGACGGGCAGGGTGTCTTCTGGGCTCACCGCCCCGGGAAGGTCTGATGCAGCCTCGGATCCGGGACCGGGTCTGGGACCAGGGCTGGGTCTGGTTCTGAGGCTGGGTCTGGGTCCGGGACCAGGTCTGGGTCCAGGGTCGGGTCTGGTTCTGAGGCTGGGACTGGGTCCGGGACTGGGGTTGGGGCTGGGTCTGGGGCCGGGGCCGGATCTGGGTCGGGCTGGGGCTGAGGGCGGCTAGGGCTGGACTGCAGTGTCTTCCCTGAGGAATGACATTCGGGGAAAGCAGACAGAAAAAGGTGACAGGTGAGTGAGCGCCTGCAGGGAGGGGCTCAGGGGCTTTGGACTCAGTGCTGGAGTCAGAACTGAGCCGGTCTCGTGCCTCCCGACTGCTGCGGGGCCTGGGGGCCCGCAGGGCGCAAGGGACCTCCCCACCCTGGGGGGAATGGTCCCACCTTGGGGTGCGCTGGTAAGAACACAAGGGGCGAGGCAGGCAGGGTGGGGGGCACCTTGTGGGCCCACGTCGGGGGCTCAGGAAACGGTCCTCATTACTGCTGCCGGGCCTCTTAGATGAGCCACTTCATCTGGACTGGCGGGTGCTGGGACACCGGCGGGCTTCCCAGAGGAGGTGATGTTTCGGCTGGTCCAGCCTCAGGAGTGACTCTACAGCCTCCAGGGAGAGGGGTGGGTGTTTACGATGCTGAAAGCACCTTGGTTTGGCTGCAGCGGAGGAGGGAGGGTCTGGCTGTCCACCGGCTGAGGGACAGTGAGCCGGCCCTGGGCGCGTATGCCAACGGGGAGGGTCTCCGTCGGGGGCAGGGATTGGGGAGGTGAGTGGCTGTCAGGCTGTTTCGCTGGGGTGCAGAGCCTTCTGTTCCCAAAACGGGATAAGAGCAGAGTGGGCTGCAGTGTTTAGGACAGCGTCACAGGTGGGTGTGTGGCCGTGAAGGTGGAGGCCTGTGGAGTGGGCTCCCTCAAGGTCAGCAGCTCGGTTCCAGTGGAGGTGGGATCATGGCAGTCCAGGGGCGCAGGGCTCCCTGACACACCCCACCGTCACGCCCAGTCACTCCCCGCCTTGCTCCTCCTGCCCACTGCCCCCCCTCCTCTCCTGACAACTCCCCACCCCAGCACTCATTGCGTGCATCGCGTGGGTCAGGTTCTGTGCCCAAAGCGTCGCCAGCACCTCCTCTAATCCTCCTAAGAGCTCTGTGACTCCAGTGCCATCGCCGCCCATCGTGTGGATGGTGAGACCGAGGCCCACAGAGGCCAGTCACTCGCCCCAGGCGCCACAGAGACTCACCCCCCAACCCACTCTCCAGGACCTCAGGGGTTTTAGGCCAGTGGTTTCCAATCTTGAAAGATCGATACAGCCACTCCAGGAAAGTCAAAATCCAACGTGGCTGCGACCACGACCAGCCCCTCTGGGCAGAGCCTTGACCCCTGGGGCTGGACGGAAAGGGAGGGCCCACTCTGTCTGGGTTGGGCTGGATGTGGCCCCTCCCAGGAACCTCAGGAGAGGGGTCTGGGTCGGCCTGGAATCCCAGGCGGACTAAAGACAGCACGCGAGGTGTCAGAGAGGAGTTTTATTGGCTCTCGATTCTGTCGGGGAGCGGGCAGCTCCCCCCGTCTCCATGGCGGAGCTGAGGGAGAGTTTGGATGGGTGTGTGTGTGTTGGTGATGTCAGATGGATCTAGGAATCTATACAGAGGCCAGAGACCAGAAAAGGAAACAGGAGACCACGCAGAACAGCCACGGGAAGTGCCACCTCCGGACCCTTCCCCCACCCCCCTCCCCACCCCCACCCCCAGCCAACACATCAGAAACGAACTCTGGGGTTTGACAAAGGAACGGGAAGCTTGGGCACGAATCCATTAGCAAGTCCAAACTGAGGCAGGAAGCGAAGGGAAGAAGAGGGGGAAAAAATCGAGAATGCCCAAAATAGTAAGTCTTCCTCACTCTGCTCACGTCCAGAGTCACAGCTCTGCAGCGCTTTCGAGAGACAGCGAGAGCTGTGGTGCCCACACCGGGGGGAAGCCACTGGCCCCAGAGCTTGTCTTCCGGGAAGGCCGCTTGGCTGGGGAGCTTGGTCTGTCTTCTTGGGCAGACGGGGGCTACCCTATGGGGGTGTTGGGGGGCGCTCCATGGCGGGGCCCAGAGGCAGAGAGAGAGCGCGCGAGAGCGGGCCCAGGAGAGGACAGGGGCTCTGGGGGCCAGGCTGCAGAGAGAGGAGACAGGGCCTCTGAGTCGGGGGCTGTGTCCCCCACGGTAGGTGCCCCTGGGCTTGGGGCAGCTCTCTCAGTGGGTGGAGGGAGGAGCCGCTAGGCCTGAGGGGGCCTGATGGGGGCTGAGCTCAGCTGTCCTCGCCTGGGGGGCCGGGTGCTTGGGGCTGGTGCAGGGAAGGGCAGCCTGAGGCCTTGCTCCCAGGTCTTCCTGAGACCCACCTGTCCCCCTGTGGACCCGAGGGCATGTCTCAGGTCCCACGGGGCATCAGTGGGTCTTTCCGCCTCTGGTGCGAGGCTCTGTCTGCCCAACCATATCAGGGCTGAGCAGTGGGCTGCGTGTTTTACTTCTGAAGCGGGAGGATTGGCACAGGGCCTCCTCCCCACTCCATTTTCACCAAAAAGCCAGTTGGGGCTGCACCTCCCGAGAAACCCCCTTTTCTCCGGGCATCAGCGGGGAGGCGGGCTCAAGCAGGGTCTCAGCTGCCCTGGAAGCCAGGCTGTCTGGGGGTGGGGGGAGACAGGAGACTTGGCCCCCAAGGCTTGAGCTGCAGGACCCCAAGCCTGGTGGCCACCACCTCATCCTTGGACACGTAGGTAGACCGAGACCCAGGGACGGAGGGGCGTGGCCAGGCCGAGCGGCAGAGGCGGCCGCGACGGAGGCCCCGGCCCCTGGCCCCTTGCTGACGGCAGCCCTGGCATCCGCAGCCTGGTGTCCGCACCCCGGAGCCCTGCCTCACTCTGCAGCTGGGGCACCTGGGGGCCCCACCCGCACCTGCATCACGCCTGCCTCCCTGCAGACCCAGGCCCCGGAGGCTGCTGCCTGGGGTGGCCCCACCGGCCTTCACTGGGTCTGACCCCTGCAGGGAGCCCCGAAGTGCCTGTGATGACAGGCACGCGAGGACCGCTGGGTTCGGGGCCCGGGGCCAGGCGGGGACCCCCCCACCATGGTCTCAGGCTCTGCTGGGGGCCGGGGGTGCGCTCAGACGTCGGTGCTGACGCTGCGGCTGCGGGAGAAGGCCTCTCGCATGGCCGACAGGCGGTTGGGGTTGAGCGCCTGCAGCCCCCCAAAGCCCCCGGGCGGCGGCCCCACGTCCTCCTGGCTGATGCTCCTGTAGGCCACGCGCTCCCCCCCGTTGCTGACGCCCTCGTCCTCCGGCTCCTGCAGGAAGAAGGCGGGCGGCTCGGAGCGGGAGCAGCTGCGGCAGAGGGCGCGGGCCTGCGGGGACCTCTGGCTGAAGGCGGCAGCCGGGCAGAGCGCCGGCCCGTTGCTCAGCACCAGGTTCCGGTTGGAGTGCAGCGGCGGGAGGCGCGAGTGCACCGCAAAGTCCGGCTCCTCCTCGTCCTCCTCCGACTCGTCTTTCTTGCAGCAGTAGTACTGTGGGTAGAGGGCCACAGTGACCCCCAGCCCCCGCGCGGGCCCGGGAGGGCGCCGGGATGCCCCCGCGTCATACACCCGTGTCCCCATCTCGACCACGGAGGGGAGCTCGAGCCCAGGCGCCCCGGACTCCTGGCGTCCCTAAAGGAGGGGTTCTCTCATTTCACCCCTTCCCTGGTGGCTCAGCTGCTAAAGAATCCGCCTGTGATGCAGGAGACCTGGGTTGGGATGATCCTCTGGAGAAGGGAAAGACTACCCACTCTAGAATTCTGGCCTGGAGAATTCCGGGGACTGTACAGTCCATGGGGTCGCAAGAGTCGGACACGACTGAGCGGCTTTCACTCATTTCGCCCCACAGCAACCACGGGGCAGGGGCAGGGACCAAGTCCCATCTGCAGGTGGGGACACTGAGGCCCAGGGGGCCGGGGTTCAGGCAGCCTGCAGGCGGCAGAGCTGGCCCCAGTCTAGCTCAAGGGGGCCGGGCTGCACATGTGGCTTGCCCTGCACACGTGGCTTCTCCTCCCATGAAGACACAGGGCCCAGCCCAGTCGTTGAGGGTGGGCAGGGCAGGGAGGCGCGGCCCGAGGGCTCACCACTGCGCCCCTCCTGGCAGCTGTGTGACGTCGGCTAAGGCCCTCACCCTCTCCGAACCTCTGCAGCCTCGCCTCGCAGGGAGTCTGGGAAGCTGTCACTGAGCCCTCACATGTGGAGGCTGGGCAGGGCTGGATGCCTTGCACCTTCTTGGAGGCCTGGCCCCGGTGGGGGCCCCCGCCCTCTGCAGGGCCCTGCTCTGGGCTTCCCTCCCCACCCCACCCCCACGCCCCCGAGTACCTGGAGCCGGCAGTAGCACAGAACCGCGATGATGCAGAGCAGAATCACAGTCGCCAAGATGCCGCCGGTGATGACCACTGTCCCGGCTGTCATTCGCCCCCTTCTCCATCAGCAGCCTGCAACACACCCCGCCACCTTCACCGCCAGCTCATCGCAGGAGCCTGTCCTAGGTTAGGACGCCAAGCAAGTGCTCTAAATGGGAAAACAAGCACCCCTGGGCCGGCAGGAGGCAGGGGCTCGGGGCAGGAGGGACCCTGCCTGTGCCAGCACTTCCCGCGTCTGCAGGAGGGGAAGCTGGCAGCACACACCCTCGCTCTCGGCCTCTACGTGAGCGCTCAGCCTGGCACACTTGCAGCTCGGGTGAGTGGCTCGTGCACATGTGTGTGCGTGCGTGCTCAGTCGCTTCAGTCCTGTCCCACTCTTTGTGACCCCACAGGCTCTAGCCCGCCAGGCTCCAGCCCGCCAGGCTCCTCTGTCCATGGGATTCTCTAGGCAAGAATACTGGAGTGGGTTGCCATGCCCTCCTTCAGGGCATCTTCCCAATCCAGGGATCGAACTGGCGTCTCTGACATCTCCTCCTGGGAGGCAGGTTCTTCATCACCTGGGAACCCTAGATGACCAGCTCATGTGTTTAAAAACTGACCCCAGTGCAGTCAGGCTGAACGCACGGCTTTGTAACCTGCTTTATCACCTAACCAGCTCACCCTCATTTTTCTTTATCATTAAAATTTCTTCTGCAACATAACTTTGAACCATATTCCATTTTATAACATAAACGATCCCTTTCCTTTAAAATATCCAAATTATACATCACATAAAATTTATCATCTTAACCATTTTTAAATGTCCAGGTCAGTAGTGTTAAGTGTATTCAAACGGTCTGCAACCGATTTTCAAAAGTTTTTCATCTTTCAAAACTGAAAAACAACTCCCTTTTTATATTTAGGCTGTTGACATTAAAAAATTAAGGGACTTCCCCGGTGGCCCAGTGGTTAAGACTCCACACTGCCAGTGCAGGGGCGAGGGTTTGATCACGGGTCGGGGAATTAAGGGCTTCCCTGGTGGCTCAGTAGATAAAGAATTTGCTGGAGATTCTGGCTTCAATTCCTGGGTCGGGAAGAAGCTCTGGAGAAGGACGTGGCAACCCACACCAGTATCCTTGCTTGGAGAATCCCCAAGGACAGAGAAGCCTGGCGGGCTACAGTCCATGGGGTGGTAGAGAGTCGGACACGACTGAAGCAACTTAACCTGTGGGTCGTGTAAATATTCCCACTGTGGCCCATTCCAGGTCACCGAGGTTTAACAAGGGGCTTTGTTGAGTACACCCTGTCTCAAACTCCCAATCCCTTCCATTCCCCTGACCCCAGGGAACTGCATGGAAGGAGCAACTGAGTTCCTTAAAGGAAATCCCAGAGCACATCAGTTTATTTATAAACACTTCAGCGCAGAATCGGACAGGTGAGGACCTTTAAAAAGCCTCCGCTCATCTCCAAGATGCTTTCCCACAGTCGGCTTGTTCAAATCCAGATCCAGTTGTGTTTGGCTCTTTTGACTGTTGCTCCCCTTCATTCCTGCTCCCTGCAGGTTGTTTACAGAAGAAACTGGGTCATTTATCTCACAGAATTCTCCATGTACGAGAACGGGCTTGCAGTTCCTCCAGCAGCATTTCCCGTGTTCCTCTGTCACGGTTCTGCCCTCTAAATTGGCTTCCCACCACTCCACCTTCAGGGCCCCAGGACCGCTGTTCCTCTCATCGCGATGTTGGGATGAGCCTGGGCGTTCAGCTGCCCAGGCCTCCCCGCTGGCTCCTCCTCATTCTTTCAGCAGCGGCTGGGAATCCCTGAGGGATCTGTTGTCTCGTTAGGAGTTGCAGACAGAGACTGTTCAGAGGCTATCACCTGTCCTGCGTGTATCAGCTCTGACTCTTCTCTAAAGAATCTTCCCTATTACGTAGCTGGTAATATCAACAGACTGTCTGCAGAGGAAACGCATAGATGCTCAGCTTGTAAATTTTTCAGTTTTCAGAACAAGTTGGCACCCTGTGAGGGCCGTGGCCGTTTCGCCATCTTATTCCCACTGGTTTATACGTATTCGATGCGTTTCAATCTCCTGCAGTCGTTATTCTTTTTGACGTTTAAATGATCTCACTGGGACCACGGGCTTGGCCTCCACGTGGGCTCCAGTGTCATTTTGATGGTGGTGGTGTAGTCGCTGAGTCGTGTTCGACTCTTTTGCGACCCCGTGGACCGTAGCCTGCCAGGCTCCTCTATCCATGGAATTCTCCAGGCAAGAATACTAGAGTGGGTTGCTGTTTCCTTCTCCGTGGGTTCTTCCCCACTCAGGAGTCAAACCTGGGTCTCCTGCGTTGTAGGCAGATTCTTTACCGACTGAGCCACTAGGGAAGCCCCAAAGTTAGTTTCGTGGGACCCCGCTAACCCTTCATGGCACGTTGCTTTCAGGCATAAGATGTCCCAGTTCTTGCTGCAGTCCTGGGACGCTTGGCTCTCTTGCTGGGGGAAGTGGTTCTAGAGCCCACAGTCTGGGCCCTAGAGGTGTTAGTTGCTTCTGGCTTTGCAATGGTTCTGGGCTTTTTCAGTGGCCAGATCTAGGAAAGACTTTTTTTTTTAAGGGAGAGAAAAATGAACATGAGTTTATACTGATATTTCCACTTAAAATTAGACATGAAGGGGGTTTTCCCATGTTAAAATGTGATGTCTATGTGACTTTTACAGTGCAAATTTTATTTCCTCATAACATACACTTCATTACTTACTTGCTTTTTCCCATTTAAAAGTATCCTTACCAATGTTTTTACTAACAAGCTTACTGAACGGAATCTGGTATTTCTTATTCTTTTTGTTTTTGTCCCCTTAGGGGTGTGAAGTAAAAAGTCTGTTTCAAAGTCACTTGAAATAATTCTTAGTATGCTCTTTTTTCCCCCCACCACCTCAATATTTAGGGTCATTTATTTCAGTTAGTTTTTACTGTCTTAAAACACACACACACACACACACACTGATTTAATGTGGGACCTAAAAGTAGCTTAGCTTTTTTTTTTTTTTTAAAGGTGGCTTTAGTATTTTAAAGTCTTTACTGAATTTGTTACAATATTGCTCCTAGTTTTTTGGTTTTCCGGCTGTGAGGCATGTGGGGTCTTAGCTCTCCGACCAGGGATGAAACTGCAACCCCCTGCTTGGAAAGTGAAAGTGTCAGTCACTCAGTCGTGTCCGACACTTTGCAGCCCCCATGGACTGTAGCCCGCCAGGCTCCTCTGTCCATGAGATTCTCCAGGCAAGAGCACTGGAGTGGGTTGCCATTCCCTTCTCCGGGGGATCTTCCCGACCCAGAGGTCAAACCCGGGTCTCCCGCACTGCAGGTGACTTCATCAGCGTCTGAGCCACCGGGGAGCCCTGCCCGCCTTGGAAGGGGACGTCCTCATTAACTGGGCCTCCAGGGAGTCGCCCGTGTGCTTTTTTCAGTGTAGAAAACATTTGGTTCCAAAGTCAAAAGCATAAAACCAGGTGCATTCAGAGAGGTCCTGCTTCCTCCCTGCTCTGTCCAGACTGACGGTTTCACTGAGTTCTGGGTTTGCCGTCCTGTGGCTTCTTTCCAAAAAGGTAAGCAAATATAGATTTCCGTCCCCCTCTTAAACGAAAGTGACACTCTGTCTGCACCCTCCGCACCTTTGCTGGTTACGGAGACGTCTCTCCCCAGATGCCCCAGGTTCTTCTAGACAAGAGACTGTCTGCGGGGATCCCTGGCATGGGCCCCGCCATGTGGAGGGGCCCCGCTCACTCAGCCAGGAGCTGCATTACTCCCCAGGTTCCTAGGAATGCGCAGTGAAGAGTTTCGTGGTGTGCACGTTTCTAAAGTTGCTGATAAGCCTTGCCAAAGACTTGCTGGAACTTGGGCTGATTTTCCTTCTTCCAGGAATGTGCGAGAAGAACTGACAGATGGGGCTTTCGTCGGGAGACTCAGGGGGTCTGGCGGTCGGAGGGTCAGGGGTGAGGGGACCTGAGCCCCGCGTGGCGAGGCTGAAGGCTCAGGGGTTCCCCATAGGCTCATCTGCAGGGTCAGGTAGCCTGGCAGGGAGCAGCTGGGCAGGGGCGCCGTGGACCCCAGTCCACAGAGGGAGGAGGATGTGGACGTGTCCGTGGGGTCGGGCCCAGCCAGCGCTGTGTGTCAGAGGCCACGCGGGGAGGGGCCCCCAGACCCCGAGCAGACAGATAGAGGGACAGAAAGGTAGATCCAGACAGGCCCAGAGCAGCAAGACAAGACCCAGACTCAGAGACAGCTCCAAATTCAGACAGACAGAAGTGTAGACAGGCAGGTCCAGACAGCTGGGCCCACGGGGCCCGGTCAGGAAGACACAGCACAGGCCACACAGATGAAGCAGCAGCCCCAGGGACCCCTGCATTCCTGGGCACCCTGCTGGGCAGCTCGACCTCCCTTGGCCCCCAGGGTGGCTGAGGCCAGCCGGCCCACCAGCCCTGCCAAGGGTGCAGGCCGACTGGGGCCTGATCCGGGGAGCTGGGTGTGCAGAGGCGGGGGCCAGTGGGGGATGGGGCCAGGGGCCAGGCCTGCTGTCCATGTGCACTGCACGCCCTTCATGGAGGTGAGGCAAAGCGAAGCGGGCAGCTTCCGGCAAAGCACTGGGCCCCACGTGCCCACACACTGCCCTCCGGGGACTCACAGGGCACAGCTCATCTCAGCCTGACCCTGGGGTGGCCAGACAGCGGGCAGTGGAAGGGGCCCCGGCGGCCCTCCCTGGCCTCCCGGGGGGTCGTGGGGGGTAGCAGAGGCACTGGGACCCCAAATTTGCCGATGAAGAGACTGAGGTTCAGAGTTGGCCAAAGTCAGTCCCGCTGGCTGAGCCAAAGCCCAGCCCCCATCAGTTCACGCACGTGAAGCATGCGTGTTGTTTCAGATTAATGGGCCCATCACAGCTGAAGGCCACGGGGGACCCACTCCCTGCCGCAGGGAACCCAGGGCCTTCCGGGCCCAGAGGGTCCCACAGCCTCGTGCCCAATGCTGCTGCCCCTCTGGACACCGCTTGCCAGGCACGGGGTGGAAAGGACTCCCCCCACCCCAGCTGGGCCAGCCCTCTTCTGTCTCCCAGGAAAGAGAACCGGGGCCTGGAGACTGGCCAGTCCCTACTCCCTTGGCCCTGGGTGGAGACATGGGTGCCCAGGCTGCAGCAGGGCGGCCTGAGTGTGGAGCCGGAGGAGCTGGTCCGCGGGAAGACAGGACGGTGAGCCAGCTGTGGGCCAGTGTACAGGCCCCCAGCCCTCCCTGGGGCCCATGGGGTGACTCGCTGTGAACACGCTGCCTTGCGTGTGTCTCTGCTACTTGAATCCCAGAAAGCTCGTCATGGTCCTGCCTCGTGGACAAGGGGACTCGCCGGGTGGGAGAGAAGTCTGGCAGGCAGGACAGGCGTGAAACCAGACCCCGCCCCGGCATGTAAGCTGCTCCCCGCGTGGCCCCGTCTCCTGCCAGTTGCAAGGACAGGGCTCCAAATGCCTCCTTTCTCTGGGCCTCAGTCTCCTCCTCTGCAGAATGGGAGCGCATGGAGGATTCCTACAGACGGCAGGTGTGCTGCACTCAGACGCACCTCCCTCTCCACATCTAAACTTTCGACCGGGTTCCCGAAGGCGTGGCCACACAGCCCCCTCCCAGGTCTGACACAGATGGCCCCTTGGTCTTTCTGGCTCTGAGTGGGGGGCCCCCAGCGGCGGGCAGCCTGGCGGCGTGATGGGAGGGTGCTGGCACAGGCCAGGCGCCCAGGGCTGTCAGCAGCCTTGGCTCCGACACCCCCGCCCCGTCCAGCTAGAGCGCCTCAGCCTCACTCTGCAGACATGGGCATGCCGAGGAGCAGCAACGCCCGAGCCAGGCGCTGGTCCCAGGACCAGGCCCGGCAGCAGGCGCCCACGTGCACCCCCGGCAGCTTTGCTTATGCCCCAGCCTGACATCAGCCCCTGAGAGTGACGTGGCTTCCTCACCCCCACCCTCCAGCTGCCCCTGTACCCTCACCCGGCCCCACCCCAAAGGTGCTCTCCCCTCCGCCTCTGCAGGCTTTGCCCTGCCATCAGTGCTCAGAACACGCCTCCTCCTCCAGGAAGCCTTCCTGGACTTCTCAAAGCAACTCACAGAACCTCGGATGCCAGTGCTGCAAGGACCACGTCCCACACCTCTGTTTAACGGGTGAGGTAGGAGGAGACCAAGGCCAGTGCAGGGGTAGTGGCGGGGTGGGGCGGGGGCACACTCGGGACCTCCCGCAGCAAGTCAGGGGAAGAACAGCAGCCAGAGGCCCTTTCCCCAAGGCCCAGGCCTTGCTGAGCTGTCACTTTCCCACTCTCTTCCTGCGCTGGGGACTCTGCCCAGCGGGACACCGAGCAGTCTGAGGGGCCCTTGTCCTGCCCACGAGGGTGGGCGGCCAGGTTGGGGAGCACCCTGCCATATGCCCACGGGGAACCTGGGTCACAGGCGGCCCTCTGGGCCTCGGAGTCCTCCGTAGGCTCCTCTGTAGTGTGGGTACAGAAAGAGGTAGAGAACCGACTCCGGTCAGCTCTGGACCTCAAGAATCTAGGTGTGCGTCCTTAACTGGCCCTGCCTGTGAGGGGTCCGGATAACTGAGATGTACGAGTTTCAGGATCACGAACGTGAAAACGCGGAGCTGCTGATTCAAGCATATCAGGATGCAAACCCCTGCAGGGCTGCAAACGCTTGACACACTCGCCTGGGAGCTTAGGGGGAAACTGGCTAACCCAGCGAACGGCTGAGTACCCCAGAGACCAGCAGACAGCTTTGGGGCTCAGGGGGTGCTATTGTGTCGGGGAACCATGGGGGGCTTCCTGGAAGAGGAGGCTTCTGAGCCATCCCGGAAGGATGGCTATCTGATGGTCCGGGCTGGGAGAGGAAGGTGAGGGACAGCGAGGGGCCACGGGTCCAGTGACAGCCTGGGGGAGCCGCCCGCCACCGCCACGCCTCCTCCGGCCCCCGCCCCCACCCCAAGTCTCTTTGCAACGCCTGCCTGCCCGCCAAGACGATTTGGCCAGGATTGCGCTGAATTGTTAATCTGCCCCCTGGGACCATAAACGGTTTTAAAGCTTTATAAACGGCTTTGCTTCCTGGTCCCGTCCCTGGCTTTTACAGGGACAAGCTGAGAGAGGGGGGCCCCCTCTGGGCACCCCCAGCCCCGGAGTCTGTGGAGGGGGGCTGGGCGGGCCACAGCCCCCTCCCCACAGCCCGTCTCCGGGGAGCCGCCGCTGTGCGGGCTCTGGTTGTCTCCTGCAGGTGTGACGATGAGGGAGTGGGGGTGGGAGCAGGAAACGCCTGGCAGCAGAGCTAGACGCCCCCACCTGCCTCCCGCCACCCGCCCCAGAGCCCCTCCCCTGGCAGAAGACCCCGCGTGGCTGCCATCTGGACCACATGGCCCGCCCCATTTCAGACCCTCCGATTCTTCTCTGTTCCCCTAGCTCCATCCCACCCCTCCCTGTTTTGAAGACCAAGGACTGAGCCTCCTCAGTCTGTCTTGTAGGCAGCGCCCCCTCCCCACCCGCCAGGCCCTGCCTGCTGCAGGGCACACAGCAGTGCCTCCTGAAGGCTCAGTCTGCCGCTTTCAGGAGCCAAGGAGAAGCCCAGCCCTGCACCCCCCGCACTGGCCGGGCCTCCGGCTCAACCCGTCCAGCCACTTCTGGGACCAGACCCTGGGCAGCCTGCAGAGGCCCAGGCCTCAGTGGGTTTAAGTGCGGCCCTGGAATCCGCCTGTTTCGCTAGCAGCACCTTAGACCAAACAGCGATGGTGCTGCTCCTTTCTAGACCGGGAGCCAAGGCTGGGGCGGAGGGCAGAGGGCAGAGCATGGCTGGGGACCCGGGTCTGCCGCCCCCCGCCAGCCTCTCCCCGCCCTGGTGTCTGGTCCAGGGCTTTCCCTCCGCAGCATCTGTCTGGTTCCTGGGAGCCCAAGGGCCCCGCCGTCCGCGACCGGGAGTGGCCGGAGTTCCTGTCTAGACCTCCTCCACATTTGGCCCTAATTTCACGCTCCGCGGGCTCCCAGATTCCTGCGTTTGGTAATAAATAGACGGCGAAGTGCTCCGCATCGCTGCGGCCGATCTTGGAGATCTTACCCAGAGCCTGGCTGGGGGTGGGGGTGGGTGGTTGGAGCGGCCTGGAGCCTGGAGAGGCTGTGCCCAACCGCACCTGGAATGGCCCCCCGCGCTCCCCTCCCCACCCCCAAGCTCCATCCTCAGCCAGATCAGCCCAGCCTGGAGAGCACCCGGGCCAGCTGGGCACCAGGACCTAGTGAGCCGGGCCTGTGCCCACCCTGGGTCCCAAGGCTGGAGGATGCCTGCAGCAGCGGGCCTTGGTACTGCCAGGTGGGTTGGGGCCGGGTTACCGGTGTCCAGAAAATACTGTGGATGCCTCGGGCTGGTTGGCTCTGTGGTCTGGACTCCTCCAGGGGCCCAAGGGCACAGGGCAGTCCCATTTTGCCAGCCGTTTCTGGGGTTCACGAACGTCCAGAAGCTCTCCCCATAACCCTGCTGAAGAGCCTCTTGGGGTGAGCAATGCAAGAGCAGGGCCCTGCCCACGGTCCATGGCTCTGCTGCCCAGCCCAGAGCAGGGTGCCCGGCAGGGACTCAGGGGCTCTGACTGTGAATGAAAGATCTGCCAGGCTCCTCGAGCTTCTGCAGGAGGAGCCAGAATTTTCTAGTGGGATCCCGGCAGAGCTCCAGAGTGGGGTGGGGAGGGAGACTGGCGTGCCATGGGGAGCCACTCCTCCGGGTCTCAGCTCAGCATCGTCAGGGCTCAGGAGGACATCGGTGACCACCGCGCCTGCGCATTGATCTCGCCCCCGGCTCCCCCAGGGTGGACCGCAGGACACACCCTACTCCCGGGCCACGTGGGAAGCAGGGCTCAGATGCATCTCTCTGCACAATCACCCAACTCGCGTTTCCCAGAGGTCCACTGAGGCTGGAGGACTGAGTCAACCCACCGTGAAAGAGGAAAACCCAATCAGATGGACACCCCGTTTTTGTGGCCCTGCTCGCCTGCTGGGGATACAGCTGGAGCTGAGGAAAGAAGCCGGTGGCCCTGCAGTCCAGGAGGAGAGCCTTCAGGGTGGACCCCAGGGCCTGGTGGCTGGGGAACTGTGGGCAGCAGGGGTTTGCCACACATGAGTGGGCCGGGTGGCCCGGCTTCCCCACTGCCTGGGCACCCCCAGCTGGGTGGCCTTCCTGGCCCCTCTGGCATGGTCCCCATGTGGGCGCTGTCCCCAGGGAGCAGCAGGAGGAGCCCCTCCTGGCCTCCGTTAAGGAGCTGCGCCAACACTGCCCGGGGTCTCCCTGTCCTTTGGGACAGTGGGTGGTGCCGGGGGGGGCGGTGCCTAGTCGTCCTGGTGGGAGGCCTGGCCTAGAGGGTCCTCTTGTGAGGCCGGCGTTCAGAATCTACTGCAAAATTAAAGCCTGAGTTGTGATTGCTGCTGTCCAGCCCGGAGCCCCTGCCTCCCCCTACTGCCCAGCTCATCCAGAGGAGCAGAAATTCAGGGTGCACGTGCTGAGGACTGCGGTCAAAGGAAGCTGGACCCCTGGCTCCCTGGGGGCCGGCCTGGGGGTGTGAAAGGCTGTGAACACATTGCCGCCTGCTCACCGTGCCAACAGCTGGCTGTGCCCCCAGAGGGGGAGCCTGGCTCAGGGTCACCCTGACATCTGCACAGAGGGAGGGCCACAGGCCAGCGACCCTGAACTGTGTCTCTGGGCCCCCAGGTGGCAGCAGGAATCGGGCGGGGGGTGGGGGGGAGGAGGGTGAGGCCCCCAGCTGGACGTTGAGCTCAGCAGCACCCAGACCTCACCGGCCTGCCCTTCTCGTGGCCTGAGAGAGTCTGCATGCTGTGGAGACGCTCACAGTTCAGGCCCATCTCTCTGGTGAGCCCCCCAGCTGTTGATGTCAGCGACACTAACACAGCAGAGAGGCTGCGGGGGCGTCCCAGGACCTGGCATTCCTGCCCGTGCCACCCCCTTGGGGCTCCTGAGCCTAAGTCTGGGCAGGTCCTGGCGTCCCTCTGACACCCTGGGTGGCTCCCCCGGGCCTCACAGTAGCAGTAAGCACAGGGTCCTGTCCTGAAAACCTCCTCTGTGCCAGGCCGGGCACTACACCCGTGACCAGCATCCTGAATCCCTACGAGGGTCTGAGCAGGGTTGTCATGGTCCCCTTGGCCAACAAGGAAACAGAGCGAGACACAGCTCACACGGTTTGAGGCAGGGAGCAGGGCTGAGCCTGCGTGCACTGCCCCAGGTCAGTGTCTTGTCTGGTCTCCCCTTCGCCCAGCCCACCCCTGCCTGCCTATGGGTGGCGGGGTACACGTGTCTCCCGGCCCCCCTCCGAATGGAAGCCCCTTGAAGGCAGGGACCTGGCAGTCCATCTGCCACCGGGGGGCAGGGCCTCCCAAGGACACAGAGATGGCTCCGCGCGGCAGACAGACTGAATTGAGTCAGGGTCCGTTTGGCACGGCTTGGCTGAGCAGGCCCTGAATATGCGAAAGCGAGGGATGGGCTCTCAGCCCTGCGGCCCCCAGCTCTGGCACGGCCGCCCCCAGCGTGTCCTGGGCAGGTGGAGGGGATGGTAGACATGGTGGGCACTGCAGGCCAGGTCAGGGCACGGAGGGTGGGGGTCCCGGTCAGGAGAAAGGCACTGGGGTGCCCCATTCAGGGGCTTCCTGGGAGGGTGGTTTGAGACCCCCGAGGGAACCCCAGCTCAGCGGCAGGCTTTTCCTCTCCCTTAAAGTAACCATGTGCAGAAGCTGAGTTCTGCTGCCAGACAACTTTGTTTTTACTTTCCTCGTCTAAGACCTGGGCACAGTCCCCGGAACCAGCTCAGGGCTGGGTGGCTGTGCAGGAGGGCGCCCCGGCCAGGGCTCCTGGGACCGCCAGAGCTCTGATCACTAAGCATGTACAAAATCTAAGCGCTGGGCAAGGGCTCTGCCTGCCGCATTTCACTTCGCCCTCACAGGAGCTCTCAGCACGGGCGAGGAACAGACACGGCGTGTCCAGGTCTGCCCAGGGCACAAGCAGGACCCAATTCGGCCCTGGCTCAGGACTGCAGCTCAGCCCTGGGATCCACAAAACCCTCGTGACTCAGCCAGACCCCAGGGGGCAAACAGAGGCTCAGAGACTCTGCAGGGCACCTGTCCCCGGTGATCCAGGACTGCCCACCCGTGGCAGGCTGGGCTTCCGACCCCGCGGCCGCACGGCTGTCCTGGGCACCGCAGGGCAGGGTTTCGGGGCCAGGCGTGACCGTGAACCCAAGGTTGGGGGGCCTGCCTGCCTGGGGTCCTTCCCCTGTCTACAGAGCTGGCCACTGCCCAGGCCTGAGGGGGCCACAGTGACATGACCCCCCACCACCACCAGATCGCTGAGGCATCCAAGTGAACTGGCCACCCCCACCTGCATGAGCCTCCCACCCACACTGTGGCTGGTCCTGGCCACTTGCCTGAGTTCCTTTGACATGTCTGTTGTCTATTATGTACTGGCGCTGACCCCAACTTCTGAGACCTCCCCTCTCCGTGAGGGGCCCATGGGTGTCCAAGGGTCAACAGAGCAGTACCACTGTGGCTTGGGGAGCCCCCCCACAACCCAGGCCTAACCTCAGGGCACTGTCTGCCTGGGTGAGTCAGAGGTAGGAATGGCCCTAAGACAACACCAGGCTTCAGCACTCCATCACACCCCCTTCCCTCCTGCCTCCTGGACCCTGGGCCAGACTGGCTCCCCAGCCAGTGCCTGCCCCCTTGAGGGCTCCCCTCAAATTGGAGATTCTCACCTTATGCCACACTGGCTTCCCCTGGGGGGCTGTGGGCTGCAGGGATTCCTCTGGAAGCTTGTGCTCAGAGGTCCAGGTGGGCTGAGCATGCCCGGGGGCTGCTGCTGCTGCTGGACCAGGGAGCTCGCTTGGAGGACTGCTGTCCTGAAGGATGGGCCCTAGAGCAAGGCTGGACTCGCAGTGGCTCCCAGTTGGCTCTGAATAAAGCCACTTCCCTAGGGCCAGCCTGGATGCCCTGCCTCTGTGCTGTGGGGGCACAGGCCTGTCTTTGCCCCACGGCCCCTCGGCTTGGGACGCCTCTGGGACCGCTGCCCACTTCCTTCCAGGCGGCCAATTCCTTCTGACCCTGCCGGCTGATGCCCAGGTGTCCCCATCTGCAGGAAGCCTGGCCCTCTGTGCACCCAGCTGTGCTCTGCATACCCTGTGCTTTCGTCCTGAGCCGCCGCCTTCCTGCCAGTCCCCGCGAGGCCCTGGGAGCCCCCGCACTGTCAGCCTGCCCTTGACGCACAGGCTCCAGTAAACAGCAGGCGCTGTCTGTGCCCCTGTGCACTGTGCACTGGCCACAGTAGAGCCCCTGGCAGCTAAGCACTGGAGGAGGCAGATGGAAACTTTGGAGCCATTGATGCATTTCCGGGAAGAGGCTCAAGCCGGCTGTGAGGGGCTCGTGCCAGAGGGGTGAGCAGAGGAGGGAGACTGAGGCTGCTGAGCCCAGGAGGCCCTGACCACATCTGCTTCCGCTCCTGGCCTGCTCTATGGCATCAGGAAAGCCTCACTGCACCAGAGCCTCAGTTTACCATCTGCGAAAGCATACGGGGACAGCGCCTGCGCTGCTGGTGCTCCAGGGAGACAGCGCAGGTCACATCCTTTAAGCCTCACCATCATCCTTGGCTTCCCCGGTGGCTCAGCGGGGAAGAATCTGCCTGCAGTGCAGGAGATGCAGAGGACATGTGTTCAATCCCTGGGTCTGGAAGGTCCCCTGGAGGAGGGTGTGGCAACCCACTCCACTATTCTTGCTGGGAAAAATCTCATGGACAGAGGACTCTGGTAGGATATAGTCCCTGGGGTCACAAGGAGTTGGCCACGCCCCAAGCGACTGAGCACACACACACGTTGTCCCTGGAGTCAGAATAATTGACTCCATTTTACAGATGAGGAAACTGAGGCTCAAGGAGAGAATGACACTCGCTTAAGGTCAGTGACAGGCAGAACTCGGGGCCAAGCTGGAGGGACGAGACTTTTACAGAAATGCCGGCCGCCTCTGGCATCTCACAGTGATTGAACAAACACCCAGCCCAGCATCGACAGCCAGTCCCCGTGTCCTGACTCCAGGATGGGAGGGGCTGCCTCGTGCTCTGGGGAACAGAGGCACCTGGGGATGAGAGCGAGATGGTTCAGAGCAGAGGTCACGGTCAGCGCAGACTTCCGGGGAGGCGACAGCCCTGGTCTGTCTGGGAGTCAGACAGACCTGGGGGTGAATCCAGGCTCCTCGCCCTAGTGCCAGGGCGACCACGGGCATCGTGTCCTCATCTTCAGAACAAGATGTTCATGCCAGTCTCCACGAGCATCTGTGGGGTGTGGGCAGTGTGCCAGCCTGTGCCGTGTGGAGGACACGGCAGGGAACAGGACCAGGGTGCCAGCCTCCTCCTGGTCCTCAGGGAGCAGGACTTCTGGGGAGCCCCGAGCCTGGCCTGAGATGCAGGGATTCTTGACAGAGCCCTGCTGACTGCATCCCCTCTGTGTTTTGAGCGCTTTTTTGCTGCATCCCTGGGGCTCCGCCTCCCCACCCACCCCTCTGGGCCCGAGTTTCCTGCTTGCCTGCTCCCCGGGCCTGCTCTGTCTCGCGCCAGGCCCACGGTGGCCGTGGAGCCTCTGCACACTGCCCTCTCTGCCTACAATGCCCTGCTCTCATAGGCTGTGTGGCTCTTCCCCTCATTGCACGCAGGTCTCTGCTCAAATTTCTCCTCCTGAGAGACCTTCTGTGACCATCTATCCAAAATAACCTCCCTCCCCACCATGGCTCCCGTACCCCAAGAGGCTCGTCCTTACAGCCCTTACCCCTTTACACATGATACATTCATTCATTGTCTGTCTCTTCTCCCAGGAATCTGAGTCACTGAGGACAGGGGCTCTGTCTGTTCTGCTTCTTGCTGTATCCTGGTGCCCAGAACAGTGGCTTGTATCACCTCAGTTAAGTGATGAATGAATGAGTGAATCCAGCGGCAAGGCTCGGGAGGGTGTTGACAAGGACAGTCACCAGGTCAGTTCTGCTTTTTAAAAACTCTGTGGCTGTGGGGTGGGTGGCTGGGCACAGAGGCAGGGTGGGAGGGGCCACCTGGAGGCTAGCATAGGCTTCAGATGACAAGAGGGGTGGAGACAGAGAGAAGGGGGTGACTGGGAGGCAGGATGGGGGGGCGGTGGGGGGGAGTCCTGGGGACCCCGAGGCTTCAGGCCTGGGTGTCTGCATGATGGGGAACCACTGAGTCTGCAGTGCTCCTGTCTGTGAGAGGCAGCATGGTGCGGCCCAGGACTTGCCTCCAGGCTCGGCATCACCCTGGGTAAGCTGCTTAACTCCTCTGTGTCTCGGCATGCTCACTGACCAAGTGGGGGTGATACTGAGACTCCCCTCATAATTGGGAGCACTAACCTACATCCTGAGGAGCAGCCTTGGCTAATCAGGGTCCTGGCCAAGATGGAGGAACTGGGCTGAGATTTACCCTATGGCCTGAAACAACTAAGTATCCAGGACAAAATCTATGAAACAATGGTTCCCAAGGCACCGGCATCAGGCAATGAAGGCCCATCCTCAAGAGATGGGCAAGGAATGAGGACAGTCCAGACTGAACAGGCTCCCCACCTGGTGAGAGTGTCCAGGCTCCCCACCTGGTGAGAGTGTCCAGGCTCCCCACCTGGTGAGAGTGTCCAGGCTCCCCACCTGGTGAGAGTGTCCAGGCTCCCCACCTGGTGAGAGTGTCCAGGCTCCCCACCTGGTGAGTGTCTAGGCTCCCCACCCGGTGAGTGTCCAGGCTCCCCACCTGGTGAGTGTCCAGGCTCCCCACCTGGTGAGAGTGTCCAGGCTCCCCACCTGGTGAGAGTGTCCAGGCTCCCCACCTGGTGAGTGTCTCCCCACCTGGTGAGTGTCCAGGCTCCCCACCTGGTGAGAGCAGGCTCCCCACCTGGGCAGGGTCCAGGCTCCCACCTGGTGAGTCAGGGCTGGGGGCAGGGAATCTGGTGGGGCCTGGTGGTCCCCCTGAGTTGGGGAGAGAGAGCTGACTCCAAGGAAGCTGAGTGATGCTACTGCACACGGCAGGGTCTTAGGCAGGAGGAGCTACATAGAACCATGAATCTGTGCAGAGGATCCCCTTGATTACTCAGGTACATACCAGTCAGCACAGCTATGTGGCTGAAACTCCCTGAGGTCAGAGAAAGAAACTTTTTTTTAAGAGGAAGAACCATTTGAAAAGACTCCAGGGAACAACACTGGAAGCTCACACAGGTCTGGGAATAGTTCCTGCTCCTACCAGAGGGAGCTTCATAATTCCCGGAGCACTGGTTAGAAAACTCAGACGGCTTTGACTAAATGTGCTTTGTTCCTGCCTCCCAAAGCATAACAGCTAGGGCTGAAACCAGCTGTTTTCAAGCAACAACCAAACCCCAGAACAAAGCTCACAAACATATACAGGGGATGTAGCACCCAACAAGGTAAAATACACAAGGTTAGCATCCAGTAAAAAATTCCTCGGCATGCAGACAAAAACAAATACGATCCACACGGAAGGGAAAAATCAACCGGAACTAACCCAGAAATGGCACAGATGATAGAATTAGGAGACAAGAACATTAAAATAGTTATCGTAACTGTCGCCCACATGTTGAAACACTAGAGAAAAAATTGGACACATTAAGTAGAAACATAGAAGATGTTAAAAAGAACGAAATCAGATTTCTAGAGATAAAAAAAGACACGACGTCTAAGATGAGAAATACACTGGTTCACTTAGTGCAGAAGAGAAGATCCGTGAACTTGGAGACGGCGATAGAACGTATCCAGAATGAACACAGAGAGAGAAAAGACAAAATGCAAATAAGTGAACAGAGCCTCAGTGAGACGTGGGAAACTTCAAGTGACCTCATCGATGTGTAACTGGAAATCCTAAAGGAAGGAGGATGCAGAAAAGATGATCAGAAGTAGTCCTGGATGAAACATTTCCAAAGTGGGTGAAAACCTATGGACCCACAGATCCAAACACTCAGAAGCACAAACACAAGAACCACGAAGAGAACAACACCAGGAACAAATCAAACTCCTTAAAACCAGGGATGAGGACAAAATCTGAGAGGAAAGGGCACAGGCCGTGGGATACAGGCAAGAAGGACGGCCGACTTTGCGCTGGAAATGATGAAAGCCAGGAGACAGTGGGTAGCATCTTCAAAGAAGGCACACCAACCTAGAATGCTCTACCCAGCAGAACACCCTTCTGACGTTAAGGTGAAATAAAGGACAATATGAGCACTGTCTCCTCTTCTTGACTAGAAAGCCCTGTAGGGCAGGGCCAACAGCTCAGCTCCTTGCCAGACTGCACACGCTGTCTGGACCTGCTGCTGGAGGAGTCTCATTTTCTTGCTGGGTTTGGATTCCCAGTGACCCTACCTGAGCAGTGGGGGGAAGCCATGTGGGAAGTTCCCTGCTTTTGGGGAGGCCAGGTGGAGTGTGGCTTGTCTTGGGGGAGGCCCAGGTGAAAGGAGCAGTGACCCTTCAGGGGCTCACCCCACTGGGGACCCTGCCTTCTGGGACCCGGGCCCTGCCAAGTGAGCAAGGAGGAGGGGGGTGGAGGCACGCTGGCATGACGACCTCGTGCTCTGCATTCCCCTCATTATCCCCACAGGTGTGTGACAGCACAAAGGAAATCTGCATAATGTTTTTAAAAACAACCAACCAAAAAATATATAAATTTTAGCTGTTCACAAGGTTACAGGCAGTTTCCATGGCTACCGTTGCAAGCCGTACGCACCGAGGTGAGGAGGTGGGGCTCCCTTTAACCCAGTTGATAAGGGCACTTGTACAATTAATTTTGGCCCAGGAACCAGGCGCCTGGCTGCTGGGCTGGAGGCAGCGAGGAGGGCAGAAAGCAAGCCAGGAGGTCCCTGTCCCTCCCCCGTGCCCCCCACCCCTGCCCGCCCACCGGCCGGCACGGATTCTGGTGGCTAATTAGAACAGCACCCGTGACTTTACGGCTCTCTCCAGTGTAAGCTGGCTTTTCAGGCAGGGAATCCCCGAAGCACCAGCAGCCCTGTGGGCTCGGAAGACAGCATGCCATCCTCCCTACAGGTGGGCACTGAGGACCGGGGACCAGGGCCATCCAGGAAACCACAGTCAGTGAGATGAAGGCCTGGGCTGCTGGTGCACTTGTGAACTCCTGCCCGGCATACCCGGCGTGGCCCTGAAATTCCCACCCCCGCTGGAGACCACCCAGAGCAGACAGAGGGGCCAGGGCCAGCCCTTCCTGCTGAACCCAGGCCGGGCCACCTGCCCTGGAGCTGCGTGTGTGTGTATGGGGGGTGGGGCAGGCACATGTGTATGTGTTTGTATGTGTGTGTGCATGTGTGTATCTGCCTGCGTATGCTGTACACGTGTGTGTAGGTTTTGTGTGCACATCTGTGCAGGTCTGTGTGTGCGGTGCTAATGCGATTGAAGAGCAGATGAGCAGAGGCAAAGGAAAATCAAGCCACCGGGTTTTTCTGAAGACACAGGCAGGACCGTCCCACACTGGGGGCCGGTGTCTCCACCACTCTGTCTGGATACACCCCTTAAGTTCAGGGGACCTGGCACCTGCCACGGAAAGCCCCCTGGACCCCGGCCCTTGTCTCTGACCAGTGCAGCTCATTTAAGTCAGGCTCAGCGTCTGCCTTGTGGCTTCAGGGAGGGTCTGCAGTGGGTGTGGGGAAGGGAAAGGGGGGGCAGAGGGTGAAGGGTGGGTGGGCAGCCAGGGGACCCGTGGAGCAGGTGCAAAGAGGCTGCTCTGAGGTGGTGGAATCAGGGACTCCCGGGACCCAAGCACCCATGTCCTGTAGTCTTAGAAAATCAGAATGCCTGGGCCACAGATGCTGAGAAGCGGAATCCCCCGTCTCCTCCTAGGGTTCAGAAGGGCCTTTGGACGTTACCTGGCCTAATCACCTGCTCCGTGAACAGTACGGGAACTTTTCTTCTCTTGAAATCACAATTCATCCAAGGTGGTCAACCCGAGGTGTTGGATCTCCAATTCTCCCTAGTGGGGCAGAGGAGGGCAGGACCACCTCTGATGCTCAGTCAAATGCTAAGCTTTCTGTTCCTACCTGGAGTCACTGCTGGTTCTCTCCAAGTACAAGCCAGGGGGGCCCCTGAAGAAGGCCCCCCGGCCTGTGCGCCCCCACCCTGGGGACAGAGGCCTCATAGGGCAGCAGTCAGCCCCCGGTCCATCCTCACCCCGTGCCCACTCACTCGCCTCTTCATTCGTCTGATGGTTTATGAAGCTCCACTGCCCACCGGGCCTGCCGGCACCACAGCTGCAAACTTGCCGCAAGCCGTCTTCCACCCTCGGCCACCGCAGCCAACTCAGCAACCCCCTTTTCCACTTCTGGGGGCCACTCAGATGCCCTGGGCAGTCTTCCCTGGCCCAGGCACCAGCGAAGACTCTGTTCGAAGCAATCTGTTTACATCCATTTTCCCTTAAAAAAAAATTGGGCTCAGCCATTTTTAAGTGAGTGTAGGCGTGTTGTTGAAAGGGCCCGTCTTGCAGATTAAATGATTTTTTTTTCAAAATCAGGAGTCGCTGTCAGTGAAGAGTGGCATTAACCCCCAAGGCCTGGCCAGGAGCCGAGGCCCCACCTAGTGAGGCCGTGAGTCCGGAGCCGTCAAGCAGCACCTCGTCTGACGATCACGCTTCCGCCGCTGGAGGGCGGTGGGCGCTGCTTGGAACAACCCCGGGTGCTGGCTGACCTCCTGCCAGGTGGGCTGACTTCCTATCTCTGTACGTTCTGAAGCCTTGCTTCCCCGAACAGGCTTGGATGGTGTTGCTTCTGACTTGAGATGTCGGGGGAGGGGGTGGTCCTCAGTCCAGGGAAAGTTGGCAGAGGCCAGTGCTCCCTCCTGTCCCCAGCAGGTGCGGCTGACCTTGACCTTGAGAATGGCACAGAAACATCCAGCCACCCAACAAAACCTGTAAATGCCCCACTTGGGTGCCAGCTCTGGGCTCCCTGGTGAGCCAGACCGACAGGTACCATTCTTGACGGGCTCCTGGGCTGTAGACGGAAGGAGGCCAGGGGCCACAAGCTGCAGAGCCGGGTGCTCACCGGCCGAGAGCGTGTCCTGGACCTGACCTCCTTGGGAGGTGGCATGAGGTCAAGGTCGCTTCCCTAACAGGCAGACCTGTGCCAACCATCAGGGACCTTTCAGGCAGGGAGGCGAAGAGGCAGGAGGACCCCTAGGGACAAGGGTCTCGAACGTTCCAGAATGGAAGTAAGTGCGGCAAGGGATGTCAGTGATGAGGCTGGGAGTGGGGGCTGGCAGGGTCTGTCCCCTGCAGGGCCCCTGGACTGTACCAGGCGTCTGGGAGCTGGCCTCAGCAAGGACGGCTTTCAAGGTGGCGCAGTGGTAAAGAACCTGCCTGCCAATGCCGGAGACACAGGAGACGCGATTTCAATCCCTGGGTCGGGAAGATCCCCTGGAGAAGGGAATGGCAACCCACTCCAGTGTTCTTGCCTGGAGAATCCCGTGGACAGAGGAGCCTGGCGGGCTCCAGTCCCGGGGGTTGCAAACAGTCAGAGACGAATGAACATAAACACGGGGTACCAACACACGCGACCACAGAGAACCTGAGCTCCAGCCCCGCCCACCAGAGCCAGAGACCCCGGAGTCCAGCACCAGGCTGCATGTGTCACGCTCCTCTGGCACGCGGGGTCTCAGGTGGGTGACGACGAGCCCTCACTGTGAGAGGCGGATGACTGCCCCGTCTGTAGGGACCAGAGAGGTTCAATCACACACCTGAGGTCACCAGCGGGAGGAGCGTGGGCCGGGTCCCAAGCCCGGGCCTGTTCTGAGCTTCCCACTGCACCTGCGGCACTGCCGGTCCCCGTCCATCCCCATCCCACGCCCTCCTCCTTGCCTCACCTTCCCTCATCCTGATGTCTAAATGCACCGACGCAGAGGGCAGACAGCAAAACCCAGACACAGCCCAGCGGTGGTAAAGTGTTAGTCGCTCAGTCGCATCTGCTCAGTCCCCATGGACTGTAGCCCGCCAGGCCCCTCTGCCCGTGGCATTCTCCAGGCAAGAACACTGGAGTGGGTTGCCGTGCCCTCCTCCAGGGGATCTTCCCGACCCAGGGATCGAACCTGGGTCTCCTGCCTTGCAGGCAGATTCCTTACCGTCTGAAACACCAGGGAAGCCAAAGCCACCGTGAAAGTGATTGTTCAAGATGCAGCATTGTAAAACAAAATATTTTTGGGGAAGAGAAATCTGTTTAGTAATTAGGGGGAACTCTCTCGTGTGAGAAGTTCCATGAAGTACAATTAAAGTTGACTATGTTTTTCATTTTGTAAACAGGTTTGCACTGAGCCAGGAGCCTTCTGCATAATGAGCACTTTAACCAAACAAACCCCAAACACAGGTAAATACCAGACGCTCACAAAGTTACAAGAGTGGCTGCCTTTTCTGTGGTGAAACGGACTCTTTTCACTGTCTTCCTTCAAGCCAGGACTGGATCATCGCATCTTGGGGTCGGCCCTCTCAGAGCCATGGTTGGCTTTGTGGTGTTTCAGGGGGAGCCCCTGACAGGAAAAGACACGTGGTTCCTGGATCTCCATGTGGGTGCTTCTCTAAGCCAGCGGCTCTGCTGGGCTCTGGGAGCAGTGGCTGGTGCTGGTGGTTGGGGGGAGGGCCCCCTGCGGAGAAAGGACCCAGGGCTCGCCTTTGAACTGGAAAAGTGAGCGTTTTAATTTTGTCTGAAGAGAGCCCCTGAATGGACGGAGCGTGGGCACATTTGCCAAAGCCAAGTGGAAGAATTTGGAAAACAGGATGTAAATATGACCTTTCCACCTGCAAGGTGAGGCCCAGGACAGCGTTCCAGATAAACTAACGATGCTTCCCGGGCCACCCCGCTCCTCCGCTGGGTCAAACACACCCCCAAGGTCCCCGCCGCAGCCCCAGGCTTTCCTGCCTCCTCCCACGCTTGGCAAAACAACAGGCATTAACGCTCGGGGTGCATCGGCAGCAACTGCAAACCCAGCTGCCGCAGCGGGGCCGGGGGCGGGGGCGCGGCAGTGGGTCCTTCATTTACTGCAGCAGAGTGCCCTCAGCCCAGGGGCAGGGTGTGTGTGTGTGTGTGTGGGTGTGTGTGCGCGAGCGTGTGCGCGTGCGCCTTTTCAAGCCCGGCAGAGACCAGAGGATGAGAGAGGGGGCCGTGGGTGGGGAAACCAACTTCAATCACAGCACATTCTCAAGTGCTTCGAGCCAGGGAGACCCCCAGGAAGGAGCCCAGGTGGTTCTCAAGGGGAGCAGAGAGGTGAGGAAACCCAGAGCATCTTCAGTGGGTCCCCCGTTACCAGCCAAAACCAACAGACGTGCCCCCACATCCGAGGGATGGCAGAAACGTGCCATCTCTCCAGCGTGCGTGCTCCTGTCCACTCCATGCTCATCTCTCAGGGCTTAGCTTGAATTCCACCTCCAGGAAGCCTTCCCTGACTGCCCCAGCTCGCAGGGTGCCTTCCTCTGAACCTGGGCAGTGCCCGCCCAGGGTACAATCCACCGGGAACTGCCCTTGCCCTGTCAGACATTCAATGCATGCACATCCCTCCCCTGAGGCCGTGCCTCCCTCCCGCCCCAAGCCACTCCCTGTGGGCATTACTGAACCAATCTGTACAAACTACACAACAGAGACGAAAGCCTGCTAACTAAGAAGCATCCAGGTAACTCGACGAGAGAAAGGGGTGCTGGCGTGGGAAGATGTTCCAGAGCAGCCAATAAAACGACAAGGGAGGCAGAGGAGCCCCCGGGGACGCCCAGCGTGGCTGCAGCGACGCTGACGGCCCAGCTCAGTTGTGCGGGCTGCAGCCGGAACCGTGCCTTTACTTTGTCACAAAGCTGGATGGCTTGATTTATTTTTTTAACAGCAGGCATGCATTTATTCTATTTAAAAAACTCTTTAATGTAGATTACAACGAATATATGTTCATTAATAACGTGAGGAGCATAAAGTAGACCATCACCTACAAGAGCTTTCTGCAGGCACAGCCCTTTTTCTGTTCTGGCGTAGAGTATGCTTTCCACAACAGTGTGTCTCAAACATTGCTGAGCACCAGAGTTCTACAGCAGGTCTGGAGGGGGCCTGAGGACCTGACTTCCCAACCAGCCCCCAGGGATGCTGAAGCTGCTGGTCTGCGGAGGACCACTGCTCCAGCTGATGCTTGGACGGTTGCTGTTGTCCTTGCTTAGTCACTAGGTCTTCCTAGAGAAGGGATCTTCCCAAGCCAGGGATCGAACCTGGGTCTCCTGCATCTCCTGCTTGGCAGGTGGACTCTTCGCCTCTGAGCCACCCGGGAAGCCCATGCTTGTGGATGGTATGTGGAACTAAATACTGCAAATAGTGGTAATAATAGTCACAGAGAGAAGACGGTTCTCCAGGGACCCAGGGCCCGCACAGAGGCCCAGCTGCCAGACAGAACCGGCCTGGGAGTGCCCCCAGGGGCCACCTCTGCCATTACTGCTGCCTGCAGAGACCACGCACCTGGTCGGGTAGAATCAAGACGCAGGTGATAGTCAGGGAACCATGTGGTCCCAGTGTGGAGTCTGCCCGCTTCTCAGCCACGAGGTAAGCCTGTGGCCAAGCCCGGACGTGACCACCAGCAGGAGCTGCCCCGGGGTAGACCCGGCTGGGAAGAAAGGTTCTTGCTAGCACACAGCAGCGTATGGACTGGACGTTATTATTGCCGTTTTGTGAATGGAGAGCCTGGGGTCCAGAGAGGCTAAGCAACTCCACTGAAGACACAGTTCCAGTCAGCCCCGAAGGCTGCGCTCGTGCCTACCGGGCCACACTGTCCACCTGTCCTCGTGGCTGGGGGGCGTGGCAGGCCAGGCTGCAGCTCCAAGAGCCTGGCTTGAGCTGAGCCACTGCCCAGGCCCCTGATCAGCCCCACTTGGGCCTCTGGGCTGGTCCAGCCCTCTCTCACCTCTGCCATCTGGGAAAGCTGAGCCTGGCGCCTGCCCGCCTCTCACTCTCCTGGCCCAGGCTGCTACTGCTTTCCTCTGGCTGAATGCTGCAGTCTCCTCCCAAGCCTCCCTGCCTCCAGCCTCACCCCCTCCTGGGAATCCTCCACACTGCGCCCCTGAGAGCCAGATCTGACTGGGGTCCTCCCAAGGCTCTTCCCACCTGTGGTTCCTGGAGACCTTGGAGAAAGCCCACCCACAGAGCTGGGCTCACAAGCCTTGCCTGATCTGACCTCCCACCTGCTCCCCACTTGCCATCCCAGGGCTCTCACTAGGACTGTTTATTTAATCCTCCAAGGCTCCCAGGGAATTAGGGGCCACAGTCCCCACTTCACAACGGGGACGCAGCAGCACTGGGCCTGGAACTCACGCCTCGGTCTGAGTTCGGGGCTCTTGCTCACCCTCTGCCCAGGGCAGGCTGGCCCATCCACCTGGGTTTCCTCCTGCAGTCCCTCCATCCCCACCTCCACCCTCGGACTCCCCCAGGAAGTGGGTGGGGGAGGTTTGCCACCGTGAGCCTCTGTGGGGAGGGGACCTGATTCCAAAAGGAACAAAGAGCTTTGCAAAGACAAACAGGCGCCAGCTGGGCACCCAGGAGCCTTTCTGCTACACAGTGCAAGGAGAGAAGCTGGCAACCCGAAGATGCTGGGCTTGTCAAATCCCCTCTGGAGCAAATCCAAAGGGACTGAGATACAGCAAAGAAAGCCAGTGCCGAGGAGGGCAGCAGAGCCAGGCGGAGAAGCCCAGCCGCGTGGCCTCAGCGGGGCCGACCCTGGACTAGGCTCCGGGCACCAGTGACGCGGCCGGGACTCTCAGTTACCCCCACGTGCTGGGGTGGGGGCGGAGGCAGGAGCACCCCCTTTTTTGCACATGACGAGGCCGAGTGATTTGCCCAGAGCAGCCTGGAATCCACTCTCTCTGCCATGGGAATTGCCTTTTCCCTGATGCACAGATGTGGACCTGCTGCTCCAGGGACAGGGACAGGCTGGGGGCTGCCGTGGAGGACCGGACAAGGGCCGGCTGCCACTCTGCCTTGCCTCCCGCCTGGCAAGCCTCAAGTCAGAGATGATTTACTGAGATGTAATGAAGCTCTCCTGCAGCCCCATCTGCCCCCTCTCCTGCTGTAATCACTCCTCTGGGCTCCCGCTGCCATCACTCCGTAGAGCCAGCCCGTGTGGCTGGAGCCCAGAGGCTTGTCTGCAGGAATGAGTCCCAGGGCTCTGTAGCCTCCCGGCCGGACACACTGCCTGGCTTGCCCAGAATCAGCGCCGGGAGTCGGTGACTTTGAACCAGCCCCCAGACATACAAGACTGGGGTCCTCACTTGAGAGGGAAGTGGCGTTGGTGGGATTGGCCCCAGGCCAGCCCTGAGATTTCAAAACCCCACTGAACTCCTCTAAGACTTCGACTCCTCCCAGCCAGCCTTACCTGCTCCATTTGGGGCTGTGATGAACAGACTTGCAATGGCCCACGGGGGACGTGACGTGATTCACCCCATCATTTCACAGATGGGAAACCAAGGTCTGGAGAGAGAGCGACTTGTCCAAGGTCACCCAGAAAGGTGGACAGAACTGGGCAGAGAAACCCCGGCTCCTCCAGCTGTGGCTGTCTTTCCCCGCCCAGTGCCCTCATCCACTTTGTCGTGCTGACATATCGTGGTGTCTGGGGGCTCAAAGCCTTGGAGGCTGGACGGGAGCTCTGGGGTGGGCATGTTCTCCCCTCCCCACGCTAGAGAGGTGAAGATGGAGCAGCGGCAATCCTTCTGTGGGCAAGAGCCTGGAGCAGAGCATCCGCTTGCTCCAGGAAGGCCGGCAGGGCTCCCCGGAGCTCCCCACCCCTACTCTTGTGCATCCTGGGAGCTCCGAGGCTGGGAGAGCCTGGAGGTCCTTTTTGGACCCCAAACCCTTCAGGAAGCCATTTCCAAGCTTTCCCAGTGAATCCCGGGATTCAGCCTCTTTGGAAATGCAGTCCATGGGGAGATAGAAGCTCTGCAGGGTCCAGGGCATGGGGATTACTTGGTCTTTTTCTTCTTGTTCTCCAGGTGCCTAGCCGGCCGCTGCCACATAAAAGAAAGGATGAAGAAAACCCCACACTGCCTGAGCCCCAGCTTCAGGAGCAGGACGCATGTTTCAGAAGCCCCTAGCACACAAGCTGTTTAGAAAGCTAGTGGTCAGCATGCATGGGGTTAAACAAACTCTACCAGCACAGGAGGTACTCACACCCACCTGCTTAGATAAGAAGAGCCCTGGTCACCGAGACCCAATGCCCCCCCGAGGAGGAGGAGGAGGGTGGGAAGATGGGCACGTGTGTTTTCCTGGCAAGCCCGAACTTTGGGGGGTTGGAAGTCCTCAGTGCTCCTGGAAGCCATCCTTCCCCAAAAGCCTGGCCTGGCCTGGTTGGAGAGCGTTGGGGGGGAGTCCCTCCTTGTCTCCCATGCCAGCTTCTTGCAGGCATGCGAGGGGGCATGCTGGGGCTACGGCCTCCAGGATGCTCCCTCATTTTCCAGATGGGTCCTTGAACTTGACCCTCAAGATCCTAGTCTCAGAGCTGCGGGGGGCTGCCCACTGGCAGAATTCCTCATGCCCGGGTGGCCCTTGGCCTTGGGAGTATGGGACGTGGAGTGAGTTGAAACAACAGAGCTGGGAGGGTGGACAGGATTTTTAGTGTTCGCAGCGTCTTTACATCCCCGACTGGAGAAACCAAATACCAGACTGGTCTCCCCTCCCCCACTTCAACTGAGATTTCGGACAGACAAAGGTGGGAGTGAGGCGGGCAGCAGGCGGGTGCGTCTGAGGCCAGCTCTACCCCTTACTGGCTGTGTGACCTTGGGGCAGTGGCTGAACTTCCCTGAGCCTCGGTTTCCTTATCTGTCAAGGAGGGCCAATGCCCCTCTTCTCCTGGGTGTTGAGTGCCTTGAATGGGTGACACCGCACGTCTGGCCCCAGCAGGGTGTCTCGCAGGAGGCGGATCTAGGTAAACAAAGGGCTCAGCCCCTGGCGGCAGAGAGAACAGGGCCCAGGCTCCCCTGGGAAAGTTTCCCTCTCCAGCATCCCTCATCCCCCCGCCAGGAGGGAGACGAGGCATCCCTTGGCACCATGGGTGCCCCCGCCTGTTCCTCAGGCCCTCGCTGCCCACCTCCGGTTCTGTCCACAACCTCCTCGACAGGCGCGTACTTTGAGGGCAGCCAGGGATGGGACGGGTGTCAGCGGCCCTGCAGCTGCCCGGGACAGGAGCCTGGCGCAAGGCAGCCCGGGGCAGGCTGCGGTGGGCACTCCAGACCAAGTAGGCACTGCGCCTGGGCTTCCCCGCCTGCCTCCTCTGCCCACGCGCCCCGTGACCCGCGCGCCCGCTCGGCCCTTACCTTGAACCATGGGAACGGCGCGGCCCCGGCTGGCCGAGGACTTGGGCGCACGTGACGGGGCGGTCCGGCGTCCGTCCCAGGCCAGGCGCAGCTAGTAGCGGCCGCTCATGCCCAGGCCACGGCTGCGGCGCCTGCTGGGGCCCGGCGGGCGAGGCGGGCGCGGGAGAGGCCCCGGAGGACCGCGGCAAGCGGCTGCGTGCCCAGGCGGCAGCCCCTCGCCAGCGCCGGCTGCGCCGCGGCTCCGGACGCCAGGCTGGCTCCCGGTGAGCCGCACGCGCGCTGCTCCGGCCGCGTCCCGGGCGCGGGGCGCGCGCGCAGGCGGGGAGGGCGCGCGCCCGAGCCGGGCGAGAAGCGCGCCGCCGGCCCCGCGCGCGGCGTCGTCGGGGGCTGCGGGGAGCGGCCTGGGAGCTGTCCCTGGTGCTGACGGCGGGTGCGCTCCGGGCCGGGGGTTCGCGACCTCCCGCCGGCCTGGGGGTGACCCCACACTCTGGCCGCGCTTTGCGGGGCTCGCTGGCTCTTCGCCTGCTTTCCTTGCGCTCCCCGTTTCCACCGCGCTGAGATTCGGACCCGGACCGAAGTTGCTTGTTTACCAAGAGTGCAACCTTGGGGCAAGTCCCTTACTGGGGTGCCCCTCTGGCTCTTATCTTCAGAATGGGACTGGGAGCAGTGCCTAGAAGGTCGGTCTGAGAATGAAATTCAACCTCGTCCAGGTGCCTGGCGCACAATGAGTGCGTAGTAAATGCTTGCCTTTATCACAATTCCTCCCCCTTCCCCCCACCCCCATTTTCTTGGTTAGCAGGTACAGAGCAAGTGAGAGAAGGGGGCAGTGCTGGTCCTGAACTGGGCTGGCCGGTGCTGGGGGCCTGATAGCTGTCTTTGCACCTCTCAGAGCATTCATAGGGGAAGGGAGTGGACTTCTTCCTCGGGACCTCAAAACACAGACTCAGGACCAACAGTCAGAAGTTAAAGTGGGGCAGCTTTGGGCTGGGTACCAGAGAAAACTTTCAGATGGAAGGTTCTTGACCTGAACGGAATATTCTGTGACCTCTGTCCCCATGGACACTCCAGAGGAGGCTGCAACCACAGACACCCTGAACTGAGAAAGTTCTGGAATTTAAAAGGCTTTGAGTTAGAATGTATAAGCACGGAAAACCATGCCAGGCTCATTGAAAGCACTGTTTGCATGCTTGCTTTATTGACTCTTGCGTGTGTTCTAAGTCGCTCAGTCATGTCCGACTCCCTGCGACCCCATGGACTGTAGCCCACCAGGCTCCTCTGTCCATGGGATTCTACAGGCCAGCATGCTGGAGTGGGTTGCCATTCCCTTCTGCAGGGGATCTTCCTGACCCAGGGATCAAACCCACACATCTTATGTCTCCTGCATTGGCAGAGGGTTCTTTACCACTAGCACCGCCTGGGAAGCCCTTATTGACCCTCAGAGAGAGAGAGAGTGCAAGTCGCTCAGTCGTGTCCGACTCTGCAACCCCATGGACTATACAAGTCCATGGAATTCTCCAGAATACTGGAGTGGGTAGCCATGCCCTCCTCCAGGGGGGTCTTCTCAACCCAGGTCTCCCTCATTGCAGGCAGATTCTTCACAGCTGAGCTACCAGGGAAGCCCCTTATTGACCCTAATGTTCTCTATAAGAAGCTCTATGCTGGTAGGAAGAACATGTAACTTCAGCCCATTCTCGAGATGAGAATACTGAAAACAGACAGGAGAGGTAAAGCGACCTCCAGGGAGTCCACTCCCACCTTACAAATGGGCTGAGGACAGAAGGGTATGCAGCTTGCTTGGAGCCAGACAGGGCCGAGAGGAGAGTGCTTACAAACCAAGCGTCAGACTCCACTGCAGCCCGCCCCTGCCGCTCTGGCAGGGGTGCCTGTCTGATCTTCCAGAGTTATTCAAGCAATTTTGACTCTGGAGTGCTTCCTTATAACAAACCAGGCAAGTAGCTCGTTCCTCTTAACTAACGAGAAGAGCTGGAGCCTGCCCTGCGAGTATCTCTGTCCCTTCCAAGCAGGGTAATTAAGTGTCACCTGCCTCATTTCCCAGGGGACCAGTGGCTGTGCTTAATTCATTCATTGACTGTGAGCTGTGCCTGCATCCACCAGGCACTTATCTCGTGACAAACATCGTTATGCTCTAGACAAAAAGCTACACACTTGTCCTGAATTGCTGCATTTACTCCTCTCAACAGCCCAGCGAGATGGATACTGTTGGTGCCTAAGTTTGCAGCTGAAGATCGAGGCTTTTAAAAGCAGCAGGCTAGAGTTGGGTTGGACCAGTTGTCAAGCATGGGCTCCTAACAGTCTCCTTCCAGATTTTCCACGTTGTCCCCAAACTAGGAAAATAGGTGGAAATATGAATAGAAATTCCATATAAGGAGTTAGAGAAAGAGAGAGAAAGAGGAAACCGGGAGAGAGATGCAAAGTAGCCAGCCATTCAGCGCCCTAGCAGTCGGCATAGGAATCCTTTAAATCAACATTTCCAGTCAAAATCCTCATTTTGACTGCTGAGCAACTTTTTCTTTCTTTTTTTTTTTTCAAGATTTCTTGGATCCTAGCAACTGTGTGCCAGGAATTTTAAAAGGAGCGTCAGTGCCAAACCCTCCTTACCAACCCGTTCGCAGGCCCTTCCACTTCTCCGCAGGCCTGCTTTTCATTCACTGTACGGAATTTCACAGACGTGGGTCTGGGCAGCTGCAAATCTCGGAGGCTGATTCAGGCTCTAGAGCTCTTGACCTGCTGAAGCCCTGGTCTCCTCCCAGGCTGAGCAGAGAGATGCACTCCTAGTGCTTGTGACGCTGCAGTCCGAGCCCATTTTATTAAAACCAGCCTGAACATCCCCCCTGACGTGTAAGGCAGGCACCTTATCCTCAGTCTGTAGATGGTAGCAGAGGGTGAAGTGGATTACCCATGGTCACACGACTGGCCAGGAGGTGGCTGCACTGAATGGATTTTATTTAGATAACCATGCCTCGTGATCACCACCAAACTGGTTCTTTGTGTGACCAACGCGTGGCTTCATTTTAAGCCAAAACCTCGTTTCCAAAAATAAAAATAGGGGGAAATGAGGATTCATTGGTCTGACTTTATAGAAACAATTCACCTACAGATTTCCTTAAATAGCAATTTCTCCCGTGCATGAAAAAAAAAAAAAAGGATTAGAGCTACACACAGTTCTCTCAGGTCGGCCAAAAACAGGCCCGGGGGCGGGAGGAACGGCCTGGCACCACCCCGCTGGCATTCCTTCCACTACAATCTGCTTTTCGGTTGCATGGCAACTTCAGTCTACGGCAGCTACTATGTCCCCGGCTCCAGCATCTTTCCGCGACACAGAGCTCCATGGATAGAACTCAAAGCCAACAGATGGCCAAGTTGGTCGAAAAAAATCCCAGCACATTGATCACGCGTGGCAATTCACAAAGGTGTGTTTCCCACTAAAAGCAAATGGGGTTCTTGGCAGTTGAGGCTGACACGGTAAAGCCAGGACCTTGATGGCCACACAATTCCTGGGTGCAAGTCCGGGCAGCCTGCTGGGGAGGGACCATGACCTCACCGTGGGGACTCAGCCTTCTACTCACAGCCACGTCGCACGCACAGCACATGCAAGTTCGGGTGGACTGAATTAAGTTCTTGGGAGCTGAGGGCATTTGCCCAGCTGCAATCTCTGGCCTGAACTTGGTCCTGCAGAGGAGCAGAGCGCTCGAGGAGTGAAGTTTCTGCCAGGATGTGAGACTAATGGCCCAAAGCCTTTCCAACTCTTTGGAAACCTTCAGGAGGGGGTGAGTTCGCCATCTCCAGAAGTGTCCGAGCAGCAGCTGGCCATCACTTACAGCAGGAGAAGGCTGGCTGACCTGGCCCAGGGCATACTTCCAGCCTTGGAAGTCCATGAGCTTTCAGAAGGGGCAGCCGACGGCCGCCCAGAGGGGATCCCACTTCCCTCAGCCTCTGTTTTGGCTGATGGTGGACCTTGGGCACCAAGAAGGGCCCCCTGGTGAGTTCTCCAAGGTTACGGGCCTTGGGCCAAATGACCGAAGTCCTTAAGGAAACTGTCCATACCTTCGGGCAGTTGCCACATTAGCCTCTGTCTGCCCATTGAATTGCTTTGCTCCCTCGGTCTGCACTCCTGGCGGATTCTACCTGACGGGGCTGGTGGCAGGTTCACGGATGCCACTACATTTAGGTTGCGGGTCAAGTCCATTCAGAGAACAAATAATTAAAAATATTTTTTTTTTCCGTGATGGGCAATGCTGTGACACTGGGATTATTTTGTGATGTGGGCTAGCAGAGTGCACTCCCATCCTAGATCAAGGACTTTGGATTGGATGCTGTCTGGACGTGACCAGGAGAATAACGAGGCATCGAAGTGTGTGAGAGCGAGAAGGCTAGGCGACCAGGCGTGCAGGGGGTCGGGAGTGGGCGGGTGTGCTGTGTGCGTGCCAGCGTTCCCCACACGTGGTGAGTGGGTGATCCCAGTTGCCCTGGTTGGAACAGACAGCCTCGTCTGTTTGAACAGACATGACTGGTGGTTTTTAATTACCGCAATGTTTTAAAACGTGACAGCAAGCTTGATCATTCATTCTTTAGGAGTCTTCAAGGCTGCTGAACGAGGAAGCCTGGGCACTGACTGAGGTGCTCTGACAAGGTTCCCTCAAGGCTCCTTAAATGGGTCTCAGGACAAGTCCTCCCGAGGGTGGGGGCCCAGGCGGGGCCCCGGAGGCGTCTTGTTTCCTCCATTTCAGACGTTTGTTACTTGTTGAGACGCTTTAACAAGAGCTCTTGGGATGTGATCCTGTTTCCCAATCAAACCTTTCTGCAGCAGGAGCAAACCCGAGCGGTGCCTCCCTCCATCCATCCGTCCATCCATCCATGTGCCCTTGGGAGGGTGAGGCAGAGACACAGCCAAAGCCCCCGGTATCTGGGAACTCAGAGCTGGGTGAGGTTTCCAAGAAGACCAAGCTCCTCTCACTGGATGGAGCTGGACCCAGGACTGCGCTGCAAAGAGCTACCACGTTCGGGGTCTTCTTATCACTGAGCCCTCCCGACAGTCCTGGGAGGCGAGAACTCTCATTTTACATGACTCATTTGACAGCAGAAAGCCTGAGGCTCGGGGACGGGGGTGCCTGCCGGGCTGTGCGGTGACGGGACCGTGCCGGCTCCCAAGCGCACACCGAGCAGGCCCCCGCTACCCTGCTTTGAAAAAGGACATAAGAACAGAGATTCCCCGTTTGGACGACGCGCACCCAGAAGCAAGGGCCTCTCCTGTCACCCGCCAGCTTCCATTAGCTGTAGTGAAGGCCTAACGCTGCTCCTGCTAATAGAAGATGCAGCCGGCGGCCCTTCCGCGACTGACACTTACACGTCAGGACATGACATTAATGTCTGCGTGCGGTGGGAGACCTTTCATCGTAACAGCAAGGGAGCTGTTCCTCCCCCACCAGGACGGTCTCCGTGCTGCTGGGGGAGCTCCGCCACCCAGGCCCTCAGCGATGACCTCCTCCGGGGCACAGAAACCGAACACAGGAGCTTGGCCTGCCCACTGTCAGGACCCATCACGGCCACCCGCCCCCACCACCCAGAGGCAGATCTTAAAGGGGGTCACAAACGAGGGGGGGTTCAGAGGCGAGGTGACCAGCAGGGTTCCACGAGGGGAAGCAGAGCTGAGCACGGTGTCGGGGTCTCTGAGTGCAGGGGTGAGGGGTGGGCTGTGCCAACCAAAGGCTCCCTCCCGCCCTGGACTTGCTCCCTCGCCCCCCACCTCCCCACCTGGGTGGCCTGGGGTAACCTGAAGAGCCTCGGCCATGGTTCTGTGCTGAAAGACACTGCTCCCGAGCCAGTGTCTGCACGGGAAAAAAAATACACGTGGTTTTTTGAATTCCACTAAAGAAGCCTGGTGGCACTAAGAGTTGGCCTGCCGATGCCAGAGATGGGGGTTCAGACCCAGAATTGGGAAGATCCCCTGTAGAGGGAAATGGCAACCCACTCCAGTATTCTTGCCTGGGAAATCCCGTGGACAGGGGAGCCTGGCAGGTTGTAGTCCAGTGTTGCAAAGAGTTGAACGCGACTGAGCGTGTGCACACACACACACACACACACACACACACACAGAGGGGCTCATCCGCCCTCAGCAACGCCCCCTCCCCTGCCGGGCCCCGGCTCGTCTCTGTCGACACCTGCTCCCTTTCTTAGTGGCCCCAGTTCTCGGCGCCGCCTCATCTGTGGTCCTTCAGGCTCTGCTGCTCTGTTCGCAGTGGAAGGTCTGCGAAGGCTGTGCTTTTTCCGTCTCGGGATCCCAGCACCAGCCACAGCGACTGTTTGTTGAACGAAAGAAAGACCTTTGTGTGAGAATGCAGAGCCTCCCTCTGCTCCCGACGTCCCACTGAGACCGCTGGCCATGGTGAGCCTTCCTGTGGGACTGATGAGGAAACTGAGGTGGTGAGGGGCGAGACTGGCTGGATACGGAGCTGATGCACAGCCCAGGGGATCCTGGCCCAGAGCCGCTCCCCAGGCCAGGCTCTGCAGAGAGGAAAGGCAGAGCCCTCTCACCCATCTGCCCTGGGCTCACTGTACTTGGAGCCTCCCTCACCACAGGAACCCACACAGGCCGGAGCCCCTCCCCAGCAGGAACCCCTGGCTGCGTCCAGGGGCCTTGTGGATGGAGGGCAACCTGGGGGCGGGGGCGCGGCCAAGCGCCGGCCCTGGATTGGCAGTTCCCAAGGCCACACCCCACTGCCATCGCCCTTGCTGGTGCTTCTGCCAGAGATGCCCTGTCTACCCAGCACCATCACACGGACTCCTATGTGCCCTACAAAGCCCAGCTTGAATGTTGCCGCCTCCGGGATGCCAGGAGGGTCATATAACACTTTGATCAAAATCACAACAACACTTTTTCTGCAGTTGTTTAACCTATTTGAGTGCCCACGCCGTCAGACCAACTCCTCTATTGAGCACTTACTGTGTGCAGGCAGGGGGATGATGCTGGGAGAGAGGGGAACAGGACAGGCCCAGTCTCATCCTCTCAGAATCCACCCCTGGGTCAGGCCCGCCATCTGGGTGGGTCCAACATTTGGGCCTGGACATGGAGCTCTGGCCACAGTGCCCTGGGGCAGCCCAGGAGGAGGGGAGGGGCTTGGACCTCGGCCCCTGCTTCCTAAGTGGGCGAGCATGAGCCCCAAGCCCAGCCTCTCCGAGCTCGGTTTCTCCACGTGGGGCTCTGAGCCACGTGGGTCTGCTCACCTCCCGGGTGAGGGTGAGGCAGCTTGCCTGGCACGGCTGCTCTGTGAGGAGGGGCTGGAGGCGAGGCCGTGGCCGTCCCAGCAGAAAGGGCTGCACTGGGCAGAAATCACACCCTTCCTCCCGGTGGGCCCCCCGGGGCCTGGGTGCTGGTCTCCAGAGCCTCAGCCCTGCCAGTTTCACCCGTCCTCGAGAGGGGTGGGGCTGGGCAGCTTCCTTGCCTCTGACGGAGCCTGGAGGGGCCGGTATTCCACCCTCGGCTCCAAGCAGGGCCGGTGGACAAGCCGACTGGACCCGTGGTGGGGGCGGCGAGGGCCACCTCGGGTGTGTCTCCTCGCTGCTCCATTGTCACCCGAAACGGGGTCGGTCTGGGGTTCGAGTCCCAGCTCACCCTCCACGCCCCCTTCTCAGAGCCGGGGTGCAGTGTGGCTCCCACGCGGGGAGGGGAGGGCCCCGGTTCTCGTGATGGGACTGGAATCATCGGGCAGGACCGGGCACACCTTCCCGACCCCGGCCGCGTCTCCCACCACATTCTTCTCACTTGCTTTGCTCTTTCTGTTCTGATGAGAAGTTTGGGGTGGGCGGGTGCCCTGGCATGCTCCAAGACCCTGCAGACTTTATGGGCTGTGCGTCTCCCCTCGGAGGAGCCAGGGACGCACTCTGCTGTCAGTGAGCCTGCCCTCCCTTGGGGGCTGTCACCCCAGCACGGGGGGCTCAGGCCAGAGTGGGCTCCACTCAGCCTGAATGTCAGGTCCTTCCCTTGTATGGGTGGCAGTGGTGTGAGACTCACAAGGGCAGGTAGGAAGCAGACATGTCTTCTGCCTGTATAGACGCCAGCCACGGGCACCTTCCAGTCTCCTCAGGTGTGGCTGAAGCAGAAGAGGGGAGGGCTGGGGGTCTTCACGCCCTGGCCCCCTCCCGCCGGGTTCCTGTCTCCACATCGCGTCCCAGCTCCTGGGACCCAGCCGTCTCCCTCTGGGGTCTCATCTCTTCATCCCAGTAGTGGGAATAACAGCTCATCACTGCCCTTCACCTGGGCCCCTCACTGGACCCAGGTCTTCATAAAACCCCCACTACTAAACCCTTCTTGAGCTCCTTTATCTGAGTGATCTGTCATTTTCCTTCCAGGACCCTGCCTGATGCCCTTCTCCCAGCCACACTGGGACCCACATTGGATGTGATTAAACGGGGTGATTTCTTCTGATTTCTTGGTGTTAAATTGCATCTCACTGGTTGATTATGCCTTGGGCTGCCAGCTGGCAAGGCTGGGAATCCTTTCTTACACTTGCTCATTTCTTGGCCTGTTTTTTTCCGTTCCAGAATCTTTGTGTCTTCATATTGATCTGGGGACGCTCTTTACATATTCAGGATATGAATCCTGGACCTGTTTTGTGGGTGGCGAATATTTCCTCCCAGGCTGGTGTCTGTCTTCGCCTCTTTTTAGCATCCATCCTCATGCTGAGGCTGATAGCTTTCGAGGGTAGACCTGTCAGGCTTTTTCTTTAGTCTTCTGGGAGGCTGATCAAAGTACACAGTATTTTCCCTACTATTGGTGCAATTTTATACTTTTATGCTTAGATTTTAGCCCACTTAAGATTTTCGCAAATGTGGGCTAGAGGTTTGCTTGTTTTTATTTCTATTTTGTTTTGACACATGAATAGCCAGGGGTGACCTGTTCTTTATCGAAGTGGAACTCGCATCCATTGTTAATCTCACTCCATACATGCAAAGGTTTCTGGACCCTTTGCTGTCCTGCTTGCCCCTCCCTTGCCCAGCATGTGACGGATAGAACTTTTACAGCTCGTGGAACCATTGTTATCGAGAAGCATGGAATGCCTGCCAACGTTCCTTTATCTGGCTGTCAAAATTTTCTTGAGTTTTCTTATGTTTTGAATGATCTGTATAATCACCTTGTGAGATTGGGAATCCTTTGGGGGCTCTATGTAAGATCAGTCACAGTTTAATTTGAAGAAACTTGACGCCTGGAGAGGAGGACAGAGCGGCAGAGCCCTAGGGCCAGACAGCGTGGGTTCAAACCCCAGTTCTGTCGCCCCCAGCGGTGTGCCCTTGGATAAGGTGCCCCCTGTGCCTTGGCTCCTTCATCTGTAAAATGGGGTAGTAATCACACCAATATTGCTGGAGGCATTAGCGTGAAAAAATAAAAGGACTGCTATATGTAAAGCATGTAGGAAATCAGACGTCGTCTGTTTTCAGCTGAGTCACGATTGACTTCATCACTAGGAAGGAAAAACCTGCCAGCCAAGCTGTGATATGCCCTTAACGGTAAAGTGTACCTCAGTTTCAGAGATGTTCAGAGGTGGAGAATGTATTCATTAGAATCAATACAGGAGGATATGTCTCTACAACTTTACAGTATCTTCCCATCAAGGAACTAGGTTCTCATCCTTAAGTATTTACCGAGGTTTTCTTTTTCTATCCTTCAGTAAAATTTTATAGCAGTCTTCATATGAGTTCTTTAGGGTCTTTGATCATTTTTAGGGGAGTAAAGGGTTCCAGAGGCCCCAGAGTTTGAGAACCATCGTTCTGCATTAAGAGAAAGGCAGGGAGACTTTAGGAGCATCCTAACAGATGCTGACAAAGCAAGTAATCCCAGTCGGCACCTACTGCTGTTTGAAAAGAAATGGAGAGAAGCCCGCTGCCCGGGGGAGGATATTTCCTGCCAGTCTATGGCAAGCGTCCTGCCCTCGAGCAGACACGCCAGGTGCCGACGGGAACGAGCTGAGCTGTGCACCCTCGCGCTCTGGGCCGGGGACGCCCGGCGAGTCTGCGTGATAGAAATGGAAATAAAAGACACAAATGTTGAACCAGAAGACACTGAACTGTGAATGCTCAGTGACGCTGGAAAATTCCACTTGACAAATCCAAGCAAACCCAATGAAGATTTATTACAACAATCACAGGTTTAGCAAGTTGGCCAGCAACAAAATAAACACTTAAAAATAAATGGTTTTGTACCCAGCTGAGGGCAAGAGGAGAAGGGGCAACAGAGGATGAGACGGTCGGATGGCATCACCGACTCAATGCACGTGAGTCTGAGGAAACTCTGGGAGATGGTGAAGGACAGGGAAGCCTGGCGTGCTGCAGCCCATGGGGTCGCAAAGAGTCAGACACGACTGAGCGGCTGAACGACAGCAACTGTAACCCAAGGAGAGACGCGATGAAAAGCTGTTTCAATTTGAGGAGGGGAACAGGGCTGGCTTAACTGGACCTGTGATACTTGTTTTGTGAAACTAAAGCCAACACAGCATAATAAACACAGAGAAGAGCTGAGTGGTGAGCGCATCTCTAACACTGTTCTCCTCACTTTTTGTTGCTTTGGAAATATTTCAGAATGCAACGACGATGATGGAGCCCGGCCCTGACAACAACAGAATGACCCAGACTTCACCCTCTGCTGACTTTTCTCTTCCCGTGATGTCTTCTGTCCCCTTTCCTCTTCCTTCTTAAAATTCTTTTTTTCGTGAGAACACCACCCTTGAATAATTCTTTCAGAGAGGAGGGTAGTGGCAAAACATATGAGTCCTTGCGTGCTTGAATATTTTTAATTCTGCCCCAAAACCAGAATGCTGGGTTTGGAATTGTTGTTGCTGTCCAGGCGCTCAGTCATATCCAACCCTTTGCGACCCCATGGACTGCAGCACGCCAGGCCTCCCTGTTCCTCACCATCTCCTGGAATTTGCTGAAAGTCATGTCCCTTGAGTCATGATGATGCCGTCTAACCATCTCATCCTCTGTCGTCCCCTTCTCCTCCTGCCTTCAATCTTTCCCAGCATCAGGGTCTTTCCCAATGAGTCAGCTCTTCCCAGCAGGTGGCCAAAGCATTGGAGCTTCAGCTTCAGCCTCAGAGTGGTGGACTCTGCAGGAGATATCATTTTCTGCTGCTCTTAGGGAAGTTGGCAGTGCCCCACAGGTTCCTCCTCAGGTAAGTTTCCTCTGCCCCCTCCCCTCGGCCTCTTTTTCTCGGTTTTGCTCTCCAATGGACATCCTCTCTCTCTCCCTCTCTCTCTCTCTCTCTCTCTCTCTGTCTCTCTGTCTGGGAGCATCTTTACTTTGCTTCTGGTGCTCTTTCTGGCCTCCCCGTATCTGCGTGCCTGTGTTCATTGGCTCCGGGTCTGAAGACGGATGGATGTCTTTGCTGTTTTCTCCCTTCTACCCTTCCTACCCCACCTCTGGATGTCCCTTAGTTGGCTGCAGGGTGTTGCAGCTGTCCCCCAAGTCCCCATATTTCCCTCCTGTTTTCCATCCCTCTGCACTTGAAGACGAATTCCTCGACCAGCGCCGGGCCTGGTCTTCCAGCTCACCAGGCTCCTCTCAGATGTCTCCTTTCCGCTCTCAGCTCATCTATTTTAAATTTCCAAGATCTCTAATTAGTTCTTTTATATCAAAGCCCATTCTCGCTTCACGACTACGATAACCTCTCTTATCTCTCTAAAGATACTAATTATACTTATTTTCAAGTCTCTCTGCTGACTCCATCCATGCCTCTTCCCTGGGTGCTGGAGTTTCTGTTTCTGAGATGAAGGCTCTTTGATGGGGCAGCTTTTCCTCAGTATGCTCGGTCTGGCGGGCCCTTCGCCTGGTTCTGCATTCGATCCCGTGTGGCCGCCTGCGGCTGCTGCATCTCTTCTGGGCCACTGACCAGGACGGGGAGGAATGTGCATCCTGGCAGGGTGGGCCGGGAACTGCTCGCGTGGGCCGCGGGTCCCTGGTCAATGTTCTGCAGTGGCGACTGTCCTCTGCTTTAATCTGGGGACTCGGGGGCTCTCTGCTGCCTACTTCGTGGGTGAGGGACGATCAGTCACGTGGCTGGTGCCTGTGAAGCCACTGGAGAAGCCCTGCTGACCATCCTCACCCTCCCAGTGTCTGGTCCCCAGGGCTCCAGGTCTGGTTCTCATAGCGGCTGGGGTTTGGTTCCCTCTAATTTTGTCTCTTTGCCTCTTTCTATGATTCCTGCAGAATTCTGATCCCCTGAAAAGATTCCATTAAAAAAAAAAAAAAAAAATTCTTTTGTGAATTTTTTCTTTCAAAAGCATTTTTCTGACACAGGGTAGGAGTTTGGTGGGGAGAAGGTGTTACTAAACACGCCCAAGGATCATGTTTGCCCTGGGTACCTAGCGGCCCCCCTCCAGGGCCAGGGAGGAGCCGATAGCCCCTGGGTACCAAGGAGCAGGCTTCAGGATGCAGCCACATCCCCTGGTTTTGGGTGAAGCTTCTGGTTTGAGACTGAAGTTTGGTTCTGCTTGGCCTTGTGAAAACCCTGCAACAGAAGATAAAACGCTGAAGCTGCACTTCAGGGCGCTTCTCTGGACTGGAGGTGGTGACATGTACTCCCCAGCAGAGATGCCAGCTCACCCAGAGTTGCCCTTTGCCCCTCAAAGTGCTGTCCTGACGCTTCTGTTTGTCCAGATGGAAGGAAGGCGGTTGATGTTTTGGTTTTAAAAGATGCCCCTCTGTGTTGAGACAGTGTCAGTGGCAACAGAGGATCTTAGCCAGGGGGTGGTAACATCGACCAGCCTGGGCGAGGAGGTTCCATCAGATGAGTTCCCTGATAGGCTCTGGAAGGGACCTGGGGCCCTCGGCAGCAGTGACAGTGATCCCCGTGCTCCCACCACGCGGGGACTGTCAAGCGCAGACCCGGCGTCCAGGGGTGGCGATGCCCCAGTCCTCCTGAGACATCCTGTCACGCCAGGTATTGACCAAGTGTCCACCGGAAAGATGTCCCTGCCTGCACCCCACCGGCTGCTCAGCTACGTGCAGCATCGTCTCTGTCCGGACGTTTAATTCACCTTGTCCCTTGGCCGCCAGCGGGCAAATCGCTCCGTAACTCGATCAGCCAAGGGACAATTGGATCAGAGAGCGCTTATCCGCTGGCCCCTCTCACCGTGCGAATGTCAGAGGCCCCCGGGCACAGAGACCTGCTCTTTCCAAAGTCTCAGCTTTGAAAAGCAGGTGGTGAGGCTCGGGCTTTATTGAATTTGCCTTTCTGTCTGTGATGCATTTGACTGTAGCCTGAGGGCAGCTGTCCAGCCCAATAGCGAGTTTGGCCCATCAACAAGGCTGAAACCTACTTACCTGTAAGAAGCTATCTGTTCCAGGCAAGGGGTTTTGCGTTTGCTGGGTGGCGCATGGCCAGCAGTGGCCTCTCCTCCTGGATGAAGGCCTTCTGGGCCGCAGGACGCAGTGGCGTCCGAGGGGAAGCCCCGCTGCCTCTGGCCCCGTGGTTTTAGCTCTAGGGGTGGCCCTGAAGGAGCAGGGGCACACGTGTGTGAGGATGGATGTGTGTGGTCACTGGCTTCTCTCCTGTCACTGCTGGTTAGGTGAACGCACAGACACCCAAACACTGACCAAGAGGGAGTGGGCTCCATAAGTTAGCGCAGTCCCACAAGGCCATGTCGAGAGTTACGGAAGGGAGAGAGGCCGCATGCTCAGCACCCTCGGAGGCAGACGCGGCTGCTCCGTGTAGCCTGTGTCCTCAGCGGGACCACGGGTGTCACCAGGCACTCTGGCCAGGTGAGAGCTCCATTGGGCTGGCCAGGTGCAGCCCTGCAGGCCTCTCTCAGATCTGACCTCCAAACCCACCCGCCTCAAAGCGGGTCGGGGGCCGGGGTGGGCTGGGGCCCTCTGATCTTCAGGCTGGGTCACTGTTACTTGGCTGTGGCTTAAGGAGCAAGGCAAATCAGGGGCTCCTGGGCTGGGTGGCACCTGCTGACCTGTGGTTGGTGTGTCAGCTGAGCCACTGGCGACCCGAGCTTCAGGGCCTGGGACCTTCAGGGTGTGGCCTCTGAACTTTGAGCCAGGGTAGAGAGGCTGGTCATCCAATTGTCTTGACTGTTGACCAGCTTTGCTGGTCAAGGCTGTCGTGTGGGTGGGCAGGGCCTGCGTGCAGCCCTGGGGGTGGGGTGGGTCTCAGCTTCCAACAGCCCCCATCAGCCCTTCTCAGCCCGCTTTCCACACCGCCATCAGCTGGACTGCTGGAGTTTCCGGGAGTGGAGGGCGGTGGGCACTGCCTGTAGCTCCCTTGGGGTGACTGGGGAGTGGCCTGGCCTGGCCTGTCTGGCTGAGGCCCCCTCTGGCCTCCATGGCCCCATTGGCTCTAACCTGGTTGTTGGGGAGCCAGCCTCACGTGGCAGAAGCCATGGAGGATTATAGCTCCAAGGATGACAGTGTCAGAGAGAAGCAGGAAGGCAAAGGGCTTATTAAAACCCCGAAATCAGTTCTAAATGAGGTCAGCCGTCGAAGCGCTTTGGAGGAGAGCCAGGCGCTGAGCGGTGAACTGGTGTTTATTTCCTGACAGGGTGGCAGAGACACCCCGGGGTGCCACCCCACCCCACCCCCACTTCTGGAGGGCAAACTGCACCTGATGGCCAGAGCGGAGCCAGGTTGGGGGGGACGGGAGTGGAAGCAGGGGGCAGCGTGAGCCCCCACCCCATCCCGAGAGTGCATGGAGAGGAAGCCAGCGATGCGTCCCGGGGGGTGGGGGCGGCCGCTGTCCAGAGGACGCCTGGGGTGAGCAGGCATCTCACCGACACGGCCGAGGCAGGAGCGCTGAGCACTGCTTCCTTATTCCAGGTCAGACTGCTTGTTTTTTAAAAATCCATTAATGCAAGGAGCTGCACATCGCGGAGGAGGCCGCCGGATTGGACCAGCTCCCTCCCACCCCCGCCGGCCCAGAGCCACCTCAGCTTCTCCCCCTGCTTGCGTTTCTCCCCCCAGCATCCCTTCCTCCTGACTCCAGTGGAATTTCCCTGACCTTGGCTGCCTTGAGTGCAGCCCCCTGGGCCGCGAGTGTGCTCGGGACACCAGGCAGACCCTGCTCCTGACGGGGTCCCTCCTCTCCTGAGCATTATCTCGTGTCCGAGGACGGTCGCAGACCCGTGCCCATGGGCTGGTGGGGCTGAAATGAAATGAGCAGGTGAAGGGACGGCCGTGAACACGATTTCCAGCTCCAGTTAATTACTAGCATGGGCAATTCTCATTTCTGAAGTCAGCCGAACCCTTTTTATCAAACGCAACTGGAAGGTCAGCATGCCAGTCCGGCTCTGAGTGGAGACAGAGAACGTCTTCCGAATCCTGTTAAAAATAAACGCGCGGGCACAGCACTCTGCTGTGTACTGAGAGCCGCTCGGACCTCACTTCCTCCGTCTTTGAGCAGCTGTTGCTCTCACCTGCATCCAGAGAGGAGAGGCGTCTGCCTGGGCTTCTCCCCTCAGGGCTCCCGACCCCTATCCTGGGCTCTGGCTCCCAGGCCTCACCGCTGGGTTGAAGAGGGGCAGAGGGATAAACTGCTGATATCTGCAGATGGGCGTGGGTCTGGGTGGGAAAGCCCTTCCATGCGAAGGTCCAGCCGGGACTCTGCAGGGGTGCGGCAGGCTTGAAACCAGAGTCCCCAGCCCTGGGTATGAGTCCTTGGGGGTCCTGCTACTCCAGGTGGTCGGGGGTGAGTGGGGGGTGGTACCCACTCTTTCTCTTGTAGCCAGAGCCACGTGGGTGGCCAGGACGCTCACCCAGAGCCAGGACTGCCGTGGAGCCTGGTCGCCCTCGCTTTGCACCTGCTGGCTTTGTCCCTGTGCCCACCAGGGGCGCGGCGCCTGCCCCAGCAGCCTGTCTCACCCCCTCGCCGCAGCTGTTCCCTAGTCGGGGGAGGAGGTGGCTAGTGGATGTCCAGACAGTGGGTGTCTCAGCGATCTCAGAGGCTCCATGCCTGCCCACCCAGCACAGATGAGGGGGTTTGGGCAGAATTTTAAAGAACGAGGCAGTGCCCCGAGGGGTGGGGCCTCCGGAGCCTGCACTGTGGTCTCCCCTGGCCTGCACCCTCCTGTCTTCCATGCAGGGATCATTACCTAAAGGCCTTTGCGGTTGATCCTGTAGCCAGGCACCCCCGGGGCCACCCCATCCGTGGGAACCCCATCCTCCCAGGCTCTAACTGAGTCCCTGCCCTGCTCCAGGAAGCCCACCTGCCGCCCCAGGCTGCAGCCCTCCCTGGGTTCTGTCTTGTCACTGGAGCCAAGGGTCTGCGGCCTCCGGGGCCCAGGGGGCCGGCTCTCACGACCCATTACCCGTTCGCATCTTTCCTCAGGCCCAGGACGCAGGCTAGTGGCGGCATCCCGCCTGTTCGTGAGTCGGCTTGCGCGTTCCCGGATTCACTCACCCTGTGTCTCGCTCTGACGCTGTGCTGGCTCGGGGAGCGGCCCCAAGGACAGCCATGCGGTGATGGCGCTGTGAGCAGCGAGTCCTGTAGCACCCCACCCGTGTAAGTCAGGGAGGGGTCCCGGGGCCTCTCGTAGCAGCCTTCTCCTTCCGCCCTGTTTGCAGGGCGGCCCAGCCGCCGTGAGGAGAGCCCACCACCCACCAGGTCCTGGGAGGAGGGTAGCTTGCTCCAGATTTCGCCTTCAGGCAGACACAGTCACCCCTTCCTGAGGAGCAGAGCTCAGAGCAAAAACAGGGCCAGACGCTGCAAGCTCTAGGCCGGCCTTCGTCGCTCTTTGAGGACTTGTGGATACTTGCGGGCAATATTGTGGATACTGAGGATATTGCTCAGGTTCTTGGTTTTGCCAGAGAGAGGAGCAACTGAAGAAGGAAGAAAGAAGGAAGTCAGGTTCCTGGAAGGAGGCAGCCAAGTTCAGAGCAGAATGCAGTCAGAGAGAACTTCCCAGCGGCGGTAGCACATGCCCAGCCCACTCTGCGCGGAGAAGGACTGGGTGAGCTGGTCTGCAGAGAGACTGACACCTGAGCTCAATGGGCCGTGAGTCCCAGTGGGTCTGTGCAAAAGCCCTGTGGTGTGTGTGGGAGAAACACTGCCATAGACTGGCTGCCCTGGGAGGCTTCGAATTCAGACTGGGTCCACTCCAGGCTAAGCAACACTGTGGGTGCTGGAGCTTCGGAGACGAGGAAGCAGGCCTGTGGCTCACACCCCTTTCTGCAGAGTCTGCGGCCTACCCCTCCGCAAGGCGTCGTCAAGAAGTCTGCTCCCCGGCAATGTGCGGTGCTGTCCGGGCTCCCCAGAAACCCACCTGCAGTCTGTCCACCCCACCCCCCGCCCCCACCGCCAGCATACCGCTGGGCCATCTGCCCCTGCCCCCAGCAGCACGCCCACTCCCTCGGGAGCAGCTGTGGCGCCAGCTGGAGCCTGTGGGGAGAAGAGAGCAGACAAGAGCGGCGGCAGCAGGCCCGGGGAGAGTGTCTAAACACGGGGACTATTTGGGGATCGTCTCTTATTTTTAGTTTGAAGTTGGTCCGCCCTCCAGGGCTATAGACATGGCTCCCTGGGCCTACAGCACTGAGGTCTCTTTCCTCACTGGCCACTTTAGAAATGGGGGTTTCCCTGGTGGTTCAGTGGTAGAGAATTCGCCTCCCACTGCAGGAGACGCGGTTCGATCCCTAGGCCGGGAAGATCCCCTGGAGAGGAAATGGCAACCCACTCCAGGATTCTTGCCTAAGAAATCTCACGGACGGAGCAGCCTGGTGGGCTTAGAGTCCATGGGGTCACAAAGGAGTCAGACGCGACTTCACAGCTAAACCACCACCACCACCACCACCTCGGAAATGACCCCACGGAGCCTTGGTCTGCCCATCCACAAATGGGGCGGCACGGCCCCGCCTGCCAGCCGTGCGGGGACAGGCCCTGGTTGTCAGCCCGGTGCTCAGCTGGAGGGCGCCCGCAGGGAGGAGCCCTTCCCGGATGGCTCTCGGGGACCATTCAGAGGGAATGAAATCAGCCCGTCTGCTTCGATTCCCGCTGATGATGTCCATGCGTCATTAGTGCCAATTAGGAGAAACGAGGGCAGAAAAGCTTTTGGCCTGGGGGCCCGGGCTGGTGGGAGGGTTGCTGGGACAATTGAATTCCCCACCAGACAAATGTGATTACCAGTGCAGCCTGAGCCCACCTCCCCGGGGGCCCGGGACATAAATGGCCAGGTGGGGCGGCCGCGCTCGTCCAGCCATGCAGGTCCCCAGCCCCAGCGTGCGCGAGGCGGCCTCCATGTACGGCACCGCGGTGGCCGTCTTCCTGGTCATCCTCGTGGCTGCGCTGCAGGGCTCGGCCCCCGCCGAGAGCCCCTTCCCCTTCCACATCCCCCTGGACCCCGAGGGGACCCTGGAGCTGTCCTGGAACGTCAGCTATGCGCAGGAGACCGTCTACTTCCAGCTCCTGGTGCGGGAGCTCAAGGCTGGTGTCCTGTTTGGGATGTCGGACCGAGGGGAGCTGGAGAATGCTGACTTGGTGGTGCTCTGGACTGACAGGGACGGCGCCTACTTCGGGGTGAGTCCTCCCCCACCGCAGCGCCCCCGATCCTGCCCTTCTCTGCACTCGCCCTCCCGAACCTGGCAAAGGAAGTCTCCCTCTCGCCTCTCCGGTCCCCTGTATCTGAGCATCCCTGTGTCCCAAGCTTGGGCGTCTTGGATGCCGACGTGAGGTCAAGATGGGAAACAAGTGCCTTCCCTGACTGCCCGGCACACCCAAGGAGCGCAGCCCAAGATGGGGGACACGCTCACCACATAAAGCACAGCCTCTCCACACGTCCCTGTTGCCCTTGGGAGGGCGGCCCCCACCCCCCCAGCTGCACAAACAGTGTGCGGAGCTCACACGCACCCAAGCGAGGGGCTCGGCCTGCGCCGCCTGGAAGCTGGTGTTTGCACACGTGGGTGACCTGCGCACCCGGCCTGGAAGGAACCATCCACACTGAGGCGCACACCTCACTCCACACCCCAAATTCACCCTCAATTCTTGCTGGAAAGGGTGGAGGAGCAGGGAGATTGCCCTTTGGAGGAGAGGGGCTTGCGGGGCCCTGGACAGACTGCAGAGGGTCCCCCCGGGTGGGGAGAGCCCAGCCATCCTGCCCTGAGCACCGCCCCAGCTTCCTCTACCCCCGCCTCCCCGGGGGCCAAACCCGCTCTCTCAGGGACACAAACCCAGGAGGGCTAACGCTCCTGCAAGTCAGCAGGCACTCGATCTGTGGGCAGAGGGGCTCTTACTTCCTGAAGAGTGGGAATCCGGCCGGACTGGCTAGCCAGGCTCAGGAGGGGCCTCCCAGCCTCGTGTGCCCCATCTGCAGAGTGGGTACAATTCTGCCTCTCTACTTTCTTGGGATAAGGGGGTTCACATGAGCTGACACCCTTGGCTGATCTTTCTGGAACCCCAGGGGTGCTCCATCCAACCCCCACCACAACTCTGCAGGCAGGAAGGAGCTTTGCCCATTTTCCCGGGAGGCGGGAGCCTGGGTGAGCCTGACCTCCAGCCGGATGGGATGGGGGCCACTGGCTCTGGGCTGCCCCGCCTCCCCCTCACGAGGCAGCTCAGTGGCTCTGGGTCACGGCCCAGGAAGACCGGGGCAGCACGGCTCCAAGCCGGTCCCAGAGGAGCAGCGAGCCCCGGGCCCAGCTTCCCCGGCTGCCAAGAGAGCTGGGGTGACTTTCGCATCCTCCCGCACAGGCAAGATTAATTTGCACAACAAATTCCTATGCAAACAAATGTCAGGCTTGTTTTTCCTCCTCTAGCAATATGTTCAACAAATACATTCTAGATTTCCAGCTGAAGGCTCACAGGCTAAGTTTCTGCTTCTGTTTGAACTGAGTCCTGCAGATCCCCAACATCCCCCGGCAGGAGCTTTGTCACGGCGCTTTTCTCCAGGGGGGAGATTTGGCAAAATCTTTCGTGGGTTTCTTTTTTCCTCAAGGAAATGAAGAAAATGTGCTGCCGCCCTGAATGCAGGGTTTGAAAGCATTCTGAGGCCGAATAGCTCTGGCCCGCGTTGCCCCTCACCTGCTGGTCGGGGCAGGGCCTCCCTCGCAGCCGCCTGGCCCAGGGGCTGTCTTTGGTGCCCTGGCCTGGAGCCCCTGGGTGGCCGGGCCTTAGGGCTGGGTGCCAGGAGGCAGCTGGGGATAGGGGAGGGGAGGGGCTGGCCAGAGCCGCCGCCCTTGAACATCCTGGGGACCGGCAGTGGGTCTGTGTGCTCCGGGGCCTCAGTTTACCTTCTCCAGGCAAAGCTGGGACTCGAGTGAGGTGCGCAGGTGCAGGGCTTCACTCTCTCGGGGCCTTTGAGTATGGGCTGGTGCCCACACCCCACTGCCAGCGCCTCTCTCTCCCCTCATTCTCCCCTCTCCAAGGCTCTGTGTGCTGTCAGGCCGCTGTCCCCCAGACCAAGAGGGATTCTTTGTCTAGGACCCCACGTCCCCAGTCCTGGCACCTCCTGGGTAATACAGTTTCTGGGTCCCACCCAGAGGTCTGGGAACCTGCTTGGCTGACCAGCGCCGGCTGGCATTTGAGGTCACCTGTCAAGGCCAGGCACCCCAGGGCGGGGTGTGTCCAGGGGCTGTGCTGTGGGTGACCACCCGCCCCCTCGGCCCGGCCGCTTGGGCTCCAAGCCTGACCTTGTCTCTGCAGGATGCCTGGAGTGACCAGAAGGGGCAGGTCCACCTGGACTCCCAGCAGGATTACCAGCTTCTGCGGGCACAGAGGACTCCAGAAGGCCTGTACCTGCTCTTCAAGAGGCCTTTTGGCACCTGTGACCCCAACGACTACCTCATCGAGGTGGGTGGCGGCCCGCTTGCCGTGGGCGGGGTGGAGCCATCGTAACGTCCGGGGCAGCACCCCGGGCCCCTCACCCACAGAGAGAGGGGCTCCCAGGGGCAGCCGGGCAGGGACAAGGCAGCTTGGGAGAAGCCAGCTCTGCTCTCAGCCTCTGATGCTTTGAATAAGCAGCTCTTGGCTGACACTTAGCTGACATGTCTCTAGACGTGGGTCTCGCCCCGAAGCCTTCTAATGGAGCCCTGAGTGACCTTGCCCTGGACTCGCTCTCTCCTCTGGGTCCAGCATCTTCAGTGGAATTCTGGAGAAGACTCTCCAGGAGACTTTGGTCCTTCGACCTGGCCCTGGTTGGCCAATGGTCTTTGAGGCTCAGGGCAAGCCCCCGCCTCCACTGGGCCTCAGTTTACCTGCCTGCAAAGGGAGAAAGGGACCTACAAGTAAGGCTCAACCTGCTCCGTCCAGGAATTCACGGCCACAGCGGATCCGAGACCCTTAGGGAAAAGCAACCCGGTTTTCTCTTGAAGACAAAATCCACCTAACTTTTCAGTGCACGTTGACACCCATGGTCTTGCGTTATCTTTGCAGCATGACAGTGACACAGGCTGGCATGGAGCAACGTGAGGAAACCGAGGCCAGACGGGGGAGGACGTGCCTGGGTACCCATGGCGTGGTGGGGACAGAGCTGGGGCCAGGATAAGTCCTGAAACAGACGGGTAGTGTTCTGGGGGCTCCGGAGAGCGCCAGTCCTTCCTGTCTCAGAGCAGGAAGAATCCAACCTGGGGCAGAGGGATCGAGAAGAAGGGGTTCATGAGAACATGACGCTTGGGAGGCAAGAGAGTCCTGCACCCCGAGAACTTAGTGGGCTACAGTTTTATGGCCAAAGGAGAAGTGGGGTGGGAGAAGACCCTCTCTGTCTTTCTTGAGTAGACATCACGCTTCCGTCATCAGCTCCTCCTCCCGGTCGGGCAGGGGAGTTTCCCTGTCCCTACATGGTCAGGCCAGGTCCACAAAGCACCGCTTTCCTGTGTGCAGAGGGCAGGCCCTAGCTCACTGAGCTGGGCTGGGGGCCTCTTGCCACCGCTGTTTTCTTATTTGGGGGGCGCGTCTCTTGCTGCTTCTGTATGGTTTTGTTGCTTGGTTCTGTGGTTAAGCAAATGCTTCTTGAGTAATCATTAACATTCAGGGGTCTCCTGTACTTTTTCCTACTTAGAATCCGCTAATGGGATTAACTATTTAATCACCTGCTTTGTGCCTGTCACTTCCAGAAGGTCACCCGAGTCCTCAACTCTCCTGCTTGCTTACCCATGGAGGAGGCAAGGGCGGGCAGAGCACCCTCTCCCCGAACTTTGCAGGGTGTCTGATGCCCATGTGTGCTCAGCTCAGAGCTTCTAGTCTGGTGCGGGGCAACCTCCCGCCTGGAGCTCTGAGACACCTGTGCAGAGAACAGCCCTATTCCCAGGGACCTGGGGAAGGCAGAGGGACCCGGGGTCCCAGATGAGCCAGCCTCGTTCACAGGGAGCCAGCAATGGTTAGTTGAACGAACACTAAGCGAATGTAGATTGAGGGCATTTAGGAAGACAAAAGGTATTAATGCGTGGGCTCTGGGCGTGGGTGGCCTTGGATTTAATCCCAGCCCAGTTCACACAGAGCCTGAAGGTTCCCGTCCTTCACAGAGATGAGAACCAAGCATGTCACGGTGGGGAGGGACCCGGCAGCCTCCCGCTCACCAGGAGCCGGGCTTGGGGCTGTGAGTGACGAGGCCCTGTCTTGCCTGCAGGACGGCACCGTCCACCTGGTGTATGGATTCCTGGAGGAGCCGCTCCGGTCGCTGGAGGCCATCAACACATCCGGCTTGCGCACGGGGCTGCAGAGGGTGCAGCTGCTGAAGCCCAGCATCCCGCAGCCGGCCCTGCCCGCGGACACGCGCACCATGGAGATCCGCGCCCCCGACGTCCTCATCCCCGGCCAGCAGACCACGTACTGGTGCTACGTGACCGAGCTCCCGGACGGCTTCCCCCGGCACCACATCGTCATGGTACGCGGGCCCCGGCGTGTCCACTCCTGGAGAGCTGTCCGGGGTCCAGCCCCACGCATGCTCTGACCCCCATCGCCCTGCTCGCTCCCCCTCCGCGCCCCCCAGGGCTGCTGCAGCCCGGCTTCCAGCCTGGACCAACCGATGTCTTGATTTCTGCCTCTTCCCCTGGGATGGGAATGGCTGTCTATCTATCTGTCTGTCAGGCCACACTCCCCCTTGAAATAACAGCTCAGCTCAGGGCTCAGTTGCTCTGAACATGCACCCGGAGACACAAGAATGACAACAGCTGCTGGATTACTCTTTGTCTGGCTCCAGGGGAAGGGAAAGTGGTTTACCCACTCCATCGTCCCAGCACTACACACACAGCCCTACAGATCAGCATCCTTATTCCAGTCGAGGGTGTATGGCCCAGAGAGGCTGTGTGAGCCCCCAACTTACACAGCAGGAAGCGACGGGACAGACTCACAGCTGCACCTGCCCCCTAGGCTCAGGCTCAGCCTTGAGCAGTCTCCGTGTCTCCAGCCCCTGCTGCTTTCACGCAAGGACTGCTGACTTCCTGTCCCCCCCCAACCAAGAAATGAATTGCCGGGGACCCCTTCCCTCTGCTTCAGCTCTCACCATGACCTTCTGGCAGATCCTGACTGGTTCCCAGGTGGTGGGTTAGCTCCCAAAACCCTGGACTCGAGGCTCCCCAGAAACCACCGGGTGCAGCCCTCCCATTTTACAGATGGGCAAGCAGAGGCCCACTCGGGAGGGGGGCTTCAGTGGGGGTGAGCGTGTGGGGGCGGGGTCTCAGCGGGTGCCCACCCCGCAGTACGAGCCCATCGTCACCAAGGGCAACGAGGCGCTGGTGCACCACATGGAGGTCTTCCAGTGCGCCACCGAGTTCGAGACCATCCCCCACTTCAGCGGGCCCTGCGACTCCAAGATGAAGCCACAGCGGCTCAACTTCTGCCGTCACGTGCTGGCCGCCTGGGCCCTGGGTGCCAAGGTGCGTGCCCCTCCCGCGTCTCCCCGGGGCCCCCTCTCCCCACTGCCTCTACGCCGCTGGAGTCCCATGGCTCTTTGGAGCCACAGATGCCTCCTCCAGCCCCTGTTCCTTCCCTCATGGGCATCATTCTCGCTCCCCATCAAGTTCCGCTGGATTTGGAGGGGACTGGCTGTGTCCAGGGTCTTCCAGCAGCTTCTTCCAGCAGCTCAGCGGTGGGCTTGGGCGGTGGGCTTGCCTGGGGTTAAGAGCTCTCTGCACCCCCTGACCTCAAGTCTAACAGGAGCACTGTGTGGGCTGGTAACGAGCTGCCCGTCAGCGGGAGAGCGTGGTTCTAACCTGGCTGCCCTACCAACCCTCGCCCCCACCCTTGCAGCTCAGGCTCCGGCACGCGGGTGGGTTTGCCCTGGCCCCCAGGGCCTCCCCTGGCACCTGCCCGTCTGTCTTCTGGGCTGAGCCCTCCCTTTGCCCTCCGCAGGCCTTTTACTACCCAGAGGAAGCAGGCCTGGCCTTCGGGGGGCCCGGCTCCTCCAGATTTCTCCGCCTGGAAGTTCACTACCACAATCCGCTGGTGATAACAGGTGGGACGTCCGAGCGCTGCCCTTCTTACCTGCCCCCGCCTGCCCTCGGAGCCCGTGGACTCGCTGTGTCCCGGGGGGTAGCCGGGCTGGCAGGGCTCAGCCTGCGTCCTCTCCCCCGAGTCCAGCCTGCCTGTCGCCTGACCCACTGTGGCCTGTGGCCCTCTCAGCCTCCTCTCTGCCCGTCTCCTGTGGCTGCGGTAGGCTCTTAAAGGCGCACACCCACACAGGAGGGGCCCAGCACCTCACCCCTCCCCCTCCACAAACACCAGCTGCTGCCGCCCTGGCACTGCCCTGGGAACCACCTGGGAAAGGCAGCTTGAGGTTTCTTGTGTGCTCATTTTGCAGATGAGGAAATTGAGGCCAGGGTAAGACACAGCTCACCCCTCCCCACAGCATTTCCTTGCTGGCACCTGCAGAGCAGACGGCTAGTATCAGGATGTGCCGACCAACGGGGACACAGACAGTGGAGAGAGGGTGTCAGCTGGAGGGGGGTGCAAACGCCGTATCTCCTGGAAGTCTAACTTCTGTGAGGCTGCTAAAACCCAGAGACGCCCCCTACCCCTGAGCACGAGGGGTGCTCCCATCTTCTTCCGTTCCCAGAACAGCATGGGCCGGGACAAGGCACCTGGCTGGATAGCAGAAAGCAGGGCCCTCCGAGCCAACATCATCCCTGACCCAGAACCCAGCCTCCGATGGCTTGACCACGAGGAGGCACAGCCCCAGACTGTCTCCAGGGGCAAGGGGCGTGCCTGGCTCAACAGGGGTGTTTCTGGCCATGGGCCTCCCTCCTGCTTCTCTCGAAGGAGCAAATGTGTGCCTGGAGTGTGCGTGTGACAACGGGGTTTTGTTTCCACGTGTTTTGAGTCAGGGCAGCAAACAGGTCCTGCTCGCCTGTCTCTCCTCTGAGTGGCCCTCGGCGACGGCACCTGGAAAGGCATCTGGGATTGATTGGAAATGTCTGCCCTGGGTGCTGGAGGGGTGGCCCTAGTCTGCCTCCTGCTGTTGAGTCCATGCTCAGCAGACAGAAACCCACGAGACCCTCCGCATGGGAAGCAGTGTGATCTTGTTCCCCGATCGACCACAGCAGACCTCGGGTCCAGGAAGATGCAAAGGCTTCTCAGGAGGGAGACGCAAGCAGGGGGCCAGGAGGTATGAAAGGAGGAGTCTCGGTGGTCCGGGCGGCATGGTGGCGGCCTTGGAGGACGAGGAGCCTTTTCATGAGGGAAGCCGACACGTGCTGCGTTCCAGATGGAGGGACAGGCTGTGCCTAGACATGGAGGTGGGCAAGGCCAGCATGCTCCAGAAAACACAGGTGGTCCGGCCTGGCTGTAGCGTAGGGGCTGGGAAAGCGAGGTGGGGGCCAGAGAGCAGGACGGCTGGGCCGCTCTGCACCCGAAGGTGGGCACAGGGTCAGTCTTTAGGAGGGTGATGCCAGCTGATACTACCCCAGAAAGTGAGAGGGTTTTCCTCCCCGTTTCACCGGCGTCTTCCACCATATATAGCCACACAGGCTTCTTCTCACTCACTTTTTTTTTAAATGACACTTTTCATTTGTGTAATGAAGGGCAGAAATGGTCTGATAAGAACCTGAGCTCCAGGCTGGGCCCAGCCCGTCTCTCCCTGGTGGTGTGACCAGGCGTGGGGCACCCTCCCCCTGCCCGTGCTCACTCACTCGCTCAGCCGCTCTGGGGCTGTGAAGGCTCGGGACACAGCACTCCCAACAGGGTGCAGGCTCCGGGGGTGAGCCTGACCAGTAGCCGCCAGCGATTTCTTCCCGGCCGCATAATTAATACCTTCTGCCACCGCTAGAATTATCTGCCGCACGCACAGAGAGGACCATAAGTCAGCTTGGGCCTTAGCGTGGTATGGGATTTATGGCTCATTTAAAACCTGAAAGCAAATGGATTTTCGAAAACTCCTTAAGCATCAAGGAAGTCTGTCTCTTCCTGATTATCTGCTTGTATTTATGGATCCTTTGCCAAATATAAGGACACTCCTGTCGCTTCGCAAAATCTGGAGATGGGTCTCTTTTCTATAAATATCAAAATTCCACAATTATTTCATTATTTAATCCCTGTCTGAATTTTAACCAATTGCATCTCCCTTTTTATTATTATCCTCTGATGTAATCAGCCCAGAGACACAGAGGCTGAGTTTGGACACTGCGGTGGTGGTGGTGGGGGGGGTGGCTGGTGCAAGGGGGCGGGAGGCAGAGGGGATGTTCTTGGTTCCACCTCAGAGCAGCTGAGCAGGGAGACAGCCCGGCCCCAAAGGCGCCGTGGGCTGCATTCCAGCTCGGCTACTTCCCAGCCCTGCAGTTCTTGAGCAGGGACTTTAGCTCAGGCTCCGTGCCTCAGTTTCCCCATCTATAACGTGGGACGATGATTCTTTGGTTCCACGGGCTCTCTGCCCGGCTCCCAGCTCTCCTGCGTATCCTGAGGGGGTGAGCCATGTCCAGCTCCACTTCTCCCCCGTGGGATCAGACCTGAACTGCTCAGGGCCTCGCTGAGCAATTCCAGGCAGGGAGAGGGCAGGAAGGGGCCGCTAGAGGCCTGTGGGTGCCAGCATCCCCGGACCTCCGGCCATCAGCTTCACATGACCACTGGGAGGCTGCCCAGGAAGTTTTTGGACTCACCAATTAGCTGACGGCAAGAAGAGCCGGCAGGGGTGGCTGGACTGTGATGGGCAGAAGCGATGATTCTTCTTTGGATGAGGCCTTTGACTTTGAGCCCAGAGAGGGACAGCAACTTGCCGGAGATCACACAGCACACTTGAGCAAACGGAGCCCAGGACGGTGTGAGAGCCGGGGGAGCTCCAGACCTCGCCCCAGGAGCCCACCCTCCTTCTCAGGTTTCTCCTGGGACGTCTTCCCAGGAGATGCAAGCCCTGGGTCAACCCTGCAGGACAGGAATCAACAAGGGAGCCCCAGAAGGACGTGCCTTAAATACTTCCTGCTGACCTCACCATGCAAACCCGCGCTCACCTGCTCAGGGGTGGAGGCTCCTCTGTGAGACCGGCCGTGCCCTCCTCTCCGCCCAAACCGAGCGGTTCGCGCTGCGGGTGGATTCCAGCTCAGGGCCCTGTGAACTCACAGGAAGAGCATCAAGGCGCCTGCCCAGCCCTTGGAGCGACTGGCCAGCTTCCCAACCCACGGCAGGCATCTCGCCCTGCCCGGCTCAAGAGCACCGTTCTGGGCTTTCATTTGCTGCCTTAGTTAAGTCTTCCCAGAGCACTTGCCTCGTTTTCACAGAGCACTTGCCTCGTTTTCACAGAAACAATAGCTCTTTCTCTCCCTATGGGAACCGCGCAGGGTGCGTGAATTTGTCTTCCGGTAACCATGGCGTCTGCCTGGACTAAACGGCTGTGGGGACAAAGGCAGGGAGCAGCAGGCATGGGTGCCCAGCGCCTCCTGGCTGAGGGCGGCTGGGGGTCATGTGTGGGGCTGGGGGCCAGGGCCTCCGCTCACCTCCGTCCCTCCTCCCCCCAGGCCGGCGCGACTCCTCGGGCATCCGCCTGTACTACACGGCTGCACTGCGGCGCTTCGATGCGGGCATCATGGAGCTGGGCCTGGCGTACACGCCCGTGATGGCCATCCCCCCGCAGGAGACGGCCTTCGTCCTCACCGGCTACTGCACGGACAAGTGCACCCAGCTGGTGAGTGGCCGGACCCGGGGCGGGGCCTGGCACTTCTGCTGAGGCCCGAGGGTGGGCACCAAGGGCAGCAGCTGTGACCTCGCTCCCCCCCACCCTGCAGCTTCTGCAGCCTCCCCAGCCCCCTGACCCCAAGGAGCCTTCCTGCGGCTGCGTGTTCTGCATCACCCTCTCCAGCAATAACTGTGGGCCCCCATTTGGTGGTGCGGCTGGTGGTAAAGAACCCGCTGGCCACTGCAGGAAATGTAAGAGACTCGGGTTCAATCCCTGGATCAGGAAGATCCCCTGGAGGAAGGCATGGCAACCCACTCCAGTACTTTGCCTGGAGAATCCCATGGACAGAGGAGCCCGGCAGGCTACAGTCCAAAGGGTCACAATGAGTCGGACACGACTGAAGCAACTTAGCATGCACGCATTCAGTCCACACCCCAGCCAGCATTGAAAATACGAGTTCAGCCACGAGTGGGCAGGCACGCGTTCACCGCGGAAAAACGCAGCTGACCCCCAAGGCCCCCTCAGCGCAGCGTCCTCTCCTCTGCCCTGGCTGCCAGTTCTGGGATCTTTTGTTTCCTTCTAGATGTTTTCCCTGCTTGTTGCTACAAGCCCGTTCACTTGCATGCTTCAAAACAAATTGAATAGTTCGTCCGTGACTTGCCCTTTAACCGACGCGCAGCACGGATGAAGTGGGAACTTCATCACCTGAGACCAGCCAGGCGTCCAGGGCAGAGCATACGAGGGAGCGCTGGTCCCCGGGGCTGCGAGGGGCAGGTGGGCACAGGTAACATCAGTCTCCTGAGCAGATGGAGGGCCTGAGCTTCCGGAGGAGTGAAAGGGGCTCCCCAGATTCTGGGTCCTCCATGCCCCCTGCCGCCCCCAGTTCTGGCCAGGGCTGACCTGTCCTCTCATCACCAGCATCCAGGCTGCCTTAACTTCCCACTGATGGGAAGAAACCCTCCAGGGAATTTATGTGCGCTCAGGAAACTTGTGCCAGGTGGATTCTGGAGGTGCAGCTGCCACGCACGGGGATGTGAGCTTTCACTGGGATGACTCTGGTAAAACGGCCCCCAGAAAGCCCACTCGGAGCTTTCCTCCCCCACAGTACTGGGGTGTGCCCAGCGCCCCAGACTTACCCACCCACCGTGCTAGTGTCTTAGCATGTCAATCATTGGGGGAAAAACATCCCTGCTGTTCTATTTGAATTCCCCTATTTATAGAAGTAGGCTTCCCTGGTAGCTCAGCTGGTAAAGAATCCGCCTGCAAGGCAGGAGACCCTGGTTTGATTTCTGGGTCAAGAAGTTTCCCTGGAGAAGGGATAGGCTACCCACTCCAGTATTCTTGGGCTTCCCTGGTGGCTCAGACGGTAAAGAATCTGCCTGCAATGCGGGAGACCTGGGTTGGGTCCCTGAGTTGGGAAGATACCCTGGAGGAGGGAAAGGCCACCCACTACAGTATTCTTGCCTGGAGAATCCCATGGACAGAGGAGCCTGGCGGGCTACAGTCCCTGGGGTGGCAAAGAGTCAGACACGACTGAGCGACTGACCTCAGGACACATTTATAGACGCTGAGGACCTTGGCGCCGACCTCTAGGCCATTCGCCCTCCTTTTCTGTGAATACCTGCTCGTAACTTCGTCCAGTGTTTCCGGTGGGCTGTCTGTCTTACTCTGGTGGTTTCTATTTGGCGGATGTTACTTCTCAGTCCGTTGTGAATGCTGTGCACACCCTCTCCCGCATGGCCCCTTCACTGTCACAGAGCCGGGTGAGGGTTTGCATATCCACCCAACAGATGAGGAACCTGGGGCCCGCGGGGGCCACCATGCCTGCCGTGCAGAGCGAGAAGTCAGGCGCAGCCTGCTCTGTGGTGAGGTTTAGAGTGGATTTGTCTTCCCATGAGTGGATCCCCTGGGATTTGTCCTTTGGCGGGGGGCTCCTCGAAGCCTTAGGCAAGCAAAGTGCCCTTGAGACAGAGCTGGTGGTCGTGTTGACCCTCTGACCTTGAGCACACCTCTCGCCAGCCTGGAAACGAGGGCCTGCCTGCCTCCTCTCCGCAGAGTCTCTAAGTACTTTACAGCAAAAAACAAAAAGAGCTCAGTGTTCTTGTTCCCCTTCCAATAGTACGTTCTTTGAGAAAATCGCATGTCTGTGGACGCTTGTGGAAGGGCTTCTGGAAGAGTGGGGGTCTCGTCTCTGTTGGCAGACCCCCGAGGGGCACAGCTTCCGCAGTCGGAAGTCTGTCCTGGTCTAGACATCCCAGCCGAAGACAAGCCCAGAAGAAGCACCGTGTTTTCGACCATAGGCCCCAAGACGGCAATCCCCCTGCACCTGTCACACATCTGGACTCTGGGGACCAAGGGGAGAGACCCGTGGTCCCACCCATCGGCAGGGGCTCCCAGTTGTCACACATGTGGCCATAAGGTCTCCCAGCCCTCCATCACTGCAAGGGGGCCAGAGGGTGCCCCTAATGACCAAGGGCAGGGGCGGTGGCTGGCGGAGAGCAAGCTGGAGGCACGGAGGGGGAGTCGGGTGACTCGCAGAGGTGCAGCAACCTGTGGTCACTTGGTGACGGAGCTGCCGACCGTGTGGACGGCACGGCGGTGCGAGGTCAGGGAGATGACATGTGGTGGAGAAATCGCTCGACGAATGTAATCGTTTTAGGATGATTTCCATCTAAACCGCGTGAGCGTCACGTCGGGGGAACGTCTGGGATGTCATCTTCTGCCCTGGGGGTGATGTGAGGGCTGGCCCGTCTCCCCGGTGCTTCCCGGCCATGACTGGGACGGCCAGCGCCTCGCCCGATTGGGGAGGAGGAAGGGCCAGGGCCACCCAGGCGCAAGGCCGCTCGTGGGCTGTGGGCTGCGGCGGCCGCCTGCCAAGCCCTGACCCTGCCCCGTCCCACAGGCCCTGCCTGCCTCGGGGATTCACATCTTCGCCTCTCAGCTCCACACGCACCTGACCGGCCAGAAGGTGGTCACAGTGCTGGCCAGGGATGGCCGGGAGACAGAGATCGTGAACAGGGACAACCACTACAGCCCGCACTTCCAGGTGGGGACCCCCATGCCTCCCGCCCCCGCCCCGCCAGGCCCGCCAGGGCACGGCCAGGGCCCCGTTTGACCTTCTCTTCCCAACACCACCCCCCCATCCCACGCTCACTTTCTAGTTCTAATGGCCTCCTGGCCGGAGGCCTCACTTAGCCATTCTGGTGTCCCCCAGGTCGTGGGGTGGCAGGGTGGGGCACTGGGTCTGCAGGACTCTGAAGTCTCGCCTCGTCCTTGCCCCTCCCCGCCCTCTGCTCTGCCCACCCCAGGAGATCCGCATGTTGAAGAAGGTCGTGTCTGTCTACCCGGTGAGTGCCTGGTTCAGGGCAGGAGACCGAGGTGGGGGGAGGGCAGGAAGGATGGGGAGGGCAGAGGCCGTGGAAGGCCTTCCAGAACCAGTTCTGAGACACCCCGGGGTTGCACAGGGGGCCCTTGGAGGGGCCAGGACCAGAGGGCACTTGGGGTCACAGGCCTCCTCCTGCCTGATCAGAGGACCACAGACCCGAGAGCTTCAGGGAGAGATGAGGGCCTGGGGCTCGCCAGTGGGTCGCTGACCATGCAGCAGGGCACTCTTGGGCAGGGTGGGGGCTGGCCCAAACGCAGGCTGTGACACCCGACCAGCCCCACGCAGCCACCAGCTGGCCTGTGGCCCAAGTAAGAAGGGGCCAGAGAAGTCGACTGGTCATCACTCCCTGGGGACACTCCAGGGTAGTCCTCAAGTGTGGGGACCCCGGGGGCCACTGTTGAGTTCCTCCGGGTGGACCGACCACTGTGGTCACTCGTGGGTCCAGCCCAGGGCACCTGGACCCCAGGCGGGCAGGTGCTGAGGGTGTCTGTCGCCTCGGCCCTCCAGGGAGACGTGCTCATCACCTCTTGCACATACAACACGGAAGACAGGAGGCTGGCCACCGTGGTAAGTCACCCCAACGTCCCGCCCCCTGCCACAGAGCTCAGGCACCAGTCTCAGCTCTGCTGGAGCACAGGGCGGGGGTGCCCCTCGCTCATTCATCCAGTAAAGCAGCAGCTCTCACGCTGTGGGCCCTGGGCCAGCATTAGCATCCCCTCTTCAGTTCAGTTCAGTCATGTCCGACTCTTTGCGACCCCATGGACTGCAGCACGCCAGGCCTCCCTGTCCATTACCAACTCCTGGAGCTTACTCAAACTCATGTCCATTGAGCCGGTGATGCCATCCAACCATCTCATCCTCTGTTGTCCCCTTCTCCTCCTCCTGCCCTCAAACATCCCCTGGGTACCTGATAAACACATAAACTCATCAGTTCCTCCCCAGGCTGGGTGGTGACTCCCGGCGATGTCTGCTTTAATGAGCTACCCGGGTTATTTTGATGGCTGCCCTAGTCGGAGAGCCAAGGCCAGAGACATGTGTCGGCACCGGAGCCCACGCTGGGGTGAGGCTAGGGGCGTGAGGGGGCTCCCTGCCTCCTGCGACCGGCAAAGGTGGGATAAAGCCGAGGATGCAGAGGAGGCGTCGCTCCCTGAGCTGCACGTGCCGGCTGACTGCTGTGCTGTCTGTCTCTCTGGCAAAGGCTGAGGACCCCAGGAGGGCAGGGCCTCTGCCCCCTCAGAACACGATCTGGCCTCGTGCGATGAGTGGGTGCACGCGTGCGTGCGTGGAAGCACTGAACACCCAGAGAGGCTGAACGGCAGCGTCTGGGGTGAGGCTGGCGCGCCAGTGCTGACGGGGTCGTCTCCACCCTGCAGGGGGGCTTCGGGATCCTGGAGGAGATGTGCGTCAACTATGTGCACTACTACCCCCAGACGCAGCTGGAGCTCTGCAAGAGCGCCGTGGACCCTGGCTTCCTGCACAAGTACTTCCGCCTCGTGAACAGGTGATGGCTCCACAGGGCGTGCCCGCTGTGCCTTCCATCCTGGGCACGGCAGGGCAACCCCGGCCCCGAACACTCCCCCCAACCCCAAACCTTCCAGGCCCTGGGCGAAAGCAGGGCGCCCAGGAGCAAGGTGAGCAGGAACCTGGCGATCAGGCCCCCACCCACCTTCAGGTGCCGGTGGCAGGCATCCCCAGGCGACCCCCATACTTGCTTCCTATCGAGTCTGGACTTGGCCCGAGAAGCCCCTCCACCCAGCCCTGGAGCAGCCGTTCCCACCTGAGCCAAGATGGCACAAGAGATGAAGCCTATTCGTTGTCAGGGCGGGAGGCAGGGCCAGAGCAGTGTGCTAGAAGGGCCACTCTGGGGACCCCACCCCTCTTCAGGGAGGCGTCATGGGTGCCTTGTTGGACTCCCCTCCGCTCCCCCAGACCCCACTCTGGACGGCTCCTTCTCTCACCAGGTTCAACAGCGAGGAAGTCTGCACCTGCCCCCAGGCGTCTGTCCCCGAGCAGTTTGCCTCCGTGCCCTGGAACTCCTTCAACCGCGAAGTGCTCAAGGCCCTGTACGGCTTCGCACCCATCTCCATGCACTGCAACAGGTCCTCGGCCGTCCGCTTCCAGGTGTGCCGCCGTGCGCACGCGTGCGTGTGTGCGCATGCGTGTGTGTGGCTTGTGAGCTTCCAGGTGTGCCGCTGTGTGCGTGCATGCGCGTGCGTGTGCGTGTGCATGTGTGTGGTTTGTCCACTTCTAGGTGTGGCTGCCTGTGTGTGTGTGTCTGGGGGGGCATCCATTTCCAGGTGTGCCTGCTGTATGCGTGTGTGCATGTGTGTGCACATGTGCGTGCGTGTGTGGCCTCCCATGTATGTGCGTGTCCGTGCGTGCGTGTGTGCATGTGTGTGTGCTGCATGCGTGTGTGTGTGCGTGCGTGTGCGTGTGTGTGCACGCGTGCGTGTGTGTGCGTGCGTGTGCGTGTGTGTGCACGCGTGCATGTGTGTGTGCGGTTTGTCCACTTCCAGGTGTGGCTGCCTGTGTGTGCATGCGTGTGCATGTGTGTGTGCTGCGCGCACATGCGTGTGGTTTGTCCGCTTCCAGGTGTGCTGCCGTGTGCGTGCATACACGTGTGTGTGCGTGCGTGTGCACGTGTGTGTGCCCACGTGTGTGTGTACGTGCGTGCGTCGTGTGTGTGGTTTGTCCACTTTCAGGTGTGGCTGCCTGTGTGTGCGTGTGTGTGTGTGCGTACACGTGTGTGTGCGTACACGTGTGTGTGTGTGCATGTGTGTGGTTTGTCTGCTGCCAGGTGTGGCTGCCCGTGTTGGGGGGAGGGTGCATCGGCTGGGGCCGGCCGGCTGCCCTTGGCCACACAGTCGCCCCTTCCGGACACCCAGCAGCAAGTTCTGCCCACTGCTGTGCCCCAGAACCCCTAGAGGACCCCAGTGGGTGACAGGGCTCCTCCCCCAAGGAGCTGGCAAGAAGCACTCACACAAAACAAAGACCAGGTGGTGAGAGACGGCCCAGACAGACAGCCGACCACCTACGGAGCGTGCTGACCACTGCCCCCGAAGGTGCCGCCCTCTCTGGCACGCCGGCACATCACGGGACTAACCTCAGTGGTGTGAGTGGGGCATCCGCAGCCTCCCCCGGAGCCTAACAACACAGCGCTCAGGGGGTGGGGGCGGTGAGAAGTCAGGGTCTGAGGCTGCAGGCTGGGTTCTCTCCTCATTCGGGACCCACCGGGATCCAAAGGCATCTCGCTGAGCCCCTGCGAGCTCCTGGCAGGGCCCAGGGCCTGGGCTGGGGCTGAGTTAGGTGGAGAAGGCCCCGCAGCCTGCAACTCTGTGAGGCAGCTTTCCTGGAAGCACTGGGAGCTGGACTAATCGCTAATTGAACATTCCCAGCCCCAAGGTGGGGGCCAACACTGGATCATCAAAGAGCAGTTTGGGGCTGATGTCTGACGTGGTTAAGTGCGGCGTTTGACGCAGCCGTGTGTATGAGTCGGGGGGTGGGGAGAGCGGCTGAACACTCAGGCTGCACCCAGGCCTTCTGACCGCTTCCCTGAAGGAAGTGAGGGGTGGCTGAGCAGGCAGATGGGGTCGGCCCCGTCTCCCAGGTGAGGACCCCCATGTAGCAGTGGGCGGTTTGCTTTGGTTTGGGAGAAGGTGAGTTTAAGGGCAGGAACCCACAGGGTCACTGGGAGAAGTGCTGGGGGAGGTGGCCCCCACTTCGCCCCTCCAGCCTCCATTTACCTCCTCGTCCCTTCCTTGCAGGGCGAGTGGAATCAGCAGCCCCTGCCTGAGATCGTGTCCAGGTTGGAAGAGCCCACCCCTCACTGCCCAGCCAGCCAGGCTCAGAGCCCCGCCGGCCCCACCGTGCTGAACATCGGTGGGGGCAAAGGCTGAACGTGGGTGGCCTCTTCGCTCCCCTCACCATGCTGCCCCTGCGGGCTCACAGCAGCCCTGTGCACCCCCTACTCTGTGAAGACCCCCATGGAACAGCCCAGCACGGAGGGCTGGACCAAGCCACCACCTGAGACCAGGGTCTGGTCCAGCTTTCTCCCCCAGGGACCCCCTGCATGGCTGAGAGGGTCCCGTGACAACTTTTGCTGACCCACCGAGGCCCAGGTGGAACGGGACCCTTGCACACCCTTTGACACAGCATAAGGGTAACCCCTCTTGGAAGTCTAGAGTCCAGAGCCCCGAGAGCCCTGCTATCTCGCTGGGGCTGGGGGGTGCCTGTCTCCTGGGACACGAGCCACGACCGGACGCGGGCCAGACTCCCGGAGCTGTCCCGGCCCCGCGTCCCCAGCCCCTGCAGAGGGTGATCGGTGTTGCGTGTGACGGGTGCAAGTGCTGTTGTACTTAAACGTGTCCCTGCAGACCAGCTCGTGTGTCGCAGTGGGCGTCTTCTCTGCCGATGGGGGCAGGACAAACCACTTAGCTAGTTAGAGACTCGCCTGGGAAATTGCTCCATTGGAGGGTAAACAGATATTTTCACCTACCTAAAGGGAAAGCCTAAGAACAGCTCTCACCACCACCAAAAGGATGAGACGGGAAGGATCTAGGCCAGGATCTGGATACCAGCTCCCTGGGAGATGGGGTCAATGGCCCAGGTCACTTCTCTCTGTGGTGGGACAGGTGGCTGACAGAGCAAGCAAGCCCTGGAACCAGACCTGCGCTAGAAGGCCAGCCCCACCTCCCCGACCCTCGGTCTTCTCATCTGTGAGACGGGGCCAGTGTCGTGCAGGTTGCTGAGACGATAAGGCTCACGCCTGGGGCCAGCACCCGGTGGCAGCTAGTGCAGGGTGGCGCTGCCTGGCCAGGCCTGCCTCCTGGGTCGTTTCCACCTTCCCTCCCTCTTAGCCGGCGCTCGTTTCAGGCCAAGTTCAGCTCTTTGATAGTTGCTGCTGAGAGAGACAGATTCAGCTCTGTTCAGCCAGTTCAGCAAAATGCTGTGCAGCTTCTAGGAGAGGGTGGGTGATGGATGGGCCTCTGGGCCCCCCTTACACCCCAACAGCCATCCGCTAAATGCCACTTCTCCTCCTGCCAGCACTTCATTACAGGCCAGGCGCTGCGCACCACGTCTTGTAAATCACACTGCCCCTGCCATAAGTCAGGCCGTGACGGCTGTGAGCTGCCAGGCCTGACGGAGGCTGCAGAGCGGCCAGCCCTCTGTCATCTTTAGAGCCTCGGGGGGCAGTGGGGCGAGAGGCCCTCTCTGCAGGGCCCCGGCCTCAGGAGGGCAGCTGCGGCTCACCTAGCCGCTGGCCTTGACCGTCTGGTCCAGGAAGTCCCCTCCCTCTGAGGGGTCCCGTCAGCCCGGAGCTCTGGGGGAGGGCTTGGAGGTGACCCCCGGCCTCACCCCCACCCAGCCCGTCTATCGCTTTGTTCCCCAGACCCTGGGAGGCACCAGTGGCGCCTGCCCCAGCCTCACCCAGGGGCGAGCCCAGGTCCGCAGGAGAGAAAGTCGCCCCCCGCCCCCAGGGTCCCTGGGGGATTAGTGGCAACCAGGAATCGCTCCCAGTTCCAGAACCTTCTGCCGCCCTCACTGACACGCCCTCCCCTGCACTCACTGTTGCCCTCGGGCTGGTCGCTCTTTTCCTTGGGGGGTGGCGTGTGGTTTGCCCCACGCACAGGCCCCTGCCGCCCCCTGCCCTGCCCGGAGCATCCCACCCGGGTCATCTGTAAGAACATGCACCCTGGTTCTGCATTAACTCGGCCACGAGCCCAGGACACGCTGTCTTTCCTCCCACTGACAGACGGGGGCACTCAGACACCTAAAGCCAGGTGCCAGGGTCACCCAGCGTGCGTGGGGGGTCCTGGAGGTGACCTTGGGCCTGTGTGATGGCAGAACCCAAGCTCCCAGCCTCCAGCCTCCCCTGAGGACCCAGGCGGCACACCCTGCACCTCATGGGGACCGAGCTAAGCCAGCCAGGGAAACGTCTGCGGCCAGGGCTGGGCGCCCCTCAGCCAGGCCCCCCATGCACCGTCAGGCTCGCCCACCTTCTGCAGGACAGGAGAGATATGGGCCCAGCGGCCAGGGGTCCCGTTCTGCCCTCTGCTGAGTGGCTCTGGCCAACCTACTCTCCTTCCCTGGGCCTTCCTCTCCCCGTCCGCCCACGGAGAAGGCTCCCTGGGCTCCTGGGGGCGAGGGCTGCTAGGGTGCCAGGCCTGGAGAGCCAGGCTGAGCTGTGCCCGTGCAGGCTCTGTGTGGAGACAGCCTGGGAGGTGGGGGTGCCTGGCCTGAGCCGGCCCCAGGATGCCCCGGGGCCACACTGCCCACTGGCCATTAGGCTCATGTGGCTGTTGAAGCGTAATCGTAAATAAATTAAAGTGATGTAAAATAAGGCATCTGGGTTCTCGGTCACAGCAGCCACATTTCAAACGCTCCACAGCCACATGTGGCCAGGGCTCCGGTATGCATTGCTGGGATATCGGCCCGTCCACCAGCATGGAAAGTCCCATCGGGCTGCTCCGCACCAGGGTCAGGCCCCAGACTGATGGGGCGGGAGCCACCTGCACCCTCTCCCAGCTCCCTCCCAGTAGGCCCGGCGGCCCTGATCTGGCTGTCACTGGGCAGAGCAACTGGACCTGCAGGGCTGTGGGCTTGTCCACAGAGGCACGTAGGGCAGGACCAGTCTCCCAGGCCAAGGGAGGTCCTTCCCGCCCCGGGTACGAGCACGAGAAATGCCCAACAGGCCTCCCAAAGCCTGGGGAGGGCCAGGCTCAGGACCCAAACCATCACAGGCTCTCTCAGTCCCTGCCCCCCACCCGCCCCAACCCTGTGATGCTGAAGGTGAAACAGTCCAGGCTTCCTGGGGGCTCCTGCTGCTCTGGGCTCCGCTACAGAGGAAAACAAAGCTTCTCGTTACAGCAAAGAAGCCCCGTTCCGTTCCCCTCTGGCTCTTCCAAAATGTGCTGAAACCCGCCAACGGTCTCCCTGGGACACGCACGGTTCTATTTTCTCCTGTCTTTCCAGTATCCCCCCTCCCCCACGCCCACCCAGCCTCACGCGTACATTCCACATTTCCCTGCTTTCTCAGGAGGTTCTTGGATGGAAGGCAGCCCGCCAGGTCCCGTGAATCCCTGGCCAGAGACTATGGTGTTTGTGGCAGACTCCTAATGGGGGGACTTTGGGAGCCTTCAGTGGAAGACGCTAGACCTGATCCTGGGGAGCCCTGCCCCGTTCTGACGTCACAGCTCAGGAGGCCTTTGTGTGGGGACCCTCACCCTCCATCCCCTCCCAGTCGGAGACGAAGGCTTTGCCCTGGCCTTCCATCCTGTCCCTTCTTCCTCTGGAGGCGAGAGGGCCCGACTGCTGGGAGAGGCCTGGGGGGCTCACGGGGCTGGAGGGGGAGCCCAGCGGGGGAGCCAAGGGGCAGCACCCGCAGCTCCAGGTCCCGTGTGCAGGGGGCTAGCGTATTGGCAGCAGGCTCCTTGGGCTATGAGGAGGGACGAAGGATAAAGCTGAGGGGGAGCAAAGGTGGGACCCAGCACCAGCCCACGCTGGGCGTTCTGAGGCCGCTCAGGATTGCCACGCGCCCCTGAGCTCTGGGAGCAGCGAGAAGGCCGCCTGGAAGACCATCCAGCGCCCCTGGAGGAAAGTGGACAGGCCCCTGCCTACCTGACTCTCCTGCTGGCCCCTGTCCAGCAGCCTGAGCAGGCTGTTAGGGACCATGCAGGTCCCAGGTCCCTGCACCCAGCAAGGACGTTTGCACCGGTCTGCCGGCACCTGGCCTCTGGTCTCTGCATGGCTGCAAGGATGAGGTGCCAGCTTGCTCAATTCCTAAATGCCTCACACTCACGGGGCTGGCACGGGACCCACTGCCCTCCAGCTGTTAGGAGTGGTGGCAACAGCATTTGGCAAAGGAGAGGCTCTAGGGTCAGACTTGCACGCACCCAGCCCCAGGGCCATGCTCAGGGGTGCCCCACTGGCCACACTGCCTGCTCCTCCCCACGGCCCACCAGATGCCCCACTGCCTCCTGCTCGAGCAGCCAGGCGAGGACCCTGGGAGGAGCGAGCGTCTTGTTCGGGTCCCAGGGCTTCTGCTGGGCAGGCCCTCTCCAAGCTCACGCTGCACGACCCCAGGCCAGACGGCTCAGCGCTCTCCTGTCCATCAGGGACGTGGGTAGGATGTGCTGGCCACCCTAGGCAAGCACTTCGTTCCGTGGCGTGGGGGTGAGCTGAACACTCGGGCCTGTTTGGGCTGGATGGCACCTCTGTGGGGTCCGGGAGGGTCCTCAGCAGGCAGAAGCTCCACCGGGGTGTCCCCAGACTGAGGCAGAGCAGCGAAGCACCCTGCCCGCTGCCCCAAACCCCTTTGCAGACGGGGTGGAGGAAGCCCAGCCAGGCTGACACTGCCCGAGGCACACGGCGGGTCACGCCCACCCCAGGCCCTTTGCACGTGACGGGCTCGCTGTCCACGTCACTCAAGTCTGGCCCTAGAGCCTCTCCTTTGCCAAATGCCATTGCCACCACTCCTAACACCTGGAGGGCAATGGGTCCCAGGCCAGCCCCATGAGTGTGAGGCATCTAGGAACTGAGCAAGCTGGCACCTCATCCTTGCCAGCCATGCAGAGACCAGAGGCCAGGTGCTGGCAGACCATCCCTGCTGGGTGCAGGGACCTGGGACCTGCATGGTCCCTAACAGCCTGCTCAGGCTGCTGGACAGGGGCCAGCAGGAGAGTTGGGTAGGCGGGGGTCTGTCCACTTTCCTCCAGAGGGCACGTCGCTGCCCTGGTCCCTGCAAGAGGCTCAGAGCTCCCAGGATGGCTGGCCGCATGCGGGCTGAGTCTGAGGGTCGGTGGCGGGTGGGGGGGCCCTTCTCCTGTGTCCTGCTAACAGCCATGCTCAGCCCAGCCTGTGCAGAGCTCCAGGTGGTGCTCAGAGCCACGGTGCTCATTCTGCCCAGAAAAACCTTCCAAAATTAAGGCAGCAGAGTGCTTCCGGATTAGGGTGAGGAAGGGCTGGCCTGAGGTCACCAGCTCCGAGGGGAGAGGGCGATACGGTCCAGCCCGAAGCGATGGGGAAGCTTGCTGGGGCTCAGACCTTCCCGAGCGGCTCTTTGGGGTGAGGTGGGTAAGTTGAGGGGGTGCGGCCCATGACCACCTCTCTCACGTCAGTGGCCAGTACTGTTTCCAGAGGGGCCCAGGGTTATTTCTCCCCAGCAGAGGGACAAACACAGGCAGGGAAGGGAGTATGAACACTTCTGTTCCCGCGCTCAGCACCCTGAGAGAGGAGTCGAGGTGGAACCTGGGCAGGACTGCCCCTTGGCTCGAGCCGCCCCCAGGGACGGCTGTGGAATGAATGCTGCACAGGCCCCGTCCGGGGTTCCGGGGCCAAACCACAGGGTCCGGGAAGCAGGCCTGCTCCCCCCCGCTTCTGGCTCCACAGAGTCCTCTCGGGGTCCCCCAGGCCCACCTATGGGCAAGGGCTGCAGGCGCTACTCTGCCTGAGGCTTGAGAAAGACAGGCCCCTGGCCCCCAGGCTGCAGTCTGACGAGGGGACCAGCTCTCTCCCCAAAGGTCATCTGAAGCACAGACGTCTTCCCGTGGCCTTGACTTTATTAGCCTGAGCCGTTTCAACCCAGTCCACAGAGGGCGCTGAGTGGGATGGCACCTCTGAAACCAACCCCAGGCCCACCAGGACTTTCTGCACCCAGTCACCGCACGCCTTCTTGCCCGCGTCCCCTCGAGCCCCGTCCCCCAGGGGTTGCCTGGGTGCTGGGGCCAGGCACCGCTCCCTGCAGGGAGGATGGGCAGTTCTGAAGGCCCTGGGATGGGGACAGCGGGGTCACCTCATCCCAGGCCCAGGGAGAGTGCCACCCCTGGGGACTGGAAGAGGGGGGGACGAGGCCTAGAGCTGAGTCAGACAGCAAGGACAGAGGCCCCCCGGGCAGGGGGTCCTGACAGGTCCTCACCCGGCAGCACCCCTTCGTCTCTGACATGGTGAGCGAGGGGCCCGGGGGAAACCAGGGCAGGAGAGGGAGCTTCTGCACCTTGTGTGTGGGGGGCCCAGCTGAGACCCTCCCAGCCCTGCTCCTGGAGCCAATTTCAGGGCTGGGAACTCTCTGGGGGCTTCCCCGTGTGAAGACAAGCGGAGCTCGCTTTCTGGATCCACCCCTCCTTCCTGGGACCTGGGAACAGACCATCCTGCCAACTCTGACCTCAGGGACGGTGCCAGTCTGGCACGCCTGCTCTCCGCCATCACTACTGTGCCCGAGGCAGACAGCACCAATCAATCCCACACGGTCCCCTCTGCCAAACACACCCGCAGCCCTCAAGGCCGCTTCGGACAGCCTGCCCGTCAGGGACAGAGCACTGGGTGATGCTCTTTGCTTCCCGCTTTCACGGGGCCTTCTCGAGCGTTTCCTAAGCTCCTCTTCAGAAGCTTTCCAGGGCTACAGGCTGGTCCCTGAGCCCAAGGCACTGCGGGTGGCTTTTATGGGGGGGGTGGGGGTGGACTCGAGAGCCCCCTTCTGTCAGTGACCACAGAACGGGCCTTCTGGGTCTTCTTTCCACCCCCTCTGTCTGCATCTTTGGGGGCCATGGCAAGTAGCACTCGACGAAGGGCAAGGGAGCCCATGTTCCAGCCAGGGTCCGGGTCCTGGCGTCCAGGGTGGCGCGGGTCCCTGGGAATGGGCAGTGTGGGTTGGAGCGGCAGGTTGCTGACCCTCGGGCCAGCTGAGGCCCTGCCGGCGGCCATCAGTAGACCCCCTTCACCCTCTTGTTGTCGGGGTCGAAGGGAGACTTGAGGTGGGCCTGGGCAGCGTGGGTCACCCCCATCCTCTCCAGGGCATAGTCCCCACTCTTCACGAAGTCCAGGGAGACCTGGTGGGCACAGAGGAGGGGCCGCGGTCACTCGCTGCCCTGTGGGAGCCGGGCTCACACAGCCTGCCTCCCGGGACGGGGCCGCCGTCTCACCCTCTCACGCCCCCTACCTCCTCTGAGTCCAGGAACTGCCCTGAGCCCTGAGCATGTGGACTCCGTGTCCCCGGGCCCCTGAGCTGGACCTGAGCCCCCAGGGTCTGGCGGAGCCGAGGTCTGGCACCAGGGAGAACCTGTCCCGCTGGGCAGCAAGCCCTGCCCTGTAACCACTGGTCCCTGGGAGGGCAGGCGACCGGTGGGGGACTTCAGGGGTTTATAAATGACGGTTTGGGCAAAATGCTTAAACATTCCACACGCAGACCAGGCTGCCCCTTCGGCCTCATTGCCGAGCCCCCAAATGAGCCTGTGCACATGTGCCCATACATGTGCTCACATGTGGTATACCTGTGTGTACACCAATGTGTGCACACACAACCGTTTGCACACACACAGGATCTCCAGCTCCAGGGAACAGAGCGGGTGAGCCCTGCCCAGGGCCCCTTTCTGACCACGAGAAGCCTGGAGCTTCCAAAGTCAGATTTGGTCAGAAAGAAAATATAGAAACAGCCGCCACGTCTGCCTGGGGAAGACAGGGCCCGTCAGTCAGTCCCTTCATTGGCCTCCGGTCCCCCCAGGCCCAGCCCACCCAGAGAGGGAGGCAGGGTGTGGGGGAGAGCCCCAGGAGGGACCAGGGCTCCCCGTGGCAGTGCAGGGGCGCGAGGACTCACCGGCCCGCCGCTGGGGTCTCGGATGTAGCCGTAGGCCAGGGTCTTATTGATGGTGAATCCAAAGTCAGCCCTCCGAACATGGCCCACCACCTGGCCGTTCCTCCAGATGGCCTCCAGCCCGAACATGGGCACTTTCCTGGAAGAAGCAATAGATGGCTGGGAACCCAGAACCCCTGGAGGGGGAACTCCTGCACTTCGCCTGGCTGAGGAGAAAGGACAGAGGCCCCCCAGACCACGGGCTCCACTCCTCAGGGCTGGTCTGCTAGGGGCCCATGTGCCCCTCACCTGGCCCCCGAGCAGATAAATGGACAGAAAACATCAAAACCAGGACCCGACTTTCATGTTTCTGGAGGCAGGCCCCACGGATTTGGAACTGTCACACAACTTGTTTTAATCTGACGGCTCTCCTTTTCTGACAGTGTGATGTATCATTTACTAAAAGTAATTTTCTGTATTACACATAAAATATGAATGCTCGCCGTAAAATTTTTGAAAACTTAAAATAGGAAACGAGCAGAGGATTAAACTGCAACCACAAAAACACCAGTGCCAAAGTGTTTGGCGTAAACCTTGGCCGGCGTGCCCTCTGCTGCCCGAGTCCTCATGCCCGCGGGCACTGGGCCAGGTGCTGGCGATGAGGTGCCCCCAGGGCTGCAGTACCGCGTGGCCCCGTGGGTCCTGGCGTGGGTGCCAAGGACCATGCCCCATGGGGTGTGGGGCACGGCTGGGCTGGTTACGGTAACCGGAACTGGGGGACCCTTGCACTGAGCCAGAGTCTGAACAGAGTCTGGGTGCCTCCCGGTTCGGAGGCCAGGGGTGACAAGATCTGGGCCCCACGGGGGCAGAGGATGAGGGTGGGGTGGCGGAAGCTTTGCAAACGCATCCTGTCTCCTTCGATCCCGTCCTACGGGGGTGCTGTGTCCACACGAGGAGACAGTCTCAGCGAGGCCCCTGCCCCGCCCAGGCCCCAGGGCAAAGCAGCAGCATCCTGGCTGCCCTTCCTCGGTCCGGGACTGGCCAGGCCGTGGCCCTAGGCGGATTCTGCACCCCAGCGGGGAACCCTGGGGAGGGACGAGCTGGGCTGTGGCCGCTGCTCTCCATGGCAGCAGGAGCTTTCTGGAGGGCAGGCAGCAGGTGGGCTCGGCGGACCCCTGGCCTGTCGGCACCCCAAACCAGAGCCGAGTGTTCCCCGAGAGGCGGACAAGTAGTCAGGCAGAGGGGCAGCCCGACGGGGTCCCAGGGAGGAGCTAGGAGACGACACGCCCAGCTCCGCTCACTCTGCACCCCCAACCCCGGCAGCCTCAACGCTTCCTTTGAAAGCGCCGAATCTGGGAGAAAGGGCACCGCTGGCATCAGCTGTCGGCCCCAAACCAAGGAGACTCAGAGACGCCCGCTGCCCTGGGGACGGCTGCTACCCAGTTCCTCATCACCCCACCCACGTCCTCCAACACCAGACCAGGGCCCTGGGGCCTGTGCAGGCTCAGCTCCCAGCACGTAAGGGCGACGTGCTCAGAGCTGCCGGGAAGGTGGGGTGGGGGAGAGGTGGGGGCGGGGCAGGCGGGGGAGAAGAGATCGGCCCCGCACGGGGCTTCCTTCCACCCTGGCCACGGGCCTGGGTGAGAATCGCTCTGTCCCTGGGCCCCTGTGGTCTCCTCTGTCGATGGGGCTGCTGGCCCCAGCCTGGCCCCTTCCTCCACGGGGGCCCCTCCCGGGCTGTGGGGATGCTCTGACCAGGACACGGGGGGCGATGGCAGCACCCTGACAGGCAGCCAGATCGGGGGCCTCGGCCGGAGCCCCCCGCAAAGCCCACTTGGCTGGGCAGGGCCTTCCCTTTTCAGAACACGTGTTCGGAGGAACTTCCCAGCCGCCCAGTGGTTAGGACTCGCAGCTTTCACTGCCAAGGGCACGAGTTCAGTCCCTAGGTGGGGAACTAAGATCCTGCAAGCCACGTGGTGCAGCCAAAATAAATAAAGTGAAACGAAACCTGTGTTTGCCGAGGGCTGCCCTGCCCGCTCCCTGCTGACCGCCACCAGCCCGCGCCCGGTTTGCCCCCTGCCTGGCCCTGGTGGGATCTGAATTGCAGCCCCGGCTTCCGAGTCGGGCCTGCTGTGGACCCAGCCCTGCCCCGCAGGTCCCAGTCTCCTCCCTGTCGGGGGCTGTGATGCGCGCTCCGGGAGAGGGTGCCTGGCCTGCGGGGGCAGCGGGAGCCCAGAAGCACCGTCCCACGCGTCTGCACAGCCGCTCCCCACTCCCGGGGGCCCCAGGCCCAGCGGTACTCACTCGTCCACAGTGAAGCCCACCAGGCGCCGGCGGAGGCCCTCGGCCCGCTGCTTCTCCAGGGCCTCGCGCCCCAGGAAGGGGACGGAGGACTTGAGCTTGCAGGTGAAGGCCAAGCCTGCCTCCAGCGGGCTGTCATCAGCCCGGAGGTCGGCGTGCCAGTGCCGGTAGCCTGGAGTGGGGGAGGCCACGGGGTCACTGTCCAGCGGGGGCGGGAACTTCAGAAGATGCCCCGGGGGATGCCCGCCCCCGGTCACACCCTCAGCCTAGACTCTCCATGACCCGGGGTTTCTGGGGGCTGGGAGCATCCTCAGTCACAGGAGGCGCCCTGGCTGAGCCCTGGAGTTAGACCACCCCCAGCAGCATCGCCGCACATCTCTGCCATCAGGCTGGAGGCCCTGGGTAGGGGGCAGTGGGAAGCCGGGCAGCTCGGAGGGCCCCTCTCATGCTCTGATGGTCTTCAGCTCTCTCTGGGAATCTCAGCACTGAATCCAAGTCTGGCTCTGGGCCCCCTCCCCCTGGGAGATACCTGCCCCCGCCCCCCAAGAGTGCTGGGATCTCTGACCGTCCCCAGGCCCTGGTACAAGCGCAACAAAGGGGGTTTGGGGAAGCAGTCCGTGTGGGGGGACGGGGCAGCCACGCTGTGGCTCAGCGCCCCCACTGTGGTCCAGGCCCCACACACACCTTTCTCGATGCTCAGCGAGTCGATGGCCCGGTAGCCGGCATTGACGAGGCCGTGCTTGGCCCCCGCGGTCATCAGGGCCTGGTACACGGGCAGGCAGGACGGCCTCGGGGCGTGCAGCTCCCAGCCCAGCTCCCCCACAAAGGACAGCCTCACAGCCCGGACCTGGGGACGAGGCACAGCTCAGACCTGGCCCAGCTACCACCGATGGGTGGACACTTCCTACCGCCACCACTAAGAGCCAGGCCTGGGCCCAGGCCACAGATCGCCAAGAAATGGGGCCTGCCAGTGAGAGTCCTAAGGAGTGCTCTGGAAATCTTTGAAATTAAGAGATGTTGTCGTTGGGAGTGGAAGTGGACATGTGGTTCCCAGGCCACAGCTCGTCTCCTAAATGACTATAGGAGTGTCCTGGGGCCTCGGTAGCCAGGGGAAGAGGACCACGGAAGTGAGCTCTCTGCCAGGTCTAAGGCCCGAAGTCCAAAACCAGGGTGTGGGCAGGGCTGTGCTTCCTCTGGAGGCTCTGGGGCAGGTCCCTCCTGCCCCTTCCGTCTCCTGGCGGTCCAGGCTCTGCTGACATGGATGCGTCACGCTGGCCTTGGCAGGTCCCTCCTGCCCCTTCCGTCTCCTGGCGGTCCAGGCTCTGCTGACATGGGTGCGTCACGCTGGCCTTGGCCTCCGTCTCCTCCGTGTCTGTATCTCCCTGTCTCTCATCAGGACACTGGCTGCTGGGCGGAGCCCCCCTACCAGGGTGCTCTCATCCCGGGATCCTCACGGGCATCGAATCAGCAAAGCCCCTGATTCCAAGGTCCCGTTCCCAGCCCAGGGGTGATGTCTTTTTAGGGGGCCACCGTTCAATCACTGCGGTGACCTTGGGCAAGACTCTTGGCCTCTCTTTGGCCTCTAAATGTGGTCGGGAGCCTGGCTTTGTCCGGCTTAGGAAGCTCTGAGGGGCTGTCCTCGAGTAAGGATGGGGAGTCAGCCACACAACTCATGAGTCGCGGCGGCTGCGCTTAGCACATTCAAGGGCAGCAGGAGGGGGCAGCTGGGCATCAGGCGAGTGTCCTGGTCACCCCCAACCCCGGCGGGCCTCGGCCAAGAGCTAGGATCTGAAGACAGACACAGCCTGTGCCCCCCAGGCCTTGAGTCTTGGAAGGACACAGCCAGATGCCCAAGCAGGCTCCAGGGCAGGCAGGTGGAAGGACCCTGAGGCAGGCACAGGCCAAGCTGGGATCTTGTGCAGGGTTTGCTGTCACGGACAGGCCTTCCAGACAAGCAGCAGAGTGGTGCAAAACCACGGAGCAGGAGCGGCTGTGGGTGTTGTCGGGGGCAGGGGGCAGGCAAGAAGGCTGGCGGCTGAGGCCGGGAGGGCCTCGCCAACCGGCTGCCAACGCTGGGCCACAAAAGCACTGCCCAGCGCTGAGCTCACAGGCCAGGAAAGGGACCGTGGGCCCCCAAACCCCACAGAAGGGATGGTGCTGTTCATGGAGCACCCCCAGGCCTGCTTTTTGTAGACATCACTGCAAAAACTTTCTAGGGGATGATGCGGAAACAGGGGCTCCAGAGACAGCCCACCGGCCGCGCACACACAGTGCTGACGCGGGGACGGCTGGTCTCCGGGCAAGCGTGTCCGTCAGCCTGTGTCCCGCGCCAGCAGCCATGTGGAGGCCACGAGCAGGACAGGTGACGCCTGGCCCAGCAGCCTGGCTTTTCCTGCCTGGCTGGTTGGGGCCAGGTCGCTTGCACACCCAGCTCCTGGCGTCTGCTTCCAGCCTGCAGGCAAACCCTTGAACGCCCAGTGTCTCCGTGTGCGGGGCCGGGCACGGCCCTGTCCAGGTCACAGAAGGGACAGGGAGGCCACAGCAGGGCTCAGCGCTCCCGGAGGCAGAGGACCCGATCCCATCACTGCTCTGAGCCTGAGGGGCTGCCCGGGACAGCTCCCGCAGCGATAAGGTCAGCGGACGGAGAGCCGGCCCACTCTCCCGAATGACTTGAAATCACAGCCGCTGGGAGGGCTGGATTCAGAAAGCTTTTGAAAGGCACACATTTGCTCTGAGCTGCCATTTGCCCGGGGCCTCTCAAAAAACTCAGAATTGACACAGAAAACATACTGTTGACGTTTCCCTGCTCCCCTGGTGCAAGCCGTGGGCCCCTGACAAAGACTGCCTTGTCAACGGGGTTCTAATTTTAGGCAGACCACGGAGGAGCTTGGGGCTCAAAGCCAATCTCATTTCAAACGGGAAAAAAATAAATTTCAAAGCTCACCCATCAATGGGCCCAGGACTGCGGGTCTTGTCAGACACACTCCCTCCCCCAGTTAAGCCAGGCTCTCGAGTGAATTCAGGGGTGGGATGGAGCGACCTGGGCCCTTCCCCAGCTCCCAGGAATCAAACGAGGCTGAGAGGCTGGCCAGCGTGCTCTCCATTACAGCCCTGTGGGCAAGCCCGGCATGCAGGGGGCTGAATAAATACTTCCCGGACGGAGTGGGGAGACAGGTGCAGAGGGCCAAAGCTCTGCTTCCCGGCAAAGCGAGGGGAAGGGCTTGGGGATTCCTAGTGACTTTCTAAGTCGCCAGCATCACTGGCTCTCGAGACACCTTGCACTTTTCTCCACTGAAGCCGTGGATTTAGGCGAGCCCTGGGGTCTTCTGAGAGGGGACGCATATTGAAGGGACAGGCTGAGAATGAGTGCATCTGGAACTTGGGCTCAGAATCAGCCTGACCCACGGGTGGGCCTCCTCCAGCCTCCATGCCCACGTCTGATAAACGGGGGTGAGCATCAGGCTCATGGAAGGCAGGTGCCTGGTACTGTGGTCTGCCAGTCAGCATCAGCTTGGACCAGCTTCAAAAGTGAGCCCCAAACTGAGGCAAACCCTCTGCAAAATAGCCCCGCCCTGCTCTGGGAACCATGGGCAGTGGGCTGGGCCACAGAGATGCAGAAGGTCATAAGGAAAGGCCTTAAACCAGGTTTTGTTTAAACCCTTTTATGACCCCAGGACTCCCCTGATAGTGTTAAAACCAACGAACCAAGTCAGCAAGGTTGCAGGGTACCACATCAACACTCAAAAGTCAGCTGCATTTCTATACTCTAACAATAGACCATCTGAAAAGGAAATTAGAAAAAATTCCATTTACAGTCACACCAAAAAGAATAAAATACTTAGGAATAAACCTAACCACGGAGGTGGAAGACTTGCGTGCTGAGAACTGCAAAGCACTGCCAAGAGAAACGAAGGAGACAAATGGAAAGACAACTCTTTTGTTTGTGGACTGGAAGACTGAATATCACCAAGATACCGATATTACCCAAAGAGATCTACAGATTCAATACACTCTCTGTCAAAATCCTAGTGGCTTTTTTTTTTTTTTTTTGCAGAAATAGAAAATTTCACCCTAACAGTTACACGGGTGACCTCGAATAGCCAAACAATCTTGGAAAAGAACACGGCAAAAGACTCACTTCCTCATTTCAAAACTCATCACAAAGCTGCCACAATCGAAACAGTGCGCTGCTGCCATAAAATCAAACGGACAAATGGAATAGAGACGAGAGCCCAGACATAAACCCTCAGGAAACGCCTAGTGACCTTGAACAAGGGGCCCAAAGCCGCTGGGCCTTCCCCGGCAGCTCAGCAGTAAAGAGTCTGCCTGCCAGTGCAGGAAACGCAGGTTCACTCCCTGAGTGGGCAAGATCCCCTGGAGGAAGAAATGGCAACCCACTCCACTATTCTTGCCTGGGAAAATCCCACGGATATTGGAGCCTGGCAGGCTGCAGTCCATGGGGCCGCAGAGAGTCGGACACGACTGAGCGTGCACACGCGCACACACACCGTGACTATTCCACGGGGAAAGGACAACGATCGGCACACTGAGCCTTCTCATATACCATGCACAGGACATACACGCCCGAACTCAGACCGAATCAGAGCCCAGATGCGAGCCCGCAGACAACACAGAGGCGAGCTTCGTGACTCTGGACTCGGCAGTGATTCCCAGATAAGATACCAGAGGCAAAGGAACAAAGAGCACAAAGAGCTAAATGGCACTCCAGCAAATCTAAAAACCTCTGTGCTTCAAAGGATACAGCCACCAGTGAAAAGTGGTGGCTGTGGCCACCAGTGAAAACCTACAGAATGGGAGAAAACATTCGAAAGTCATGTGTCTGATGAGGGGTTAACATCCAGAATATATAAAGAACATCTACAATTCAACAACAACAAAACAACCCGATTAAGAAATGAGTTAAGAACTTGACATTTTACCAAAAATCTACGAATGGCCAACAAGCATATGAAAAGATGGTCAGTGTCGCTAAACAGTAGAGAAACGTCAATCAAAACCACAATGAGATACGACTTCTAAGCCATCAGCATTTCAAAGAAAACAGAAAATAATCAGAGCTGGCAGGAATATGAAGGAATTGGAACCCTTGGGCGCAGTTGGGGGAATGCAAAATGGTGCAACTGTTAGGAGAAACAGTATGGTGATTCCTCGAAAAACTAAAAATAGAACTACCATATGTCCAGCATCCCACGTCTGGGTGTATATGCAAAAGAACTGAAGGGTGGAACAAGGAGCTGCTCTGGTCTTGTACCTCCCGGGCAGCAGCAGCCAATAAGCAGCTGGAGCAGGGCCTTGTGTGAGGTCCTGCTGGGAGCAAGGTCCTTCTCTGCTTGGCTCAGCTCAGGGACCACTCAGGAATCACCAGGGCTTGGCCAGGGCCCATCTTTCCAGCGGCCGGCGTGGTTCTGCTGGGTGACCCACAGAGGAAGGAACCGCTTCTAAAGCTAGCAGGAGCCCCCTGCGAGGCGCAGAGTCCTGGGCTGGGGAACAGAGATGCAATGGGACCGCTCGATGAAAAGGGACCGCTCAATGCTGGGGGTGGGGAGGCAAACCCGTCAAGCCCCAAACATCTGCGTGAGCAGCTCTCCTGCTGTGCGGCTCTTCTCCAGTCTGAATTTGCTCAGAGACCTTCTCCTCACTGGAAGGACTGATGTTGAAGCTGAAGCTCCAGTACTTCGGCCACCTGACACGAAGAGCCGACTCACTGGAAAAGACCCTGAGGCTGGGAAAGCTTGAAGGCCAAAGGAGAAGAGGGTGGCAGAGGATGAGATGATTAGATAGCATCACGGATGTAATGGACATGCATTTGAGAAAACTCCAGGAGTTAGTAAAGGACAGGGGAGCCTGGCGTGCTGCAGTCCATGGAGACGCAGAGTCGGACACAACTTAGTGACTGAACAACAAGCCCTCCTTTAGGGAGATTCTGTGTTTCAGACCCCTCCACCCAGGGCCTGCGAAGCCCTGGAGGGAGTTAACGTGGGATGCTACGGGTCTCCTCTGGTGAGAGAAGATTCTCCCGCTGCCCGTCACCCGCTTCATTCTAGGCGACACCTGCGGTGTCAGCAAGGCGCGGTGAGGGAGCGCTCTCCCCACGCGGACAGAGCTGTGTCTGCATCAGCCTCGGCTGCAGCAGGCTTAAAGCTTATCTGCCTTGTAAGGACAAGGTTGGAATCCAGAACACGGGAATCAGATGCCTCTGAGCCCCCCAGTCCCCGGGCTCTGCACACAGTGGGTGGTCAGTAACGTCCGTCATTCCACACGGGGTCACCTGCCCCAGACAAAGGTGGCAAACCCAGCAAGACGAAGCTTCTAGCCACGCTTTCCACAAACGCCTGTGTTCCAGCATCCCCAGGGGCCCCCGCATCACCCCAGGATCTGGACCCTCCTCAGTCCTCCTCAGGGTGGGATTCACACCTGACACAGGGCAGTAAGGGCCAGCCGCCCCTCCCAGAGCAGGCACCCTGGTGGCTGGGAGCGTGGGCTGGGTGCCACGTACCTACAAGGTTTAAATCTGAGTCACAAACGTCGCATCCCCGTTGACTGACATCCCTCTGAGTCTGCTTCTGCAAATCCTGGTGGGAATAGGGTTCACAGAGCCTTGGGCGCAGTCAACAAAACTGTCAGTCCAGGGCCCCTGGCTGCCTGGCAAGGCGGGTGCTGCTGGCACGTGCATTTTACAGATGAGGAAGCTGGAGCTCAGGGAGGTCAGGCCACCTGCCCGAGGCCCCGTGATGTTCTGGAAGATGCTTGACAACCAGCTCTTGGGAGGCAGGGGTTGTTTCACAGCGTTTACCCCTTTCTGTGGGGTGAACAGCCCTACCATGGTTGATTTCAAGCTGCCAGTGGTTTAACCATAACCTGCCAATTTTCCTCCAGCTTTAGCCATCAGCTCTCACGAGCTGGAAGGAGCACTTTCCAGCACGCTCAGAGGACTCACAGCCAGTAAGTCAGAGCAGGCGCTCCATGCCGTAAGCTCTCCACATTCCCTCCCTACCCTCGACTGACTCACTGGATTATTTTGGGGGCAATGAATACACTCAGGTTTCAGCAAGATGGATTTGGGGGCTTCCTGAAATTCCTGCCAGCTCTCCATGGGGAGGCACGGGAATGGAGGGGGTGTTATGAGGAGGTGGTGCTGGGTCCCCATCCTGGCTTGGATCAAAGGCCACGTGGGCGCCCCGGGCAGGACAGTCCACGTGGCTCCCGTGGGACGGGTGCTCTGGCCACGGGCGACATCAGAACCAGCCTGGGGCCGCCTCTCTGGACAGACACCACGAGAGGGCTTGAGCAGATGTGTCCACAGACACCAGGCACAAGCCAGCGTGTCCAACTGTCTCAAATCACATTAGCTCACGGGTGTTTCACATGCTTCCGGGGAGTTTGGTTGTATAACAGCACCCCTGACTCACCAGGCACGTCATCCAAACTTAGTCATCCCTTTAAATAAATGAGGATCCTAGGGGCCCCCAAGGCAAGGGATAGACAGGGGTCTGAGCACGTGCAGCCTTCTGCAGGGGCCTGGGGCCCTGAACCCACACACGAGTGAGGAATTCAGTTGGCGGTAAGGCTTAAAGGAGCTTCATTTTCAAATCCTCTGAACAACCCAAGACACTCTTGACTCCAAAAACATCCTTCTACATCAGTGTGCAATTTCTCCCTGCAGTCTGGTCCAGATGGCTGCGTGCAGGCATGCTGGTGGTTCTGGTGAAGGTGGTTCTGGTGATGGTGGTGGTGGTGATGGTGATGGTGGTGATGGTGGTGGTGGTGATGGTGGTGATGGTGGTGGTGGTTTTGGTGGTGATGGTTTTGGTGATGGTGATGATGGTGATGGTGGTGATGGTTTTGGTGATGGTGGTGGTGATGGTGGTGGTGGTTTTGGTGGTGATGGTTTTGGTGATGGTGGTGGTGATGGTGGTGATGGTTTTGGTGATGACAGCGGTGATGGTTTTGGTGATGGTGGTGGTGATGGTGGTGATGGTTTTGGTGATGGTGGTGGTGATGGTGGTGGTGGTTTTGGTGGTGATGGTTTTGGTGATGGTGGTGGTGATGGTGGTGATGGTTTTGGTGATGGTGATGGTGGTGATGGTGGTGGTGATGGTGGTGATGGTTTTGGTGATGGTGATGATGGTGATGGTGGTGGTGGTGATGGTGATGGTGGTGATGGTGGTGGTGATGGTGGTGATGGTTTTGGTGATGGTGATGATGGTGATGGTGGTGATGGTTTTGGTGATGGTGGTGGTGATGGTGGTGATGGTTTTGGTGATGGTGATGATGGTGATGGTGGTGGTGGTGATGGTGGTGGTGGTGATGGTGATGATGGTGATGGTGATGGTGGTGATGGTGGTGGTGATGGTGGTGATGGTTTTGGTGATGGTGATGATGGTGGTGGTGGTGATGGTGGTGGTGATGGTGGTGGTGATGGTGGTGGTGATAGGGTATAGTGACTGGAAACCAATTTTCCGAGAATAATAAGAAGTAAAAGGTGTGGTACTTCCCTGGTGGTCCAGTAGTTAAAAATCCGCTTGCCAATTCAGGGGGCACGGGTTCATCCCCTGTCCAGGAGGATTCCACATGCCGCAGAGCAGCAAAGCCTGTGCGCCTCAGAGCCTGTGCTCCAGCACGAGCAGCCACTGCAGTGACGGCATCCCGCAACTAGAGAGGCGCCCCTGCTCATTGCAGCTAGAGAAAGCCTGCACTCAGCAACGAAGACCCAGCACAGACAATAACTAAATAGATGCATCTTTTAAAAAAAAGCTGTGACGCTCCGATCACACTTCACAAACTTGGCCATCTCTGAGGATCAGCAGGTGAACAGGAAGGGGCACCCCCAGAAAGACCCCACCTGCACCTACAGACGGGCAGGGACTGAGGGTCGGATATCCCTGCAAAGAAAGGTTCTGCCCTGGAGGAGCCTCCAGAATCTCTGAAACATGCTCGTTCCAGCCACACCCTGTCCTTACAGTTTGACGGCAAAAAGCTGTCACTGTCCCCACGAGATAGCCTTGCGTAGTGGCCTTGGCCACCACGTCTTTCTCGACTACACACACCCCTGTCTCTCCAGGGCTGTGGTGAATTTGCACGAGTTGTGCAAAGCAACTTTTCAGGCAACGGCTAAAACCCAGTTGGCAACCCAGGCTCCGTGAAGGTGCGGGCCTCCCGCCTCTGCACGAGGCGCGCAGGGGGCAGAACAGTCCACCCTGGACTAATGGAATCTGAACAGTGAGATGCACACAGTCAGGAAAAGAAATGCGATTTCCTTTTGACCCAAAATTAATTTTCAGAAGAAAATTGCTTTATCACGTGGCCTCAAGATGAGCCTGTAGCCCAGCACCTGCTGCTTTCCGAGGGGCCCCCGTCCTCGGCTGAGGACACTGTGTCTTCCCTGAGAACAGGGCCGGGAGCGGACCTACACTGGAAACCTCGCTGGCCTTGAGGACATCTGGTCAGCTGGCAGCCGAGGGGACAGCTCCCGCCCCGTTCTTCTGACAGGAATGCGAGGATCTTGGAAGCCTGGGGCCCATCCAAGCATCTCAGAATTGCTGCAAAACAACGGCCCCGCTCTGCTTAGGACACTGCGACTGACGGCACTGCTCAGCCTCGGTGGCCCACCCGCGCGGCTGCCGTGACGGTGGGTCTTCACGGGCAGCAGCGGGGTCCCGCTCACCCACCCTTGGCGGGATCTGTGGTTCTGGGCTCTGACCCCCATCGTCCCGCATGTCCCTTGTGACCTGGAGGTCTGGCCGATGACTCAGACACACACATTCCTCTCCCGCAGCTGGTTGGCTGGTGACCAATTATCTCCCATAAAGACTTGGCCCTGAACTCCAGCCCCAGCATCTCAACACTGATGGAACTGGTGTCAACACATGTTGATATTATTTAGGAGAACATGAAATTCCCCCTGGATCCAGAGTGCTCAGGACGTCTGGACAGACTTCCAGGACGGCTCAAAAATGCTGACGGCCATTGTCTAGACACTGTGTGACAGATGGGGAAACTGACCCCAGAAGGGGGTCCCGGGGTAGGGTCAGCGGCCAGCCCAGCTCCTGCAGCCTGCGTCCTGCTGGGCGCCCTCGTGCAAGCGGTGGACGGGGAGGCCTTCACGCTGCCCGCTGGGACCATCTGGGAACTTGTGGCCCCGGCCACTGTGAGGTCATAACATCGACACTGCGGAGTCAGAGCCCCACCAGCGGGGCCGCAGGGGGAGGTGCAGTCGCCAAGGCAAGACTGGAATCCCCCCGTACACGTGCTCCCAGGACCCCCTCACTGCATGTCGGCTTGCGGTAGGTGCTGCGACCTCTCTCCACCCAGGTCTCAGGGCCAGTGCAGGCTGTGCTGGGGCTGCAGCATCCTTCCCGCCCCCAAGCCCAGCCAGGCTGTGAGCTCAACGAGCCCCTGATGTGGTAGGCTCCCAGCCAACATGCCCAGGACTAACTGCAGGGGCAGCTGCGGCTCAGCACTGGGAGAGACCCGGAGGTTTAGAAGGGAATGCCAGAGCTCAGCTGGGCTTGCATGCCGGCCGAGTGTGAGCTGGTGGGCTGGCGCACCTGGGCAGTGCCTGCCCCTCCCCCAAAGGGGAGGCAGCGAGTCCTGCAGAGCTGCTGTGCGGCCGGAGGGCTGGGGCCGTGGCCCTGGGGCACCTCTGCTTCTGGGCCCTGGTTCTGAGCCACGTGTCCAAGGCCAATAACCAAAGTCCTAACAGGCCCGCCGTCACAGGGAGCCCGTCACAGAGCAATGCCAAGGCGAAGAAGTGGCCTGACCAAGTGTCCTGCGTACGGTGCTGGAGTGGGTAACGCAGTATTTCAACCTCAGGCGGTATTTCAAGGAACAAGAAACCCATCCCAGCAATGTCCTGAGAGAAGCCGAGTGCACGAACTGTGTACAGTTTACGGGATGATCCTGCTTCTGTTTTAGAATTTACAGGCAGAGATCAGGGACAGAAGGCGGAAGGAAACACTGGTCACCTCGGGCTTTCTCTCGGTGGAACTGGAGGGGTTTTCGTTAACTTGCTCTTGTCTTACAAATGTTCCCAGTATTTACAGCGAAACACTGACGCCCATCAACTCTTCAGCCAGACTCTGTGGCCGGCGAGAAAGGGCAGGCTCAGCGAGGTCAAGGGCGGCACCCAAGGGGGTCCCGCCAGGATGAGCTCTGCACCCCGGCCCTGCACAGCAGCTGGAAACAGAGGCGAGCAACGCGGTGCTTGCCACAGAACCGCTGAGCCAGCTGAGGGGGGCAGTGGGGAGAAGCAGCCTGCGACCTTCCTGCGCCCCACCTCTGCCCCCGAGCACCCCGTGGCCCCCACCTTGTGCCTGTCGTCCCGGGCCGGGCTTCACCCTGCAGTCTGGCCTCTGCTTCTCCTGGCCCGTGCCCTGGCCAAACCCGGGTCCCAGGCCCCAGAGGCCAAGGTGCAGCCAGACAGCCATGGGCCAGGCCTGGGGAGGCAGCGGGGCCAGGGAGGGCCGCCCCCGGCCCCCAGGATGGGTGTGGGGAGGCAGCTGGAGCCCGTTGTCCCAGCCCAAGTCCCCAGCGCCTCCCTGGAGTGGCCCTCGGCTGGAGGGGCGGCCTTCCCATCTGCTCTTCTTCCACACCAACCCCCAAACCACACACAGGCTGAGCCACGCTAGCTGCCCTCCGCCCCACATCGCAAGTCAGAACCCCTACTCCTGACTGGAGGGCACTGCACAGACCACCCCCTCGGGGGTGCCGAGAGGGCCCAAGCTGCCCTCAGGCAGGCCAGCGGCCACAGTGGCCTGGGTGGAGCTGTGCTGTGCTCTCAAGACGCACACCCTCTCTGGTCCTGGCAGGCAGCGCTGCGCCAAGGAGGCAGGAAGCGAGCGAGACAGACACAGCCCCGCTTCCTGCCCCAGCGCGGCCTCCAAGAGCGCAGGCAGAGCAGAGCCGCCTTTATCTGCCTCCTCCTGGCAGCCTCCTTGCTGACGTCAGCGAGACACTGTTTACTTGCTAACAGGACCAGACTGCGTGACCTCCCGCCCCTCTGCAGGCCAGGATCTGGAACCTTCCTCGGCGCCTCCCCAGATGAACACAAGGAGAGTAAAAGTGGGGGTGCCCTCAAATCCGGCTGTCTGTCCACCCCTCCCTCCTCACAGCCTTGTCTGTGTTACTGACACATAGTCACGAGGTTTTTTATGTTCCGTTAGCTGGGGGGCCTGGGCAGTCCATCCGACTCCTCTGAGCTCAGGTTGGGAAAGCACCTGCCCTGGCAGTAACGTTTCCTACATCGGGAACTGCTGGAAGACCTTGTTCAACGCACGTGGCCACGACCACCTCCAGGGTGCCTGCACGCCTGCTAACTGGGCGGTCACGGGGCAGTGCGGCCCCCCACGGGGCTCCTGCCCTGGGAACCTGTGGTCATGCCTGGGCATGCTTTGGGTTGTCACATCTGGGGTGCTCCTGGCGTCCAGGGGCTGCAGGCCAGGCCTGCTGTTTCACATGCTGCTAAGCCCCTCGCCCCGAATATCTGCTCCACAGCATCGTTGATCGCGCAGGGCTCAGAAGCCCTGATAGAACCTTCCACGCTGCCAGGAGGATGAAGCCGGAGCCGTGCGAGCCCTTGGCTGACAGCGGCTGATGTTACTTTGACCGCCTGCTCCTCACCTCGGCCCCAAGAAGTCAGAGTGGAAATCATGACACTTATTTTCCAAAAAGGAAACCAAAGCCCTAGAGCAGGACGCGCTGACCAGAGCTGGACCTGGGGCCTGGCCCAGGGGCTCAGAGGGCGGCGGGTCCGCTGGAGCCGCCCACAGTCTCAGAAGCTTCCGGCCCCGGGACCCGACTTTCTGGGCTGGTTGACGGGCAAGGGTGCTGCCCAGGGGCCTGGCAGGGCACCCCGAGCAGTCCCTGCCCCCTCCCATGGTGCCAGGGGAGGGGGGACAGTCCAGGAAGACCTGGACATGCTCAGCACACGCAGGCCTTGGGAACAGCAGAAATGACTGCTGTCTGCAGCCCCGAGCCCTGCAAGAAGGCGCAGGAAATGCACTGACCCGGGAAGGTGTGCCCCATACCCGAGGAGTGGACATGGGGGGCAGCCGCACTGGCAGCAAGGCCAAGGCAGAAGCTTGGGACTGGGCCCCTGCGTGTGCCAGACACCACCTTGGACCCCCACTCCTCCTCTGAGGCCCTGAAAGCTGGCAGGCATGACCGTCTGGACCCCCACTTTACTGCAGGGAAGCCGGGCCCAGGGAGTTCCAGAACCCTGCCCAAGGGCACGAGATCCCCCCACCCCGGGTTTGGCCCCGGAGCACGTTGCTGCTGCCACCCCAGTCCGGGGGCCCATGGGTAGCTGCTACCTACCAGGTGCCCGGCGGCTCTCACCAGCTTGTGGGTGGAGAAGGGGAAGGCGTCGTCGCTCAGGTCGGCCTCCAGCAGCTCCTGGAGAATGGCCCGGCTGTGAGCAAGGACAAGGCTGGTCAGTCAGTAGGGCAAGAAACACCTGCCAAGCCCACCTGGGTGCGCACCCCGGGCTGGGAGGGCTCTGAGGGCACCGCGGTGGTCAGGCTGAGGTCCTGTCCTCACGGGGCAGACCGAGAACAAACGTGCTCTTAATAAAACACACCAAGGTAGAGACGTGCAGAAGTCCAGTCATACGAGAAAGGCACGTTCGGGACTCCCCTGGCCACCCAGCTAAGACTGCAGAGCAACGTCAGCTAAGACTCTGTTCTTACACTGCGGGGCCGTGGGTTTGATCCCCAGTGGGGGAGCTGAGACCTCAAACACCAGGCACCATGGCCAAAACAATTTATCAAAAAAAAAAAAAAAGGCACCTTCATCGGAAACAGTGGCAGAAATAGCCAAGCCCTGGCTCTCCTTTCTCAGATGGGGAACCCAGGCCTGGGGCAGCTGTCTAACCAGTTAACGCCCGACCTGCCAAAGCCCCCCAAGGGCAGGGGCCCCTTTCCTCGCCCCTCTGCCCGGCTGTGCCCGGAAGAGTCTGAACCTCACGCTTGACACTTCGCCTGAGACCTTCCAGTGTCCATGGAAACCCTCACCTCTGGGGTGCCTTGCTTCTCGCCTCCCTCCCTGCCAGCCTGAGCTCACTCTTGCACCATGCACATTCCCTCCAGGCGTCCCAGCCCCTGTTGAATCTTCCGTCATCCTTCAGGTCTTGGCTCATCTGTCACCTCCTACAAGAAGCCCTCCCGGATTCCCTGAGTCTGGGTCAAGTCCCCCCTCAACGCCCCTGGCCTGAGCCCGTGGCCCTGAAACGTCTCCCACCAGGGCACCTCTCATGGTTGCAAACCTGCCCCACTGAACTGGGAGCTCCGTGCTGACAGCGGCCCCTCTGCAGACATGCCTGGCACAGAAAGGGCACTTGGTAAATGGGACTGATTGAAGGTGGGCTGACTTTGCACCGCTGGGCCAGCTCCCCATCGGCAGGAAACAGCTCCCACCCACCCCCATTTCTGCCTTGCAGGGTCCCAGCCAGTGCCCAGAAACACTTCCGACCCTGATGATCCCCGCCCCCCAGGGTGCTGGCAGCTGCCTGCCCACGCTGGCCCGAGGTGCCCGGCCCGCTGCAATGTGTCAGGATCCTTATGTAACATCCCGGCACCCACGCATGCCTGCCCCTGGAGGAAGCACACTCGGTCCTCAAGAAGCCTGTCTACACTGCAGCCCTGGGCGGTGGGGTCTGCCCCACGGGGAAGGAGGAAGGAGCTGGAGCTGGGGCTCAGCAGGGCCGGGGGCCCCCAGTCGGGCACCAGCCTGGGCACGCAGGTCTGCAGGGCACAGGCCAGGGTGTGAGAGGCTGTCCGTCCCCCAGTGGGCAGCAGGTGGCACCAGAGGGCACCGGCTCTGGGCGGAGACCAGGTTCAGGCTTACTGTCCCCCGACCTGGTGCTGGGCCCTCTCGTTGCCTTGTGAGGACCGCGGGGCAGGCGTCAGCCAGAGGCCCCGAGCCGAGCACCTGGGTATTAACCACGCAACAGCGACCACCGCCCACCAGGCTGTCTCCACCAGCCACGAGTGGTCTCCTGAGCTTCGGTTAATTAAAAAAATTCTGTCTCGCCGGCCACCTTTCAAGGCCTTGCTGGCACGTATGGCTTAGAGGCTACCGTTCTGGGCCATCAATTCTGAACTGTCTCCTGAAAGTGCCACTGGTTGCAGGCCATCCAGCACGTCCCATGGTCCAGGTGCCACGACACGCTTCCCACGCAACAGCTCAGAAAGTTCAGCCCGTATCAGCGGCGCTGGTGACATTATTATTCATACAAGAAACTTTGGGTTATTTTTGAAGGAGCGAGGACAGCTTGGAGGAGAAAGTTAAGAAATCGCCAGGAGGAGGGGAGCTCGTCTTCCTGCCCTGGCAACTGTCACTCACCACCTTCCTGGAGCAGCTTATAATGAGGCTGGGAGAGCTGGCCTGTCCCCGCGGGCCGCGCCTTGATCAGTCTGTCTGGTGCCCCCTCCCTCCCCTGCCCACTCACCCCCCCACCACACCAGAAATAACCCAGTCCCTCCCCAAGGTCGACATGGCAATGAAGCTTCCAAGGACCGCCTAGCGCTCAGGAGTCCAGGACCACCCCCCCCATCCCCATTCAGCCTAGAGATGCGGACATCAGCTCACCCAGGGGAGAAATGCAGACCCCCACCTGCAGAACAGGGCGCTTCCCGAGCCGGGCCAGGGCAAGCGTGGTCCATGCATCTTTCTGCAGAATCCCAGCATCCTGGTTCTCCTGCTGCGGCCGGCATGCTCAGCCTCTCTCCACACGCCCCATTCCTGTCCTCCCCTCCTGTCTCAGCACGCCCCCACCCAGCCACCCCTGAGATGACCCTCGTCAAGTCCGCAGGAGCCACCGGGCCGCCAAACCCACCTGTCGATGCTCAGTCTTTGTCCGCTGACCACCCGGACACAGCTCGTCACTCCCTCCTTGGAGTCCTTCCTTCCCCTGGCCCTTGAAGCTCCTGCCCACCTCCCATACTCTGGCCCAGCATCAGAGACCCCGATAAAGCCCACGTCCAACCGTGCCCCTCCTCTGCTCAGCCCCCTCTCCTGGAGGAGCAGCCTCTGCCCTTGCAAGCTCTGGCCTCCGCGGGCCTCTGAGCTTGTCCTCCCCCACAGCCCTGCCGTCGCTGCGTTTCCTCCCGCCACGGGGCCTTTGCACCTGCCGCTCCCTCTGTCTGAAACACTGGCCCCTCAGAGAGTGCCAAGGCTTGAGTCCCATTTCCTCCAGTGTCTCCTCCAAGGTCCCCTTAACAGATACTGGCTTTCGTGAGCAGCCCGAGGTCCAGCATCTGATGGATAAGGTACAGGACCAACCCCGACTCTGCGAGCACTACTGCCGGCCTGTCCGCCGTGGGCCTCTGGGCGACGTGGGGCACACGCAGAGCCACCTGCAGCTCTGCCCGGGAGGGGAGGTCCACCCGCCCAGGACCCAGCCCGGAGCTGCTGGCTTGGCCAGCTCCAAGGCCCCAGGGAAAACGGACCCTGTGGCGGGGTCTGAGGGCAGCGACCAGGGATCCTGGTGTGACCCCAGGCTGACAGGGATGCCCGTGGACACAGCCGTGCGTCGTCTCAGCAAGCAGCTGGGGGATAACCTGGCTGGAGGCACACTGTCCTCTCTTCTTCACCACTAAGGAAAGAAAGCAGTTCTCACCACCTAAAGGGCGGGGTCAGGACTGGAGCAGCTGTTGGAGCACCCCAGGCACCCCGCTGGTCGGCGCCAACACGCGGGGCTTGCCCCTGGTCCTCCACCCCGCGCCCACCCAGCCCTTCCCTGATGCCCAGCCAGAGGGTCTTTCCAAAGTGCACACGTGCCCAGGCGTCCCGTTGCCTCAGACTGTCCAGGCAGAAGCCAGCATCCAAGGGCCTTCTGGGAGCCGGTTCCTCATGGGTGGGAACACAGCTCAGTAAACGCTCACAGGATGAATCAACGAGCGAATGATCGTCCGTAGACCTAGTCACTGGAGGTGCTCAGGGAGGAGCCGGTGTCCTCCTGCTGCGGAGCACCATTCTCAGCCCGGGTGGCACAGGGAGCCCCAGTCTGGCTCCGCCCACTTAGAAATGGCACACACAGTTCTCAGGCCATATCAACCATCCAGAGGCATCCCTGCCAGACTTCCACGACCCCTGTACCCTCAGATATTGAGTATGAGTCATATATTAAGAGCTTTTCCGTATCCCAGTGCTTTGAAAAGCATGTTCCTGCTTGGCCTCTTGAGGGTCGCCGGCACGTTCAGCTCACTACCCACCGCGTCCCATTCTAGACCAGTAAATGGTTCTGCCTTGGGCCCAGACAGAGGGACGAGGTGTACCCCGGCCCTCAAGTCCCCATCCTCTCCTCACCTGGCCGGGCCCTGGACGCTGATCAGGCCCAGGTCCTCGGAGCTGTCGATGAGCTGGCACCGGAACTTCCGGTCCTGCAGCACGGTCCTGATGTGGGACCAGTTGTGCTGGGCTGCGGCCCCGCCCACGGCCAGGTAGTATCCGTCGCCTGCAGGAGAAGCACCGGGACTCAGAGCAGGGCTGCGGGGAGGCAGGAGGAGGCAGGACCAGGAGGGGCGGCCCAAGGCCTCCGTGGAGGAAACAAGCCCTCCTCCCTTGAACGTGAGCCACCCAGGCCTGAGTCGGGGGACCCTCCCAATGGGGCTCTGGGTTCTCATCGCCCACAGGACAGAATGCCAAGGGAGCATTTTCAGGGAGCGTCCAAGGCTTTCTCCCACTTCTCAAAGGGTCTGTGATCCAGGGAAGTGTAAGCGCCCCCAGCACAGTCACCCCTCGGGAGATCCTGAGTCCCACCTCAGCCACCAGCGCTGGGTGACCTCGGACAAGCCTCTGTCCCTCTCTGAGGCTGCATCCTCACCAGTTCCCATCTCTCTCCACATTCCCATGTCCCCACCCCATTCCCAGGGTTCCCAGCGGTGGGCTTTCAGAGGCTGGAATTTTAAAGCCATTACACCGCTGACCCTCCCCCAGAGGCTGACACGCGTCAACACCCTCGGGTTTCTGAAAAGGAGACTGAGGTTCAGAGAGGCCCCACGTGGAAGACTGCCTCTAGCCAGCTCTGAGTCCACAGCCTGTGGAGCAGCCACTGGGCCAAACCGCCCCCCGGGAACTGCTGAGTGGAGGCAGCCCAGCTCCGCCTGGTGTCCTGAGAGCCACCGTCCCAGGCGGGCGACCTTAGACGGCCGTGTGGCCCTCGGTCCCTGGAGAACCTGTCACTGCCCACTGTCTGTGGATCTTGGCCACCGCTCTCCCTCCTGGATGGGAGGGGCTGCCGCACGAGAGACCAGACGGCTCCCACGCCCGCCGAGGGGTGACGTGATGGGCAGCAGACCTCGCTCAGGGAATCAGACCCGTACAGATAAGGGGCTTGGACGCTGAGCTCCCTGTCACTGGAGGCATGCAAGCAGAAGTGGAGGACCTGCAGAGGGCAGTCCAGGCATCAGCTTGGGCCCAGAGCTGGAGATCTTCCAAGGATCTGTCCCCCGCCTCAGACTGGGAGTTCCATGGGAACCAAGACAGCCGATTCGGCATAGATGCCGGAGGCAGGAAGGAGGTAACTTCTCCCTCCACGTGGGAGGCACGGCCTTATCCGTGGCTCACTCTGTTCCGGGCAGGTGAGATGAGCACATGCATGCTGATGCCGCCCTGAAACCCCGCAGGACAGGCAGGTTCAAAGGCATAACCACCGAGCACTCAGGGCTCAGCACCGCTGCCCAAACAAAGGCTGCATTCAGCCTGAGGCAAGACCTCTGATCTCCCAGGCCCTGACCGCAGCGGGCACACGCGGGATTGCAGAGCAGCCTCGGAAGCCCTTCCCGCCCGTCCCGCACTGGCCGCCGCCTCACTGAGCTAGGCTGCCATCGGGGCGCTGCTGGGCCCCGGGGCACCTCTCACCTTCAAAGGCGGGGGCCAGCGGGGAGGCCTGGGGGCCGGGGGCCAGGCGGCTCACGGTCAGGTCGCTCTCTGTGCCCCCGCGGTGGTTCAGCATGCACGTGTACACTGTGGAGCCTGCGGGCAGGAGAAAGACCCCAGAGAGGGGGGAGCCGCTCAGCAGGGCGGGCGGTCCCTCAGGGCCGGGTAGCCTTGGCCAGATGCCCGGGGGAACCCTGATAGGCCTCTCAGCTTGGTGATGCCGCCGTGACTCGATGACCCAGAGAGGGACGGGCAGGCCACCGAGCACCGCCGTCCTCGGAGGAGGAAGGAGCAAGAAGACTTACTTATTTTGAAATGTGACTCTTCCCACCCATCCCTCCCACCCACCCCCCACCTCACGCTGGGGCACTTTCAGGGCAGGATTTACTTCTCATTCACTTTGGTGCTCGAGTGCCAAGCCTGGCATAGCAGAAGCTCCATGAATGCTGAATACATGAATACGTGGATGGAAGACGGGGATGAATGGGGAGGTGGGGAGAGGGGAGGGGCAGGGATGGATGGGAGGAGGGGGTGGGGGGTAGAAGGATGTTAGCAGGGTGAATGGGGGGAGGGGGACCAGGGAGGTGGGTAGCAGGGGCATGTGATGAGGTGTGTGGGTGGTTTGGCAGGATACATGGTGTAATGGGTTGCACTGTGTCTCCCTAAATGGTGTGTTGGGGTCCTAACTCCCAGTCCCTCTGAAAAATGGACCTTATCTGGAAATAGGGTCTTTGCAGACGGGATCACGTTAAGAAGATCAGAACTCATGAGAATGGACCTGATCTCACACGACTCATGTCCTTAGAAGAAGAATACGCAGGGAGACGGCCTGTGACCGCAGAGGCAGAGGCTGGAGTGATGTAGTTGAAAGTTGTGGGCTGGCGGCCGCGGCCGGAAGCCAGGAGATCCCACGGTCTCTGGCCCTGACTTTGAACTTCCAGCGTCAGACTCTTAAGACAACACATGAGGGTTGTTTAAAGCCATTCAGTGCGGTATTTCGGTGCAGCAGTATCACCAGGAAGTAACAGCAGTGGGGCCGGGAGAGTTTGGGGGCAGGTAGATGGGTGGGGAAGACGCTAAGCGCGTGGTTGATGAAAAAAGGGGAAGTGAGGATCTCAAACACTGTCTGGGACACACTTACACCACGGGATTATTCATCCTTCATTCCGAATTCAAATGCAAGTGAGCATCCTGTGTTTTCACTGAATTCTAGAAACCCTATCGGAGAGAGCATTCCTAGAGGGGGAATGGACAGGCTCCTCAGCCCCAGGAGACTGTTCTGAGGGCCTGCTGCCTCGAATCCCCTCTGGAACAAAGTCAGAGGTGGATAGTGGAGGACGCAGAGGAAGGTGGAGGGGGCTGGGCCTTGGGGCTTGGCGACCAGGGCAGAGGGGGCTGGAGGCGGGGGCCCAGGGCTAGGCTGGGGGCAGAGCCGTGAGCTGCGTGAGCCCGGAGCGGTCAGCCTGTGCCCAGGGCCGCACTGAGGCGGGGGAGGCACGCAGCCCTCCCGCTCCATACCTGGGGGCCGGCTGACGTCGGCGGAGAAGAGCCAGTCGGCAGCCTTCCTGGCGTCTGGGCCCACCAGGAAGAACTTCCCGAAGTAGGACATGTCGAACACGGCCGCGGCCCCCCTGCAGGCCAGACACTCCTTCTTGATCTGAAAAGTTCCAGAGTTGGGGTACCATGGGGGCTTCGGGACCCGCCTCCCCGAGAAAGACCCCACAGCCCTGGGCTCCAAGACCCTCTCCTCCCCTCCAGCTAGAAACGCACGTGCACACTCTCCTCGGGCGCAGGAAGAGCGCCCTGCTGGTGCGCATGTGCACAGTGTCCTCGGGCGCAGGGAAGAGCGCCCTGCGGGTGCAGGAGACCCGGGGGGAGCGCGGGCCGCGAGAGGATACGCTCCAAAGGGTGAAGGCCAGCGGAATGTGTTCTTTGACCACAATGGAATCCAATTAGAAATCCGCAGCAGAAGGAAAATTGGGAAGTTCACAAATAAGTGAAACTAGAAAACACACTTCTTAATAACCAGTGGATCAAGTGAAAAGGTCACCAGGAGGACTGGAAACCCTTGGAGAGGGATGAACACGAGGAAACAACGTGTGCAGACTGACGCCGGAGGCCAGCGCCGCCTCATCCGACGTTACACCTGCAAAGGCTCTCAAGTCAGCCACCTCGCACTCCGCTTGGAGAAACCAGAAAAGGGAAAGCAAATTAAACCCAGTGCAGGCAGAAGGAAAGAAATAACAAAGACTGGAAAGGAAATAAACAAAAATCTCAAAAGATAGAGAAAATCAGCAAATGGAAAACTGGTTTTGGAAAAGTTCAGTGAAATTAGCAAATCGTTAACTGAAATTACAAGAATCAAAAACGACTCCAAGTGCTAAAATCAGGAATGAAAGAAAGGTGTCACTATCCAATTCATAGGAGAGAATTGTAAGGACTCCTGTGAGCCACTGTCCACCAATAAATCAGACACGAAACAGAAATTCCCAGAAAGACACAAATCGCTGAAGTCGGTTGAAGGGGAAACAGACAGTCTGAACAGATCTACAACCAAAAGAGACTTCTTCAGTCATTTAAAACTCTCCACACGGAAAAGCCCAGGCCCACATGGCTTCACTGGTGAATTTTACCAAACATTCAAAGAAGAATTAATACCCGTTCTTCACAAACTCTTCCCGTGAGGCCAACATTACCCCAAAACCAAAACCAAAGGCCTCATAAGAAAATCGGAGACCAATATCCTTCATGACTATAGATACAAAAAACCTCCATGATATACTAACACACTAGATTCAACAACATATAAAAAGGATTACGTGATCAAGTGGAATTTATTCCAGAAATGGGAGTCTGGCTCACCATTCCCAAATCAATATAATGTACCATATTAATGGAGCAAAGGACAAAAACCAAATGGTCATCTCAATAGATGCAGAAAAAGTATTCGACAAAATCCAACACTAGGTCATGATAAAAACTCCATATAAACTACAACTAAAAGGGAATTTGCTTGACCTGATAAAAGGCACGAGCAAAATCCCACTTAATGAGGACAGACTGGATGTCCGCTGCTAAGATCAGGAACAAGACGGGGCTGTCCCCTCTGCCACTTCCACTCAACATCGTATTGGTAGAATTTTTCTGCTACCAGTGATATCGTTAAAGAAGTGAAAAGACAACCCACAGAAGGGAAAAAATAATTACAAATCATAAATCGGGTAAGGGACTTGTATCCAGAATGTATAGAGAATTCTTATAATCCAATAAAAAGACAACTCAATTTTAAAATAAGCAAAATATCCAAATAGAAATTTATCCAAAAAAGATATAGAAATGACTAAATAAGCACATAAAAAAGATGTTCAATATCATTGGTCATTAGGGAACATTGTGCTGGAGGTCCGACCCAGGGCAATTAGGCAAGAAGAAATAAAAGGTATCCAGACTGAAAAAGAAGAAGTAAAACTATCTCTATTTGCAGATGACATGATCTTACATATAGAAAATCCTAGAGAACTCACTGAAAAAAAAACTGTTATAATTAATAAAATAGTTCAACCAGGTTGGAGGATATAGGGTCAACATAAACAAAAAAATAATTTCTATACAATAGCAGTGAGCCATTAATGAAATTAGGAAAATAATTCCATTTACATCTTCAAAAAGAGTTTTTAAAGGCTTACAAATAAATTGAACAAATGAGGGGCAAATTTGTACTCTCGAGAAAATGTCTCTGAAGAAAATTAAAGCAGACCTAAATAAATGGAAAGGCCTCTCGTGTTTGCAAGATGAAGACTTATCATTGCTAAGATGAGGGTAGCACCTCATGTTGGTCTACAGATTTGACAGGGTCTCTACCAAAACCCCAGCGGGCTTCTCGGCAGACATTGACAAACTGAGGCTAAACTTCATACAGAAATGCAAGGCGCTTGGAATGTTCAAGACAATCTTGAAAAAGGAGAACAAAGCTAGAAGATCTGCTCTTCCTGATTTCAAAACTTACTACAAAGTTACTGTACTCGAGACAGTGGTGCAAACATACGGATGGAAATGTAGATCAGTGGGATGGAATGGAGAGTCCAGCGATAAACCCTCACCTTATGGTCAGCTGATCTGCGCAAGGATGCCAGGACAATTCAATGGGGAAAAGAGTAACCTTCAACAGATGGTGCCGAACAACTGAATAGCCACTTGCAAAAGTCTAAAGCTGGGTCCCTTCTTACACCTTTCACGAAGCTTCATCAAAATGGACCACAGACCTACGTATAAGACTGAAAACTACACAATTCTGAGAAGAAGACATAGTAAACCATTGTGACCTGAGTTAGGAAACACTTTCTTAAATATGACACCAAAGCCCCAGGGACAAAAGAAGGCATACATAAGCTGTTTTCATTCAGTCACCAAGTCATGTCCGACTATTTGCAACTCCATGGACTGCAGCACGCCAGGCTTCCCTGTCCCTCACCATCTCCTGGAGTTTGCCCAAGTTCATGTCCATGTCAAGTACATAAGCTGTACTTCATCAAAATTAGGAACTTTTGTGCTACCGATGATATCACTAAAAAAGTGAAAAGACAACCCACAGAAGGGAAAAAATAATTACAAATCATAAATCGGATATGGAACTTGTATCCAGAATGTATAGAGAGTTCTTATAACCCAGTAAGAAGACAAACAACTCGATTTTAAAATGAACAAAATATCCAAATTGAAATTTCTCCGAAACAGACAGAGAAATGGCTAAATAAGCACATAAAAAAGATGTTCAACATCATGGGTCATTGGGGAAACGCAACTCAGATCGTTGAGATACCACTTCACACCCACGAGGATGGCTAGAACCAAAAACAGAATTACGAGCGCCGATGAGGATAGAGAAATTGAAACCTCGTCCACCAAGGGTGGGGACATAAAATGGTGCAGCCACTTTGGAAAACCCTCGGCAGGTCCCCAAAAATGTTAAACGCGGAGTCACTACATGCCCCAGCACTCCCGCTCCTAGATACGAGAACTGAAAACATTTGCCTAAAAACCTGTGCACACATTTGCAGAGCAGCATTATTCACAATGGCCCCAAAGTCCAATGACTCACGCATCCGTCCACAGATGAATGGATAAATAAAAAGGAGTGTACCCCTGCCATGGAATACTGTTCCGAAGAAGAAGTAACAAAGCACTGACATGTCCTCAAACATGGAGGCGACAGAGGCCAGTCACTAAAGACCACCACTGTGTGAGTGCCTTACGGGAAACGTCCAGATACGATACATCTACAGAGACAGGACGTAGATCAGAGGCTTCCGGAAGGTGAGTTTGGAATGAGAGAGGGGCAGAGGCCGCGAGAGGGCCAGCAGCCCGCGCCTTCTCCCCCATCCCACGGTTCAGACGCCACTGCCCAGCGGTCTACAATTAGCCTTACAGCCAGCTGCCTGCTGAGGCCCAGGCACGGGGCGTGGTCTGCTCAGGGTTACACAGGAGGAAATGATGGAGCCTGGGTCTATCCAGCAGTGCCCGGACCCCAAGAGGCCCCCAAGTGCATCCTCCCCACCGTGTCTTCAGTGATTCCACCTGGATGGGAGGGAGGGCATGGATGGCGAGTCTCTATATCAGGGAAACTGGCCAGCGTGGGGCCAGCTCCCTGCCCTCCACCCCGGGGCAGCTGGCTGCCACACAGTGTCCCACTGACTCATCTCCTGAACCCCAAAGGCCGCTGCTCACCACTGTCCAGACCCCACCACCCTTTACAGCTCCCCCTCCACTGTCAGGCGTCAGGGTGCCTTCGCTTACGCTGCTGGGGCTGCAGATCCAACCCCCAGACAACTTGCAGGCCAAGTCTCATCTGCCCGGGCTGGGGAAGCTGCCAAGGCTGAGAACGAGCGTGCATCTCCTGCTCCGGGATGTCGAGGCGCCTCTGCTGGGATGCAGCCAGGAAGTGGAGCTGGCACCCCGGCCCGGCGCCCACATCCTTAAGGGCCTGAACACCCCGTGGGCCTTGGAAGCCGCCCCGCGGAGGTGCCAGACGGAGTCCCATTCGCTCCTGGGAGAGGCAGCCCCAGGGCCTCCTGGACTTCCAGAGGCACGTGCCTCCCCTCCGGTTTCAGAAGCCTCTTCCCCAGCGCCTTCACTAGAGCAAGCTTGGGGGGACGTGTGGTTCCTTCCCTACGGGATCAGGTGCAAAGTCCAGGTATGGGCCACGCTCAAGATACATTCAGAGTTTGTAGGCAGCAGCAGCAGGGCACGAAACCCAGCCCAGGGTGCTTCTGAGTGAGGGGCCTCACACGACTGCAGGGGTCCCACGTCCAGGAGGCTTCTCAGGCCTCCCGTCTCTGGGGACAACCCCCAGGCTGAGGCCGTGGCCCCAGCCCAGTGTAGACACTGAGCGAGCCTTCATCCCCCTGTGCGGTCGGCCACATGCTCACGGATACAGAGAGCACATTCTCCTCTGGAACACAACAGCTGGGTGTCTCAGCAGGGACGCTGGAGTTGTCTTCTCTGCAGACACTGAGAACCCCTAGCGTGATGCGGACCTGGGGGAGGCCTGGCCCCTAGGACCCCATCACCTCCTCTCCCACTGTACCAGGGAGCTGGGCTTGAAAGGGCCCAGGAGCCACCGGAGCAGCCACACCTGCCCATTTCCGGAGCAAGCTGGGCAGTGAGCGGGCCCCAGCTGCGGTCTCCTCTGCTCGCCCCCTGGGGGTCCCGTCTTGGACCTCCTTGTTCTGGGTCTGCTCGGTCAGAGCGGCAGACGGGAGCCATGGCCCCAGATCCGGCAGGGGGCTCGCCACCCACAGTCACACTTGGGGGCGGTTCTGAGGGCCTCCAAGAGATGAATCCCCGGCCCGAGACCACACAGCCTGAGCCAGGCCGGGCTGCCTGGCTGATGCCCCCAGCAGGCCGCGCCACTGGCAAAGTCTCAGAACAGCCGGAGGGCCGAGGAGAGCATCACCTATTCTGCCTCAAAACTGAGTCAGCCCAAAACGGGATGGGGGTACAGGGAGCCGGCTGGGAGAGGGCTGGAGCTCCCCGGGCGCCTCCCCCGACCGGCCCAAAGTGCCGCCCAGCTTTCTGCCCCTTGGGGTTGGGGGCCTACCACATCGTGGTGCGGAGGGAAGCTGAAGGTGTACTCCTGGCCCAGCAGCCGGCCGTAGGTGTAGTCCTCGCGGGCCCGATGCCCGTACGCCCCGCAGTAGTCGTAGGGGAGCACCTGCGGCAGGCGAGGGGGTGTCACAGCCCGGCCCTCCTCCCTGCACACGCTGCCTGGAGACCGAGGCCCACAGGACAGACGGATCTGGGCCCTGCCCTCGCCAGGTCCGACCCCCATCACAGGGCAGCACGTTTCGGACGGGGCTGGCTCAGGCATGCCAGCAGCATGGCACGAGCGAACTGTGGTCTCCGCAGCAGTGGGAGGGCGGGGCCCGAGACGGAGGAGAAATGGGGTGTGCTCGGGCAGGCAAAGAGGGGGAGAGAGGGGGCTGAACAGCAAACAGGGCGGGTTGACTGGGACCCCAGGGGCCACCCCAGGGCTTCCGCCTCAGTGCCGAGGGGCTGCGATGAGGCCCAGGGGTCAGCCTGCTGAAGAAGAGAGAGACAGAGTCAGGGGTGGGGTGGCTGCCGCAAGGATTCCGGATGCTGTTGCCATGGCGATCCAGGATGCGGTCCCGCTCCGGCCTGGCCCTGCTCAGAGGGTCTTGCACGTTCAGGAAGGGAGAGTCTCTGGACAGGTGGGGGAACCAAGGTGCAGAGAGACTGACGCTTGCCTCCAGTCCCCGGAGAGCCCTGACTGCCTGGCCTGAGGCAAGGCGGTGGGCCCCAGAGGCTGGGACTCAGCGCCTCTTGCCTTGGCCTCTCCTGTGCTTGGCCAGCCGCTCTCAGGGAGGCCCAGAACCCCACACCCCACTCTAGTCCTGTTCCTGCTGATGGAGCCCCTCCTTCCCAACTCCACGGCCACTCCTGGAAAAGCGTGAGCAAGCCCGGCACCTCTCACCCGCAGCAGGGCCAGCCCCGCCCTGTCTCTTCTCACCAGTAAGAGCTGAGGGTGAGGTCTTGACTGAACTGGGCCTCTCTGTTCCTCCAAGTACCCCCTCAGTCCCCACCCCCAGCTCCTGGCCGAGCCCTGGTCCAGGGAAGGCCTTTACAGGAGTCTCTGCGGGAAGTCATCTCCCTGGCCTGCCAAGTGGCTCCCACTGGCCCCTGAGGCCCCTGCAGGAACACCCCAGCCTGCTGCAGCCTGGCCAGGAAGCAGGGAGTAGGGGATGTCCGGCCGCCCAATGCCCTGGGCTCCCAGGGTGGCTCCTGGGTGGGAGGGGGCTGCAAAGCCCACCCATCTACGAACCAAGGGTGTGTTCCTGATTCTGGCTGTGGTCTCCTCCCCTTGCCCATGGGTTCTGGGAAAGAGGGGCTTCCAGGCACCAGGCTGGAGGCAGGGAGGGGTCTGTGCAGGCCTCTCCTCTCTGCTGACCCCAGAGGTCATCAGGAACTTGCCTTGGGACATGGTTGCTATGGAGATGGGAGATAGGTTGCACTTGGAAGGTGGCTGCTGAAGTATAGCGGCAGGAAGGGGCTTTTCATTTGTAAAAACCTGGATCCACTCCTATCCCCCTGGTTGTATTAAAGCATCACACCACCTGCCCCAGAGACCCAGGGCCTCACAGGCAGGATGGTTCCCAGTCTTTCCTCTGAGAACCCAGTTCCCTGGGAGGAACTGGGTGGGAGTTGGGAGCCCCCAAGAGGGCACCCAGAGGCCAGGACACTGCGAAAACCCCAACTTACAAACTAACACACGGAATGCGTCATTTTGTGCTCAATCCTCCTACTCACATTAACAGTTGCAGCCGCCAAAAATATATGAACAACATTATGAGAAGATGCTCTAATTTCTCCCGTCAACGGGGGAGTCTCGTGTGTGGCCTCCTCGCTGTGGAGCACCAGCTTTCCTGGGCCCCTGGCGCATCTAAGGCGGTGGGAGGCCGGGCACTGTGGGTGGTGAGTGACGTCCGTGGCAGGGCCCCGAGGTCACAGGCGGACCGGGCGGACCAGCAGGGGCTCGACTTCTCCAAAGGCCAGACGAGCCTCCCACCCCACGGCTCACCAGGCTCCCGAGCGCCAGAGACAGCGAGGGGTGCGGACGCGGGGGTGGGCAGTGGGCGGGGCTGGAGGGCAGGGCCGGGCGTGTGCCGGGGCCTACTCACCGGAGCTGGGCCCTGGGCGCTGAACCATCCCGGCCGCTCCCAGCCGTGGCGCTCTTGGAACACGCAGCCTCGTGCACGGAGCTCCTGTTGGGGGGCGGGGCACAGCGAGCAGACTCAGGCCTGGTGAACCCCCAGAGCAGGGCAGGGGGGCCGGGACCCGCCACCTGACACCTCAGGGCGTGGACGATACAGAGATGCTGGTGTTCAGACCCAGGACCCAAGCCCAGGCTCTGAGTCCAGGTCTAGGTCCCCCTGGCACCCCAGCTGCCCGCCCTGAGGATCCCCAATCTGTTAGGTCTCCCCTGGCACCCCAGCTGCCCGCCCTGAGAATCCCCGATCTGTTAGGTCTCCCCTGGCACCCCAGCTGCCCGCCCTAAGAATCCCCAATCTGTAGAACAACCTTCTCCTGTGGACGGAACTGCACCCCAAACTCCTGTGTTGAAGCCTTATCCCCAGAGTGACTGTACTGGGGACAGAGCTGGTGAGGAGGGAATTAGGGGAAATGAGGGCCCAAGGGCGGAGCCCAGATCCTTATCAGGTGAGGAGGAGCCAACACGGCGGGGAGATGGCCGTCCCGAAGCCAGGAAGAAGGCCCTCACCAGGGACCGGGCGGTGGGCTCCTTTACCCCTGACCATCCAGCCCCCAGAACGGTGAGAAATGAGCCCGAGCCCCCCAGCTGGCGGCGTCTGTTACAGGACAGCCGGGGACCCCGTGATGCCACAGCCGGTGTCCACCCAGGAGGAATGAAACCAGGGGAACGGCCAAGCTGTGCACACACGTGTTCACAACAGCCCTGACGAATGCAGGGGCGGCAGGTGTGGCCCACCCATACGACGGGGCGTTAGCCTCCGAAAGGAAGGACATTCTGACACCTGTTAGATCACAGATGAACCCCAGGAGCAAGCTAAGGAGAAGGAGCCAGTCACCAAAGGCCGCATGGTGTATGATTCCATTTATCTGAAATGACTAGAGGAGGCCAGTCCCCATAGACAGAGAGTAGCGCACTGGTGCTCAGACGTAAAGAATCCGCCGGCAACGCAGGAGACCCGGCTTCAATCCCTGGGTCGGGAAGATCCCCTGGAGGAGGATTCTTGCCTGGAGAACCCCATAGGTGGAGGAGCCTGGCGGGCTCCAGTCCACGGGGTCGCAGGGAGTCGGATACGACAGAGCGACTAACACTTTCACTCACTTTCACTTTCGCGAGGCTGGAAGGCGGGGGATGGGGAGTTATTGCTTAACGGGTACGAGGCTTCCTCTTGCGGTGACGGGAACGTTCTGGAACTAGCTGGAGGTATGGTCGCACAGCAGCATGGAGGCCCTGAAGCCCCCTGAACTGAGCACTTCAGGTTCAAATGGCAAGTTGTATGTGACACGCACTTTGCCACAATAAAACATTACAGCAGACGCAGTAAGTTATTTCAGTGGCAGACCGCTTTGAAAATAAATGCGGTTGTGGGGGAAGAAAAGAATCTCCACTCTTGGGTTTAGAAGGTCCTGGGGCCGGGGCCCAGCCATGTCTGGAGCCCAGGAGGAGTGGGCCTTGGGAGCTGAGTCTGGCAGGACTTACAAGTGCCAGCCAGGACCAACGGGCACCCGAGGCCCAGACGGCCTGTGTCTCCCCCTCCCTGTGGGCCACCAGCCTCAAGGGGGAGGACGCACGCGGCCACATGCCCGCTGGTGACACCCCGATGTCTCCCTGGGCGTCCGAGGGGCTGGGAACAAGGACACAAAGCCTGCTGCCCTCCAGTAAGAAGGGGGCGCCTCCGCCGAGACAAGTCGCCTCCCCGACGACACACACATCAGCCGTCAGCGGCCGGGAGGTGTCACGAGGGGGCGGCTAAGGAGGAAGTGGAGGCCTGCGTGAATGTAGATGCCTCCCCGGGGGCACGGCTGTGCGCCCACCAAGTCCCCTCCAGGCACAGCTGTACGCGCCTGGACAGCTTGTCTGCGCCCGGCTCCTTCCACCCCAGGCTTGGGGAGCAACCCTGTGTTCCTTGGGAAGCAGCTGAGCTACGTAGACAGTGCGGGTGATGAAAGCCTGGGGTCAGGCGGGGGGAACCTGAACCCACAGGGGTCCCAAGATTGCCCCCGGGCCCTCCAGGCCAGGCCGGAGAGCGGGACAGCCCAGGAACCTCTGCTGACTCTGTCCTGGTGGGGTAGCGGGGAGCGTGCGTGGACGCCAGCTGCCTCTGGGGTCCAGGGACTGGTCTCAGAGGAAGGAGGCCCTGTCTTCTATAAACACCACCTGCTCACTGAGCCTGCCGCCTGCCTCCCGCTCCACCCGTCCAGGGGATGGGCAGTCCCTGAGCATCTATCCAGAGTCAGGCTCTGTACCCAGAGACAGGCCCGGGCCCCGCTGGCTGGGTCCTTGCAGACAGGTAAGCTAAGCATGCAGCCCCAGACGAGGGCAAGGAAGCGGGAATGGAGATGGAATGGGGACGATAGGAGCAGGGGGACAGAGCCTGGGTTGCTGGGGACCTGAAGAGTGCTGAGGGGCAGGTCCCAGGAGAGGGCACCTGACGATGGGTTTCATCATATAAGTAGAAGTTTGTCAGGAGGAACGACGGCCCAGGCAGGCTGCTGCCTGGCTCGGCCTCCTGACCGGTGACTGCACACATCTGCCCCCGCGGCTACCCTGCCGCCTGTGCTGCTCCAAGCGCGTTTTACCCGCAAATGCCGGGAACGAGCCAGCCGCCTCGTCACCTCACGTGCCCTGCAGCCGGGACTCCCCGAGAGCGCCGCAGCCAGAGCAGAGCGGGCCCGTGGGGCTGGGGTACCTCGTGCAGGGGGCCCGTCCGCATGTTGCGTCCAGCCAGCGGCTCGTCGTGGGGGAAGACGACGGAGTAGTTCTTGGCGTAGGCCTCGTGGCTGCGCTCCCGGATCCAGCGGCCGTGGTCCGTGAGCGAGCGCTGGAAGCGCCTGTGGTGACAGAGAGGGGTGCGTCACCGCCTGGGGGACCCTCGTCCTCTCCCAGAGTCCTCCCCAAAGGGGCCTCGGGCACCCCCAAGCCTTGGGGAGCTCAGCTGCCTCCTCTGCAGCCCCCACAGCCGTCAGGCACAGGGACTGTGGGCGCAGGGCCTCAGGCTGGGGTCGTGCTGGGGGTAAGCCACGCCCCTCGTCCTACTGGGGAGCCACCCAGAAGCCTGGACCTTCCAGTGGAGGTTAACATTGGGGTCTTCAGAGTCTGGGGTCAGCAGGTGTGACAGCCTCTTTCTCCATGGGGCCCCCTCGGCAGAAACAAGGGGTGAAGATGAGAAACCCCCCAGAGGAATGGAGGCTTGTCTGGGGACCCTAGCTGTGTCTGCAGACCCTGCACCCGGGGACTCTGTGGCCAGGATCCCCACAGGATCCCCCCGGGCCACTGGGGGGATCACGTCACCCTCAGGGGTGTCCAGCTCCACCTACGGGCCCTTCGCCGTTTCCCACCGAGCTCAGAGGCGCCTCCCCAGCCTGCTCACGGGCGCGATGGCCGGGCCACCCGACGGCCCTTCTGCCTGGCCTCCTTGGACTGCAGGGCCGCCCGAGCCAAACCGAGCACAGCCGCTGGGCTGCCTGCCCCGCTGGGCCCCGCTGCCCTCCCCGGGCACAGCCCACCCCTCAGGTGCCCAGCTCAACACCCCCAGCCCCCGCCTTTCCCCCATCTGTGGGCATCTCGCTTGTCCTCCAGGACCACTGCCCCCCCGGCTGCGTCCCCACCGGCTGCTGTCCTCAGGGACCCCGCCCGGGCCTCATCGTGCCTGCCAACTCTCAGTTCTCACGTGGTTCTCGTCTGCACGGTGCCCAATCTGGGCGGGGCAGCGGGACCACACTCGTGAGGGTTCTGACGCCGACTCCATTCACAGCGGCTGCTACCGCGTAAGGGGCTCCCTTCCAGGGCGGGGCTGGGTGCCGGCTGCGAGAACCCAGGGCTGGTCCTCAGAGCGGCCTCACGTGTGGGGCCCTGGTTTGGCTCCTTGCACGGGACAGGAGACCGGCCTGTACTGAGCCAGGAGCTTCAGCATGAAGGCGGTTCATGGACGGGGGTCTGGGGGGTGCCCAGGCGCGGCCGGGACCGAGGAGGGGGACGGGCCTGGGGCAGGGCTGGGTGATCCCCAGACGGACAGATCCTGCCCATCTGGACCAGCCCCCGCCGGCCTTCTGCTCACACCTGTGCACGCCTGTGGGTGTCAGGAGCAGGCACTCTGCTGAGCCAGAGCACCAGCAGGGGTCAGCAGGAAGAGGGGCCCTCCCCGGGGCCCGCATAGCCCAGGCTGCCATTTCCCACCTGCATGCAGGCGGGCAGAGGGGCCTGCAGCCGGGCACCAGCGTCCAGCCGCCCTCCCGATGTAGTAAGGAGCGACTCCTCCTTTCCTGGCTGCCAGGACCCCAGCGACTCTCCTCAAACCAGCGGCCTGCGCTCTGGGCCCCGCCTAGGCCAGGCCCCGGGGGTGGGGGGCACATCCCCACCGTGAACCTCAGACGCCTCCACTGGGAGAGGGGACCCTCGTCCCCATTTCACAGATGGAGAGACCCAGGTCAGAGAGGGGAACTGGCCACACAGCTAACAGGGAGGGCCTACCCTGGGAGCCTCCCCCACAGGTGACCCCCAGTCACCTCCGTGCCCGAGCTTGCCCTCCAACCCCCTGCATGTGTGAGCACAGGGACGAGCGCGGCCCCCCGCTCCCCGCACAGAACCCTCTACCCCCGCCTCGCCGCCCCCGCGGCCCGTCTCCACCCCCGCTCATTAGTGCTGAGAGGCCCCGGGTGCCGTGCCGGAGGCTGGCCTGGGGGTGGCGGCCGCCCAGTATGTGTGTGGGGACGGGGCGTGGTGCTGGGTGGGCACCAAGTCCCACGTCAGGGACTGCTCGGGTCGGACGTCTTCAGCTGGTCCTCTCCTGGGGCACGCTGTCCGGGCCGGAAGAGTGGGCGGACCAGCCCCCAGCCCCGAGATCACAGCTCTGGGGGTCTCCCTCCGGGGACCCTCTGCTCTCCGACCTGTGACCCGAGGTCCCAGCTGGCCGGGGCAGGGGCGGCGGCTCTGTGAGCACCCACGAAGGGGCCCCCAAGACGCTCCCACTGATGTCTTGCTTGTGAGAGGAGGCAGGGAGGGAGAGAGGCCCAGAGCCCCTGAGGGGGGCGTCCACCAGCCCTGGAGGTGGGAGGCCGTTGGTGAGGCCCAGGCTGCACCCTGGTCCATCGGTTCCCAGGGCGGAGGCCTCACCCCTGAGGGAGGGGAGATGGCAGACAGCCTGCAGGCCTGGAGCTGGGCGGCTGTGGCTCCAGGGCCGGGTGACTTCAGGCGAGCCGCCTCCCGTGAGGGCTCCTCTGCTCTGCTGTTTGTAGCCGGAGGGGCTGGGACTGGCCCATCCCTGAGGCTCCGGGCAGCTTTATCATCTCTGGAACATTCCTCTCTTGGGAGAGCACGTGGGCACAGCCCCAGACTGTCTCCGAGGCAGCAGACCGCGCTGTGCCAGGCGCCACGGGGAGGGGATCTCAGGGTATGCCCGCCTGTCTGTGTGGGTGGCGGACACACCCCTGTGGACACAAAGTCCCCATCAGGCCAGGACGGGGCGAGGTTAGAAGAGGAGCCAGGGTGCGCTGAGCTGAACCAGAGTGGTCTCCACCACCCCCACCACCTCCAGCCCTGCCGGGCAGCCGGGGTCTCTCCAGGGAGCCCATCTGCCCAGAGCCATCACAGCGCCACGGGCTGGGCCCCCACAGAGGCCTCTCCAAGCCGCTGTCTCCTCTGCCCTCTGCAGTGCTCAGGCCACAGAACTGCCACCCGAGGAGCGGAAGCCTGGCCCCACCGACCCTGCCTCGGGGCCTCACTGCTCCAGCTCACAGAGGGCGGTGGGCAAGCCGGACGCCTCCCGGCTCCGATAGCAGCCCCGCACGCACACTGGCCTCAGCTCAGCTTTCTTTAGTGTTTCACGCGCAGACCCGATGCTGAGCATTCCGCCTACTCAGACACGCTCACTGCTCCCAGCAAGCGCCTCACATCCCCGTTACAGAGGGATGGGCTTGCACGGGGTCCGATTTATTCCAGTCTCCCCGTGAGTGAAGTGTGCGGCCAACGTCTCACTCGGGGCTGCCTGCCTCCCAGACGTGCTCACATCCCAGCAGTGACCACCCTGGCTCAGCCCCATCCCCGGGCAGCCTGCTCCCCCGGCCTCAGTCTCCCCATCTGCAAAGTGGGACGATGGGATCCCACTGCTGACCCCAGAGCCGTCGGACAGGTCGGGCAGGACACAGGGACGAGAGGTCCTGGAAACTGTAGAGGGCGGTGGATTTGCCAAACCCAGGCACCCTGCAGCACTGCCCCCTCCCCCAGCTGGCCTCTTCCTTCTTTGCTTACTGCCACCTCTTCCAAGACGCCCTCTGGATTTCAGGGAAGGCTCCTTTCTAAAGAGCCCGGGATGTTCACCCCACCCCACCCCATCCCAGCAGCTTCCCTTGTAGCTCAGTCGGTAAAGAATCTGCCTGCAATGCAGGAGACCCAGGTTCGATCCCTGGGTCGGGAAGATCCCCTGGAGAAGGAAATGGCAACCCGCTCCAATATTCTTCCCTGGAGAATCCCATGGACAGAGGAACCTGGAGGGCTACAGTCCACGGGGTCACAAGAGTTGGACACGACTTAGTGACAAACCATCACCTCCGCCGCCCCATTCTAGGGCAGCCACCGCCCACCCACCAGCCCCCATGGGCACTCGCCTGATGTCATAGCTGTGCATGTCCTTCTCTGGGCGCCCGTGGACAATCCAATAAGCCAGCTGCTGCCCGCAGCCACCGCCCAGCATCATTCCTGGCAGGAGCAGAGAGCTGTGGGTCTGCAATCTGCCCCCAGGCCCTGCACCCCACCTCCGTGCCCCTCCCACCTCTGTGGGCAGCGTCAGCCCCTATGCCCTGGGTCTCACCCCTGGGGTGCCACATGTCTCCTCCTGGCAGGCCTGTCCCATCTCCACCCCTGTCCCAGCCACAGCGCTCCTAGGCCCACCCCCATCCCAGGAAGGGGCGGCTCTGAGAACTGGAGGAGAGCCCAGCTGGGCCCCTCACTTCCGAGACGGCAGGAGTCGGGGAAGCTGCGCTGCCCGTACTCACCTGCGCTGTTGAAGCCGCAGCCCAGGAAGAACCCGCGGAGCTCGGGCGCCTCCCCCATCAGGGGCTTGTGGTCCGGGGTGAATGACTCTGAAAGGGAGGGGAGAGCCTGAGGGTCCCTCCCGGCCACATGCTCCTGGGTGCAATCTCCCAAGAAGACAATAACTGAGGCGGGAGTGGGCATCCGAGGCCGCTTCCTCCCTGGGTGCAATCTCCCAAGAGGACAATAACTGAGGCGGGAGTGGGCATCCGAGGCCGCTTCCTCCCTGCTCGCTCCTGCCACGTTCCGCTGAGGTCTTCCTCACTGATGATCTGAACTGGGCTCCGCCTCGTGGGGCCCAGGTGTGTCTCGTGACTTGCTGCTGGCGGGGGACCTCTCCCGAGTCCCCGGCACAGCTTCCCGTCCCTGCGCCAGCTTCCCGCTGTATCACAGCAGGGCATTCCTGCCCGTCGAACCCCGGCAATGCAAGGGCCGGGCTTTGCTCGCTGCCGTATCTCAAGGCACAGGGTCCAGCAAACAGTTGGTGCTTGATACATGCTCGCTCAGTGAATGAAGGGTTGTAAGTTCTCTGGGAGAGGGGACCAAGCCTCTGGCTTCTGTCTGCCGCCAGCGTGCTGGGGACGGAGGCTAGGACTGATGGAGAGGAACGCTCGAGCATGATTAAAAAGGCGTCCCTGGTGGCTGAGATGGTGAAGAATCCACCTGCAACGCGGGAGGCCCAGGTTCAATCCTTGGGTTGGGAAGATCCCCTGGAGAAGGGAAAGACTGCCCACTGCAGTATCCTTGCTGCTACCCACTCTGGTATGATTATAAAGAGCCCCACTTGGCAGCCACAGTCCTGGGTTTGAACCCTGCTTTACTGATTCCTGGCTGTGTGACCTTGGCTCAGAAGAGCCTTGGACCCTCGTCTGTAACACAGGGATCATGGTCCCGATGACCGCGGACTTCACAGGGCTGTGAGTTACTCGGTCACAAATATTTGCAGCCCACCCGTCTGTGCCCAGAACTCAGCCCTGGGAGGCCACTGACAGGCCCCACCCCTCGGGGAGCTGCCGGGAGAGTGAGTGGGACAGAGAGCCAAAGCATGAGTAAGCAAAAAGGAGGGTGTCTGGGGGGAAAAAGTGCTATGTGATAAGGGGTCTGGAGTGACCGGAGGGCAGGCCGCTCCTAACCACCGTGCCGGCGCCACCAGAACCCCGGGTCACAGAGGCGGACGCCGCCCGGCCGGTCAGGGCCCCAGGCTCCCCGCGGGGTCCTAAGCTCTGTGTGTGCTGGTCACAAGCGCTGCCCTCCTCCCTGCTGGTGACCGGCCGAGCCTGGTATCCGACCCTCAGCATCTGAGCTGGAGGAGGCCGCCAGCCTCAGGGACCTGAGAAGGCTTCCAAACAGCCGCAGGGCAGGGTGGAGGAGGCAGGGCGGACAGAAGGGCAGGGCCCCTGGTGAGGGCCTTGGAGGCCACAGTGACCCTGGCGGGCCTCCAGTGGGGGCGTCAGTGGGGGCCCAGGTCCTATGAGGGGGCCTGTGTGCAGGTCGGGCTGCGAGGGGCAAGCGGGGGAGGCCAGGAGGGCTTCGGGTGAGGCCGGGGCGGCTCCCGAGATGGTTGTATTTGGGGATGACCTGGTGAGCATTCTGGGAGTGCTGGAAACGTTTCCAGAATGTTCTGAACAGTCTTCACAGAAAGTTAGCAGGAGGGAAGTTTGGGGGTCAAGGGTCACCTGGATGTTTAAAAAATGATTCAAGAAGATGCCGGATGCCTGGGACAGGGGCCCCCAAACTTGTCTCTGACGTCCCGACCTTGGAATAAGAGGTCTGAGGGCCCCCCGCTTCCTGAAGTCAAGGGTCCTGGGACTTCCCTGTTCTGTCCCGGAGGCCGAGGGCCGTTGACCGGCCAGCAAAAAGGCCCGTGTCCCCAGAGAACCTTCCTCACGCTGGGAAACCAGCCTCCAGGGGTCCTGACAGACACATTCTCCCAGTGGGGCTTCTCGGGTCGCTGACCCGCAATCCTGTTAGAGCCAGGATGTTCCCTGGGATTGTGTCGGGCCTGGCAATACTCTTGCCTGGAAAATTCCATGGATGGAGGAACCTCATGGGCCACAGTCCATGGGGTCACAAAGAGTCGGATGCAACTGAGCAACTTTGCTTTCGCCTTGGCTTTCTCCCTGCCAGCCCCACCAGGCCCGGGAAGCCCTGGGGCAGTGAGTCTTCGGCCTGAGCCCCACACCCTGCGCCCCGAACCTCCCGGGCTGGCCAGGGGGACCCCAGCTACCTCTTCTGGGAAAGCTGCCTGCTCACCTTTGCTCCTTCATGAGCCGAACAGATTGAAGCAGCCAGGGCTGGCGGCTGTCTGGACCCCATGTGCTCGGGGCCCAGGAGGGCCGGGCGCCCCGGCAGGCCGCAGGCTGGGTGTAGGGACCCCTCCCTCCCCTGGCCTGGCCTGCCCCTCACTCCTTGCTCGGCCTGCAGGGACAACTTTGCCCGCTGACCTGCAGCTCATGTGTGGCTTCCCCTCCTCACTCGGCCTGCCACCCATTTCATAGACGAGGACACCAAGGGTCAAGGAACGCAGAGTTTCAGACCCAGAGCTTCCTCTCTGGGCAACTGTCTTTCTGACCCTCTCTCCACCGCTAGGTAGGCACACGCTCCCTGCTTCTTGCCTTTGTTGAGGATTAAAGGGGCCCCTCTGTGCAGGAAGGAGGGGGACACCCCTGTGATTCTGCTGGAGCCAGGATGGGGCGGCACGTCTGCGCCTGCAGGCCCGCTCCCCTACCCGGAACCCTGGCCCCAACGCCCCACATGGCGCCCTCTAGGTGGCCCATCTTGTACCCACCAGCTTTGAGAGCCTGCCTCTGGCCGAGACGAGGCGCCAGTGATATCTTAGAGGCCCCTGTGAGCCCTGGCTTGTGCCACACACAGCCCTGCAGCTGAGACGTCTGGGCCTCAGGGCTGCCTTGGGCTCCTCTTCTGCCCAGAGGCCACCCTCTCTCTGCCAAGACCCCAGGCTGGCCGCCTCATTCCCCACCCCCGCCTCCACGCCCTCACCCTGGAACACGCCTTCTACCCTGCCCAGAGCCCACCGCCTTGGGTTCCTACTGCAGAGGCTCCGCCCAGCCTCCAACACAGGAGCTCCCCACCAGCCTGCTGGGCTCCAGGCACTCAGCTCTCAGAAGGAGCTGAGTGGACACCGTGGAGCCCCTTCACACCATGGCCCGCCTCTGGGGCCCCGGGCTCAGATCTTACTCTGGAATCTTCTCCATCTGCATGCAGCCTTTGAGACTCAGCTCAGACGGCTCGCTCGGCGTGCATGGGTCTTCCCCCACCCTGGGGTCCCTGAACTCCCTGGGGCCCCTGAATTCCCTGGGGCACCCTAGGATGACCCTGCCCCAGGCCCAGTCACGGAACCGTCCCCTCTCCCCGCTGCGTTCTGAGTGACCCCCGTCACAACACTTTGAACGTCTGCGGTGTAGCCTGGCCAGCTGGCCCTCCCACAGCAAGTGAGTGGTCTTGGCTGAACATGCCAGCATCGAGGGCCCCAGTCTGCCCTGGCCTGGGGTCTGACCCGGCCGGCTGGCAGGCAGGGTCGGGGCCTGTACCCTGCACACCCGAGACGGGCACTCAGAAGCTGAGCCTTTTGGTTCATGCCGTTTTGCTCCAGCCTCCTGCGGTCCAGCTCTTCTGGGGACCGGAGGGGAGGCCCCAGGTGGGGCCTTTCCACGCTGTGAGGGAGTGTGGCCAGAAGGCAGAGGGGTGAGGCCGACCCGGGGGGCCCGCAGCCCTGAGCGAACAGCATCAGGAGCGAGCTTGGCCCTTGCTCCCTGGCTCAGCCTCACTGGGCGCTGGGAGGGGCTAGCCCCATCTCACAGCTGAAGGCACCAGATTCAAGCAGGGACTGAGCCCAGGTGGCCCCCAGGAGGGTAGGGCGGGCAGAGGTCTGGCTGGGGCCCGGGGGCAGGCTTATGTCTGTCACCTGCAGGGAGGAAGACGCACAGTGCTGCCCGCCCAGGACGGAGGGCCGGCCGGCCACACTCTGGGGGCGGCCAACTCCCACCCGCCCCCAGCTCCGGGCCTCCCCACTCACCAGGGCCACAGACTGTGGACTTAATCCCAGTTTTCTCCAGCACGGGGACCCGGTTGATGGCACCTTCAATATGCTGGGTGAACACATCCCAGTCCAGGTCGAAGAGGCCGAAGGCAAACTCATCTGACACCTGGGGACATGGCGGGAAGCTGCCCTGTGCCGGCCGGCCCCTGGAGTGCGGAGCCGGGCAGGCCCTGGCCAGCGTCTCCATCGGGTGGTGATGGTCTAGACGGTCCCCTGTTTGTCTCCCCCCTCCACCCCCCAGAGGGCCTGTCTGCTCCCCTTCCTGCGTGGACCCAGGCCCACCTGCTCTGCCCTGGACTGTTGCAATGGCCTCCTGCTTGCTGCCCTCCTTCAACCCATTCGCCCAAGTCAGATCAGGCCCTTTCTTGCTCTCGAGCCCCCCAAGACCCCCTGTGACTCTGTGTCTCCTAAAACCCTACATAAGCAGGCCCTGCCCACATCCACCGTGGACCCACAGCCACGCTGACCTTCCTTTGGTTCTTCGAGGACACCAAGCTTGGTCTGACCGCAGGGCCCTCACCTCCATGGGCGAGCTGCTGCCCACCCTCCCTCTGCAGGGTCCACTCAGATGTCAGACCCCCATCCAGCCGTGCCTGACCGCAGTCTGAAGGACATCCTTCCACTCCAGTCTCACTAGGCTTACCCTCAGCCTGTTAACTTCACTCAGGGTTCAGATCACCATCCCAAATTACGTGACTTCTTTGTTTATTTATTGTGTGTCTCCCCACCAGAATACAGGCCTCCGGGCACAGAGACTTTTATCTTGGTCTTCCTCTTTCTCCCCAAAGTAAAACAGTATCTGGCCGAAAGGAGTCATTTTATTGTTCAATTTGAAGACTAAACACATGAATACGAGAGCCGGGGTGGCCCATATGTGGTTGAAGTGGCTGAGGGTGCTGAGGGGGGCGCTGGGCCTGCATGAAGCTGGGCCTGCATGAAGCTTCCTGCAGAAGCTGCCAGGAGAGCAGCCCAGGCCGGAGGGAGACACAGCTAGAGCCACGGCGGGCAGGGGAGGGTGAGGGATGCTTTGCTGATGGGCGGAGGGCTTACATGCCTTCATCATCTACTAGAGTCCCCACTGCATAGCTTGCAGCCTCTGACTACTGCTGCTTTGAGGCCAGCCCTCCGCCTGCCCCGGGTCTGTATATGCCCGCGTGCCAGGTTCTTAAGGGCTGGAGAAATGTGGGTTCGACTTCATGGGATGGGGGACCTGCCACTTCTCAGGTGGGGGGAGAGCTCCAGGACGGGGGTCTCCGGAAGAGGGCGTCTCCGCTCTGAGACGCAGCCCCACACCCCCTCGAGCCCTGGTGTCTCACCTCCTCCCAGAAGATGGGGTTGGTCTCGTAGCCGCCCACAGACAAGGCGTCCCCCTGCAGCCGGAGGTAGACGGAGGCGTCGTGGTCGCGGACGTTGGGCATGTTCTGGAGGGCAGAGCACAGAGGCCTCGGGGTCAGCGGGGCAGGGCAGTGGGCCAGCACCTCCACCAGGGCTCACAGACCCTGCAGGGCCCACGGTGCCTCCTCCTCATTGTAGGACCCTGAGGACACGGTGGACCTGGGGCCTCGCTTACACAGTGGACAGAGCCCCCCGCTCACACCCGTAAGACGGCAGCAGAGATGTGGGGAGGAGGGGGCAGCTCAAAGGTAAAGCCACAGAGAGCAGAAGACAGGAGAGCTCCACCAGCCCAGGGGGACAGAGTGGGTGGGGGCATGCCTCAGCTGGGGCTGGGGGGGCAGAGTGGGTGGGGCCGTGCCTCAGCTGGGGCTGGGGGGTCAGGGGAGAGTCTGCCAGCCTCCATACTCCCTCTAGTCTGCAGAGGCCCAGCCTGCAGGCGGTGGCCAAGCACATGCGTGTAAGTGTGTGCATGTGTGTGCATGTGGGCATGTGCACATTTGTGTGTGCATGTGTGCAAGTGTGTGAGTATGCACGTGTGTGTGAGTGTGAGAGAGAGTGTGTATGTATGTGAACAGAAGGTTGGACTGGGGTCTCCTCAAAGCCGTTGGACCCGGGTGCCCTCCGTCCAGACGCCTCGCCCTCCAGCCCCGAGCCCCACCCCACAGGCCTGCAGACGTGTCTCTGGTGAAAAGGGTCCCAGAGACCCCAGGCTCCAGGGAGGTGAGGAGTGGGCTGCCGTCCCCCTCGACAACAGACTGGAGATTCTTTTGGAGACACCGATGCCAAGGTCCCTCATCAAAGAGAAGAGCGTTTGACAGAAGGACTGGATGAGGCCAAGAACATCTTCCAGGTCAGGCTAAAACACATGAGGCGCGGGAATCAGGAACAGGGAAAAGTAAGAAAATTAGAAAGTCAGTCCTGAAGGGCTGACATTTACCTCACAGGGGCTCCAGGAAGAGAAAACACGGAGAATGGAGTCATAGGAAAGTCAAAGCAAAAAGCCAAGATGACTTCTCAGATTGAAAGTTGTGAGTCTCAGTCCTGAAGGGCCCACGAATGACTGGACCAGGCCTGCACAGAGGCTGTGCTGGAATGGATCGCTGGGACACAAGGGAACAGGTGGGTCCTAAGTAAAGAAACAGCAGCCCTGGAGGCTGGAAGACCCAGGGCAAAGTCCAGCAAATTCTGAAGACGACTTTGAAGGCAGAGTTCCTCATCAGTTGGGTGTGAGAAAGAATAAAGATTCTTTTTGACCGTTCATGTACACAGAAGCGTTTATCTCCCCAAGTAGCCTTCTCAGTAAGTGGCCAGAGACCATGCCCTGTGCACGGAGAGCAGCGCATACGAACAGAAGACGGGTGAGGAGGCTCCCGGGGTGACTGCGGAGCAGAGGCTGATGGAGAAGATCAGAGCGAAGAGCCCTTCGGGGAGGGCAGTGCAGCTTGGAGACTTTACATGCTCTCTCTGCCCTGTATGAATACGCAGAAAATATTACTGTTTGACAGATCTTTTGAGACGTTTGAGGGGGGGAAAACTGTGACAGTTATGAATGTAGATGCAAATATCCAGAGGATGAGACGGTTGGATGGCATCACCGATTCAATGGACATGAGTTTGAGCAAACTCTGGGATACAGTGGAGGACAGGGAAGTCTGGTATGCTGCAGTCCACAGGGTTGCAGAGAGTCGGACACGATTTAGCAACTAAACAACAACAAGCCTTCACAAAATACTAGGAAACGGAACCCAGCAACATATAAAAAAGATTATCTACCCTGGCCAAGTGCGGTTTATTTCAGGGACACAAAGTTGGCTTAACATCTGAAAATCAATCTAGGTCATATACCACTATCAATAAAGGGTGAAAAACACTAATTTATTTCAATAGGTGCAGAAAAAGTACTTGACAGATAAAAACACTTTCATCATAAAAACAGTTAATATCCAGGAACAAAGAGAACCTCCTGATAAAGGACATCAAAGAAACGGAACAGGAAGGAGAGAAGAGAAGCCTCCTCAGCGGTCAGTGCACAGGAAGGGGAAGCTGCAGCACAGGGAAGACTAGAGAGCTCCTCAGGAAAACTAGAGACACCAACGGGACGTTTCATGCAAAGATGGGCCCGATAAAGGACAGAAATGGTATGGGCCTAACAGAAGCAGAAGATATTAAGAACAGGTGGCAGGAATATACAGCACTGACCTAAAGCCAGACATCCTGGACTGTGAAGTCAAGTGGGCCTTAGAAAGCATCACTACGAACAAAGCTAGTGGAGGTGATGGGATTCCAGTTGAGCTATTTCAAATCCTGAAAGATGATGCTGTGAAAGTGCTGCACTCAATATGCCAGCAAATTTGGAAAACTCAGCCGTGGCCACAGGACTGAGAAAGGTCAGTTTTCATTCCAATCCCAAAGAAAGGCAATGCCAAACAATTCTCAAACTACCGCACAATTGCACTCATCTCACACGCTAGTAAAGTAATGCTCAAAATTCTCCAAGCCAGGCTTCAGCAGTACGTGAATCGTGAACTTCCTGATGTTCAAGCTGGTTTTAGAAAAGGCAGAGGAACCAGAGACCAAATTGCCAACATCCACTAGATCATCAAAAAAGCAAGAGAGTTACAGAAAAACATCTATTTCTGCTTTATTGCCTATGCCAAAGCCTTTGACTGTGTGGATCACAAGAAACTGTGGAAAATTCTTCAAGAGATGGGAATACCAGACCACCTGACCTGCCTCCTGAGAAATCTCTATGCAGGTCAAGAAGCAACAGTTAGAACTGGACACGGAACAACAGACTGGTTCCAAATTGGGAAAGGAGTACGTCAAGGCTGTATACTGTCACCTTGTTTATTTAACTTCTATGCAGAGGACATCATGAGAAATGCTGGACTAGGTGAATCACAAGCTGGAATCAAGATTGCTGGGAGAAATATCAATAACCTCAGATATGCAGATGACACCACCCTTATGGCAGAAAGTGAAGAAGAACTAAAGAGCCTCTTGATGAAAGTGAAAGAGGAGAGTGAAAAAGTTGGCTTAAAACTCAACATTCAGAAAATGAAGATCATGGCATCTGGTCCCATCACTCATGGCAAATAGATGGGGAAACACTGAAAACAGTGAGAGACTTTATTTATTTATTTTTTTTTGGTCTCCAAAATCACTGCAGATGGTGACTGCAGCCATGAAATTTAAAAAATGCTTGCTCCTTGGAAGAAAAGTTATGACCAACCTAGACAGCATATTAAAAAGCAGAGACATCAGTTTCCCAACAAAGGTCGGTCTAGTCAAGGCTATGGTTTTTCCAGTGGTCATGTATGGATGTGAGAGCTGGACTATAAAGAAGGTTGAGTGCCAAAGAATTGATGCTTGTGAACTGTGGTGTTGGAGAAGAGTCTTGAGAGCCCCTTGGACTGCAAGGAGATCCAACCAGTCCATCCTAAAGGAGATCAGTCCTGGGTGTTCATTGGAAGGACTGATGCTGAAGCTGAAGTTCCAATACTTTGGCCACCTGATGGGAAGAGTCAACTCATTGGAAAAGACCCTGATGCTGGGAAAGATTGAGGGCAAGAGAAGGGGACGACAGAGGATGAGACAGTTAGATGGCATCACCCACTCAGTGAACATGAATTTGAGCAAACTCTGGGAGATAGTGGAGGACAGAGGAGCCTGGTGTGCTGCAGTTCAGGGGATCGCAAAGAGTCGGACACGACTTAGTGACTGAACAATGTCGTAGCTGATTCGCTTTGCTGTACGGCAGAGACTCATACTATTTGTAAAGCAACCGTGTGTCAGTCACTCGGTCAAGTCTGACTCTTCGCAACCCCTGGACTGCAGCCCCCAGGCTCCTCTCTCCATGGAAATCGCCAGTGAGAACACTGGAGACGGCTGCCATTCCCTTCTCCAGGGGATCTTTCCGACCCAGGGATAGAACCTGGTTCTCCTGCATTGCAGGCGGATTCTTTACTGTTTGAGCCAACAGGGAAGCCCAAAGCAACTATACTCCCCCCAAAAAAATTAATTAAAAAATGAATTTGAGAAAGAAGTGTGAAACTTGTACTGTAAAAATTAGAAACAATTTAATAAAAAGACAATCCAGGGACTTCCCTGGTGTGGAAGTGGTTACGTCTCCATTCCTCCAGTGCAGGGGGGACAGGATTGATCCCACATTCCATGCAGCCAAAAAAGTTTATTTTTTTTAATTAAAAAAGACAATCCAATGAAAAATGAGCAAAGTGTCTTAATAGTGGTTTTCCCCAAAAAACATACATAAGGCCAGTAAGCTCATGAAAAGATGCTCAACATCATTAGTCATTAGGGAAATGCAACTCAAAACTACAAGATACCACTTTACACCCATGATGATGGCTAGAAGGAAAAAGATGGTAACAAATATTGCTGACAACGTGGAAAAGTCAGAACCCTCACGCACTGAGGCTGGGAGTGTAAAACAGTGCAGCTTCTTTGGAAAACAGTCTAACAGTCAAAAAGCTGCGCACGGAGTTAGCAACGCTCCTCTGTAACTCAGCAATTCCACTTCAAAGGTATCCACCCAAGAGAAAGGAAAACACATGTCCACACAAGTCTTGTATGTGAATGTTCACAGCAGCACAATCTACAGTAGCCAAAAAGTGAAAACAGCCCAAGCAGCCACCAGCAGATGAAAGGAGAAATACATTACGGTTTACAGGAGCGTATCATTCAGCCCTAAAAAGAAACGAAATTCTGACACATGTCCTAAAAGGATGAGCCCTGACAACGTCATGCAGAGTGAAAGAAGCCAGGCGTAAAGGCCGCAAATCATGTGATTCCATTTCATTCAAAGTCCAAAATAGGAAAATCCATAGAGAGAGAAATCAGATTAGTGACGACCTAAGCTAAGGGTGGCATGGGAAACGGGGACTGATAATGTGGATGGGGCTGTAGGGACAAAGATGATGTTAGACTAGATGGTAGATATGGATGACTATAATAATAACAGACGGATGATCAATAATGGACGGATGGATGGGTGATAGATGATAGACAGATAGGCTCAGTTTAGTTCAGTTCAGTCGCTCAGTCGGGTCCGACTCTTTGTAACCCCATGGACTATAGCCCGCCAGGCTTCTCTGTCCTTGGGATTTCCCAGTCAAGAATACTGGAGTGGGGTGCCATTTCCTGCTCCAGGGGATCTTCCCAACCTAGGGATCGAACCTGCATCCCCTGCGTCTCCTGCATTGGCAGGCAGATTCTTTACCCTTGAGCCACATAGATAGGAAGAATTAATGACAGCTACATAGGGAACTGAACAGCTGGAAAAACATACTTATTAATAATAACTCCAGGAAACACAAGAAGTTGGACACTGCTTGCTCAGGAGTTAACGATGTTTTCATTGCCATCAGATTGCAAATACTGACTACTGATTAACCAATAAGTGAACAAGCAAAAAGTAAAATCATTTCAGAAAGCAAGCGGGAGTGAGGAGAGGCTCATTCCCCTGCGGGTCCCGGGCGCCGAGCTGGCTCTCAGCACCCCCAACCCTGGAGATGGACTCCTCAGGTGTGACCCCTCCACCCCACATTTGAGGACACGCAGCGACCAAAAGGGACCACCCGGCAGGGGCCCTGCCTCCTACTCCGGTCTGCGGGCTGCCTGGCTCCTCTGAGCATGGCAGCAGGGACGTCTGGGCCGAGGAGCTGCAGTCAGGAGCCACACGGGGAGTTCTCGGTAACCGAGCACTTCAGAACCGGTGATCTCATTACCTCTGCTATCTCTACTACCCGAAAAACAAAACACACGAAATGCTGGGGCTCCACAGGGCGGGACAGTGGGGACACCTGGTGGTCAGGACAGCCCCTGCATTTGTCCAGCAGGATCCGTGTCCCTCCTCCCGGCCTTGCAAGGCCCCGGCTGCCACAGAGAGCCCAGCCCAGGCTCAGCTCAGCCCAAGGCGTCCACGGGGTACCCTCGCTGCCCCCTGCATCCAGAAGCCCACCCTATAGGTGCGACCCCAGGGCCACTGCTGTCACTGCCTCCTGATCCCAGCCCGTCCCCTTCCATCCGCTGCTCCTGGCCTCACCCTCGTTCAAATCCCGCCAGTTGCTTCCTTCAGGAAGCCCGTCTGATGGTGCCAGGCTTCCCAGTTCTCTGAGGCCCTTGCTGCCTGGACCGTCCCACGTCCTCTGTCACAGTCACGGCGGTCCTCACCTTGATGTGCCAGGCACTGCGCTCAGCCCTTCAGCCCACCACTTGGTTCCTCCCTCAGCACGGCCCTACACAGTTTTAAACCCATTTTGCAGAAGAGGACACAGGCTCTGGCGGCGCCTCGGCTCGCCTGGCTGGCTAATGGAGGGGGTCGGATGCACACCCCAAGCTTGGGCCTTTTCCCACGGCTCCGCCGCAGCAGAGCAGTAGGTGGAAGGCAGTAGGGTTGTCAGACCATCACGCGGCATCCGGGCCACCGTGTCTGGTGGACGCAGAGACCAGATCCAGAGAGGTCCCTGGATGCGGTCACAGAGGAGCCGAGGACAGCGCTCGCCTAGGACCCAGGATGGCACGGTTTCTTAGAACCGGGGTCCTTGGGGCAGCACAGCCCCCTGTCCCCCAGGAAGAAAGAAGAAGGGCATGTTGTCCAGGGGGCTGAACCCTGAGCCCTCACAAGCAGCCTGGGGCATCCAGGCCCCCAACACCGTGAGGCCCAGACCTGGGCAGTTGGCCCCTCACAATGCAAGACTCTCCACTGTCAGGGAGTCTCCTGACCACCCATAAACAGACCCGGGTGTCAGGGACCTCCCAGCATGAGCCCCAGAGCCCAGTTACAGGAGCTGCCTTGGCCTAAGCGAGCTTGTTCTCTGACTCACCAAGGGGTCAGACCATGTGGGAGGTCAGGGTCAGGGCCTGTTCCTCTCCCAGATTCAGGCTGCCCAGGTGTGATCTCAGGAGAGGCTGCCCTCCCAGACTCCCCATGTGGAGGGGAGCATGGGGAACTTGGCCCCCAGCCCCGAATCTCCTCTTTTCTCCTACAAAGAGTCTAAGAGTTTCTGGGGCTGGTGGCCCTTCCCTGGGGTGGAGCCTGGGGTTCCCAGAGGCACACAGGTCTCTGGGAGATGGTAGTGTTTGCAAGTAACACGAGTAACCCCAGTGTGGCACTGATCTTAAAAATTCAGGGAGTGTCCACGCTGCCCTGCTTCTCCCTGAAGCTGCCTCAAAGCCAGGCATCACGTGCATCGGGGCGCGGAGAGGCTGAGGCTCCGTCCCGGGCTCCGTGGATGCCCTGTGACCCTCCTCCTCCCCACCAGGATACGGCCCTCCTCTGCCCAGACCCATCCCCAGCTCTAGCCCAGCGCCCTGTCCACAGATTCCCTGTTGGTTCAGTTAGTAAATAATCCGCCTCCAATGCAGGAGACCCTGGTTCAATTCCTGGGTCGGGAAGGTCTGCTGGAGAAGGGAAAGGGTACCCCCTCCAGTATCCTGGCCTGGGTCGCAGAGTCGGACAAGGCTGAGCGGCTTTCACTTTACTTTCCTTTTCCAGTCCAGAGCAGTCAGAAGGTGACCCCTGGCGGCCACCGGAGATATTTCCCTCGGAACCAGGGCGGGCGGCTCGTCCACCGACACCGCCTCTTTCCCAGTGACTCACTGTGCGTGGCACACCGCAGCCCTCAGGAGGAATGTGCTGGATCGTATCAAACCCATCCATGAGTAAGGGAACTTGGTGTCGGAAGAGGGGGGCGGGAGAGGGCAGGGGCTCCAGTCCTGCCCCAAGTCCCCACCCCCTTCACCACTGGGCCCACCCAGCAGCCAGCCTGGTGACCCGACGGAAGCCAGGCTCGTCCAGGGCAGGGGCGAGGCTCCCGGGACCCTCCCTGCTGGGGCCTGGCCCTAATCAAGGTCAGCCCCATCTCTTACCCACACCCGCGTGCCCAGGCCTGCCTCCGAACTGCCTGCTCCTCCCCAGCTGCCGTGCCCTGCGCCCTCCCCTCCTTCCCTCCTCCCCTTATCTCCCCTCTGCCTCCCCTTAGATGTCTCAGGAGACCCTTCGGATGTGGTCTCTGCCAGGGCACCGCCCTGGTCCACAGGCTGTGGGTCTCTGAAGCCCCAGTGCTTACCAGCCCGTTTTAAAATAAATAAGTCTATTTACTCGCTCGTACCTTCCCACTGCCAGTTCACCTGGGCAAGAACTGGGTTCTTATCTCTGTTACAGCCCCAGTTTCTAGAACAGGGCCTGGAGCACAGAGCTTATCCAGTCAATGTTTGACAGAGAGGGTGGCGGGGAGGGTGGGTTGGTAATTCGTGTGAATAAATGGACGGATGATGGAGGAATGGTGGGTGGCAGACGGGTGGGTACAGGGGAGGAAGGATGGGCAGGTGAACGGGTGGGTGAACAGGTCCGTCAGCGGATGGGTGGACGGAGGGCTAGAGGGAGGGAGGGATGGAAGGAGGGATGAACAGATGCAGGGAGGCAAGATGGACAGAGAGGAAGTGAGTGGAGGAAAGACAGGTGGGTGGAGGGAGAGACGGGCCGGGGGACAGAGGGATACGTAAGCAAAGGGATGGACAGGGCAGGGACTAGATGGAGGCGTGAGGAGACGGGAGAGGTGTGTGCAGGGCAAGAGGTGTGGTCGACGACAGGGCGACAGGAAGCTCCCAGGACAGGAGAGGGGAGATGGAAAGGGAGGGGGGGCAGGGGTCCATGCCCGCCTCCCCTGGCAGAGGGGTCTCCAGGGCTCCCTGGGAGGGTCCCAGGGCCGTGGATCAGTGTCCCCTGAGACTGGCACCCACAGCATATTTGGGGACCCGTGAACATTCAGGGGTTCCCAGGAACACCCAGGGCACAGGACATGGCCAACGTCAGGCTGGCCACACCAAGTATGACAGGCTTGGCATCAGTGAGGAGCCGTGCCACGAAGGCAAAGGGGGGGTGGGACCTCGGGTTGCAGCTGTGCCACCTCCTCATCCTCACACCGCACAGAGTGTCCAGTCACGAGGAGGCCCATTTTACACATGGGGCCACTGACGCTCAGCATGGCGACCTGCGTGTATGGGGTCAGAGCCAGGTCCGTGGGCCACCATGAGGCAGTCTCCTGCAGACTGATGCAGGCCTGGGGGCCAGCTACTCACCTGGATCCCCTCAATGCGCTCGGTGACGACGTAAGCGTGGTGCATGGCCACCAGCGGGACGTTGACGCCGGCCATCCTGCCCACGGCGCGCCCACACCCCTGCGGGCAGAGCACAGGTGGCTGAGCCCTGCTGGCGTCTGGCGGGGGCTGCCAGCCAGGCGGGCACTGGGTGCCCCCACCCCTAAGCAAGGCCAGGTTTGGGAACAGTCAGGGTGGCCACTCAGGAGGCAGGAGAAACGCCTTCCCACCTGCACAGTTGACCACACAGGGGGTCCGGATAGAGCCATGTTCTGTCTCCACAGCTGCGACCCGCCGCACCCCAAAATCGTCTGTCCGTACACGGATCCCAGTCACTGGGCAGTTCTCGATGATCTGAGAGTGAGAGGAGCTGCTTTCCAAGCCACGTCAGCTCTTGGAGGGCTAACCGCCCACCCTCTCACCGCCCCTAGCCCGGTCGGGCCCCGGGACCCCTGCTTTTGCTCAAGGAGGCTTCATGTGGCCCCATCGGGGATATGCGGGTGACAGCAGGGCAGGAACTAACTCTGCGCTCCTTGACTTGGAGAGCCTGTCCCCTAAACAGAGACTTTAAAGAGAAAAAGGGCCCAAGTGACTGACAGATGCTGTGGTTCAAAGGTCACATGAAATTCAGCTCCGCTTTGTTTACTTCTCAGTGAAAAATACTCGCAGTAAAACTCAAGTGTCAGCACTGGGGGCCTCTGGGCAAGTCTCTTTTCTTCTTTCTTCAACTTTTTCCATGTCTTCTTCCTTGCTTATTTGTCTTTTCTAATTTTTCCTACAACTACGTGTGGACTTGAGTCAAAAGAAGATAAAATATAACGAGAGGAGACTTGGGACAGGTTTGCTATCCCAGCAGGGTGGGGCCTCCGGGGAGAGCGGACTTCATGGACAGACCAGAGCGGCCAGCCAGGGCAGGAGCGGGTCAGGGGCTCGGGTCCCTGCTGGCCCGCGGTCTCAGTGCAGAGGGAGCTCGTGTTCCAGGGCAGGAGGGCCAGGCTCGGAGCGGGGGCGGGCCCGGGCCAGGAGACGGTCGTACCTGCGCCCCCCGGGCGGTGGCAGCCCGGGCGAGGCTGGTGCAGGTGCCGGCGGGGTCCATGGTACCGTCGTGCGGCACGTACAGGGTCCCGTAGAGGTCCTCCACGTTCATCAGCGGATACAAAGCCTTGGTTTCCCCGGGGCTCAGCACGTGGGACTCGATGCCATAGACCCTGCCCAACTAGGGGGACCCAGAGGAAAGTGAGCCTGGGGCTGGGGGCAGATCCTTCCAGCCACTAGCCTCCCCGTCTGGGCCTCCAAGGGTCAGTTTTGACCCTAGCACCGCCAGGAACCCTGAGCCGCGCCCGGGGAAGCTCCTGTCCCTTGGGCCAGCTCCGAGGAAGAATAAGGAACCCGTGCAGTGCTCAGAAGCAGTCTCTGGGGCCCAGGCACATAAGGGCTTACTATGTAAAAAAAATAATCCCCACAGGTCTGATATTTGGGGCTTGAACCAGGAGTGCTGGTCAGACCAGCTCCCCAGAGACCAGAGGGTCCTCTGTCCCAGGATCCAGCTGAATGACAGACCACACCCCTGACGCATCTCATTGGTCAACGGGCAGCCAATCAAGTGTCCGCAGGCATCCGCCCATCAGGACCTGCCCAACCAGAGATGTGCTCAGTGGCTAAGTCGTGTCTGACTCCTTGGACTGTTGCCCACCAGGCTCAGACTTTGTCCATGGGATTTCCTAGGCAAGAATACTGGAGTGGGTTGCCATTTCCATCTCCAGCCCAACTAGAGATGAGCTGAGCCAATCAGATCCCCTCTCGGAGCATCCTGACTGAGAGGTGGCAGAGACTTCGTTCCGAACTTGAGCTGAAAGATTTGACGGGTCACCTTTGGGGGCCCCGTCCCAGCTGATGAGTGAGTAAGCGTGGGGAAGAGGTGGTGGGAGGAGGCAGAACGAGACCACCCAGAGATCCCCCGCCCTGCTGTGAGGAAGCCAGCTGCCGCTACTTCCACCGGGGCACTTAGAGGAACGTGGCGTCCCCGCGAAACTGCATCCCCGCGACCCGCACAGCCGGTTTTGCTCGCCAGTGTACAGTTGGTGCTCAATAACCAATGCATCGCTGGAGCAACCCGTCCCTTCCATGCCCTGGAATGTGGGGGCCAGCCCTGGCTGCTCTGGGTGAAGAACCAGCACTCCACACTCCACCCCAACAGCGGGCCTTCCACGGCCTAGGGCTTTCTCTGCCGTCTCCCCAACAACGGTGTTCCCTAAGCGTCTCCGGCAGAGCTGGGGGAAATGGTCCTTGCCTCCTGGGTTGTGCAGTTTCATCCTTCAGCCTGACCCCGGGAGCACCGCGCATGGTGGCAATCCCCATGCACTGGGCCTCTTCTGTCTCCGAGGCTCAGCAGAACTGTGCTCCTTGACATGATCCCATTTCAAAGGTGAGAATGCCGAGGCTCAGAGGCAAAGCCTCCTGTCACAGGGGGCCCAGCCCAGCCGAGGCAGCCCGAGGCTCGAGCCCGCATGCGCCAGGGCTCCTCCCTTGCACTACACTGCCCACCCCCGCCTGCGGGGGCGCACCCACCGACATGAGCCTCTTGTACTCATCCAGACGCTGCTGGCTGGACGCGATGAACAGGCCCCCGTTCTGGATCCAGCCCGTGTGCAGCCCCGTCTCCTCCTCCAGCTCGCAGCTCACCACTTGCCTCGTGTGGGCCAGAAGCTCCACCTCCACGTCACTGGGCCGCAGCTGCCACAGCAGGCCTGGCGGGAGCGGGTGGGCGGGGACGCCGTCAGCCCCACTGCACCCCCTTCCTCTGGCAGGCCGGGGCTCCCGAATATCAGGCTGAGGGCCTGAAGCGTCCCTGCAGGCCATGGAGAGGGCCCCGAGAGGCCGATGAGCAGGAGACGACAGGGGCAATGCTAAGTTCCAGGACACGGCCCTTGGGCAGCTCAGAGAGTGACAACACCAAAGGCTCCCTTTATCGGGCACCCGCTGTGGGCAGAGCCGGTCACAGGGTGAAGCGGCCCTGGGAGGCAGGCGGGACTGTTGCACTGTGAAATTAACGGGCACCAAACGGCTCTGTGCCAGGATCTCAGGGCAGGTGGTGACGGGGTCCCGGGACCGACTGAAGTTCCCCCACAGAGCGGACCCTTCTGAGTGGGGTCTGGGGAGTGGCCGGCCCAGGGAGAAGTGACGGTGGGGGGACAGGCCATGCGGGCAGTGACGGGTGCCGTCTGAACCTCTCCCCAGCTCCACATTCGGCGCCATCATGCTTGTATCGGCCAAAGCGGGAGTGACTGCCCCACAGACACTGCCAATCTTAACGCAGGGTTAAGGCAGAAGGTTGGCTGCCCTGGGGACATGCACACCGGTCAGGTGCTGAGGACCGTGGTGCCCGCTGAGGACGCCTCTCTGCCTCATCTCTGGCGGTCCCTCCCCTGTGCATCCTCTGCACCCACGGATGCCCCTCATCCTGGGGGCTCCATCTGGAGAAAGGGCTTGTACTCTGAGCAGACAGCTGCCTGGGCCCCTGGTTCTGGTCTCAGCTCTGCCCCGCCCCCCGGGCCGGGTCCACAGTCAGCGTCCGCTCCCTCCTTCCCACCGCAGCTCTGCCGAGACTCAGGGACACGCAGGGCCACCTTCAGGACGAGCCCGCCTCTGTCCTCCATGGACTTCCCTCTGCCTCAGCTGCCTCCAGCAGGCCTCCTACTGGTCAGCCCAGGGCTAGCACCTCAGTGGGTCCAGGCCCTCCCGCCCCCACCTGCACCCCGACCCCTACCCGCCGTGTGCCAGGTGGTCCCGGAGGTCAGCCGCTCCCGCTCCAGCAGCACGGCGCCACTCACGCCCAGCTTGGCCAGATGGTAGAGGGTCTGGCAGCCCAGGCTGCCCCCACCGATGACCACCACGCTGGCTGTGCCAGGCAGGGGCTGGCTTGGGCCCTGGGCCGCCGCCGAGGCGTCCTCTGCCTCTTTCAAGGTCCGCTGGTACGGCACACTCTTCTCAGAGGTGGGGCCAGGCCCGCTCACCAGGGGTCTCAGCCCCCAGCCCCGGGCAGGGCTTTGGCGAGGACGGGTGGCCGCGATGCCACGCAGGGCTCGGCTCAGCGAGGCCATGGGGAGTCAGCTTCAGCACCACGGGGAGCTGGGGAGAGAGCTGGGGCTGTCTGGGTGCAGAGGGGACCAGTGGGCCCTGGGCCCCCCAGGCTGCGACCCTCCAGCTTCCCTCCTGCCGCCCACAGCATACGTGCACCCTGCATTCATCCAGCCAGGTGTACGGGGGTCTGTATGCTTCAGGCTCCGGCTGGGCCCAGGGAAGACCACGGTGGGGGAGAAGGGGGCAGTGTTCATGCTGAGACAGGACCACGGTGGGGTGGCAGGGGTCACAAGGCCGGGACCCCAACCCTCCAGCCTACATTCAGCTTGCCCTCCAGGGGAACTCCCGTCTCAACCCCACACAGAAGTTATTTCTGCCACGTTGGCCCCCACAGCCCTTTGGGACCCAAGGCAGAAGGTGAGGAAGGCAGTGAGGCCCGGCCTCCGGCTGCCTTGGGCCGTCTTGAATCTGGAGGGTGGGTGGCTCTTCTGTGACCTCGCAGTAGCCTGCAGGGCTTACCTTGCCTCCCTTCTCCTCCAGGAAGCCCTCCCAGCCCTCCCCAGCCAGAAGACCCTCACTGTTCTAAGAAGACAGTGACAGGGAGCCCACCTTCTAAGGAGAGGAGGTGCAGGCGAAGTCTCCTTGGGGGAGGGTCCCGGGGGGGGACAGGACGGCTCTGAGGGGCCCCGGGCCCACCTGTGGGTCAGCAGGAGAGTAAGAGGGGTGTGGCTGAGACTGCGTTAATAACCGTGACGGCGTCAATCAGCCGATCATTAACGAAGTCCACTTGCGTTTTCAAGCGTGCATTACACGGCAAGCTGGGAACACACGTTCTCTCTGCTCTAAAATCAAGATGACTGTTGTCCCCGTTTCACTGGGTCGAGGGGGACTGAGGCCCAAGGAAGCTGGCCAAGGTGACCAAGGTCACAGGGCCACCGTGTGACCGTGCCTGCTGGCTGTCCTGCCCCCTCCTGAGCTCTCGGGGCTGGTTTGAGGGGGCAGAGGCTGGGGGTGCCCACTGCCGCCTCCTTTCCTTCCCCCTCCACCCCGGCGGGCACCGGGGCTCTCCAGTGGTCAGGTCTGTCCTGCCCCCGCCACAGTGACCCCCGCCCTTCTGGGGCTGAGGGCAGAATGAGAAGCAGGGAGGGGTGATGGCTGGGGCTCCGGGGTTTGGAGAGGTTGGAGAGCAGGGCAGGGCACCCCAGTCCCTCTGCCAGCTCTGCCTACCTGCTCCCAGGCACAGAGAGGGACTCCTGGCACGTGTCGGGACGTCCCTGTGGCCTTGGGATTACCTTACTCTGCCGGGAGCCTCCAGCAGTGGTTCCTGCTGGTGGAGACTCAGCATCACATGGGTGCCCAGGACACCTTCCCAGGGCCAGGCACCCACCACCCGCCTCCCACCAACACAGGCCACGCGGCACTGCCCAGCACACACCTGCCTGGCCCCCGGCCTGGCCTCCCTCCCTCCTGCTGCACCATGGCCAAGGCTTCTGGCCCGGGAAACTGCCAAGTGCCCCTTCCCTGCCCACAGCCAGCCCCGCTCTCCCACCTGGGCAGTCCTGGCCCCCGCCCCCAGGGATGGCCCAGGGCCCTCCAGCCAGGGCAGCCGCTTCACCATTGACCCGCTCTCCTGCCCCCTCCAGCTCTCTCCCAGTTGAGCCCAGCCATCGCTGCCAGGGTTGGGGGTCAGGCAGAGGGGGTGGAGCCCCAGGGACACCCTCCTCAAAGGCAGTAGGAGGCGGGTGGTGAGGGAGGCACCAGACCCAGCTTCTGCCAGGAGAAGGCGGGCTGGGAGGGCGCCCAGGCCCCCACCCCCCACAGAGTCCCGTGGCTGTGCCCGCCCAGCCCGAGGGTCCCTGCAGCCAGAGCAATAGGAGTCCCGGCCAGCTCCAGGCCTGTCCCACCTCGCTGGCCCAGGGGAGGGACTGGGGCCTGCCCGCCCAAGGGGTGTACCTCCGGTCGGCCGCAGAGCCCGAGGCCCCAAGGGGCCTGCCAGAATCCAGCTCAGCGGCTCCAGCGCCGTCACCTCCTTCCTTCCCAGCAGCAGCCAAACAGGAACCGGGGCGGCCCCTGCCCCTGCCCTGGCCCCAGAGGCCCTCTGCCAGCCCCCCGGCCCGCCCACTGTGGGGGCAGGACGCACCGCCCACCGCCCAGCGTCCTGGAGGCCAGCTGGCTGAGCAGCTGCGGAGCAGGCCCTGCTGAGGCAGCAGAGCGGAGCTGCGAGCCCTGAGACCCTGATAAGCCTGCACGTGGGGCAGGTGACCTCAGCTCCTCATCCCTAAAACAGGGGTCACGGGGTTCTGCAGGTGAGCCCGTGCACCCCCATCTGCCCACGGCCGCCATCATGCTTCCCGCACCAGAAAGGCACTTAGCACAGCCAGGCGGGCGGGAAGCGCTGGGTCAACAGCAGCCTCGGGCCGGCTGGTGCTCCTTGGTCAGGTGATCCAGGACCTTAGCACGGACCTGCCTGTCCAGCCTCAGCTGCTCACCCCCAGGGGAGGGGTACTCGCTGCCCTCGGAGGCAGGAAGTCTGGGTTGCCCCCCCAACCCTGCTCCTGGCCACTCGACAGTGCCCATCTGCATTCTGCCCTTCGGAGTTCCCAGATGCCTCTGCTGCTGGGTGAGCCACCCTGAGCCTCTGCTTTCCCACTGCACAGCGAGCAGCTTCCCAAGGCAGGGATGCCTGCCTGCATTTGGTCGTCGGGGGCACCAGGGCCCAGAGAGGGGAGTCAGCTTGCCTGGGGTCACACAGGGGAGCCAGACCAGAGCCTGCTGTCTACCCCTGGGTCTAGGGCATCTGGTTTGTGCTCAGGCAGAAGATGCCCAGAGGAAATCTGGAACACATAAGGACATCCCCCTGAGGTGCTGAGATAAAATAGGACTTGTTCCACTGGATCAAAAGAGCAGTATTGAAATTTTGGTCAAGGAACAACATAGTAATGTTGGCCGCTAACACAGTGAGTGATGTAGGAGAGACGCTGCTGTGATTAATGCAAACGTCTGTGCTCTTGTTCCCACGGAGCGTCCAATGTCTTGCTGCCCATTCGTCCTCTGCACTCACTGAGCATTTTTGTTGTTGTTCAGTTGCTCAGTCGTGTCCGACTCTTTGCGATGCCATGGACTGCAGCACACCAGGCTTCCCTGTCCTTCACCAACTCCCGGAGTTTGCTCAAACTCATGTCCATGGAGTCGGTGATGCCACCCAACCATCAATGAGCACCTACTGTAGCAAAACACTGCTGGGAGACCCCGAGTCAACCAGCAACCCAGTCCCTGCCCTTAGGGGCTCAGGAAGAAGACAGAGGCAGGAAGGGGCGCGGCAGCCACGAGGCTGGCTGTAATGACACCGATCCTGAGCAAGCTGTCCTTCTTTTCAGCAGAAACCCAGGAGGGCATCTCAGAGGAGGTGGCCTCAGAGGGCTCTGGCCTCCTGGGCCTTGCCGCCGCTGTCAGAGCCCATCATGGGGACAGAGACTGTCACCACCCTCCCTCTGGAGGAAGGCTGGCTCCTCCAGCGAGAGTCTCCCCAGGGGCGGTGCTCGGGTCCAGGGCGCGGAGGACACCAATCCAGACACTCAGTGGACAGCAGGCTTGGCCCTGCCACCTGAGGCAGGGCTGTCCTCCATGCATGGTGGGGTGGAGGGGTCAGAGAGAGCTAGAGAGTAGTGTGACGGGGTCCTCGGAGGACACGGGGTGCACACGCAGTGGTCACTGCAGCCCCAGGACACAGGCAGGGCAGCCCAGACCTCGGCTCCGTGCTCAAAGATAAGCAGCTGTTGCAGAATCGTCCCAAGCAAGCAGGCAGCACAGTCCTGGTGGACTTTGGACAGGGGTGGTGGCTGAAGGGCTGGGCCTGCGTGTGGTCAGAGTTGTAGAATTTGTCATCCATCAGGCTCTGCCCGGGTCTGGGAGAGGCGGGTTCCGGGCCGTGTGGGGTACAGCCCAGGAGGCAGCTGGGCTCCAGCCAGGGACATGAGACAGGGACCTGCTGTAAGCTTGCTGCACCATCTGGGCTGGTCTCTCAAGCCTTGGTCTCCCCAGCTGGAAACTAAGGACTATAACCCCTGCCCTGCTGGGTTCAGGGAATTTTGCAAGTTTCTCTGCAGATTATTACCAGCCCTGAGATGCCTCCTTCTGGCCCGGGCTGGCCCTTTCCACATGCCCAGCCAGGCCTCCACCCCCACCTGCTGGCCAGGCTCCCGGGGAAGAGGGAAGAGTCTGCAGGCCACCCTCTGACTGGGCAGATGTCCAGGGAGGAGCGGAGCTGTGGGCGGGGGGAGGGGAAGCGCCTCCGTGGAGCTCTGCTTGGCGCTGGGCAAGAGAGGGGCACTAAGCACCAATCTGACGACACCTGGCCCCACGTGGCCCAGCTGCCCCTGGCCCCTGGCCCCAGTGCCCTACCAGACTCGGGCACCCATGGGGGTGGGCAGGCCATCCACTTGCTGAGGGCTTCGTGTGTGTTTTCTCAGAGGAGGCAGAACTCTGCTGCTCATTGTAAAGATGAGCAAACCAAGGCAGAGCACAGCCAGCGGGCGGGCGCCAGACCCAGATCAGGGGTTTCCAGAGCAACTTTTAAGGGCTGCCTTTGCACTGCCAAGATTTTGTTTTTCCAATAAGAACTTAAAAAAAAAATAATAATGAATCAACACCCCGTAACTTCATGAAGACAATGCCTTATCATCCGGGAGTAAGCAGTCCTTCTAGGGAGACAGGTGGGTGCCTCTCCCCCAGCACACACCCACCGAAGGCAGGTGCAGAGGAGGGCTGGGGTCTACGGCCAGCCGGGCTCCACCACAGCATACACAGTGGGTGTGCGCAGCTGTGGGCCAGAGCCCCCTCACATACCTGGGCCTGTACCTGGGCACTGGGCCGCTGAGCCCCCCACGGGCAGGCCAGTACCCAGATCCAGGCAGTCAGAGGCCCAGCCCAGCCTCCACGCGGAATGTTGCCCCTGGTGGCCACATGTGAGTATGACACCCCGGGGCAGTGGGACCCAGAGACTGGGCACGTAGAGCCCCAGGACAGGGACAGTCCCCCAAATGGGACCCGCATCCGGGCAGGGAGGTGGACGCCCACCGGGACCGACAGCCCGGCTCTGCCTGGTTCTCCCGCTGTCCTCCACACGGACACGCCCCGGCAGTCTCCTGACGGTGCTGTCTGCTGTCTCTAAGCGCTTGAGTGCCCTCTGTGACTGGGACCCATGCACTTAATTCTGTTTTTATTCTATGGATTTCGAGGCTGCATTGTGAAATACATTAACCTCCAGGACTTTTTCAGCTTATCGCTGTTAGCGAGCCGCTGCCTCCAGTGGGTGCTGCTAAATGTTTCAACATCTGGCTGTCCAGGTGGGCGACACTGGCCAATTTCTGCTGAAAATGCTCCCGTGAGGGCCAGTTTCAGGCCACTGACGAGAAGGGCACCACGGAACATGGACTTGGGAAGAGGCTGCACCCTCAGCTCCTGTGAGCCGGTGCCAGCGCATCCCAATGCACCCACAGAGAGCTCATGCGCACGTGTGGGGTTTCCTTTTCTAAGGAGAGCAAAGGGTCAGACTAAATTGCTAAGGAAAGTAAATGCATCAGCTTGTGATGAAGGAACAGGAGTCTGAGTTAACCCACAAAACTCATAAAACCCTATCAGGAAAGCTCCTCACTGCCACTCCCTCCTCCACCAGCCGTGGGAACCAGCCACCCCTAAGACAGCCATCCAAACCAGAGCTGTAATTTCAAAACCCTGTAATTTATGTGCATTTAATACATTTGTAATTTTCTACTTGGAAAAATTACGTTTCCTTTTTTTTTTTTTTTTTAACAAATGGAGGCCACTTACTTTCCGTCTGAGTAGTTTATTTTGGCTGCACCACGGGCTCTCGGTGGGAGATGCAATGACCTTGTTTTCAAGTCAGGTCGCATTCACAGGTACTGGGACTTCAATCTGCCTTTTTGGGAGGGACACAGTTCAACCCATAACCCATGTTCGCAAGGAAGTTTTGGCTTTTTTTCCTCTAGCCATCATCAAGATCCAGGAAAAAGAATTTTCTGTGTCGTCTCACGGTGGTTGCGGTTTGGGGTGGTGCGTGTGTTTCTTTTCATCCTGACATTTAGGGTCAGGCCCAGTGGGGTCCCAGCATGAGCAAAGAGCTCACCTGTTAGACTTGGTGCTGTGATGAGGGCTGGGTTTTGTCCCCTCTCCCCATCCCCAGCCAGGCTCTATGGACCGGTACTCAGGTTCACTCAGTTGGGCAAATGCCCTTAGGGGAGAGAGCTAGCTGACCTCTCTGGAGTCCTGCCCTCACTTACTTTTCGGCGTCTGTGTGTTCCTTCTTCATGACCAGCTCATTGATGAAAATCAGAAATATTTCCCCTCCGTTTCTGTTGTATTTACCAGCAAGACTGGTCAGAGTATCCAGCCTACTGCTGCAGCAGAATAGTGGCCCCGTAAAGACGTCCACACCCTAACCTCTGACACCTGTGGCCATGGGACCTCTCATGGCAAAAGAGACTTTGCCGGTGTGATAAAGTGGAGGACCCTGACAGGGGGAGGTTTTCCTGGATTATGCGGGTGGGACCATCTGATCACATGTGTCCTTAAAAGTGGAGAATCCTCCCCAGCTGTGTCAGAGGGGACGGTGAGATGTGACTTCGGAAGGGTTGGAGACACAACTGTGCTGGTTTTGAAGATGGAGGGGGAGAGGGCTATGGTACCGGGAATGCAGACAGTGTCTAGAAGCCAGAGAGGCAAGGAGATGGACTCTCCCTTAGAACCTCCGGACAAGAACACGCCCGGCAGCACCTTGCTGTCAGCCCAGGGAGATCCGTGTGGGCTTCAACAGCCCACAGAACTGGAGGATGATGGGGTGTGTGTCCCGAGTCCCCGTGGTTACGGTAACTTGTGGCAGCAACAGAAAACCACCCACCCACACACCTCCGGAGAAGACCCCAAGCCCCTTCTCAGGCAGGATCCGTCATCTCTCTCCCATGAGCCGTGACTGCGCCACTCCCCTGCCCCAGCCTTCCTCTCTCACCCCGTCCAGTTTCAGGCCATCATCTTTTCTCTCGTAGAGTTCATCTTCGTGCTATTAAACGTGCTTACGCCTCTCTTCCCTTCCAGGTCTCAACACCAGATCTTGACTTTACCTGGAAAAGAGACCAGCACCTCTGCTGCCTCCCACCGCCTGCCTTTGTCTCTCCCCAGCTCTCTTTGCTGAAATCGTTTTGACACGCCTTACTTCTGGCGCCAGGGCTGAGAACCACTGTATTAGGTTCTGTAACCAAGTCTTCCCTTCGTTTGATGTGTTTCTGCGACAGAGGTTCAACATGCGCCCCAGCCCCAATCCTGGGGTGAACTTTCCCACTCATCGGGCACCGGGTCGGCCCCTGGACATTGGTCCAGGCAGTGATCCCACACAGGCCAGCCCCTGAGGTGAGTGCAGGGTTGGAAAGAGTCTACTTGCTGCCTTACGCCTGGAAGACCTGGCAAGCACGAAGCCTTGGGCACGGTGGCCGGTGGAAGTCTAGGGCAAACCCAAGCTGTTCTCCCCGTCAGGCACTTCACCTTCTGCTTGCTACCCAGGGGGTTTTCATTTTATCTGTGAAGCCCAGGGTTAGCCATTCTGGGTTCATGCATCCTTTTGCTTCTGGAAAGTTTAAAAAGCACATGAAAATATCCGTCTTCGTCTGCGATCTTGTTTGTGTCCATGTGCGTTACTTTCCTTTTCATGACGGGGCACTTATCTGAGATCTCGGCTTTATGCTGGGCTCCACCTCTGGCTCCTGGCCTGTAGGACCTGTGGCTGATGTCATGATGTCCCAACCCCAGACGGCCGGAGAGCCGACAGGCTGCCCCGGCGCGGGCTCCCAGCGGCCGCTCTGCTCCGGGCTCCTTTCCGGACGGGCCCCTTCTTTCAAGCCCAGCCTCCTACTGTCTTCTGTGGGCTCCTGTGCTGGGGGTGGGGGAACAGGAGCGGCGGGCGTCCGCCTAGCCTCAGAAATGGGCTGTTTCCATCTTTCGCTTAGCAGGTGTTTCTCCGTCTGTGGACACAGTGGGCTCCACAGTGGCCCCGCCCGAGGGGAGTCTGCGGTTGTCAGGATAACCACGGGCGGCCTGCCCTCGACGACGGAGCGCACTGCTCCTGGCTGCTTCTGGGGCGACCTGGGGCAGGCAGGCCCTGCTCCGTGCTGGCCTCCATCCTGCCCACACACAGCCCCTCCAGCAGGGCGGGAGCTTCCTACCCTTTTCCGGTCAGGACCCCTTGGCAGATGCTGCCAGTGCCCTCCCCAAGGCCCCTCAGCCCCGGTGCCCAGGTTCACCCACAGCTGCCCTCAGACGGCCAGGGGCTCTCTCCAGGGCTCTCCAAGCTCGCTTGGCCCCTGCTCGGGACAATTGAGTGCTGGCCCAGGGGCTGGTCAGTGAGGGTCCAGGCCGTTCCCTCACCACGTGTGGACATGAGAACTCAGAACTAGAGGCTGCAGTCGGGAGACGGTGTGGGAACCGCTGGGCCTCTTGGGGGACTCAGTTCAGTCGCTGAGTTGTGTCCGACTCTTTGCGACCCCATGAACTGCAGCATGCCAGGCCTCCCTGTCCATCACTAACTGCCAGAATCTACCCAAACCCATGTCCATTGTGTTGGTGATGCCATCCAACCATCTCATCCTCTGTCGTCCCTTCTCCTCCTACCTTCAATCTTTCCCAGCATCAGGGTCTTTTCAAATGAGTCAGTTCTTTGCATCAGGTGGCCAAAGTATTGGAGTTTCAGCTTCAACATCAGTTCTTCCAATGAACACCCAGGACTGATCTCCTTTAGAATGGACTGGTTGGATCTCCTTGCAGTCCAAGGGACTCTCAAGACCTGAGAGATTCTCAGAGAGGGGCTGGCCCCCCGTCAGGTTGTCAGGGTACCACTCTGAGCCAGGTCCTGGAGACCAGAGACGGGGGCAACCTCCCATTCTCTCCAGCTGTGTCACCTCAAACACCTGCGCTCGCCTCCTTGGTTTATAATAAAACCTGACACCTGCTGAGCACCCGATGTCCTCTAGACTCTGAGTGACCCTTACCACCCCGAGGTGGGGCCTGTCTGGTTACGTCTCTGCAGCAGCAGAACCCAACATTCTCCAGCCCAGGACCTGCATCAGCAGCCTCCAGTGCCGCCAGGGGTGGCCACATGCCCAAGCATGTGAGCAGGATAAGGGGGAGTGCTGTGTCAGCTTCTGTGTCTGCTCAAGGCCTTGATGGCAGGAGCTCTAGCAGCCACCTTGGACCATGAGGTAACTATGACGAGGGAAGTATATGCTGAAGATGAGAGGAGTCTGGGGGTGGGGGCACCAAGCCACCCTGCATCACTGCCTCTAGACTCCATCCCCACAAGGGAAGAATAGGTCTAGGCTGTACTATTCTGACTTTCTCTGGTTACAGGCCACAGTTACCCTCTGGAGAAACTGTGTTTTATCTCCAACATGTATATATAAAGAAACAGGCTCAGAACATGAAGGACACACCCAAGTAGCAGGGCTGGGGTTTGAATCCCATCCAGAGGAAGAGATGGCCACCTCTGAGAGCTGCTGGAGGGGTCACAGGACGCTGCACAGGAAGCCTGTGACCTGGGCCAGCCTGGAGACACCTGGTTGGTGGCCCAGCATTATTATCCCTCCAGACCCCCAGCCTGTGCCTGAGGCTGTCACCCCAAGGCACACGTCTGACCCAGGCCACCACCCCTGGGCCAACAGTATTCAGATGGGTAGAACCTTCTGGACACAGACAGAGGAATCCAGCCACGCCCTCCTCCCCAGCACAAAAGGCCAGCCACTCTTGCAGAAAAGAACTCAGGTTTATTTGCAGTAGAAACCGTGGTCTGAAAAAACCTATTGGCAAATGTACAGTCTGTCTTCTGTTTGGGGTCACCGCCAGCAGCAGGACCCTCAGACCCCTGACCTGCATGCATCGGGCTCCTAAGGGTTCACAGCTAATCTCAGGTCCCAGCTCCGAAGCCACCCCAGAGGTGGTCTGTGTCATGCCGAAACTACCCGCATCCCAGCCTGAGTCCAGTCCTCTCCTTTCCTGCTGCCAGCAGTGCGAAAACTAACCCAACTGAGACGAGTCTCCAGACAAACAAAACCGAAGCAGAACAGTCACGAGAGCCAGGCTTCCACACGGGGTTCTCTGAGAGCCGGGCTCCCACGCGGGGTTCTCTGAGAGCCGGGCTCCCACGCGGGGTTCTCTCAGTGTCGTTCGTTGCCACCACGCCCTGTTTCACGATGACCTCCAAATATACATTACTTTCTGCTATTATAAAATCTCTTCCTTATTATTCACAGATATATAATGGGAGCTTTGGAGGAAATAATTACAAACTTTTTTTTTCCCCTCTCTTAAAAAACAAACAAGCCAAACCAAAAAAAAAAAACAATGAAACAAAACAAAACCCCAACAACAATAACAAAAACCAAAACCTTCCCGACAACTGTAAACACGACGAGGGCAGCTGGTCTCCTCCCCTCCCATCGTGGCTGGCGGCTGGGCCAGCTGAGCAGAGGCCACGTGCAAAGTGCTGGGTGCGCCCTGATGACAAGTTTCGGGTCTGCTTTCTCTGTGAAAAATTCTTCCTCCCCACCCCTCCCTTGCCCACCACCCCAAACACAATCCTGTCACCCTCACTCCCCAAGCCTCTGCTGGCTGCCTTCTGCCTCCTGCTTGCTACACGCCCTCTGAGACCCCTCCCCACTTCCTCCCCAAGCCAGAAGGCTGCTGTGCCAGCCAAGCCTGGAGATTATGAGGCTGACCTCCGAGGAACCGCAGGGTGCTGGGTGGCCACCAGCACCCACCCCAGCAGGGCCCAGCCTCGGCAATGGCCGACCTCGTGCAGCTGAGCCCTGGGAAAGGGGGACCCACAAAGCCCAGGCTGCAGCAGCAGCTTTGGCACAGAGCTGGGAGGAGACAGCATTGCTGGGACTCATGCAACATCCAGGCTGAGAGGATGGGGACTGGCAAAGCCAGCCAGAGGTCAAGGGCCAGGAGGAGCGAGGAGGGGGAAGTCCAGGGGGTGGAGTCACCCCCAAGAGCACTTATTCAGGGCTGGCCACAGGCCCCATTTCACGGGCTGCAGGAGTCTTGAAGACTTGCCAAGGGCTAGAACCAACATCTGTGCAAAGGCTGGGCAGACTTTCAGTGGCCACCTGGCAGGATATGGGAGACGCAGCAGGCCCCAGCCTGCTCGGGGGCAGTGGGGGGCGGGGTGGGGCATCCTTCTGGAGAGGAGTGTGAGCAGCAGAGACCAAGTGAGCAGCAAACTCCATTTGCTTCCCGCCCTCGTCAGCATTTATAAACCATGTACCCACCGGCAGCAGGACAGGACAGACACACACCAAGGATTCTGGGCAGAGACAGTACCTGTGACTCGGGAGCAGGGCTGGCAGCTTCATCGTTCCTAAGGCTCCCGCCTGAGACAGGGGGCCTCCCTGGGGGGTCTTTCCACACCCCTGATGCAGAGGGACGGGGGAGCCTGAGGGGCTGCACAGGCCCTGGCGATGACCCCTTCTGTCCCCAGGCACAGCAGCCTGCTCTGGCCCCTTCTGCTTCTCAAGGCCTGAAGCCTCCCCCTGGGAGCAGTAGGATGCAGGAGGGCTGAGGGTCCAGAGGCTGAATGGAAGGGGTCAGGGGAAGGTCCCCTCCGTGGAGCCCAGCCCTCCCTGGATGGCACCTGCTTTTCAAACCCAAGCTCCTGAAGGCCATCTTGACAGGACAGGGGCCAGGTGAGCTCTGGCCTCAGCTGTCACCCAGAGCCCGGCTCAGGATGCCACCCATGGGCACTCCCTCTCCCTGGCACCCAGGGCTGGCCCAGATTTTCTCTATGTACAAGCAGCGTACCCAGGACAGGCCACCAAGGGCAGACCGATGGCAGGACAGATCACACGTAGGTTCTGAACCCCCTCCCCATCCCCACGGGCTGCTGAAGACTGGAAGGCTGGCGGGCATTTCCCCTCTGAGTTGCAGAACTAGAGACAGACTTCATCGCTGGAGCAACTCTTCCAAGAAAATCCGAGAGTCCTGTCCGTGATCTTGCTGTCACTGGACGCCCTCCTCTTCTACATACGTTGAAGGAAACCAGCCGACCTGAAAACAATGTCAGACTCATGTAAGTGTTTGTGTGAAGAAAGTGAAAGTCGCTCAGTCATGTCCAACTCTTTGCGACCCCATGGACTATACAGTTCATGGAATGCTCCAGGTCAGAATACTGGAGTGGGTGGCCTTTCCCTTCTCCAGGGGATCTTCCCAACTCAGGGATTGAACCCAGGTCTCCTGCATTGCAGGTGGATACTTTACCAGCTGAGCCACAAGGGAAGCCTGAGAGTACTGAAGTGGGTTTCCTATCCCTTCTCCAGTGGATCTTCCTGACCCAGGAACTGAACCGGGGTCTCCTGAATCGCAGGTGGATTCTTTACCAACTGAGCAGTCAGGGAAGCTATCGGGAAGTGTGTGTGAAGGATGAGGGTGAGTGGAGGCTTGTGGAGTTGGGGGATTCTTTAAAAGGCTGTTGTTCTAAGGCAGGCCTGTCTTGAGACAGGCCCTGGAGAAGAGGAAAAAACCTAGCAGAGCCAAGGCCCAGGGGTAGTGATGACCCTGGAATGCACCAGCCCCAAGCAGCTCCAGACAGCCTGCCCACCAGCGAACTGCCAGCAACAACAAAAAGTTAAACCCTCTCCAGAGGAAAACAGCATCCATCCAGAGCCTCTGCTGTGCTTTATGCACGAGCTTGGCATTTAATCAGGCCCAAGTGACAGAAGCTATGATAAAACGCAGATGGCAGAGGCAAATCTACAGGGAATCCAGACACTGGGGTCATCCGTTAGGAAATGTAAGTAACCCCCACTTGCCTGCTTCAGAACACTGACGAAAAAGCAGAAAATCTTACCAGAGAACTGAAATCAGAAATCAAATAGAAATCCCAGAACTGAAAACATAATGATTGAAATAAAGAGCAGAAGAGACAAAACAGAAGACACTGGAGGGTCAGCCAACAAAAAGGAACGAGATGGGAAACCAGGGAAATGGATGAAAACCACAGGAGGCCACGCGAGTCACACACGGGCCACGGGGGCTGGCACGCTGCGGGCCACGGGGTTGCAGAGTCAGACGCAGCTCAGGGACCGAACAACAGCACAGTGGGAAAGACTTGCGAGCAGAGCCCCAGGAAGAGAAGAGAGAAAACGGAGCAGACACAATAGCTGAAAAACTTCCAAAACAGATGAAGAATGTACAGCCACACATTCGGAAAGCTCCGCAAATCTCAGAGTTAATACAGGGAAAAAAAAAAAACCCACAGGCACATTCTGGTAAAACTGATGAAAAGCAAAGATTTTTTTTTTCCCCCACATGGAGCCCCGTTTCTTGCAAAGGAACCACCGTAAGAATGTTGACAGACTTTTATACAGAAATGATGGCAGACTGGGGACGATGGAAAGACATCCTCAAAGTGCGGAAATAAAAGACCTGCAGCCTAGAACTCTAGTTCCAGTAAAAATACTCTGCAAAAATGAACTCAATACAATAGCTCACAGAAAGGAAGCAGGTCTTGGTGGACAGATGGCTGATTCTTGGGGCAAGGGGCGGGAATGACCAACTAGAGACGTGAAAGCCTTTTCTTTCAGTAGAATGCCCACCAAGAAGTGTCAAAGAAAAGACAGAAGATCACTATTTTCTACCACGATAGAAATAACTGAATAGGCAAAATTAATCAATGAATGATAAAACCAGTAGGTGAAAGTTTGATGAGGAATAGGCTATTTATCTGATTTCAAAGTATTATCCTGCATGTTACTTATTAATTACAGCTCATTTATAGTGCAGAAACTCAGCAGATATCACCTGAACCAAGTAATCAAGTGAAGGCCCAGGTGTGTGCTTATGAAGCTCCAGGTGCCTCTCAACACTTGAGAGCTAGTGGCCCCAGCCCTCTAGGTCAACTGCCTAGAACTCAGTGGCCTCATACTTCTGAAGGGCTGTCAGATGGAAACAGGGTCAGACCCAGGGGTCTCCAAGGGCAGACAACATGCCAGGTGAAGGCAGACCAGTTTTCTCCACCTGGCAATGGAACAGTGAGTGACGGGAGCCAAGTCTGGCCACATCTATGGGCAGCTGCAGCCCCCCAAAAGCTGGACGTTTCCGAATCAGTGGTTTGTGGAGCTCAGGTACCCTGTTGGGTGAATGCCAATGGAACCGTTCAAAGCCAGGGAGGCCAGACCGGGTACCGGGATAAGGAGCCACGGGTCTGAGTCGCAGGCTGCGTGGGGACACTATGCGTCCCTTCCCATATCAAGGTGTAAACGGAGTCTTAAGGAATGGCAGGAACCCAGTGACGGCACCCAGGCTCTGCTCTCAGTCCCGAGGCAACCTGCCTGCAAAGAGGGTCGGGCACAAGCACGTGACTTGAAGACTGCACCCAACATCTGTCTCTGCCTTCACCACGATGGACCCCAGAATAGGGCTGAGTACGGACACAGGGTCAGACCAGCCGGGGTCCAGATCTGAGCCAGGAAGTCGCTTCCTCACAACGTGACCCCAGCTCGTGGAGCCTGTGGACACTAAGTCTTCCAGGCGAGGTCAGAGGGCACAGGGTTGGGCAGGGTGGTGCTTGGTGTCAGCCGGAGCCCTGCCTCCCCAAGCCCCAGCGTGAGCTGGGGTCTCCGACTGGGGCCAGGGCCAGGCCGACCCACTCACCCGGCCGCTGGTCTCGCCCTTCCACCAGCCCTGGTCCCCGCCGATGCGGCTGTATATCTTCACCACGTCACCTTCCCGCAGCGAGAGCTCCCGCAGGTCGCGGGCGGCGAAGTTGTACCTGGCCACGGCCGTGCCGATGACACGGGGTGTGAACACTGCTGGGGGAGATGGGCGGCGTCACACGGTGACGTCGGGGCCTCCAGGGTGCGGGTCCTCAGACTGAGCTGGGTCTCTCCCCCGGGGCCCGGCCTTGTGCCCGCAGAGGAGGCTGTCAAGCACAAAGACACCAGAGGGACAGACCAGGCTCCAATCCCAGGGCCCCTCAGTCCTCTGGGGGTGCCCAGGCTGCAGGCATGTGGGCCATGTGAGCCGCACCGGGCTGGAGCCAGAGCTTCACCACCCTCGCTGGGGGCCATCATAGCTCTCTGAGGGCCTTCCCACGTGCCCAGCGTCTGGGAAACACATGAGTGGACTGCAGGGTGACCGCTGCCCAGCCCCAGCTGTCACCCTGACAAGGGCCTGGACGTGGACCCCAGGGCACTGGTGTCCAACCCCAAACCAAACTGGACACTGGGCTGGACCAGCGTGGCCTGGGACCCGGGAGTCCTGATGGACAGGTGGCAATGGACACGAGGACGGGGGCGTTGCACAAACAGCTGCTGGGTGGGCTCTGACTCTGGCAGCAGCAGGCTGAGCGGTCAGGGCCAGTCAAGACTGTCCCTCTGCACTGAGTCCCACAAGTCCTCCTTACTGTTGCCGAGCAGGGCCCACCCCGATCTGCTCCCGCCTCCCTCAAGAGGGCCGCTGGGCCGTTTGCTGCTATCAGAGGCCAAGCTCCCAGGAAGCAGTAGGGGGCACTGGCTGATGAGCTGGGGAGCGGTCATGGGGGTGAGCGATTCAAAGGCGAGGGCAGGGCCGAGCCCAACAGTGTCCACAGGAGCGGCAGCAGCCCCCCTCCCACCCCCGCCAGCGTCCAGCTTCCCTGCCCCGCCCCGCCCCAGCTGCAGTGGCTGTGGACACGGTCAGGCTGGGGCTGTGGGTCGGCTGGCAGCAGGCCGGGCCCCCCACGCCCCCGAGCAGCAGCGGTACCTGACCAGAAGGGTGTGGAGGAGCCCTGAGAAGCAAGGCCGAGGCCCTGAGGACTGAGAAAAGAAAAGTTGTAGGAAGCGCAGGAAGCTGCAAAGAGGCGAGAGAGAAGGTGAAAAGGGGAGCTGGGGGCATCCACACGCAGTCACAGGCAGCAGGGATGGGGGGGGCTACCCAGGGCGCCAGGAGGGCAGCTGGAGTCTTGAGGCCCACCTGGGCATGGACACAGCTGCCCTCACCCCCGCCCCCAGCACCTGTGTCCTGGACCACCTCCTCCCAGCAGGCAGGCTGGAGCAGGGACGCAGGAAAGGACACGTGCAGAGATCCCAGCCTTGCGCCTGCACTCAGGAGGCGCTTGCTGAAGGGCCCAGCCCCGCACTGAGCTCAGGAGGCGCCTACTGAAGGCCTGGCTTCCTCTCTGGCCTGCTCTGCCCGGGGTGGGGGGCCCTGTGGTTCTACGAGCCCCTGCAGCGGGACGAAGCAGAGTGGCTCCAAGATGGAGCCCCGGGCCCACCTTGCCTGTCTATCCAGCTGGGGCCCGTCTGTGCCAGGCAGCCCCATCCCCAAGTCGAGGTCCCAGCTCTGGCTCCCTGGCAGCCGGGTTCCCTGGGAGGGGGTGGGGGAGGGGGGTGGGGCACAGGGATGGATCTGGGGACAGAAGGGACCTGCCCCGGCTCCCTCCCCATGCTGACCTCCAGGCAGAGGCACCGAGGTTTGGAGCAGCGATTCAGAGCTGGAACTCCCGACCGGTCACACGGGGCTGCCCGGGCACCCTGGCTAGGCACGGTGCTGGCGAAGTGCTGGGGGACCTGGGCCACCCCTCCCAGGGGCGGGAATCGGGAAGGGGCTCGGGCCTAGGTCAGGGAGGTCCACCGGAAGCCTTCCTGGAAGGGGCGTTACCTGGGGAGCGGCTGGAGGCCCTGGAGGCTGTGCGTTCCCAGGCCTTGTACGGGTACTTGAGTGTGGTGTCCAGCTGCTTGAAGCTCTCCTTGAGCGAGTGGTACTGGTAGTACTCCACCAGCTCCTGCAGGATGCACGTGGCACTGCTGCCTCCGCCTCCAGGCAGTCCTCCCGGGAGCCCTGCCCCGCCTCTGCCCCTCCTCCTAGCCGCCGCCGACCTCAGCTCCCAGACAGGGGGCGGGGCGCGGTCAGTATGGCAAAGACTTTTGATCCTGCAATTTCTCTCCCAAACATTTCTAAAGGAAGAGCCGCGGGAAGAAGGCCAGGACGGATGGCCACAGACACGCCCTGCAACACTCTTCACAACAGGAAAAAATCAGAAACCCCCACCCACCCAACAGCAGGGAAGTGCTTCTAGAATGCACAGCGTATCCACGTGACTGAGTGCCGTGCAGCTACAGCGGGGCTGGAAGAGAGAGGGCCGTCCCCCTGGTGAGTGTTCACTGTGCCCAGAGGTAAACTAAGGTTGGGTCCGTGTGAACAGTGGCATTGTCTGGAAAAGGAACCCATAAACCACGCCTGGGCTCCACTCCAGGCTGGGGGGACTCACCCTGAAACAAGAACATCAGGGTTGGGGGCACGTTGTGGGGCACTTTCCCTTTTACCGTGGGCTTTCCTGCGGCCACAGTGGGACGTCTGAGAGCCCACGTGCTCGGGTTAGACGGTCTCCACACACGCAACACGTGTGATTGAGCAAAGAAACACTGGGTCTAACTTTAAATCATTTTAAGGAGGACTGTTCATGTATTTATGGCTTTCTGGCTGGGCCGGGACAGTTCTGGGCGAGGCGGGGGCAGGCACCGGAAGCCCCATGTGCGTGAGTCCGGCCGGCAGCCAGACCTGGATGCAGCCTCCCTGGGCCTCAGTTTCTGGCTCCCGCAGAGGCTCGGCGTGAACGGGCTGTGGGAGGCTGGTGACCCTGCTGTCCACCTCAGGGTTTGGGGGACAGAGGTGCTGACCTGGGAGCTGCCTTACCGGTCCCAAGGTGCCTTACAGACCAGCTTTCCTGGATCTTTCTCACACTGGAAGCACCCCCGACCCCACCGTAGAAGAGCAGCCCCTAGCCCAGCGGTGGGGGACACTTGCTGGGCCCTCCCCACTGGGAGCCTGGCCTGCAGGACACTTGCTGGGCTCCTCCCTGGGGTGGCCTCAGTGGGAGACCTAGGCCCTCCTCCCACCTTCGGGGACGGGCCAGTGGGAGCTCCCCAGGACCACGTACCAAGAGGCTCTCAAATTTCTTGGCTTCTGTGATGTGGACCCAGCTGTCCTTCTCCACCACCTTAATGTGCTTCACCTCGTCGTTGAACCTGGCCAAGCACACGGGCGCGGTGGTCACTGCAGGCCGCGCGGCCCCAGCCCTGCAGGGCTCCGGGCTCACTGCACGTGTGCGGAGCAAAGACCCGGGCCCCCGGCCCACACCTCCTGCTCTTCGCTGCTCCCTCTTGGCCCTCTCCCCCACCCCAGCCTGGGCCTGCCTCAGACCGTCTGTCCATCCATCCACCAGGCCGCCTGGTCTGTCTGAAGCCCAAACTCCCGGGTCAGCCAAGGCCTAGGGCCCCAGAGCCCCACACCCGTCCTCCCCGCAGCCCTGCGGAGACGTCCATCCCAGATGCTGCTTGCTGTCTGCACTGGGGACGTCTCCCTCCCTGCCTCCCCCCGCCCCCACCCTGAGGCTTCCGCTGCAGCACCGTTTGTAAGGCAGAGATCTGACCTCAGTCCGTGAGGCCTGAGGGGCGTGGCCTCACCCCAGCTGTGCCACTGTCTCCTAAGACTCTCCTCCTCCGCACCCTCGCCCCTGGAGGGGCTCTTCCTCAGACACGCCGAGCACAGGCCCTCAAGGCCCTGGCACGGGCAGCGCCCTCAGCCCGGAATGCTCAGCCTCCTGCCACCCTCAGGACCCTGCCTCGTGTGCCAGATCTCAACTCAAATGTGGCCTCAAAGGAGAGCTCGTACCCCTCCCTTCCAAATACCACCCCGCCCCTTGCCAGCTGACTCCAAAGCCAAAGACATCAGGAGTACAGAAAACCACACCCCAACATCCTCTAGGACGAGAGAGGCACAAATCCTCAACAGACCATCATTATAGTGACTCTCTCTCCATATGCACACCTATACACACCGACATATGAGAGGGACTTTACACCACAGTTAAATGCAACATTCCAGGAATGCAAGATTGGTTTACCATCTGGAAACCAGTGGACGGAATAAAGAGCTGTTAAGTAAGCGTACGCAAGCTGGCCAGCCTCCTCCCCAGTGGGGCCTTGTGGAACAGCCCCCACCCTGCTTCTCCTGGATTCAAAGTGAGTGAGCGTGCTCACCTCCCCCCTGCCAAGCTCCTTGGACAAGGCCCTCTGAGCCCCACTCCAGAGCCCTACGGGCCCGGGACCCAGAAGGTGCTCCATGAATTCCCATCAGGTGAGGGACAGCTCTGCCATGGACCTGCCATCAAGCCTCATGCTCCTCTGCTCTCCTGGGGCCCTGCCAAGACTGCTGCGGTGGGAGGCCCCGCCCACACTGGGCCACACCTCACCAAGCCCATCACCCATGGCAGGCACAGCTGACCTCGGCTCGAGAGCAGTCCTACGTGCCGGGTGGCCCAGGCTACGTCCAGCTGGAGGCCACTGGACAGCTGTCGCTTTCAGTGAACATCTTCAGGCGTCCTCTGGTTTTTGCATTTTAGAAAAACCAGTGCATTGTTTTCAGGCCCAAACATTTGTGGGGCCTCTTAGAAAGGCCGTGGGGACCAAGGCAGGTTGTCCACTTGGGTGAGGGGTCTCATCTTCAGTTTCAACTCCTCCTGGTTCCCCAGATCCTGACCTGCAGCACTCCCACCTGGAGGTCCTCCAGGAGCCATTCTGTACAGTGAGACCCTGCCCTGGATGACCAGGGAATGACCACCTGCAGACCCCTCAGTAATGTGGGGGGGGAAGGGGGAGGTTCACACACGTGCACACACATGTGCACACATTCACACACGCACACATGTTCACACATGTACACAAGTGTGTGTACATGTGCACACACGTTCTCACGACACACACATGCACACACATTCTGACACACGCTCACACATGTTCACACGTGCACACACACGCACACGCGCATTCACACATGTACACACGTGCGTGCACATGTGCACACATGTTCTCACGACACACATGCACACACGTTCTCATGACACACACGTTCACACATGCACACACGCACACGTGCATTCACACATGTACACACGTGCACGCACATTCACACACATACACACGTGCACACATTCACACACGTTCTCACAACATACACACTCACACACATGTTCACACGTGCACACACTCACACGTGCACATTCACACATGTACACATGTGCACGCACATCCACATACATACACGGGTGCACAATGCTCTCACATGTGCACACACGTTCACACATGTGCACATACATGTGCGCACACATTCACACGTGCACACTCACACACATTCACACGCACTCACACACATTCACACATGTACACACACGTGCGCACACACGTGCTGGCCAGTGGCAAGTGCTCGGGTCATCACTGGCCCCCACTGCTGGGGCATCCATGCCCTCAGCCCCCACTGGGCCCAGATGTAGAGGAGGCTGGTGTAGATAGAGGGGAGAGCAAAAGCTGAAACGGAAGAATGGGAGCGGGCTGTGTCTTCAGGACCTGGGTGTGGCCCCGCTGAGCTTGGTTCTTGTCTGCCCCTAACAGCCAGAGGCGCTCCTGTCTCCTACAGAAAAGGTCTCCCTGCTCCCTCATGTCGACATCTGTTACTCACTTGATACCAGACTTCTGTTACTCACTCAAAGCACCCAGTGGCCCTGCCATGGACCTCCCCCATCCCTCGCACCAGCACCCACCCAGCAGACCCGAGGAGGGCTTCCCTGGACACAGACCACTGTGCTCGGGGCTCCTGACCCCGCTGAGGTCACAGCAAACCAGAGCCCTCTATTCACTGGCCCGAGACACTGGTCCAGGGTGTGTCCTGTGCCAGTGGCGACCAGCCACCAGTCAGCTTCTGTCCTTTGAAGAGGAGACAGGAGACCCAGGAGGGGGCAGCTTCGGGGCAGGGGGATCCCAGCCCCAAGGCCGTGGGCTGAAGCCTTTCATGCCTAAAGCGCGCAGTGTGGGCGGCACGTCCCAAGGCCACACCCAGCAAGCCCAGGATCTGGTGGGGATGTGGACGCCCGATTCAGAACGGCACTGGGGCAGGGGTCTCCCTGACCCCCAGCCTCCACGTACTTGATACTTATGGCAAAGCGCTCGGCCTCCGCCGGCCGCTCCCTGATTAGGTAGGTCCCGCTGGCGTGGGGTTTGAGCAGGTTGTCGGTCTGCTGCCTCTCCATATTTCCAGCAAACCTGGAGCAGAGGAGGAGACGGAGCCTTGTGTCACACGGCCTGAAGGATAACCAGCCGGCCTCTAACTTACTGCTTAAGAGCCTACTGGGAAGCGAGGCCACGCCCCCAGGAGGCGGGGCGAGGGGTGGGCGGGGCCCAGAGGAGACAGGGGCGGGGCATCTACGTGCCAGCGCACAGGGTGGAGAAGAGGGCCCAGACCCAGCCAGTCCACCTGGGTCTCACCCTCCAGAACCCAGGGTCTGCAAGAGGCATTCAGGGAAAAGGCACTAGATCAAAATGTCCTTTCCAAATTCTTACTGTTTAGGAAGAAGAAAAAAACACAAACTGCTCACGTAGGGTCTTGTTTTGTGTTCTAACCCTTTGTGTCTGGAAGCTTTTCTCTCCATCTCTATGAAAATGAAGCCCACCCACAGCCCGTCTCTTCTCCAGAACAAAGCCTGACCCCATTCGCACCTCCCTGTAGGGCTGAGTTGGGACTTCTGTAAATGGATTCATTAGAAAACTGAAATTCTGTGCCTCAAGTGAAGAATCACAGGCAAGTCCTCCACCCTCCACATTCAAATGCAGTGAATAGTGTACTAGAGGGAACAGACCCTGGGGTCTCAGAGACACGGGTGTGGCGGCTGAGCCCCGGTCCCAGGCAGCGGGTGAGCCTGCAGACGGGGTGATAAAAGCTAGAGCCCAGGCCGACCTGCACGTGAGACTCACGCCTCCCACATCCACACTCACATTTATTCATCAAACAGCCCCACCTCTCTCATCAAGCACTGTGTGAGTAAATACAGTTATAACTTTTGGCCTTAAATACATGGCTCACATGGTGAAGAATCTGCCTGCAATGCAGGAGACCTGGTTTGATCCCTGGGTCAGGAAGATCCCCTGGAGAGGGAAATGGCCCCACTCCAGTCTTCTTGCCTGGAGAGTCCATGGACAGAGGAGCCTGGCGGGTTACGGTCCATGAGGTCACTAAGAGTTGGACACAACTGCGCGACTAACACTTTCACAACTCCTTTTCTATATTTTATACTCAAGTAAGATCTCATTTAAAAAAGGTTTCCTTCTCCTAATGTTCTAACCTGATGATCTATCTGTTTGTTACAGGGAAACAGCTGCCTGGGGTACAGAATATTCTCCCTGTTTCCCAGCGACTCACAGCTGAGAAGGGGAGAAGGGGCCGCATCCAGCTGGGCTCAGCCACCCTGGAGACACGAGGGGCAGCCAGGGACCTCACGCCCCCAGCACGAAGGGGACCCACTGACCCACTCACCAGGGGTATGCCGTGTAGTCCATCTCCCGGGACAGCGGCCGGCTGATGGGTGGCTGGCAGGAGAGAATGCTGGGGTCAGTGTCTCCCCAGGGACTGTCCACAGCGTGGGGACCAGCGGTTTCCTATCATCGGTGAGCTGGGGGGCCCAGCCCTGGCTCCCAGCACATCTGTGAACTCTCACCCAGAGCCACTGGCGTGGGAGGTGCCGGGACGCACCGTCTCTAGGCAGGTACTCGGTGGGTTTGACTGAATGAATGATTGACTGAATGAATGAACGTATAGCACTCAACGACCAGTGCACTGTTAGAAGGAAGAGAGCAACCCAAAGGCTGCTGGGACTTCTCAGCAGTGGACAGGAGCACACCCTACCCTCCTGTTCTCTGTGCAGACCCAAGGGTGGGCATGGGGCCGGCAGTAGTGTCTGCAGGCGGAGGGCTCCATCTGCAGGTGAACCGTGCCACTCTGCAGACCCCACGCTGTGCCCTTAGTGGCCACAGCCCTCCCCCCGGGCCCCCTCACCAGACCACAGGATGGGTAAAAATGCCAGACTACCTGTCCCCACCCCACCCCAGTCACCATGCCAATGGGAAAACTGAGGCCCAGGGCCAGGAAGTGCCTCCCGCAACACACACAGGCCACTCAGTGAGTTAGCGACATTTTCTTCCTCTGCTGTCTGGTCCCCTTGCCCTGTCAGCAAGGCACGTCCAAAAATGCTTTCTCCTTCACCGGGGCAATGGCCTGCGCGGAAGCGGCAGGCTGGGCAGTGGGGCCGCAGGCCAGGCAGGGCCCGATGGGCGCTCCAGGACTCCCAGGAGCCTTGCACCTGCCTGCTGCCACTTTGGGAGAAGTTTCATTCTCTCAGTCTTAGCTGTCTTTTCCTGGGGGAATGGGGGTGATGCCTTCATTCACGGCTGACAGCGAGATGCCGTTTGTAACACAGCAGGATCTGCTCCACAGCACTCAAATGAAAGAAATGCCATATCGCCTCTTTTCTAAATAACACAGTCCCTAGCTCTGCATCTCTATGTTTGAGGGAGAAGACCTATGAAGGCCCTAAAAGCTGAAGACAGGCAGCTGGTCTCTGGTCCGTGATACCTGCTACAGAGATGCCCATTTTAGTGTTTTTAAGACCAGCCATGTCTTCCCACCAGGAGGGCACCCCTGCCTCTTGGACTCCCGTCCCAGCTCTGAGGCCAGCTCGTGATGGCCTGAACAAGCCCAGGGTGTCCTGAGTGAGAAGGATGTTCTCGGCACTCACGGCACCCTGGCCCCACGCTCCAGAAGCTTCCATGAAAAGTACTCACCCTTCCATCCACAGGACAGGGCTTCACAGACGAGCTGGGGAAGTAGCCTGACTTCCTGGTCTGCACCAGCCGACCCTGGGGGTGGACAGAGGTCAGGGTGTGCGGGGCCTGGCCTGGCTAGTTTTGGGGGAGGCAGGGAGTTATCCCACGGAGGACGAGGGGAGTCCCTGAGAAGCCTGTTACAGCATCACCTGTTGTCACCTGAGCTGAACTCAGAGCCATTCTGGGCAGGAAGGTGAAGTGGGGGGCACCCCACTTCCCAAAGACACTGAGGCCCCAGAGAAGGGATAAACTCTCTCTCCCGGAAGCCGTCTCCTCTTATCCACACCGGCCCTTCCCAAGCCGTCAGGGGATCATGGACCTGGGGTCGGGGGTTCACTCTCCCCGCTCCCTCCCAAGGTCCCCCCAGCAGCCCCCACCTTCCCATCAGCCAAGTGTCTCTGCAGGGCCACTCAGACCTCACGGCCCCGGGGACACCGGGGAGAGGAGGGGCAGCGGGTGGCCGGGTCAGCGTGGGGGAGACCGGACCGCAGCCACTGAATCAGTTACATGAGGCACAGCCTAGCATAGCGAGTCCGTGAGTGAGGACGCAGTGACAAGCACCGCACGCGTGACTCGGACGCTGACGAACACGTGTGCTAGCGTCAGTTCTAAGCAGGTCACTGCGGTCCCCGGGCGGGAAGTGCCCTGGGTCCCTGGGGCGCCGTGTGGACCCCCGGGGACGGGGCTTAGGAGAGCAGCAGCATTGGCCACCCCACCCCCCTTCTCGGGCCCCCTAACTGGAACAGCAGGATTCTCGGCCCAGAACCACAGACCATCACGGGGACCTGTGTCTCCTGGGGGATGGCTGTGCAGGGCCTCGGACATGCTGTCCCCCAGCGCTGGGGCGGGCTGGGAAGCAGGGTGGGAGAGGCGTGGTCTGTACGTACAGGACGCAGCCCAGGCAGGAGGCTGCAGGGAAAGGGCTCAGACGACAACGGTCTCTCTGGCGAGGGGACGCTGCTCCCCCTGCCACGTCAAAGCAGACACCCTGACACCCAGGCCCTGCGAACAGCCATTTTCTCTCTGATGGTGTAGCACCCCAAGCCCAGCCCGGCCTGGAAACGCAGCACTCTCCACTTCTGCCCTGGGGAGTGAGGAGGGGGCAGCTGGGGGCGAGATCCTCCCGGGACCCACCTCCCACCACTGAGACTCGGGGTCGCCTCTCAGCAGCTCGATCACATCGCCCGTCTGGAAGGTCAGCGCCGGCTTCGTGGGGGGAGCGGGGTTGCCATGGTAATTCTGCACGGCCACCATCTTGGGACCTGCGGAGGACAGGGCCGGAGAGGCCTGGCTTGGTGACGTCGTCCAAGGCGCCCTTGGCCTCCCTGGCCTTCTCGGACCCCTTGGGGCTCTTGGACGTGGACGGGGCCCTGTCGCGTTCCTCCTTGAAATCTTCCCCTAAGACTCGCATGTCTCTTCCTTAAACATCATAAGTATCAATAAACTATTTATGTGATGAACAGGTTCAGGGTGTCATTTCCATAACGGTAACCTGTTTTTAGAGAGCACTTTATGTGTCTTCCTCCAGACACCGTGGGATCTGTGGCGGAGCGCTGCGTGGAGCAGGAGACCACGCATTCCTCCCGTTAGAGACGGGGGCGGGGTCAACGGCCGACCGAGCCACTGACTGCTCAGGGCTGACACGGGGGCCCGGCTGCGCCCCCCGAGAACTTGTGGGTCTCTCGAGCCCTGCGCTGACTGGCCCAGCCCTGCATGGGCCGCGTCTGCCGGGTCTGGTTCTGACACTGGTGCCCCGGAGGCGGGAACGCGGCTTCTTTGGCCTGTTTGATTGGCTTTCGTGATTGGCTTGGACTTTGCCTGCAGCTCGGGCTGCGTCGAGCCTGACGCTTTCAGTCTCCTTTTGCCCAGTTCAGAGCCACCGGGACACGGGGGACGGGAGAAGCTGGGAGCACAGATATCTGCTCCGTGCGGGGCCTCCAGGCCGCAGCTCAGAGTCTCTCCTGGGCTGAAGGGACCCTGGGCAGGCTGGGCCCTGTCCCCACCCCTGGCGCTGTGTCGATAGAAACTAAGACGCTCCCAGGGGAGGTGGCATGGAGGCGGGAGGGAGATGGGGCCAGAGGGCGCACAGACCCTGGGGGCCCGGAGCTGAGACCTTGGGGCGAAGCCAGCAGCCACCGTGGCTAGGCCCAGGCTCCCAGGGTGACCCCCGACAAGGACGACAGCAGAGAAGGCCCAAGTCCCAGACTCACCTGGCCCCGCTCCAGAGGCATCCTGTGAGGGCAAGGACAGATGACAGTAAGGACGGAAGGCCGCCCAAGCAAGACACCCCCACCCCTACACCCAATGAGAGACGTCAAGGCAGGGGGGACAGAGCAGAGGGACACGTCCTGGACACCCACAGGGACTTGTGACAGTTCCCCCGTGGGACCTCCACCCTCCACCTCAGCGCCCCTCCGCAGCCCCGGGACATTTGTCCTCTTCCCCTTCCCATCCCTGACCACTAACTTCCACCTCCTCCAGGAAGCCTGCCCTGACCACTCCACCCGGGGCTTGTCTTCTCTGGCTGGGGCAGGTCCTGCTGCACACAATAAGTGTGGGGTGTTCGCTCCTCCTGGAGGGCATCTCTGCACCCCACGTAAGAGCCTAAGTGCTGGACTCCATGGCCGGGGAAAGATGTGATGTCCACACCCCATAAGTGAGCTCAGTGACTTCATCTCTGATTAGTTCAAGAAAGGGTGCTACATTGAGTCAGGACGGGAGGGAGGTGGGTGGATGCCTGTGGCGGATCCTAGCACCCACGGCCACCAGCAGGACCTCGGGGAGGCGGCACGGGTGGCAGCTGGGCAGGGGGACAAGCTGTCGGGCCAGGAGGCTGCGCCTGGGGACCCGTTTCTGTGTGGTGACCACAATGGAAAACAAAGGGCCCTCGTAACCAACAGGGCTCTGCGAGCCAGCCTGGCCCCACGGGCCTGAGGGCTGGAATGCTTGGGTCTTTCTGGCTCTGGGCACAGCGCAGCGTGTGGTGCAGGGCAGCAGGAAGGGAACGGTTTTGCGGACTCACCGGGTCTGCAGGAGAACCTGAAACGGAAGCACACGGGGGTCAGAGGGCAAGGGGCCAGGACTGTGGACTGGGGGGCTATCGCCTCACGACGAGAGCCGCTGGGGGCGCCCAAGTGTGCCAGGAGGGGCGCATCAAGGCCCGTGGGCGCAGACAAGGATTGTGGACATGCCCGGCTGGTGACCGTGAAAATCCCTCAGTTACTTCTAACAACAGATTTTGAGCTCTGGTTATGGGGGGCCCATGGGAGAGCCCCCCACGGCCAACAGGTTTCCTGCACGAACCAACTCTGCTCCCAGGCAGCAGCTCCCCAGCCACTGGGCAGAACCCCAGCCCAAAGGGGAGAGAGCCCCCGTTGACTAGTGACGCCCGCCATAGGCCAGGGACAGGAGGCGAGCTACTCTGTCAGCCCACCCGTTCTCACACACGGGCACTCCAGCTTGTCACATGGAAGGTGAACATTCTAGAGATTCTTTTCGCCTGCCCTGGGGTGACCCTAGGGGAGGACACAGTGCCGGGCTGGGCCCCAGCCATCCATCCAGCCGGGCGGCCAACTCCACCGCTGGACAAAGCAAGCGCCACAGCAGCTGACGTGTGGCTGAACGGCCTTCAACACCACCTCACACTCGCGGTCGCAGCCTGCCTTGGGCAGACGCAGGAATCCGACCCTGAAGAGCAGAGGTTAGGGGCATCAGGCACCGGGCAGGCAGGCAGCTGGTGCCCCCAGGGGAGGATTCCTGGGGAGAGGTGCCCTGGGAGGGGCCGGCATCTCCCTGGGACATCCTGGCCCTGGGGGCAGCAGACAGGTAAACCTGCCCGGCCCAGAGGTGGAGCCGAGGAATGTTGCCTGAGACCAGGAGGAAAGATAAGCACGTGGGAGGAAAGGAAGCAGCTTGGACTGTGCAGAGGAGAAAAAGCCAGGAGGGGCTGGGGCAGGGCAGAGACACAGAGAGTGGCCATGTACCTGCCCTTGGGGGACCAGTTCAGTTCAGTTCAGCCGCTCAGTCCTGTCCAACTCCGCGACCCCATGAATCGCAGCACGCCAGGCCTCCCTGTCCATCACCAACTCCCGGAGTTAACGCAGACTCACGTCCATCGAGTCAGTGATGCCATCCAGCCATCTCATCCTCTGTCATCCCCTTCTCCTCCTGCCCCGAATCCCTCCCAGCATCAGAGTCTTTTCCAGTGAGTCAACACTTCACATGAGGTGGCCAAAGTACTGGAGTTTCAGCTTCAGCATCATTCCTTCCAAAGAAATCCCAGAGCTGATCTCCTTCAGAATGGACTGGTTGGATCTCCTTGCAGTCCAAGGGACTCTCAAGAGTCTTCTCCAACACCACAGTTCAAAAGCATCAATTCTTTGGCGCTCAGCCTTCTTCACAGTCTAACCCTCACATCCATACATGACCACAGGAAAAACCATAGCCTTGACTAGACGGATCTTTGTTGGCAAAGTAATATCTCTGCTTTTCAATATGCTGTCTAGGTTGGTCATAACTTTCCTTCCAAGGAGTAAGTGTCTTTTAATTTCATGGCTGCAGTCACCATCTGCAGTGATTTTGGAGCCCAGAAAAATAAAGTCTGACACTGTTTCCACTGTTTACCCATGTATTTGCCATGAAGTGATGGGACCGGATGCCATGATCTTCGTTTTCTGAATGTTGAGCTTTAAGCCAACTTTTTCACTCTCCTCTTCATCAAGAGGCTTTTTAGTTCCTCTTCACTTTCTGCTATAAGGGTCATGTCATCTGCATATCTGAGGTTATTGATACTTCTCCCGGCAATCTTGATTCCAGCTTGTGCTTCTTCCAACCCAGCGTTTCTCATGATGTACTCTGCATATAAGTTAAATAAACAGGGTGACAATATACAGCCTTGACGTACTCCTTTTCCTATTTGGAACCAGTCTGTTGTTCCATGTCCAGTTCTAGCTGTTGCTTCCTGACCTGCATACAAATTTCTCAAGAGGCAGATCAGGTGGTCTGGTATTCCCATCTCTTTCAGAATTTTCCACAGTTTATTGTGATCCACACAGTCAAAGGCTTTGGCATAGGCAATAAAGCAGAAATAGATGTTTTTCTGGAACTCTCTTGCTTTTCCCATGATCCAGGGGATGTTGGCAATTTGATATTTGGTTCCTCTGCCTTTTCTAAAACCAGCTTGAACTTCAGGAAGTTCACGGATCACATATTGCTGAAGCCTGGCTTGGAGAATTTTGAGCATTACTTTACTAGCGTGTGAGATGAGTGCAATTGTCCGGTAGTTTGAGCATTCTTCGGTGTTGCCTTTCTTTGGGATTGGAATGAAAACTGACCTTTTCCAGTCCTGTGGCCACTGCTGAGTTTTCCAGATTTGCTGGCATATTGAGTGCAGCACTTTCACAGCATCATCTTTCAGGATTTGAAGTAGCTCAACTGGAATTCCATCACCTCCACTAGCTTTGTTCATAGTGATGCTTTCTAAGGACCACTTGACTTCACATTCCAGGATGTCTGGCTCTAGGTCAGTGATCACACCATCGTGATTATCTGGGTCGTGAAGATCTTTTTTGTAGAGTTCTTCTGTATATTCTTGCCACCTCTTCTTAATATCTTCTGCTTCTGTTAGGTCCATACCATCTCCGTCCTTTATCGAGCCCATCTTTGTATGAAATGTTCCCTTGGTATCTCTAATTTTCTTGAAGAGATCTCTACTCTTTCCCATTCTGTTGGGGGAACCACGACCTCTTAAAACAAAGCCCAGTGCCCACCAGGGGCTCTCAGAGTCATGGGAAGGATGCTGACAACGTCAGCTTGCGAAAGACACACCCCTGCCTGTCCGGTGAGGCCTCGGCTGTACGTGCGTGTGCTAAGTCACTTCGGTCGTGTCCGACTCTGTGCAACCCCGTGGACGGTAGCCCGCCAGGCTCCTCTGTCCATAGGGTTTTCCAGGCAAGAATACTGGAGTGGGTTGCCGTGCCCTCCTCCTCCAGGGGATCTTCTCAATCCAGGGATCAAACCCGTGTCTCTTACATCTCCTGCATTGGCAGGCGGGTTCTTTCCCACTAGCACCACCTGGGAAGCCCCCAGCTCTAGATACGAAACCCACGCAAACCTAAAGAGGATTGGCATGGGGGGTCTGGAAAAAAAGGAAGAAGGCACGTGATGGCCACCAGCGGTGTTTTTGCCTGGCGTGACCACGAGTTGCTTTTATCTCCTTTACATTCCTCCGCATTTTGTATGAAAGTGGGTATTTAACAATCCGAGGGCAAAGAGAAACAACAAGATTATTTAAAACTTAGAAAGCTAGTCGGGGAATATGCCAAATGCCACCTTCGATTATTTCTTAATACGCTCATAAGAGATGATTATTTTCTTCTTTATTCCATTTCTTCTCTTTTTTTGCCCCTCTATTATTTTTGACAAATAAATATGTTACTTTCAAGACCACAAAAAAAAAGTCAAAAGAAGTGAACCGTCCGGTCTCTCGACATGAAGGACACACGGCCACCAGAGGGCGGTATCCACAGGCAAAGAGGAAAAGCCTCCTTCTCTGGGGCCGGGGGGCCGGCGGCTTCCTCCAGCCTGGAGCAGAGCAGCAGGGCTCCGCTGGGCCAGTATGGGCAGCAGCGGGCTCAGCTGGGACGAGGGGGTCCGGGCTGACCTGTCGGACCCTCCTCCCCGGTCAGGGTCCTGGGCCAGCAGTCGCAGTAAATGAGGAACTGACAAAAACTCTCCTGCTCTGCATGCTGGTATCTTGGGTGATCAGCAGGCCTGGCAAGTGCTGCCGTCTACCTGGAGCGTGTCAGGCCTCTCTGAGCACAGGTCCCCCGGGCGTGGATGGCAGCGTAGCCGCCCTGTCTCATGGGGCCAATGGGGCGGATGAGCCCACGTGAAGCATGGAGCGCGGTGCTGACGCTCAGCACAGGCCCGTGCCCAGATCACACGGGCAGCCAGCCCTTACCACGGCGGCTGCAATCTTTCGGAACCGTCTGAGGCTTCCAGCTGCCATCCAGCAGCTCTAGGCTGGGAACTCCCCCAGCTCATCCCCCAAACCAAGATGATTCAGAGGAGCCTCAGCCTTCCCATCTGACAAATGGGCTCGGGGCCAAGGGGAGCCTTGTGTAATAAATGCTGGGCATGCAGGGGAACCATCTACAAACGGGGCAAGAGAACCGGGGGCCAAGGTGTTCCTCTGTGAAGGGAAATCTCCACGAACTGCCAAGAACATTCTGTGCCCTGGGCCAGGTAGGGGTCCAGGGTCTTAACTGTAGTGTGGCAGAGAAAAGGCAGAAGACATTGAAGGCATTGAAGAGGCAGAGCAAAGCCAGCAAGAGTGAGGTTCGGAGGAGGGCTTGGCCGTGGCGCCCCAGCCGGCTCTCAGGCTGAGCCTGTGTGCCCAGGGGCACATGCCCCCGCCCTGAGCCTCGGTTTCCTCATCTGGTCCCTGTCTTGTGGGGCCACTGTGAGGGATGGGCCGGCCCCTGGGGCTTGTGCCCCATAGGCGGGGTGGGGTCGGTACTCACTGATCTTGCAGGGAGGGGTCACTTCCAGACACTCCTTGTGCGCCCCGACGCCACACTTGGTGCAGAGGTAACCCTGATAGAAAGTACCCCTGTGCCAGGGGAGGGCGGGAGGTGAGGTGAGCCCCGGCCCGCCTGGCCTTGTGCTCCCACTGAGCAGCCAGCCCAGCCCCAGAGCTCCCAGGACCCCCACCCAAACGCACAGCCTGGTGCCGGCCCTCCCCTTGGATGATCCTGGCCTGGCTCTGCAGCTCCTGTGACAGACCCCCTGGGAAAACCGCCTCCCCTCCCCACTGTATCCCAAGCACCGAGGGCCGGCCGAGCCCACACAGACGGGCCGCTCCCCTGGGTCTCTGGGGCCCAGCGCAGCGCTGGCCTAGGGGCGCTGGGCGGTGAGAATGCAGGACGGGGCAGCCCCAGGCGCCCTCGGGGGCCGGGAGCGGGCAGGGCAGGGCCCCCACCTGAGGAACATGCGGCAGGCTTTGCAGTTGGTGGTCTTGTCGAACGTGTACATCTGGAAGCTGTGGTGGTTGGCGTTGGCCTTGTCGGGCTTGATGTTTGACCTGGAGGGAGGGAGAGCGGGTGCCAGGTTCCCTGAGCCCCACTGACACAGGAGCCCCGGAATCAGCTGGGCTCAGGACGCGGCCGGGGGTAGGGGGCCAGGAGGCAGAGCCGGGCGCTGCCAGAACTCCCAGGCCTACCCAGGCACCCTGACGCCCCGGGGAGGGTGGGGGTCCAAGCAGAGGCTTTTGAGAAGTTTCTGAGGGTGACAGTGAAGGGCTGTCTCTGGACAAGGCTTGGGTGTGGGCCAGGGCAACCCCTCGTCACGACTCAGCAAACCCTCTAAGAATGTCACTGAGTGCGAGCCTGAGATGGAAAAATCTAAATGAATCGCGAGCTCACAGTGGGTCACCTCAAATGTCACGGGGGCTGCACCCGTGTCTGCAATTCACCAGAGCGAGTCCACCAGCAGACGCTCCAGGACAGGGCGGAGGCGGGGGAGGGGGCTTCAGGACAGGGTGTGGGGGGCGGGGGCTCCAAGACAGGGCGGGAGGTGGGGGGCTCCAGGACGGGGGCGGGGTGGGCAGGGGGTTCCAGGACAGGGCGGGGAGGAGATGGGGGGCGGGGGCTTCAGGACAGGGCGGGGAGGGGGGGAGGGGGGAGGGGGTTCCAGGACAGGGCGGGGAGGGGAGGGGGGAAGGCGGCTCCAGGACAGGGTTGGGGGGTGGGGGCTCCAGGACAGGGTGAGGGGTGGGGGGGGAGGGGGCTCCAGGAAAGGGCGGGGAGGGGGCAGGGGGACAGCGTGTGACAGAGCAGCTCAAGGTGTGAATGCAGGAGCCTGGGCATTTACCACGACATTTTTGGATAAATACTTGAAATTTTTCACAATAGAATATGGGGAGAAAATTACAGCCCCTGGAAGCTGCGGGACTCACCGCCTGGCTGCCACCTCCTCTGACGTGCCTCATGTGGGACCCTGTTTGAGCCTCCCAATAACCCCAGAACCAGCATCGCCCTTCCACCAGGAGGGGAGGCGAGTGCACCTGCCCCGAGGCCCCAGGCCCAGCCGCCCAGGCCTCAAGGTGTGATGTGGCCGGGGACCCCCGTGACCAGCTTTCTCTGTGGGACAACTAGGGCTCCTCCTGGATTTCACAGACAAATGGTTCTGGGGCTTTCCTCAAAGGTGACCATCCGCAGCCTGGAAGGCCCCAAGGACCCAGGTCACCATGAGTCCGTCTGGCATCATGGCCGTTCCTGGCCACTCGCTGCCCAGCCAGACAGGTGTGGGAGGCTCGGCTCCGGGGGCTCTGGCTGCTGGTAGATTAAGGATCAAGAATGCCACCCAGGGAAGGGGACTGGCTTCACCCAGGGCGACAGAGACAGGCTGAGCCTCCGGTCACTTGAAGGACCTCTCATCTGAGAAGCCCACACGGGGCCAGCCACCCGCACACCCCTGCCGTGGCAGACTCACATGGCCATCTCAAACTGCTCCATCCACTTCCTCTTCATGTCCTCTGTCTTGCAGAAAAACTGGAAGCCTTGCTTGCCTTGCAGGTGAATGAGATAGAAGCCGTAGGACCACTGCGGGGAGACGGGAGCATGCTTGAAACAGGCGCAGGCATGCACGCGCGTGCCCTCTAACGAGATGTCCCAGGGCCCCTCCAGGATGGCGGCCCACCCACTTCCACTCCCTAAATGTGATGCCAGAAAAACTCACTGGTCTGAAGTAGGGCAACCGAAAACACACAAAAAAAGGCAGAGGCGGCCATGGGCCACGGGAGCAAAGCCGGCCCAGCCTGCCTAGCCCTTGGCCACCACCAGGCTGGCCCAGTGCTCGGGGCCTCCGGAGGGAACCAGGAAGAAGGGTTTGGGAAATATGAGCCCGTTTGTGTCAGAAAAGCTAGAGAGGAAAAGGAAAAGAGAGCAAGACGGAAAGAAGAAAGAGAAGATGGCAGAGAGGAGACAAAACCCCCCAGCTCTGAAAGCACCCTGTCTTCAACCTCCAGGGACCGGAGTGCGGGAGGCAGGGGGCGTCACTTCACACCCTCAACTGCAGACAGATCTGTGATCATCAACATGTGTCGTCTCATAAGCCAGAGGCCAAGGCGAGGCCGAGGGAATGCCATGAGCTCGCCTGGCTCAGGCCCACCCAGAGCCCCCAGACCCACCCGGAGCCCTCAGACCCCAACCCTGGAGCCCCTAGACCTCACTCCTGTAGTTCCCAGATCCCACCTGGAGCCCCAGACCCCACCCCCAGAGCCCCCAAACCCCACCCAGAGCCCCCAGACCCCACCCCGAGAGCGCCCAGGCCCCACTCCTGGCTCAGGGAAGAGCTGTCAGCACCAGGCCCAGATGCACGAAGTCGGTGAGCAGCAGGGCGCTGGGGGCTTACCATCTTCCCGTGAGACTAGGCAGCATGAGGAGAGGAAAGGAAAAGGGGAGATGAGGTAATCAAGGAGCCTGGCCCAGCCCCGCGTCGGTGACCACAGCTCAGCACACAGCCCACACCAAGTGCCCTGGGACAGGGCAGCCAGGGCAAGGCCCTCCTCCCAGAGGGGAAGGCGACAGGCTGCACTCAGGGCGGATAGTGGGGTGCATCCTCAGCCCTGAGCCTGGGAGGAGCTACTGCTTTCTACCTGTAAGCTCGAGAGTCCAGGCTCTTTAGCACTTTGGTTCCCTGCACCCCCCACCCAGCCCAGGGCTGCACCTGCTAGGTGCTCAGCAGAAGCTTTGGCAGAGCAGCCCTGAACCAGAAGGAGTCATGGCCCCACCCCCAGCAGTCATGGCTCCTCCTTCATCCATCATGGTCCCGCTTTCATCCCTCATGGCCCCGCCTTCATCAGTCATGGCCCCGCCCTCAGCAGTCATGGCCCCTCCCCCAGCAGTCATGGCCCCTCCCCAGCAGTCATGGCTCCTCCTTCATCCATCATGGTCCCGCTTTCATCCCTCATGGCCCCGCCTTCATCAGTCATGGCCCTGCCTTCATTCCTCATGGCTCCACCCCCAGCGGTCATGGCCCCTCCTTCATCACGCATGGCCCCGCCTGCATCAATCATGGCCCCTCCCCAGCAGTCATGGCCCCTTCCTCATCAGTCATGGCCCCGCCTTCATCCGTCATGGCTCCGCCTTCATCCCTCATGGCCCCGCCTTCATCCATCATGGTCCCGCTTTCATCCCTCATGGCCCCTCCCCAGGACTCATGGCCCCTCCCCAAAAGTCATGGCTCCTCCTTCATCAGTCCTGGGCCCTCCCAGCAGTCATGGCCCCGCCTTCATTCCTCATGGCTCCACCCCCAGCGGTCATGGCCCCTCCTTCATCACGCATGGCCCCGCCCCAGCAGTCATGGCCCTTCCTCATCAGTCATGGCCCCGCCTTCATCCCTCATGGCCCCGCCTTCATCAGTCATGGCCCCTCCCCCAAAGTCATGGCCCCTCCTCATCAGTCATGGCTCCGCCTTCATCAGTCATGGCCCTTCCTGCACCAGCCCACAGCCCCGTCTGAACATCAGAGTCTGACAGCCATAGGAAGACCCATCCAGAGCTTTCATCCAAAGTGGGAGGGCTGGGGAGGGGCAGAAGTGTTTCTTGCTGCACGGGCACAGGGGCTGGAGCCAGGCCGCCGATGCCTAAGGCTGGACTCTACCAGAGGCCTCGGGCAGGGCCCCCACTCAGCGTCCTCACTGGAGCGCTGGGATCTGGATTTGGGGCCCCCGCCCCAACCCCAGGAAAGACTCAGACGAGAGACCAGGGAGGTGCTGGGCCTGACAGAGTGGCTAGAGGCCGGCCCGCCCACCAACCACCCTTTGTCCGGCCACCCCACGACGCCTCCCTCAGCGGGGTCAGCGCCTGCCCCTGGCCCAGCCCCAGCGGGGCCCACCTTCTTGACGTCCTTGTTGTTCATGGGGTCGTCGGTCATCTTGTGGAAGAGCAGCTCTATGATCTCCTTCAGCTCGTAGCTGTAGCCCCTCCTCTTGCAGACGATGACCACCTTGTCAAACAGGAACAGGTACCTGCCCGGCAGCACGGCCAGGGACCCATCAGCTTGGCCAGCTGGGCTCTGAGGTCACGTGACAGCCAGGGGCGCCTGGGTGGGCGGCAGGAGGGCTGTTCCCTCCCCGAGCCTGAGCCCGTCCCCCTGGCTAACTCTGACCCCTCAGCCAGGCCTCAGCTCCCAGATACACCTCCTCCAGGAAGCCCACCTACACCTCTTCCAGGAAGCCCACCTAGGCTCCTGCCCCAGAGGCCCGAGGTGCTTATGGGCTCCTCTGCCCCTCAAGTTGGCCTTCCTCGCAGCACTGGCCTCCGACGGTCACTCCCACTGACATGTGCATTGCTCACTGGACTGGGAGCCCTGTGGGGGCAGGGCTCATATCTGCTGTGACCCCGGCCACGGTCCCAGACCTGGGACATGGCAGGTATGAGAGGAAGGCTGAACACACTAGGGCCGCGCCAGCTCACCAGGGGCTTTCCTGTGCCCCACCCGGCACTCCTGACCGTCCCTTTGGCAAAGAACTCACACAGCCACCCCTAGGAGCCTCCGGCTGGCCCCCAGCCCCGTGCAGTGCCAGCCACGGGCAGGGCAGCCAGTGGCCGTCGCTCTCAGAGAAGGAAGAAAGCACTTAGAATGGAGCAACCCGAAACTGAATTCACAGGAAAAGCTGTTTCCAGACCTGCGAGGGCGTGGGGTGCCCCCGGGGCGGGGCATCTGACTCGGGGTGCGCCAGCCCGGGGCCCGCTCCGCTCACCTGTCTTGCTTGGTGTGGTTGACTATGGACCGGACCTTCAGCTCCCCGTCGATCTTCGGTCTCCCGAATTCCTCCAGTTTCACTTGCTGGGAAAGAAAGGAGAAGGCCATGAGCCCAGGAGCCAGAGTGCGTTCCCTACGTGGAGAGAAACGCAGGTGGGCACATGCCCAGGGCGGCCGTTTCCCACGGAAACCGAAGGCGGGGGCCGTGGGAGACCAGCCCTGCGGTTCCTGGCTGCTGCTGAGGATGGAGCGGGGAGGGGAGGCTGGGGAGGAACTGGGCCTGAGGCCCCCACTCTGGACTCCCCCCAGCTCTGCGGCAACAAAGGGCGATTGACGGGGGGCTCACGGTAACAGGCCGCTGTTGTGTGGCGCCCGAGTGGAAACCTGGTGGGGAAAGCCAGACGCCCAACCCGGAGAAACCGAATCAAAAAGAGAACAAAGAGCGCTTATCAGACGGAGGGCAGGCGGGGCGGGGGTCCTGCCTGTGGTTCACTTGCCACAGGAAGAGCCTCGGAGTCACAGCCCTCTCTCTGGTTTGCAGGGATTTCAGTTTCGTTTTCCGCCTGGTTTGTACCTCTCTGCTTTGATTCACAAGAGACCGCTCTGGACAGGGTGCCCTGCGCCCGTCTACGCCGACAGATAAAGGAGGGGATGCTGCAAAGTGCTCTGGGCCAGCTAGCCCAGAGTTACGATGGAGGCTCTCAGGATCTTCTTCCAGAGTTTTCTGTTTTCCAGAAGCTTCCAGAGCACGACTGAGCGTGCATTGTGGGGGCTTCCCTGGTGGCTCAGTGGTAAAGAATCCACCTGCTCATGCAGGAGACAAGGGTTCGATCCCTGGTCCGGGAAGATCCCACATGCTTCGGAGCAACTAAGCCCGCGTTCCACAACCACTGAGCCTGTGCTCTAGAGCCCAGGAATCGCAACCGCTGCGGTCCTCAAGCCCCGGGCCCGGGCCCCAAAGCCAGAGAGGCCGCCCCAGTGAGAAACCCTAACTAGAGAGCAGCCCCCGTTCACCGCAACCAGAGACAGCCTGTGCGGCAAACTGAGGGCCAGCACAGCCGAAAATAAAAATAAATACGATTCTAAAAGAAAATAAAAAAGTGCAGCATTGGTGTGACGCAGGGTGGGACCAACACCCCGATCAGACGCAGAGACTTCAGGTCTCATCTCCAAAGTGCAGGAAGACAGGCGCTAGGTCCACCTGCTCGGACGGGGTCCAAGGAAAACCACACGCCTGCTCACCTGCTGTTTAATCTTTGCTATTTAATGAGCAAGAACTGCCCGTACGTGAAAACTTAAAAATAAAAGCCGCTGCATTACAAAAGTAGTGCCCGTCCATCCATCGAAAACATCTGACACTCAGAGGGGATGACGGACAGGCCAGGCCCCACCGGGCACTGACACCACCGCCAACAGCCTGGCACAGTCGCCCTTGACCTCCTCTGCCCTCTGACAGGAGAGAAAAATCAGTCGAGTCATAACGCTGTCTGGTAACTTCTGTTTTCTCTGCGGATGACACGTGGTTTTCACACCCCATGTCTGCACAGGCAGTCCCGTCTGGGCTCTTCTGACCCTGGTGGGGTAGCCCGGGGATCTGCCCTAGACAGCCACTCCCCGAGACCCTGTAAGTTCAGGGACCAGGAGGTGAAAATGTGTGCAAACCAGTGGTTTGTGGCCAGGGTGATTCTGCACCCAGGGGCATCTGGTGACGTCTGGAGGTGTGTGTGGTGGTCATCACTTGGGCCCCCAAAGCACGGGGTTCTACCGGCATTGAGTGGCTAGAGACCAGGGGTGCAGCCCACCATCCTATGACACACAGGACAGACGCCCCCACCACGAGTGGCTGGCTGCAGGTGTCAGCAGTGCCTAGATGGAGAAACCCCGGCTAAATGTCCCGCAGACTGTGCGAGGCCGGCACTCGCAGACACGGTTGGGCGGGGGCAACACCGGTCTGCTTCCTGGGATGGCCCGTCTCCCCTCCCGGCAGGACAGCATGCTTCACCCAGCGCCCGAGGCTTAGCCTCTGACGGAGCCAGGGATCAGGTCCCGTGAGGCATCACCCTGCTAGAGGCCAAGGTGGAGAGGAGAATCCAGGGCAGCTCCTGGACAGGGTGACCAAACCCTCTCCACTGTCCCTCCCAGGGACCGCAAACGGGGGTGGCCAGGGGGCCTGGACCAAGAGGAGCCACAGCACCCCAGAAGCCGCATCCTCCCTTTGGACCCAAGAGAGTCCTGGTCCAGGCCAGGCAGGGAGGGCAGGGCGTCACGAGCGTCCTTCCCCTCAGGCCCCGCCCCTCAGCCAGCGGCCACCTTTGCCACAGGGCACCCAGGCCAGCCAGGGTGCACAGTCCGGCAGTTCAAGGTCAAACTCAGCTCCAGAAGCTGCTCTCCTCTCTCAGCGGGCAGCACGGGGCACGGCTGCACCTGCCTCCATGACCCAACAGGCAGTGTGCGGTCACCCTTGTGCTTATTCAGTGTCAAGATTGTGAAAGTAATGTTTAGAAATTATATCTATATCTACAGAGAGAGAGACGGTCACAATTATCTCCACGCTTTGGGCAGTCAACTCACCAAGTTTTCTATAGAGCTCTGAAATTCGCTGATTTTCTTCAGGGTCTCTTTGTCCCGTTTAACTTCATTTATGTACATGGCCAAGTCCTGGGGCACAACAGAGGTGGGGAGGGGGTTAGCAGGCCCATGCTGGGCACTGTCCGAGGGCCGGACATTCCCGGAGCACTGTCCCCTGTTCCCAGAGGAGACTGGGCCTCAAAGTGATGCAGCGTGAGAAGCGACACCCACTTGACAAATAAGTAAGACCGGAAAGGTGCAGCCCATTGGCGGGCCGCGAAACCCCCCATAGACCAGAGTGGCTCCTTTCTAACGTCATTAGGCCCCCTTCTTGGTCCGAGAGGAAGAGAGCAGCCAAGGAGACTTGGGCCAGCCCGCTCCTTGTGGAGCAAGGGCAGCTCTGGGCCTGGCCATCCACGCGCTGCGGCCTCCCAGAGGTCCCCAGGGGGCACTGCCTACTGCGCTCCAGCAGGCCGAGGGGGCAGGCACCCAGAGCCTGGGGTGGGGTCCAGGAGGCGGGCAGTGGGTGGGTAGGGGGCGAGAGCCTACTTCAGGCTCCCCTCCAGTGGCCCCTGCCCCAGAAGCCCACCGGCAGGGCAGGTTCCGAGACCTGAAGGCAGGACAGTGAACCGTCCAGCCCCTGCGGCCTCCATGGCCCCCACGGCCTAGAGCAAGGCTCTCCAGGACGACAGGCCGCTAAGAGGACCTTTTGACACAGACCGCCCACCACGGGGCACGGAAGCCAGCGAAGGGCCGGGCCTCCCGGGAACACGGCTTTGTAAAGATGGAGAATGCATACGGCACTGCCCGGTGACCTGGGCAAAGTTCAGCCCCAGACAACGCACAGATGAGAAAGGACGGAGCCCCCGCGGGAGCCTGCCTGGAAACGGGGTGCATCAGAGGCCAGGCACTGCGGGCGGCGGGAGCCACGGGCTGGCTCTGAGTGGGGAGGGATGGAGCCGGGCTCTCCTTTCAGTGTGGAGCTGCTCAGCGGCTTCTGTGGACAGAGCGGGCAGGGGAGAGGCAGTGTGGCTCGGGGTGGGGGGGACATTTCAGAAGCAGCTGCCACAGGGCTCGACAGACGGAACCACGGGGCCAGGCAGCCCACAACCGAGTCCGCTGCCTGGGTTCTGCTGACGGTAGCCGTGGACAGTCAGAGAGGCAGGAGAGGAGGAACGGAGCCCCGGGGGAGTCGCTGCGGGCCCCCCTGCACACACACATGGCCCCTCTGCCCTTGGTGGGTCTCATCCACCATCCTGCCCCCTCCTGTGTCTCCTGCCACCCCAGGAAAATCCACGTCTCCGGTCACAGAGGGCAGGTTGTTTGTTAGCCCAGGTCCGGTCCAAGTCAGCAGGCCTGGCCCGGAAAGCCCTGTCTGCCCGGCCTCTCCCCTGCCTCGGTGACCCACCTGCATGGCCTCCAGCGCTTCTTTGAGCTGCTGCCTCTCCGGCCGGTCGGTGGAATGGCTCAGAAGTTCCTGGAGGGGCGGAGGGCACCGGGTCACCACCCAGGGCCTGGGCCCGCCCCCTACCCAGTGCCAGGTGTGCACAGGGAGCCAGCCCCCCGCCCCCGGACAAGGCCCCCGCGCACCCTCCCCCAGGCTCTGGTCTGACTGCCCAACTCCAGACCGATGGCAAGTCCACCCCCAGGGGATACATGGCTTTGAGGCAAGCTGTCCCCAACTCTCATGGATAAAGAGAGGGACGTTAAGATAGCACAAAGCCAGGAGCTGAGCAGAAAGGGGAGCTGTGGACTCACTGAGGAGCCTCGCCCCGCACCTCGCGGAGACTTGCCATCCCCCCAGCAGCCTGTCTGTCCTGAAGGGCTTCCTGTTCTCCTGACTACAGGAAGGCCACGGGCTGGGTTAAGAGTCCAGCCCCCGGAGCTCTTACTTCTGGCCTGAGGATGCTTTTCTGTCTCCCGTTTCATTTTCTCTTACTGATCCGAATCGTAATGTTCCCTGTGTATTAACTGACAAATACTCGTAATACATATAAATTACTACATAGCTCCTGATACTTATCTTACAGTTTTTTGTTTTGTTTTGTTTGGCTTGCTCCTCTTGGCATATGGGCTCTAAGTTTCCCGAGCAGGGATCAAACCCCCGGGCCCCCTGCACTGGGAGTGAGCAGTCTTAGCCACCGGACCACCAGGGAAGCCTGTTTTACAGCTTCTGGGCAGTTGGCATGGACTGTTTTCCGCTGCTTGTTCGTCTGTCAGTCTGGCCCGTCTGTGGGCTCCACCGCACACCCTGGGCTCTGTGGGCCCTGACCCGCTCCGGCCCGTCTCACCTTGAGGAGCAGGTGGTATTTGAGTACCCTCTGCATGGGGACCACCAGCAGGTCCTGCAGCTTGAACTTCCCGTCCTGGACCTTCAGGGTGCATTCCTGGGTGTCGGGGGAGCAGCAAGTGGATTTAGAGCATCCCTGCTCAGGGCTGCCAGACCCCAGCACCCCCACCTCCCAGCCTGGGGAGGAGGGCAGACCCAAGCCCTGAACTACATCTGGGTGTCCAGTGCGTCTCCGGTCAGGCTCCCAGACACCCTCCCCACACCCACTGTGTGCAGAGGGCAAGGGGCCTGCCGCCCCTCACAGCCTCAGGTCTGCAGTGGCCACCTGGAGGTGGATTCCGAGCGACCCCTGGCCTGGGATCTACCCGAGATGCTCAGGGGAGCCAGCTCACGCTAAGGGGGGACCACCCTCAGGAATGAGGGCTCTCAGGGGCTGCCTGGATACACAGGGGTATCAGGCCTCTCCAATGGGCATGTCACTTCCCAACACTGCGGGAGAAAGGGGACATGCCACCAGGATTCACCCTGGAAACCATCCGAGCAGCCAGATACAACCCAGGAAGCCCCGTCTCTGTGAACCGCCTGCTGCCCAAATGTGGCAGAGGCCTGGAGAGGAGCTCACGTCGGGGGCTCAAGGCGGGTGAGACTTGCAGGGCTGGGAGACTCCACGGCTCCCAGCAAACGTCCATCACCTGGGGCCCCCTCAGGGTCCAAACAGACCAGGGTCAGGGATCAGTCGTAGCCCCCCACTAAGCCAGGTCTGGTCCTGGGGCCCTGCCACAGCTGCACCAGGGGACTCAGGCTGGGCCAGGGCCAGGGCCAGTGATTTCCCCTGCCTACTCTCAGGGGAAAGGAAACACTCATTGGTCAAAAACATCTACAAACATGTCACGTCACTGCCCCGTCCCCACCTTTCCAGGAAATGGGCAAGAGACCAGGGATGGGCAGGCCCGGGCGGGAAGCCCCCAGTACCTCGACTTTCTGTCTGAAGTCCTCCCTGCTGGCCAGGAGCTGGTTCAGTGTGTTCTGGGCGTGCTCCATGTGACTGCAATACTCCCCATAGATTAGGAGCCTGGGTGGTGGACACACACACACACAGAGACAGACACACACAGAGAGACACAGAGACACACGCAGAGAGTCACAGAGACAGACAGACACACACAGAGACAGACACACAGACACACACAGACACAGACACACACACACACACTTGGTGTGAGTCTTCTGCTTTCATGACAAGCCATAGGTCTCTCCCCACGACAGCTCCTCACGAGTTCTCTCCGTGAGGCTGTGTTCCCTCCCTTCCCTGCCCCGGAGGAGGGCTGCCAACCACGGGGGAAACGGGCACCCGCCTTCCCCAGACCTTTCTACTCCAATGATTTGCTATTAAACTCAGAGTTTTCACATGAAAGCTGATTAAGACCCTTCATCTCTGGAAGCGATCAGGGGCTGGAGACCCAGAGATCTCTGTGCAAGCTGTGCTGGTCTGTAAGGCAGGGCTGCCCCACATCGAGGGAAGGCTACATGGGCAGCGAACGCCCTGCCCGTAGCCCAGCGGGCACTGCCCACATTGGCGGGCACAGCTCCTCAGCAGCCCCGACTCCCCGGGCCCTGCAGACCTGCTTCTGAGCACCTGGAGCCCAGAGCCCCCGAGCGGCCAGCCTTGGGGAGCCCCCTTACCTTCCGCACTCCCCCGGCTCACTCAGCCCGAGGTTCTGGCAGACAAATGGTGTGGACAGCAGGTCCCAGCCCTGTTTTCCTCACCGCACGCCCCTCACATCAGCCAGTACAGCTGCGGCCTTCCCCAGCCAGAAAACTTCTACTCATCCATCGAAACCCTGCCTTACCACTTCCTGCAGTGTCCCCACCCCTCCGCACCCCGTCCTCCAGCCTGGTGGAGTCCACAAAGGAGACGGGGCCCCCTGCCCGCCACCAGCTCTGAGCTCCAGGCACGGGTCTCCCTCCTCCCCACGTGCCAGCATGCAGCCTGGAGCCCCGGCCGGCACGGCCTGCACAAGGCCCTTACATACTCGGCTGTGAGTAGCCATGTGCATCCGTAAACAGGTGACAAGAGAAATCTGACCACGGCCACTTTCAGCAAAGACCAAGAGACATACCCAGGCCTGCTCTCAGACTCACTTACACACCACACTTAGGCTCTGGGAGGTGATCAGACTCCTAAGGTCACCAGCAAGGGAGTGGCCGGGCCGGATCCCACAGCAAATCCAGAACCCACGTGGCTCCCGAGCCCAGTCTCCCCAGCCCCGTGGGGAGGCCTCTTCTGAGTCCAACAGCCAGCACCCCAGGGCCACCCCCACCCGCTACCCAACTGTAGAGCAGAGCTGTGGCTACACACACCCGCCGCCTCCAACCACAGCTGGCCCCACTGAGATGGGAGGGGAACTGCCCAGGGACTCAGCTGACTGGCCAAAGTGCTCTGTCCTGGGTGGGACAGCAGTCCCCAAAGGCATGTCCACCAGGGGCCTCAGGATGTGACCCTGGAAACAGGGTCTCTGCAGATGTAATCACAGCCCACAAGGTCACGGTCAGATCACGCCAGACTAGGGTGGGCCCTGCATCCGAGGACAAGGTCCTTGTAAGAGAGGGAAGGACCCAGAGACACAGAAAGAAGCCGAGTGAGCATGGAGAACAGACCGGGGGCTGTGGCCACAAGCCAACAACATCTGGGGCCCCCGGGCGCTGGAAGCGTCAGGGAGGCCCCTCCCCGCAGCCTCCAGAGAGAGCAGGCCCAGAGAGACCGGTTTTGGACACTAGCCTCCAGGCCTGAGAAAGAATTACATTTCTGATGTGTTAAGCCTCCAAGTTTGTGGGAATTTGTGACAACAGCCCCTGGGACACTCATGCTGACCCCTTGGCCCTCCGTCCACACCACGACGACGTCCGATCACCAGCCCCAGGCCAGGTTCCCTGGGCTGTGGAGTCTGGGGGCGGTTTGACTTCCTTGAAAATCCAGAGAAACCGACAGGATGTTCTGTGTCTGTTGGAGGAAGTCGGTGAAGGAAGTGAAGTTGATGGGCCTTCATTCGAACCATAAAAATCTACTGCTGTTGAGTGAAAGTCTCTGAAACGGGGAAGCAGAGCGACGCGGGCAGGGAGGGCTTCGTAGCTCACGGTCTCTCGGGGGGCCTGGGACACCCAGAGAAGGCGGCCTCCTCTGACCCGGCCTGACGCACCCTCGCCGGACACTGCTCGGGACACGACGTCTGTCCCAGTGCAGGAGCGACCCAGAGGACCCGGCGCTCTCGTCAGGGAGGAAACGGACTGGTTTGTCTCTAACGTGGCCTCCTCCTCCCTAACATCTGTCCCCACTGACTGCGGCCAGAGCGCCAGACCGTCCCCTGAGCGCGCGCCGTCATCTTTCCGGCCTCCCTTTCCTGAGCCGGCTGATGTCTGTCAGCGGCTCCATGTGGCTCTCCACCGGGGCTGTGCTGTTTACCCCGGAACGTTCGGTTGCAGCCCCATAAACGGAAGCGCGCAGGCGTCTCCCAGGACTGAGGGCCCAGTTCCTCACTGCGTCACTTCTGCCGCAGCGCACACGACCCCAAACGCTCAGGGCACCGGGGACAGGCCCCGGGACACGGGACACGCTAAACCCCCGCACGCCCAAGCTCCCTCTCCCGCCCTCAGCTCCCCGATCTGGGAAGGGAGATGTGGAGAGACTCAGAAGTCTGGCCTTTCCAGCTGAGGGTCCAGGGCAGCCCTCCAGACAGGGCGGCCACGCGAACCCCTGTGGGGGCTCTAGGAGGGTACGAGAGGGCCGTCCCCATGCAGGATCACCCAACCTCAGGCTTTGAGACAAGAGGTCCCCAGAGACACTGCCCCCGTGAATGGAGATCACAGTCAGGGCACAGCACCGTCCCCCTAACATTGGAGCCAGCAGAAGCCACAGGGCATGGAAGCCCTCACCCGCCCAGGACCCCTCTCCAGACGCTCATGGAAACTCCCGGGGTCCTGGGCAAGGGGGACCTGCCTTTCTGAATGACATCCTCCTCGCAGCACTTACGCAAAGCCCCACAGGGAGTCCCTTCTAAAAGCCTGGACTCCTGCCCTCCCACTGGGCCACCAGCTCCCCGGGGCCCATCTGGCCCAAGCCTCTGACCCACCAGAAGTCGGGCTCTGGGCTGCCTCGGTCAGCCTCAGCAATAAATACAGACAGTCTGACTTTAATGTAAACCTCTCCTGAGAGCCTGTCCCTCTGGGTGGGACACGTCTCTTTAGGCCCACGTGGTAAACAGGAGTATCTGCCTTGTCTAAGGATCAAGGCCACATTAATGGGAGCATAACCTCCAAAAAGAGGGAGCTGACTGTCCTCTGCCACTTGGCACTGGTCATACCATACTCGGATGCCACCCCATTCTTCATCCGTGATGAGCTGCCAGGGTCTTGTCCCTTGAGCTCCTCAGTGGCTTTTCCTGCCCTCAGCTAAAAAGTTCTGAATCCCTCTCTCGGCCTACTGGATCCTGTAGAACCTGGGATTGCTCCTGAGAGAGCCACCTCTTCACTCGCTTCATTCTTGCTCCCCTGGGCTCTGCCAGTTTCCAGAACAGAGCTCCCGACTCCCGGGAGCTTTCCTTCAGTTTCTGCTGCCCACACGGCCTCAAGGTTGGTCCTCTCTCACCCAGGTCCTCAGGGGCCCCCACCATCGTCTCCAAGTCCCTTCCCCACGTCCCCCTCCCCCTGCTCTCGTGCAGCCCATAATAAGTCTTGTCTGTGGACTCATTCCCAGGGAGAGCTGAGCCAGCTCTGTTCACCACGATGTCCTTGGCCCGGAGTCTGAATGCCCCACACAGCAGGCATTCCATAAATGCTCAGGTGCTGCACACAATAGGCACTCAATAAATGTTTGTGGCGTCAGTAAGTCAGTGAACATCAGCGAAACATCAGGGTCATCGCTGACTCAGAAATTGAAGGGAAGTGCCAGAAAAGGTGGACACTGGGTGGACACAGCCATTCGGCCAATACATCTGATGACACGCAGCCAGTCCCTCCCACAAAGGGACCCCAACCAAAGGACCCAGGTCCCCGAGGCCTTGCAGGGGGTGACGTCCACAGAGCTCTTGGTACCAGGATACGCTCAGCTCACTGCCGCTCTCCAAGGTGGAGACATCCATCATGTCCCGAGGAAAGGAGGCCTGGGAGCGGGTCAGCTCGAGGTCGTGTGTGGAGCGGGGTGTTGGGTCTTGCTTATGGGCCAACTGGACCATGGGAGCCAGGCAGCCTTGGCACGGGGGATGAGGAGGGTCTCCGAGAGGGCACAGCATACATCTATCCCTCGGCCACCTGCCCTTGAGCTGGGTTAACGGGCCCAGAGTCCAGCTTCATCCATAGCCGTCCCCTGCTCAGCCAAGGCACGGCACGAATGAGGCGCTGTGCCCGCCATCTGGGCGAGAGTCAGGTCTGACAGCTCAAGTTTGCCAGCGGGGCACCGTGACGTGGGCTCATCTGGCACAGTGGGCTGCAGCCAGGTGAGAGGAGAACCTTGCTGAGGGCAGAGGGTGGGCTAGAGAGCTGACCCGACCCCTGGCCTCCATCTGCGCGTCCTTGCCCGGGCCAGCCAGCGTGCCCACACCCGCTGGTCCGCGGAGGAACCCTGCCCCCCCCTCCCCTTGCACGTGCATTTACACGGGCACTGTTGCTCTCTCGTGGCTGCCGGGAGCCCCCAGCTCTTGGCCCCTGAGAGAGCAGGCTCGAGTGAGCGAGCAGGCTCGAGTGAGAGAGCAGGCTCGAGGACCCTTGCCCGCTCAGGGGGCAGAGCGCCTCGCCTGGAGCTGGATGCACCTGGGAGGCGCCTTCAGGGGGTCCCAGGTGAAGGCGCCCTGAGGCGGCCGTCTGGGCAGGAGGGTTACAAGCGGAGCTGAGAGTCACCTGGCGGACGATGCAGGGGAGCCTCCTGCAGATGAGAGTGACACGAACCCAGGGTCCCCACCAGCCCCTGGGGGGGCCTTCTACAGCTCTCGGGACCCCTCCTCAGACCCCAGGAGTCGGTATTTTTAATGAGCTCCCGTGGCTTCAACAAGCAGCCAGGTTTAAGCACCATGAAGGTAAAACTCTGTGGGCTCCTCCTCCAAAGATTCCACGACAGACAGAAAGCGAGGCCCCGTCTCCTGGTGGATCTCCTGGGGTTTCAGTGGCTAAAACCGCTGTCTCCCGGGCCCCCAGCAGGGCCGGCCTCTCGCGAGCCCCCTTCACATCCCACGTCACCTGGCTTCTTCCTCGTCAGCATCTCGCCCTCGAGAGCCGGCAGCCGAGGTGCGAGGGAGGGAAGCAGGGGCGATCTCTGCTGGGACGGCAGAGCCATCCTGACAGCTGCCCTCCGCACTCAGCCAGAAGCTTCCAGAATCCCGATTCCACGTCCCCCCACCCCCGCCAGGCTCCAGCAGGCCATTCTCGAGAACAGAAGGCCACCTCCGCACCCCCTCCATCAGCTGGGGTGGCAAAACAGAGGCTTAAAGCAAAGAATCAAACAGATTCAGAGGCCACACGATAGCAGTGTAGAGACAAGGCGCCTGCACCGATTCCTAAAGCTGTCACTCTCCCCTGCCGACAGTCTGGATCCCGGACCAAGGCTGTCACGTCGGGCACATAAGGGGCAGGTGACACTGCTGGGCTGGAGGCCGGGGCCCTCTCTGCATCCAGACTCTGTCCAACCGCCCGGGTGGGACCCGGAGGGGAGAAGCCGCCTCGGGTCCTGACGAGGGCGTCTACACCCCCTCAGCCCCGTGGACACTTGTCCCGAGGCTGCGGACACTCAGGCGGAACCCGGGCACCACTGGAAGGCCCAGGGCTCCATGCTCTTGGACCCAGAACAACTGTCTCCCCAAGTTCAGGGCCGAAGCTGGTTTACGCCAGGACGGCCCCGCATCCGCGCCCACAGCTGACGCTTGCGCCCCTCCCGGCCACCTGGGGTCGGCCCCTCCCCACAGCCGGCCGCCACTGCCTTCACCGGCTGGGGACCAGGCCCGGCCTCTGGTCACTTGCAGGGCACCGAGGGGCACAAACGCCATCCTTGCCCCTGACCAACTGATAAAGAACTCCAGGTGTGGCGTCCTGGCAAGGAAGCAGGCGTGTGTCCTCCGCCCGGGGGACCCGGAGCCCCTGAAGCCCCTCCCTCAGGCTTGCAGGGGGGTTGGGGGGGTTGGTTCCTAAGCAGCAGCTTCCAAGGGCCACGCCCACCAGGCTCAGAGCCAGAGTCCCCTGGCCTGGATCCCCGGGGGCCCACAGCACAGCAGGGAACCCTGATGGCAAGAGGGTCCCTATCCCCCCAAACCCCCAGGAAGAGAGGTGAAGGGGCTGCTGGGCCCCGTGAGGCCCCCTCTCGTCCAGGCTGGGAGGGCAGAGAGGGCAGTTTCCTCAGCTTACAAGTGAGGATGGGGCGGAAACGGAGACGCCCCCGAGGCCCCGTCTGCTCACCTCTCCTTGAAGTCCAGGAAGACCTTGGCCAGCGAGCTGCCGCCCGCCATCATGGACACGTCGATGGCCCTCAGGAAGCTGTGATGCACCTTAATCAGGTCCTGGGACGAAAAGCAACCGCGTGTGAGCAGGCTCGGAGGGCGGGGCTGGGGGTGTGCAGAGGCTCTGGGCAGGCTCTCTCGGGGCTGCTGCTGGAAGGATGTCCATGTGCGGGCCGGGCGCTGGGTGCACCGCCCCGGGTGCGATCCACTGCAAGGCTCGACAGCCGGCCACAGCCGTACCAGCCTGTCCAGACACACCGCGGCCAACCCCAGGCAAGCCCTGGAGCCAGACCCCAGCCAGCATGCTCGTGATCCACCCGCTGGGTGAGGGAGCGAAGGGGTTCACAGGCTCTGAGGGTCGACTCTCCTCTGCGGAAATGGGGCCCAGCCCCGGGGAAGTGTGCCCACTGCAGAGCAGAGGGGCAGCCATCACCCTCTGTGTCCGTGTTCAGACCCCACAGGGCAGCGAAGGGGCTCAGTCTGCTCAGAGATGGGGAGGGGACAACTTCCCTCCACTGCTAAGAAAACCTCACGGGCCCTCGAGGACCTCTAGGGTCCAGCCCTCCAAGACCCCTCAAGTTAGAGCCCGTCCGACATTGGAGCGGGTTAGGACGGTGGCCCCCACACAGCGAGCCGGGCGGGACCCTCACCTCCAGGTTGATGAAGATGGCCGCCATGTCCACCGGGCTGAGCACCAGCCTCAGGGGCGTCACGTAGTTCTGCAAGAGAGAAGCCCGCACTGCACCACGGCCTGGAGCCGGAGGGGAGGCGGGGGCACTGACGGCCTCACAGGGCCAGGTGTCCACAGACGGGCTCTCCACGGGGCGGCCACTCAGCCCGGTACACAGCAGGCTCTGTGCCTCCCGGAGAGTGCAGGCTTTCTGGGGAGACCCAAGAGTCACTCTGCGGGGCGAGCCCAGTGTGGGGCCGGGCGGGGTCAGGCCTGGGAATCAGTGTGAGCACCGGACCCCCACCCCGCCAAGGTGGGCACAGCTCCACAGGGAGCCCCTTGCACGTGGCGCTGGACTTCAACCCCAAGGCAAGCAGGGCGGGCTTTGCTGTCGCTGTCTGAGACATTTGGGGAAAATGAGGTTCTCCTGGGATGTGAGGGGCATCGCCCAAGGGTACACGTGAGGACAGAGACACAGCCGTGAGTCTCTCCTGACATCAGGTCTTGGGCCTCTGCCCCGAGTGTCATCAGAAGGGCGCACTCCAGCCCCACTCGCCACAGGAGCAGCCTTTAGACAAGGCGCCCACATGTGGAACCGGCCTCGGAGGCCCCCCAGGGAACGGCCGGCCACCCTCCCCTCCCCCTGCCCCTCCTCCCGCAGGGTCCCAGCCACCTGGCCCTCTCTGCAGCCGCTGTGTGAGCAGAAGGCTGTCCCCCGCACTCGTGGCCACGGGATGCACCTGAACACTTCTCCCCCACCGTGCGGCACCCCCCTCTGGGACTGCTTCCTCCCCGAGACCCAGCTGAGGGGCTGGGCAGGGTTACAAACACCATCGTCCCCAGGGGCATCTCAGGACTCTTGGCTGAGGCTCCTGGTGCCCCAACAGTGGGACTCACCTAGGGACCCCATGACGGCCACACGTGGCCCTACTCTGCAAAGAAACACTCAGCGGGCCTGGCCTCTCCTGAAAGCAACGTCGGCTCTTTCACGCCTCTAAGCACTGCCGTGAGGATGCCAAGTGACAGGGAAATGGCACGGAGCCAGTGCTCCCGGGAAGCGGGGAGAAAGCCCACCCGTGCCCTCCAGGAACCGAGCAGGCCGGCGGGGAGACAGCACTGACCAGCCAACTGGGAGAGCACGCCGTCTGCCAGCGGGGCTGCAGAGACGGCCAGCATCGGGCCCGGCGGAGCCCCAGGTGCGGGGCGCTGCTGGCCGCCTATGGGCCTGCCCTGCTGCACGCCTGGCTGGTGGAGGGCAGGCTGAGTGCAGACGGTGCCCAGGGAGGCGGTGCTCACAAAGAGCTCATTCAGTGCCCGGCCTGGGTGACAGTGTATGCAGAAGACGTTTAGCTCTGGGCTAGGACGCACACATAAAGACGCTAGCTCAGCACACTTCAGGAGCAGAAGCGGCAACAATGCCCAGTTTCAGGCTGGAAGGAGCGGCAGAAACAAGCTCAGGGCAGTCTCGGGTCCGAGCTGAGGCCGAGGGGTGGGAGGCGGGACCCAGACCTCCCAGGGAACTGGCCTGCGTGGGGCCCACAGCCTGCGTGGAGCCCGAGGGCCCAGCACAGGTGGGGGCGACCTCCGGAGAGGCGGGGGCAGGGGCGCAAACCTGAGAGGGCCTGCGCCCCGCCCGTCACCACTGCCCTGCGCCCCTGCCTGGGGAGGGGCCCCGGCGGCCGCGCCCACCTTCTCAATGTCCTCCAGCGTCCGGTAGTACTTGGCCTCCGTCTCCTGGATCTCCAGCAGGCAGCAGTTTCTCTTGTCATCCTCTGTCATGCCCATTTTCTAGGGGAGGACACAGGACGTCAGCCAGGACCCTGCCGTGCCCCCCGCCCGGCTGGGGGGTCGCCAAGTGCAGAGCGGGTGCGATGAGGGGCGGCCCCTCCCCGCCTTCCTGGGGACGGGGATGCTGAGGCCAGTGCAGGAGGCCTGGCATGCCCCCGAGGACCGGTGACAGCACAGAAGGGACAGGTCTCCACCAGCCTGGCCACCCCGCAGCACCTACAGCAGATGGCACATGCTTAAAGCGCCTACTGTGCGCACGGGGAGAGGCTCTGACCGGCTCCCGGGGACCCACGTCCACCGATCCACCGTCCCAGACTGTTAGTGCCTTGGAGAAAGGGGCCAATCCCCGGCAGAGCCACACGTTCCAAATACCCAGCAGCCTCCGACTGTGCAGAGCTCAGAGCCCACCGGCAGGGGTCCCTGGGACAGGCCCCTGTAAGGGGGGCCTCTGGAGCGGGACTGAGCAAGATAACGCGGCCACAGAGGCCGGGGAAGGAGCCGCGGAGGGCGGATGACTGTCGGGGCGACTGTGGACGGCCCAGGCCTTCTCCTCAGGTTTTTGGCTGAGAGAATACTGGACGGGCAACACAGCGGCCGTTTGGACTCAAACCCGCCCTGACGTCATCCTTCTTTTCCAAGAAACGCCCCAGGGCCCCGAGGGGGCTGGCTGGGGCCATAGCACTCCAAAGCAGCCTGTCAAATGGGCACATGACCCAGGCTCCTTCCCAAAGCCCGAAGCCCTGCTCAGCCTGGGAGCTTGGTGCTCAGGGTCCACGACCCCCTAAAGCTGCATCTCAGACTGTGGAGCCCGATAGCGTCTCCCTGGGGAGGGTCTCGGGTAGTTGCAAAGGGACTGAGGCTTCCTGAAGGTGCAGGAAGACGGTGCTGGCAGAGCTGAGCCTGGGCCTCCCCTCTGCCTGCCACTTACCTGCATGTATCTAATCTGAAAGCGTGGGGAAACAAGCAGAAAGATCAGTTAGCAGTGCTTGCTCTTACTCAAGCCGAGCTTGGGGAGTTCAGGGAGCACGCTGACACAGACACCAGACCCAGGGATCATGCCACACCCTCCACCTGCTGAACGCCAGCCCGGCTAGACGGGAGGACGGCATTGGGATGGGGACAGACTGGGACGGGGTCAGACTGGGATGGGGTCAGACTGGGACGGGGTCAGACTGGGACGGGGACAGACTGGGATGGGGACAGAATGGGATAGGGGACAGACTGGGATAGGGGACAGACTAGGATAGGGGGGTCAGCACTGGGACTGAGCGAGTGACACCTCCCCCATCCCGGGCTAGGCTCTGAGTGGCACCTGCCATGCCCTGGCTTTATCTTCCTCTAGAAACATCACTATCCCCTGTACCTTCCACTCAGACTGTTCAGATAGCTCCAGACATGATGGGGAAGGAAATAAAGCCAGCTGCTTTGTCTCTGAGGACCTGCCATGTGGCAGGAGGTCCGCCCTGCCTGGTGGACCGGTGTGAGCCCCGCGCCAAGCCTTGGAAAGCTAAGCGTCGCTGGGCAGGTGGGATGCCAGCCTGTCCCCAGGACACAGGCAGGCATCCCCCCAGCCCTGCAGATGCCCGGGGTTCTGTATGTTCCTTCAGGACCAGAGACAGCAGTGGGTCCTGGGGTTTCTGTGGGCCAGGGGCAGATGGGGTCTCTCAGGAGCCAGCTGGGGGGGTGCCCCCAGAGAACCACATGGGCCACTGCACCCAGATGTCCTTCCCTGACCCACAGACACCGAGCTTCCAAAGCCTGGGGAGTGAGCGGGCCCCAATCTCAGCTTGCTGCCAAATGCGGGAGGCAGGCCAGCCTTTCAGACCAGCTCCAGGGAGGCAAAGGGGAGACCTCCAGTCCCCCGAGCCCACGTCCCAGGACTGCCTGGATGGAGGGGCAGACCTGGGGTCACAAACACACCCCTGACTCTTTAGAGCGAGATTCCTGGTGATTGTGGAGAAGAAAATCCACCTTCAGACCCTCGAGGGGCAAAACGAGAAACCTCTTCTGGAGTCTGGGGCTGTGAGCTGGCTGCCTGGCGTCTCGGCGCCTCCCGGCAGAGGGCAAGGCCTCAGAGGGTCCTGATTCTGCATCAGCAGTGCTCACCCCCACACTGAGGGGAACACCAAAACTTGCTTTGGGAGAAATTCCCCACATTTCTTTGGTGAAAGCAAACGGCAGCACGAGCCTCTAGAGTTGTCAAGGGGCATCTCGCCCACCCCGGGTGTCTAGGGGTGCGAGGCGGCTGGGGTCCACCCCACCGGGTCCCTGTCTCCCATCCTGGCCCGGCAGGATCCCCTCCCCAGCTGAGCAGCTGCACAAACAGGTATCGAGGGGTGACTGCCGACGGCTGGAAATGAACACCCCTGTGCGGGAAGGCGCCCGGCCGGCTGACTGAGCCCACGGCATCTCGTGCCTCCGCACAGCAGGGCAAGGGTCCAGCTGCATGAGGTCAGCGCCGAGTCTTTGCCCCAGGCTCCCCGGGCAGGAGGGACTCAGGGTCCTGCACGCCTTCTGGGGGGGAATTCCACGGCAATGTGCCCGGGGCGGTAGGGTGGCACCTCCCAGTCTCCCAGAAGCATTTCATGGAAGAAGGGGCACCCAGGGCCCCTCTCAGTGGCTCGGCTGTGGGGTCGGCATGGAGTCTGTGCGGCGGGGCGGGCAGGCTCACCATGGGCTGCTGCACCTCCACCTTGATGATGTCCTCATAGATGTCGTCCCCGTCATCCTCGCACGGGACGCAGTCATAGATGTCCTCTCCCACGCCGTGCTCACTGTGGGGAGGTAGAGGGGTCAGAGGGGGGCTGAAGCCATGGCCACCAGGGTCGCCAGCCCGTGGGGGCCTCCTGGAGAGGAGAGGCCGTCGGGGCCACCGAGAGCATCTCCCTCTCAGCCTCCATCGCCCAGTCCAGGGACGGGGTGCAGCACCTGCCTTCCGAGGCTTCTGGGATCTCAATTTCAGGCAGCCTCGGGTTCTGCCTGCTGCCCTTCTGGAAGGTCTCCCACCACGATAAAGCACACCCATCCCAGTCATTTAATAAATGCTGGGGATACCCGACGGGAGGCTGGGGGCAAGATGCTGCCTTAACAGGTGGTGCCCAGCTCTGGGAACCAAAAATGCCCTTCCCGCGCCCACACCTGGGAGCTGGAGCCCTGCAAGCTCTCGGCTTAGCCCAGAGTCTCCCCAGCCCCTGCAGTCCAAGTGTGAAGATCAAAGTGCAGAAGTCGCAGGCACATGGACATCTTCCCTGCCAAGAGGTCAGGGAGCCAAGCAGAGAGGGACGCGAAGCTTGCAATGTGCTTTTCCAAACGAGCCAGGAAGTTACCAGCCTTCCCCAGTGGCTCAGCGGTAGAGAATCGCCTGCAGTGCAGGAAATCCAGGCTTGATCCCGGGGTTGGGAAGGTCCCCTGGAGGAGGGCACGGCAACCCACTCCAGAATTCTTGCCTGGAGAATCCCATGGGCAGAGGAACCCAGTGGGCTACGGTGCATGGGGATGGAAAGAGTTGGACACGACTGAAGTGACTGAGCACGCACACAAGGCAGTTACTGCTTGATTTATAATTCAGTAAGCATTTGTTTCCGCTCATGAGCTTGACCAAGTCATCTCCTCTGATCTGCAAGAATCAAGTCATGAGACACCTCCTCCAAGAGGCCTTCCGGGACCTCCGCCCAGTCTGCCATCCTGGACTCTCCCCAGCGCTCTTATACGAAGGACTCTCTTCTCACGGCACCTCCAGTTATTCCATACATGCCTGTGGGTAAGCCTGTCTCACCCCCAGACGAAACCCAACTTCGTAATCCCTTCTGATCTCCATGCCTGATACAAGGTAGGTGCTCAATAAGTTTTCACCGAATCAGCAAATGAGCCCATGGGACTGTCCAACAGTCCCCACAAGCCTGGCACACACAGCCCACTCCCGACCCCAGGGGTCACTCTGGCCTGGGGCGCCACTGGGCCCGGGGTGGCCAGCTCTTCAGTCTGCTGTGGGGTCTGTCCTTGGGGTCTCAGCAGGCCAGCTCACCACGGAGGCCCAAGCAAGCCCCTCATGCGCCTCTCTGCAGGGTACAGCCCACCCAGCCGGGCTGAAGGCGGGCTGGCCAAGTTCTTCTCCGAAAGGCATCAGGATGAGGTGGACCACTGCCCGAGTCAGTGGAAGCGGGAGAGGAGCGAGGAGAAACGACACCAGCCGCTCGTATGAATGGGTTTCTGGCCACGTCCCAAACCGAGCTCTTGAATATTAGCTGCCATTCTAGAGGCAAGGGCGGGCGGGGGCCTCCGGGGTGGAGGACAGAGCTCTCTGCAAACCTAGCAGAGAGGAGGCTGTGCCGTTCTAGGGAAGACCTAGGCAGCCAGAGGGGCTGGTCTCCCCGGAGCCCTGGACGCCACCCGAGCTCACTGTGATGGGGCAGTGAGCAGAAGCATCAGACTTCCCTCTGCAGGGGCGGGGGCAGCCAGCGCCCATCCTGGTGAGGCCCCTGCAGCTATGGGCAGGGGGCGGGACGGGATGCGGCTGCTCTAGGGGACCTCCCTTGATGTTTCACAACCTCTCCAGGTGTGGGGAAGCAGAAGACGGGCAGAGAACACCGCCGGATCGCACAGTGCTGCGCCAGCTAACGGACCCCCCCAAAGCTTACGTGAGCAGCCACCCACCCACGGAGGGGCAGGCAGGATGTCAGAACATATGCGGGCCCTCGAAAAACACACATCTGCTTTTCAACTCAACACCGCCTGGGAGGCGGGGAGCGCCTCCCATTTCACAGATTAGGGTCACATAATGAGGCTCCACGGTGGCTACGGGGAGGGGTGGGGGCCGAGCTCGGCCAGCCCCGTCCCTCCTGCCCTCTCCCGCCCACCCTCCACCCTCCACTCTCCACAGCAAGCTGCGTGTCTGGACGTCGGCAGTCCCGAGAACTGGGGTGCAAATCAGCACCCAGACAGTGACAGAGCCCCCAGCTCCCATCAGAACCAATGAGAAGGCAGAGGAGGGTGTCTGTCCCCCGAGGTGGGCCTTGGGAATGGTCACTCGTGTTCACACGCATCACCCCCTGCCCCTCCAGTTGTTGCCCCTGAAGGAAGCGGGGCTCCTGCAGCCTCGGCCGCCTGGGTCCTGGGTTCACGCAGGGACCTGCGGGGGTTTTTTCCTAAGGATGCCGGACACCGTGGGGTTTCCGTCGTCAGCCGAGCGAGGCTGGTGACAAAGGCACTGTCTGGAATCCTGACGGCGTGGAACAGAGGGGAGGCGAGCACACTCTCAATCCCACCATCTGCAGACAGACATCCGCTCTGCTCCGACGGGCCAGTGGAAGGCAGTCAGGTGGGTGAGGGGGATTGTGATGGTTAAATATTCCAAAAGCTGATGAAATGAGTCAAAATGACTGAACGTCAGCCTGGAAAGGGTCTGTGGGGTCATCAGGTGCAGGGGCAGCAATGTGCCAGCCCAAGAAGAGCCCCCTTTATCATCCCACATTTGGGGGAACATCCTCACTGACCCCAGGACTCTACCCCAACCTGCTCAGAATAGTTTTCAGCAAAGATCCCCCTGGGGAAGCGCCCACCACCAGTCAACCCGAATCAGGGCTCCAGATGCACCTGAGCCCCCAGCCGTCCATCAGGCAGATGGGAGAGCCAGGCGGACACGCAGGGAACCGGGCGATGTCTTACGAACGCCGTGGCCCTGTTCTGTGGCCCCCGGTCAGCTGGGCTGGTCGGCAAGCTTTCGCTGATGAGACCCTGATGACGTGGCGCAGAGGGTACTCAGAGAAACGGAACAGGAGGTCTCTCCACCTTAGGGCGAGGCAGACACCTGCCCTGTTGGGCTCCCCAGCCAGAGCCGCGGTATCATCCAGAGGGAGAAGAAAGCAAAGGCTGGAGGCTCCAAAGCTCCCAGGACAGGCGGGACTTGAAAGACGCCTGGACGCCCGTGTGGACCGCGGGGTCCTAGGAAAGGTGCTGAGGGACAAGCCCCTCCTCTGCCACCCTCCTCTCTGGCGCCACCCGCTTAACTAGGCATGCACCGCTCTCTGCAGGGCACCCGCTGCCTGTTGAGCACAGGGTGGAGTGCCGTAACGCAGGCTCCCACCACGTTTAGGGTTTGTGCAGACTGAGATGCGGCTTCCCCAGTGCCCCAGGGGTAAAGAGTCCGCCTGCCACTGCAGGGGATGCGGGTTCGATCCCTGCATTGGGAAGATCCCCTGGAGAAGGAGATGGCAACCCACTCCAGTATTCTTGCCTGGAGAATCCCGTGGACAGAGGAGCCTGGAGGGCTACAGTCCACGGGGTTGCAAAGAGTCGGACACGACTGAGCAACTGAGCAGGCATGCGTGTAGGCTGAGATGTACCTCAGCTGTACCATTTTGACAAGGGGACCCACACCCCATGACATTAAAGAACATTCTCATCTCCCCTAAAAGTTCCTCTCCTTCCTGATCATCCCCTCCCCTAGCCACTCCTCTGGCTGCTCTTCACCACAGATTTTCTCTTCGGCTGTTCTGAATGTCACATCAATAGCATGGTGTGTCATGTCCATTTCTGGGCCCGGCTTCCTTTCCTCAACATCATGCCCCTAGATCCAGGCTGCTGCCTCCATCAGCAATTCATCCCTTTTTTATTGCTGAGTCTCAATCCACTGCATGAATGTGCCACAATTTGACATCCGTTCTCCTTTTGATGAACATTTGGGCGGCTTCCAAGTTCCGGTAATCATAAATAAAAGCTGCTATGAGCATTTGCCTTTTTCTTGGTGGACATATGCTCTCATTTCCTTTGGAAATGAAATTCCACAAGGCGTGGAACTGTTGGACCAAAGGGGAGGTGAGCCCATTTAACTTCATCAGTAACTGCCAAGCGTTTTCCCAAAGCGAGCAGCTGCAGCGTTTACGCCACCAGCAGCAGTGTGCGTGAGCGACAGCTACTCCAGTTCTTTCCAGCTCTGGCAACTTCCAGTCTTTTTAATTTTAGCCACTAGATTTAGTGTGTAAGTAGTGAGATAGAATTGTGGCTTTATTTTGCATCCCTGCAATGATTAATGATGTTGACAACTTCTCTGTGTACTTATGGACATTTGTGTATCTTTCTATGTAAAAGGCTTGCTCAAGACTTCTATCCATTTTTGAAAGTTAGTTGCCATCTTCTTTTTGAATTCTAGGAGTTCTTTATATATGATGCATACAAGTCCTTGGTCAGATATATTTTTAAAAAAAATCCGCCCCCTCCCCGCCAGTTTCTGGCATGGCTACTTGTTTTCTTCATGGTGTCTTTCGATAAACATCCATTTTTCATTTTAATGAAACTTATTGAGTTTTTCTTCTATGGTGTCCTGACTCTATCCTGTATCACATCTAAGAAACCTCTGGGCCTCACGTAAGAATCTCTGCTTTCTTTCAGGTTGCAAAGGGTTTTCACCTGTATCTTCTTCTAAGATCTATATGTTTCAGTGTTTTTGTTTAGGTCTCTGATCCATCTCAGCTGGATATCTACGTATGGTGTGAGGTAGGGCTCGAAGTTCATCTTCCCATCCCTGTGTGGATACCCAGATGTTTCAGGACAATCTGTTGAAAACTTTCTTTTCCCCACTGGATTGCTTGGATCCCTTTGACAAGAGCCAGTAGACTACATGTGTGTGGGTCTGTTCTAGAATGCTCTATCCTAGCCCATCACTATATTCAGCTGTCATTATGCCAGTACCACTCTGCTGTAAAGCTTAATTTAAGCTTTACAGAAGGCTTGAAATCAGGTTGTGTAAACTCTCTAGCTTTGTTCTCTCCTTAACCGTTTGACAGGTAATTTTATTTGTTTATTTTTGGTTGTACTGGGTCTTTGCTGCTGCACAGGCTTCTTCCAGGTGCAGCGAGCAGGGGTCACCCTTCGTCGTGGGGTGTGGGCTTCTCCCTGTGGGGGCTTCTCCTGTCGCAGGGCGCCGGCCTTGGGGCAGCGGGCTTCCGCAGCGGTGGCACATGGGCTCAGCAGTTGTGGCACACGGGCTTAGTCGCTCTGTGGCACGTGGGGTCTTCCTGGATCCGGGTCAAACCCATGTCTCCCGCATCGGCAGGTGGATTCCGTAACCACCGAGCCACCAGGGAAGCCCCAGCTCTGTTCGTTTATAGGACTCTTTAGACTATCCTGAAGTCCTCTATATTTCTGTATCAACTTTACAATAACTTTGTCAATTAAAAAAAAAAAGGAATCTGCTGGAATTATAACAGAACTGTGGTAAATCTATAGTCTAATTCAGGAAAAACTGACATCTTACCAAGACCATCTTCCAGTCCATGAACAGAGCGTATACCTTCCTTTATCTGGTCTTTGATTGTCTCTCAGCAACATTTTGTAGTTTGCCACAGAGGTGTTGAATTTAGGAAGCTTGAGGCTACTGTTTTTTTCAGTTTTTTTTTTTCCTGCCTTATTTGTTTTTTTTCTTCTCCTTCTGAGATTCCAATTATGCCTGTCAGACACTTGATATTGTCCCACATGTCTGAGACTCGGTTCATATTTTTCAATCTTCTCTTCTTCCTGCTACTTAGAGTGTATGCCATCCATTGAACTATCCTCAAGTCCAATGATTCTTTCCTCTGCAATCTGCAGTCTTCTGCTAAACTGATCCACTGACTATTCATTTAAGTTACCATGCTTTGAGGTTCTAGAATTTCCATTTGGTCCTCTTTTATAATTTCGATTTCTCTACCGAGGCTCCCCATCTGTTCATTCACTTGACACATATTTTCCTCGAAGCCCTGATCAAAATAATGAAAGTTGCTAATTGTGACAGCTAAGTCATCTCAACAGCGATTCCCCTGGACATTGTTTTTCTCCTTCAGCGGGACTCATTTACACCCGTTTCTTTGTTTGTTTGACGATTTTTTATTGGACACTGGGCACCACAGATGATTTGTTACAGAGATCCTGGATCCACTATTTCTTTCAAAGAGTAATATTTGTTCTGACAGTCTACTTGGTTGGCTGGACTCAAACTTCAAGCTCTATCTTCCCTGCTGTGGGCAGCAGCTGAAATGACAGCTAATTCAATTTCCAGCCGCTGCATGTTTTGCTGGAAATCTTAGGGCCTCTCCTGTGTATGTGAGGTTTAATGGTCAACCCAGGACTTAGGTGGATTCTGTCAGCAGGTTTGAGTCTGTGGGCTCCTCCCCTCCAGCATTCCCCACCGAACTTTCTGACTGTTCTACCGGCCTCAGTTTCTTGCCTCTGACACCTCACGCCAGTGGACTGGGGGTTCCCTCGGGTAAAGGACTACAAGCTCTCGATCCCAACCACAGACAGCAGCTCCTGAAGAAACAGCGGGTTCCTCCAGGTAAGGGTGAGATGATACCGTCCCTTGCCCCCTCCTCTGTACTCACGATGGAACAGAACCACGAGACCAAGACACCGGGAACCCACCCACCCACCCACCCTCTGTGGTCCCCCAACACGTGTCCATCGCCACGAACTCAGCTGCTCCTCCTCCTCAAAATCAATACGGACAAGGAACAGTCATTCAGGCAGGATCAGTTTTCCTGCACCACATTCATCTCTTCTAATTCACTCAGGGCACCGAGGTTAAAAATAGGCTGCCAGGGACACCAGACGGAGAGCTGTGTTCCGCATCTGAACTCGGGACAGAAAAATCTCAAAAATGCAGACACGGTCACTTCTCTCCATTCTGCAAAATGTCTGTTATCCAGAACCTGTTGAAAACTTGTGGGAGGGATGGATAAATTAGGCGTTTGGGATTAAGAGCTACACACACACTATATATAAAACAACCAACTAGGGCCTACTGTGCAGCAAAGGGAACTGTACTCAGCATTGCAACGACCAAAAGGGAGAGTCTGGAAAAACACACGCGTGGATGCATCACTGAAGCACAGTCCTTGGCGCCTCAAAATAACCCAGCTCTGTAAGTCAGCGCAACCTCAGTTAAAAACAGACAGACAAGCTTGAGTGGCAAATGATCCGCTTCACACCTTTAACGTGCTAACTTTACCCCCGTTTACAAGGCCTCGTTATCGAGCCGTGAGGACGCTCGTAAGCCTGCTCTCCACATTTATAGGTCTTTTCAATTATGAAGATACTCCCCAGCCATTATTTAATTCAGATCGATGAGCACCAAGAAACATAGGTTTGGGTGTATTACACGAAATTATAAAACAGTAGCACTGAAACTTCATTTCGTGCACGTTGCATGTTCCAGGAGAGGGGGAAATAAAAGAAACAGCAAAGAAGTGAGTTTTGGTTTTGTTTTTTTTTTAAGAAGTGAGTTTTTTTAAAAAGCAAAAAGTCATAAAGGTAAAACTACATATATTTGTTCAACTTGGCAATTAAGATGAAAAGATGATCGGATTCGATTGTTTTAATCTACACTTATCCTAAGACCGAGTCCGCACTGGTAGGTGACTCCCGGAATCCAGGGGACACAGAGGCACCAACGAACTAACTGTCCACGGGCCTCACAGTCCAGGTGGGGAGACCGAGGGGGCGGCGGTTACGTCTGAGATGCAGACCTGTCTAACCTGGAGGGGTGTCACTTGTGTGGGGTGACAAGCTCTGGTCTCCAACCGCTCTGTCCCTTTGGCCAGCACTGCATGGAAATTCCACCACTGCCCCGCTGATTCTCAGCTGAGGCAGCACCTCCGAGTGTGAGTCTCCTGAGCAGGCAGAGGGCAGATACATTACAAGCCTTGGGCATCTGCTAACACAGATGAGTTACTGCTGGGCCCGGCTGGCCCAGTGCATCTGACGGCCACGGGAGCTGAACGGAGAAAAAGGCAATGGCAGGTGTTGGGTCAGGAGGGGGAGGGGTGCAACATGAGGCCCCCGAGGGTCTGAAGGGTCCTGGGGCGCAGGGCGGTGACCTGCCCAACGGGGCGCGGATCCTGGTCTCTATTTTCTCCTGTAACATGAGCTGGATCCACCCAGTTATGCCCTGGCCCTCGGAGCTCAGCGGCACCCCACGGCCCCTACAAACCATCCCACGGGGCAGAGGCCAGGATCAGAGCCCGGAGCACTTGACCTAAACTCCAGTCCCACCTCCTATGGTCCTGGAAAAGGAACTCAAGGCCCTGAAAAAACCCGAAAGGGACTTTGAATCACCCAGGCTGAGTTCTATCGTGTCAGGCCATCTCAGTTCCAGCCTGAGTCTTTTCTCAGCATCACGCAGACCCACAGAGCCTTGTCTGGAAGTTCCCAGCTATCAGAAGCTGCGCTTCACGGAGAAACCGCGCGTCCCCACCACGCTACGGCGGTCTGTGCACACGACCACGCTCAGGCGACGCTGGACCGCAGGGCTGGCGCGCCCCCTTCTCCTCCAGCTCAGGCTCTCACCGTGGATCCTGACTCTCCTGAAAGCAGCCCTCTCGGGGGGAAGCAGTCAGGCGAGTCCGAGATGGACTCTCAGCCCTGGGCGGGGCTCTGCAGCTCTGGGTAAGAGAACCTAGGCCTCAGTTTCCCACCTGCAAACTGGGAATAAGGTAGAGTCGCTGGAACGATCGTCCTCAGCGGAGCTGACAAGCACGGCAGATGCTCACTAGTGGCCCCACGAGGGGAGGAGAAGGTCAAGCAGACAGCACTTAGCACGGTGGTCCCTGCTCGATAAACAGACGCTGTCAGCATCAAAGTCATCAGATATCCTGAAACACATCCGATCAGACAGTTGGGAGGCGAGTGTCAGCACGGATTTGTCCTCGGCGGGCTTCAGCGATCGCCCTTCTCTGTCTAATTGTCCAGGAGAGCGTGGAGGACGGTGTGAGCAGAGGAGTCCCGGGCCACGGCAGAGCCAAGGAGGCCCCCACCCCTCCGGATCGCGCCCAGGCCACCGTGAGACCCCAGAGCCCCCTTCAGCTGGACGCTACGTGGATGCTGGGCAGCCCCCTCCCCTCTCCCCCTTCACTCTGGCAGCAGCTGTACTGGCAGATGCTGAATCCTGACAATTACTCTGGCCCTCACAATGGCCCGAGACCCTCCAGGAGGCCCCGAGCCTGGCCTGCTGCCTCCCTGAGACAGCAGAAACCTCCCCTCCCGCTGAGACCCCAGGCCCGCGCCCCGCTGCCCCAGGAGCCTCGCCCGCCAACGTCGATTTTGGTACAGAAAGTCAGCTGCTTAGAAGAGCTTCCCCCACGCCCCCCGCCACGTGCGGAAAATCACAGAAGAGCGAACGGACTCTCTGCTTTCTGCCTCCACCGCCGTGGCTGACAGTGTGATGTGCGTTCAGCCCCGGGCCGTCTGACGCTGAGCAGCAAGATCCCTGACCACCACTAAACTGTTACTAGGAAACCAAGCCCGGCATCTCCTGACCCCCGTCCACATCAGTCAGGGGGCAGCGGGGTGGCAAGGAGTGGGCTTTGGAGGGCCTGGGGAAGCCGGCTGTGGGCTGGATGGGCTGCAGGTGGGGACAGACAGACAGGCAAGGCGCTGCTTACACTAGGAGGCAGGCCTCAACCGCCCTCAGCCGACCCTCACCCAACACGCGGGCTCCCTACAGGGGCGAAGAGCAGGGCCTGAGAGGGCAAAACGGTCCCCGAGGTTGCAAAGCCGTTCAGGGGCACCTCTAGACGGCACCACCGTGGCTGCGAGATTCCCAGAGCGGGCCGGGCTCGCCCGGCTGTGTGCTTCCTGCCAGAAGCCCCTCTTTCTCAGGGATTCTTTCGAAGCAGCAGGAGAATCTCCCCACCATTCAGACTTGTTCACAAGGATGAAGCCCAGGCTCCTGACCGGGCCAAGCAGTAGATGGCTCCGGGTTTTAGTCCCTCCTTGGTCGAGTGGAGCTATTTCAAATCCTGAAAGATGATGCTGTGAAAGTGCTGCACTCAATATGCCAGCAAATCTGGAAAACTCAGCAGTGGTCACAGGACGGGAAAGGTCAGTTTTCATTCCAATCCCAAAGAAAGGCAATGCCAAAGAATGCTCAAACTACCGCACAATTGCACTCGACACACTAGTAAAGTCATGCTCAAAATTCTCCAAGCCAGGCTTCAGCAATATGTGAACAGTGAACTTCCTGATGTTCAAGCTGGTTTTAGAAAAGGCAGAGGAACCAGATATCAAATTGCCAACATCCGCTGGATCATGGAAAAAGCAAGAGAGTTCCAGAAAAACATCTATTTCTGCTTTATTGACTATGCCAAAGCCTTTGACTGTGTGGATCACAATAAACTGTGGAAAATTCTGAAAGAGATGGGAATACCAGACCACCTGACCTGCCTGTTGAGAAATCTGTATGCAGGTCAGGAAGCAACAGTTAGAACAGGACATGGAACAACAGACTGGTTCCAAATAGGAAAAGGAGTACGTCAAGGCTGTATATTGTCACCCTGCTTATTTAACTTCTATGCAGAGTACATCATGAGAAACGCTGGACTGGAAGAAACACAAGCTGGAATCAATATTGCCGGGAGAAATATCAATAACCTCAGAGAAGCAGATGACACCACCCTTATGGCAGAAAGTGAAGAGGAACTAAAAACCCTCTTGATGAAGGTGAAAGTGGAGAGTGAAAAAGTTGGCTTAAAGCTCAACATTCAGAAAACAAAGATCATGGCATCCGGTCCCATCACTTCATGGGAAATAGATGGGGAAACAATGGAAACAGTGTCAGACTTTATTTTTTTGGGCTCCAAAATCACTGCAGATGGTAACTGCAGCCTTGAAATTAAAAGACGCTTACTCCTTGGAAGGAAAGTTATGACCAACCTAGATAGCATATTGAAAAGCAGAGACATTACTTTGCCAACAAAGGTTCGTCTAGTCAAGGCTATGGTTTTTCCTCTGGTCAGGTATGAATGTGAGAGTTGGACTGTGAAGAAGGCTGAGGGCCGAAGAATTGATGCTTTTGAACTGTGGTGATGGAGAAGACTCTTGAGAGTCCCTTGGACTGCAAGAAGATGCAATCAGTCCATTCTGAAGGAGATCAGCCCTGGGATTTCTTTGGAAGGACTGATGCTGAAGCTGAAACTCCAGTACTTTGGCCACCTCATGCAAAGAGTTGACTCATTGGAAAAGACTCTGATGCTGGGAGGGATTGGGGGCAGGAGGAGAAGGGGACGAACGAGGATGAGATGGCTGGATGGCATCACTGACTCGATGGATGTGAGTGTGAGTGAACTCCGGGAGTTGGTGATGGACAGGGAGGCCTGGCATGCTGCGATTCATGGGGTCGCAAAGAGTCGGACACAACTGAGCGACTGAACAGAACTGAACTGAACTGGTCAAGTAAAGAGTGCTGTGTGATCTCAGGCAAATCACTTACCCACTCTGAGCCATAACTTCCCCAAGTACAAAATGACTTGATTGGACATGAGTTTCAGCAAGCTCCGGGAGTTGGTGATGGACAGGGAAGCCTGGCGTGCCTCAGGCCATGGGGTCGCAAGAGTAGACACAACTGAGCAACTGAACTGAACTGGACTACAAAACAGGGACAGGACCAGTGACCCTGCAGTGCCCTGAAGGCTGAGATAATGGGTGGCACTCAGGCACTGGGCCTTGCACTCAGGGGGCCCTCTGAACTGCCTAGAACCACTGCTTGGCTCCTGAATATAACAGTAACAGATGTTAGGGCCTCGGCCCCTGGGCGCGTCCTCTGTGCCACGGTGTGCAGGGCCCAGCTCAAGCAGCTGCCTTTTCTCTGCTCTGCTCCCTTCGGGGTGGCCCTCATGAGGAGCTCACCTCGGGGGCCTGGGGAACCCCAAGTGCAAGAAAACAATGACAACACCGACCCAGGTGGACTTCTCATCTTCTGGGGAAGGGGCACCTCCTTCAGTCTTCTGGGGTTGGGGATGGCTTCTTGGAGGAGGTGACCTCTGGGCTGGGTTTTATAGGATGAATTAGACTTTGGTGACCAATAGAGCAGATATTATGTACACGACAGGGCTTTTTTAGACTTAAGTCCAACATGTTAGGCTTATTCATATTTTGAGCACTATTTTTTAAGGGCTACTATGTGTCGAGTCTGTGCTGCGCATGGGGGAAGTAACGTACAAGGGGCCTCGTCTCTATCCTCAGGGGGTCCAGAAGTCAGCATCCGGAAAGCGATTTGAAGAGGCCTTCATTAGACAGACTGCAAACATCTCCTCCTGGCCACTGCCCAGCTGGTCCCTGCTTTTTCTTGAAAAGAGCACAGTGCATGCCTACCTCCTCCACATCGGCCTCTGCACCCTGCGGAGACTGTTAAATCGGAGCACAGAATCGCTGCGACAGCCTTGGTCCTGAAAGGACTCGTGCTTAACTAGGTATTAAAAATAAAAATCCATCCAGGTCTGTGTCGTGTCTGCTGGCCTGTGTGATTTGACTATCTAGCCAGGGCAGAGTGGCACGGGGCATCTGCTCTGCGGGCACTTGGGAGGCCCCTCAGACTCACTCCAGCACAGAGAATGAACACGCTTCCTTCCTGGAGTGCTGGGCTTCAAGGTCACTGATGCCCTGGACACCCAGGGCACGCAGGGCCTGTGAAACAGCTCGGACCCAGAAGCCACGAGGTCAAGACATCCCTGGAGGGCAGGACAGGAAGCCGCGCAGAGCTCAGGGCTGTCAGCCCGCCGGCCACCTCCGTAGCCAGGAGGTGGGGGAGCTACGAGCCTGTTCACTGGGCAGGGTGTAGATGGGCTGCCCTGCCCGGCCGTCCAGCAGCCGATTCTGGGAGGGCAGGGAGCGTCGGGCAGCTGGTCTAGACCACAGGGCAGGGGGGCCGCTGGGCTGCACACACCCACATGGTGACTTTGGGGCCCAGACGGCCGGCCCTCGGGTCCCGAGTAACAGACACAGCCAACCCCCCGCGTCTCCAGGACCCCAGCCCCAAATAAGACAGCGGCTGGCCTGGTGGGGGTGGGGGCAGGCTTCCTAAGTCACATCTCAGCAAAGCCTCTGCAGCTTCTGTACTCTCGCAGTACCCCTTCCTCCAGGAAGCCCTCCTGGTCTCCTGGCCCGTTGAGGTCTGACCCCGGTCATCACTGCTCGGGTAGCTGCTGTGGGGTTGGGAGCGCTGAAGAGTGAGAACTGCAGGGGCCAGGTCGCATGGGACTCTACCCAGCCACCGTGGGGGATGGCCAGGACTTCTAAGTGGGACCCACTTCAAAGCCACTCTGCCCCTTAGCTGCTGGGCTCAGCGTGGGGACAGACCCCCATGTGCCCTGTGGACACTGGCTTCAGCTCCACCATCCTGCCAGTCCCATAGCCCAGGCTGGGCTTCCAGATTTACAAGTGGGTGAGAGCAGTGGGTGAGAGCCCCCCGACAGGGCTACAGGGACCACATGCTGCCAAGGAAATGCCAGCCCAGGACCGCACCTGCCCTGCATACAGTCGGCGCTCCCTAAGTGCTTACTGTACAGACGAAAACCTGAACAGCCAGAGGTGTAGGCTGCTGAACCGGCACCCAGGGTGGCCCCGTCCAGCAAGGACCACAGGAGAGACGAGGCCTTCCTATGACGGGCTGTCACCCCCCGAGCAGCCTGGAGCCAGTGTCCCCAGCTCCAGGAGGCAGGCGGCAGGGCAGGGCGAGGCCTCCCAGGCACCCAGGGCTTGGGGCACCCTGCCTGTCCCCATCCTGCGGGAAGAGGGCAGCCGCGGACACCCCCACTTTGGGGGGCCTACGGTCAGCCCACTTTGGGCCGTGGTGGGGTCTGTATCCTACAGGAGTGGGCTGTTTTTGCGAAGCCAGATTTGTCCCCTCGGAGAAGCAATTCTTTCAGAGAAACGTGAGGCGCCCCCAAACCCAGGGACACATCCATGCCTCGCACTTGGAGGGTCCCCCACACGTGCAGGTCTCCTGCTCGACGCCGACCTTTCATACAAGGCGGCCTGAGCATAAAGGAATTCTTGTCGCAGCTGGGAGAGCTGGGCAGGCCAGCCAGGTTGCTGGGAGGGGTGGGCCTCGGCTTGCCCTCGTTTGAGGGTCACTTCGGGCAGAGCGACAGGTCCTCGTCCAATGCAGGGACGGGCTGGCCAGAGGAGCATGGCCTCCGCCCTCCCAGCAGGTGGCCCCTGCCTCGCTCCCCAGGGATGAGGAAGACCAGCTCCCAGAGCATGCCCAAAGCCCTCGCGGTGCCCTGACTCAGAAACTCCTACATTTTATGCATCTTCAAAAAATCACCCCAACGAGGCTAACATGACACATTTAAAGCTGTGAAGTCATTTTATGACGCGATAAAACATGTAGCTCTACATCTGAGGATGAATTACGTCCCCCGCCATGTCCAATTGGATTTGCTCAAGCCTGAAAATCACTTCAATCCTGAGGAAAGGGAACCTTTCTGGTGGCCAGGAGCGGGCTCCTAGATCAGGAAACTGCGGCTCCTTTCAGCTCGAGGGTCCACGGATGACCTGGGCCAACGCTTTGACCCCAGGGAGGGAGGAAGTGAGCCCCGAGAAGGAGCTATCGTGCCCAGAGAGACAGGAGGCCGCCACAAGAGCTGCGCGCGGCCAAGGCGGACGCTTGGGCTGCATGGCACTCTGTCGCCAGCCCGCCAGGACGACCTCCGGGCCCCCTCTCCTCGCAGGGCACCACCAGCACTGAAGCACACCCGGCTGGGGGTCTCTACCGGCCTTCCGATGTGGGCCACGCCTTCCCAGGTGTGAGGGTGGTCCTCCCATTGAGCCCCAGGGAGCTTCGGTAATTCTGATTTCTTGCCAACACTTTACAGTGTCTCAAGCCTGCTGTGCCTCCACGGGGCGATACCAGGCCACGTCTCTGAGACGGGAGCCTGGGGTTCTGGGCAGGCGGATCCTGTCTTGCTCTCCCTCACTACGCCCCACCTCCCGCTCTCGGGGGCCACCCGTCCTGCCAGGCCTTAGCAAGGATGCTCCTTCCCCTGGGACGCCAGCCCTGCCTCCGGCCACTTCCCATTTGGACTCTAAGACTCAGGTGTCACCTCCTCCCAGAAGCCTCCCGATTTTGAGGCTGGCGTCCACCCGGCCCTACTCTGAGCTCCTGTGGTCAACAATCTCGTATATGTTTTTCTCCTGTGTGCAAGTCTGGCTCCCAGCCCTGCAGGGGGCGGGGGGCTCCTCTAGGGCAGACACTTAACTGCAAGCCCACCCAGGAGCTGGGCAGCTCTGAGAAGCTGTGGCAGGTGGCTCCAGGCCCCTGGGAGCACCTGGAAAGAAGCAGGCGGTAGCGGGAGGGATGAGCCATCAGGCAAATGCAAGGCACCAATCATCAGGGCAGCTTAAAAACAGGCCTCTCATCTGAGGCTCAGTTTGCTTGACAGAGCGTTCCTTTAAGTGGCAATATTTTGTGCTAATTTTTCCGGCCAGCTGCTCTATTATTTGATGATACACTCTTCAAGGATCTCAGAAGTGAGCTCTGAGTGCTTGAGAACATAATCTCAGCTCAGTGCCGTCCACTCACACAGAGCCCGCAGAGCACTGCTGTGGCTCTGAGACGGGGGCTGCCCACACAGGGTCGCCGAGCCACATGTGGCTGTGAGCCACCTCTTACATCAACGATCACGGGTTGAACTAGGGGATATTTTGGATACGCTGGGTCCAAACTACACTCTTAAAATTCACTTGTGTATGCTCAGTCGCTCTGTTACGTCTGACTCTGTGACCCCATGGACTGTGGCCTGCCAGGCTCCTCTGTCCATGGGATTTCCCAGGCAAGAGTACTGGAGTGGGTTGTCATTTCCTACTCCAGGGGATCTTCCCAACCCAGGGATCAAACCCACATCTCCTGCGTTGGCAGGCAGATTCTTTACCACTGAGCCACCTGTTTCTTTTTCTCTTTCTGATGCAGCTACTAGAAAATTAACAATCACCAGGCAACTCGTGTTTGATTTCTCCTGGACAGTGCCGCCACGGCCGTCGCAGGGGTGTCTCGCCTTCCCTCTGCAGTTCCCGAAAGTGCGCAGTAACCAGCTGCTGGCTGAACGCACACACGACCCACTGACAGAACGGAAGTGTTCTTGGGGCCGTGCACACCTGGCGGTCCCTCCCTGGGGCCCCAGACCTTCCACGGGGCTCCGGCCACCCGTGGAGCCGGAGCCGGACTTTCTCCGAACAGCTGTGAAGCGTCTGAGGTCTGGCAGAGCAGCAGGGCCCTTAGAGACACAAGGTGACCATACTTTCCAACACCTGGTCAGAGCCCAGAGGAAAGAATGAGCCAGTTCTGCTGGAAACGTCACCCCCTTGCTCCCCATCACCGCTGGGCATCAGATCCAGGCCACCGCCTGGCCCCCGCCCCCAGGAGAGGCCAGATAAGAAAAGACATTTCTGTTTATGTCATGTAAATTGCCATAATGGATAAATATGAGTCCCAAGTCCGCAGAGACAAGACGCTAGGAAATCTTGATTTTCAGTGAAAGGAGAAGGGGAGGCGGGGAAAGCATGAAAAATTTATTAACCTGGAGCCTCTGGGACCAAACCGCAAGTTAAAGACTCAAATCCATCCCCCTTCCCTGTAACGTATGATTTACGTTTGCAATAACGGGCGCCATACGGAACTCATTGGATTAAGGAGGCTCACTCTTAATGTCACGGAATAATATTATTGAACCGCGCAAAGCCTCCCGTGCGGGAGGAGTTCCATCCTGTGTGTTGGTCTGAGGGGTCAGGCAGCAGTGGAACTGGGGGAGGAAGGGGGAGACGGGTGTGCGCCCAACACACCGCACAGGAATCCTCAAACCTGGACAGGCCCCCGGGACCAGGCAGGGACCCCCGGGGGCAGCAGCAGAGCAGAGGGCCTGGCGGGTACTCCGGAGGCCGTACAAGGTGGGCCCCGCTGTCCCGGGACCCGCAGCCTCTGCTGACCCCTGAGGCATGTTTCCGGAGGACACGGAGCCCGAACTTTGGCTTGTGGGTGACTCTGGAGAAATGGCCTGACGCTCGGCGCTGGGCAGGGGCCCCCCCGGGGTCCCCGGGCCCCACATCCACAAAGCCAGCCCCAGGTGGAGTCAAGGGGCATCAAACTGGGGTCTCGACACAGCAAGCGCACAGGGGTTGCACTCCTGCTGTGACCACAGCTCTCACTCAGTGTGAGCTGTACGACGCAGGAGAAGGAGGCCACGAGGCTCCCCAGAAGCAGCGGCCGGCTATCGGGGAACAGAGGAACGTCTGCCGACAAACGGGGACGAGTCTCCTCGGCAGGTCGTCGCCTGGCCTGAGGGCCGTGGGCCCCCCACTTCGTGAGACACGTGGGCCCCCCGCCACGGCCCGGGCAAACCCGTGATCTCTCCACCTCGGTCCCCCGCCAGCCACGTGGAGCAGGCCACACGGCCCCACGCCAGGCCACCGCCGACGTTGCAGAAGCCAACCTTCTCTTCCGGAAGAGCCCCTACCCAGGGACTCCCGCCAGTCCCTGGGGAGGGCTCCGGATCCCTCAGGTGACACGGCTGCTGGGGTGGCCGGGCCAGGCTGCACGTGACGGCCCAGGCAGTCCTCGGAGAGGGAAAGGCGGGGACAGAGGCAGGCCAGACCAAGGCTTCGGGAAGGGGGACATCCCGGTGGCTCCGGGAGGCCCCAGCCTGGAGCCTGAGTCCAGCCCCGGCCAGCGTCAGGCCGGGAGACAACCCTGAATCACCAGCCGCACCTGCTCGTGGCCTGTGCTCCCGGGGGCCCAACTTCTGCAAAAGCGCCTTCCTTCCCCGGAGTGGCCTCGCCAGCCCAGGGAGGCGCGGGCCCAGCCCCACCCCAACGGCAGCACTGAAAGCCCAGCCCTCCTCGCGCCTGGCCTTGGGGAGGAAGCTGCAGCCACGCCACCACGGGAACGTGGGTGAAGCACTGCAACCCTCTGGTGGGGGGAGCACGACCCCCAGCCCCGCGCAGAAGGCTGAGGCGGGCTCCCGTCACGGGGAGACCCCCCAGACCCCCTCCCCTCCCGTCCCCCGCCGGCTCCTTACTCTGCCAGCTCCTCCAGGCTGCGGTACACGTCCTCGTCATTCTCCGTGGTCTCCTCCGAGGGGAAGGGCCTGCGGAGACAGACAGGGGGCAGTGAGTGGGTCATGGAAGGAAACAGGTGCATACAACATGGTGTGTGAGACAGGGCCCCTCGTGTGCAGATGCCGAGCGGGAGGACCCCACGCCCAGCCTGGCCCCAGGCACCGCGGAGCTCGGCTCTTCCGTCCAGGCCCCGGAGTGCCTGCTGGCGAATGAGGGAACCAGGTCAGGGATGCGGGAAGCTTCCATCTGAGTCACGGTCCTGCCTTCACACGTCAGGGGGCCCAGACATGGGGCCCCGGGCCCCGCCTCCTGGTGGAGTGTGAGAGCCTGTCTTTAGGAGATGGGGGTCAGGGTGCGAACCCAGACTTTTCTGGACTTGAGACCCTTTATTTCTTCCATGAAGACCTCCCAGTTCTGTATTTGGGGGATGCCCAGGGTCCCTGCAAACCCTGTGACCCTACGATGCCCCTGGGGGGATTAGGAGATGGCACCGGGTGTCAGAAAGCTTCCCAGCGTGGCAGGGGCGGCCAGGGTCCTCACCAGCAGACAGGGGGCCCCCTGGCCGTTGGGAATCTGTCGGAGAACTCACGGGGAGGAAAAGGGGGTTCACAGGGAAAGCGGGGGCTCAGCCACACCCGTCACTACTGCAGAACGAACCTGGGCCTGACTCCCAGAAAAGGGGCGGAGCCAGCCCCGCTGCCCAGGGCCTGAGACGGGGGTGACGCGGAGCCCTGGGCCCGGCCGGGCTCGCGGGAAGGAACACAGGCACCGCACCCCCTGCAGGACGTCCTCTAAGGGAGGGTGGGTGAACCCCGGCTCTGTCACCCCCTACCGCCATCCAGAGACTGATAGGAGGCGATCCCAGCTCCCAAACTGGAGGAAACGGGACAGGTCCGCAAACGGGACAGCGTGATCCGGGTAAAGAAGCAACAGGTGGAGGTGGGGGCCACACCCACACCCGCCCCCTATGCATCCCCCAGCACAGGGAGCCACTAAGCCATGAGCTGGAGATCTGGGTTCCGCCCAGCTCCATCACAGACCTGCATGGCCCCGTGTCTGAGGTCCCAAGGCAGATCTGCCAGACCAGGGGTCCCCATCACCTGCGGCTTCCTGGCAACAGCTTGTGACGTGGCCCAGCCCGACCTCTCTGTAGATGGGCTCCCCTCCGCCCTCCCATCACCATGACAACAGCATCCCCCACCGGGCATCACGTGACAAGAAGGAAGGAGGACAGATGTGTATCTTCAGGTCATGGGAAAAGCCGCAGGCCATCAGACGCCTGTGCCCCCAGCAGGACCGGGACCCTCACTGACCCAGCCAGGCTTCCAGCCAGGAATTCCCTCCACGACACAGCGGAACTGGAAGCTGATCCAGATCCCACGGGGTGCTGGAACCGAGCTCTGGTTTCCTAACTGACCCCCGACGGCCGACAGTTCCGACCCCCACCCTACTGATCACAGAAAATTCCAGGCCAGGCTGAGATGTGACTGCAGGACCCAGAGACGGAGCGCCAGCCCACCCCTACCAGCAGGACACCCTGCTGCCATGACCAGCCTCACACGGACCCTGTCAGCTGTGTACACTTCACTCTCTGGCAGAAAGAGCTCGTCTGCTCACCCCTAGGGGTGGCTGGCGAGGACCCTTCCCAGAGCAGGGGAGTGCCAGGGTCAGGGGCACAGGTTGGACAAGGCAAAGTGGGCAGGGCCGTGTCTTTTAAACACTGAGAGAGGTCACTACACTGTGGCTGTACTCACAACCCAAGTAACTTTATTCCACGAGCTCCATGTAGATTTTCTAACAGTGGGGATGCATCTGTGCTCTGCATCATGAAGCTTTCCACTTTCCAGCTCAGGGAGTCAGCAAACCCACGGCACACACATCACCTCTCACCCTGCGGGTGCCCGGACAGACATCATTAATCAACTGCTACACTCCTATCCTTGAAGCCCCCTACAGTCTCTCTTAACACAGGGCTCTGCTCTCAAGCAGATGAGACATTCAGGTGAAACCCACCTGCTCTGCCAGGTGAGCTGAGACACAGGCAGGTTAGGAGAGGAAAAGCATTTTTTTATTTTTTATTTTTCACCAAAAAAAATTGCTCTTGGCCAAGCTCCATGGAGAGCGGGACCTTATTTCAAGCCACTGTGGTCAAAGTGTCGAGTGCTAACCACTGGATTGCCGCAGAATTCCCTTGGACAGGAAAGGCTTTGGAGTAAGGCACACCCAGGGGAACAGGAAGCCTAGGCCCACTGCCGGCTCTCTGTGCAACCTTGGACCAGCTACTTGCCCTCTCTGACTCTCAGTTCTCTACCCCTGGAACATGGAGGCAGAAGTAACCCCTTTATGGACCTGTACGCACTGCTGTACTTTAAACGGTTGACCGACAAGGACCTATTTTACAGCCCAGGAACTGCTCAGTCTTATGCAGCAGCCCGGACAGAAGGGGGCTTTCGGGGAGATGGTTACGTGCATATGTCTGGCTGAGTCCCTTCGCTGTTCACCTGGAACTGTTGTAACACTATTAGTCGGCTACACCTACGCCAGTACAAAATAAAAAGTTTTTCAAAGAAAAAACCCCTTATTGCGTTGTCCTGAAGGCTGGCTGCAAGAAGGGGCCTGTCTGCACTTCTTAGGCCCCAACACTGGCCGCGGCTATTCCTTACTTCTGCTCAGCCTCATCCTCTCAGCCAGGCCAGTTAATGCCACCCAAGAAAAGTAACTTCTGATGCCTCCTTAAGGCCTCAGAGCCCCAGAATATTTCAGCATCTTGTTTCCTTCCAGACAAACAGGAAGTTCAGTTCAGTTCAGCCGCTCAGTCGTGTCCGACTCTTGGCGATCCCATGAATCACAGCACGCCAGGCATTCCTGTCCATCATCAACTCCCGGAGTTAACTCATACTCACGTCCATCGAGTCAGTGATGCCATCCAGCCATCTCATCCTCTGTCGTCCCCTTCTCCTCCTGCCCCCAATCCCTCCCAGCATCAGAGTCTTTTCCAATGAGTCAACTCTTCCCATGAGGTGGCCAAAGTACTGGAGTTTCAGCTTCAGCATCATTCCTTCCAAAGAAATCCCAGGGCTGATCTCCTTCAGAATGGACTGGTTGGATCTCCTTGCAGTCCAAGGGACTCTCAAGAGTCTTCTCCAACACCACAGCTCAAAAGCATCAATTCTTTGGCACTCAGCCTTCTTCACAGTCCAATTCTCACATCCATACATGACCACTGGAAAAACCATAGCCTTGACTAGACGGACATTTGTTGGCAAAGTAATGTCTCTGCTTTTCAACATGCTATCTAGGTTAGTCATAACTTTCCTTCCAAGGAGTAAGCGTCTTTTAATTTCATGGCTGCAGTCACCATCTGCAGTGATTTTGGAGCCCCCCAAAATAAAGTCTGACACTGTTTCCATTGTTTCCCCATCTATTTCCCATGAAGTGATGGGACCGGATGCCATGATCTTCGTTTTCTGAATGTTGAGCTTTAAGCCCACTTTTTCACTCTCCACTTTCACTTTCATCAAGAGGCTTTTTAGTTCCTCTTCACTTTCTGCTATAAGGGTCGTGTCATCTGCATATCTGAGGTTATTGATATTTCTAACGGCAATCTTGATTCCAGCTTGTGTTTCTTCCAGTCCAGCATTTCTCATGATGTACTCTGCATAGAAGTTAAATAAGCAGGGTGACAATATACAGCCTTGACGTACTCCTTTTCCTATTTGGAACCACTCTGTTGTTCCATGTCCAGTTCTAACTGTTGCTTCCTGACCTGGATACAGATTTCTCAAGAGGCAGGTCAGGTGGTCTGGTATTCCCATCTCTTTCACAATTTTCCACAGTTTCTTGTGATCCACACAGTCCAAGGCTTTGGCATAGTCAATAAAGCAGAAATAGATGCTTTTCTGGAACTCTCTTGCTTTTCCATGATCCAGCGGATGTCGGCAATTTGATCTCTGGTTCCTCTGCCTTTTCTAAAACCAGCTTGAACATCAGGAAGTTCACGGTTCACATATTGCTGAAGCCTGGCTTGGAGAATTTTGAGCATGACTTTACTAGCTTGTGAGATCAGTGCAATTGTGGGGTGGTTTGAGCATTCTTTGGCATTGCCTTTCTTTGGGATTGGAATGAAAACTGACCTTTTCCAGTCTTGTGGCCACTGCTGAGTTTTCCAGATTTGCTGGCATATTGAGTGCAGCACTTTCACAGCATTATCTTTCAGGATTTGGAATAGCTCCTGGAATTCCATCACCTCCACTAGCTTTGTTCATAGTGATGCTTTCTAAGGCCCACTTGACTTCACATTCCAGGATGTCTGGCTCTAGGTGAGTGATCACACCATCGTGATTATCTGGGTCATGAAGATCTTTTTTGTACAGTTCTTCTGTGTATTCTTGTCATCTCTTCCTAATATCTTCTGCTTCTGTTAGGTCCATACCATTTCTGTCCTTTATCGAGCCCATCTTTGCATGAAATGTTCCCTTGGTATCTCTAATTTTCTTGAAGAGATCTCTAGTCTTTCCCATTCTGTTGTTTTCCTCTATTTCTTTGCATTGATCGCTGAGGAAGGCTTTCTTATCTCTTCTTGCTATTCTTTGGAACTCTGCATTCAGATGTTTGTATCTTTCCTTTTCTCCTTTGCTTTTCGCTTCTCTTCTTTTCACAGCTATTTGTAAGGCCTCCCCAGACAGCCATTTTGCTTTTTTGCATTTCTTTTCCATGGGGATGGTCTTGATCCCTGTCTCCTGTACGATGTCACAAACCTCCGTCCATAGTTCATCAGGCACTCTATCTATCAGATCTAGGCCCTTAAATCTATTTCTCACTTCCACTGTATAATCATAAGCGATTTGATTTAGGTCTACCTGAATGGTCTAGTGGTTTTCTCTACTTTCTTCAATTTAAGTCTGAATTTAGCAATAAGGAGTTCATGATCTGAGCCACAGTCAGCTCCTGGTCTTGTTTTGGTTGACTGTATAGAGCTTCTCCATCTTTGGCTGCAAAGAATACAATCAATCTGATTTTGGTGTGGACCATCTGGTGATGTCCATGTATAGAGTCTTCTCTTCTGTTGTTGGAAGAGGGTGTTTGCTATGACCAGTGCATTTTCTTGGCAAAACTCTATTAGCCTTTGCCCTGCTTCATTCTGTATTCCAAGGCTAAATTTGCCTGTTACGCCAGGTGTTTCTTGACTTCCTACTTTTGCATTCCAGTCCCCTATAATGAAAAGGACATCTTTTTTGGGTGTTAGTTCTAAAAGGTCTTGTAGGTCTTCACAGAAACATTCAACTTCAGCTTCTTCAGCGTTACTGGTTGGGGCATAGACTTGGATTACTGTGATACTGAATGGTTTGCCTTGGAAACTAACAGAGATCATTATGTTGTTTTTGAGATTGCATCCAAGTAGTGCATTTTGGACTCTTTTGTTGACCATGATGGCTACTCCATTTCTTCTGAGGGATTCCTGCCAGCAGTAGTAGATATAATGGTCATCTGAGTTAAACTCACCCATTCCAGTCCATTTCAGTCGCTGATTCCTAGAATGTCGACGTTCACTCTTGCCATCTTGTTTGACCACTTCCAATTTGCCTTGATTCATGGACCTGACATTCCAGGTTCCTATATTGCTCAGTAAAAGAAGATAGAGGAGTAGTTTCAAAACGTTTAGTCTCAAAAAAAAATAAAACCCATCGTGTGTGTGTGACTTTCTCGTAAGTCCTCTTCTCCATGCCTCTGTGGGTGCCAGGTGTACACCCCTTTCATCTCCTTCGTCTGTCCCCCGCAACCGAGATGAAGCAAGAATGTCAAAGGCAGAAGAACTACCCTGCTGTCCACAAAACGCCTCCTGCTTCTGCTCCAGCATCCCTGTTGGGGGCCGCAAATCCCCTTGAGAATGAGGCTGCAAATCCAATTAATTTCTGCCGCAGCCAAACAAAGCCAGGCTGCAGCCAGGCGGGGGCAGAGAGAACGGGGCCGACAGCCCGCCAGGGAAGACGTGGGCCATGCACCCTGGCCGCTGAGGCCAGCCCCGGGAGGGGACAGGAAGGTAGCGGGCAGGGGACGCCTTGCGGATCCTCTGGCCTCAACCCCTCTCCCCTGCCCCACGTGCTCACTACCTCCAGCCTCTGAAGCCAGTCCCCTGACTACCGCATTCACCCAGGTCCCAGTAGCCTGTAAGACTCAATCCAAGCTGTACCCCGGGTGGGCAAACCTGACGCTGTCTCAGCCTGGGTCCACTTCTGCCTAGCACAGCGCCTGACACTATAGTGACACGGATGGATAGATGGATAAACGGGTGAATGAAAAGACGGATGGATGGACAGATGGATGCATGGGTGGATGTCTAGAACAAGTGGGTGGGAGGGGGTGGCAGTGTGGGTTGATGGACAGATGAGTGAGGTGAGTGAGCAGAGGGTAAGGGCGGAAGGATGGGTGGGTGGGCAGAAGGGCAGATGTCAGACATCATCGAGCTGGGGTTCTCCAGTCAGGGCTATGGTTTTCCAGTGGTCATGTATGGATGTGAGAGTTGGACCATAAAGAAGGCTGAGCGCTGAAGAATGGATGATTTGAACCATGGTGTTGGAGAAGACTCATGAGAGTCCCTTGGACTGCAAGGAGATCCAACCAGCCCATCCTAAAGGAGATCAGTCCTGAATATTCACTGGAAGGGCCAATGCTGAAGCTGAAACTCCAATACTTTGGCCACCTGATGCAAAATAAGGACTCACTGGAAAACAGCCTGATGCTGGGAGGGATTGGGGGCAGGAGGAGAAGGGGGCAACAGAGGATGAGATGGCTGGATGGCATCACCGACTCTATGGACACGAGTTTGAGTAAACTCCAGGAGTTGGTGATGGACAGGGAGGCCTGGCGTGCTGCGGTCCATGGGATGACAAAGAGTTGGACACGACTGAGCGACTGAACTGAACTGATTCTCATGCTGCCCTTCCCCCCAGAAAACAGCAAATGGCAGCCCTGAACTAGAGGCAAGGGAGCATCTCCAAGAAGCGCTTCTGAGAAGCCGGGCAGAGCTGCCCCAGTCAGCCCTGAGCTGTGACTTTTCAGCGCTGACCCTGACTCCACACCCGGGGAAACATCTGCACAGAGGGGGTTTCTGAGGCCACATTCCAACCGGAACTTCAAACCTGCGAGGGGCTGGAGCAGGGGTGACCCTGGGGTCACTTGCAAGAAGGCCTGGCTCCATCCTTCTGTCTCAGAGCCCCCAACCACCCCCTCCTCAGCTTGACCAGCCAGCCAGACGTTCACAGCATATTCACTTGTTCTTGAAAAGGAGGGGATGAGAATCGGGTGTGGCAGAAGGACACAGACGTGACCGGGGGCCGGACACACAGTGGTCATCCAGGTCGGCGGGGACGGGGCTGGGTCCTCAGGTGCCGTCAGACCCTCCCTAAGGGCGCATTTCCTGGTGCCCGGCTCCTGGGCTGCCGAGTCGCTCACTCGCACCCCTGAGGGAATTAAGGGGACACTGAGCCAGAAGCAGACAACCCCTCCAGGCCCACGCGTCGGGCAGCGTCGAGTCCACCCAGCACCCCGCCCTCCTGGGGGAATAAGAGGCTTGGGCCACTGCTTCAGGGTCCCCCAAATTATACCTCCCACCCTGAGGCCAACATTCACAACCTCGGCTGTGGCCAGCCTGGCCGTGTGTGGGCAGCCCCACTGCCGGATGCTGACGGATCGCCCGCTGGAGGGATAAGGTCCCAAAACAGAGAGCCCTCAGGAAGGTGGGGCACAGGGTCCCCGTTCCGGGCACGCCACCCCCTCCAGCCTTCATCCATTGGGCCTGCTCTGAGTCAGGCTTGGGGGCCCCCCTGTCCCTGCCTCAGGGAGAAGGTGCAGCGTGACCGTGGCTCCAAGACCAGTAAACCAGGCTCTGGTCCTTGCCCTCGGGACTTCCCTGAGAATCTGCTGGAAAACCGGGGCCTCTGGGAAGTGACCCCTGTGCGGCTGTGTCTGCAGCTGCATGTGGAGGGATGTGCGGCCAGGGCCGGGGGGAGGACCCGCTGCTCCGGGGTCCTGGCCTGAAGGCAGCGAACACAGGCGCATGCCAGCTGGGACCCCGGGGCCCGCGGGGCATGGACGCAGAAGACCTGTGCGGCTGGGACCCTGGGGCCCCACGGGGTGTGGACGCGGGAGACCTGTGCGGCTGGGACCCCAGGACCCCACGGGGTGTGGACGCGGGAGACCTGTGCGGCTGGGACCCCGGGGGCCTGCGGGGTGTGGACGCTGAAGACCCTGTGTGGCGGGCAGCAGGGCTGGGTAACAGGATGACAAATGACCCAGGAGCCAACGAGAGGCCCTCCGAGCCCAGAGGCGCCCTTGCTGTGTGACCCTGAGCAGGGCTCTCTCCCTCTCTGAGCCTCAGTTTTCCCAGCTGTAAAATGGGGTGGTCGTCACTGTCAAGATTAAATGAGGCAACACGCAGAAGCCTCTCAGCCCCGGCCCTCGTGCCCAGTGAGTGACCCGAGTACGATGCCTGGGTCACCTTCCTTCCCCTTCCAGGGCCTCATCCCAGTCCAAGTCCAGGGCCCCAGACTCAGGAAGACCCCCACATCCTAGGCTTCTGTTACAACTGGAAAGCGCGCCTCGCACGGGAGCCTCCAACCCTGTCCCAGGCCCCCGGGGTCAGCACCACCACGGGGGTCTTCCATTGCCCCCGCCGGGCTCTGGAGGAAGACGGCCACCTCGACAGACCAACGTCCATATTCAGGAGGTGAGGCTATGCTTCAGGGTGGCGCTGGGCTCTGACCGTCAGCGCCGTCTGGAGAACCTAGCACACGGGGTTTGTTTTTCCACTTTTCAGGTGAAAGTGATCCGGGCTAAGACGGCTCTTCCCCCGGGCCCTGTGATTAGCACGTGCAGGGAGGAACGTGGAGATGCGACTCGAAGAAAAGTGGTCCCTGCAAGGTGACCTCCAAGGTCAGCACTCACTGCAGCATCACAGAACCGCACTGTCCGCAGACGCCCCTGGTCCTCCCGGGCCGGCCGGGGCCCCGGCTTCTCAGCTCCCGGCCTGAGGCCTGGGGGTGCCCGGGTGTCCTGCAGGGGGTGACCACTGCTCAGCTTGCCCCCGGACGAGGGAGTCTCTGAGGATGCGGGAATTCCAGGGCTAAACCCGGGACGAGCCGGCCGCCCAGTCCTGCCCGTGTGGACAGCGGTGCCTCTGTTTCTGGCGCTGGCACCACCTCGGAGCCCTCGAGCTCACCCCACAGCCCAAGCAGGTGGCGGGGGAGCAGAGGGCTGGGGGAGGGAACACGCGGCCACAGGGCAGCAGGCCACACCTGCCATGGCAGCCGTTCGCCAGGGAAACGGCAGCCAGACAGACTTTAGAGGCACATCAAACTGCAGCCTGAAGGCCCCGACAGGCCCGTTTAATTATTCAGAGTCACCTGGATGCCGCCTGCTAATTGGCTGGGAGGCCTTGAAGCACTGGGATTCTTATTAAAAACAGCTCTCCGGCTAAACAGCCCGCTGTCCAAACAAGCACAAAATCCGGCTTCTCCCCCCCGCCAGCCGGGCACCCACACCGATGGGCCCTGGCACCAGGGCTGCAGGGGGGCCTCCCCACCCACACCCACTGCCAAGGCCGCCCGGGGCTCCCAGGCTGGGGGCCACGAAGAACTGGAAGCGGGAGGAGGAGGGAGCGAGGGAGGCTTCGGTGGTGAGCTGACCCAGGGACCAGAGCCTACCCTGCGTTCAGAGTCCAGCCTCACATCAGACAGACGGGGGCTGGAATCAGCCGCACCTTAAGCTTCCTGGCCCGAGTTTGCCCAGGGACCTCAGTGAACATGCCTGTAAAATGGGGGTGCACCGCCTGCCTCTCACACAGAGACACGCGGTGTGGACGTGCCCCGACAGGGCCTGGCACCCGAGGAGGAGGAAGCAGGGGTGATGGTGCGTGTGGTCAAGATTCAGGGGCCGGAGGAGGCAGGCCACACGGAGTGGGGCAGAGCCGCTCATGCCCTGCACACTCGGGGGCACGGAGCTCAGGGTGGCTGGGCCAAGCCAGGAGGAGCCGAAGGGCCAGTGGGGCAGGACCAGGGCAGGGCAGTGGGACACAGTGATCGATGGGCGGCCCAGGGGTCACGACCAGGACCTTAAGCCAAAGTGACCTCAGCGAAGGCAGGTCCAGCAAAGATGTGAGTTGGGGAGGAGGTGCAGCCGGCTCCAGGCGACCGGCGGAGACCCGAGGGGCCCTCCGGAGCCCAGTCAGGCTGTTCTGGCCCTTGTTTCCAGAACCCTAGCGAGGCAGAGGAGAAGGCTGACCTCGGGGCAGGATGGCAGTTTCCCACATCCCACTGTCCGGGGCCAGGGGTGGGGAGGGGCCTGGGGCTGCTGCTGAGAAGGAGGACATAGTTTCTCAGCAGCCGCGAGGCTGAACAGAGGTCTAACTTTCCAGCCCGCTTCTCGGAACAGCAGCCTCTCGCAGCAGAAAGGCCAGTGGGTCTGAGGGCCATCTCCCCCTGCAAGCAGAGCCCAGCCCCTGCAGCCACTTGGCTGTTTTCCTTTCATGACCTCTTGACTTCTTCCAAGGGGATATCTGCTTGGCCTAGGCAGGAAATCCCAGGGACCTGCCAGGTCCCCCCTGGATGGAATGCTCTGGAAACGTCCATCAGGGAACGGGAGGCCACACAGCCAGCAGGGGAGCGTTCCCAGAGCCACATCCCACATGGCCCGCCCCCAGACAGCCTGTCCTCCCAGCCTGCGGCCCAAGGCCTCGGGCAGCTCTGTTCTTACCGGCAGAATCTGCACAGAAAGCTCTCACACTGGTCACTCGGGGACCAGAGCCCCCTCGGCTGGGGGACGGCGCCCAGGCACAGCCTCGCTGGGCAGGGAGAGGTGGTGGGGTTCAGAGACAGGAGCTGGGGCTCAGTGATGGATGGAACAGGCCCAGCTCCGAGGAGGAAGCAGTCCAGGCCAGCAGTCCTACCCAAGACCTCAGAGCCCCCCACCCTGCCCACCGCTCCCCACACAACCTTCCTCCCCACCCTACCCCTCTCGACCGCACAGGGACACCCAGCACGCCCCCTCCCCACCTCCCTACAGTATCTGCCTGGGCCTCCGCCGCCCAGACCCGTCCACCCTGGCTCTGCTCACTTCTCCTGGTCAGCCGCTTCAAATGCCCCCTCCTCGGGAAGGGGCACAGACCTCTGCCTGTGAGGGCCTCCATCCCTGCCCTGCTTGCCCACCTGCAGGACTGGTCCCCTGGAGCCCAGCCTTGAGAGTGTGGCACACAGTAGGTGCACATGCCCAGGCCACTCTGGGCTCCCGTGGGAACAAGGGCAGGACCGCTGCCCACCTCACCCTGGGCAAGGGCCCTGGGGGTCCAGCCTGGCCACTTGGGAGCACAGAGCTGGACTGTAGCCCTTCTGCATGGCGCCAGCGCTGGGTCTGGAGGCGGCCCCGGGGAAGGGAGGACTGGGCTCGGGCCAGCCGTCCAGCCCTGCGGTTGGCTGCTCACCTTGGAGTCAGCAGGGCCGAGGGCTGGGCCAAGCCTCAGGGCCGGGCTCCAGGCCTCGGCTTTCATCGGAATCACCAGGGCCTCAGGGCTGCGCTCCTGGACACTACCCCATCCAAACGCCACGCCCAGACCGCTGCTCAGACTTCTGAGCCGGAGAGACACATGGGGCCTGTGAGTGCCCAACAGCAGTGCCCCCAGCCTCCCGCGGCCACCAACCCCGCCCGGGGCAGGGCCGACGGCAGGCCGGCGCCGAGAGCAGCCCGCATCATGACATGGAGGCCAGACCTCCAGGACTAGGCTGGGGACAGGCCGGCCCCAGTCTCCCTGCCGGTGACCTCACAGCGAAAATGGAGCCCCATCTCTCCCCAGAGTCAGCAGTGAGGCCTGAGGCTGGTCCCCAGCCCCTGGAGGCCAGCTCTGCTGGGAACTGAAGCCGGAAGGGCTTGGAGACACGCCTGCCCCAGGCCCCAGAACCCTGACCCCCAGCCGACTCCTGCGGGAGGAAGGGAGGGTGGGGTGCCAGTTTTACCCCAACAGGAAGAGACCCTGGGCCAGAGAGGCCCTCTCGAGGCCTCAGTCTCCTCTCAAAGTGGGGCTGATCCTGATCCTCGGGGTCCAGGTGAGCACTGAGTGAGATGAGCCCTGGGGAGGGCTTGGCCCCATGCATGTTGCTGCCGCCAGGATGGCAGGGGCCGGGGGCAGGAAGAGGGGCAGCTCCAGAAAAGCCACAGTGCAGCGAAGCAAGGAACTGCATGCTGTGCTGACCGCGCAACAGCCGTGAGACCAGGGACTCCCAGGAGTCAGCCCACAGCTCGCGTCTCTGCCTTAAAGGTCTGACACTGCAGAGACTGAACAAAACTACGCCCGAAATACAGTAAAACTAAGAGCCTCTTGATGAAGGTGAAAGAGGAGAGTGAAAAAGCTGGCTTAAAACTCAACATTCAAAAAACGAAGATTGTGGCATCCGGGCCCATCACTTCATGGCAAATAGATGGGGAACAGTGGAAACAGTGGCAGACTTTATTTTCTTGGGCTCCAAAATCACTGCAGATGCTGACATGAAATTAAAAAACACTTGCTCCTTGAAAGAAAAGCTATTACAAACCTAGACAGCATATTAAAAAGCAGAGGTCTGTCCAGTCAAAGCTATGGGTTTTCCAGTGGTCATGAATGGATGTGAGAGTTGGACCATAGAGAAAGCTGAGCACCAAAGAACTGATGCTTTCGAACTGTGGTGTTGGAGAAGACTCTTGAGAGTCCCTTGGACTGCAAGGAGATCCAACCAGTTGAGTTCAGTCGCTCAGTCGTGTCTGACTCTTCCCGACCCCATGAATCACAGCACGCCAGGCCTCCCTGTCCATCACCAACTCCTGGAGTTTACTCACACTCACGTCCATCGAGTCCGTGTTGCCATCCAGCCATCTCATCCTCTGTCATCCCCTTCTCCTCCTGCCCCCAATCCCTCCCAGCATCAGAGTCTTTTCCAATGAGTCAACTCTTCCCATGAGGTGGCCAAAGTACTGGAGTTTCAGCTTCAGCATCATTCCCTCCAAAGAAATCCCAGGGCTGATGTCCTTTAGAATGGACTGGTTGGATCTCCTTGCAGTCCAAGGGACTCTCAAGAGTCTTCTCCAGCACCACAGTTCAAAAGCATCAATTCTTCGGCGCTCACCCTTCTTCACAGTCCAACTCTCACATCCATACCTGACCACAGGAAAAACCATAGCCTTGACTAGACGGACCTTTGTTGGCAAAGGAATGTCTCTGCTTTTGAATATGCTATCTAGGTTGGTCATAACTTTCCTTCCAAGGAGTAAGCGTCTTTTAATTTCATGGCTGCAGTCACCATCTGCAGTGATTTTGGAGCCCCCAAAAATAAAGTCTGACACTGTTTCCACTATTTCCCCATCTATTTCCCATGAAATGATGGGACCGGATGCCATGATCTTTGTTTTCTAAATGTTGAGCTTTAAGCCAACTTTTTCACTCTCCTCTTTCACTTTCATCAAGAGGCTTTTTAGTTCCTCTTCACTTTCTGCCATAAGGGTGGTGTCATCTGCATATCTGAGGTTATTGATATTTTTCCCGGCAATCTTGATTCCAGCTTGTGTTTCTTCCAGTCCAGCGTTTCTCATGACGTACTCTGCATAGAAGTTAAATAAGCAGGGTGACAATATACAGCCTTGATGTACTCCTTTTCCTATTTGGAACCAGTCTGTTGTTCCATGTCCAGTTCTAACTGTTGCTTCCTGACCTGCATACAGATTTCTCAAGAGGCAGGTCAGGTGGTCTGGTATTCCCATCTCTTTCACAATTTTCCATAGTTTCTTGTGATCCACACAGTCCAAGACTTTGGCATAGTCAATAAAGCAGAAATAGATGTTTTTCTGGAACTCTCTTGCTTTTTCCATGATCCAGCGGATGTTGGCAATTTGATCTCTGGTTCCTCTGCCTTTTCTAAAACCAGCTTGAACATCAGGAAGTTCACGGTTCATGTATTGCTAAAGCCTGGTTTGGAGAATTTTGAGCATTACTTTACTAGCGTGTGAGATGAGTGCAATTGTGCGGTGGTTTGAGCATTCTTTGGCATTGCCCTTCTTTGGGATTGGAATGAAAACTGACCTTTTACAGTCCTGTGGCCACTGCTGAGTTTTCCAGATTTGCTGGCATATTGAGTGCAGCACTTTCACAGCATCATCTTTCAGGATTTGAAGTAGCTCAACTGGAATTCCATCACCTCCACTAGCTTTGTTCGTAGTGATGCTTTCTAAGGCCCAATGGACTTCACATTCCAGGATGTCTGGCTCTAGGTCAGTGATCACACCATCGTGCTTATCTTGGTCGTGAAGATCTTTTTTGTACAGTTCTTCTGTGTATTCTTGTCACCTCTTCCTAATATCTTCTGCTTCTGTTAGGTCCATACCATTTCTGTCCTTTATCGAACCCATCTTTGCATGAAATGTCCCCTTGGTATCTCTAATCTTCTTGAAGAGATCTCTAGTCTTTCCCATTCTATTGTTTTCCTCTAATTCTTTGCATTGATCACTGAGGAAGGCTTTCTTGTCTCTTCTTGCTATTCTTTGGAACTCTGCATTCAGATGCTTATATCTTTCCTTTTCTCTTTTGCTTTTCGCTTCTCTTCTTTTCACAGCTAGTTGTAAGGCCTTCCCAGACAGCCATTTTGCTTTTTTGCATTTCTTTTCCATGGGAATGGTCTTGATCCCTGTCTCCTGTACAATGTCACGAACTTCAGTCCATAGTTCATCAGGCACTCTGTCTATCAGATCTAGGCCCTTATATCTATTTCTCACTTCCACTGTATAATCATTAGGAATTTGATTTAGGTCATACCTGAATGGTCTAGTGGTTTTCTCTACTTTCTTCAATTTCAGTCTGAATTTGGCAATAAGGAGTTCATGATCTGAGCCACAGTCAGCTCCTGGTCTTGTTTTTGCTGACTGTATAGAGCTTCTCCATCTTTGGCTGTGAAAAATATAATCAATCTGATTTCGGTGTGGACCATCTGGTGATGTCCATGTATAGAGTCTTGTGTTGTTGGAAGAGGGTGTTTGCTATGACCAGTGCATTTTGTTGGCAAAACTATTAGCCTTTGCCCTGCTTCATTCCGTATTCCAAGGCCAAATTTGCCTGTTACTCCAGGTGTTTCTTGACTTCCTACTTTTGCATTCCAGTCTCCTATAATGAAAAGGACATCTTTTTTGGGTGTTAGTTCTAAAAGGGCTTGTAGGTCTTCATAGAACCGTTCAACTTCCGCTTCTTCAGTTACTGGTTGGGGCATAGACTTGGATTACTGTGATATTGAATGGTTTGTCTTGGAAACAAACAGAGATCATTCTGTCGTTTTTGAGATTGCATCCAAAAACTGCATTATGGACTCTTTTGTTGACCATGATGGCTACTCCATTTCTTCTGAGGGATTCCTGCCCACAGTAGTAGATATAATGGTCATCTGAGTTAAATTCACCCATTCCAGTCCATTTCAGTTCGCTGATTCCTAGAATGTCGATGTTCACTCTTGCCATCTCCTGTTTGACCACTTCCAATTTGCCTTGATTCATGGACCTGACATTCCAGGTTCCTATGCAATATTGCTCTTTACGGCATCGGACCTTGCTTCTATCACCAGTCACATCCACAGCTGGGTATTCTTTTTGCTTTGGCTCCATCCCTTCATTCTTTCTGAGTTATTTCTCCACTGATCTCCAGTAGCATATTGGGCACCTCTTGTCCTGGGGAGTTCCTCTTTCAGCATTCTATCATTTTCCCTTTTCATACTGTTCATGGGGTTCTCAAGGCAAGAATACTGAAGTGGTTTGCCATTCCCTTCTCCAGTGAACCACATTCTGTCAGATCTCTCCACCATGACCCGCCCGTCTTGGGTTGCCCCACGGGCATGGCTTAGTTTCATTGAGTTAGACAAGGCTGTGGTTCTAGTGTGATTATCTCCTCCCGGCCTCCGCCCCTGACCTCGGACTTGGGCAGCTCTTCTCGGCCGTTCCTGCGCCGTCGCAGCCTGGCACTCTCAGCCGCTGCCCCTGACCTCAGACGTGGGGTAACTCCTCTTGGCTGCCCTCTTCGGGCATGGGGTCCTCCCAGCTTCTGTCCCTGACCTCGGACATGGGGTAGCTCCTCTCGGCCGCACTCAGTGCGCCGGTTGCAGCTGCCTAGGAGATCCAACCAGTCCGTCTTAAAGGGAATCAACCCTGAATATTCATTGGAAGGACTGATGCTGAAGCTGAAGCTCCAGTACTTTGGCCATGTGATGCAAAGAGCTGATTCATTTGGAAAGACTCTGATGCTGGGAAGGATTGAAGGCAGGAGGAGAAGGGGATGACAGAGGATGAGATGGTAGGATGGCATCACTGACTCAATGGACATGAGTTTGTGCAAACTCTGGGAGTTGGTGATGGACAGGGAGGCCTGGAGTGCGGCAGTCCATGGGGTCACAAAGAGTCAGACACGACTGAGCGACTGAACAACAACAGGTTTACAAGACCCAGGAGATGGAAGACGGGCAGTGGAGGGCAGTGGCTTCCTCCTGCCAGGACCACGGGGGCAGGATGGAGGAGAGCAGCAGGTGGTCACAGGCGTCCTTGCACTCCGCGAGCCAGAAGGGTCTAGCTTGGGTGCCAAATATCAAGCTTGTGAGAATTAAAAACAATTTAAAGGTAAATGAACAAATCCATAAAAATAAAAGCAGGCAGAATGACAACCAACAGGGCATAAACAAGGAATGCCAAGAGAAGCCAGGTGGTTACTTTCAAGAGTCCTCTCTCTCCTATCAAAACACTCCTACAAGTTGCCTGAAAATGCGTGGTATGTGGTGGTGGGCACCCCGGACCCAAGCATGGAGCTGGAGGTGAGGGAGATGGGCAGGCGGCAGGCAGGCCTGGGCCACACAGGCTCACGTGCCAGAGGCTGGACAGGGTGGCGGGCCCTCGGAGGGAGCCTGGCGGGGCTGCATGTCGGTTCCCTCCGCCTCTCCCTCAGCACCTGACCTCAGGCCAGCCCTTCAGCCTCTCAGCCTCAGTCTCCCCATCTCTGAAATGGGACACAGCAGCGCCCACTTAGCAGTGTCGCAGTGACATCCCGGCTTCACTGACGGGGCAGAGGCTGCAGGAGCCCGTGGGAGACCTGCTGGGTCTCCTTCCCCGGGCACAACTGCCGCTCTGCTCCAGCAGGATGCCATCCGTCAGCCTGGCTCTGGGGCAAGCGGCACAGAGGGGAGCACCGCCCACCCACACATTCCCCGCGGCAACTCAGCGAGCCTCAGGGGCTGTTTGCTGGCACTGACCATGCTGGCCCATGCTGACCACAGCAGCAGCTGGCGCAGAGGAGGGACTGGACAGAAGAGCCCCACGGTGAGGACAACCCAGCGCCCCAAGACGGGGCTGTCCCTCTATTACCAAAGCCCCTCTTCAGATGTAGCTTCCCTGGTGGCTCAGCTGGCAAAGAATCTGCCTGCAGTGTGGGAGACCTGGGTTTGATCCCTGGGTTGGGAAGATCGCCTGGAGAAGGGAAAGGCCACCCACTCCAGTGTTCTGGCCTGGAGAACTCCGTGGACTGTAGAGCCCCTGGGGCTGCAGAGTCGGACACGCCTGAGCGACTTGCACTCTCACTCTTCCGATGATGAGATGGGTGGGCCTCAGACTTGTCCGGGCGCCGCCTTCGCACTCTGTAACTGGAGGTACCCAAAGCCCCGAAGAACCTTTTGCCGATGATGCTGCGTCTCTGATTGGTTGGCCTGGGCAGCCTCCCTGCCGTGGCGGAGACTCGGGGTGTTCCCTCCCACCGGCCACAGCTGGGAGCAGAGAGCAAGACTGGCCTGGCCCCAGAGCTGGGCGGGGCTCACATCCCCCACACCACCGGCCACACTGGGGACGTCCATTCTGTTCCAGGGCATTTTTCAATACCCTCAACGTGCCTTCCGCACATGGATAAATCCCAGTGCAAAGCATGACACGATCTCCTTCCCTGTCTCTGAAAACAAGCCCATAGCGTCACACAGCTGCCTGATAAATGTTTCATGGAGGCGCTTGCCGAGAAGGCAGCCTTTGATTGTTTTCCTTGTTAGACAGTGAGGTGATCTTTGCTCCCTCGAGGGGAGGACAGGCCTGGGGGTGGGGGGAGCTGGGGCTCCAGGGCACGTGGACATTTTTACAGCCCCACCACTGAACGCTGTCGGGGACATGAAACCCACCAGTGAGGACGCCCCTGTCCACCTACAGCCCCTGATAACCAAGAGGCAGGTCCCTGAACCCCAAGCTCCCTGCTAGCCACTGGCCTCCGCCTCGGCCTTCAGGCCTTGACCTGCAGGGGCTGTGCGAGGACCAGGTCAGGGGTGGGGTGGGATGTGGCCAGACTTTAGGAGGGGCAGATTTGCACCCCCACACAGAGGGGACCCGCCTATCTCAGAGCTCAATCCTTGGCAAAACCCACACCCTGGGCTTGAAACAACAGGAATTCATTCTCCGGGGGCTGGGAGGCTAAAAATCCTAGATCAAGATGCAGGCAGGGCCAGCGAGGTTTTAGAGGAGGAGCCCACCAGACTCGCTCAGCTTCTGGTGGTCCAGACAGTGCTAGGCTTCACAGCATCAGGCTAGTCTCTGCCTCATCTCCCCGTCCCTGCCCCGTCCCCCTCCCTCCCCTGTCCCCCGTCCCACCCCATCCCTGCGGCACCCCCACCCGGTCCCCATGATCCCTGACCCCTGAGGGGGTGAGACAGGCCAGACAGGCCTGCCCTTGCCCGCTCCCTCGCGAGGGGGCCCAACCTCACAACGTGCAGCCCCTCTGAGGCACAAGGCGCCCCCCCCCCCACCCAGTGGCAGCCGGTCACCAGCCTCAGATGCCACTTCAGCCCTGAGAGCCTTGAAACAAAACTGACCAGGCCTGACGGCCCCTCCTCCCCCGCCCTCACCTCACCTCCTCCAAGGCCTTCCAGACAGGAGTGCCTTCCCTTCCACTCCTCCCTTCTAGAACCTTCTATGGATCTCCCCCCAACCCAGGAAGGATGGGGAACCCTTCAGGCACCACTGCCCCAGCAGGTGGGATCCTCCATTCGGGTGTGACATGCTTGGGAATGACATTCGGGGCAATGGGGAGGGAAGCGGGGTGACTGCAAACACCAAGCCACAGCCACACACCTCAAAGGGATGAAATGTATGTTCTGCGAATTTTACTGCAATTCAGTAAAAAGCCAGAGAGCGGGAGGCTGGGCCAGGTTAGGACCAAGGAGTCAAAGACAGAGGCTTGTCCCGGCTTGCAGGAGCGCTCGGGTCCCCTGAGGACCCAGAGCCGAGCCCACCACGCGGGCCACACAGGGGTGGGTGCAGAGGCCCATGCCCGGGGCCCCACGACGGCCCCGCACTGGATCCTCAGGCCCACGCCCACCTGCCTCCCCAGCACTAGGGCCGCTCTCACAAAAGCGCCTCAAACAGCTTGGGTTTACTACCTTGCGGATCCAGATGTCAGGAGTCTACAGTGGGTCTCACGGACTCAGATCAAGGGGTCGGCAGGGCCGGCTCCTTCCAGGGGCGCCAGGGGAGAACCTGACCTTTTCACAGCTTCTAAGATGACCCGCATTTCCCTGGCCTGTGGCCACACCCCTCCAACCTCCTTCCTCTGACTCTGACCCTCCTGTCTCCTCCTTACGTCTACAGGTGAAATTCCATCTATAAAACCTCACCTGCAGAGAAGCTTTTCCCAGTCTAGACACAGGGTCTAGGGGCTAGGAGGAGGGTACATCTTTTGGGGGGTCACCTTTCAGCTGGCAGCCCGCGGGTGCTCACAGGGTGTCCGGGGCAGCACGAATCACTCTGCACAGGGCACAGGCTCACAGCAACCTTGGGTGGCAGGGGGACGCTTCCCCGCCCACAGAAGAAGAGCCAGAGGGTCCAAGAATATCCCTGCCTAAGACCACTCAGCAAGCAGGCGGCTGAGAGATGAGACCTCCAAGGGCTGAGGGCGCCCTGGTCTCACCGTTCAATTTCAGGCCCAGAGAGGGTCCGCCCTTTGCCATCTCCTCCTTCCCAGGCATTCAGAGCCGTGATGACCCCCTGACAGGACATCCTTCAATCTGGAGGGCCAGCTCCAGCTGTGACAAGGACCCCCATCCCCACACACTGGGCTGAATGACCCCCATGGACTTCCCCACCATCACTGCTGGTCTCCCAGCCGGCACCGGGGTGCGGTGCTTAGATTAAGTCTCCTATTTATCACAACTGGGGCTTCTGTGGAAGATCAGCACACAGAGCAAGGGTGGTGAAAATGGTCATTTTTTAAAGGAGCGCGTTGGGCTCCTCTCCAGCCACCAGAGAAGCGCGGGAGAGATTCGTTAGGGCTGTGGGCTTGGTCTGCGGGTTTTCAAAACAGAGGAGTCTAGCTAGAGGAACCCCTCTTGCTAATTACCGACACCATGAAATACTCTCAAGCGAACAGTGCAGTCAGGGTTCTGCGTGAGTGTGGCTCCAGGCTGTCACATCGCCTGTGAAACCCTCAGCCTGTGCGGAGCTGCTCAAACTCGTCCGCTTGGGAGCGGCCGGAGCCCACCTCCCAGGCCCAGGGAGGGTGAGCTGTGGGGCGTGCCGGAGGGCCTGTCCCCGGGTGCTGCGAAGGGAAAGGATCCCGGGAAAGTTCTGGACTGGGGCTCAGACAGGGAGGGAGAAACACGGGTGAGACGGAGCCAGCGGCACATTCAGTGATCAGGGCGAGGGGGAGACGCAGGCGAGCCGGGCAGCACTTCCCGCAAAGGCGCTGCTCCGGTCAGCAGGTCCCGTCCCCGCCTCTGGTCCGCAAACACCTTCCCGGCCCCCTCACTTCCTCCCCCACGTGCAATAAAGGGTTAATGCAGCCGCCCTAGGCTGCCCACACCCTGTGTGTCCACAGAAGCTCTGGCCTGGCTCCCGAAAGGGACCTCTGAGCCCCTGGGACATCCTGCTGATTAAAGCATCTCTGCCTACCTGGGCGGGGTGGGGGAAGCGCCCAGGCCAGGCCAGAGGGTCTGTGAAATGATGGGGTTTATGGGGGACCACAAGCCCACAGTATCAGCTGGACCTCTCCAGGGGCTGGAAGCTAAGGTCACCCCCACAGGCCAGTCAGCTGTGTCTACACGACTCACACCCAATGAGAACCAGGGCACCAAAGCTCAGGGGCCCTCCCTGGCTGGCAACTCCCATCTGTGACGTCACACATCATCCTGGGGGAGTTCAGCGCTGTCCGTGCAAGTCCTCGGGGCGAGGAGGCCCAGAAGTCTGTGCCTCGTCTCTCCTGGGCTCCAGTCTATGCGCCTTTTCCACCTGCTGACCTGGACCTGCCTCCTTTCGCTGTAATCGACCAGAACCCTGAGGACAGCGGCTTAGCTGAGTCCTGTGAGTCATCAGGCCCAAAGGGGCCCTGACAGGCCCTGTGACGTCATTACAGCAAACTGGGATACGTACTGAGCCCTCCTGCGGGCCAACGCCGACCTCGGGGTTCAGCCTCACCTGAATGAACCCTGAGACATCCCCTGGGTTTACTCCACTCCCACCAGCTCCGCGAGGAGCTGCCCACATGAGGCGCATAGCCCACCAGACTGGAGCCGGCTCTCAGCCGCTCCGCAAGCTAGACCGTCGCTCTCTGCTCACTGTCGCCCTAGGGGCTGGGGTCTTCATTCCCCATCCAGGCGGCCACTGTGCCCACATGCTGCCCGGAAGAGAGAGGGAAGAAGGTGCATTTCCAAATCCACGGGCCAGCCTCGGAGAGCTGGCCGCCACCCAGCGCAGGAGCGGCCAGGGAGGCACCTGTGTCGTGGGGCAGGGGCCCTGGGACTGCGGGGTCGGAGGGGTCAGGGGAGATGGGGACATGGAGCTGAGAAGGCCAGGGCGCCGCCCGGCCCCCCAGGGACCTCCACACTGATCAGAGGTCACCTGTTCGCTCTCAGGCCCCTCACCACTTTCTAAGCCGCCAGCAGACTCCCTGGCCAGCTGTCAGCCCCAGGGAAACTGAGGCTCCGGGAGCCAACAGACAGGGCAGTCGTGGCCTCGGCCACGGGCCTCTTGCCCTCCAGTGCAGGGCATGGGGAGCCTGACACTGTGCTCAGCCCACCACGGGACCTCGTCCACCCCAGGAGCACCCCTGGACTCCCCGACACCAGGCCCCCGACCAGGAGGATGTTTATGAGATGGGGAGAAAAGATCACACTCTCGAGTTATGTGCCAAAGCAGATAAAATGACTTCTGTGGCACGAACTCCATTCCTGCCTACACACATGCGCAGACACAGACACAGGTGGAGGACATGCCGGAACGGGGCGGCGGCACCTGGAACGCAGCCTGTCATCCGGCTAGTGGGGCAAAGAACAGACGACCATTTCTGGGAAAAAACCAACAAGAAAACACACGAACTGTCTGTGTATCCAGCAATGACTCACTTTTTAAAACTAAACATTTTTAAACAGTCCCAGGTACAGACAAAAGCTACACTGAAAACCAGCCCACGCAGCTGGGGGCCTCACAGGCAGAGCGGTGTTCTAGAACGTGGGCCAGGAGGTGGTACAGGGGTTTCATCCTAACGTTATGCTTTACACCCTAAACGTGTTACAAATATTCTCGAACACGTGTTTAATAGCAGTGCAACATTTTTAAACAGCCTGTCCCTCATCTGACATTTAAAAAAATCCTCAATTCAGTGAAACTTCTGAGTCTTTGAAGAACCCAACAGGAAAAGAGGTTCTGGGGGGGTTCCCCAATATTTGCCTCTATTCCCATGACTCTCTGGACCTGGGCAAACAGCTGTACCAAGGGGCCCGTTGCAGTGGGCATCCTGGTTTTGGGACCCCCAGTCTACGAGCGTGCAGGGACCCCCATGACAACACCAGCGGGGAGCCCTCCAGAGTTGAACCACTCTCAGAAGGTCACCTGTACCCGCCCAGGTGAGACCCCCAGTCCCTGTATCCTCAGAAGGAGTCATCTCTGCCTTCTGAAACCTCTCTCTCCCACCCCGCTGGCCCATGACCCAGAGACACTGGGGGAGGCAGGTCCCAGGCTTGAACCCCACTGGGTGTGGAAGCTGGTCTCCCTGACCCCGATCTGAGGGTCAGAATCTGCAACGACCAGGTCTCACCGGGGGCTGCCCTCCCCTGTCCCCTGTGGCCGGTATGCCCCCATCCCCACAGATGCCTCTGCCCCCTCAGTCCCAGGGTCCCCCACCCCCCAACATCCATGTGTCAGAGATCAGACCCCAGCGCCATGGAATTCTCTGCAAATCCAAGCAGGATTAAAGCCAAGGTTGGGGAGATTCCTGCCGGGGTGGGGCCACAGCTGCAGGCAGGCCCCCTGGCTCAGCCCCATCTCCACACACAAACACCGCTACTTCATTGGAGGCAAAACCCAGGTCTGACGTGTGGAGAGGGCATTTAGGTAGGCGATGATCTGTGAAAGGATTAATTTGCTGATCTTATTACCTAAATCGAAAGAGATTTTGCAGCCATCAGTAACAGGCGTGCAAGATGTCCCGGGTGTGAGCTAAAGTCTCGTTCCTCCTCCCCGCCCCTTCCAGCTGCCGCCAACAGGCAACCAGACAACACGCTGAAAATTCATGAGAAAGACCCGGGCCGAGGGTATCTGTTCAAGACTCCAGGATCTGTGACAGGGCACACGGGAGGTGGACGAAGACGAAGAGGTAGGCGCCCTGCCGCGCTCCGCGAAGCTCACCTGATGCCTTTGTTCTGAGCCAAGCTGTGCAGGGAGAGTCTTGACACGGCGGAGATGACCTGCGAGGGGGAGACGAGAATACGCGTCTGTAATTTCATGAGAAAGCCGGAAGTTGTCACAGTACAGTAACGAAGTGTTTTGTAGATGTTGAGAACGGTTACTAAAGCACTTCTCATTTCAGGGGAAAAAAATAACAAAAAAGCAGAGCAAAAGATTTTTTTAGGCAAGACACCTGCTCTACATTTGTTGTGCAGGGCGCGTCGTTTCGGGGCACTAATATTTGCTGAGGGCCACGTGCACCCGGCGCCCGCCCCGGAGCCCAGGCCTGGGCTCACAGCCCCCGCCATCTCCTGCCCATCGGCCACTCGCTGAGTCCCGCTCTCCTCTCCCCCAGGAGACGGTCTGCCCCATCGGGGCCACCGCAGGTGTGCACACACATCACGACCACACAGGGCTCCCCCCAGGCTCCTGCTCTGGAAGGCACCACGTGATTTAATAATAACTCCTGTCATGGTGGGTGCTGACCCATTTCACAGGTGGGGAGATAGAGACCCAGAGACGTCAAGTGACTTGCCCAAAGTCACACAGCAGCCCGGAGCGCAGCACAGGTGCACACATCCCCGCGGAGAGCTCCCTTCCCTCCCAGCCCCTCCGATCTTTCCATATGGACCATTTAAACAGATGCCCAGCTAGCGAGGGGCTCAGGGTGTAGAGGGAAAACAAAGAGCCCCAGGTTCAGATTGCACAAGGGGATCCCAGGAGGCTCTCCCTGGATGGACAGATGTGTCAGAATCCTGGGGTCCCTGCCCCAGCCCAGTCCTCCCCTGTAACCAGCCCCCTCCAGACAACAGGACCCACCTGGCTCCCAGCCTCAGTGGCCTCAACACGGCCAGTCCACAGACCTTCAGATGACCGGGGCAAGTAAGGATGAGACTCCACAGATGGTCACAGGGAAATGGGGGCCAGGCGAGAGCACGGCTGACCCTGAACACAGAGCGTTACACGCTCGAGCGTGACTCGCGGGTCACACAAGCTGCTCACGATTCCCAGCGGGACTGACGTGGAACGTGCTGAGAGAGACCACGCACCACGGAGGCAGAGACAGGCCTCGACTCTGAGAGCCCCCTGCATGTGCACGGGTGTGTGTGTGTGCGTGTGTGCCCCCGCATACGTGCATCTGAGGTCAGGGGATGTGAACATGGCCTGTGATGACCACTGGCTACATTCACAGACACCCTCTGCTGGGCGCTGATGCCCAGAAACTGAGCCCAATGAGCCTTTCACCTGCGTCATCCGGTGAATCCTCACACCCCTACGAGGCCGGCTGTGTACACCTGGGACTTGGGAAGCCCGAGGCCAGGTCACCTCCCCAGAGCCCCCGACCCAGGTCACACGCCTCAGACCTCCTGTGAGGCGGCTCTCCGTCCAGCGGCGGTTTTTTAGAAGTGGGGAGAGAGCCCTACACTGTACAGAAGGGCCCTTTCTCAGCTGGCGAGACGGCGGATTCGGCCAACAAGCCGCGCGCTGCGCGCTGACTTCCGGGAGGGGTTCTGTTTCAGGGGCCAGTTCGCACGGAAGTCATGAATCCGAGGAGCAACAGGGCTCCTCTGTGCCTTCTCAGACAGGACTCAATGGGCCGACTGTGCAGCTGGCCCAGCCAGGGGCCCCCGCACTTGTGTGCGCCAAGAGGCCTTTCACAAATAACGAGCGACTTGGCTTCTGCTGTTATTCTTGGCTTTTAAGGGCTCTAAATATTTAGGAAGAACAAAAATTAAAGCAATATTGGTGGTGTCCTTACAGTCACTAGACAGAATGCTGAAAGTGTTGGGGCCCAAGGGTTTGGCAACTGGAGGGCACACGCCGCCCCCTCCTACACCTACCGTGGCAGACATCACCGGTCAACTGCTGCACTCCTCCACCCTGAGCCAGACACAACTCAGGATCCTGCCTGCAGAGTCCAAGCAAGACACCAGCAACGGGTCGGCATCGGCTCAGAACACGAAGCCTGTCTGCTGACCTGGGGTCGGGGCCGCGTCTCGTACGGTAGAGCCCAGGACAGCGGGGAGCTGCCACAGAAGAGCGAACCGAGGCCAGGAGACGGGTCCCTGTGTCCGTGGGTCCTCAGTCTCGGTGGACAACGCGGCTTCTGCAGCTGCCGTGACCACAGCAAGCCTCGGCCCGAGCTCTCAGCCGCTCTGCTCCAGGCTGGAGCCTGTCACTAGTGGTTAGTGAAGGGCTCTGGACTCCGGTCGCCAGACGGGGCCAGCTCCTTAAATGGGGTTGACCGTCCCAGCTCTGCCCAAGGGCCCTGTCCCTTGCTGGTCCGTCCTGCACGTCTGTGCAGAAAGGGAAATCTCAGGTCTCACCTGGGGGGGCCTGGCTCAGTGACCCGGGGCCCAGGGCAGGAGCTCCGGGGAGCAGACCCCTGAGAGCCGCGGGGTCAGATGAGGGGAGGGGCCCCCAGGTGTCGCGAAGCACCCTAGTGGCTCCCGGAGGCACCTCTGGCTGATGCCTACCCCAGAGGCATCCCTCTCCCATGATGATCAAAAAACTCCCGGCTCACAGTCCCTGCCAGCTCCCCTGAAAACATAAATGTCAAAGGATGACATTTCCCCACCTTCCATCTCCCCTTCTCGTCTGCATCCCTGATAACGAGTGAAAAGACGCACAGCTGCTCATCCTGCCCTCTCCCTCCCTCCCTCCACACAAAAGGCTCAGACTCCTGGGCTCAGGGACCCACCAGCAGCTCCCGCGGGGCCCACGGAGCCTCAGCCCTGGGCGAGCAGAGGAACGTGTGTGCAGAGGCCGGGCAGGGAATCAGCGGGAGGAGGGTGTGTGCCCACGGGGACCAGTCGTGCCGAGAGCGGACAGCTGCACGGCCAGCTCCCCAAAGCCACGGGTGTCTGTGCTGTTCACTCGCGTCTACCTCCCGCCTCGACCGTGGCCTGCGGTGTTTCAGCCCCTTTCCTTGGTGAAGGAATGGCTGTGCCAGTGCAGAGCCCGGGGCCTGAGGCCTGGACCCTGGATGGCAGTCTCGCTGGGCCCCACCAGGCGTGGACTGCTCAGACCCCGAGGCGGCGCCCCGCCAGCCTGCATCCGGGCAAACAGACTGCCAGATACCGCTGGCCAGTCGGCTTCCTCGCGTTCACGGGAGGAGCTTTAGAATGGAGGCTCCCAGGCTCAGCCCAGAGGGTGGTCGCTCCTCCTCAGAAGGTGCCCCCCGCGGAGTAGACGTGGGATGAGGTGGGGGCGGGGACCGGAGTGGTCTGGGATGCAGTCAGATGGCCTGCTGGTAGGGAACAGCCTGCACTGTCCTGGGTTCACATCCGGCCACCGGCCTCAGTCTGCCCGCCTGTGAAACGGGGACGAGCGCACCCCTCCCATGAGACTGGTGGACTCGCTGGAACGGGTGCCAGGCGTCTGGCCTGCAGCAGGTGCTCACGGACGCCTGCAGCAGCGCGTCTGCACGACCGGGGTCGAGGAGATCCACGCGGTGATTCAGGGTTGACTCACCCCCTCCACCTACTTGGGCTTCCCGGGTGGCTCAGCAGTAATGCATCTGCCTGCAGTGCAGGAGATGCAGGTTCGGTCGCTGGGTCGGGAAGATCCCCTGGAGGAGGGCATGGCAACCCACTCCAGTATTCTTGTCTGGAGAATCCCGTGGACAGAGGAGCCTGGAGGGCTACAGTCCATGGGGTCGCAAAGAGTCAGATGTGACTGAAGAGACTTAGCACACACACAAGAACCCTGCCCTCACTCGGACGGAAACACAGAAGAGGGGAAAGGTCTGGTCCAGCCTCGAGGCTCACAACTTTGTCATGACTTCAAAAGAGAAGTTCAGGATGAGGGCTGAAAAGGCAGAGACCGAAGGCCAAGGGAGGGACAGACAGACAGCGGGTGGGGACTCTGCCTTTCAAAGGCAGCATCGCTCAGAGGCCTCCAGGGGAGACAAGGTGGCAGGCCTGCACTCTGCAGCCCCTTGCCAAAGCCTCTGTTGAAACCTGGGGAAAAGCAGTCAGACAGCAGCCTTGCAGGCTGGGCCCTGAGCGGGCAGAGTCAGCTGCAGGCTGCCCAGCTTGCCAGCCCTCCTCTGCTTGGGTCCCTGGGCTGCAGCAGTCAGCTTCCTGGTGGGGCAAGGGCTCTAACTCAGGGAAGGACTCACCTCCTACCTCTCCAGGGCAGGGTTTCGAACTGCAGGTGCTGACCTGCCGGTGAGGCATAAACTCAGACAGGTCCCAAGGGCATTTTTTTCACTGAAATAGGATGAGATAGGAACAGACAAGACAAGACAGACAATATCGGAAAAGAGAAGTAAAATACCATCTCATGGACGTTATTTTCAGTCTAGAGGACACGAGTGACTTAGCTTTCCTGACTTATTCACTCATCGAACATTCAATGCGCCCTGCCAAGTGCCAGCCCCGGGCCTTCTGGGCACGTCGTAACAGAGGATGGATCAGGTTCAGGGACATTTTCAGAGCTCCAAGAGCCCCAGGAGGCTCCCTCCCAGGAGATGGGGTGGACCAAAATTGTGCCCCCATTTTACAGACAGGAACCGAGGCCCAGGGACCCACAAACTCGCTCAAGGTCATACTGCAGCAGCCATCACATCTGACCTTCAAAACAGGCTCCGAGCTGCCTCTTCACAGACAGAAAAACTGCAGTTCACCGAGTTCATATGATGGCCTAAGACTGGTGACTGCAGGGATGCTTGAAGAATGTTTGGGGATGTGGGTGAGTGGATAAGCAGAGAGGTGGGTGGGTGGGTGGATGGTGTGTGGTTGGAGGGAAGGACGGATGGACAGATGGGTGGATGGACAGACAGGATCAACAGCAAAGGTTCCGATGAGAACCTGCCTCCCAATCCTACATCTTAACTATAAGAACTTGAGCTATCATCTATCAAGCCCTTACTAAGTGCCACGCGATACGCTATGATGAACATGATGCAAACATGGTTCCTGCACGTAATATCTCTCCCCCACTCTCCACACTTCAGACACAGACACTGGGGTCTCGAGAGAACAAGGTCTGTGCTGGCCGCTGCCGTGCTCCCATCACGGGAGCCAGCAGTGGGCAACGAAACCCCGAGCTCCTCTTCCAGGCCCCCTGCACGTCTCCCAGCCTCTCCCGCAGTTACTGAGGTCCACCTGATGGGAGCAGACCTCCCGGGCGCTACTCTCAGGCATGGCTCACAAAGCTTCCCTGCTTCTGGGGTGACCTCGAAAGCCTCAGGTTAAAGGGATTAAAGGAGGCAAAGCCGCCGGCACACTGGCTCCCAGAAGGCCTGCGCGACACAAGAGGCCACGCACGCACGCGTGTGCGCACGCACGGCACACCGGGCCGTCCCTGAACGGTCCCCCGTCTCCGGTGGAAGCCGGCCCAGCCCAGGTGCCGCCTGCCGACACCGCTGTCACCAGGCCGCGCACCACTCTGCCCTGGGCTCCACGGCACCGGGCTCTCGAGTTGCGGGATCTCAGTTCCCAACCAGGGCCTGAACCCACAGCCCTGAACTGCAAGGCGGATCCTCAAGCACCGGGCCAGCAAGTCCCTGCCCTGCAACTCAGGACGCGAGCCGAGGACCCCACAGAGATGATCCAGAGGAAGGATGGGCAGGGACTTTAAAAGGGCTGACTGCCCAGTCGCTGGTCGGCTGGCGAGTGGGCGGGTCCGTCAGCCCCGCGTGGTCAGGGGGGCGCCCTGCCGTTCTGAGGAATCACTAAGCAGGAACGGCACAGACCAGGAAGACCCCCTTATCAGCCAGGACCAGGCATCGCAGGCACACAGCAGTGCCTCGTAGCCAAACGGAGCCAAACGGCCAAGATGATCGAGCTCATTTAAATACGTTGCCCCGGAAACTCTCTATCTGCGGGGGAAATCTACAGCCAACACGGCTGCATATTCAGAAGCCAATTATTATAAATAGCGTTCTCCGGCTCAGCCGGCATTGACCTGCTTTTTCTCTTTTTGCGTTGAAAGCAAGGTCAGAGACATTGGTGCCCCTGCCTTCAGATCACGAACGGCGGCGAGGAGGGACTCATGATGGACCATGGGCACCCACTTTCCATGTACAAACTCTGCCTCCAACAGGCCGGGAAACAAAAGCGGGTGGGGAACGCGGTCATCTCAGCCACCACCTTCGGCACGGCAGCACCCGGGGGCCCTACAGATGGGGTCTTCCTTCAAGGGAGCCAGGAGGCTGGGAGATGGGAGGGGGCAGGACTCCAGGCCCCAAGACAGCGAAACAGCAAAATGAAAACCCACTCGTGGGGCCAGGTGACTGGTGGCAAGGGAGGGCGGTCTGGTTGTCCTTAGGGGAGCTTCAGAGTGACTTAGGAGGAACAAAGAAGGCTAACCAGAAAGAAAAGTCTATCAACATCTCGGAACTGGACACTGCTTTGTCCTGCCCTTGAACCGAGCTTCCAGTGAGACTTGAAACCACTCCCCACATCTAGCTTCCTCGTTTGGTGGGTCCAGATCAAGAAAAGACGCTCAAATGCAGGGAGAAGACACCACCCTGAGCCTCAGGACCAGCAGCAAGAGTCTCCACGCCTCAGGCTCTGCAGGTGCTGACGTCTGTGACAGGGACAGACAGAGGGCTGAATGCCGACCTGCGGGACCCCCGAGCCGGGCGCCCTACGGGGCCTGAGCCGGTGGCCTCGCAGGGCCCTGCCCGCGGCACACCTCCAGGGCAGTCAGCGCCTGCATGCCTCGGTCCCTCCGTGCGTGGACCCGGCCGTCTCCACAGCCACCCGCCAGAGGGGCTGCTTGTCTCTGCAAGATGAGGAAGCTGAAGCCCAGAGGGTACGTTGACGTGACTGAGGCCTCACCGCTGGGGTCAGGGGCCACGCCAGAGTCGGGCTCCCAAAACATACAGGAGGCCCCGCAAAAGCAGGGACACCAAGCGTCTGTCCTCGCCGCCTCCCGGGCCAGGAGAAAGCCCTAGCCCCTGCTCACCCCGGGCGGGTGGTCACGGGGGACAGGCTGGCTCCGCTGCCGGCTCTGTCCTTCCCCAACCGTCCGCCCCAACCGCCAGGCCCCAGTTTCCTCCTGGGAATGCGACCTGGTTACCCTAAGGGCTCGGAGCACGTCTAAGAGTCCTCGGCACACACCGCACAGACAGAGGAGGGGCTGAGCAGAAGCCCCCAGGGACGCCACAGCCGGGAATAGCCCGGGGCCAGGAGCATGGAGAGGCGAACCGCCCGGGGCCCTGGAGACCAGCTGACCGCCACACTGAGCCCAAAAGGGGCAGGGGGCAGGGGGCAGGGGCCCCGCATTCCGCCCCGTGTCCGTGGCCCCCAACACCCACTCCTTCTTTGTGTCTCTGAGGCCACACGGGGTGGGAGCTGAGGCTTACTATCCCCTCCGTCCTGACACTGTAGGAAGAGCTGCAAGAGGAGGGCTGAGAGGCAGACCCCGCTCCCTGGTGCCATCCCCTCCCGGCCGCCCCAGCCAGCAGGGAGGGTGCCAGCCCAGCCCCGGCACCTCGAGGAGAAGCAGTCCCAGGACCAGTCAAGGCAGGAGAGGCCAGGGGCAGCGCTCCGTACGCCTGGGAGCCAGGAGAGAAGAGGCTGGGAGGGAAGCTGGATCCAGGTGCCCTCATGGGGCACAAGGGGCCGGGAGAGGGTGGAGCGCCCAGAGCCCCCATCGCGGGATCCCTGCCATAGGCAGTGTCCATCCAGGGGCCCCGGGCACTGACCATCTGTGGTCCCTGATCCGCAACATCGGGGCACGGGACTGGGAGGAGGACCGGGACAGAACCTGGACTAGAGCTCTTCCCGACCAGGAAGGTTTGCAGGAATCAGCCAGGAAACCTCAAGTCCGTAGCAGAAGGAGCTTAGCGACCGTCTGGTCCAGAGTCTTCACTCTGCAGACGGGAAACCTAAACCCCGGCTTGGGAGACACAAGCGATCGGCAAAGGCCGCCCAGGACCCTCCAGGCAGACACAGCACAGGAAGCAGGGATCCCGTTTGGAGTGCAAGGCCCTGGCCTGATTGGCCTCGTGACAACCACTGCGGATATGTGTCCAGCCTGCCCCGGCCAAGTCTTTACGAGGCTTATCTCTATTTAACAATTTAAACTCCCCCTCCTCCTCCTCACTACATCCACCAGGAGACACTTCTGCCGATCTTCCCATTTCACGGAGGAACAATTGAGGCTCAGGATTCACGGCTGAGAGAGGGTGAGCAGAGGTGGACCCAGCTCGTCCATCTGCCCACGGGACCCCAGATCTTCAGCCCGGCCCCGCCCCGAAAGGCGGGCTCATCCAGCCCTGATCGGAGGCCAAGAGACAGCAGCCTCGCCTCCAGGCATGAGAGCAGGGTTGCTAAGTGAGGCCCTGAGGCTCCTGAAGCTGAAGTTCCAATCCTTTGGCCACCTGATGCGAAAAACTGACTCACTGGAAAAGACCCTAATGCTGGGAAAGATTGAGGACAGGAGGAGAAGGGGGCAACAGAGGATGAGATGGTTGGATGGCATCACCGATGCGATGGATAAGAGTTTGAGTAAACTCTGGGAGTTGGTGATGGACACGGAGGCCTGGTGTGCTGCAATCCATGGGGTCGCAAAGAGTCGGATGTGACTGAGCGACTGAACTGAACTGAGGTTCCCGGGGGCCAGGAAGCGCATCAGACCACAAGGTGGCTTAGGGAGCTAGAGGAGTGGGTCGTCCTGGCCACTCACTGTCTGTGAATGCAGCTTCCCCCTCACCCTCAACACCCCTCCCTGTTATCACAGCTGCAATGATGACTGATAACGCAGCAGGAAGGGGAGCGGGCTGGGCCTGCCCTGCCCCATCTGGCAGGTAAGAGGTGAGCCGAAGGCATGTCAAAACGTAGGCGGTATCTCAAACCCAGCCGCAGACAGGCAGCTGCACGGCTCCCCACTGATCCGAGGCGAGGCCGCCCAGCGGTGTGAGTCACTGCCCAGAAGGCACCAGGATCCCAGGGGCAGGACTAGAGGCCCTGCCCAGGCCTGGGATGCCGACACACTTAACAGAACAGCACGGGGAGGCAGAAGGACGCCCAGCCCCAGGTGAGGGCCTCCCCCTCCCCAAAGGCCCCCACTGCACTTTCCCTTCTCATCCTGGGGAACCGAGGGGCCAGACGGCAGGCGTCTACACAGCCTGCTCCGCGTCTACACAGCCTGCCCCGGGAGCGGGTCCCCGCGGCCCCGCCCAGCTGCGACTGCCTCTGCTGTTGCACCGATTCCTGTCTCAGCACGGGTAGTTTGTCTCCAGCACAATCCCACGGGGTCAGGACCATCGCCCCGCCTTTCCAGATGAGGAAACCGCGGCCCCGACAGGCGCCCTCACTTGCCGGGGACCACCTGTAAGAGGCGGCCCAGGCTGGCTGAGCCCAGGCCCCTCTGAGAGGCGGCATCTGCATCTGCACTCCATCCTCACACTTGAAAGAGCTGCTGAGAAACAGGGAGTGGATCCTGTTTCCCTCCATCCCCTCCCAGAACCGCAGCTGGGGGCACCAGTGCTGGGGCGGTGGCTGTCCCCACACACAGACCCAAGGGTGCCCGACCACAGTCCCCGAGGCTGGGGACCCACACCCCCGGGCAACCTGGCCCTGCCGCTGAGAGTCAGCCCACGAGCCGCGCTCAGAGCCACACCAGCCTCACAGGGGCCTCCTTGAAGGAGCCAGCACGCAAGTGGGCCTGAGCCCTGACCCCCAGCCTGAGCCCTGACCCTGGGCCCGAGCCCTGACCCCCAGCCCGATCCCTGACCACGAGTATGGTGCTGGGCTGCAAAGTTACCCGCCTGGCTCACTGAATCCTCAGCCACATGAGGTGATACTCTGCCCCACGTCAGATAAAGAGACTGAGGGTCAGAGTGGTCACCTACACACTAGCAGAGACAGCTGCGAACCTGTCTGGTGAGTGCCCCAGCCTCCGGTCTAAGCCTGACCCAGGAGTGCCCCGCCCCCGCCTCGGCATTTCTGGCTCGCGGGCTCTAGGCTCTGGGCCGGCCCCATCCATCAAACCCCCAGCTGCTAATGGGGACGAGGTGACAGCAGCCATTACCTGGAGAGGGCCGATGGGTTTCAGAGCTGCTTCATTGCCCTCCCTGATTAATGGCCATTTTAATGGGAAGGGGAACAAAAATTGTATCTTTTATACCATGGCGATAATTTTTCAATACACACACTTATCTCTCAAGTGATGACTTAGTAACTCCGTTATTAACTGCTAGCACAACCCCAGTGCCCTGAGCAGCGTGAATCTCTTCACCCTCGCCCGCTCCTTGCTTCTGACGCCAGCGCCTGAAAAGCCTTGGGAGCTCTGGCCACCCTGCAGTATTTTCTCTACTTTCTCCCTGGGCTTTCTGACAGCAAAGGAGGGTGCGGCTCTGCCCCCAGCTCCTGGAGCAGGGGAGAGCTCTGCCTGAGCTGTGTTCACACTCCCGGCTCTGCTGATACCCCGCAGGAGGGGAAGCAGGGATGTCGGGGGTGACTGTTGGCACTGTGGCAGCCACGCAGCTGTGTGAGGATGGTCCTGAGCAGCTACACAAGTTAGAGGGCAAAGTGCAAGCCCAAGTGTGTTTGTGGCTAGGTGGGTGTTTCTGGAATGATCTGATGGCACTGAGCATTCAGAAAGCCCATGCTGAGTCTGACAAATGGCGGTCCCTGTCCATTCCCAGTGGAGAAGCAAATGCTGGGCATAGCTGAGTCCCAAGCGCCTCACCTGAGAAATGGGGGCGACACACACCCTCGCGGCTGATGAGGCCCCTGCACCTTGGGTTCCCTGGCACAGCCACAATCACCACTTCTGCCCCTCCTGGGAGTGGCCCCCTGCTTCCACACCTCCAAGTCCACCGTGCTGGTCTGTCATTGGACAACAGTTAGCCGTCACTACGGACTGAATGTCTGCATCCCCCCCAAACTCATGTACTGAAGCCCTACTCCCCGATGCGTTTGTTGCTGGAGGTGATTAGGTCATGAGGGTGGAGCCCCATGAAGCGGATTAGTGCCCTTAGAAGAAGAGACTGGAGACGGTCTCTGTTTCTCTCCAACACCTGGGGACACAGAGACAGTGTTCACAGCATCCTGAGCTGATGGGACGACCCCGAGGAGACGGTCCTGTGGACTGTGCCCACAGCCAGCCTATCCCCAGGAGGGTAGGGAGAGGTTTTCCAAATGGATCCACAGAGCCGCAGGCAGGGGTGGGGAGGAGCTGCGGGCAGCCGCTGACTGTGGGCTGTGGGGTGCCCACTTCCCTTGCTCATGTGTCCTACAAGAGGGAGCTGGGCTCGGGGCCTCTGCCCAAGGTCTCCCCGCGGCCCTGGCCAGGCATACCCCACTCCCATTCCAGGGTTCCTGTGGCATAGCCTCCCACGGGGGAAGAGGTCCAGGCTTGGCACCACTAAACCCAGCTTCATATCCAGCTGCAGTGTCCCCGCAACCCTGGCAACGCCCTCAGCTCTCGAGGGCCCCGGCCCTCGTGTGTAACGTGGCAATGATGACACAGCAGGTTCTCCCTCCTCACCCGCATGGTCGACAGGGTTCAGCGAGCAGCAGGACATGCCAAGCCCTGTGGAGGGACGAGAGGTCAGAGGGAGCTCCTGGAGCTCACAGGACCCAGCGCGTGCTCAGTGTTGCAAGGACAGGTGCACCAGCCGGAGACCTAACCGACATGGGAGGCAGGGGGCTCCAGGGAAGGCTTCCTGGAGGAGGTGCCACCCAACCTCAGACCTGAGGGGCGAACGGGACGTGGCTGGGTGACAGGCTAGCGTGTGTCAGAGTAAATGAGGGCGCCCTGCCCACAGGACAGCCTGGCGCCTGACACTGCGGTGTGCAGTCAGCTCACCCCAACCACGAAGAACCCTCCCCTTCGGGAAGCAGAGTCAGCGCAAGACCCCTGCAGCCCGGCATCTTTGTCCAAAGGAAACCCTCCGCGGGAAAGAAGCCTACAGTGACTCTCCCTCCCCTGCGTGTGCTGATGGAGGAAGCAGCTGGAAAACGGGCCAAGCTCCGGACTGCGCCCCCCAAAGCAGTTTCCTCTCGACTCCTGCCTACTCCTGGCCCATCGGGGCCTTCCGGCACCAGCCACCGCACGGATTCTCTTCCTATTAATACTTGTGAGGAGGCTTCAAAGATGCATTTTTTTCCCCAGAATAGATTCTCCATGACCACAAGAGAGGAGCTGGCCCGGAGTGGAGGAGAGAGAGCTGCTGCCTTGGGGGGAGGTGAGCAAGGACTCACCAGAGCCCCAAGGCCCCGGCTCGGCCTCCCCAGCCAGCCTCACAAGGGCTGTGCGAGGAATGCTGGCCCCAGCAGGAATCCAGTCTTTAAAACGCCTGTCTCACCCTGGAGGAGCCCACGGGCACGTGAAAACCAGATGCCACACAGGGCCCTGTGGGGCCCTGGCACAGAGCAGGACATGCGGGAGCTCCAGGAAGCACGACAGAGCCGGGCCTTCAGCTTCGCTAACACTCCCTGCTGGCTGATCAACGGCCACCAACGTCCCGAGCTGGAGGAGGAGGATGACGCCAAGGGGACACGCCGGCTGCGGGGACGGGAACGCCATCCTCTCAGCTTTCTGTGAATCTAAAGCTGTCCTGATAGCAGGGTCTGTTTGAGGGAGCTGCCCTTTGGTTGGGGTGCAGAAGGCAGCCTGCTCGGCCCCCTTGCCTGGCGGCTCTCCAGGACTCTGGTTGTGGAAATGGGGTCAGGAGGCAGATGACAGCTAGGGGCCTGGATCCCTGAGGGTCCCTCCCTGCAGGTGTCGGTCCCCAGGTGCTCCCATGATGGAAGCCGCAGCCCCACTCCCAGAGGGGCCGTGGTTCAGGCACGTCACCGAGCGGCCGGGGGTGGCCAGGCCAGGCCCTGAACCCAGTCCAGCGGGCTCTTCCCACCAACAGCGTGGCTGGAAGAATTACATGCCCATCAAACCACCTGCAAGACAACGGGTCCAGACACCAAAGGGCACAGCCTTCTGCAGGCCGGAACCCTCGTCTGCAAGTGGATGACCCACAACAAGGCCTGTCTACACCTGTTCTGGGTTGTTCTGTATCCACAAACTTCCTCCCCAGAAGAAGGATGCTCGCCAGCAGCACAAAGGGAAAGGAGCTGCCCAGGTCAAGAACTCCGGGAACCCAGCCCCCCATTAGGGGGCACTGCTGACAGTCTGGGGGTGGGGGTGGCACAGAGAAAGGACCCACCGCTGGGTGAGCCCATCAGCAGCCCAGCAGAACCCACCCGGGTCCCAGCGGCCCGTGAGGGCGGCCTGAAAGCCACACAGGACTCCAAGCTCCCCCACCCCCCACCACAGTGCATTTAACAGCAAAGTGTATAATTTAACAGTCGATATTTTCATCCCAGACCGGAATTAATTATTTATTGTCCTATCAAAAGCAATCTATCTTCTGCACTGATTCAGATGTGGCAGCCCCTTCCCCGCCCTGGCTGGCATCCCAGCAGAGCTGGGGAAGGTGGGTCAGGCCCCCAGCAGGCACTCAAAGAGCACCTGTGATGTGCCCAGCAGGCCCTGCTCCCTGGCGCGGAGCCGGGGCCAGGGTCACCGCATGGCATGTGGTGCCCAGCAGGTGCCCAGATTGCATCGGGGGTTCCAAGCGAGGATGTGAGGGTTTCAACCTATCCCAGCCCCTTAGCTGCTCCCACCTGGGATGCATCGTGAGAAACACCGAGCAAGGAGGAGGCGGTGGAGGTGGGGGCTGCTGGCGCAGGCGGAAGGTAAGGCCTCACAGATTTTACATGCGGCCGACAGAGCCCACAGCCCTCTCCTCCCGTGATCGGCTGGGCCCTCCCCTCTCTTGGGCACAAGCCAGATCCAGTCCTGGCCTTTGCCAGAGTCCCCACCGCTCCCCGCTGGCCGCCTCTCCCGCACACTTCCCTGGTATCCTCACGCGGCCCCTCCAGGTGCAAGGGGCTGGAGTGGACGTGGCCGGGCCTGGCAACTGCGCAGGGCCAGCTACGGGGCTGGGACTTCCTAAGAGGTCCTGGCAAGGCCCCCAGGGAGAAGGAGGGCAGGGCAGAGGAGAAAGACGCAGAGCGGGGAGGCCTCAGGCCCCTGCCAAGGGGGGGCCCTCCCCAGCCCATCCGTGCCCCTCACACCTTGACTCGGGCTTCTGGCGTCCAGAACCGGGACAGACAGCTCTCTGGAGTTGTGAGCGCCTGGAGAATGGTCCCTGGCGCGGCAGCCACAGGGCACTGTGAAGGTCGCAAGGACAAAGACCTGCCATCCCAGCCCGCAGGGGTGGCCCTGCCAGTGCTCAGCTCAGAGGATGGGTCACCTGAGCCTGCTGCCGTTACAGCCAAGCCTGAGGGTCCCTCCAGAGCCCACGTCCTTCCCGAGACCTCGAAATGTGACTTTGCTTGGAACAGGGGCCGCTGCGGTGTAATTAGTCACAATGCAGTCATTCTGGGGCGGGGTGGGCCCTTCCCGTGATGTGACTGGTGTCTCCATGGGGACACGGGGAGATAAGGAGACGTGTGACGACAGAAGCCCAGGAGGGAGGGACGCAACCACAAGACAGAAACCCCTGGAGTTGCCAGGAGCCCGAGGGACCCTCCCCCAGCGCCTGCAGAGGGAGACCACCAAGAGAGACCCCGCCCCTGGAGCCTGCGGGTGGAGCTGACCCCCCAACACCTGGCGTCCAGAACCGGGACAGACGGCTTTCTGGAGCTGTGAGCGCCCGGTGAACGGCCCTTGGCACGGCAGCCACAGGACACCGCACAGAGCTGAGGGTCGCAAACACTGGCCCAGGGTTGAGAGTGCTGACTGCTTGGGGGTTAGAGCACCACACCGGAGCTGCTCCGGGGGCCCCTGCAGCAGAGGCAGCCGGCGGCCCAGGAGGACAGCACGGCTTCGCCCGGGGAGGAGACGGGGCTGGGGCATCTGAGTGACCCAGCACGTGTCGTCCAGCTACATGCAGCGGCCGAAGGGCACGTCCCTGCCAGTCAGGGCCTGACCAAACGTGGTCCGCTGGAGAAGGGAACGGCAAACCACGCCAGTATTCTTGCCTTGAGAGCCCCATGAACACAACGAAAAGGCAGAAAGATAAGACACTGGAAGATGACCCTCCCAACCCCCAGGTCGGTAGGTGTCCAGGGTGCTACTGGGGAAGAGCACAGAAATAGCTCCAGGAAGAGTGAAGCAGCTGGGCTGAGGCAGAAATGATGCTCAGTCGTGGACGTGACTGGTGGTGAAAGTAAAGTCCGACGCTGTAAAGAGCAATATTGCACAGGAACCTGGAATGTTAGGTCCATGAATCAAGGCAAATTAGATGTGGTCAAACAGGAGATGGCAAGAACGAACATCGACCTTTTAGGAATCAGTGAACTAAAATGGACTGGAATGGGTGAATTTAACTCAGATGACCATTTATCTACTACTGGGGCAAGAATCCCTTAGAAGAAATGGAGGAGCCCCCATAGTCAACAAAAGAGTCTGAAATGCAGTACTTGGGGGCAAGCTCAAAAACAAGAGAATGATCTATGTTCATTTCCAAGGCAAACCACTCAACATCACAGTAATCCAAGTCTGTCCCGACCAGTAATGCTGAAGAAGCTGAAGTTGAACAGTTCTATGAAGACCTACAAGACCTTCTAGAACTAACACCAAAAAATACCCAGAGCACAGATTCCACTTTTCCCGGAGGCCCCTGCCTGGCACCCTGGGTCCCAGAGTCCCTGCATCCACCGAGGTGGGGCTGCTCCCACGGGGACCTCCTTCCCCAAGAACGACCTCCCGCGGCTCCACCTCTGGGCCCCCACCCCTCGATCCTTCCATCTTAAGTCACGAGGAGGGGCGTCCCTGGGGCTGCAGGAGGCTTCCTGCCCCGCTCGCTCCTCAAGCACATGGATCCTGCATCGCTGCCCCCTCCATGATTCATAGAGGGTCCTGGCTCTGCAAGTCCAGCCTGGGGCTGGGGAGATGACTGCAGGGGCCACACAGCAGGAAGTGGGGGGAGGCAGCAGAGCCAGCTGGGGCCCGTGAACACTGACAGGAGCCTGCTGAAGCAACCCGCTGTGCTGACCCCTCACTGCCCCCACCACGGCAGGCGTGGGTTCCGTGGGAGCAGCCCCCGGGAGAAGGGCTGCCGCTGGGGTAGTGAGCGCCCCGCCTCGGGAGGCATACTAGAAGCTGGTGCTGGCACAGCAGGCGATCAGACAGGTAGACTTCCCAGATCCAGGGCCACTGTGGAGGTAAAGGGCCTGTAAAACCTTCACCTGAGGCGGGAGCTGGACCATAAAGAAGGCTGAGTGCCGAAGAATGGATGCTTTTGAACTGTGGTGTTGGAGAAAACTCTTGAGAGTCCCTTGGACTGCAAGGAAATCCAACCAGTCCATCCTAAAAGAGATCGGTCCTGAATATTCATTGGAAGAACTGATGCTAAAGCTGAAGCTCCAATACTTTGGCCACCTAATGCAAAAAACGGACTCACTGGAAAAGAGCCTGATGCTGGGAAAGACTGAAGGTGGGAGGAGAAGGGGACGGCAGAGGATGAGATGGCTGGATGGCATCGCTGACCCAATGGACATGAGTTTGAGTAAACTCTGGGAGTTGGTGATGGACAGGGAGGCCTCGCGTGCTGTAGCCGATGGGGTGGCAGAGTCAGACACGACTGAGTGACTGAACTGAACTGAAGCCCGCAGACAACTGACAGCTTGGATTACACGGGTTCCAGCAGCTCTCGTGGCTGTAAAGAGGGCATTCAAAATGAGCGGCAAGCATTCAGGACACTAGAACTGAAGCAAAATAAAACGAACAGAGACACGTGGACCTGCACACACCTGCCAGGCCCTGGGGAGGCCCCGGTGAGCGAGAGCAGCGAGCGTGGCTGCCACCTCTTCCTGCCGTGACTCACGCTCCAGCGAACCTGGCTGCCCCCTCCGCCGGGAGCCCCAGCCCCTCCTGCCTGACCCCAGCCTCCTCCAGGCGCCCCTCGAAGGTCACTCATCCAAGATGGCTTCCTTCTGCCCTCGGGCCTCACTGCAGCCAGCCGGCTGTCCTCTCGGGTCCCTCCATACGCTTCGGGCGATGGGGAGGCCCTCCCGCCCACAGAGTGCAGCGGGAACCTCCAAGTGTTCCTGTCTCTTAACCCTGGTTGCCTGGTTATCTGAGAACTCACCAAACTGTCCCTGTAAAACAGATGCTTTTTCTGCAAATGCAGGATACCTTAAGAAGTCATGTTTCAGAAAACCACTAGCTTTAACTCTAGAGAGTTCAAAGACATTTAATCAGATCTATTCATTCAAAGACACACAGCTCAAGGCCTTCTGATGGGATGGACACGGTGAAAGCTGAGACGTACAGGAAGGAGACGCCCGCAGACAGGCAGGGGTTGCCCAGGGACGCTGCGGCCTGGCCCCAGGTCTGCACACAGCCTCCCCCACTGCAGCCCAGCCAGACAGGGCACGAAGGAGGCTACGTGGGAGGGGCAGGTTCAGGGCTGGCCCGGCTCACCCTCGTCCCTGTAACCCAGAGACTCCACTGCAGCCACGGCGGGTGCAGCACCTCTGCCTGCAGACAGGCGGGGTGGGGCTGACTCGAGCCCCTGCAGAGGCCTCTCTGCACACTGGGAAGACAGGAGCCACATACTCAAAGCCCGTGAGTCTTTTCCGAAGTAATGGCTCCAGCTGCCCCCGAGTGCACCTCCCCTCAGAGCAGGGGCCACGGGGGCACGTGGGCCCGAAGGCCACCCGCCCGGCCCTGATCCGGCCGCCCCGGAGGCGGCCCCTGCTGCCCGCCCTGCCTTCTCGGGCGACTGCGAGGTCTGTGTGTTCAGGCGTCCCTGTCACACGGATGCGCGGCCGTGGCCCAGCGCTTTGAGCTGTTCCCAGCTCTTTAATCCCCAGACAAGAGCAGATCTGAGAACACCAACTCGCCTGCAGGTGGTAGGGTGGCCGCCAGAGCTCCTGCGAGCGCACTGTGTGCTCAGGAGGAGGCCCTCACGTAGTCAGGCAGCGCGAGGGGCAGACGACCCCCGTCCCTCTGCCCACCAACCTGTGTGTCCCAGGGGGCCAGAGAGACGTGAGCCAGGGGCAGACCACCTCCTGAGGCACGGCCCCAGGTGACACGTGACAGCCCATGTCCCCCGGCTCGTTCCGCGCGGGCAGCTCTGAGACGAAGGCCTTGTACCAGCCCACCACCCCAAGGCGGTCCGCCAGGAGGCAAGCCCGGGCTCTGCACTGTCCCCAGCCGCCCCCAAGTGGTTCCCACTTCTCCCTGGAGGGAGCCAGGACTCCTCACCCAGCTCCTCCCCCGCCGGGGCGCCGGTCGGTGACCACCCAGCTCAGGTGCTCAAAGCCCAGACCACAGCTCCCTGCTGCCCTGGGGACCCACCGCTGCAACGACCACGCTGGACGACAGGATGAAACCTCGGGTAGCAAATCTCAGATGAGCTTGGGCGGAGGCTGCTCCCCTCTGGAGCTGGGGTGAGGAGGCCTGATACAGCCCAGAGCAGGGCCAGCTGCCTGGGGAGGCCTTAAGAGCCAGCAAAGGCCATGGGGAGGCCGGGACAGGGGGCACACCTGCCCCCCAACACACACACAAAGCCAGCAGAGCGGACCTCAGTGACTCTGTGCCAAACCCACGGGCTGCTTCATGTTTTGCCCTGGGCGACTCTCCTGGGCCCCACTGTGTCTGCTTAGCTCCTGGGTCTGCCTGCCCCCTAGGACCAAGGAGTCTCCCCCATCCCGGGACACACCTCAAGGGCCTCGCAGGGTGGCAGGCAGCCTCTGGGCACAGCCAGCGACAGCCCAGGCAGGACCCTCACAGTCCAGCTTGAGAGCCAGTGAGCCCGCCCCCAGGGCTCCAGGTCACATTCCCATCAAGAGCCACCCTGGTCTCCCTGACCTGGACCCCCGCGCTCCTGGCTGGACACACAGCCCCCGGGGGCAGCTCCCTCAGATGGGCCCAGGATCTGCACCCACAGGTGGGCACCCCACACGCCTCCACCAACAGCCCAGCCCACTGGGCAAGCTCCGTGGGAACTGGGCCGGGGACTCACCCCAAGGCCCCCACTTAAACGCAAATGGTCACTCCTCCCTGGCGGTGAGGGGAGGAAGAAGGGACGGGCGTGGCTCACCAGCCTGGGGGAGCGGTCGAGTCAGCGCCGGGGCACAAGTCTCAGGCTAGAACCAGTGCCTGCCCACACCCCCACCCAGGCTCGGGCAGCGAGCGAGGCTCCAGCTGAGTGCTGTGTGCCCAGGAGCCCTTGGCCTGGGCGCCAGTGGAGGGACTCCTGCTGAGCACATGGGTCTCAGCCCCGCGTCCAGCCTCGCGGGGGATCCCTACAACGGGTCACAAACCAACAGGACACAAGCAGCAGCCAGGCCGGGAGCTCACTGAGTGGACACAGCCTGAGTCCAGAGGCCAGAGGGGCCCCAACATAGAGGGCATCGCGTTCTGCAGCTCCCTCTCAGACACCCAGCCCAAACTTACACCGAGAAAACTGACAAATTTTCTCTAACAGGAGAACTCCCCCAGGCACACCTCCCTAGGACCCTGCACCCCAAGGGCAAAGGCCTCGTCTCCCCGAGGCCTCGTGTGGGCAGGCCTGGCCCAAGGTCGCGCCTGGGGGCCCCAGCAGCAGGAGGAGCAGGGAGCAGCCCCCCACCCTCCCACCCCAGGGGCTGTGTGTACCCCGAGACCTGAGCACAGGCAGCAGCAATCCAGAGGCTCCCCACCCCTCAGTCTGACATTCCTTCCAGTCTGAGGGTCCCTGGCCCTGGCGCCTCACACGGGAGGGGAGTCTGAAGCTGCTTGATGGGCCTCGGGGACCCTCAGGGGCACCTTAAAATGGGAACCCCCCCATCAGCCTTCAGGGTCCACCTCAAGGTCCTTCTGCCCTGGAGCCGCCACCAGGGGCTGCCCACCCCATGCCCCGTGGGGTGGCGTCATCTCCCTCGCCATCACAGGGTGAGGGAGGCGTCCCCAGGGACTGGAACCAAGGGGCGGGGTCCCCGCGGGTCTGGGGGCTCCGGGCCGGGCTAAGGAACCTGAGCGCCGCAGGCACCCAGCAAGCTCTGGGAAGCTCCAGCCTGGTCTGCAGCAGGCGCGGGGAGCAAGGCTGGCCCCCAAGGAAGCCTGGAGCCGGCCGTTCCGGGCCCCACCAGCCCGCCCTGCCTCGGTTTCCCCATCCAGTAACAGAAGGCTCGTGGGTGTGAATAACTTGGGCTCGTCTCCCTGGGTCAGCGTGGAAACAGGACGTGCACGCCGAGCACACAGAGTGCCCACGGCCTGCAGGAGGAGCTGCTAAGGGCTCATCATCTTCAGCAGTCGCTGTCACGAGTTTTCAGGTGGCCGAGCGCGGCAACAAGGCCCTTAGGAACGATGCAGAGAGCACCCCAGCTCCCTTCAGGGGCGACTTGGCAGAACTCGCGTCAGCTCAGGGCTCGCCCCGAGGGCCGCTGGGCTCACCCCGCCGTACACTGCAGCGCGGGGCCCACTGCCCACCCGCCTGTGGGCCGCCGCTCACCAGGCTGGGCCCCAGGCAGCCCTGAGGACTTGCTGACCCTCGGGGCCGCCCAGCACCTCAACAGGCACGGCAGCGACCCCTGAGACAGAGAGCACACCGGGCCTGGGAAGGCTTGGGCCCCGGGGCGCTTCGTACAAAGGCCTGGTGGGCCTGGGACCCCGGCCTGCAGTGGCCTCGTCTGTGACCTGCACCCTGGTTTCCCCCCCGCCCTATGCACTTGGGCTGCCCTGCCCAAACCAGGCCCTTGGACCCTGGGAGGCATGGCATCCCTGGCCCACATGTGCACATGCCAGCCCCCACTCAACCAACGCTGAGGAGCCAGGTCAGCTGGGCACACAGGGGCAGGTCAGCTGGGCACAGGGGGCAGGTCGGCCACGTACACGAGGGCAGGTCGGCCGGGCACATAGAGGTGCAGGCCTTGGGCTCTGAGCCCCAACAGACGGAGAACCGTCCGCAGAGGCCCCTGGGGGCCCAGAGCCGCATATCACACCCCTCAACCACAGCCAGCAGGCAGCCTCCACACCTCCCAGGCTGAGGTCAGCACGGGAGGCCCCAGGTCCCAGCACAGCTTGGCCAAAAGCAGGAATCTGGGGACCGGCACAGGTCAGGCCACCAGCTCACACCCCAGCCTCCCGAGGAGGGAGCAGTGGTAACCCCACGCCGCGTGCCCACAGCAGATTCAGAGAGGCTGAGTCACCTGCCTGCGGCGGCCCAGCGAGAAAGGGGCGTGAGTGCGGCTCACACCAGCTCGGCCGGGGGGCAGTCCCGGATGCCAGGCACCAGGAGCAAGCTCTCCTCCCTCTGGGTCAGGGTCTGCGAGGGCCACGTGTCCAGTGGGGGCAAACCGCTTCCCCTCCAGGAGACAAGGACAGACGAAAGGCCCTTGGGTGAGCAGAGCTGCTCCCCGCTGGGGCCCACGGGCGCGGCTCTCACCCCTCAAGAGCTAATCCCCTGCGGCAGGACACGTCTCTGCAACCTGGAGCTTCCACCTTCTGTGTGCATTCAGCAAGCGCAGAAGGCTGCTTTTGCACGCACACTCCCCTAGAAATCTACCAGGACCCCCAGTCACCCGGCTTGGGCCAGGGGTTCAAGTCAGACGAGCACAAGTTCTCCAAACCGCAGAGGGGGCTCTGGGACGCACTCTGCCCGGCAGGCACCCTCTGGGTCCACCCCCACCCAGAGCGCAGAACTTTCTTCTCAGGTCACACAGAGGGGCGCTCTTGGCGGGACTCAGGCAGGACTGAGGACCCAGAGGCCGGTCTCTCTCCCCAAAGGCAGCGGCTAACCTGCTGGTGGGAGTGTCAATCCCAGAAAGGGTGCCAGGGCTCAGGCCCACTCGGAGGAGGGAGCCAGGCACAAGGCAGCCGCCTGGCAAGGCCAGAGGACAGCAGGACCCATCACAAGCCTCCTCTGGGCAGGGGCAGGCTGGGGGCCATCTGCTGGGCCCATTCAGGGGAAAGGACCGCTTCCCCCACACAAAGCCCTTGGGGATTCCCTGCAGAAACTAATTGCCTGTAAGGATAAATAACACCGCCCAGGGAGGCAGCGGGGGTGGGGCCCGCGAGGCGCACAGGCCCCTAGAATGGGGAACAAAGCCGGCCCCAGCTGCTCCAAGCCCACCCACCCACCCACGGTTCCCAGGGAGGGAAGCAGCCAGGCTTTCAGAGCTGTGGCCAGCTGGGCCCGTGGAACTCCCTGGGTCCTATGAACCCACCTCTCTAAAAACAACAGTTGCCAGCCAGCAGCCCCCTGCCCCCAAGGACTCCCCCCACGAACCCCCAAACGCACGCACAAGCCCCACACTCATCCCAGGAGGGGCTAGGAGAGCCCGCTCGGCATTCCTGATGAGCACTCTCCCGGCCCCCAGCACCCACATACGGCAGGAGGGAGCCACAGGGCCCGGAGGACCAGCCACAGCGACTAGAGTGTACCCACTGCGGCCACCCGCCAGCCCGTCTCCACTTCCTCTCGGAGGACGGGCGAGCCCGCCACCCCCTTGAAAGATGAGGGGTGGAGGCCCGGAGGGGGTTGACTCTGTGAGGTCATGCTGGGTGTGGGGGCCACAGAGCATCCCGGCCGCCACCCGGGGACCCCCAGCTCCCCGCCCAGGACAGTCCCGGACGCAGATGGGACGGAAGGCCAGGGTGCTGGGCCAGCCTCCTGCCACCTGGCCCCAAGGAGAGAGAGAGAGAGACCCTCCAGACCAGAACAATAACCAATGCCCACTAAAGAAAGCAGCCACTCCTCCACACAGGGTGCTGAAGGGGCCCCCGCCCAACCCCGACCTGCTCCACACCCTGCCCCGACCCCTGCCTCGCCCAGCCTGGACAGGGAGGTGCTGGGAGTCCCAGCCTGCAGGGAGCGAGGTCAGATCTGGGCTCAGGTCCCAGCTGCCCCATGCTCTGCGTATCAGGGTCCCACCCGGGATGAGATGAGCTCATCGGGGTCCCCGGGGAGACATGTCGACCTCTGATGGGGCTCCCTGTCCCCACCCCCTGAGAGACACCTGGGCCCCCTGGCCTGCCTTCTGCGGGCACAGGGGAGCCAGTCTGGCCCCCACCTCCACCGGGCAGCCCTCCTGTGCAAAGACTGTGAACCATGCGTCACCCGGAAGCCGGCCCCGTCCACCTGGGGCAAGGAGCTCTGGCTGCGTCGAGCACATAAGGACTGCGCCGGCCTGGTCTGCCTTGGCGGGAGGTGGTGAGGCTGCACAAGGTCATTGTACTCAAGGGCACGGAACTCACACTTCAGAGTGGCTGCAAGGTAGACGCTGCGTGCAGTTTACACAGCTGAGTCAGTGAGCGTACACACCACCCCTGCAGCCAGAGTGAGGGCACACACCGCCCCTGCAGCCCCTGAGTAAGTGTACACACTGCCCCTGTACACACCGCCCCTGCAGCCGCTGAGTGAGTGTACACACCGCCCCTGCAGCACCTGAGTGAGGGCACACACCACCCCTGCAGCCCCTGAGTGAGTGTACACACCGCCCCTGTACACACCGCCCCTGCAGCCGCTGAGTGAGTGTACATACCGCCCCTGCAGCCCCTGAGTGAGGGCACACTCCGCCCCTGCAGCATGTGAGAACAAGGTCACGGATGTGCTCTCCCAATTCCTAACAGGCCGGGTCACCCCGAGTGCCTTCCGTAGAAGCCACTGCATCTGTCCTCTGCCTTGCTGCGGCCAGGCGACACCGACGTCCTCCAAAGCATCACAGCCGAGCAATTCCGGATGTTACCCAATTAGTACTGTAAGCCTGAGCTAATTGATTTGTTCCAAAGGCCATCATCCCAGCAGCTGGCTTCAATATACTTAACATCTAATTCCCAGATCCAGAGAGGCTGCCATTAGCGAGATTAATTGTATGCACACACAATTTAATTCCTTCCCCTCCACAGAAACAAAAGGGACACTTCTCCCAATTAAAGGGCTGGGGGCCTGGTGACAGGGCTAGTCATTCAGGAAGACGACCCCTCACCACTGATTAAATGGAGTGGCCGTCAAGTCCCTCCCTGCCTGGGACCACACAGGGGCCAGGCTTGAGCACCCGGGGTGGGGTGCAGGGACTCGACCTCCAGAAATCTCCCCTCTGACCTTCTCCACGATGAGATGGGAGGTCTGAGGTAGGATGAAGGGCGGCAAGGGACTTGGACTCTGAGCTGGAAGGGGTCATCATCTTCTCTTCTGCCTTCAACTTGGGAAGTCGAGGCCCAGAGAGGCCAGGCCTTGCTCAGGTCACGCCCAAGGTCATAAAACCACGGAACTGTGGTTGTTGTTCTTTACTTGTTAGGTCGTGTCCAACTCTCTGTGGCTCCAGGGACTGTAGCCCTCCAGGCTCCTCTGTCCCTGGGATCTCCCAGGCAGGAATGCTGGAGTGGGGCGCCATTTCCTTCTCCTAAACCACGGACTAGAGGCCAGAAACGTGGGAACAAGTGCCGGGTGACCCTGAGATCCTTGTCCAGGAAATTAGAATAATCGGGGCCGCCACCCTATCAGGAGAGCGGCAGACCAAAGGGTCTCAGGGATACAACGCCCAGAAGGACCCCTGAGGCCATCTCCCCTGGTGGCTCAGTGGTAAAGAATCCGCCTGCAATGAGGGAGATCCGGGTCTGATCCCTGGGTCGGGAAAATCCCCTGGAGAAGGAAATGGGAACCCACTCCAGTGTTCTTGCCTGGAGAATCCCATGGACAGAGGAGCCTGGCGGGCTCCAGGTCATAGCGTCACAAAGAGTCAGACATGACTGAGTGACTTACATACCACATCCACTAACGAGGCCTTTCATTTAGAAGCATGCATCTTCTGGTTTCTTCCCTGTCCCCGGTGTTCAACCGAAACGGGCCTTCCAAATGTGGTGGGTGGTGCTTGACGAGCTGTCCAAATGCTAATACGGATACAAGACAGGGGAGCCCACAGCCTCCGCGGAGGAAGACTGGGATTGTTAGTGTTTCTCGTGAATAAAACATGACCCAGAGGGGCCAGCCCTGAGATGACCCCTCAAGTGATTATCTCTGCGGTGGAAGGAGCTGCAGAGCTGGCAGGGGGACCAGGCGAGGCTAATTAACGGCATCCAGGCGCACGTGGGCATGAGGGTGACCCTCGGGGGCTGCAGCAAGCTCGGGCCCACGAGGGAGGCACGGAGCCCTGCTCTGGGCCGAGGCTTTAGGGGGTGAAACCAGGGTGTGAGTCCAAGATGGAGCCCGGGGGCGGCTCCTGCTATGGAGTTGGGCAGCTCTGGCCGTGAACCCAGCCCTGCGTGAACGCACAGGGCAGTCTGTGCCTCGGTCTCCCCATCTGTAATAACGGGCTGATGGAAGCCACCTCACACCAGCTGTTGGGACTCAAGGGGTAATACTTTCAATGAGCCCAGCAGTGTAAACGTACCATGATCCCCAGCTCCTGATCAGATTTCTCCGCCTCAAGAGAAGCCAAGGAAAAAAACCCCGCGAGAGGGAGGGAACCTGGGCTTAGCTGTCCTCATCTGTGGCAGACTCCTAGCCACCCCACCCCCAGCTCCCTCTCCCTCTTCAGTGGGAGATGAGTTCCAGATGAACACAGGGTTGCTGGGCAACTGATCTCACCTCCCATCCTTCCCTGCAGCCAGCCATGGCCTTGTAACCATGTTCTAAACATCAAGGGAGAAAGAAAAAGGTGTGAGGAAGACCCTCCCTCTTAAAAGAAAAGGGCTGCTTTCTCCTTCTTCTTCCCTAATGCACAGAATGGAGCGTTGGTGTGATGGCAGAAGCCAAGCAGCCATCATGCACCACGAGGAGGCCACATGCCAGGGACGGGACTGGCACAGCAAGGGATCCTGGGGGCCTGAGCCACGGGGACTGTGGTGCAGCCTGGACTTCTGCCCTAAAGAGAGAACGCCTCTGGATTGTTCTGCTGCTTTTAAAAGGTCTCCTGTTTCAGCAGCCACACCTATCTCATTAGCAGCCAACGAGGACTGGCCATCTTCTATAATTGATGTACAAAAATATTCAGATCTCCTAATATCCCTTTGGGCATTTTCTGGTCCGAAGACAGGAAGTTCAAATGAAATAAGATAGACTTGCAAAAAACAGAAAAGTAAAAAAGAAACTTTTCTCGCCTGGCTCTTGGAGGTGAGAGCCAGACTCGTGCCCAAGGCTCAGAGGGAACAGAGACGTCTCGGGGACCCCCAGGCAGGAGCAGCCTGGGTGCAGGGAGACAGTCAGGGCCGCCTCGTGGAACTCTGTCTCCAAACTCAGCTCCTCCAAACAGTGTTCCCTCTCCCCGCTCACTCCAGCTCTCTCCTGCCCTCTCCTTCTGACCGGCTTCCCCTGTCCACCCAGCGCCCAGCAGGACCACAAGCCAGCCTCCTCTGCCCCCAGCATCTGGCTCCAGCCAGCACCCCTGACCGGCTCCTGACCCAACTGTCGAGGACAAGGATCAGCCGGGCTCCGCTCACCGTACTGGGCCAGGACACAGGTTGTGGGACGCAGGGCAGGGACTCAGGACACAGGACGAGGGGCACAGGGCACAGCACGGGGCATGGCACCAAGGTCAGAGGACAAGAACACGAGAAGAGACAAAGTCAGTCACAGGCCAGCCTGAGGCACCGGATACCCTAAGTCAAGTGCAGGACCCCCAGGCCCGGTGGCTATGCCACACGGGGTGAGGCTGAGTGGGGCAAGAACAGAGAACAGAAATCTGACCCTGGGCCAAGCCCGCCTCCAGCACCAGCTGCGCTGGGACACAAAGCCACGCCTGCCCCCAGCCTCTGTTTCCCCCGCAACCCCCGAGAATGGAGGGAACCCCCAGGACTCTGAGCAGCCTCTCCCGCGCCGGCCCTGCAGACCCTCAACAGAGGAAGGGAGGACCCACGACCCGCCCCGGCCAGGCCCCCGCGTCAGGCTGCAGGCCCGGGCGGCTCTGGTGCAGGTCCAGAGGCAGGACCCTGGAAGAACCAGCGGCGATCCCTCCAAGGGGGCACCTGAGCCCACCAGCCACCCTCCTGGGGTCTGCAGCAGCACCTGCTCGGCCTGCTTCCCCAGGCTCCCCCAGCGGTCACCGTGCCCTGGGGCTTGGTCCAGCAGGCCCAGGGGGGCCGAAGGAAGGCTTGTTCCAGAGAACATTCTGGACGTGGGGCTGACATCTCACACAAGGAGCGGTCGGAACCAGGAGACGAAGGAGAAGCAAAAGACAGAGGCGGGAGGAGGCTGGTGAACCAGCCCTACCCCGTCATCTTGGGCCCTGGGCGGGGAGGGGAAGGAGGGAGGGGAGGCCTGAAGGGGAGGAAGAGATGGGTGTGGGGGAGGGCTGGAGGGGAGCTGTGAGACCCTGTGTGAGGGTCCGTGGGCCTCGGCCGAGCCCCAGGGTGAGTGTGAGGCTGTGCGCTGATCCAAGGCCATTCCGGCTCATGCCGAGGCGGGCGGTCTGTGAGCTGGGAGCGCCCTCTGAACACAAACAGGCCTCTGTGTACTTTGGAAACAGGGCTGGGAGGCCGAGGGGGCAGGGAAAGCGGACGCCCTGCAGAGGAGGCTCAACCCGCAGTCTATAAGCACACACTCACGCTGCAAGGACAGCATTCAGGCCCTCTCCCAAGGCCACCTGGTGAGTCGGTCCCGGGGTCCCCAAAAGCCAACCTGCAAAGATTCCTGATGATTCCACTGCCTGAGGCGGGGCCCAGCCGAACGGCAGCCAAGGGGCCATCCGGAGTGGATGCTGTCCCGGCCATGGGCCCGCATCAGACCCCAGCACAGATGCAGACAGGCTGGGCAGCCAGGGCCTGAGTCCGCAGCAGGAAGGGGGCGTGGGAGGGGCTCGGGCCAGGCCCCGGAGGAGGGCCACCCCCAGAGCTTACTCAGGTAGATTCTCCACCCAGGGCCCTCGGAACCCTCTGAGAATCTCAGGAAAGCCGTGGGCCGCTCTCTAGAACACAGCCCACCAAGGGAGCTGCGGACCCTGGCACCTGAACCACAGTGCCCAGGGAGAATAAGAGCTCGTGACGCGGGGCCCGGAGGAGAAAAGGCGCCTGCCACCCTCCAGGGCCTGCGGTGACCACAAGCATAGTCCAAGCACTGAGTGCAGCTCCGCGACTCCACACCCAAGGCCCCCAGGGTGAAGGCCGGAGGGACACAGTGGTCAGGGCAGAATGCGTTGCCAGTGGCCTTAGAGCAGCTGGACCGGGAGGCAGGAAGGAAGGGCCGCCGGCCAGTGTTCTGGAGACGCCGAGCGAGGGGAGGGAGACACGGGGTGAAGATCACAGGGTGAGTGTGGAAGGAGAGAAACACCAGCATGAAGACTCGGGGGGAGGGAGGCAGAGGCTGACCCGTAGCAAGAACACGACGTTTAAGGCCGGTGACTCCAGGGCCAGGGCGAGGGGAGCGCCACGCAGAGCCTGGAAGGTGCCCGGGGTGAGGCAAAGGCACAGCTAAGCGGTGCAGCCCTGGGAGGGGCCAGGCGAGAGAGACGCGGCGGGCGCCTGCCGCTCCACTCGAGCCCAGGACTCGGTTGCTTTGTTTGCCGTGGGTATACACATAATTAGGGGGCTTCCCTTGTGGCTCGGTGGTAAAGAATGCTCCTGCCAATGCAGAAGACGCGGGTTCGACCCCTGAGTCAGGAAGATCCCCTGGAGGAGGCCACGGCAACCTGCTCCAGTATTCTTGCCTGGAGAATCCCATGGGCGGCAGAGCCTGGCGGCTACAGTCCAGGAGATTGTAAGAGTTGCACACGACTGAGCGATGGAGCACACGCGTGCATATGTAATTCCTGGGACAGAAATAAGTGAGAATCGACAATCAATGCAAACGTCCGACACGCGGCACGCCCAGGCGAACGTTATTCAGTCGTTAAAAGGAACGAATTCTGACCCGAGATGGACAAACCTCCACAGCAGCCGGCAAGAGAAGCCAGCCCCAGGAGGTCACCTCTTGTGGGACTCCATTTACACCAAACGTCCAGAGCGGGGGGGTCACGGAGGCAGAAAGTAGCCCAGTGGTGGCCTGGCGCCTGGAGGGGGGATGGGGAGGGACAGCTGACGGGCACGGGGTGTATTTTGGGGAGATGAAAATGACCCAGAATTAGACAGCGGCGGTGGCTGTACAGCTCTGTGAATATATGCACTAAAAATCACTCAGCTGTACACTTTACAAGGAGGGGCTCCGCGCAGCGTGTGAGCTCTATCTCAATAAAGCTGTTTGTTTGGGTTGTTGGTTTTTTTTAAGTGAGAACGTTGGCTCCTACGAGCTGGCAAAAAGTGCCTCGAAAAGGCCAGAACTGTCATCTGAGTTCACGCCTCCTTCCTGAGCGCCTCTGTAGGGGTGAGAGTCCCGGCGTGCAGACGGCTCCCGGCTGCGCACACCACCCTCTGCTCATGGCCCTGAGTTTGCGCTGACTCGCTCCCAGCGCGGCCTTAGAGGCTGCTCACTCCTTTCTCCTGTTTGCACACCACTGGGATCGTGCAGGCCACATTCAGTTTCCATTTAACATTTTGATTCCATTTTCGTTTTATTCCAAAACCTCCCATAAGCTGTTTCTTCCTTCCAGATCTGTATTTGTGAGGTCTGGGGGCTCACGGAGGTCACCCCATGGATTCGGTTTTGGAAAGAAAGGCAAAGAAATGTAGCCCGGAGTCACTCAAGTCTAACCTCAAGGTGTGGGCATCCCTGAAAACCAGCCTTTGAGAAGGTTCTGGACTGAGCTGTCAGGGCGAGAGACAGGGCGCCAGTACTGGGGGTGGTCTGGGGTCACTCATAAGACCACCAAGCCCAAGGCGGCGGAGGCGGGGCAGTCCCAGGGGGTGCAGGATGCAAAGATCTTGAGCTTGAAGACAGCCAGATGAATCTGGAGAAATCTATTTCATGAACTGTGAGCAGAAAAGCGCAATTTCATAGTAGCGTTATTTTTAACCATGTGTTTTCTAAAATGTAAGTAAATCAAGAAATTAAACATTTAAGTAAACAGTTGACAGTTTCATCTGTCTCTGAATGCTTATAAAGTCTTGGTGACCGAGAAACGTGAAATCCTCTCACTGAGAAAAGGGTGGAAGCAGCCTGCCTCTGGGGCTTCTTCCTAGCGGGGCGTATTCTGCACCCCAAATCACAGGAAGCGGCCAGGGTTCCCTCTTCTGGGCCAACCCCCCAGAGAACTGAATACCCAATGCTTTTCCTAGAGGCTCTAAGAGCTTGGAGAGGCAGACAATATAATCCCAAACCCTCCCTTTCAAAACCTCAACCCATCTGACGTACCAACAAAAGCAAGGATGGATGCCTCCTTATCTGAGTTCCTGTCCTCTGGGGTCCCGTGAAATGCAAACAGGAATTACCTCCAATGGCTCCCGACCACCCGCCAAGTGGAACCAGCCTGGCGCCGCCCCCCCCAACCGAGGGCAGCAGACACACGGGCAGGAACCAGGCGGTGTGATGCCCTGAGTGCTGGGCACTGACCCACCCCAGCCTCACCCAGCCACGCTGCACTCGTTACCGGTGGGGCACGGTCAGGAACCCGCTCGCACGGGATCTTAATTCCCCGGAGAGGCCCACGGGCTCTCCTGCCCATCACCACACGCCCCCCTCGAATTCCGACTGGCTGTGGCACCCTTGGGCGCAGACTGTGTTCCAGGCACCCAGCCTCCGACACCAAGCTCTCGGTGCGCCCCAGGGAGGGCATGGTCGTCCTGCTGCTGGTGAGGCCGCTGGAGCGACCCCTGCCCGCCACAGGTTTCACAGCTGCAGTTCAAGGCCAGGGGGCCCTTCCTCCCCACTCCCATCCCCGCCAGGCCAAGTCTGCAGCCAGGACCCCCGGTCCTCCCCCCAACAAGCGTCCCTTACCGTCCCTGGGTCTTGGGGCCACAGATTTCGCCCGAGATGCCAAGCCAGCTCTTTGGAAAGACTTGTGAAGCCCACCTCCCTGAGAAGCCCCTCCAGCACAGGGGTGGGGGGCGGGGTAGAATGAAGCCCACCTCCCTGAAAAGCCCCAGCACGGGGGTGGGGGGTGGGGTAGAAAGAGGCTCTCTCTGAGCCTCGGGCTGTTAAAAATCTAGACGTTAAAGGGCCTGAAAACACCGTCTGGACTAACAGGAAACTTCCACCCGGGTTCAAGGAAGGCGCCCTCGGCCAGCACACAGGGCCGACACGCCAGCGCCGCTGTGCTGAGCGGCCAGGAGACGGGGCTGAACCCAGCAGGCGCTCACAAACGGGAGAGTGAGTGTTGGGGGAGCACGTGCGCAGCAGCACAGACCAGAGGCTTCTTCTGGCAGGGGGCCGGGCCAGCTGCCAAGTGCAGTCACCCAAGCCCCCAGACCCCCAGCTCAAGCTCCGCACGACAGCGTCCACGGCGGCTGTGGGGCGGGCGGAGGGGGCAGCCTCCTGAGGCCCCGGGTCTGTCCCCTGCTGCCTGGGCCTGCCTTCCCACCAGCACCCTTCTGGCCAACCTGGCCACCCATCCAGCCCCCCGCTCTTCTTCACACCATCTCCCTCAAACAGCCCACGTTCTTATTACTCCCAGGGCAGCCAGGCATGTGAAAATGCTGCTGTCACCATGCCTGGGGGCTGCCAGGCGCCCTCCCCGAGACCGAGACACTGATCCCACGCCCCAGGCTCCGACACAAACCCAAATCGCCCCCAAATCCCCGACAACTCGTGTCACAGAACCCCAGGACAGCACGAAAGTCAAACCACCGACCCCAAATCCGCCGGTGCCTGGGGGCTGAGCCCAGACCCGAGTCCCCCAGCCTTCTCTCTCCCGACACGTGGAGACCCGGCTTGCCCACAGCACACCTGGGGCCCACCCGGTCACAGCGGCTGGGACACACCAGGGAGCACCCCCCGTTCCCTCATCACGGACAGACCGGTGACCTGCGGGAGCGGGGCCCCGGGCCAGCCCAGGGGATCGCGCCCAAGACCACCCTGCCCACCAGGGCCAGCCCAGGACCACCCCTCTCTGACCAGGCCGGCAGCTCAGCGTCCAGCGGAAGGCGGGGCTTGGATCTCAGGCATCCACACCGTCCCCCACGCCTCCTTCAACCAGGGCACCGAATGCGCCTGCAGGGACATGGGGAGAGAGGACAGCTGCCCAGGGCCCACGCCCAGCTGGGCACGGAGCCGCGACCCTGCACCCAGGCCTCAATCAGCTGCAGAAGAGCAAACCTCACGGCACTCCGGTCATCACGGCCAGTAGGCACAGCCAGGGGCCCCGCCGCTCCCCCAGGGCAGCTGAAGACCCCCGTGCGGGGCTCGTTACCCATCCCCAGTGACTGCTCTGCACTCACCTGGCCCCCACACCCAGGGCGAGGGGCCCCCAGCCTCGCCCAGCTGACCCTGGTGACCAGGAGGAGACTCTTGACCGCAGCTGGTCCCGCAGGGTGAGAGACTAGGCGACCAGGTGAGCGACTCCAAGCTGGACGGAGGTGCAGAGTGCCTGGGAGCACGTTCACGGGACACGGAAAGCCTCACCAGAACCGCGAACGATACACAGACTCCGGAGGGAGACGCTGGCATTTCCTGGATGTGGCCGCCAGCCTCGTAAATCAAGCCGCACTCTCGGTGCGGCCGCGCCAGCCTTTGTAACTAAATGCCAAGCCTAATGAGTTTCAAAAGGACCGGGCTGAAGTGACAAAGGAGGAAGAGTGGCAGGCAGTCCCCACACGCCCGGGGCGATCACCGGGGCTCAAACGGTGCGGGCGGGAGGGGCCGGGGCGCACTCCCCACCCCTCACCCCCGGGCCGCCCACCCCAGAGAGCAGAGGAGGGCAAGGCCCGACAGGGCCCACCGAACCCACTGGGAGAGCCCGGGCCCTCCCGGTACCACCAGCGCCAGCGTCTTTGCGGTGGCTCAGGGCCAGAGCCCCAGGCGGAGGATGGGGAGTCTGGCCCCTGGAGTGAAAGGGCGGAGGGAGGAGCTACCCGAGACAGGAGGGGCTGCGCCTCGACACTCCAGCCTCACCGCCAGCCCCCGGGCAAGGCCGGTGGGCATGCCTCCTCCTCCGGGAGGCTCTGACCCCCCAGCCTCCTCACTCCCCCAGCACCTCCCAGACCCTCCCGCCCACCCCGATGCCCCCCCGCAGACAAGGACCCCAAGGTCCACCCCGGCCAGTCCAGGCCCTCATGGCACATGGCTGCTCTGCGGCTGCCACAGCCCTGCATCTCCTCCAACTGGGAGCTCCCCGAAGGCAGGATGCGTTTCAACAACCATGCAGGACTCGCCGCCCCTGTGAGCCCTACTGAGGCCGGCAAGGGGAAACGTGGACGCGCGTCCACCCTTCGCCTCCGTGGCCCCGTGGCTGCCCCCTGACACCCGGCTGTCATGGGAGGGCAGAGCCATGGGATGGACGGCCCCTCGAGGAAACGGCACCCCCTGGACTTGTGTGAGGAGGAGCCCCAAGGGCAGGGGAGACGCTGGGAGGGCGCTGGGCGGGACCTGGGCGTGGGAAAGCCCTGGCCCCAGGGAGGAACTGGACCAAGGACATGTCCCTGCTGTCACGCCAGCCTCCCGAGGCACAGAGCCCAAGGGTGGACGCGAGGGGTCCCCACAAGGGCCTGTGGGGCCGTGGTATCAGTTCCTGGGTGACAGTCACTGTCCTGCGCTGTTCACACGGTCCCGGCCACAGGCTTTTCATGTTATAACACATGGCAGCCACCTGACCCTTTGTGCAGAGCCTGCTGCGTGCTCACTCGCGTCCGACTCTGTGTGACCCCCCCATGGACTGTAGCCCACCAAGCTCCTCTGTCCATGGGATTCTCCAGGCAAGAATACTGGAATCATCATTTCCAAAGAAGACTGAGTTGTCATTTCCTTCTTCAGGGGATCTTCCCGACCCAGGGATCAAACCCGGTCTCCTGCTTGGCAGGCAGGTTCTCTACCATCTAAGCCACCTGGGAAGCCCTCTGGGCAGTGAAGGAGCTAGTCAGTGAATGACTGGGCCCCACCCTCTTGCCGAAGCCTCGTCTGACCTGGTGCGAGAGCACAGTTCACTTGGCATCACAGAGAAGCCTGTGCTGGCTCTGTCCCAAAGCCAGACGCCGGGCCCTGCCCCCCGAGAGACGGGCAGTCATCACCTCCCCAGAGGGATGGCCAGCCCCCATCTCTGTCCCCCACAGAAAACCACAGCAGAAGCAGCAAAGCCCTCAAGGTCGTGAGAGCGGGCACCAAGACCAAGCCCTCTGCGGAGCAGTCTGGAACCTCTGGACCTAATGGCCCAGGAAGAGCCGGGGGAGGGACGGCAGCCTCAAGTCAATTCCAGAGTCCTGAAGGGGACCGGGCAGGCCTTCCTGTCCCTGGTCTCCAGGGCAGACATGTCTACAAACCGTGGGCCAGCAGCATACCCCTCACCCGGGTGGGTTCTCCAGATCCTGTGGCCCCGAGACCCCCACGTGGGGCCCAGTCACCAGTAACGTGATGGAGGCTGGGGCGCCCTGCTGCAGCAGACCCCACCAGGGAACTCAGCTCCCAGGATCCCACATCTGACGGGGGCTGGGGGGGTGCCAGAGGAGTAAAGGAGAACCGTGTGAACTTTAAGTCACAAACCTGCAGTGTACGACCTGGGACTTCCCTGATGGTCCAGTGGCTAAGACTCTGCTCTCAAAGCAGGGGGCCCGGGTTCGATCCCTGGTCTGGGAACTAGATCCCACACTCCACGACTAAGACCGGGAGCCAAATAAATAAATATTAAAACAAACACACACACACAATGCTGGGCCCCAAACCAGGAGCCTAGCACAAGATGGGATGAACCACAAGCCTGCCCTGCCCCATCCTGCATCCTTGCAGAGAAAGCTGGCTATGAAAAATGGTCACTGAATCCTTCCGACAAAACTCTCTCCCAGTAGAGGTGACCTGGAAGCTTGATGCAGAGCCGGGCTTTCTTGTCTCCTTTGCCTTCCCAGGGACAGGGTGGACACATGCCACCTCTTCTAAGTCCCTGGCGAAAGTCACTCCTAGGGCAGAGTTTCAGCCCCAGAGCCCACCAGTGGGGTCAAACCCAGTTCCTCCACTGCTGAGCTGCAGGATCAGGTACGACCAGCAACCTCTCTGAGCCTCAGTTTCCCCACCTGCAAAATCGGTCAGGGGAGACCACCCGCCACAGCCAGCGAGACTTCGGTGCCTGGACACAGCCCAGCTTACTCCTCGGTCTTGATGTGGTTGAGGGTGGCACACACCACCCACGTTCACTTCCGCTGGCCCACAGCCACGCGCCTCTGCAAAAGTGTGGTTCAGCTGCTCTCTACGGGGCCCCAGGCAACGGGCCACACAAAGGGAGTGCTCACAACAGAGCGCAGCATGAATCAACACTCACGAAATATTAGCACGGGGTGGCAGGGGGCACCCACACACACGGGAGAGGTGGACAGTCCCTTCCATCCCTGACAATGTCTGGCCAGAGCTGTGCAGACCAGACACCCTGCCTGGGCCAAGAGGAGGAGAGAGCCTTGGAGAAGATGAAAGACACGGGGACATGGGGTCAGAGAAGACTCCCAGACCCAGCTCTCTTCAACTCTGAAACTGCACCTGAAGACTGTTTCTGTTTATGAAGGCGTCCCCTGAAATCCCCAAACAAGCACTGACTTCAAACTCCCCGTGTATGCCAGCAGGGACAAGCTTACGAACTGGCTCTCCTAAACTCAGCTGCAGTCCAGCTGGCGGCCTCTCACCCTCCACCCCACTCTTCAGCCCCACCAGGGGCTCTCCCTCTTTATCAGGGACAGCCCAGTACAAAAGGCCACATTTCTAAGGCTTTCCTGTAACTATACCAGGTCATGTGACTACAATCTGGACGATATCAAGGAATCAGAATGGCGTGTGGAGCTTCCACAAAGTCTGCTTACATGAGTCTGCTTCCCCTTCACCATTCTCTCTACTGCCTGGAATAGAGACGCAATGGCTGGAGCTCTTGCTGCCATTTTGGACCAAGCTGGAAGGCTGAGGCTGGAAGCCAGTGATGAGGACATAGAAAGAAAAATGTGAGGGCCCGGGTCCCTGATGATTCCGTGTCAGGGTCACACCGGCCCTGAACCACCTACTTCCTTTACGAAAGAGTAAACGCTTCTAACTTTAGGCTGCAGTTGTGTCGGGGTTTTGGCTACAACCAGCAGAGTCTCCTCTGCTGCAGGCCCGGGTCTTCCACGTGAAGACAGCACCAGAGGAGCACCATGGTGGGAGCTCTGATGGAACTAGAGCTGACCCCACTTTACACATAACTGACCAGTCAGTCACTTGCCCACAGTTGCAAAGAAACAGGCGAAGGAGGTGGAGCACAGAGCTGGTTGACAGGAGCATCCGAGAACGCTTGGGGAGACGCCACGGAGAAGTGTACAAACGCTGGAACAGGACTCGGCCGTCCTGAGGCAGCCGGGTGTTCACTTCCACGTGGGACAGAGCCAGAAACAAAGCTGCAGCTGGGGGCGGGTCGCGGTCTCCTGACGGTCAGAATCCCTGGCAAACAGGCCCTGAGATATCTGGTTGGGCCCGGCCACATCACAGGAGCACAGGTCCAATCTCTGCTATTTCAACGTTTGGAGAACAGGATACACTCACACGCTCAGAGTGTACTGGGAAATACAGGCATTTTTCTTTATTGGCTGTGCTGGCTCTTAGCTGCGGGACACAGGCTTTCTCCGGGCAGTGATCGTGCTCTCTGGCTGCGGGCTCCTCCTGCTGCGGGACTCAGGCTTTCTCCAGGCGGTGATTGTGCTCTCTGGCTGCGGGCTCCTCCAGCTGCAATGCGGCATCTCAGTAGTTGCCGATGGCAAGTGGGATCTTAGTCGCTGACCAGGGATCAAACCTGCATCCTCTGCATTGTAAAGCAGATTGTTAAGCACTGGACCACCAGGCAAGTCCCCTTGGAAATTTGTTTTCAGTTGATAACTTTTTTGAACTTTTGGCTGCACCCCACAGCACGTGGGACCCTAGTTCCCCAACCAGGGATCAAACCCTGGTTTGATCCAAATGCCCCCTGGCCTAGAAGGCGGAGTCTCAACCACTGGGCCACTGGGGAAGTCCCAGACGTTTGTTTTTAAATAGAGAAAAACAAAACGAAAAGAGGAGCCTCACTCCAGGGCAGGTCCCAGAGTGGCGCTGTCCCCACAACTTCCCTCAGGGACCGAAACATTCTGTGTCCCCCACACACGTGGCTGCTGAGTACTTGAAACGTGGCTGGTACAACGGAGGGACAGGGTGCGTGTTGACTGTTGACAGCTCCATACAGTTCAGTTCAGCTCAGTCGCTCAGGCGTGTCCAACGCTTTACGACCCCATGAATCGCAGCACGCCAGGCCTCCCTGTCCATCACCAACTCCCGGAGTTCACTGAGACTCACATCCATCGAGTCAGTGATGCCATCCAGCCATCTCATCCTCTGTCGTCCCCTTCTCCTCCTGCCCCCAATCCCTCCCAGCATCAGAGTCTTTTCAAATGAGTCAGCTCTTCCCATCAGGTGGCCAAAGTATTGGAGTTTCAGCTTCATCAGTCCTTCCAATGAACACCCAGGACTGATCTCCTTTAGAATGGACTGGCTGGATCTCCTTGCAGTCCAAAGGACTCTCAAGAGTCTTCTCCAGCACCACAGTTCAAAAGCATCAATTCTTCAGTGCTCAGCTTTCTTCATAGTCCAACTCTCACATCCATACATGACCACTGGAAAAACCATAGCCTTGACTAGACAGATCTTTGTTGACAAAGTAATGTTATTTAGTGTGTAACCCGATTGGCTATGACAATTGTATGTACCCAGGAAATACACATGTCCCCTCCGGCCCTCCTCGGAGACCGCGCTCCCCCATACAGACAGCATCATTCCTGAGGGTCCCTATGCCCAGCCCAGGGCCAGCTGGCACTTAGCCGACCCTTTGCTCCCAGCCAGCCCCCTGGGTGAGATAAAAACCTGCAGCCCAGGTCTCACATCTGGGTTGCCCGGGCGTGACTCTCAGGCCCGAGCTGTGGCATCACCCGGGCGTTGACGGGAAGTTGAGAACCCTGGGTCGCCATCAGAACCTGCTGAATCACAACCCCTGGGAGGCGGGATCGGGACTCCAGGCGGTACCCGGGACTCCGCGGACCTGCTGAATCACAGCCCCTGGCAGGCGGGATGGGACTCCGAGCTGGTAAACACACGCCCTCTGCTTTAATGCTCCAGTGCCCGCTGATGCTTGAGAGCCACGGTCTGCATCACTGCCCAGAGGAAATGCACTCAGGCGGCTCAGACAAGTTTGCAGGAACCTGTCTCTTCCCAGCAGACACTGTACCTGATAGATCTCTGCAGTAAAGCTGGGGAACAGTGTGCACACCCGCGGAACGACTGGGACACCGCAGGGCGTGCGGCTCCCCCGTGACCTTCTGTCCCTGTGCCGTCGAAAGAAATGTATATATTTGGTCTCTGCTCTCAGTTCCTGATAAAAGAGCTTCTAGGACCCTTGGGATTTCCTGGGTCGTAGGACCGTCTTTTGTTCTAACGAGGTGACTCCGGGTGGGCTCGTGGGTAGTTCAGGATGGGGGCTGGTCACCAAGAAAGATCAAACCAGGTTTGAAACGTGGAACTTCCAGGACTTCCCTGGAGGTCCAGTGGTTAAGACACCACACTTCCGACGCAGGGAGCGTAAGTTCAATCCGTGGTCAAGGAACTAAGATCCCATAAGCTGTGCGGCGTGGACAAAATATTAAAAGAAAGAAGAAAGAAAATTCAGAACTTTCATCCTGAAAGGGAGAACTTTCATCATCCAGGGAGAGGGCTGGAGGTTGAGTAAACATCAATCTCGCCAGCGACATGAAGCCTCCATAGACTTCCCTTCACTGTGGGGTTCGGAGGGCTTCCGGGTTGGTGAGCACGCAGAGGGTCGGGGCAGAGGCGCTCCCAGTGGGGAAGGCTGCCCCTCCCCAGCCCTCCCCTGTTCACCTCTTCACGGGACTGCCCCGAGCGGCATCCTTTATAACAAACAGGTGACAGCAAAGTGCTCACCTGAGTGCTGTGGACTGTTCCAGCAGATTCCAGGAGGGCTGGTGGGAAGCCCCCACTTTATAACCGGTAGATCAGAAGCACAGCTGACAACCTGCCCTGTGACAGGCGTGTGAAGTGAGGGCAGCCACGAGGCTGTGCCCCCAGAAAGTCTGTGCTCAGGGCAGGGAGCGTCAGCACCGCCCGCCATAGAGAATCCGCATGCTTGCGGTCACACGTGTTCTGAGAATAGTGTAAGAAAGAGGCTTTCCCTGGGCCAGCCTTCACTCCTCTCTGCTGTTCCCGCACCCAGGTGGCGCCAGTGGTAAAGAGCCCGCCTGCCAATGCAGGACCTGTAAGAGACAAAGGCTCAATCCCTGGGTCAGGAAGATCCCCTGGAGAAGGGCATGGCAACCCACTCCAGTCTTCTTGCCTGGAGAATCCCACAGAGCATCCCACAGAGAAGCCTGGCGGGCTACAGTCCGCAGGTTCACACAGAGTCGGGCACGACCGACGCGTCTTAGCACACACACACGGGCAGGGACAACTGTGTGCGCTGGGGGCACGCTGTCCCCTGGATGATGCTCTGTCCCCTTCACACTTGTCTACTGATAACGTCTCCTTAAAGTGCTGGCACGTTCACGGCGTCCTCAAGAAGAGATGCTATGAAAGGGCCTGACCGTCCAGCGGGGCTGGGTCAGCGCTCAGGTGTGGGCAGAGAGCCCTGTCCACTGGGGAGGCCTGCTCGGAGAGCCCCCCACCCAAGACCTGCGGGGGGTGGGGACTGGCACAGCCCTGGCGGGGGTCCTCTGGGAACACAGGCTCTGAACTCCGCTCCATGGTCGCTGGGCACCCTGACCCCGTCCTGCCGTCTCCGGCAAACAGAGCGCCATCCGGGGGATTCTGGAAGCTCCCACGTGGGGCGTCCACACAGTGCTCAATGCAGCATTAAGGGCTCCTGCTGGCCACTCCTCCAGAGTCTGGCTACAGGGCGAGAAGCAGATGCGGGCCCCTGCTCCCCTCATGGGGCCCGGCCCCACCCCCCTTGGTGGAGGCCTCGCCACTGGACGACCACTCTGCCTGCAGCCGTCAGAACCCAGGGGTCTGTCCCATGAGCACAGAGGATGGACAGCAACACCCAGCTGTGTCCAGGAAGACCCAGGCCCAAGACGGACGCCCGCACGTCTGTGGGGAGGAAAAGATGCCCTGACGCTACGTGCAGAGACCCCGACTGGGCAAGGGCGGAATTACTCAGTCCGTCTGCAAAAGTGTGCCAGGCAACCCTCTGATTCTGAGACTCCTAAACAAGCGGGAGGCAGCCCTGTTCTCATGGGACCAGCCTTCTCTCGGAGAAGTGACATGAGCATATTAATAAAAAGCTGATAATCAGCATTCCAGAGAAAACAGGGCCAGGGAAGGGTGGGGAGCGCGGGGAGGGCGTGGTCAGAACAGGGCAGGGCGGCGAGGGGTGAGGGGAGGGCCGTCTGTGCCAGTCCTGGTTGGGTGGCAGCTGGCTGGACGGAACAGCTGCCCCCGAGGTCAGCAGACCAGGCGGGGGAGCCACCGCAGGGGCCGTGGGCCTGGCCGATCCTCGTGGGGACCCTGGCTGGGCTATTCCTCCAAGCGAGCGTGGACACCACAGAAGGTTTGAGCAGAGGACGGGCACAGCAGACCTCCATCTGAAAGGCTGCTTCGGCCGCTGCGTTAAGAGCACGCAGGGGCTGGGGGTGGGAGGGGGCAGGGGCCAGCAGAGAGAACAGACCGGAGAGAGAAGCCAGGACTCGGCCTCCAGCAGGCCACGTGGCACCCAGGGAGTTCAGGGCGCCTGGTGTCAGCCGACGGACCTGCGGGGCTGGGTGCTCTATACTGCAGGCTGTACCCCTCTACCCACCAGATGCCAGCAGCACCCCCGTCCCCTGGGGAGACATCAGCCCCTGTTTCCTGGGGTGGGGGAGCAGAACGGCCAGCTGAAAGTGGACAGGTCAGATCACGGAGGAGGAGCCCCCAGAGCTTGCTCATGGACCGTGTGGGGGTGTGAGAGGGACAGTGGGGAACAGCAGAGTTCCGGTCTGGACACCCCAGCTCCAGGTGGACTCAGGACAGCTTGTCCCCCAGCTCCTGAGCTGGTTCAGACAGCCCAAGAAGCCCTCCTCCTCCCACCCTGCTCGCTGGCTGTGAACAAGGATGCTAGAACCCAATGCTAGTAAGAAATGCTAGCAAGATGCTAGTAAGAAAACTAATCTGTGCCTGCCTCCCCTCCCCCTCCCAGGACTCACCCCCACCCTTCCTGTCCCCAAGCCCTCCAGCAGGGCCAGAGCAGAGGAGCTGGACAACCCCGACCCCAAGGACATGCTCAGTTTCTGGACCTTGGATGCAGAGACCACGTAGGGAAGTCACGTCGGGAAGCCACGTTGGGGAGCCACGTCGGGGAGCCACGGTGGGGCCAGCTGGACAGTCACAGAGATGCAGCAGCAGACTGCCATCTGGGGACAGACGTGGGCTTCCCTGGTGGCTCAGATGGTAAAGAATCCGCCTGCCGTGCAGGAGACCCGGGTTCGATCCCTGAGTCAGGAAGATCCCCTGGAGGAAAGCACGGCTACCCACCCCAGTATTCTTGCCTGGAGAATGCCATGGACAGAGGAGCCTGGCAGGCTACAGTCTGGGTCGTAAGAGTCGGACATGACTAAGCACAGCACATGGAGAGATGATGGGGGAGCAGGAGGTGGGGCCCTGCCGAGACGAGCGCACCGCCATGCCCGCAGGTTTCCCCAGTCGGTCCCCCTTGAGAAGGCCCTGCCCCACGGGAGGGGTCTGTGCAGAGCCGCACGGCACCAGCCACATCCTGGCTCCAGAGGCAGAGATGTCAGGCCAGTTACAGGTCAACACAAACCCTGACACAGAATACCACCCAGCCAGAAATGACAAGTCAGCTTAAGTCTCTCGGGCCCTAAACCCTGGGCGGTGCCCTGAGCTGTCCTAGCATCAGAAAGGTCATGGTCCCAGTAAGGCGGACCCAGACCTACAGGTAACCTGGCAAGTCTGCTCCCGGGCATCGAGGGCAGGCGTTCAAACAAATGCCTGTGCACGAGTGTGCACTACAGCTCTGTTCACGGTAACCAGCAAGCCCTGGACATCACGGACATCGTCAGATCCTACAATGCGATATTCCTCAGCTACGAAAGGATGAAGTCCTGGTGAGGACAACGTGGATGAACCCAGGAAGCCAGACCGAGAAACGACGCGCAGTAAGTGTCCAGGTACGCAGGCAGCCCAGAAGCAGCAAGTCCACCAGCCTGGAAGCAGAGGTGGCTGCAGGGGCTGGGGAGGGACGAGGGCAGTGGCTGCTAACGGGCAGGGTTTCCTTCCAGGGTGACGGATGGAACGTTCTGGAACCACACCATGGTGGCAGGTGCTCTACTGGGAATCTATTTACCACCACAGAGTTGCACACTTTCACGGAGAAGGCAATGGCAACCCACTCCAGTGTTCTTGCCTGGAGAATCCCAGGGACAGCGGAGCCTGGTGGGCTGTCGTCTATGGGGTCGCACAGAGTCGGACACAACTGAAGCGCCTTAGCAGCAGCAGCGGCACACTTTCATGTGGTCAAGTGCTGTGTCTATTCTACCACCAAAGAGAGATAGCCCGACAGACCATCCCATGGAGCCCAGTCCAGGGCTCTGGAACGGCATAACGTGACACTGGTCACTGGTCCTCCCGCCTCTTCGTCTGCCCTGAGCCAAGTGGGCATCAACGTCCTCCAAGCTGAGGGCAGCCTGCACACGGGAAGGAGCCTGGAGGCAGCAGAGGACCCCGAGTGGCGTTGTTTTGAGCAGGGGGCCCGCGGGGGGCCCGGCCTGTCCTCTTACTTCGTCCCTTCCCCTCCCGGCGCTCACGTGCTGACAGGGGCCCCCACTCTCATCCTTTCAGGCCCTGGTAATGTCAGGAGACTCTCCCGAGGTGGACAGGGCCCATGGCTGCCCGGCCACTGCACCCCATCCTGAACCTCCTTCCCTGAGGACACAGCCCCAGCTGATATTCTCGGGGGTCCCCGCGGGTCCAAGTGAATTGCTCCCCAGGAGCAGAGCTGTCACAACAAGGAAACTCCTTTTGAAAAAAATGCCAGGTGAGGGGCCCCGGCAGCTTCGCAAGGCAGCCCGAGAACACAAGCCTTCGATGAGCCCCTTGTCTCCAGGGAGGGGCTCGGCGGAAGCTCCGAGGGTGCAGAACCCGTGTGCACGTACATACCACACGTAATCACATACATGCACCAGGACACACCACACGCATGCACACGGACACAGAGCACATGCATATGCATAGCACATGTGATCACATACACGCACATGGACACACACCACAGACATGCACATGGGCACATGCCACAGACATGGACACAGACACAGAGCACATGCATCATACACATACATACCACACATAATCACACATGCACACGGACACACACCACACGCCTGCACACGGACACAGAGCACATGCATCATACACATGTACATGCATATCACATGTGATCACATACATGCACACAGACACACACCACAGACATGCACACGGGCACATGCCACAGACATGCACACAGACACAGCGCACATGCATCATACACATGCACATGCATAGAACATGTGATCACATACATGCACACAGACATGCACACAGGCACATGCCACAGACACAGAGCACGTGCATCGTGCACATACATAGCACATGTAATCACATACATGCACACAGACACACACCACAGACATGCACATGGGCACATGCCACAGACATGCACACAGACACAGAGCACATGCATCATACACATGCACATACATACCACACGTAATCACATACATGCAAACACCATACACATGCACACAGACTCAGGGCACAAGCATCACACACGGGCACATACATACCACAGAAATCACATGCATACACACAGACACACCACACACATCACACACGTGCACATGGACACACACGCACATCTTCCTTCCCCAGGCCTGGCAGGAGATGCCCAAGGCCACAGGGAGGGGCCGGAGGGTCTTCCCCGACGCAGCTCCCCTGCTCCCGGGTGTCACCCGCTCCTTGGAGGAGGCTCGGTCTCGTGCAGATAAGGCGGATGAAGGGACTGGATGAATGGACGTACTGTGGGCGAGCACCTCACCTGAGCTGACAGTGATTCACGGGGAGGGTCTCCCGCTCTGGGAGAAAGCCCTCTTTGTAGGGGGAGGGGGTGGGCGCCAACAAGGCGGTGTGCACCCAGGCACGCGGGCTCATTCGCCTGCCGCTCCAGACGGGCGTCCGGCCCGACGGGAACCTGGGTGACCCATCACGGGGAGTCTGGCGCTCAAGAACACGGTGGCGGGGGTGGGGTGAGTCGGGGTCTCAAGGGCTGTGGGGAGGGCGAAAGGAGGGGTGGAGAGATGAGGGGAAGGGGGCGAGCCCGCTGTGGTTTCTGGGGCAGGAGGAAAGCAGGCGGGTCTCGGGGGCGGCCCCGACTTCCAGTCCCTCCCACTGGTCTCCTGGGCTGGGGGCAGCTCTGTCCAGAGCCTCCCTCCTGCCTACCGCCAAAGTCTCTCTCCATCAGAGCCAGTGGGCTCCAGCCCATCGCTGCCCAGCCCACAGCTGGGCTGGGCCGGCCTGAGGGCTCCCTCGATACCCCGGACTGCGCTCCTCTCCTTCCTCGCAGCCACCACGCCGTCCTCCCCTGCGCTGGGCCCAAGTCCTCTCTCTGCTCCTGATCAGATCTCATTCTCGAGAAAGGACCTGCAAACTCCTCAGCACGGAGCAGCGAGAGACAAAGCTCACCTACATGAGCGGGCACTTAACTCAAAGGAGTGATTCTCCAACAGCGGACTGTCAGGTTGAACGTGCTTTATGACTTACCAGAGGTCTTGGGAACTACCAAGAGAGAAACAGAAAATTCATTTTTGTCGTTCTTTTTTTTTGCAAGAAGGGCTTTCTATGTTCACCAAAGATAGAGCTATCATTTTCAGTGAGTTGCAAACACACAATCCCCAAAGTGCCATTAGCAACTCAGAAAGAAAACACCTGTCCGCTGAAGATGTGAACACTGCCACAGGGGCCACCCACCACGCCACCCCGACCTGACTGCTGCTGGCCTGGTCCCGTGGCTGTCACTGACTCCCTAAGCACCCTGGAGGCAGGTGTCACCCTCCCTTCCGTGGGTGAGGAAACTGAAGCTTTGGGGGGTGGGGGGTGGCGACCGTCAGCCAGCTGAGGCACCCTTACAGGGCTGAGTGGGTTCTGTCTTCCCGCCCCCGAGAACAGCACCTAAAGACCCCAGAGAGAGAACCCCGGAGACAGGAAAGGCTGGGGGGACACTGTCTCCGTCCGGCCGGGCTGTAACAGAAGCCCACAGGCCAGGTGGCGTGAACCCCAAGCATCTCCTTCTCAATTCTGGAGGCTGGACGTCCAAGGTCAGGGGTGGGCAGACTCGGTGTCTGGTGAGGACCCCGCTCCTGATTCACACTCGGGCATCTCCTTGCTGAGCCCTCACCAGGCAGGAGTCATGAGCAAGCTCTCTGGGGCCATTTTATAAGATCACGAATCCCACGGGGTTCCACCCCCATGACCTATTCACCTCCAAAGGCCCCCACCAAGGTACCACACACGGGGCACAAGGTTCAATCCACGAATCTGGGGGACACACAGCGTCCAGGCTGCAGCAGCTCCACTCCCTGCTTGCAGGGACTGCGGCCAGAAGGAGGGACTTCGCACCACACCGTGGAGACTCCGGGTCCACCTGCCCTCGGCCCTCACCCAGCTGAGACCCCCTCTCCTTACCCCGACCTCCTCCAAAGGGCGCCAGCGATTTCTCATTTCCCCGCCTCGCCAACCCCATTTTCCAAAGTGATTGAGATTCTAACACCATTAAACATGATTCAATTTGCTTTTCCTAATGATGCGCCCACAGTCGCAGGACGTCTCTCCTTCTCCACTTGAAAGACATCTCGGGGTGCTTTTCTCCAGTTAAATTAACAGGGAAACCGTTAGAAACGCTGAAGAGGAACGGATGCCTCCAGCTCTGTGAGAAACTGGTTTTATGCAGAGAGGAGCTAGGTCTCCGCCGCGGCAGGAAGATAAACGGGGCACAAGGCTGCCCGTGTTAAGACTCCTCTTCCAGAAGGGCGGGCACTTCTAACCCGTGCCCCGTGGCTGACCCCATCACCACATCACCAGAAACGTCTAGAGATGCAGACCAGAGATGAGAGCCCCCATGATGCCACGACCACGCTGGCACTCCCCCCCGACCCCCGCAACCCTCCCGAGTCCACAGGGCCGACGTAGCGGCCGCACCTTGCTGCCATGCTGCGCGTGAGGCCGGCGAGGCCGTGCTGATGACCAAGGTCACACCGGGAATAAACACAGAGACAGGGCTGAAATCCGGGCAGGCCCGCCTCCCGCCCGTCTCCTCGACCCCGGGGACCCCAAGGCCCCAGGAGATCTCCCCCAGCTCTCCTCTCCTCCTGGCTGGATGCAGCCCTCGGGATTTACCACTTGCCTGTCCACCCCTCTGCTCGGGCCCCCTGGCTGCCACACACCCCCACGCCCACGGAAGGGTAAGACCACCACGGCGCTGCTCCAGAGCCTTCTAAGCCTGGAGCGCCCGCCCTCCTGGGGGCGCGAGGCCCACCTGCGGAGCTGCTCCACGCGGGAAACGGAGGCCGTGTCCCCAGCCTCGCCACTGTGGAGGGCCCGGCCGAGCTCTAAGATCAGATCCCCCGGCTCCAGGCGTCCTTTGCTGGGTCTCGGAACTGCCTCCCAGGACCCGACCCAAAGCCGCACACACCAGGTGGAGGAGTTCCTGGAACCCAGGCGCCCAGACTCCCAGCCCAGGGCCTCACCGGGCCCACGCGGCCGGGACAGCTGGCCTTCTCCCCGCCTTTCTCATCCACGGGTCACAGGCTGCCTGCTCGGGCAGGGAAGGCGCTGGGACCCCAGAATTTTCTGGAACATTCCTCCGGCCTTGGGAGGGAGAAAAGGCACTGAGCCATTTTTGCCACCAGCTAAAATATTTCAGTCTCAGATCAAAAAGGAATGCAAGCCGGAAGCAGCGCGGAAGCCGAGCCAGATGGACGTGGTCTGCTTCAGGGAGCGAAACAAACAGCTCCCCCTGCAGCCCGGGGCCGCAGGGTGATGGGCCTGGCCCTGCCAAACAAACAGCTCCCCCTGCAGCCCGGGGCCGTGGGGTGATGGGCCTGGCCCTGCCAAACAAACAGCTCCCCCTGCAGCCCGGGGCCGTGGGGTGATGGGCCTGGCCCTGCCAAACAAACAGCTCCTCCTGCAGCCCGGGGCCGTGGGGTGATGGGCCCGGCCCCGCCCGCCCCACGGGCCTTCAGCGGAGCCCGGAGCCGGTGCCCGGGACCCTGGAGCAGAGTGTGCTCCACCCTGCCCTGCCCTCTCTGCGCCAGGCGCTGTGGGGAGCCCAAGGAGGCCTGGGCGTGGTCCCACCCTCAGGCCAGACCCCACCGTCTGCCCAGGAGCCAGGACCCCCAGCTGGGAAATTGGCAGATCCGACAGGTAAAGGGGTCTGCTCTAGACACTGAGACCTCGCCCTCCCAGCCGGGAGAGGGCGGGCCCAGCCCTCCATCTCCAGGGACCTGGGCTCCAGGGGTCAGCAGAGAGGGAGCCCGGGTTCTCCTCAGGCCCACAGAGGGCCTCAGTGTTCCCACTGGCACAACATGGGTTCTGGCTGGAAGATGCCAAGGCCAGCCGTTCCAGGAGCAACCCAGGGTGGCTTCACAGAGGAAGGGGCACCAGGCCATCCTGGAGCCACACCACAGTGTCAGTCTAAGAGGACAGCCCGGGTGGTTGGGCAGAGGGGCGCCGTGGCCCCTCCGCCTGCCAGCCCGCCTGGGCACCGGGGCCCACAGCCCCTGGAGACCAGCTGAGCCTAGCGGGGGGACCATTCTTCCCATATGTTCGTCCTCCACCATCCCAGCAGACCGCACAGGGGAGCCGTGGGCTGGCCGGGACAGGGTGCAGCCCGGCCCCCTCCAAGCTCCCTCTGCCCTCCCCACAGCGGGCGACACTCTCCGGCCACCGTGGCTGCTGGTCGATGGCCCGCTGGGTGATCCACAGTGAAAGGCGCCCAGCCGGGTCCCCGAAGGCCACAGCCGTGGGCTCTCCCAGCCCCCTGAATCACCCTGAACTCAGAACTTCCGGCTGGTTTGCCCTCCACGTGGGGCCCCGCTACTTAGCTCTCAACTAGGCTCTGATTCATTACAAATGGGAAAACTAAAGACTGCCACTGGTTCCATATATGGAGCCTTTGAAAACTCGAAGTCTAAGAGGAAAGATGGGGACGCTCAAGGGGTCCTTGGAGGCCCGAAGCTGGGGCTGCAGACGCCGGCTCCTCCTGAGGACCCCACCCTCGAGCTCCAGGCTCAGGCACAGGAGTGGGGGGTCCCGCCCCCACCCCGCCTCGCCAGCTGGAGATCGAGGACAGTGGGGGCTGCCTGCCCCGCACCCTGTGCCCTGCGCCTGGCCAGCGGGCACGTCGCAGTCTCTGCTGCATGAATGAATGATCGCTCAGTGTCCAGAAGGAAACCTGGGTCTCGCTCTGAGGAACCCAGCCTCTGAGTCTGGAATCCAGGTTACACCAGGACCCACTTCCCTGACCCCAATCTCTGCAGCCCCACAGACCAACCCAGGGCTACAGCCGTAACGTGGCATCCCCGGGGCCGAGGTCACGGCCGGCCCACCCCCAGGACGGCCACCACGGTGACACGCTCCATCATGCCCGGCACAGCACCTGGCCTTCCCCAGATGACCAGGAGCTGTCCAGCCCCACCGGAGCAGTGTGCCTGGGAGTGGCCATGACACCCGCACCGCACACGCCCCCCGCCGCCCTCCGCTAGGCCCTCTCGTCTGTAAAGTCAGCCCGGGGTCAGCCCCGTTCACATTCCCAACGAACCTCACACCCGACTTACTGTCACCCATTTCTAGCCCTCCTTGAAGTAGCGTCTTCACTTTCAGACACCTGGCGACCCCAATTTCATCTGAGAGCAGCCCCTGGCACCCCAGGGGCTCCCGGGAGTGGCTCTGACTTCAAAGCTGGCCCCGCACGTTCCCACCTGGCTCCGTGGCCCACGAGGAAGCCTGGGGCCTGAGCAAGTACAAGAAATCAATCGCTGATTAATAACAGATCTCGGCGGAGCCCATCTGCCGGGATGTTCATTCTTCATGGAAATTAAGCCACGAGCAGTAGACGTGAGGGTTGTTCTAATGACGCTGGCAGGCAGCAGTCAGCCGGAGCCATCCCGGCGCTGCCAGGAATAGCGGGCCAGGGAACAGCACACAGGCATGCTTCCTGATACCCACAGAGACGGGACGGGCCCACCGCGAGCTGGCCCGGCGCCCGGGCGCTGTCCGGCTTCAGGTTGCTTTGCAGCCCCGGAGGCTTCCCTACCCCACTTCCGGGAGGCCTGGGGCAGCCCCACACTGCCCGGCCTGGCTGAGCTGGGAGAAAGGAACACCCGCCCTTGGTGCTGGAACACTCGCAGCCGTGACCCTACCAGGGTCCACCTGTCTGGGCTCCACACCCAGGGAAGGAGGCTGATAGCCAGTGATGGGACACAGACCTGCAGTGACCTGGTGGCCTGATAGGCAGAGCACTGGGGTGGGGAGCTTTGAAAAGTGGGGAAGTGGGGAAGGTGATAGGTAGGCCGGGGGCGCCGGGGGTGAAGAACCCACCTGCCAGCGTAGGAGACGTAGGAGACCCGGGTTCCATCCCTGTGCCAGCAAGACCCCCTGGAGGAGGGCACGGCAACCCACTCCAGTATTCTTGCCTGGAGAATCCCGGGACAGAGGGGCCTGGCGGGTTACAGTCCACGGGGTCACAAAGAGTCGGACACAACGACTCAAGTGACTCAGCACACTCGAGAGGCGGCCTGGACCGGGCAGACCCTGGGTGTCCCTAGAACATTTCTCCGGCTGCCGGCCGGCAGGTGGCCTCCGGCTGCCCCTCCCACGGAGGCCCTGTCCTAACAGCCGAACATCTGTCCTCCTTCAAATGTATGGTCAAATAAAACGGGGGAAAAAAACCAAAAATATGATTAAAAGATGAGCAAAAGGCTTGAATGAACATCTCTCCAAAGGAGATACACAGATGGCCAATAAGCACATGAAAAGATGCCGGAGCTCACTAATCACCAGGGAACGCGATTCAAAACCACAAAGAGAGGCCATGTCACACCATTAGGGTGGCTATTACACACACACACACACACACACACACACACACACACACACACACGGAGGATAGCAAGTGCTGGTGAGTGTGTGGGGAAACTGGAAACTTGTGCGCTGTCGGTGAGATGTAACCTGTGCAGAAGCTGTGGAAACCATTATGGTGGTGCCTCAAAACATACAAAATTACCATCTGACCCAGTGATTTCACTTCTGGGTATAGAATCAAGTGAAATGAAAGCAGGAACTCAGATATTTGCACACCTGTGCTCACAGCAGCAGGACCAACAACAGCCCTCAGCTCCACTCGCCCACAGGCCTCACTTGTAAACAAACTCCACATTCTCTCAGGCCTGCCCGGAGCCCGGATCCAGACAGATGAGTCTGGGGGCTGATTTCCTCCAGCCCGCTCCACGACAGTGAGAGCCATCAGGCAGGGGGCGGCGGCATCTCATCCTGGGATGGAGCACGGGCTCCCCTGCCCAGTGAGGGTCCTCAACCTTCCGGGGCTTAGAGCCTTGGAAGCTTAGCTGGCTGCAGGGTTAGGAATTCAGGAATACAAGTGAACAAAGCTTTGCACACGCAGGGTCCCCCAGCAGCAGTACTCACAACAGCTGAGAGGTAGCAACTGCCCAAATGCTCTTCTCTGGATGATGGATTCACCAGATATAGTCAAGCATAGGATGGAGTATTATTCAGCCTTGAAAAGGAATGGAATTCTGACATAGGCTACAGTGTTGAACCCTGAACACATCAGGCGAACTGAAAGAAGCCAGATTCTAAAGGCCACATTTTGTGTGTTTCTGTTTCTATGAAATGTCCAGGGTAGGAAAATGCAGTTAGAATGGGATTCCCAGGTGCCTCAGTGCGTAAAGAACCCACCTGCCAATGCAGGAGACACAGGAGACCTGGGTTCCCTCCCTGGGCCGGGAAGATCCCCTGGAGGAGGAAATGGCAACCCGCTCCACACTCTTGCCTGGAGAATCCTGTGGACAGAGGAGCCTGGCAGGCTACAGTCCGTGGGGTCACAGTCAGACACGACTGAGCACACACACACACAGAACAGAGATCTCAGGGGCTGGGGAAGGGGGAGCAGGGCCTGGGGCTTCCTCTGGGGGTCATGAAAAAGTCTGGACCAAGACACTGGTGATGTTGCATGACGCTGAACACATGGAGCACCACTGAGATCCAGGCTTTAAAATGGTTAAAATGCTAAATTTGACAGTAGGTCCATTTTATCAGCATCATCTTTTTTTTTTTTTTTTTAAGAATGGCACTGAGAAAGGACGATGCGGGATAAACATCCCAGGGCTCCAGCCCGAGCTCCCTAACCAGCATGTCAGGAGGCAGGACAAGGAGTGTACGAGCTGAACTGCACCCCCGCTGCTGGGGACCTAGGGGAACGGAGCCACAGGGGGCCTCTCCCCCAGCAAGGTCACAGCCACACACCTCGGGACTCAGAGCTGCTGCCCTGAATCCCGGGCGCCTGGCCGGCCGCAGACCCCCGCCATCTGCCACTGGAAGAAGCAGCAGTCTCTGAGAAAGGCCTTCTGGGATGCCACGAAAGAGCACTTTGTTACAATTAATTATTTACATTTTGATGTTCTTTCCTTCTTGGCCTTTTTTTGTTGCAAACATCAAGTTGTCAGGCTTCAACAGAAGCAATGTCTTGGGGCACTCAGTTCAGTTCAGGCGCTCAGTCGTGTCCGACTCTTTGCGACCCCATGAATCGCAGCACGCCAGGCCTCCCTGTCCATCACCAACTCCCAGAGTTCACTCAGACTCACGTCCATCGAATCGGTGATGCCATCCAGCCATCTCATCCTCTGTCGTCCCCTTCCTCCTCCTGCCCCCAATCCTCCCAGCATCACAGTCTTTTCCAATGAGTCAACTCTTCGCATGAGGTGGCCAAAGTACTGGAGTTTCAGCTTCAGCATCATTCCCTCCAAAGAAATCCCAGGGCTGATCTCCTTCAGAATGGACTGGTTGGATCTCCTTGCAGTCCAAGGGACTCTCAAGAGTCTTCTCCAATACCACAGTTCAAAAGCATCAATTCTTCGGCGCTCAGCCTTCTTCACAGTCCAACTCTCACATCCGTACTTGACCGCTGGAAAAACCATAGCCTTGACTAGACGGACCTTTGTTGGCAAAGTAACGTCTCTGCTTTTGAATGTGCTGTCTAGGTTGGTCATAACTTTCCTTCCAAGGAATAAGCGTCTTTTAATTTCATGGCTGCAGTCACCATCTGTAGTGATTTTGGAGCCCCAAAAAATAAAGTCTGACACAGTTTCCACTGTTTCCCCATCTATTTCCCATGAAGTGATGGCACCGGATGCCATGATCTTCGTTTTCTGAATGTAAGCCAACTTTTTCACTCTCCACTTTCACTTTCATCAAGAGGCTTTTTAGTTCCTCTTCACTTTCTGCCATAAGGGTCGTGTCATCTGCATATCTGAGGTTATTGATATTTCTCCTGGCAATCTTGATTCCAGCTTGTGTTTCTTCCAGCCCAGCGTTTCTCATGATGTACTCTGCATAGAAGTTAAATAAGCAGGGTGACAACATACAGCCTTGACATACTCCTTTTCCTATTTGGAACCAGTCTGTTGTTCCATGTCCAATTCTAACTGTTGCTTCCTGACCTGCATACAGATTTCTCAAGAGGCAGATCAGGTGGTCTGGTATTCCCCTCTCTTTCAGAATTTTCCACAGTTTATTGTGATCCACACAAAGGCTTTGGCATAGTCAATAAAGCAGAAATAGATGTTGGGGCACTAGGGAGAGACAATTAGCCAATTAAAATTCAACTGTGGACACAGACACGTATATATACATATAAATATACGTGGTATATTGGTAGCTCAGCTGGTAAAGAATCTGCAATGCAGGAGACCCCAGTTCGATTCTTAAGTTGGGAAGATCCCCTGGAGAAGGAACAGGCTACCCACTCCAGTATTCTTGGGCTTCCCTGGTGGCTCAGACAGTAAAGAATCTGCCTACAATACAGGAGACCCTGGTTCGATCCCTGGGTCGGGAAGATCCCCTGGAGGAGGGCAGGGCAACCCACTGCAGTACTCTTGCCTGGAGAATCCCATGGACAGAGGAGCCTGGCGGGCCACAGTCCACGGGGCTGCAAAGAGTCGGACACGACTGAACGACTACGCACGGCACCTACATTATGCACGAGTGGACGAGGACTAGTTGAGAAAATCTCAGCTCCCACAGGGACAGGTCCTGGGTGCAGATGACGGCAAAGATGGGCGAGACTTACCCGATGCCCACGGGGACAAGAAAGGCCCCCCGACGACCTCCACCAAGGGGACAGCCAGCCAGTCCAACCCTCTGTTCAGGGATAGGGAAACTGAGGCCAGAGAGGACAACAGGGGCCTGCCCACACGCAGAAGGCACGGTGGCCAGAGCAGGGCTTGGACGAGACGCCGCTGACCCTCCACCCCGCGTCCCCGCTGTGTGCCCGTGTCCCCCACATGCCTCTGCGTCGCCCTCCCCAGGGTCGATCCTAAGTGAGAGAAGAGATGGCAGATCACCGGCCATCTCCCTGGCCGTGAGCCCCTCCCTGGGACCCGCCCAGGGTCGGGAGCAGAGGGACCAAAGCAGAGGCTTGGAGGGAGGCTCCCGGCCCCCACACCAGACCTGCCCGCCTCCCGTGGGGTGCTGGCTCCAATGGCCCACGGCTCGTCAGACTTGCAGGGACTCGGGCCCCAAAACCGAAACTTCCTCCCCACTCGTCCACTGTGGAGCCGATGCCGGCCGGAGGCTCCCGTCCAGAAAGGGAGGCTGGAGGTGGGGGGACCGCTCCCACCACCGGTCAGAAAACGTGGGGTTGGCATCCACACAGCTGACGGGGCACACGGGTGTACACATGCGTGTCTGCTAGTCAGCTCTTCCAAAAGTGGACGGGCTAAAAACGTCCCGAAATGACAACCCACAGTAAAAGGAGGAAACGGTCTCGAGCAGAAGCTCAGGAAGCTGCGACCAGCCGGCCTGCACCGGCTCTGCAGAGCCCGAGGCTGCACCCGCGCCACGGTGCCTGCATGTTAATAAGTAATTAGCAGCGAGGGCGTGCTGAGGAGGCCAGAACGTCCCTGGCAACATCAGGACGGGGTGCAGACGAGCTCAGTGCAGCCTGGCGTCAAGCAGCAGACAGGCCCGGGGTGAGCTCAGAGCAGCCGCGCTCAGCACGCTGAGGAAGGAACGATAGAGAGGCCTGCGCGCGGAGACCAGGTGTCGGGTGGGCGCTCCAAGGCTTCCCTGCTCCTTCCCTGGGTGGAGCCCGGGGCCTACGTTCATCCACGAGGAATCAGCAACTCAACCCAGAAGGCAGGGCAGGGGGTCAGGCCGGTGCTCCAGGCAGCCAGAATGTATGCCCCCTGCCCGTTGCCAAGGCCCCCAGTACCCACTCCACGCGGCCCGCCCCCAGGAGCCATGCGGGGGACGCACAGATGCAGACCGGCCCCCGTACATCTCAGATCCTCCTCCAGCACCTGAGGCCAGCCTGAATGCAGACCCAGTTTACGGATGGAAAAACTGTGGCCCCTAGAGGCGAGGCGACCTGTGGGTGTCACACTCTGTCCCAAGCCCCAGAAGTCACACGGCTGGTCCACTCTCACCTGGCTTCCAGAAGCATCTGCACTCCCAAGAAGTCTGGAGGGCAGTGGGGTGGGGGGGGTGGTGGAGGGGCCAGGGCAAGACAAGGGGTCATGGCAGTAATAGCTGGGGGCATCTGGCGGAGCAGACTGGTTCCTCTCACGTGCCAGCTCCCGTGGGCTGTGGGTGCTCGGGTGCTGTGCAGGCAGACTCAGGGGAAGACGCTGGGATGGACAGGTGATGTCTGCCCCGGGCTCTGGCGGGGGGAACAGCATGTTCCAGGCACTCCCACGCCCGGAGGACAGACAAGAGGGAGGGCAGGCTGCTGACAAAAGAGGGTCCAGGCAGAGAGGAAGGCGGGGACAGGGCACCTCTGCCACGCGGACAGCGGCCAAGGCGGCCGGGCTGGGGCAGTAGATGACCTTGGGTCCAGCCGGTGCAGCAGCGCTGACCAGCGGACAGGTGGAGGGGCTGCGATGCTGGGGGAAGGGCCCGTTCCTCCCACGTCCAGGACACGGTGACCAGCCTGCCCAGCCTCGGGGCCCTTCAGGCAGCCGGTGAGGCCACAGCGCCAGCCAGCCGCCGCCCTCCCCAAACCCCGATCCCGGGGAAGTGGGTTCCTCAGCTGTCACAGACCGGTGCTTTCAAACCACACTCCTAACCTCTTCAGATCACCGTATAAGCAAAGTGTCAGACAAGAGGAAACAGGGAAAACGGAAAAGTGGACTCGCTTGACTCAGCAGGACCCTGCCTTCCGCCTCCACCTGGTCCCCAGGGAAGATGGCTTAAAATCCACCGCGTGAGGGAATTCACTGCCTGTGTCCTTTAAAGAGCTGAGAGTTAGGCCCCCTCCGCCCCCATCCTGACTGAGGCCTCTTTGTGGCCTCTACCCAGATAGCTCTCCCGGCCTCCTCTCTGCCTCCCAGCCTCCACACCCCCTTCCCGGCCTCCTCACTGCCCCCAGGCCTCCACACCCCCCTCCCGGCCTCCTCTCTGCCTCCCAGCCTCCACATCACCCTCCCGGCCTCCACACCCCCTCCCAGCCTCCTCGTTGCCTCCCCTCCATGCTGTCTTCCTGGCCTCCCCCCGAACGACCTCCGAGCTCCACCAGACACAAGCAGAGGCATGTTCCCTCTGGGCCTCAGCTCCCTTCCTCACCCTGTGAGGCCCCTGAAGTCAGCAGGAGCTCCTGGATGCAGAGATCCCGGCGCACACTGCGCGGGGTCCACGCACGTGGTGACCCCACCGGCAGGAGGAGGGGCGGGCGGGCTCCCCGCAAGGCCGGCCCCTGGAGGCACCGCTGGGCCCCCCACCTCGTGCGCTAATTCAAGGAGGGGCCCGTCGTCCGCCCCCGGCCTTGCTGACAGCCAGGTTCAACCGCATCGGAAGTTTCCGAGCCAGCAAAATACTTCAATGAATAATAAATAGAAGAATTGAGCTCGTTTGTTAGAGGGTGTGCTCTGCTCTTTAACTCAAACGAGAGACACAGCCTTACAGACCTTCTTCTCAAAACGGGGGGTGGGGGGGGGCAGCTAAAGTGAGCCGAGCTGACCCGGCAAGGCTGCAGCACCCCGGGCTGGGGGCAGGCGGGGACGCTGTGCCAGACTAAGCTGGAATCGGAGCCCTGAGATGGGCAGCACCCCAGGGAAGACCTCCGCGGGGCCACCTGGGCCAGCCTGGGTCCCCTGACCAGGTGCCCGGCCGGGCCTTTGGGGAGGTGTCCCGCCGTCACTCTGGCCCCACCAACAGCTCGCTGGCTCCTCCGATAAGACCCACTGAGTCTCACAAAGATGGGCCAGTGCCCCACATGCCAGGCGGGGCTCTCGGCACCCAGAGACATCAATAATCAAAGCACAAAAGTCCGCACAGCCAGGAAGCTAGTGATCCAGCCGGAGGCTGTGGCTGCAGCCCCAGTAAGGAAGGAAACAGCCGGAAGGTGGGCATTGCGGGCGGAGGAGGCACCCCCGCCGTTTTAAATAACAGCGATTCGAGCACAGGCCCTGAGGCTGCAGGGAGAGCCTCGCGGGCCGAGGGTCAGACTGCGGGAAAGCCAGCGATGAGAGTGAGTGCATCGGGCAGGAAGGTGGGAGCAGGTCCCGGGAAGGGTGACCAGGCCCGCCCTGAGCCAGGCACTGCCTGCGGCCTCCTGCAGGCTGGGGTCCACCCCTGGCTCCCAGGCCACTCAGGAGAAGCCCCCGCCCCCCTCCCTGCTCCTGTCCACCCAGAGGACAGACTTGCCTCCTGGAAGGCGTTCTCACTTCCGCCCCCCGCTTCACAGTGCAAGTGAACACGTGGCCGGCGGTCGCTGTCCACAAAGGACTCTAACGAGAACGAAATGCAAACTCTGTCTGCTCAGTGACCACTGGGCTCCAGCCCACACGGGAAGCTGCCTGCAACAGCGCCCACGGGATCCAGTCACAGGGAAAGCTGGCAAGATTGTCCCCATTTTCGAGATGAGGAAATTAAGTCCCGGAAAGTCGCCAGCCCAGGTCACCGGCTGGGGCTGGACAGACCCAGCGGCAAGGCCAGGACCGGGCACTGTGTTGGTGAAGCCACAACTTCACCACCCGCCTTGGGAGGCCGGCCAGGGGAGTGAGGGCAGAGAGGCTGTGGAACCAACAAACTCCCAGGCCGGGGACACGGTCGGCCATGCGGCCCAGAGGGGTCCGCTGACCCTCGGAGCCACCGCCTCCTGGTCTGTAAAGGGTGTCACCAAGTGCCAGCGTCAGGGGGCTGGGTGGGAAGGTGATGGAAGCCCAGCTCACAGCGAGGAGACAAGGTGGGCATTCTGCAGCCACAGCCATCTGTGGCTCCAGGGGCAAAACATCAGAGGGAAGCTGCAGAAACCCTACAACCTCGCCAGGACCCTCCGTCCAAACCGCCAGCCCGCTTCCACACCGAGGAGTCTCTCGCGGAGACGCAGCCCACGCAGCCTTCCCACATGCCCTCCCTTCCCGGGCCCCGTGCACCAGCTGGACACCCGGGACAGGACATGGGGGGACACCCGAGAAGGACGCACATGCCACAGGGCAGGAGCGGGGCCCAGGCTCAGCGGCAGGCCGGCTCCCAGCTCAGGCCCTCAGCTCGCCTCTTAGCTCAAATTTCCCCAAATCATACCCCATACAGGATGGGTATGAGGAGAAACCTAACATCTCTAATGTGACCCCTGGGGAAATACCAGGGATGGAGCCAAAAAAATAAATAAAATTCAGAACCAGCTTTCTGGATCCCTCTGCTCCTGCTGAGCTTGCTGGGTGGGTGACCAAGAAGAGGACCAGACCGCTAATAAAAACAGCAGGACCCGGACGTTCGCTTCCTGGCTGAGTCCACGACATGGCCGCGCCCTGGGCCATCCTGTCCTCACTCTACTCTGCAGAAAGGAAACCTCAGAGTCCAAGTTACCTGGAGTCCGATCCACAGGATCCACAGGAAGACCCGCAGGAAAGTCCGATCTAACCCACAGGAAGCACCCCCTGGGCCCCGCCTGCCCCGTCGATCGCCATGCTCCAGATGGGTGCGTGCTGGCTGCACCCGGGGCTCCCGGAGGCCTCGAGGGTCTCTGGGTCCACCTGCCTGCTGTCCCGCTGAGGAATCTGCCAAGGGTCTCTCCCGGCTGGGGAGCAGAGAGAGCTTCGCCAGCCTGGGGTCAGGGAAAATACTTTCTATAACGTCATACACCCCAAAGCATCAGCTCCTCTCTGCACCCCCCCAAAAGGGAAGGTGGGAAGGGGAAGCCCAGGGCCCCGCTGGTTCTGGAAACAGGAAGAATGCCCGCGAATCAGCCAGACTCCACAGAGCGGTTTGCTGGGGAGGGCTGATCACCCCCTACCACGGGGGCTTCAGCTGCAGCCAAGTCCTGAGTGACCCACCCCACACTCACATCCAGAAGACGGGCCCCAGGGTGGTCACAGCTGCACAGCAGGCCAGCACCAGGCAGCTCCGGGGGAAAGCTTAGAGTCTTCACCTTCCCACTCTTCCTTCTACCATGAACTGCCCAGCAGCTAATGTGGGGGACCCTCAGAGGGCAAAGGTCGTGTAAGTCTTTCCATCTTACCTTGAGCTTAGTAAGCGTTTAATAAATTCTTGGGGGCGAGGGAGGGGACATATGTATACCCATGGCTGATTCATGTTGAGGTTTGACAGAAAACAACAAAATTCTGTAAAGCAATTATCCTTCAATTAAAAAATTAATTAATTTTTTAAAAATTCTTTGGGGCTTATTGAATGTTTAATAGAGGAGTGAGGAACCAAGGAATGAATGCCTTTTCCCTTCCCCACCTTGAGTAGGAAATGGCAACCCACTCTCCAGTATTCTTACCTGGAAAACTCCATGGACAGAAAAGCCTGGTGGGCTACAGTCCATGGCGCTGCAGAGAGCCAGACATGACTGAGCATGCACACTCTCTTCTCAAGGAATGACTCCCAACAATGCCGGGAGACTTGGGACGCTGAGAGGCAGCCGCTTAGAAAAAGAACGATACCCAGAACCCAGACACGACCTGAACGCTTTACAAACCTCCTGAATAATGGCAAAAAAAAAAAAAAAATCGGGAAAATTCTAAACCAGCCTGAGACAGCCATACCATAAGGATCCTTTCCACTCCTGAATCCTAGGGCGTAAGCAGAGGATGACCAGGCAAACTGAGAAAGGAACAGTGTCCTCAAATTCCTGCCCGCCCACTATGGGAGACCACAACTGACCCCAAGCCCTGTCCCCTTGTCTGGGGATCAACTTCAGGGTCACTCTCAACACGGGCTCCAGGCAGGTCCGGCCGGCAGGGACCGGGCCAGCAGCGAGGGCCAGGGAGGGCAGAGTCTCCATCACACCTTAGTGGTCTGACACCTCCGAGCACCACAGGCCCACCTGGACTGAGCGGGTGACCCCACGGGGGAGAGCTCTCGGAGGGCAAAAGGCGAATCGGCCGTGGGGCCCTCGGTGAGCGGCTGCTATCTCTGTGCGCAGAGCCACCTGCCAAGTGTCACCAGATGTCCCCCCCAGGCCGGCCTGGTAAGTCACACCTGAGTGAGCAGCCTGGCTGTGCTTCGTCCCGCAGGCTGGAGCCCGGCTCTGCCGCCTGTCCACAGCTGCCCTGCCCAGCTGCCCAGGGTGGCTTCAGTCCCCGTGTCTGTGACCCGGAGCCGGGCAGGCGGCAGTGCAGAGCCAGGGCCTGGCTCATGTGTGCTTTCCAGGGGGTCCCGTCCCCAGACATCAGCAGGGACGAGCCCAGAAAAGCAGGCTCTGGTCAGTGGCCCCCACGTGGAGAGAAGAGCATCTCAGCGCCCCAGCCTTGGCTGGCCCCACATCCCACTCATCTCGGGGTGCCGACCACAGCTTCACTGCGCTCAGAAAATGAAGCAGGGAGGGAGGTGGGCAGGACACGGACGCGCAGCCAGACGGACACGAGGGCAGCAGGAGGGCCGGGCTGGGCTCCGGAGGGCGGCGCGAATAAAAGGACGCAGGAAACCTGAGACAGGAGGCCGCCAGCCACCCGCGCTGGTCTAGTTTCCCATCCACTGAACCTGGGGGGGCGGGCGAGGCCAGGCGACAGCATCGCCGTTTAATGCGCACCCGCTGTGGCCGGGGCAGCACGGGGCAGGCTCCCTGAGCCCCCGGGTCCTCGGCCAGCCGAGGCAGGTCAGCGTCGCTGTACCCTCTGCCAAAGTCAGTCGCCAGTAAGCTGAACCAGATCTTGAAGCAGATCCATCCGACTCGACATGAAAAGCAGGGGCAGATTCAGGGCAGCTCTGTCCTCCCTGGAGCCTCCCTGCAGGAGGCGAGGCTGAACCAAGGCCCCTTGGCACCCCCAGTCTATCGGCAGCTTCACGCCCTGACTCAGAGCCCAAACCCACTGCCCACTTGCAGCTTCCCAGAGCGGCCGGCCCCCTTTGTGGGCAGCAAGCACATCCCCCCAGGGCTCAAACTGCCCGTGGGAACTGCTGACAACCACGAGGGGCACCCCCTTTCCAAGTGCTTGGCCGCGGTTGGCAGATCACGTGACGAGAATTTAATCCAAATTTATGTCCACCTTTACATCACGTCACGTAGGCCGGGCAATCTGCATTCACCGCTGGCCGAGGAATGGGTTTGGCCAGGTTTATCCTGTTTCTCTATGCAATTATTTTAAAGACCAGTTGTGTGTGTGAGTGTTTATTAAAAGTGTGTGTGTGTGTGTGCGTGTGTGTGTATGTTCTGAAGGCCTCCACCAAAGTCCAGAGCCACTGGTTTCTCCCCTGCCCAGGGCACTGCTGGTCACAAGAAGTAAAAACGGGAAAGAGGTTCTAATCCCCTTGAAAGCAAGTCTGCGGAGACTGAGAAGCTCACTGATGGGAAGGACCCCGGCACAGGCTCCCGCCCCAGCAGAGGGAAGCCTGGAAGCCTCAGAGGCCTAGGCGAATGCTTCGCAGCCAGAGGGACGTGGGAGAATCACTCAAGAGAGGAGGAGAGACCTCTAAGCACTGCTGCAGACACAGAGCTGGTGCCCGAGTCTCAGGTCTATGGACTCTCAGAACCGAGGAAGAGGACCGTCAGGCCCAGGTGCATTATGGGAACGTCCTACCGATGCTAATGTGACACGTTACAGCCCCTCAGATGAGCTCCTCTTGGAACTGACTTCTCAGCATTTGCAAATACAAAATTCCCCTCGCGCTTCATAAATCACGTGTTCACAGAACACTTCCTCAAACGCCAGGTCCCTGATAATGGTCCTCAGATAAAGCAGGCAATAAACATCCTCGATAACTTCCCGTAAGCAGGTGAAAGCTTGTCCCTGGGTAGTCCGGGAAGTGCCCGTTACACAAAGCCAGCACTGACGGCGGAGGGAAGGGCCCCCCCAAGAGCAGGCGGGGACTCGGGGACAGCTGCAGCACAGCGCAGCACGGAGCCAGGTCTGACTCAAGCCTCGGCCCCCGATCCGTCAACAAGGTCTCATGTCCTGACTCCATCTCTTGAAAGGAGGGACCTGGGAACTGTTGGCTTCCAGATGGAACGTGACGCCCTGCATGGACACTGTGGACCCAGGCCCACCAGGAAGCCACAGTGCACTGCACGCCCGCCCGGCCTTGGCCCTGCCAGGACTCTGCACGACAGTCGCCAGGGACACTTGCTGAGAAAGCAGGGAGGCTGCTAGATCTCTGCCACGGACCCAGGGCATCAGCTCCAGGGACGAGGAGTTCACATAATCATCTGTCCCCACCCGACGCTGCTCGGAGCCAGACAGCCCCACTTGTCTCAGGCATGATGCGACAGCTCCCTTCTCAGCACACCGCAGTAAGCGCAGTACCTGCCCATCCAGGCCCGGCCCACGAGCTGGTGCCTGCTCGTCCAGAGAGGGTGGGAGATTCAGGGCAGGAAGCAAACGCCCAGGGTCGCTCAACTGGAAAAGCCAGGGCAGGGCTGGACCCCGGGTCTGGACTCATCCAGGCCAGCTTTCCCTCCATCCTCCTGGGGTCACGATGCCTGACTTCACTCTGAACAGCTTGAGAAGGCGGGAGGAGCCGTCCCGCAGCCCCAGCCCCCGAAGCGCCTACTCCGGTTGTAACACAGCCCGGCCTGCCCCTGCCCACGGGGTTCTGCCCAGGGGGAACGGGGCCAGCCTGGAAAGAGGCCACTCACCTTCCCGAAGTCTCGGACATCGAAGAGGTCAAAGGGGTCGAACAGATCGCTGTTCCTGAGCCCAAACTTGTCATGGCAGACTTTCAGGAAGGTGCGGATGTTCTTCAAGCAGAGGAACTGGAGGAGAGAAGGGAGCGTCATTCAAGCCACACAGTCTGCAGGGCAGTAACACCAACAGCAGCAAACCCTGCCTCCCGGCGCTGCCCGGCTCAGAGCAGACGCCGTGTGCCCCGTAACCCTGTCTGGGGAGCCGCAAGTCCCAACTCAAGACAACCACAGTTGGAACAAAACAGACTGGAGTTCAGTCAGCAGGCACGGAGCACGCACACACTGCCTCCCCAGCACAGACACATCCCCGTCACTCTACACGTGACAAAAGCCCACGAAAGCCACGCAGAGCCCTGGAGCGGCGCAGGGCACACACAGGAGGTGGGGGAGCACGGAGGCCGGCATCAAACCCCAGAGCAGCACCCAGGAACCCAGCATCTGTGTGCCCAGCCCACGTGGGCAACACAGCCAGGGAAGCAGGCAGGGGGTGGGCAGCTGAACAGGGTCACTGGCTTCCAGTCCCCGTGGAGAAGGAGCCGGGAAAGATGGGGGCGGCAGACGAGGCAGCCTGGAACACAGACCTCAGAGTCACAGGGCCCTGGGTTCGGATCCTGTCCAGTACCTGCAGCTGGACCAGGGCTCCTGAGGCCTGATTCCCTAGCAGGACATGCCTGGTGGAGTTAATGACCTGCCCCAATGGCACAGAGCGGGCATTAGGTACGTGGGAGCCACCAGCTCCCCACCAGTCCACCTTGGCGTGGTGCCCACAAGGTCAGGACCACGGTGCACACAGCTGAACACCAAGCCAGGGTTTCAGACCCATCATCCCCATCATAACCCCTCTAAGGGACAGAGCTCAGCTGGTAAAGAATCCGCCTGCAATGCGGGAGCCCTGGGTTCGATCCCTGGATTGAGAAGATCCCCTGGAGAAGGGAATGGCCACCCACTCCAGTGTTCTGGCCTGGAGAATTCCATGGACTGCATGTAGTCCGTGGGGTTGAAAACGGTCATACACGACTGAGCGACCTTCACTTTCAAGGGCCCAACAGCTCAGCTTCAAGAGACCTGCAGAGACGCTGGGACTGCTCACCAGAAGCTTCAACAAACGGACAGAGGAAGGCCAGGCCGGAATCAGAAGCTACGGCAGGCACAGCGCCAACCAAGCTGCACGCAGGACCCCCAGGGGACACGTGGAACCCAGCAGACGTGGATCTTCCTGCGCACCCACCCCCAGCGGGCATCACCCCGGCCCCAGAGCAGCCTCCACGCGGGGCCCCTCCTCCCTCCGCTGGGCTGGTCACTGGTCAGAGACAACACCAGCTTAGTGCCCGTGGTCTGTTAATTATTCCCTGCCTGTGGAGGGGGGAACCGGGTGTGTGGGTCTGCGTGTGTACACACATCTATGTGCTTATCTGTGTGTGTCAGTGTCTGCCTGTGTGTGTGTATCTGTGTGTTCGTGTGTGTGTCTCTGCGTGTATCTGTGTGTGTTATCTGTGGGTGTGTGTATCTGGGCGTGCATCTGTGTGCATCAGTGTGTATCTCTGCATCTCTGCGTGTATCTGTGTGTTTCTGTGTGTATATCTCTATGTGTTTGTCCGTGTGTTTATGTGTGTGTCTCTGCATGTACCTGTGTGTGTATCTGTGTATCTGTGTGTTTCTGTGTATATATCTCTATGTGCTTATCCGTGTGAACCAGTGTATTTCAGTGTGTATATCTGTGGGTGTGTGTATCTGGGTGTGTATCTGTGTGCATCAGTGTGTATCTCTGCATCTCTGCGTGTATCTGTGTATTTCTGTGTGTATATCTGGGTGTGTGTATCTGGCCGTGTATCTGTGTGCATCAGTGTGCATCTCTGCATCTCTGCGTGTATCTGTGTGTATATCTGTGGGTGTGTGTATCTGTGTGTTTGTGTGTGTATCTGGGCGTGTATCTGTGTATTTCTGTGTGTGTATCTGTGGGTGTGTGTATCTGTGTGCATCAGTGTGCATCTCTGCATCTCTGCGTGTGTCTGTGTGTGCACACTTTTTCTGAACGCATGAGAGCACACTGCAGATGCGCCCGCCCCGCGTATGTAGTTCCTGAGAACGAGGACACCCCCCGCCCCCGCAGTCGCAGCTCCAATGTCAAAGTCAGGAAATGAACAAATGACCACAGGTCCCACGTTGCCTCATCTCCAGACAGCGCTCAGCATTTCTTTACCAGATAAAGGACAACCAAGACGTCCTGAGAGAAAGCAGTCCTGGCCCAGAGTTCAATCTTGGACCACAGGCGACTTCAGTCAAGTCCCTTCTGTCTCCACGAACCTGGAAGAGCATCCTCCACCAGAACTTTCTGGAAGGATGGCAACGCCCTGCGAGCCCGGTGCAGTGGAGCGGCATCAGGCACGCCTGCCTGCCGAGCTCTGGAGATGCGGCCAGTCCAACCAAACAAGCGCACTTGTAATTTCACTTTATTCTAATGAATTTAAATTTACTTGCAAAACTGGCTACAGCTGCTGGTTTGAACACGTGGCCCCGGAACAGCCGCGTCTTTGTCTTCCCTCACCTGACCTTTCTGAGGAACACAGACATGGAAAGACAGGCCCTGCAGGGGTCACTCACATGCGGGCCCAGGACCAGAGTCCACAGACACAGGAGGCGGCTGGGGGCCGGGCTGGGGCGGGCACTGAGTGTTCAGTGGGGACAGAGCTCCAGTCTGGGAAGAAGAACAAGTCCCGGAAATACTGGCGGTGACGATCACACAGCACCGTGAACACACTCGATGCCACTGAATTGTATGCTGAACAACGGTTAAAATGGCAATTTTAAGGTTTGTGTATTTTACCACGATTAAAAAAAAAAAATGTAATTCACAAAACAGAGTCACAGAGAAACCAACACAGGGAGGAGGCTGTGTGACGGCGGAGGCAGCGGCTGAGCAGGCGCTCTGGGAGCCGAGGAAGCCCCAGGAGCTGGGGGAGGCCTGGGACCGAGGCTCACACCCCGACCCCGAGAGAGCCCGTTCCGCCATCAGATCGCAGACACCCAGGACCCTGCCTTCAGCTGCTTCACCCCCATCCCACCCCTGAGAGCAGCCTGCAGACCCGGGGGCGCATCTGAGCCCGAGCCACCCACCCCCCAGGCCCCCCCAGACCCCCCACCCGCACCCCCTGCCCTGGCCTGCATCAGACCCCGTGCTCCCCCCGCCCTGCAGGACGGCTGCAGCTTCCAGCCTGGCTCCAGGCTTTTCTGCACACCACTCGTCTCTAATTTCCACTAAGCCCTTATTTTAATTCCTCCTCAGCCTCCCATTTTTAGAGTTAATTACACAGCTCCCAACCACAATCGCAGCCGGCAAGGCCAGGCTTCCTTTCGGGTCTCGGAAAGGGGCAGGCGCGTCGTGGGCACAGCGTCTGCCTGGCCTGCCCACCCCTGCCCTCCACCGTGGGCACGCGGGCCCCTGGCCTTCCAGAACCACTCTTAGTGGCTCCCAGTCCAGCCTGGGCTGGCCTGGGACTCGACCGTCAGGGAAAGACGGGTGCGGAGAAAGCACCCAGGCAGCATCTTCCTGGGGGTGCCCCCGCGCCTGGAAGCACACTGCACCCCCGCCCTCCCTCCAGCAATCAGCCCCACTACACAGGTAGGGACACTGAGGCCCAGACGGCGGAGGACTTCAGCTCCCAGTCAGAAGGCGCCCAAGCCGAGATCTGAGCCCACGTCCACTTCAAGAGCAGTGAAGGCCCTTCGAGACGACAGGGGTGACCGCCAGCCGCCCAGAGTCCCGGGTCTGTCTGGGAGCTCACCAGCAGCCTCCCCTGCACCCCTGTAAGGGGCCGGGTTTGAATAAGCAATAACATCACTGCCTCCCTCACTGTACAATCAGGGAAACGAAGGCCCAGGGGCTGCCCTACTCTGCCACCCCGGGTCCCCAGAGGGCATGTGGCTGGACCCTGGCCAGGCAGGGCCTCTGGTCTGTCCCCAGCAGGAACGGCTTCCAGTTCTGGGAGAGAGACAGCCGAGGGCGAGGGCTGGGGGCCAGGGGCCAGGCTGCAGCCGGGAGCTGCCCCTCCTCGTCCTGTGGCCCGAGGCCTGATGGCTGGGCGGCCCCCGGGGCTTCAGGCACAAGCGGCATTCTCTGTCCTCCGCCTGCGGGGAATTGACAGAGAGCGGCCACACAAGGCTCTGTCCCCGGAAAACTGGCCCCGTGACAAGTGGCCCAGAAGGGAGGCTGCACCGCTGTATCTGTGTGGGGCACCCTGGGGGGTGTGGGCGCCCCCAGCCCCAGGGAGGGCCCCCAGCCGTCCCTTGCTGAGCCGGGCCAGCCCGCCGAGAGACCGGCCACCTGTGTCCTGGATGCCTCGCCCTCTAATTCCGGGCCCTGGTTGGCCTCCTTGGAGCTAATCGGGCTGAAATCAGATTAGTGTGAGCTCACCGGCTCCACGGCCAGGCGCCCACTGCCCCAGGCGCAGCCGGCCGGGGCAGCCCAGGCCTGCTGCTCACTGTCAGCTGTCAGTTAGCCGTCCTGAGGCCCCAGTGCGGAGGTACTGGGCGAGAGGGCCAGGGGCCGCGTCTGAGCCCGCAGGCCGCCGCGCACCCTTGGGAGGGGACAGGGAGGCTTCCTGGCCCGGCTCGAGCGCTTCCACTGGGGCCCACACACCGACCAGGAACAGCCCCACTCCAAGAAGGAGACGCGGAGGCCCTGCCCCGCAGGTGGACAGCCCTCAGGCCACTGGGGCCCCTCTGGTCACCCAAGTCCTCCCCTGGGGGGCTTGTTGTCCCCCAGGCAGGGCCGGAACGGCAGCCCCAGACCGCAGGTCCACCCCGCAGCGCACTCACACGCGCACGGCACTCACACCTCAGCACCAAGGGGCAGGTGCAAAGGAGGACCCGAGGCGCGGGGCAGCAGGGGGCACGGGAACCGCCCACAGGGCTCGGGAGGTGGGTAACCGCGGCCCCACTCTAAAGACAAAGTCCTTGACTGCCCATGACGCAAGCCCTCGTTGCCCAGATGGACAAAGTGAGGCTCAGACCACAGGTGGGCGTCCAAGCTCCTGCCCCACAGGGTATAAAAGGCATGATGACTTCAGGCCCTGCCCAAGGCCGAGCCCAGGGCCAAAGTGCCCGGCCTGGCTGGCTGCCCTGCCCTGGGAGCCCCCGGGGAGCCGTGCTGGGCCGTGAGGGAGGCGCCTCACCCCGGGCACTGGGACGCGACTCACTGCTCCGAGCAGACCTGGCATCCCCTGCCCCCAACCGCGTGCGCTTGTTAAATCGACTGCTACAGTCTAGGGTTCGGGGGCCCCGGGCACCTCACATTGGCTCCTGAGACTCTCCAAAGCTCCCATGTAGCAAGGGTTTCCATGGTGCCAGCTCCGGACTCAGGGATAGGCTGCTCACAGCCTCACAGTCATTAGAGTGAGTCCTAATTTACCGGTGAAGAGACGGAGGTCCCAAGAGGCTGCCTATTTGCTCAAGGTCACTCGCGAGGATGGGACAGAGCCGGGAACAGGTCGGGGCCACGTTAACCTCAAGGCCAGACTGCTGGACCTGTAAGCAACCTTCACAGTTTATAGGTTTCTGAGCAGGGAGACAAGTTTTTTCTTTCTATTTATTTATTTTAATTGGAAGATAATTACTTTACAATATTCTGATGGTGTTTGCCACACACCAACATGGATCAGCCACAGGTATCCATGTGTCCCCCCATCCTGAAAATAATACTTGCAGGAAAATTAAGTCTGGCGGGGTGATGGGGAGACTCAGAGGGTAGGAGCCCAGCCTTTGGGCTTGACAAGCAGGATCCACTCACAGAAACCGTGACTTGGGAGGGCCACCTGCCCCTGGAGGCCCCGAAGTCCCTGAGCCGGGAGCGTCGCTGGGCCCCCACGCCCTGCGAGGAGGGAGCCGGGCCCCCACGGCCCCTCCAGGGCCTGTGATCTGCACACAGGGAACAATCCCTCCTGGTCAGCCATACAGAGCTGCCGAGTGGCCACATCCCAGGCGGCCCTGGCCTTCACCGGCACCCCCGCCGGCTCTCGTTAGCAGCCTCACTCCGAGTCGACGCCTGCCTGGGGGAAGCAGACGGCAGGCCGGCCAAGGCCTCCAGGCGACGATGCCACTGAGGCTGCGTGCTCACAGCCAAACCACCGGGACGACGGGGAGGTGAAAGCCACCCCTCCTCGCTGCCCGCTGGACACCAGAGCCGGAGACGGACCCGGTGCGCCAGCTCCCCGGCTCTCGCGAGAACACGCGCTCTGCATGCTGGGCCGCACCTTTCTGTGCGGCGGGGCCTCCACATCTGAAGCTCACGCTCCTGGCCGCCACACGGCCCTGAGTCCTGTGACCTACTCAACAAGTGGCCCTGGAGCTGCGCTTCACGATGACCGGTCGCTTTCAGCCACCGGAGCCTCACTGCCCGCCAGGGCCAGGCCGCTGGGCCTGCCCACCAGACCCCCCGACGGGCTGCTGACGACGAGGTCTTTGATCAATAAAATATGGGAAAATGAATTAATTTCCTGTTTTATTTATGCCACGCTCACTCCAAAAAACCATTTTAAATTACTTCATTACTATTCAATAGGTGCGGCTCGCTGGCATGACTCTTTCAAATTTGGGGCCCTTGGGGTAAATCACCAGGGGGCCTGCAGGTGACAAGCCAGCCAGATGCTCTGTGGGGGCAGGGGCCGAGACCCTCCCCTCACCCTCGGTCCCAAACACCCTGGGCAAGGACCCCAGGCTGGGGTTCAGATCTGGTGGGTGGGTGGGTGGATGGGTGGATGGATGAATGGTTGGATGGATGGATGAATGTTTGCCGGCCATTGACTGACAGCTCGGAAAAGGCCCAGCTTTCCCCCAGGCAGCTAGGACTCCACGATGGCTTTAGAGGGTCTGAAAAAGCAAAAAGTGAAAGTGTTAGTCACTCAGTTGTGTCCGACTCTTTCCAACCCCATGGACGGTAGCCCTCGAGGCTCCTCTGTCCATGGAAATCTCCAGGCAAGAATACTGGAGTGGGTCGCCATGCCCTCCTCCAAGGGCTCTTCCCGACCCAGGGATCAAACGCAGGTCTCCTGCACTGCAGGCGGATTCTTTATGGTCTGAGCCACCAGGGAAGCCCGGGGCCCCCACAGACGGCTCCAGCTGCGTGGGTGGCAACCCTGCCTTCCAGAAGCATCTCTCCCAAAACACACAGGCAGGTGGAACGTGGGGTTGGCTGTGAGCACTGACCCCTGCAGCCTCCAGTACCGTCCTCGGGCCTCTGGGTTCCAGCTGAATCGAGTCCATAGCTTGCTATGCCCAACACCACCTCGAGCAGGGAGGGACCACGTCACCCACCCGACAGATGGGGAACCAGGCTCAAAGGATCCGGGATTGGAACCAGGCTGTCCAGTCCCACATCCCTGGCTTCCCAAGCCGTCAGGGGCCGAGCTGCACTGATCTCTGTGGGCAGTGCCTCTCCGCCTGACCCCTGCTCTCTGGGAGGAAGGCCTCCCCAGTGCACCTGCGCCTCCTCTCCGCCCGGGACGCCGTCTTCCCACCACGACCACCGAGACGTGATTCCAAACCTGGCCTCCTTGGTGCTGAAAGAGGGGGTCTCTCTAAGGCAGACCTCAAGTCCGGCCTCAGCAAGCTTCCTAAACCCCAGACTCCAGCCCCTTGTCCCACAGGGATGCCCTGACTGGTTTCCAGGGCCCTCTGGCCACTTCCGGGAGCACTGGGCGTGGGCCTCAGCCTCTCACTCAGCCACTCCCTGCTGCTACGGCCCAGAAGGCAGAGCTGGGCACGCAGGTCCCTCTGGGGCTCTGGGCCCTTCTGTGCTCAGCTGCTCACCCACTCCACGCAGTCAGCCTTCCACTGTGGGCCACAGGGGTGTGGGGCCACCCGCTCACCACACCCTAGACAGTCGGCATCGTGAAATGGGGAGGGGGTTTCCCAGTGAGAATGCAGAGGTGCTCGGCTGAGCCATGGGAAGCAGGTTCTGAAAGGCTGGAGGTCAGGCTCCAGCAGGAGGGGCTGTGCCAAGCTGGTGGCAGCTGCGAAGTGACCCCCCCCACCTCATTCTGATCCCAGAGTTCTTCCCCATCAACACAGGAGGGGAGACTCACCAAGAAAAACAGCCCTGGGAAAGCGATGGTTCAGAAGGCTGAGCAGAGCACAGCGGGGTAGTGGGGGAGCTCATCCTTAACTCTGCCCACGGTCAGCGGACTCTTAATAGACACCCACTGCACTCCCGCCCTGCCCTGAGCTCAGGGATCACAGACCAGAGAGCAGCAGGAACTCCTCTGAGCCCACGGCTGCCCAAGGAAGCCATCTATGATTTCCGCCTGATACCTGGCTGGAAATTGTTCCCAGCAGTCCTCAAAAGATCCGCCTCTCCAGCTAATGGCCTGTTTGAGCCGGAGGGATAAAAATTAGTCCGCCTTATCAAGACTTCGAGGTCAGGGTCAAACCAAAGGTTTTTCTACAAAGCCGGCAGGAAATTGCTTTTCTCGTGTTCCTCCACGACCATCTTCTTCGCTAAGCCGGCTTCTGCACGCCCAAAGGCTCAATCCCACCCTCCCACTGCACAGGCGGTGTGGCTCAGAGAGATTAGCTGGACGGCTGTCTGAGGCGGTGCCCCCCAGCCCAGCACCCGACGCCCCTCCTCTCCCTCCTGCGGCCCCACGCCAGACCCTCAGCGCTGGCCCACCAGCTCTGCGAAATCGTTCCTTGTCTCTGCCACTTCAACTCCTCCGTCTCGTCTTCCTTCCTGAAAGTGGTCTCAGGGTCAGCATCAGAGCACCCCTCCCCGTGCGCCTCCAAGCTCCTCTTCCCGAGCAGGACTCCAGAGGCACGTCAGCTCTGCGGATACTAACTAACTTCTCTTCTTACAGAGAAGGAGGCTGAAGCTTGAGGAATCTGTTTGCCAAGTGCAGCACTTGAAATCCCATAGACAGAGGAGCCTGGTGGGCTGCGGTCCATGGGGTTGCAAAGAGTCGGGCACGACTGAGCAAGTAACACTTGAAAGGTGGTCTCCAGAAAACATGCCCATGCCCTGATCCCCAGAGCCTGAGAAGTGACCTTATTTGAAAAAGGGTCTTCATAGATGTAAGTAAGGCTCCTGAGACCATCCTGGACCAGGGGGGCCCTACATCCAACGACTTGTGTGCTTGTAAGAGGCAGAGAGAGGAGCGATCCAGGGAGCTGAGAGAGACCAAGGCAGGATGGAGCAGAGTCAGGACTGAGGCGGCCACAGCCGGTGACACCTGGGCCTCCGGGAGCTCAAGAGCCTCTGGAGCAAGGGGTTTGCCGGGGGCGGGGCCGGCAGCAAGGCCCCACCACTCGTGACTTTAGACGTCTGGCCTCCAGAACCAGGAGAGAAGGAACTGCTGCTACCGAGGCACAGGGGTGGCAGGCGCCCTTACGCCCCGAACCGCCTGCCCCTGTGACCTCAACACCACGGGTGGCGCCATTCCCGCAGGCCTTCAGCTGAGCTCTGTGGGATGGACAGACGGACGGACGGACGGGTGAAGCAGGCTTCGATGAGAAACAGAGGCAAAAACTCCGCTTTCTCCCATCTGTCTTCCCAGGTCCTGAACATTCATGCTCCTCACCGGTTCCCGGACGGCCCCACCCGGCTGAGAGTCCCTGGACTCTGGACCTGGCAGGCCCAGCCCGCTTTCAGGCGGAGAGATCTGGGTTCAAACCTCTAACCCCACCCCCACCACACCGTTCATAGGAACTCCCCCCACCCCGTATGACCCCAGCTCTAAGCTGATCACGTCTCGGGCCTCCAGACGTGACTGTCCAATGGCTGCCTCCAAGTCTCTTTGGGAAGGTGGCCAGCTCGAGCACCCCAAAACAGGTCTGTGGTTCCCCACGCCCAGCGAAGAAGCCCACTCTGTGAAAGCCACCTGCCTGCTCACCCAGGGGCTGGAGGCAGCAGCCGGAGGCAGCGGAGACCCCCTCAAACCCCACCCACTACCTGAGGGGTAAGTGGCCTCCACGTGTGGAAAACCAGGACATCATGTGCAGCGCTTGGAAGGCACCCCACGAGCACCAGGGCCACACACCCTCCTCAGAAGGGCCACAAACGCCGCGGGGGCCGCCCTCGGGACAGCACCCCACAAGCTCGGGGCCCTCGCTCGCGGTCAGCGCACGCCACGGTGCGAAGAGGAGATAAACGTCACGCCCAGCTATCGTCCCCTGGCTCCGGGAAGCAGCATGTCGGTCCGTCTGTTCACAGGCCACCTGCTGGGGGCCTGTGCCCACCCACACGGGTGAGCCCGCTGAGTTAGTTCTGCCGCCGTGCGGGCTGGGGTCAGTGCAGGCCGGCCGGCACGGCCCGGGGGAGCAGCGTCCAGGCACCGCCCTCCTGCTGCCCTGCTGTCCACAGACGCTACAGGAAGTTCCCAGCGGCATTCCTCCCCAAGAGGCTGGAAAGGGCCCCAAATGTCCAGGGCAGGAGCGGCCCATAGTGGGTGCTCAGCAACACCTGAGCAATACACACACAATTCCTGGGAAGGCTTCAGGGGACGGGGACTGTTCCCCATGAAGCTGGGGGCTTCCTGGCCCCTGAGAAGGCTTTGAGGGGACGGGGACTGTTCCCCCTCCAGCTGGGGGCTTCCGGGCCCCTGGGAAGGCTTGGGGGGGACGGGGACTGTTCCCCCTCCAGCTGGGGGCTTCCGGGCCCCTGGGAAGGCTTCAGGGGGACGGGGACTGTTCCTCCTCCAGATGGGGGCTTCCGGGCCCCTGGGAAGACTTTGGGGGGACGGGGACTGATCTCCACCCAGCTGGGGGCTTCCCAGACCCTGAGAAGGCTTCGGGGAGACGGGGACTGTTCCCCCTCCAGCTGGGGGCTTCCTGGCCCCTGAGAAGGCTTTGAGGGGATGGGGACTGTTCCCCCTCCAGCTGGGGGCTTCCCGGCCCCTAGGAAGGCTTCGGGGGGACGGGGACTGTTCCCCATGAAGCTGGGGGCTTCCTGGCCCCTGAGAAGGCTTTGAGGGGACGGGAACTGTTCCCCCTCCAGCTGGGGGCTTCCCGGCCCCCCAGCTCTCCTCCCCCAACACCGGCCTTGTGGGCAGCACTGCCCTGGGCCCATGGGGCGGGCGCTTATGTGGGAGGGGCTGCCGCTTATGGGGAGGGGCTGCCGGTGGGCGGTGTGTCTGTGTGGCAATTAACGAAGCCAGGCACATCAACGTCTGCAGGTGGACACGCACCGAGAGAAATGTGTCTGAAGCCCAGGCAGGTGGAGGATAAGATGTACACACATTTTTCCTGTTTTGAATGGGACTTTATTTTCATTACACTGCCGGCTGTGAGCCATAAACGCTTGTCAGGGAAAGAAGGCACCTCCCCTTCCAGCTGCCCCAGCAGACCCCACAGGAGGCGAAACGGCCAGACCCGGAGTGCAGAGGCTGGATGCCTCCCAGGCTCCGTCTGCAAGGGAGAGGCGGCCTCCGGGACCCATGGGGAGAGATGCCGAGGCCCTGCTTCTCCAGCCTGTGAGGAGCCCCCACACAACCCTTCACTCGCTCCAAAGTTCACCCCTCATGCCCCCAAAGAAGCATGCGTCACACACAGCCCAGGTGCCAGGGGCCGACGGGGAGCCGTGCCCCCCATGGAGAAGCCCAGGTAAGGCCCCAGCCCCCCACACCTGGGCCAGGTGCCCCCTTCTCTCCAGGCCTCGGGCCTCCCCAGCACAGGGGACGCCCTTCAAACAGCACATCAGCACTGGTGTGAACGAGGTACCAGCTCACACCCCTTAGGGCAAAACCATCACCAAACGGGAAATGACGTGTTGGTGAGGACGCGGACAGCCTGGACCTTGGGTGCTGCTGGTGGGAAGGCTCCCGGCACTGGGACAGCAGAGCAGGCCGCAGACAAGAGAAAATAAAGTTACCACACGAGCCAGGGACTCTGCTCTGCACACGCAGACGAGCTGAAAGGAGGGTCTCTCAGAGCTGCCGGCATGCCCGTGTTCACAGCCGTGGTGTTCACAGCAGCCAGAAGTCATGGAGACCACCCACCCATCCACAGATAAATGGACAGGGACTTCCCTGGCGGTCCCGTGGTTAACACTTCAGCTTCCAAGGCAGGAGCCGAGGGTTCAATCCCCGGTCGGGGAGGTAAGATTCCATATGCCTCAGAGCCAAAAACCAAAACAAAAGCAGTACTGTAACAAATTCAGCAAAGAGTTTAAAAATGGTCCCCATCTCTCTCTCTCTCTCTCTCTCTCTGGGGTATGTATATATACATAGAAAGAGAAAACAAAGACAAATCAATAAACACACGGTCTATTCTTACAACGGGATATTACGTCTGACACACGACACAGGCTGAACCTGGAGGGCGTCACGCCCAGGGAAGCAAGCCAGTCATCAAAGACCAACGCCGTAGGGTCCCGCGTGTACAGACGGGGTCCCTAGAGTCGTCCGGGTCACAAGGCGCGGTGGCGGCTGTGGTTCTGGAGGTGGGGGAGGGAACAGGAAGCTGATTAGGGGTCGAGTTTCGGTTTCAGAAGATAAAGAGAGCTTCGGGGTGGACGGTGTGAGCGTACTAAAAGATGGCCAAGATGGCAGACGCAGCTGTGTGTATCTTACCACGGCTGGAACAACAAAAACCTGCTTTGAAAACTTCAGAACCTGGATGATGTCCAAGGTCTCCCCTCGGTGGGGCCCCTCACCAAGACCACGAGATTCCCCCTGGGCCACCCACCAGCCCCTCAGCATTTCCCGGCCCCCACCCGCCACGCCATGCCCTCCACCCCAAACTCCTGGCCTCATAGGAGGGTCTCTGGCTCTCCTGGGAGGAAAAGCAAAAATAGCCTCAGTGATGGTGGCTCAGATGGTAAAGAATCTGCCTGCAATGCAGAAGACCTGGGTTTGATCCCTGGGTAGGGAAGAACCCCTGCAGAAGGAAACGGCAACCCACTCCAGTAATCTGGCCTGGAGAATCCCATGGACAGAGGAGCCTGGAGGGCTACAGTCCATGGAGTTGCACAGAGTCAGACACGACTGACTAAGCATCCAGATGGACGGACACAGCGGGTCTGAGGGCCTCAAAGCAACAGAGACACAGGCCTGTGGGGGGCAGGGGTCCAGGGAGCTGTGTTTTTCTAAGGTGTTTCTGTTTTTCCAAGCAGTAGGCGTTACTTTCAAGACACCTTATGAAGATTCCTCCACTTTGGGTGAAGCCTGGAGCAGTGGATCCCGTGAACGGACTGAACACACAGCCCGGGAACCGGTGCGGCAAGCTACTCAGGACAACACCTTCTGACAGCCAGAGAGCCCGGATGTCAACTCAGAGACTGCACTTTCTGGAAATTCCAGCCACACCAGCGCCAGGCCCAGGGCACTGGAGTGGGGGCGGGGGGGCTCCATTGTTTGCCAGGCCAGCAGCTGGGCTCTCTCCCCCGAACAGGGGTCAGGAATGTTCGCAGCTGCAGACTCACCCCCGCCCCTACCCGGGTGGGAGCCAAGCGGGGGAGGGAGGCGGCACCCGGGCCTGAGGACACAGCCTGTCCAGGGAGGCCCGGGCCGTTTGCAGGCAGAGAAGCTGACAGCCTGCAGGGCGCCACCTGCCCAGGATGTGTGGGAGGACACTCGGCTCCCCCGCCCAGGTGCCCTGGGCCTGGAGTCCACTGGGGCTCAAGCTGCAGCCAGTCCCCCTGGCCTTTCCCTTCTCTGAAACCTTCGCCACTTGAGGTGCTCCCGGGCGGGAATAACCATCCCGACTTGGCCAGGTGGGGAAACTGAGGCCCAGACTGGTACTGAGGGGTCTGCCTCCTCGCCAGCTGCCAGCAGGTCCTGTGCAGTTTTAACAGATGTCTGGGGGCACCATTCTGGTCGATTTGGGGATTGAAATAAAGCAAAATCCTATAGGATGTCCAACTCTCAAGCCTAAAGCACCACTAACCACTCAGGGCCTTTTTCTGCCCAGCTCCTTGACTTCTGCTTTAAAAAAAAAAAGCCTGCTGGGAATGACTGGCAACTCCGAGCCCTGACACCTGCTCGCTCACAGCATGAGTGGCCAGCTCAGGTGCTGGGGGCCTGCAGTAGCCCCCAGGCCGGCCGCTCTTCCGTGTCCCATGACTGTCCACCCCTCTCCCAGGGGCAGTCCGGGTGTTTCCAGAGTTTCACTATTATATCTGCAGGGCAGCAAATGGCTCTGTTCCTCCAAAGAGATTCTCTCTTGGGACCAAAGGCTCTACCTCCAGTAGAGGCCCGAGGCGGGGAGGCCACCATGCAGGACTGCCATAGCCCACGGCCTCAGTCCAGACGGGCTCCACCAAGCGGAAATGGTGGTGCCAAGGAGGACCTCAGAAAGCCCTGGGCATCCGTCACCCACCTTCAGTCATCCGTCCACCCACCCATCCGTCTGTCTGTGCATCCATCCATCCACCCATCCATCCGTCTGTCCATCCAACCACCCATCCATCTGTCTGTCCATCCATCCATCCATCCATCAGTCTGTCCATCCCTCCATCCATCCGTCTGTCCACCCATCCACCCATCCATCCATCTGTCCATTCATCCATCCGTCTGTCCACCCATCCACCCATCTGTCTGTCCATCCAACCACCCATCCATCTATCTGTCTATCCATCCACCTATCCACCCATCCACCCATCTGTCTGTCTGTCCATCCAACCACCCATCCATACATCTGTCCACCCACCCATCCACCCATCTATATGTCCATCCATCCATCCGTCTGTCCACCCATCCACCCATCTGTCTGTCCATCCAACCACCCAACCATCTGTCTGTCTATCCATCTACCCATCCACCCATCCATCCGTCTGTCTGTCTGTCCATCCAACCATCCATCTATCCGTCTGTCCACCCATCCACCCATCTGTCTGTCCATCCAACCACCATCCATCTGTCCATCCATCCACCCATCCATCCATCTGTCTGTCTGTCCATCCAACCACCCATCCATCTGTCTGTCCACCCACCCATCCACCCATCTGTCTGTCCATCCAACCACCCATCCATCTGTCTGTCCACCTACCCATCCACCCATCTGTCTTTCCATCCATCCATCCATCCGTCTGTCCACCCATCCACCTATCTGTCTGTCCATCCATCCACCCATCTGTCTGCCCATCCATCCACCCATCTGTCTGTCCATCCATCCACCCATCTGTCTGCCCATCCATCCACCCATCTGTCTGTCCATCCAACCACCCATCCGTCTGTCCATCCATCCACCCATCTGTCTGCCCATCCATCCACCCATCTGTCTGTCCATCCAACCACCCATCCGTCTGTCTATCCATCCACCTATCCACCCACCCATCCACCCATCCGTCTGTCTATCCACCCGTTCGTCCATCATTCAAACGCCAGTCAGGCCCACCTCTGTGGGAAAGGTGCAGGCACAGGTGCCCCAAGCAGGGAAGTGAACGCCTTTCCCCACCCACCATGGACGAGAGCCCCTTAGTCAGACATGAAACCAAAGCTCCTGGGTCCGGTCAGCGAGCTGCCCGCCCACCTGCCGACCCGCCCCACCCCCACCCACTCCAGTGCTATTTCTGGGAGGAGGGGGCGGGGGCAACCTAGGGAAGTGAGAAGTCAGCCAAGCGGCTCAGGGGGTGAGAACTGAGCGCAGCGACCAGCTGCAGACCACAGGGGCCCCACCAGCCAACGAGCCCCACGTCCACCCCCTCGACCTCCTGCCGACCCATCTCCGCCTGGCCAACCTGCACGTGGCCCCGCCAGCCAGGCCCCTGCCCTCCTGGGGGCACCCACACCTCAACATGCACCTTGCCCACAGTCCCAAGCCAGTCGTTCAGCAAGGCCCAAACCCTACACTCCAATCCACCAGGAGCCCAGATACCAGCCAACGCCTGGACAGGAGAAAGAGGAAGCAGAGAGCAAAGCAGGGGGCCAAAGTGTGCTCCCTCCCCCAGAACAGCAGAGCCGGCCACGTCCTCACCCCAGACCCTCAGAACGTGACCGTATTTGGAATCAGGTAAAGACGTCGAGACAGAATCACCCTGGCTCAGGGTGGACCCCTCACCCAGTGAGCAGTGTCGTCTTCAGAGAGAGGAAAGTGGGTTTGATCCCTGGGTCGGGAAGATCCCCTGGAGGAGGAAATGGCACCCCACACCAGTGTTCCTGCCTGGAGAATCCCACGGACAGAGGAGCCTGGAGGGCTACTGTCCCTGGGGTCACAAAAGAGCCGGACAGATGAAGCGACCAAAAAGCAAAACCAAAGCAGACACATGCAGGAGAGAAGCCACATGAAGACGGAGGCAGAGGCGAGCCGGGGGCAGCTGGGCCACCAGAAGCTGGGAGAGGCGGGAGGGACCCTCCCCTGGAGCCTCCAGAGGGAGCCCTGTCCTGCCCACACCTCAATTTCTGACCTCCCTCCGGAGAGAAAAAACTCTGTTGTGTAAGCTCCCAGTCTGGGGGGCTCCATTAGGGGTGCCTGGGCACAGGAAGGCCCGGGAGCGCTCAGGGCAGGGCGGCCACCTCGAGGCCCTCGTGGGAGGCGCCTCTTTTGCCCTGGTCTGGTCGCCGGGCTGTTGCCCTCTCTGCTCCGCGGTTGCTGGGAAGAATCAGAGGATTAAACCCGGTTGGCAGCCCCGCCCCACAGAGGTGTGCCATCCGTCCAGCACTTTGTTACAGCTCTGGCTCTAGGATCATAGCGCCTGCATCGTGGGGCAAGGGCGGGGGTGCTGGGTGCTGTCAAGGCCACCCCTCCCAGGCCAGAGCTGAGCAGATCTGCGGGAACTTCCAGCATCTCACAGTTTAAATTTGAAACCACGAGAGACTGCAGCCTTACTCCCCTGTCGCCCCCAAAGTGCCCTCCAGTCTGGACAAGGGCCCAGGGGCCGCTGACCCACAGACTCGCCCTGAGTGCTAACCCGAGGGACCTCCAACCAGAGAATCGCTCCACAAGGCTTCACCCCAACCCAGCCTCCATTGGGCAGCTCTGCCAAGGGCTCCCTCGGCCAGGAAATCCAGCACCTATCTGCCGGTGGGGGGGGGGGGTGGCAGTGAGCTGAGGGCATCACGTTTCCTCTTCACTGGGACTCAGCTAATGCCAGCCACACAGAAAAGGGAGGTGCCCGAAATGAGGGCGAGGTTCTCTCCTCTCTGCAGACAGTTCATGTGGGACGTTCTGCCCGCCCAGGCCCTGAGACTTCCACAACACCCTCTGTTTACCAAAGCAGTGCCCGACCCAGGGAGAAGAGACTCAGAGAGGAGAGGCCCATATCCTGGGATATCGCAGGGTAGCCATGGCTCTCTTGGGAACACAGGCTCCCACGTGACCCCAGGGGATGAAAGCTCCCCCCAACAGCGCCAGCACTAACAGGGTGGGAGGGGAGCCGGGCACGTGGAGTGGGGAGGCGGTCTGAGGGCGGAGTCCGGCTGGCCTTGGAGGAACCTGGAGAGGGAGAAGCAGGAGGCAGGCACTCGGGAGGGGGCTGTCACACGGCCGGGTACCCCGGATACCTTCCCTTGCACCAGGGAAGGCAGATCAGCAGAGCATGTCCCCCTGCACGCCCCACGGCCTGGCAGACATCCCTAACCTACCTGCTCCCCGCAGCAGTCACACCTCAGTGGCCCATCCTTCTCAGCACAGGCACGCTGGGCCCACGACCGGAGAGTGGAACGCATCGGTGAGGCTGAGCGTCAGCCTGTGACAAGGAGCCAAGGGCAGTGGAGGGAAAATGCAGTCCTCTCATGGGGAGTCTGGCTCTCCACCGAGTGGCCCGGCGTCCAGAGGTGGCCCAGGCTCCTCTGAAGAGAACTAGGGTCGGGAACGCCAGTGTCTGGAGGTGCAAACCCCACACAAGGACTAGAATCCCCTCTCCGCCCTGGCCAGGGCTCAGCGGGGGTGTGCCCCAGGCCCCTTCCCCTGCCCCACGCTCAGGCAGGCACAGCAAGGCTCCTTTCACTGCTCGAGGGTCTGCCACAGCCACCCACCCCGCTTCCCGCCCCAGAGCTGGGCTGCCTGGGAGAAAACTGGCCAGAAGGGCACCAAGGGGGCCGGCTGGCCGACCGCGGGCTCCCGTGGACACACAGCTGCGGCTGGCCACGTCTCCCGTGTCCAGTCCCTGCCCCGGCCAGCGTGGAGGACCACGTGGCCAGCAGCACCTCACTCTTTAGGAAACAAGGTCAGACCACGCCTGAGCTGCCCGGGACAGGCCAGGGAGAGACAGCAGGCGGAATCAGCATGCATAAACCGGCGGGTGAGAAGGAGTGTGGAAGGGTGGCCGCTGGGGCCCGGAGGCCGCCTGTCACTGCAGCCACCCGAGCCTGGAGGGGGCAAGGTGCACCCCCAGAGTGCCCCCACCCTGACTAGTGCAGAGCCCTAGCACCCCACCTCCTCACGGCTCAGTCCTGAGACAGCCCCTCCTGACGGCCTTTGGTCACCATTGCCCTCGAGCAGCCGGGGAGGCCTCGTGGAAGCCAGAGTTGGGGCAAAGAGGCCACAGCACAAGCCGGCCCAGCGCCAGAGGGCGAGGGCAGGGGGGGGCGGGGAGCAGACCACAGGAGGGCCCCAACCCAGCTGCGCCCACCACCCCCTCTCTGACCCTCCTGGGCATCTGCGAGCAGAGGCTCCGAAACGCTGCGCAGAGAGAGAGGGCTGAGGAAAGAGGAAGCCCCCACCCACCCCAACCCGCTCTGCGACTCCTCACAGGAAGGTCAGGCCGCCCGGAGGCGCCCACCCAGCCCCTCCATCCCGCCCGGGTCGCCGGCGCAGCCAGGAGCCACGCCCCCTGGCCAGGCCCCGCCCACGCGCACCTGAGCCCCGTGGAGGGGACCCGGGCCCCGTCTGGCACAAGCTCCGCCGCTTCAGCCACGCCCCTGGCCCGGGCCCCGCCCGTCTGGCACCTGAGCCCCCACGTGGAGGGGCCCGGCCCCGTCTGGCCTGAGCTCCGCCGGAGGGGACCCGGGCCCTGCCACGCCCCTGGCCAGGCCCCTGGCCCCCCCGCCCACGCGCACCTGAGCCCCGTGGAGGGGACCCGGGCCCCGTCTGGCACAAGCTCCGCCGCTTCCGTTACCTCCTGGAACCGAGATCCGTGTTCGCTTTGGGGCTTTTGTTTGTCTCCGCATCCAGTCTTCTGCTCAAGTGGTCCTCCCTGCTCCCTGCCGTCACCCTGGAGGCTGAGTCCCCGGCCAGGTCTCCCGGCTCTCGGGTCACCTTCCTGCTCTCCTGAGGTTCAGTTTTTCTTTCTCCAGATCTCAGTTCCACCTGCTTTACTGAATAACGAGGTTTATCCTGTGCAGTTTCAATGATGGTTACTTTTCGGGGGGGTGGGGGGCACCGACCATGCTGTGGGTGCTGTGCTTAGTCGCTCAGTCGTGTCCAATGCTTCGTGACCCCACGGACTGTAGCCTGCCAGGCGCCTCTGTCCATGGGATTCTCCAGGCAAGAACACTGGAGTGGGGTAATGCCCTCCTCCAAGGGCTCTTCCCCACCCAGGGATCGATGCCAGGTCTCGCCATTGCAGGCGATTCTTTATCGGGAAGCCCACTGATCATTCCCACCCATAGATACACTGTGAGTTACCACTTCTTGGAGCAACGACCCTTCGAGAGCTTTGAGGGCATGGCCAGGCTGCACCCAGAGGGCTAGCCCCTCCCAGAGCGCGTGACAGACGCTCTCTGCACAACCCCGAGGGACACGGGCAAGTGGGAGCCCCTTCCCTCAAGACAAGCACCGTCAGGGCCTGCACCCGGAAGCTCGGTGCAAAGAGCCTTTCCTCCCTGAGGCTTCATCGCTGATCAGAAACCAGAGCCCTGAATCCACAGACCATGAACCCACTGAAGAGTCGGCAGCTCGGGCTCGCCAGACACCTGGACGACCAGGAGACGCCACTGGCTGGAGCCAAGGACAGTGTCTGGGGAGGGTCGGGGCACCCTGGGTGGACACAGCTCCTGCCTCGTGAGGGCAGGCTCTTCAAGGGAGGGGCCTTGCCTCAGACGTGGCCTCAGAGACGCACCCCTGACTCAAGAATGCCCGCTGGACTGAGCCTTTGCACACGGAGCTCTCAGAAGGGCTGTCCCATAGCAGGGGCAAACGGCACGCTTTCTACAAAGGAGGGTGGTGGGCGTCCAGCCATGGGGCCTGGGGCATCAGCAGCTTCCATACACCAGGGAACCCTGAAAAACGGTGTAAAACGCCACGAAGGCTCTGTCAGATGTAAACACGGCAGATTTCATGTCTCGCTGGGAACACCGCCTGAGAAACTCCGACACGCAATGAATATGTGGCTCCCAGACCCCGCTGATGTCAGGACAGTGAGAAGGTGAGAACACTCCCTCCTTGGAGGGGATGAAAGAAGGTGTGTGGACAGGCCTCAGGAGCAGGTGTGGGGATAAGACAAGCAGATTCCCGATGGCAGGCCCAGCCCAGCCCCGTGACTAACACGGGGAGCTTCTCTGGGTACCAACCCTCACATCCATACATGACTTGGACTGCAAGGAGATCAAACCGGTCAACCCTCAAGGAAATCAACCCTGAATACTTATTGGAAAGACTGATGCTAAAGCTGAAGCTCTGATACCTTGGCCCACCCGATGTGAAGAGCCAACTCTTCGCATCAGGTGGAAGGTCTCTGAAACGATCCTGATGCTGGGAAAGGTTGAAGGCAGGAGGAGAAAGGGGCGACAGAGGACAAGATGGCTGGATGGCATCACCGACTCATTGGACATGAGTTTGAGCAGCTCTGGGAGATGGTGAAGGACAGGGAAGCCTGGCGTGCTGCAGTCCATGGGGTCGCAAAGACTCAGACATGACTGAGCAACTGAACAACCGCCTCGGGTACCAGACCAGTCAGCCTCAATCCATGTGCATATGAACACCTCTGGCACGGCCCACACCAGGTCTGCAGAGGGCAGACGCTCCCAGGTCCCTGCCTGTGGGGTCCTCCTTGGGGGCTGGGGGGCTGGATAAAGCCACACCTGTCCAGATGCCAGACAGCCTGGTACCCCTAGAAGCAGAGGCCAGGAGAGGACATCCCCCTCGCTCTCTGACTCCCAGGTAGAGCCAGTCGGAGGCGTCCCACCCTGACACCCCAGGCTCACCCCTGGGTCAGCCCCCACCCAAGCTCGGGCCTTGAGGATGAGAGCCAGACCGCTGGCTCACGCGCAGCAAACATCCACCCACCCCCATGGAAACTCAGCCAGGCTGCCAGGTCCCCCTGCACAGAGCCTACTGCGCCGCTGTTCCCTGATTAAAGCTTTACAGGATCAACAGCAATAAAGCCATCCCAAAGAAAGCCATCTGAGGCAAAGCCCTTTTTTAAGAAAAACCACTCTCTCCACAGGCAAAAACCACTGAAAAATAACACAGCTATGTTGAGGCAGTTTCGCTGGGTCTCTGCAAAGGCCCTCCTGGTGTTACCTGGAGGCGAACCAGGTGCTGGGGGTCTGTCTGTCCCCAGAGAGCTGGGATCCGGCGCGCCCACCCCACGCTTCTGAGCGAGAAGGTCAGCGCCCGCTTGTAACCTCCAGCGTGGAGCGCGGGCTTCGAAGCTGGTAGCGGGGTGATAATGGTGTTGTGAGGAGGAGCGGTCTGGAGTCACGCCCCTCGCCAACCAAAGGCGTTTGTCCCGCTGGCCGGCTCCGCAGGAGGATTCAGGGTTTGGCATGCGGAGGCCAGGACGCCAGGATGACCGCCCCCTCAACCCCAGGTCCAGCCTGGACACTGATGTGGTCCGTCACACAGAAACAGGAAAAGCAGCCGGAAGCTCAAAGCCAAACAGAGAGCCCAGCGGGGGTGGGGCTGAAGCATCCCCCAGCTCGGCTCAGGGCCGATCCCGGACGGCGGCCGGGAGAGCCTGGCTTCCCTGGGCCCTCGGCCAAAGCCACCGTGAGCCCCAAAGGCCGGATCTGGACGGGCCCCCACCCTATGCCCCCCGCCAGCCAAGCCCCCCATCGGGGCACCCTCTGCGGCGTCCCACGTCTGAGGGATGGCCAGCCCGGCCCACCCTCCTCCTGGGCCCTGAAGCCCTCGTCTCCCTCCCTCCCCCCACACTGCACCCCACCGCCCCTCCCCCCCAGCCAGTGCAGGCCCGGTCAGTTTTCCTGCGGGGGTGACCACATCCGCCTCCACCCCGCCCTCCCCGACTCTAGGCCTGCCCTCCGATCCACTCCCAGCGCTGCAGACACAGCAGAACTTTCTGGAGCCAAACCCAGGCACATGGAGTTCTCTCCCACCCCTTCTGGGACTCCCTGGCCCCCAGGATGAGGCCACCCACCCACCGACCACACCCTGCCTCCTTCAAGGCAGTGGCTTCGAGGCCCTGTCACTTCCCCAAGGGATGACCCCTCCTCCCGTGGGCCTTGCCCTCCGCTGAGCTCCTCCCAGACTCTGGACCCCTCAAAGGAAACATAGTCTCACCCATCTCTCCCTCACCCTGAGGGCCAGTTGCTCACAGGCTTAATAAATCATTCCCTAAGAGCCAGACAGTCCAGAGGACCCGTGCCAATTGCAGGAAGAGGTGGTCAAATCCAGGAGGTCTTCCTGGGGGAGGTGAGACTTCCAGCAGACTTTAAAGGAACAGGGAGCTCCAACAGTTATCGGGAAGGCAGGCCCTCGAGAAAAAGGCAGCCCACCCCGACCCCGCCATGCCAGGAGAATCCCATTGCAAGTGACGTGACCGCCATTTGACTGACAGTGGCTCAGACAGAAACCAGTACCTGGTGCGTCCTGGAGAGGGCAGCCTCCAAAGTGGAGGGTGGGACCCGCTCGTGACCCAGCGCCCACTGGGAGCCAGGCAGCGGGCCTGCCCGAGGCCAGAGACCCCGGGATCTCACACAGCCACGTAGCAGCCCATTTTACAGATCAGCCAAGTGAGCCTGAGCGGGGCAGGGCGACGGAGGTGCTCGTCCAGGCCCACGTCCGCCATGGGGCACGCCCAGCCCAGCTCCTGGCCACCACGGGGCGCCCACCCTCCCTGCCCTGGAGGAGGGGGCGCAGCTAGGACCCACTGGGCTCACAAGCCCCCTGGGCGCCCGCGGGCTGCAGGCTCCGGGAGGCCTCTCCCCCAGGCCTGGCCTCGGATGAACCCACACATCCCCACGAGGCCCAGCGCCTCCCTCCATCTCCGGGGCCCACCGCCAGCCCCTGGCCGGGCCCCATCCAAGGACGTTCCCACTGTCCTCGGGGACCCAGGGGCTGGCACAGAGGCCCCAGCCCTCCCCCCCGGCACGTCACAGTGGCCTCAGGTGCCAGCTGAGCCCGCAGGCGGGCGGTCTGGCTGGCGAGCCCCCGATCCTGCAATAAATTACCTCCCCGGCGCTCTCGTGTGACTGTACAGCTCGGCTCGGCCTGAGCCTGCCTGGCTAACAGATGTTTCGTTTAAGCAGCTAAATTGCCACAAGTGCGCCCAAAGAGACGACAGCCCGATTTCTCCCAGGGTTTATCTGCATGAGGAGAGAGCGGCGTGTGAAAATTCTATCTTGACTTTTAAAAAAGAAAATTTTTTTAAGACACACATGAGTTGAGAAAAGAGAGGAGTGTCAGCCCATGAACTGCCAATGGGAGAGTCCCGAGGGATATCAATTCCCACCTCGCAGGAGCCCACTGCATCCTGCGGGAATGGCTGCAGAGGCCACGGGTGCGGAGGCCACAGCAACACAGCTCCGCCTCGAACGGGTCGACGCAGACAAAGCCCCGTGCTTTCTGAGCCTCAGTTTCCAAACCTGTCAAATGGGTGCCGATGATGCCCACACCACAGGGCTGCCTTTTGACTCCACCCTGTGACTAATCGTCACCCCCTCAGCATTGCCGGGTGGTCCAGGAGGAGCCCAGAGCAGGCAAGGCGAGACAGGGGGCTCTGTCTCACCCAGGGGACGTGGGAGGGGCTGGGCGCTCCCGCTGGAGACACTGTCCCAGCCAGGGCCACTCCCCACCGCCACCCAGAGGTGCCAGCCTGCACCTCCCGGAGCCACCAGATGGTAAAGCAGGAGAAAGGCTGGGGGCCAGAGCCGCTCCACGGGGCGGGTGAGACATGGCCGTGACACTCTGGCCTTCTGCCTGGGCCGACCACTTCCCACCACCAGCAAGAGGGAGGGGGCAGGAAGGAGACCCCAGAGCTGGTCCAGGGCATGGCCGAGCCACAGCCACAGGTCCACAGCATCATCGGAACCCGCTGTTCAGCGGCCACCAGCAATGCCTGTTTCCTGGTCCGTGGTCAAGAGGCAGGCAGGGCTCCCGCCAAGCAGCTAGGGTGGACAGAGCCCTCGGCCGCTTCAAGGAAAGTGGACTCAGGCCCCCCAACAACCAGAGCAGGTGGGCGTCATCACCCAGACGTACTGGGATGCAGGCAGGCCCAGAGAGGGCACCGGGGGACGCAGCCGGAGCCGGCCTCCTGACTCCTGAGTCCACTCCAGGGTGTCCACACCTGCGCCTGGGCCCAGCAGTGAGCCACCCTGCTCCCGGGAAGCAGAGTCGCACAGCCCGCCGCAGAGAGAAGCCAACCGTAAACACGCACACACGCGGGCTGCGGACACTGTGGTTTACAGCCCAGATTCACCGACTCGGTTATTCACTCCAGACGAGGCGTGCGTCCTCCGCGGCCCACCCCTCAGCAGCGGCCACGGGAACAACCAGGAAGCACACCGCCCGCACGTGACCCTCCAGCGGGTCGTCCCCCAGCTCCAGCCTCCCTGCAGCCCTGGGGTTGGCAGGCGGGGAGGCTCCGGGAATCTCACATCATCAGCCAACTCAGAGTGGCCGGCATGCTCCGGGACACCGCCAACAACCCACGTGGCTCGGGAAGCAGACGCCGCGTCTGCAGGCTGGTTCCCAGAGACGATCACAGCTCCCGGGACAGCCCTCCTTAAGGAGCAGCAGGAGAGGGGGCTTGTCACCCAGACACAGAGACTCATGGGTCAGGCGCTTGGCGGCTCCCCTCAAGAGTGAGTCCACACACACAGATCCTGGGCTTCCCCTGCGGAGACCCCAGATGCCCCAGAGCGCCTCCCTTCCACAGTCCCTTCACTCAGTCCTGTCTGACTCTTTGGACCCCATGGACTATACAGTCCACGGCGTTCTCCAGGCCAGAATACTGGAGTGGGTAGCCTTTCCCTTCTCCAGGGGATCTTCCCAACCCAGGGATGGAACCCACGTCTCCCACATTGCAGGGAGATTCTTTACCAGCTGAGCCACCAGGTAAGCCCCCTTCCTTCCACACTCGGAGGCATCTGGGGAAGAACAGATGGCCCATTTTACAGGTGGGCCAACTGAGACCTAGGCACGAAGCAAGTGGCCCGAGGTCTCCGGAGGGCCCATCTTCTCTCATCACCTCCAGGAAGGCGCGTGGGGCACAGGGCATCAGGACAAGGCCCTTCTGCACACAGAGGCTTCCGTCTGCCGAGCACCAGGCCCAGCCTGGCCCTGAGCTAGCAGGCCCGAGCATCTTCCCCTTTAGCCTCACGATCCTTCTGAGCAGGAGGAAGCAGTGTCCTCCCACAAAACTCGGAGACGATAGGAGACTTACCAAGTCAGACACCAGGTAATAATAGGCTCAGGTGCCTGCAAATGCCTGGCTCCCTTCCACGGCCCAGTCGGGGACCGTCATCCGAGCGGAGGACCCACCCCTCCAGGAGCACCTGTTCCCCGAGGCCAGCAGCAGAAAACCCCCAAGCTCCATCTCACAGGTAGGAAAAGGAGACGGAGAGAAGGGGGCTCGGCCCACCAGGGCAGGAAGATGTGGCCAAGGAAACGGTCCAGCCATCAGTCCCCCAGACAGCCCATCAGGGGCAGACCCCTCATCCCTGGGACCCCACCTGGGCCCCCAGCGACGGTGGCTGGTCAGACTGACCTATCCCATCGGCTCCCACATTAGGGCGCCCCCTGTGCAGGAAGGCAGGGTGGAAGACATCAGCGAGGTGAGCGCCCAGTTCCCACTTGGCCTCTGCAGAGACACGGCCGCCCGGGCCAAGAGGACAATCAGGGAGGAAGAGGAGAAAGCAGGAAGCAGACTCAGAGCCAGAGGCCGACCAGGCCCGGCCCAGCCTGAGATCGATAAGCCAGGAGTAGGGGCTGGGGAGTTGTCGATTCCTTCTAGAATACGCCTCCCCACTCCACCCCAACCGAGCCAATTCACACTCATTCTGCAAGGCTCAGCTAAAAGGCACTTCCTCTAGAAAAGTTCCCTGCCCCCACTTAGACCGGGGGGGCCCACAGCCCTGCCCCCACCTAGCCTGGGGGGCCCCACACACCCCTGCCCCCACCTAGACGGAGCCCCCCATACCCCTGCCCCCACCTAGACTGGGGGTCCCCCAGCCCTGCCCCCACCTAGACTCGGGGGGGCCACACACAGCCATGGCTCCCCCAACCCACCCAACATGGAGCCCCGAGCAGTGACGGAGCCCAGGTCTTCCCCAGTCTCCTCCTCCACCGACTCCTAGGTCATTCACGGCCACCCTCCGAAGCCAGCTCTGTTATTGCCCACAGAGGGGCCCAGTCCTTCTCCAGATCCTCTGCCAACAGGGACTCCGGGCAAAACTCCCAGGGTGGAGGGAGGGAAGGTGTCACGTCACCACCTCCCGACCCGCACGGAGAGCCACCTCCCTCAGCAGCAGCAGGCGACGTCCGCAGGGCTGACCACCCTGGGGCCCAATCCACAGGGCTGATCGCCCCGGGGCCCGACGTCTGCAGGGCTGACCGCCCCGGGGCCTGACGTCCACAGGGCTGACCGCCCAGGGACCCACAGGGCTGACCACCCAGGGCCCCGACGACCACAGGGCTGACCACCCAGGGCCCCGACGACCACAGGGCTGACCGCCCTGGGCCCTGACGACCACAGGGCTGACCACCCCGGGGCCGCCCAGCACTGCTGTTTGCCCAGAACCCAGGAGGTGGTGACAGGGGCCCAGGTTCCCCTCCCCTGGGCCACACCCCTCAAGGACGGTCCCCCCAAGTGCTTGGCGTCCACGGCAGGAAGCTGCTGCAGGAGGCAGGCCACAGCCCCTGGCCCCCTCCCTGCCCCCGGCCCCCCGGCTCACCTGCCGTCTCATCTCAGGGCAGCTCCCCGGGCCCAGCCTGAGACCCCCCGACACAGGGGTGGAGTGGGGCTTAGGCTGGATGTTGGGCAGATCTTGCCACTCAGAGGAGCTCATCCAGCTTTCGGAACCCTGTGATGGGAACCCCTGCGGTCAGCACCAGCGTCCCCAGGCTACAGACAAGGCAGGCGATTTATCCAACATCACAGGACGGGCCAACGACAGCCCTTCCCTGTCCTGCGTGGACCAGGGCGGGCCCCGCGGGCCTGGCTCACCCTGCAGGTGTTGTGGGCTGGCACTGCTAAGGGCCCATGAAAGTGTCTTAGGTCAGAGACAATACTTAAATGTTTTAGATATCTAAACACACTATCCGGGGAGTTCCCTGACAGTCCAGTGGTTACGACTTCAGCTTCTAATGCAAGAGGCGTGGGTTCAATCCCTGGTCAGGGAGCGAAGACCCCACGTGCCTCGGGGCCAAAAAAATGAACCATAAAACAGAAACAGCCCTGGAACAAATTCAGTAACGACTTTAAAACTGGTGCACTGTCAAAAGACTCTTTAAAAATAAATAAATAAGTATACACTATCCGTGTATTTGCCTCGACGCCCATGCGGTCATCGGACGTGACTTAACATTCCTTTCGGAGAAAGGACCAGCTTGGGGGCAGGTGTCCAGGCCACGCACCTCCTTGAACTCCTCTCGAAATTCTCCTCCCAACCCCACGAGGGTGGTGCTACTGTTTACTGGGGTACAGTGTATAAAACATGGGGTTCCCTGGTGGCTCAGGGGTAAAGAACCCGCCTGCCAATGCAGGAGACAGGGGTTCGATCCCTGGGCCGGGAGGATCCCCTGGGAAGAGGAAGTGGCAACTCATTCCAGTGTTCTTGCCTGGGAAACCCCGCGGACAGAGGAGCCTGGAGGGCTACGGTCCAAGGGGTCGCAAGAGTCAGCCGTGACTTAACGACTAAGCAACAGCAACACGTATCAGGGAATTCCCTGTGGTCTCGTGGTGAGAACGCACTGCTCGGTTCAATCCCCGGCCAGGGAACTAAAAGCCCACAAGCCTCACAGCCCAGCCGAAAAAAAAAGAAAAAAGACCACGTAGCAAAATTAGTACTTTCCCATGTTGCGCAACGACTCCCACTATTAATTCCAGAACCTTCCGTCACCCTGAACAGAGCCGGTACCCACTGGCAGTCACTCCCCCCACCGCTTTCCCTCCCACCCCGCCAATGACCAGCGACCCGCCCTCTGTGTCCGTGGATTTGCACGTCCTGGCATTTCACAGAAACGGAATCATGCAGGGCTTGTCCTCCTGTGTCTGGCTCCTGTCACTGAGCATAACGTTTCTGAGGCCCACCCATGCCGGGGGGTCTCCGGGCTTTGTTCCCTATGGCTGAGGGCACCCCACTGACTGGGTAGACCACACGCTGTTTACCCATCACCTGCCGTGAAAGATGCTGTGTTTATCCCCATCCTACAGAGGAGGAAACCGAGGCTCCATGAAGGTCAAGCTCAGGGGCCCACAGAGATCCGTGGCCAAGCCCAGGCTCCAGCCCCGGGCCCTCGCCACACCGACTGCGCCTTGCCACCACGTCTGGTCCCTTTACGGTGAGCAACCCAGAGGGGAGGGGAGGGCACGCAGCAGATCAGAGGGGAGCCAGGGGGACCACCTGCCCCGTCTCCAGCCTGGGTCACACCCTGCGGCCCTGCCTCCCACCTGCTTCCTTTGAGCCCTGCGGTGACAAAGGAATTAAACCACTTCAGTTGAAGAGAGACCTTCTGCATCCAGATGGGTGCTGAGAATCCACCCGAGTGAGTGATCTACCAGGCGGAGACAAAAGCAGCTCGGCTCTGAGAGGCACCCCCTTACCCAACTGCTTGTCTCCAGTCCCAGCAGCCAGACAAGCCGGGGGAGGGGAGCTCAGATGCCCGCCTCTGGGGTGGAGGGTAAAGGAAGACTGCAGAGCTTAGGGCCAGGGAGGGAGCGTCTCAGGACGTGGCTTCAGGACCTTAAGGGTCTAGAACCTTCCACCTCCCCAGGGGGCCTTGGAGGCCTGAACAGACTAAACCTCTCCAGCTGCCCTGAGCGCCGGGCACCGGGAACCACACGCCCGGTGCGGCTGAAAGGTGAGGACGTCCGTGCTGCACCCATGGCCCTCCAACCTCACTGGGCCAAACCTGGCAGGGACACTTCTGCCAATCACAGGCAGCCCCATGGGGAGGAAACCACAACTCGGGCCTTGGAACCCCTGCGTGAGGAGGGCCAGCCGGGTGAGCCCAGCCCCAGCCTCTTGGGACCGCGTGGCCGGGCAGGCGACTCAGCGACTCGGAGCCATAGCCGCCAAGAGGGCTGCACTGGCCCCTCACGCGGGGGCCGGGAGTCGGGGGTCACCCACAAGCTCTGCTCAGTGCCTGCGCCCCACCCCTGATGGCATCCCACGCTTGTGAGACAAATACGACCATCAGGCAGATGTGGATGAAGACTGGAGAGGTGTGGACTGTGTGTTTCAGAGGGAGGCGGGCAAAGGCAGGGCTGGGAGGGACGGGGAGGCGCTCGGAGCAGAGAAACATCTGGAATCAAAACCTGCCCACCTGCGAGGTGACTGCAGTCAGGTGCCGCGCGCCCTCGCACCCTGCCCTGCCGCCCCCTACGTTCCAGCACACAGGTCTCCCGCTGCAGCCTCGAAGCCCCAGCAGAGCGGACGAACTGGTCAGGAGGCGGCGTGGCGACATCTCAAAAGTCCTCTGACAGCAGACGACAGCAGACGAGTGCCCGACCCCGCAGAGATGACAAGGCCTCGGGGGAGGCCGGGTGGGGGCCCATCCCTGGAAAGGCCTGGAAGCTACTGAGCCCACGATGGGATGGGAGGCCAGGCGGCTGGCGGCCACGCTCCCGCCCGCCCGGACCCGCTCTCACCGGGCACCACACGCGCACGCTGCCTTTGTAACCAAAGGCACAAAACCAACACAAGCATTTACAGCCTAAAGTTTAAACCGGCTCGAGGGAACGAGGAGTGCCTGTGTTAAAGGTAAGTATTTTAATCCTTATATAAACTCCACAGCGATGACAGGTCCCACAAGACAGAGCGTGCGTTCCCAGCAACACGCAAGCTTCCGAAGGCGGGGAGCCTCACATGGGGGCCGCCCCGCGGGGTCCCGTCCCGGCCAGCGGGCACCCTGAGCACCGCGCCACCTCCCTCTGCGGCTGCATGGCTGTTATTCTTGTTTATCTCTGGGATTCAGAAACTGAAACGGTCTAGGTAGCCACAGGATGCTGACCTCCAGAGAGTCCCCGGAAAGCGTGGCGCCTCAGAGGACCGAGAACACAGAAGGAGCAGGGGAGCGGGGGGTTGTCCAGGCCAAACTGGAAGCTTCCCTGGCTGGGGGGCGGTGGGGGGGGTCCATCCCACCCAGGCCAAGAGCCAGCTCCCGACCCTGCACGGACGAGGTCTGCAGGGCCCGCGGCGTCCGCGCCCCCACCCCAACTGCCCTCCTGGGTCAAGCTCAGAGGCTTCACCAGGGAGGAGCAGAGCCCCGGCCGCCCAGCGTGAGGCTGTGGAGCGGTAGGGCGGGGGCACCACCCACGGAGCGTCAAGGTGGAGCTGGGCAGGCGGTCGGCTATGGGTTCAGGCACTGCGCGTCCCCCGCCTCCTCACCCACAGGGCCCGTGCCAAGGCTGTTTAGCTGGCAGAGACAGAGAAGCGAAGTGAAGGGCACTCCAAAGGCCAAGAGACCTGGCCAAGAGACACGCAGCTGGGTGTCCCAGGGCCGCCTGTCACCCCTCCATTCACGGGGCACAGCCGCCCAACCCTGCCCTTCACAGGGTCTCCTGCGGCTCAGGGGAAGTGCCATGGCCGGCCTGCCAGGGAGCAAAGTTTCTTGGGACAGGGCATGGCCAGGCAGAAGCCATCTGCTGGGGGCAGTGGGGGGTGCGGAGTAGGAACCCCCCACCCCAGCTTCCGCCCCCACTGAGCCCCACCCCTGCAGTCACCACCAACCTTTAGCTACCTGAAGGCATCGGTTTCCCAAGGCAGTTCAGGCGCCACCTCCTCCATGAAGCCCTCTGTGGCCTCCCTGCCCCCAGGAACCTAAACAGCCACGCCGGCTGAGGGCCAGCACAGCCCCAAAGGACAGGACAGCAAGTGCTGCGCCAGCCAGCCAAGAGCCACTCAGAAGGAAGCGGCAGAGACGACGGGTGAGATCCCTTCCGTTAGGCGGCCGGCCCCAGTCACCAGCAGGCGAAGGGGCAGGGTGCTGCCCAGCGGCCCTGGGTCCTCCACTTGGGCCCAGGGTCCTCCATGCCCCCCACACATGCCACCTGGGGAAGGAGGGGGGTGGAAACCCCAAGGCCTTGGCATCCCGCGGGGGGCCGTACCACCAAGAGGCCCTACAGCCGTCAGAGGCGAAGGGAGGCCAGGTGGATGGTGGAGGCCCTGCCCCGGGAGGCTGCCGGCGAGCCAGGGCCAGTGACCTGCCTGCAGGAGCAAGCTGGCCACCTGGGCGTGGGGTGGAGGCACGGTGTTCGGAGGCTTACCAGGCCTGGCGGGAGGCAGGCCCACATTTTCTCTCCAAATCCTCCCGACGGCCTCAGAGGTGGCCATGGTCGACCCCGGTCCAAGCAGGGAGACCGAGGCCCGGCCAGCCAGTGACACGTCATCACAGGGTCTCGCCGCGGCCGAGCAGGAGCCCCCTCCACGGCCGTTGCAGGCAGCTCAGCGGGCTGAGGGCGCAGAAGCCCGAGCCACACACGCTCCAGGGATGCGGTGAGGTCATCGCCACCGCGCTCAGCACAGTTTCCGGGCACCAGGTGAGCCCGGAGGAAGCTTTGTTCCCTGGAGCAGTTCCTGCCTGAGCAGCCCGTGCCAAGGGCTCTGGATACAAATGGGGACATAATTGCAAACTGTGATGGGAACGGGGAGGGGAGGATCCCCGGGGACCAGGACACCATCACAGGCTCTGGGAAGAGCTCTGAGCAGGCTAATCGCAGCCCGGCTCTCCCCAGCCTCCGGGCTAAGAAAGGTTTTCACGTTTTTAAATGGTTTGGAAAAAAAATAATAGTTAATTTGTGACACGTGAAAAGTATCCGAAATTCACATGTCCTTCTCCGTGAAAACATTTCACGGGCGCACAGACCCCCAGTCCTTCACAAATCATCCAGACAGCCTTCGCCAAATGAGGGCCGAGTCCAGTATTAGCGAGGGGAACATCTGGCCCAGGGGGCCCGGAATATTTACTACCTGGCCCTCGACAGAAAGCATCTGCCAACTCCTGATCTGGGAAGACAGGCGATGGTGGCAGGCTGGGCGCCAGGGCAGGAGCGGGATCCAAGGGGCAGTCATGAGAGAGGTCCACCTGGGCGTCATCCCAGCAGCCCTGCGCTCGTCCTGGGAAACCTTGACCGCAGGCACGGCCCGGACACGGGGACAGATGGCGGGGCCGGAGGGCACCTGGCTGCCTGCGAGGGGCCAGCCGTGGTCATATGGAACCTCAGGGCCGGAAATGGCTCCAACGAGGCCCCAGAGTGGGGTCGCTGTGTGGCTACCTGCCCTGGTCAGGCCCTGGGCCCGGGCACAGCTGAGTCCTCATTTCCAGCGCTGACACGCCCTGCTTCCAGGCCCCAGGCCACAGACGGACACCATGGATCATCCCTCAGCATGGCCTCCCGCCCAGGACTCAGCAGTGCTCTCCCTGCCCGACAGCGGTCACCCAAAGCCGGGGCTGTCATCTGCACCCACGGCATGAACAAACCATGTTCCACCACCACCGACCCATGCCCACCCACGACCAGGGCAGGGGACGCCCGCCAGCCTTCCCTGCCGACTCCAGACCCAAGCCTCAGCCCCTGCCCTCCCCCCCGACACACACAGCCAGGCTGCAAGGGTCCCTCCAGCCAGCAGGTCAGCGCCCGGGCCCCCCCCCGCCTCTGCGCTCCCCTCCCCCACACCAGCCCGGGGCTGCCCACTGGGTGCCATGGACCCCGCCGCCTGGAAACGGCAGTGCTCAGGAAGTCTTCTGCATCACCCCCTCAGGAGCCTTCCCAGGCATTTGTCCTGATCGCCCTCCTCATATGAAATTTTAATACCACAGATGTACTGGGTACCTGCTTTTTTCTCTCGGTGCAACCGCGCTCGATGCCGGAGAAGAATACGCCTCCTCCACCCCCACAGATCTGATCTCTGGCCCCTTGGGCATGGGTTATGCACACTATAGTCTTAGAATTAATGTGGCACAGTTCTCTTTACTTTTTTAATATGACCACCAGGAATTTTTTTAAGAGATGGATGCGGCTCACGTATTTCTACTTGGCGGCACCGTTACAGACAGAAGACAAATAGAAATGTGAATGCGTGCGGCCCTGTGTGCACACAAGACACACGCACACCTCGTGTCTACTTGGAGCACACGCGCACACACTGCCCAGGTCTGGGCGCTAAGCGGAGGCGGGGACACCACAGCAGAGGTGTGTCTACAGCCAGATCCCAGCTTCACACCCGCCTCCGCACTGCAGACCCAGGGCCCCTTACGCCAACGGCTGGTTCCTGAGCTGGGACCAAATGAAATACAAGATGACCTCAAGTATCTTGTGCTAGGAAGGCGGCAGAGCTCAGAAAAACGGTGGGAACGTGTCAGACACAGGGAAGCAGCTTGAAGCAGCAGCCCCTGGTCCAGCCTGAGACCATCTGAGCATCAAAATGAAGAGCGATGGTGACTGACGGGAAGCCGCGGAAGCGAAGAGGAAACCGCAATCCAGAGCGGCAGAAAGAGAGGAGAAAAAGGAGACGGGAAGGGCAGCGACAAGGAGCGAGGACCTGCTCAGCGTGCCTCCCGGAGGACATTCGCGATCTACAAGGGGAGACAGACACTGTGGCATCGAGAGACTTCAAGCTGACACCCCCAGCGAGAGGACGCTGGGAAACCCCGCGCCACCTGCGAGACCGGATCCAGGAGGCACCGCGTGGCCGCTCCACCCGCTCCAGGTCCAAAGCCTGAATCTAACACGAGGAACCGGCGGCCGAACCCAAAGGCAGGGACATTCTGCGACCAAAGGGGCCTGTCAGCTTCAAAAGCGTCAGACTGGGAAAATCAAGGTGAGGCTGAGCGGCCAGCCCAGCCCCCAGGTGGACCCTTGGCTGAAATGGGCATTTGCGGAGACCCGTGTCCAGACTCGAGTGGATTCAGTGGTGGCAACCTCGCCACTGTTTTCTGGGTTCAGGGGGCCACGGAGGGGACCTCGTCTGTAGGAGCCCTGCGGGGGTGCAGGGTGCCAACAACCTCTCACGAGTGTCAAGACACGTTCAAAGTTAAAACAAAATCTGACTTAGCAAAAATGGCTTCCTGTTTCCATGGGAATGGACCCTTGTCTCCTTGCTCCCCGCCAGCCGGGGGTCGCACCCCAAAACCTTGGGAACCGTGTCTCCCTGCCTGCGCTCAGGGACTCTCCGGACACTCAAAGGCCACTTCTCTGTCCTCGGGCACCTCAACGGCGTATCTCAGAGCGGGGACCGGGCGCCTGCCGGGCTGCATTTGTTTCTCAAAGGAAGGCTCAGAATGACCCAGGAGCAAACGGTGGTGGGGGGTGGGGGGAGGCGGCTGTCAGAGGCCCAAAGACTCCTTGGGAGGGCTCACATCACACAGGCCTGGGGACAGAGGGCAATCTAACCAGCTCCACGGTTTGGAAGGGTGAGCAGCAAGTGTGTCCTGAGGGACGCTTGTCACTGAAGCAAACCGTGGGGAGCACAGGGTCAGAGGTTCACACCGGGACACGGGAGGCCAAGGGCCAGGCTCGCAGTGCCACAGGACCGGAGGCAGTGAAATCAGAACCGGATTCCTAGAGGAGGTGGCTGCTAGACACTCCCAAGGAAGACGCAGGCCAAGAGCAGGGTTGGTCTCCCAGCATGGGCCCAGCACAGGCTTGGGGGCGGAGGGGACAGAGGGGTTGGCACGAAGCAGGCTGGAGGTGTGGGTCGGGGGAAGCCCTCTCTGCTGGCCCTGCGGGCTGCCTCCCCAGCCTGTGTCTCGGAGCAGGAGGCTGGGCGGCTGGTCCCCAAAGGTCAAGACTGCACACTAAATGCAAGGGCTGGCTGCTGGCATCAGCAACCTCAGGACGCCATAACCCAAGCTGCTCGGACGCACACAATCTCGTATTTGGATCAGCAGATTGTGGCCATGCCTAATTAGTTTAATTAAACCCAAGGTGGCTGCCAGGCATTTTGGATTTAAAAAAAAAAAAAATTAAAGCACACCCTGCCAGCTCCAAAAGGGCAGGACAAAGGAGCAACTTGGGGCTGCCTGAGAAGCCTTCCTCGTTCCTGGCTCTGCACACAGGAGATGCTCAGTAAGTGCACACAGCTATAATGCGTCTTCAGGGCCAACAACCCAGCGGAGGTCCACTCTAATGCCCTGAGAATAGGATGTCACCTGTCACAGGAGAGGCCAGAGCAGCATTCTGGAACGAGGGGACTTCAGGCAGGCCTCTGGGCTGGCAGGGGCCATGGAGAGGCACGCAGTGGCACCAGGAGATGGAAAAGGGCCCCGCCCACTGGCCAGCAAAGTAGCCAGACCCCACAGGAAACAGGCAGGCCCGCCCCGCCCCACCCATGGAAACAGACACACAGCAGGGACAAGCTGAGAAGCAGGCCAGGAGCACCCGTCAGAAAGCCAGGAAGAGGGCAGAGAAAAGGCTTCTGAAATCAGAATTTATTTAAACAGCCCTGAAAGGGAGGCCCAAGCTCATGTTTCAGTTTCACCACCAGCTACCTGTGTGACCTCGGGCAAGTTCCCTCGACCTCTCTGAGATGTAGTTGTCTGATTTATGAAACAGGGGTGGGGACTTCCCTGGCAGCTTGCTGGTTAAGAACTCGCCTGCCAATGCAGGAGACACGGGTTCAATCCCTGGTCGGGGAAGACCCCACTTGCCACGGAGCAACTAAGCCCGTGCGCCTAGAGCCCACGCTCCGAAACAAGAGAAGCCACTGCAGTGAGGACAGGATCACACACACACATGTATCACACCAACAGCTGCTTGCCGCGCTAGAGAAAGTCCACATGCAGCGACGAAGACCCAACGCAACCAAAAACATAAATAAGAAATAAACAAGGGCGGCCTGTGCCTCCCAGGACAGTGCCTCGCTCAGGGCAGGACGGGTGAGAAGGGGCAGCTGCGGTTTTCTCGGATACAATCACCACGGACCAGGAGGACAGCGTCCTCTTCCCTCCTCCGTCTCGGGCACAGAAGCGCCCCAGACAGCAAAGAACAGCCACAAAGACAGACCCCACGTTCCTCTCCCAAACCCTGCACAGCCAGATGCGGTCTACAGAATGTTCTTTAACTGCGAACACACAGACGGGGCGCTCCAGCTAGGCCAGGTTTATGGAGCACCCACAACCAACCCCATGCCAGTCACAGACATACAAAGCCCAGTATGGCCAGCTCCACCCTCCACGAGATGACAGGCGGCGGGGCCAGCCGTCAGCTACAAGGGGCCATGCCTGCCCACGTCCAGGGAAGATCGCTAACGTTGAGTCAGCGCACAGCACTAAGGACGTTCTCCGCCTTCCTTCGCGGAGCCCTCCCATCAGGGCTGTAAGGCGGCCACTACACAGATGGGGAAACTGAGGCCCTTAAAGCGGTCACTGGCAGGAGGCAACAGTGCCCACCTCACTAAGAGCACGTGGCCATGAAGACAGACCCTCACCCGTCGGGCCCTCCCCCCACCCAGCTCCCCTTAGCACCCCTTTACCCAGGCTGGGGTGGGGGGCTTCCAGGGACCCCAGGAAGTCTCTGCATTTCCAGCACTGGGGCTGAGCCAGCCACCTACCAGTGCCCAGCGGGCAGGGGTGGGGGGGGGCAGCTCCAAGACCCAGCCCTGGCTGTGCCCCTCTGCCAATCAGCTGGGGGGGGTAAGCAGCCCCTGCTCCCACTCTGGGCCCAGCTCTGCCCCCAGCAGCTCCTCCTCCCCTCAGTTCCTCCAGCCCTAAAATGGGTAAGTCCTTCCCAGCCCCCCAGGGAGAGGACTGGATCTGTGAGAGCACCCCGCAATCAGGGCGCCCAGCCACAGGACCTGGGGCTGCTCAGCACTGAGAGGGCTCAGGTCGGCGCTGGCTTCAGGGAGCTTGGGGCCCTCCCTGGGCCATGCACCACCGTGGAGCGGGAGGGTGGCCCCCTGCCCCCTCAGGACTCCTCTTTGTCAGCGGCCACTCTATCCTCTTGGGGGGATGGGGCGGGGGGGGGGGGTGCCCCCATCTCCTTGGAAACGCGGTCACAGCCAAAGGGCAGAGGCCATGCAGTCCAGCCTGGAGAAGCAGTGACTCACGCCACCCCTCCTCCCCAGCCCACTTCGGATGTCACACTTGTGAGGGGCCCTTGTCCATCCAGGCTTGCCGAGGATCACAGAAGAGGGGCTCTGCTGCTGGCCTGCTGAGGGCTGGCCCCCTCGGAGGTGCTGGTGTGGGGCTGAGGGGCCAGGAGAGCAGGAAGCAGCCTGCCCTCTGCTTAAGTCTTCACCAAGTTCCTTAGAAGCCAGAGAGGCAGCTCCTGCCGGCCAAGCAGACATTTTCCTGCCTGCCTGCCGGGCAGCCACATGCGCCTCCGCCGCGACAAAGGCCACGCTTGAGGGTCCTGGGGAAGCCACGAGGGGCTCTGGTTCCCACCAAGTTGGACGACCGCGGGGCGCGGCGCTGCCTGCCCCCTACCCCGGGGGTCAGGAGGAGGCTGGGGCCAGCGAGGGGGCGGCGCCCCCGGCCCACCCGCTCTCCCGGGCGGCTAGGGCTCCCGGCTCCGCCTGCCCCTCCTGCCGGGCCCCGGGTCCCGCTGCCTGTCGGTTCGCCTTCCAGGGCGTCCAGCCACCAGGCGCAAAGCCAAGGGACACTACGCCTGAGGAGGCCACCGGAGCGGCCGGATCTCTGGGGTCCGCAGGGGCCGGGACTCGCTGGGTCCCGACGCCAAGGCCCAGGAGGGAGGGCGGCGGTGGTGAGCGCCCCGCCGGGGCTCGATATGCCCACATTACCGGGAGGCGCGGACCCAGCAGCGGGCGCTCCCATGCAGTGCCTGGAGGCGGCAGAGGCGTGCCCCGGGCTTGGGGGACTTTGGCTAACTTCGTGCCTCCGGGGATCGCCCCTCGAAGCAGCCGGCTCCGAGGCCCGGGGCGCGTCTTCTCTCGGCTCCCGGTCCAGCCGCCCGCCTACGTCCCCGAGGCTGCCGCTCGGATCCGGGCCCCGGGGCCGCCCGGCGGCGCGAACGGCCGCGCACCGGAGCCCCTCCCGGCGCTCCCGGACACTCACCTGGGACATCTGCGGCCGGAAGTTGACGTCCTTGAGGTCGATGGAGCCGGGGGAGAGGTTGTGCAGCAGCTGGCACAACAGGACGCCGTCGCGCAGCGCCTGGGCCAGGTCGAAGACCACGGCCGAGGGCCAGACGACGCGGTGGTTGGGCGGCAGGACCCTGCAGTCGATGAGCCAGCGGCCGCATTGCCGCCACTGCTCCATGGCGCCCGCGCCTGCCGGGCCGGCCAGCTCAGGGCCGCGCTCCGGCCAAAGTGCGGCGGCCGCGGGGCATCCCGCCCGCCCGCGCGGGGCTCGGCGGCCGGGGCGGGGCTTCGCGCGGGCGGCCCCGGGCCCCCGCCGCGCCGCCGCGCGTCCCCTCCTCCTCCGCCTCCTCCGCCTCCTCGGCTCCTCGCCCACGTGCGGTCGCGGGGCGGGCGCCGGGCAGCCGGCCGGGTCCCCCTTCACACACGCAAGTCCCTCCAGGCCCCGGGCCGGGCTCCGCGCAGCCCTCCGCCGCAGCGCCCCTCGATCCGCGCCGCCCGGCGCCTCATTCTGCGCTCGGGGCGCCCCGCGGCCGCCGCAGCTTCTGCCCCGCCCGAGACAAAGGCCCGGAGGGTCGCTCGCTCCGCGCGTCCGGGGCCTGGGCCGCCCTCGCCGCCGCCGCTTTGTTCGCCCCGCCTTCGGGTTCAGCGCGCGGTGCCGGGCGATCCGACTCTGCAGCTCGGCGGCTCCGGGGTGCAGGGGGCGCGGGGGCGCGGCCCGGGGCGGGGTGGGGGCGGGGCCGGCGCGCGCGCCTGGCGCCGCCCCCTCGTCCCCCACTTCCTGCCCCGCGGCCGCTCTCCGAAGTTGCGCAGGGCGGGGGCAGCGGCGCGGCCGCGGCCCCGGGCCCGCGGACTTTCTCCGAGAGGCACCAGGACTTTGGGGAACCTCTGCGCCCCGGGCGCGCGACCTCGCCTGTGGAGTGACGGCCGGTCGTGGTCTCTGCGCCCCTCCTGCGTTTCAGGAGGAGCTCGGGAGGTGGCCCTTGTCGCGCTGCGGGGCCTCTGCGTGGTCCTTCTGGCAGGACAGACCCTGGAGGGGGCACGGGCTAGGCGGACTCGTCCGGCGCCCTCTCGGTCCAAGAAGCGGCCCTGGAGGAGAACTCGAGGCGGGAGGCACACAGGCCGGAGACTCGCCCAGAGCCCCTTCCTGTCCTGTGCCCTGGGCAGGGACCCGCAGGAAAGCCCCCGATCGCGCACAAAAGCCGGGATTCCCCTGTTCTGTAACCCAAAGGCCTGCCACTGGCAGCTGCCCAGAGGGCAAACCCTGGATTCGGAGATGGAATATGTGACATAGTAGGTGGGAGAGAGGAAAGGGGACGCGGCCAGACCCGGCCCTGGGTGGCGCCGCCTCCACGCTGGCTGCGGGGTCCCCTGACCCTGCCTTGAACTCCTTCCTGGGCCACGCCCTCTAGGGGGGAGTGGGTGGGCTGTGTTCCCAGCAGCTGGCCTCCTGCGAAGGTGGGCGGACTTCTAGGAAGAAAGGAGCCAGTCTGGCAGTGAAATGATGAGGATCCTGGCTCAGCTGTCAGGATCCGGTTCTCAGCTGGGTGAACCTGGACAAGTGTGATCCCCTCTCTAAGACGGGTGCGTTCTTGGGGTGAGGCTGGGTGTGACCAATCCCTGAGCCCCCCACACTTGGGTTGAGCCCTGGGGCAGCACCGGGTAGCTGCCCTCCCGACCCAGATTGCCTCTTTTTTTTGGCATTCCTGGAGCAGGAGCCAGTGCAGGGCGAGGGTCTGCTGCTAACCAGCGAGGGTCCCCTGAGGCCCCCTGCCACCCACCCTCCATTCTGGGCACTGGTCTCTGCAGAGAGTCAGGCTGGCCCCTTCCCAAACCGAGGAGGAAGCACGGGGACCCCGGCCGGGTTCTGGCCCATGGAGAGAAGTGAGGGAAGGGCTGGCCTCCCGGGACACACACCCAGACCCCACCCCAGACCCTGGCAGGAGTAACATCAGGCCAAGTTGCTGTCTGGGCGTCCTTCCTTCCAGGAGAAAGCGGGTGTGGCAGCTTCGTGAACACGGTCAGGAAAGAGCTAGCTTGAGAAGGCTGGGATCCAGCCTGCCTTGCCCAAGACAAAAGATTGCCCCTCGCAGCAGGCGGATTCCTCTGGCATCACCCTGAGAAATCACCAAGTGGGGACAGAGCCGGAACCCGGCACCTCCAGCTGCCCCTCATCTGAGACACTGCAGGGCATCTTCCCCTGGCAGGACGCCCCCCCCCCCCCGCCGCCGCCCCAACCATAGAGTGGACAGCCCCCTCCCTGTGGGAATCACTGGTGAGGAGAGGACAGGAGTAGTTGTCCGGGAGCTCTGCACAGTGCTGCGGGTGGACTGGAGCACTCCTTGGGGTTCTCACGGCTCCCCATCTTCCCGCCTGGACAGGGCACCAGCCCAAAGGAGGAGCCCCAGCTGGGGACACGGGCAGCCTGGCGCCGGCCAACTGCACGGACGATCGTCTGCCGCCCCCTGGTGGCTGCGGCAGGCACTGTGGCCACCTGGCTGCCCCTTGGCCAGGCACTGCCCAGCGCCCACAGGATTGGGTTTAGCCCGGAAGGGAGCCAAGGCAGGAGACCTGGGCCTCACCTCTGTGTGTTACTGAGCCAATCCCAGCGTCTTCCTGACTCCCAGTGACCTAAGGAGGACTGACCCGCCCCGTGGACCTCACAAGGTTCGGAGGAGGCTCTGAAGGAGAGGGCCGGGTGGGACCGAATGAATGACGGGAGCTTGATGGAACTCTTCCAAACCCTCGGTGTGGGCGTCATGAGCACAGCTGGGCTGTATCAAGTCAGAGGACAACTCAGGGAGAGGGGACACTGTTCCGAAACGTCCTGCCGGCATCCACCCCCTCTCAGACTCAGCTGCTTGCCGAGACGACCCCTGGTACACCTCCAGGGGGCACGACGCCCATCGCGTCCCATGGAGACGGAGCCCTGGGGAGGGGCGCATGACCTGCAAGTGAACGGTGTCCTCTGGAGGTTTGCACTCGGGGCTTCCCAGGTGGCTCAAGTGGTAAAGAATCTGCCTGTAATGCAGGAGACCTGGGTTTGATCCCTGGCTGGGAAGATTCTTCTGGAGGAGGGCATGGCAACCCACTCCAGTATACTTGCCTGGAGAATCCCCATGGACAGAGGAGCCGGGCGGCTATAGTCCATGGGGTCGCACAGAGTCGGACATGACTGAGCGACTAAGCACGTGGCCCACCGGGACAGCACTTGTCCTTAGCAAGAGAGGCCAGTGCTAAGCGCTGGACGGTCCGCAGGAGAGGCAGGAGGCTGGGAGTCCCAGCCCAGTGGCATAGATGAAGCCCACAGGGCAGGGAGGCACATACCTCAAAGGAGGGATGGAAGGTCACGGGTCCCCACTCTCTGGGCGCTTGGCCTCCACCTGCAGCACCCTGGCCCCTCCGGTCTGTCCTCGGCAGTCAGCAAAGACCCAGTCAAACCTCGTGAGGCCTTGTCACTCTCCTGCCCAGACGGGGGGCACTCGTGGCTCCTCCCCTCCAGAGATAAAATCAGATGTCTTCCCAGGCAGGTCCCACGTGGCATGGCTACTGCCCCGATGACCTCACCTCCTGCAGCTCCACAGCCACACCCAGCAGGGCCTCACCGCAGGGCCTTTGCACCTGCCGCCGCTCTGCCTGGGCCTCTTGCCCAGATGGCCTCACGGCTCGCACCCTCTCTTCCCCTGTGACTCACTCTGCTCCACACTTTCCTGTTTGCTCTGGCTCATCCCCCTCGATCGTCAGCTCTGTGGTCCCAGGGGCCATCTCTGGCCTGTCCCCAGCCCACTCCCAGCACTGCAAACTGGGCTCAGCCCGTGGCAGGTGGTCAAGAGAGTTGTTAAATGGATCACCACGTAGGGAATTCCCTGGCAATCCAGGGCCTACGACACCACGCTTTCACTGCTGAGGGCAGGGGTTCATTCCCTGGTCGGAGAACTAAGATCCTGCAAGCTGCACAGCTAAAAAAAAAAAAAAAAAATTAAACACCAAATAAATAAACCAACAGCTCAGCAAAGCACTGCAACTACAATTTTAAAATCCAATATCTTCTTTCATAGAAGTCATGAACGGGTAAAACGGATTCAAAGGTTTAGAAACTAGGCTGTATAATCTATTGATCCGCAGTGTATCTCACCGTCTTTATGTGAATCTGAAACGTTACACTCCAGGAGATTAGCACTGACTTTGCATTTCATTCTAACTATTTGCGACTGGAATAGGTGCTCCCATTTCTTGAGCGCTACATGGCTGGCCTGAGGGCTTTGTCTGCATCACCTTGCCTCCACTAAGCCTCACAGTGAGAGTAGTCATTATTGTCCTGAGTGATTAAATGCAGAAACCCAGCACACTGGGAGCTGCGCAGCATCACCCCGCGAGGCGCCAGCGAGCCGGGTCCACACGCCAGGCCTCCCCAGCCCCTGCTCCTGCACCCCGAGGTGGCGAAGGGTCTCCATGCCTGGAACCGAAAGCTGGTGGTTGACACACTGGTTTGGACGGATCAGAGAGCAGGGAGACAGGAAAATGCTACGTGTCCAAAACACGTAAATCCTGACTCAGCATGGAACGCAACAACCTCAAAAGGCCGGCACACACACGCACACACATGCACATACATGCTTGCACACGCTCACACGCACATGCACGGACATGCACACACACGCTCATGCAATGCACGCACACGGTCGCACACGCACACACTTGCATGCACGTGCTCACATGCACATAGCCCCTGCAGAAACGGGCGCAGGCACGGTCAGGGGCAGCAGGGCTGGCCGGAGGGTGGCTGCCGTGGACCCAGCCTGGGTCTGAGCTGAAGGGGGGCAGGGTGTGGAAGAGCCACCAGCCTGGAGCTCCTGGAACCTGGTGGCTGCAGGATCCAGGTGACCCCAGAGAGGGCACCCCACTTCCGCCTCGCGTGGAATGACCATCCAGCACCAGGCTGTTATTGATTCGCTGTCAGGGGACGGCCCACAGCTCGAGGACGGGCCCGAGGTCAGGCCTTGGGCAGCGGCAGGGTCGGAGCCCTGGTCTGGACGCCGAGTCTGTCCTGCAACGCCTCCAGCCGAGCCTTGGCTTCTGCTTCCCCTTGATGGCGTGACGGCTCCGGGGCAGCAACACCCGGTGTGCGTGTGTGCCGGGGGTGTGACCTGAGCCCACAACTGCCCCACAAGGCCTCCTGAGTTCCCGCGGAGCCCCCTGGTCAGTAGGAGAGCTCGTTGCTGGGGCAGCACTGGGACTTTGCTCTGAACGAGGACCTGGGGGTCTCTCCACGTGCTGGCCGTGGTGCAGGCCGCGTGGAAGGACTGGGGAGCTTTCTCCGCCCACGCAAACAGCCCAGACCCTTCCTTGCCACACAGGCGTCCTCTGAGAGCCAGGGGGTTCCCCAGCCCAGGTTTCCCCCAAAATTTCAGGGCTGCTGCAAGGTCTCAGTGCTTCTTATCAACAGGGCCCTTATTCTCCAGCCAGGGTCCAGCTTCTCCTGCAAACACCTCCCTCCGAAGCCAGAGTCCACCCACCCCTCCATCACTCCACCCATCCGACCCCCCAGCCCCCACATCCTCCACCCAGAAAGCATTTACTGAGCCCTGGCCTTGTTCTTAGGGGAGAGGAAGCGAATGTTTTGACTTTTCCCAACATGACTCGGTGAAGGAACTATTCTCACGTCCAAACCACATGAACACACACATTTTGCAAATTCCATCTGTAGCTACATCATGCAAGTTCAGCTGTCACAATTTCCCGGGAAACCATAGGTGTAGAAAAAGACCATCTGGCCCGCCGTGGAGTCCGACTGCACCCACTGAACTGTTGGCTGCGGGCTTTTGGAAGAGGCGGAATACAGGCATCTTACCTCTCACTGCTTTGACTTACGGTGGCGTGGTCCACGGGTCGTGCTCCAACTGCGACCTCTGACATCCCCTGTCTGGGGACCCCTTCCTTAGAGCTGGGCTCAGGCTCAGGTGCAGGGTGCTTAAGGCTCTAAGGTGGGGTGGTGGTGGGTGTGTCTCCAGGACTCAATTCATTTTAGACGTGAGGCTGAGACGTTGGGATTTGGGGCAGATCCTGGATTTCTGCAGCACCCTGTCATCATCAGGACAGAAGTCCAGTCCTGCCGAGGGACGCCCCAAGCCGCAGGTGGCTGCTTGTGTGTTCCAGGACCCGAGGGGTGGCCGTGGTATTCAGAGCACAGTCAGGGAGAGCCGGTTAGGGTAGGTCTGCCCCTGCCCTTCCTGAGTCCAGTCCTGCCCTTGGCCTCCTGGGGCGATACGACAGCACAGCCAAGGGAAGCGCTTGCTAGACCCAGCTTCTGGACCCAGCAGGAAGGCTCCAAATCCTAGAACACGCACATCACCCCAGAGAGACAGCCACGCCCCTCAGCTGCCCTTCCCACTCCAGAGCTCGCCACTGGTAACTGACTTTCTATCTCCATGGATTTGCCTCTTCTGGACATTTCATCTAGATGGAATCACGTAACGCCTGGCCTTCTTTCACTCAGGATAATGCCAAGGCTCATTCTCATTGTAGTGTCCATGAATAACTTGCTGTTCAGTCGCTAAGCCGTGTCCAACTCTTTGCAACCCAACTGAACTGTAGCCCGCCAGGCTCCTCTGTCCATGGCATCTCCCAGACAAGAACACCGGAGTGGGTTGCCATTCCCTTCTCCAGGGGATCTTCCCGACCCGGGGACCGAACCCACATCTCCTGCATTGCAGGCAGATTCTTTACTGTCTGAGCCAACTGGGAAGCAGCCCGTGTAACTACTACGTTATTTTTTTGTGGCTGAATGATAAGTCCTTGTAGGTGGAATCCATTTCAACAATTCACTTTATTTTCATCCATCTGAAACATTATCATTTCAACATGTAATCAACCTCAAAACTCATTAATGATATATTTACATTTTTCTTTTCATGTTAAAGTCTTCAAAATCCAGCGTGTGTCTTATACTCCCAGCACATTTCAGCCAGAATGCTAAACTGTCATCAGAAATGCTTGATCTGTATTTACTGAGGTTCAGAAAATGTATCGTCGAACAATAGATTCATGTACCCAAGTTGTTTCAAATATACATAAAAGTTTGCCCCAAACTGAATTGAGTATGCAAGTTTAAGTTAACTACAATTGAGAAAAGTGAAAGTGTTAGTCACTCAGTCATGTCTGACTCTGTGTGACCCCATGGACTGTAGCCCAACAGGCTCCTCTGTCCAAGGATTTCCCAGACAAGAATATCGGAGTGGGTTGCCATGCCTTCCTCCAGGGGATCTTCCTGACCCAGGGATCGAACCCAGGTCTCCTGAATTGCAGGCAGTCTTTAACATCTGAGCCACAGGGCAGTCCTATTTACAATTAAACGCAATTCAAACATCAACTCCTCTGTGGGACAAACCGCATTCAAGACTTCAGGGGCCAAATGTGGCTCGTGGTCGCGGCCCTCTAGAGACAGGCCTCCACTCCCCTGAGCCGTCCCATCAGCGCCTCCTGGGGAGAGGGCTGTGCTGCCTGCTGCCCACTGTCCTGCCCGCTGCCAGCCTTGCAGGCCACGGGCCTCTTCCACCCCCGGACCTGGCTGCAGAGCCCGACCCAGCCAGCCTGGTCCTCCCAGGGCCGCCGCTCCACGCGTGGCCCTGCTCACGCCCTCGGCCACGGCCACTGCACAAGGGTCTGTCCTTTGGCGTCGGTGTGTCCACCAGGGCGGAGCGCTGGCATCTCCTCCTCTCACACTTTGACGTGAGCCTTGTCAGACGCCCGCTTACCGCACTTCTCGGCGGCCACCATCTGCCCTGCCTTAGGCCCCGGGCCTCCCCTCCGCCACCCCCCAGGGTCCAGAGGTGGGTCACAGTTCTCAAGCTCCATCCCACCTTGGCAGCCTGTGACACCAGGATCCCCGTGCACCTGGGCTTCTGGCAGATACAGCCTGGATTTTCTTTGTGGCTGCCGTCAGGACAGGTCTGTGCTGACGCCCGGCCCGGCCGCATGCCCTGCTCCTCCCGCTGGCCTGACCAGGGAGGGGCCGAAGCCCGCTGGCCTGGCCAGCAAGGGGCCAAACCTGGAGTTAGGAACAGCCTGATGGCTTCCTAGGCACCCCACCCGCCTTTCCTTCCAGACACCACCGATCCTGCTGTTTCCCCAAACCCACTCCCAACGCTGGGGGCCAGGAAGCAGGACAAGCAGCTACGATGGACCAGCTGGCCTCCACCCGCTGATAGCAAGAGCCCCACTGCCGGCAGAAAGTGGGGTGAGTAGGGTGCCCGGCATGGGCAAGGATTGCTAGTACTCTCCCGGTTGGTGAACCAGGGCGGATGCCCACAGAATGGAAGATGCCGGGGACGGGGGGTGTATCTCAAGCATTTGAATGGTGTGTGTTAGTTGCTCAGTCGTGTCCGATTCTTTGTGACCCTATAGACTATAGCCCGCCAGGCTCCTCGTCCATGGGATTCTGCAGGCAAGAATCCCGGAGTGGGTCACCACGCCCTCCTCCCAGGGATCTTCCCGCCCCAGGAATTGAGCTGGGGTCTCCATCTCCTGCATTGCCAGCGGATTCTTCACTGTCTGAGCCACAGAGGGGAGAGCAATTAGGGGAAGCACAGAAACATCGGCTGCCGCGAGCAGCTGGGAAAGCATCCATGAAAGTCTGTGAACGGCTGAGGGATTCATGGCCGCTTGAGGCAGAGGTGGAGCGGCCGTAAAGAGATGTCGTATAAGGAGACTTTGTCCCCTGGAGCTGCAGGGCAGGAAGGGGGGCAAAGGTCCCGGGGAGGCTGCTGTCAGCACGTTTCCTGCATCAAGATCAGGGTCCTGACCGAGAACCAGGGGCTGCAGGACACAGCAGGGGGCGGCGAGGGACACCTAGGTCAGCTGCCGGGAAGCCAGCCGCCCACACTCCCGCTGGAGCCTCTGGCCAGCAGAAGCGGCCAGACTCCCTTAAGGGCTAGCCCTCCTCTGCCTGAAGACCACCAGAGACCTCTGCCTTCCGAGACATCACTCCTCTGCTTCTGGCTGATGGCATCTTTGAATATCAGTCTGTGTCTGCGACTAAAACAGAGGAATCTTAGCTTTTCATTCTCTTTTGCAGAGCCATTTAAAAAGGACCCCACACAGCAGCGACGCACTTCCTTTTTGGGCACTACTGCTGTCCACCAGAGCCTGCCCCGGGCCTCTCACTCAGGGACGTGCAGGAGACGTTTACTGAGCTGTATGGCCCCTATTCCAATCCCTAAGAAAGGCAACGCCAAAGAATGCTCAAACTACCACACAATTGCACTCATCTCACACACTAGTAAAGTCATGCTCAAAATTCTCCAAGCCAGGCTTCAGCAGTACATGAACTGTGAACTTCCAGATGTTCAAGCTGGATTTAGAAAAGGCAGAGGAACCAGAGATCAAATTGCCAACATCTGCTGGATCATCAAAAAAGCAAGGGAGTTCCAGAAAAACATCTATTTGTACTTTATTGACTATGCCAAAGACTTTGACTGGGTGGATCGCAACAAATTGTGGAAAAGTCTGAAAGAGATGAGAATACCAGACCATCTGACCTGCCTCCTGAGAAATCTGTATGCAGGTCAAGAAGCAACAGTTAGAACTGGACATGGAACAACAGACTGGTTCCAAACAAGGAAAGGAGTACGTCAAGGCTGTATATTGTCACCCTGCTTACTTAACATATGCAGAGTACATCATACGAAATGCTGGGCTGGATGAAGCACAAGCTGGAATCAGATTGCCAGGAAAAATATCAATAACCTCAGATATGGAGATGATGCCACCCTTATGGCAGAAAGTGAAGAACTAAACAGCCTCTGATGAAAGTGAAAGAGGAGAGTGAAAAGTTGGCTTAAAGCTCAACGTTCAGAAAACAAAGATCATGGCATCTGGTCCCATCACTTCACGGCAAATAGATGGGGAAACAGTGGAAACAGTGTCAGACCTTATTTTTTTGGGCTCCAAAATCACTGCATGGTGACTGCAGCCATGAAATTAAAAGATGCTTACTCCCTGGGAGAAAAGTTATGACAACCTAGACAGCACATTAAAAAGCAGAGACGTTACTTCGCCAACAAAGGTCCGTCTAGTCAACACTATGGTTTTTCCAGTGGTCATGTATGGATGTGCGAGTTGGACTCTAAAGAAAGCTGAGCGCTGAAGCATTGATGCTTTTGAACTGTGGTGTTGGAGAAGACTCTTGAGAGTCCCTTGGACTGCAAGGAGATCCAACCAGTCCATCCCAAAGGAAATCAGTCCTGAGTGTTCATTGGAAGGACTGATGTTGAAGCTGAAACTCCAATACTTTGGCCACCTGATGTGAAGAACTGACTCATTTGAAAAGACCCTGAGGCTGGGAAAGATTGAAGGCGGGAGGAGAAGGGGCGGACAGAGGATGAGATGGTTGGATGCCATCACTGACTCAATCGACATGAGTCTGAGTAAGCTCCGGGAGTTGGTGTTGGACAGAGGGGCCTGGTGTGCTGCAGTCCATGGGGTCACAGAGAGTCAGACACGACTGAGCGGCTGGACTGAACTGATGGCCCCTACTGGGCGTCCCAAGTGGTGCTAGTGGTAAAGAACCCGCCTTTCAATACAGGAGATGTAAGATACTCGGGTTTGATCCCTGGGTAAGGAAGATCCCCTGGAGGAGGACATAGCAGCCCACTCCAGTATTCTTGCCTGGAGAATCCCATGGACAGAGAAGAGAAGCCTGGCGGGTTCGCAGAGTCAGACATGACTGAAACGACTTAGCACAGCACACACATGGCCCTTTTTGTCACATCTGCTAAGAAGGCTGGATTTTCATCGCTTTCAGCCACAGCCTGGCCAAATACCAATCCCAGTTCCCCTTCCTCTTCCCTGAACCAGTTTCCAAGTTAGGATTTAGAGCAGGCTGAATGGTGGCCCTGAAAGCACCGTCACGTCAAACTCCGAAGTCTGCAAACTGCGACCTTATTTGCAAAACAGGGTCTTTGCAGATGTAATTAGCTATCTTGAGATGAGATCATCCCGGATTTTCTAAATCCAGTGACAAGTGTCCTTATTAGAGACATGCAGGACAGATACAGGGAGATGTGGGGAGGCCAGGGTCTTCCAGACGTGGAAGATAGAGGCAGAGATGGGGGTCTCTGGAAGCTCGGAGAGAGGCCTCTGCCCACAGCGTCTGGACAGGGTTGGAGGGGGATAGCGGTGGCCCTGCCAGAAATTTGGCTTCCTGCTGGCCAGGCGTGGAAAATCTTGAGAATCAAATACATAATGAAGGCCATTCACTGAAAGACATCAAATGCATTCAAATTCAGGAGGTCCTATTGATAATATTTTTTTTAAATCCCTGACTTAAAAAAAAAAAATCCCTTTGGAAGTTGGCAGAGCACCAGTTCATTATTCCATCGCGGTTCATGGTGTCACAAAGAGTCGGACACGACTGAGCAACTGAACTGAACTAATAAAGAGAAAGAGTGTATGGGGAGGGAGGTGGGAGGGAGGTTCAGAATGGGAAACACGTGTATACCTGTGGCAGATTCATGTTGATGTATGGCAAAACCAATACAATATTGTAAAGTAATTAGCCTCCAATTAAAGTAAATAAATTTATATTAAAAAATAAAATAAAGAGAGAAAGGATACAGCACTTATTCTGCCTCTCGGGGTAACCCAAGAGCTGAGGAAGGGGCTCCCCTGGTGGCTCAGTGGTAAAGAATCTGCTTGCCAATGCAGGAGATACAGGTTCGGCCCCTGGTCCGCGAAGACGCCACGTGCCCCGGAGCAGCTAAGCCCTTGCAGCACAGCTATTTGAGCCCATGCTCAAGAGCCCGGGAACCACAACTGAAGCCCGTGTGCCCCAGAGCCTGTGCTCCGCAAGCAAGAGACACCACCGCAGCGAGAAGCCCGAGCAGCACAGCAGAGAGTGGCCTCCGCTCACTGCAGCTGGAGGAAAGCCTGCAGAGCAGTGAAGACCCAGCACAGCCAAAAGTAAATAAATAAAAACTTAAAAAGAGTCGATGAAGAAAGTTCTTCCTTCAGGAGAATTCCAGAAAACAGAGGCAGAAGGAAAACTAGAATTGGATGATCCCTGATTTGCAATCCTTAGTGAGGAACGGACCTCGGTTATGATCATTCTGGGCAGGTAAAGTTATCCCGTGAAAGCCGGGGGGATTTTTGTATGAGTAGGTCAGGCCGCCCATAGCCAAGGCCGGCAGTCAATGCAAGCGCTGAGAGAGAAGCGTCCATTGTGGCCCTTCCTGTCTCATCATGTGCTGGGGCGCTCATAGCACCACTCGTGAAGCAGCCTCGCTGACAAGTCAGGCCTTCGTCTGACCAAGGCTGAGTGCCACCTGCCAGTTTTCAGAACACGCAGAGGAAAGCAGGACATGTGAGTGACGCCAGGGGGTCGGGTCAGCCAGATCCAGGATGCGGACGGGCTGCAGAAACACGATCTGTGTCTTCAACAACTAGACGGCTAGGGAGAAAGCGGCAGGCACAGCACAGAAAGAGGTGTAAGAAAAAAAAAAGGAGGTGTAAGAGACAGGGAACCAAATACTCGGATCATCTCTCCAGCAAATTAAACACATGACAACATTTATCAGATAATCAGCAAACATGAACACTGACCAGATGTTAGATATTGGTGAAGAGTTGTTACACCAGCATGTGACCCCATTACCGTGATTCTGTATAAAAACACCAACAAGAAATTCCCGGGCGACGGTCCAGTGGTGAGGACTTGACATTTTCATTGCTATGGGCACGGCTCTGATCCCTGGTCAAGGATCTAGTCCCCTGTAAGTCACACAGTACAGCTACAGACTAAAAAAAAAAAAAAAAAGGACATATTTATGGTGAAATAACATGATGCCTGGGACTAGTAGGTATCACTTTTTCATGACCTGTAATTCACTTTTTAAAAATTAAAACTTTTTGTGAAATCTGACCTACAGGATCACGCATCAAACATGAAGGGGCAGCTTACTGCAAAACTGTGGCACCAGGACCTACATAACCAGGGCCAGGTCAAGGGTCAGAACCTGACAAGCGGTTCATTCACTTTGTCCCTGTGACTCAGCCATGTTTCTGTACATACTCGAGTTCGCTTCTCTTCACTGTGGTGAGTAGTCCTTTGTGTGAACACGCCCCAGTTCATCCCCCCATTCTGATGACGATACATGTCCGGTGAAAGGAAAGTATTAGTCGCTCAGTCGTGTCCAACTCTTTGCAACTCCATGGACTGTAGCCCAGCAGGCTCCCCTGTCCATGAGATTTCCCAGAAAAGAATACTGGAGTGGGTCACCATTTCCTTCTCCAGAGGATCTTTCCGACCCAGGGATGGAGCGTGGGTCTCCTGCATTACAAGCAGATTCTTTGCCGTGTGAGCCACCAGGGAAGCCCCTTAGAACATTTCAGCCTCCTTAAATACAACCCCAGGGACTTCCCCAGTGGTGCAGGGGTTAGGAGCTTCCCTCGTGGCTCAGACGGTAAAAGCATCTGCTTGCAATGTGGGAGACCCGGGTTTGATCCCTGGATGAGGAAGAGCCTCTGGAGAAGGAAATGGCAACTCACTCTAGTACTCTTGCCTGGAAAATTCCATGGATGGAGGAGCCTCAGGGGGCTACAGTCCACAGGGTCCCAAAGAGTTGGACACGACTGAGCGACCTGACTTTCACTTTCACTTTTCTTTCCAGTGGTTAGGAATCCACTCAGCAATGCAAGGGACGCAGGCACAATCCCTGGTCAGGGAACCAAGATTCCATGGGCATTTAAGCCCGCACACCTCAAAAAGACCCCGGAAACCCCACCTCAAAACGAAGAAAAAGCAACCTTGAGCCTATTAGCTATTGCCCTGCACTCTCTCCCAACCTCTGCCTCAGCCTTTGCTGTTCAGTTGCGTCGAACTCTGCAACCCCGTGGACTGCAGCACGCCCAGCTTCCCTGTCCTCGCCTGTGTCCCAGAGTTCAGTCAAATTCATGTCCATTGAATCGGTGATGCTATCTAATCATCTCATCCTCTTCTTCTTCTACCTTCAATCTTTCCCAGCATCAGGGTCTTTTCCAATGAGTCAGCTCTTCGCATCAGGAGGCCAAAGTATGTCCTTCCAATGAATATTCAGGCTTGACTTCCTTTCTGATTGACTAGTTTGATCTCCTTGTAGTCCAGGGGACTCTCAAGCATCACAATTTGAAAGGATCAATTCTTTGGTGCTCAGCCTTCTTTATGGTCCAATTCTCACATCCCCAGCCCTAGGGAGCCACTGATCTACTTTTGGTCTCCCTGGTTTCCCTGTCCCAGACGTTTTAGATCAATGGAATCATACGACGGTCTTTGGTCATTGACTTGTCTCACTTTTCATACTGTTGGCAAGATTCATCCATACTGAAGCATGTATCAGTATTTCATTTTTCAAAAAATGACTGAATAGTCCTCCATTGCATAGACCTACACTGATTCTCAAGCGGTTGCTACTGGTTTGGCCAGATGGTCAAGGGCTTGGGAAGAAAAGGATTGGGAGCTTGGTGACAAGGAGATCTGAAGAAGAGCCCAGGGATGGACTCAGAGAGGACACAGATCATATCTGTATTCCTGGTGGACACATGTCTCTGAGGCCCGTCCAGCGCAGAGAAGGCACTCGATATCAGATGCACAGAGGATGAGAGACAAACATGTCTCCCCCACAGCCTGACCACAGGCGGCCAGGAACCAAAGTGGGGAGCTGGGAGAGGCCCTCCAACAACGCCTCACGTCAGTTCTAACTCTGCCCACATCTCTGAGCTCTGACGCTTGGAAGGTGGGTTCTCGGGGTGGGGTGGGGGGCGGAGAGAGGAAGACCCCTCGGGGAGAACATCAGTGGCTCTTTGATGTGGAAGATGAGCCTGCCGCTTAAATCTGGGCCTCCTGATACCAACCAATCAGAGCCAACTGGGGTGGGGAAGCCCTAATACCAAAGAGGAGGTGAGTCATTGCTTCACATTGAGGTTGAGGGCAGGAAGAACTATGTTGAGAACCCAGAGGCTTCTCCCCAGGGCACGAGCATGTTAGTATTTCTACTAGCAGTAGCAAAGTTCACGGAAAGTTGTAGTCACCAAAGACAGACAGACAGACAGATGGACAGACAGACAGATGATAGAGATAGACAGATAGATGGGTAGATGATAGAGAGATAGATGAGATGGATAGATAGATAGTAGATACAGACAGATGGACAGGAGGACACTTGAGAGTTAGTGCCCTTCAGGAATGCAGGTATAAGTCACCCCACTAGACAAACCTCGACCAGCTGAGATGCTGCTGGAGGCAAAGGAAACCCCTTCTGACTGTTACAGAAACAAGCACAGTAACAATTCACATCTCCGCCTGCCTGTAAAGTATGCACATATTTGTACCCAGCTCTTCTTCTATTTCCTCACTTCCCTTATGACTTTCAATACAGTTGTGTTGGAAGTTAATTTCGCAATTTAGTTTCAGCTGAAAGAATATTCAGACAGAAGGAGGCAGAACAGGAAAAGTAATTAACCTAGCCCAGAAATGGACACCATCACTGGTAGGACTTTGTACTTTCTCTATTTGGGGAGAAGACAGTCTCGCTCTTTTTTTTTTCCCTTATTTTTTAAAATGTAAGTATAGTTGATTTACAATATTTCAGGTATTAGAAAACTGATTCAGCATATACATATATGTATATTCTTTTTCAGATTATTTTCCATTATAGGTTATTACAAGACATTGAATATAGCTCTCTGCGCTATGCAGCAGGTCCTCGTCCATCTATTTTATGTGTAGTAGTATCTGTTAATCCCAAATTCCTAACGTATCCCTCCCCACCTTTCCACTTTAGTAACTATAAATTAGTTTTCTATGTCTGTGAGTCCATTTCTGTTATGTAAATAAATTCATTTGTATCATTTGTTTTTTAGATTCCACGTATCAGATCAGATCAGATCAGTCGCTCAGTTGTGTCCGACTCTTTGCGACCCCATGAATCGCAGCACGCCAGGCCTCCCTGTCCAGCACCAACTCCCGGAGTTCACTGAGGCTCACGTCCATGGAGTCAGTGATGCCATCCAGCCATCTCATCCTCTGTCGTCCCCTTCTCCTCCTGCCCCCAATCCCTCCCAGCATCACAGTCTTTTCCAATGAGTCAACTCTTCGCATGAGGTGGCCAAAGTACTGGAGTTTCAGCTTCAGCATCATTCCCTCCAAAGAAATCCCAGGGCTGATCTCCTTCAGAATGGACTGGTTGGATCTCCTTGCAGTCCAAGGGACTCTCAAGAGTCTTCTCCAACACCACAGTTCAAAAGCATCAATTCTTCGGCGCTCAGCCTTCTTCACAGTCCAACTCTCACATCCGTACTTGACCACTGGAAAAACCATAGCCTTGACTAGACGGACCTTTGTTGGCAAAGTAACGTCTCTGCTTTTGAATGTGCTATCTAAGTTGGTCATCACTTTCCTTCCAAGGAGTAAGCGTCTTTTAATTTCATGGCTGCAGTCACCATCTGCAGTGATCTTGGAGCCCCCAGAAATAAAGTCTGACACTGTTTCCACTGTTTCCCCATCTATTTCCCATGAAGTGATGGGACCGGATGCCATGATCCTCGTTTTCTGAATGTTGAGCTTTAAGCCAACTTTTTCACTCTCCTCTTTCACTTTCATCAAGAGGCTTCTGAGTTCCTCTTCACCTTCTGCCATGAGGGTGGCGTCATCCTCGTGTCTGAGGTGATTATAAGTGACATCAAGTGACATCTGCCTCCTCTCTCTGACTCACTTCACTTAGAATCATAGTCTCTGGGTCCGTCCATGCTGCTGCAAATGGCATCATTTCCTTCTTTTTTATGGCTGAGTAGCATTGGAGAAGGAAATGGCAGCCCACTCCAGTGTTCTTGCTGGAGAATCCCAGGGACGGGGGAGCCTGGTGGGCTGCCGTCTCTGGGGTCGCACAGAGTCGGACACGACTGAAGCGACTCAGCGGCAGCAGCAGCAGCATTCCACTGAGTATGTATACACCACATCTTCCTTATCCATTTGTCTGTTGATGGTGAGACAGTTCCACTCTCGTATGAAAGATAGTCGCATCGTATCAGGCAGAAGTGGAGAGTTAGGTTTTTGTCTGACTTGCTTTTGTTATATGGAAGCTCAAATGTGTGTAGAAACCTGTGGATGGAGGCTGAATAAAGAGATGCCAGTGAGGAAGGTTTTGCCTGTGCCCATAAGCCTTTGCCTTGAACCATCGATCTAAACAGCCTTCACGGCCGGCGTCGTGAGGCAGGGACCAGTGGGATCCGTCAGGAGAGCGCGCTGGAGGTAGACAGAAAGCGAAGCAGAGAAGGAAGCTGCTTCTTCGTCTCTGCTTCCTGCCGGCAGCTGGCAGCTCCCTGGGCCACGATGCCCCGTGTTTTTCCTGAAGCAGCAGCTGAATCCAGTCTGCAGTTTCTCCAGCGAGCACAAAGTCCACTTCATCCTGTTGCTGCCGCTCGGGCCAGTGGCTGGCCGGCACCCCATCCTCTGGGTTTGGGTCTCGCCCTGCTGGGACCCTCCTCTTGGTGGGAGACACCAGCTCCGACGGCCAGCGCCCCCTCCTCGAAAGCCTGAGTTGCAGCTCTTTGGCATCCCTCCTCCGACTTCCCAAATGTTCATAATTCCACCTGCTTCGCTCTGGTCCTCTGCTTCCTGAAGTTACCACCTTGACATACTTCAGAGGTTTTTATTTTAACCTTGTTAACAAGTGACCTTGTTAACACCTTTGTACCTAATGTGCAATCCCTTCTATTAATTTCTCTCTGGTCAAATCACTGGTGTGACTTCTGTCTTCCAGCAGGACCCTGACTAAGTCCCTCATCAGTGATATAGATTAATTTTTTCTCACCTCTGTGACTTTCCTTTTCACTAATTTTAAAAATAAGCTTTTATACTTTAATTTGGGACGGTTTTAGATTTACAGAAAAATTGCAAAGACAATACAGAGCTTCCATATATGCCACAAACACACCATATATATGTATATTTTCTTGTATATGCATTTTAGACTCTAAACTTCCCTCCAGGAGTGATTGTAACTGCATCCCACAAATTTTGATATATTGTACTTTTATCACCATTCCGTTAAAATAGTTTAACATTTGTATTGTGAGTTTCTCTTTGACCCGTAAGAAATTCAGAGGTTGCTTTTTGGTATCCTTGAATGGGCTTGGGAATATATTTCAAAATAATCAAATATATGGGTTTTCTTCTAGTTACCTTTTTATTGCTGTTTCATAGACTACGTTTCCTGTGACCCTTTCCAGGTAGGACTTATATGCTTTGAAACATATTGAAACTAATCTATGGTCTGGCCTGTGATCAGCTTCTGTATATGTTCTGTGTCCTTGCAAAGAACGTCAAGAACGTGGATCCTATGATGGCGGGCTCAGTGTTCGATGAACGTCCCTTCTGTCCACTTCCTTAGTTAGCATTGCCGCCACTGCCAAGTCACTTCAATCGTGTCCGACTCTTAGCGACCCCATGGACTGCAGCCTACCAGGCCCCTCCGTCCATGGGATTTTCCAGGCAAGAGTACTGGAGTGGCCAGAAACCATAAAACTCAGTAAGGAAAGTTCAGTAAGGAAAGGGGAAGATACGAAAGGAGCGTGTTACTGGAATACGATTTGGAGGCCGGGTGCGGAAGAATGGGGACCTGGCCCGGCTGGTTGACAGGGGTGAGTGGGAGCCCAGACTGAGAACAACATGTAATTATTACAAAATAACGGTATCGCTCACTAGGAGCAAGAATGCTAGGAGCGACAGCAACAGCAGTGGCAGAAGGACGCGAGTAAGTGTTCGTCACCCAGCCGTGCCCGACCCCATGGACTGCAGCCCACCAGGCTCTTCTGTCTATGAGATCTCCCAGGCAAGAATACGGGAGTGAGTTGCCATTTCCTTCTCCAGAGGATCTTCCCGACCCAGGGATTGAACCCAGGATTCCTGCACTGCAGGCATATTCTTTACCGACTGAGCTACAAGGGAAGCCCCAGAAGTACGCAAGCAGCCACACAAAGAGACAAGCAATATGATGCAAAGACCAGCAGGAACCGTGGGAGGTCAGGCTCCCGCTGCAGCCTCTGCTCGAGCAGGAAGCCCCGCCCCCGGCCCCGCCCCGCGGAGCCATCGATGGCTCCGGCTCGGCGCGCCGCCTGCCTGGCCTCAGGGCTCGGCTCGGCATGCCTGCGGCGCTGCCATGGAGACGCGGCCCCTCCGCCCGCTGGCACCGCCCTGCGCGTCCCCGAGGCCCCGCCGCGCGGGTGGCCGGGGCAGGACGACCCGGGGCGCGGGCCAGGTGACCGGGCGGGCCGCGGGCCGGGTCACAGGGGGCTGCGGGGCGCCTCCGGGCGAGTGGGCGCCCGGGACGCTGGGGAGGCGGTGGGGACGCGCCGTGGGCGGGGCGGCGGGGGCTCAGCGGGTCGCGAGGACGCGGCTGGTCGACGGGGGCGCGGGCCGCACGGAAGGGAGAACTGCGCGGCTGGGAGAGCCGGGCTGGGGCTACTGAGGATGCGCCCTGTTCGGGTTTCCCCTGACGTCATTTTTCCTTCGGGTTCAGGGCCCTCCCGGCTGCTCGGAGGAGAAAGGGGGCGCTGGGTGGGTACCAACGTGGGCAGGTTCCTTCTGCGCCCCGTCAGATTCTTAGAACTTATCTCTCAGCTCTCCCTGGACGTTAGCTCTCCAGCAAGGGGTTTCCCCAGCACCACCCCCGTAGTTCACAGAAGAACTAGGATGAGGCATCCTTCTGCCTCTTAAACCCAAGCTCACTGCGTCACCGGGGAGCAACCGAAATAGTGGGAGCATGGGGCTGGGTGGCTTGGCTTAAGGGCTCTGATCCCAAGAGTTAAGAAGGATCCCGTGCCCTAAGCCCTGCCAGGACCGCCGGCGTCCTTTCCTCTCCGTACACCTGACGGCAGGTTGGTTTCTTTGTAGCTTCACCTTGCGGAGGAGCTGAAGGCTAGCCAGAAGGAAGCCCTGCACAAAAAGCTGGTTCCACACCCCTGGCAGGGACCGCACCGCCTCTGTGCTGCTGAAAGCTGACCCAGGCACAGATCAGGAGGGCAGTTCTCAGGGCAGCTGCTGTCAGTTTCGGCCTAGTGCACAATGCCTTCTCATGCAGGACAGCGGACGTGTGCCTTCAGAGGCAGTGGTCTGAGGCACGGCGTCAGACTCGCAGTGGGCACCTGACAAGTCCTGCCTGCGGTGAGAGCCTCGTCCCTGTCATCGGCACAGCTGACACAGAGCACACAGCCGTCACGGGGACACGCTGCGGCCGGGGCCCCGCCGACCTGCCTGCCGACTCACGCGTGGCTCTTGGCTGTCTTCAGAATGCTTGGAGACGCCTCTCCAGTTTCCTCGCCAAGAGCCCTCATAAAGGGTGTTGCCTGCAAATGGCCTGAGTTCCTCGTTACCATTAAGTTAAAGAAGGAATCCTCACGCCCAGCTGCTGCAAAGCTCATTCATTAGTGCATTTAGTGCAGAGCAGGTGGCTGCTGTGCAGGAGCCCAGGAGCAGGGAGGTTCTGGCCAGTGATGAGTGGCCGCGTCCCGCTGGCAGAGAAAGCTCTGTCTGAAAGCTACGCCCGGCTCCGGTACCGGGACACCTCCCTGCTCATCTGGCAACAGCAGCAGCAGAAGCTGGCATCCGCTCTGCCCGGGACGTACCTAAGCAGGAGCCGAAGCATGTGGTACTCACAGTACGGGAACGAGGCCATCCTCGTCCGGGACAGAAACAAGCTGGACGTCTCGCGGGACACGGGGCAGTCCAAGTTTTGTTCTATAATGTAATTCTGGGGTGAAAATCTGAGCCCAGGCACCAGGCCGCCTTGCTGATCCCTAGCCCTCACTGGGAGATTCTGACAGGGAATGTGAAGGCTGAGCTGTGATAGAAGAGCCCCCAAACCCCAGAGGTGGCACCCCGCCCACTCACAGTCGGGGTGATGGGTGGACTTCTGGACCCCGTCCTGACCCTGCAGGCGCTGCAAGCACAGCCTAGGCCCAGCTATGCTGTCCTGGTCACGCTTCCAAGTAAGTCACGCGAGAGAGATACCCCAGGTACACACAACCTTTTCACATTCTTACAGGTTCTCTCTAGTAGTCCCTCCTGCCTGGTGAAGAATGGGTCAAATATTTAAAAAAAAAAAAAAAAAAGTGAATTGGCGTCATGTAGGATCGGAAATCCATCAGCGGGACCACAGTGGTTTTACCCTGAACAGGTCGTTGGCAGCAGCATTTCAGCAGGAGCTCTGTGGCACTTGAGTTTGAGTTGTTACCAAAGCGATCGTCGCCCGCGATGCACTGTGACGGTGTCTGCACTAGCTCCCTGATGCTGGGGGCTGTGGGCAAGGCATCCTTTTACTTAGGGAGGGGAAGCCCCCAATTATGAAGTTACACGTCAGCTGCTAAGTGACCTCAGGTTTAATCACAGAGCTGAAACAGGCAGGCTCTCAGCCGACAGCAGCTCGGCCTCTGCTCCGGGCTGCAGCCCCCGGCCACCTGCAGTGTTTGATGTGTGTTGGCCCCCCGTGTGGGCAGGTTTATGAGTCAGTTTAAGGGATTTGCTGTAATTAAAGTCTGTGTAGCAAGGTGAATGCAGACGTGTCTTGCCGAAGCTGAATTTTCTTTTTAAATAAATCTCCTTCAGGAGGCTCCTTCCTTCCTCACTCCAAATTTCGATCTGTTTGTTCATAATATCCTGCCTTGGCTTCCAGGGTTTTTGTTAAAACACTAACGCCGAACAACTGCTAAGAACCGCAGGGCAGGCAGCGCTCTGCGGAGCCCGTGGGCGGGCAGAGACCGTCCTGCTGGCATGCACACAGTGCACCCAGGGCTTCCGTGTGCGCGGCTCCTCGTGCAGGCGTGCAAGCTCGTCAGCAGACAGCATCCAGACGGGAAGGCCGGGTCAGACTGCATTCCCCGACGGTCACACGTCCAGCCAGAGGCCTGGTTCTCGCTGATAGAGCCTCGGCTTTCTTGCCGCCTCTGGCCGGGAGCCTGGAAGACAGAGTTCCTTTAAGTGGCTCCCGGAGATGAAGAGGAAGCCCGTCTCCTGTAGAGTCGGGCCTGAGCAGTAAAGGCTCGCCCGTCCAGGCGCCGGGACACTGGAATCGCCTAGGAGAGAGGCCTCTCTGTAGTCCTCCGACTTAAGTCCAGCTCAGGAAGGAAGCAAAGTTCTGACTTAGCTGGAATGCCTGTGCCTCTCCCTAGACTGACCGAGGAATGGGCCATGGCTGGTCAGCTGCAGTCACAGAGGTGGTGGCAAAGACAGGAGAGCAGGCACCGAGCTGCTTGGTGAGCAGCTGGCCTGCGCACCTGGCCTTCCCCGCTGGGGCTGGGACACTGAGGTAGATGTGCTCAGTCCCTGACCTTGGGGAACTCAGGCTGGGTGACATGTGCCAAGGGAACACGGGAGGGTGGCCTTGGGCCTGGACAGCACCCCACTGCAAGGCCTGGCTCCAACAGTCACGATTTGAAAACAGTGTCAGAACCCGCACTTGTCTCGACACCTCCTTGATCTGTTGCTGCCGGGTTCCAGGCCGCCTGGAAGAAACCTCAGCGTGTACACTGCCCGATGCAGTTTCTCGGAAACATCCTCGGGCCAGCGGACGAGCACTGGACGCCTGTGGTCTCAGGAAGCACCTTAGTGTAGACGGAGGGCCCAGTGGGAGCGCCAGATAACCAGGCCGGGGGGTGGGGTGGGGTGCCTGCAGGTCAGCCACGGGAGCAGCCACTGTGCAGCCACTGGCCTGAAAAGGCATCACACAGGGCTCCCGAGGTCCTGGGGCCTCCCCAACCCGGGCTGAGGACCACAGCCACTGGGCCGGCTGAGACCCCTTTGGGACGCTCCGGGCATTCCCACCAGGAACTACATGATGTTAAAACGAAGGCCCCCTCCCCCATCACACACCAGCCAGGGGAGCGCTGGGAGCCCAGAAAGCAGAGACGGTGCCTCTTTTTTTTTTCTCCTTTTATTATGAAAACAAAACAAATGCCCCAGGAGAAGGGTCCATGATCACCAGAAACAGTACTTTCTACCACTTCTATTCTGTCGTGATGAGGCCAGCACTGCAGTAGACAAGCTAAAACTACTTACATCGGACTCATTTTCAGTAACTGACATTTACAGGAATATACTAGAAACGGCACTAAAAAGTTTAAGAAAAGTTACGGTAAACTTGCATGCACATCATACAGAAAAGTAACATTTTAAATATAAAAAAAGGAAAACTTCCTGGAAGTGTTATGCCAGTATCAGGGAACAGCGCTACGCTGGATGTAACGAAGCCTTTATTGTGGGCGGTGTTCCCCCCCACCCCCCACCAAAACTGTAGAAGATGTGAATGTTGCAAAAGAACAAAAAGCAAACAAAAAAGAAAACGCATCTTAACAGTCTGTAAGCAAGATGAGTGAGCAAGGGTTTCTGGAATTCAGTTCACGGCCAAAGCCACCCCCTCGGCCCCCAGGGGTCGGGGAGACTGTTTGAAAGCCACAATTTCGAGTCCTGCATGGGTGCGACCCACTGAACACGGTTCCTAACCCTCTACGGGCTGCCCTCTAGTTCTAGGAAAACTAGAACAATTTCACTTGCCCAACACAAAAGAAATGAAAACAGCAAACACCCATAGGCTGACGTCAGGGGGTGGAGGGAGTCCCCCAAAACTCTGAAATCAGTTTTGAGTCTGGACAGAAAGCCTAAGGGAAAAAAAAAACCACTGACCTACATGGCTCAGCTCTCCGGCAGCATCAGAGCCAGCAGATCTTTCAGAGGAAAGGAGGGGAGGCGGCTGAGAACCCCTCTCACACCTGGAAACCAGCGGATAGGAACTGCTCCCACTGCGCCCAGCACTGGGGCCCCCTGTCCCCTGCTGAGCGGCTGGCAAGGGCGACCCTCCCCACTGGCAGCTGGAGGGCACCCCCGGCAGCTCCCAGCACCTCCAGCCCCCTGGCTCGGGTCTGTCTGTCACCCAGACCTGTGCCTCTTGCCTGTCGCCCATGAGATCCTGCTTCAAGACCTTCCAGCGTGCACTAAGTCCTTAAAGTCAGTTTTTACTCCATTAAAGATCTGTTTAGAAAACACCTTTGAAAAACAGGGCAGCTTTAAAAAAAATGGCAAGTTTAAAATCCATTTATATTTTTATTACAATGAAAAGTCGAATGAACTGGCTCAACACTCACCAAAGGTCAGAATCAGCGGCGGTCAGAAAAATGGCAACCCCCCAAGCACGTTTCATCAGAGTTCTACCCCATCAGAGGGCTCGTCAGCCATCAAGGTTGGTGGCATCCAAGTGGATGTTAGGGATTTTTAGAACCACCACCTGTTAGGACGCCAGCAGCTGGTGCCCTGATCTATCCAGAAGGGCTGTCGGGAAGAACGCGACCTCAGACAAGCGGCTGGGCCGCCCCCAGCCCCACCCCCAGCCCCTGCCTCGGTGAGGTCCCGTCATTTCTGTGCTAACTGAGAAGCCCCCATGCAGTCTTGAGGGAGGGAGCCCTCCTGGGGCCAGAGGCTCCTCCAGCCCGGGCCATGCCGTTGCCGGCTGGCAGCCGGGAGACGCGGTGGGGCAGCAGGGGCCACCCCCTCCCTGGAGGTGGGGGTGAGGGATGCCCCACTGGGGGCCATGAACCCCTGGCCAGAGCCACGCGGCTCAGAGCTAGGCAGGCGGTGTGGTGGGTACCCCGCGCTCAGGGGGCAGCCTCTGGAGAAAACAAAACCGAAACATAACCTTCTGTTAAACTCTGTATATTATTATTACTTTTTTTTTTTACAATAGAAAGGTAAAAATCAAGACTTAGATTTACTATACATTTCTTTTTCTCGCAGATTACAAAGTTTATATTATATAACTGGGGTTCCCTAAATCGAAGTCCTTTTTAAAACAGTCCTAAGAGAGATCGGAAGTGAATATAAAAGAGCTAAACAAAATTAAAAAAAAAAAAAAAATGAGAATGTGCTGCAGCCGGAAGTTGTCTATTACCTGTGAGTCTCCAGATTTCACACACACACACACGCACACGCACGCACACACACGAGAAAGAACGAGAACAGAAACCCCGCAGCCCCGAGACGAGCACGCAGACGAGGTTCAGCACCGCGCGGGGCAGGAGGCGGTAGCACCTGGGCGAGCGGCCCGCGCCCCGCGGGGTCTGGGCTCCCCTCACACCACGGAAAAGGCCTGCATCTCTGCTCCTCTCTTTCTTATTTTTTTTAAATGCATTTCTTTTGCGGTTTTGTTTTTCTTTCTTTTTTTTTTTTAAAAAAAAGACCAATGATGTTAATAAATAAAATATTCATATATACACGAGACTGGGGCGACGGTTCCGGAGTGCGTGGCAGCGGCTGGGCTGGGGACACGCGTGGGGCTGGCCTTTCGTAGAAAATTGCTGAACCTTACAAAAAGAGTCTCCTTTTTTTTTTTTTAAATCTTTTCTCTGTTTTTTTTTCAAAGTTGAGGTAAAAGTTTCAGTGTTTGGGAACCCTCGCGCTGCCGCACGCAGCCACCGTGTTCCTCCCGGGAGATCAGAAAGACGGCTCCTCTGCACGCCCCCTCGCCGGCTCCCCACCAGCAGAAGCTCCGGCTGGGGACCGCAGGGACCCCTCCCGGCGGGGGCCCAGCCCTGGCCCTCACTCACGGCAGGGGTGGGCTTGGCTGTCCGCAGCCCCTGCAGAAAGAGCTGCCCTCGACGTAAGGGTCAGGGCCCAGGGCCCCCGGAGACGGAGACAAACCCCTGTCGGCAAAGCCAACAGCCTTCGCGTGCGGCACCACGTCCGAGACACTTCCTCGGGAGACGTTCTCGCTGGGGCTACAGACCAGGTCGGGCGTAAGGAAAGGGGCTCTGCAAGCACCTTCAGACCACACCTCACACGTTTCCTACGGTTACCAGGTTAGCGTCTGAAGCCGGCATCTCCAAGGGGCTTGAGTTCAGTTACAGAGGAAAGACCTTATGCCGATTCACAGCTTCTCAAAGTCTAATGGACACACACAGAAAGATCCTGGTTGACCTATTAAAGCCAGAACTGGAAGATACCATAACACTGAAGTGAAAGGAGAGCCTGCACGCCATGGAACGAAAGGAGTATATTAACCGCCGGGGGGAAGGCCGCGGCATCCCCGCGGCGGCGGCGGCCACCGGCTGCGTCCCAAGCCGCGCGCGTCCAGGGCTCACTCGGAGTCGCTGCTGTCGGAGCTGGATCCGCTCGTGCTGCTGCTGCCGGACTCGGAGGAGCTGCTGCTGCTGAGCCGCGAGGGCCCCCCGGACGCGGTGGAGCCCGACTTCTCTGGGGGAGACGCACAGGTGAGCGGCGCGCACCCCCGCACCGGCCCGCCGCCCCACCGTCCCCGCGGCCTTTCCTGCAGCCCCTGTGCTGGCTCCACATCCCCCCCAACCCAGATCCTGACCTGGTCACTTGAAAAATGTTAACAGATCTACTGATGCGAGTCAACGCACTGGTGAGGCTGCGAGGAGTCTGTCTGGTGCCTGTACATGTCCCTGGCACAGGGCTCCCAGGTCCCCCAAGACCTCCTGAGTGGGGCCCTTTAGATCACACCTGAGTTTATGCTAACGAGTGACTGGGGTGGGACCCCCTGAGAGCCTCGGCCCTGGCTGGTCACCAGGAAGACCACATGACTGGAGGGCGGGAACTCTTCAGCTCGCCCCGCCGCCCCACCCTGCCAGCCCCCCAGCTGGCCACCACCTCTGAGGGGAGGGAACTGCCATTCACTTCTTCCCAGGCCAAGTGCATTCGGCTTTGCTGGTCTCTGAGCTGGTTCTGCTCTCGCTTCTGACACCAGCTGTGTGAGTTCCTTTCACACCAGTTCTCCAGGCTCCAACACGAGCTGGGCGTCTGTTCCCTCCAAGGGGAGACAGCTGGAGGAGACTGAGCTCCAGAGAAACCCCCTACGCAGAGGGCTTCCAGGTGCTGGGAGGGGCGCCCGGCCCCTGACCTGAGCCCCAGCCCTGTGCCTCCCGCCCACCTGGCTGTCCCCAAGCCGCAGCCTTTATGACAAACCACCATGTGATTCAGACTCAGGACTCCCGAGTTCTGTGAGCCACTCCAGCGAGTGTGCACACCTGAGCAGAGGGTCGTGGGGGTTCCCGATTCACAGCCCGGCAGTCAGAGGCACGGGAGAGGCAGGGAACTTGCACCTGGCGTCTGAGCCCTCACCCTGCAGGCTCTGCACCATCCCCGAGGAGACAGTGCACTGACTGAACGGCTGGATGCCCAGCTCGTGTTGGAGCCTGGAGAACTGGTGTGAGAGGAACTCACACAGCTGGTGTCAGAAGTGAGCACAGAACCAGCTCGGAGGCCAGCAAAGCCAAAACCACTTGGGCCTGGGAAGGAGTGAGCGCCGCCAACCGAGAGGCACTGACGGGCTGTGGGGGCGGGCTGGCCCCGGGCAGGCGGCTCTGAGCCGTAACCACGTGCCCACCTGCCCTGCCCTCTCCGGGGCTGATCCAAGGGAACTCAGCCATCGGTGGCAGGGGGAGGGCCCCAAGGCCCACCCTGGCACCAGGAAAGCAGGGCCAGGCAAGGCTGTGGCAGCCGGCTGCTACATGGCCAAGACTGAGCCTAGAATCTGACCACCACCTGGGTAGGAAAAAAGGCACGTGCCCTTTCTTACAGGCTCCAGAGAAAGGAGACAAGGAGTCGAAGCACCTGCTCACCGAAACTGAGACCCCAAAGTCCACAGAGCACGCGGTCGGGGCTGGCAGTCAGCCCCTCTCCCCGCCTATGGTGCTGGCTAACTTGCTGGGCACTAGTGTCCTTCTCCCGGGCGACCAGGAAGCTCACTGCTGGGGCCAGAACCCTCCGAAGCTGCAGGGTGGGCCCCAGTCCCTCCCACGTCACGGAGTCCGGCCCCCCACGGACCACGGCTGGGCCAAAACGCCGCTCCCAGGAGCTCTGCAGAGTGGCGCCTTCCCACGTGCCTGCTGCCTGCTCAGCCTCGGAGCCCCAGCTGCAGGTAAGGAGACCAGGGTTCCGGGGGCCGCAGCCCTCTCCCCCGCCCCGAGCAGCACGGGGGCGGCCCTACCTCTCTTGGCTGGCTTCTTGCTGTTGCTCAGCTGCCCGCTGACATCCTGCAGCCGCCTCTCCAGCTCCTTCTTCTTCTCCTGAGCCAGCTCCTCCTTCGACTTGGCCGCCTGCTTCTTCCCGCTCGTGGCTGTGGGAGAGCAGGGCGCTGTGGCTGCGGGCAGGGCAGGCGGATGCCCAGCCCCCCAAGGCGGTGCCCCTGCCCACCCGGATGGAGCCCCTGCCACGGGCAAAGCCCCGGAACTGTCACAGAACTCCTGAGGTGGGACTGACCACCCCCTGCTGCAGGCGGGGGTGACTTGAAGCCCGGACCCTCCTCCAACTCCTGGTTTTCCTTCACTGTGGCCGAGGCTCTCCCAAGGCTCCACGCGGGAGCCCTGCCCACCGCCTGGCACACCTGCGCCAGCACCACTGAGTCCACAGGCCACTGACCGAGGGCCAAATGTGCCAGGGCCGCAGAGGGCAACAAGATGCTCCATCCAGAAGGCTGCCCCCCACAAAGCAAGTGAGGGGCCAGCGGCCCGAGGGGGCCACACACAGGAACAGTACACCCTGAGTGTCCTCAGGGCTGCCAAGGGGCTGCCTGGGGCTTGCCCTTCCTCTCACTGACCCAGGCAGCGGCTCATTCCAATCCAGTGAATCCTGAGCCAGTGCAGTTGTCTACCCTGGGAGTCCTCTGGACCCTCAACCCCAGGCAAAGGGAACTGGTCTGCTCAGGCAGGGAACCATTGACAGGTGACCTGCAGTCAGGCCCTAAATGGAGGGCCTTAGCCAGCATCTGCGTGAACGTGGCTGGAGCCGACCCCCGGGGCCCTGCCTGCACCGGTGAAGGCCAGGGCATATAAGCGCCGCCCAGCTGCCCAGGGGCTGGGGGCTAATTCGGGGGTCTCGCCTGCTTTAGTGAAGGCCGGGGCATACAAGAGCCGCCCAGCTGCCCAGGAACAGGGGGAAGAAGGGCTCTGGCTGGGGAGTGGCTGGCAGCCCGTCTCAGCTAAGCCCCCCATCCCGAGGTGAGCAGACAGACGCTGTACCCTTGCATCCTGGGGGCGTGAGACGGAAGACAGGGGAGGAATCTGGAGCCCGCGACCCACTGCCTGCCCCCCCACCACTCTTGGGGCTGCCTGGCTTTCTGCTCCGGGGAGCGGCAGACAGACGGGAGCGGGCGGCAGGAACACTCTCTGCCCCGGCAACTTACAGAACGGCTTCCTTTGCTTTTTCTGTAAACAAGACTTGACGTATCTCTCCAGCTCCCGCAGCGTGGTGGGCTTCAGGGTCTCGAAGTCAATCTCGATCTCGTCGGGGTTGGAGTCCCGCAGCGAGGGCTCCCGCGACTGGATGATGTGCACCACGCGGCCCAGCTTCTCCCCAGGGAGCCGGTTGATGTCCAGGCTCAGCTGCCGCTTCTCATCATAGCTCATGGGCAGCCCCTCCTCCTCCTCCTCCGAGTCGTAGGAGGCCGATGCCTGCTTGCCGCCCTTCTTCGGCTGTCTGAGGCAGAAGGCAAGGGGCGTCACGGCGCAGCATCCCAGCCCCCACACTCCACCGAACTCCACCCCTGAGACCCTGACCCTCACCCATTAGCCCTTGTCCTTTTCAGGACCAGGCTGTCTTTCCAAGCAGCAGCCCCAGTGGCACCCAGGCAGAGGAGCCGGGCCACTGCCCAGGACGCACCTGCATCTCCAGGGACACGGAGACCCTGCTTCAGAGCTCAGAGGCCCCACCAGCTCAGGGAGGCCTTGGACAGGAGACAGCCACAGCATGCAGCCCGCCTCGACACCCCACAGGCATCTCAAGTGCAACAGGTCAAACTCCGTATTCAAATACCCCAAGAAGGCAGGGATGGAACAGAGGGGTAAACAGAAGGGACTCACAGAAAACAACGTGACGGTGAGCAGAAGCCCTGGACGGCCAATTAGGCAGAGACGTCACTATGCCGACAAAGGCCCGGCTAGTCAAAGCTATGGTTTTTCCAGTAGTCGTGTATGGATGTGAGAGTTGGACCATAAAGAAAGCTGAGTGCCAAAGAATTGATGATTTCAAGCCGTGGTGCTGGAAGAGACTCTTGAGAGTCCCCTGGACTCCAAGGAGATCAAACCAGTCAGTCATAAAGGAAATCAACCCTGAATATTCACTGGAGGGACTGATGCTGAAGCTGCAATACTTTGGCCACCTGATGCGAAGAGCTGACTTATGAGAAAAGACCCTGATGCTGGGAAAGATTGAGGGCAGGAGGAGAAGGGGACAACAGAGGATGAGATGGTTGGATGGCATCATTGATTCAATGGACATGAATTTGAGTAAGCTCCGGGAGTTGGTGATGGACAGGGAGGGCTGGCATGCTGCAGTCCATGGGGTCGCAAAGAGTCGGACACAACTGAGCAAGTGAACAACAGATGGAAATCCAATTATATCAACAATTACATTAAATACAAATGATCTAAACACACCAATTAAAAGGAAGAGATGGTCAGACTGGTAAGAACCAAGACCCAACTTTTAGGCTGTCTACACAAATCCTTCTTTAAAATAAAAGAGGTAGGTTAAAAGTAAAAAGATAGGGGGGAAGTATCCCATGTATATACTATCAATCCAAAGAAAACTCCAGTAGCTATAACAACTTCAGACAAAGTACACTTCGGAAAAGGAATACTATTGGGAAAAAGATACTGCGTAACGATAAAATGTCAGCTGGCCAAGACGGCAGCACAGTTCAACATGCCTGTTCATCTGAAACCAAGCTTCAAAATATATAAACAAAAGCTGACAGAAATAAAGGGAGATAGGAAAATACGCAATTCTACTTAGAGAATTCAACGATCTTCTCTCGGTAAGCAACAGAACCAATCAGCAAGAATACAGACGATCCCAACACCACTGTCAACTAACTTAACTTAAATTTTTTTTTACATATACACGTATCTATACTCTTCACATTCTGTTCCCGTTTAGGTCATTACAGAACACCGAGCAGAGTTTCCTGTGTTACACTGTAACACAGTCAGTCAGTCTGTTAGCTGCTCACTTTCTCCCCAGTTTGCTCTGCATCACTCATCTTTCTGGGCACGCTGGGTCTCTGCTGCTGCGTGTGGCTGAGTGGGCTTCTGTGATGGCTTCTCTTGTTGCGGAGCTTGGGCTGGAGGGTGTGTGGGCTTCGTAGTCACGGCACAGGGGCTTAGCTGCGCCACGGCACGTGGGGGGTTCCCGGATCAGGGGCTGAACCCGTGTCCCCTGCACTGGCAGGCGAGTTCTTTGCCACTGAACCACCGAGGAAGCCCAGTTATCTGAACGGTGTGTGCACGTCAGTTCCAAGCCCCCAGCCTAGCCCTCCCTTCCACCTGTCCCCTCCCCGCCAACCCTAAACTCATTCTCCAAGTCCATGAGTCTGTTCCTGTTTCCTAAGTCAGTCATTTGTGTCCCCCTTTTTTTTTTAAGATTTTTAAATCTTCTAACTGACACTCACACAGCACTCCACCCAACAGAGGAGAGCACACATTCTTTTCAAGTGTACACGGAACGCTGACCGAGACAGACCACATTCTGGGCCGTAAAATAGATCTTAACAAAAGTTTCAAAATGCTGAAAGCATGCAAAGCATGTTCTCTGACCCTGGAAACCAGTAACTGAAAAATATCTTGAAAAGTCTCCAGATATCTGTAGGTCAAACATACTTTTAAATACCCATGGTCAAAAAGGGAACCTGGAGAGAATTAAAAAATGTTTTGAACTTGAATGAAATCACAACAAATCACGTCTGTGGGGAACATACAGCCAAAGCAGTGAGTTGAGACATAAACTTAAAGCATGAGATGCTTATACTGGAAGAGAAGGCCTGAAGCTTCAGCGGTTGAGACTGTGCCTCCACTGCGGGGGGTGCATGTTGGAGCTCTGGTCAGGGAATTAAGATCCCGCGTGGCTCAGGGCCAAAAAACAGAACAAAGAAAAAGAAGGAAAAAAATCAATCATCTAAGCTTCTGTTTTCAAGCTAGAAAAAGAAAAGCAAATTAAGTCCATACCAAGCAAAGGGAAATGATAAAAGTAAGACCAAGATGAAAGAAAAAGAAAATAGAAAAGTCAACGAAGTCAGACACTGGTTCTTTGAACAACCAACAAAACTGATCAAATTCTCCAGATTCACCAAGAAACAGACACGAATTACCAATACAAGGAATGAAAAAACAAAGAACACATTGCTACAAACCCTACAGACTTTAAAGGTAAGGCGACGTCTCAAACAAACCTACCGTGATGAAAAAACACAGACTCAAACCAATAACCCGACTTCCTGAATCTATCAAAAGGACTGAATTCACCCTTAAAAACCTTCCCACAGTGAAACTCCAGGTCTAGATGGATTCATGGTGAACTGTATCACACACTTAAGAATCCCAGTTCTGGGGGCTTCCCCCGTGGCTCCGTGGTAAAGAATCCACGTGCCCATGCAGGAGACACGGGTTCGATCCCTGGTCGGGGAAGACCCCACGGGCCACAGAGCAACTAAGTCCACAGGCCACAAGTACTGGGCCCGTGCTCCGGAGCCCGGGAGACACCAGCACTGCAGCTGCGCACCGCAGAGCCTGTGCTCTGCAACGGGAGCAGCCACTGCAGTCAGAAGCCCACCCCCTGCAACTTAAGAGCAGGCCCCCTCCAGCAACGAGGACCCAGCACAGCCAAAAACAAACTACAAAACGAGGAGGATACCAGCTCTGTAAGCCTGCCCCAGGAGACAGAGGAAAGCGCTGCCCAGACCATCTCTGAGGCCGGCAGCACACTGATGCCAGAACCAGAGACAGGACAGGGCGCGGGGTCCTGCCCCCCTGGAAAAGGGAGGCACAGACGAGCCCTGACCGCGCTCACTGCCCGGCCGCTGCTGGAGCCCACGCCCCGCGCTCCACCAGCCCCTCCTCCATCCAGGGACCAAAGCCTGTCGCCTCCGCCGCACCAACAGCCCTCGAAGCCACACGCCTCCACCCCAACCGACGGGCATGCTGGCCCCTCCTGACCGGAGGGCCGCGTCAGCCCCCAAGTGTGTCCTTCCGCCCATTCTGCCCCCTGCGCCTCCCTCCTCCGCTCCAGCTTCATCTGCTCAGAGCATAAACCGCGAGCCCCTAAACGAAGCCCGTCAGCCTCCGAGGCCGCAACCCTCCCCTCCTCCCAGCCCCGTCTCCGCTCCTGGGCGGCACCCCACTTGTCCCAGTCCCTACGAGGGACACATCCTCTCCCCGCCACAGCTCTGTGCCCGCTGCCCCTCCCGGCTCCTGGATCTCCATCCTGCGTGCCCGTGCAGCTGGATGGAGGAGGCCTGGGGAGGTCTCCTCACCTGGGGGGCTCTTCGCCCCCACACACCTCCCCGTGCTGTCCCTGCCTGTCCGTGGCCAGCGATCCTCGGGGCGGCGCCGGGCCTCGGCGGGAACCAAGGAAAAGCCGTGGGGCCCACGGAGCTGTGTGCCAAGGGGCACTGCCCCGTCCCGACCCTGCACATACTGGGCGACCTGGGAACGGGGTGCCCAGAGCCCGACACACCCCCAAAGAAAAGCCCTGCCCAGATCAGGAAAACGTCCCCACAACCGCGACTCTAGAGGTCTCCACGCCTGTCTTGAGGCCAGCCCCCCGGGAGGTTGAGCTCTGCCCTCCGGAGCCCATACCCTTCCTGGAGGAGACCTCGCTGGGTCCCCACAGTCTCCCCACAATGGGGGCAAGACAAGGCCCACCAATGCCCCCCCACCCCGCCCTCTCTCCTGACAGCCCCGTGCCCCCGCCAGCTGGTGCCAGCCCGCCTGGCGCCCACCTGCCGGCCGCACTGGTGCTGTTGGCCTTCTTGGCGGGCGCCTTCTTCTGCGGGGCCTGCTTGGCGGGCGTGGCGGCCTTGGCCCGTTTCTCCTCCTCGGCCTTGGCCTTGTGCCGCTCCTTGTCCTTGTCCTTCTTCTTCTTCTCCTTCTTCTCCTTCTTCCTCTTTGGCTTGTTCACCGGCGCCTGAGACAGAGCCGCCAGCTGCTCGTGCACGGCCTTCAGCTGGAAGACACGGCCGCCGGGTGAGGACTCCGGGCTGGGCGGAGGGAGACGCTCCGGGAAGGCGCTTAAACCGCCCACCCCGGAGAGAACATCCGCAGCCGAGCTCGTGGGCAAGCTGCTGGGGCACCACACGGCAGGACTGCGGGGCGAATACGGCGCAGGGCCAGCAGCCAACACCGAACGAGGCCTGCAGCGGCGGGCAGTGTGTACGCACTCCACGCGCCCCTCACCCCATCAGCCCCCCAAGGCGCCCAGGGGCTCCGGGAGCCACGCTCCACAGGCGAGGAAACGGTGACCCCAGCCTTTAGTAGGTGGACGGGCTAGAATGGGGATGCTGCGCACGCCGACCACGTCCCACGGCACGGGAGGGACCCCAGCCTGTGAGCCCCCATGGGGCTCAGCTACTCGATGTCTCCTCCTTGCCAGAGGGCCCCCCGGGAATCTAGCACCTCGTGCTCCCATCTTGCACAGAAGGAGCGTGAAGCGGGGTGGGAACAAGCCTCAGGGGTCAGAGGCGGAGGCAGGACAGTCCTGTTCGCCCCCGCCCCGAGAGGCAGGCTCTAGGGGCCGCAGGGCTGCAGCCCCTGCAGACCTTTCTGCAGAGCAGGAAGAGGCTCCAGGGACATTCCAACACAGGCGGGCTCACAGGGCCCCAGGCCTGCAGGCACTGGCGAGGGGGCCCTGAAACTGACACCTTTCCCAGGTTCCCTCCCAGCGACACCGCAGCGAGGATGGCTGTGGCTGGGGAGGGGGTGGCGGCTGGGGCAGACCTCGGGTCAGGGGCCGGCGGGGACGGACCGCGGTCCTGCCCAAGCCCCTTGGCCTGCACGGCCGCTCACCTGCTCCTGCAGCTCCGCCAGCCGCGTGGCACGCTCCTCCTCCGAGTCCGAGCTGCCTGAGTCCGACGAGCTCTCGTCGCTGCTGCGGCTGCTCTCCACGCCCTTGCTGACCACGGGGGCTGCAGGCGCGGGCAGGGCGGGCGCCTCTGCCGGCTCGTCTGGCATCTTGGCGAAACGCATCTCAAACACGTCCTGCGGGAGAGCAGGGGCAGCCTGGGTCCCAGCGTCTGTGGGCACCCCCCGGGGAATGGGGAGACGGCTCCACCTGCCCAGGGCGCCTACTCCCTGCCTCCCTCCCTCTGTCCCTCCCTCCCAAGCAGTGAGCACAGCCCCCGACTAGGGGCACAGGGCCAGCAGCTAAGGACGCAGCCCTGCAGGAGCGGGCACTTGGGTGCCCGCCTCCTGTAGAAGACAGGCAAGTCCTTTCTGCTCTGGCTCCAAGGCCGCCACCCACTGCCAGGGAGAGGCCTGCCCGGGAGCTTGGGACCCTCCTGGGCCCCCGAAACCCGGTCTGGGAGCCACTCACGCTCTCCCATCCCTCTGCCCAGTGACATCACTGGAGCATCACACCTTGTTCTTGGGGTGGAGGGGGGCGGGTGGTCCAAGAGCTGGCTCAAAGGATCCGGCTCAGTCAGAACGGCCAGCTCCTGCACAGCCCTGGGAGCACACTCAGCGAAGGTCCCCCCTCCCTGGAGGGAGCACGCTCAGCAAAGGCCCCCTCTCTGGTGGGAGCACGCTCAGCATAGGCGCCCCCTCTCTGGTGGGAGCACGCTCAGCATAGGTGCCCCCTCCCTGGTGGGAGCACGCTCAGTGAAGGGCCCCTCCCTGGCAGGAGCACGCTCAGTGAAGGTCCCATCTCTGGTGGGAGCATGCTCAGTGAAGGGCCCCTCCCTGGCAGGAGCACGCTCAGTGAAGGTCCCATCTCTGGTGGGAGCATGCTCAGTGAGGGCCCCCTCCCTGGCGGGAGCACGCTCAGTAAAGGTCCCGTCTCTGGTGGGAGCACGCTCAGTGAAGGCCCCCTCTCTGGTGGGAGCACACTCAGCAAAGGCCCCCTCTCTGGTGGGAGCATGCTCAGCATAGGCGCCCCCTCCCTGGCGGGAGCACGCTCAGTGAAGGTCCCATCTCTGGTGGGAGCATGCTCAGTGAGGGCCCCCTCCCTGGCGGGAGCACGCTCAGTAAAGGTCCCGTCTCTGGTGGGAGCACACTCAGCAAAGGCCCCCTCTCTGGTGGGAGCACACTCAGCAAAGGCCCCCTCTCTGGTGGGAGCATGCTCAGCATAGGCGCCCCCTCCCTGGCGGGAGCACGCTCAGTGAAGGTCCCGTCCCTGGCGGGAGCACGCTCAGTGAAGGCCCCCTCCCTGGTGGGAGCACACTCAGCAAAGGCCCCCTCTCTGGTGGGAGCATGCTCAGCATAGGCGCCCCCTCCCTGGCGGGAGCACGCTCAGCAAAGGCCCCCTCCCTGGCGGGAGCACGCTCAGTGAAGGCCCCCTCCCTGGTGGGAGCACGCTCAGCATAGGCGTCCCCTCCCTGGTGGGAGCACGCTCACCGAAGGCCCCCCTCTCCCTGGTGGCCCAGGTCCATCTCAGACAGGCTGAGCGGCAGGCGGCAAGCCTTCTCCGCCTGGCTCACGTTCCTGAGGCCACATACACCTGGTTTACACGTGGAGCCACACTGGCAGGTGTCCAGCTCTGGGAGGAGCCTGCTCCGGGTCCTGGTCCCCTAGAATCTCCTGCTGAAGTCAAGGCAGCAACATGCAGGAGGCACGCGGCCACCCTGGTCCGGCCTGCTCTGTCCTGGTTGGGGGCGGGGGTTGGTCGACCTCAGACTGCTGCAGAGTCGGGCTCTAACCCAACAGTGGGGTCATGACAGTCATCAGCAGGTAGGGTCCCACACCGGGGAGACCCCCTTCCATGGGATCAGAATAGTCGTCAGCAGGTAGAGTCCCACACAGGGGAGACCCCCTTCAGTCGGACCAGAACCAGAACCAGCCACTGCCCTTGGCCCGTGGGCCGCCTGGCTTCCTCGTGGGGCAACTTACAAGCTTTAGGGGCGTCACAGAGCAGCAAGAGCACAAGGCTGGGCAGGGCCTTCTGGGGTCTGGGCTGTGGTCTAAAACCATGGGTCCGGGCAGCTCCCTCTGGGAGCACCGGGACCCCAGGACGGCTCTGCGCCCACCCCAGTGGGAGCCAGCAGAGTGGGCAGCACGCAGCAGCCAGCACTCCCAGGCAGGAGGAATGGGGGAAACCAGAACCCAGAGGCCCAGGAGGAGGACCCCCAGCACCCCCATCTGGGGCTGGGTGAGCAAGGATGTGCCCGAGTGACCGTACAGGGTTTACAAAAGGTTTAGATCTGAGCAAGAGATGGGGGCTGTCTTAACAGAACAGCGTGCTAGGTCTGTGCAAAGAGAGCTCCTGGAGCAGGACACACACCCACACATCCATATCTCTCTTTCTTCTAAACAGAAAGCCGCCTGATTTTATCCCATGTAAAACATAGGTGCTGTTATTTACAAAGGGATTCCCTGGTTGTTCAGACGGTAAAGAATCTGCCTGCTTTGCGGGAGAGACCTGGGTTTGATTCCTGGGTGGGGAAAAATCCCCTGGAGAATGGCAACCCACTCCAGTGTTCTTGTCTGGAGAATCCCATGGACAGAGGAGACTGGCGGGCTGCAGTCCATGGGGTCGCAAAACAGCCCAGGTGATCGAAAAGAGAACAGACTCTGCGTGCCAGCCAGCAGAGAAACCCGTGTCAGCCTCCAGACTGCCAGATGAGCACGCTGCAGGGCACACACGACACGCACACTCGCGCATGACACACGCACACTCGTGTGTGAGGTCTGTGTGCACACATGCGAGGCCCCGCCACTGGAGGCTTCCCCTTCAGTCTGCGCTTCCCCGCAGGTCCCACGCTCCCGCGTCATCCGCAAAGCCACGAGCCACTGCCTGGCAGGACGCCCGCGGGCCCCAGCACGAGCGGCCCGCCTCCCCTCTGCCCTCACCCGGCCAGAATGCCTGCAGGCCCACCTGCATGCTGACACCCACTGGAGCCTGTGCTCCCCAGAGGCAGGGACTGGCTGGTGGGCCACCTCATCCCTGGGGAGCAGGCCCAGGGCTTGGCCGCCACTCAGCCACTGCTCAAGAGAAACATGTTTGTGGGTGAGGTCCCTGGACACCCCCCAACCCTGCGCCTCCCCCGGCCGGATGCTCCCGACACCTGCCCCGAGCGGCCGATCCCGCCTGTGCCCCGGGGGCCCCGCCCCCCAGCGCCTGGCTCACCTGCAGCTTCCTGGCCATGGCTACCACCTCGTGGTCCGGGGGATTGTATTTATAACAGTTGGAGAACATCAACCGGATGTCGGCTGCGAAGCCCTGTGCGTCCGGGTACTCGCGGCTGTCCATCTTCTTCTGTAAGACAGACGCCACGGGCGTGAGGCACCGCCGGGCCTCGGGGGCCGCCACAGGTCCAGCACCAGCCTGAGGCCGTGTCCGGGAGCCCGGGAGAGAGGGGAAGGGGGCTTGGAGGGGAGGGTCCGGGAGTCCGGGAGAGAGGGGAAGGGGGGCTTGGAGGGGAGGGTCCGGGAGCCCGGGAGAGCGGGGAAGGGGGGCTTGGAGGGGAGGGCCCGGGAGCCTGGGAGAGAGGCAGATCCCCAGGGAGAAAGAAAAAGGCGCTCACAGGAGTCAGCTCCTGTAGCCACCACCCACCCCATCCTCACCCCAAATCCCAGGTCTACATCCTGAATGATTTTTCACACATCCGTGTCCCCGCTGGCAGGGGCTCTGGTAGGGAACGAGCAACTTCTGGCAGGAAGTCACCCTCCGCTCGTTTAGGGGGTGACTCAGCTCTCGCAACGAGACTTTTAATTTTCTCCCTGGAGAATCCAGGTGCTGTTGGCCAGCCTGCCTCCGGTGGCACCCAACTGTCCCGCCGCCGCTGGGATACGGACAATGGGCACCACGATGGGGGACGGGGTGCGCCCAGATGGGGGCGCCGCACGGAAGCAGCAAGGTCAGGGCACACCGGGCAGTGGCTCTCCAGGCGTGAGCTGCCTGGGCCTGGCTGGGTTCACATGGAGCTCATGTGTCAGGGACCTCGTGTCGGGGGTCTGAGGTGCCCATTTATCCTGGGGGCTGTGCCCTACTGCCGCGGGACACTGGCCCAGAGCCCAGCCACCCACCCCGCCTGTGCCCAGAGCAACAAAGTCCTGGCCTCGGAGGAGGGGCAGCTGGTGGTCAGACTCTAGGACCTGCAGCCCCTCCAGCCTAGCACACACCACCCTCCTCTGCCCTCTTGGGAGCTTCCAGCAACACTGGGGCTGCTGGGCTCCAGTCCTCTGCACAACCTCCCCACTCTGGAGCAGCTCAGCAAATGGGCACCCAAGACTCTCTCAACACCTGTGGCAGTCTCGGACTTCGGCCCTAATTTGACTGCTAGCCACTGTCCTGGTGCACCTTAGAGCCTGGGAACCACTGCCCCACTGACAAAACCTGCTGGGAAAGAGCTAGCCTGAGCCAGGAGCTGGTCAGAAAAGATGTAACCGAACCAGCAGCAACAATCACCCCTGGGGAAGGGGGACAGTGGAACCAGAGGCGGGGTTTCCCTCTGCTGCTTGGCTTGCATCCTGACCCTCTGTTCACACCATACAGACGAAACATCAGCCCAGGAAAAGCAGCTGGTGCCGCGGGGCTCCCAAAAGAGGCAGGGCCCCCAGAGCACTTCATGTGTCTAAGGAAGCCGGCGCCTGCCCTTGCAACCAGGGAGAGGGTCAGAGAAGGTGAGGAGGCCGCTCGGTCACCCAGCCCAGCAGGCTCCCCAGGAACCACTCACTGCCCTGGACGGCCGGGCCTGTCCTGCCCCTAGTGGGGAGCAAAACTTCCAGAAGGACAGTCTGTCCCAGGGCAGCGTTCGCGGAGTGGGGGCAGAATGACTGAGACCGGCAGCTCAGGGCCCCGACCCCACAGGTGCAAAGAACCCCCTCTCCCCTCTGTGGGGGCAGCTTTGCAGGCCACACACGCCAATGTGCTGGGGACACCCCTCAGACCACGAGAGACTGAAACGGGCTGAGGAAGCAGAGCTGTGTTAGGCCTGAGCCCCCTCATCCACGCGGGGAAGACCCCTCAGGAGCTCACAGCCCCGACCTCCTGCCCTTGGGCTGCCACCAGCCAGGAAGCCCCCTCCATCCCTGCCTGGCCCAAGCCTGCTCTTCTCTGCTTGTCCACACCTGGCCTGACCCACTGCAATGCCCACAAAAACCAAGGGAGAAGCCCCCGGGGCAGGAAGACCCTGGTGCAGGGCCTGAGAGAGCGGGGATCCTGGAGCCAGCTCCTCCACGGCCTCCTCCAAGACCCGCGTCTATCCTGGGAGGGGCTGGACTGTGAAGGGCCTCCTCGCCTAGCGTTACAGAGACCCGCAAACGCACCAGGACAGGAAGAAACGGAAGAACCAAAGCGGTTCCACAGAAAGAGGTGACGGGAAGCCACAGGTTCAGAGGGGACGAGGCAGAGCACAGCTTGCTGCCAGTCCCTGCCGCGCCCCGGGCCAGCCCCAAGGCCCTGCTTGCTGCTGCGGGCAGGCGGAGGGAGCCGGGCCACGCCCTGGGCCTGCGGGACGGCCCCTCTGTCCATGCCATACCTTGACGGTGCTCAGGTCCATCGGGTGCTTGATGATGTCGTGGTAGTCGTGCAGCTCCAGGGCCTCGGCGTCCACCGGCTTGTAGAAGGGCCAGGCGTAGGCCGCGTGCTTCTTGGAGAGCATTTCCTTGAGGATGCTGTCGCAGTGGCGCAGGTGCTCAGACAGCCGGCCCTTCTTGCCCGCGTGCTGCGGCACCTCACCGTCCTCCAGGTCCTTCTTGGGCGGCTTGATGGGGCGGCCCCCGCTCTCCCGCCGCGCCACCACCTTGGCCTGCTTGGGGTCCGAGAGCGGCGGGGGCGACTCGCTGCGGCTGGCCGTGATGGCAGACGTCGTGGGCGTGGTGGTATCTGCTTTCCGCTTCACGCCCTTCTTCTGTGACAGCGGAGACGGCCATGAGCCGGCGCCCACGGGGGGCAGGGGGACCAGGACCCGCCCAAAGGCGCTCCTGGAGCGCGGACCGCCCGCCAGGCCCCGAGCGAAGCAAGGGCATGCACGGCCACAGCCGCCCTCCCAAGGCCCCCGCGCCACGCAGGACGCCGAGGCTCAGAGGGGCCACGGCGCCTGCCCGAGGTCACACAGCTGGCGGTGGTGAGGTGGACTCTGAGGCTGCCCGGGCCCCAGGCCCCACGGTCACGGGGCGCTCGTCACCCTGAGACGCATCACGCTGCCCACTTGTGCCCACACCTGTGCCCAGACCACGGTTTAGGGGCCTGCAATACCAGGGTCCCTCTGCGACCAACACGGTACCCAGTGGGGCTCAGGGACAGCAGAGATGAGAGACCCCTGCAGGTCAGAGGCTGGAGGGGCGTCCCCGACACGGGCCTCAAAGCGGGCGCTCCGCGGACAGTGGCAGCCGCAGGATGAGGGGCTGGGAGGAGCATGCAGGCGGCGGGGCGGGGCACCGGAGACACCAGGAGGGGTGCAAGGTCTGGGGGCCGGGACCCTGGGGCAGAGTGCTGGGCAGGTCCAGAGCTGACCTTAGGAGCGGCTCCCCGCCCAGGGAGGGAACACTGAGACAATCCGCCCGCCCCTGCTGGGCGGGCACCATGGGGAGACAGTGTCGAGCGCCTGGGCAGCCAGGGTGCAGAGCCACCCCAAGACCAGCTCAGGGTCCGCCCCCCGCCACCGCCGTCAGGCAGGCGGGACAGCCCCCGGGAGCCACGAGCACCCGGCCGGCGGCCTCCCCAGGGTCCGCAGCGTGCACGCCACCAAGGCCAGCCACCAAGGGCACTGCCCCAGCCAAGCCCCTGCCCCCAGGCCGGCAGGCACGAGCCAGCCACCCACACACACACGTCACGGTGCCCACGGCAGGCCAAGCACGCCGCGGGGCCCCTGGGCTCATGGGCCGCGGCAGACGGGACATGCTCCAAGGCAGCAGAGTGCTGGGCAGGACAGCCTGCCAGCGCCGCCCAAGGGCAGGCAGTGGAGGCCGCCGGGCAGGGCGAGCGGCATTTTACCTTGGGGGAGCCATTTAACCCCTCTGAGCGCCTGCCTCCTCATCTGAAAGATGGGGGAAACACTGCCTGCCCCCGAGGGTTGCTGTGAGGGTCAAACCGGAGAAGACGGTGTGTGTCAGTGGGAGCGGGACCCTCGGCCGTCCCTGCTGGCCGCGGACCTCGCGGAAAGCAAGCGCTCCAAGCCCAGGCCCTGCGGGGGAGGCTCCTGGCAAAGCCAGGAAGGGGCGCGCAAGGAGGCCGCCACCGCCAACCAGTGGAAATCCGAGTGTGCCCTCACCCCCTGCACGCCCCGCCGGGAACCCATGTACACCACGGAGGCCAGAGACGCTGCAGTCCCAGCCCAGCCGCCCTCGCCAGCTGTGTGACCTGCGGCTCCGAGCGTCGGTGTCAGGAATCACGGCCCACCCCGCAGGCGTGGGCGGACAGGACCGGTCCAGAGGCCCGTGTGCCCAGTGCGCCAGGGGCAGCCTGTGCCCGGGGAAGGGACAGAGCGCCCCCCGCCCACCCACACAAGCCCATGCCCGGACCCCGGGAAAGCTCACCTTTACGACAGGCGGCGTGGGAGGGACCACGGGGATGATGGGCGTGGCAGGGGGAGGCGGGGCGGCGGCCGGGGGGACAGGGACCGGTGTGGCGTTTGCGGTGATGGTTGGCACGGGGGTGGCGGCGATGACGGGCGTCTGGGAGACCGTGGGGGGGACGCTCTGGAAGGGGGTCGCCGGGCACACGGAGGACACGGCCGCCACCTGCTGCGAGCCTTGAGGGCAGAGGACAGGAGGCGGAGCTGTGGGAACGGCCCCTCCTCCCGAGACCCTGCCCATCAACCTCACGGCGGCCGTCTCTGAGGCCAGGGTGAGTGAACCAGGATGGGGCGCGCGGCCCGGGGGATCACAGTCTGGGAGGGCGGAGCCCAGGGCTTAAGCCGGGTCCTCCAGGCCATCACCGGGTGACCCGGAGCTGCGTAACCAGCCGCCGCTCCGCCTCTCCAGAGGACGGGCCCCTCCTGGGCAGCTCTCCATGGGACACACCTTGGTTCTGGGTTCCCAGGGCATGGAAGGCCGCCCCGGGCTCCCGGTGCCAACCCTAAACCCCGCCACTCCCAGACCATTCACAGAGAACACGCTGGTGCTGGGGGGGCAAGGTCCTTGGCGGGGACACAGGAGCGGAGCGGCCTCCACAAGGGCAGCCTCCGAGCCAGGGCCAGCGGGGAGGAGCTGGGGTCCCGGCAAGGCAGGCGCCAAGGCAGGCCGCCTGCAGACCACACGGCAGAGCTCCCGGGCCCTGACCGCCGGCGGCCGCGCAGGGAGGGGCCGCTCTCGTCGGCTCCAGGAGGAGGGCACCCCCCCTCTTCACCTGCGCTCTGCGTTCCCGAAGCGGGTTTCCGGCCTTTGCCCTTTGGAGCAGGGGGCAGTAACTCAACTTCCTCCTGGGGCATCTGAGCCACTTTCTGCAGAAAAATTTTCTCTAAGGCTTGGGCCATGAGCACGATGTCATCTGTGGGCTGAAGACACGGGAGAAGCAGGGTCACGCGCTGGAAAGGAGCCGCGCTGCTCGCAGCAGACAAACGCGCAACCGCTGCTCGAGAAAAATATGTGTTTAAAAAGTTGTGAAGGGATCTGGCGGGGCGGGAGAGAAGCAACAGGAACACATTTTAACACGGAAACTCTTGCAAGAACTCAAAAAGCACAAAGGATAAAAACCACGCTTTATCCCATCATGGAGAAGAAACAAGGTCCAGGTGTGGGGATGTTTTACAGCATCTGGTGTCGACTCCCCCTGAAAAGGCTATTCGAATGTTCACCGTGCCAGCAGGGCATGTGGGCCCACGCACAGGGCGCGGGGGTCGCAGCCAGACAAGGGCTGAGCGGGAGCCGAGGTGGCCTGAATGGGCCTGAGACCCGCTGCGACGCACCCAGCCTGGTGGACGCCGGCCAAACCCATACTGGCGCTCCCCCAGGTCACTCACAGCAGCCACGGGGCCCACGCCACCTTCTCACCTTGTTATAAATGTAACAATTTGTAAACATGGTGTTGAAGTCCTGCATACATTCACTTGCGCTCCAATAATAATTATTTTCTAGTCTCTTCTTAATGGTTCCCATGTCCATGGGGTTTTTTATTATCTTGTGATAATCCTAGGAAAAAGACAGTCAGGGGCGTTACTGTTGGGTTCAATAAGACGGTTTTCCTGATTCCCAAGGGCCGAGATCGCGCACGAGGCGGTCTTGTCCAGCACCTCAGCTCTGGGACTGGACCTAAGTTTCTGTCCAGCTGATGGCGGGGCGGGGCTGGCGCCAGGTCTGGGGGAGCCCTGGGCCAGCACGGACCCTGCCAAAACTCTCTGGTCTGATGGGAGTCTGTGTGGACAGAGGACTGCAGAGTGGGTCTAGGAGCCGGACGAGGGGCTAGGCCCCCTCTCTGGGTCCCAAACTTCACTCTAGGGCCTGTACATGCCCGACGGCCAAGCTGGCTCAGGAGCCAGGCTGCCAAGTGCTGGCCCAGGGCTGCCCTTGCAGGACTCGGGTTCTCCGCTCAGGCCCAGAGGAGAAAGCCGTCAGACGGTCAGGTGGGCCCCAGGCATGCAGCTAGGGCGCCATCCCCGGGAAGGCCGGCCGCCCCCACGTAAGCACAAGGCTGTGTGTGCAGACGCGTCACTCGGCGGGACGGGGTTGGTGCGGGCTGAGCCTCAGTGCGCCTCTGCGCCAGGGCTGGTCCGCCTCGTCCACCCACGAGGCCACGGCCTCCCACTCCCTGCACCTGGGGCAGCTGCCCTCCCCACCCCCAGGCCTGCGTGTCCCCTCTGCCCTTCCATCATCACAGATTCTGGGCTGGGCCCGCCCTCCTAGCACCTGCAGCCAAGGCCACAGGGGCTGTCCTCCCAGGACAGGGGGACCTGGAGGGGCAGCGGGCAGGACCCTCACAGGCAGGAGTTGGGGCCCCGGAGGGGCGGCGGGCAGGACCCTCACAGGTAGGAGTCGGGGCCCCGGAGGGGCAGCGGGCAGGACCCTCACAGGCAGGAGTCAGGGCCCTGGAGGGGCGGCGGGCAGGACCCTCACAGGCAGGAGTCGGGGCCCTGGAGGGGCGGCGGGCAGGACCCTCACAGGCAGGAGTCGGGGCCCCGGAGGGGCTGGGGCGGCGGGCGGGGCACTCACGGGCAGGTTCAGCTTGATGGCGTCCACGGGCTGGTAGAAGGGCCAGGCGAACTGGTGTTTCCAGAGCGTCTTCACCACAACGTTCTGCATGTACTGCAGCTGGTTGGTCTTGCGGCCGGGCTTGGCGGGGTTGGAGACCTCCGGCGGGGGCGGGTTCACCGGGCCCGGGGCCGCCGGGATCCCCGTGGGGGCGACCGGCGTCGCGGTGGACATCCTCCAGCTGCTCGCTCACTGGCCGTCACAGCAGCGGCTCAGGGAGGCCCTGGCTTCCTCTGTGCTTCCTGCCGAGGCGCGACATTCCATGTCCGGGCCCAACCGGTCAGCACCTGCAGGGCGGAAAGGACCGTGGGGGGATGGCCGGTCACCCCAACCGCAGCCGGCTCCATGGGCACGTGGGGCTGTGCAGTCACGGCAAGGCCACCTTGGCACGTCCACCCCATCAGGCCCGCCCTCACGTGTCACAGGACCACTGTCACGCCGCTGCCCTCGGGCCGGGGCAGGGAAAGAGACCGGGGACAGGAGGCAGAACGGCAGCAGGTGCCCCCCCCAGGTGGGTGGGGGAGACACGGTGGGCGGGGGGCGGCCGTCCAGGCGGAGGCCAAGGCTGCCGGCTCCCCGCCCACCAGCCACTGGCGTGCGCGGGACTGCCTCTACACGTCCTGGACGGCAGCAACCTTCCAGGCAGCGACTTGCGCGTCGACAGCGGCGACGCGGACCCGACGGCCGAGCCAGGCCGGCAGAAAGGCGCGTGGAGCACGCACGGCGCACGGGCGAGGGGGGTTCCAACGTAACCACGAGAACGGGCTCTGGTTTGTAGCCGGGCTGTGACACGGCCGGTCCTCGGCCAATCGGGGAGGGCGGCAGACCACAGCCCGGCCGCCAAACCTCCTCCACACGCAGTGCTGGGAAGGAAGTGCCCACCGCGGCCCCACGTGTGTCAGGAGGCTGCCCAGCGCCACGTGGACAGCCGTGCGCTGGGTGACGGATGGGCCGCCCCCACAGCGGCTCCCCCGCCACATCCTGGGAGGAAGTCGAAGGCCCAGCTGTCACTTGCGTTTGCAGAACGCCCTGGGGGGCTGCACACAAGAGCTGGACCTGGGCCCAGAGGCGCTTATGGGCACCTGTCAGGGACCCGCCGGGCCCGGGCTGGGAGGCAGGGCCTGCATGGGGGCTGGAGGGCCCTCCGGGAGGACAGAACAGCACCCATCTGCCTCTGGGACCACGTCTACCTGCTACGATTTGCAAAAGCAGGTCGCTGTAACTTGCAGTTTTGCTAGCCAGTTGACATCCTGCCAGCGGCCTGCAGTCTGCCACATGGCGTGATTATACCACAGTCATCAGGGAAAGCTACAGACCAGGGGCTTCCCCCAGGCCAGGCCGCCTTGGCCCCCACCGACCCCACGCCAGAGGAAAGAGGACTCCGAAAAGAGATCCGGTGCATCCCACGCACGGAGCAAACCTGCCCGCCCGCTCCCCTCCTTGGAGGAACGTTCTGGAACACCCCAAGGTGCCCCGCCCCGCTCAAGGGCCTGAACACCTCTCCTCCACGCCGGCTCCAGGGCCTCCATGGGGAGGGGGCCACGCCTGCTCGGCTGACGGTGCGGACACCGCATCTCCCCACCGCACAGAGATGGCCCGCTGCCCTCCACTCCACAGGTCTCAGCCTCGATGCCCCGCTGCCCCCCACTCCGCAGGTCTCGGCCTTGACGCCCCGCTGTGCCCCCCTCCGCAGGTCTGGCCACTTCTGGCCTAGCGCCACCGCCTCTTGCTGGAGTCCCTGTGAACCTGCCCCCTCAACAGCCTTGCCCCACACGGGGCTCTCATCCAAACCAGCACTGCCTGTCCCACTCTGGCCTGCAGGCCCCAGCCTGACCAGTGACTCATCTCCCCGTCATGGCTGCCGCAGCCTCACAGGCCCGTGTCCCCCAGACCTACATCACCGGCTGGGCCTCCCAGACCCCAGGCAGTTCAGGGGCGCAGAGCAGACGCAGGGCCAGACCTCTAGGCGCACTCCCAGCTCTGCCCATCGCCAACCCCAGGATCCGGTCTGCCTGTGTCCCTGTGGGACTCAAGACTAAAGGATCCCAGCGCAGAGCACTCAAGCCAGGCTGGACACGCACCAATCACCCACGGTCCTGCCGTGGAGGCTGTGGTGGCTGCCAACATGGGATCCCCAAGATCCGGTAAGGACACACCCCATTCCTGCTGACGTCGGACGAGCACAGCGTGGGCCCCCAGGCGTGGGCTGGGTGGGGCCCCAGGTGCAGGGAGAGTGAGCCCCCAGGGGTGGACCCCCAGGGGTGGGACAGGCGGGCCCCCAGACGCGGGGCGGGTGGGCAGGCGCCCGGTACCCAGCGCTGCTGCTACAGCCCTCAGGGAACAGGCAAGACCCCACCAGGGCCTTCAACCACCTGAGGGGACATGGGGGCCCCAGGAAGGGCCCAGGCTGCTGCCAAGGTGCAGCCCGGCCTCCTCCACACACGAGGACAGGTGGGCACAGCTCTCTGCAGGGACACGCCAGGGCCGCCACAGGGGCCCTCAGCCTGGCCTTCGACCTCCACCCCCTCTCCTGACCAGCGACTGACCACTGCACACGGCAGCACAGCAAGAAGCCAGCCCCCGCCCAAACACGAGACACACTCCTGCCGTGGCTGCGCGCCTGGGGCCCACAAGGCAGCCGGCTCCGCCCAGGAGGGGCGAAGAGCGCAAGCCAAGCGGACAGGCCACCTCCTGGGTCCTGCCTCACTCCCGCCCAGCCTGGGCGCCCACTCTAGACAGCCGGGTACCCCAGACGATGCACTTCAGCTCAGAGCCCAGTGCGGGCCCGGCACGTGCTCACTAAACACTGACCACAGGCCACAGGGAGTCCCAAGGCTAGAACCGCGCGGACCCCGGAGGGTGTGCGAGGCTCAGCAGGACGCACACGTGGAAGACGCTGTGCGCCCCACAGCCTGGGGCTGGCAGGGGGCGGGGCTCTGCAAACGCGGATGTGGCCTCCAGCACAGCCTGGGGCTGGCACGGGGCGGGGGCTCTGCAAACGCGGATGTGGCCTCCAGCACCTCCACTGGGAGGAGTGCAGCCCCTGTACCCGGCATCAGACCGTGGCACACAGCACCCCCGAGGCAGAGGCGAGCGCGTGCCTTATCCTCTGCCCCTGGCAGCCTGGGCACCAGCTCACCAGGGAGGAAGAGAGGGGGCAGCGGCAGTGGCTGGGCAAGCCCATCCCAGGCAGCAGGGCTGCTCTCCCCGCACAGCTGTGCGGCCAGGGGCTCGGCAGAAGCCTCCCAGGCAGGCCGCACCATTACACGGACCACCCGGGGCGGTCCCGCTGCAGGCGCGTGAGGGGCCACGCCGCTCCCTGTGGCGGCCAGCCCTCCTAGAACGCGGCAGAGCCTGGGTTGGGCTGCGTGTCCAGGGCGAGCAGCGCAGTAAGAGTCTGGCCTCGCCTCCCCGCCAGCCCTGCCGACCCGACAGCGACCCCGAGGAGACCAGGCATTGGTGGAGCCCGGGACGTCCCCTTGAGGGCCAGCAAGATGATGGAAAGGCCCCCTGGGTGCCCAGGACCCCACGCCCACAGCACGCAGGCTGCCTTCTCCCTTTCTGCTTGCATTTCTGAACCGGTAGATTTATTTTTTTAAGAAAACGTTACTCTTGCGAAAAGAAGCAAATGTAAAGAGGCTTCTAGTTTGGAAAAATGCTCCAACCCGGCCAAGCGTCGGGGAGCTCACGTCTCTTCCTCCAAGGTCCGGGGCCGGGCCAGGCAGCCGTGCACGCTCCGTGCAGGGCAAGTCCTTGTGCCACAACCACCCTGAGGTCTTGGCTCACCCTCAGCAGGGCTGTGAGAGGGGCCATGGACCCCGTCACGCACCTCCCCACCACGCCCCCCGCCAATGTCGCCCGGTCGGCCGAGAAACCCCACCAATGCCCACCTGTCGGGCAGCAGGAGGCGGAGGCTGGAGGCCCAGTGGGGCCACCTGCCGCAGCTGTGCCGTCCGTCAGCCGCCTCGTCTGGGCGGGGGTCACAGCCGCATCCCGAGACCGGGAGGCACAGGCTGCTTCCAGAAAGAAGCTGGAGCCGCACGGTCCACTAGCTGCCCCACACTCGCCCCTCCGGGGCTCAGCCCTGAACCGACATCGGTCCTGGAGAAGAGGGCTGGAACCCTAACCCTAACGACAGGACAGGCCGGAGAGTCACCGTCCAGCCGTGTCCAGGGTCACCATGCACCCGCCCCAGTGGGCCCTGGCCAGGCCTCACCAGCTGCCCTCCTGGGTGAGGTCGTGGGGGCGGATGGTAGAGAAGCCCCAAAGGGCGCTGGGTGGCGGCCGCGGGCCCTCCACCCCTACGGAAGGGGAGATGCCACGTGATCCCACATGGCCAGTGACCAGACGCGCTGCATGGATGACAAAGCTGAGGCTTTTCCATCCTTGAGAGCCTCGGAGACGTGAGCCCAGGATCCCCCTGCCTCCTGACATCACGGGGTGAGAGAGGGCGCCCAGCAGTCATAAGACACCACACGGCCCCACCGCAACGGCAAGCAGGGCCCCCGCGACCCCAGGGGGCAGTCCCGGACAGCAGCGCCCCTCCGAGTTCCTGGTCTGAGCCTAACTTCAGCTGGGGACATGAAGATGCCGCAGACATGGGGGGTCCGGCAGAAGAGCAGCGGGGCGTGGCTGCTAGGGTCTGCCACGCCAGGGTTCAAGTCCCAGCTGCCCTCCTGGCTGACCAGTGGCACGGCCGTCAGCGCTCAAGTGCTTCCAAGCCAGCCCTAAGGACGGAGGAACGGCGCCCACCCTCGAGGATGTGGGGGGCCAGGGGCTCCTGGACACCGGACAAAGAGCTGGGTGACACCAGCCCCTGGGGGGCTCTCCTCGGCCCAGCAGGCCTGGGCTCCACATGGGCATGCGGGACCTCCTGGCCCCCCATTTCAGCCCTGCCAGGCCCTGCCCAGGACGGAGGCCTGGTCACCAGCCCACCTGGCCTCCCTGGCTAGGGAGCCAGATGGGAAAACTGCAGGGGGGCCAACTTGGTGGGTTCCTGCATCCACTGGCAAAGACTCCAGAACCTCTTCCTCAAGGGAGCCCCAGTGGGTGCCCATAGCCCCCCTAAATCAAGAGAAACAGCACAAACTCAAGAGTGAGGATTTCCAGAAGGATCCAGCCCACTCCCATGACCTACACCACTGTGGCTGGGTGGGGACAGCAGGAGGGGCCACAGAAGGAGCAAATGTCTGGCTGGGAGCCCTCCTTGGGGGTCCCAGGTACCCCTGGCAGCACCACACGGGCTGGCTGCAAACGGGGAAACTGAGGCCCGGGGCACTCAGGCCCCCACCACACGGACGAGCAGCCTCCTGGAGCGGAAGCAGGGCCCCCACAGATGCCCATGAGCCCCCGGGATGTGAGTGCCCCCGCTCCAGCCCAGTCGGGGCACGAGCAGGCAACGCCCGCCGTGATCAGGTTGGGAGCAAAGCACCGCCCGGCAGGGGACCGCGGCCTCACGGAACAGGCGGGAGCCTGACTCCCGCTCCCCCAGCGCCAGGCGGGTCCTGCTGGAGCCTCCGGGGCCTCAGAACCCAGCCAGCGCACCTGCATTCCTGCAGCCCCCAGGGTCTGAGATGATGTTCCAAGTCAGACATGACAGCAGCAGGGAAACATGTCAACCTCCCCGGGAGGTAAACTCGGACACAGAGGGCCGTCCCTCAGCGGCAAAGGGCCAGCTGCCGCTGCAAAAACGAGGAAGAAAGCCCACTCCTCGGGGTAGTTTCCTGGGCACGCAGCCGCAACAGAGGAAGGCTGCCCATCACTGGGTTGGCTTCTCCACCCAGCCTGGGAAACGCCTCGGGGCCCCTCGAGGGCTGGGAGGGACAACTGGGGCGGGCGAGGCGGTGCCCAACCCCGGCACCTCCGCCCTGGGCTAGCGCGCTGGAAACAGCTGCTCGACAGTGAGCGGAGAGGCACCTACGTCCACACGGACTGTTCCATGACCCTGGACTCAATGTCAGCGCTCTGGGGGTGACGGGGGTGTGCGGTACGATTCTTTAGAAGTACTCACACTTCAGAGATGGGAACCAAGTCTTAGGAAGAAGACACGTCTGCTCTGTGATCACAGGGCTGGGAGCAGGGCTGAAATGACTGGGGGTCTCTGAGCAGAAGCGGGGCACGCAGGGGGCCTCCACTGCCCCTCCACTGGCCACTGAAAGCCCCCACCTCACAAAGAAGAGGTGAACCCCCTTTCCTCGGGCACTCAGGACCCTGCACCCCCCCACCCCACAGCAACAGTGAGATCTGGGGGGCACAGCCTGCTCCCTGGGGCCCCTGGCCCAAAAGAGGAGACGAAGCCAGGTGTGTGTGGCTGGGGGGTGGGGGGTGGACTCAGGCAGGACGGACCGGGACGCGGTGGGGAAGCGCAGGTGAGAGAGCCCAGAATGCGAGAGCAGATACCAGATGGAGCAGACCTGTGAGCCACCGGGGCGCCCCTTCACCCCTCCCGCATCCCCGGCAGGGCTGGGGGGCGGGTCTCACCTCCTGGGGTACCCAGGCAGGAGCAACACACGCGGCCCGCCCCCACCACGGGCACCGGGGCCTGCCAGGCCCGCTGCAGGGCAGCCTTCCAGGAGACGGGCCGCAGGACAGCGAGGCGGGCACGCTCGGCCCCGGCGTGCGGAGCCTCACGTGTGCCCTGCACGGGGACCTCCGGGCCCCAGCCCCTCAGAGGGGAGAGCAAGGCTGGGAGCACCCCCCTCACACACACACACTCCTCCCAGGGAGAACCCACACACACACACCCCCCTCCTGGGGAGCACCACACACACACACACACACACTCCTCCTGGGGAGCACCCCCCCACACACACACACACACCCCTCCTGGGGAGCACCCCCCCCACACACACACACACCCCTCCCAGGGAACACCCCCCCACACACACACCCTCCCGAGGAGCACCACACACACACACACACACACACACACTCCTCCTGGGGAGCACCCCCCTCACACACACACACCCCCCTCCTGGGGAGCACCACACACACACACACACACACACTCCTCCTGGGGAGCACCCCACACACACACACACACCCCCCTCCCAGGGAACACCCCCCACACACACACACCCCCCCTCCCGAGGAGCACCACACACACACACACACACTCCTCTTGGGGAGCACCCCACACACACACACACCCCTCCCAGGGAACACCCCCCACACACACACACCCTCCCGAGGCACCACCACACACACACACACACACTCCTCCTGGGAGCACCCCCTCACACACACACACACCCCTCCCAGGGAACACCCCCCCCACACACACACACCCTCCCGAGGAGCACCACACACACACACACACACACACTCCTCCTGGGGAACACCCCACACACACACACCTCCCGGGGAGTACCCCCACACATACACGCCCCTCCTGGGGAGCACCCCCCACACACACACACCCCTCCCAGGGAGCCCGCTGCTGGCAAGAAGGCAGCACCATGAACGGGCGAAGGTCAGAGTGAGAGAAGCCTTCCCTCTAAGAGAGGGGATCTGAAACCACCCGGAGCGGAAACGCTCAGACAAACCGCAAAAGCCCTCAAACGCAAGAGGAAACCCAGATGGGTTCAGGCGGGATCCTGCGGGAGGGTTCAGAAAGCCACGCAGCTGGCCCAGCGCGGTGGAGGGGCGGGGGGCCGGGGGTCAACTCGGGGCCACCCCACCCCCTGGAGCCACACACCCACCACTCCGTCACAAGGGACCCTGTGCAGGACACATCCAGCCACGGGTGGGGCAAGGGTGTCCTCAGCTCCGTGGCAGGCAGGCCCCAGAGGTCACAGCCATCTCCCCGCCCCTTCCCAGGGTCCCTGGACCCCAGGCTCTGGGACCTGCCTCCTTCCTCCCTGGGGAACTGGAATCAGAAATAATACACAGAAACTCAGGCCCCGCAGGCTGGCTCAACCAAGAGGCACACATCAAGAGAGGCTGGACACCAGGGCCCTTCAGGCTCCTGGACAAACAAGGGGAAAGTGTGGACCTCTGTCCAGGGGCCACGATGGAAACCGCCCAGAAAACGCAGCTGCAGTGGCAGCTCCGACCCTCCCACTGCAGACAGGACCCAGTGGCCGGAGTCCGGCACTCCTGGGCGGCCTGGTCTCTCCATCTCTCGGGGGTGCTGGGGGGGGGTGGGTTGCCCAACCCAGGGGCTGCTCGCTCACCAGCATTGGGGGACACGCTTTCAGCCATGGCGGGGGTGCGGGGGCGGTGGGCAGCAGGGAGATGGGCATGGTCAGAGGAGGCAGACGGGTGAGGAGTCCCGGGAAGCTCCTAGCTTGGAGGGCATTGGGCCGAGGGGGACTCCCAAGCCAGGATCAGGTTGAGGGGAAGCTGGAGGGGAACATGGGCACTGAGGGCAGAGGTCAGAGGCTGGAAGAAAGCCTGCGGGGGCGCCCCATCCCGGGCGTCACCTCCTCCCCGTCCCCTCTGGCCAGCTCAGACACTGCGGTCTCGCCTCCTGAGTTTGGGGAGGTGGGCCCCCTTTCTGCTTGTGGGGGCCCCCACCGCAATGCTGCCCCATCTCCCCAGGTCCCATCCCGGCATCAGCGGGAGTCACACGGGCTCCACTTTCCGGGTGGGGTGGGAGGCTCAGAGGGGAAAGGGCCCAGGACAGAGCCAGGCTGTGAGCGAGGCCATCCCCCCAACCCCGGAGGCTCCGCATCACGTCCCAGAACGCCCGGGACAGACCCGCAGAGACATAGCAGTGACCCGCAGGGAGGTCAGCCCACCGCCCCAGCGCCTCTGCCTGAAGTGGCCGGGCCTCAGGAAACAGGAGCCGCGTGGGCAGGGTCGGCTTCGGTGACGGACGGAGCCAACTGCCTCCTCCAGAGAGGGGATCCAGGGGCCCAGCGAGGGGCCTCCGAGCAGGTCAGCCAGGCGGGCGGTGGCCCCGCACACCCTGAGCCCTACTGACCACCACCCCAGCCTTACAGGGACGAGTGTCACCACGGCCGCCACCCGAAGGGCCTTGGCCCAGAGCAGCCCAGCCCCGACCAGGGCCCCAGCCCACCCAGGGTCAGGGCGTGACCCCCACAGGCCAGCCCCATCGCATGCACACAGCACCCCCGGGGTTGGCGGGGACCCTAAGGTCCATATAGTCAGAGCTACAGTTTTCCCAGTGGTCACGTACAGATGTGAGAATCAGACAATAAAGCAGGCCAAACGGAGAACTGATGCTTTAGAACTGTGGTGTTGGAGAAGACTTGAGAGTTCCTTGGATTGCAAGGAGATCCAACCAGTCCATCCTAAAGATCATTCCTGAGTGTTCAATGGAAGGACTGATGTTGGAAGCTGAAACTCCAATACTTTGGCCACCTCATGCAACGAACAGACTCATTGGAAAAGACCCTGATGCTGGGAAAGATTGAGGGCAGGAGGAGAACGGGATGACAGAGGATGAGATGGTTGGATGGCATCACCGACTCAATGGACACGAGTTTGGGTAAACTCGGGAGTTGGTGATGGACAGGGAGGCCTGGTGTGCTGCAGTCCGTGGGGTCACAGAGTCGGACACGACTGAGCCACTGAGCTGAACTGGGGCACTGGCCTGGCCCACCAAGTCCTTGGTCCCCTCCTGACGCCCCCTGTCCTCTTGGCTCTGCAGAGCTAAGGCTCCTACTCAATACAGTGTTCCCTGACACCCCATGTTTCTGCCCAGCCCGCCAGCTTACCTGGGGAAGCCAGCCTCCGACCAGCTCTGCTATGGGGTCACTGCTCACAGTGAGGGTCAGGCCAGCCACACCCCCTAACCTGTGTGAGGCTGTCCCCACCCACCTCTCAAACAAACCACCTTTAAGAAAGACTGCCAGAAAACCCACAGAGACGCTGCACCAGCAGTGCATGTCAGGGGCTGAGAAGCTGAAGGGGGCTTCTAGGGGGGTGGGGGACCGGCCACTTGGAGTGGGGTGACGCCAGGGGACACATGGAGGACAGCCTGGCCAGGCCCCACGCTCCTGGGGGGGGGGGACCAGCCTCTCTGGGCCAGCCAGCCCCACAGAGGGTGCGAGGGGTCAGGTGGTCACTGCACTTACCGGGGAGCCTGGCCCCACCTGCAGTCACTGTCACCTGTCCCAACAGCCAACCCCCACTGGACACTGACATCCGTGTGGACAACGCCGGGACCCTGAGCGGGAAGAAGCTCCACACACACCGTGCATCCCAGACCAGACCCGGGCAGTGGCTGCGCCTGCCAGGGCCCTCCCGAGCTCACACCCCAGGCGGCGGCCCTCACGAGGACGCTGACCCTTCGCCCCACCGGACAGGACCCAAGGCCTAGAGGAGCCGGGAGGCTGTGGAACCTGAGCAGGGAGGCGGGCGATTAGGCTGGGACCCCACGACCACTGCCCAATCCTGGGGTCGAGGGGCCACTGGCCCCCACCCCCAGCCCTCGGGGGAGCCCACCGGCGCCAGCCCAGAGCAGCATGTAGCACAGCCCCACCTTGGGAAACCAGGGTCCCCGCACAAGCATGCTCCCTGGGTGCCCACAGCTTTCCAGGGCAGCAGGGGCTCCCACGGGAGGGCTGGCCGGAGCCTGGAAGCCCTGGAGAGGGTCCAGCATGCTCTCCGAGCACGGGGGGCACCCAAGGGCCAGGGGTCCCAGCCGCCACCCCCAGGACCCTTCCCACAGCCCCAGAGTGCACACGTTTACCAAGCACCGCCTGTCCCTACAGGGCGTGGGGGTGCGGGCTCCGACATCAAGGGACTGTCACACAACCATCGGTGTCTTCCCCACCCAGACCCGCAATGGCCCGGCCGGGACAGCCTGCTGGCAGCTGAGACCGCAGAGCACAGGTGGGTGGGGCCTATCTGGGGCGCACAGGCAGCGGGGCCCCAGCTCTGGACCAGCAGCCCTGGCACCCAGCTGGCATCGCCAGGGCTCTGCCCACAGGGCAAGCAGGCTGAGGGCTGGGCAGCACCCCCTCCTGCCCTCTCTTCCCATTTGCACCCGAGTTTCACCCTGCGACACTGTCAGACCATGCTGCCCGCCAGCTCCTCCCAATAACACGGCACGAGGGTCCAGCCGCTTGACACACGTTCCAGCCCCCAGCTACCGGGGACCTCAGCAGGGACCCCAGGATGCCAGCTCCTCACGACGGGGTGGCATCTGGGACACCGGTGCCCCCAGCCCTCCTGAACACGCTCCTGATCACCCTCCTGAACCCAGATTCCAACACTTGCAGGAAAACCCCACTGGGCGCCTGCGGCACCCGGCAACCCAGGTGGCAGCTCCTGAGCACGGGAAGAGTGTTCTCCCAGGTACCTCGTGACCTCCTGAGCAACTCCCCCAGTTCTGCGGCAAGGATGGAGGGGGCGTCCCCCCATGCGTCTGCCAGCTCAGACTCCAGCTCACAAAGAACCTGGTCAGGTTCAGACCAGGTTCTCATGCACAACAGTGAAAACCCGGCCGCAGGAACAGACACTGACCCACAGCGCTGACACAGCAGGGCCTCTGGACACCACCCACCCCGGCCCCGGCCCAGGTAACCATCATCTCCACTTGGAGACCCAGAAACATCCCCCTTGGCCTTTAAGAGCCCAGTGCTTGTCAGAGACAGGGCCATAGGCCCCCAGAGCGGGGGTGCAGGCGCCAAAGGGCTTCATGACTCGAGGGGAAGCTGAGGAGGTTCAACAAGCCGCCCGCCCCATGGACACCTACCTACTGGCACCCTCGATCCAAGTGCCCAGGCCACCCCACGCTGTTATGACACCCGTGGACCCGTCCACAGACACCAGGGAGCAGCGCCCAGGGTGGGGCGGAGGGCGGGCGCCCAGGCAGGGGCTCTCCTGGGACAAGCTTCCAGCAGACAGGTGTGCGCCCAGCTTTCTGCCACATGTCACTAAAGTTCCCTTTGAAGGCAAAGAATGCTGACTAGACACTGGCCACTGGTTCGGGGTCTATGGGGCCTGACGGGTGCCCTATCCCTTTACAAGTCCGCTATCAGTCAAGTAGACCAGAAAGGAGGACCGTCCTATTCAGCCACCCACAGACCACCCGGAGACTGGCAGTGGCGGTGGTGGGGGGGGAGGGGAGGGGTGGGGGGGGAGGGGAGGGGGGGTGTTGCCTGCAGAGCCGTTTCCCACATGCACCCGGGCAAACGCTCCCTGGGGGCCCCCCACTCCCCACCTGGGCCAGCTCCCCCTGGCCCCACAGGATAAGCACTGCTCTCCAAGGAGAACAGGACCCGCCAGTGGTGGGTGCAGGGCCAGGCTGGCCGGGGCGGCGTCCTGCACCAACCACTCCACTGCGATCGGTGGCGGGGGGGCCAGCGCTCCCCAGAGAGCCTCTGCCGCCCAGACCCAGGAAATGGCCGTGCACAGCGCCGGGCGCGGGGCGCAGGGCTCGGGCGGCTGGCAATGCGCCAGGCTGGAGGAAGAGGGCGCAGGAGGCGCGGCTGGCCGCGGCGGGCGCTGTCTACCCCGCCGCCCACCCCCCCCCCCCCCCCCCCCCCGCAACCACACACACTTTCACTTTCTGCCCGCGAGTCCGGCCGGCGCAGCTTATTTAACAGATCGCCTCCGGCCCTCCGAGCTCACTTTCCAAGCGCGCGCGGGCTGTTGTGGAGGGAAAGCAATTACTCCACTTTATAAAAACAAAACAAAAATCGACCGGTGCCGCCTGGCCCTCCTTCCCCGGACCTCCCCGCGGCGGGGCTGGGGCTGGATCGAAGCTTCCGAGGAGCTGCTGGGGCGAGATTCCAGAGGCCTGCCCACCCGCCCTCGGGTTACCAGAAAGGTCAGGGCAAAACAGCCCACTCCGCCCCGCGTCCCCTCCCGCCCCAGACGCCGTGAGCCCTATCTCTCCGGATCTGTAACCGCGAGCACACATCAAGGCCTCACGACAGAGAAGGGCAAACACACAGCTTTATTTGCAAATAAGAGGCCGGACTCCCGGCTGCGGGAGGATGGTGGAGGGGGGAGGGAAGCGGGGAGGTCCCTAACTCCTGAGGCCGGACCCTAGCAAGGATTCAGGCCTTTTCTTCACTCCCTTGAAAGCCAACCTCTCCCCCAGGAGAAATGCCGTCCAGGGACTCAGGAAAAGAACCCCCATTTTAAAGAAAGAGTCAGGAAGAAAACCTACAAAACAAGGTTAAAAAAAGAAAAAGAAAGACAAACTTTTTCCTCCGTTCTTACTTGGAGGGGCACAGCGATCCCTTAAGTTACACGCCTTCCGCTGCCCCCAGCCCGTAGTTTGCCCAAGGATACACAACAGCACCCCCCAGCACCATTAACTTTGCAGCCACAACCCAGGGAACACACGGGGAGGAGCCCCAGTTGTGCGCTTCTGGGTAGAAAGCTTCCAGCCAAAATGAAGGATCGCAGGACAGTCAGGGACTGGGCCCAATGGCGGGAACCCGCAGGGTGGGCCACGGGGCCGCGCCCGGGGGGTCTGCTGGCGGACCCGTGCCGTGCTCCCACTTTCGTCTTTCCAAAACCGCCCCTGGCCCCAAGGGAACAGGAGGCGACCCAAGGCCTCCACCCCCCGGCCCTGACCCCGACGAGCAACTGGCGGAGAGGACTCCCCCGAGCCCCACCTTTACTCTCGGGGAGCCCACGAGGGCCGGGAGAGCCGTGTGAGGCCTGGGGTGAGCGCTTCTCCCTGATGGGCTTGTGCCGTGCTGTCAGGCCAGGGCCCAGCCCAGCTCCTCCCGCTCCAACTCGAGCTCGCCCGTTGTAAGAGCTTTTCACGCTGTTTTCAAAACGGGAACTGGGTCTCCTCCTCCGGGCTGCAACGACCCAGCAACTCCAAAGGGTTCAAAGTCAGCTCGGGCCGCTAACTCTGAAGGCAGCGGCCTCCACGCCGCGCCGCCGGCCTCGCCCCCCGCCCCAGCCGCGGCGACAGCCCCCGCGCGAGCCCAGCGGCCAGGGACCGAGGCGGGCCGGGCGCGCGCGGGCAAAGTGGCGCCGAAGCGCTACCTTCCCCTCCGCGTCCTCCCCGATCCCCCCTTCGAAAGATGGCGGGCGGAGGAAAGGGGGGGAAAAAATCCTTTCCGTGAGGGAGGGAGCGCGGGAGGTCGCTGGCGCAGGGCGCGCGGGCCGTGCCAACTCCAGGCTGCGCGCCCCGGCCGCGGCGACGCCCCCGAGCCCCGGACGCGGGCGGCCGGGAGGGCGCGGGCGGAGGGCCGAGGGGAGGGGTCCGCGCCGCCGCCGCGACCCCGGGCCGCCGCCGCGCTTTGTTGCATCGTGGCCGCGCACAAAGGCGGCGGCGGAGACGGCGGCCCGGGTGCCAGGCTCCCCGGCCGCGCCGGCGGCCTGCGCGGGGCGCACGGGGCCGCGCTCCCCGGCCCGCCCGGCCCGCCTCCGCCCGCGCCGCCCGCCGCCCCGCTCGCGCAAAGAAGCAAAAGAAAGGCGTACTTGGCCTCGGCGGCTCCAGCGGCCGTCCCCTCCCGGCCCGCGCGGCCGGCTCCTCTTTGGCTCGCCGGCCCCGGCAGCATAATAGACGCGCCGGAGCCGAGCAGGGCTCATGCGCTGCGCCGCGGCGCCTGGCGGGAGTCGTAGTCCGCGGCCGGGCCCGCGCCGGGGCCGCCCAGGGGAGGCCGCGGCGCGCGGACTACATGTCCCGGCCCCGCCGGCGCCCCGCCCCGCCCCGCGCGCCCCCGCCCGCCGCCCGCCCCGCCGACCCGGCCGCGAGCGGGCCCGGCCCGAGGGGCGCGCGGGGGCGGGGTGCGGCGCCGGTGGCGACTCGGAGACCCTGCGCGACGCCCCCGCGCCCACTCCGGCGCAGGGGACACGCGCCTCTGGGCGTATTTCCTGGTGCCCAAGGAGGCGCGCAAAAGGCGGGAGGACGGCCAGCGCCCGCCTGCTTCTCCCACCCTCGCCCGAGGACCCCCGAGTCAGTGGGGCCGCCCTGGAACCCCAGGCGCGCACGGTCTGGGCGGCGCGCACCTGCCGGGCGCCCATGTTTGTAAACAAACCGCGCGCCTAATTAGCCTGGCGGGGGCGCGCGCGCGGGAGGGCGGGGGCGGGGCGTCGGCGCGCGCGCGCGCAGGGGCGGCCCCGCCCGGGGAGGAGTCGCGCTCGGCCGCGCCCCCATCTACCCACCTCCTGCCAGCCCGCCCACCTCCTGTCCCCGTGTCAGGCTAGGGCCTGGGCGCTCGAGTTCTTGGTCGTGGGAGAGGGCACCAAGTCCCTCGTGCTGGCGAGGAGCAGGGGACGTTCCCGGCTCTGCCCGGGGACCTTCCCCCGCGCCAGCCTCTTTCCCTATGAGAGGCAGGAATGAGATCAAAGGTCCCTAGGCTGGGATTTCAGCAGCGGGCCCCAAAGGTAAAACCTGTGAGCCCTAGCCCTTTTCTGTATTTTGAAAGATTCAGCTCCTGGACACGTTTGAGATCTTTTTTCTGGGGGGTGGCAGTTCCTCCTGTGTACACATTAAGTCGATTTTTATCTAGCTCCAACCTAAAGTAGGCTGCCCTGGTGGCTCAGAGGGGAAAGCGCCTGTCTGCAATGCAGGAGACCCAGGTTCGATCTCTGGGTTGGGAGGATCCCCTGGAGAAGGAAGTGGCAGCCCACTCCAGTATTCTTGCTGGAAAATCCCATGGATGGAGGAGCGTGGTAGGCTACAGTCCATGGGGTTGCAAAGAGTCAGACACAACCGGGCCACTTCACTTTCACTTTCATAACCTAAAGTGGATACTTTGCCTGTACTAGTGAAAGTGAAAGTCACTCAGTAGTGTCGGAGTCTTTACAACCCCATGGACACGGGACGGGTAGCCATTCCCTTCTCCAGGGGATCTTCCCAACCCAGGGATCAAACCTGGGTCTCCTGCATTGCAGGCGAATTCTTTACCAGCTGAACCACAAGGGAAGCCCTTCCATATGTTAAACCCCCATGGAAAGTCAAAAGCATAACAAGTTTTCCTTGGTACCTGCTGATCCTGCCAATTGCGAGGTGGAGTTTCCCTGTGTGGGCTGGATCCTTCCCAGGCCCCTGGGGTCACTGGGTTTGTTCCAGGTTGAGCCGGAGTGCTGCTGCCTGCGTTTGCAGGCGTCTTTATAAAGTCAACGTTAAAGCGGACACCGACTCCGCTGAGCGGGTGCAGCCCCACACCCACCCAGCACAGGCCTTCTGCACCTGGCTTACAGGTGAGGAAACCCTGGGCGCTGAAGTGTCCGTGGAGCACAGAGGGCTGAGACGCCAATGCCTCGGCTCCGGGGAAATGCAGCTTGTAGAGGAAGCCAAAACCTTCCCCCACCCTCCCAACCGTCCCTTTCCCGGGAACCCCGGACTTCTTACACCCCGTGGGGACAAGGCTCTGGCTGGGGAAGACCTTAGCCTCTTTGGTTTATAAAGCATGAGAAGGTTGGAGAAGGGAGGTGAGGACCTGCCGATGAACTCCTTTGGAACTACCATCCCGGTCACATCTTTTCCACAGCCCCACCTTGGCACCCCAGTTTACAGACTTCTGTTCTAGTCATCGCCTTCCTGCCCCCTGGCTCTCATCCTCGTGGATATTTTGGGCTCTCTGGGCATCAGCATGACCCACGTTTCTGCTGAAGAAGATCCCACCCCACTCCTCCTGAGGCCGAACAAAGAGCCTCTCCACCTTGTCCAGACCTTGCAGGGACTTGGATGGCACATACACAGAAGCCATCCCTGACCAGCCAAGCTGACCAGGCTGCAGGAGACTGTCCTCCTCCTCTGGTCTCCCACTGACCAGAGGAGTCCCTCCCAGGAGTCTAGCAGGAGCCTGGGACAGCCCTGAGCACCTGGGTCTGGTCCTCCTCCTCTGGTCTCCCACTGACCAGAGGAGCCCCTCCCAGGAGCCTAGCAGGAGCCTGGGACAGCCCTGAGCACCTGGGTCTGGTCCTCCTCCTCTGGTCTCCCACTGACCAGAGGAGCCCCTCCCAGGAGCCTAGCAGGAGCCTGGGACAGCCCTGAGCACCTGGGTCTGGTCCTCCTCCTCTGGTCTCCCACTGACCAGAGGAGTCCCTCCCAGGAGTCTAGCAGGGCCTGGGACAGCCCTGAGCACCTGGGTCTGATGGAGCAGCGCTGGTTCTGGCTCACTCACCCACAGCAGACAGAGCTCAGCCAACTGACCTTCCCTGAGGCTGGAGAAGTCTCTAGGAAGGAGACTCAGTAAAAGAAACGTGACCAATGCTCACATTTGAGAACTCAGCCCCTGGGCTAACGACCCCTCAGGCCCAGTGAAGAGTCCCCTCCCCGAGGCTTCTTGGGGAGGCTGGCCCTGAGCACCCCCACCTCCGCTGGCTCCGTCCTCCCCCTCCCAAGGCTCTCGTAGCTTCGACACAAGCGGCTGGGCCTCCGTGTGCCTGGGACACAGACACTTAATCTCCCCAACCGGGGTTTCCTCGTCTGTCAAAGGAGGATAAAAATAGGACCTGATCCTGCAGCTGCGGAAGGAGAAAGGCACGTAGAGGGCGAGTGGGCCCCCGGTCCGCCTCGGTTGTGGCTCCCCTCTCTGGCCTGGTCTCTCACTTAGGCTGCACATTGATCGTCTGCACCCTCAGGGAGTGTGGCAGCTCCCTGAGAGCAGGGCTCCAGGCCCCCCACGCCCTACAAGAGATCCAGCACGTCGTGGCTGTGTGAACAACCCTTCCTGCACCTCTGACCCCCTCTCCAGCCTCCATCTGCGAAACTCAGGGCAGCCAGACCCCCAGCAGCTAAGGCAGCTGCCCCGTCAGCCCAACAGGAGCCCTGCAGACCTAAAACCACGGCCCTAAAGCTTGCACTTGGCCTTGATTAAGCCCTTGCCCAGGGCCTCAGCGGCTCCCTGCTGCAGTCTCCCCACCACATCCCTGGAGACCCCAGTCAGCAACGCCGTTGGTTCATAGTTGAGTCAATACACAAGTCTCTTAAAAGTTTAGTTATTGTGTGTCCTTGCAGAGGACGCAGAACAACTAAGGAAAGGGAATCTCTGTCTCCCCCCGGCACAGGCTGAGCCCTGGTGGAGGGGGGCAAGGGTGTCTACTCATGCAGTCCTGTGTTGACCGTTTAGGGTGAGCCAGGTGCTGGGGCGAGAGGTTTGCATACGTCATTTCACTGACTCGCTGGTTTTAAGGGGTAGGGACAATTATGCAGGTCTTCCTGGCAAGGGATCAAGCCCAGGTTTGCGGCATTGCAGACAGATTCTTTACCATCTGAGCCATGCGGGGAAGCCCTCAAAATGGAGGCGCCGTGAGGTTAAATTACTAGCTTGAGCACAGTTTGAACTCGGGAGGAGTGGGGTGGGGGTTCACATTTCACCCCCAAAATACGTTCCAGGAGCCTGCATTGTGGTAGGGGGATGAGGTGTGTGGGGGCAGCAAGCACCCCAAGTCCATCAGCTAGCCCTCTCAGAAAAGCACTCGGAGCCCCCGGGACGGGATGACACTCGGTGAGCGTTCTCACTTCTGCTTCCCGCCCCCCTCCAGTGGGGGGTCACCGGCCACATGAAGGTGACTGCAGAGAGTCGGTCAGGGCGAGGAGTCTCGGTCTGCCCGGCTGTGAAATGGGTCAGTAAGCACCTGCCTCGTGGGACTGTTGTGAGGGTAGACGCAGCGGGTGTTTTCATTCTCGACACGGCCCTACACATGCATTTGTGCATTTGCCGCCCTCCAACCCCACCCCGAGGTGCTGGTGAGGGAACCATGCCCCACCCTCCCGATTCCTGGCTCCGCACACACAGGAGGGGACAAGACAAGGCACCGGCTGTCTCGAGCCGACACGCTCCCAAGGATGCACAGAGTATCATAAATAAGACACGTGGAGTGCCTGATGCTGCTTGATGCTATGGAGGAGAATCAAGCCAGCAAGGGAGCCAGGGAGCTGGGCTAGTGGGCTCGTGGCAGCCAAGTATGGGAACTAGAATTGTGGGTGATTTTATTCTTCTTCTTAACCAGTTTTCCCCATGGCAAACAGTCGTTGCTAGGGCTTCCCCAGGTGGCGCTAGTGGTAAAGAACCTTCCTGCCAACACGGCAGACGGGTGCAAGAGACATGGGTTTGGTCCCTGGGTCAGGAAGATCCCTGGAGGAGGAAATGACAACCCGCCCCAGTCTTCTTGCCTGGAGAATCCCATGGACAGAGGAGCCTGGAGGGCTAGGGTCAATGGGGTCACAAAAGAGTCGGACATGACTGAAGCGACTCAGCACACATACAATGACAACTGAGTTTTGTTTGAAGAAGCGGTCATGTGGTACAAAGGAGAGAGGCGAGGCCCGCCCAGTGCTGCAGTCCCTGGGGCTTCCGGAACCCTCGCTGAGAGTTTAGGTGCCCGGGCATCCCTGGGCTCTGATGGCTTACAGGACGATGCAGCCAGCCCTCCGGGCTTTATTTACACCCAAAGAAAAGCTTTGTGCTTTGATGTCCTGGGGCTCCAGGGCCCTGTCTGTGTCCCCTCTCTATTTCCTCTGCTTCTGAGAAGGAACCTCAAGGCTATAAAATAAGTGTGTCGGAAATGATTGAAGACGTAAAATAATTTTTAAAAGACTAACAAAAAAATCTGGAAATTTGGGGGGAAAAAATCCTAGAACTGATAGAAATTTTTAAAAAAAACTAGGCTATGTGGAAATTTAAAACTCAGAGGAAGGGACAAATAACAGCTTAGACAAAGCTGAAGAGAGAATTAGTTCCCCAACCATAATGAAGCTTAGGGGAGCAAAGAAATTATTGTAGAAATTGGAAAAGTCTGTTAAGAAAGAGGGGAGAGGCACTAAGTCATCCGTCCAAAAGGATATTCAGACGAAGAGAGTTAAGAAAGGGGTGAAGGGATGTTTGAATGTCTAAGAGGTGAGACTTGGGGGCTTCCCGGGCAGTCCAGCGGGTAAGACTTCCCCTCCCAACACAGGGGGTGCAGGTTCCGTCCCCAGTCAGGGAGTGAGGATCCCACAGTGCCTTACGGCCAAAGAACCAGAACGTAGAACAGAAGCAATATTGTACCAAGAGCAATAAAGACTTTATAAAAAAAAGGTGAAACTTCAATGAAATAGATGGAAGAAATGGATCCTGGGATTCAGGAAGCCCAAGTCTCACGTAGGATGAGCACAACTGAATCCACGCCGAAACGTGTCACCGAGAAACAGAAGACGCATCAGAGGCAAAGAGCTGAGAAGCAACAGGCTGCGGGGAAGTCAGCAGAACGGCAGAGGAGAGGGCTGCAGGGCCCGGACTCCACAGACGCAAAACCGTCAGGACTCACTGCATCCGAACTCTGGAGACCAAGCATGAAAGCAGTCAAGAAAAGGGTGGCTTCATCTCAGCGACTGAGGAAACCTGTGTTGATTCATGAGCTGACCAACAAGCTAGTTGAACACGCCCTGCAGTGGCCGCAGAGCAGAGAACCCTGGCTGTACAACGTGGGTTCAGACAAGTCACCGGACAAACAGCAGCAAGCCTGCACAGCTGTAGCATCAGCAGACCGCTGGACCGGGGAGAGTGTGGTTCCCAGAGCTCCACGTTGTAACATTCAAGAGGTCCAGTTGTCAACGAGCGTGATGAGGCCCAGAAATGACAGGGAAGTGTGGCCTACACACAGGAAAACAATGTGGATTGGGTCAAGCACGCTTCAGTAAGGAGGAAAGAGGACTTCCCAGTGGCCCAGTGGTTAAGAGTCCGCCTGCCAATGCAGGGCACACGGGTTCCATCCCCACTCTGGGAAGATCATGCCTGCCGGGGCAATTAAGCCTGAGCACCGCAGCCCCTGAACCTGAGCTCTGGAGCCCACACTCGGCCTGAGCACCGCAGCCAGAGGAAGACCCTGAGAGCAGCGACAAGGACTCGGCGCAGCCAAAATTAATAAAAATAAATTCATAAAAGAGGGGGGAGAGAGGAAGAAAGAAACAAAGGGACTTCCCTAGTGGCTCAGTGCTTGCAACTCTGCTCCCATTGCAGGAGGCATGGGTTTGATCCCTGATCAGGGAACTAAGATCCCACGTGCCACGACTAAAGTTCACGCACAGGCAGTAAATATGGAAACTCCCGCCTGCCGCAACTAAGACCCATTGCAGCCAAAGTAACTAAGCAATTTAAAAAATAAAGTGTTACTGTTAACAAAAATTGTGCACAGATCACATCAGATCAGATCAGTCGCTCAGTTGTGTCCGACTCTTTGCAACCCCTTGAACCGCAGCACGCCAGGCCTCCCTGTCCAGCACCAACTCCCGGAGTTCACTCAGACTCATGTCCATCGAGCTTGGTGATGCCATCCAGCAATCTCATCCTCTGTCGTCCCCTTCTCCTCCTGCCCCCAATCCCTCCCAGCATCAGAGTCTTTTCCAATGAGTCAACTCGTCACACAAGGTGGCCAAAGTACTGGAGTTTCAGTTTTAGCATCATTCCTTCCAAAGAAATCCCAGGGCTGATCTCCTTCAGAATGGACTGGTTGGATCTCCTTGCAACCTCTCAAGAGTCTTCTCCAACACCACAGTTCAAAAGCATCAATGCTTCGGTGCTCAGCCTTCTTCACAGTCCAACTCTCACAACCATACGTGACCACAGGAAAAACCATAGCCTTGACTAGACAGACCTTTGTTCGCAAAGTCATGTCTCTGCTTTTGAATATGCTATCTAGGTTGGTCATAACTTTCCTTCCAAGGAGTAAGCGTCTTTTAATTTCATGGCTGCAGTCGCCATCTGTAGTGATTTTGGAGCCCAGAAAAATAAAGTCTGACATTGTTTCCACTGTTTCCCCATCTATTTCCCATGAAGTGGTAGGACCGGATGCCATGACCTTGGTTTTCTGAATGTTGAGCTTTAAGCCAATTTTTTCACTCTCCACTTTCACTTTCATCAAGAGGCTTTTGAGTTCCTCTTCACTTTCTGCCATAAGGGTGGTGTCATCTGCATATCTGAGGTTACTGATATTTCTCCCGGCAATCTTGATTCCAGCTTGTGTTTCTTCCAGTCCAGCATTTCTCATGATGTACTCTGCATAGAAGTTAAATAAACAGGGTGACAATATACAGCCTTGATGAACTCCTTTTCCTGTTTGGAACCAGTCTGTTGTTCCATGTCCAGTTCTAACTGTTGCTTCCTGACCTGCATACAAATTGCTCAAGAGGCAGATCAGGTGGTCTGGTATTCCCATCTCTTTCACAATTTTTTCCACAGTTTATTGTGATCCACACAGTCAAAGGCTTTGGCATAGTCAATAAAGCAGAAATAGATGTTTTTCTGGAACTCTCTTGCTTTTTCCATGATCCAGCGGATGTTGGCAATTTGATCTCTGGTTCCTCTGCCTTTTCTAAAACCAGCTTGAACATCAGGAAGTTCACCGTTCACATATTGCTGAAGCCTGGCTTGGAGAATTTTGAGCATTACTTTACTAGTGTGTGAGATGAGTGCAATTGTGCGGTAGTTTGAGCATTCTTTGGCATTGCCTTTCTTTGGGATTGGAATGAAAACTGATCTTTCCCCGTCCTGTGACCACTGCTGAGTTTTCCAGATTTGCTGGCATATTGAGTGCAGCACTTTCACAGCATCATCTTTCAGGATTTGGAATAGCTCCACTGGAATTCCATCACCTCCACTAGCTTTGTTCGTAGTGATGCTTTCTAAGGCCCACTTGACTTCACATTCCAGGATGTCTGGCTGTAGGTCAGTGATCACACCATCGTGATTATCTGGGTCGTGAAGATCTTTTTTGTACAGTTCTTCTGTGTGTTCTTGCCATCTCTTCTTAATATCTTCTGCTTCTGTTAGGTCCATACCATTTCTGTCCTTTATTGAGCCCATCTTTGCATGAAATGTTCCTTTGGTATCTCTGATTTTCTTGAAGAGATCCCTAGTCTTTCCCATTCTGTTGTTTTCCTCTATTTCTTTGCATTGATCGCTGAGGAAGGCTTTCTTGTCTCTTCTTGCTATTCTTTGGAACTCTGCATTCAGATGCTTATATCTTTCCTTTTCTCCTTTGCTTTTCTCTTCTCTTCTTTTCACAGCTATTTGTAAGGCCTCCCCAGACAGCCATTTTGCTTTTTTGCATTTCTTTTCCATGGAGATGGTCTTGATTCCTGTCTCCTGTACAATGTCACGAACCTCATTCCATAGATCATCAGGCACTCTATCTATCAGATCTAGGCCCTTAAATCTATTTCTCACTTCCACTGTATAATCATAAGGGATTTGATTTAGGTCATACCTGAATGGTCTAGTGCTTTTCCCTACTTTCTTCAATTTCAGTCTGAATTTGGCAATAAGGAGTTCATGGTCTGAGCCACAGTCAGCTCCTGGTCTTGTTTTTGCTGACTGTATAGAGCTTCTCCATCTTTGGCTGCAAAGAATATAATCAATCTGATTTCGGTGTTGACCATCTGGTGATGTCCATGTGTGAGTCTTCTCTTGTGTTGTTGGAAGAGGGTGTTTGTTATGACCAGTACATTTTCTTGGCAAAACTCTATTAGCCTTTGCCCTGCTTCATTCCATATTCCAAGGCCAAATTTGCCTGTTACTCCAGGTGTTTCTTGACTTCCTACTTTTGCATTCCAGTCCCCTATAATGAAAAAGACATCGTTTTTGGATGTTAGTTCTAAAAGGTCTTGTAGGTCTTCATAGAACCATTCAACTTCAGCTTCTTCAGCGTTACTGGTCGGGGCATAGACTTGGATTACTGTGATATTGAATGGTTTGCCTTGGAAACAAACAGAGATCATTCTGTCGTTTTTGAGATTGCATCCAAGTACTGCATTTCAGACTCTTTTGTTGACCATGAGCGTGGGTACTATTCCTAATAGCCTCAAGGTGAAAGCAACCCATGTGTCTGCCAGGTGACGAGCGACGGGTGAAACAGGGTCTGTCCACACAGCGGAGTGTTATCTAGCCCTGAAAATGAGCCAAGTACTGATACATGCTACAACAAAGATAAAACTTGGAAGCCGTTGTGCTAAGTGAAGGAGGCCAGAAATAAAAGACCACTTATTGTAGGATTTAATTGATAGGAAATATGCATAGTAGTTGAATCCACAGAGACAGAAAGTAGGTTAGGGGTCGCCATGGGCTGGAGGGAGTGGGGAGGGGAGTGACTGCTTACTGGGTGGGGGTTCTTTAGGGTAGCGAGCTTGCACCTGGATTAGGCAGAAGTCGTTCACTTCAGGGCTTCCTCGGTGGCTCAGAGGTAAAGAACCAGCCTGCAGTGTGGGAGTTCCGGGAGACCCAGGTTCAATCCCTGGGTGGGGATGATCCTCTGGAAGCGGGCATGGCGACCCACTCCAGTATCTTTGCCTGGAGAATCCCGGGGACAGAGGAGGCTGCGGGCTACAATCCATAGGATCGCAAAGAGCTGGACACAACTGAAGCGACTGAGCACACTCCCACGCACACGTTCACTTTAAAGTGGTTAAGATGGCGAACCTCACCTCCACAGTAAGAATATTTGAAAGCTACTGGCGGACCCTTGTTTGGATGGCTGGCTGACAGGGCGGATGCAGAAGGGACGGGGGTGTCTCGACCCATGGGAGATGCCTCTGGTCTGGAGCCTGGCTCTTTGGAAGCCGGGGGGCCCTGGAGAGACTGGCTTTGGTGAGGAGGAGGAGGAGGAGGACAGGGTGCAGAGAGCAGTCAGATAAAAGACAACAGCGGGGAAGGAAGGCTCACCTACAGAGGAACAGGACGGGGCTCCTGGCAGCGGTGATGGAGACGCCGGAGAGCCACCTACAGAGGGCACGGCGGTCAACGACTTGCCGCTCACGGGGCAGAGGCTTGTGCAGACCGACGCGAGAGCCCTCAGCATGACAGGCCTTGCTCAGACCACGTGGGTACACTCCAGAGAGAGGACACTGAGCCCAGAGGGCCGGAGATGACTGCAAGCGACGGTGAGCCCGGGAGTCAATGACTCGCGGGTGACTGCTGCTGAGCGCAGGCTGCCCACAGGGCGGACGGTGGGTAACCTCAAGCACTGTGCCTCCCCTGCGCGGGGGCACACAGTGCCCTTGTCCGCCATCTGCAGGAGCGCCCCCGGCCACCCAGCCCTGACCACATTCTCCAGACTCTGTTTCCACAGCAGAGAAGGAAAGCCCAGTTTTGTCTAAGGTGTGGTGTTTGGGCTCCTCTCCCTGGAAGCTGATGTGATCCCGAGTCATCTAAGGAGAGGGGTTTGGGGCGGGGGGATGAGACCAGAGCGTTCTGAGTTCTCTCCACGTCGGGAGGATGGAAGAGAGCCACTTTCACCTTCTAGAAAGTCGGTCTTCAAAACGCCAAGTGTAACTGCCTAAATAATAGCAGAAGCTGGGTAGCTCGCAGACCATCACCTTACACGAGAAGGAAAGTGATTCTCCAGCGCACGCGTGCACACCCCGCCTGCTGCCTGGGCAGGAGGCTGGGGCAGGAAGGGGTTTGGAGCGGTGTTCCCGGACATTGGCTCTCGATCAGCAGCACGCGCAACCCTGGAGAGCAGGCATGAGTTTTGGAGCTGCCCAGATCTGAGTTTGAATCCCAGCTGCCCCCTGAGTCCCGGTTTCTTTGTGTGGGAGGCCGGTGTGGAAATAGAGCTGACATCACGGGGGGCCAGGGTAATGAGAGGTGCACTACGAACAAAGCCAGTGGAGGTGATGGAATTCCAGTGGAGCTCTTCCAAACCCTGAAAGATGATGCTGTGAAAGTGCTGCACTCAATATGCCAGCACATTTGGAAAACTCAGCAGTGGCCACAGGACTGGAAAAGGTCAGTTTTCATTCCAATCCCAAAGAAAGGCAATGCCAAAGAATGCTCAAACTACTGCACAATTGCACTCATCTCACACTCTAGTAAAGTCATGCTCAAAATTCTCCAAGCCAGGCCTCAGCAGTATGTGAACCATGAACTTCCTGACGTTCAGCTGGTTTTAGAAAAGGCAGAGGAACCAGAGATCAAATTGCCAACATCCGCTGGATCACTGAAAAAGCAAGAGAGTTCCAGAAAAACATCTATTTCTGCTTTATTGACTATGCCAAAGCCTTTGACTGTGTGGATCACAATAAACTGTGGAAAATTATGAAAGAGATGGGAATACCAGACCACCTGACCTGCCTCTTGAGCAATTTGTATGCAGGTCAGGAAGCAACAGTTAGAACTGGACATGGAACAACAGACTGGTTCCAAACAGGAAAAGGAGTTTGTCAAGGCTGTATATTGTCACCCTGTTTATTTAACTTCTATGCAGAGTACATCATGAGAAACTCTGGACTGGAAGAAACACAAACTGGAATCAAGATTGCCGGGAGAAATATCAGTAACCTCAGATATGCAGATGACACCACCCTTATGGCAGAAAGTGAAGAGGAACTCAAAAGCCTCTTGATGAAAGTGAAAGTGGAGAGTGAAAAAATTGGCTTAAAGCTCAACATTCAGAAAACGAAGATCATGGCATCCGGTCCCACCACTTCATGGGAAATAGATGGGGAAACAGTGGAAACAATGTCAGACTTTATTTTTCTGGGCTCCAAAATCACTACAGATGGTGACTGCAGCCATGAAATTAAAAGACGCTTACTCCTTGGAAGGAAAGTTATGACCAACCTAGATAGCATATTCAAAAGCAGAGACATTACTTTGCCAAAAAAGCTTCGTCTAGTCAAGACTATGGTTTTTCCAGTGGTCATGTATGGATGTGAGAGTTGGACTGTGAAGAAGGCTGAGCACCGAAGCATTGATGCTTTTGAACTGTGGTGTTGGAGAAGACTCTTGAGAGTCCCTTGGACTGCAAGGAGATCCAACCAGTCCATTCTGAAGGAGATCAGCCCTGGGATTTCTTTGGAAGGAATGATGCTAAAGCTGAAACTCCAGTACTTTGGCCACCTTGTGTGAAGAGTTGACTCATTGGAAAAGACTCTGATGCTGGGAGGGATTGGGGGCAGGAGAAGGGGATGACAGAGGATGAGATTGCTGGATGGCATCACTGACTCGATGGACGTGAGTCTCAGTGAACTCCAGAAGTTGGTGCTGGACAGGGAGGCCTGGCGTGCTGCGATTCAAGGGGTCGCAAAGAGTCGGACATGACTGAGCGACTGATCTGATCTGTGTATAGAGGTGCAGGGCCTGGCCAGAGGGCCCCAGCCACGGCCCCATGGGGCGAGCTTAGGGCTGAGCAGCGGGATCTGGAAGGTGGCAGGTGAAGGGCAGGCTTATGGGACACCACTCTCCCCCAAACACCCCAACAGGGAGTGGTGCCACCCTCGATTCCTGCCCCTACATCCAGTCGGCCTCCGAGTCCCGTGGAGTCGGCCTCCTCGCTTCACTCTGGGATGTCTTATTGTGTAGCCGCTCAGTCGTGTCCAGCTGTCTTTGGCCCCATGGACTGTAGCCCGCCAGGCTCCTCTGTCCGTGGAATTTTCCAGGCGAGACACTGGAGTGGTCGCCGTTCCCTTCTCCAGTGCAGAAAAGTGAAAAGTGAAAGTGAAGTCGCTCAGTCGTGTCCGACTCTTAGCGACCCCATGAAGAGCCCACCAGGCTCCTCTGTCCATGTGATTTTCCAGGCGAGACACTGGAGTGGATCGCCGTTCAGTTCTCCAGGATGTCTGGTCCCTCCTTCTTCTAGTGCAATTGCAGCAGCCTCTGGCTTCCACCGAGTCCCCGGAGGATCAGCTCATTGCCGCTGCCAGCTCCTCAAAGCCCTGCAATGCCTTGCTCCAGCCCACCTCATCCTGGGCACACTGGCTGCCTCCCAGCCCCTCGGGCACACTAAGCTCCTTCCTGCTGCAGGGCCTTTGCATAAGCTGTTTGCTCTGCTGGGAAGGCTCGTCCTCTCCCCTGGCTCGCTTTCCCCAGCTCCTGCTGCCAACCTCCAGGCTCGGAGGGGCCCCTCCTCAGGAAGCCTGCCCGGCCTGCCTCAGTCTCGGCATTTCTCATGCACACAGGGGTGCCCACCCACTGCAGGACTCGCCCCACTGTGGGGCACGGTTCTTTTTTGGGCCCTGTGTTGCTCCCAAGGGCTGTGGCACTGAGGCTGTTTCAGTCCACCCGCACATCCCCGGTGCTTGGCACGGGTGAGTTCTCAGCCTCCGGGCATGGGTGCTGGGCAGGGCTCGGTGCACAACCCTTGCCAAACAGCCACGGGGAGACCCCAGAGGCAAATGAAGTCACTGAGGTGGCCCCTCCGTGTGTGGCTGCTCTAATTGTAAAAGCTGTTCATTTTAGAAAGAGACTTTTAAACCTCTTCAAGTTGATGTTGTAAGTCTGGCCCCAGTAGCCAATCGCCTTCTCTTTCTTTTCTTTTTTTTTCTAATTTTATTTTATTTTTAAATTTTACATAATTGTATTAGTTTTGCCAAATATCAAAATGAATCCGCCACAGGTATACACGCGTTCCCCATCCTGAACCCTCCTCCCTCCTCCCTCCCCATACCATCCCTCTGGGCCGTCCCAGTGCACTAGCCCCAAGCATCCAGTATTGTGCATCGAACCTGGACTGGCAACTTGTTTCTTACATGATATTTTACATGTTTCAATGCCATTCTCCCAAATCTTCCCACCCTCTCCCTCTCCCACAGAGTCCATAAGACTGTTCTATACATCAGTGTCTCTTTTGCTGTCTCGTACACCGGGTTATTGTTACCATCTTTCTAAATTCCATATATATGCGTTAGTATACTGTATTTATGTTTTTCCTTCTGGCTTACTTCACTCTGTATAATAGGCTCCAGTTTCATCCACCTCATTAGAACTGATTCAAATGTATTCTTTTTAATGGCTGAGTAATACTCCATTGTGTATATGTACCACAGCTTTCTTATCCATTCATCTGCTGATGGACATCTAGGTTGCTTCCATGTGCTGGCTATTATAAACAGTGCTGCAATGAACATTGGGGTACACGTGTCTCTTTCCCTTCTGGTTTCCTCAGTGTGTATGCCCAGCAGTGGGATTGCTGGATCATAAGGCAGTTCTATTTCCAGTTTTTTAAGGAATCTCCACACTGTTCTCCATAGTGGCTGTACTAGTTTGCATTCCCACCAACAGTGTAAGAGGGTTCCCTTTTCTCCACACCCTCTCCAGCATTTATTATTTGTAGACTTTTGGATGGCAGCCATTCTGACTGGTGTGAAATGGTACCTCATAGTGGTTTTGATTTGCATTTCTCTGATAATGAGTGATGTTGAGCATCTTTTCATGTGTTTGTTAGCCATCTGTATGTCTTCTTTTGAGAAATGTCTATTTAGTTCTTTGGCCCATTTTTTGATTGGGTCGTTTATTTTTCTGGAGTTGAGCTGTAGGAGTTTTATTTTATTGAGGTGTAGTTGATTTGCAGTGTTGTGTTACGACATTGTAACACAGTTTACATTGGGTTACCACTTATACCAGTCCATCCTAAAGGAGATCAGTCCCGAGTGCTCATTGGAAGGACTGATGCTGAAGCTGAAACTCCAATACTTTGGCCACCTGATGCGAAGAGCTGACTCATTTGAAAAGACCGTGATGCTGGGAGGGATTGGGGGCAGGAGGAGAAGGGGACGACAGAGGATGAGATGGCCGGATGGCATCACCGACTCGATGGACGTGAGTTTGGGCCAACTCCGAGAGTTGGTGATGGACAGGGAGGCCTGGCGCACTGCGATTCATGGCGTCGGGAAGAGTCGGACCCGACTGAGCGACTGAACTGAGCTGAACCGTTTACAACAACACGCTGACTCAGCGGTGTGTGTGTGTGCATACACCTTTTCTTCATGCTCTTTTCCTCTGCGGTTCAGCACTGGAGGTTGACTACAGCTCCCTGCGCTGCACAGTGGGACCTGGGGCTTGCGCTCTCTGTAGGAGCAGCCTGCGCCCACTCAGCCCGGCTCCCGGCCCCCCTCCCGCAGCCCCTCCCCCGGCTCCCGGCCCCCTCCCCAGCCCCTCCCCCGGCTCCCGGCCCCCCCCCCAGCCCCTCCCCCGGCTCCCGGCCCCCCTCCCGCAGCCCCTCCCCCGGCTCCCGGCCGCCCTCCCCCACGCCCCTCCCCCGGCTCCCGGCCCCCCTCCCCCAGCCCCTCCCCCACGCCCTCCCCCACGCCCTCCCCCGGCGTCTGCTGCGTCTGTGAGTCTATTTCTGTTTCATAGATTAAGTTTATTTGTGTCATACTTTAGATTCCACACACAAGTGAGGTCATATTAAAGTACTTGTCTTTGGCTGACTTCACTTAGTGTGATGCTCTCCGGGTCCGTCCATGTTGCTGCAAATAGCGTTATTTTAGTCTTTTTTTATGGCTGAATAATAGTCCATCATATATATATACCACGTCTCTTTTTTTCCTCTCTACCATGTGGCTTGTGGGATCTCAGGCCCCCAACCCGGGACTGACCCCGGGCCACGGCCGTGAGATCCTGAACCCTCAACGCCAGGCCACCCGGGGACTCCTCGCCGCATCTTCATCCGTCGTCTGTGGATGAACGTTTCGCTTGCTCCCGTGTCTCGGCTGTTGCTCACGCTGCTGCAGTGAGCGCCAGGGTGCGGTATCTTTTTGAATGACACTTGCTCATGCTTTTTCTTAAGCAGCAAGATGAACGGCTGTTGGTCTCTCTACACTCCCCTCACGCTCCGTGCGTCTCTGCGTTTGGGGGGCGTGGGCAGAGCTGCCCAGCAGAACCTTCTCTGAAACAGCGGGAGGGGTGGTGTCATCTTCCTGAAAGCTTCAGGACAGAGTGGACAGTAAGTGTGAGGGGCAGAAGGTGAAGGGGGGCCCTCACACCTGCCTCTCCTTCTGGGAGCCGGGGTGCTCCCTCTGACCCGCACTCCACACAAGGCCAGACCGCCTGGTCGGGACGGCAGCTCCCGACTCCAGCCCCGGAACCAGCACGGCCGCCCCGGCTCCGGTGCTGCTGCTGCCCCACTGCACAGAGTAGGCGCCGAGGCTATGCTGTGTGTGTGTCGGCAGGTGTCCGAGCCAGGCTGGCGGCCCTGCCCAAGGTCCACACACAGCACCAGGCATCCACAGGGACTGTGAGGGTGTGGGGACCCCAGGTCAATACGCAGGACAGAGAGCGGGGCAGGGAGGGTGGGCAGCGCATGGTTGCGATGACCCCAGAGCCTGGCAGAGGGAGCCCCAGCCCCGCCGGGCTGCCCAGTGCCCGCGGGCGGGCGGGACGGCCATGCCACCCGGGCACAGACAGAGCCGGAGCAGGGTGGCCACCTGCCCGTGGTGTCCAGCAACTCCGCTCCATGGTGATCCCACTGGCCAAACGGGGGTCACACTCCCATTCTCTTTAAAAATAAGCTCACGTTTCAGGATGGCGTCAGATTTACAGAGACGTTCTGATGGTGCAGAGAGTGTAGACCCTTCTCCTAGATACCCCTCCCTCCTGCCTTACACAGCTCAAAGCACCCGCCCCCCCAAAGCCAAGGGGGCACCCTTGGCACAGGCTGCCCTCGTCGTCGTTCAGAATCCCTGGAGGCCCTCTGGACTCCAGCCGTCAGCCTCCTCCCACCTGAGACGGGTGGGAGACGGTTTCCAGCCTCCTCCTGTTTCTCGTGACCAGCAGCTTGGAGAGGCTCCGGCTGGCAAGGTGTTTTGCAGATAGTCTGGGATGGGCTGCTGTTTTCTCGTGATGAGTCTGGGATTATGGGTTTTGAAAAGAGCCTGCAGGGTGGAGAGCCGTCTCATCCCATCCGTCCTGTTCCATGCTGTCCGTCGCGGCCTGAGGCCATGTCTTTCTAAGTACGTCACAAAGCGCCTTCCACCCTGAGGGGCAGAGGGTTAAACGTCCCGTGCTGGAGGGGTAGGAGCTGCACAGATGATTGGGCTGCCGTCTCCCCTCTCCCGTTCATCCAGTCGGTTCTTTCTATCTGTACAGACTCATGTACGTCTATCTTATACTCTGCATCACAATCCGATGCTATATCACTTATTAATCCATTTACCCAAGTTGCTCCAGCTCTGGACTTTAGGCCCGCCAGGCCCTTCTGTCCATGGGATTTTCCAGGCAAGAATACTGAAGTGGGCTGCCATTTCCTTCTTCAGGGAATCTTACCGACCCAGGGACCAAACCCGAGTCTCCTGCATTGGCAGGCAGATTCTTTACCACTGAGCCACCAGGGAAGGCCTTGCAGATGCTGTAGTCCTTCCAAAATTGTTGCAGGGTCTTTCCTGATTTGTCACTTGCCTTTACCGCCTGACAAAAAGTGTGCTGTAAATAACTGGAATGTTGCCGTGACTGCCTGCTTCATTATTTGGATGAGCCACGCAGTCTTTGGTGGCAGATGGCAGTACTTTGAGGCTGAGATAAAAGCCGTGCGTGAATGGGATGTGGCCTGGAGCATTGTCAAGCAGCAAATGAATGTTGAAAGGGACATCCTTCTCCAAACAATATTTCTCTAAATGGTGGAAAAATCAGCCCTGGAAAATGGCCTGTGTAACTCGGGCTTTGGGGTTACTCTTGTACACAGCAGCGGGAGAGCCCTTGGCTGTGTTTCTAAGGGCTCTTGGGTGCTCTGAATGATAAATGGAGAGAGGCTTCAGGTTCATATCACTGGAAGCATTGCCTCCAAACAACAGAGTTAGTCTGTTCTTTCCTCCCTTAGAGCCTGGCGTCAGCATTCCCTCCTTACTAATGGGCCTTTGGTCTGGCGTCGTCTTCCGTATAGTCCTGGCTCATCCGCAGTGAAAGCTGCTCCAGTCCATATGACCTCTCTCAGCAATTTCTCAAAGCATTTCAGGAAATTCCCAGGCAGCGACTGTAAACGCATTCACTTACGTTTACCTCATGAAGGTTGGCTCTAGCCTTGAACTGATGATAGATAGCAGTCACGGCTGGATCCAACCTCTCATTCCTCACCATGCTTCTTCTTCAAGTCTTCTTGAAGGCTTTTCACTTTCCCTTGAATCAGCATTAAGCTGAGCAGGACCCGATGCTGATGCTAATCTGGCCTCCACCCACTGAGAAGTTTCTCCGTCTCCTCCATCACTTTTCCGCGTTTCTTCTGTATCGTCGACGTCGTTAGTACAGCAGACTTTGCGTGCTCCACGATCCGGCCCTCACTCTTTAGAATCATGCCAGTGGTTGAATGATCCGTGTTCTAAGAATGAGTGACATCTCCCCTCTTTTTGCCTCACTCCACTCTCTCAGTCATTTTCACTGCTGTTTCCTTTGGTATCTCTCAGCACTTCTCAGCAGTACCGGCATCATCACCCCTGCTTCTATGCTTGCTTCTAGATATCCTGGGCCTAAAACGAAGATGCTGCCCCACGGTACGCGACGCAGCAAAGCACACAAAACGCCGCCACGTGTGGCGAAGGCGGGCAGGTGACGGCGTGCGATGCCACAGAGCAAGCCGCCTTCCGTGTCTGGACGTGAGGGCAGATGTCCACCCCGTTCGGAGTCCTCAACTTGAACGTTCCTTTGGCTTCCCTGGCGTATCAGCTGGTAAAGAATCTGCCCGCAGTGCGGGAGACCTGGGTTCGATCCCTGGGTTGGGAGGATCCCCTGGAGAAGGGAATGGCTACCCACTCCAGTATTGTGGCCTGGAGAAGTCCATGGACAGAGGAGCCCTACGGGCTACAGTCCATGGGGTCACAAAGAGGCGGACACGACTGAGTGACTTTTCACTTCCGCTTACTGTAGTCTGTCCATCCATCCATCCGACACTGACTACGGCAGGCAGGCACGGGGCCGCTGGTAGGCCCTGAGCACGTCTCTACACGTCTCTTCTGAAGCAGACTCGGGCACAGTGTCTCCTAGTCCGAGACGAGCAAGCTGCACTTCGAGAGGCCTGCTTGTTGGTTCCCACTGAATCTAGACGACTTCTGCTTCTGGGAAGACGGAAGGCCACGGGCTGAGTTCCCTGGGGCTCCCTTTTCCCTCCGGTAGCTGAGATGCCAGCAGCCTACACTGCTGGTGTGGTGCCAGAGAAGGACAGTTAAGGAGCTAGGAGCTTCACCTCTGCTGGGCGGGAACGTCCAGTGGCCACAATGTCCCTGGAGGCCACACTGCAGGCAGTGATGAGACATTCCTGCCCCTTCCAGCTGGGGAGGTATTGGCTGAGGCCCACTAGGGGCTGGAACCCCTGCCCTCCCTGGCATTAACAAGGACCACTGCCTTCTGGTGAGGGCTGGACTTCTAGCCCCACTTGGCAGCCACAGGGAGGCAGTGACCCTTACCTCATTCCCTCGCTGGAGCAGTGTCAGAGGAAGACAGTAAAAACAGGCTCAAGAAAGATCCCAAACTTCATAGCATAATACCTAAAATGTCCAGCTTCAGTTAAAAAAAATCACTGGTCATATCGAGAGTCAGAGAGATCTCAAACCAAACGAAAAAGCACAGTCAAGAGATGCCAACATCGAAACGACAGAGATCTTACAATTATTTGAAAAGTATTTTAAATCCACTAACATAAAAAGGCTGTATTGAATAATTGTGAACAGCCCTAAAACACGCAAAGAAAAAGTCTGAGAAAAGAAAGAGAATACGTGAAGAAGAACCAAATGGGAATTTCAGGATTGGAAAACACAATAGCTGAAAATTAAAACTCAGTGGATGGGCTCAACATCAGAGGAGGTGGGAGAGGGGAGAAAAGAAAAAGAGAACAATAGGAATCATCCATGCTGAACAGCAGAGAGAAAATAGCCTGGGAAAAAAGTAAGAGAGAGCGCCTTAGGGATCCATGAGACTCTAACCAAAGCGCTAACATTCATGACACTGGCGGCGTGGGGTTGGGGTAGAGAGAGGGCAGATAGAAAAGTGTTCAAAGGAAAAAAAGGCGGATAAGCCCCAAATCCAGAAAAAGATACAAGCCTACCTGGAGATTCAAGAAGCCGAGTGAACCAAAAATAGATTAAAATAAACCCACACCAAGACATGTCATAGTCAAACTGCCAAATGTTGAAGACAAAGAAAGAAACTCTTTAGAGTAGTTGGATAGAGATACCGCTTATTAAAAAATATTGAAACGAAATTGAATGACATCAGATTTCTCATTCAAAAGCATGGAGGCCGGAAGGAAGTGGGACAACACTTTTAGAGTGAAGGAAGAGAATCCAGCACAAAAGATCCTTCAGGAAGGATAAAGACCTTCTCATACGAAGGATGACTGAAGGAATTTATGACCAGCAGACACGCTTTTAAGAGATATTCTCAGAAGGAGGGAAATGAAGCAAGAGGGAAACTTGAAATGCCAAGAATGGAGAATGCGAGTTTGGAATTGCAAATACCTAGGAAAATAGGCTATTTTTGCTCTTGTAAGTTTTAAAAAATAGACGCGACGGTTGAAGGAGAAACCATTACACTTTGTCATGGGCGTTTTCACTGGTTTGGATCTAACACAGTGGCGAGTGGGCGTGGGGACCAATATGCTGGGGGGGCGTCCATGTTCTACTTGAAACGGTAAAGGAGCGGTGTGATGCAGACTGTGGAATAAGTTTAGAAACATACTTATTTTAACCACTGGAGAATCCACTAAAAACTATACACACAAAACACATAGGCAGAAAATCCAGCTGATAAATTAAAATGGAACGCTAAAAACTCTTAAGATACTTTTCAAAAAAGCATGGAAAGAGACAAAAACCAGGCAGAGTGGAAGGATCTGGGCTCTCCTCCTTCTGCGAGAGCACCGAAGTCACAACTAGCTGTTGACCAACCATCAACAAGAGAACGCCTGAGCCCACTAAAAAAGATACCCCGTACCCCAAAGCAGAGACGCTGCAACAAGGGGGTGTGGGGGACACGGTCGTTGATAAAATCGAATCCCTGACCCACCAGGTAAAGTGAAAGTTGTCGGTCATGTCCCACTCTTTGCGACCCAGTGGACTATACAGTCCATGGAATTCTGCAGGCCAGAATACTGGAGTGGGCAGCCTTTCCCTTCTCCAGGGGTCTTCCAACCCAGGGATCACACCCAGGTCTCTCGCATCGCAGGTGATTCTTTACCAGCTGAGCCACCAGGGAAGCCTGCCACCACCAAGTAGGTGACTCACAAACTGGAGAACAATAACACCAAAGAAGTTCCCCCACTGTTGTGAAGGTTCTGAGCCCCACATCGAGCTTTCCAGCCTGGGGACCTGGCAAAGAGACTAGGAACCCCCAGGATATCTGACTTTGAAGGCCAGCAGGATTTGCTTACAGGACTTCCACAGGACGGAGGGAAACAGACTCCACTCTGAGAGGTCACAAACAAAATCTTGCACACACTAGGACCCAGGGGGAAGGAGCAGTGGCCCCTGGGAGACTGAACCAGCTCCACCTTTGGTGCTGGAGAGTCTCCTGTGGAGGTGTGGGCTGGCAGGGGCTCACTGCAGGGATGGGACACGGGCAGCAGCAGTCCTGGGAGGTTCTCCTTGGCATAAACCCTCTTGGAGGTTGCCACGAACCCTACTACAGAGCCTGCAGACTCCAGGGCTGGGTCGCCTCAGGCCGGACCACTAACAGGGAGGGAGTGACCCCATCCATCGGCAGACAATTGGATTAAACTCTTACTGAGTGTGGCCCTGCCCATCAGAGCAAGACCCAGTTTTCCCCACTGCCAGTCCCTCCCATCAGGAAGCTTACACAAGCCTCTTAGCCTCATCCACCAGAGGACAGTCAGAAGAAGCAAGAAGAACTAGAATCCGGCACGAAAGCCACATCACAGAAAGTTAGCCACAAGGAAAAGGCAGAGGATTACGTCACAGATGAAGGGACAAGATAAACTTTGAGAAAAACAACGAAATACAGGGGAAATGGGCAACATTCCAGAAAAAGAATTCAGAATAATGAGTGAAGATGATCCAGGATCTCAGAAAAAGAATGGAGAATATACAAGAAATGTTAACCAAAGACCTAAAGAACTAACAAACGGAGATGAACGATACGCTGCTCAGCTGCTCAGTCGTGCCCGAACAACACACTAGAAGGAATCAATAGCAGAATAATGAATAAGTGACCTGGGAAATAGAACAGTCGCAATCACTGTTACAAACAGAACATACAAAGAAAGACGAGAAAAGAAATGCAGACAGCCCGAGAGCCCTCTTGCTGTTGGTGGCGTGTGTGTCTGACTCTTTGCGACCCCACAGACCGAAGGACATTACCCTTCCCCGTCCCTCACCATCTCTCAGAGCTTGCTCAAACTCAGGTCCATTGAGCCGGACAACATTAAACACACCAACGTTCGCAAGAGAGAGGATTCAAGAAAACATTTGAAGAGCTAATAGCTAAAGACTTCCCTAACATGTGAAAGGAAATAGACAAGTCCAGGAAGCACAGACAGCCCCAGGCAGGATAAACCCAAGGAGAAAGACGCCGGGACACATAGTAATCCAACTGACAAAAATTAAAGGCAAAAATAAAATATTTATTCCCAGCAAGGGAAGAATGACAAATAATGTACAAAGGAACGGCGTGATGACTTAAAGTGATAAAAAGGAAGAACCTACAGCCGAGAATACTCTACCTAGTAACACTCTCAATTCAGATTTGATGGAGAAATCACAAGCTTTCCAGGTAAGCAAAAGCTAAGAGAATCCAGCACCACCAAAGCAGCAGGCGCGGCCCAGGCCCGCCTCCTTCTCCCTGCCAGGCTGGGGGCCAGGCAGCCGCCTCAAGCTCACAGTGGCTCTGTTCGCGCAGCAGCCCTGCGAGGTGAGTCCGGCCCCATTTTCAGGAGAGGAGGCAGAGCCCACAGGGTGGTTGTCCAGGCTACTCTGGGCAGCCCAGCCAGCCTGTGGGGCCACGGCCTGAACCTGGAGCCCTGCTCTCAGCCCCATTCCTGCTGCTGCCCCCCGGAGGCGTGGTTTCTGTCATCCTTTTGTCTTTGGGACCTTCTGCGGGCCTGGAGTGAATCCAGGTGTGAGGGCTGCAGGCTGGCCTCCCGGCCTTGAGCTGCAGGAGGCTCTGAGTTGGTCCCCTCTGGCTCCGAGGCCCCAGCTCTCCGCAGCTCGCGGGCCGGGCCCTACTCTCCGCCCCAGCATCGGCCCTGTACGCCTCCACGTCACCGGCCTTTGTGTATGTGGCCTGTTCGCCACGTCCTGCCCGCGTTGCCCCCTGGCTCCCAAGCCTGCGTCCTGGTTGCAGGGCAGCCCCTGCCCTTGGGTACCTCTGGTCCCACACCATCTGGAAAGGCTTCCTTGACTTTCCACCAACCCACGAGAAACCTATTCTAGAATCCGGAACCATGTTCTGGGACCGGTGGCCTGTGGGTCTGGCCTGGAGGGCTCAGAGCAGAGGCCCTGTGGGGACAGCTTCACGTCCATGGCTCCTGGCAGCACGGGGTACATGGGTCCATTTCAGGGGTGCTGGTGGGTGAGAGGGGGCCAGGGAATAGGCTGGATGGAGGGAGAGATGTTTGCAGTGGCCTAGCTGAACCATCGGAGAAGGCAATGGCACCCTACTCCAGTACTCTTGCCTGGAAAATCCCATGGATGGAGGAGCCTGGTAGGCTACAGTCCATGGGGTCACTGAGGGTCGGACACGACTGAGCGACTTCACTTTCGCTTTTCACTTTCATGCATTGGAGAAGGAAACGGCAACCCACTCCAGTGTTCTTGCCTGGAGAATCCCAGGGACAGGGGAGCCTGGTGGGCTGCCGTCTATGGGGTCACACAGAGTCGGACACGACTGAAGTGGCTTAGCAGCAGCAGCAGCTGAACCATGCATCAGTCTCCTATTGTGGAAATGAACAAGACCCATTATTACTCTGTTTAATTGCAAAGGGCATCAATTGGGAGAATCTCAGGGGCATAAAAGGGAAACCGAAGGATGCTACGTCATCCCCTCGCCCCAGGCGCCTGTCGCAGGCGAGAGTCCGTAGAGCCGGCACCCGCCCTTCCCCAGTTTTTCCTCACACGGCTGTGTGCTGTCTGCTGTGCGCTCTCTTTCTGCGCGTGTGTGGCTGTCCCCCAGGCACGACGCCCTGGCTACCTCAGTCCTTTGCAGTCTACAGAATATTCCAGGAAGCAGTGTACTCTGGAGAAGACTCTTGAGAGTCCCTTGGACTGCAAGGAGATCAAATCAGTCCATCCTAAAGGAAATCAACCCTGAATATTCATCGGAAGGACTGATGCTGAAGCTGAAGCTCCAATACTTTGGCCACCTGATGTGAAGAGCCTGCTTATTGGAAAAGACCCTGATGCTGGGAAAGATTGAAGGTGGGAGGAGAAGGGGACGACAGAGGATGAGATGGTTGGATGGCATCACTGACTTGATGGACATGAGTTTGAGCAAGCTCCAGGGGATGGGGAAGGACAGGGAGGCCCGGAGTGCTGCAGTCCACGGGGTCGCAAAGAGTCAGACACAGTTTAGCAAGTGAACCACGAGATGCCTGATCAGCCTCTTCCCTCAGAGCTGAGTGTTTGTGTCGTCTCCAGGTATTTCATCTTTGTAAATAACGTTGCTGTGGGACGTCCTTGGCAGTCCAGTGGAAGGACTCTGCACTTCTACTGCAGGGGGCTCAGGTTGGATCCCTGGTCAGAGAACTAAGATCTCGAAAGCCATACAGCCAAAATAGAAAAAAAAAAAAACGTCGTGAACATCCTCTGGCAGCCTGAGACTCCTGCAGCTGTTTCGGAGAGCATGATTCCCGGAAGGGGCCTGTGCACTCACGTGGCACCGAGGTCCATTCTTCGCTGGAGCTTTAGGCGTCACTGCTTCTCTTATTTAAACCGCACCCCTACCCTTGCAGTCCAGCCTCCCTGGTCCCCAGACAGCTTCTACATAAGTTACAGTCTGGGAATAGAACTAGCCAGAGCATCCACACCCCGCTTCCTCTGCCCCAGACAGAACCAGACGGCCCCAGTTTCCAGCCCGCTCCAACTTCCCAGAGCAAGCCCACAGCTGGGGAACGCCTGTCCCGTCCGCTGGGGGCTGGAAGCTCTTGCAAAGGGTCTGGGCGTGGCCAGGCGGCCCTCCCTGCCTCCGGTTTCATCGCTGAGGCCAGACGCACAGAAGACAGGCCTGAGGAGACGCAAAGGCTGGCCAGTCTTGTCCATGTCCCTGGCCCCTGCAAATGCCAGGCCCTTAGCTGTTTGTGGGGATTTAAAGACCCTGAGGATGGAGGCAAGCGGACAGGCTCCCTGGGAGAGTGGCTGCAGCAAGACCGCCTGGGCACAGACTTTGGCCCCTGGCGTTTCCCCTGTGTCAGCTTTTCTATTTTAGGCCGGCTGCTCCTCGTCAGGGAATTCTCAGCGAGCCGTGGGAACCCCAGCAAGGCGGGTGCTGGGTCTGCCTGGCTTCTGCGCGCCCTGCTGCAGCCCTGGGTCCCCTCCAGCCCCCGGGCGAGACCCCGGGCGAGACACCTCGGGTTGGCAGTCTCGCTCATCCACACGAAGGGCACCCTTCTCCTGGGTTATGTGTCCCACCGAGAATGTTCCCATCTTGCGACCCAACTGGGCTCCTGGATCTTAGCCCACGGAAACAATCTGCAGACATGAAACCTTGGCAACGACCCAAGCTCGCAGCCGAGGGCTCACGGCGGCTGTGGGAACTGGATCGCGGGTGCCTTGTGGGGTGACGTGGGAGAAGCCCGAGACAGGCGCCTCGCAGGGGGGCTGACTACAAGCTGACTGTGGGTCCACCCACGGGGAAATCGAATCTGCGGGGAAGAGAGACATGCCGTAGACTCCAGGCTGAGGGCGGGTCAAGCCCCAGCTCTGCCGTCCACTTTGGCCTTGGGACTCTCTGAACCTCCGTCTTCCTCATCTGTGAAAATCAGAACAGTTTACCACCACGTTCGGGGTTTAAGGAGACTGTGCTTATGAGCCTCAGATCAGGAGGACTCAGACAGGCATACAGTAGGCGCTCAGGAAGGGCAGCTGCAGTAGGTTTTATAACACAGACAAATGGAAATAGTTTGACGTGACAGGGAAACAGGTGGGAAACCAGCAGCCAGGCTTCTAGTCCTTACAAATGGCCCCGTATGCCGCTGTTGCACAATGCACACCGGCTCCCCGCCACCCCCAACCCCCACCCCCCCGCCAACCCGGAAAAATACTCTAAAGCCTTTGAAAAAAATTCCCCCGGCTCTTTGGGTCTCTGATTTCCATCTCTTCTGTCACAGGAGCCGCTTCTTTCTCACTGGCTGGGAACCTCTCTCTGCAGGGGGAGCTCCTCGGGCCAAGAGGTGGGGGGAGCGGGTGTGCAGACCATTTGTGGACTGGAACAGGTGGGGCCTGGTTGTGGAACCAGGCGCTGCGTTCCTGGGATTCCTGTGGGCAACCCGCCCAGCCAGCTCCAGGCCAGACAGATGCCAGCAGCGCCCCGCTCCACCTGCAGAGGGCCCGCCCAGAGACACCCAGGCCTGGAGCCAGGTGGAGGCTCAGGGCCGAGGGCTTTGTACTGGAGACTGGCCGACTCTTTCGGACCCCTTGGACTGTAGCCTACCAGGCTTTTCAGTCCATAGGATTTTCCAGGCAAGAGTACTGGAGTGGGTTGCCATTGCCTTCTCCAGGGGATCTTCCTGACCCAGGGATCGAACTCAGGTCTCCCTCATTGTAGGCAGACGCTTTACCCTCTGAGCCACCAGGGAAGCCTGAACTATGGTGGGTTTAAATCCGACAGGAAGTGAAACCAAAGCATTCGTTGGAGGGGCTAGCACATAGTATACCCCCTCCCAGTAGGCGTCTCAGCCCAGCTGGGCTTCCCTGCTCCTATGAGCCCATAGGAGTGGCAGAGGTGGGGTTCAGGTGACGGTCCCAGCTCCCCTGGGAGGGAGGGGGTGCTGGTGATGAGGGCTCTCGGTTCTAACACAGGCGGTGCCAGGCAAACTGGACAGTCAGTCTCCTCAGAGCGGACAAGGTACAAGGCTGACCTTTGGGAGGATGGCACCTGGAGGGCAGGTGATGAAGGGATGCTTCCTAGCTGGGGTCAGGGGTCGGGGGAAGGAGCCAAGGGACGGGATGTGGAGTTGGGGTCCAAGCTGGGCAAAGGCCTTTGGAAGGAGGGAACTTGACATTAGACATCAGGAGAAACCCCACAGTCCAGGTCCAGAGCCGGCAGCTTCCTGTCTTACCTGCCCTTTCTGTACCTGGGAACTGAGGAAGAAGAACTTCCAGCGAGGAAGCAGAGGGTGGCACATTTAGGACTAGGAATGGCTTTTGGAGACCAGGGTTGAGAGCTGCAGGCCCACCAGGCACCACCCATGTCCATCCAGCCACCCACATCCATCCAGCCACCCACCATCCATCCAGCCACCCACGGCCATCCAACCGCCCACATCCATCCAGCCACCCACCATCCATCCAGCCACCCACGTCCATCCAACCGCCCACATCCATCCAACCACCCACATCCATCCAACCAGCCATATCCACCCAACCGTCCACCATCCGCCCATCCTTCCATCCGTCCACCCAACCGTCCACCATCCGCCCATCCTTCCGTCCGTCTGATAAGCCCCGCTAAGTGTGCACTCTGGTCTGGTGGGTGGGAGTGCAGCCTCTGCCTTCCCAGTCCTGACTTCTGTGGTTGTGCCGATTGTCTACGTCCTTGGGCAGTTTCTCAGCCTGTCTTATTCTCAACCTCAGTTTCTGCTGTGAAAAGCCAGAAAGGAACTTGCTTGTGGCTTGCTTTTAACGTGTGGAGAGGCAACATATGTAACAAACTTACTAAAGACTTAAGTGCTCAAGTGCATCCCCTCCTCTTATCTGGGCTATTTCCCCAGAGTGCTGTGATAGGGAACCCGACTCAGCTCAGCCAGGAGACACCAAACTAGGCATTAGAAGGAAAGATGAGTGTTTCCACTGGGAAGGAGCTGGGAGCATTGAAAACACAGCTAGGAAGACTCACTAGGTTTGAGGGTCAGGGGAGGAAGCCCCAGTGGACTGGCTTTGGCTGTGGGGGGAGGTAAGGGCGCCCTGGGGAGCAGGAGAGCCTGGTGGAGGGGCCCTAGGTGAGTGGAGACGGCGCCCGGTCATGCTCGCGTTTTCAGGCTGAGGGGACAGCCCGGAGATATGCTGTATTTATAAAAAATGTTTATGGAAACAAGTTCATTGGCCAGTTAGTTCCTGCTGGCCAAAGCACAGTTACTGTTCTAAAAAAGAAACAAAGCTCCAAAATGTTTTCTCCTTCTCTTTTATCCCTCTCTTCCATTTCCACTTGTGATTTTCCTGAGTGTGACCATATTTGGGGAGGGGTAGAAAAGGATTTTGGAGAAGGAAATGGCAACCCACTCCAGTATTGTTGCCTGGAGAATCCCAGGGACAGAGGAGCCTGGTGGCTGCTGTCCATGGGGTCGCATAGAGTCGGACACGATTGAAGTGACTTAGCAGCAGCAGCAAAGGATTTAAAAGTTGAGACAATAAACAGATCACCTGCTTTGTTTAAATTGCTTTGCTGCTGCTGCTGCATTGCTTCAGTCGTGTCCGACTCTGTGCGACCCCATAGACAGCAGCCCACCAGGCTCTGCTGTCCCTGGGATTCTCCAGGCAAGAACACTGGAGTGGATTGCCACTGCCTTCTCCATTGTGTGAAAATGAAAAGTGAAAGTGAAGTCGCTCAGTCGCGTGGGACTTGTAGCGACCCCATGGACTGCAGCCTACCAGGCTCCCCCATCTATGGGATTTTCTAGGCAAGAGTACTGGAGTGGCTTGCCATTGCCTTCTCCAATGACAACCACACAACTCATATTCCCTGGGCATTTCCACTTCAAATGCTCTGTCCTTTTGTTTGCACGGGTTCCTGTGTCATATTCGGAGTTCCCATTTTTAGTTGGGAAATAAGAGACTGCACGAAATTCTATCCGAGGGCCCAGGGAGGGGCCATAGGGCTCCGAGGACCATCCGCGATTCTAAGACCCAGGGGTAGCAGAAGCAGGGCAGTGGGGGTGAGAATGCACAGGATTTGGGGCCAGAACACCGGCTCCGGGTTCTCCTTGGGCCGCTGGTCCCTCCGCTCCAGGCCTCCCCTTCCCCATCTGTAACCAGAGGAGATAATAATACCTGTCTGGGCCATCACCCCGCAGACCCCAGAGTAGCCCGCACGCAGCGACAGTTCGCATCTCCGCGCTGGGGGCTCAGGAGACAACTCTCTTGACCCAGGGGCGGGAAGGCCCCGCCGACTCCGCCGCAGGTCCTGCGGGGTAGCCGGTGGGCGCAGCTCCCAGAGTCCAGGTTCTGAACCTTTCGGAGCTCAAGGTTCCTCTCTCTTACAAGTTGGAAGGCCAGGGCCCCTCACAGGGGTGTCCCGAAATTAATGGGGATGCCACGCGGAGAACCGCCTAGGCCGGCCGGGGGCTGTGGACGCGGCCGCCGCCGCCGATCCCCGGCTTGCGCGGCTGTGGAGAGACGCGACCCCTCCAGCGCCCCGCTAATCCCGTGGACGGGGAGCTCGGCTCCTCCCTGGGGCGCCGCTGCAGGGCGCGCTCAAGATGTGAACACTCAAGGGGCGCGCAAGTACTTTCTGTAGGCATCACCATACTTAAGTATTTAGAAGGTGCAGAAGGACCTGAACTCGCCAATACCAGTTCAGTTCAGTCGCTCAGTCTTGTCCGATTCTTTGCGACCCCATGGACTGCAGCACGCCAGGCCTCCCTGTCCTTCACCATCTCCCAGAGCTTGCTCATGTCCATTGAGTCGGTGACGCCATCCCACCATCTCATCCTGTGTCGTGCCCTTCTCCTCCCGCCGTCAATCTCTCCCAGCATCACGGTCTTTGCCAACCAGCCACTACTAGGGTTAACGCCTTAAAGCAGGGGGCGCGCGCGGCACACTGTCCCTTTAAGGCGGTGAGCCAGGCCGAGGCGGTCTGTCCCTCGTTGCCTCCCGTAGCTCGCCTCCGAGAGGCCGGCTTTGTGCGTTTGCCCCGCCCCGTCCGCCTCCGCCCCCCGCGCCCGCGCACGCGCACTGCCGCCCAGCCGCCTAGTCAAGCTCGGCCCGGCTCCCGCCCAGGCGGCGGCCGACGCGACGCCCGGAGCGCCCACCTCAGTCCCCTCACCGCCCCGGGCAGGTAAGCGGGGGCCGCCGGGCCGGCGGGCACGTCCCGGGGGGCGCGGGGCCGGCCGGACGCCGGCGCCCCCCGCGCCCCCGGCCGCCGCACGTGTTCCGGCGGCCCGGGCCCGGCCCGGGTCCAGCCCCGCCGGGCCTCGCAGCGCGGACGCCCCGCGCCGGCCGCCTCGTCTCTGGGCGCCCGCGCCGCGCGCCTTCTGCCTGCCGGACGCCGGGCCCCCGGCGGCCCTTTGCCCTGACGCGAGCCCGCCGCGAACGGGCCCGCCCGGACCGCCGGACCCTGGGGGCCTCCCCGCCCTCAGCGGTCAGGTGACGAGCCCCCGGCCCCGGGACTACGGCCCCCAGCGCAGCCGAGCGCGGCGCCCCCTTTGCTTCCAGAGAGAGAGAGAGACCCCCGACCCACTGGGCCAGCCCGCGCCTGGGTGCCCTCAGCCGCAGAGACGCCCCCACCTCAGCCTGCCGCCCTCCCGGCCCCTGCCCAAGGCAGCCGGGCTCCCTGCTCCCCGGAGGGCCCGGGGCTCCGGGGATCGCGGGGCTGCCCGCGGCCACGGACAGCGCACCGCGCTCCCGCAGTGGAGCCTCAGACCCCTTGCAGCCTGGCCTGCGAGAGCTGTTCTGGGGGTGTGGAAGATGCTGCCCGGAGCCCGCTCACCCAGTTTCTTCCCGCCCAGGTTCCCTGTCGACGCTGGCGGGTCTTGAGCGAGACACTGCCTCCGAGCTTGGCGAGGCTCCATAGGAGGCAGAGAGGTAAGCTGGCGCGTCTGAGAACCCGGGTGGAGTGCCGGGAGCGGGGGGTCCCAGACTCTTCGGCGGCTCGAGGCCCCTCTCTCTTCCCACGGGCGGGGGCCCAGTCTCTGGGGCGGAGCCCCGAGCGTTTTGCGTTTTACCGGTTGACCAAGAGCACTCCCCACCCCCCAAGTCGGTTGGCTCAGCCTTGGGTGGCCAGGCTCACCTGGGTGCCAAGAGGGGTCTGTCGCTATTGCTCTGGAGGCTGGCTCCGCATGTGAAGAGTCAGGCGATCGTATTTGCAAGAGCTGGGCTGGATTTCCGCGCTGATGTTTTGTGCAGTTAATGATTTGCTGGTGGAAAGGTAGGGCAAGGGTTGATCTGGGAGGAGTCGGGCACCTTCTCTGTGAGACCCCCTGTGTATCCCTGCTGCTCACCTGAGGGCAGCAGGTTTGCAGGAGTCGAGCCTCACCTCACCTGGTGCTCTTGGCTTTTATGCTAACAGGAGCTACTCAGGCCTCAGAGCTGCCGTCCCGTCCCGAACGGAGCCTCTTCTGTTCCCACTTGCGTTGGGCGTGGACACGCCTCGGGCTTCCCCTCTGTCAGCCCTAGCTGTGGTCTGGCTCCCTGAGGGGCCGGCTTCTGTGAAACAGACCCTCCAGCTCTGGGCCTTGGCTCCTCTGCCCACCCAGTGTGCCGCCCACCCAGGGGAAGGCAGCGCTTGGGTCCATTGGCGGGGCCCGGTTGCACCAAAGGTATTCACTGAGTAGCCAGCGCTTCCTGAGCCGCAGCTTTGTGCCTGCACCTTGCCCCCGGGCAGGTTTGCCAACCAGCCCCTGGCCTCCCCCGCTCCATTCTGGGTGCCCCCTCTCCGTCCCTAGGCCACGACCCTCACAGCAGGTGGCCGGCCGGGTGCTCTGCACTGCCGTGTTGCGAGATGTTCCTCTCCCCTCCTCCTGGAGGAGACCGGGGATGTGCTCTTTTGGATGGCTTCCATCCATTCCGCCTCGGTGTGACTGCAGTTTTCAGTGCCGAGCTAGAACTTAGAGTGTGTAAACTCCTTGGCTCACGGTGGTGCCAGCTTCTGGACTTGGATGGCCCGAGATGCTTGTGGGATGTCTCGGTGGCTCTGCTCTGGAATAATGCCTTCCCTTGTTTTCAGAGTCACCTGGCTTCTGTGCTATGTATCCCAGTGACGGCATGTCCTCCTGTGATAGGGGAAGCCAGGCTCTTGCCACGCGGTGTTCCCCAGGTTCCCGTTTGCATGCTGCAGTCTCTCCATCCTCTGCAGCGAGCTGGCTTGCAAGGTGTCCGGGCGTGCTTCAGGCGAAGGCTTCTAGGAAGGCCGGGCGGTGGGGACTCCACGGCAGGGCCAGCTCCGGGCTGTGCTTTCTGGCTGCCTGGTCGATGCCTCACCGGGGACAGAGAGCCTCTCGCTGTTAGCATTCTTCAAGGGGCCATGTGTCTGCAGCCTGCACTCGGCAGCCCTGGAGCCGGGACGAGGGCCACGGGGGTGCGCTCCTGCTGTCGGCCCTGTTGCGTCGCTGGGGTGCTGTTGGGGGCTTGCATGCATTCCTGCAGCTCAGCTCCTGTCACTTGGCATGTTTGTTTCCTGATCAAGAGATCCTTGGTTACTTTTATTATCATTAATACACTTGTTTATTTTTAGTACTGCCGAGTCTTGCTGCATGAGCTTTCTCTTGTGGCAGAGCACGGCCCTAGGGTGCTTCAGGGGTTGGCCTCAGTAGCTGCCGCACATGCTCTCAGTCGTTGCGGTTCCCGGGCTCTAGAGCAGGCCCAGCAGTTGTGGTGCTCGGGCTTTGTCGTTCCACGGCACGTGGGATCTTCCCAGACCAGGGATCGAACCCGTGACTCCTGCATTGGCAGACGGATTCTTTACCACTGAGCTACTAGGGAAGCCCTGATTTAAGTGTATCAGGGGATCTTTGAAGAGAATTGCCTTTTGTCTGCCTGGACTTTGCTGTGTTTCTGCAGACGTGTGGGTAACAAAGCAGGAAACGCCGCTGAAGGTGGGTCCTGGGCTCTGATCCACAGGTGGGGCGAGAGCAGCGGTGTCTGAAAAGGACTAGCGAGGCGCGGGTGGAGCAGACCCCTGCCTGGACCAGCGCTCGCTGCAGGCTCAGGAAGGCCATTGCTGTGTGTTCTCTTTCCTGGACACTAACTGTTTTAATATATTTTATTTGTAAGTTTATTTATTTTTGGCTGGACCATGCGGCATATGGGGTCTTTGTTCCCCTATCAGGGATTAAACCCGTGGCCCCAGCCGTGGAAAAGCAGACTCTTAACTACGGCGCTCTGGGCGGGTCCCTGGAGGGCACCATCTTTGCAGCATGGTTTGTGTGTCGGCCCGTCCCCTGCTGCAGGCCTGGACCAGCAGACGCCCTCCCACGGCGCGTCCTCCACTTGGGGCTGTGACCTCTCTGCCCGGGGTGCTGCAGAGCCATGGCGACCGAGGAGAAGAAGCCGGAGACGGAGGCCGCCCGAGCACAGCCCACCCCGTCATCCTCGGCCACACAGAGCAAGGTGCGTCCCCGGGGGCCCCAGGGAACGGCCAGGGCACGGAGGACGCGAGACGCTCGGAAATGGTATTTCAAGTGCGTAAGCCTGTTCTCCCTCCCCACTGAAACAGTGCCGGCTTTCACTCCAAACCACATCCCCAGCCAGTGCTTTTATGGGCCGTGTTGGGGATGCCCCCCTGTCACCTGGGGAGGGGGCTTTGTCAACCCTTGGTCTTGATCGTAAGAGTCTCTGTGGGACTCAGACAACGTCTCTTGTTAAGCTCCCCAACTCTGGTCCCACCCTTCCCTGTGGAGGTAGCCCGCAGGCAACAGGCAGGTCTGCCCAGGGGCACAGGATTCAGGGGAGCTTGCGGGGGGCGGACCTTGGCACGGGTTGGGGGCTGCTGAAGCAGGGCTGGCGCTGCTGGGGCTCCCAGCTGCACGGTGGGGGGCAGGTGCTTCCGGGAGGGGTCCCCGTGTTTCTAGTCTGGATGGTAGAGTACGGGAGAAGCAGGACTGGTGTGCAAAGTCCGGGCTCAGGGTTAGGCACGTGTGTTCAGCTGGATGAGGGCTCTCGGAGGTGCTGTCCAGAGCTTGACCTTACACCTTGGGCATCACGTCCAGACTGGCGATCAGTGGGCAGTGGGGTAACTGTTTGCTGACCAGTGCTCTCTCTTTAACAGCCCACACCGGTGAAACCAAACTATGCTCTTAAATTCACCCTGGCCGGCCACACGAAAGCTGTGTCCTCTGTGAAGTTCAGCCCCAACGGGGAGTGGCTGGCGAGTTCGTGTAGGTGCCCCCGCCCTGTGACTGCTGGTTGAGACTCTGCAGAGACGGGCCGGGGCGGGGGAGCCTGGTGACAGGTGCTGAGGACGCGGCTCCTTGGGTGCGGCTGTGGGCAGCCCAGATGTTGACTGGAGGCCTTGACTGCCTTTCCTCCCTTTCTTTCAGCTGCAGATAAACTCATTAAGATTTGGGGAGCATATGATGGGAAATTTGAGAAAACCATCTCTGGTCACAAGCTGGTAGGTGTCCGCCCTGCCCCGACTGAAGCTCTGCTGGGCGTGGGGGGCCCAACTCCCAGGCCTGTCAGGTTAGGGTTGGAGCCCCCCGCTCGGGCCTTCTCCCCAGTTTTTTAGGTGGTGATTTGCCTCCCAGCTTTGACGTCCTCAGGTGTGTCTGTGCCAGGCTGTAGGCCTGGCAGAGCCCCAGGGAACAGGCTTCTGGGCCTGGCCTGTGTGTCCATCTGTGCGGTCCTCCCGAGCTGAGGGCATGATGTCCGGTTACCTTCAGTTGGACGTTGGGGGTCTGACTCTGGCTGGCTGGTCCCGTTTAGTCAAAGCAATGACCGTGTGTCTCCTCCCGCAGGGCATATCCGACGTGGCCTGGTCGTCAGATTCTAACCTCCTTGTTTCTGCCTCAGATGACAAAACCCTGAAGATCTGGGACGTGAGCTCGGTAAGCTCCAGGAGCGGTGCGGCTGCTGAGCGGCTGTGTGTCGTCAGGCGCTTTACCGCTGTTGCGAGTTGGGTGAGGCGGGGTCACCCTGACACCGATATTTGGGGAAATAATCCCCAGGAACGATGTTATTTCAGGGAAAGTGTCTGAAAACCCTGAAGGGACACAGCAATTACGTCTTTTGCTGTAACTTCAACCCCCAGTCCAACCTCATTGTCTCAGGCTCCGTAAGTGTGTGGCTCCCCTGGGCAGGGGTGGTGGGGCTCCCAGGCTGCTCGCTGAGGGGCTCGGGGCTGGGGGGCTGTCCCCTCTGTTCCCCCCAGCAGAACCACCGTCACCTGTCCCTTTGCCTTCAGTTTGACGAGAGCGTGCGCATATGGGATGTGAAGACAGGGAAGTGCCTCAAGACCTTGCCGGCCCACTCAGATCCCGTCTCGGCCGTGAGTCCCGCCGCCACCCCAGCGGCAGAGGCCGTGCTCGGGGACCTGTGCCCGGGGTGGGGGTCTCACGGGGCAGGCAGGGAGCCGGGTCTGCAGGGGCTGAGCTGCGCAGGTGTGACCACTGGTGCGGGGAGTGTGGCACGGAGGTGACTGTAGTGGGTAGAGCATCCCGGGGTCGTGGTGGCCAGTTGTGGGGAGACGGGGGGAAGGTATCCTCCCTGCGTGGTCCACAGTGACTGTTCTGGGCACCCACGTGTGCGGGGTGAGTGTGCAAGTGTTAAACTACCCACGTGTCATAAACTGCCCAATGTACGAATTAGGCAAAGTGTCTCTTTGTCAATGAAGAGCCAGAAATGGTTTTTTAGCCAAGTTTACCTTTTGAAAAGTAGAAGGAGTCATGTATAAACAGGTTGTCTGTTGTTACGGAATGGTTGGTCCTTTTCAGGTTCTGAAGTCCTGTAGGTGAGCGATTTTAAGTGTTCTAAGCCATGGACGGCCTTTGTCCTGCTGATGCCGTGCTCAGGCATCTTGACCTTTTGGGGACACGTAATGAGCTAGTTATCGTCACTGTGCTTATTTAACTTAACGTGCAGTGTGCATCATGAGAAACTCGGGGCTGGATGAAGCACAAGCTGGAATCAAGATTGCCGGGAGAAATATCAGTAACCTCAGATATGCAGATGACACCAAACCTTATGGCAAAAAATGAAGAAGAACTAAAGAGCCTCTTGATGAAAGTGAAAGAGGAGAGTGAAAAAGTTGGCTTAAAACTCGGCATTCAGAAAACTAAGATCATGGCATCCAGTCCCATCACTTCCTGGCAAACAGATGGGGAAACAGTGGAAACAGTGACAGACTTTATTTTTGGAGGGCTCCCCAGCCATGAAATTAAAAGACGCTTGGTCCTTGGAAGAAAAACTGTGACCAACTTAGACAGCATATTAAAGAGCAGAGACATGACTTTTCCAACAAAGGTCCGTCTAGTCAAGGCTATAGTTTTTCCAGTAGTCATGTATGGATGTGAGAGTTGGACTATAAAAGAAAGCTGAGTGCCAAAGAATTGATGCTTTTGAACTGTGGTGTTGGAGAAGACTCTTGAGAGTCCCTTGGACTGCAAGGAGATCCAACCAGTCCATCCTAAAGGAAATCAGTCCTGAATATTCATTGGAAGGACTGATGCTGAGGCTGAAACTCCAATACTTTGGCCACCTGATGCAAAGAGCTGACTCATTGGAAAAGACCCTGATGCTGGAAAAGATTGAAGGCGGGAGGAGAAGGGCATGACAGAGGATGAGATGGTTGGATGGCCTCACCGACTCAATGGACATGAGTTCGAGCAAGGTCCAGGAGTTGGTGATGGATAGAGAGGCCTGGCGTGCTGCGGTCCATGGGGTCACAGAGTCGGACACAACTGAGCAACTGAACTGGATGAGCTGTTTGAAGCTGCCTGGCATGGTGCTGGCCCTCGGGCTTGGCCCTGCTGGCCCTGTGTCGTGACCCGTGCCTGGGGCTAAGGAGGTGCCCGCTGCAGTTTTAACTACGTGTTCTCCAGTGCACCCCTGCTCTGCTCCAGCTCTGCCCGCTGGGGTGAGGGTCTGGGGCTCCTTCCATCTCTGTGCCTGCTGGTGGCCAACACTTTGTGCTGGTCCTCCCGATGGGCGCTGACTGGCGGCTCTCACTCCATGGAGAGGGGTGCGGCCCAGGTCGGCACGCTCATGCCGCGGCGCCCGTGGGTGGGTGTTGGCAGAGCCCGGGCCTGCATGCCGCTTGGTGTGTGGCCCACACTGTGGCTGTCATGCCCTCACCCAGCACTGGTGCAGAGGGGCACCTCGCTGCGTTTGCTGGCTGTGCCCTCTGAACGTGGGCAGGAGCAGGGCGCAGCGCCGTGCGGGCTTTGGGCCCGCTCAGCATCACCTGCAAGGGGTTTCCATCAGATCACAGTTGACAGGTTCAAAGTGTGGAGTGTGATGAGCTCAGGTGCTGCGAGTTTGAAGGTCGGTTTGGGAGGCTGAGGAGCTCGTGGGGGGAGCCGGGCGGGGCCAGCGACCAGGGCTCCTCAGGGGCTACGTCGTCCACACGGAGGCCCCCAGCCACCCGGGGCAGCGTCCCGACTGAGGTGTGAGGGAGTGTGAGACAGCGAGCCTCTCAGGTTTCCAGGACTCCGTGCACCGAAAGGGAGAGTCAGGTGCCGCTGGTGGTTTCTAACCCTGGTGTGTGCCGAAGTGTGTCAGATGCAGGCGTGTGTGTACTCAGCCGCTTCAGTCATGTCTGACTCTGCACCCCCACGGACTGTAGCCCCCAGGCTCCTCTGTCTTTGGGATTCTCCAGGCGAGAACGCTGGTGTGGGCTGCCATGTCCTCCTCCAGGGGACACTGGGTGAAATGAAATACCTTGGGCTCGTTTCACCTGTTACTGCCCTGCGCAGCGGCTGAGAGGCGGAAGGGGCGCACGTGGCCCCGTCACGGGCCCTGGGCCGTGTGGACGGCGGTTCTCCCAGCTGTGGTCCCAGACCGGCCTCCGCCGGGAGCGTGGGAGAGACGCAGGCTCTCGGGGCCCTCGCACAGGGCAGGCACCACGTGCGGCAGCAAGCATGGTGTTTCCCCCGGGGTCACGTGTTATGAAACGGCTTGTCCTGCCCAGGACTCGAACTTCTGACGTGGATTGCTCTTGCCGCTCAAGCAAAGAGTCAGTCAGAAAAAAGAAAGAGGACAAACCAAAGACCCACCAGTCGGGAGTCGGGGCTGGTCCGGTGGCTCTTGCTTATCAGCTGTGTCTCACCTGTCCCCGTTGTGGGCAGGGTCAGGCATTCAGGTGGAGTCTCTGTGTGGAGACAGCACAGCCTGCCTCCCACCTGGGGCTCCACCTCTCCCCAGACGCGCGGTTTGGAGTAGCCTGGGTCGTGCTCCCGCCTAGTCTGGAAAGCTCACGCTGGCTCGCGCATCCCAGGGGTCGGTGTCTGGGCACTCGGAGCAGCGATCTGGGTGTCTTGTGGTTCTGGGGGGTGCTCGGCGGGCAGGGGTGCGCCCATGAGTGACACTTGCGAGTGTCTGAATAGGTAGGCGTCTCTCCTGACTTTTCCCTCTGGATAGAGGCCGTGGTCAGTCACGTCTGTGTCCACAGACAGGCTCCAGCCAGCTGGGCTCTCCCCGCGGAGCAGGGCGTCTGGGTTGGCCGTTTGTCGTTTTCCTGGGGCGTTTTTTTTTTTTTTCACGGGGCGTTTTGTAGTCCACGATTGAAAGACCCCAGACGCTTCAGGGTTGGTTTTCCTTGTGTGGTTCAGTGTCCGTCATGAAACAGACTTGCTTGAGACGCCAGGTGAGAACGATCACTTCATCCCTGTTGCTTGTGCGTCTCCGTTAGAGGCTCAGGAAGCCGGGGGAGTTCAGAGCTGCTCCGTGTGTGTGTCTGTTGTGGGGTTGGAGTGCGGGAGCCGGTGTTGATGATCATGTCTGTGTTGACCTCAGAGCGAGTCTCCCCCTCCCTCTCCTTCATCCTCAGGTTCACTTTAACCGAGACGGATCCCTGATAGTTTCCAGTAGTTACGATGGTCTCTGGTAAGTAACAGTCTCACTTGGCTGAACCAGCGAGCATTTAAAGGCCTTCCCTTGCACCGTTTGTGCCTCGGCATCCGGCGGGGTCTGTGAGGCAGGTGGGGTCGGGGAGGCGCAGCTGTCCCAGACGTGGCTCCTTGTGGGCCCTGGAGGGTGGGCGTCCTAAGCTTGTGGCCCCGGTAAGGGGCGTGGTGGAGGAAAGGTGTGCCAACATGCGCATCCTCGAGTGCCCTGTTGGGGACGTCAGGGTCCTGAGCAGGTGCTGAGAGCCCAGGTCCGTCCCAGGGGGTGTGTCGGGGAGGGGAGGTGGGGCACTGTCTCGAGAGCATGCTGTCTGAGGTCAGGCCTGTGGCCTTGACACTTGGAGTGGAAGTGTTGTCTGGACGCTGTGAGACGTGTGGGGAGCTGTAGGGAGAATGTTTTAAGCTGACCTCAGCACGTAGAGTGCGGAGCGTCAGGAGGTGTCTGGGAGTGCAGAGTGGTGTCACAGCAGTCACTGGCCAGACCCAGGGCCCACAGGGGACCTCCAGCTACGAGGGAGAAAGCAGCCTTAGAAATTTGTCCACGTTTAGTGCCAATAACAGAGAAGCTAGAGTAACGAAAGTGATGTGCGCAAGACACCGCGGCAGCACCGGAGCGCGCGGCGAGCGCTGCCGTGCCGTTCGGCCTGGCTGCGCCCCGCAGGAGAAGCTGTCACGTGTGGGTCAAAGCCCTCTGCCCTCTGACCGCTTGTTTTCAAGAAACACACCTGAAACAGGGCGTGTCGGTCCAGGCTCGGGAGAGAAGGGTGGGTAGGTGGGCCGGGCAGAGATGGGGCCTCGGCCAGGGGCTGAGCCGGGGTGAGCAGGTGGAGCTGCAGGAGACCAAGGGGGTCAGGACCGGCTGGGGCTGTGCCAGGCCTGGCCACGCGGGACCCGGTGTGTGTGAGCACGCTCAGCCGGCGGCGGCTCTGCAGTAGGGCTCCCGGGGCGCGGCAGGGCTGACCGTGCTGCAGGCCATGTGTCTGCTGCGTGTGAGGAGTCGCGTGTGCCTGTGGACAGTCCGCGTGTCCCCGTTTCCTTCATCACTCAGTGCAACTTGGGATTTCCAGCTAACGTGATGAGAAGGTCATTGCGTGAGAAGTGGATCGAGGCTGATCTCTAGGTCATGGGGTGTCGTGCTGGCAGAAACCGCACACGCACCGAGGCTGGACTGGCGTGACGCCTGCATGTCCAGCCGGGGAGTGTCGGCTCTTAGAACAGGCTCTCTTGTCCCTGAACCAGAGGCCATCCAGACAAGTGCCATGATAACACTGTTTGTGTGAGAAGCGCTGCCCCGGGGCTGCATGCTTGGCGTGCCGGTGCCTGGAGAGCCTGTGGGGTGGCAGGTCGGGCCGGTGGCCATGGGTGCGGAGCGGGCCGGCCATGCCCTCCTCCGCTGTCTCCCGTGGCGCTGAGAGAGTGTGCGAGTGAGCGAGGCGTCAGATGGGAAGTGGCCGGGCCCGTGCTCACCGCTCTGCTGTTGCTTTGCAGCCGCATCTGGGACACCGCCTCGGGCCAGTGCCTGAAGACGCTCATTGGTGAGTGGGGCGGCCTGTGGCCGCGCCCTGCGCAGACACCCTCTCTCCCACAGGGGCTCCTCCTCTGCTGCCGTCCCTCCTCCCCCTCTCCTTCCTGCTCAGCTCTGCCGTCCAGCCTGGCTGGGGCCCTCAGTGAGCCCTGTCTGCTGGGGCTGGGGGCTCCGGGGTCTCTGCAGACAGTGTGGGGCTCTGCCGGAGTGGGCTGGCACCGTGGGAAGGCAGCGTGCTCTGTGTGGCCAGAGGCGCCGCCGGGCAGGGTGTGTGTCTGGCCAGACGGTGGCTGAGGGGCCCCCAGGGCCTCGGGCCTAGGAGGCTGATGGGGGCGGGGAGGGTTTACTGTCAGGGGGAGGCCGATCTCTGAGTCCCGATGGAAGGCCTCTGCTGTGTCGGGTGAGTTGGCAGGCTCCATGGGCCAGGCTTGCCTCCTGCCCTGGGCTGTCATGGGAGCAGGCGTGGCTCTGAGGGTCTGCTCCAGCCACCATCACAGGAGTCTGCAGGCCAGGTGGGTGGCTTCAACAGCAGAAACCTGTGCCCATGTCTGGAGGCTGGAATCCACGGTCAGGGCATGGGCAGGGCTTGCTCCACCTGGGCCCTCTCTTTGGCCTTCCCCGAGCCCTCTGTGGGTGTCCTCACCTCCTCCTGCAGGTCACAGGACACTGGTCAGATCGGCTTGGCCCCCGCGGCCTGCCCAGCTGCCTCATCTGACGTAACCTGCCTCTGAGGCGCGGTCTGCATGGCCAGGCTTAGGCCAGGAGGGCGGGGCGGGTCCCCGGTGGCCTTTGAGGCTTTCTCACTCTGCACGCTCTGACTGAGACGTTGCCCCGTGTGTCCTGTGGCACCGTCCCCCGGGTCTGGGCGCCCCCACTAGTGCTGTGTCCTCGTGCCCGTGGCTGAGTGAGGGCTCCTAGCTGAGTTCGTGGCCGCCCCATGGCTGGGCGGGAGCCGAGGCCCGAGATTACAAGCAGCTGCAGCTGCATCCCGTCCCGTCTGACTTCGGCTCTGGGGCGTCACGCCCTTAGGCCGTCCTCGGAGGAGCCTGTCCCAGCTGCGGGGCGGCTCTCACACGCCCCCCATGTGCCTTTCCAGCGTCCGCCCAGCAGAGGGAGCAGCAGCCCCCCGCGTGCGGGGTGCAGGCCTGGGGCCCCCGAGGTGGTAATGGGCGGGCTGCCCCGGTGCTCGGGACCCAGGGCCACGCGGCCCCTCACCAGGGTGCACTCGGGCTCCTCCCCAGGCGGGGGCGGCACGGTCACCAGGCCACATGCCTCCCAGGCCGGCCCTGCTCAGCCAGCAGCTCCGCCCCGCCTCCCCAGGGCCCCCGGGCGCGCTGCACCCCGAGTGTCAGGAGCGGGGGTGTGGGCATGGCATTGCTAGGTGGTTTCCAGAGAGAACCTGTGCTGACGCAGTGAAACCTTCAGGAGAACGGCCGCCATGATTCAGCAGGCCGGCCGTGTCCTCAGGGCAGCTGGGTTGGGCAAGGCCCGTGCGAGATGGCTACCCCGAGGCTTTCTCTGTGCCTTGACTGGAAGCGGCCCAGGGGCGGCTGAAGACCCGGCCTCCTGAGGCCGAGTGGCCACAGGGCTTTGTTCTTGAAGCTCTCCTGCCCGGGGGTCACGGGGTGGAGCGGCTCTCACGCTGGCATGAGTGGTGGGTGGTGGCAGCGTGGGCACGTGTGGCGGTGACCTCACTGGGCAGTGGTGGGGGAGCGCCCCTGGCAGTCAGGGCCCCCCGGCAGCCATGTCTGTGCTCCACACAGATGACGACAACCCCCCCGTGTCCTTCGTGAAGTTCTCTCCGAACGGCAAGTACATCCTGGCCGCCACCTTGGACAAGTAAGCGCTGCCGTGCCCACCCGGGGTGGTTGTGTGGCCAGGCCCCAGCCCGAGACCGGCCCTCCCTGCTGGGGCCATGGCGGAGGCCCATCTGTGCAGCCAGGGCTCAGATCCTCGGCTCTGTGGTCACTGGGGACCCTCCTGTCCGAGGGGTGGTGGGCACTGCTCCTGCTCCCACTGGGCACTCTGCTTCTCCCTGGCAAGCTGCGGGCAGGTGTCACCGGCCGTCAGCTGCCCTCCTGGGGGTTTTTGGGGCTCGGCCTCCTGTTCACGGAGGGCTGCCCGCAGGTGGGCTCTCAGGGTCCACCCCGGGAGGAAGAAGGACCGTAGCTGACACCTGTGCTGGACGGGCTTCCCCCGCCCTTACTGGTGTGCCTGGGTGTCCCACGGTCCGCTCGGGTGTCCTCAGCCCCGGCCGCTTCACGGGGCCCCTGCCCACCATGTGCTGACCCGGCCCTCTGCCTTGCAGCACGCTGAAGCTCTGGGACTACAGCAAAGGCAAGGTGGGTGACGGGAGCAAGGGTCCCCGGGGCTCCTGAGGGTCCTGGGCTGTGGCCGCAGGGCACAAAGTGCGACTTTGTGGAGTTGGTTTGGTGCAAATGTCCCCACGATGCGGGTTAAACTCGGCCTGGGTGGGCTGTGGGTGGGGCTCACGGTGCTCACAGAGCCGTCCAGTCGTGGCTGGGGGCCACCGGTGGTGCAGGGCGGCCCTGACTGAGCGGCGGCCATGGCTGTTTCAGTGCCTGAAGACGTACACGGGCCACAAGAATGAGAAGTACTGCATATTCGCCAACTTCTCCGTCACCGGTGGGAAGGTGAGTCGTCTGCCCCCCGCGGCTCCCCGGCCCCTCCTGCAGGCGGGCCCGGTCCTCACCCACACAACAGGCGGGAGCTTTCTGAATGTTACTGGTATGAAGACTGCCTCTGCAGACTGCTGGTTTGGGGACATCCTGCTCCCTCTGCCTGGGCCCCCTGGCACCCTCCCGACCCTCAGGCTTAGGCAGGAGCCTTGTGATGAGCAGCTGGGCCGTGACTGATGGCCAGCGTCCCAGAAGCCGCCCCGAGGCGAGCGGCAGGCGGTGGGACGGCATCTGGACGGGGTAGTTTGGGGGCTGCATGCCCTGCCAGGGCCGTGGGCGCAGACCGTGGTCCGGCCGCACGGGCGCCTGACCGGGCTCTGTCCCCGCGCCCCTGCCCCGTGCTGTACCCAGTGGATCGTGTCGGGCTCGGAGGACAACCTGGTCTACATCTGGAACCTGCAGACCAAGGAGATCGTGCAGAAGCTTCAGGGCCACACAGGTGAGCGAGCCGTCTGCTGCCACCGTCACTTCCCAGCTGCTCTGGGAGCCCCTCCTCGTCTGCAGGTGCCAGGGTGGTGCCTCCCGATTCAGGGCTGTCGGGGGATGGTCTGACGCCTCCCCTTGCAGGGCTGCGGGGGGACGGTCTGGCCCCAGCTTTAACCACTCATTCCCAGCAGCTGGCTGCCCAGCTCTGAAGTCCCTGTGGCCCGTGGCCTCCCGGGAGTGGCTGGGGCCCATGTGGAGGTGGTGCCGTCGACGCGGGCTCCTCCCGGGCCCCTGCTCCATGCTCCTCTCCCCAGTGCTCAGGGGCCAGCAGTGTAGAGCCCTTAGCTGCCCAGGGCAACACCCTCTCCCTAAGAACTCAAGTTCCCCGGGAGCAAGGCCTGCCTCTACCCTCCACCTTTGGCCTCCACTGTCAGCTTGCGGCTTCTGCTGCGTGGCCGGGACGCTCAGAGGCTCACTTGAAGTCGCCCCAGCCAGAGGGAAAATGCTGGGGCTCCGTTTCCTGAAAATCTATAAACGCACTGAGTTGCCTGATGCCGGGGCCAGCTCACAACGGGATCTGCTGTGCCCGCCCTGGATGAACTTGCAGAGCCAGCCCCACAGGGCATCAGGGCCCACGCTGGGGTGGGGGGCAGTGCAGCTCTGGTCCAGGTCGGGGGTGCGACCTCCGCGCTGTGAGCTTGACGGCAGCCCTGGCACACCCCTGGCCCGTGGGGCACCCCTTGCCTCTCCAGGGTCTGGGCGGGGCCCCCTGCTGTCCTCCCACCCTGAACCCCGGCTCTGTGTGCTGAGCGCGGGGTGGGCAGCCCCGTGCAGAGGGCCGGGCCCAAGGGGGGAACCAACGTCGACCATCTGTTTGCAGACGTCGTCATCTCGACGGCGTGCCACCCGACGGAGAACATCATCGCCTCGGCCGCCCTGGAGAACGACAAGACCATCAAGCTCTGGAAGAGCGACTGCTAGGCCCGAGGTGCCGGGCGCTGCCGGGAAGTCCACCCGGACTCGTGGGAGCGCAGCTCTTGGAGGGGCTCCCGGTCCAAGCCCGGGGACCTGTGGGGCTTGGCCCTGAGCTGCCTCTGAAGAAACTTGGCTGGGGCGTGTCTCCCACTTGAGGGTCTGGAGGTTGCTGGTGACGTTTCTGCCAATCCCTTTCTCACCGTCCAGGGGAGAGTTCCTAGTCTGTGTTGTGTTCAGAGTCCACAGAAATATTGTGTTCAGAGTCCACAGAGATTTTTAATTTTTTATTACAAAAAGGTGAAGTTCAATTTATCACGAGTTGTGTTTTTTTCCGGTAACTATTCTGTACCATTTTTGCGATTTTATCACCCAGCGCCAGCGCTGTGCCACTGCCACCACGGGTTCTGGCTGCCAGCCTTGGAGGCTGTCCCTTGCGTGTGTTCAGTGACGCTCTGGCGACAGCGTCCTGCCTGTGACCACGTGTCCTGAGTCTGTCTGGGGAGCACAGAGCGCTCACTGTGTGATGGCCATGGAAAAGCCTGTGCTTTGGGGTCATTGCCCCCCTGAGGTTGGCATGGGGACCACCCTCAGTGCTTCCTTTGGTGCCACGGCTGGTCACATGACAAGCAGCACCCTGAGCCGTGCTGAAGGCAGCCGAGCACGCGTGTGCACACGTGGCAGCCGAGTTCTCACCCGGCGCTCTTCTCTGTGTGGCTCTTTTACGAGAAGTCTCACAGTCGGCAGGAGGTTGAAAGGATTTTTGACAGATCCCCCTAATGACATGTCCACTCCATCCCGCAGAGCCCAGGACCGCAGAGGACTAGCCAATGCCCTGCCGGCTCGCGGCGCGTAGGTGTGGGGCTGCAGGCAGGCAGTAGGCTTCCTCGTTGCAGAGACGCCCAGGCCTCTTCGATGTCTCGTGGTCTATGGCAGACGCTGGCGAGGGCAGGGGCGGGGAGCCCTGGTCTGGTCCCCCCACCACCAGCCTCAGGACGGGTGGGCTCAGGAGCCGGCTCCTCACAGGGAGATGGTGTCATCCACCCGCCTTGCCCACCTAGGCTCTGATCAGGGGCCTCTTCCTGCCAGCGGGACTGTGGGAGTTGGGGGCGCCGACTGCAGGGCAGCGCGGTCAGGGAGCTGCTGCCGTCCACGGGGGCCCCTCTCTGCAGTGGGTCCACCTGGTGTCCTGAGGCCTCTGCGGTGGAGGTGTGTCCCCTGCCTGGGTCCAGGTGGCGAGGCCAGTCCTTGGCCTCCAGGGAGCCCTGCAGGTGGGGAAGCAGGAGGCACCATGGACAGTCACAGGTGTCTGGGGACAACCTGGCCGGTGCTCCCCCAGCCTCCCCTTCAGAAGCAGAAACGCCGATGGCTTGGCTGTCATAGGAATGAACCGCTCCAGCGCAGGGAGCCCCGAGCCTGCAGCGCCTGAGCGTCTGGGCGGGAGATGCTGAGGCCCCATGGCAGGGGCGGCCTTGGTTTTCCCTGGACCAAGGTTGAGGTTCTTTGGGTTTTGTTGGTTCTGGTGTCAGACTTGCCCCAGGGCAGGGGCATGTGTGCAGAGTGCCGTGTCTTTCAATATAGTTTATTTTTTCTACATTTGAATTCTCTGTTGTAGATTTATGTAAAAATGCATTCTCTTTTTGAAAATAAAGAATTTCCTGTCTTGTAATTTTGTTCCCAAAGAAGCACTTAACCTTCCTTAACATGCAGCTGTTACTGGGGTGGGAGGGGGCAGGGGTGGCACGAAGGCAAACGACCACTCAACCAGCGCACACTCGGCGGGGGTTTCCTCAAGTCAGGGAGGAAACTGTAAGAGGCAACGACGGGTTCAGAGGAGATTTCTACACAGGCAACAGGAAGTGGGTTTGCAGAGGGATTCAAAACTGGTAAAAATCCATAGGACGCTAATGATGGACATCCCACGGGGCACAGTTTGACGTTTCTGAGGATGAGGGTATGTGGACGGCCTGCGATGATGGTTGTGAAACGGCCCTAAGACCACAGTGGGGACCTCTGCACGGCACTCTGGACTGGACACCTGGCCATCTTACTTTGGCCTATTTCAAGGTCACATGTGTTTTCCTGACGTTATACCTGTTCATCAAAAGATTGGGGTGCAGGGGAGCGGGGAGGGTGGAGGTGAGGCCTTCGGGAGATGGTGGGAGGGCCAGAGAGCCGGGCTGGTCGGGGGGAGCAGACTGACCCCCAGAGACTGCGGGGACGGCCCCGCCAGGCCTCAGGCCTCACTCACCTCTGTCCACGCTCTCCTTCTAAGTGGCCTTACCAGCCTCGTGGCTTTAAACATGGCCTGTGTGCTGACGAGTTACAGCGTTAGATCCACAGGCCAGACCCTCTTCCTGGAGTCCAGGCTGAGTCGCAGCCCCCCAGCTCCCCAAACCTGCTCCTCCTGCGCCCGACCGTCACTGTTAGCAAGTCCCACAGACCTCATATGTGTCCCAAGTGACCACTTCTCGTCACCTGGACCAGCCCCCGGCCTTCTCCCACCCTGCCCTCCGAGCTGCCAGGCCCTGTCCCTCAGCTGTGGGAAACCCTCTGCTGCTCCCTGGTACCCTGGCCAATAGCCCTTGCCCTCTGACCCCACTCTGCAGCCACACTGGCTGGGCAGGCCAAAGCCTCTGCACTTGGCTCTCCTGGTCTGGACCATCCTCCCAGAAGTCCCCGTGGCTCCTCACTGCCTCCCTTAAATCCTGATCCCGGGTGTCTTGGGCCCCACCTTCCCAATCACTGCCGCCTGCTCTGCTTGCCCCACTTAAGTGTCCACTAAGACTCTGGAATGGTCTAGGATGTGAGCTCCTGGGGCTGGGGTCCTCTCCTGCCTGGACCGTTCCCCAAAGAGTGGGGCTGCTCAGTTACTATTTGTTCCTTGAATGTCTGTGATGCTGAAGTGAAAGTGGTGTCCGGCTCTTTGCGACCGCGGACTATACAGTCCAAGGAATTCTCCAGGCCAGAATATTGGACTGGGTAGCCGTTCCCTTCTCCGGGGGATCTTCCAATCCAGGAATCGAACCTAGGTCTCCCGCATTGCGGGCGGATTCTTTACCAGTGGAGCCACAGAGAGAGAAGCCACCAGAGTCGCCGACTACAGCCACCTGCAGGACCCGCTCTGACCACCCGGGCCTCCTGCCTAGCCTCCCCGCCCCTGCGCCTGCGCCCATGCTCAGACATACTGACGGGAAATAGAAGCCACCTGGCTGTCCTGATGCCCGGTGTCCGTCCCTGGCCGTGCCCCTGACTCTGTGGCTGGGTGGGGATGAGGAGGTGAGACACACCTGCTCCAGGTACACGAGAGCCGTGGGCCGCTTTGTATTATGAAAAAAAGCCAAGCAGCTCCAAGAGCGGAGGGAGTGCAGTCGCATAGGTGCCTGTCCCCGCGGCACACACGAGTACCACAGCCTCGTGTCACACGCCCTGCCTGCGCTGTCGCGGTGCAGTCGCGTGCCGCATACGCCGTGTATCCATGTGCCGCACACGCCGCGTACCAACGTACACCACAGCCGTGTGCCCACATGCCGCACACGCCGTGTACCCACGCGCATCACAGGCCCTTGTGTGCACAGCCACGAGCCGTGCAAACTGAAAAAAACAGTGGTTAGATGCCACGAAGTAGGTGGCAATGCCTTAACCGTATGCGTGTTGTCAGGCCCGAGAGCCTCTTCCATCCTTGTCAAGGGGAGTGCTAACCTTCTCTCCTTTCATACAACACAACTTAACTTCTGCGCGCTCCATATTTAAAGCCCTGTAGCATAGCCACCTTCTGCTTATGGTGACTAACTTCGCGCCGCTGGAGGCGGCTGCATCCAACATGGAGGCACAATGAAGCTCATCCTAAACTTCTACTTATTGTAGCGTGAAGAAAAAAGACTGCTTCCGTAAAAGGGAGAAAAATTAAAAAAGCCTTCGTGCTCTAATATATTCATAAAAGCAGCCAATCAGAGGCTGAGAGGAATACCCGGAAGCCCAGCGTCCCGCAAAGACAAGAGATTCCCCCGGAAACAAAACAGGGCGGGCGCGCACTTCCTACCGCGACACGCCTCGCGGCCCGTCAGGAGACGGCGCGAAACCGTCTGCGGAAACGGAAGTGGTTTGTAGCGAATCAGAGGGCGAGGAAGGAAGGGCCGCCGCACGAACTTCCGGACGTGGCCCCGCGCTTGGAACTGTGGGTGTGGGCGTGTCGGGGCGCGCTGTGCGCATACTCCCGGGGTACGGCCGTCGGCTTCCGCGCATGCTCGGGGTCGAAAGGCGGACGGTCTGTTGCCGGCTGCTCGCTGTGGTCTACACGGTGCCGGCTTCTGCGATTCCTGTACCCACCCCGCCCTTAGCCTGTAGCTTTAAGATACAGTTCTGCAGCTTCGGGTGCTGGCCGTCCCCGGAGTGCAGACGGCGAGCTATGCGGCTCCCGGCCCGAGGCTGCAGGCGCGGGGCCGCGTGTGCGCGGGAAGCGAGCCTCCGGTAAATCACGTGTTTGTGCGTGTGCACGTGTGTGCAGACACGCCCGCGTGTCCACAGTTTCCGCGCGCGCCTCGGCGCCCACACGCGCCCAGTGTCACGTCGTATGTGTGCGCGGAGACAGCACCCGAGGTGTGGCCGGTGGGTCCAGCCTGGGGACGCCGAGCGTTCTGGGGTGGAATCGGCCTGCAGGACGCCAGCCGCGTCCCGCCAGCCAGCCGCCCCTTGAGAAGTTTCAGGTTGGCCGGTTTCCTTAGACCTCCTCCGTCCCTGGAATTCTCCAGGCAAGAATACTGAAATGGATTGCCATGCCCTCCTCCAGGGGATCCTCCGACCCAAGGATTCACCCCCGTCTCTTAAATCTTTGGCAGGCAGGTTCTTTACCATTAGCGCCACCCGGGAAGATCCCGGTTAGTTCCAGGTGGAAAGCTCACCGGGTCCTCAGGGGTCAGCTGTACCCAGTTTGCAAATTATCCTGGGAGGAAATAGCCTAGACCGTGACCGGGAGACAGGCGGGCAGCCACTGGGGACTGGGTCAGCTGGGAGCGGGTGTGCTGCCCCGTGTCTGCACTCCCCAGGTGTAGCTTGAGGCCTGGCTGTCACTCTGGAGCCGGTCAGGACCGTGGGCAGCTGCAAGAGGCATCAGCCCTGTCTGGGTCACTGCTTTGTCCACCTGCCCGCGCAGTCCCAGCGGCCGGGCCCCCTTAGTTCCAGACCTCGGGGTCTGTGACTCGTACCCACCGTCAGACCACTGCCAGCCATGCTCAGCAGTGTTCCGCGGCTCTTATGGGCAGCCTGCCGCGCCTTAGCATTTTGCTTCCAGACCCAGCACGTTGCTGCCACTTACTACCTGAAGGGCCCTGGGCCGCTTTTCCAAACCTTGGCTGTGTTAGAACGCCTTCTATTCCTCTGTATTCCGGGCTTGTCTGGGTCCCGCCCCTGCCCAACCTGGATGCCCCCTGCCTGGGGGGCATTTCAGGGCAGGGCGAGTGCCCGCTGGAGAGGAGCTGCTGTCTTCACTCAGCACCCGCTGTGTGTTGAGGCCCTGGTGGCCCCACACCACTGACCTCCTGCGAGGATGGTGCCATCAGCACCCGCACGTCTAGCTGACAACATGGGCCGAGGTGTGTAATGTGGACATCAGCCCTCCAGTGGGCAGCAGAGGGCTTCGAGCCAGGCTGCAGGGTGAGAGGTTGGGGGAGTCTACGGTCTTGCTCCACAGCCAGGGCTTCTGCACACGACCCCCCAGCCTTGGGCCTCCCGGGACCCTCGAGTCTGGGCACATGGGAGGCTCCATTCAAAGTGGTCCAGAGCCCTGGTGACGTCACCTCCCCATTGCCAGGTTCCCGGTCCCCATGGGCAGCTGACTGCATGCAGATTCCTGGGCAGAGTCTGACTCTGGGGGTCCAGGGTCAGGCCTAGGAATCCGCATTCACAAAGCCTTTCGGGCACCCACTCACCCCCGTCTTGACAGCCTACGTTTGCCCTGGGTGGAGAGTGGATCACTCCACCTCATGCAAAGGACTTTGAGGTGATGACACTGACCAGGGAAACCTTCAGAATAAGGTGGAGGCTGCCTGTGAGGGAAGGCAGCCAGAGGGTCTTCACAGGGTCTAGAGGACCAACCGGGGAGGACCCTGGAGGCAGCAGCTTCCTCCTGGGACTGGTGCAGACCGGGGTTCCCGGATTGCATTTACCGAGGCTGTTTCTCCTGGGGCCTGCTGGTGCCTCCAGGACGCCCATCCCTCACCGGACCTGAGTTCCCTGGGAATGAACTCACTAGACCATCCCCAGCAGTCATCCCTAAAGGCCCCCGCATGGAATCAGGGGCTAAGCCCAGAAAAGTCCCAGAAGTAAGAGAGGGTGAGATCACCCAGTCCTGCCTGTTTCTCAGAAGCTGCGGGAGAGGCGTGGCTTGCGGAGTGAGCTCCACCCCCTCCACCTGTAGTTGCCTGGGTTGTTGGGAGGAGGGTACCCAGACCCGGAGGGTGAGAAGTGTGGGGTCCCCTCCAGCCCTGGTGAAGCCTGGGGCCCCTATGAGTCTTTTCTCTGCAAATGTCCTGGTGGAATTGCTAGATTAAATACCGGACTCCGGTTGGATTGGAATGTCAGATAAAAGGTGAGGGCTTAAAAGTGTAAGGATGCCTCAAACATTTTTTAGGACATGGCGTATTCATTGTTTCTGTGATACTGCCCTGGGTTTTACTTGCTACATTTGGCAACTGCAGGAACAGGGGAGGGGGGCTCTTGTCATCTGCCCAGGAATGAAGCACCTTCCAACGTGTTTTAGTGACTCTAGTTCTTGGGATGCCCTGTGGGAACAAGGAAGGAGCTTGTTTGGGCACTTCTGTGTTGAACAAGGGCTTCCCAGGAGGCGCTAGAGGTAAAGAACGTGCCTACCAGTGTGGAAGACACAAGAGATGGAGGTTTGATCCCTGAGTTGGGAAAATCCCCTGGAGAAGGGAATGGCAACCTACTCCAGTATTTTTACCTGGAGAATCCCATGGACAGAGGAGCCCGGCAGGCTACAGTCTATAGCGTTGCAGAGTCAGACATGACTGAAGCAACTTAGCACGCACACACAGCACATGTGTGTTGAACAAAGTTGTAGAACGCTTCCCCACCCTCTTGAAAGGAAAGCCTGAGGGGGGGCCATGGAGTTTGTGAACACGAGGGCTTATCGGGGGCAGGGGTGGGCATTGAGTCATCTACGGCGGTTCTGCAGGTCTGCACAGGATGCGGAAGAGAAGGTCCAGGGGAGGGGAGAAAGTGGGGGAGAAGGGCCAAGGACAGAGGAGAGGAGGCCGGGGCCTCAGCAGCCCTTGGTCCCAGCCGGACCAGCTGGCGTCCACGCTGGGCACGCCCCGGTCCCCGAGTCCACTTACAGTCCCCGGAAGCACTCCACCACAGGGACTGAGGACCGCCTCGGGCTGGGTGGGAGCCTCAGCCCTGCTGCTGCCCTGACTGCAGTGCCTTCCCTGCGGGCCAGGCGGCTCAGGACAGCCTCAGTTTTCCCGCTCTCTGGTGAGGCCTGCACTTGGGCTGGGGAACGTCAGAGTCAGGAGCCAGGTGGCTGGAAGAAGCCTGAGGCCAGCTTGGGCCCCCGAAGCAGCTGTCTCCCTTTCCCGGGAAGCCCTCGGTGTGGCGGCTCCGCCTGTCTCACAGCTCGGGGTTCTAGGCCCCTGCAGGTGGGGCAGGCCCATACGTGGGGGCATTCTTCCCTCCCCTAGCCCCATCCCGCAGAGGCCGGGCCTTGGTGGGACGAGAACTCGGGCTGGACTCAGGACTGGTCTTGGAGACATCGGCGGGCTGCCTGGGGCCGGGCTGACGGCCGTGGGCTGGCCTAGCCCCTGACCCCGTTCCCTCCAGCTCCCAGACCTCCATCTGTCTGCTGACCAGCTGGCCCCCGCGGCCCTTCCAGTTTCCTGGGAGGTCCTCGGTTGGGCAGTGGAGAGCGGTGACATTCCCAGCAACAGCGACAGGTGCCAAGGACCCATTGCTTTTTGGGGACAGAAGGCCTTGGTGACCCGGGAACCTCCTGGGGCCATCACGAGTGTTTCAGAGGCAGTGCTGGGGTTCCGAGGGTCGGCTTCAAGGCCTTTGCTCACGGCCACCCCTCAGCAGGGGCCTTCGGGACCCAGCAGGCCCCAGCTGGTGGAGGGCCCTGTTGGCTGGCTCCCATCCTGCTGGCCTTGGAGTGGCCGGCGGGTTGTCCCTGGGTGGGGGCTCCGGCCCCTTGCCTGCGCTTTGCTGTCTGCAGGGAGCTCCAGGAGGAGGGGGCGCGGGCTGTCTCCTCCTCTCTGCCGCGGAGGGCCTGCGTCCCACCTCCTGTAAACCTGAGAAGCGGAGCCTTCTTGCTTGTCCAGTCTGGGTCTCTGGGGCCCTGTACGTAGGTCACCTAACGGCCAAGCCTCAGTTTCCTCCCCGACGGGACTGGAGTTCAGAGTTTGGCTCCCAGGGAGGGCTCAGTAGTGGGTGACTGTTACTGTCCCCTTTGCCAGATAGACAAACGGAGGTTCAGGGCGTTTCGAGAGTGCCTGCAGGAGGCACCCCGGGTGCTCTGGGCAGCAGGGTCTGGAGCCCAGGCTCCTGGGCCCCAGAGATGCCAGGAGGTACCAGAGGATGCTGGGGGCTGGTGGCCGTGCCGGTGGGGGAGGCATCAGATTTGTGGGGTTCCTGATGCACAAAACCTCTACCCAGGTGTAGCCTGGACGCTTTTCCTGGAGTTAATTCTTTCAAAAAGTCCGCTTTTTTTTCATAATACGTGGAAAACCTCCTCATTGCCTGTGCATTTAAACCACACGGGAGCAAAGTAACCCTACTCTTGCCAACCACCCACTCTGATCAGCACACTCTCTTGCATTTTTGCTGATTTCATATTTCCTATTAATTGCTGCACGTGAAATGGCCTCTCAGTGACTTGGGGGGCGCCCGGGGCAGGACCAGCACTAATTATTTATTTTTTGTGTGTGAGTTTCAGTTTCTCATGACTTTTCCTGGCAGTAGAGGACTCATCTAGAGGTTTGCTGTGCAGGGGAGGAGGAAGGTCCAGGTGAGTGGCTGACTTTCCAGGGTCTTCTCTGAGTGTTAATGGCCCAGATGCTTTCAGACAGGATGTCCTGTGTGGTTCTGAGACCCTGTCGCTCAGTGTCGTGTTTCTGAGGATGGGGCGTGTCGCTCAGCCACAGTACAGAGTTAGTGCAGTTTCTTTCTGCCCCACCAAGAGCTGTTACGAAATTGCTGCCGTCATGCAGTTGATGGTGGGAAGGAGGAGCCTGCTTTTCCCTCTGCTGGGTCCAGAGCCCCGGGCAGGCAGGGTGGCTGTCCCCCCTGGCCGTCCCTCCCGGGGATGCCCCCAGGTCGCTCGGCCGAGCCCGCAGGAAGGGTGATGCCGGTCCAGGGGGCGGGTGACCTCTTCTTGGGGGCTGCTATTAATAAAGTGACCGCTGACCCCGGACGTGCGGAGAGTGGAGGGGACCGTGCGTTCCCAGGGCTGGCGCTTGGCCCGAGGCCGTTCGTGCGTGACTGGCTGGCCTCTCGGGCGCTCTGGTCCTGCCCTGGCCCCCATGGCCCCGATGGACAGGAAGCTCCTTGTGGACCAAGCATGGGGCTGCCCTTCCTCCCAGATATAAATATCCCAGGACCAGCTCCCTGCGAGCGTCCTGAGGCCCCGAGGGGGGGAACCAGGCGGGACCCGGACACAGGTCATCTGCTCTCCGCAGGCCGGCTCACGGCCGCTCCAGAACTTTCCCAGGCTGCCGCCAGCTCTGCTTTAGGCTGCAGAAGCAGCCGGGCAGAGGGCTCTGCTTTGTTTCTCCTCAGTCATCTGTGGGACAGAAGGGGGGACGGTGCCCACCTCCAGGAGTCCTGCCCTTGGCTGGGGGGACAGGGAGGATGTGATGGGGGTGTCTGTGTCTCGTGTCCTCTGCATCCGGGCCCGAGCCCTCGGGCTCCAGAAGGGGGAGACAAACGTTCAGACAAGTCACTGCCAGGCCGGCCTGTCCAACGAGCGGCCGTGTGGGCCGGTTCCCGCTGCACTTGGTGCTGCGCCTCGTCTTCTCATGGGTCCACGCACCGACCTACTGCCTCTGTCCACCCTGAGCCCCGTGGCCGCCCCGTGGCCGCCCCCGTGGCCCTGGCTGGGCACCCGGCTCCTCCCCAGAGGCTGCAGGGGTGTGGCCCTGGAGCCTGGGAAGGAACACAGCCCTCCTCGTTCTTGGCCCTGGTGGGTCCAGTTTGGCAGGGATTCTGGGGGACTCAAAATGATGAAACATCTATGCACCCGTTGCGTGGGGGCACCAAAACTCACCCTGTAAGTGAGACTGGAAAGAATTTAGTTTTTAAAAAAAGGCTGCTACACAGAGCAAGGCTGAGCCAGGCGTAGGGGAGGGCACCTGCTCCCTGCTGCTCTCCTTCTCAGGCCCATCGAAACCACCCTCACCTCTGCATGCAGCTGTGACCAGGGGGTACATGGAGGATTGCTGCCCTGGGACCTGGGCTTTGCTCTCTCCAGGTGACAGAGGAGAAAGCTGAGATTCAGGGATTTGAAGGCACCTTTTGGCTTCCCTGGTGGCTCAGATGGTAGAGAATCCGCTGGCAATGCAGGGGACCTGGGTTCAGTCACTGAGTCGGGAAGATCCCCTGGAAAAGGGAGTGGCTACTCACTGCAGTATTCTTGCCTGGAGAATCCCATGGGCAGAGGAGCCTGGTGGGCTGCATACAGGCCACGGGCTCGCAGAGCCGGACACGACTGAGCGACTAACACGCTTGGGTAACCACAGTCCAGGTCAGCCCCTGCCGCCTGCCAGGGAACTGAGGCGGCCCTCCATGGGGGTGCAGAAACACCCCTGTGCGAAGTTCTGCTTACGGTTCTCCCCCCGGGCCGGTGAGCAGAGGGCCTAAAAGCTCTAAGTCCTGTGGGAAAGAATTCCGCTCCCCCTTCACCCACCCAGTAGACACTCTGCCTGCAACAGACCCAGGTTCAATCCCTGGGTCAGGAAGGTTCCCTGGAGAAGGGCATGGCAACCCACTCAGTATTCTTGCCTGGAGACCTCCATGGACAGCAGAGCCCGGTGGGCTACAGTTCGTGGGGTTGCAAAGAGTTGACACGACTGAGCAACTAACGCTTTCACCCATCCGGCACTTCCCAAACCCCCATCCCCTGGAGTGGTGCCCGCAGCCCCCGTGGGTCTACAGCTGCACAGACACGCACTTTGAGAAGTGCTGCCCTGTGGAGGAGAAAGGTCGAGTGCACCGGTCTCTCCTGCCTGCAGGTCCGTCCCCTGGCAGGCCAGTGAGGACGGGTGTCGCGCTGGGACCACCAGGGGAGTTGCCCCGGAAGGTCCAGCCCTGTCCTGTAGGTGTCAGGGCGAGACCGCCCCCTCTCTAACCTCTCTTCTCAGCTGTGGGTGGAAACACAGGGGAAGCCCTCACCCTTCATTCAGGGGGTCAGTGCTTGCTGAAGATCCGCTGTGTGTCTTCCCCGACCCAGCCCCACAAGAAGACATTCCTCAAAGACATGTGGCCCCACACTCTGGACCTCCAGGCCTGGGTGGGGGCCAGGGAGCCGGCAGTGAACAAATGATTCCTGGATTAGGTTCAGAAGAGCCTCAGGGGCTGAGGGAGCTTGTCTAGGGAGTGGGCAGGGAAGGACAAGACCTGGAGTTGGAGTCACAGTTTGCCCAGGAAAGAAGGAGAGCGCTCTAGGAAAAAGACACAGCCTGTGCAAAGGCCCTGGGCAGGAAGGAGCAGGGCCCGGCAGGACCGGGAGGGAGGAGACACGCTCAGGAAGACCCAGAGATGGAGTCCGGGCGGCTGCAGAGGCATCGGGGAGGGGCCGGGGGCTGGGTTGGATTCTCAGGGCATAAGTGGGCAGCGTGGAGGATGTGGCCCCCAGGGTCGCCGCAGTCATCAGGTGGGATGCGGGGCTGGCCTGACTGGGAAGAGCAGCCTCTCCGCCTCAGTGCTCCTCCCGGGTCTCACAGCCCCTGCCCTGTCCCTCCGTCCTCCGTCCGTCCTTGTCCGGGGCTCCAGGTGCTGCGCTTACGGAGGCTGGCGGGGCTCTGCCTGTGTGTCTCCGGGGGGAGGGCCAGCCCAGAGCCTGCTCCTCCCAGTGGACTCCACTGGCCCACACGTGGGAGATGCTGCGCTGGAGAGAAGCGTACGTCAGAAATTTGAACTCGCAGCTCTGGGTACGCACGCTGGATGGCGGGGACCAGGCTTGGGCCAGCACTGTGCCTGGCTTGGAGGGGGCTGGGGGGTCCCCTGGGGGTGATGAGCACGAGGCGTCTCCCTGGGGCTGCCCCGGGTGACGCAGGTGGGGAGGTCACCGCTGTCGCCTCGCCCCACTTCCGGCATCTCCCTCCGCCCAGCCTGGGGTGGAAACAGCAGTGTCCACGCACGGGGTCGGCTCTGCACCATCTCAGGCCTCCCCAGAACCCCGAGGTTGGGGTGTCCTCCCCTTTGAGGATGAGGAAGCAAGCACCAGAGAGGGGAGTCATGGTAGAGCAGGGGTGGGTGTCATCCTTGGGGTCACGTGCCCCAGCCTGGACTTCGCGTGCACAGTGAGGGCTCAGCCCCAGAGGCAGGCGTGACTGAGGAGGTCCCACGGGGGCTGGGGTGGGGGGCGGTGGTGGGGGGCTCCTGGATGGTGCTGGCCCCAGCCTGTCTCCTTGAAGCCTCCTGCCCTGACCCAACGACCCCACCCTTGCCCCAGCGGCCTCTGCTATTTCCGGCCTCTCTGAGCCTCGGCCGGTCACGTCCCTGGTTCCCTGCAGGCTCCAGACTCAGCCTGCTGCCCACAGAGGCGACGAGAGCCACACTGGGCCCCTGGGCTTGCTGCAAAGACAGGGAGGTGGTCCCTGGGTACCTCCCACTTAGCTGGGCCGGACGCTGGAGGGTATTCGGAGCCTAAGTAAAGGCAGGCGGTGTGGTCCTTCTCTCTGGGGCTATCTGTCCAGGGTGGCGCACGGCTGCCTTCAGCTCAGACTCTGGGGTCCCACCCACCGTCCTGAATCTCCGTTTTGTCCTCGGGGGCAAGCGAAGCTGTATGCCTGGGCTCTGGCAACTGCTGTAACAAGACCCCACAGACCAGGGGCCTGAACACCACCGAGGCATACCTTCTCCGAGTCCTGGAGGCCTGAGGTCTGAGATCCCGTGTCATAGGGCATCGCTCCTCCAGGGGCTCCCAGGCAGGGTCCTTCCCACTTCTTCCAGCTGCTGGTAGCTGCAGATGCCCTTGGCTTGTGGCCGCATCTCCTCCTCCGTCTCCACGTGGCCCCTTCTCTTGTCTCTCATAAGGACTTCGGTCACTGGTTGTAGCTCCCCTCCCTCCCCCCATCCCCCCGGAAATCCAGGATGATTCATTTTGAGATCCTTAACGTAATTACATCTGCCAAGACCCTTCCCCCAATAAGATCGCGTATGTCTCCAGGATTCCAGGGACACATCTCTGGGGCCGTCAGGAAGCCCACTGCCCTCTCCAGCCTCGGTTTCTGCGTCTGTGAATGGGCCCCTCTTGAAGGCCGGGTGGGGCTGAGCAGAGCCCGGACCCTCCGGGGCAGCAGCTCCTCCGCGGGGGTCTGTACCTGGGCTTTGGCCCTGCTCTGTCCCCTCTGGACCTTGGGGGAGCTGTTCCTGCATCTTCGACACCGCAGGGCTCCTGCTGGGCGTTGGTGTCATAGGTCTTTCAGACTCTGAGACAAGCCTGTTTCCCAGAAGAATGGAGCTATGTTTCCGGTTCCGGGGGCGCAAAGTTCCGCAGAATCTGGGTTCATTTTGTGCTTTCCGTCGGACCCAGAAGGACACGTGGAGGCTGGAGAGGCTGTGAGGGCAGCTGGCCCCCCAGCCCCACCTGCCCCAGGCCAGCTGCAGCCCCGCAGCCCCTCCAAAAGACCGCGCCTGGAGAAGAGGGCAGACGCCGCCCAAGGGTCCGTCTTCTGGTCTGAGGGCAGGACGGGAGGGGCTGGGGCCAGGCAGGCCTCCCCCAGGGCCCCTTGGCCCCGAGGGGCTTACTGTGGGCCTTGTCCTTGCCAGCGGGCAGCTCCCCCAGCCCGCAGCCCCTTGGCCAGAGCGAACCCCACGGTTCTGCCCACGTCCCTGCAGGCCTGGCTGCTGCACCCGCTGGTCGGCTGGCTGACGTGCTGTGTCCACGCGTCCCTTCTGCCCCGTCCTCTTGTTTATTTAGCCTGGAGTAACCCTGGTGTTGCCTTTGCTCGACTGGGGAGCAGCATCCTCCGCACTTGGCCCATGACCTTGGAATGCTGGGCCCAGTTCTCTCCTTCCATTCTGGGCTGGTGGCCAGAGTGGGCCCGGGGGACCCGAACACGCGGCCCTGGGCTGACCACGGCCGCCAGCAGAGCATGGACTGAGCGTGGCTGGGCACTCCTCTGTAAGAGGGAGTGACCCCACCGGATGTGTGCACAGGAGGCGTGATCCTGAGTGTGCAGGCGCTTCTGTGGGAGTGAGGGCGCGTCTCGGGATCTGGGGCACGGGTGGGCCCTCAGCTGGGAGCTCCTGGGGTGAGTGGACATGTGGTGTGGGTGGGTGCGCCAGCTTCTAGAAGGAGGAGGCCAGTCATAACACGGGGACAGAGGAGGCAGGGACACGGGACAGGTGGTGTCGGGGGCCGACTTCAGCCGGGAGGTCAGAGACGGCATCTCGGGGTTCAGGTTCCATCTGGAGGTGAGGGCAGAGCCAGACATCAGGGCCCTGGAGAAAGCGAATCCAGGCCCCGGCCGGCACGTGCCAAGGCCCTGCGGGGGGTGAGCTTGCCGGACGGACAGAGGCCGAGGCTGGAGCGGGGAGTCGGGAGCTGCTGTCCCCGGGCTGGCCTCCCCAGCCCTGACACCCAGCCTGGGCGCCTGACGTCTGCCATGTGGCCCTGAGTCCGTCCATCTCACTGGCCCTCACGCGCCCCACTCAGCGTCTCAGTCCAGGGAGAAGGTTGGATGGACCCGTGTGCCTGCTTCCCTCTTGCCACCCGGTGGCCCTACCCCGCGGCCTGCCCGGGTCACTCCTGCGGGGTCTGCTGGCTGACGGCCACCCCGTCAGGCCACCTCCCCCCGCAGCGTCCCCGCCTTCACGGCTCGGTCGCACCCAGAATGCTGTCCTCCTGCCGCTCTGCCTGTCGCCCTGCCCCTCTGTTCCGCGTATCCAGGGTCCTCTCGCCGCCCTCAGCCCTGGACCCACGTGCCCAGGAAGCCCTCCCCCGCTGCCCGTGTGGCGGGGTGACACGTGCGGTCCAGCCCCAGGCCCTCCCTGGCGGCCCGTTCTGGCGCTGAGAAGCCGCTCGGTCACCTGGAGGTTTCAGAGTCCACCGCCTGTAACTGAGCCAGTGACGTGGCCTCTGCTCCGGGAGACCAAGTCATAGCCACGCTCCAGTTTCACCCTCAGAGACCCCAAGCAGGGGGGTCAGGTGTCACCCCCTTCCCAGGTGCTGTCCGAGGCCAGTGACCTATGAAGTTCAAGCGGTCAGCTGCAGGCCAGGGGACCTTCTGCAGCTCCTTCCTGGGTTCCATGGAGAGCTTTGGAAACAGGCAAGTTTTGGAGTTTGGTTGTGGGAAAAAACTCAGGTTCAGTGTGCAAGAGATAGAACCGAAAGAAGAGAAAAGTGAGGAAAAAATCGATTTTGCCACCCAGAGAGCACGGCCTGTGGCACAGGTGTTTAAGCCTTTCCCGTGTGTGTGTGTGTGTGTGTGTGTGTGTGTGTATCACGTATCCGCACTGAAGTGCCGTTAGGATCGTGCCTCTCTACGATGTCCGTCTTGTGTTCCTTGTATCCATGATGAGCTCTACCACAGGCCTTTAAATAACCATGAGGTGTCACATTATACAGGCTTCCCTAGCGGCTTTGCAGTAAAGAATCCTGCCGCTGCAGGAGATGTGGGTTTGATCCCTGGGTTGGGAAGATCCCTGCAGGGCACGGCAACCCACTCCAGTATTCTAGCCTGGAGAATCCCATGGACAGAGGAGGCTGGCAGGCTACAGTCCACGGGGTCGCAGAGACGGACACGACTGAGCAACTAAACCATCATCGCTGTCACATTACATAAAAACACCATAATTTATTTACCCCGCCCCAGCCCTCGATTTGACTGTTTTTGCCATAACAAAAGCCAGAATTCATTCAAATAGCCTAAGGACCCACTCCAGTGGAGCGAGCCAGAAGTGAGGTGCCCAAGTCAGCAGGTGCCCACACGTGACCGTGTGCGTGTGTGTGAGTGAGATGGTGTGTGTGTGTGTGAAAATTGCCCTGTTTCCTTCCAGGACAATAAATAGGAAAACAGAGTGCCTTTTCCCTCCATTTTATTAGTTTTAGATGTTAACAGTCATGCTGATTTGGGAGGGGTAAGTTCAGTTCAGTCGCTCAGTCGTGTCCGACTCTTTGTGACCCCATGAATCGCAGCACGCCAGGCCTCCCTGTCCATCACCAACTCCCGGAGTTCACTCAGACTCACATCCGTCGAGTCAGTGATGCCATCCAGCCATCTTATCCTCTGTCGTCCCCTTCTCCTCCTGCCCCCAATCCCTCCCAGCATCAGAGTCTTTTCCAATGAGTCAACTCTTCACATGAGGTGGCCAAAGGACTGGAGTTTCAGCTTTAGCATCATTCCTTCCAAAGAAATCCCAGGGCTGATCTCCTTCAGAATGGACTGGTTGGATCTCCTTGCAGTCCAAGGGACCCTCAAGAGTCTTCAACATCACAGTTCAAAAGCATCAATTCTTCGGCGCTCAGCCTTCTTCACAGTCCAACTCTCACATCCGTACATGACCACAGGAAAAACCATAGCCTTGCCTAGACGGACCTTTGTTGTAATGTTGTAATGTCTCTGCTTTTGAATATGCTATCTAGGTTGGTCATAACTTTCCTTCCAAGGAGTAAGCGTCTTTTAATTTCATGGCTGCAGTCACCATCTGCAGTGATCTTGGAGCCCAAAAAAATAAAGCCTGACACTGTTTCCACTGTTTCTCCATCTATTTCCCATGAAGTGATGGGACTGGATGCCATGATCTTCGTTTTCTGAATGTTGAGCTTTAAGCCAACGTTTTCACTCTCCACTTTCACTTTCATCAAGAGTAAGAGATGTCTTTTTAACATTTGCATCTTGTGAACTTAAACAGTTTGAAATGCTTGTTGACTGTAAGTAGATGGGTATTCAGGCGCTTTGCCCACTTTTCGCTGATGGGATAACCGTCCTCATTATGTGCTTGTAGGACCCTTTTTTTCTTTCAATTTTTTTTAATGAACTGGAGAGTGCGTTTTGTTTTTGTATTTATTTATTTTTCGGCCGTGCCAGGAGGCCTGTGGGATCTTAGTTCCCTGACCAGGGATTGAACCTGTGCCCTCTACATTGGAAGCGCAGAGTCTTAACCACTGGGCCACCAGGGAAGTCCCTAGGACCTCTTCTGTTCTAATAATGGAGAATGCTTTCCGGCTGTACACGCAGCAAATATTTCTCCAAGTTTGTTTTTCTTTTGTCCTTTGGGTTTGTCTATAACTTGTCTGTGTTTGAACGTTAATGTTTCTGGACCCACTCAAGTGGCTCTCTCCTCAATAGTGGGGGCTTTCAGCGAGTGGGAGGATGCCCCCGTGTCATCAAGCTCTTCCTGGAAGTGCATTTCGTGGTGGGACAGTCTGGGGTCATCCCTCTTGGCTCACGTCAACCTAAACAGGACATTCTGTGCAGTAACAGAGATCACATTTTGTTTGTGTGTGGGAAAATCAGAGATATGTGAATGGGTGTGTGCGTGCGAGCCTGTGTAGGGAAATGGGGCAAGACTTACCCAATTAGCAAGTTTTAAAAAACGCCCTTTGCCCAGTCTTAAAACTCCACTTCCTTTTCAGCATAGAGCATGGCCTGGCCCTTCCCAGAGCCCTGAGCCCTCCCGAGTCATGGGGGAGCCCCTGGACGGGGAGGCAGCCAGCCAGGGGAGGGTTGACTGAGGGCAGCACATGGCCGTCTAAGGCATCCAGGCTTCCCCCAGCACCCGGGGGCTCCCCAAAGGCAGGCGAGGACAGGAGTCCTTGCGCCCTTTCCAGCACATTGCATCAAGTGGGGTAGAGGTCGCATTTGCTCCAGACAAAGCCTATGCTGGCCAGCAGGCTTCCCAGCACAGTGTCCTGGGTGGTGGCCACTGCCTGGGTTTCTCTCCACACCCACTTCACAGATGGGGAAGCTGAGGCCTGGGGATGACTGTTCAGGAGGCAGACACCCTCTTGCTGCTCAGCTGTGGTTTTGCCTCCGGGAGACACGGGGCAGATGCCTCCAGGCTAGGGCCTTGTTCGCAAAGGTCCCATCAGAACTGAGAATAGAGCAGCTGGCATATGGCAGGTGCTGTGATGACAGAGGAGGAAGGAGTCGAACGCGCTTTCCACTGTGGCTGTTTTCACGTGAGTGATGCCCCTGAGGCCCCGGCCTGGGCAGGAAGGGATGAAGTCATGGTCTCGTGATGGGCCTGCTGGGACACATACTCTGCCTCCCGAACAAACCTTCAGCCACCTGGGAAGGTCAGATGGCCAACCTCCCAGGAGGCCTGGGAGTGGGCCTACCTGATGTGTCCCCACGGTTCCCCTGGGTGATGAGGAGGAGGACATCATGGCCCTGGACTCCTGGGGACCAGCGGCCTCAGGACAGAGCCCTGGCCCTGGGGTCCTGAGACCGCTTTCTGGTCCTGGCATGCCTTCTCCAGCCTCAGTCTTCTCTTCTGTAAGATGGGTCTGAAGCTCTCCCCATCAGTGAGAGGCAGGCAGACTCGGTGTCTGCATCAGCCCTACAGACGCAGAGCGTCCGGTCACTTCCCTGCACATCCCACCTGCCGCTTCCTGGTTCTCCCGGGCCCCAGAGGTCAACTGATGCTCCTGGAACATCAGAGAGCCTGGTGCTTGGACCGCTGGACCCAGAAGGTGCGCCCTTAGGATTTACGGCCGGCCATCTCGAATGGGCACAGACTGGCTCTGAGACCCGAGTGCCTGCCTCATTCCTAACAGCCCAGACAGCAGACGGGCAGCTCCAGGCCAGCCCAGAGGCTTTCTGGTGAGGGGTGCTGGGTGGAGGCCCTGTCGGCACCGGCCGTGGGACCATGTGCCGACCCCTTGGCGTGGTGGCCTGGACCTCTAGCGCGGTCAGACCCAGCCAGGTGGGCAGTGGAGAGGGCAGTGTGCGGCAGAGGTGTGCCCTGGTCCAGCCTTCTCAGACAGGAAGGGGGTCACCCCAAAGTCCTCCAGGGAGTCAGGAGTCCTGGCCCCCAGCTGGTGCTGGAGGCAGTGAGAGGGGCCCCGAGCCCAGGCCCCCCAGATGCTCCTCGGGCTGGCAGAGATGGGGGCGGGCCAGACCCCGCCCGTCTGCAAAGCTCTCAGGCGCTTGGAGTGCTTGATTCCCCCGCTCCCCTCCCCTCCCTGCTCGGAGTCCAATTAATCAATAGAAGAATTCTCTGCTGTCGCACCTCTCTGAGCCCCGCAGGCTCCTACAAGATTGATTAACACAAACATCAATTTCTCGGGCTGCACGCCTCCGAAAACACGGCACTTTTTCAGATTGAATTGCTACTGTGTGCCCGGTGTAAATAGAGGAGAGGGTGTAGAGTGGAGGATTTGTGGCTGCCCCCGCGGCTGTGCCCTCGCAGGCGGCTGTTACTGCAGGTTGGAGGGGGTGCAGGGTGGCGGGGAGAGGAGTGGGGAGGGAGGGGAGGGGAGGGGTGCTCAGGAGCTGGCAAAACCCAGGAGGTGTGACAGGGTCATGCGTCGGGGTCGTGAGTTGGGGTCGTACACTGGGGTCGTGGGTTGGGCGGGAAGTGCTGTTTGTTGGCTTCTGGCAGTCTGCCCTGTGGGGGGTGGCAGCCCCAAGGGGCGTTCTGGCCTTGCAGTCGCTGGTGGGGTGGCCAGGACAATGGCACCGGGCTCCCGCGCCCTCCCTGCTTCCTGCACCCCCGCAAAGCAGGCCTTCTGAACGGAGGGCTGGGCCCCAGGAGCACAGGGCCCTAAGGCCTGGCCAGGCTTAGCCTGAGCCTCAGGAGCCAGGAGGCCTCAGTTGCAGCAGGGAGCCTGGGAGCGGGAGCCCAGGCACGGGCCCTGCCCCTCGGGCAGTGGGGTTGAAGACCCAGAGCCTGGGAAGCTGCTTCCCGCTGTTTAGTGCCCCCGCCCCCAGGCGTGCCCTCTCGCTCCAGCCTGGTCCCCAGTTTGCTCCGAGCTTCTGGGCTCCTTGTCCCTGCGGTGGAGACACCACGGGACCCAGCATGGGAGTTGCAAATGTGATTTTAGATTTCCAGCAGCTGCATGAAAAACAATAAAAAAGCTGGTGACATTAGCTTCAATAACATGTTTTATGTAACCTGAGTTACCTCATCTTCCCAAGTGGCACAGTGGTAAAGAATTTGCCTTCCAATGCAGGAGACGCAGGAGACTCGGGTTCGATCCCTGGGTTGGCGAGACCTCCCTGGAGGAGGAAGTGGCAACCCTCTCCAGCACTCTCGCCTGGAGAATCCCATGGACGGAGGAGCCTGGCGGGCTGCAGTCCAGGGGGCCGCACGGAGTCGGACGCGACCGAGCCGCGCACGTCGCCTGTGGACGGCATCTCAGCGCGCTTTCAGCCTGTGATGACTCGGAAACGGCGACTGGCGCGCCGGTTGTTCGGACTTGGTCTTTGGGCAGGTCGGGCTTTGCCTCCCGCCTGGCGTCCTCCTCCTGGCCAGCCCGTGACGGGCGCTCAGTGGCCAGCATGGCGAGGGCCGTGGTGGACGCTGCTGCTCTGGCCCTGGCCCTGGCCTCCCAAGAGAGCGCGCCCCGCTTGGTCCTGGCGATGGCAGGTCAGGGAGCTTCGCAGGCGAGGGGCGGGCCCAATCCCAGCTTGGTGAGGGTGGGGGCAAGTCTGTTGTTGAGGGAAGGTAGGAGGCTTGTGCATGGAGAACCCAAGTTCAAGGTTGGAATCCCGTCTCTGGTCAGCTCCAGGCTGGCCCCAGCCTTGGGGGCCCTGGGTCCTTGGAGGGACGGAGAGCAGGGCTGGCGGCTGGGTGTCGGGGGTGGGGGTTATGTTTATTTTGTCGTCGTTATTTTGTTGCTGCTGTTGGAATCCACCTGGAATCCCTGAGGTGGGCCCCAGCCCCCTCAAGTGGAGCTCGAGGCCCTCCCCTCACCGCCTAGATCCTGAGGGGTGGCTTGGCCTCCGTCTCACCTGTAGGCTGTCCCTCCCGCTCCAAAGGCCGGCTCCTTGCTGTCCCCTCAGGACCTGGCTTCCTAACAGTCTGGTGACATTTGCTGAGGGCGTGCTGGGTGCTGGGTGTGCCCTGGGAGCTTGAGATCTGGGGTCCTGCCTTCCTCCCAGAGGCCCTTTTCTGTTGACAGGTGGGGCCCCCTGGGTTCCCCTAGGACCTGCCTGCTTGGCCCCTGCATGTCAGGAACTACAGGATTACATGCCCATCAGGAATCCAAGGAGCTGGGAATCTCGACTCGAGTTAGAAAGTGTGGGAAGGGATGCGGGTGGGCAGGGGAGCTTACTACTGGAAGTCCATGCCCTCCCCAGCTCGCCCTCCCACTCCCCAGATGCGTCCTAAGGACTGACCTGCGTCGAGGGGACTTGTATGTTGGCTGTGCCCAAGGTAGCTGTCAGGACAGGACTGAGTGAGGGCTGAGCTCGTGTAAGGGCTGGGTCTGTGGAACATCCTGGCAGGCTTCCCGGAGGAGGTGACTCCTGGGGGTTGAGTGTGCGTTACCTGGGGGAAGGAACCAGGCCCAGGAACTCACAGGTGAGGAGCGAGGGGACTGGGGCTGCAGGCCAGTGGATGGGGGACCGGAGGTCACAGGGGTGGACGCCCAAGAGGGCATGGCCTGGACCACGGGAGGAGGAGGCAGGAGGAGGGCAAGCTGGAGGAATGCTCGGAGGCAGGGGGCTGGCCCGTGAGGGGAACGGCGGGAAGGGGGCCAGTGCTTCCTCTGCCCCTTGCGGAGCCCCTCATTGTGTGCCCTGCGGGCTGAACCTTCAGAGGGAAAACCTTCCAGCCGTCTCCCTGTCTCTCTCTCCCTTGTTCCGAGGCACCTTGAAGCCTACCCCCCACCCCCACTCTGCTCTTAGCTGAAGAGAAGGCCAGGGATCAAGAGGACTTGAGTCCTTGGTGACCGCCCCCTGGGGGCCCAGGGCAGCTTCTGCTGCTGGGTTTCCCGTTATAATCGAGGTCAGTGGGCTCTTGAGAGTCCCCAGCGGGTGGCGAGCCCAGAACCTCGGATGACGCGCCTTCGCTCTTCAGGGGCTTCTGGGGGCTTCCTGGAATCAGGGAGCCTGTGGCCCAAGAACCTGAGGGTCCCTGTTACGTCCCCTTGGCCCCGAGGGGCTGCCTGAGCCGAGAATGCTCTCCGTTTTTTCTGAAGTTTTGGTTGTGCTGGGTCTTTGTTGCGATGCGTGGGTCTCCCTCTCGTTGCGGTGTGCGGGCTTCTCCTTGTGGTGCTTCTCTTGGAATCTTCCTGGACCGGGGATCAAACCTGTGTCCCCTGCATTGGCGGGAGGATTCTAATCCAGGGAAGTCCTCTCTTGGCATAATAAATAAAGGACATGCTCACAACGGTGAAGAGCTGCCCACGAGGGGAGGGAGGGCTCCCAGGGCTGCTATCTGGCTCCTTCCTGAGCTGGCGCCCCCCGCACCCCGCCCCCCTGGCCCTGCCTGCCTGCACCTGTCCCCGGGGCTTTCTGGGTCCTGGAAGCGCTGAGTTTCCTGCCAGAGCAGCACCTCTAAGTCCCTGACATCCCACAGTGGGAACAACCCAAGGTGACCCAGGATGTACCTGTTCCCAGCCCCCTGTGAGCCACCTGTTCTAAACCTGCCTCCCTGAGGCCCTCGAACACTAGTGCCTGCCCTGGGAACGGAAATCAAATGAAGAAAAATGTTTATTTGTTCCTGTAGGGATGGATTTTTGTCCAGTGGGCACAAATGCTAAGCTCTGTGAGACTTTACACGTTTTCTAGTATAATTTTTCAAACAGATTTTAGAAGAGCCTGAGTCATCTCCGCTCTGCCAGGTAGGAAGGCAGGGACACTCCGGACTAGCCCCCCTTGGCTGAGAACTTGGCCCCCGTCCCCGCCCGGCTGTCCTTACCAGCAGTGAGAATCGCGGTGAACCGGTGAGGAGCAGACTCAGAGAAGCAGGAGTCACGGGTGGGAGGAGACCAGACTTGGGCTCTGGACTCGCAGTCCAGTGCTCTCTGAGCCAGTGTGCTGGGTCTCGGGTCCCTTCCCCGGGAGGCGCCCTGGTGACCGGGGCCGACAGTGCCGTTGCCTGGGGCATGCAGAGCCCTGTCAGCCTGCCCACGTCCGTTCCTTCATTCAGTCATTCAACAAACACCCGGAGCCCGTGGTGGTGCCAGGCACTGGGCCGCCTCCGTTAGAGGCAGCAACTCTTTAATACCCAGCGGTGTGGGGACTGCTGTGCCCCTGTGGCAGAAGAGGAAACTGAAGCTCAGCGAGGGCAAGGGACTTGCTCCCGGACAAACAGCTGGCGGGATGGGGCGGGGAACTGAGCCTGGGGAGGTCTTCTCCCCAAACCCCTGAACCTGTTGCCTTAAACATCCACCCTCTCTCTGTGGCTTGGCCCCAAGCAGCGAGACTCCTGCCACTAGCTCAGTGCCATCGGGGTGAGGACAGCCGCTCTGCAGAAGGGGGAGCTGCTGGCCAGGCGGGCAGGGGTCCCGCCACAAGGGGGCTGGGGAGACGACAGGCAGGGGGGCTCCGGGCTGCTGTGTCACGTCTGTGCTCAAGAGGTCTGGTTTGCCCCGAACCCCGGCTTCACGGAGCAGGAGCAGGCCCAGGAGGGGTGCACACTGCCCCTGAGTCACACAGCAGCTAGCTGGGCCGGGCATGGTTGTCTCGAGTGCGGGTGGGGCAGGGCCACCGCTGCTTGTGAACTTGCAGGGGCGCAGGTGAATGAGTCAGGCCTGCTGCGGGCGCGGCGTGAGGGTGGGCAGGCAGGCGGGCGGGCGGGCAGCAGGCACTTGAGTTAAGTGTGGCTAATTTGGTTCAAGAACACGGACGCTGCTTGCGATTCCTGCATCTTGGAGAAGCTGGGAACATTGTGAGGGGTGCTCAGGCACAGCAAGCGGGGGGCGCGGGGGGCGGTGCGGAGGGGCTGCTGTGCACTGGGTCTGCTCTGTGTGCGGGTGGACGGAGGGCCCGGGCCTCCGCAGCCACGTCCCCCCCGGGCGCTGGGCTGGGCTGCCTGCAGCCAGCGCTAGAGGCAGTGTCTGCCCGTGGCCTCGTGCCCGGGGCGGTCCCGCATGCTCACGCTCCCTGTTTCTCTCCCACTCTTCCCTCTGAGGGTCCTTGGGACCCTTTGCTGCAGTGCTTGCACCCGGAAAAACATCTCCTCTAGCAACAAAATACAAAGAAACTATAAGGAACTAAAAATAACCACGCGCAGGCACAGTTGGAGCAAATTGCGGACAAGATACAAGAGACCCAACGCCCAGTGTCCACTTCTGAACAACCGAGAGCCAGAGCAGGAACGGTGCCTGCCCCCTGCACATGGCACCCCAGAGCCGGGTACCTCCCGCCGACTGCTGGACACGACACCCCAGAGCCGGGTACCTCCCGCCGACCGTTGGCATGGTGACTGCCCCCTGCACATGACATCCCAGAGCCGGGTACCTCCCGCCGACCGCTGGACACGGCACCCCAGACCCGGGGTACCTCCCGCTGACCGCTGGACCCACCCTCAGCCTCAGCCTGTACCAGCAGCTCCCTCCTTCTCCTCCTACTGTTTGTCCTCACCCCCCACCCCCACCTCCCCGGTTGCAGCAGGGGCCCCAGTAAAGCCTCGCCTGGATTTCTTGTCTGACCTCTAGTCACCTTCTGTAGGTTAGGGGAGGTCAAGAGCCCTGTTTGCTAACACCTGCCTTGCACGAGGAGCAACCTTGGGGCCCTGGAGCTGAGCCTGGTGTGTGACCCCCCCACCCCCGGAGGGGCCGGCCCCCCAGGTGGGCATCTGCGCCTGTGCTCAGGCCCCAGCTGGCTGCAGGGTGAAGCTGCCCATTCAGGACTTGGCCTTTCTGCTGAAAAACGTCCATGCCCTTGAGTCCAACTTCAATACCCATCCAGGTTCTAGACTGGAAGGAAAGAAATTGGGCGCCGGTGGGCAGGGTGCTTCTGAGCTGTGCCGGGGAACGAACTGGATGGTCTCGGGAGATCTCCATGAGCCGCACAGGCGCACCTGTGGCTTCTGCTCTAGCCCAGGGCCCTGCTGGCCTGGGGACCACAAGGAGTGTGGAGTAGAAGGAACCACACTCACTCTACCTTGAAAAGAACACCGCAGACTCGGGCTTGGCCAGCCTGCCGTCCTGGGGTAAAGGGAGGGCTTCTTGGCTGCTGGCACTGTGTTTGCCCGAGCTGGTGGATAAGGAGCCACAGAGGTGAGGAGTCCCCCTGGAGCACGGGTTGAGTGGCCCTTGGGTGCCATGTGCTGCAAGCGCATTGGGAAAGCTGCGGCTGTAATGCGCACAGATGGGGGTGCCTGAGAAGGGAAGCGCAGAAGCCAGGTGTCCGAGACGGCCCGAGGAATCCAGCCCATTTTCTCCCCAGTGAACAGCACTTTGGGGATTGGCCTGGGGCAGCGTAGAGTCTTAGCCTGGATATTGGACGTGGGATCCCAGAGTCCCAGATGGTGCTATTGTGCTTAAGTGTCCCCCGACACACACCCCAAACTCCTGGTCATCCCATTGGCCCAGGGCCACACAGCCAGCCTAGAGGGCTGGGTAAAGGGCCAGGGAAGGACCAATCATTTTGGATCAAATGCAAATGAAAACCCAACATAGCAGCTTTGTGTGATGCGGGTAAAACAATATCTAAGGGAAAAGTTGACAGCTTGAATTTGCTCAAGGAAAATTTAGATAGCACAAACTTTCTTAAAGGAAATTTTAGAGCTAAATGCTTACATTGGAAAAAAAAAAAAAGTGATCTAAGCTTTCACCCTAAGAAACTAGAAGAGGCAAAGTCAAAGCAAACAGAAGGAAGGAAACAATGAGCAGAAATCAGGAAGAAGAAATCAACAGGACAGAAGACAGGAAATGGGAGAAATAATTCATGAAACCAAAATTGCCTCTACAAAAAGGATTATGCATAAGTGGCAAATCTAGTCAGATAGACTGACCAAGAGAAAAAGAGAGAAGGCACAAATGATCAGGCACAAACCTCAGTAATAGAAAAGGGGGCATCACTACAGGCCCTATAGACATTAAAGGCGCAGTGAAGAACATTGCAAGCAGCTTTATGCCCTACATTCTGCAGCTTAGACAGAGTAGGCAAATTCCTTGAAAGACGTAAGCGATCAGGGGTCACACAAGAAAAAGTCTCATACATGTGAGTACACGCTAAAGCGCTTCAGTTATGTCTGACTCTTTGCAACCCTATGGACTGTAGCCCACTAGGCTCCTCTGCCCCAGGGATTCTTCCGTCAAGAACACTGGAGTGGGTTGTCATTTCCTCCCCCAGGGGCTCTTCCCAACCCAAGGATTGAACCAGCACCTCTACATCTCCTGCATTGACAGGCAGGTTCTTTACCAGTAAAGCCACCTGGGAAGCATATATATGTGTATATAAAGTCCCGTATATACTAAACTGCTAGATGTTAAAAACCTCCAACAACAACAACCACCCCTAGAGTTAGAGGACTTTTCTGGTAAATCCTAACAAACACTTAAGACAAATAAGACCAATAATATTTTCTCTTTCAGAAAATAGAAAAGGAGGGAACAATTATCAACTCTTTCTATGAGGTCAGCATTACCCTGATACCAAAACTTGACAAAAACATTACAATAAAACTATAAAACAAGCCCATATCCCTCATGAACTTCGACATAAAAATTCTAGTGAAATATTAGCAAATTAAATCCAGCAGTATCCCAAAGGGAAAATCCATCCTGACCAATGAGATATGTCCTGGGAAGGTAAGTCTGTTTCAACATTCAAAACATTAATCAATATAACTCATCATATCAACAGATTAAAGAAGAAAAACCACATCACTTACATAGATACAAAAAAACACATTTGCTAAATTTGACATCTAGTCATGAAAAAAATTTTAGCAAATCGGAAAGAGAAGGGAATTTTCTCAATCTTATAAAAGGTGTCTACAAAAAACCTATGGTTAATGTCATAATTAGTATAAAATACTGAATAGTTAATGAAGAAATGGTCATGAAGAAAGTTAATGAAGTTGATGGTCCCCTAAGATCAGGACTGGGCTTTCCAGGTGGCTCAGCGGTAAAGAATTTGCCTGCAACAGAGGAGCCGCAGGAGACGTGGGTTTGATCTCTGGGTTGGGAAGATCCCCTGGAAGAGGGCATGGTGATCCACTCCAGTATTTTTGGCTGGAGAATCCCATGGACAGAGGAGCCTGGTGGGCTCCAGTCCATAGGGTCACAAAGAGTCAGACATGCATGAAGTGACTTGGCATGCGTCACACAAGATCAGGACCAAAGTCAGGACACGCAGTGACAGTATTCCTGTCAGTACTGTACTAGGGTAAGTACTGCCAGTAGACTGAGGCAAGTGAAGAAAAAAGAGATGGGCAAGGAAGACATAAAACTGCTTCTTTTTACATTCGACGTGACCTGAGTTTCTCTATTTAGGAAGCTGGTTTTTTGTTTTGTTTTTACTGATTAAATCCATGTAATTGTTATAGGTGCAGGAGTGGCCAAGAGGAGATGCCCCATGTCCAAGGTAAGAGAAACCCAAGTAAGACAGTAGGCACTAAGAGAGGGCATCAGAGGGCAGACAGACTGGAACCACAATCATAGACAACAGGCCGATCTGCTCACACGGACCACAGCCTGGTCTAACTTGAAACTAAGCCATGCCGTGTGGGGCCACCCAAGATGGACAGGTCATGGTGGAGAGATCTGACAGAATGTGATCCACTGGAGAAGGGAATGGCAAACCACTTCAGAATTCTTGCCTTGAGAACCCCATGAACAGTATGAAAAGGCAAAACAATAGGACACTGAAAGATGAACTCCCCAGGTCTGTAGGTGCCCAATATGCTCCTGGAGATCAGTGGAGAAATAACTCCAGAAAGAATGAAGGGATGGAGCCAAAGCAAAAACAACACCCAGTTGTGGATGTGACTGGTGATAGAAGCAAGGTCTGATGCTGTAAAGAACAATATTGCATAGGAACCTGAAATGTTAGGTCCATGAATCAAGGCAAATTGGAAGTGGTCAAACAGGAGATGGCAAGAGTGAACGTCGACATTCTAGGAATCAGTGAACTAAAATGGACTGGAATGGGTGAATTTAACTCAGATGACCATTATATCTACTGCTGTGGGCAGGAATCCCTTAGAAGAAATGGAGTAGCCATCATGGTCAACAAGAGAGTCCAAAATGCAGTACTTGGATGCGATCTCAAAAACAACAGAATGATCTCTATTCGTTTCCAAGGAAAACCATTCAATATCACAGTAATCCAACCAGTAATGCTGAAGAAGCTGAAGTGGAACAGTTCTATGAAGACTAACAAGACCTTCTAGAACTAACACCCTTAAAGATGTCCTTTTCATTATAGGGGACTGGAATGCAAAAGTAGGAAGTCAAGAAACACCTGGAGTAACAGGCAAATTTGGCCTTGGAATACAGAATGAAGCAGGGCAAAGACTAATAGAGTTTTGCCAAGAAAATGCACTGGTCATAGCAAACACCCTCTTCCAACAACACAAGAGAAGACTCTACACATGGACATCACCAGATGGCCAACACCAAAATCAGACTGAAAACATTATTTGCAGCCAAAGATGGAGAAGATCTGTACAGTCAGCAAAAACAAGACCAGGAGCTGACTGTGGCTCAGATCATGAACTCCTTATTGCCAAATTCAGACTTAAATTGAAGGAAGTGGGGAAAACCACTAGACCATTCAGGTATGACCTAAATCAAATCCCTTATGATTATACAGTGGAAGTGAGAAATAGATTTAAGGGACTAGATCTGATAGATAGAGTGCCTGATGAACTATGGACGGAGGTTCATGACATTGTACAGGAGACAGGGAGCAAGACCATCCCCATGGAAAAGAAATGCAAAAAGGCAAAATGGCTGTCTGGGGAGGCCTTACAAATAGCTGTGAAAAGAAGAGAAGTGAAAAGCAAAGGAGAAAAGGAAAGATATACCCATTTGAATGCAGAGTCCCACAGAATAGCAAAGAGAGATAAGAAAGCCTTCCTCAGCGATCAATGCAAAGAAATAGAGGAAAACAATAGAATGGGAAAGACAAGAGATCTCTTCAAGAAAATTAGAGATACCAAGGGGACATTTCATGCGAAGATGGGCACAATAAAGGACAGAAATGGTATGGACCTAACAGAAGCAGAAGATATTAAGAAAAGGTGGCAAGAATACACAGAAGAACTGTACAAAAAAGATCTTCACGACCCAGATAATCACAATGGTGTGATCACTGACCTAGAGCCAGACATCCTGGAATGTGAAGTCAAGTGGGCCTTAGGAAGCATCAGTACGAACAAAGCTAGTGGAGGTGATGGAATTCCAATTGAGCTATTCCAAATCCTGAAAGATGATGCTGTGAAAGTGCTGCACTCAATATGCCCACTAATTTGGAAAATTCAGCAGTGGCCACAGGACTAGAAAATGTCAGTTTTCATTCCAATCCCAAAGAAAGGCAATGCCAAAGAATGCTCAAACTACCACACAATTGCACTCATCTCCCATACTAGCAAAGTAACACTCAAAAGTCTCCAAGCCAGGCTTCAACAATACATGAACGGTGAACTTCCAGATGTTCAAGCTGGTTTTAGAAAAGGCAGAGGAACCAGAGATCAAATTGCCAACATCTGCCGGATCATGGAAAAAGCAAGAAAGTTCCAGAAAAACATCTATTTCTGCTTTATTGACTATGCCAAAGCCTTTGACTGTGTGGATCACCATAAACTGTGGAAAATTCTGAAAGAGATGGGAATACCCGACCATCTGACCTGCCTCTTGAGAAATCTGTATGCAGGTCAGGAAGCAACAGTTAGAACTGACATAGAACAATAGACTGATTCCAAATAGGAAAAGGAGTACGTCAAGGCTGTATATTGTCAGCCTGCTTATTTAACTTACATGCAGAGTACATCATGAGAAACGCTGGGCTGGATGAAGCACAGGCTGGAATCAAGATCGCTGGGAGAAATATCAATAACCTCAGATATGCAGATGACACTATCCTATGGCAGAAAGTGAAGAAAAACTAAAGAGCCTCTTGATGAAAGTGAAAGAGGAGAGTGAAAAAGTTGGCTTAAAGCTCAACATTCAGAAAACTAAGATCATGGCATCTGGTCCCATCACTTCATGGCAAATAGATGGGGAAACAGTGGAAACAGTGTCAGACTTTATTTTTCTGGGCTCCAAAATCACTGCAGATGGTGATTGCAGCCATGACATTAAAAGATGCTTACTCCTTGGAAGGAAAGTTATGACCAACCTAGATAGCATATGAAAAGCAGAGACGTTACTTTGCCAACAAAGGTACGTCTAGTCACGGCTATGGTTTTTCCAGTGGTCATGTATGGATGTGAGAGTTGGACTGTGAAGAAGGCTGAGTGCTGAAGAATTGATGGTTTTGAACTGTGGTGTTGGAGAAGACTCTTGAGAGTCCCTTGGACTGCAAGGAGATCCAACCAGCCCATCCGAAAGGAGATCAGTCCTGGGTGTTCATTGGAAGGACTGATGTTGAAGCTGAAACTCCAGTAATTTGGCTACCTGATGTGAGGAGCTGATTCATTGGAAAAGACCCTGATGCTGGGAAAGATGGAAGGCGGGAGGAGAAGGGGACGACAGAGGATGAGATGGTTGGATGGCATCACCGACTCAATGGACATGAGTTTGAGTAAAGTCCAGGAGTTGGTGACGGACCGGGAGGCCTGGCGTGCTGCAGTCAATGGGGTCGCAAAGAGTCGGACACGACTGAGCGGCTGAACTGAACTGCCAGCCCCATGCCCCTAGTCCAGAGCCAGGTCCTGAGGTTGTGTCCATGGATGCTGGGGATCAAGCAGACCCAGTCCTGGAGGCAGCAGGCAGCGTGGCTCCTCGCTTCGCTGCCTGGCGTCAGCCTGTCTGTCCCCACCTCCGTGGGGTGCCGCCCCTCTGAAGGACCCTTGGTGTGGGGGCTGCGGTGCTCTGTTCCTGTCTCCTTTTATGGGCCTGTGCCCCACCTGGACTCAGGCACCTGTTCCCCACAGCAAGCGCCAGGAGTCCAGGCTCCCAGCACCCGCAGCCTTCTGTTCCTCGTCTCTGGAGGTTCCTGCGTTTTCAGTCCCACCATGCCTGTTGGGTTCATCAAGTGGCTTTTATCACTGGAGCGGCGGATGGGAGAAGGGTCCTCCTGAGAGCTCGGTGCGCCCTTGTTCTGGGATGCAGCCGGCTCCGTGTCTGTCTTGGTTTCTGCAAGTTGGAGTAGAGGAGGTGGTCTTGCCCCGTGGAGCGAATCGGCCCCGCCATCCCAGGATGCAGACGCGGCCGTGGGCTCCGAGCTCATGTTTTCCTTCCCTCTTCATGTATCTCCTCTGACGCGGTTCTGCACGGGTGGCATGTGGAGGCGGTGATAAGATCGGGGCCTCTTTCAGCTTCGCTCAGACTCAGGGCCTCCTGGCCCCTCTCTGACCGCAGCCTTCCTCTCCCTGTCCACCACCCCCATGAAGCCCCTTGCCCTCCCAGTTTCAGCTCAGACATCGCTCCTGAGAGCAGCCCTCCCCCTACCCCCGCCAGATTGGCCCCTTCATACTCCCGCCCTCCACGCTCCCCCTTGGCCCCCGCTTGGCCTTGTGGCACCTGGGGGCCTTGCGGGCTCTGGGTCAACCTGCAGGCAGGCGGCGCTTGTCTGGAAGGCTGGCCCCTGCCCGTCCTGCTGCAGGACCACAGCGCATCTCTCTGGCGGGAGTCTGGACGGTCCAGGCCCGGGCTCCCCCGCCTCCTCGCCGTCCTCGGGCGCTACCTCTGTGGGCGAGAACTGGCTGGGACCGCTGATTTGGGTCCTTGTAGCCTCGACCGGGTCTCTGGCTGCGCGGTCTCCTTCTCCAGGGACCGCTCGCAGGCCTGCCCTCCCTGCCCCTCGGAGGGGAGGCCGAGGCAGCTCCACTCTGGCGCACGCCCCGAAGGGCCCTTTCAGGGGTCCAGGGTGACTTCCTGTTTGAAGATCTGCAAAGTTTATGGAATTTGAGAAACGCTCTGTTAATAAAGACAGAAGCAACCTTTGACCCCCTCCCCCCCTCACATCCTGTGACAGGAAGCAGTGATTCTGCCCCACCCACCAGAGGGCAAGAGCACATCCCTGGGAGGAAGGCCGTTGCCTTTTCACCCCATCCTCTATCTGGAAAGTTCTGTGCTCTCTTCCCCGGGTGGCGGGGGCGGCGGGGTGAGTAACACAGCTGCGAGAAGCCTTAGGACTTTTAAAATAAGGGCCAGAGCCCTGCAGAGCCAGGGGCTGGGGGTCGCCCTCTCTGGGCGGGGGGTGCCCTTTAGGAGGCGGGGAACTGGTGGGTCGGCAGGGGGCGTCCAGGAATACCTATCTGGAAGGGAGCTCAGGTCTCCACCCGGGGTGGGGGGCGGGGAGAGGCCATCAATCTGAGAGTTTTATTTACCTTGAACTACTCAGGCAAGCAGACACATTATTTAGGGACTAGAATAAAAAGCCATTCACTTTACTTCAATTGACCATTTAGTTCAATTTGTGTGTTACTGCAGGTAATTACTCCAGTAATAACGTGCCGTAATCCCCGCTGATTGGGAGCTGGCCCCTGCTCCATGTTAACATCGCGTGCAGTATACACTAATTACCCATGTGTTGCCATGGTTATTTGCGTGGACGCCGTGTTAATGACACCCTGGAAACAGAAAGCAATAGAGAGTTTTGAATTAAATCTTTGTGTTCTCTTAGAGCTAAAAGTGCATTTCGCATCAAATAATCATGAATAAAATGAGATCACCTCGGCGGAGTTGCCAGGAAGCTGATTAACTGAATGCAGAAATGTGACTTTACTCTGCTCGAGAATTAGCGCCTCCCAAACGTTGTCGGTTGCTAGGCAACCGCCACGATGACATCACTCACGCAGCCACGCTGCCCGAGATGTCATCTCTGCATATTTATAGCGTCTCCGTGGAGAGGCTGTGCATTATAGAAACGACATTATTTTTCTCCCGGATGATGGGTATGAATGGGGGGCGGGCTTCAGAGGGCCGCGCAGAAAGGGAATTTGGGAACACCTGTGAGCCTCTTTCTCTGGGCAGTAGATGCTTTATTTCCAGCGGTTTACAGTAAGGGGTCCACGTGAAGAGGCGTGTGTCACTGCACGTGTCTGAGAGCTCGAGCAACGGTGGGTCCACCTCCTGCCCGTGAGCAGGCAGCTAGACGTGCGCCCAGCCTGGGGGGCGGGGAGGGGTGGAGTCCCCCAGCGGGGGCGTGCGTCCCACCCCTGGCCCTGCTGGCCCTGGTTCCCTGCTCTAGCTTAGAGCCAACACCAGGAGGGAATAACCAGAGCAGGGACATGGTGCCATGTGTGGTGCTGAGCACCCTGTCATGGGGGGCATCCAAGGGGAAGCTGGACAGTGAGAGCAGAGAGGCGGAGGGGTTAGGGGCCCGAGGTCAGCCCGGCTGACCCCAGCAGTCTCTCCTGGCTGTGCTGTGCTCTGGTCCTGTGGCGGTGTCTCCGCGCTCACTTCCAGCCAGGCTGGCCACGTGGTCGAGGCCTCTGGGAGCTTGAGGTCTGGCAGGGGGCAGAGGTGAGTGGACCCCAGTGAGGCGTGAGCCTGACCTACCTCCTCCCAGTGGGAGGGGGCGAGCTTCCTGGAGGAGCTTTAGGAGGTCACGGCCAGAGTGTGGGTCTCCCAGGGCAGGCGGGCAGGCTCTGGACTTCACCTAAGGGCACTGGGGAGCCACGGCGGCTTTAGCAGGGGAGGGCCACGTCTCCATCCAACCTGAAAATCGGCTTGCTCCAGGGGCGGCGGTGTGAAACTCGCTGTGGGTAGCTCCAGGCACTGAAGTGCACCTGGTCTCAAGATCTGGGCCCTGGACAGGGCTTCCCTGGCAGCTCAGTTGGTAAAGAATCCGCCTGCAATGCAGGAGACCCCGGTTTAATTCCTGGGTCAGAAAGATCTGCTGGAGAAGGGATAGGGTACCCACTCCATTATTTTTGGGCTTCCCTGGCAGCTCAGCTGGTAAAGAATCTGCCTGCAATGAGGGAGACCTGGGTTCAATCCCTGGGTTGGGAAGATCCCCTGGAGAAGGGGAAGGCTACCCATTCCAGTTCGTTGGAAGGACTGATGTTGAAGCTGAAACTCCAATACTTTGGCCACCTGATGTGAAGAGCTGACTCATTGGAAAAGACTGGGAAAGATTTTTCCAGATGCTGGGAAAGATTGACAGAGAAGGCAATGGCACCCCACTCCAGTACTCTTGCCTGGAAAATCCCATGCACTGAGGAGCCTGGTGGGCTGCAGTCCATGGGGTCACGAAGAGTTGGACACAACTGAGCGACTTCACTTTCATTTTTCACTTTCATGCACTGGAGAAGGAAATGGCAACCCACTCCAGTGTTCTTGCCTGGAGAATCCCAGGGACGGGGGAGCCTGGTGGGCTGCTGTCTCTGGGGTCGCACAGAGTCAGACACGACTGAAGTGACTTAGCAGCAGCAGCAGCTGGGAGATTGACGGTGGGAGGAGAAGAGAACGACAGAGGATGAGATGGTTGGATGGTATCACCAACTCCATGGACACGAGTTAGAGTAAACTCCGGGAGTTGATGGACAGGGAGGCCTGGCGGGCTGCAGTCCATGGGTTCTCGAAGAGTCAGACATGACTGAGCGACTCCCTTTCATAGCTCCAAAGCCACCTTGTTCTTGCCTGGCCGTCAGCTGCCCTCCCTGTGGGCTCAGACTGAACAACCTACACCCCTGCCTCCTTCCCCCCACGTCTTCAAACTCCCCCTGCTCACTCCCGTCAACCAGCCCCTCATTCCCCCCACGTCTTCAAACTCCCCCTGCTCTCTCCCGCCAACCAGCCCCTCGTCAGGGAGGCTCTGTGTTCTTGCCCTTGCTCCACCGTCCTCCTCCCTCTGGGCAGGGCCTTCCCTGTGTGGTCCTTCTGTCTCTTTCCCGCTGGGAGCACCGGGTCCAGCCCCATCATGCCGCTCCCCCAGCCCTTTAAACACCATCCGCGTGGAGAAGGCTCCTGGGCTCCAGTCCACCCTAAGATCCAACCACCCACTCCGCTCCCTGATAGTGTCAGCCTCTCACAACCTTGACTGTGAGATTACCTAGCAGCCCGTCCAAACCGAAGCCTGCTGTCTTCCCCTTGTCCATCTGTTCCTTTAACACCGCTGTTCTCCTCCGTCCGGCCTGGCTGACGCTGCTGTCCTGGTGGACACCCTCAGACACTGTTCTCCATGCACCCTCTGCCTCGCTTCGCCCTCCATCCCACCCCAGGGCCTTTGCACCTGCCATGCCCCTTGGGAGCCCTGTGCGGGTGTTCTCACGGCTCCTTCCCTACCTCCCTGGCTCGTCTGCTGTGAAACGCCCACCGCACTTGCGAGAAACAATATTCTTTATTCACAGAGAAGCCACCTGTCTCCCTCCTGAGGGTGGCAACTCTGCTCTGCTCACGTCACAATAGGAGCTGGTGTGTCGGTGGTGGCAAGTGAGACACCAGGATCCCAGGGCCGGGATCCCCGGGCTCCCAGAACAAAGCGTGGACGGCCACCTGGGGTCCTACAGCAGCTCGCTTCTCCCGTCACGGAGTGAAGACCCTCAGACAAGCAGAGCAAACACCCAGCTTCCGGCTGCCGCCACCACGAGTCCATGACACAGAGGCCACCTCTCCCCACACGGAGGGACAGTGGCATTAGTTCAGAGCAGAGGACGGCCCGCCATGCGTCCTGCCCTCGCTTGTCGCTGACGGCAGAAGAGGCTGGTGCCCCTGGAGCCCGGTCTGGGGACCGGGGCTGGCGAGGCCCTGGATCTAACGCGGCCTCGCAGAGGTCCTGGGCGTCGGGGTGATACCCGGGGTCCCGGGACGGCTGCCGCGGTGGTCCCGTCGCCGACGCGGATGGAGCCCACGGTCCCGGAGATGCCGCAGAGCTGTGCACTCGGTCCCAAGGCCTTCGGCAGTGAGGTGGCTGTTCCCGGTGGATTTGGAGCCTGAGCCCGGACACCATCCCCTGTTTCATCAGCACGTCGCCCGTGAGCAAGTCCAAGCTGACGTTCAGGCCCCTGAAACGCTCTCCAGGGTGCGAACAAGCCTGTATTGCTGACTGCCCAGTGTCTTTGTCTTTAGAGGCAGCTCCAATACTCTCGGCCAACTCTCTCCTAAAACCCTCTGTGGCTATTCATCTAACAAGGAAAAACTTGGCGTCGCCTTCCAATCAGGGCAGAGACCCCTGCAGCCCCTGCCGTGAGGTCTGCAGTTCCTGGGGCCTGGCCTCGGGTACACTCCGTGGGGGGCCTCTCCCTCCAGGACCTCTCGAGTCTCCCCTCACCGCGTCTGAACCAAGTTGTCCTGCTCACGGGATATGTCCATCCGTCCCCGGCCCCTTGTCCCTGCTGCCGCAAGCCGCCCCAGCCACGTGGGCAAGCCGAGGCCACCCTCGCTGGACGCTGCTGGGGCTGAACCAGGCGTGGTCCAAGGGTCCGTGCTACCACGGCGGCCTGGCGGCGGGGAGGAGTCAAGACCAGCTTGGTGGATGGAGGCCTTAGAGGGTTTGCAGCAGAGGCTGGGCTTCGGGGTCTAACTCAGGAGCTGGGCCAGAGAGTGGTCCCTCAGAGAGGGTGCCAGAGGTGACCATGGAGGCACGTGGAGAGGACGGGGGTCCTCAGAGGGGTGCACGTGACCCAGGGTGGGGATGTGGGCTGCCGCTCATGAGGCTCTGGATTGGGGAGAGGGCTCTGAGACCAGGAGGGGAGGAGACAGCCTCATGCCCATTGCTTCCGCCCAGCTCGGGGGGCACACTCCTTGCTCTCCTCCGAGAGGCTCAGCCCACGGGCTCTGCACCCTGGTCTGCTTGGCCAGGAGGTGCCGGAGGGTCAGTGCCGCCCCCGTGCTTGCTGCGGCGGTGTCCCCCAGCTCTGGTCCAGAGACGGCCCTGCCTGGCTGGGCAAGGGTGTGCCCCCTGGCAAAGTGGTGACTCCACTCTGTTGGCTGCTGTGGGCATCTGGCAGGAAGCATCAAGGGCAAGTCCTTCTGGACCAATCATGCAGTGTGATGTGTGTGCGCTCACTCAGTCATGTCTGACTGTGCGACCCCATGGACTGTAGCCTGCCAGGCTCCTCTGTCCATGGGGATTTTCCAGGCGGGAATACTGGGGTGGGTTGCCGTGCCCTCCTCCAGGGGATCTTCCTGACCCAGGGATCGAACCCGAGTTTCCTATGGCTCCAGCATTGCAGCGGATTCTTTACCACGGAGCCGTTGGGGAAGCCCTAAAGCCTGGCAGAGGCGCCAAGACCTTGCATTCAACCAAACGGAGGCGAGGGTGTCCAAGACCCACTTCATAAATCACATGTGCTCTCTGTGCGGGGGACAATTAACAGCCCCCAGGGCTCCGGACCTGGCTGAATGGGGCTGGGGGGGATGGGGAGGCTGGGAACCTTGCCACCTGGCCTTGGACTTGCCCTCTGGGGCAGGCGCTGGCCGTGTTTGAGATGGGGCTCTACCCTCTGATGCTTGTTGACAACCTGCCACCTGTCAGGTATCCTGGGGCCGGGGCAGCGTGGTGTAGAGAGCCAAGTAAGAATTTGCCTCTTGCAGGCTGCAGACTGCTCAAGCAGTCTCACCTAGCAGAGCCTCGTTTTCCTGGTCTCTAACTGGGGAGGCCCTCTGCCTCCGAGCTGCCACGGGGCTCCTGAAGGCTGTGAGGAGACGGAGAGCGAGCAGTGCGCTCGGCCAGGCCGTGGGGACCCCCCCGGTGAGTGATGGCTCCTTCCCCTCCCCCAGCCCTGCTTGCCTCTTCTCCTGGGGCCCCCGGGAACATGTGGGTGCCTGGTCTCCGGCTCCCCTGTGGGGGCAGTCTCTCTGTGACTCCAGAAGTTATCCAGTAGGTCGGCATTTTTGAGTGCCTACTGCAGGCTGTTTTCCAGGAGAAAGAAGGAGACCACAGAGATGCCGGTTCCAGGGATGTATCACCTTGGGGGAGGAGGTCGGACCGTCCGAGCCTTCTTACGGGAGTGAGCACACGGGCTGTGTGGGTGAGGGGTCCCCAGGGATATTCGGGGTGTGGAGTCTGAGTGGCATAGATCCAGAAGGCTCCCTCCAGGTGGCAGGGCGCCAAGGGAGCCCTTCACGCCTCAGTGTTCCCTTCAGCAGAATGGCAGTAGAGGTGCGTGCCTTGTTCTCAAGGACTGGGGAAACACAGGAAAAAGGAAGGTGGAAGGGGTCTACCCTCGTGGCCTGTGTGACGATGGTCAAGGGCGTGGATTCTGGAAGTGGCCCCACTCCCCAGGAGATGTGTGACCTTGAGCTAAGGAGCTTTATCTCTTTGTGCCTCTGTGTTCTGGTTTGAAAAACAGGGCTGATGATAAGCCCTGCATCCTGGGGTTGCTGTGTGGGTCAGGGTGTTCACAGACCTCTGACCCTTAGGGAGTCCAGGCCCCCAGGGAGGACCCGGACCTGTCGGCCGTCATCACTGGGTGTTTTGTGTCAGCTACAAGTTGGCACTTACCAAGAGCATTGCCAGTGACTGAACGACAAAGGCCTTTGCCATCTGCCTCTGCAGAGATCAGACTCCGGGCTGCTCTAGCTGTTGACCTTCAGCGACCCCAAGGGCGTTCGGGGTGGAGGGAGGCGCTCTGTGCTCCAGGGAATCTGGTGGGACAGGTCTTTAGATAGTTGGATGTCTTTAGGAACAGATTTTGTGATCTCAATCCTTGCATCTCCTCATATCAGAGAAGCACTAACTCCCTTCATGGTGACATCAGATCCTCATGACTAACCTTCTGTGAAATGAGTGTTTCGTGGCATTAAACTCCCCCTTGACCAAAACCTTGCATATTGGCCTTCCCCCACCGCCGCTTTGGAGCACACTCTCGGAGCCCTGCCTCCCGGGCTGCGGCCCTCGTTTTGCCCCAAATAAAACTCGGCTCGAGACTCTCGAGTTGAGCATCGTTTTTAGTTGACATTTGTTTCCTCTCTGCTCTCAAAGTGGGACCAACTGGAAGCCGCTCAGGTGCATGCGCGCTCAGGGGGTGGGGGTCACTTGGAGTGACAGGGAGGCAGCAAGCCGTCAGGACAGTGGCCCTTCTGGGTTGCGCTTGGAGCCGGTGAATCTGAGTGCTCCCGCTTCCCCGAATCCCAGGAGAGGCCAAGGAAGGGGGAGTACAGAACAAAGACGCGGCAGGAGGGGCCGAGCCAAGGTTTCCGGCAAGGTGGCTGGCCTGGTCCGTCGGCCCAGGAGGGTGGGAGGGGGCGTGCTGGCTGAGAGGGTTCAGCCCAGAGAAGCCGCCGTCCTGGGTCTGGTGGGGGGGTGGGGTCTGAAAGCCCTCCCCTGTCTCTCCCCTCCCCACGTGACTGCAGGGTCTCATTTCCCAGGCGCTGGGGACACTGTCTGCCTTCGGGGATGCTCTGGGAAGGGGCATAGAGGGGAGGAAGGTCCCCCAGCTCAGCCCAGCCAGGAGAGTGGGCGCAGGCCCACCTGCTGGGGACCCTCTCCTGCCCTAGGTCCGTGCCAGCTCCCAGCTGGCCAGTGGCTGTGGCTGGAGGCCCCGCCCTGCCTGAGGTTGGACTGGGCGCCCCTCTGAGCCATACCAGGGTCAGCCCGGATGTCTGTGCTTGTAGGGGTGTGGCTGCCCGGGGCGGGGAGAGGGGCTGCCGTGAGGGGAAGGGGGGCCCCAGGGAAGATGATGGGCTCTGCCCTTGGCCTGGACTCTCTGTGGGCCCAGAGATGGGTGCAGACAGAGCAGGGCTGGGCAGAGCCCCCTCCTGCCCGGGGCAGCTGCCGGCCTTGAGGGGCCTGCTCGGGTTCAGAGATGGCGGTGAGGGGGCGGGGCCTGGCGCTGAGCCTGAGCTCCTAGAGGAGAGCTTGGGGCATGAGCGGGTCCTCCCGCCCCGGCCCAGGCAGAGGGTCTGCACCCCGGTTCTGTGCTCACCTTTGTCGTACGATCTGGAGATTGAGGGGGGCGGTCACTCCAGTTTCCTCATCTGAAAATGGGTTGTCGACAGCCCGGGGTCATGGGCTGCTGGGGGGACAGTGGGCACACCAGTGGGTCTTCACTGAAGCTGATGGTTCTTCCTGGAGGAGCCAGAGAGGCCGAGCTATTCAAGATGGGGAAACCGAGGCTGGGAATGGGTGGCCAGTGGGCACTTTGGCCCAGGCTGGATGGAGTGTCCTGGCCCGCTGAGGACAACCCCGTGGGGCTCCCTGACCCCCCGACGTAACAGCTATTCTCAATCTCCCTCCCTACCACCGCTCCACCGAGGTCCCCAAACATGTCCCCAGCTCTCATCACAGCTTGGACCCAAGGTCCCTGGCCATGGGGATCTCTGTCCCTTCAGGGGTCCCCGGCCCCCATCACAAGGGGGCCAGCGTGGCTGGTTGGCCCGCGGTGGGGGCAGGGCGGCCTGTAGCCGGCGGGGACAGATGGACGGAGGGCCACCGCACAGGGCCCTCCCCTCTCCCCCGCTGCAAGCCACAGCCATTCCCCAACTCCTTGATTTTTCATTAAAACAGCCACCGGCTCCGAGCTGCCAAGGTCACGGGGCTGCCAAGGGAGCTGAATGCGGGCCATTACGCTGGCCGCTAATGTCCTTGAGGCAGCGGCTGCTGGCGCGATCAGGCACCCGGGACACTCCAATCTCCGCCTGTCCAGCAGCGATGGTATCGGGGCCTGAGTGATCTCCCCGCGGGCAGCCCTCCCTGGGGAGCAAAGGGATGCTGGTGGGCTGCTGGTCGGCCCGAGGGGCTAAGAAAGGGGCCTCTCCCCACTATCCTCCCCCCCTCCCCCAGCCGAGTTCGTGCTCAGTTCATTGGCTGCTGGGAAACATCATTCATTCCATCCTCTTCTGGCTGGAAGGCCTGGGCCAGGGCGGGCACAACCCCTGCGTGCTGCCCACCCGAGGTGGTGGGGGTGGGTGGGGGACACTGAGGGGGCAGGGGCCTGCCCTTAGGCCTCCTCAGGACCTGGGGTCCCATCACCTCCTTTACAAAAGGGCTGGGATTCTAGGTGGTCCTGTCGCCACCGCAACCTGCCAAGTAAAGGAGCGTGCAGGGGTGGGGGTCCCACAGCCCCCCCAGCAGGAGGCTCGGGGTGCCCGAGCCTCGCTGACCACCCCAGGGATTCTCATGGTGGCCCACATGTCAGCGCACAGCGGCCCATGTGCAAGGGGCTGGAGCCGGGGGCCATGAAGCCTATTCTGGGCTGAGAAACCATTGATCTTGGCTAAGCAAAAGCTAGCAACAGCCAGAATGTCCGTGTCTGGGGAACGGATCGCCGGAGGCCAGGCCAGTGGGGAGCGCCTCTGAGCAGCGAAGAGGCTGCAGGGCCGGGCCCAGACTCTGGTGCCCGCTGGGCCCCGAGGACCAGGTGCTGTCCGGTTCCACTCAGTGGGCTGCCTGCCAGACACAGAGGGCGGTGACCCGCCGCCAGCAGCTGGGGTGGGGCGGGCTGACCGTAAAGGGCGCAGTGGGGGTGCGTGGGTGCTGGTTGTGGCTAGATCTGGACGCTTAGATGGCTGCACAGACGCGTCCCGGCTCTCAGAAGGGTGCACAGGAAAGGGCGCGTTTCTCTGCCTGTAAATTATACCCGAACCGAATGACGAGAAAGCTCCCTTCCCCTGTACCAGACACAGTCGGCACCCGGGGTGGGTCCAGGCGGGACACCCTGCTTGGAAACCAGCCACACTGGAGCAGGGCCTGTGCTGTTCGCCCTTGGGTCCCCACTCTGGGCCCGGAGCCACTGCTCCTTGTGAGGGTGGGAGGGCTCCTGGGGCGAAGGTGGCCTGGCTGCCGGGGCGGCGGGAATGGGCCTCGGTGGCCCGCCTCCCAGTGTCTGGTTCCACCACGGTCTGGGAGAGAGGGGTCTCCAGGAGACAGAAGGCGGGGCTCTTCTGGGGACGTGCTTTCCTCCTGCAAAAGCAGCACCCTCGAGTTTCACCAAACAGGCAGACCACGCCAGAGGAGTCCTGGTGTGGGAAGGGGTAGGCAGAGCTGGCATGGGGTCTGAAAGCCACTCAGCTCCTGGGTTTTCTTTCTGATCAGATGGTGGGGAAGGTAACAGAGTAATGAAGCCTCAGGAGCTCTCTTGGGGAGGGGGCTCCCCTTTGCTCCTGTTTAATTGACCCTTCTCAGCTTTTTGGCTAAGATCAAATGTTGTATGGGGGCTTCCCAGGTGGCTCAGCTGGTAAGGAGGAGCCATCTGCCAGTGCAGGAGATGCCAGAGATGCAGGCTCGATCCCTGGGTCAGGACAATTCCCTGGAGAAGGAAGTGGCAACCCACTCCAGTCTTCTTGCCTGGAGAATCCCATGGACAGAGGAGCCTGGTGGGCTACAGCCCAGGGGGTCACACAGAATCGGACACATCTGAGCACAACGGGGAGGGGTTTGTCCCTCTCCCTGTCTCGTCTCGGGCAACGCCACGACCTCTCAATCTCTCCCCTCCCCTGATAGCCCCCCACGGGGCATTCTGTGCTGCAGAACATAGCCCCCCCTGGGACATGAGGAGGGAAGGGACCGCCATGTTCCCGAGTCCTGGTGCTCGACTCTGTGTCTGGGACGTTCTCATCTCAGATGAGAAGGCTGAGTCTGGAGGAGCACAGGGAACCCACCCAGGCTGGCACTGGGCGCTTCTTAGGCGCTCCCCTGCCCCCCGCTTCCCAGACCAGCTGCGCCAGCTTCCCCGCCCGGGGCCTGGGCACCAGCATGCTATCAACCCCCTGGCGGTTTGCTGGGCAGCCGGGACTCTGCGTTGACCTGCTGTCCCTCATCAGACCCGTCCCTGTAGTGTTTGATATGAAAATCATAGGAGATACAACTCAGCTCATACATAAGTTTGAAAATGAAAGCGGTATAATGTCCCGACTATGATATAAAGGAGGGACTGAAGGGAAGTCATTGATAATAACATTGAAAGTGAAAGTCGACCCGTGGTGTCCGACTCTTTGCGACCCTGTGGACCATCCAGTCCGTGAAATTCTCCAGGCCAGAATCCTGGAGTGGGTGGCCTTTCCCTTTGCTCTCCCAAGTCAGCATAAAAAAGCCAAGATCATGGCATCCAGTCCCATCACTTCAAGGCGAATAGAAGGGAAAAGGTGGAAAAAGCGACAGATTTTATTCTCTTGGGCTCCAAAATCACTGTGGACAGTGACTGCAGTCATGAAAGTAGAAGTCGCTCGCTCCTGGGAAGGAAAACTGTGACAAGCCTAGACAGTGTATTAAAAAGCAGAGACGTCACTTTGCTGACAAAGGTCCGTCCAGTCAAGTTGTGTGTGAATGTGAGAGTTGGTCCAGAAAGAAGGCCGAAGATTGGGTGCTAATTGTGGTGTTGGAGAAGACTCTTGAGAGTCCTGTGGACTGCAAGGAGATCAAGCCAGTCCATCCTAAAGGAAATCCGTCCTGAATAGTCATTGGAAGGGCTGACACTGAAGCTGAAGCTCCAATACTTTGGCCACCTGATGTGAAGAGCCGACTCATTGGAAAAACCCTGATGCTGGGAAAGATTGAGGGCAGGAGGAGAAGGGGACGACAGAGGATGAGATGGTTGGATGGCATCACCCACCCAATGGACATGAATCTGAGCAAACTCTGGGAGACGGTGAAGGACAGGGAAGCCTGGCGTGCTGCAGTCCATGGGGTCGCGAAGACTCAGACAGGACAGCAACTGAACAATAGCAGCAACAACGGAAAGGAATCTGAGAAAGAATGTGTGTGTGTGTGTGTGTGTGTGGGCGAATCGCTCTGCTGTGTGCCTGAAATGAACACAACATTGTCAAACACCTGTGCTTCAGTTTAAAGAAGAGTTAGAATCTCCAGCCCCCGAATGCCTTGGCCACCTGTGCGGTCGGCTGTTGGAAATCCGTCATTCAAGCTGAGCAGGATTGTGCCCGGTTGCCACACCGGCAGCACTAACGTCTTGGCGTCCTCACCTGGGCTGGAGCTCTGCAGATGTGGGTGTTCTTGGAGCCCAGACTGGCAGAAAGGGGCGGAGGAGCACAGCCTCGCTCCAGGCCGTCCCAGCCAGAGCCCGGGTCCCCCCCTGCCCCGGCCGGGGCCCCTCTGACCCTCAGAGCGAGCCCTGTGTGTGCTCTGCTGCTGTTGCTGGGAGCCCGAGAGGGCAGCTCCCCCTGCGCCGCCCGAGTGATCTGCTGGCTGGACCCGCCGCCCTGTCCCCCCCACGGTGATTGCATTTCGCACCGACTGGCTCAGAGTCACTGGGTTATTGGCTCATTTTTCATTTTGCATCTGTGGTAACCAGACTTGGAAATAAAAAGCAGGGCGAGGCCTCGGCCTGATGGGGAAGGGCTGCGTGGATGCCTGGAAGTGGGGTGAGGGCGTTCCACGGTGGTGGTGCGGTGGGGCGGCCGGCTCCCTCCAGGCCCACCTAGGGTCCGGCCCCGGCCTCGTCTCAATGCCAGGCCTGCGTGGTCGGGGTTTTCCCGGCTGCAAAGTGGGAGAGTAAGACCCACCTTGAGAGCTTCACAGCACATAGTAGGTATTCAATAAGTGCAGTTGTTATGGTAATGGCTATAGGATGTTACGACATTATTTTAGAAGTCATGAAAGAATAGAAGTGTTTCACTGGGGGTTTTTTTAGAAAACACAGATACGAGACTGAGCCGTGGAACGGCTGACCTGAGACTAGGTTCCTCTCTGATATTCAATTATCCTCCCCTCGCCCCCTCGCTCCTCCTGTGATTTGATTACTTCGGTGCCCACGAGGCACTCCTGTCGACACATCGGGGGAATTAGTTGCAGCTCTTCTCTTCGGGGTGGGGCTGGTCTCCAGACCTCCTAAAAAAATCCTTTCGTTCTTGAGATTGGCAGCAGGCAGAGTGAGGGTCCATGCATCTCGCTGTCTCGCTGTCTGTCTTGTGGACAAGAAGGACAAAATGATCAGCTCAACCAAGGTGGCAATACAGCAGCCTGGCTGGGGTTCAAACTCAGGTATCTGCATCTCAAGTGTTTGCTGTTTTGGGATCCAGTCCCCATTCAATATTTACCTCCCTCAGGGCTCGGCGCTTGGCAGACACAGCGGGGAAGGCTTCAGGCCCCACAGAGGCTGGGCCAGGGGACACAGGCGGACAGAGCACAGAACGGAGCGACCGGAGAGCTTCTGGGGGCTCTGACGGCGGGCCTCGGGGGGGACGCCCCTGTGGCCAGTGTCGGGGGGGCTTCTTTAGGTGGGACCGTCTCAAGGAGGTGACCCAGGGATGGGACGGAGCCTGCAGGCTCTGGACAGGAGGGGCGGCGAGGCCCAGAGGTACAGAGTGGCCAGCGGGCTGTTGCTGCTGCCAGAGCCGTGCTTAAGGTCACTGTGGGCCTGACTGGTGGGGTTCGTCCTGGCGCTTGAGCCGGGCACCGGGACTAGGGGCAGGGCCAGCCGGCGTGCGGTGCCCAAGCTGGGCTGTCCAGCCCCAGGCTTCAGTGGCCTGGTCTCAGGGTCTTGGGCATCCGGATTTGATGGAACCCACTTCTTTGAGAAAATGGCAAGCCCACTCCAAGAAAAGCCAGGCGCTCAGCAAATCTCTCTCCAACTCCTGTGCAGTTATTACGGGCCGGGAGGGATCATAAGCACTTTTCCGTGACGCTTGCTCGCCTTTGTGGGGTCATGGGCCCGTTAGAGCGCTTGTGAATTTGAAGATTTTGTAGGTTCCTCCGTAGGTATGTGTATTGCTGGTCAAGTGATATTGCAGATCCTGGGCGACTCCCAGCCTGGTCTGGGCAGACCTGGGCACCTGCGGCTCACAGCCTCCCTGAGCCCTGGGGTCCCACTGGGCAGTGTGGTCGGTCAGGCCGCGCCTCACCCAGCTGAGTGCCCACGTGGTCCTCGGGCACCTGAGTTCTGAGCGACAGCGTTGCACCTCCCCCCAACATGGCTGCTCCCCTGGGCCTGGAGGCACGTGGCCTCTTTTCATCCCTTATGCTGGTGGCCAGAAGCCCTGGATGCGGTCCGGGGAGTGGGCCCCTGGGGGGAAGCCCAGCACCGCCTCCGTGTCAGCCGCCGTGGCCAGTGCTTCCTCCGCGGGTGCGGGCGGGGCCGCCTTCTCCCCAGGCAGGTGGGCTCACACCGTGTCCAGGGTGCCTCCGGGCTGGGGGTGGTGGTGGTCACAGCACAGAGATGCCCAGCCCCAGCTCCACGGCCCCCCTCGGTGGGATTGGAACGGGAAATCTGGAGGGATCCAGAGGAGCCAGGATTGGGGCTTGGCTTGGGGGTGGGCAGAGACGCAGAGCGCCCCCAGGGCCTGGGGCGGGTGAGGCAGGGGGTTCCCACTGCCCGTGGCCCCCGGGCAGGGGCTCCCTGGCAGGCGCAGTGAGTGTGCCTGAAAGCGAGTGCTTCTCTCTTTCTAACGAGCCCCCATAAATCACACCTTTCATACACAGCAGCCCTCCAGCAGTCCCGGACGCAGGCCTCTCCAGCGCCCTCCCTGGGGCAGCTGACGGGCACCCTCCCCAGTGCCTGCCGAGTCCAGGCTCCGCCGGGCACTGCCGGCCGGGCTGCAGGTTCCCAGGGCCGGAGCGGGGGTGGTGGGGGAGACGCGGCAGCTCCACCTTCACAGGCTGAAGGAGCGTGTCTTCACAGGGGGCAGCGTGTCTGGGGTCCGGCCCGGCGATCTTTCCACACGCCGTGTTTGTCAACACACGTTCCTTTCTTTAAGAGCAATTTGTGTTGAGGTGGAATTCACATGCCATAAGACGAGCCGCCGCCAAGTGGACCATCCGGCAGCGCTCAGCCCATTCAGTGCTGTGCTCCCAGCCCTCTATCTGGTTCCAGAACCTTGTCATCACCCCAAAGGAAACTGCCCCCTCCCAGGCCTTGGCAACCCCCGGTCGGGCTTCTGTCTCGAGGGATGTCCTCAGGCCGGACACTTCCTGGCCACACGTGGCCGCTCGCGCCTGCTTCTCTCGCCTGGGGGCTTGTCTTTGAAGTTCATCCACGTGTTGGTGATGCGTCTGAAGCCCCAGTTCTGGCCGGCATTCCACATGCTTCACCTGATGTTACCCCGACACCGACCCTGAGAGGTAGGTGTGAACACTTGGTCCCACTTGAAAGACAAGGAAGCTGAGGCTCCCTGAGCTCGGGCGACGCTGCCCGGGGCTGCAGCTGGGGCTTCAGGCTCTCCTGTCCTTCGGACCCCGCTTCTGGCTCCTGCTCGTCCCTGGAGCCCCGGTCCCACCTCCGCCGCCTCCCGGAAGTCTCGGGCAGGGCCGCCTGGGTGCAGAGCCCGCCCATTTAGTTTAACCTGCCGAAGGGAAGCTCCTCGCAGGCAGGGAACTCCTGTCCTTGGTCTTCGTGGGCCCCCCTGGACCTTTGCACGGTGGGTGCTTTATCAGTTAGCAGGTAGTGCCTCTTAACGGGCTCCCCGGGTTGGGGCTGAGCCCCGGACGCGGCCGTGGCCTGCATAGACTTCTGGTGCTCCGCAGCCGCCCAGGGGTCCCTGTGCCTGCAGGGGTGTTCCTTCTGTGAACCGCGGGTCAGCTGGTTTTTTGAACCTCTTTTTGACTGAAAGGAAAATCGTGTGTTTGGAACATAGGATGCTGCCAGGAGGGCCCGAATCTCTCACCTCCCTTCTAGAAAAATAGATCGTTATTTCCCTTCCCTTTTCTTTCCGCCCATAGCGGAGCAGATGTTAGCTTTCCAATAAACAGGGGAAAAAATAGATGAGAGACGTTTAGCAAACTATCACCGTGCAGGCCAGAGTTATCACTCTGATTTCAACTGGGACCATAAAATTTTATGAGCTATTAAATTGTCCTAAAGCTCCTTTAACATACAAACTTGAGTGTCTGAGATTACCCATTAAGAAAAAGTGGGTTACATCAGGAGAACTTTTACTGCTAACACTCAATTGTGTTCAATCAATAAAACTTTTAACTAGCTGTGTTGCTCTGGGCGGATTACACGGGTCCTGCTGGGGACGGGCCAGCCGGTGGTCCTAGACCCATCCTTGAGCGTGGCCTTGGCTGGGGAGCAGGACTCTCAGCCAGGCCCATCACCTCTGAGCATTCCAGAAGGTTCTGCTTCCTGCCTGGGCATCTGTGATCAAGCAGTAGCTTGAGCTGGGAGGTGGGCTCAGAGGCCAGCATGTCCTGGGGGTTCCCACCAAGAACTCGGCAGGGAGCCCAAGTGCCAGGCCCCACTGTGGGTGGGAGTTACGCCTCTCATCGATGGGGAACTGGGGGGCTCCTTGGCTGTGGAGGCGCCTCCTCTGGGGTTGACCCCTCAGCCAGAGGGCCGTGTGAAAGGAGCCATTGCTACCCGGACAGTGCCCCTGAATCCAGGCGGGACCCTGACCTCAAAAGGGGACGGGGGCCCAGGAGTCACCGTCGCTGCGGGTCTCCCGGCCCTTGGTCCTCCGGCAGGGCTGTGGGCCTGTGTCCAGTCTGCTTTGGCTGGGGCTGGGCCACCCTGGGCTGGGCTGCTCAGAGAAGATGCAAGGCCCGAGGGCTGCCCTACTGGGCCAATGGGCAGGGCGCCGCTTGGAAGGAGGAGGAGGGAGGAGGAAGGGCTTGAACCGGGGGCTCTGTGGTCCTGGCTGGACCCTTCCCCTCTTTCTCACCCGTAGGGTGGGGCGGGAACCTCTGCTTCCTGGCCTCGTACCTATTGTAAAGTGCTTGGAAACCGTGGGTGGACCAAAAAAAGAAATTAGATTCTGCAGAACAAAAGGAGGGATTTGGTAAACACCTGTAGAAGGAATTGGAGAAGGAAATGGCAACCCACTCCAGTGTTCTTGCCTGGAAAATCCCATGGATGAAGCCTGGTAGGCTGCAGTCCATGGGGTCGCACAGAGTTGGACACGACTGTAGAAGGAATGGGGTTGCTTTGCCCCTTCCCCGGGGAGGTGGGGCAGGGGCTGGTGGATGGGGGCCAGGCTGCCCTGTGTGACAAGCAGGTGAGGCCAGGGCATATGGCCTCCCGGAGTCCTCGTGAGCCCAGAGGGCCCTCGTGAGGCCGGAGGGCATGTGCTGGGGCAAGTTTAAGATTGCTTCTGTGGGCAGCGCGGTCATCTGCCTCCACCCTCTGCCCCAGGGTCCACATGACGGAAGACAGCAGGGCTGCAGAGGGGTGGGAGTGGGTTGGGGAGCCCCCTGGGCCAGGGCTGCAGAGCTGCAGCCGGGGCTCATGGTCGTCAGGCATGGGCCTGGGTCTTCCGTGTTTCCTGGGGGCAAGTGGGGGGCATCTTGGACTGTCCTGGGGTGAGAATGGTTGGCCCTGAGCTGCTGCTGCCCCAGAGGCCTGATTCCTGCCCCTTGCCCCAGCCACAGACAGCAGGGCGTGGGGCCCAGGAACGCTGGGCTTTCCCCATGCCGGGCAGCCACTGTCCCCACACCCTTGGTGCTCAGGGCAGCCAGGAGGCCCGGCCTGGGCAGCCATCTGCAGGGCTGACCCTGGAATCCTAGCCCATTGCAACAGTCCAGTTGGGCAACTCCCGGGGGAGAGCTCTGCCTGGAGCTGGGCTTCCCGTCCCCGCATCTGGGTCAGTGCAGACGCGTCCTCCTATCCGTGTTTATGAGCCGCCTCTAGTCTCCCCTGCACGCCTCCGGGGCCCGCCTCTGTCTCCGGTGGCTTTGCTGCAATGCTCTGGCCCCGAGGTCAGGGAGACACATCTCCCAGGCCCGCAGCCCAGCCGCTGTGGTGCCTGCCGGCTGGGAGAGGGCCCGGTCAGAGGCTTCCCGGGGCGGCCCAGGCAGTCGGGTTTGGGGGGCTGTCGTAGAGGCGGGTGGTCAGCTTGCAGACCTGGCAGGAAAGCAGGTCGGGGTCGAGGAGTGTGCTCTGCCAGACGCCAATTAGCCTGGAATTCGGGGCCTGTGGTGGGGCCTGAGATCCACTCCCCACCAGACCATCCCTGTGGGACCCTCTCTGGTTCCTGAAGTCCCACGACCCAGGGGCACGTCCGGGATCAGAGGGCCCTAAGCCTCGGGTTGGGAATGAGGGAGGGGGGTGTCTGGAGTGCAGGCCAGACCCCTGCCGGCCTGATCCAGCCCTGCTGCCAGCTCTAGGAGGGGCCCAGTGAGGTGCTGGCCACTGTGGGCCTTGGAAACGAGGGGAGCAGGAGAGTGCCCCCCAACTTGAAACCTAAACTTCCGGGCCTTTGGCTCTAGGCTGACTTCTAGGAGCTCCAGATAAACAGTAGTGTGTTTCCAGAGCAAATTCACCCCGAAGCCACTTTTAGCTAATTCCACTCTAGTATGAATGAGCTTTCCAGACCAGCTTGAATGCAGAGCTGGGAGGGGCCCGCTGTGCTTGGGCCCCTGTGAAGAGGGGAGTGGGGCGGACCGGGAGGTACCTCCTGGCAAAACAGGACATCCCAAGGGCCCTCGGGGGGAAGGCCCAGGAGGAGGGGGAGGTGTGGCCTCAGTGTGGGGAGCTGGGTTGGGAAGGAGAGTCCGGCACTGGGAGCGATGAGAACATTCATGCGGGGGTAATGGGGAGCCAAGGAGGGTTGTGTAGCAAGGGGGTGGACCTCCAGCAGCATATTTCGGGGAGGTGATGCCGGAAGGTCGCGTGAGGGCTGCAGGTGGGAGGGATGGAGGTGGCACCCTGGCTGGGCTCTTAAATGTCCACTGAACCTGGTGAGAAATGCCCAGCAGGGAGGGTGACGGTGAGGACTTGGGCTCTCCCCGCCCTTTAGCCGAAGTGGCTGTTTGACTTGGTGGCTTTGTCTTATGGAGTTACCCCCAAACTCTCAAGGACCCCCTGCCCCAGAAGATGAAGCTCTGTGTTCCCTTGGGGGCAGGGAACACACCCAGCTGCCCTGAGGCTTCCGGAAGCTGTTCCAGGAACACGGGCTCCGTGAGGTGTTAATGGGGTCCCCGGGGAAGGGCTACGGGGCACGGAGGTCTCGGGCATCCAGTTCAGTTCAGTTCAGTCGCTCAGTCGTGTCTGACTCTTTACGACCCCATGAATCGCAGCACGCCAGGCCTCCCTGTCCATCACCAACTCCCAGAGTTCACTCAGACTCATGTCCATCGAGTTGGTGAGGCCGTCCGGGTTCAGGTCAAACCCTACGTCCACTGTGGGTTGTCCAGCCTCAGTCAGCATCTCCTGGGCTGCCCAAGCCCTGTGCTGGGCAGGCCCTGTTCCTCAAACGTGCGCACGGCAGGGAAGGCCGGGAGCTGCTGGCTGCAGGGTGCCCACGCTCCTCCCCTGGGCGGAGTGACTGACCACTGCAGCTGGGGGATCACGGCCCCGACTGCCGGGCCTGTGACCCAGCCATTCAGTCCTTGGGGGCAGGGGCAGACCCGGGCTCGCGTCCCTCTGTCCATCCGCCAACCGCGTGGCCTTGGATGCGTTAGGAGGCCTTCCACAGCATCCTCGGGGGACGTGAGGCTGCCCCCTGCCCGGCGTCTGTGGCCTTCAGGACAGTGACAGTCGGTCCCGTATGGGCACTCTCGGAGACCCAGCCTGGCCCCTGGGGGAGCGGTCAGCCCGGGAGGAAGGCCGCCACGGTGCGGGGCGTGGTCCCTGAGAGGCCAGCACGGCCGCGCCACGGCTCCTCACCCCGGCTTCGCCCCGGCCCTCTGGCTGGGACGACACTTCGTGGCTTTGTCCCTTTCCTGGCACGTGGGGCGCGCACGGGGCGTCAGCGGGCCGCTCGGGCCGGGACCGGCACAGGACCTACAGAGGCCCGTCGCCCGTGTGCCCCGGGGCCGAGCGCTGGGGGCAGCTCAGGGTGTGCCCCCCGCCCCCACGCCCTCTGCCGCCCCAGCTCTCCTGGGCCGGGCGAGGGGAACAGAGCGCCGGTGTCCCCCTCTCTCTCCCGGGCACTTGAGAAAGTGGCTTCGTTTGGCCTGCGGTTGCGGAGCGGCTTGGCTCGCAGGTGCCCGGAGGCCCGGCCGGCCAGGGAGTCCCCCGCCAGCTGAGGGGTGGAGGGCCTGGCGGTGCTGGCATTGGCTGGCAGTCCCTGCGGCCCCTCCCTGCTGCCCGGCTCCCAGATGGGCCTCCTGGCCGGGACTCCGCCCGCTGCAGCCAGGCTGGAGGACGCTCCCCGGGCCCCCGGGGCCGCCCCACGGGTGCGGGCAGGAATTCAGGGCCTTGGCTGCTCCCATGCTGCCTGGCTGGCGTGGTGAGGACAGAGAGGCTGCTGGCGGGGAGCCCTGTGCCTTGGGAGGCTGTCGCAACCCTCTGAGACACACGAGCGGGCGGCGGGGGGACCCGCTCGCCGGGCACCGAGCCTGGGAGCCTAGTGTCTTGGGCAAGGAGGGCCAGAGCCGTGGGGCCAGGCGCACAGGCCCCGCGGTCAGAGGGACCTGCGTGCTGTGGGTCTGCTCCCTCCTGCCTCACATGGTGTACTCAGTCACCCAGCAGGCATTCACTGAGCACCTACTGTGCACTGCCTGCAGTTCCAGCCCGTTCTCCGGGTCTACCTGCCTTTCCCCTTGCTCCCCCTACCCGCTCCCTGGTCCTCAGGCCTCCAGAAGCCTTCGCTGTCCTCCCCAAAGCCCCACCACGGCCCCAAGGCCACTGTGTCGCCCCGGCCCTGCAGTGCGTGCATCGCCCTGGTTTGTGCTTGTCCGGGACAAGCCAGCCTGAGTGGGGTGCCATCCCTCCAGGGCCCAGTCCTGAGCCGGGCCGACAGCCAGCCCTCGAGGCTCCTGAGCGGGGAGGATGGTGGACTTGGTGGTGTGGCGGGAGAAGGTGATTCCTCCCCAGGGTGAGGCTGATGGTCCCAGGGAACTCCAAGGCCAGGGCCCCACCTGGCCGCCTTCCTCCCGGCCACGGTGCAGAGGTGGGAGAGGGCAGGGGTGGGGAGGGGTGGGGGCAGGTTTCTCTGCTGCGAGCGCCTTGCCCCTACACTGGCTCTCATCTCTGTCTTGGGATGGAGGTGGTGTTCTGCCCATTTTACAGATGAGAAGACTGAGCCCCAGGTGGATCGAGCTGGGAGGGGCTGAGCTGAGCGGGGTCCTGCTCTTTGCCAAGAAAGTCAGCCTTTGGCGTCTGAGGCCACACATCCCTAGCACCCGGGGGCGCCCCTTGGGAGCTTCTAGGCCCTCAGCACCATCATTACTGTGTAAAATGCTACCGGAGGAGCCAAGAGACCAGCAGGTGAGCAGGTCTGGGCCCCGGAGCGTTCTTTCCCACCAGGCTCGCCTCCCGCCCGTGTCTCACCTTCAGACGCCAGGTCTCCCTTAATTAGCTCCCCAGAGAGCCGGGCTCCCTGCTTCCTTCCGAGGGTGGCGCTAACCTGGGTCTGCTCCAGCTGGGTTCCTCGGGAAGGGGTGGGGTGAGCTAGGAGTTGCTGTGTGCCGCAGGCGAGCCACACGCACAGACATGGGGGCACGCCCACAGGCACAGAACACCCACAGGCACTGGCACGCTCTGTGCTCTTTCCCAGAGCTGTGTATAGACATGCATCCTCCCGGTGAGGCCTCCACGCGGCCCCTGCATCTGCACACGCAGGCCGTGGCCCGGAGCACGGGCTCGCAGGGCATCGGCCCCACAAGGCGCCCTGAGAGGGCGGTGGGCCGCGTGGAGGCCCTCCTCCCGCCCACACTCCCCACCCCCCACCCCCACCCCCAGCAGCTGGCCCTTCTTTTGCAATTCTTGCATTTACTTCACAGTCCTTTATGTCGGCAGAGGCTTTCAAAACACTTTAGGCTTGTTTACTGAGCTGTGCAAGAACATTTTGTCTCCTTTCCAACTCAGCCTTCCAGAAGGACCAGGAACGTGCCCGTCTCTGGCGGGGCCAGCTGTGCGCTGTGCCAGGAGCAGCCCCCTCTTCTTAAAGGGCCAGCTGGGCTCCCCCTCCATGCCAGGCGGTGCCCACTCGGACCCTGGGACTGCTGGCCCCAGACGCCGGGGCCGGTGAAACCGGGCGTTAAAACCCTGAGACTGGGAGCCAGTACAGGGCCCGGGGACCGTGCTGCTGACACTTCCTTACCATTACCTTGTAACCGAGTTGGGAAGGACCCCAGCCTGGGAGGGGGCTTTCCTGAAGAATCTGCCTGCAATGTGGGAGATCCAGGTTCAATCCCTGGGGTGGGAAGATCCCCTGGAGGAGGGCATGGCAATCCACTCCAGCATTCTTGCCTGGAGAATCCCATGGACAGAGGACCCTGGCGGGCCACAGTCCATGGGGTCGCAGAGTCAAACACGACTGAGCAACTAACACTTTCATGCTTTTTTTCCTGCCAGGGAACGGTCACTTGGCCGCTTCCTGAAATACGGTTGGGACAACGTGGGCAGCAAGACTCTCTTCTCTGTTCCCCTCTGGAGGCTGAGGCCAGTTGTCGCCCCCACCGTGACCCGGGGCCAGGCACTGTCCCCAGGACCCGCCCTCCAGATGGCTGCAGAGGAGGCTCTGGAACCCACCAGCTGGGGGTCCTGGATGCTGGAGGTCCCAGTTGGAAAGAAAAGCAGAGCTGTCCTGTAGAGGATGGGGGGGCCCTGGGGACAGCTTCCCACTGCCCACCCCCTACTTGGCTGTTGGTAATTGAAAGACGGTCCTTTGCCTTCATCTTCTTATCAGACCTCTTTGACACGAAGCACCCAGACCTGCTTTCCCAGGACCCATGCCCACCTGAGCTCGTGTGGGGCCCTTGTGGACATCAGCCTCCCTGGTGGACATAGCTCCTTTGTGTGCACGTTTAAACAAATGAAGCCTGAGTGCACCTCCCTCTTCTAAGGTCTGAGGAGGTCTCCCGGGGACACACACCCATCAGGGAGGATGGGGGAGGCAAAGCTGGCCCTGGAGGGCGGGGTCCGGGGGGAGTAAGCAGTGTGAGGTGTGGTTGGGCTGGACTACAGTGCTGAGCTGCCGGGCAGCCAGGGCAAAAGGGAACTAGGACGGAAGAGAGCCCTCCTGACGGAGAGAGAAGACGTTTAACTATGAAGCTCTTACAGGGAATGCGTAGGAGAGTATAGTTTGACCTGGCAGGGAGGCAAGAAAGGAAGCAAGGGGAAGAGAAAGATGACACAGGTCACAAAAAACAATGATCATAAAATATAAAATTCTTCCATGATTATTTTATATTCTTTGCAGCCAAAGATGGAGAAGCTCTATACAGTCAGCAAAAACAAGACCGGGAGCTGACTGTGGCTCAGACCATGAACTCCTTATTGCCAAATTCAGACTGAAATTGAAAAAAGTAGGGAAAACCACTAGACCATTCAGGTGTGACCTAAATTGAACCCCTTACGATTATACAGTGGAAGTGAGAAATAGATTCAAGGGCTTGGATCTGATAGATAGAGTGCGTGAAGAACTATGGGCAGAGGTTGATGACACTGTACAGGAGGCAGTGATCAAGACCATCCCCAAGAAAAAGAAATGCAAAAAGGCAAAATGGTTGTCTGAGGAGGCCTTACAAATAGCTGAGAAAAGAAGAGAAGCTAAAGGCAAAAGACAAAAGGAAAAATATACCCATTTGAATGCAGAGTTCCAAAGAATAGCAAGGAGAGATAAAAAGCCTTCCTCAGTGATCAATACAAAGAAATAGAGGAAAACAATAGAATGGGAAAGACAAGATCTCTTCAAGAAAATTAGAGATACCAAGAGAACATTTCATGCAAAGATGGGCTCGATAAAGGACAGAAATGGTATGGACCTAACAGAAGCAGAAGATATTAAGAAAAGGTGGCAAGAATACACAGAAGAACTGTACAAAAAAGGTCTTCACGACCCAGATAATCACGATGGTGTGCTCACTTACCTAGAGCCAGACATCCTGGAATGTGAAGTCAAGTGGGCCTTAGAAAGCATCACTACGAACAAAGCTAGTGGAGGTGACGGAATTCCAGTTGAGCTATTTCAGATCCTGAAAGATGATGCTGTGAAAGTGCTGTACTCAATATGCCAGCAAATTTGGAAAACCCAGCAGTGGCCACAGAACTGGAAAATGTCAGTTTTCATTCCAATCCCAAAGAAAGGTAATGCCAAAGAATGCTCAAACTACCGCACAATTGCACTCATCTCACATGCTAGTAAAGTCATGCTCAAAATTCTCCAAGCCAGGTTTCAGCAATATGTGATCCGTGAACTTCCTGATGTTCAAGCTGGTTTTGGAAAAGGCAGAGGAACCAGAGATCAAATTGCCAACATCCGCTGGATCATGGAAAAAGCAAGAGAGTTCCAGAAAAACATCTATTTCTGCTTTATTGACTATGCCAAAGCCTTTGCCTGTGTGGATCACCATAAACTGTGGAAAATTCTGAAAGAGATGGGAATACCAGACTACCTGATCTGCCTCTTGAGAAACCTATATGCAGGTCAGGAAGCAAGTTAGAACTGGACATGGAACAACACACTGGTTCCAAATAGGAAAAGGAGTACGTCAAGGCTGCATATTGTCTCCCTGCTTATTTAACTTCTATGCAGACTACATCATGAGAAACGCTGGGCTGGAAGAAGCACAAGCTGGAATCAAGATTGTCAGGGGAAATATCAATAACCTCAGATATGCAGATGACACTACCCTTATGGCAAAGTTCCTCTTGATGAAAGTGAAAGAGGAAAGTGAAAAAGCTGGCTTAAAACTCAACATTCAAAAAACTAAGATCATGGCATCTGGTCCCATCACTTCATGGCAAATAGATGGGGAAACAGTGGAAACATTGACAGACTTTATTTTCTTGGGCTCTAAAATCACTGAAGATGGTGACTGCAGCCATAAAATTAAAAGATGTTTGCTCCTTGGAAGAAAATCTGTGATCAACCTAGACTGCTTATTAAAAAGCAGAGACATTACTTTGCCAACAAAGGTCCGTCTAGTCAAAGCTATGGTTTTTCCAGTAGTCACATATGGATGTGAAAGTTGGACTGTGAAGAAAGCTGAGCGCCAAAGAATTGATGCTTTTGAACTGTGGTGTTGGAGAAGACTCTTGAGAGTCCCTTGGACTGGAAGGAGATCCAACCAGTTCTTCCTAAAGGAAATCAGTCCTGGGTGTTCATTGGAAGGACTGATGCTGAAGCTGAAACTCCAATACTTTGGCCACCTGATGGGAAGAACTGACTCATTTGAAAAAGACCCTGATGCTGGAAAAGATTGAAGGCAGGAGGAGAAGGGGATGACAGAGGATGAGATGGTTGGATGGTTATCACAGACTCATTGGACATGAGTTTTGGTAAACTCCAGGAGTTACTGATGGATAGGAAGGCCTATCATGCTGCAGTCCATGGCGTCACAAAGAGTCGGACAGAAGCGAGTGATTGAACTGAACTGGAAAGATAAAAAAAAGTTGAATTAGATCTCATCAGAATTTAAACTTTTGCTCATTAGGTATGGAGGCATTAGTTACAAAAGGTGGATCTGACAGAGAATTACTATCCAGGATCTATGAAGATACCTCACAGTTCCATAATAAAAATACCAAAAACATCATGCAACAAAATGGGCAAAAAGTTTGAGCAGACACTTCACAAAGAAGATGCACAAGCTACCAAAAAGAAAAAAGAAGAAAAAAGTGTTCAATATAATAAAAACAGAGAAGCTTTTTAAGACTTTGTGTGCAGAAGGTCCTTCCGTCTAGGCCTGGATGGGGAGGTGGTCTGGGACAAGATGCGGGAACTTTCCTTCTGGGGCTCTGCTCCCGGCGGCCGTGGGGGCCGTGGCCCAGGGCCCCGTTTTTGAGTCTGCATTTCAGCAGGGAGGAGCCTGGGAGTCCAGTCTCAGCCTCCGAGCAACGTGGAGCTCCAAGTGGAAAGGGTCAGGGCCTAATGCAGTTGAAGCAGAAGGTCCTTGGGGCCCCGAATCCTCAGAACCTGGGTGTGCCAAAGCCCTGCCCGGGGAGGGGGGCCCTGGGCCTGCAGACGATCCCCGTGCTGTGGAGCTCTGGCCCACCTGGGGGGCGCCGCGGGGACTGCCGGACCACAGGCGGTCAGGAGGCCATGGGCAAGCAGGCTTCTGGGCCAGACCTGGAGGCTCGTTGACCAACCGCGAGGCCTCTGACGATGCCTGCCTGTCTGGGCATCTGGACCTTGCCCCGGCCCACCCTGCCTCGTGCCCAGGGACCCAGGGCTCTGCCTGCCCAGACGGCCTCCGTCCGCCTCTTCACCCACCTCCGCCTCCTCCTTTCCCGGGGCCCGCACTCCGTGCAGGTGGGTAGGGACCAGGTTCTGCCAGGGTTACTTACGCAAGCGGGCACCCGGCCCCAGCGCGGCAGCTCCTCAGTGCCTTAGCCCACGCCGTGAGGCCGGGCGCGCAAGGCCCAGACGCCCGCCGGGCCGCCTTCTCCAGGCCCCGCCCCAGCTCCGTGCCCTCACGCTGCTCTCCACGGTTCGCAGGAAGGTTTTCTCTTTTAAAATTGCCCTTTGGCTCCCCGGAAAGGCAGCCACTTCGGTGGGTGCTGGGCAGGGGCCAGAGGGTCTCGGGACACTCCCACCCCCCGTGCCCCCTGGGATGGGCGCCGAGGCTCTGCTCTCTTCTTCCCAGACAGTCCGGCTGTCCAGGTGCCCCCTGCCCCGTCCCCCAGAGTGTGGTGTGGCTCCGGCCTGTCCTGGGAGCAGGGCGCTGGCCTGCCCAGCTCCAGGGGCCCCAGTCAGTGTCGGTCCTGGAGGGAGGGCAGGACTTCTGAGCGAGGGGCTGATGTCTGTCGGGGACCGGCACCCACCCGAACCCACTGGCTGCTCCTCCGGGCTGGGGCGTGGGGACTGCACGGTGTCAATGTGGGGAGCCCAGGGCCTTGGGGCTGGGGTGTGGGGCCACAGGGGGCTGCTCCCTGTGCCTCGGTTTCCTCCCTGGAGGGGCAGCGGCTGCCCAGCGGGGCCCAGGGTGGGGGCAGGCATTCAGAGGAGGCCCGGCTGAAGACTCCAGCAACGCCTTGCTGGCGAGGCCAGCAGGCTTCCTCCTCGGAGGTAGAGGACACGGGAGGGCACAGCCCACCCGCAGGCGGCAGGCCCGCAGCCGCCCGTGTCTGGGGCTCCAGGACCAGCGGGAGGAGCAGGGGTTCTGCAGCAGGCGTCCTTCCCGGCCAGAGGCAGCCCGGGGGCTGCCCTCCCCCCAGGCCCCCGCACCCAGCACGCAGATCCCTTTGGGGCCTGTAGAGAACTGGAAAAGCAGGACCCCTGCGGACCCTTCCCCACCCCCGGGGCCTCTCATGGAGCGGGGGTCCCATCCAGGGCAGGAGGGCTCCATCCCCCCTGTGCAGTGACCCTGGTGCCCCCCAAAACGAGTGTCAAGGAGGAAGGGTCCTCTGAATGCTGGCCGCTCGGCCTCCTCAGCTCTGCCCGGAGGACCCGTCGGCTCTGGCGATCACTTACCTTTGGCCGTCCCTTCCTGTCCTTCCCACTGCAGCCCGCAGACCTGACCTCAGGGCCTCCATTTCTGCCCCCTGCCCTCTGAGGACGCGCGGAGGCCCCCGGGACCCAGCTGAGCCGCACCCTCCCACCTCCTTTAGCACCTTGGTGCCCCGAGGCCCACTGCCCACACCTCTGCCCTGGGCGTGACCCCCGAGGGGGCATCTGCCTCCCCCGCCCAGCGGACCCTGTGTCCCCCTCCTCGCCTGGCTCGGTGGGCTCCTGCCCAGAGTGCCCGTCCTGAGAGGCCCCGCCCTGTCCCAGCCGCGGCTCACCTCTAGGGCACCCGGTCGGGGCTCACTCCCGGGACCGCCCCACACTGGCTCCCACACTGCAGCCTGGTCTCTCTGCATGTGGCCCTGGGCGGGGGACAGAGGCAGGGTTGGGGGGCCTCAGGCCAAAGTCGTGGGGGACCTGGGGCTCAGTGTACCCAAGAGGAGCCCTAGGGCGTGAAGTGGAGCTGGAGCCTGGGCCCAAGGGGGCCCCGGGGCGTCCAGGGCTGAGGTCGGGCAGCGCTTAGTGAGCCACGTGCTGGGTCCACACATGAGTGCCACCTTGATCAGGCCTCCAGAGACCCCGGGACGGCGGAAAATCCTCCAGAGGCCCCGGGACGGCGGAAAATCCTCCAGAGGCCCCACATTCCGGGGCCTGGGCCCTGCACGAGGCCCACTGAAGCCTCTGGCTGCCGTTCTCGTCAGTCTTAGAGGTGGGGCTGAGAACTGGCCACGGATGAGAGGCCAGCCTGCTGCGAGGTGCTGAGGCCCATGTGGCCCTTTCCCCTCGCGGCCCTGCCCCCCTATGTGGCCCTGCCCCTGCATGAGGGCCTCCCAGGCCCTGGAAACTGGCAGGGCCCTCGGTGATGGTCACTCTCGGGCCAGGGTGGGCACTGTCTTCCCAGCATTTGGGATCCACTTGTTACTTATCTCAGTGGGCTCTTTACAGCCTGCTCTTGATGTCTGTCTGTCCCTGTTTCTGTGGTGGGTCCTGGGACGTTCTGGGAGGGCCTGGGCTTCCCGCTCCTGGGCTGTAGCTCTCCTCTCCCATGCTTCTCCTTGGCACCAGGGGGCCTGGGGCCTGGGCTGAGGTCGGGAGTGTGCCCAGTGCCCCGAGGGATGGGCTATGGTTCTGGGCCAGACCCTGGCCCTGCTCTTGGCGTCTTGACCCCGTTTTCTTGGCTGCACAGCCCCCTGGACCTGCCCCCGGCTCTCGCCCTGACTCCCCAGCACCCTCTTCCCTCACCCCTCTCTGTACTCCCCTCCGTCTCGCCCACCTGCCTGGTGCCCCGGACATGCCCCCGCTGCAGCCTGTGCACGGCTGCGGGACCAGTGACCTGAAGCGGGGGGCCCATCTTGGCCGGGCCAGGGGCGTGCGTGTTCCACCGGCCTTGCGCTTGCCCTGCCGGCTGATGAAGGAAGAGGCGTGAGGGCTGGGTGCCCAGGAGGGTCGAGGGCGTCCCCTCTTGGCAATGCCGACACAGGCAGCCCCAACGGCGGGGTTTCCGAGTCACTGACTCACCGTGACGGAGGAGAGACAGGCTCTTGTCCCGTCCACGGGGCCGGGCGCTGTGAGTAACCGACCTGCGAAGGTCAGTGACACTGAGCAAGACGCCCACACTTCTGAGGCTGGCCTCCTGCACCCCTGGGCTGTTCTAGCAACTGCTGGTGCTCCTACTGGACAGTCAGGTAAACCGAGGCCCGGCACTCTCCCAGGAGAGGGTGTGGGCTGTAGCCGCCCCAGCCTTGGCTCGGGCCTCGAGTGCCCGCGTGGCCCCTATGGGTGACTCATGCCATGGGCACCTTGGGCCTCATTGGCTGCACACCCTCCCGCCTTGGCCTCCGCCTGCAGGCTGCCGAGTCCCCAGAATGAGTGCAGGCTGTGGGGTCCCCGGGGAGCTTTGTTCCGGAACCAGAGTCGGCCCTGGTTTGTCTTGCCCTTCACACATTTCCCCCAAATGTCCGTACCCTGGCGTCATGGCGAGACTGTGTGGGTATTTCCTCCGCCTGCTTCTGGTTTATTCACACGAAGCTCCTCCGAGCTGGCGCTGCTGCTGCGGGGATGGGCCTCTCAGAGGCTTTTATCTTGGAAACAGGAAGCTGTGAATTTTGCCAGAAGAAAATGAAGGAAGGCACCTCAGGCCCTGACCCGCGATGCTGACCTCCGGGTTCACGCGGCCTTAATGTCAGACTCGGGGCCTCTGCTGCCCTAGCTCCCCAGGAGCGGGGGCTCAGGGAGTGGGAGTGTGCCCAGGGCAGGTCGGAGCCCGGGCTTGGAGGAGGAGTGTGCCTAGGGCGGGTCGGAGCCCGGGCTCGGAGGAGGCCAGGCTTCTCCAGGCTGGAGCCCTTGCTGGGCCTCGGTTCCCCGTCCGTACCAGGCGAGGGGGATGGGGTCACCGGGCCCCAAGCAGGACGAAGCCTGGAGCCTCACCTGCTCAGCAGGTCGTGCCCCTTGGCGCTGGGGCCATGCCCGTCTGTCTGATGGGTTCACTCCGTGTTGCCATGTGCGCCCCCGGAGCAGGGCCTCAAGGGGGGCCAGGGGCGGGGGTCCTCGGGTCTCAGCCCACTGGTGCGGAGCCGGGGAGCAGAAACGAGTGTTATCTGCGCGTGGCAGCCGGGGGATGGAAGTCTGGGGCAGCGAGGTGGCCTGAACCAGGCTCCAGCGTGGGCTCCAGTGTCAGCCCATGCTTGTCCCGCAGGACCGCCCCTCCCAGGAGAGGGGCCGTGTGCCGGAGGGGCTCCTGGGGGCTGGGGACGTCCCCGCGGGGGGAGGTTCTGGGGCTGCCCTCTGGGGGGGACCAGGAAGGGGCTGTCCTGGCCTCACTTCCTGCCCCCACACCCCTCCGCGACTCGTGGCCACTGTGCCCCAGGGGGCCGCACCCTAGACTTGGGACTAAAATCCCACTGGACTTCTCTGCCAGCGCCCGCGGACCGGCTGGCTGCTGCTGCCCTTCTGTGGAAGGACGTGGGCTCAGAGAGGCTGGGGGTCTGACGCCGGGCCCCGCAGCCCATGGTGGGCGTGGGCTCGCCCCGCACAGAGCACTGCCAGCCCCCTCTTCTCCCACCTTGCCCCCTCAGGCCCAGACTCCCTGACTGACAGCGGCCACTGAGACCCTCTGCGGCCCATGACGCGGGCTGCAGTGTGACTCCGACCCCGGGGGTCAGCAAGGGGCTGCGGTTCTGGCCAGGTCTCCCCCCGGGGGAGCCCTCCCCCACCCCATCCCACTGGGCAGCCTGCCCCTCCCTGTACCCTCCTAGAGCAGGCCGCTCCAGGCAGGCCCCCACGGAGCCGGGCTCCGGGCTGTCAGCCACGGGATGCAGCCTGTCCGGACAGTCCTCGGGTGCGGGGCTCCGCTTCTGTGTGCTGCTGGGGTTACCTCCTCCTCCTGGGGGGCAGAGCTCAAGGGTCACTCTGGGCTCGGCTCTGGGCTGGACAGATGTGGACAACGTACCAGCTGGGTTCTCTCTCTGCCTCAGCTTCGCCTGTAACATGGGGTCGCCATCTGAGCTGCCTTCAGTCACCTCCCAGTCCAGTGAGTAGCTGTCTGTGAGCCTGCAGTGGGCCACCGCCACGGCTCAGCACCGTCCTGTTTTGGAGGAAATATCTTTAAAACTCACAGTTTTAAAGCACACGACGCTCACAGTGTGCCAGCTTTAGGGGTAGGACCTGCGGCAGTAACGGGAGCCCCCCAGCGGGGTGGAGAGGTTAGGGGTACCTGCGGCAGTAACTGGAGCCCCTCAGTGGGGTGGAGAGGTTAGGGGTACCTGCGGCAGTAACGGGAGCCCCCCAGCGGGGTGGAGAGGTTAGGGGTACCTGCGGCAGTAACCCCCAGCCAGCGGTGTGGAGGTTAGGTTAGTAACTGGAGCCCCCAGCGTGGTGGAGAGGTTAGGGGTACCTGCGGCAGTAACGGGAGCCCCCAGCGGTGGTGGAGGTGGAGGGTTAGGGTACCTGTGGCAGTAACTGGAGCCCCCAGCGTGGTGGACCTGCGTAACTGGAGCCCCCAGCGTAAGGTTAGGGGGTACCTGGAGCCCCCTCAGTGGGGTGGAGAGGTTAGGGTACCTGTGGCAGTAACTGAGCCCCCAGTTTAGGGGTACCTGTGGCAGGTACCCCCCAGCGTGGTGGAGAGTTAGGGTACCTGCGGCAGTAACGGAGCCCCCCTGTGGCAGTAACTGGAGCCCCCCAGCGGGGTGGAGAGGTTAGGGGTACCTGCGGCAGTAACGGGAGCCCCCCAGCGGGGTGGAGAGGTTAGGGGTACCTGTGGCAGTAACTGGAGCCCCCCAGCGGGGTGGAGAGGTTAGGGGTACCTGCGGCAGTAACGGGAGCCCCACTGGGGGTGGCCTGGCAGAAGGCACTGCAGGTGTGATGGAGTGGAGGCAGCGTCACCCCAGGTGGGGTCGTCGGGGGCCTTGGGCAGCCCTCGTGTGCCTGCTGGGCCGTGTATGAGTCCCCCGGGGCACCAGGGAGCCATCGAAGGTGAAGGCGGGCAGGACGGGCATCGTCAGCGCCCCTCTTTGCCCCTCTCCTTCTATGGGTGAGGCTGGCTGGTGTCCCCTGAACTGTGCCCTCAAAGAGACCCCCCTGCAGCTCATGAAATGAGAGAGTTCAAGGAGACCCCCACCCAGGCGGATCCCCACCCCTCTCCCCGCCTGGACAAGTGGATTGGGGGCTGCTGTCCAAACCACCTGAGGGAGGCCCCTCCCATGCTGCTTAGGGCAAGCCCATCCCTGTTCTCTGAGCGGTCAAGAACCGCCTATGATGCAGGAGATGCAGGCTTGATCGCTGGGTTGGGAAGATCCCTCGAGGAGCAAATAGCAACCCACTCCAGCATTCCTACTTGGAAAATCCCATGGATGGAGGAGCCTGGAGGGCTACAGTCCCTGGGGCTGCAAATGAGTTGGATACAGATGCTGAACAATGACACCCCCCGCCACCCCCAGCCTGGACCTGCCCCACACCAGGTTGCCTAGCTCACCAGGACTGGCAAAGCCCCTCCTACTTTCTACCTGAACTTGTTCTGGCTTCTGCTTGGCTTCTGCTTGGTTATGGAAATGAGGGGGTTCCCCACTCGCTGGGCGGGGCCGGCGTCCCCCTGTGCGGGTGGGCCTTGGCTCAGGCTCTGCCCCTCTCTGAACCTCTGTGGTCACTGGGGAGGGGGTTTGTGTGCGGCTGGGGCTCACCGCAGACTCACAGGCTGTGCTGATGACCTGTGTGGACCCCAGGCCACGAAAACAGAGCCAGCCAGAGTAGGGCAGGCGCTAGGGCCTCCAGAGTCCCAGGGCCCGGGGCTGCGGGGCCGAGCGGGGGCGGTCCTGGCCACGGCACCGCCCCTCAGTGGTTCAGCGGTCGCTGTGGATCTTTGTGCCGGGGCAACTTTGAGGTTTACGTGGGGTTAAGAACAGGGCGTCTGTGGGCGATCCGGATGCCCCTGAGCTGGGGGTGTGCTTCTCCTGGGTGGGCAGAAGCTGGGAGTGGGGGACCTTGGGAGCTCCCCAAGTCGTGGGCAAGCCGAGCCAAAGAGACAGGCTCGAGGGAGCAGCTGAGCCTAATTAGACCGCAAGCGGAGAGGGACTCCAATCAAGGATCAAGGGAAATTTCATTCCTTTTTTTTTTTTTTTTAGAAACTTCATTCCTAATGAGGCCAACAGCGTGGGTTTCATCTCCCTGTGCCATTCAGTTCAGAGACGGTTAATTAGGCACCTACTGTGTGCCAGGCTTGAACGGGCTTGGCACTGCCAAAGTGCACAGTTCCGTATGGGTGGCCCCAGGACAGGGGCCCGGGGGTCAAAGTGCAGGACGGAGGGGAGAGGACCCTGTGGGGGAGGCGTGACCTCTGCCCGGGGCCAAGGTCATGAGTCCCGGCGGCAGCAGGCGCCCCTGGAGGACAGCCGAAACGGGCACCTCACCCCTGCGGTCTTCCTCCCCAAGCCCACCACCCACCCCAGTCTCACCACGAGACACCTAGTTAAGGGACATTCTACAAAAACCTGAGCAGCCCCCCTCAAAACCGCTAAATTCACGAAAACAAGGCAAGTCCGAGGAGCTGTCCCGGCCCAGAGGAGCCCAGGGAGACGTGATGGCCCTGTGGGGTCCCTGATGGGGTCCTGGGGCAGAGACGGGTGTCGGGGGAAATAGGAAAGCCGAATGAAGACTGATTCTTGTTAACGCGTCAGTATTAGTTGATTAATTGTAGCCAACGCCCCACACAGATGTAAGAGGCCAATAGGAAAACTGGGGGCAGGGAGATGGGAGCTCTACAAACGTCTCAGCTTTGCTGCAAATCTTCAGTTCAGTTCAGTCTCTCAGTCGTGTCTGACTCTTTGCGATTCCATGAACCACAGCACACCAGGCCTCCCCATCCATCATCAACTCCCAGAGTCCACTCAAACCCATGTCCATTGAGTCAGTGAGGCCATCCAACCATCTCATCCTCTGTCGTCCCCTTTTCCTCCTGCCTTAAATCTCTCCCAGCATCAGGGTCTTTTCAAATGAGTCAGCTCTTCGCATCAGGCGGCCAAAGTATTGGAGTTTCAGCTTCAACATCAGTCCTTCCAATGAACACTCAGGACTGATCTCCTTTAGAATGGACTGGTTGGATCTCCTTGCAGTCCAAGGTACTCTCAAGAGTCTTCTCCAACACCACAGTTCAAAAGCATCAATTCTTCGGCCCTCAGCTTTCTTCACAGCCCAACTCTCAAATCCATACATGACCACAGGAAAAACCATAGCCTTGACTAGACGAATCTTTGTTGACAAAGTGATGTCTCTGCTTTTTAATATGCTGTCTAGGTTGGTCATAACTTTCCTTCCAAGGAGTAAGCGTCTTTTAATTTCATGGCTGCAGTCACCATCTGCAGTGATTTTGCAGCCCAAAAAAATAAAGTTAGCCACTGTTTCCACTGTTTCCCCATCTATTTGCCATGAAGTGATGGGACCAGATGCCATGATCTAAGTTTTCTGAATGTTGAGTTTTAAGCCAACTTTTTCACTCTCCTCTTTCACTTTCATCAAGAGGCTTTTTTAGTTCTTCTTCACTTTCTGCCATAAGGGTGGTGTCATCTGCATATCTGAGGTTATTGATATTTCTCCCGGCAATCTTGATTACAGCCTGTGCTTCTTCCAGCCCAGCATTTCTCATGATGTACTCTGCATAGAAGTTAAATAAGCAGGGTGACAATATACAGCCTTGACGTACTCCTTTTCCTATTTGGAACCAGTCTGTTGTTCCATGTCTAGTTCTAACTGTTGCTTCCTGACCTGCATACAGGTTTCTCAAGAGGCAGGTCAGGTGGTCTGGTATTCCCATCTCTTTCAGAATTTCCCACAGTTTGTGGTGACCCACACAGTCAGATCGTAAACTGCTCTAAACAAAGGTGGATCCAGAGTGAGCACAGAGGCATGGAGGTGAGGTGCTGAGGCCCGGCGGGGCTCTGTGGGGAAGGCCCAGTTTCACTTTGCCCGACCCCCGAGTCCCACCCGCATTTGCCTGTGGAACGTCTTCCCCACGCAGGACCTCCGTGCCAACAGATAGCCGGTTCTCTGAGCCGTGATCTGTGAGGAGCCCTGGACTGGGCGCTGGAGCCTCATGATCAGCGGGCTCCCCCCCAGGCCCAAACCTTCCCAGGTGGGCAGAAGGATGAACCGCCCCCTCAGGTGTCAACCCTGCCCCTCGACTCCCTCCTCTGCACTCCTGGGCACGACAGACGAGGTGGGGTCAGGATGGAGGGTTTTGGACTCGTACTGGAATCTCAGAAGAGACCTTGGCATGTGCCCAGCTCTCTGTTTAGCGTTTTAGCTGTATCCACACATTGAATAAAATGAAAAGACGCTTGCTCCCTGGAAGAAAAGCCGTGACAAACCTAGACGGCATGTTAAAAAGCAGAGACATCACTTTGCCCACAAAATTCCATCTAGTCAAAGCTATGGTTTTCCTAGTAGTCGTGTGTGGATGTGAAAAGTGGACATAAAGAAGGCTGAGGGTCAAAGAATTGATGCTTTTGAACTGTGGTGTTAGAGAAGACTCTTAAGAGTCCCTTGGACTGCAAGGAGATCCAACCAATCCATCTTAAAGGAAATCAACTCTGAATATTCGTTGGAAGGACTGATCCTGAAGCTGAAACTCCTATACTTTGGCAGCCTGATGGGAAGAGCCGACTGACTGGAAAACACCTTGGTTCTGGGAAAGATTGAAGGTGGGAGTAGAAGGGGACGACAGAGGATGAGATGGTTGGATGGCATCGTTGACTCAGTGATCATGAGTTTGAGCAAACTCTGGGAGATCGTGAAGGACAGGGAAGACTGGTGTGCTGCAGTCCATGGGGTTGCAAAGAGTTGGATGTGGCTTTGCAACCGCACAACAATAACAGTTTAAATTCTCATGCCCTCCCCAGGCTGGTGTGACTGTCTTCACCTTACATGTGTGCAAAGGCACGGAAGTGGTGGCAGGGCTGGGAGTCCCAGGCAGGTCCTCCCACTCGAAAGCCCGGGTTCTTACTCAGCTCTCCCCACCCCCCTTGGCAGCAACAGGCGGCTGCAGAAACAGCCTCTTTCCAGGCGCAGTGAAAACCTTGGTGGCCACATGCCCGTGTGTTAACTGGATCCTCTCCAGAGCTTGGGGCTTGGTGGGGCTTGGTGACACTCTGTAATTCACACACTATGATTTGCTCAAACTTACTTGTTTATATTTTCACAGGGAGCATGTATTTCCTTTATCATGTGAAGTTGTTCCACTGAGGGAAGGATGTTTGAGTCAGCCCAGGGCAGTGGGGAGAGAGAGAGGGAGGTCTCTTTCCATCTCCCTCCCTGCAACAGGGTTTCAGAAGTCCGCCCCCTGGAATTTCTGTCCTTCGGGGGAAGCTTGAAACCCAACAAGGGCATCTTTGTCCCTCCAGGCTGGCCGCCAGTGCAGCCTCTCTGGGGCATGGGGCAGCGGGTGTGATTCCCACACACCCATCCAAGAGGGATAAAGAAGGATAAAGCCACCTCGCTGTCAGGCATCAGCTCCTCTCTGCAGACTGCTCTTGATAGTCCAAGGGTTTAAATGTGGTGTCTCCAGGCCATCAGATGCCCCAGTGGCACATGAAGGTCTGCACTGGTGACCTTCCTCAGGGGCCGAGGAAGCCAGGACAAGGCAAGAGAGCCCCCAGGCTGGGGGGCAGGAGGCCTGGGTTCTAATCTCATCCTGCTATAAACTTGAGGGGTGACGCTGCGTAAACATACCCGTGTTGACGGGGGACTTAGCCGTGGACTTAGCTGTGACCTAGTAACGGGCAGGGCCCATGTCAGGATGGCTCAGCACACAGAGTTTAGAATGGGGAACAAGTCCCCAGGGTGCTGGAAGGGCAGAGAGCCCAGACAGGAGGGGAAGCAAGGCAGAGAACAGCACTGGTGGGGGCCGAGGGTGTCCTGGGGTTCCCCAGGGCCCCTGTGGAAGAAGGGGCCGCCTGGCAGCTGAACTGCAGGAGAGGGTGCTCTGATGCACGTCCAGACCTGCACCTCAGAAGGAGTTCCTGTTCTTCACGCTGCTGGCAACCGTGCCTGCTGATGCTTGGCAGCTAAGTATGTCTCCAGAATTGCCTCGCCTGAAGCAGGCTGCCTCGCCCCAGCTTAGGTCTGCATCCAAGCCTGGTGGGCGTGGGAGCATGGAGTCCCAGCCTCTTGCCTTGACCGTGGACATCTCTAAAGGGGCTATCCCCGCCCCATAGCCTCCCACGAGGTCAGCCGAGGCCTCTGTTGCAGCCTGCTCTCTGCCCCGTCCTGCATCCCTCACTCTCTCACAGGTCTTCTCCCCTGCGTGCAAATCTCCACTTCAGAGTCTGTCTCCTGGAGAACCCGACTGAAGGCCGTTGGTACTGAGAACGGTGCCAGGGAGAAAATTGTAAATTGGGATTTTGGAGCCGGGCAGTAGGTGGTGGGTGAAGACACTGGCAGCTGACTGTGGCGACTGTTAAAACATTAGCCGGTGGGGAGCCGGGCTGGGGTCCTGCGCTGGTGTGTATCTCAAGTGGTTGCCATCCGGGGGGGAGAGTCAGTGCAAGGGCTACGGAATCGGGTGCTGTTCCTGGCTGTGGTCAGTGGATGGGAGAGAGAGTGGCAGCCTGATTGCTCATCGATTTAAGACGAAGTGTGGGGTGGTGGCAACAGAAGCTGTGGCCGAGGAGCTCCACATTCCGTAACACAATGAAAAAGGGGCAAAAATTGTTAACGTCTACTTTTTCCTCCCCCAAGAACTCTGGAAATTAACCAAAGGCTTACAACAATTGACGGATTTACTTAAGAAACATAGCTGGTTCTCAGTAAAATCAGTTAATTTCATAGTCCCCGCCCCCCTCTTCTTCAGCTCAGTGGTAGCTCGCAATACTGATAAATGCAGAACAGAGCCCATTCCCAAAGAATCGTGATTAGTTATTTGTTCTGACTTGTCCTGTGTTCTCTGGAAGGCCAGCCCAAATGTTTGTTTGTGTTTCGTTTAACTCAGAGTCGGCCTAGAGCACAAGCAGCACCGGGGTGTGTGCCCAAAGCGTTCGCTGACTGCGGCGAGAGGTGATGCCGTTGGGAAAGCAATAGACTAATCACAAAGTTTGGGAGGAAAGGCGAGAAACGAGATCCTTGCTGTCCAGACACTAAGTCGGGTCCCACTCTTTGTGACCATGGACCGCAGCACACCTGGCTTCCCTGCCCTTCCCCATCTCCCGGAGTTGGCGCAAACTCACGTCCATTCAGCCTTCCAACCACCTCACCCTCTGCCGCCCCTGCTCCTCCTGCCCTCAGTCTTTCACAGCAGCAGGGTCTTTCCCAGTGAGATGTCCTCATGGCTTTGGAAAGCTTGGAAGTATTCCCACGAGTCTAAAGGGCTGAGCGCACATCCTCCAGAGACTGAGCAGGCCCTGAGCCCTCACCTGCCGACACTGCCTGGGCAGCAGCAGGAAGCAAAAGCTAAGGCAGAGCTGGAAGCCGCCTGGCTCGGCACTGAAGGCTTGGCCTGAAACACACAGAGCCCTTTGGCAAAGACTGGGATATTTTTTTGCTGTTCCAATCCTTCAGGGAAATCTCTGTCCAATCAATACCTGACCATAAGCCAACAAAACAGAGATTTCAGGGTCTACATATGACGAATAATATAGACTCTACAGAAAGTTCCTTAAAAAGATCCCAACTACAAGAAGGAACAGCAACAACAAATCTTGGGGAAGGGAGAGAATCTGGTTTCCAGAGTTGCCACATGGTAACACTCAGAATGTCCAGTTTTCAACTAAAAACTACAAGGCCTGCAAAGAGAAAACAAAGTATGGCTTATAACCAGGAAAAAATGACATCACTATTCTCTATCACTGAGTAAGTCTAGATGTGAGACTTTTTAGACAAAGACTCTATATCAGCAATTTAAATATGTTTGATCAGCTAAAGGAAACTGTGTCTAAAGAGCAGAGGACAGGACTTCCCTGGCGGCCCAGTGGTAAAGAGTCTGCCTTGCGCTGAAGAGGGTGTGGGTTCAGTCCCTGCTCGGGAACTAAGATCCCACACGTTCTGCAGCAGCTAAGCCGGTGTCGCTGCCACTGAGCAGGTGCTCCAGAGCCCGTGTCCCACAGCCAGAGAGTCCGAGTTGTCTTGTTCCTAAGTTGTGTTCGACTCTTTGCAACCCCATGGTCTGCAACATGTCAGGCTTCCCTGTCCTCCACTATCTCCCAGCGTTTGCTCTGACTCATGTCCGTTGAGTCGGCGATGCCATCCAACCATCTCATCCTCTGTCGTCCCCTTCTCCTCCTGCCCTCAGTCTTTCCGAGCATCAGGGTCTTTTCCAATGAGTCAGCTCTTCCCATCAGGTGGCCAAAGTGTTAGAGCTTCAGCTTCAGCATCAGTCCTTCCAATGAATATTCAGGCTGATTTCCTCTAGGATGGACTGGTTGGATCTCCTTGCAGAAACAAGGGACTCTCAGGAGTCTTCTCCAACAGCACAGTTCAAAAGCATCAGTTCTTCAGCACTCAGCTTTCTTTACAGCCCAACTCTCACATCCATACATGACCACGGGAAAAACCATAACTTTGACTAGACGGACCTTTGATAGAGGCAAAGAAGAACAACTTTAGTACACTCTTGAAAATAAATTGTTATTAATCCAAACCGGTGTGTTATAAACTAAGATACTGATTGTAATCCATAGGGCAACCACAAGAAAATAACTCAAAAATAAAGTAAAAGAAATTACAATGGCATTAAAATAATACTTTAGAAAATATTTAACATAAAAGTAAGCCGCGATGGAGGAGCTGAGGAACAAAAAGGACGCAGGAAAACAAATCACAAAACGATGGAAATTGGTTCTTTCTTATAAGTAATGATTAAATGTAAACAGATTCAAACTCTTCAATTAAAAGACAGGGATTAGCAAACTGGATTAAATAACATGGCCAATGAGGTGCTGTCTCTGAGACACTCATTTTATTTCTTTATTTATGGTGGTGAAGCAGAGAATAGCTTTATTGTTTTACCAGGCAAAAGGGGGCCACAGCAGGCTAATGCCCTCAGAACTCTGTGTCCCAACCTAGAGAGAGAAGTGAAGTTTTATAGTAATTGTTCTAAGAGGCTGTTTTCAGCGCCTGGACATTCTTCTGATGGGTTGGTGGCGAAGTAAGTAGGAGTTGAAGGTGAAAGTGAAAGTCGTTCAGTTATGTCCAACTCTTTGCGACCCCATAGACTACACAGTCCATGGAATCCTCCAGGCCAGGATACTGGAGTGGGTAGCCTTTCCCTTCTCAAGGGGATGTTCCCAACCCAGGGATCAAACCCAGGTCTCCCGCATTGCGGGCAGATTCTTTACCAGCTGAGCCAAAAGGGAAGCCCAAGAACACTGGAGTGGATAGCCTATCCCTTCTCCAGGGGATCTTCCCGACCCAGGAATCGAACCAGGGTCTCCTGCATTGCAGGCGGATTCTTTACCAACTGGGCTCTCAGGGAGTTACCATCATTAATCTTCGGGTTTCAACCAGTCTGGGGTCTACATGTGTGTGGGCAGCAAACGGTTAACTTCCCCCGCCTGGTGGGCGTCTCAGTGAGCAGACTCGCTTTAGAACCAGACACAAATTGGCTGAAATGAAAAGGGGGGACACGGGAGTTCACGCGAGCTGTGTTCAAAAGAGGGTTGGAGCGGCTGCACTGGCATCGGCAAAAGGGACGTTCTTACAGACGAAGAAGGAGATCAAGTGGCGAAAGGGCCGATGCACGGAAGAGAGTCAACAATTGCAGACGCATATGTGCCTGAAAACAGAGCCCGGAAAACATGAAGCAAAAAAGAAAAGACCAAATTGAGAGAAGTAGAGACTTCAACTATAATAGCTGGAAACTTCGATACTCCACTTTCAATAATGGACATAACAGTTAGGCAGAAAATCAGCAAGGAAATTAAAAACTTCAAGAAAACTATCTACCAAAGCAGCCGAACAGATATCTACAGAACACTCCATCCAAGAGCAGCAGAGCACACGTTCTTCTCAAGGGCATGTGGAACATTCTCCAGGACAGACCATGTATTGCCGCATGCATATGTCTCAGTCCATTTAAGAAGACTGAAATCAAACAGAATATGTGCTCCGACCACAATGGAATGAAATTAGAAATTAATACGTAACAGAAGGAAATTCGGAAAAGTCACAGATTTGTGGGCATTAAATAAAACACTCTTAAATAGCCAGTGGATCAAAGAAGAATGAGGGAAATTAGAAATCGCTTTGAGGAGAATGGAGACAAAAACACGACAAAGCAGAACCATGAGGGATGTAATTAAAGCAATGCCGGGGGGGTGAATGGCTGCAAATGTCTGCCTTAAAAGGCTCGCAAGTCGATAACCTCGCCTTCCACCTTAAGAAACCAGGAGAAGAAGAACAAACTTTATGACAAAGGAGGTCTGGCAGCTGATGGCCCGGGTGAGACGGGACAGCCTTATGAAGGCACAGCTGGTCCTGGCCTGGGGATGCTACCTGTGAAGATGAAGGGCATCTTCTAGGGTGATCCTGGGCCCCAGCCAGGCAGTCCTGGGTCTGGGATCACCACCACTCCCACTGTACTACTTGGGAAATTTGTGTTCTCCATCCCCACGGTTCCAGGATCTGTGATCCACGAGTCCTGCCTCCCAGAGGGAGCACTTCCACCAGGGACACCGTAATAACCTCATTAAACATGAAGTCCTGTCTGCCACGCAGTCCCTTCAGGCTCCTTTTGTGCCAAGAGACCCTCCTGAGAGGGGTAGCTGATCTAGAGCATCCGGAGGCAGTGCGGCTGCTTTGACACGCTTGTTGCTATTCAGTTGCTTAGTCGTGTCCGACTCTTTGCCACCCCGTGGACTGGAGCACACCAGGCTTCCCTGTCCTTCACCGTCTCCCGGAGTTTGCTCAAACTCATTTCCATCAAGTCTGTGATGTCGTCCAACCATCTCATCCTCTGTTGCCCCCTTCTCCTCCTGCCCTCAATCTTGCCCAGCATCAGGGTCTTTTCCAGCATCAGAATCTTTTCCAGTAAGTTGGCTCTTTGCATCAGGTGGCCAAAGTACAGGAGTTTCAGCTTTCAGCTTCAGCATCAGTCCTTCCAATGAATATTCAGGGTTGATTTCCTTTAGGATTGGCAGGAAAAGTACCTTTAGCATGGGAGGCATCTCTTTGTATTTCTCTGCCTAATTCTGACAGCAAGTAGACAAAACCAGCAGTCACAGCAGGAGGACATAGCAACTAGGAGCTCAAAACAACCAGGAGCTCAGAGTGCTCGGGGATGTTCAGAGAGGCTGGGTCAGCAGAGGAGCTAGCCTGGGATGCAGGAACCTGGAGAGTGCTCGGGGATGTTCTGAGAGGCTGGATCAGCCCAACAAGTAAGCCGCCTGGGTCAGCAGAGGGCTAGCCTGGAGTGCAGGAACCTGGAGAGTGCTCGGGGATGTTCTGAGAGGCTGGGTCAGCAGAGGAGCCAGCCTGCGGTGCAGGAACCTGGAGGGTACAGGAGGTGAGCCTCAGCATGTGGCTTTGAGACCAGCCTTTGGACAGGGGCTGGCGGGAAACAGTGATAGAATGGATTCTTTTAAAATGAAGAATCTTATTCATCAAAAGATACAACCGGGAGATGAAAAGGCAAGCCACAGAGTTGCAGAACGTGTTTGCCATATATTCATCCGCTTATGACCCACATCCAGGACACTCCTAAAATCAATAAGATAAAGACAACCAGCAGAAGAGAGGGAGCAGAATTCTTGAAAAGGCCTTGTTTAAAATAGGATTTCCAAGTAGCCCCTAAGCAGGCGAAAAGCTCCCCAACCTCATGATTCATCAGGAAATGCAAATAAAACTCCAGTCAGGCACTACTTGACTCCCACCAGCATGGCTAAAATTCAAGGCCCTGACAATCGCTCGAGCTGGCAAGGATGTGAAGCAACTGGAACGCTCTCCGTGCTGGTGGGAGTGTGTTCACCCACCTTGGAAAACCGTTTGGTTTTATCCCCAAAGCTGGGTACCCTCGTTCCCTGCGTGTGTGCTCAGCCGCTCAGTCGTGTCCGACTCTTTGCGACCCCAGGGCCTGTAGACTCCAGGCTCCTCTGGTCATTGAATTTTCAAGGCAAGAATACTAGAGTGGGTTGCCATTTCCTTCTTCAGGGCATCTTCCCGATCCAGGGATCCAACCCTTGTCTCCTGCGTTTCTGGCATTGGCAGGCAGATTCTTCACCACTGAGCCGCCCGGGAAGCGCACGTCTGTTCCACAGACCCCAGTAATTCCACCATCGAGTATGTGAACCACCCAGAGAGATACACAAGAGTGATCTGCTTTGCTGTTTGAACGAGCTGAAAAGCTAGCAGCTGCCCGAACGTCCTTTGTAGGTAGAAAGGGTAAGCCAACCGTGTGGGTCCACGCCACATATAGAGCCCTGACGGTATCAATAACAGACTGCGAGCTACAAGTCACAACGTGGGCGCCTCTCAGGGTGCTGAGTCCAAGGAGCCAGACGAGAAAGAGCACATTCCATTCCTATGGATTTCAAAACAAGTGAACCTAACCTGTGACTCTGGAAGTCAGGGCTGTGGTTACCAGGTGGCGGGGTGGTGGGGAGAGGTTAGTGGCTGGAGGGTGTGGGAGCTTGATGCCTGGGGGCTTGATTGGTGTTGGATCTCCATGCAAGACCCCACGGAGGTGTGCACTTTGGGGCCACACTGCTCTGCACGGTAAGGGGTGGTCGGGTTATCTGGTCAGTGGTTAGTGATCTCTGTGCTTCTGCATTTGGTCACCCGGTTCTGTCCAGCCCTGGTCACCCACCTGTCTGTAATCCATCCACGTGGTCCTGGATCTGGTCACCCGGTTCTGTCCAGCCCTGGTCACCCACCTGTCTGTAATCCATCCACGTGGTCCTGGATCTGGCCGGTCTGGATGGGCCTAATGTGTGGTTTCTGGCTTCTGGTCGGGGGTTTCCTGGCCTCAGAGTCCTGTGATGAATGACCCTGGTGGTCGAGACTCCTCACCTCCTGCTCAGCAGTGTCTTCCCTGACGTTCTGGGTCTGGACTGTGTCCCCCTAAATCCACATACTGTAGTCCTGGGCAGCCCCCGAGTGCTCGTACTTGGAGATATAGACTTTAGGAGGGTAATAAGGCTAGAGAGGTGTAAGGGTGGGGCCCTGGTCTGATGGATTGCTGTCCCTACAGGAAGAGAGAGACCCCTGTGCTCTCGGCCCCCACAGATAAGAGGCCGTGTGGGGACGGGGACAGAAGGTGACCACCTCCAAGCCACGAGGAGCTCTCTCACCAGAACCCACCCCCAATGGACGGCACCTTGATCTTGGAGCTCTGGCCTCCAAAACTGAGAAAATACATTTCTATTATTTAAGCCACCCAGGGCGCTGTGGTTTGCTACGGACACCCAAGCCGCCTGAGACACCACCACTCAGGGCTTCCCCTGCCCCGCAGGGCTGGGTGGATGCCCTCTGCTCCCTCTGTGGCCTGGGGCAAGCAGCCCCCGCCCCTCAAGGGCGGAGGGCAGCGGGTACCAGGTGAGACCGAAGGTGCTGGGCTCGAGGCCTGGCTCCCCAGCTTGCTGGCCTTGCTACACAGCCTCCTGAAGCCTCAGTCTTCCCTTCTGCCAAGGGATGGAGGTGAGGATCCGCCCCCGGAGAGCGCCAAGGACGTGGGAAAGCCTCAGCAAGGGCACACAGCAGTCCGAGCCCTCCGCAGAGGCCCCGAGGAGGGGCGGGCGTCAGTCTGCAGGACCTCATCACAAGATCTGAGCGGTGGTCAGCTTCTGCAGCAGGGAGGGCAGTCAGGAAATCTGCCTGCTTGGGGTGAGAGAGCAAAAGCTGTCCCGGGCAGAGCTACCGAGGCGCCGGGCAGACCTTTCCTATCTCTCCATCTTTCTGAAAGGGAGCGTTGGCCGCACTGTTGCTGTTTAATTAGGGGCAGCTGTTAAAGCACGATGGAGGCTCCGTCTCCCTGGGGCGAGGGTGGTGCTCTCCGACCCGGCAGGCGCCCAGGCCCCCAGCTCAGCGCCCACCGTCCGCACACCTTCCTTCCTGGTGTGGAGTCCTCCCCAACCCGGACTCCCGTCTCCCCCTTGCTGCCCACCTCTCCTGGTCCTGACCCCGCAGGGCCCGTGCCCCCATCCTTGCCTTCTGACCCTGGGCCCACACACGCTCACCCTGCTTCTCTTCTCTGCAGGTTGCTGGGAAGCGTCTGGATTTTTAGGCTTGGTAACCACAAATCTGGGTGCGGGGGAGTGGCTGCACAGACCCCGTTCTGGACCTTTTCTGCCTCTGTATTTGAAGCCCAGACCACGACGGGCTACCGGCTCTGTATCTTCCAACAGCAAATAAATACATTGATTAGAGTCACAACTCTCGGGGAGGTTGACACAGATTATATTTGTGCGCTGGGTAGAAGAGCTTTCTCAAAATTTAATTATAACTTGAGTGTAAAATACGCCTCTTCCGCGGGAGTTTCGTGCCTCATGCATAATTACCTCCCCGCTCTCTCCCAATCACCCTCTTACGACGCCTCTGTGTGCTGTGAGCGATTAATTTATAGGCTGGTAATAGGCTAAAACAATATTTAAAGTCATTTTGCCCAATGTAGCTTTTAAGGCGGGATTGAGATAATAATTACTTAAAGACCCGTTTTATCACCCTGGAGTCGTTGCCGCGGGGCTCCTCGCCGGCCCGGGCAGCCTCCTCCCGCCCTGGGACCCATGTGGTCCTTGGCAGGTGTGCGGGCCCCCGGCCACGGCCCTCGCCTGGCAGTGACCACACGAGATAACACGTGGGCCCTGGTCGGGAGTTGGGGCAACCCCAGAAGATGGAAGCCGGGCTCCACCGGCTTCTTGTTAACAAAGTCAGGGCAGAACTTATCGGCCACTCAGGAGGCCAGGACTCTGCGGCCCAGGTGGCTGGAGAAGATGCCCTGGCGCCCACTCTAAGGGTATGTGGACGGAGGGGTGGCAGTGGGGCCTAGACAGAAGATGGAGGGCTGGGCTTGGGCCGAGCCCACGCTGCGAGCGTCCTGTCTGATATGGTTCAGCCGTGGAGGGGAGAGAATGGTCCCCATCTCCTCAGGGAATCCACGCACGACTACACAAAACCATCCCACCACGGGCAGGCGGGCGGGCACCTGCCGCTGGGCCTCTCTCGCCCCTGGGGTGTGACTCTGAGGCACAGAGACAGCTCAAGGAAGGGGCTCTGAAGGAGGGGGTGTCAGGGAGGTAGCCGGGACAAAGGGGAGCTGCTTTATCTGGTGAGCACCCGCATTGCTTCCTAGGGAGCCCCTTGGCTGCCCTGACCCCCACCCAGGCTGTCTGTGGGTGCCTGGCAGGGGGCGCGCGGGCAGCCTCCCAGGGGCAGGACCTGGACTTTGGAGTCGGATGGAGCTGGGATGGAGCTGGGGCTGGATTCCAGCTTTGACTCTCACCGGGGTGACTTGGACGATCGCAGGAGACCCACTGGGGCGAGCCGGGCTCTACCTGTAGCCAGGGAAGCCCGGGGCGTGCTCAGCGGGCCCTGCAGGGTGCACGGCCCCCAACACCACCCACGCTGCCGAGGGGGACCCGTGACGTCGCCGGGTTCTCAAAGAAACGAGGGCACCTGTGCTACAGAGGGCCGGGTCAGGGTGGACTGAGAGCCCCCAGCCCCCAGGGAGTCAGGTGAGGTCCTCGCCCTCTGGGGGGGCCTCTGGAAGCCGCACTGCCCCCGCCCCGACCCCCGGTGGACATGGGCTCTGGATTCACCTCTGGGGAGCACTCGCCCGCTCTGTGCTTCTTAAGGGCCGAAGTGTTCATGGCCTTAAAATCATTATAAAATGACTGGATCTGTCGTATTTAATGTTCTGGCCCTTGTTCGGCACTTCTGGTGCCAGGGTTTGATGAATTCTTCAAATAGTCTATGAACGGTTAAGGGAAGGAATGAATGAATTCCCGGCATTATGTCATTTGCAAGAAATTGTCCTCTGGAGACAAAGGATAATCTGAACTTTAGCCTTTTCTAGAATCTGAAGCAGTGGGTGCTGGAGGGGGAGGGAGGGGGCCACCCTGCCGCCATCAGGAGGCCAGCCTGGGGGGAGTGGGCTTGGAGGTAGGGGGCAGCACTTTGAAGCCTGTAGGTGAGGGGATTCCACGGAAAGATGTCCCAGGATGCCATTCTGCTCCAGTCCAGCCATTGGCAGGATATGCGGTCCACTCAGAGAGCAGCAGAGGGGAGCAAGTGACCCTGGGAAAGTCACCTCCCTTCTCTGGGCCTCAGTTTCCCCATCGGTACAGGGGTTGGTTGAGATCGTCCCTAACTCGTCTCTGTGTTTCCGGATTGTCCTCCACCTCTGACGTTCCAGGATCCTATGACCGGGCACATCGTAGGTCAGAAACTCCTGTGGTCAGTCATGCATTCAACAAGCCTGTGTGTGTGCAAACACCAGGCTTGGAGCTCAGGGTGAGACCCTGGCTTCTCTGTCTATCCCATCAGTGGGCACACCCCGGGCTGCAGCGGGTAGGAGCCCAGAGCAGGGTCTCACCGACCCTGGGAATTCTGGAAGAAATGGGGGTGGGGGAGTCGGGGTTCCGTGTGGGCAGGGGAGGGGCCTGGGGTTGGGGAGAGCCCAGCAGGCTCATGGGGCAGGACCCTGGGGTGGGGTGGGGGGGGCTAGAGTGGGAAGGTGGGTGTGGGGTCACAGAGGCAAAGCAGGCCTTTTGGGCCTGTGCTCCCCGGATGAACGAGGGTCGCCCCGCCCGTCGTTGGCCCTGGGCTGGGGGCAGCGTGGAAGCACTCCTGCCCAGGGCCGTCCACCCCGCCCCTCTCCTCTCTTCCTCACCCTGTCTTCCCCGTTGTCCCCCATGATTTTTGCAGACCTGGCCCAGGGAAGGGGCCGGTCCCCAGAAAGTGGTGGGCTGCGTCCATGCGTCTTCTGCAAAGAGCGTCATAAAAGGGGCCCAGACTGGAAATCAATTCTCTAAAGCTGAAATCAATAACAATAACTAATATTAATACTGATTATCCTTCCTTTATTGCACGTTGCAGTTGGGTTGGGGATGGATTGTGTTTGAGGACCGGGGAGGGGGCAGGGGTCGGGCTGCACCAGGGAGCCCACGGTGGCCGCCTGGGGGGTCCGGGGAAGTGGAGAAGAGCCAGCCGGGGCCGGGCGTGGGGTGGCGGGTTGTGCCACGGAAGCCTTGGCTCCTGCCTCTTGGGTTGAACTTGTCCCAGGCCTGGTTTCCCCATCACAGTCCCCACGTGACTGGGCTCATCAGGTGCCCAGATTTGGGGAGGGCAGCCTGCCCCCACACTTGGGGCGTCCGAGTCTGGAGGGGAGACGGTGGTGCATTGCATAGGAAACAGTCAGCAAGGCTCCTGGAAGCGCCCAGAACTGGGCCGACTTTTTGTGCGGTTCTCTCCGGGTCAGCCCAGGGCTTTGGTCAGAGTCCACAGAGAGGGAGCCCAGGGCCAGGAGGAGTGTGCCTCCCCGGAAGGGGGTCAGGCACGGCACTTGGGGTCCGGGCTGTGAGTCCCCCCTCCCCTCGGAGAGGAGCGGTCACTAACTCCCATGTTCCAGCTGTGTAACTGCGGGCTGGGAGGGGCCCCCAAGTCTTCCCTTTCATGGGGGTAAAGCAGGATCCAGGCCCAGGGCTTCTGCTTGCCAAGCCCCTCCCCACGCCCCAGCAGAATGCGGTGGGTGCTGAAAGCAGGGTAGCAGGGGTGAGTGTAATACACGCGTCTTTAGAGACAGTGAATCCAGGAGAGGGGGCTCAGAGGACTCTGAAGACTGTGTGTGTGCATGTCTGTGTGTACATGTCCGTGTGTGTGTGTGCACATCCATGTGCGTGTGTGCATGTCTGTGTGTACATGTCCGTGTGTGTGCATGTCCATGTGTGTGCGCACGTCCATGTGCATGTCTCTCTGTGTGAACATCCGTGCGTGTGTGCACACGTCCATGTGCATGTCTCTGTGTGTGCACATCCGTGGGTGTACATCCATGTGTATGCACGTCTGTGTGTGTGCATGTCCGTGTGCACATCCGTGTGCGTGTGCACATCTGTGTGCATGTGCCAGTGTTTTGAGGACACAATTGGAAATTATTTATTCTACGATGTTAAGTGTCTAGGTGTATACACAATTATATGTATTCTGTGTATTCATTGGGAATCTTCTGCCAAAAACACATACTGAAACTAGAACTTAAACACAGAAATGGAAGGAAAAGATCAGGAATTATCCAGAGGTAAAGGAAAGAGAATTGTGTCTCAGGAACCAGAGAAACAGCCACTGGTCAGGCAACATGAGCCTGAGCTTCCTGGCAGCCACAGCAAGGAAAGAAAGAAGATGGGTCTGCCCTTCTGGCCAATGGGAGGAAGTGTTTATCTGGGGTGGGGGCTGGAGTCCAACACTGGTTTATCAGAAGTTTACTTATGAAAGGGGAAGAGGGTAGTCCACGTCTTCCAAAGGCTTTTTCTGGACTTGCCGGATGGTCCAGTAGTTAAGATTCTGAGCTTCTGCTGCAGGGGCATGGATTTGATCCCGGTCAGGGAAGTTCCACCTGCTGTGCAGTGTGGCCAAAAAAAGGCCTTTCCTTCTACAGTCCCTCAGCAGAGGCCGAGGGATTCCGTGAGCTCTGGAATCCACGTGGATTTGGACAGAGAGTAGCCCCCACCCCAGACAGGACGGGCTCGGTGGCCACACCAGCCACCTCAGGTGGAGGAAAGGGCACTCACGTAGTCCCACAGGGGTCGTGGGGTAAGGGGCTGGGGGGAGCTGGGAGCGGGGATGGGGGTCTTCAGGCAGGTCTGTAACTGGCTGGGCTGGGTTTCTGTTGGTCTGTGACCCTGGTGGGGGGCAGCCCTGGAGGAGTGGGCTCTTTCCTGCAGCTGGCTCGGCTCCCGGACTCCAGGCCCGGCCCCACGCTGTCCCCAGCTTCTCCTGCCTGTCCCTCGCTGTCCCTCGCTGCCCCCGCTGCCTCTCAGCAGGTCAGCCTGCTGGGCCACGTTTACCCTCCGTCCATCGCCTTGATGTGGGCAAACAGGATAGACGGGAGGGACAGGAGATAAGGCTGGGCCTCTGGCTCAAAGGTGGTGGTGCTCGCCTTACTTGACCTGTGAGTTTATTTACCGTCCCTGAACTTTCACCTGCCCTCCACGGGGCACAGAGACCGAACCATGGGGTGCTTCAGAGGGCCCCGGTCTCGTTCTGGGGCCCTGTGCAGTCAACAGGGCTATGGGAGGAGTGCACGCTGAAAATCGCACAAGTGGAAATGTGTGAGCCTCCCCTCAGGTGGGCCCCTCAGCAAGCTGGGGTCGTTGTTGTCCCCAGTTCACAGATGAACAAACTGAGGCTCAGAGAGGCCAAATCGCCCATCCCGGGTGCCCTCTTAGTCAAACATTGGGATTGTTTTTTTCTCTTTTAAAAAGATTTTTTGATGTGGGCCATTTTTAAAGTCTTTATTGAATTTGTTACAATATTGCTTCTGCTTTATGTTTTCCTTTGTTTTTTTGGCCCAGGCAAGCTCCACCTTAGCTTCCCAACCAAAGACCCAACCAACCACTGGAGGTGAAGTCTTAGCTCCTGGACTGCCAGGAAGGCCCCAGGACCGGGGTTTTAACTCACACGGCTCTGACTCTTTAGTGGGAGCCCCGTGCTGTCTCTGAGTCTAGAGGGAGTCAGGGGCTACAGGTGGCGTGCCCTGCCAGCAGAGGTGAGATGAGGGGACAGCCCCCGGGGCCCCGCCCACACCCCACAGGGCTCGTCCATACCTTCAGCAAAGCACCCACTGTGTGCCGGCCTGTCGAGGGCGCAGACGCGGAGCCAAGAGAGAGGCCCTGCCCAGTGGGCCCTCGTCAAGTACAGGAAGTAAACCTCGGAGACGGAAGGAGCTGGGGCACGGCTTGCAGATGGCTTGCTTCAGGCTCTGGGACCTGTTCTTGGTCCGCTTTCTTCCCTGCACGTCACATGCACTCGACTTGATTCCACTCTCTTGACCCCATCCATGAGGCAGAAACCAGGCCAGACGTGAGGCTCCACTGTGGGGCACTATCTCTGGCCCTTCTTCCTTCCAGAGCTGCAGCAGGGAGGGTGGGCTCAGGAAACAGGATTTCAGACCCTTCCAAGAGCATCCGCTGTGGTTGACACCCGGAGACCAACACCTGGAAGAAACTCCCGGCAGAGAGAGGGTCTACCTGGAGCTGTCCCATGACTCCCCGGAGGGTAAGGAAACCCCAGACTGCAGAGGATTCGGGAACGACTTCACCGCCAGATCTGGAAACCCTCCCTTTCCAGGAGCAGGGATGGAACTCGGCCTTGGCCCACATTCCAGCTGCTCATCACACCCCCACCACAGAGGGCCCACCATCAGGGGACTAAGAGGCTCTCACAGGGTCCTGCTGACCCTGCCCACTCCTGAAGCATCTCTGTGACTGACCCTGCCAGGAGGCCTCTTCTGAAACACTTCTCCCTGGCTAAATTTGGTCCTGGCTTAGGCACTGCCTCCTCCAGGCAGTCCTCCCTGGTTTCCCGGGTCATTTATGTCTTTATCTGTGTATGCCAGCAGCATCTGGATTGTTTTCTCCTCTGACACTCCCAACACATGCACATCTTGCATCTTCCCCAGTGTGGCCCCTGAGGGCTCAAGGTATGCTTCCTGCAGGAGGTCAGTATACACGTGATCAGTCGTGTCCGACTCTGCAACCCCATGGACTGTAGCCTGCCAGGCTCCTCTGCTCATGGGATTTTCCAGACAAGGATACTGGAGGAGGTTGCCATTTCCTAACCACAGGATGTTCCTGAGCCAGGCATCAAACCCTGGGCAGGTGGGTCCTTTACTGCTCGTGCCACCTGGGAATTGAGTTCAGTTCAGCCTCTCAGTCGTGTCCGACCCTTTGCGACCCCAAGCAGGAGCTCAGAGAAGGGAGTCTGGGAGAGGCCTGTTGGAATCAGGGTCGGGGTCTGCGCTTACACAGCCCTCTCCCGGACCAGGAGCGCCTGGAGTCTTCCCCTCTGTGGGGTCTGGCTGACGTGGTAGGTGCCCAGTAAAGCTTGATGGGCTGATGTCAAGATTCCTGGCTGACCCGCACCCCGCCCCCAGCAGCCCCATGGATCACAGCTCCAAACCAAAGGGCCAGCGTCTAACCTCTGCACCCTGGCTTGGGCATGCCCACGCTTCCCTTGGGGGCTGGCCAGCCCATTTCTGGGGCTTTTACAAATGCAGGGCCAGTTGACATGGGGGTTTTTGGAGACAGGAGGTGGATGTCCCTCCAGAAATGATCCCCGGGGCGCAGAGCTGGGAAGGGGAGCGGAGGGCTGGTCTCCCTGTGCACACTGTCCTCCCACTCGAAGCAGTGCACAGAGGGGTCAACCCCAGGGTGGCTTTGGGGAGCGTTTCCTTCCCAGGAGTCCCCAGCCAAGCCTGGTGGGGGGGAGTGGGAGAGAGGAGAGGACCCGGACCTGGGCACAGCCTGGGCTGAGGCTCACCGCCCGCCACTGGGAGCGTCTTCACTGACCCCAGTGGAGTTTCTCATGAGCCAAGGATGGTATTTTCCATCTAGTGAAGGCTCTCGAGGGACTCCGCTGGTGGCCCAGTGCTTAAGGCTCCGTGTTCCCGATGTGCTGGGCTCGAGTCTGATCCCTGGTCAGGGAACTAGATCCTGCATGCTGCAACAAAACAGATCCTGATGCCGCAACTGAAAAAAATAGAGAGAGGGATCCCGCACGAGGCAGCAAAGATCAAAGATGCCACGTGCTGCCGCTAAGACCCGGAGGAGCCAAAAGAAAAGACTTCAGAGAATCTGGTCAGCGCAGCTGTGCTCAGGAATGTTCTCTGAGCTTCCATGCGGGTCTGTGATTGCATCCATCAGCCCTGCACCCTCTCCTTCCATCTAGGATGGGGAGAGGGAGGGGTTCCACACTGGCTGAGGGACCCTGGCAGCGGGAGGCAGACTGGACACAGCCCGGGGGAAGGCGGCCTCCTTGACTGCGTCCCGCCCATGGGCTCCGGGGCCCTCGCACGGTCGGGCCTCGCACGGCCGGAGACTCAGGGAATGTGGTCCAAGTTCAGAGCATGTTGTGCAGCCAGCGGTCAGAACGAGTCCAGCTCTCCCACCACTGGCGCCGCCACTGGGCAAGACCCCGTGCCCAGCCTGGCCCCCATCTCCTAGTCTCTAAGACGGGGTGGTCGCCTTTCCTGGCAGGGCCATCCCCCATCATCAGGGCTAACCCAGGAGCCGAGGGGAGCATGCGCACAGCGCCTGGCCCGCGTGTGTCCACAGTGGGCAGCAGTCGGGGGCCGTCCCACGTCCCTGACCGATGCCCTGCCTTCCCTTGGTTGCAGGCGAGCCCTGAGGGAGGTGCTGGGGACTTGAGGTCCCAGGAGTGACCTTCAAGCGGGATGCTGGTGGGTGTTGTCCCTCAGAAGGGGGAAATTCTGGGGTGCTCTCCATATCCTCATACAGGCTCCCAGGGGACTGAGCTCCACTGCCTGCTGCAGACCACCCACCATCCCCAAGAAAGCAACAATCTTCTTTCCCCGCTCCCTGCTGTGCTTCCAGGAATCCCTGCCTGCACACACAGTCCTGTCTCCTGTCTGCTTTAAGTAGGGACCTGGCTAGGAAAGAGGGGTGCCGGCTTATCACCCTGATCTGCAGGCGAGTGGAGACCAGCTCAGTAAGTGTGATTCTGGTGGGAGAGTGGTGGGCTTCCTGGGGGAGGCACCCTCCGAGCAGAATCTAGAAAACAACAGCAGTAGGGAAGCCAGAACAGAGCTCTGCGTCCCTGAGACGGCCTCCCCACACCCACACCCCCCGATGACCCCAGCCGCCGGCTGCCCAGCCATGACCCTTGTGGCCAGAGGGGATGCGGCAGCCTGGCCAACGCTCGATGGGCTCCAGGTCGGCTCCTCTGAACCTTCCTGTTTGTGCAGAGTTAATGTCCTGTCATTAGCGATCAGAAAGCTTGCGGGAGTTAAACATTAAGCGGTGTGTGTGCTGGGAAACACAGTCTCTTGTGCCCGGGGTTGATGGTCAAGGCCGGGGCCCTTGCTCTTGCTTTGGAGTTCTCCAACAGACTGGCTTTCCAAGTTGTTGAAAGAGGGTAACTCAGGAGTCCTACGTCCCACCGTCTCCATGGGCCCAGAGATGGGCCAGGTCCTCCAGGAACCTCCCAAGTGCCGTGATGGGCTGGGACCTCTGGGGTGGGAACTGCCAGGGGCTGGGACCTCACCCCCAGGGCCTAGGAGAACAGTCCTCAAGGCACGTGCCAGACACCCCACGAGGGTCCCTGGAGGGGTGGGAAGGCAGCCCCAAGGCCCAGACAGACAAGCCGCCTGAGACTCTGGGTGGGGGTGGGGTCACAAAAGAGGATTCGGGCCATCCCTCCCTGGCCCCCGACCCTGCACCTCCATCTCTCCCCACGACTTCCCTCCTTTCCTCCACAAACTCATCTCAAAAGCATCAGCTCTGGGCCCGATGCAGCCTGCACAGAGGCCAGTCTCTGCCCCTCCAGGGAGCCCCCATCTAGGAGGCAAGGAGCAGAGAAGCAGCTGGACGCAGAGTGAGTGCTCAGAGAGGCACACGCGGGAGGCCATGCCTCTGAGCTGGGCCTTGAGCGCAGGGAGGGTGGGGTGTTGAGACAAGGCGCAGGGTGTAGCCTCTGGAACATGCAAAGATCAGGGAGTGGGGAGCAGCAGAGTGGGCTGGGAGGGTCTCGGCGGGACGCCTCTGGGAGAAGGGACAGGGCCAGCGCACTGCATGGGTCTGTGAGCTGAGCTCCATCCACGGGCAGTGCCTGTACCCCTGACGCGTCTCAGAAGCACCTGTTTTTGGGTCTGTCTGCCCCAGAGGCAGGTACCAGTTGGTGTATGCAGACCCCCTGGACTAGTGGACAGTAAGACCAGTGGGGGGAGCTGAGTGAATTCTGAATAAGCAGACGGATGGCTGAGGGGCAGGTGGATGGGTGAGCTGGTGGGCGGTGGGGGCCGCTGGGTGGATGGATGGATGGGTGGGTGGATACGTAGATGGGTGTGCTAGTGGTATGGTGGGTGGAGGGATAGATGGGTGGGTGGGTGGCTGCGTGGACTGACGGGCGTGTGGACAGTAGTGGGGGTGGGTGGATGGGTCCATCTCACCCACCATTTCAGTTCCGATCAGAACTTGCAGGCTTCCACAGGGAGCCCTACAGACCCACCTAGCGAGCCACCCACCTCTGCTGGCCGGTCAGTTAACAAACTCTCTGCCTTGAGCAGAGCTGCACAGGGGCTGATCTCCAGCTACTGCTGAGAGTCTAGGGTCTCTGGACAGAGTCTCTGGTCTCTGCCAGAGTCCAGGGTCGGACTCACCGTGCGGGTAGGAGCCCTCTCCTTGTGGGTAATGAAGTGAGGAGGGGGTGGGTGGGAGCTCTCCTCCCCTGAGAGGTGCAGAGACTGGACAGCTCCTTGACTCCCCACCCCCACTCACAGCCCGCAGTCTAACCCGAAGCTTTGTGATCCTTCAGGCTTCAGACCCTGCAGGCTGGGGGCTTCCCTGGCCCATTAGGAATCAGAGACGCATCTGTGCTCTTGTCAGTGGGACCTCCTGGAACGTCAGGAGAGGGGCCCCCTTCAGGAGGAGGAGACCCCAGAGCTGGGCGCCCCGGAGGAAGAGGAGGCCTTGCAGGTGTGCGAGCCAGCCTGGGGCTGCGCTTCCAGGCCCGGAGGGGCAGCTGGGGGCCTCTCTCCAGAAACAGCCTCCCCACCCCGGGATGGGAGGGGGCTCAGTCCTTCCACCAGGGCCGGCCGCCTCTCAGGCCCCTCTGTCCTGCTGTCTCACACGTGGCAGAGCCAGGGGTCGGAAGTGAGCCTGACTCAGCCCCACCAGCTGAAGCTGGGCTGCTGGGGGGCAGGCAGAGGGGCAGGAAGAGGGGGCTTTGGGTCCTTTGGGAAGAACAGGGCCGCGGGGAGCACAGGCTTGGGTGTCCTGGATTTGCCGCGTGCACGTGAGCTGGTCTGGGGGCCCCATCCCCCCCACCTGCGGAGGGAGGATCCCCTTCCTCCAGGAACGGGGTCAGGGTGGAGAGCGCCCGGCCTGGCGCGGCGCGGAGCCCAGCACGGGAGCTGCTGTCATCAGCTCTTCATCAGGACCGCTAGCTGGGGTCAAGGTCAGCCGCCTGGTCGTGACCTCGGCGACCAGCTCGCCCTGCGTATCTGAGCTCGTGGGACTTGACGTTGTAAACCGGAGGCTGCAGACAGTCCTCATCGGCCCAGCCCCGTGGGAGGCCTGTCGCCTCCCAGTCCCGCCCGGACGGTGGATGTCGGGGCTGGGAGAGCCGAGGGTGACGGCACACGTGGGGCACACGTGAGGTGAGAGGGGCCGGGGCCGGGGCCTCGTGGGACTGTTAATAAACACATGGAAACTATCTTCAAAGCTCACGTTGCTTCTTGCAAACTTGAAACATCCCAGATGTCAACTTCGAGATGCTGGAGGGCAGCATCAGCTGTCTTGGAGTTGCTTGGGTAGCAGCGCACCCCCCCCGCCAAGGGAATCTGGGGTGTCGTGGCCATGGGGCCCAGCCATGGGAGGACTGGGGACTTGGGGGGCCCTCCTGGGGTGATGACGGGAAGCTAAGGCAGGTATCCCTGCTGCTGTCAGGAAGCTTAGGTCAGCAGTGCTCCTGCGCATGGGCGGCCCCTTTGCGGCCCCTCAGGCCTGGGTGGTCCCTGCGGCTGTCCCCTGCACAGCTGAGGGCTCAGTGACCCCAAGCGACACCTGGGCCAGCAGCTCGGCCTCGACCGCGGGCCCCACAGCCGACACGGGTGAATCAGCCCGGTTTGGGCTCTCTCTGACCCGGAGCGGCAGGCAGAGGAGAAAGCTCTCGAGACCCCTTCCCCAAAGGAGCCTCAGCACAGTGGCCTGGGGGCTCAGTTTCAAGGCAGATTTACAATTCAATTGTGAAATGGGATAAAATTAGGCATCTCCCTTTGGGCATCTCAAGTTTTCCTCTCTTAGAAGTTCTGTTCCTCTTAGCAAATTTATTTACTTCTACATTAACTTTTTGTTGTGTTGACAGGTGGGAGGGCAGGGTGGGGGGGTGTCTGCCAAGCGCCTCCCTCACTGGAGAAGCTCCAGTGAGGACCCAGCGATCGCAGGAGCCGTGCCGGCTCCGGGTGGGGAGGCCGTCCGGGTTGACTCCCAGCTTCGTCGTTGGGGAGCTGTGTGGTTCTCAGCGACTCTGAGCCTGCCTCCCTCGAGTTGAAGTGGGAATTCAGAACACAGCAGGCAGGCTGGGGAAGAAGAGGTGTCAGAACAGACTGAGACCAGGGTTCAGGGCCGGGTGCGTGCACATGCACGCCAGCATGCGTGGTCCTGTGTCCTGGTGAGCACGTGTGTGCATGTGCATGTGTGTGAGACAGTGTAGGGGGATCCTGGACACACGGGTGGGGAGTGCGGATTTGCTCCAGGAAGAGAGCCATCCGTGCTTTAGGGGAGACAGGTGGCCAGCACCTGGACATTCAGGACTAGAGAGCCTGGTCTGGGGAGGGGCGGCCTGGCTGCGGCCGTGCTGGGGGAGGAGGCCGCGGAGACTTCGGACCCCCGGAGTGAAACGACGCGTGGAGCAGAGGAGCAGGGCAGGCAGGGGCCAGCCCGGCCGGCCCCCCCGACAAGCTCCGGAAGGCTTCCTGGAGGAGGAAGGCGCTGTCAGCGGCCCTGGATTGGTCAGCAGGTTGTCGCCACGCCCCTCACTGGCCGCAGCAGATGCCATCGAGAAGGAGGAGCACGGATGTCCAGGGAAGACCCTCTGACGGGCACCCTCACGGGCAGGAGGGGAAACCAGACCCCTGCCCCACTCCCCTGCTTCCGCTCCCTACTTCCAGGCCTCCAGCTGGATTTGGGGTCCAGAGCAACACTGCCTTTGCCTGGAAGGAGGAGAGGGAGAGGGTTCCCGATGTCCTCCAACACATTTCCCTCCAGATGGATCTTCCATAAACCCTGTCCCACCTTGGTGGGGTCCAGGTGCCTGGTGAAATGCTTTCCAGTGCGTTCTGTTTGGGTCCAGTGGAAGGCGCTTCCCGGCGATGCTGGTGGAGAAGAATTTGCCTGCAGTGTAGGAGACAGAAGAGGCCCAGGTTCGATCCCTGGGTTGGGACGATCCCCTGGAGAAGGAAATGGCAGCCCCACTCTGTTCTTGCCTGGAGAATCCCACGGATAGAAGAGCCTGGCAGGCTACAGTCCATAGGGTTGCAGAGTCGGACATGACTGAAGGGACTTGGCCCGCACACCGCACAGTGGAAGGGGCGATGGCATGTGGGCGTGGGGGCTGGGGAAGACCCCTTGGCCCTCGTGCCTGTCCTTGGGCTGCAGGCCCCTAGGACACCTTGGCTGTGATTCAGTCCAGCCCTGTCCCGGGTCTTGGCCCCGATTCACCGAGAGTCAGCACGCCCTGGCTGGTGGTGCCTCTGGGGCCTGAACGTCTCGGCACCCACGGCCGCAGACAGGTCGGCACGGCCTCCAGACGCCAGGCATCTCTGCCAGCGTGCGCCGGCGCCCGGCCCTCCTGGGGGTCTGGAGCAAGCCCCGCCCCGAAGCTGGCTTGCATTTCCTTCACTCCTTTGCTGCTCCAGCTCCCTGAATCTGTTCGATGGCTCATCCCCTCTCCTGGGCCCTCACAGGCCTGGACTCAGACCCCCACTTCCTGGGGGCTGTGGGGGCACAGCTGACATCTAGAGAGCTCAGCCCCAGGCCTGGTGCGGAGGGACACCGCGGGGCCTCAGGACAGAGTCCACACTCCTCCCCTAGGACACTCCCTGAGCACTTCTGGCTCTGGCCACGCTGGGTACCGTCGGGCCTGAGGACAGGATCCCCCCTCTTTCTGCCTGTGCCCAGTATTCCCTCCCCTTCTCCCCTGCCCCATGTGGACAGTTCCTTCCTTCTTTGCAGTCTTAGCTTGGATGAGACTTCTTCCAGGAAGCCCTCCCTGGTTTCCCCCATCTGGATTGAGCCTCCAAACAAGTACACTCTGAACTTGGCCTGCCCAAGACCCTGCCACACAGAGTTAAGCTGCCTGGTGAGGGCCTGGGGCCACGGCCACTTCACGTGCCCTGAGGCCCCGCTGAGTCCAGAGAGGCCTGTGTCAAATGCTCAAGGAGTCAGTGCAGGACTGAGGGAACCGGGAGGGCTGAACCGTGGCCGTAGGGCTTCCTTCTGGATGCTGCTGAACTGCCCTACCTGGGAGTCGGGGTGGTTGCCCCCATGTCTGTGTGGCCTCTGGGCTGGAGAGGGACAGCGGGCACTTGGAGAGGTCCTGGCGCCCTGGGGAGAGACTTGTGAAGGAGGCTGGGCTGTCCACCCTGACCGAGGGCTGCCCAGGGGCCTCCCGCAGACTCCAGGGTCCTGGTTCTCACTGCAGCCTGGTCCGAGGTCGTCAGACGGCCCTGGCGCCCGCCACCAGGGCCAGGCTATCTGCAACCCACTGGTGTCCAGATGGGCGCTTCTAGGACAGACAAGGGGGCTCCCCTAGACAAGGCACCCCTCAACCCTCCTCAGCAGAGACCCCCCTGACATGTACCCCGGGTGGGGCTGTTGGTTTGACCCCGTGAGGCTGGGTCTAGCTCTGGACCGGAGTCTAGAAGCCCAGGGGCTAGCCCAGCCTGCCCCCTCACTGTGGGATCTTGTTCAAGTCCCCTCTCCGGCCTCTGCCTCCCTGTCTGCGAGGGGCCCCCCAGGCTCCCGCTACTTCCTTAAAGGAAGGTTGTCCCGAGTGGAGGCACGAACCCAGGCTCAGGACGCAGGCAGACCTGGGTTCACATCCTGCCTTGGCTGCCTCCTGCTGTGCGAGCCTGGGTGGCTGGTGGAGCCTCTCTGAGCCTCCTCTCTGTGCCTGGGGTGAGGGCTGTTGAATGATCAGTGTGGGGCCTGGGCCACGTGGCTTATCGCCCTGCGGGCCTTTAGTGACCACACCCCAGGCTCCTTGGCTGGACGAGAGGGCCCCTGACGTGGGGGAGCCTCTCTGCAGAGCCCGCAGGTTGCAGTGGCTGCTCAGCCCTGGGCAGCCGGCCCTGGCCTCTCCACAAGCAAACTCGCTTATCTTGAAAGTAAGACAAGCCCACGCAGGGTGAGAATCGGGGGCAGAAACGCAGCGGACGCGTGGCTGAGGGGCGTCCTGGGCCACCTTGGAGGGGACACGAGGTTTGCATGTCCAAGAGTTACTGTGGAGGGCCCCGGACACTGGACACCCACAGCAGGGCTATGGAGGGGGTGCCTGACCCCGGGCCCCTCGCCTCCTCACTGCAGCTGCGCAGTAACACCTGTGTTGTGGAGGGGTCTTCTGACCTGGCAAGCGGGGGCTGAGCACCCCTCATGCTCAGGGGCTGCTTTCAAGGAGAAGGAGCTCCCCGCCTGGCAGAGGGAAAAAGGCAAGCCCACCAGGCCACACCCCCCTCCGTCCCTGGAGGGGAGCCCGACGTTCAGGAGTGTAGCCCCGCCTCCCGCTTCGGGCAGGGTGGGGGCCGGGGTAAAGCGCCCTGCCCTTCCCTCTCTCCACCCCGTCACTGGGAGCGGTCAGTGAGACCTTCAGTGGGGCTGGCCACTCGAACCCTTTCAACATCTAAGGCCGAAGCTCGCCCGAATAAAACCACGTGGGCACAATGTAGTTCCCCTTCCCTGCCCTCCCCTCGGCCGAGGAGCCTCTCAGGGGGTCCTAGCTTCCTGGGGGTCACATGCCGGCTCCCAGTCCCACCACGGGGAATGCTGTGTGCCCCACGGACAGAGGGGTGGAGTTATAGGGCGGTGCTGGAAGAAGTCTCGGGGCAGCATTGGAAACAGAGCCATCCCGATACGGACCAGCCGTGACAGGTAGCGAGCTCCCTGCCAGGAGCGGTAACCAAGCCGAGATTAGAAGGCTCTGTCTCAGGGGTGACACATCAGAGTCAAGGAGACCACAGGATGACCTGGAGACCCACAGCCTGGGTGCCGAGCTCTGGCCCTGGGGAAGGCGGGCAGGCCCGCGTGTACACCCAGCCGCCTCCCCGCCTCCTCCACTCTAGGGAAACCTGACCCTCTGGTTGCTTGAAAGATGAGAGGAACTTGGGTTTGATGTTTTGAAGAAGTGGCTTTTTATCAGAAAGTCCTCTGGGAGTCTGGGCCGCAACCAGTGAAATTATATCTGTTGTTTCAAGGAGGGGAGAAAACTTGGGCTGATGGTTATTGAGATTTATGGCTTCCCCTGAGCCTAATTGCCTCAGAATCTTTTTAACAGTTGTACTAAGTGGTACTCAGACCGGACAACGGAGAAGGCGGCAGCTCGCCCCCGCCAGCATCTCCCGTCCCTCCCTCTCCTGCTCTCTGCTCTCGTTCCCCCCTGCCCTCCCTCCCCGATCCTGTCTACACTGGGAGCTCTCTGGATGCACCACCAGGCAGGTGGCCAGGACCTCACGGCTCATCTCAGGAGAGAGCAGATGTGAGAAGCCTCTGGAGTTCAGGCCTCTGGATGAGCTTTGCTCCTCCTGCTGCTGTGTGGGGACCCCAGAGGGGAAGAGGGGCTCGGGGGAGGTGGCGAGCCTGGCAGACAGCCAGGTGGCCCCCGTGCCTCTGCCCCTCTGAGCCTCCCCAGGCGGGCGATGGTGTACGCTCTGTGGGCTGTGCCAGCCAGGGTGGTACTGCATCCAGCAGGTGCTCAGCACATGCTAAAGACCCAGAGGCAGAAGTGGGACCTTGGAGCACAGCTCAGATCAAATACGGAAGAGCTCTCTCAGCGGCGGCCTCAGTGGGAGCAAGGCGCCCATCTCTAGGGGTGTGTAAGGGGAGCTGTGTGACTCTGGGCCAGGACGCAGGAGGGGAGTCTTCTGCATCGAGATGAGGCTGATCCAGGCTGATCCCCCTGACTGGGCACGGGGTCCTCCTCCTCCTGCGAGGCTGCCACGTCCCTGCCTCCCTCCCTGTTCATCCTGCAGGCAGGTTGAAAGGGCAGGGCCTCTTTCCCTGGCTGCCTCTGGGGCTGCCTCCCCAGGCCCCCAGCTGGGGGTCTAGAGCATTTACAGGAGGGGGCACGGATGACTGAGGTTGTTGGGTAGCTCCCTGGGGTGGTGAGGCAGGAACACCCTCTTCCTGGAGGCTGGTTTGAGCTCAAGGTCATGACTCCAGAGGTGAAGGCCGGCAGGGCTGGGGGGCCGCACAGACCCCTGGACAGTAGAGAGTCACCCTTGGGCCGGGTCCCCTGGGCTGCCTGCCAGTCAAGGGCTGTCCTGCCGGGAGGGTGGGGTCTCAGGCCCCAGAGGGTGTCAGACCATCTTCCCAGCCCCATGGGCACGTGAAAGAGCCAGCCATGTCCTTCTGGGCAGGGCAGGCTGGGGTCTGCTCCTCTGCCAAGGCTGCAGAGCCTCTGTGTTCGGAAGATGGTGTGGGAGCTGCACAGCCTGTCTCTCTGTTCCTCCCAACGCCCAGGGATGAGGGTGGGGCCTGGACAGGGCAGCCAGTCCCTCACGCCCTCTAATGGGATTAGGGCCCCACCCAGGCCTCCCCGGAGGTGGAGGTACCTTCCTGCTCACTGCAGCTGGGCTGGGCCTAGGCCTGGCTCGGGCCGATGGCATGCTGGTGGAGGTGAGCGGGGCACCTTCTGTGTGCTCAGCCTGCCTGCTCTCTTGTGCCCTGGGGATCCGCCACGCCAGGAGCTGGCCCTCTGGTTCAGAGAACGCAGCCTGCAGCCTGCCCGCCCACCAGAGCCAACCGACCCACTGAGCCACAGGCAAGGGAACCACTGTTGGCTGTGGTAGCTGAATTCTGGGTGGCTTGTTACACAGCACGAGCTGACTCATACACGTAAGTACTAGTGTTATCTTCTGATGCCACCAATGAAGAAGCTGAGGCTCAGAGAGGTTGGGTCACTCGCTTGAGGCCACCCAGCTTGAGGAGGCGATGGAGAGTCAAGTCCAACTACCTTTTAGGCCTGGAGGGCAGTGTCAGGCAGGTGAGGGGCTTGACAGCTCTCGGGGTGCTGGGCTCAGGCCCTGAGTCTGGGGGGACACCTGGATTTGGGGGCCACAACCATCTCCTGTTCCCTCTCTTGACTTGCATGTTTTCTGGCCAGACGCCAGGATCCAGCACATTTATCTGCTAGACGCCTTGCGGATGGACCTGCCCGGGACTGCTCCGTCCATCCCGCACCACTGTGGTGGCCTCCAGCTGGTACCTCGGCCACTTGGAGCCTCCACCCAGCAGCTGGAGGGATAACCCTCGATCATCCACCCGACCCTACTACCCTCCCAGGCTCCCCAGTGCCCCGAGGATCGAGTCCCGATTCATTATCGCCTTATTATGGCCCGAGAGGCCCTGGTGACCGGCCCTGTGTGCGGCAGACCTAACTCACACTCACCACACACCCCACACATTCACAACACCCTTGCACGCTCATGGTCATCCTCACCAACCCGCTCATCCACATATGGTCAGTCTCACTCACACACACTCAGATCCACACACACCCACCCTCGTATCCACACTCACACACGCGCTCATTCTCCGGGCTTCTGGCCTCTGACCTGCTCTTCCTCTGCCTAGAACGCCTCTCCCTGGCTCCCCTCACCAGCTCGGCCACGCGGCCTCCTCCAGGAAGCCCTCCCTGCCTGCACTTGGCCAGCCCCATCTTCCTGGGTCACAGCGCATGTCCCATGCACTTTGTCGTTGGCAATACATCCCATGCGGGCATGGAGCAGGTGCTCATTCAGCATTTACCTGCTGCTGCTTACCGCAGGGGGCTGCTGGGAGGGTGTGCAGGGCCCTCCCAGCCCCAGGAGTGATGGATGGTCTCTCTGCGGGTGTGGGGGTCTCCCCAGGCCCAGTCTCCTAGCCTTCCCAGGATCCTCTAGGCTTCTGGGCCCAAGGACTCACTGTGGCCCGACCCCAGGGCTGTGACTGTGTGGGGTCTGACCTTGGGGTCTCTGGCCCCACAAGCCCCGTTTGTGCCCCCACCCCGTGCACCCCCCTCCCTGTCCCCACGAGATCCCGAAACTGGTGAATGAACGGAGCCAGGACACCCCAGCCACTGCCCTGCCGCCAGCTGTGAACCCAATAAGCTAACAGTCAGCTTGGCCGCTGAGAGCCCAGGTCTGTGCAATGCGGGGACCGGGGCCGTTCCCACAGAGGTCATGGAACACAAGATGCTGTCCGTGAGGTACCCGTTCAGGGCTAGTTAAACCTTCCACGCAGGGATCCAACCCCCTTCTTCCTGGAGACGTTGTCTAGGCCTGGCCCCCCAAGCCCCAGGGCTGAGCTGCTCCCGGGAAGCCCCACGGATGCCCCCACCCCACACGGAGGCGCCGAGCCACCTTTGTTCCCCAGGCCCCACCTGCAATAAGGTGCAGGGGGCCCCCCCGGGGCGGGTGGGGTGCCGTCTCAGGGAGCAGGCTCGGGGCGGGGCACGGAGAGCCCCAGGGACGGGCGGGCTGCCTTTCCTTGAAGCCTGAGTCACCAGTCTCGGAATCCTGGCCTGACCTTGGGTGCTGGGGTCAAGCCTCCTTGTTTGGGGGGCCCCACCCTCCCAGCCGGACAACTTGCAGGGCCCCCGGGGGCCATCTTCGTGAGGATGCTAGCCGGCTGGGGCGGGCGGTGACGTGAACTCTGGATGGATGGCAGCAGAGCCGGGTGCAGGGGAGCCGAGCTCCCGAGGACTTGGGGTTCCCACGTGTTGTGCAGATCCTGCAAATCTACCCTCTCCCCAAGTGCGTGCCGACCCGGCGCTGATGGTGAAACCGAGCGGGACCCTGTGTGGGGCCCCGGCCGTGCAAGCCTTTCCGTGCCCCCTATCTCTCGTTTGTAGGGAACAGGCTCCAGCTCCCGGAACCTCCCCTGAGCCCCAAAGGGCAGATTCAGACGGTTGTTGATCAGGGGAGAGCAGATGCAGAGGCAAGAGGGACCACCTGCGGCCAGATCGAGGAGCGCAGGCCTGGAAACCCTGACCCTGCTGGCAAATGCGTCCCTGGACCACGGCTATGAAAGTGGAGTGGAAAGTGAAGCTGCTCAGTCGTGTCCGACTCTTTGTGATCCCATGGACTGCAGCCCAGCGGGCTCCTCCGTCCATGGAATTTTCCAGGCAAGAGTACTGGAGTCGGTTGCCGTTTCCTGCTCCAGGTGATCTTCCCGACCCAGGGATCGAACCCGAGTCTCCTACGTTGCTGGCAGACACTTTACGGTCTGAGCCGCCAGGGAATTTAAAACTCCTCACCGAATCCTATGCGTCCCTGTTGGGACTCACAGGTTTTCACTGTGCCCCTCTTTGTCTGGCAAAGCAATGAAGCTCTTTGTTTCCATGTGCCCAGAATTCTGTCTCCGAGATTCCATTTGGCACTGGCGCACGTAGGCCGAGGCGTCGGCGCCAGCGGTGGGGCAGGGAGACACGACTTTTCACCAAACACGCGTGTACCTGGTCCAAGACACCAGGGCCTCACTCTGAGTGGAGGCCCCGAGGAGGGCAGGCTCTTGGGGTGAGAGAGAGAGAGTGTCCAGGCGGAGCTGGGGGGCTGAGGATGGGGCGGTGCTGCACCCTTAAGACGCAGGGTGCCCCCAGCGCGCCGTGTGGCCTGGACGTGACCACAGTCGTGCTGGGACCAGCACTCTCTCTCAGGGGGCCCCTGGTCCGTGCCCAGCCTTGCGCTGGTGCAGGGGAGACGGGTGAGCAGGTGGTGAGAGGGGCCGGGCCAGCAGCAGGCCCAGCGTCACCTTCCAGAAAGCACGGCTCTGATGTGGCCCAGGGGAACGGACTGCAGGAGGGGACCAGGCGTCCCTGTGCCCGTGGTCACAGGATGCGCCAGCCTCCCCTGCCCACACGCGGCCGGTCTCATCGGGGACCAAGTGACAGTGGCCGGATCCAAACCAGCAGAGGAGCCCATGGCCAAAAGCCCAGCCGGGCGAGAGAGAGCCAGGGGTTAGGCGGCGCCTCGGTGGTTCTTTCGGGCGCCTGGGGGCGGTGAGTGGGAGTGTGCTAGGGGTTTGGGGCTGTTTCCGGCCGGGGAAGTTCTGGACCTTTCTGAGCTGGCGGTTATGCAGAGCGGCACTCTGCGATGAGTCATCCTCACGTGTGCACCTTCTGTAAGTTTGTTACACTTTTTTGTTTTTAGCAGGCGGCACAGCTTGCTGGGATCCTAGCTCCCCTCAGGGAGACTGAACCTGGACCCTTTCTGGGGATGTTTGTTACACTTTAAGAACATTTTCTTTTTTTCATGTTTCTTAAGAACATTAAGGGGTTACATTTTAAGGGAGGGTGATCCCCCAGGGGAGCTCCTAGTTACCCCCAAGGCCCGGCACCCCTCAGGGGCTTTGGAAGGCTGGAAACTTCCCTGTCAGTCACGGGGCCACTGGCTTGTCTCCCTGGAGACCGGGGTCAGGGTCTCGCCAGGCTGGTCCAGGCCTCCACCATCTCCAGGCGGGGTCCAGGAGACTCCAGGTGGGCTCAGGTGAAGGGGAGATGGGGGCATGGAAGAGAACACGTTCTCTGTGGGAGCGACCAGATGGGGAAGGGCCCTGGTACAGCAGGAGGCGTCTCGGGGCGGGGGTCGCTGCCCAGCCTCTCACTGGCTGCCCCACCTGCTGCCCGCGGCCCCTCCGGGATGGAAGCCAGGCAGCTGCAGGAGGAGAGAACGTTCTAAGGCTGTTCGTGTCCTAGTTACCATGGCAAACACCGGGCAAAAGAAAAATCCACCCAAACCGTCCTGGTGCCGGACATGCACGCGCACCGTTCCGGTGAGGCTCGGCGCCCGCACCGCGTGTGCGTGTGGGCATGCGTGTGTGCACGTGTGGGCACGCATGTGCTCCTGTGCGTGGTTTGCACAATGCACACAATTGCCTCTAAAGAAACAGACGGCTTCTTTAGAAAGAGGACGGTTTTTTGAATTTCAATTGGCTGTCTCAACAATGTCCGTTTAATTAGCGTGTTTTGAAGGGGAAATGAAAGAAAATTATAATTCATCCGAGAAAATTGTTGTACGTGCTCAGCTCTTCTGGTGGGTTCCGGAGGAGCGCTCCAGGTCTGCAGAGCCCGAGCCCAGAGCGTCCAGGCCGGAGGAGGGAGGGATGACCCCCGCGGCCAGGGCGGGGGCCTCTGAGAGCCAGTCAGGCAAGCACAGGGAACCGGGATATGGAAGGGGGCGCAGGCTGAGGGTCCCTGCTGTGGACTTCGTCATCCAGGAGCCACGGGTGTGGAGCTGTGGCTGTTGTTCAGTCGCTAAGTTGTGTCCGACTCTTTGTGGCCCCATGAACGGCAGCACGCCAGGCTTCTCTGTCCTCCGCTGCCTCCTGGAATTGGCTCAATCTCAAGTCCATTGAGTCAGTGATGTTATCTAACCAACCTCATCCTCTGCCGCCCCCTTCTCCTTTTGCCCTCCATCTTTCCCAGCATCAGGGTCTTTGCCAATGAGTCAGTTCTTCTGTTCAGGTGGCCAAAGTATTCAGCTTCAGAATCAGTCCTTCCAATGAATATTCAGGGTTGATTTCCTTTAGGATTGACTGTTTGGATCTCCTTGAGTCCAAGGGGCTCTCAAGAGTCTTCTCCAGCACCATAGTTCTAAAGCATCGATTCTTCGGCGCTCAGCCTTCTTTATGGTCCAGCTCTCACATCCGTACATGATACTGGAAAACGATAGTCTTGACTATATGGATCTTTGTGGGCAAAGTGATGTCTCTGCTTTTTAAAACACTCTGTAGTTGGCCATAGCTCTTCTTCCAAGGCGCAAGCGTCTTTAATTTCATGGCTGCGGTAACCGTCTACAGTGATTTTGGAGCCGAAGAAAATAAAATCTATCACTGCTTCTTGGGTTTAAATTCTCACTTTGCCAGAACTCACCCAAACTGGGCTCCCCTACTTGTGAAATTTGCCAAAGGGTGATGACCGTGGAGCAAATAAAATGATGATCGAAAAAGGCCTTTGTAAATTGTTGAGTCTTGGAAGAACTGGCCCTGATACTTCTTGAAGGACCCTGGGGCAGCTCTCTGTCCCACACGAGGGCCGAGTCCTGATCAAGCTTCTCTCCAAACCGGAACATCCTTCCGGTGGCCTGGGCTTAGCGGTGTAGGGGACCAGGGCCTCACTCTGTGGGTGCTCCCGGGCGCCTCTGGATGGCTCCAGGCTGCGACACTCGGAGGTCTCGCCGCCCCACCCAGGCTCCTGCCCTGCACCAGGGCCCCTGCCCTGGGGCTGAGCCCCCCTCGGGGCTCCCGCTGCGGCCAGCCACATGCCTCCCCTCACCCACCAGGCTCCTGAGTCTCCCCGCAGCCTGCGCGCCCCTGAGGGGGTCCTCCACAGAGGGGGCTGGGGCCTGGACTGGGGGCGGGGAGTCCTGGGCTCCCCTGTGCTCTGTGGGCACCAGCCTGCACCAGCATGCCATAGGTCTGTGGGCAAGTCTTACCCAAGACGCTAGGAGATCAGTTGTGTTACAGAGGGAACCTGGGTGAAAGGTGTGGCCCCATTTCCAGAGGAGCGGGCGCCTTCAACAGGAGGTGCCAGGCAGCCTGCGTTTCTGGGGTCCGCGAGGACCCCGTCCGCCTTCCTGAACGCGTAGTCGTCAGGCGGGAGCCAGGCCCCGTTCTCTGGCTGAGCCGGGGCCTGTTGTCAGTCCCCTGGAAGGTGAGGTGGTGAGGCGCCGGCCCGCATGGGCCCGCTGGTAACGACCGGCTGCCTCTTGTCCCCGACTGGGACTCCAAAGCAGAGCCGTGTGGCGAGGAGACCCCATGCATCTACCTGCACCCTCTGCACACTGACCTCGGGCAGTGGGACGCGGCGGCTGCTGTGCCCACTGGCTGGTCCTGCCCACTCCGAGCCTCCGCGTTGCGTCCAGCGTGTCACGTGTGCATGAACTCACGAGGCGAGGACCAGCGTCCCATTTCACAGAGGTGAGAACCGAGGCCGAGAGGGGCTACACGCCCATGGGGATGGTCAGAGGGAGCTGAGTCCGACCCGGGTCACTCTGGCTGGAGGCCAGCGCTCCCTCCAGGACGCCCTCTGCACACCATGTCCACGTGTCGCCCCGGGGTCCACTCCATGCCCTTTGTGTGTCCTGCGCCCCCAGGAAGCACAGTGGCCACGCCAGCCTGTGCCTCCCCCAGGCCCACCCCCCAATGCCTTTTCCTCCACAGGTCTCAGCTGGAGTTAAAGGGACAGGTGGATGGAAGGGCAGAGGGACAGGCGGCTAGCAGGCATGCAGGGGGCCCTGTCACAGAAGCCGCGGGCTGTGCCTTAGCACAGGGAGGCACGCAAGGTCGCGTCCGAGGTGGGGAAGGCACAGCTCCCACTCGTGGGCCGCGCTTCTCAGGGGGCAGGGCCGCTCCGGGATGGAACCTTGTCTCTGGGAAGGACATGAACCTAGGTGCCCCCCACCAGGCCCCTCTCTGGTACCCAGGCAGACATGACTAATCGAGCGGCGCCCCTTCTCCCGCAGAGCCTGGCTCCCAGCCCTCCCTGTGCAGCCAAGACCAGCTGATTGCAGCTGGCACCAGAGACCGTCCTGGCCACACCAGCTGTAAGTTATTATTAAAACTAACTGAAGCCCAAATCTGCCAGCGTCCCAGCCTGAGAGCACCGCAGAGCACCTGGGGGAGGGCAGCTCAGACTTACTCTCTGCTGGCCTTACCCTACCGCCTGGCCAGCATCAGCCAGGGGTGTCCAGAGCCAGCTGCCCCAAGGAGCTCTGCAGTCCACCCCAAAGGCTCCAGGCCACAGTCGAGGCCCAGCCCTGCCCAGCCACTGCCCTCTGGGACCAGGCAGAACCCCTCGGGCCTCAGCAGCCCTCGGTTCCGGGTTCCACGCCCAGTGACAGGTGGCGGTGGGTCTCAGCCGGGGGCAGGCTGGAAGGCTGCATTTTCCACAAGCAGGTGCAGGGCTCCAGGACCCCAGTGGAGCGCACTGCATGGCCCCTTCTTTGTGGACGGCCGGGCGCTGATGCCCCTGGGACAGCCCTCCCCTGAGAGAGGTGCAGGCTGCCCTCGTGCCCTGGGGCTGGGCACCCCACTCTAACCATCGCCCCGCCCTCTTGTGGTTCTCAAGGGGCGTCCCCCCGGGTTGGGGAGGGTCTCACATGCTCTCGCTCTGCTTCTTGCTCAGTGGGGCCAGGCTGGTCCTCGGCAGAACCTCCCTCCCGCCACCTGCCCAGCTCCAGGCTGGCCTGAGCAGACTGCTGCCCTCCTGGGCCTGAGTGGCCTCCTGGAGCCCTCGGAGCCTCCTCAGCTCCGCCTGGGCCCCAGCATCTGTCACCTGTTTCCAAACAGCTTTGCCGGCGACGGGCCCAGACTCCCTACCGGGTGTCCCCAGGACCCTGGGCTCCCGGGACCCTCTGGGTGAGGGTCCTCAGCGCTTGAACAACTGGCTCGAAGCCTCCGCCTGCAGCGGGAGTCCCAGTTCCGGCCCTTGGAGTTGTGTGACTTCGGCGGTTCCTCAGCCTCTCTGGGCATTGCTCCCTGTCCCTGTGAAAAGGAGTTATGCACCTGCCCCCGGGGCCGTGTGGAGTCACGGGGGAAGGAAAGAGAACAGGCCCCATATGGTGACCCTTTGCCCCGCTCGGGGACTGTGCCGTCCGAGGAGCGAGGGTCTGATGTAACGAGATGGGGTGTGCGGTGCCCGGCACGGGCGGTGGGTGCTGCTAAGGGTGGTGCCCCCGTGCTCCTTGGTGGGGGGACAGCTGCCTGTGGGCTGCAGGGCTGGGAGCCACCTGACCTCCTCACAGACACACAGGGAGCCCTCTGTGCTCAGAGCCACCGCCCGCCGCCTGACTGCCCGCTCCGGGCTGCCGGCCACACGCGGCCCCGGGCCGCCCCCTCCACCCCACTGAAAGTCAACAGACTGTTTTAGCAAACGTGGAAGCCGCAGAAAAACAGGCGTAAACAAAGTCCCCAGAGGCCCCCTCCCCAGCCCGGCCCCCGGAGTCGGCTCCCGTCTGGATCATTCCTGCCTGGTTCTCCTCCTCACGTCCTGATGAAGCCCTGAGCCTTCCCCCTGCAGCGGGTGCCGGGCCCTCCTGACGCTCAGCGCTCAGACGGGGAGACTGGGTGGCCTGGGGGGTATGTGGCCGCAGGGGACCTGCGGGGCCGTGGTCCCTAGGCGTGGACCCTGGTCTCCTGGCCCCCGGTCGGGCCCTAGGCACCACGGGACTGAACCACGAGCACGCACAAACAGCAGATTGAGGGAAACGTCCGCACCTCCCAGAGGCCGGTGGGGCCAGTGGGCCAGCCAGGCTGGGCTCTCAGGGTCGGGGGCCACGGTGACCCTGGGGGCCTTTCTAGGGGTGGCTGGGCAGCTCCTGGACCCAGGGGGCCACAGCCGGAGCTCTGGCCACCGCCCTCCCCCTGGAGGCCAGGTCTGTCCCCCGGGTTTTTTCTTTCCAGCTCCATGGCCGCGTCTGGGTTGGCTCCCAGGGGCGCCCACAGCAGTCACCCCCCGCCCCCCACGGTGGCGGCAGCTCCTGGCGTGCCCAATGCCCCTCCTGGCCCGCCTGGCCTGCCCTCCCCCGGGCTCGCCTTCCAGCTCGGTTAGCTGGCCCGGGGACAGGGCTGCCTCCCAGGTGAGCATGCCTTAGAAAAATGACTTCATTATCACCTTCGGCAGCTTGGAGCTGGGGGACGAGTGCGTGTGGCTGAGAGGGGGCAGGCGGTGTGGACCCCACCCCCGCCGCTCCTCGGGCAGCTGGGCCCCGGGTGGCAGGAGGGCCTGGGGACCCCCGCCGGAGCAGGCCTGCGGAGATGGATCTGTGGGCCCGGGGGCTGGAGGCAAATATTGCATTATGATAACAAATCACTCCGCTGATTGGAACTTAATTACGTCTCTTTTATCTTGGTGACAGTTACGCACCTGGGCTCAAGGCTGGCCTGGGGGTGGCGGGGGTGCTCGTCCCCCGGGGATTAATGAAACCATGCCGTCCTCTGCTGCCCTGGAGGAAGCCACGGCGGGCCCCTCCTCCTCCTGGGCAGGCCAGACAAAGCGGGTTTCTCCCGCTGCAGAACGAGAGTCACCAGGGTCTTGGCAGGGGGTGGGGGTGGGGGTCGGGGGTGGGCAGGGTGGTCAGGGGGTCTGCCCAGTCCTGCCCAGCCAACCAAGGAAGGCAAATTGGCCTTAGCCACGCTCCGGGTCCAAGAGGCCCTGCCAGAGCCTGACCCTCTAAGTGGACAACGAAATCGTCCCAACTCGGCCGCCACTGACCACGGTGTGGCCCTGAACAAAGGGTGTCCTATTCCAGGAGCCTATGGGCAGGCAGGGGGGCTCACAGGGCCTCTGTGCACCCCGGCGTGCACTCAGCACCGCGAGGTGAGCCAGCTCCGGCGGGTGGACCGCCAGGCCTCCATGGAGGCCTCCCAGCTGACACGGGAGCTCTGTTCAGAGAGTGAAATCCAACTATGTGTCATCTTTCTGAGGGTAAATGTATCCTGTGCGGATTTTTCTGGAATGGCTTTGGTTTGAGAAACTCTGTCCCAGGAACTAACAAAATCCTGGTATTCTGGAGTTTCCATGGCTGTCCTGTGGCGGCTCTTCCCAGCTCAGGCGAGTTCAGACCCTGGGATGTGAGCATTAACCCCAGTGGCCTCACCTGGCTCCTTGATGCGTGGCCTTGATGGGTCCTGGGCTCCTCACCTGGAGAGCAGGGGAGGCCATGGGCACCCAGCCCAGGATGAGCTGGGGCTCTCAGCCATCCTGGGGCCACCGCTCTCTGGTACTGGCTGACAGGCCTCCAGGGACCCTTCCAGGGCCCACGACAGGTCCCAGGGCACGAGGGTGGAAGCGGAGGCACAGAGCGGGGACGTCGCCTGGCCAACACGCAGCTGCCAAGCGGTGGAGGCAGGATCGAGCTGGGAGCCGGGCCCCAGGGTCTGCTCTGGGGGAGAGGTCTCCTGTCTGGCCATGGGCAAGCTGTTATCATTCACACGACGACGGTTCACTCATCAAACAGTAAATATTCTCTACACTTGGCAAGACACGTGGGGCAAATCAAAGGGTATTTGGGTGGGAGAACATGGTTCCCATGCCAGGCCCAGGGCAGGGGCTGATGGCTCCAACATGACTCAGACCCTGGGGGCTCTCCTGACCCTCTCTGGGCCCCGCTTGGGCCGGGGCTGCTCTGAGGCTCTTTGGCACCCCCGCCCACCCCGTTACAGAAGCTGGGGCTTGGGGGAGCACCCCCTGGGGGGCTGTCCAGGGTCCTTGGTGGGAGTTCCTGACGCCGTCTCTCCCGCTCCTCCGGGTGATGGGGTCTGGGTGGGTCCCCTCCTGCTTACCCCGGAGGCTGCTGAGCGGGCCGCACCAGTCTGCCTTCTGATGGAAACAGCAGGGGCAACCCCCGCAGAGTTACCGCAGTTTCATAGACTGGCTGATGGCCGCTGAGTCATCGCTCGGGGCGATCCATCACCCAGGCCGCTGATGGCAGGAGCCGGGCGCGTTGTCGCTGCTCTGGGAATGCGGCGGGGAGCGGGGCAGGCCTTGGTCTTCTCCCCGCTGCCTGGCAGGGGCCGACCGTCGCTGCGTCACCGGGTGGGGAGGGAGGGGGCGGCCGTGGCTCGGAAGTGGACGTGCTCGCGGTGCGTGTGGGAGTCTACAGGTGCGCCCTGCGGGTGTGAGCCTGCTCGGGGCTGCACACAGCCCTGGGGGTGCACACACAAACCATCCAGAGCAGACACCGCGGCCCGGCTCCCCGGCTCGAATCCCTTTACAGCCTGTGTCCGCGGATGCTGTTCAGACGTGCCCTTTAGGGGGTCTGAGGCACGACTCTGAGCTGGACGGGGGCCCCAGACCCATGTGTCATTCACCCCCAGGCGTGTTCCAGTCTCAGACCTCTCGTCTGAGGACGGTGACGATGGCGGAGCCGATGTGACACAGTGACACGGTGCCGACAGTTTGTGTGTGCGCATGCGTGTGTGCGTTTGTGTCTCTGTGTGTGCGTATGTGTGCGTGTGTGTGTCTGTGTGTGCGTGTGTATGCGTGCACGTGTGTGCGCGCGTGTATGTGCATGCGTGTGTGCATGTGTATGTGCGCGCGCACGTGTGTGCATGCGTGTGTGTGCATGTGTGTGTGAGTGCATGCGTGTACATGTGTGCATGTGTGTGCGCGTGTGCGTGCGTGCATGTGTGTGTGTCTGTGTGTTTGTGCGTGTGTGTGTACGCGTGCACAGAGATTTATCGTAGGGAATTGGCTCACGAGACCACGAAGGCGGAGCGGTCCCACCGTCTCCCGTCTGGGCGCCGATGGTGTCGATCCCAGGCTGAGTCCGAGGGCCTGAGAGCCCAGAGCTGGTGCTGTGAGCTGCTGTCCGGGGGCCGCAGTGGGCCGCTGCCCCACCTCCAGCCCCGGCAGAGAGCACCTGTCCCCTGTCTCTGCCTTTCTGTTCTATTCAGGCCCCTGGCAGACGGGTTGACGAGGTCACCCACGCTGGGGATGGCAGTTCACTTTACAACGTCCACCGGTGCTCACGCTAATCCCGCGTGGAGACAGCCTCACAGACACGCCCAGAGTCATGTCCAACCAGCCGCCTGGACACCGCATGGCCCAGACCCGTGGACTCGTAGTATTAGCCCTCAGGGGTGGGCTGGTGAACAAGCACGTGGGCACCGGTGCCAGCTCTCGTGGGCTTGTCGGGTGTGCGTGTGCAGACACGTGCGAGTGCAAGGATTTCCCTGGGTGTGCTTACCTGTGGGCTTGCTGCAGTGTGTTGAGGGGTGGGGTGGGGTCCCAGGGCCTCCAGGGCCGTGGGAAGGAGCAGAGGCCACCGGGACCCCAAATCTAACACCACCGGGGGACGCGGGTGGGAGGAGCCCGGCCCAGCCCCACACCAGGGGCTGCATCCCTCAGACCCTCTGGCTCAGACGACACCCTTGTCCCCCAGCCAGAAAGGGAACAGATGTGTTTGTTTCAGTTCACTTTGGTCCCTCATTCGTGTCTGACTCTTTGCGACACCATGGACTGCAGCAGGCCAGGCCTCCCTGTCCATTGCCATCTCCCAGAGTTCACTCAAACTCACGTCCATTGAGTCGGTGATGCCATCCAACCATCCCATCCTCTGTCGTCCCCTTCTCCTCCCACCTTCAATCTCTCCCAGCATCAGGGTCTCTTCCAATGAGTCAGTTCTTCACATCAGGTGGCCAAAGTATTGGAGTTTTAGCTTCAACATCAGTCCTTCCAATGAACACCCAGGACTGATTTCCTTTAGGATGGACTGGTTGGATCTCCTTGCAGTCCAAGGGACTCTCAAGAGTCTTCTCCAACACCACAGTTCAAAAGCATCAATGCTTCGGCGCTCAGCTTTCTTTAGAGTCCAACTCTTACATCCATACACGACTATTGGAAAAACCATAGCTTTGACTAGACAGAACTTTGTTGACAAAGTAATATCTCTGCTTTTTAATATGTTGTCTAGGTTGGTCATAACTTTCCTTCCAAGGAGCAAGCGTCTTTTAATTTCATGGCTGCAATCACCATCTGCAGTGATTTTGGAGTCCAGAAAAATAAAGTCTGCCACTGTTTCCCCATCTATTTGCCCTGAAGTGATGGGACTGGACGCCATGATCTTTGTTTTCTTAATGTTGAGCTTTAAGCCAACTTTTTCACTCTCCTCTTTCACTTTCTTCTAGAGGTGTTTAGTTCTTTGCTTTCTGCCATAAGGGTGGTGTCATCTGCATATCTGAGGTTATTGATATTTCTCCTGGCAATCTTGATTCCAGCTTGTGCTTCATCCAGTCCAGCATTTTGCATGATGTACTTTGCATATCAATTAAATAAGCAGGGTGACAGCCTTGACCTACTCCTTTCCCAATTTGGAACCAGTCTGCTGTTCCGTGTCCAGTTCTAACTGTTGCTTCTTGAGCTGCATACGGATCTCTCAAGAGGCAGGTCAGGTGGTCTGGTATTCCCATCTCTGTCAGAATTTTCCACAGTTTATTGTGATTCATACAGTCAAAGACTTTGGCATAGTCAGTCAGTAGAAGCAGATGTAGTGTTTTTTTACACCCAGAAACTCGGGTGTCCTGAGTCGCCTTCATGTCCGAATCCCCATTTCTGTGGAGAAATATACATATGGCGGTGAGAGTCTGGAGATTGAGTTTCCAGCCAGATGAGCATCTGCACTTCAGAGCATCGTGGAGCTCAGGCTGCTGACTGCTGGCAGGTCACCGTCGGCCTGTTTCTTGGCCGGCAGGTTGCCGTCAGCTGCTCCTTGGCCGGCAGGTCACCGTCGGCCTGTTCCTTGGCCGGCAGGTCACTGTCAGCTGCTCCTTGGCCGACATGTGGGAGGCCGGCGCAGCCTGGAACCGCCCTGGGCCACCTCTCTGTGGGATGCCAGGCTGTCTCAGGTGTGGGGTCTGGCACGTCACCCTGACGTCCATGTCAGCTTTGCACCACGCAGTGAGTCCATTCAGGGCTGGTAGAAGAGGTCAGCCCAGTGCCTTCTTGTGGCCCCTCCATCCCAGAAAGCTGATGGGAGAGTCGTGCAGGCCCAGAGAGTGACAAGGCCCACATGAATGCTGCCCCGGCCCAGGCCTCACCTCCCGGCCGGCTGTTACCTGCCCTACGACAGGCGTGCGCCTCCCCCGGCTCACATCAGGGAGTTGGGGCAGGTGCATGGACCCCGAGCAGACCCTCTGGCCGCCTGCTCCCGCAGGCCCGGGTCTGCCACAGGCGCGGTGGAACCCTTCCGGAAGGGAGGGCCCTAGAGCGGGCTCTCCCCTCACGGTGCCCTCGCTGCCTATTGCCTCTGTCTCCCCAGCCCTGAGCGCAAGGGACCAGGGAGAGATGGAGCCGCATGCATGGGAGACGCTCCCCAAGTATGCCCAGGCTCCCAGAGGCCGTGAGGGTCTCAGAGGAGTCCGTTTGATCTGCCCGGTTCCTAACAAGCTCGGGGTGGCCTCTGCAGCCCCAGCCGTGGCTGGGAGTGGTGCTTCCGGATGGTTCTTGGGGTAAGTTTTCACAGACACCTGACCACTGAGGACGTGACCCCACGAGACGGAGGCCCCGCTCCATCCAGCTCGCTCAGCGACCGCCACCAGGAAGGGACGTGTCCATGCCCTGAGCCCCCAGTACCCGAGTTGGTGGTTTAAGCTTCTGGCCTGAACCTCCCAGTGACTCTCGTGCAGAAGGCCGACTGATGGAAAGGGGACCGTGGCTGCCCGCCTGGGCCGCGTGGGGAGGTGAGGCTCGCAGGCCAGCCTCAGCTGCCCCTGGGGCCGGTCTGTGGAGCCCCGGGCCTCGCGGGTGGACCTGGGTGGCGGGCAGGCAGTGGGGCTGTGAGGCCTGAGCCTGCAGCGTCCCGGGCAGGGTGCGGATGCGATGCTCCCGCTCAGGGTCTGCACCCAGCCACCTTAGATGTGACTCTTCCCGGGAACAGCGGCCCTGATGGAAGCCTGAGTGTCGGGGGAGAAGGTGGGCCTGGGGCGGGGGCAGTGGGCGGAGTCTGGGAGCACGCAAGGGGGTGTTCGGGGTGTGAGCACCCGTGGGGGGGTGGGGGGCCAGGCCTGAGACAGGGGCGCGCCTCCCTGGCCTCTTGGCTTCCTGCAGAGCCGCTGCATTGAGCCTGGTGCCCCCAGCCCCCGAGAACAAAGCCCCAGGCCCCTTTCATCTTCCCTGCTCAGGGTCCCGGGGGGAGGGACGAACAAAAGCCTGACGCAGCACCCCTTCCCGCCCCGCCACCCTCCGGCCCACCCTTTTCTTCCCTTTATAATGTATTTTAATAGGGTCAGACCAAGATGGATGGCTCTGAGCCCTGGGCCTTGGGGCTGCCCACCCGCCAGCCCCAGGGCCCTGCCTGGAGCCGGGACTGAGCGCCAAGAGGTGTCCCCCCTGAGGGCTGAAGGTGGGGTGCCCTCTGTCTCCTGGGGAACCCAGTCTGGGCCTCTTGGGGTGCTGGGCCCTCAGCCTCAGTCTTGGCTCTAATCTTCTCCTGACCCACCCGCCACGCCCCTGGCAGTCAGCCAGGCCGTGTGTGGGCCCAGGGGTCCAGTCCTGTCTCAGCTCTGGTGTAGGGTGGCAGGGGGAGACCCCGAGTCAGTGCCCCTGCTGGAGAGACCCCCACCCATCACCCCCGTGTGAGCCTTGGCTCTTGCCGCCGTCTGCTGGACTGCTGCTCACAGCTGACTGGCTCCTCACTCGCTGCTCGCCCTCTTCAGCCCATTAGCTCACTGGTTGCTGTTCAGTCGCTCAGTCGTGCCCGACTCTGTGACCCCACGGACCGCAGCACGTGAGGCCCCTCTGTCCTCCCTGTCTCCTGGAGCCTGCTGAAATTCAGGACATTGAGTCGGTGATGCCATCCAACCATCTCATCCTCTGTCGTCCCCTTCTCCTCTCGCCTTCAATCTTTCCCAGCATCAGGGTTTTTTCCAATGAGTTGGCTCTTCCCATCAGGTGGCTAAATTATTGGAGATTCAGCTTCAGCACCAGTCCTTCCAATGAATATTCAGGACTGATTTCCGTTAGGATGGGCTGGGTGATCTCCTTGCAGTCCAAGGGACTCTCAAGAGTCTTCTCCAACACCACAGTTCAAAAGCATCGATTCTTTGGCACTCAGCCTTCTTCATGGTCCAACTCTCACATCCATACATGACTACTGGCAAAACCATGACTTTGATTAGATGGACCTTTGTCAGCAAAGTAATGTCTCTGCTTTTTAATATGCTGTCTAGGTTTGTCAAAGCTTTCCTTCTAAGGAGCAAACGTCTTCTAATTTCATGCCTGCAGTTACCGTCTGCAGTGATTTTGGAGCCCCCCAAAATAAAATCTGTCACTGTTTCCACTTTTTTCCCCTTCCATTTGCCATGAAGTGATGGAAGCAGATGCCATGATCTTAGTTTTCTGAATGTTGAGCTTTAAGCCAACTTTTTCACTCTCTTCCTTCACCCTTATCAAGAGACTCTTTAGTTCTTCTTTTCTTTCTGCCGTAAGGGTGGTGTCATCTGCATTTCTGAGGTTATTGATATTTCCCCTGGCAATCTTGATTCCAGCTTATGCTTCATCCAGCCCAGCATTTCACATGATGTACTCTGCATATAAGTTAAATAAGCAGGGTGACAGTTTACAGCCTTGATGTACTCCTTTCCCAATTTTGAACCAGTCTATTGTTCAATGTCCCATTCTAACTCTTGCTTCTTGACCTGCATACAGGTTTCTCAGGAAGCAGGTCAGGTAGTCCGGTATTCCTATCTCTTTAAGAATTTTCCAGTTTATGGTGATCCACACAGTCACCACACTTCTTCTTTGGAGAAGGCAGTGGCACCCCACTCCAGTACTCTTGCCTGGAAAATCCCATGGATGGAGGAGCCTGGTGGGCTGCAGTCTGTGCGGTCGCTAAGAGTCGGGCACGACTGAGCGACTTCACTTTCCCTTTTCAGTTTCATGCATTGGAGAAGGAAATGGCAACCCACTCCAGTGTTCTTGCCTGGAGAATCCCAGGGACAGGGGAGCCTGGTGGGCTGCCGTCTATGGGGTGGCACAGAGTCGGACACGACTGAAGTGACTTAGCAGCAGCACACAGTCAAAGGCTTTGGCATAGTCACTGAAGGAGTAGTAAATATTTTTCTGGAACTCTCTTGCTTTTTCTATGATCCAAAGGATGTTGGCAATTTTGTTCCTCTGCTGTTTCTAAACCCAGCTTGTATATCTGGAAGTTTTCAGTTCACATACTTCTGAAGCCCAGCTGGAAGGATTTTGAGCATTACCTTGCTTGTATGTGAAATGAGCACTGTTGTGTGGTAATTTGAGCATTCTTTGGCATTGCCCTTCTTTGGAATCGAAATGAACACTAACCTTTTCCAGTCCTGTGGCCACTGCTGTGTTTTCCAAATTTGCTGACATATTGAGCACAGCACTTTCATGGCATCATCTTCCAGGATTTGAAGTAGCTCCACTGGAATTCCATCACCTCCACTAGCTTTGTTCGTAGTGATGCTTCCTAAGGCCCACTTGACTTCTCACTCCAGGATGTCTGGCTCTAGGTGAGTGATCACACCATCGTGATTATCTGGGTCATGAAGATCTTTTTTGTACAGTTCTTCTGTGTCTTCTTGCCGCCTCTTCTTGGTATCTTCTGCTTCTGTTAGGTCCATGCCGTTTCTGTCCTTTATCGAGCCCACCTTGCATGAAATGCTCCCTTGGCATCTCCAGTTTTCTTGAAGGATCTCTAGTCTCCCCTATTCTATTGTTTTCCTCCATTTCTTTGCATTGATCGCTGAGGAGGGCTTTCTTATCTCTCCTTGCTATTCTTTGGAACTCTGCATTCAGTTGGGTATATCTTTCCTTTTCTCTCTTGCCTTTTATTTCTCTTGTTTTCTCATTTATTTGTAAAATCTAAAATTCTCCAAGCCAGGCTTCAACAGTACGTGAACCGTGAACTTCCAGATGTTCAAGCTGGTTTTAGAAAAGGCAGAGGAAGCAGAGATCAAATTGCCAACATCCGCTGGATCATCGAAAAACAAGAGAGTTCCAGAAAAACATCTATTTCTGCTTTACTGACTATGTCAAAGCCTTTGACTATGTGGATCACCACAAACTATGGAAAATTCTGAAAGACAGGGGAATACCAGACCACCTGACCTGCCTCCTGAGAAATCTGTATGCAGGTCAAGATGCAACAGTTAGAACTGGACATGGAACAACAGACTGGTTCCAAATAGGGAAAGGAATACATCAAGGCTGTATATTGTCACCCTGCTTATTTAACTTCTATGCAGAGTACATCATGAGAAACGCTGGGCTGGAAGAAGCACAAGCTGGAATCAAGATTGCCGAGAGAAATATCAATAACCTCAGATATGCAGATGACACCATCCTTACGGCAGAAAGCAAAGAAGAACTAAAGAGCCTCTTGAAGAAAGTGAAAGAGGAGAGTGAAAAAGCTGGCTTAAAGCTCAACATTCAGAAAACTAAGATCATGGCATCTGGTCCCATCACTTCATGGCAAATAGATGGGGAAACAGTGGAAACAGTGGCAGACTTTATTTTGGGGGGCTCCAAAATCACTGCAGATGGTGACTGCAACCATGAAATTAAAAGACGCTTACTCCTTGGGAGAAAAGTTATGACCAACCTAGATAGTCTATTCAAAAGCAGAGACATTACTTTACATTACTAGACAACAAAGGTCTGTCTAGTCAAGGCTATGGTTTTTCCAGTGGTCATGTATGGATGTGAGAGTTGGACTGTGAAGAAAGTTGAACGCTGAAGAATTGATGGTTTTGAACTGTGGTGTTGGAGAAGACTCTTGAGAGTCCCTTGAACTGCAAGGAGATCCAACCAGTCCTTCCTAAAGGAAATAAGTCCTGAATATTCATTGGAAGGACTGATATTCAAGCTAAAACTCCAATACTTTGGCCACCTGATGTGACGAACTGACTCATTGGAAGAGACCTTGATGCTGGGAAAGATTGAAGGCGGGAGGAGAAGGGGACCACAGAGGATGAGATGGTTGGATGGCATCACAGATTCAGTGGGCCTGAGTTTGAGTGAACTCTGGGAGTTGGTGATGGACAGGGATGCCTGGTGTGCTGCAGTCCATGGGGTTGCAAAGAGTCGGACACGACTGAGCGACTGGACTGAACTGAACTGTAAAGCCTCCTCAGACAACCACTCTGCCTCCTTGCATTTGTTTCCTTTGGGATGGTTCTGGTCAGCGCCTCCTGTACAGTGCTACAAACCCCCATCCACAGTCCTTCAGGCGCTCTGTCTACCAGATCTAGTCCTTGAACCTATTCGTCACTTCTACTATATAATCATGAAGGATTTGGTTTAAGTAGCACCTGAATAGTCTAGTGGTTTTTACTTTCTTCAATTTAAGCCTGGATTTTGCAATAAGAAGTTCATGATCTGAGCCACAGTCAGCTCCCAGTCTTGTTTTTGCTGACTGTATAGAGCTTCTTTAGCTGCAAAGAATATAATCCATCTGATTTCAATATTGACCATCTGGTGATGTCCATGTGTAGAATCTTCTCTTGGGTTGTTGGAAGAGGGTGCTTGCTATGAGCAGTGCGTTCTCTTGACAAGACTCTGTTAGCCTTTGCCCTGCTTCATTCTGTACTCCAAGGCCAAATTTGCCTATTAATCTAGGTATCTCTTGATTTTCTAATTTTCCATTCCAGTCCTCTGTGATGAAAAGGACATCTTTTTTGGGTGCTATTTCTAGAAGGTCTTGTAGGTCATCATAGAACCATTCAACTTCAGCTTATTCGGCCTTAGTGGTGGGGCATAGACTTGGATTACCGTGATATTGAATGGTTTCCCTCGGAAACAAGCTGAGATCATTCTGCCGATTTTGAGATTGTAGCCAAGTTCTGCATTTCAGACTCTGTTGTTGGCTATGAGGGCTACTCCATACCTTCTAAGGGATTCTTGCCCACAGTAGTATATGTAATGGTCATCTGAGTTAAGTTCCCCCTTTCCAGACCATCTTAGTTGACTGGTTCCTAAAGTGTTGACGTTCACTCTTGCCATCTCCTGCTTGACCACCTTCAATTTGCCTTGATTCATGGACCTGACATTCCAGGTTCCCGGGCAGTATTGCTCTTTACAGTCTGGACTTCACCTTCATTGCCAGATGCACCCACAGCTGAGCCTCATTTCTGCATAGGCCCAGTCTCTTCATTCTTTCTGGGGCTATTTCTTCACTTTCCCCATCTCCTCGCTACTCTCTATGAATCCCCTTGGTCATGGTCACCTGCTCCCCAGCATGGCCTCTGACCTCTCCCGGGGCCCTTACAGGTGGATGGCGGGGTCCCTGCTTCACAGATGAGGAGGCTGGGCCTCTGGGCACAGTGGTCATGGCTGAGTGGCAAGGTCATGAGTAACTTTCTCCTGGCGAGGGCCTCCCTGCCCCATGAGTTCATGGGGAGACTGAGGCCCAGCCTCACCCTTTGAGCATCCGGGAAACAGGACTTGGAACTGGGGTCTCGGGTGTTGGGCAGGCCCGTCTCTGCTCAGGTAAAGAAGGCGTACAGTCTCCCTCCCAGAGATCGAGTCACAAACTGAGCTTACACAGTAAATGGAGGGATTGGCGTTTCCCTTAACAGGAGGATTGGTCAGCTTCTTTGACTGGTTTCTCCTTCCTAGGGGGTGGGGGCACCTCTATCCATGGCAGCCAAGAGATGGAAACAGCCCACGTGTCCATCTCGTGTGGATGAACGGATAACCACACGTCCATCCATAGAGTGGAATGCTACTCAGCCACGAGAAGGGAGTTCTGACGCATGCTACAGCGTGAATGAACGTCAGAAACATCACGCTCTCTACACGAAGGAGGCCGGATGCAAAGTGTCCTGTGCTGTATATCCTCACTTAGTTCAGAATAGGCCAATCCACAGAGATGGCAAGTAAGTGGTTGCCAGGGGCTGGGGGAGGGATAGCTGGACAGAGCAGGGCTCCTCCTTAAGGTGATGAAACTACGGAATTAGTGATGATGGATGTGCGATGCTATGAAAATATCAAGAATCACTGAGTTGTACACTTCAAAAGGATGACTTTTATGGTTCGTGACATATCTCAGCTTTAAAAATACACACACACACACAAAGCCATACAGGGGAGCTCTGCACGGCCAGGGGCAACGCCCCCCTCTCTGGCTAAACAAGTAGCAGAGTGGGGCCTGTTTCTGGTGCTTTTGGAATTGGGGCACAGGTGTAGCCCAGGCTCTGCTCAAGGAAGGGAGACTGGGGTCAGGACTTGGGTGGGGTCTGTGCATGCTGACCGCAGAGTCTCAGGGGGTCTGGGCCTCTCTGCCCGGCTTCCGCATTAGACGGATGGGGAGACTGAGGCTCGGAGACAGACAATGGCTCCACGGGAGCACTCAGTCTCGAGCTCTCTTCCCTGAAGTCTGCTCCAGCAGCCCTTGTGTCGTTGGGGGCTTCCCAGGGGTCACCTGCAGACCCGGAACTGGGACTCCTCCCTTTGGTCTCCGGCTATCCCCTAGGTCTGCAGTGAACTCCTGGGCTTGTGTGTATCGCTGTCTAAGAAATGACGCTCCATGCAGCAGGTTCAGCGATGGTAAGCATTTATGGTCACGGGCAGTTTCTGTGCCTTTGGGAGCAGCTTTGCTGGGCAGGTCTGGTTTGGAGTCTCTTGAGAGGTTGCCGTCAAGGTGCCAGGGGGCTGAATCGACTTGCTTGGGCTGAAAGGTCCACTTCCAAGGGCCTGGCACACCCTGGCACACATCACTGGCAAGTCGGTGCCCGCGGTGGCCAGGAGGCCTCAGGTCCTGCCCACGTGGGTGCTCCGCGGGGCGTCCTCACAGCACGGTCACGGGGCGTCCCCACAGCACGCTGGCAGCTTCCCCAGAGCTGGTGGTCTGAGAGCAAGCCGGGCAGAAGCCAGGGGTCTTAGGACTCAGAAGCCACTCTCCATCAGGACCACACGATGCCCACCTCTGCTCCCCACGGGAGAGCACCACCTGAGGGCTAGAGGTGGGGTCACTGGGGCCGACAAGGGGACTGATTGCCCGAACTTGTGAAGTTCACACTGAAAATCAAAACCTTTCTGGAGCTGGTGCTTGCAGCCTCGCCAACCCTTTGATCTTGCTGTTTTTAGTCCTTCCAAATAAATTGACGATAATTCACTGTGATTGCCCCTGCTGCACGGAGCCCCGGGACCATCTCTTGGCTGAGGTGATATTTTTAAAGCTGCCTGACACGGTCTCTTTAGCAGGCAGGAAGACCGGCAGACCTGAGCCCTGATGGTGAAAACACCCCCGGGCGTGTCCCGTCCTGTGCGTGGCGGCCAACGCTGGGCAGGGAAGACAAAGTGGACTGTGCCACGGAAGCTCTGTGTTGGGGGAAGGGCCAACAGCACGATATCAGGAGGGTCCACAGATCAGTGAGAAACACCGGGACTTCCCCGGCAGCCCAGTGGACTCTGCATTTCCACTGCTGGGGCCCTGGGCTCCAGCCCTGGTCGGGGAACGAATCCTGCAGCCAAAAAATTAGTCAATAAAAGTGAAAAGGGCTTCCCAGGTCGTGCGGTGGTACAGGATCCACCTGCAAACGCAGGAGACGCGGGAGACGTGGGTTCCATCCCTGGGTCCAGAAGATCCCTTGGAGTAGGAAATGGCAACCCATTCCAGTAGTCTTGCCTAGGAAACCCAATGGACAGTGGAGCCTGGTGGGCTACAGTCTATGGGGTCCCAGAGAGTCACACACGACTAAAGCCACTAAACAACAGCAGCAATAATCAGAAGGAAGAGAGAAATGCTGCTCCCGGGGAGCCCTCTTCTTTTATTTCCAGGTGGCTCTGTGTTCTCAGAGGCTGACCCTACTGATGGAATCCAGGCCTCCCCCTCCTCCAGCTTTAGACGGTGGTGGCTGTCACTAAGCTGTGTCCAGCTCTTGTGACCCCACGGACTGAAGCCCTCCAGGCTCCTCTATCCATGGAATTCTCCAGGCAAGAATCCTGGAGTGGGTTGCCATTCCCTTCTCCAGGGGATCTTCCCAACCCAGGGATCGAACCCTGGTCTCCTGCACTGCAGGCAGATTCTTCACAACCTCGGCTACCAGGGTAAACCAGCTTCAGAGGGGTGTAGCAATTCTGGTCAGGGTGTTGATTTCTCTCCAGGAGGCCAGTGCCTGCCAGGTGCCCCCATCCCAAGCCCTCTCTGCCTCTGGGTTCAGGTCACCACCCCCACCCATCCCCCTTGCTTCTCCAAGCCTAGGGAGGGGACAGTCCCTACTTCCAGCCCTGGCTCTTGGGGCCAGCCTCTTGCAGTTTCTCTCGCCTTTGCAAACTCTCTGGTTTGTAAGCAGTCCTCAAATTCCTCTGCCTGAGAGCAGCAACAAGAGGCCCCCCAGCTGACGTGCCTCTGAAGGGGAGAATGGGCAAAGGACAGCCAGCAAGCTCCTCCCGCTCTTCCGGGAAAGTCCATCTCTTCGCAAGGGGAGGCAGAGTTCCCATCAGTACTGCTGGGGTTCAGTCACTCAGTCACGTCTGACTTATTGCAACCCCATGGACTGCAGTGCGCCAGGCTTCCCTGTCCTTCACCGTCTCCCGGGCCTGCTCGCACTCATGTCCACTGAGTCGGTGCTCAGTACTGTAGACACTGAGGCCAGGAGGCAGTGTTCGCACGCCTTTCATTAAAACTCCAAGAAGACACATTTCTAAGAACATAGTGGGTGCTGGTCCCTCCCTGGCTCAGCAGGCTGCGTGGCCACAGCTGGACCAGGGGCCAGGGCTGGATTCATGGCCACTGGGTGGCAGGCGTCCAGCCTGGCAGTGAGTGCTCCTCCAGGGGGCGGGGAGTTGGGAACAACTGACGATGTCGAGAAGATCCCCTGGAGGAGGGCACGGCCACCCACTCCAGTCTTCTTGCCTGGAGAATCCCATGCACAGGGGGGCCTGGTGGGCTGCGGTCCGTGGGGTCGCACAGAGCCTGACTGAAGTGACTTAACATGCACACAGGTACAGAGGACATTCACCAGATGCCCTCGATTCTAGAAAGAGTTGAATAAATTAATCTAAATTTGCCTGCCAGACCCCGATGTCACCATTATAAATGATAACTTGAGTATTGAATAAGACAAGAAAATGTCTATGATATAATTTTAATAGAAAAACAAGAGCACAAAATGGTAAATATAGTATGATCTCTAGGTTTAATGTATATATATTCACAGAAAGTGAAAGAGGAGAGTGAAAAAGTTGGCTTAAAGCTCAACATTAGGAAAACGAAGATCATGGCATCTGGTCCCATCACTTCATGGCAAATAGATGGGGAAACAATGGAAACAGTGACAGACTTTATTTCTTGGGCTCCAAAATCACTGCAGATGTTGACTGCAGCCATGAAATTAAAAGACGCTTACTCCTTGGAAGAAAAGTTATGACCAACGTAGATAGCATATTGAAAAGCAGAGACATTACTTTGCCAACAAGGTCCGTCTAGTCAAGGCTATGGTTTTTCCTGTGGTCATGTATGGATGTGAGAGTTGGACTGTGAAGAAGGCTGAGCACTGAAGAATCGATGCTTTTGGACTGTGGTGTTGGAGAAGACTCTTGAGAGTCCCTTGGACTTCAAGGAGATCCAACCAGTCCTAAAGGAAATCAGTCCTGAATATTCATTGGAAGGGCTGATGTTGAGGCTGAAACTCCAATACTTTGGCCACCTGATGTGAAGAACTGACTCACTGGAAAAGACCCTGGTGCTGGGAAAGATTGAAGGCAGATGGAGAAGGGGACGACAGAGGATGAGATGGTTGGATGGCATCACTGACTCGATTGACATGAGTTTGAGTAAACTCTGGGAGTTGGTGATGGACAGGGAGGCCTGACATGCTGCAGTCCATGGGGTTGCAAAGAGTCGGACACAACTGAGCAACTGAACTGAACTGATTCACAGAGAAAAAAAAAGACTAGTGGGAAAAGCCAAAGAACTAATAATGATTATTTCTTCATGCTGGGATTATTGGTGTTTTAATTTTGTCTCTTATCCTTTAGCTTTCTACATTCTCCAGACTTTCCCAAAGGAATTACTTTTTCATTTGTTTGTTTAGAAAGAGTTACATTAGTCGCTCAGTCATGCCCGCCTCTTTTGCAACCCCATGGACTGTAGCCCACCAGGCTCCCCTGTCCATGGAATCCTCCAGGCAAGAATCCTGGAGTGGGTAGGCTGTTCCCTTCTCCAGGGGATCTTCCCAGCCCAGGGATCGAACCTGGGTCTCCTGCACTGCAGGCAGATTCTTTACCATCTGAGTCACCAAGGAAATGACTTAAAAACGCACACTGAGAAGGACCAGGACAGACAGAAGTCACGTGGGACAGACGGCGTCATGGGACAGCATCTCGCCCCTGATCACGTGTGCACTGCGCTCTGTAGTTCCCAGATTCCTCTCCCTGAATCATCGCTGGGGCGGCTTGGGGGGGGGGCTGTGGTCACAGCCGGCTCCAGCCCATCTCTCTGTCAGTTATCCGTCCCCCTCAGACTGGTTCAGAACGCACCACCCCCCGCCCCCCGCACCCACGCCAGCCTGATTCCTTCCAAACGCTCTTCTTGTGAGCTCTGTTGCTCTGCAAGACGACACCGAGGTCTGCTCAAGACAAGGAAGTCACACCTCAGGGTCCTGAGTCCTGAGCTGAGCTGCCATTGGCTGGGGAGCTGATGGGGACACCAGTGGAGCCGCAAGTCCCCAGGAAATGTAAACTCACTGCACACCTAAAGCTGTGGAAGACGGGCTTTCCTGGTGGCACAGCGCTTAGGACTGTGCACCTTCACTGCTGAGGGCGCGGGTTCCCTGGTCGGGAAGCTGAGATCCTGCAAGCCACATGACGCAGCCTAAAAGCCTCAAAAGACAAACCCCAAACCCACAAAACAACAGCAACGAAAGCTCCAAAAGTCACCAAGAACCGAATCAAAATGACGGCACCGGGAGATGGATGGGCGGCAAAGGGTGGCCGGAGGGTCCTGATAAGGTCAGGGTCAGCTAAGTCTGGTGATTGCAGTCGAGAGGGCTACAGGATGGTCGGAAAGGAAATGGGGAAACGTGGGGGAACTGAAGGTGTATCGATGCCAGGGGGGCCAGGGGCTGAGGGTGCATGACTGTCACAGCTGCAGGGTCTGCGCCCGAGCTCTGCACCTGGCTCTGTGTTTGCTTTCTTCAAGAGGCCAGCGATCTGTGCCCGCTCCTTGACGTGCAGAGCCTTGACATGGATGCCTGTCTGAGCCCCCGGAGGTTTCCCGGCTCAGAGAGGGCAGAGGCGGCCCCTGGGCATGACCCCTCCAGCCCAGGGCTCACCCCTCTTACCTGGAGCTGGACCCGGGGAGTCTGGTCCATTCTTCGGTCTCCCTGGCCCCCTCTCCCGGCTCCTTCAGCCGGAAACATGCTTCCTCTGAGACTTATGTTGCACCCCTACATTGGGAGCCCCCTGTAGCCCCCTGGGTGGATTAGGCCCGGGTGGTGCCCCACCCCCGGCCCATCACTCCCCTGCCCTTGTCTAACGCTCTCATCTCTCCCTGTATCACCAGACCAGAACCCCGCGGACAGGCTCTGACCTGGTCATCCCTGGATCTCCAGCACTGGGCTGGGTGCCCACTGCTCAGGAGATGCTCAACACCTTCTCCCTAAATAAACACCAGAGTCAAGAAAGGACTGGAAGCAGGCCCTGGCCAAGCCGCGTGGCCCTGACAGGCGCCTGGCGCAGGTCTCTGCAGTGCACATGGGGGTCCTGAGCGGGCAGCGTCCTTCCTGCCAGAGGAACCCTCGTCCCAGTCCTCCGGGCCCTTCTGTGCCGAGCGGCGTGGCCCGAGCAGGGCGTGGACTCTGCAGGAAGCCCGCGACTTTCCCAGATCCGCCCCCAGCAGAGAGGGCTCCTCCTGCTCACCCAGTGGGACCCCCTCTCGGCCTGTTCGGGGACCTCCAGATAAAAGCCCCTCAAAGGCGGCCGCCGCCGCCCCAGGCCTGGCAGAGAGCTGTGAAACGTGTGCCCCTTTCCAGTGTGTCCTGCCGCCCCCGGCTCCTGGCCACAGAGACCGCATCCCCAGCACAGCCGCGCCCACGGCCGGTGGCCTGCCAGTCTCCTCTGGCCCTGCCGTCGTCGGGGACACCCTATTAAAAGTTGAACATGCATTTTCCTCCTGCCGATCTTTTTCCTTTTCACTTAGCAAACACTGATTCCCTCCTGCAGATGGAGCAGAATGAAATCGTACGCGCCTCTTTGGGGGATGTAGCTGTCAGAGCGGGAGGCGCTGGGCAGACGGGGCTTCTCTTGTCACCTCATCCAGGGTTGGCTTCGTGACCTCAGACAGTCGTTTAGCCTTTCTTGTCTGCCAGTTCCTCCCCCCAGCCCCAGCGGCTGGAGAAGGAGCCCCCCGGCGCCCCTGGCCTGCAGAGCAGGAGGCTTTATTCACCAGCCAGTGGGGCCTCCCGGAGAGGCTCCGAAGAAACCTTCTGTAAAAAAGCCAAGTTCAAGGTTGTGTCAACACCAAACACCATGAAGTGGCAATTATCCAATTAACTTGATTAGTGTAGACAGAACCGCCAATGTCTGCTCGGCATACCCACTTCCGCCCATTTCCTGAGCTTAGGCAGCTGCGGCAGAGGAGAGAGAATGTTGGGAGCAGGAGACTGGGCCCCTCTGCACTCCGGCTGCCCTGACTCTAGTCTGGGGGTGACAGAGCTTCCCCCACAAGTCTGTGGTGAGGCCGTGTGGGCTGACCTCGGCGGGAGCTCTGGGTAGACGGGGGAGCTGACTTTACAGGCAGCGCGTGTGGGCGGGGGTGATGCAGACCCACCTGCATCCTGGGGAGCTGCCTTCTTTTCACCCTCCGTGACTTTAGGCGCTTGAAACGTGTGTGTTTCATGGGGACTCCCTTCCACCGGGTCAGCGTGAGCAAAGTGCTCTGTGCCTGGGTTTCTCCATCTGTTCCACGGGGATCCCAACGGCCTGAGCCTTAGAGAGGCGCGAGCACAGGTCTGGAGAGTGATGACGCTGTGAAGACGGTGAAGGGGGGATGACGGCGGTGGTGATGGTGGTGGTGGTCGTGTTGATGGCGATGGTGGGGTGAAGAAGATGATGACGCTGACATCCATCGTGGGGATGAAGGTGGTGATGGTGGAGGTGGTCATGGTGACGGTGGAATGGAGATGATAAAACACCATTCTCATGGGCTGACTACACAGCCAACCAAGGAAACATTCTTAACCGCAGAGTCCTTTCAAGGTAATCCCTCCCCCACAGGGAAGTGGAGTCAAATCCTCTTCTCTTGAATCTGGACCCCACAGCTTGCTTAACCAAGAGAGCTCTGGGGAAACGATGCCATGTGACTCCCAAGTCTAGGTCAGACGATGTTTTGCAGCCCTCCTGCCCCGCAGACCTGCTAGGACATTCCGGGAGCCCTCGGCCACGCGTAAGTCTAGCTGCCCTGTGGGCACCCCACTGGAAAGGTGCACTGGGCGGCAGTCCCCCTGAGCCCAGCCCTCCAGCCACGCAGGGAGGGGCCAGACTGCGAATAAAGCCGCGCGGACCAGCCCGCCAGTGTTCCCTGGAGCAGGAGAGCTGCCTGGCTGACCCCCAAAGGGGTTCCTGACCCACACAATCTTCAAACGAAGAGAATGTCACGAGCTGCTCCATGTGGAGGTAGCGCGTAAGGCGGCAGCAGCCGCCTGGGACTGGCTGGTTCCGGTTCTCAGCCACTTCCTGGATGAACATGTGTCCGCGGGCGGCTGCTTGGCTTGGCGCCACACATCTGAGTCCCTGCCGGGGACCTCGCCCTGCTACAGGGTCCACTTCAGACAAAGAAAGTTCAGCTTCACGCTAATTTCTCGGCAAGGGGGAAGGCAGGTGTATTTTGAAGCTAGTGCTTACAGAGCTGTGAAAAGTCCCAGATGGAAGGCCCTGGGTGGGCCTGGACAGAGCCTGGCACAGTGTGAGCCGAGAGCTCCCTGGTGGGGCCCCGCCTGCGGCCCCAGGCCTGTCCACCCAAGGGCAGGAGGGCCCTGAAGGACAAGCCTGACTGGAGGGGGCCACCCAGGCAGCTCCCGGCGGTTCCCGTGCTGAGCACAGCCTGGCGTGTGCTCCTGCCAGGCCCTGCTTCTAGGGGGCTCGCTGGGGGTCCTGGCCCGTTGACAGGCTGCCCTGAGGGAGAAAGGGGCAGGGAGGGGGGAGGGAGGGGGAGGGGCTGCCAGCAGTGCCAAGCTGGAGGGCAAAGGGTGCCAGCGTCCCGATGCTCCGACTCTGGTTAGTGGTCAACTTCTATCAGAAACCAATGAAATTTTGACTGGGATTGTGTCGAACCATTGCAGGGAAATACATCTTATCCAGTATTCAGCCTTACAATCCATGAACATGGTACATCCTTCCATTTATTTAGATCTTTATTTTCTTCCTTCAGCACTGTTTTGTGATTTTTTAATGTAAAAATCTTGGGCAAATGTTGCTAGATTTATTCCCGAGCACTTTCCTTTTTTGTGCTATCCTAAGCGGAATTTTTAACTTTATTTTTCCATTATTTGCTGCTAACATGTGAGTATGATGGATGTTTTTATATTAACTTTGTATCCTGTGACTTCACTAAATCCGTTGATTGGTTCTCAGGGTTGTTTTGTGCATTTCTGGGAGTCTTCTACGTAAATAATCACATCATCTGCAAACGAGCACAGTTTTGCTTCTTTTCTGAGCTTTGTCTTTCCTTTCTTCTATCTTGGCTCATACCAGTGTCAGGCTGCCAGTGCCAGGTTGAACAGGGGCAGGAAGAGAACAGCTTTGTTCCCAGTCCTGGGGAAGCGAGCTGGCTTCTCACTGCTGAGGGTGATGTTGGCTACAAGTGGTGGATTCCCTCCGTTAGTTTAGGGAGGCGTCTGACTATGCCTAGTTTACTGAGAGTTTTTATAATGAATGAGTAGTGAATTTTGTCAAGTGCTTTTTTTGAATCCTTTGAAGTAATCATATTTTCTTTTGAAATAATATGATTTTCCTCCACTAGCCTGTTAATATCACGAATTCTATTGTTTTTCAAATGTTGAACCAACAATGTATTTCTGAGATAAGTCTCAGGGATTGAGCTATTACCTCAATGAGGTAGTATCCCTTTTTAAATGTGGCTGGATTTAATTTGTTAACATTTTGATATTTGATTAAATCTTTGAAAAATATTTTTATTAAACATTTGATGTAAGATTTGAATAATTGCTAGAATTCATCAACGAAACCCATCTGGGCCAGGAGTTTTGGGGTTATTTCCAAAATCACTGCAGATGGTGACTGCAGCCATGAAATTAAAAGACGCTTACTCCTTGGAAAGAAAGTTATGACCAAGCTAGATAGCATAGTCAAAAGCAGAGACATTACTTTGCCAACAAAGGTCCGTCTAGGCAAGGCTATGGTTTTTCCAGTGGTCATGTGTGGATGTGAGAGTTGGACTGTGAAGAAAGCTGAGCACCGAAGAATTGATGCCTTTGAACTGTGGTGTTGGAGAAGACTCTTGAGAGTCCCTTGGACTGCAAGGAGATCCAACCAGTCCATTCTGAAGGAGATCAGCCCTGGGATCTCTTTGGAAGGAATGATGCTAAAGCTGAAACTCCAGTACTTTGGCCACCTCATACGAAGAGTTGACTCACTGGAAAAGCCTCTCATGCTGGGAGGGATTGGGGGCAGGAGGAGAAGGGGACGACAGAGGATGAGATGGCTGGATGGCATCACTGACTCCATGGACGTGAGTCTCAGTGAACTCCGGGAGTTGGTGATGGACAGGGAGGCCTGGCGAGCTGCGATTCATGGGGTCGCAAAGAGTCGGACACGACTGAGTGACTGAACTGAACTGAACTGATAACTGAATTTCTTTACTAGCCGGAGGATTGATCAGATTTTCTATTCCTTCTGTCAACTTTGGTATGCTGTCTGTTCTAAGAAATACGCCCATTTCCCCTACACTGCCGTATTTTGGGGTATCAAATTGTATACACAAAGTTCTCTTTTATGTTATCAGTATCTGTAGGACCTGTAGTAGTAACTCCCTTTTCACGCGGATACTGCTGACCTTTTAACACTGGTTATCTTCGTGCGCTCCCTGTTTTCTTGACAATCCTCGGTGGGGCTTGTCAGTCTCTGGATGTGCTCAAAGACCCAGTTTTTGGCTTCGTCAGTTTTCTCTGTGCTTTATTTCTATGTTGTGATTTTCTGTTGTTATCTTTCTTTATCCCTCATTCTGTTTGCTTTGGATTTAGTCTATCATCCTAAGGGGAAACCTTAGGTCATTGATTTCAGGCCTTCCTTCTTTTCTAATATAATTATTTAAAATCATGAATTCCTCTAAGAACTGCTTTAGTCGCATCCCATGAACTTTGATACATGGGGTCATTGTTAGACAGCAGCTTTGTTCCGGATATCTGGAGAGAACAGGATGGGTCCAGGAGTCAGACCTATAATTTCATTTCTGGACAGGAGGACAGAAACCAGTCCATGAGGCAGCAGACTCCTTGGCCTGTTGTGGAAAGGGCGGTGGGCTGCCTGGACCCTCCCGAGGGCTCCACCGCCTGCCCACCTCAGACTCACCGCTCTGCCTCTCCCAGCCTTCCCGCCCACCTCTCCCGGGCCGTCTGTCCATTCCTGCTCTTGCAGTGGCACCGCCTGCCTTGCGTTCCCCTTGTGCCATTGCTCCAGGTCCAGGTCAAACTGGCATCCGTTCATCTCTCTGGACCTCCGTGTTCATGCTTGGCCCTCGCGGTTGCCAACGGTCCCTCCTTCCATGAACTTAGAAATCTGTCTCTCTCCTTGTCTAGGTGTCGGGTTGCTGCTCGAAGCCTGATAATCATGGCAACAGCCCAGCTTGCCATGCTTCCGTCTCCTCGCTGCCATCCCGGCAGAGACTGTTCCCATTAAGGATGGAAAGGAGGTTTGGGCGTGCTGGGGTCTCGTCCAGGCTCCAGTCACGGAGCTGATCTTGGGAGGGGCAGGAGATCCGACCCAGGTCCCCCGCTGCCCAGAGAGATGACGGAGCCTGGCCGGCTGCATGCGCTCCGGGCCGGCAGTGGTGCTGTGCTCTCGCGTTCCAGCTGGCAGTGCTGTCAGGGGTGGGGCCAGACCCCCTGCTTCAGCGGGGCCGCCTCTTCCTGAAAACACCCCAGCGAGGATGGCAGGCCAGCCAGATGGTGGAGGTGCTGCTCAGAAGTGTGGGCACACTGCTCACAGGAGAGAACCAGCCACGAGGATAATTTGGGGAGCCTCTGGGAGCCTCTGTTTCTCCTTCCCACAGTCGAGTTTTATTTATTTACTTTTAAAGCAGATGTATTCATCGTGTGCTCTGCCCATTCTTTGACCCCAAGGCCCCCCGAGGGGGTGGGGTTGGTGCTATTACTGGTTCCCATTTTACAGCTGAGGAAACTGAGGCTCAGAGAACACAGTCAGAGCCCAGGTCTGCCAGGCTGCACAGGACGTGCCACAGGTCTTCCCACCCTGGCCGGGAGCGTCCCCGGAGAACGCAGGTTACTGAGACCCTAAGGTCGCTCCTTAGGGCTGAAGCCATCAGCACCCTAAAGGGTGTCCCCTGGGCCAGTCGAGGCCAGTGCAGCCTTGTTGGCCATCCAGATGCTGACCCAGGACTGCTTGGCAGCCCCAGACAGACATCCTAGACTCTTCTGGAGGCAGTTCCAGTGAGTACCTTTCCTCATGGGACCCAGAAAACCCAGTGTCCATCAGAGGACCCACTAGGAAGAGACTCAGCTAACTAGCATCCTGTGTAGGCGTCACGGGTCCAGGCACAGCGGGGACGCTCAGCAGGCATCGCCACCTACTATGGGCCTGACACTCTGCAGGCTGCATCTGACTCTTTCAAGGGCCCACTAGGAAGGTTCTGAGGCCCTTACCTTAGTGAGGATGAAACAGGGACAGAGCAGCCCAGGTGCCGGGCCCCAAGGATGTGTGAGCTGTTACAGCAGGGATCCAACCGCGGGCGGCTTAGAAGGCCCAGTTCTCTCTGCACGCCCACCCCACAGGCTCCCAATAGCTGGGCAGAGGGCGGCCTGGCTCACAAGAGAGCTGTCTGTCCAGGGAGCTGGGCCCACGGGGCCTGAAATCCAGCTTCGCTCTGAGCTTGACTGGGAGATGCAGACACACCAGGAGCAGCTCAGGGCTGGCCGTCCGGGCGGAGGGAGGGGAGTCAACACTAATTCGTCTTCAGATGGCCGAAGGGGGTGATCGCTGGAGTGACAGGGCTGAGAAATCCTGTTAGTCCTCCGCTCAGCTCTGGCTGTCACACGGCGTCCAGACAAAGCCACTCCTGGGGGCTGTGGGCGTGATGAAGAGCTCACATTCAGGGAGGGCAGGCAGCAGGGACCCCAGAGAGGGGCTGATCCCCGAGGCCTGCTGGAGGGTGGAGGGCCGAGCCCCTGCAGCTCCAGAGCCTGCTGGAAGCGTCTGAGGGTCCAAGTCCTGGCAGCCGGCCTTGGGCGAGCCCCTCCCTTCTTCTGGGCCCCAGGGTCCCGTGTGTAAAATTGCGGGAGGGGGAGAAGACCTCCCGGGGATCAGGTGGTCTGGGGGCTTCCTGAATCCTGCCTAGCACACTTGACTTGCCAGTCCTCTGGAGGTGGTCGGGGCAGGGTGAGGCCACAGGCTGTCTTGCCACCAGGGCAGCGGGGGCCCTGCAGCTGGGCTGACCCGGGGTAGACTGGGGGTGGGAGGGGACCCGGGGTGGGGTGGGGGCGGGGGGGACCCAGGGTGGGATGGGGATGGGGGGGACCCGGGGTAGACTGGGGCACGGGGAGGACTCAGAGTGGGATGGGGGGGCACCTGAGGTAGACTGGGGCGGGAGGGGACCTGGGGTGGGATGGGGGCAGGAGGGGACCCGGGGTGGGGTGGGGGGGACCTACCTGCGGTAGACTGGGGTGGGAGGGGACCTGGGGTGGGATGGGGGCAGGAGGGGACCTGGGGTGGGATGTGGGGGGACCTGGGGTAGGTGGAGGGGGAGGGGACCTGGGGTAGGTGGGTGTGGGAGCCTGCAACCTGCTCCACCAGCCAGGTTGATCAGCTTCTCCCTCTGGGAATCAGGCTCCAGCTACAGACCAGCCTGGACCACGGCTGGGGAGTTCCCCCTGGGGAGCCGTGATGGAAAGCAAGTCACAGCATCCCGACCTGGCTCCCGTGCAGAACAGGGCCCACCGCGGCATTTGTCTCCATGTGAGAATGAGCGTGCTCCTGGAGGAGCTCACAGTCAGGAGGGCGGTCCCCCAGGCCCAGAGCCCCGTCGCTGGGCTCCCACCCACTCTGTCCACAGAGATGGAGGGCCTTTCAAACCCGACTTGCTGGGGCAGAATCACCGCTCCCCGCTTAGCACCGCCGAGCATGCTGAGCCCCACCCACCAGCCCCTGTGGTTGCCCCCGGCCATCCGACCTCCCCAGCGGGAGGCTCTGCCCTCTCCTGTCCCTGCAGAACTGCCCCACATCCAGGCCCCTGCAGACCCGGAGCCCTGACGCCTGGTCAGAGAGCCCAGGAGCCCTGCTGGCTCTCTGAGCCCTCATCTGCGTTTCTCCTGGGCTTCCTGTTGCGTCCGCTCTCTGGTCTGCGTGTCTGGCCCACCTGGGCCTGTGTCACCCATGGTGCCACATGCAGATGGAGGGAAAGGGGGCCCGGATGACCAGCCGTTCCCTTCCTTGCTGCCAGTCCCTTTGACCCTTGACCGCTGACTCCCGGGAGGCGGCACCGAGCGAGGGTGCCGTTTGTGGGGTGCCGGGGCCCAGGGCTCCGTCCTGCAGCTCGGGATGTCTTGGGTGAAGCCAGCCACTCAGCTGTGTTGGCAACAGACAGCCAGGAACAGAAGCCAAGTGGCTTCTGCGTCAGCCTTGAAAACCACTGAAATGATCTCACTTGTCACTCCGTGGTCCAAATATTTTGCCCACTTACACGCAGCCTTCTGTGCTTGTGAAATTAAGTGTGTTATTACTCCCACCTGGCCCAGTGACAAGGCGGGCAGATCAGATGAATAACCTCGCAGCCGATCTGGCGAGTGGGAGCCTATCCTTATCGGCACAACGTGGACGCGGCTGCTTCCGGCTGGATGTGGGTGGAGGAGGGGCCGCCTGGGGTGGGGGCGGGGCGGGGGGTGCGGGTGGCCCGGTGGGGGGCGCTGGGGGGGTCCCCACAGTGAGGAGGGTAGGAGGCAGGTGAGCTTAGAGAGGAGATGAGACCCCTGGCTTCCGGGGCTCAGGAGGCTGTCTCGGAAGCGGGGGGCGGCACAGGGCCGGGGGTGGGCTGGGGTGTTCTGAGCTGGAGACGGGAGCTGGACCAGTGTCACTTCAGCACCAGGAATCAAGTTTCAGATGCATTCAGACAGGCTTTTGTTAACTCTATTTCTTTTTCTTTCTGATTTTAAATGTGATAAAGACTCATAATAGAAAAACGAAGAAAATTACAAAGGAGGGTGGGTAAGCACCTGGCTCCCCACCAGCAGCAAAACGGGGCAAGGGGCTTCTTTCCTGATTTTGTGGATGCGTTTATAATCGGAGTCTCTTCCCACCACCAGCATTTTTACTTCCAGCACGTGCGTGTGTTCTTTCGGGGCTGATGCTGTATTATTTAAGAGACGATCGCTGGTGTCTGTCAAGGCTGCCCACCTTCTGGGCGGCCACGGGGCCTCCCTTTCCTCACTCCATCTCCTGAGTTTTGTTTCCTTAGGATGGAGCGCAGCCAGCTCAGCTCCGGGCACCACAGAGGCACTGGTGGCCGGGGCATGCCCAGGGCAGGGCTTGGGGAATCACTCACCAGCGGGTTGCGGGAGGCAGGCTTATGTTACAGCGGAGGAAGCCGAGGCTGGGGAGAGGATGGCCAGCCGGCACGGAGGATGAGCCGTCAGGGGCACCCCTGAGTCTGAACCCCAGTGAGCGACACCGGTCAGGCTATCAGGGTGACAGTGTCCCCGGGCGGCTAAAGTTTCTCAGAGCCGGGTGAGCCGAGAGGGCCAGCGGGCAGGCTGCTGCGTGCCAGGTACTCGCGGGGCCAGCCGGGCCGGCCGGCTCTTGCAGACAGCCTGACACAGGCCTGGGCGGTGCTGCATGGGGACCGCGGCTTCCCCAGGCACCGTGACTCTTCCTCTCTGCCTGGGGTGGCAGGTGTGCAGCTGGCAAGATGCGAGCTCACCTTTGCTGGTGTCTCTGTGGCCCCCCAGGCAGCTCTGAGCGGCCCTGAGGGCCCACTGGGAGGCCCCTCTGCCCTCCCGAGCGAGCGCTTAAGTCCTGAGACCCAGGGGCCGAGCCAGCAGGGCATAGCTCATGGGGACGGGCCCTCACCCAGCTCAGCTCCAGGGACCCAGCCGTGGCCGACTCCCCAGCTGTGGGCATGGTGTGGGCAGACTCGGCTGAAACGGGCTTGTCCCCACCGAGAGGCCCAGTCCCCTGTGACAACAGAAACCTGCATATAAACGTTGGGACGATCTGGAAACGTCTGGCCACGAGGCTTAAACTGGGCAATGCTGGGACCTCGTCTGGGCATAGCCCTTGGAGGGACCTGGGGTGTGAGATGACCCTGGCGGTGACCCTGGAGGCTGGGCCGGGTGGGGCTTGATGACCGGGTCACCCCAGTGGTTTCCTCGTGGCTCGCCCAGGGTGGGCGATCTGTGACTTGACTCCTTCAGACCACCCTGGGCGCCCAGGATCAGCCCTGTCTTTACCCCCAGCTGGGGGTCCCCTCTTGACTCGAGGGTCTGTGGCTCTGCAGAGTCTGGCTGGCCTCTCAGGGAAAGGGGGCTGAACCAGTGCGTGGGTCGCCCCTGCCTTGCCCCCCTGCCCTCCACAGCGAAGGCCTTGCAGGAAACGGCCTTGCCGCTAAGCCCGCTTGCAGCTCCTGGACCTGGGCAGCTATCCAGGCCGTGTGGGGGGCCCGTGACCGCCAGGTTTCCACCCCCCATCCTGCGTCTCCTTCACCCCAGGGAAGGTGGGAACTCCACGCTCATGTCCCAGGGGGAGGTGAGGGCGGAGTGGCCAGGCGAGATGAGGGCAGCCCATGCATGCAGGGTTTGGGCACTCTGGGGGCGAGGTGGGGCGGTCCAGGACAAAGCAGAGACCCCTGTCCTGGGAATGTGCTGGCAGAGGTGCCCGGCAGGTCCCACATGTGGCCAGCACCGCCTGGAAGCAGGAGGCGGGGAAAGTGGCCAACAGGGGCCCACCAGGAGCGGGTGTCCCCAGGGGCAGTGAGTGGAGGTCCACGCCCGTGGCGAGGAGGAACGCCGTCTCCTTTGGCTCGTCGACAGGGTGTGGGCTGGGGCTCACCTTCCCGTCCTGCCTGCGAGGGTGATGCTGCGCATCCCGGGGAGGGGGGATGCTGAGGCTGGCCCCCTGTAGGCAGATAAGTCTGACTCTCCTCCCGGGCGACCGTGTTTCCAGGGCAGCCCCTTTTCTCTGGGCAGTTTTTGTTTTTTTTTAAGCTCAGACGTGGCTCCCCTGGGGGGCGTGGACTCTCGTCAGTGGGAGAAACAAATGCCAGCAGTCATCATCAACCTGAGGATGGGGGCGCCCTGAAGGGGGCTCTGGGGCTGGTGACCAGCAAGGACGGGGCAGGCTGGGAGTGATGGAGGAGGGAGTTCAAATCCCCTGGAGACTTTCTTAGTGCTGTCTCTGGGTTTTTCCCAAAGCAAACCCTAAAAGGCTTTCTCAGAGAACATACCCGACTCAGGGACTGGAGACCCATTGTACTGATGGGCAAGCTGAGGCCCCGAAAGGGAAAGGGTGTTTTCGTAAGTACAAAAGTTCTGAGATGTAAATAGGGACCCTGAGAGCCCATCCCCAGGCTCAGAGAGGAAGCCAGCCCCGTGAAAACAACACCATACTTCCTTCCTTGCCCCCGCTCCATGAGTATCGTGAGCTCCCACAATGTCCCAGGTAGGGCAATGGAAAGTTGGTGATCCCACGTCCAGGTCCCCAGCCTTGACGGGCTCTCAGGCCGGTGGGGACATCCAGGGAGCAGGATTCCCGGAGGCACTGGGAGGGTGTGGGCTACTGGTGCGGCAGAGGACGCTCACCCGGCTTTGGGGCGTGCATGTTGGGAGCGGTCAGCCAGCTGCCCACAGGGGCCACGGTGGGGCCGGGCCTTCGGTGGAATGTGGAGTGGCCGGTGTGGACAGCGGTCCAGAGCTGCCGTCTGCCCAGGATCGGGCAGCTTTGTGGGCAGGGCTGGGTGCCGGCAGGAGGGAGATGACTCAGGGCAGGAAGGGAGGGCCTGGCCGGTTTTCCTAGGAGTTTGGACTTTATCCCAAGGGCGATGGGGAGCAGGAAAGGGTTTTTAACCTGCTGGGCGTGGGGTGGCAGGGCTCTGCCCTCCGCTGGGTGGCTGCTTCCTGGGACCCCGAGCTGCAGCCAGGCCCTCCTGGAATGGCGCTGGCTGAGGGCAGCTGTGGCCCGGCTGGCGGGTGGTCTGGGGGTAAGCCAGGTGCGGGGCAATGTTTCCTAGGTCAGCTTCTCTGGACGCAGGCACGAGGAGCCCCAGGTGAATTCCGTCGCCACGCTCCCATCCTGCAGCGCACGGCAACTCCCCTTCACGGCTGCCATCAATAATCGCTCCCTTCTCCCGGTTGCTGCAGTGGCCACATATATAATATTTAAACCACATTGGTGGGTGACAGAGACGTACGGATATTTTTAATCCCAACAGGCTATTACGGTTCATATCATGTCTGTCAAATAAATATTATGAATCATTTCCCGTTATCTTTATGGGGGCAAGTTGACTACATCAGGGAGATTGCGCACGGCAGCTCTGCCCTGCGTATTTATCCGCCTCTTATGTATATGTATGTGTATAGAGGGAGATTTATGGAGCAATTGTCGATAATAAATGCTCCCGGTAAAACACATTATCTTCTTGCTTGGTGGGCGGCGTCTGGAGAGGGCATGAGGAAGAGGAGTCAGGGAGGGGCGTGCCATCTTGGAGCCAGGCCTGGGACGGGGTCGGCACCCCAGGATGCGCCTCTCGGCCTGAGCCCTTCTCCTCTGCTCCTGGGATCCGTCAACACTGATTTCCCTGTTGATGGTCTCATTTCATGTTAAAAATAAGAAAAAGTCTCTATGATTAGCTGGCTCTTTTCTTCCATCTTAAAGAAGAAACTGAGGTTCAGAGAGGGCCACGGGAGAGCCGGTGGCTGAGCCAGGCACAGCCTCCCCACTCCTGGTACCCACCCTGGCACCCAGGTTTCCAACTCTGCTGCCTGGCCCTTCTCTCTGCACCTGGTCTCAGCATCTGCACACCTGTGAGAAGCAGGGAGATGGGGCAGTTCGCTGGAGGCCTGAGTGAGTGGTTGTCCTTAAGTGGGGGTGGGTGTCCGACCATTAACCCTTATTGTGAATCTGTTGGCCTTGGTGCTGGGGCTGCTGCATGACCTGGAGCCAGTCTCCGCTCCCCTGGGTTTTTGTATTGCCTCTGGTGAACCAGGGGAGCAGGAATCTGTCTTTGGGGCCGGAGTTGGCAGATGGGGTGGCTGGGACTTCATGACCCCAGGAAACAGCGGCATCTTCCTCTGCTGACTTGGAACTCTCTGGACCCCTGCGAGCTGCCCCTCACTCCTTCTGCCCCCCGCCTGGGCATCTGTGACTCCTTCCAAGTGCCCTTGGGGTTTGGAGGGGCCATCTCTTCGGAGACCTCTGGAAGGATTCCGGGGGTTCCCAGGTGGCGCTACCGGTAAAGAACCCGCCCGCCAATGCAGGAGACGTAGGAGACATGGGTTTGATCCCTGGATCAGGAAGATCCCCTGGAGGAGGGCATGGCAACCCACTCCAGTCTTTTTGCCCGGAGAATCCCAGGGACAGAGGAGCCTGGCGGGCTATGGTCCCTGGGGTCACAGAGTTGGACACGATGGAAGTGACCTAGCGTGGAAGGATCCCGCCAGCCCTTGCAGGGAGCTGGCCTGAAACCCCAGTCTTTCTCTACAAAGTTAGCTCCATCCCCTTAGGCCTGTATCACATGGACTGGTTTGGCCAAACCGCCTTTCAGCTCCCAGAGGATTGGGATGAGGCTCCCACACGATGGAGGGAGCAGCCTGCCTTCAGAGCATCTGATGGGGATGAAGCCTAACCTCTGTCTGGCCGCGCTTGTCTGGCTGCGCAGGGCTGGCCACTGCTGTGGACGGGAGTGGTCAAGAGCCTGCAGGGAGACAGAGGCTTCGCAGAAGGCGTGTCCTCCTCCACCATGCCCCCCGACCCGGTCCGCTCGCTTCTCCCCACGAAGCAGGACAGGCTGAGTGCAGAGCAGCGGCTTTCCCGAGCTCCCCCACACGGTGGAGAGACAGGGCAGGGCTCGGAACAGCTCTGTCCGCCTTCTTGGGCGAGCTCGGGTGCCCTCTGACCCTCTGGGCTTCCTCCTCACCTGCCAGCTTGAGTCCGCTGTCACCAGCGACAGAGAGGGTCGCCCCCATAGGAGGTGAGAGAGTGCCCTCCAGGCTGGGGTGCTGGAGCCCCTGCCCTGTGTATGGGGGTCAGGGCCCCACCCCGTCTGTGAGATCCTGCTGGTCATCAGCCCAGGATCACATGGACCCTCCTTGGAGGGAAGGCCCCGGAAGCAGCCAAGGTGTGCCCTGGTGCCCCAGGAACTGTCGGGAGCCGTCCACCCAGACGCCAGTCTCCGGGGCCCTGCCTGGCAGACAGTGGCCTTTAAAAATATTATTCACCAAGCGATTCTGGAGACTGTTTATAAGCCTGAGCTGAGACAGGCACCGGGAGTAGGCCAAAGCACCTTAAAAAGCATCCTTCAGGGAGGAAAAAAAAAAAACCCAAACAAAAAACAAAACCCTCTCAGATCCCAGGTTGTAAATAGATGGATATTACTATAAAAATAGTTTTGGCTGCAGAAACACACGGCGGGAAGGCTGGGGGCCGGGTTTTTCCATGGTTAGCTGGGACCTGGAGACTCCAAATGGGGCAGCCACCGTCCCGGGCGGGGCCCTGTGGGATCGTCTGCACCAAAGAGCCCCCGCTAGAGGGGGGAGCGAGGGCCAGAAATAACAAGGGCAAGCACCTTTTCCGTCAAGGAGGCTGGTGTTGGCCTCCCTCCGCGGCCGCTGCCCTCCCCTTCCACGCCTGCCAGCTCCTGTAGCACCCCGGCACCCCACCACTCCCGGCCCCCTGCCACGGGCAAGATGAGGCTGGGAGCTGTGTGGCACCTGTGGGGCTCCGGACACGTGCGCACTCCACGGCCTCCCGGGGTCCTGGCTCAGGCTGGGGCTTGGAGACACCGTCGGAGGTCTCTCCTGGGAACAGAGGCCCCGAGGAACCCACGTGGAAGTTCGCCTGTGCCTGTCTCCCTGGCTCCAGGCGCCAATAGTTCCAAACGGAGTCTCTGAGTTTCCTGGGGCAAGGGGCGGGGGAGGACTGGGAAGCCCAGGGTGTCCACCGTCACAGGCAGGCGACTTCAGGTGCTCAAACTCAGGCTTCGAGGCCTCTAGGACCAGCTTGCCTATGAGCGCCCGGCGTGTTCCGACCTGCCTGCCAAGGCTTTTGAAGGCTGTTCCTTCAACAGGCTGGCTACCTCCCCGCCCCGGGCGAGAGCTCGTGCTGGTCCTTCTGCCTGGAGTGCCCTCAGCCCTGCCTCGATCCGATGAAAACCTCCCTTCTTCAAACCCAGCTCAAGAAACAGCCGTGCCCAGAAGCTGTGGGCCCCTGGCCTGACACATCCTGGCCCTTCGGTCACTGTCCTAACACTTCCGGCCTGTCCACCACTTCCCACACCCTTGTGGGTGCCTCTTAGGTTCCCCACCCTGGGCTGGGGCTCCCAGAGTGCCCACTTCATCATCTCATAATCATATTGATAACTGCAGTGGCAGGAACTCTCAGGACTGAGCTCCTTCTCCTGGGGCCAGACTCTCCCTCAGTTCAGTTCAGTCGCTCAGTCGTGCCCGACTCTTTGGGACTGCAGCACGCCAGGCCTCCCTGTCCATCACCAACTCCTGGAGCTTGCTCAAACTCATGTCCATTGAGTCCGTGATGCCATCCAACCAACTCATCCTCTGTTCGTGGGGTTCTTAAGGCAAGAATACTGAAGCGGTTTGCCATTCCCTTCTCCAGTGGACCACATTTTGTCAGAATTCTCCACCACGACCCATCCATCTTGGGTGGCCCTACACGGCATGGCTCATAGTTTCACTGAGTTAGACAAGGCTGTGGTCCACGTGATTACATGACTCTCCCTGCCTCACCTCATTCAGTCTTCCCGTGACTCAGTGGCACAGGGTGACCGTGCCCACTCTACAGAAGAGGAGACTGAGGCACAGGGAAGGAGGGACCTGGCTAGGTCACACGGCTGGGAATAGGAAGAACTGGGAGCTAGCCCATGCCTGTTGACCTGGGACCACACCTCTGCCTGACTACCTAGACTGGAGCACACGGTCTTGCCCCTTGGCAAGGGCTGAAGAGATGTCTGTCGGATGAATGACCGACCCATGGCAATGGACGCAGGAACAGTTCGCGTTTCCTTGGCACCCCGCCCCCACTCGCAGAGCATGGCTGGCTGTCCGCACGGGATGTGGTGCGAAGGCAGTGCTTCACACAGGCCACTGGGGGCTGGGGGCCTGTGCGGGTCCACACCCTCGCTGGCCCAGACGTTCCCAAAATGCTGGCTTCATCCTCGCTGCAGAGTGACGGTGCTCCACGCCGTCATCTCTCCCGGCCTTGGCTGCCCTCCTTAGTCAGGTGGGCTAGCAGTGCCCACTGCCCAGCCAAGAAGTGGGTGCCATGGTACTGGGTGGTCTCCTCTCCCGAGCGGCGAGGGCCTCTTCATCTCCGGTGGCAGTGGCGAGGTCTGACTCAGGTCAGGAGGACAGGCTGGGAGGATGGAGTTCAGACGGGCCACTGATGGTGCACAGAGGGAAGGCCGTGCCAGGGGCAATGGAGACAGGCCCGAAGACGCGGGCTGGCACGAGGCGCGCACCCCAGATGTGTCAGCACCTGCGTTTGCTCCTGCTCATCCTGCATGCTTGCCCGCCCCCAGCCCTGGCGGAAGGAAACAGGCTTTAGAAGTGGGTGGCCAGTGGGGTGAAGAGGGGAGTGGGTTTGCTGGGACGGCAGTGATGAGGACCAGTCTTACACCGGCCACGGCTGGAGGCAGGGGCAGATGGGCAGGGGGCTCAGGAGCCAGCAAAAACCAGACTTTCTCGAGTAGGGGAGAAAGGCAGGCAGGGATCAGACAGGAGCCAGGGGGACAGGGCAAGCCTGGGCCATGGCCTGTGGTTGTGCTGGGGGAGGGAGGGCTCCCCAACCAGAACTTACCTGACAGCCCCCTCCCCCCCGCCGCCCCGCAGCCCAGGATGCTCCCAGTGGCCCGAGGGCCTCTCTCTGCAGCAGGACAGGTCTCAGTGGCCTTGTGGGATCCAGCCCCTGGCTGTCCATGGGGAGGCGGTCCTGTTGTGTGCCCATTCCACAGAGGGGAAAGTGAAGCCCAGAAGGGGGCTGGGGAGGCAGGCTGGAGATCACATAGGTGGCAATGGTGCCCGAGGCAGGAGGGCCCCCCTGTAGTCCAGGGCTGTGTCTGTCCCTGAGCCGCCGGCTGGGCCCTCCCATCAGTGCCCCTGGCCCAGGGGTCACATGTGTGGCCCGGGTGACGTGGGGAAGCGCCTCAGGAGTGGACCTAGCAGGGCAGCGAGCCTGGGGTGGGGCCGGGGTCAGGAGACCCAGGTCCACACAGGTAACTCACGCAGGAGCCCCAACTCCAGCTGCCCCGAGCTGTCAGGACGGGCATCCGTCCTTTCGCTTTTAAACAAACACGTCATGAATTTAGAAGTCAGGGCAGAGAACTGTCCAAGGCGTAAAAATAGCCACCTGGCCACAGAGTCAGCACCCAGCTTGCCGCGCCTGGTCCCGAGCCTGGTGCTCCCAGAAGCCGGGGCGCCCCCTCCCCAACCAGCCCCCCTTCCCGGGGTGGGGGGAGCCTCGCTAGCCGTCCGTGGGGGCGGGGCTGGGGGCGCCCGGAGTGTGGGAGTGGGGGCCGGATGGGGGCTCCAGAAAATGAAACCCCACACTAGACGCCGGAGCCGAGCCTGTGCCGCCCGGGGCCTCAGTTTCCCCAGGCGCCGGGCAGGCTCTGCGCGCCGCGCGGCCGGCCGCTTTGTGTGGCCGCCCAGACAATGGCCCGGCCGCTGTCCGCCTGCTCCGCCCGGTGGTTTTTTTTTTTTTTTGGGGGGGGTGGCAGGCCGGGGAGGGAATTCTGCTCCCGCCCCGCCCGCGCCCCCCGCCCCCGCGCCGCCGCCCCCGAGCGACTCCCGGGAACCCCTGGCGGAGGAAAACTTGCAAGTTTGCACCGCGCTCCCTCGCCTGCAACTCGGCGGCGGGGCGGGCGGCGCGGGAAGGGGCGCGCTCGGACGGCGGGGCGGGGCGCGCAGGGGCGGGGGCGGAGGGAGGTGCGCTCCGGGCGGGCGGGGCTGGGCGCGCGCGCAGGGGCGGGGCGCGCTCCGGACGGCGCGGGGGCGCAGGGGTTGCGCCCGGGAGGGCGGGTTGGGGCGGGGGGCCGGCGAGGGGCGCGCTCCGGGCGGGCGGGGCTGGGCGCGCGCGCAGGCCGGGCGGGCGGGTGGCGGCGCTGCGCCGAGTCCGCGCCCGTCGCGGGCTCCCCGCCGCCCCGCCGGCGCCGCCGCGGTCGGAGCGGGCGCGGGCGCGCGCGGCGGGGGCGCGGGCGGGCGGGCGCGCGCGCGGCGGGGGCGCGCGGCACAAGTGGTTTTACATTGTTGGGCGACTTTTGCAACAACTCGCCGCGCCGCGGCCTCCGCGCGCCGCCGCCGCCGCCGCCGCCGCCGGCTCCCGCCGCCCGGGCCCGGCCGGCCGCGCCGCGGGGCCGCCGCGAGGTCGCCGCAGACATGGACACCAAACATTTCCTGCCGCTCGGTGAGTGATCGCGGGCGGCGGCGGGGCGTCCCCGGCGCGCGCGGGGCCCCAGCCCGCCCCCCGCCCGGCCCCGCGCCCCGGCCGGCCCGCGCGGAGTTGGGGCGCGGGGCCGGGAGCGGGTGGGCCGGGCAACTTTTCCCCGGGCCGGCTGGGCGCGGAGCGGGCGAGGGCGGCGGGCAGCTCGCGGGCCGCGGCGGGCCGCCGACTTGGAGCGGGCAGCGGGCGGGCAGCGGGGCCGGAGGGGCGGCCGGTCGGCTGGACCGGGGCGGGGGGGACTCCCGGCCCCGCCCGGCGTTAGCTGGCGCCCCCCGCCCGGGCGCCCAGCTCCAGCGGGGCGGCGCAACTTGTGCGCTCCCAGCCTCCGGCCGCCCTGGCATCGGGACGGCCTCTGCGCCGCCGCCCGGGCTGCGGAGTCCAGCAGGCCGCCGGCCCTGGAACGCTCGGGACCCCTCCTCCTCCAGAGCCGCCCGGGCGCCAGTGGGTAGGGTCGCCGAAGGGCCTTAAGACCGGGACCATCAAACCCGGGGAGGCCCCCTTCCAGAAATGGGGACCCTCACTCTGGCGCACGCGAGTGTTCTCCTGGCGTTCCCTGGAGCTGGCCCTGCTCTTGGGGTGGACACCCTGGAGGGTCTGAGGGCCGGCTTCCCCGTCCTTCCGCTGCCATCGCGCCCAGTGGCTCCGTTGCCCTGGACCACTCTCCAGCTCCAGTTCTGGCCCCACAAAGGAGGAGGGGGCATGGCCAGGTGCCCCCAGCCCGCTGTCCTCCCGCGGGTTTGGGAACCAGTGAGAGGCAGGGGAGGGGGAGGGGGTGGGGAGACTTTATAAATGAGCCCGGGAAGGATATTAATTTGGCGGTGGGGCCGGCAGCCGGGCTGTCAGGCTGGGTGAGGGATTTGTGCTGAATGGAAATTAAAACAGCTGATTATGAATGAAACCCGCGGTCTGTTGCCGCTCCTGCCTGCCCACCCCTGGCAGCCTGGGGTGCAGTTTGGCCACCCGGTTGGCCGCCAGAACGCGGCGCAGCTGCGGGGACGTTTGTTGAGATGGGGAGGTGGAGGGGAGCCGCGTGGAGCCGGCCGGGCTTCCCGGGATGGTTGGGTGAGGGTCTGAGCACTCCTGGCAGCTGCGCAGAGGGGCGTGTGACATGGTGACCGGGGTGGGCTTCCAAGTTCGCCGGGTCCAAGAAGACTCTTTCCGTGACCCTGCGCGGTCCAGACCTCCGCAGGCGCCAGGCTGGGCGCTCTCCTTCCTTCTCAGAGCCTCCAGGGCGGGCACGCACGTCCATTTTGCGGATGAGACAACTGGTTGAGACCAGCGGCTACAAAGTGATGGTTTGGGGTTTGAAGCCCCAGCCCGTGGTGGCGCCGTGTGTATGGATTGAAAGCTGAGTTGATTCTGACTCGCTGCTGCTGGGCCTGGCTGGGGGGCGTCCCTATGTAGGCCAACAACTTCTCCTGTCGCTATTAAAGTCTTACACATATGTGTACACGCACAGAGGCGCCCCCTGGGACAGGAACGCTCAACTCTGTCTCTGCTCTTCTCCCAGGCCCCCCGATGAGGCAGGGCCCTGCCTGGGTGCCGTGGAGCCGGACGGGTCCCCGTCCCTGACATGCTGGCAGGGTCCTAGGAGTGGGCCCATGGAGGGCCCCTGCCGCAGGCTGGCTGTGCTGGAGTCCCCACAGGGAGGAAAAGTTGTGTCCCAGGAACCTGGACGGGTGTTATGTTCCCCCCAGCCCTCCCATCGCGGCAAGGAGGCTGGGGGTGGGGGCTTCTTTCTGACCCGGCCTGCGGCCTCCCAGGCAGCCCATGCCCCAGGCCTGAGCAGACAGCCCTGGACTCTGATTACACTTTATTTTTTTTCTAAGCTTGTGACCAGCTCTGAAGTCCAGTGGAGTTGAAGGTCCATTTAAGCGGCTACTTGCCTAAGCCCTTTTGTCAACACGGCCTAATCCCTTGTGGGGGGTGAGTGTCGGAAGGCCCTGCCTGTCCAGGCGTGGCTGGCTGCCCAGGGCAGATCTGGAGCAGTTGGGCAGGCGGCATTGCCCCTTAACGGTTGTCCATCCACTTTCGGGGCCTTGGGCAGAGGGCCTGGTCCTTCCAGCACCTACTGCCTGGGGTGTGGCGGGCCTGGGTCCTTGCTCTTACCTGCCCGGGAGTCTCCCAGCTGCCAAGCCTCCCCGTGAGGGCAGGGCAGGGCAGGGACGAGCCCAAGGTACGGATCTGGGCCCAAGAACTTGTCCACGGCAGCCCCTGCTGCCCACGGCTGACCAGCGCCTGTGCCGATTGAGAGAAGGCCTGTGCTGGCACCAGTCTGGCTGGTGGGGCTGCAAGGCTGAGTCTGCAGTCTCGAGGTCTCAGACCCCAGACCCCTGGCTGCTCGTGGCCCGTTTGCCTGGGGATGGGTGGAGGGCGCAGTAACAGCACAGTAGGTCCACTGATCGCCCTCTGGGCAGCTCTTGGGGACCTGGGAGAGCTCGGAGCCCGGATGAGGGGCATCTGGTAACATCAGAGCCCTCGGGACCCAAAATAGAGCACATTCTCGGGCCTCCCGAAATAACAGGGTCACGTGACTCTGCGGAGGCCGGGCTTGGAGGCCGGCCTGCCGAGGCAGTCCCGTCTTGGCCTGGGCCCTGGGACTGTTGGGGCGTTTGTTTTGGTAAACTCCAGAGGGGGCTCTGTGTGTTGATGGGGGAAGTGTCAGGGTGAGAAAAACAGCCCTCGGATGGGCTTGGCCGTGGCTGTGGCCATCGCCTTGCCGGCCTGGACTTGGACGCCTATCCGCTGCGCCTGGGCCCAGTGCGTAGCCCTGACCCACTCTGCCTGGACACGGTGGGACGTGCTGGGGACCCTCGGGAAGGGCCACGGGGGGCGGGCCGGGCGGTTCTGAGCTGGGGCTTGGCAGAGCTGAACGGGCAGCCGTGCGCACACCGGGGCGGCCGCTGGGGGCCGGCTCCAGCTCTACCAGCTCGTCCAGCTGCGCCTGTCCTTCAGGGCCTGCAGGGAGCTGGGCCTCCTCCAGGAGGCCCTCCGCCCGCCCTCCCTGGCCTCCTCCGCCCTGGCCCCCGCCTCCGTGTGGCTCTGGGGCAAGTTTCCGGTGGTGGTCCTCGTCTGTCATCCTGGGAGAGGAGGCCCCAGGGGCTGGTTGTGGAATTACTGTGCGTGCAGAATGGGGCTGGTGTGCGTGGCATCCGGCATCAGGACAGGGCCCTTGGTGAGGCAGGGTGGGGCAGACTTGGGGGGCGGTGTGTGTGTGGGGGGGTGAAGGCCCCGAAGGCCCGCCCAGAGCCTGCGGAAGCTGCCTGCAGAGTTCCACCTTCCCGGCTTGCCTGAGCTCTTTCCACAGTTGGCCTGTTTCCGCAGCGGGTGGTGGGCTCGAGCTTGGCGCGTCCCGTAGGAGCAGAGAGCTCCCGAGCTTGACTCAGCTGCCATGCACAGGCCAGGGCAGAGGCCCGTGAGCTGGCCCAGGACCAGACCTGACCCTCCTTCCCTCTTCCGCCTGCCCCTGGTTTTGTCAGAGTTCATGGCAGCTGGCCCTAGTGGCCAGGGGCTTGAGGTGCCCAGCCTACTGGTCTGTTCCCACGGGAGCTGGCTGCTGGCAGGCTCAGGTACGGGCAGGGGCCTGGACCCTCGCGGGCCCCGGTGCCTGGTGGGGCTGGTGTCCGCCGGTGGGCGCCCCTCGAGTCTTTTGCCCTGGCGTACACTGAGCAGATCTGTGTCCTGGACGCTGTGGTCAGGGGGCAGGGCCAGTCCCCTCCCCTCTCCCCGCCTGCCCTGCTCGTGCTGGGACAGCTCGGTTTCACTCTCCTGTCCGCAGGCCCCTCTGTCCCTTGCTCCCCCGACCTGCACCCTCTCGAGTGACCCGGTGTATCCCGGGGACCCTGGAGCTGCCCCTTCCTGGGGGGCTGTGTCTTCTTGTGGGCTGGTGGCCAGGCCTCTGGGGATCGGGTCCCCTGTCTTTGCAGCCTGTGTGTGTGTCCTGCCTGCCGGCCTATCGGAGCCTCAACTGTTCATCTGTAAAATGGACGCGCGCGCCGGCCTTTGCTGGGTGCAGGGGAAGGCAGTCGATTGTGTCTCCCTGACGGCCTCCTTCAGAGGTGCGGCCTGTGGTCAGAGCCTCCCTGTGTCCCCTGTCTGGGTTGATGACGGGGGTCAGGGGGCCCGGGTGTCCAGTGATGGAGCAAAACAGGACCATGAAGCAGAGGCGTAGCTGCTGCTGTGGCGGCCGTGCAGCGGACGCGGGAAAGGGGGCGGCCCCACCCCGTCCTCCACGCTCGGAGCACCGATGAGGCGCCTGGTCTGGGCTCCCGCAGCCCAGCTGGGGCCCTGCTCCGCGGCCCCTGGGAGGGGGCGGGCGAGGGCCTGGCTTGCACGCCCACTGAGAGCCTGGTGCGGGATGTTCGAGCAGTCGTGCCCCAGCGCCTCACAGACTGGGAAATTGCACCCTAGAGTTACAGAGCAATTGTCTAGCTCAGCAGCGGAATGAGCGTGAAATGGAGCAGAAAGCAGCTAAATAAAATCGGCCCGGGCCGACGCAGGGGAGAGTGGGGACGCACGTGCGCGCCGCGGCCCTGTGTGCCGCGCTCCGGCCGCCTGGCCCGCCCGCCGCCGGCTGTCCCGCGTCCCTCCGTCTGTGTCCCCGCGTCCCCGCGCGAGCGGGGCAGGTGAGCCTGGTGCCTGCGCAGGGCCCCCTTTCATCCGTAGCCCCCGTCTATCCCGTGTCTCTGAATGCCTCTTACAACACGTCCAGGGCCCTGTGCTGCCCACCCGAGGACACAGTGGTGCCATCCCCTGGGTGCCTGCTGCGTCCCTGGGCCTGGGTTTCTAGCCCCGTGACATCCTCGCAGGGACGGGCCCGTGGAACTGTGGGGGCCTTCGGGCTGGGCTCGCCTCTGGGCAGTTCCGCCTGCCTTTTCTCAGCTCCGGTTGGGCCCCGTGTCCAGGGACGGGCCGCGACCGCCTGATCCTCAGGGGGCGTCTTCAGAAACCACCTGCCTGGTGGGCCCTGCGTCTGTGCCCTGTCCTGCCTCCCCGGGAGCCCTGTTAGGTGTCCCGGGCCCTCGGGTGAGCGTTCTGTTCTGGGAGACCTGACGGGGGTTGAAGCTTCACTGTCCTCCTTCTCTCCCGTTCTCCCTGGAAGGTCCTCATCCCGGGTCGTCCCTGGCTGGGGGTAGGGCCAGAGCCGAGGGTGGAGAACCACGGGCTGGGTCACAGCTCAAGGCGCAGCCTCAGGACCCCTGTGGCCTGGGGTCCCCTCCCTCACCCCCCAGGGCGGAGCTGTCCGCAGCAAATCCCTGAGGGCCCCGGTGGGTGCTGGGGGGCCGGCAGCCACACCTGGTCCCCAGAGCAGGGCGGGGCCTCGCTTATCGCCGTGTTCCCCACCCCGAACACACACACACACGTGCTCGTGACTGCACGCCCCACGCGTCTGTGCCCACAGGTGCAGAGGCGTACACACATCCGTGTATACGAACAGCTGCACACGCATGCGCACACGCGCACCCAGGCCCGGCCTTCCCAGCTGGTTCTAGCACAGTCCCCACGAGGTCTTCCTTAGAAGGCCTCAGGCCTGCTGGCTGGCTCTGGTCCACTCAGCGCCCGGGGAGCACCTGCCCGGTGCTGGACGGGCCCCGCCGCCCCGCAGAGCTGGGCGTGAGCGGTGGGGGTGGCCAGGCTTCCTGCTGGAGCCGGTTCTGGCGCGGACTCTGGCGGAGAGGCGGGCTTGCAACAGGTGTGGGGGTGGGCCCTCCGGAGCAGGGTCAGCTGAGACCAGCGCCCAGAGGCCTGGCCCCCGGGCCTGCGTGGCCTAAGCTGGGAGAGGCGCTACCGTGTGAGAGGCAGCTGGTTGACACTGGGACAGGGAGGGGCCCCGGGCCGTCGGGGATTGGGGTTAGGCCGCCAGCTCTGCGCAGAGGGTGAGCCGGCAGCAGGCAGGGGCTGGAGTGGGGAGGGTCCTGGGTGGGCTTGAAGCCCGACGTGGCCAGTGCCCCTGTGAGTGAGCCCAAGCCTGGGCCGGGGTTGGGGACCCCACGTGGCTTCCTAGGGGCTCAGGCTGGGTCCCTGGGCTGGAGTTAGCTGTGCCTTCCTCGCGCATGGGCCCAGGAGAGGACCCAGCCCCTCGTGCTGGCTCATCCGAGCTGCATGGTTTCTGGCTGGGCTCGGGGCGCGGGGCACGGGGCTGCTGTGACGGGTCCTCGTGGAGGCTGCGGCTGTCTTGAGTCTGGAGCCTCTGGCACGGAAGGGAGGGGATGGAGAGGGGAGCGAGCTGGGCCTGGGCCAGCCGTGAGTAAACCCTGCAGCAGCCACGGACCCGCCCCCGCGGAGTTCAAAGCTGGCCCCAGGCGTGGCTGCGGGGCTGTAATGAGGTTACTGATTCAACCAGCTTCCTGGTGCTGCCGTGCTGAGCAGAGGGAGGCCGGGAGCCCCGGGACGGGTCTAAGTGGCCCGTAATTGACCAATTTAGCTTAAGTGTCCGCGCTGGCCCCGGGCAGAGGTCAGGTGGTGACAGCCCAGGTGGCCGGAGTCGCTGTGCTCACGCACCCCTGACGGACGGCTGCCTTCTGCTCCGGCCTCGGGAGCGGGCACCAGTTGGGCAGCTGGCCCCGAGCCCCCACCTGGGGGTCCCTGTCCCAGTCCCTTCGGTGCCCGTCTGTGGGCCCGTGTCCTCCAGAAGCTGCGTGCTGTCCCCGGCCAGCTCCAGCCAGGCCATCCCCAGTCGCCCCCTCGTGTGTGTGTGTGCAGGACGCGGGGCGGTGGGCGCTGGGACGGGGTGCTGGGCTTGGGCGTGGGGTGACAGCGTTGCCTTGAAGAAGCAGCGGAGGGCTGGCCGGGAGCACGCACTGCCCCATGCCATCCAGGAACGTGCTGGGGGTTGAGGAGTGGGTGGAGGTCACCAGCGGCTGCTGTCGTGGCAGCTCACCCCGCACCATGGAGGGCGCGCCCAGGGCCTTCTCCAGGGGCTGGTGGGCCAGCCTGGCCCCCGCTCTCCGGAGAATCCCGGCCTCTTGTCCAGAGCACCCACCTTGCCGGCCGTTGGGCCCTGAGAGGCCGGGCCGGGTGTTGGGGTTACTGGGCAGCAGTGGTCACACGGTGGTGACCTGGCTGAGCCGCCCCTCAAGTGGAGGGGCCCTGCGGTCCACGTTTGGGGGTGGGGCTTTCAGACTTGGGGAGCTTGAGGGATGTGCCCAAGGTGCCCTGGCGGATGAGGGCCCAGAAGAAGGTCAACGCTGGGGTCCGAGTGGTGGTGGGCCTCCTTCTTGGAGACACACCTGCTGTGCGTCCCCGTGACCCAGCTTTGTCTGGAGCAGCTTTGGGGTGCCCTCAGCAGAGGTTGTCACTTCCTGGAGATGCCGGATTGAGCTCTCGGGGATCCCCTAAGCCCCTCTGTGGTTGCCACACCTGGGCGGGCAGGTGGTCGCCCCCACCCCACCTGCATGGGTCAGGAGAGCCCGTGTCTCGCAGGGCTGCAGCCCAGGCCGGGTGGACAGTCCAGTTTGCTCCCTGGCCAGCTCGCTGCGTGTCTGGGCAGATCCCGTCTCCCCTGCCGTGGTTTCCCTGGGGCCCTCTGGCTGCTGGAAGTGTCGGCCTCTCGCCCTTGGCCTCCTTCCCCTGAGCTGGGGACCGCTCCTCAGGAAATGGCTCCTTGTCCTCTCCCTGCTGAGGGGGCAGGCCCGGGGCTGTGGGAGCTGGGAAGTCGGCTGAGGGTTGGCCGGACGGTCAGTCCCGGCGGGCCCACCTGCCCAGCTCTGGTTCTCACCTGGGGTGTGATGGTGAGGCGGTTTGGGGGTGAGCAGCGTGAGGGGGAGTCTGGAGCGTTGCAGATGGAGGTTGGGCGGGGCCTGCGGGTGCTCCGAGGCCAGTTCGTACCCTGTGCCCTGGGATTCTCCGTAGGGCCGGTGCATCCATGGGATGCGCATTCTCCGTGGGATGCCCCAGCGTGGCCCTCGGGCCACTGCTCAGGATCCTGTGACCCTCACCCCCTTCCCATGCATTCAGCGCCGCTCATTCTGCTTTCTGGCTTTTTTGTGTTCAGAGCTGATTGGTGAGAATGAGTGTCAGCTCTGAGCGGGGAGGCCGGGTGTCTCTGGGCTGGCCAGTCACTTTTCCAGGTCTCAGTTGCCTCACCTCTCACTGCCTGGGGAAGTTAGGGAGGCTGCAAAGAGGAGGTGATGTTGTTAGGCTTTAAGGGATAAGCTAGAGTTTGCTGGGTGGGCGGTGGGTCAGGACCCACCCTGACAGGTTTCAGAAGGATCTGGCGGCACAGCCAGGCTCCTCCGCTGGCCTCTGGCTGGGTGGCCCGTCTGCTGGTGAGGCGCCAGGTGAGCACGGGGGGTGTGGTCAGCTGCTCTAGGAATAATTAACCTTGGAAGGAGGGGAGGCCGGGAATGGGCCTGGCCGGCACCTGGCGGCTGGCAGCTCCTCTGGGCCCGTTCCTGCTGACCTGACGTCTCCTCTGCTGCCTGGGCCTGGGACGTGCTGGTCTGGAACGTGACCACGCTGGCCCTCCTCGTGAGCTTACACCAGCTCCGGCTCCTGGGGAAGGGGGTGGCCAGAGCTGGGCCCCTCTCCACGTGGAGCAGCTGGGGTCCTTTCCTCCGTCGCCTGTCTGCCCCCATCCCTGGTCCATCGCCAAGGTGCCCCCGCCCCCCACACGGAGCCTCCTGCGGGAGCACTGGTCTGCCTGATGGCTCCTCACTTACCCCCTCCTCGCCTGGATTGAGGAAAAAGAGCTCTGATTGGGGCCAGAGTCCACGGGAGGTGGCAGAGCCGCCCCTGCCCCACCCCTGCTCCCGGACTTTCTGCCCAGGATCAAGGTCGGGGGGTGGGCAGGAGGTGGGGGCCTTGGGTGCCGAGTGCCAGGCCACTCTGGGCTCAGACGGAGGCTAGGTGGGCCACGACCTTCCAGGGTCCAGCTGGAGGGTCTCGGACGTGGGGAGGAGAGCCAGGGCCTCCCCGCTTCCCTCGTCTGTGTCCCTGGACAGAAGGTGGGTGCCAGCGACGGCCAGGGGGTTGCTCAGAGCCCTGTGGCCTGCCCGTCCCGGCCTTGCCGCGTGAACTTTGTGACTTGGAGCGTGTTACTTCCTCTCTGTTTATCTCGGTTTCCTCGTTGGTGAAATGGAAGGAAGGATGTTGGGCCGCGTCGGAGATGGAAGTGCTGCTCCCCACTGGGACCCTTGGCCGACACCGCCGGTCGGGTGGGCTCTTGCTCCTAGGGCAGGGGGACCCAGGAGCAAGACCTCGGTGGGCTTGGCTGGAGGCCTCGTTTGCTGCTAAACGCAGAGCGGCAGGCACCGCTGTGGCCTCGGAAAGTGTTTGTGGGCTGAGTTAGTGTTTTCCAAAAACACATCTGCCTGCTCCCTGCACTTGAGACTCAGAGTCGTCCTTGTTGGATGCCCCTCTGGGGGTCCGTCCCGACTCCCTGGGGAGGGGAGCCCTGCTGTGCGTGTCTGTCCACCCCGGGGCCTACTCCTGGGCATGGAGCAGCCCTCGAGAGAGCCTGAGGCCAGGGCCGGGGCAGTGTGTGTTCCTGTCCCCCCACGTCCGCTCTGAGTGCCGCAGAGGCCGCCGCCTCCTGCTGCTGGGCAGAACCCGGGCTTCCCTTGGACCCAGTACCCGGCTGCAGCGTGGGGGCCCTCAGCCCCAGGCGATGCCCTGTGTTGAGACCTGGTTCCTTCCTCTGCAGCTGAGGCTGTCTTGTTGAAACCTGGCCAGTGGGGCGAGAGGTTCAGAGCTAACCTCCCTCCTGCCTGCCGTCGTCTGTCCGTCCCTCCGTCCGTCTGACTGGCTGTCTGTCTGCGGACGCTTGGCTCCTGCTGGTCGCTGGCGTGGCAGGGTTGTGTGAGGCCCAGCCCCCGGGCTGGAGAGTGGTGCTTGGGGTCCGAGGGATGGGGTGGACCCCGGCACCACTGTCTGGGTCACTTTAGACCAGAGTCTTAAATCCCCTCTGGGCCTTCTCCGTAAAGTGGGGCTGATAAAGCGTGGCAGGGTCGGTCATTCGTGGTTGACAGGCGTGGTCACGCCTGCCTGTGCTGTCAGCGAGGGGATGGCGTGAGTGGGGTGTGGGGGGGCTGTCAGGGAGGGGATGGCGTGAGTGGGGTGTGGGGGCCGCAGGAGGCAGCGGGGGCGCAGCAGAAGCGCCACCGGTTTGCCCTGGCGTCACTGGGTTGGGCTCTCTAGAGGGGGTCGTGAAGGATGCACGGGAGTTTGCCTGGGAGACGTCAGCTTCTGCATGCTCAGGTTTGCACCTTAGTTCTGTCTGACTAACGTGTCTGAGGCCTCCCCCCAGAGCTGCTCGCATCTCCTGTGTGGCTGGAGCTGAACCAGCCAGGGGGAAGGGTAGAGATGGAATCAGAGAGCCCAGAGAAGCCTCTGAACTTTTGTCCCAGGAGGTGGAGCCGTTGGAGGGTCCTGGGCCAGGGGGGTGGCGTCTGGGTTGTGTGTGAGGAGGGGCCGGGCCTGGTGACCTAGGCAGAAGCGGTCCAGGGCTTTGGCCCTGAGCGTAAGAGGGCCTGGGGCTGTGCCTTTTACCCAGTAAGGAGATCATAGCGGTGGCGGATTTGGGGGCATTAGGACTTTGGTGTGGGTGCAGCTTGGCACCTGGCCGCTACTGCCTGGACCCAGGCAGCTGGGCGGGCTGGAGCTCGTGCCATGGGCCACCGTTGCAAATGGGCGCCCAGGGGGACGGGAGAATCCGCAGGCCAAGTGCACCGCAGAGCCTGGGGTGTCCGAGAGCATCCGAGGCCCTGCTGGGCCTCCCTCGCAGGCTGAAAGGGTGGGCAGGTGTCCGGGCACAGCCCCCGGCCTGAGCTGGGCTCCCACGGGGTGTTCGGTGCCTGCTGACTTCCTCCCAGCCCTGTGGCTAGCTCGGGGCATGGGCCTCCTCTGCCCAGGCGTGGTCTGAGTGCAGGACCGCGGCCAGTTCTGGTTCTTGGTTGGCCGGCCCCCAGTCCAGGTGCCGCCCCTCTGACCCCGGCTGGCACCCTTCCCGCCCGCAGTCCCAGGGTCACGGGGCAAGGTCACACCTCCCAGGCCCTCGCTGGCTGTGGTCCTTGGGAGACAGGCCGGCTCCTGTGTGTCCCCGTGCCGCCCTGCCCGCAGCTCATTGCTGCAGGCTGCGTGCTTGTGGACAGTCCCCGTGTCTCCCCTTCGGGCAGTGGGGCACTCTCACGGCCAGCTGACGGGGGGATGGAATGGCTCTCGCGCCCACGCTGGTCCTGGAAGGGGCTGATAAGCTACAGAGTCGTTATCGCGGGGGCAGCTAGGGACCCCCAGGCCCCTGGGGCCGGACATGGGGCAGGCAGATCATGGCCTTGGGGGAGCGAGTGGGTCTCGTAGGGAGACCCTCCGGGGTTCTGGAGGTGGCCTGCCTGGGCCTCCCTCCCCCGCTTACCCTCGGCCCCTCCTGGTGCAGGCCCCACACACACATGTGTGCGCATGGGTGCCCCCCTCCCTGCTGTCACTGCCGGCGTGTCCCAGCCGTCTGTACGCCCTGCTTGGAGCCTGGTGGCCCTCGGCTCACGTGCCCGTATTGGGTGGGTCCCTGCTGGCCGTGGGTCCCTTGGACTTGGCCCTCAGGACCGAGAGGCCAGGGGGCCCCGGGGTCTGCCCCATCATCCTCTGTTCCAACTCACAGGACCCCTGCCTTGCGTGCTCCGGCCGGCTCAGGGGCTGTGAGCCAGTGGCTGCTGGACAGAGAGGCCAGGACTGTGAGTGGCGTGTGTTTGGGCCCCCCGTCCTCAGGGACCCCCATCCTGCCCAGACCCTCCCTGGGGACTTGGAGCCAGGACCCCGTGGGGGCGCATAGACGGAGTCGGGTCACCCCTGTGGCCGGGTTCCGGGGCCAGAGCGCACGTGTGAGCCTCTGTGTGCCTGAATGGATCGCGTGTGCCCACACGTGTGAGCCTCTGTGTGCCTGAATGGATCGCGTGTGCCCACATGGGCACGTCCGGCCTGGAGATGCACCCACAGTCCTTGTGGGCCCTGAGGGCTGGGAGCCCAGCTGAGCGGCAGGCGTGGGCAGTGCCCGGGGTGTGTGCGGCAAGACCCGGCCGGTCTGAGGGGCAGGGGTCCTGAGGGACAAGCGCGCCATGCAGGATACTGGGGTTTCTCCCAAGGGCTGGGGGATGGGGAGGCCCCGATGGGGAGGACTGGGGGACGGGGGCCTGCGGGCAGATGTATGCTGGAGAAGGACCGCGGGGCTGTGCAGAGGGGTGTCTGGGGTCAGCGGGTCCTGGGTCAGACTGCCAATGTCACCCCCAGTCTCCCTGGCCAGTCCCCTGGAGCTCCCCCTGGTTCCAGGCCTGGGAGAGGGGTCAGATGAAGGTTAGATCCAGGGGTGGGGGCGAAAGGGACCCCAGGAGGGACCAGGATGCTCTGAAAAGGCCTGCGGTGGGCGGGGCCTCCTCCGTGGCCCCTGTCCCGCTGCCCCGGGCCCGCGCTGTGGCGACCATGGTCAGCAGCGCTCACCCGCCCTTTCAGCGGGTGCCCCGGGCAGGCTCAGACGGTCGATGAGCCTGACCCAGCAAGGGAGGGCCTCCCTGGACGAGGCGGGTGGGGAGGGTCCCCGCCCTGCCAGAGTTGGGGGGCGGTGAGATGAGGGAGCCCCAGCCCCCATCTCGTGCTCTCTGGCTGGGCTGTCTTCTGTTCCGAGCGATCCTGCACCCTGGGAGAACGGGCCGGCCTTGAAGCCAGGGTCAGTCAGTTTAGTGCGAGTGAGCCTGACGCCAGCCCTGCAGGCGCCGCAGGGAAGGAGGGCGTGGAAGCCTTCCTCGCGTCGTGCACACGAGGACACAGGTCTGAGCCGCTCCGAGAGCCGGGCCGGCCCCTCGCATCCTGACCGCCTGCCTCGGACGGAGCGCTCTGCTGATGGTGAGGGTCCCGGGGGGGGAGAATCCCGGCAGAGGGAGGTGGTGGGCCGGAGCCATGGGCGGGGCGGGGGTCTGTGTCCGAGGCCCACAGGGCCTCAGCCCCTCGCCCAGGGTCACCTGGCTGGTCAGCGGCAGCGCTGAGATCCGAACCTGGGTCTCGGGACCCCTCTTGGGCCTTCCCTGCGCAGGGCGCAGAGCTGGCCTCCTGGGGTGGCTGGAGGCTGGGTGGGGGGAGACATTCCTAGTCCGGGAGGGGCGCAGCGTGGACGCCCTGCTGGGCCGGGAGATGCCTTGTTTCCTACACAAACAACCAGGGCTGGCTGGAGCAATTTTATTTTTATTTCCTATTTTTACTTCCCCGTTGGCTCTTTTTAGCAACTCTGGGTTAGATAGGCCCCCGCCCTCCAGTCTCCACCCGGCTTCCTGGCGCGGTCCTGGGGCCTCGGGGAAGCCAAGTGCGTGTGTGCGAGACCCTGGCTCAGCTGCGTGGCTTGCACACGCCTGGTGGCGGGGAGCTCGTTTCTCCCCAGGTAGTCCTGCGAGGAGGCCTCTTCCCATCCCCGGGGGCCCATCGTGGGGAGTGGGCGGCGGCCATGGGTGTGCCCCTGGGCTCACGGGCCCATGTCTTGACGCCCTGCCCTGGTTCTCTGCTGGAAGTTGAGGTTGGGGGTGGGCGTGACGGAGGAGGAAGGGTGATCAGCGTGGGCGTGTCTGCTGGGAGGAGTGGGCTGGGGACACCCAGGTGAGCAGTGTGTCTGCCTCGGACTTGGCTGGGCAGGGTGTGCTGAGGGCAGCCTGGACTTGGCTTCCTGCAGACCACATCTGCTGGGCCCAGGCCCGACTCACTGAGGGAGCAGCCTGCTGCGGGGTGGCGGGGGAGGCGTTAGAGGTTCTGGCCAGCGAGGTCTTTCTGTGATGGGTGTGGGGACGTGGGAACCCTGGGTTGGGGGGCTTACCACCCAGCCTGGGGGAGGGGGCCCTGGCCCGCCTACGTGGGTGCAGCCGGGCCTTGTGCTGGCATCTGGCATTCAGGGGTGGGTCCTGGCCTCCCGGGTCAGGCCTGGGTGGGCCTGGGGCTCAGGTGGAGAGCTTATGGGTTGCAGTCCAGCCCCTGGCCTGGGGCCGGCCTGTGCCCAGCCTGCTGCACCCCCGTCTGCGGGTGCGGGCGGGCTCGGAGGACCCTTGAGGCCTCTCGGGTTGCAGGTGTGGGGCCACCAGTCCCAAGCGTTCTGCACAGCAGGAGACTGAGGTGCCGGGCTGGGCACCCTGCATCGTGCTGTCGGCCCCAGGCCTTCCGTGTGGAGGGGAGGGCGGGACAGGCCAGGGTGGCAGGGTTTATCCAGGGCTCGCTGTGGGACTAGTATGGGGCCGTGGGGTCAGAACGGAAGGCCGGGATGGGGTCACAGAGGCACGTCCATCTCACCAGCCCTCCAGTGTCCACGTCAGAGATGGACCAGCAAGTCTGGGTGAGACCCCAGACACCGCGGGTGCCTGAGGACGCAGGGTGGTGTGGTCGGGAAGAGCTGTGAGTGGGATGGACGGAGGACACTCGGGCCCAGCCCCGTCCCGCTCTGTGCCCAGGGAGGCCCGCTCCATGCCCGCCGCTCCATCTGTTGGCAGTAACGCAGGTGCCAAGCAGCTGGCTGAGCCTGGGCTCGCTCCTGCTGAGCCCACTCATGCCCGGACCCTCTGCCACTCCGTAGGTGCTGGGTGGGCTTCCTGGGTGGGCTTGGGCAGCAGTGCCCAGACCCACCTGGTAGGTCTGGGATTCTGAGCCAAGGGGCCTGTGGAGGCTCCCGAGGAGGAGCCGGCCCGGCCTTGTTCTGGCCCGCCGTGCTCTGGCTGGCTCAGCTGGCCTCCCTGGTGGCTGCTGTCCTGCAGGAGATGGCCTTCCTTCCGGCTGAGGGATGTGCTGGCCCCGTCCAGGAGGTGCCCCTGCTGCTGGCAGGTGGGTGCCGAGACCGTGGGGAGTCCCTTCGTCAGAGGCCAGAACATTGCATCCTGTGGCTGAGGCGGGTGGGGGACACCTCCTCCTTGGAGAACACGAGATTTCTACGCACCCCGCCCTGCAGAGGCGGCGTGGGCAGAGGGTATCTGGCTGGCGGGGCTGCCTTGTCACTGCTGGGAGGAGGGACTCCTCCCAGGAGCCTGGGGAAGCCGCGTGCGGGCTGGGTGGCCCTGCGGGGGCAGTCCTCCTGAGCCTCTTCTGGGTGCCCATTCGGCCCTTCGCAGCTGAGTGACCTGGGGCAGTGTGTCTGTCTGAGCCTGGGCTTTGTCCTCTATGGAGGGGGCTGGTGACACTTCCAGGGTGGTCGTGGGGGTGAACCTGCAGTTCTGGGGGCTGCTCTGACCCTCAGAGTCCTCGTCTGCAGGCTGGGGAGAGGAGTCCTTACTGTGGAGGCCTGCCCCCAAGTGCCCGCGGCACCCAGCGGCCGGCTGGGCTGTAGGGGAGACGTGGGAATTCGCCCCCCTAGGAGGGAGGAGTTTCCCTGGAAGGGGCGGTTGCAGACTCTTCTGGGGCCCAGGAACCCCCCAGGACCAGGAAGGGAGCCCCCTTGCCGGGTGCCACCTTGATGCGGACGTGGGGGGGCGCACTTCGTGCCTTGTCCCGTCCTCACTGGCCTTGCCCCCTAGCGGCCTGGGCAGGGGCGTGTGTTCTGGTGGGCGGCTCCCTGGTGGCCGGGCTCGGGGGACCCGCCGCGCCCCACAACCCGCGCGCCCAGTGAGCACGGCCCAGGCCGTGGAATGGTGTGATTCTGGGTGCCTCTCTTCCTTCAAGCAAAGAGGATCTTTCGAAACTGTGGGAAAGAGCATTTCCTCCCCAAACGCGGGTGGGGGGGGCGGGGGCTCGGTCAGCAGATGTGACGTCCCTGGCGCCCTCTTGCCCTTCTGTACTCGCGCCCGTGACACTCACGGGCCCGTGGCCGGAAGGGTGAGTGGGTGGTCAGGCCTGGTCAGGGAGGTGCCCCCTGCAGAGCAGAGCCCTGAGGGGTCCTTGCTGGCCGTGTGCGCTGTACATCTGCACCTCTGAGCCTTCGCTCTCGCCGTTCTCGCTGCCGGGAGGGCCTGCCCTGCCCTCCCCCAGTTCTTCGTCCCTGCAGCCTGATTCCCGCATTCCTCCACCTCAAAACCGTCCCCAGGCCCGAGCCCGCGTCTGCTCTGTGCCCCAGGTGGGGATCTGGCCAACCACACATGCACCCGGCCTGTCCTGCCCCAGGCCTCAGTGTCCCCAGCCCCAAGTGGGTCCCTTCCTGTGCTGATGGGCAGAGAGGATGCTGTGGTCCCGTGGCGGGGGTGCTGGTCCCGCGGGCCGGGCCAGGCCCGGGGGCGGGAGCTGGGCTTCAGCGATCTTGCTTCCTGCCCACGCTGTGCTGGAAGGGGCTGTGATTTGGCCCCCTCCCTGCCCCGGGCTCCTGACTCAGCAGCCGCAGGGTCGGGTGGTGGGGGGAGACCGGATTTCTCGACAAAAAAACCCCAGCCTGGGGCACCCATGGCCCAGATTTCTTTTGCGAAGGTGGGAAGTCGAGCCCCGGGTTCCTGTCTGGGTTCCCAGCAGGAGGATGGGGTGGGGCTGGAGTCGGCTCTGGGCCCTGGGGCTGTGTGCTGCCGCCCCTCCCCCCCCGGCTGGACTGCCCTTCCCCTGGGCACCACCCTCTGTGGCTCCCCAGTGCCCGCAGCACGTGGCTCTGCTGCCGCCTGGCCCTGCTCTCCTGTGACCCCCCACCCGCCCCCGCCCCGGGTCCCTTGGTCCTCAGGAGCCATGCCTGCCCCGTCCTCCGGGTCCTGCCCACCTTCCTGCTCCGTCAGGTGTCTGCAGGTGTGTCCTTCCTCCAGGAAGCTCCCCTGGGTTAGGTCCTCTCTCCTCACTGTCACGATGCCAGAGTCTCATCCCCTGGAAGGAGTGGTGGGCGTGGCCTCGGAGCCCCCCCACCAGTGCTGGCCGATGGTCAGACGGCGAGTGCGGGGTCGGGGCCACCTCCCGGGGCCCTGGCCACGTGGAGGGCCAGGGTCTAGTGTTCAGAGCCTGTTGCTTCGGCTGCTTGAATGGGAGGGCCCTTTGCCTGATGGTGTTCGGGGGCCCCTCTGCCTGGAAAACGGGAGTGGGTGACCCCAGGGGCCATCGTGAGCGCCCAGGCTCAGGGCCTCGGGCAGCGTCTCCTTGCCTGTTGGGGGCACAGCCACTCCCCCTGGGGTGTCTCAGAGCCGATGTCGGCACGACCTGAGCGTGTGCCCAGGGAAGGAGCCAGGCGTGCAGATAGAGGCTTCATGTCCCCTGGGCCAGCAGCAGTGGGGGCACCTGGTGGGCTCGGGGCCCTTCCTGCCCAGCCCTGGGGCCAGAATGGACACGGCCCTTCGTGGGGGTTGTTAATCGCGGGCCGTGCTCCCCTCTGTTCCCGCTCCCTTCCACCTCTGTGTACCACTGGGAAGTGGAGAAGCATTGGAGGCTCACCCCCAGCCCCGTACATTCGTGACTAGATCTGGGACACCTCCTGGCGCAGAGGCGGGCCGGCCACGGTGCTGCTGCACCTGCTTTGCAGGCGGCGCCCGGACGCCTTTTCCTACGGGAAGCCCTCCTAGATGACCCCCCCCCCAGGAGGGCCCCCTCCACACCCACGGCCCTTGCCTTGTGCATCTGGCGTGTCTTCCCCCCGCTTGCTGCTAGGGACTGTGTGGGGAGCAGGAGGTGGCGGCAGGTGGGTGTGGGTCGCGGGGCTGGTGCTTGCTTGCAGTGCTCGCTCACCCGTCCCGGAACGCCTGACCAGTCTGCTGTCCCTCCCCCGCTGCGCGTGGTCCTCGGGGCGAAGCCGCAGCTCCAGGGCTGGCACGCGTCCGTACTCCCGCGGGACCAGCCTTCCCGCTCCGCTTCCTGCTGCTGGAACTTTGGAGCACGTGCTGTGCCTGCCCTGAAACCTCCCTCCCCGACGGCCCCTCCCCGCCCCGCATGGGGGTTGCCCCCGCAGACCCTGGGCGGTCGCCACAGTCCTGGCTGCCCCCACCGTCACCCTCTGCCCCCTAAGTCTGCCCTTTCTTCTGAGGCTCTGCGTCCGCATGTGGTTTGCTGGAGGGGCCCCCGTCCCGACCCTCGACTGGGGCCCGAGTTCTGCATCTGCGGGGGTCCCAGGGGCTGTGCCCCCTCAACTCTGTGCAGGTCTTCACACAGGGAGTGCGGGAGGAACGTGACTGAGGGCGGGGGTGGGGCTTCTGGGGGTAGCCACCCCCCTCCCCGCGTCCTCCCCGGGTGACCTTGCAGAGCTGGGGTGGTGGGAGCTTGGGGGGCCTCCCACGTGGGCACGGGGTGGGGGGTGGTGACAGCTGGGCCTGGCCGAGACCCCAGGTCACAGGATGGCAGGACCGGGCCTGGAGGAGGTGCTCTGCCCGACGCAGCGCTGGGGGGCAGCGGAGACGCTGCCCCTGGACTGCACTGGCCAGAACCAGGGCCCTGCAAGAGGACCTTGGCCGTGGGAGAGGCTCTGTGCTTTGGGGGGATCCCTGCGAGCTGGGGGGGACTGGGGCTGGCACTGGGAGGCGACGGGCAGGTGGAGCTGGGGTGGGGGCCGGGGTGTCCCCCAGAAACGGACCGTGCTGCTGCAGGGAGGAGAAAGAGTTAAGGGCCGAGGGAAGTAATAATGTTTCTAATTTTCCCGTGTAATTTGATAAAAATGTAAATCGCTGGGTGGAGGACGCCCCGGCCGGCTGTGGTGTTGACCGAGGTGAACCGTGGGCTTGGGGTGGCCGGCCTGCCTTTGTCTGCGCCCCCCGCGCAGAGCCCGGTGCCTCCGCCCCGATGGACAGGCACTGGGGGGCGGGGGGCGGCCCTCGCGGTGTTGGGGTGTCCACCAAACGCAGGGCCCCCGGGGGGGCGGCTCGGAGCTGGGCTCCCCTCTGACTGCCCCACCCCGATGTCCAGAGGAGTGCGGGGCCTGCGGTGACGATGGTCGCGTCCTGGGTACGTGGGGTGACGCTGGAGATGCGCTGTTGGATGAGACAGGTGGCCAGGAGGCGCTGGTGGGGGCTCGGGGCAGCCATCCAGGGGCCCCAGGGTGGGGGCGAGGCTGGCCCGGGGAGGGGATCAGCGCAGGGGTACGGGTTGATGGCAGTGTGGTGGGCAGGGGGGCAGCCATGGGAATCCCTGCTGCTGCAGAGATGGGGCCTGGGGTCAGGGTGGGGTCCCGAGCCCCCGAGGGGTGGTGGTCTTAGGGGTGGGGGCGCAGTGGGGCTAGGCTGCGGTTAGAGCCATATCCCACAGGCCAGGACTGGGGGCGCTGGGAACCGGGGTGCACTCTGGGAATTGGGGTGCCTTGAGGTTTGCATCTGAGAGGTGGTGCTGTTTGTGGGGTCGTGGTGGGGGGAGGCTGGAGTCGCGGGCGGTCGGTTGGGCCACGCGGGCTCTCATGGAGGCGGGAGGGCCTGGGAGCACAGGCACCCGAGCTGGGGACGGAGCCTGGGAACCTGGGGCCTGCGGTCAGAGCCTGGGGTGTCCTCAGGGCGGCGTTTGGTCAGCACAACCCCGGGGCTTGAGGGTGGGAGCAGGCGGCGGGGCGTTGGCGCGGCCTTGGCAGATGCAGGGAGCTCGGCATCGGCCGGTGGGCGGGTGCTGGGCAGCGCGCTCCCCGAGGGGGCGGGGGTGTTCGCTGAGCATAGGGCACTCTAGGGGTCCCCGCCGCAGGTCAGTGGGTCAAGGGCTGGGGGAGCCCGGTGCTGTTGGCTGGCCCCGTCTTGGCTGTGGGCCTGCCTTCCTGCGAGGGGGGCGCTTCTGCACGTCTGTACCCCTGCCCTGTCCCAGAGTCCATCCCTGGGAGGTGTCCTGCTGGGCCTGGACGCTTGATGGCCGGGCTGGGGGGCAGCTGGGACCTGGGTGGGGAGAGCGGAATCCCGAGAGTGGCCCTGAAATGCCTGCCAACCCCCAGCCTTGGGGACCTCAGCCCGGCCTCGCCCCGGACTCCGTCTTCGCCCCAGACTCCGGCTCCGCCAGCGTCCCTGGGAGCTGCCGTTTTGCGCCCGCGGGCAGAGCGTCTCCGGGCAGGGGCCAGCGTGTCAGCCGAGCCCCGGTTCTGTCACGAGCGGTGCAGGCAGTGCCCGTGCTGAGGGGGGCTGACGAGGGGGCTCGCGTCGGCCCTGGGCTCACGGCGGGGATGGGGGTCCCCTGAGCCCTGCTCCGGTCCCGGAGGGCCCGCGTGGAGGCTCTCCCAGGAGAGGGGTCTGGACCTGGGGCTGCCCCCCTGCCGATGTGGCTGTGCCTGCACACCTGGGCAGGGCGGCTCTGGGCAGGGGGTGACCCTGCCTGGGGGAGGGCTCGGTGGGCTTGGGGCTGGGGTGCACGCCTGGTGGAGGAGGAGCCAGCAGACAGGGACTTGCGGCCTTCTGGGGGCTCTGGGAAGGGCGCTGAGGCTGGCTCCGTGGATTGGGGGGAATTCACGCCAGCATCCTGCCGAGAATGCTTGCTCCCTCCTGCCCTGCTCAAAATCTGGTGTATAAACGATCATACTCTCCATTCTCTCCTATTTTCTTGTTGGCAGGGACCCTGCTGCCCTCCCCGGGCACATGCCTCCGCCCAGGGTACGTACGGGCCCGGGGTCAGGAGGGGTGGGTGTCCAGATGGCCAGGCGGGTGTGCCTGCCCAGCGATACCAGGAGATGCCGCGCTGATCGCGGGCTGTGATTAAACGACCTGTCCGGGCTGGCTGGGCAGCTGGTCAGTGTCAGCTCGCACGGCAGGATGTGTGGACGCTGCTCGCTGCGGCGGGGGTGGGGTGGTGGATGGCGGGGGAGAGCAGGGGCCGCCGGGAGCCTTGGGGGCAGGCTCTGTGGGGTGGAGAGTCAGACATGCCGCTGGAGTCAAACACCCCGGCCTGCCCCACCTGCCCGCCCTGGCGCTGGCCCCTGGCCCCTCTGAGCCTCAGGCCCCTCGTCTGTGGAGGTGGCTGCCCATCATGCCCTCGCACCTGGGCGGAGCAGAGGCCCCTGGTGGCTGGTGGGTGGCCTAGGCCTCCGGGGGCGCCTGCCGTGGGCTCCTGCTCCTTGGAGGCCGGCAGTTTCCACGCAGGGTCTTCCTCCTTGGAGGCCCAGCGGGCACGCAGCTCATGGACGCTTCCAGACTTGCAGCCGGGGTCGTCATGTGGGCGCCTGGCTGGCTGTGTGGGGCCTCGTGGACTGTCCCTCCCACCCCGGGCAGCGGCTCACCCCGGATGTTTTCCTTCTGGGTCGGGAGGCAGGCGGGAGGGAGGTGGGCCAGGCTCCGCGCCCGCCCCACAGCACCCAGGGCCGTGTTGCAGGGGGGCTGAGGGTCCCGGGTCCCCTCTGTCCTCATCCGTGTTCTCAGCGGGCCTTTCTCTGCTCCCGGGTCAGGGTGGGCAGACGCCCTGCGAGGGCCGGCAGGGCCTCCTGCCTCAGCGTCCCCGCCTGTAAAGCGGGGGCAGCCGATGCAGCCGTCGGGAGGAGCGTCTGCCCCGTGAGGTCTGCCTGCCGGCTCGTGAGCAGATGCTGGCGGCGGAGGCTGCTCTCTGTGGTCCCCTTAGGAAGCGATGGCTCTGGGGACGGTGCTGACTCTTCTGGGAGCGGGCCGGCCGTGGAGATCCAGACAAGGCAGGGCTGGAAACAGGAGGTCGGGGAAGCTGCTGGTGGCCTCGGGTCTGTCGGTCCCCTCCAGGGGCTCACCCCTTGTTGGGGTCTGTGGGCCCAGGGCAGGGCACCGGGCAGGGAGGCGCGTGTGGCCAGGCGATGGGACGGAGCTGGCTGTGCGTGGGCAGGTGTCCAGCCCCCGCCCTGACCTGATCGCGTCACCCCAAACTTGGCTCCCTCCCAGCACAGGAGCCCCCGGTGGGGCAAGGATCCGACGCCCCGGGAAACGTGATCCCCTCCCTGGCCTGTGAATATTTCATCAGTGGATTAAAAATTGAAGCCGAACCATCATCCCCCACCCCAGGAGGGTGGAGGAGGGGAGCTGGCTCTGTTTCAGGCCCGTTTGAGTCTTTCTCTCGATAATGGAGCCTTGTCAATTAGAAAGTGACATTGCTGTTTAAAATGCCGCTGTGCGGCCCTCTTTAATTAAGGCCGAGATGTAATAACCAATCTGCTGCCGTGAATGAATTTTTAACCATCCGAATGAGGGGTGACCGGTGCCCAGCGGGGTTTGTCAGGGTGGGTGTGCCGGGGGGCCTCAGGAATTCGTGGGGGCTGTGGCGCTGGCCGGGCGGGGCATCTGGCCTGTGTTGGTGATGGCGTGTGTGTGTTTGGCGTGTGTTGGTGGTGGGGTGTGTGTCTCTGGCATGTGTTTGTGGGGTGTGTGTGTGTCTGGTGTGTGTTGGTGGGGGCGTGTGCCTGGTGTGTTTTGGTGGGGGTGTGTGTGTGTGTGGTGTGTGTTGGTGGGAGGGTGTGTGTCTAGTGTGTGTTGGTGAGGGTGTGTGTTTGGTGTGTGTTGGTCGGGGGTGTGTGTGTTTGGTGTGTGTTGGTGAGGGGGTGTTTGTTGGTGTGTTTGTGTGTGTGTGGGTGAGGGTGTGTGTCTGGAGTGTGTTGGTGGGGGGTGTGTGTTCGGTGTGTGTTGATGAGGGTGTGTGTGTCTGGCGTGTGTTGGTGGAGGTGTGTGTGTTTGTTTGACGTGTGTTGGTGGGGCTGTATATCTGGCATGTGTTGGTGGGGGATGTGTGTGTTTGGTGTATGTTGGTGGGGAGTGTCGGTGGGGGTGTGTCTGGCTTGTGTTGGTGGGGTCTGTGTCTGACACGTGTTGGTGGAGGTGTGTGTGTTTGGCGCGTGTTGGTGGGGGGTATGAGTCTGGTGTGTGTTGGTGGAGGTGTGTGTGTTTGGCGTGTGTTGGTGGGGGGGGTGTGTTTGGTGTGTGTTGATGAGGGGGCGTGTGTCTGGCGTGTGTTGGTGGGGTATGTGTGTGTGTGCGTGTCTGGCATGTGTTGGTCAGGGGTGTGTGTTTGGTGTGTGTTGGTGAGGGGGTGTGTGGTGTGTGTGTGGGGCGTGTGTGTTTGGTGTGTTGGTTTGTATGTGTGTGGTGTGTGTGTGTGTTTGTGTGTCTGGCATGTGTTGGTGGGGTGTGTGTGTGTGTGTGTGTGTGTGTCTGACACGTGTTGGTGGGGTCCGTGGCTGCCATGTGTTGGTGGGGGGTGTGTGTTTGGTGTGTGTTGAGGGGGTGTGCGTCTGGCGTGTGCTGGTGGGGTCGTCCTAGTCTGTGTGTGAGGCCAGAGGATGCAGACTCTGGTCTGTGTGTGGGGCTGGGGGATGCAGACTCTGGCTCCGTGTGTTTGCGGGTCAGGATGGGCGGGTCAGGATGGGCACGACCGGGGGCTGAGGTCAGGCCTGACATGGGGGCGGGGGGAGCCCCGGCGGTCCCGAGGGTCCCGTGAGCGACGCGAGGGGCTTTGGTGCGGTGGGGACAGCTCTGGGCTTGGGTCTGCCCAGGCCTGTGCTGGGTGCTTGGCGAGCCAGGATCGATGAGCCCCCAGGCCTCCCGGGCTGTCAGGGAGCCTGGACGTGGGTGGACAGTGCCGCTCCCGGTGGGCAGGGGCTGGGCTGGAGGGTCCAGCCAGGTGGTCACTCACTGGGACCCACGGGTCTGTGGGGCTGCATCGGGGCCCGCGGGTGTGTCTCAGGCCCCAGGGTGGCAGCAGGGGTCCCCTCCAGGCCCACGGATGGAGGCCCGGCACTGGGCAGCGCTGCCCGGCTCCTCCCCACTGCACCCGCCCACTGGCGGGCAGAGGTGGCCGCCCGCCAGGAGCAGACCGTGAGGGGCGGCGCGTCTGGACCACCCAGCCTCCAGCCTCCCTCCGCCGGCCTCAGTGTTTTCCTTTGGCGGGGCTGGCGCTGATCCCCGGCTGCCGGCAGGCGCTGGGCGCCGCGTGCCCTGGCCGCTTCGGCGGCTCCCGCCCGGCTCAGCAGCAGTTACCCCGGCGAGACAGAGTTGGGGTGTGGGTGTTGTGGGGTCGTCCGAGGGGCTGAGGGAGGGGCCGGCTCGGGGCGGCTCCCCGTCGGTCCTCAGCCTTGCCTGCACGCCGTGGTGGGGTGGACTGGGCCCTTGCATCAGGCACGGTCCTCCTGGAGAGCAGGGTGCCTGCCGCCTTGGGGGATGTCTCTTGGGGGGTGCGGCGGGCTGCACCTGGAGTTTTGGGGCCCCAGGAAGCGAGCTCAGCTGGGGAGGAGCTGTGTTTATTTTCTTAGATGATTTAAAGGCTGCTGGAACGGTGCTCGTGAATGTCCCCACAAGGCGGAATTTCTGACAGCTCTGGGTGTGGGAGGCCCGGCCGGGCGGACCGAGCTGGAGGGGGCCTGGTGTGTGTGTGTGTGTGCCTCTGGGCACGCATGGCGGCGTCAGGGTGGCGACCGTTCACGTGGCTGCCCAGGTCACTGCCTGCCCTCAGCAGTCCTTCCCCTGTGCGCGGAAGGGCTCTGATGCCAGGGGGCTCCATCTGCTTCTGGGAGGCTGTGTGCCCCAGCGTGTCCGTGTGCTGGTCCTCCCGAAGGCGTGCGCTGGACACTGCCCGCCTCCTCCGGACCAGAGGGTCGTCTGCCCTGTCCCCCTGCCCCTCCCCAGGGCGGGAGGGTTGAGGTGCCGTCTGTCTGGCAGTGATGCCTGGCGTCAGGCAGGGAAGGGCCTTTTGTCCCAGAAGCCTCCTGGTGCCTTCGGAGGGCCGTTGGTGTCCAGGGCTGGGTGAGCCGAGCTGTCTGTAACCTGGGCTTCCTGACCTCTCCCTGACGGCGCTGGCAGGACTCAGGGGCAGCGCCAGACGCTGCTCCAAGCCTCACCGGGGACACCCTGAGAAAGCTTCATGTGCAGCAGGCGGACGGTCCCCAAGGGACCACGGGGGGCGGGTTGGGGCCTGCCGTTCGGGGAGCAGAGATCTCGAGGCCCCGGAGCAGGGACTCGGGCCGGCCTTGTCCGCAGGCCTCCCTGGTCGGCTGCCGTGGCCGCCTGGGGTCTCCGGAAGGTGCGGCCCTGGGGGCTGGGGGCCTCGGGCAGCTGTGGCCGTGGGGGGCGGGGGACCGTGGGGTGGAGGCGCATGCCGGGCCGTTCTGACCTGGGCTCTGCCATTGTCCGCAACTAGTGGAACTGAGTTCTGTCTCCAGGAGCTGAGTGACAAGGCCGTGTCGCTTGTCACTTCTGCAGAATTTGCAGCCAGGTGCCGCCACGGGTTACTGTGTCTGCCCTCCTGAGCTGTCGGCCTGGCGTGAGAAGGCCTGTGGGCTCTGTGAAGCGTGGGGCTGAGTTAGCTATAGCTCTGACCCAGTTAGGGTGTCCCCCCTGGGCTGCCCACCTTTGAAAGAGGGGAGCTTTCAGAACCGTGGTGTCCAGACCAAGGAGGTCGGCAGCCTTGACGCTGGGCTCCCCGGTGGGCCCTGGTGACCCTGATGTGCAGCTGGGCCAGGAGCTCCCAGTGCCCTTCCTGTAGCTGTCTGTGTGCGTGAGTGCATGTGCGTGTGTGTGCGTGCGTGCGTGCGTGTGTGTGTGCGCATGTGTGTGTGTGTGTGTGCGTGTGTGTGGCGGGGGCGGGTATGTGTGGTTCCCAGGAGATCTGAATCTTTGGGAGCTCTGCTGTTGCTGAAAGTCTCAGATCTGGGTCAGGCCACGCCCCACGCCCCGGGCCCTCCTGGCTCCTCGGGCGATGCTTATCTGAGTCCCTGATCTTGGCTCCCGTCCCCGGGCCTGTGCACTCCGACTCCCCTGCCAGCGCCCATGGGCCTCCCAGGCTGGCGATGAGCATGGGCCTGCCCCAGCGCTGCGGGGTGTCCGGACCAGGGGGACTCCTGGGGCTGGCTCCCCTGCCCGCAGGGAGCTCAAGAGCTGGGTCTGTGTTCCAGAAGTGCCGGTACCTGTGATTGCAGGAGGGGTGTGCGTCCTCTCTCGTCCTCTGGGGTTCCGGGTGGCTGGGGCCGCGCTCCCTGCAGGCATGACCCCCCCCACACCGTGCCTGGCTCCCCCCTGCCTGTCTCTGCCCCGGGGCTCTTCCTCACCTAGGGAACTGCAGGCCCAGGTCCCCAGGGTCAGTGGGAGCAGTGGTCAGGGGGCTGGGCCAGGCGGGTGCTGGGAACCCTGTCAACCAAAGGACAGATGATGAAGGCAAGTGGGACCCTCACTGTGGGTCAGGGAGATGTCGGGCACCCCCACCCGTTTCCTGATCTGGCCTTGGGAGGCAGGGAAGACAAGGGGCTCTCACGGTCAGCCAGCCGCGGGCCCTGCTGCGTGTCAGTTTAGGTTTTGATCTCTGCTTGTTTGGGCTTCTCCCCTCCGGCGGGGTGGGGAGGGGAGGCCCAGAGTGCAGGGGCCAGCAGAGACCGAGAGAGAAGGGACGGGTGGTGGCTGCCCCGGGGAAGTTTGCACAGGGTCCTCTGTGGCTGGGGCGAGTGCCCGGGGTCGGGGAGGCCTGGACCCCTGCCCACTGCCCGGGCCGCCTCCGCCCTCGCCCTGTTGCCCAGCCTGAAGGGCGGCGGGTCCTTGCAACACAGCAGAGGCAGGTAGGGGCCTGGCCCGTTGTGCAACCTGCAGCTGTGTGGGGAATTCCTCCCAGCGCCCTGCCTCTGCTCTGCCCCGGAGTCTGCATTTTTTGGAAAGCTTGGCTGCGATCTAGTCCCAGAGGGGCAGAGGCTGGGCTGCTCCCCGGCGTCAGATAAGCCCTTGGCGGTGGGGGGGCGGGGCGGGGGTTGGCCACAGTTAGGTTGGGGGGGGCGAGGTCTGGGATGGCTGCTGGGCTTTGATGTCCCTGAAGAAGGGCAGGGTCGTGTGTCCACGGGGAGCCAGAGCGGGGTCCCCCAGAGCTGTCGCTGGCTCAGGCCGTCTCCTTTCCCCGCTGACCGGAAGCGTGGACCCGCTGGCTTTTGCTCCTTCCCCGGCCTCCCCCGGAGGGCTGGGGGCCTTCTAGGAGGGGCCTGTCTTCACCCAGTTTCCCCATCCCAGCTCTGTGGGGCTGGCTAGACTTGTCCCGAGTTGGGGGCAGTGTCAGGCTTCTGTGGGTCACCCCACTCAGGAGCAGGGGGCCTGTGGGCAAGCTTCTTAACCCCCCGTCCCGCTCCGAGCCTCGGCTGCCTGGCCGCTGAAGTGGGCAGGATAAAGTACTGCTGTGTTGCTGGTTCTCTGTGCGGCGCTGGGATCGGCCTGGCTCACGTGGGAAGTCAGCGCGGCAGCGGGGCCTGGGGTCCCTGGACCTGGCCTTGGGCTGGACTCACGGTACTGGGTATGGGAAGACTCCCTGGAGGTCGGTCCAAGGGGAGGAGAGGGTGCCAGGCACACAGCCCTGCCAGGAGGGTGGCCCTGTGCAGAGTGGGGGCCTGCGGGGCGGGGTTGGGGCCTCCCTGCCCCCGACTGCCCGGTGCGGGGGCACAAGCTCCTGCTCAGTGGTTATTGGACCAGACCCCGGGGGCTTCAGACGGGAAGGGTGGAGTCTACCAGGGTCCTGCTGAGGTGCGGTCACAGCTTGGGCGGCCGCACCTGTGCCCACGCAGCTGGGAGAGGCCTCCCCTCACCTGCCCCCCTCCCCGCCCTGCAGGCGGCCCCAAACCTCAGGAAGCCCCAGGAAGCCCCGGGGAGGGTTGGGGCACGGAGAGGGTGCAGCGGGGGCAGAAATAAGACACAACAAAGCAAAGCAAAAGTCTGCCCCCAGCCCCCAGCCCGCACCCCACGCCTCCTTATCTGGTCCCCGGGCCTGCCTGTCGCAATTGCTCGCTAGGGGCTGGGTTGAGAAATGCGATCGAGAGATAGTCGTCTGGGGCGGTCGGACGGGTTTGGATCCTGCCCCTGGTGGAGGGCCTGCTCCCTCCCCCAGCCGAGGAGAAACTGGCCTGCACCCTCCTGCCTGCGTCCTGGCCCTGTTCCGGGGAGAGGGGGCTCTGGGGGCCGGGCGGGGAGCCTGCCTGGGGAGGACCTCCCCACCGCCTTCGTCTCGCAGCTGTGTGACGTCAGTACCCGCCGCCCCCCGGCCTCAGTTTCCTCCTCGGCCCCTGGGGTGGGGTTGGAAGTGGGGGCTCTGTGTGCAGGGGTCGTGCAGGCCAGGCCCCGCGAGCTCAGGGTGCTGTGGGGGACGCAGCCCTGAGCAGGGTGGAGGGAAGGAGTGCTTCTCCCCAGCAGACCTCGGGTTTCTGTTAGCTGGGACCTTCCAGGACGCAGACATGTGCCAGAAGTAAGCAGTGAGGGCCACGCTCAGGGCGGAGCGCGCGTTCCTAGAAAATGGACCGAAAATGGTGCTTTTGTCCGGACAATGATCAGTTTTGCCCCTGCAGCCTGTGACCTGAGTTATCAGAGGACGAGACGTGGGGCAGCTTGGGGCAGGGAGCGGTCAGTGGGAGAAGTGCCGGCCGAGGAGGAGCCCGGGGTGGCCACAGGTGTCCACGATACTGGGGAACACAGGGAGGTGGGCTCGAGCGGGGGGCCTGGAGTGTGGGGGGCGTGAGATCCTTTGGGTGCGTGATGGGAGGGAAGTGTGACCCCCACATGTATTTCTGTGGACAGACTCTGGTCGCCTGCCCACCCAAGGATCGTGTCCTTCAGAGGGGTCCCCGTGGGAGGCTGTGTGTCACTTATAAGAGTGGCCCCGGCCGAGGAAGGAGCCAGCTGTAACCCTGTTCCCAGGTCAGAGCCCAGGCCGCCAGGTTCTGTCTGGCCCAGCCTGCGTGTCCTCGCCTGGGAGTGTCCCGGCCTGCTGGGCTCTGGGCTGGACAGGAGGCTCATCACGCTGTCAGCGGCCGCTTTCAAGCAGGAGGTTGGTGAGGGCTTAGGGCTGACTTGGGGCGAGGGGCAGGACGTGGGCAGCTGCTGTCCAGGGTGAAAGGGCCTCCATCTGCCTGGGCTGGGGTGGAGCTTGGGGGAAGCCTTCCTGGAGGAGGCAGCAACCTGCAGTCGAGATGAGGCAGTGGGTGGAGGCCGAGAGACGGAAGAGGAGTCCTGGGTTCTTGCGGGGAGGCCAGACCTGAGGGCCAGGCGGGTCATGGCGGGCCCCACAGGGCTGTGTGGGGTCTGACTCGAGCTCCTGGGCGCCCGGGCCGTGTCCTCTGCAGGAGGCGGCCTTGCAGGTGCTGTTTGCCCCGAGTATCCCTGCCCCGCCCTGCTGTGCGCAGGATGGGGCAGTGGGGCCGGGGCCGGGGTGTCCGCAAGGCTGCGGGCTGGCCTTGGCGCGTCGGCAGGTCTGCGCTTGGTCTTCGTGTGAGTGTGATGTGCACGTGGGCAGGAGACCAGGAGCCCTGCATTCACCGTTCACCTCCGTGGGCTCAGGAAGTGGCCCCAGGATCCTCTGGAGCCCAGGAAGCCACAAGGAAATAAGGGGTGCAGGGGGAGCCCCCGGGGGGCCACACTGGAATGGCCAGATGGCTCACACTTCAGTGGGAGCAGGCTTGGGTGCAGAGGGCGTGTGAGCAGCTCCTGGTAAAGAGAGGCCCCAGGTGAGGCCAGGAGGCTGCGGGGCCAGCAGCGGAGACCGGGGGGCTGGGCAGGGGCGCCCTGTCCGTCCTCGGGACAGGGAGGCAGGCTGCGGCGATGCTGTTGGGTCCAGACTGGGGGTCCCCAGCCCTCCCGAGCGAGAGTGTCTTGGAACCGGACTTGGAAGCCACCGTTCCACTATGTCCCTGCGGAAACTGAGGCCTGGCAGTGGGTGCCTGAGGCCGTTCAGAGCCTGGGAGGGCTGCGGGGCCCGGCGGCTTCGGTGGGCTCCGTGTCGGGGTGCCCGTGGGCTCCGTGTGGGGAGGGCACCCTGTGGTCAGTGTTCACTAGCAGCCAGCTGCTGAGCCGAGGGGCAGCTGGCCACCGAGCCCCCAGCCCCAGTGCCCTTCTCCTCGGGCTTCGCTCCTCTCCCCCTCATCCTTCTTAGCTCCCTGGTGCTCCTGCCTGGCACCCACTTACCTGGCCCCGCCTCGCCGCGCTTCTGGCCCCCAGCCCCTGGCTCCCGGCCCCCCAGCACCCGGCCCCCAGCCCCCCAGCACCCAGCCCCCGGCCCCCCAGCCCCAGCCCCCAGCCCCCGGCCCCCCAGCCCCCCAGCCCCAGCCCCCCAGCCCCAGCCCCCAGCCCCTGGCCCCCCGGCCCCCAGCCCCCCAGCCCCCGGCCCCCAGCCCCAGCCCCCGGCCCCCCGGCCCCATGGAAAATGACTTCCCTGAGTCTGCGTCCTCGTTCTCCTCCCGGCTCCACGCCTCCTCGGGGGACGCAGTGCAGCTGTGTCTGGAGGGTGCCGGGCTGGGGAGGGTGGTCCCTTTCCCTGGCCTTCCCACCCCCTTAGTGGGCCTGGATTTGAGTTCTCCTGAGGACTGGTTGGTTAAGACAGACTCCTCGCTCCCTCTGCTATAAATAATAATAATAATAATAAACCCAGTCAGCATTTGTGGCTGGATTCCCACGGGGGACAGGTACATGTGGCCGGGGGTTGGACGGGCCACGGTGGGGCCCTCATGGGGGTGGGAGGCAGGTGGACCCTCCTCCGTGTCCACCTGTCCAAACACATGGCCGAGGCTCGGGAGGGCCTGCATCCTGTCCATTTCCCTCGTGGGCTGCCTCTGGCTGGATGTCTGGCTGAGCAGGGCCGCCTGGGGGCTCTGGTGGGCCTGGCCTGTGAAGGGAAGGGGCTCACGCTCTGAGATGCCTTGTTTCCCCCACCGGGGGACAGGCGGAAGGTCTGGGGACCCTGGGATCCCGGGCTGGAGAGGGGTGTGGAGGCGGAGCTGAGGAGGGGGCGGGCGCCTGGCGGGGCGGCGTGCTCTGTCCTTCAGCCCCGCCATCTGGGCTGGAGCCCCAGCTCTGGCCCAAAGCCCCTGCTTTCGTCGTCTTGCCTGGGGGGGCGGGTCCAGGGTTGCTGGCTGGGCTGACAGCCACTTGCCGCCCTCGGTGGCCTTGCCCAGGCCGTGGGGCGCAGGGTCGGCATCCGGCCACTGCCCGAGCCGCTGACAGCCTGCAGACTCCCTGTCGTCGGGCCCGGGGCGGAGTTGGCAGGAAGCAGCTGTTCCTTCCCCTCCCTGCCTTCTGGTCACGGGACTGCGCTGCGACCGTGAGCCCGGCTCGGCCCTGGCCTTGCAGAAGTCCCAAGTTCAAGTCTGCATCCATGCGTCTGCTTCCTTCCCCAGGGGCCTGGCGGTGGGGCCGCGCGGTGCAGCGCCCGCCCTGGGCCCCAGTCTGAGCCGCTCTCAAACCCACCGAGGGTCTCTCTCCACCCTGCAGACAGAGGCGCCTCAGCCACAGGGCTGCCTTGTCTGGGGGGCAGCCTGGGATCTGGGACCACCCGGGGCAGGGGGAGTTCTGACCAGCACCTCCTGGAAGGAATATCCCCATCAAAGGCCTGGGGATCCTGGGTGTGGGGGCTGCCCCTGGCCTGACCAAGACCTGGGACCTCGGCCTCGGGGGACGGTGGTCACACGCACTGAGGTGGACGCTGAGCTGTGCTGTTGGGCGGCTGGGGGATGGGGTCCTGGGCTGGGAGTCGGCCCGTCTCCAGGGGCCATCAGAGCCCCAGGCAAGCCCCATGCTGGCCCTGGTCTGGGGCTGGGGAGACACCTCGGGGTGGGGGGGTCTGGGAAGGCCTGGCTCCCTTCGAGCCCGCCGTGGCTAGTGCCTCTCGCCTGGACTCTGCTGGGGTTTTGTCTGATGGGAGCCAGTGGCCTCGTGGTGTTGGGCTTGACTTTCCCACATGCCTTGCCATCTGACTCATCAGGGTAATGTAGTGACCGTGCTGCTAATTCATTCGACTGATTACTTCTGGAGCTTTCTCTGGGCCTGGCACGTGGTCTCGGAGCCAAGAGGGAACTTGGAGAGCTCAGGGACCAGGCTGGGAAGGCGCAGGCCTCCCTCGAGGCGGGGCGGCTGCCCCGGGCCTGTGATGCGCTGGGGTGCAGGCCCTTGTGTACCGAGGCCCATTTCAGGGCCTGGCCTGTGGCATCCGGCCCTGGGGTCCCTCCCCGCATGGCCACCCACTGTCCCTCACTCTCCCCACCCCGAGTCCACCCTGGCGGGCCTGGGACAGCCGTGGCCAAGAGGCCACGGGGCTGAGACGCTTCTAGCCCACGCAGTGCGCCGGGAGCCGGGAGCCGCCGGGTCTGCCTCCATCTGTCGGTGATGAGCTTCTGGGGCTGTAACTTGAGTCCTGCGCAGCGTGCTGCGGTCCTTGGGGTTGCAAAGAGCCGGACACGACTGAGCGACGGAATTGCTGAGCAAGTGCCTGATGGATCTGGTTAAAATCTGGGGCACGGTGGAGGTTCTTGGTTTGGGAGCAGGCCCATAGGCTCTCAGGGTTGATCCACCGACTGCCCACATGGCCAGGTGGAGATGGAAGGTTCCAGAACAAGCTCTCAGCCCAAGGGCCTTGGGCTTCCTCCTGGTCTGACACGTGCAGGGGCCTCCCCACCTCCCCCGGCCCTGCCCGGCTGGGCTTGAGAGGGTGGCCGTGGAGCTGGCCATGTCTCCAGGGTGCGCCCAGCGCCAGCTGGAGCTGGCCTCCGCGGGTGTGCTGACTGAGATTCACCTTTCGTCCCTGGCGTGGAGGGTGGGGGGCGCCCTACACAAGCCTGGGTGTGGGGCTGGGCCTGGGGTCACGTGAGTCGTCCCCGAGCAGGAGAGATGGGAGGTCCCCAGGGCTGAGCCTCAGGGTCTGTGTTGAGCCTCTTGTCTCTGGCATGGCTGTGGCTGGCTCCTGGGTTCCAAGCGGGAGGTGGGGGCGGGAGGTCTCCTCCGCCAGCAGCCCTGGCCCCCGCTGCAGCCTGGCTTTCCCACACCGTGTTCGGGGGGGGCCTGAGGTGTCTATGGCTGGGAGCTGTCTTTAGAGGAGGAGGGGCGGCCGCAGAGCTGGCACGCACCCCCTTCTTCATGGCGGGTCGGGGACGGATGGTCAGCCCCCAGGGTGCTGGGCGCTTGTTTTCTGAAGGGCTCTGTCTGCGGTGGGGAGCCTCCTGGGGTGATGATGTTCTGAGAGAGGTGGCTGCGGGCAAATGGGCGGCAGGACCTTGCTGCCCCCCAGCCCCCGCACAGCCTAGGGGCGGCAGGGCGACCTCAGAGGGGCCCCTCACCGGGAGACACACGGTAGGCCCCGGAGACTCCGGCCTCGTCTGCCCACTCTCCTCCCTGCCGGAGGGGAGAGGTGGAAGGTGTCCACTTAGGTGATCAGCCAATTTCACAGCTCACTGGTTTCCCATCTAAGCGCCAGCCCCAGTGGGCCTGGGGTGGGCCCCGCGGCCGCTCTGCTGGGTGCTTGTCGGCGGGCTCCTCGCTTCTCGCCCTGTGGGGGCGCCTGTGGCCGCGGTCTGGCGTCTGTGACTCGCTGGCACTACATCCAGGAAGATGTGGACGGTGGGTGTGCACAGAGGGTCGTGTGGCGAGGCAGCGGCGAGCACACCTCTGGGAGCCCATGTCCTGGGCCGCGCCAGGCACGGTTCCGCTCGGCCAGGCGCATTCCCTGGGGGCTCAGCAGGAGAGAGACCGCCTGCAACGCAGGAGGCGCAGGTTCAATCCCTGGGTTAGGAAGACACCCTGGAGAGGGGAATGGCAACCTGCCCCAGTGTTCCTGCCGGGAAATCCCTTGGACAGAGGAGCCTAGCGGGCTGCAGTCCATGGGGTCGCAAAGAGGCGGACACAACCGCGCGTCCGAACGACACCGACGCCCAGCTGACTCGGCGCAGCCCCGTCCACCTTGGCCCGGCCCTCGGAGGCGTGAGGACGCCAGGTCCTGGGGGCCCCTGGCCGCCTGGTACCGGGGCGACGCCCGCTGCCAGCAGATGCGGGGGCGGGCAGGGCCCCGGCTTTCGGGCAGACGCAGGTGGTGTGCGTTTTGGGTAAACATAGTCATGCCGCCCTTAGCGGAAACCTCGGGCGATGACGCCCTGCCACTTCCACTTACTTTAGCAGTTTAGGGGGAGAAGCCTTTCCTGAGAACTTGGCGGCCTGAGAAGAGAACGGCACATCCCCGGAAAGCGGGCAGGTGGCGAGGCGGGGGTGGCTGCTGGGCGCACTCCGGCCCCAGTGGGCCTTCTCCGCCCCTCCTCCCCCGGCCCCCTCCTCCCACTTTCTAGATTCTTCTACCAGGATGGCATGACAGGTCTTTCCCCCTAAATCTCGAGCTGAGCTGAGTTTCCGAGGCGCACAGCATCTTGCCCAGACTCTGGTGCGGACGCTGTGGGGCAGGAACCCGTGTGTCCTGGCGGGGACGTCTGCTCCGGGCTCACTGCCCCGGTTTGTGGACATTACAGATGAGGGTCTCCGATTCCTTTCCTCCTTCCGCCCCATCCCCTTACACAGGAGGAGGCTGAGACTGGAGAGGGCTGTGCCCGTCTGTGGTCACCCTGTGGGGGGGCGGGCCGCCCTCAGCATCGGGGGGCACTTCCCACGGTAAAGGCTGTGAGCGTCGGGTGGGCCGTGTAGCCGGACTCGGGGTGCAGAGACGGAGGAGGCGGGGTGGCCCCTATGACAGCCAGCTGCACGCAGGCCGTGGGAACGTCCCCCACTGCGTGTGCCGTCTCCCAGGGTCCTTTCGGGACCTCTGCTGTAAAGACGGGGCGGGTACTCAGGGTCACACACAGGAGCCTGCTGGCCCCCGGCCGACAGCCCCCGGGGCAGGGGCACCTGGGCGGTGACGGGCACGTGGGTCCCCGGCCCTGAGTGCGCTCAGGGTGGGCCGACCTGGTCTCCGAGGACGGGCTTTGACTGGTGTGTCAGCCCCAGGGTGAGGCCGGGCGTCCCGGCCCCTCTGCGGGCCTCACGCTGCCCCAGTGTGGACGGTGGGCCCTGTGCTGAGCGTGGCAGGGCCCTCTTCCCCTTGCTGGGGACTCTGCTGTGGGGGACACGGCCGTGGCTTTGCTGGACATGTAGACGTGGGCCCTGCTGTCCCTCAGAGGGCCTGGGGCAGGGCAGGTGAGCCGGTTTCACATCTGCTCTTGGTGCTCCCGGGGTGGGGGGTCGAGGGGCTAGCGCGGTCTTGGGGAGGGGTCAGCAGGCTCCGTGGATGGAAGGGAAGGTGCTTAGGGCGGAACTCACTGCTCCGTTCACAGGTCCCCCCACCCATCATGCCTCTGTCAGGCCCACGCTGGAGGAGGGGTCCCATGCCGGGGGTGGGTGGGGGGCTTGTCTGGTGGGGGAGGTGCACACAAACACCCAGCCTTGATGAAGCTGGACCCTCTGCGTGAGCCTGAGGGGTGGCCTGGAGGTGGCGGGTCAGGGGTCAGGGGTCAGGTGAGCGACTTCTAGGAGCGTGGTTCCGTCTTGGCCTGAGTCTTAACGTCTGGGGTTTTGTCTGATCCGTCTGGTGCCTGCTTCTGGCACCCCTTCCTCGCTGGCGGGGCCAGCGGGCTGGCGCTGGGTCACTGTCTTTCGGGCTGGGCCTCGGGGGCCGTGTGGTGACCAGTCGCACAGGGAGACTGAGGCTGCGAGGTGCCAGGCCCCGGGGGGAGGTGGCCGGGGAGGGTCCGTGGTCCTGGCGGGGAGTCTCCAGAGCCGGCACCGCCTGGGTGGTCCCCGGCGCACATCTACATGCACGGGGCGGGTGCGGGCTCTTCTCTGCAGGGCCGGCCACCCCCCGGGTGCAGGGGCTTGGCCGGGGCTCAGAAATCCGCCTTATCTCGGACCGTCGGGCTTCCTCAGCAGGCTGTCCCCGTTCCCGCCCCTGCCCCGGCCCATCTGGAACTCGTTACCTCTGGTGTCAGCGGCAGAGCAGCCCCTACGGCCGGCTCCCAGGACGGGGACGCCGACCCTCCTCCAGCCTGAGCCCCCTTGGGCAGCACGAGGCCTGTGGCCTGCCTGGGGCCAGTGCTGCAGGGCCGGCTGTGGGTGGGCCGTCAAGTGTCCCCCACGGGGGGGCTGGGCAGGGCTGGTCTTCCTGCTCCAGAATCAGTGCCTGGGAGGAGATGTGGTCTTGGGGTCTGGAGGGCAGGGGGTCCCTGTGTGGACGTGGGGGCGGCTGAGGCTGGAGCGGATAGTTGCTCGCCCGGCCCCGGGACTAAGGTCTGCCCCCTGCCTCGGTGCCTTGGAGGGGTGGCCGGATGGTGGTTTCGGGTGTCCAGGGCGGGGGGCTCAGAGCAGCCACATGTGGGCGGTTTGAGTCTCTGCCCAGCTGTGGGCCACCAGGGGGGCTGGGTGTGGTGGGCTTCCCCCAGCAGGCCTTCCTGGCGTTCCCTGGACTGTTGAGCTTGCCCGAGGGCGGCCTTCCAGGCCTCGGGTGCCAGCCTGCGCGGTGGGCCCGTGGGAGCCCGTGTGCTGCCTCTGGGCTCCTCTCCCTTGCCAGATGCCGCTCGGGGAGTGGGCTCCGGCAGCCACGCCGGCTCCGGGCCCTGCTCAGCCAGCCCTGCTGATCTGCAGGAACTGCTGATTCAGCTAATGGTGCTCCAGCTCCCCGACATCAGCCGCGGGCCCACCCTGCCGGAGCGCCTCCGCACCAAGCCTCCCTGCCGGCTGGTGTCTTCTGTCGGTCACCAGCCCGGCTCGCTCTCACTGCGGAGGTGCCAGTGTGTGGGCTGGGCTCCACGCCCTGGCCGCCCAAGTGCAGCTGCAGTGGGGGTGGGCTGGGGTCTCCACCGCCCTCTCAGGACTCTTCCTGCCGTCTGAGGGGCGGTGGCAGGAGCTTCACTGGCCTGAGTCACGGGTTCGCGGTTGTAGGAAGCGCAGGCCTTCAGCCTGGGAGCAGCCGCCGTCTCACCTGGTTCTCAGTCCTTCAGTCACGGAGGCTCCTTCTCCTTCGTCGCTTACACGACGTGGGGGTGGGAGAGGCCTGAAATGGAAACCCTCTCTCCCAGCCGTGTCTCCAGGAGCCCCTGTCCCCACAGCGGCTGCCTCCCCGTGGAGGAGGACCCGTCAGTGTGGCCATGCTCAGTCTGGGCTCTTGATTCCCAGTTTCCGGTGCCCCCCCGGGCTCAGCAGATGGTCAGCGGGGGGCTCGACAGAGGCACGATCTGGCTCCCGGAGGAGGTGAGTCCCCTTTGGGGACGGGGGCACAGCTGTCACTCTGTCTCAGGGCTCTGATGGGTTTGCCTGCAAGGTCCAGGGGCTCCCCCCACCCCGAGGCCAGTCGGCCCCTGCCTGGGGGACCGCCGGGTACTGGGGTGCGCTAGACGAGCACCTCTCGGTGTCAGGGCCTGGTGGCAGAAGGTACGGAGGGCTGGTTGTTTTACTGAGTGAAACGGGGCTCCGTCCTGTGGGTGGTGCACACGTGTGGGCACCTGGGAGACCGTGGTGTCTGGGGCCCTGTTGTCCTGTCCCTGTGAGGTCCCCACTCCCACTGCTGAGCACCCCCGACCCCTCAGGGGCTGCAGAGGTTTCGGGGCTCCAGGCCTGGCTCCGAGGTCCAGTCGGGGGCGGCTGAGTGACCTCAGGAAGTCCCGTCCCCTCTTGTGCTGGACGGGCCCCGTCTCCTGCAGCCTCGCGGTTCAGAGGTGGGAAGGGAGGCAGGGGCCAGGCGCGAGGCCCGTTTAACCTGGAGGCTTGCCCTTGCCTCTTATGACAGTCGTGCGTGTGTGCAGGCCTGTGCAGACAGCCACGTCTGCCCATGCGGCGAACGCGGTGTCCACAGCGCTGCGTCCTGCCAAGGGTGGCGCGTCCCTCGTCCCTCTCGGTGTCTGGATCCTGCTGGTCTGAAGCGGGGTGCTGGGTGGGGCTCCCGGCCACCTGGGGAGGGCGTCCCGGTCATCTCGCCTGGGGACAGGGAGGGAATGTCTGCAGGGACTTCCGAGGGCACGTGGGGTGTATCCATCCTCTGCGGGCCCTGGGGGAGCCTCAGGCCTGAGTGAGCCCTGGCCGGCCCCGCACTCCCCCGCAGGAGAGCCCTTTGGCTGGCGTTCCCGCTCCTTGGGGCGTGGGGCCTCCTCCGGGCCTTGCCCGCCACTGCGTCCAGACCGGGCGTCCCCCGATTACCATCCTTGTTTCTGTGTGGGTTCGTGCTCCGTACCCCCAGTGGGCGATCTGCCGTGTCCCCGGATCTAGAGCAGCACCCGGTGTTGAGAAGGTGCCTGGGTCCCTCCTGATGAGGGGCGCAGCGTTTGAAACTCTGTCTCTGTGGGTTCCTCCGGCCACGTTGAGCCTTTGGGGATTTCAGAGCCATCCTTCCTGGTTGCCCCTGAGCTGTCTCTGAGAGCCGGCTGGGTGTCATGCTGGCCGCTGGTGGGGGCACCTGGGTGGACGTGCTGGCCTGTAGAGCCCCCTGTCTGGCGAGTCTGCAGGGCGGGCACAGTTGAGACCCCGGAGGGCGTGCTGTGCAGAAGGAGTCTGGCGGCTGCTGGGCCACATGTGCTGAGAGGCAGGGCTGCCCAGGGGCACTGCCAGACCGGGTGGCCGGGTGAGGGTGGAGTCACTGTGGGGGGAGCGCTGCCGTGTCCCCCCCACCCCCGACTGGTCCTGGATGTGTCCTGAGGGCCCAGGGAGAGGCCATGCCAGGCCTGCACCGTGAGGGCTGTGCTGGGGCTCTCAGTCCCCGGCGCTGGGGGGTGGACAGGCTCCTGGGGTCTGCAGGGGCTGGGCCCTTGGGCATGTGGGCAGAGTGCCCACTCAGCCCCGGAGGCACAGGGCACAGGGAGAGGGATTTTCCCCCGATGCTGACCCCCACCCCAACTCACAGCCTCCCCTCCCACTGGCCAGGTGGAGGCCCGCGGGGGGTACCCGCCGCACTGCTCCTTCGGGTGCGGCCTGGGTCCCTTGCCCTCGCTGGGGCTCCGTGTCCTCTGAGGTGGACTCAGCAGGTCCCTTCTGGGCAGCAGAGGTGCCCTTGGGTGGCAGCTGCTGTCCTGGGCTTCTCTCGTTTTCCCTCGACGTTCAGCCAAGGGATGTGGGCCGCATGCAGGCTCGGCCGGACCCCATGCTGATTGTGAGGACTGGGTGGGCCAGGCCACGTCCTCCCGACCTGGCTTTGCGCCCCAGGCCTGCTGGGTGGCCCAAGCCGAGGGGTGCGCTCGCTCTCTGGGACATGCTCTCCCCGAGCGCCAGGTCGGTGTGGGCTGCGCGAAGCTCGGGGCGGAGCGGACCTGCGAGGGCCTGTGGCGGCCCAGGGCCGGGGCGGCGGCCTCTGTACCTTCACGATGGCCCAGCCGGTCCATGCGCCCCGAGGACGAGCAGGCCGAGGCCTCCCGGGCGCCGCTGCGTGTCGAAACCGGCCGCTGACGTGGCCGCGGTGTCGAAACGAGTGTTTGCGGGTTTCCCAACATCCTGCCGCCGTCACAGGACCGAGTGTCAGGAGCCGGGTTCCAGGCCCGGCCGGACCCTTCTCTTGGGGTGCCCTGCGCCCCGTTCTCTCCCCCTGGGAGACCGGGAGAGACCGCCACTCCCCCACCTCCACCCAGGGCAGGGCAGAGGGCGTGAGCTCTCGTCGTCCTGGTGACCTGCCTGTTGTATGGAAGTCAGGAGGCGTTGGAGGAGGGCAGGATTCGAATCCAGAACTCGAGTCTGCGCTGAGGCTGTGTGCTGGGCAGGAGGCGGGGGCGGGCATCTGCCCTCCTGGGAGGCACACGCCTGTCTGGTGGCAGTGGGTGGTGGCCAAGGGCCCAAGCCCCCGTGTCCCCCGAGCGGCTGCCCCGGGTGGGGCTGTGAGCCCTTTACTGAGCGGCCCACCTCGGGAACGGGTAGGAGGGGGGAGCCTTAGGTTCGGCCAGGTGGCCCCCTTTTCCTTCTGCTGACCTCAGGCTTGAGTCCGGGCCTGCCCTGTGAGGACCACAGATTGATTGACCCTCCGCTGTGCGGCAGGCACTAGGCTTCCGGGAGTCACGGAGCCCTGCCTGTGACCTCCCCGGGTGGGCTTTCTTACGCTCACTGCTTATGGAGGAAGCTGGGGCCCAGAGAGGCCAAGTGACCTGCTGGGGGGCACACAGCAGTGGGCAGGGAGTTGGTGTCCAGGCTGCCCAATTTTTCCAGGATTCTCCTGGGTCCATCTAGGAGGAGATGATGCAGTGGGAAAGTCCAGCCCCAGCCCAGCGGCGGGTCCAGGCCCGGCCGTGCTGAGCTGTGCAGCCTCGGGCACACAGTCCAGACTCCCTGATCCCCCGAGGGGACCCTGCAGGCTCTGGGTGAAGGGGAGGAGGAGAGGCTCTCGGGCCCGCCTTCCCGGCCGGGCGCCACCACAGACCCCAGCCCTGACCCCCACGGGGTGGGGCTGGGGCCCTGGGACCTGTGGTCAGGCCTCTCCCCGGCTGTGTTGTTGGCCTGCTGCCTGCCAGCAGGGGCGGGGCCCTGGAGACACTCTCTTTTGGATGAGGAAGTGGACGCTCAGAGAGGGTGTGGGGCCGAGCTGGGGCCACACAGTGAGGCGGGTGCTGAGCCAGGGGCCTGTGGAGACGGGTCATCAGGAGACCCATGCCCGAGACCTTTCCTGGTAAGGTGGGCATTTTAGAGGCGGCGGGGAGGACTCTGTGGGCTCTGTCCCGTGGCGCTCAGCGCTTTCTCTGGGGCTGGGAGGGATAGCGATGGAGGTGCCGGGACCCCCGAGGGCCTGCTGTGTCCCGGAACTGCGGTTGACGCCTGCTCCGTGCACCAGCACGGCATCGGTGTCCTCAGACAACCCCATCTGGACAGATCATTAGCCCATTTTGCAGACGAGAACATTGGAGCCGAGTGGCCACGTGGTGTGCCGTGGCGCTCGGTCAGGAGGTGGGGTGGACTTGACCCCTGGCTGCACACCTGGCACCAGGGGTCCGCTGCGTGACTCTGTAGCCCTCCCTGGGACTCTGGCTGGGCTGGCGGTCCTCACGGTGGGCGTGCACGCAGGTGGGTCCCGTCCTCCCAGCTGTGCGTGGGGAGCCCAGGGCTTGGTGTGCGGCGGGAGCTGGGGGCGTCCTGTAAGTTACAGCTGGAGGGAGGCGGGTGGTGCCTCCCACAGGAAGCCCTCCTCGATGCCTGTGCCCAGACAGCGCCCTCCCTCCCGCCACGTCCCTGACCGGCTGGGCCCCAGGGCCTGGCCTGGATTATCCACCTGTTCCCAGCACAGTGGAGGCTGTGCGGGTAGGCCACCCACTCGGGAGGGCTCTGTGATACATACCCAGAGGGGGCCTCTCTGAGGACGAGGACGCTTAGACCCAGCGGGGTAGGGCCGGCCGTGGGTCGTGCGGGCAGGCCTCAAGCCCAGGTCCACAGGTTGTGTGCACACCTGCGCTCACCTTGTCACCTCGGGGATGGCCAGGGACAGGCCAGCCTCGTGGTCACGGCCTCCTGGCCGCTTTCTTCTTACGTGACGTCTCTTTGCAGAAGAGGAAATAAAGGCTTAGAGCGGTGGTTCAGCCTGCTGGGGTTTGCACAGCTTGTTAGCGCCTCAGGGTCTCTTTGAAACTTGGTCCTTACTCAGCCGGTTCTTAAGGACCACGGTGAGTCCCGCAGCTTCTATCAGCCCGTTCCTAGCTCCCTCATCCCCACTCCACTTATCCATTTAGCCTTTATTTGTGCCGGCTGTATACCAGGGTAAGGCCAGGCCCCAGGGCTGCCTGATGAGCCGGCTGCGGCTCCCGCCCTCGGACCTCCCGGACTTTGGGGGCTGGGGCTGTGGTGGGGAGTGCCCTGTTGAGACTGTGTCGTAGAAGGCACCACTGCCCTGATTGGGAGAAATCAGGAGGGCTTCCTAGAGGCGGGTTTTATTTAAACTGGATTGGAGCGAGCCGAGAGAGGTGCAGGCGGAGTTTCAGGCCCAGGGCACAGCATGTCCTCAAGGCGAGAAAGCTGATGTGTTCCTGGAAATGACCTGGTTCCCACGACTGGGGGTAGACCCAGATTGGGGCGGGCCAGGGTGCCCTGAGGGCTGGCAAGGAGCAGGGCTAGAGGTGGGTGCTGGGTGCCCAGGTGAGCGTCCTTCTCCCGGATCACGGCGGCAGCCGGGGCTCACCTGGCTCAGTCCTGATCTGGGGGGTGGCAGGCTTCTTAAAGGGAGGCCGAGGGGTCCCCAGGCTCCCCAGGCGGCTCAGCGGTGAGGAGTCCTCCCGCCAGTGCAGGGGCGCCAGGGGTCTTGGGTTCAGTTCCTGCGTCGGAAAAGCCCCTGAAGGCAGTGACAACCCCCTGCAGTGTTCTTGCCTGAGAAATCCCACAGAGAGGGGAGCCTGGCAGGCTGCAGTCCATGGGGTCATGAAAGAGCTGGACATAACTGAGCGACCGAGCTCCAACGTGAAGGGTCTGCGGGTGGGCCTCAGCCCTTTCTGGAGCCCTGGGGTTGGGGTGCTGAGGCGAGCTGACTCTAGGCGGCTGGGGGCCCTTCAGGCAGGTCCCAGCCCAGAGGAAAGCCTGGGTCATCTCGGGGTCAGCCCAGGGACCACCTGATGGGCTGGCGTTAAGGCTCGGGCCTGAGCGAGGCGGGTCAGCTGTCTCATCTTTTGGCCCAGGACATGCTGGGACGGCGAGTGGGTGCGGGGCTGCGCAGGGAGTCCCCTGCCCTCCCGGGCCCCTTGAAGGGCTCAGGGGTGGGCGGTGTTGTGAGAAAATGGAATCTGCATTTGGCTTGGAGAGCGCATTCTCTGGGAGAGTTTGTGCACGTGGCTGATGAAGGGAACTGCTAAGATTCTGTAAAGCACCCCCTCACCCCGCCCTGGCCCCACCAAAGAGAATAAACTAGCTGCCCTGCAACTCTGTTACCAAAGCCAAGCAGAGAGAGTGGAAACCAGCCAGAGTCCCGCTCGCCCAAGGTTAGTGCGCCGGCCGCCTTTGCCCTGCGCCTGCAGACAGATAACGGCCTCTCTCGGCCTTTGTTATTTTCTAAGTAAAAGCAGAATAGATTTTCAACAGGCCTCTGGTGACGAGGAGGAGGAGGCCTTTGGGGGAGGCCGGCCCTCCCTCGACCGGTGGAGGAGAGAGCATTTTCTAGGAGATTCTGGACCCAGAGCCCAGGGTTCTGCACCGGGCACAGCACCCCGCACCCCCGCCCCCCCACCCCCGCCGCCCAGCGGTGCTGACGGCCCTGAGGGCATTGCTGGGGGTCAGAGGGCCTTCAGGGGCTTCTGGGCCCCCAGCAGGGCGTGTGTCTGCGGGTGTGTGCACACGCCTTGATGTGTGTGTGTGTGTATGTGACACCCGTCTCTGTGTCTCCATCCCATGTGGGACAGAGGATCCCACCTTCGCCCCTTGACTGTCCCTCTGCTGACCGGCTCTGCTCGCCTCCCTCACCCCTGTGCCATGTGCCCAAGCGGCCTCGGGTCCCCGTTGCCCCTGCGCTGACCAGTGGGTGGCCGCGGGCAGGTTGAGCTTGGTGTCCAAGCCTCGCTTCCCCTTCTGCAAGAAGACAGCGACGCCTGCAGGGTTTCTGAACGTGTGGGATGAGACGCACGTTCCGAAGTGCGCAGGGCAGGCTCCCGGGCACGGGCACTAGGGAAACGCCAGTTGTGCCCCTGCCTGGTTGGCGTGTGCGGGTGGGTCATGGGGGCCAGACAGCTTGCCGGGGGTCCCGGGCTCCCTGTGCTTGAGACCAGTGAGGGGTTTGGGTGCTGAGCCCCCAGGGGTCCCTGGTGGGGGCAGGTGTGGGATGCTCGCACCCCTGAGGCTGGCTGCTGGGTGGACAGCCATGCGCATCTCTGAGTTCAGGGCGGCCTGTGCGTGCTCGCCTCGCGCCCCCTGTCCGCCCCAGGAAGGCCCTCTGCTGCTTTCCCCAACCTGAACCGCGGGGTCCTTGTGGCGGCCTCGCGGACCCTGGCCTAGGATGAGCCCAGCGAGTGGCAGGGGCCCGGCCTGACTTGACCTGGTTGAGGACAGAAGCCCAGACTGGCTGCTTCTGAGCTGCGGGACCAGGGAGTCCTGCCCAGTTCCCTGGGGCCCCGAGCAGGGTCGGCACTCAGCTCTCCGCTGGCCTGGGAGGTCAGCCGCTGGGCCTCGATGGGCTAACTGGCCGCCCTCCCTGTGTTCCCCAGCGCAGGGGTCACGGCCTGTCCTAGAGACACCGGGCCAGTGAACAGGTGAGAACGAGGGTAGCCCGGCCCCTCTGCCTGCAGGGCCATCGGTGGAGGCCCAGAGCGGGGCCGGGTCCCTGGGCGGGCCCCTCCGTGGGGCAGGCAGGCCTCGCTTGGAGCTTGCCTCGAGCTCTGGGGTCCATGCACTCTCAGTGAGACACACGCATTGCTCTTGTTCAGGGGCCCAGAGTGAGAGCTTACCAACCCGTGCTGGATTTGGGGGTGTGAGGAGCACCCCGTTCTCCTGAGATTTAAAAAGTTCACCCTGGAGTCTGAGTCCCTCCTTTTTCTGACCCTCTGCGTGTGTGTGTCTTCAGGGTCACAGGCCCTGATTCCCAGACCTATCCGTGTCCCAGCCCCTTGGGTGGGGGTGCGCCGTGTGGCTGGGCTGCCTCAGGACTGCAGGGGCCCCGGCCATCCGGGGCTTAAGGCCTGCGGCCCTCCCCCGCCTGCGTTCCTCCCCACATGCGGCCCTCCCCCGCCCCCGCACGCGGCCCTTCCTGCACGTGGCCCTCGCAGCCGCCCTGGGTGCTGAGCAGGCCTTACACCGACTGCGGGTTCGGAGCCGCTGGCAGGAAGTTGGCAGCTGCCATGCCTTCTGGGCGAGGCTGGGAGGGGCCGAGGGTGTGGGCGAGCAAGGCCCTGAGTTTGGGGGGGCGGCGGGGTGTGGGCCCCCTGGGGCTGCTTCAGGGGCGCCTTCTGCATGGGGAGGGGCTGGGGTCGCAGGGGGCAGGGTGGGGAGCCAGACCACCTGGGGCTTGGCTGTGTTGGGGGCAGTTCTAGCCCCTGAGCAGTCTCTCTCTTGCCTCCTGAGGGGCTGCCCACTCCAGTCTCCAGAAGGTGGACGAGGGAGAGGTGGCACTCCCTGGGGGGACCTTGGCCTGGGGGGAGAATCATGGCCTTGGGGGGACCGTGGTCGGGGGTCCTGTGGCCCTGGGGGACCGTGGCCTGCGGGGATCGTGGCCAGGTGGGGACTGTGGCCGGGGGGACCATGGCCTGAGGGGAGGATCATGGCCTTGGGGGGACCGTGGCCTGGGGGGAGGATCATGGCCTGGGGGGGACTGTGGTCAGGGGTCCTGTGGCCCTGGGGGACCGTGGCCGAGGGGAGGACCGTGGCTTGGGCAGGGACTGTGGCCTGTCGGGGGATCATGGTGGTGGGGAGCCGTGGCCGGGGGAGGGCACACAAGGCGCGCTCCGGGGACAGCAGCCCGTGCCCTCCTGGCCGGGGCAGGCGGGGCGCTGCGGCTCTCCCTGTCTCCCTGCGGCTCAGCCGTGTTCACGGGCCCGTGGGGAGCTGTGCTGCACCTGGAGGTGGGGTGCTCCGACCCCCTCGTGCTCGCCCCGCTCCGCTCCGTGGGGAGGCCCGGAGCCGGCTTCACTGAGGGAGGCGGGTTCCAGCACAGCCAGGGCTCTGGACCCCAGGGGACCGCAGCCTGACGGTGCGTCGTCAGCCCGCAGGCGTCCGTGCGGGCCCGGCCACGCTGCCCTGGAGCCTCCTTGGCACGTGCAGGGTGAGAGCCAGGCCTGCCGTGCCTGTGGCTGTGCTTTGTTCCCTCGAGTCAGGTTGTCCAGCGCCGTCCTGTGCCCGGCGGCGGGTCTGCCTCTGCTGTGGCTAGTGGCAGCCGCACCTGGCACCTTCCCTCTGGCAGGGCCCGTGCCAACATTGCCCGTCCAGCAGTCGGTCAGTGAATGTGGGCAGTGCCGGCCACTATCCCGTCGCCAGGGGGGAACTGGCTCCTAGGACTGGGTCCCAGGCCTCCCGCCCACCCCACACAGCAGGGCCCCCTTCGCGCCGTCCCGTGGGCCCTCTCTCTTAGTCTCCCCAGCAGACCCCGCCCCGCTCACCTGCACTGGCCGGGCCCTGGGCCTCGGGGCTTCCTGCCTCCTGTGCAGGAGTGCTGACCCTTGCCTGGGGGCCGTGGGGGTGCAGCAGGGAAGCCTGAGGGGGCCCTGCTGGGGTGGGGGATGGGCGTGGGTGGACACTGCCCTTCTGCGTCGGAGGCCTGCTCTGGGCCCTGCAGTTGCTGTGTGGCCGCCCTCTTGGAGGCCTTTGCCGCGCTCCCCTGACAGCTGGCAGGGCCTTGGCTCCCTGCTGTCATGGCCCCTTCTTGGCCCCTCTGGTTTCTGGGAGGTTACAGGACAGCCCTGATCGGTGTTTGAGACCTCGGGCCTGGCCTCAACAGAAGTAAGGCCCCGGCTCAGACGCCCCCATGGATGTGAGCTGGACCACAAAGAAGGCTAAATGCTGAAGAACTGACGCTTTCGAACTGCTGTTTGGGAAGACTCTTGAGACTCCCTCAGACTGCAAAGAGGTCCGACCAGTCCATCCTAAAGGAAATCAGTCTTGAATATTCATTGGAAAGACTGGTGCTGAAGCTGGAACTCCAATACTTTGGCCACCTGATGCGAAGAGCTGATTCATTGGAAAAGACCCTGATGCTGGGAAAGATTGAAGGCAGGAGGAGAAGGGGACGACAGAGGATGAGATGGTTGGATGGCATCACCGACTTGATGGATAAGTTTGAGCAAGCCCCGGGGGTTGGTGATGGACAGGGAGGCCTCGTGTGCTGCAGTCCAAAGAGTCGGACACGACTGAGCGACTGAACTGAAGCCCATCCTTGTGGTGGGCTTCCCCAAGTGCCACCTGCCAGAGCCTGAGATCCGTGGCCTGTCAGGGCCCATTGGCCTGCCCGGCCTCCAGGGTGATGCTTGGCCTCACGGAGGGAGGGTGGTGGTCCGGGCCTGGATTTGCAGGGCTTGGCGCCCTCCCTGGTCAGTCGGTTGGCATGCCGGCATCTGGGCTGCTGATGTGGGGTGGGCAGGAGTGCAGCTCCCAGGCCCTTCCCCGAACTGCTCCCCTGGGCTCGTGGGGTCTCTGGGGTCGGGCTGCGGTTCCTGGGCCCGTGGGGTCTCTGGGGTCGGGCTGCGGTTCCTGGGCCCGTGGGGTCTCTGGGGTCGGGCTGCGGTTCCTGGGCCCGTGGGGTCTCTGGAGTCGGGCTGCAGTTCCTGGCCGTCTGCCTGAGTGCAGCTTTCCTGGGCCCCTCCTGGGGGCCCCTCGTGGCCCAGAGCCCGGTTGGCCCCGCCCGCAGTTCCCAGGCCCCTCCGCCAGCCTGCGGCATCAAGTCCGGACAGGTGTGTGTGTGTGTTCAGGGCGGCCGCCCGCAGGGGGGTGCCGGAGGCGGCGTGCCAGCCCCGTGAGTCACCCCGTGCCTGGGCGCGGGGGTGGTGGGGGCCGGGCTGAGGGCCGGCGTGACGGGGCACGCTGCCGGCCAGGCCTGGGAACCGGTTGCGGCCCTGGGGCGGTGGGGGGCTGGGGGCTGCGTGTGGCCTCCTGGAGGGGCCGGGACAGGCCCAGGCCTGGGCGTGGGGTCTCTGCGCGCCTAGGGGGCAGCGCTTTCCTGCCTGTGGACCAGGCCACGCCTCACAGGGACCCTGTGGCCCCCACCCCCCTGTGCCCACCTTCAGCGTGGGCCTAGAACCTGCTGGGGGAGGGTAGGTGGGGAGGCAGACGGACATGGCGTTCAGGCCCGAGGTCCAGGGGTTCCGTGTCCAGAGCACCTCCAGGCCAGGACCTGGTCCTCTGTGCCAGGGATGTCCCGTCCTGTCTGGCGGGGGTTGCCGCGTCCTGCTGAGCGCCTGCGGGCCCCCGGCTCCCGGGTCTTGGGGGTCAGAGGCCAGAGGAGGGCCCTCCACTGCTTCAGTCGGGGCGGGGGCACTTAGAGCCGCACGGGTTCCCGTCCTCCTGAGGGTCAGCACCCTTCTTTTCTGCTTGGCGGCAGAGCCAGCAGAGCCCTGGAGGAGTGAGAGTCGGGGGCCCCATGGTGGGGTGGGGTGCTGGCTGTGCAGGCTGGAGAAGGAGCCGGGTCTGGGCCTGGAGAAGTCCCGCCTTCCAGGGCCGGTGTGGGCACCACTGTGAGGGGTGGCTGGTGGGCTGGGCTGGGCTGGTCTCCCAGGTCTTGGGGGTGGTGGGGCGCGGGGCTGGAGCAGGGCAGAGCTGGCAGGGGCCTGAGAAGGCAGTACGCCTGGGGTGGGGACCCTGCCCATCCTCCGGGGCGGGGGCTTAGACCTGAGCTGGCATCCACAGGGCTGGGCCCCTGTCCTGAGCTCCCTGCACTGGTGTGAGGAGGGCTTCCAGGAGCGGGTGTCCCTGGCAGGAACACGCAAGGGGAATGAATGATTGTGTCTACTCCGAGGGCCAGGGCTGGGACCGAGAGGGGCGGAGGGCCACACCAACTGGAGGGGGCTGGGGTGCTGGGCGCTGAGGCCTGTGTGGGGCAGGATGGGTCTGCGGGAGGGAGGTGGGGCTGGGCTTGCTGGCAGTGACGGGTGGAGACCTCTGGTGAATCTTTTCCAAGATAACGGTCAGCAGAGGGCTGGGGGCCCTGTTCTGGGCTGTGGGGTGGCTTCCCTGCGCACCAAGCCCCTGCCTTCCGTGGTGTTCCGCGGTGCTTCCTGGGAGTGGGGACAGGAACAGTCAAGTGCTCCTGCGGGGCAGGGGGCGCGCAGGTGGAGAGACCCAGCCTCAGTGTGCCCGCCGCCGGGTGTGGCAGCTGGGGGTCCTCTGCCCCTGCCCCCCACCCCCAGGCTGGGCCCGGAGGGCCTTGGTCTCTGCGCTGCACCCCTGCGTGCCCTCCCCCGCCAGGATGTGAGCGAGAGGGAGGGGCCGCGGGCCCGGCCCGGGGCAGCTGGGGGCTCCGCGTGGCCCTGGCGCGGCCGCCTCCGCCCACCCCGGCCCTCGCCTGCTGTTCTCACCACTGGCCGTGCGGGGAGGAAGGAAGCTGAGGGCTGGGTGGTGTGTGTGTGTGTTTGTTTTTGCCTGGGCTCTGGGGCCCCTGGGCAGGGCCCGTCCTATGGCTGCCAGCACCTTGACTGCCAGGGTGAGAGGCCTGGGAGAGGCAGGGGTCTGCAGTGGGGCTGGGGGGCCTCCTGGAGGCCGGGAGGCGGGCATCGAGGCAGGTCTGGGACAGCTGGTGGGAGCGAGAGGCTGCCCCCGGGGCGAGCCCCACACCCACGTCCTCACTGTTGCTGGACCAGCTGGGCCCAGAAGCGAGGTCAGGACCGGGCCCCGGTGCTGGGAGGGAACAGCAGGTCTCGGGTGAGGGGTGCTGGGGGCGAGGGGAGGGGCCTTTCAGGCCCCCTGCTGACTCCCTCCAGCTACATCTGGGTGGACGCTGAGGCTGAGCAGGGGGCAGCCTGGGGCTCGGGGCTGGGGGCCTGCGGTCTGTGGCTTGCTCTGCTCTCCAGGGGGCAGACTCTGCTGCCGTGGCCGGCCTAGGCCGCAGATGCGATGTTGATGAGCGTGGCTGGGGAAGAGACGTGAGTGCCATGGGCTGCTCCCGGCTGGTTCAGCCTCTGTGGGTCGGCTCCCCGGGGCCCCTCCTTTTCTGCCCACCCAGAGGCACTGCAGCTCAGGGTTGGGCTCAGCCCCGGCACACTCTGGGCGCCTTTGGCCGGGCCTGGCCAGGGGCAGGGCCTGGTTGGTGGGACTCTCAGGGCCTGCTCGGACTTGCAGGCTGAGGGGACCCACAGATGTGGCTCGTGTGTGCGCACGGAGGTGAGGTGGCCAGAGTCGAGCCCTCTGAACACCCAGTCCTGCGAGAGCCTGCAGGGCATCTCTGCACAGGTGGGTCACGTGTGTGGGGAGAATCACGGCCGAGGCCACCAGCCGGTGGGGCAGGCCCAGCGCCTGGCCAGCTCCACTTGCTCTGAAGGTGCAGAGGGTGGATGGACTGGGTTGGGGCAGGCCAGGAGCAGGGACTGTCCACGTGCAGGCTGATGCTGGGGTCTGGGGCTGAGGGGACGTGGCGGGTGGGGGCCAGCTGCCAGCCAGACGGTGCCCTGGGCTCGACTGGCGCTGCTGGGAGTGAGTCTGCGGTGACTCTGAGAGGCGGCCCCGCCTGCCACCTGTGGGGCTGAGCGTGAGCGGGCCTGGGGGTGGTGGCTGGAGGTAGTTCACATGACGGGGCTTGTTGGCTGCAAATGAACTGAGTCAGTTGGGCGAGGGCCCTGTGGACGTCACGGGCGCCTCCCGGCCGTGTCCTGGGTGTCCTGGACCCCGGCTGCCCGGCCGGGCCCTCAGGCAGCTGGGGGGGAGCCGGGCGTCACGGTTGACCACCAGCCACAGCTGAGTTGGCCTGGCCTGCCCCTAGACTGGGCTGGGCTGGGATCCTCGCCGCAGGCAGGCAGGCCCCCGCCACACCCCCGTCCACCTGGCGAGTTTAGCCCAGCGCGCTCCCAGGTCCAGAACCGGAGGAGCAGGGAGCTGCAAGGAGGAGCGAAGCGGGGAATCCCGGCCCACGCGGAGGAGGGGCAGCCGCAGCCTCGGGCCCGTCGGGCCAGGATCCTGCTAAAACCAGGCCTCCGCAGAGGCTGTTTGTGTCCTTATCGTGAAAACCACACCACGTGCGCTTGGCAGACGCCCAAGCCAGGCGAGGTAGGAAGGGACGCCCCACCTCCCACCCCAGAGCCGAGCGACCTGGAGTCTCCACTTGCCCCTGTGACCCCGGGGAGTCCCCTCTTCCTCGCCGAGCCCCCAACTGGCTGGGTTTCCGCGAGCATGGACCTTTTCGGGCAGGGTGGGGTGGGATGGGGATGGACCCCCTCACCTCCCGCCCGGTCCCACAGTAGGTTGGGTTTCAGGTGGAGACTACAGTCGGGGCCAACGTGTGCCCGAGGGTGTGGGGTGCGCGGGAGACACGGGCAGGGGGCTGCGGCTGGGTCTGTCTGCTGGGTCAGCCTGGGCAGGGGTACCCCGGCCCTTCTGGAGGAATCCTGGGAGAGGAGGGAGGCTGCCTGGGCCCCACGTGGGCAGCAGGGTCTCCATGTGCCCAAGGGCAGGCAGGGCTGCCAGCGTGTCCGCCAGCCGCCGCGGAGCAGGCAGTGTGCACGCAGCGTGCGCAGCCAGAGACGCCGGGGCAGCCGGCCTGTGTGGCCGGATGTGTACAGCTGGCTGGACCTCGGGCCTCTAGGGGCGGGGGGCCGGGACTGAGGACCCTGCACTCGCCTGTGCAGGAGCAGCAGGGGGCCCTGTGATGCAGCCCCCGCGCCCCCCGCCCCCTCCCGCCACTGCCGGCCCCGGGGCTGGGCCGCTGGCCGCTGGCCTACAAAAGGCATTCTGTGCCCCGGAAGAATGACCCTGTTGTGTGGCTGGAGAGTGGCCGGGAGCCACGACGGCTTCCTTCCTTCCCAACTTCCTGCTTGCCCTCTTGGGGGCAGAGCCCCACCTGGGGCCCAGCTGCTCCTGCCAGGGCTCTGCTTTCCGGGCCGGGGGCGCCTCGTGGCTCCCCCCGCCGCCCGGCAGTCAGAGCCCTGCTGTCCACCCACCGCCCTCTCCAGGCCCGCTGGCCCGTCCTGGGCTCAGCCTGGGCCTCTGCTGCCCCTCCTGCACGACCTTCGCTGCCGGCGAGCAGAGGGGCCAGGTGGAGACCTGAGGCTCGGTGGCCGGGGGTCTGTGGCCCCCATGAAGGCTGTGTCGGCTTGCTCCAGGGCCCCGGCTGGGTCAGTGCACCCGGGGGTTGAGTGTCCGGGGGCAACGGCCGGCCCCGCATCCGGAGCTGTCGCCCCATCCCTGCATCCTCATGCCAGCCTGCAGCTGGGGCGCTGGGCTCAGCCAGCCCGCTTGGCCGGCCCACACCCCGGCAGCTGGCAGCCGTGAGCGGGTTTGAACTGCGGCCCGGGCCTTGCCCTCGGCCTCTGCTGGCCCCTGGCTGGGCCCGGGTCCCATGCACGGTGCTGTGTGCAGGCCGAGGCTGAGCTCAGATTGAGGAAACGAGGCTGGGGTCCCCGTCCTCCTCTAAGCAGCCTGTGCTTCGGCCGATGGGAGTGGCCTGTGGTCACAGGTGTCTGGGAGAGGGTGGGGGGCCGGGCGGTCCTGGGAAAGGGGAACTTGGCCACTCTGGCGAGTTCCCAGCTGCCTGGCAGAGACGCTGGCCTCCTGGGCCCCTTCCCAGGCTTCCGCGGCCAGCTCGCCTGCCACGCTGCAGCGCCAGGGGCCGCGGGACCCCAGGCCGGCTGGCCGGGGGCTGGTGCGGCTGCCCCCGTGGTGGGACATCTCGCCCACCCTGGCTATGAGGCTGCACCTGCTGGCCTCTCTTTCTGGAGGCGGCCTGGCCTGGTGGGCGGGGGACCGCAGGTGGCTGGCAGGTAGGGCCAGGCTGGGGTGGGAGAGGGGCGCTGGGGGCCTGGGAGGGGCCAGGGTCTCCCCCTGAGGGGTGTGGCGTTCCTGGTGGGTGTCTGGGCCAGGCAAGGCAGGTGAGGACAGCTGGGTGGGGGCCAGGCGTGTCCCCGCAGCCCGTGACCTTCCCGGGCCCCGTCGTGGTCATCCAGCACGTGCCCGGAGCCGGGCGTGCTCAGGGCTTCTCGTCGGGTCCTGAGTCTTCCCCTGGTGTCTGCACAGCAGGTGTCGGGTGGGAGGGGAGGAGGACTGCCTCTTGTGTCTCCTCGCCCCGAGGGTCCCTGGATGAAGGCCTCTTCGGGTCTGGCTTGGCCCTTCTTCACACGAGGAAACTGAGGCCGTGGCGGGCAGAGCTTGTCTAGCTGCAGGAGGCCCTGGACCCGCCGAGGAAGCTCCGTGGGGTTTGGGCTGCCCAGGGCCGGCCTGGGATGGACAGCCGGCCCTGGCCCTGGCTCCGCCCTGCGTCTCGGCTCCCGTGGGGCGGGCAGGGAGGCCTGGAGGAGGCTGGAATCCCAGGGGGTCCCAGCCCCTGCATCGTGCAGGGGGCAGCGCCCGTCCCCGCCTGGCTGTGAGGCGCTCGGTGCCGTCACACCCCCCCCGTGCCAGGGTCACTCGTCCGCTTTGCCAGTGCTCCTGTAAGGACGCGCTCCTCTGTGCCCGGTTTTGAGGGGACGCCAAGGTCCAGAGACATGATGTGACTGTCCCAGAGCCACACGGCGGTTCAGGGAAGGGACTTGGCGGCACGCGGGGGAGCCAGGAGCACTTTGCCTGTCCAGGCCTCCTGAGTCCCTGCTGTTGTGATTGGCCAGGGTCCTGCCCCCACGTCTAGGGTGCTTTGCTGGCCTGGCCGTGGGGTGGGGGCTGGCCCGGCTCTCCTTCCGCTGCGTGGATGGTGGTGGGCGCCAGGCGAGGCTGCTCCAGGCAGGTGTTAAGTGGGCATCTGAAACGAGAGCCTGCTGGAGAGCGGGGCTCCGGGCTGCCTTGGCTGGGGGCTGCCTGCCCTCCCCTGCCCTTTACAAGCCTTGCCCGTGTTCTGCGCAGGACCTCAGGGGCGGGCACCCAGGCGTGCTGGTGCCACGCACACGTCCCGGGGCTGGTGTTGCCCACCCTTGCCGAGTGACCCTGAAGGCTGCTCCAGGTCCAGGTCTCCGAGCCCAAGGTTTCTCGAAGGCCGCGTCCTGCAGCGCAGAGCCCTGCACAGCGGGGGCTCTGCCTTCCTGATCTGGAGGCGTTGGTGGGGGTCTGTGTCCACACCCCTCCAGCAGCTGTCCCTCTAGGGCAAGCACTGGGCAGCCCGACAGGCCGGCCTGGACAGGCCTCTTCAGCGCTGCTGTGGTTTTCTCGTCCGTAAAGGTGGGTGCAGGGAAGAGAATTTTCCAAGTCGGTTTGTTTCTTGACACGACAGAACATTCAAAGTCACGTGAAGCGACCTTCACACGGAAAACGTCCTGGGCTGGCCTGGGCGGCTGTGTGCTCGTAGAGGGTGTGGGATGTGCTGACCCTGAGTCCGGAGTTCTTACGTAGAAGCAGCGAGTGTGTGTGTGTGGCAGGCACTTCGGCTGCAGCCCTCGTGTGACAAGGTGTCATCGTGTTTGGTGGCTGGGCCGGACATTCTGAGCCTCCGGCAGGCACGCTGCTCATCACCCTGGCGGAGGGGACCCTTGTTCAGGCTGCACACAGGAGGCGCGCGCGAGGTCTGGGGACCTGCCGGCGTAGAGCATGCACCTGGCTGCTAGGCATTTGGTCGATTCTTTTTCCCCATCGTCTCCTGCCTGGCTTCTCTTGGTACCGCCTCCAGCCTTTTCCAGTCGCTCGTGGTCTGGGAAGTCCTCCAGAGCAGCCCGTTAGTGTTGCGGGTAGCATCGAGTCACTAGGCCTCAAGCAAGGACGGCTCCCTGAGTCAAACGTGTGCCACGTCTGAGCGTCTGCCGTTGGTGGCTGCCGTCTGAGTGCACCAGGCCTTCCCGCTCATCTCCGGGGTCTTCCCGCACCCGCGTGTGCAGCCCGCTCGGCTCTGGGCAGGTGCGGATGCTGTGCTCAAGGCCTCTGACTGAGCAAGGTTGTGCTTTGCTGTCTTTCTGAAGGTGCAGGTGGCAGCCGATTGCTCGCGGGCCCAGGTGCCAAGGGTTGCCCAGAGGTCCAGCGGGCCGTGAGTGCCCAGGAGGGACCGAGCCCCGCTGCCCACAAAGCTCTGTGGACGACGTGTGGGTTTGGGGAATCAGGATGGGTTTGGAGCCTCGAGAGGCATGGTTCTGGGTCCCTGCTACTCTGTGTCACGTGCCGGGGGGGCGGGCAGCTGTGAGAGCTGGAGACCCCTGCCTGCCTGGCTTGCGTCCCCTGGCCTTGGTATGGCCCCGCCCCGGAAGCTGGGCCTCCTGGAGTCCAGCTGCCCTGGGCCAGGGTCTGGTCACTGCAGCCCCTCAGCGTGATGCTGCCCTGGGGGTGCGTGTCAGCCATCTGGCTGGATGGTGATCGGCAGCCCCAGCCCCCACCTCCCGTCCAGAGCTGCCTGGGGCTCGCAGCTCGTGGAGGCTATCTGCCCGTGTCCCGAGGGCAGGCACCAGCCATGGAAACGTACAGTCCCCAGGTCCCCCTCGCACACCGTCAACCCTGGTCTTGGCCCCTCCTGGAGGCTGTTTGTGGTTGTTGGCGAGGCCAAGAAGGCCAGGAAGGGGCAGCGGGTGTAGGGCCAGAGGCCCCGGCCCCAGGGCCCCAGAGCAAAGCAGGGGTGCTGGGGAGGCAAGGAGAGGGTGGGCTTTGGGATTGAGGGGCGTGGTGGGGATCATGGGAGGCTCTGGTGGTGGCCGAGGGCACGGGGGTCCTACTCCCAAGTGACCAGTGCAGGGGCTGCCACGGGGTGGGGAGGGCACGCTGAGCCAGCCACTGTGGCCTGGCTGTGGCCAGATCCGAGCGTGGCCTCTTGAGGCTCCGTCTGTACAGAGGGGCTGATGGGGCCCTCACGGAGGTCACGGTCATCCAGGCCCAGGGAGGCTTTCCAGCTGCCAGCCGGTCCGTCGCCCCTGCCTGGAGCCCCGTGGGCTGGACGTTGCTGCTGGAGGTTGCCGAGGCTCGTGGGGTGCGGGTGCAGCCTGTCCCTGTGTCTCTTGCGTACCCCCACTGCAGGTGGCTTCCGCCGGCTTCTCCCCTCTACTGCCGCGGCGGCCCCTGAAAAGTGCCCGCTGGGGGTTGTGGAGGGTCTCAGCCTCCTGGCCGCTGGCCCGCGAGGTGCGTCAGGAGCGAGGCCTTAGGGCAGGGTGCTCTGTGAGGTCAGGGTACATGATGCTCTGTGAGGACGGGATGAGGTTCTAGGGCCTCCCGGGCTTCGGTCCCCCGCCGCAGAGTGGGGACCCCCCGTCCTGTCCCTGCACTTGCTGGGGATCTGGGGCGGGGACTGGAGAAACAGCCTGGCATCAGCAGGTCCCCAAGGGGTGGCCGGGGTGGGGGTCAGATCTGGGGGACAGATCTGCTTGGGGACAGTCCTGCCAGCTCGTGAGCCCCCAGGTGGGCCGGCTCGGTGGGACGTAGCCCGAAGGGGTGCCGAGGTGCAGTCCGCGCGAGCCTCCCACCCAGGCTTTTAGCAGGGGAGAGTGCGGGTGACGAGCTGGACTGCGTGGGGGCCACCGTGCTGGCCCAGGCGGGAGGTGCCCCCGCCGCGGTGGAGACGGGGAAGCCCCGCTCCAGTTCTCGGTCTGTCTCACGGGAGCAGCCCTGCCTCCGTCTGCAGAGGCCCTGCCGCCTGCGCCTCCGCTCATGACAAGCACTGGCCTGGTGACTCCGGCTGAGTCAGTGTCGGGGGTGGGGTTGAGCCTCTGCCCCGGGAGGACACCGAGGGGCCAGGCTCGAAGCACATTGCGGTGGTGGGGTCTCCAGAAGCCCCCCAGGAGCCCCTTGGGTGCCGGGCTGGCTCTCTGCACCCCCAGGTCTCAAGCTTGGCCCTGCCGCACCCCTCGCGTGGCTCTGGAGTTGCCGAGCGTCTGTGCCCACATCCGAGAAATGGCGATGCTTGAGGGCGGTGGGAGGCTGGGGATGTCCCGTAGAGGCCAGCCCACGTCGGGCCCTGAGGAGCCGCCCTGCTCCCTGACCGCCCGGCATCCTGGGGCGGGAGGGCCCCTGGGATGGCTGCCCCCGTATCCAGCACAGGAGGCCTGAGTATCTGCTGGGTGTCCCCCATGCCGCGGGGCTGCGGGAAATGCAGAGCAGCAGACAGGCCGGGGGTGGAGGCACCCGCGTTCCACGACAGAGCTGGGTGGCGGCCCCTGAGCCTGCGGAGCGGCGTGGCTCAAAATGAAACAAGCATCACTTCTTTTCCTGTTGAAGAGAAACCGCCTCGCCAGCCCGCGGGCTTGGGGGGCCCCCTTGCCCCCCAGACAGCCGTGGGGCAGGCGGGGTTTCATCAGGAATTCCCCCACTCCCCGTGTCCCCTCCTCCGCCACCTGGGCTGGCGCCCCGGAGGTGCTGGGGAAGGTTCAGGGGTGCTGCCTGGACGAGAGGCTGTGGTGCCCGGGAGCCCCTGCCGGGCCCCAGAGAGGTGAGCGTGCTCCCAGATGCCCGCGCTCGTCATCCCCACGGTGGGCATCCCTGCCGGCAGCAGGTCCGGCCTGAAACTCGGGGCGGGCCTCCCGGGCTGGCCTGGGGTCTCTGCGTGAGAGTGAGGGGGTGCTGGGCGTCCGGGGGAGAGCCGGCTCTGGCGCTGGGAGGGGAGCACCCCGCCCTCCCAGCCCCTTCTCCACCCGCGGGTGGGACAACGGGCTGCTCGAGTCCCCAGGCTCCCAGAGGGCAGGGCGGCCACCGCGGCTGTTCCCCAGACTCGAGCTTTGCCTCGAGGATGCTCTGATTTCAGGCGGGGGCGGGGGCAGGGGCGGGAGGTGCACAGGCTACCTTCTGCCAGCAGGCCCTGTGTTTGGGGATCTCCGCTTTGCAGAGGCCGCGGTGGTGACGGCGTCGCACGCAGGTTCAATGGTGCTCGTGGTAAAGAATCCGCCTGCCAGTGCAGGAGACGCGGGTTTGGTTCCTGCATCAGGAAGATCCCCTGGAGAAGGAAATGGCAGCCCACTCCAGTATTCTGGCCCAGGAATCCCCATGGACAGACGAACCTGGCGGGCTACAGTCCTCGGGGTCGTCAAGAGTCGGACAGACTGAGGGGCTGAGCACAGCCTCAGCTGCCCCGTGGCCCCCTCCCTATGGCCCCCCGCCCCCGTTCTGTGCCTCCTGCCGGGGATTCCGGCAGGCCTGGGGGTTTGGGTTTGGCCCCTCCCTGGCCTCCCCCCGGGGCAGCTCCTGTCTGGCCACTGAGCAGGAGGAATGACCCCGGGGTGGGCGCAGGGCCCTGTCACTGAGGTCGCCTGAATCCTCGTCGTCCCCAGCCGTCTCTGGGGTGGGACCCAGCTGGTGGCTCTGTGGCCTGTGCCGTGGGGTGGGCACCTTGCTGGGCGGATGGAGAAATGGTACCCAGGTAGGAGCCTGGCCCTGGGGTTGGTCTCCGAATGCCATGGCCACCGTCCAGTCATTGCCAGTCCTGACCCTAAACGCCCCCAACCCCCAACTTCACCAAAGGCTCTGGGGACAGGCCCACCTGCTGGGCTGACCTAGGGATTGGTCCATCTGGGGTCACCTGGCTGAAGAACCGGCCGAGCCCCGAGGTCCAGGAGGCCCTGGAGTCATGGGGGCAGGGGACAGGAGGGTGGCGAGCTGGCATTTCGGGAGCCAGCCTTCAGGGCACCTGCAGTGTGCAGGAGGGGCGAGGGGTGGTATCCGTGCAGCAGGACCCATTATTCCGAGGCTCCGAGCAGCCTGTGTGGTGGTCTTAGCACCCTGGCAGAGGGGGCGTCTTGCAGCCAGGGACCCAGGCCAGAGCTGCAGGGCTCCGCTGTGGTCTGGCCCCAGCGTCCTGGGGGTCTTGCCAGGTGTGTTCCCTGCGCCGGCGAGCCTGGCTCCCCGAGCCATGGAAAGTCAGGGTGAACGGAGCTCTGGGACTCGGCCGGAGCAGTGCCCCCTCTAGCTTCAGTGTGCCCCTCAGCCCCTAGGGTGCCCCCAGGGAGTGCCCTCCGTGGGTGCCTCTCTGGGTGCTGCAGGAACTGGGGGGAAGCTGGTGCAGACACGCCGGGTTGCTGCTCTTGCTTGGCCTGGCATGCAGGCTGGACCCCATCCCCCTGGGACTGTGAGCTTCCGGGGGTGGGGCTGGGGGCAGCCTCCTGCCAAGACCCCGGCCCGAGCGCCCCACCTAGGGCCCTGGCACCGTTGCGCCTGAGCTCTCTTGTGGACCTGGAGGTCCAGGCGCCAGCTGGCCAGCCCCGGGAGCCCCGTCTGCCGCACCCCCGCCTCCCGCTTGCGCTCCCCACTTCCACCATGGCGGCCGGGCTCCAGCCACATCTGCCACCGCGGGGCCCAACCGCAGTGCCCCCAGACTGTGCCAGTGTGCCGACGAGGGCGGGCCCACCACTTCCCCTTCCTCCCCTGCCCCTGGCCAGCCCGGCCGGCTCAGGACCGCCGTCAGAACCCCGAAGTGTCTCCCCATGTCCCTCGTGGCAGAAGCCACCCAGGGTCACCATCTGCCGCCTCGGGGGGCAGGGCAAGCGTCCCTTGGGTGGTAGTGCTGATGGTGGGGATGCTGGCCTCGGTGGTGGTGGTGGTGAGGCTGACGGTGGTGACGATGCTGGAGCTTCCGTCCACCGAGTCCACAGCCCTGGTCCCTCTGGGCCCTGGTGTAGCCTTGACACCGGTGGAGTCATGCTGTCTGCTCCTCACTCAGCAGCGTCCTGCTGGCCTCTCAGCGTCCACTCTGCCTGCCCTCTCCTCCCCCTCCCCCAGGTGTCACAGAGGCTGGGAAGGGCAGTGCCAGGAAGCAACAGTTGGCAGCCGCCTGCCTTCCACGCGGCCTGCTAGGGTGGAGCCCTGTCGGGTGTCGGGGTGTCTGAGTGGTGGGCGAGGGGTGAAGGAGACGCGTGTCTTGGATCACTGTGTCCCCGCTCCTGTCTCCTCCGGGGTCTGGAGAGTCGGGGCTGCCCTGGGCTCTGATGTGGCCCCTGACGTCAATGGCTTCCTGGGCCTGGGACCCTTCTGGCCGGTGGGGAGGCCCCTCCCTAGGGCCCCTGAGGCCGCCTGCCTGCTGGGCTCGACCCTCCTCTGAGGCTCCGAGGTGGAGGCCGAGCTGACCCGTGTCCTCCACGCTGGAGCTGCGGTTTGGGGCGTTGTTGGGGAAGGGGCCATGTTACCCCAGAGGAACCGCAGTCCAGGCCACCTGAGCCCCGGGGTGGAGGCCATGGGCTGGCCGTGTTTCCTGGCCCACCCTCTGCAGGCCCCTGGCTCGGACTGGAACCCGGCCCTGCCGGGGCTCTCTGCACAGCAGGTGCGCCCACTTAGAGAAGGGGCGCTGCCCCCGTTCCTGAGGGCCCCATCCCCATGGGGCCTGGGGACCTTTCTGCCTCCCCGCCCCCCGCCCCCCCCAAACCTCGGCGCGCCGTGGTCCTGCCGCAGGCCCCACGGCTGCCACTTCTGCCTCCCGCGGGTGCCAGGGGAAGCAGTCCTTCCGGAAGGCGGGGGCTGGGGGTGGGCGTCCCAGGAAGCTCTGGAGGGCCTGCCAGCTCCCCGACGAGGGTTTCGGTTCCGGGGGGCTGGGGGAGGGTGGTCCTTGGGCAGGGGGGGGGAGCGGACGCCTGTGCTCAGAGCCTGGCTTGGTCCTGGTTGGGTTGGGGGCTGGCTCCCTGGGGCTCTTCTCGCTCCCCCCGCCCCCCGTGCCCGTCTGTTTCTGCCCCCTGCCCAGCTCCTGCCTGGGGCCCCTCCCCACGCTCCCTTGCCTCTGCTGGGCTTCCTGCTTGGCCGGGCCTGGTGCCCTCCTGGCCCCCAGGATGTGCAGCCTGGGCTCTGGACCCCAGCTTGGGGCCTGCTTGGACCCCGCCCTGCTGGGCCCTGCAGGTTCAGGAGAGTGGTGGAGCCCCCCAGCTCTGCTTTCCGAGGGTTGGGGGTCCGCTGGCCGCGAGGCTGTGAGGCTCGCCTTGGGCTGGCATTTCCTGTCGCCTCCCCCGCCTTCCCTGGCAGAGGCCGGAAGGGAGTTGGTGGGGGTTCCCCGGCTTCCTTCTGGAGGGCCCGGGCGGGGAGGGAGGCAGGAGGGTCCTGGAGGGCTTTCTGGAGGAGGGAGCCTATGCAGTTGGGGGCTGTCGGCTGGGGGAATGCCCCCGGCCCCCAGAGGGAGCCCAGGGCCTCCTGCTTGGCCATGCCCGAGCTTGCATACAGCTCCACGGGGAGCTCACCACCTCAAGAAGCAGCCTGTGCTTGTACCGTGGGAACAGTCTCTGACTTTGCTGAGTGTGACCTTGCACCCCTGCCCCGGGGCCCTGTGGGCACTGCTGTGCTCTGGGCGCTGAGCCTTCTGGGCATTTCGTCTCTGCCCCGTGGCATCTGTTTCTGGCCCCCAGATGTTTGCGTTTATAGCGTCAGTTTTACGGCCTGAAACGCTTTCTGTGCCAAGAAGGAGGTCAGTCCCTCACCCTGCCAGGCAGGCCTTCCTGACCCGAGCCTGGCAGCTCTTCTGCCCCTCTGCCCAGGTCAGGGCTGCCTGCCTCTTCTTGGAGTTCCCTGTGTACTCCCGGCCCGGCCTCCGTCTGAGGCCGGGTCTCACGGATTGCTGCTGGTCCCCAGGGGCCGGGAGGGCGTCAGCGGAGGGCGGTCCTGGGCCTGGCCCAGGTTCTGGGCAGGGAGATTCGGAAGTTGGGCTTTGCCCCTCCCCCGGAGCGGCCTGGGTCCTCGTGGGTGGGAGGGTTGGGCGTCAGCAGCTCCCAGGGTGGGGTCTGGGCCTGAGCCTTGAGCCCTGCAGCCCAGGATCAGATAGACATGTAGTGACCGCTGGTGGCAAGGCCCCTGTGAGTCCAAAGTGTGACTTCAAGAAGAGCCCTTATCGTAGCCACTGCTTATCGGAGGGTGGGACACGTACTGGCCCGGAAGAAGCAGGCTCCGTACACGTGGAGCAGGGGTGTTCAGGCACTTTTCTTTCTAATGTTCCCTGCCTGGCCAGACTCCAGGAGACTCCAGAAGATACACCCAGGGCATTGTCACCCAGGCTCCAGGAAAGTGTCCACTGTGGCGTTGTGTGCCAACAGGAAGGGCCCTAAGTGGGAGTCTGGGGGCCTTGGGGGTCGCCGAGGTGGGCCTGGGCTAGGGGGGTCGCCGAGGTGGGCCTGGGCTGGGGTGGCCCCTCCCCGGGGCCCGTAGCCCCCTGGTCTGGAGCGGTTGGTATACATGTGAGCCTGGGAGCCGGCCTGGGGAACCAGGCCCTCCCTTCACATCTGGAGGGTGGGCTGTACCCAGGACCGCTGCCCCCCCCATCTCCTCTTTCTCCCAGTGCCCCCCATCCTGGTGCCAGGCTCTCCCGCCCAGTTTTCCAGCGCCTGGCTCCCCCTCCTCGCGGTTCTCATACTTGGGGTGCCGCCTGGCAGCTGGCAGCCAAACAGGCCACTTCCCTCCTTCCTTCCGGCCAGAGCTTTCTCCTGCCTCTCCCGCCCCTTCCTGCCAGGGAGCAGCAAACAAACAAGCAGGCCAGCAGTCAGGCCCTGCAGGCCCAGCTCACACCCGCGAGTGTCTGCAGCTGTGGGAGTGGGGAGCTCTGCGGCCCTGCCCCGCGGGCATGGCCAGCCAGCAGCAGGGGACCCCCCGACCCTGCCATCTGCACTCCACCCCTTACAGGCAGCCACCTCCGAGAAGCCCCTTTGTCTTCTCCTCCAATATGAAACTCTCCAGTGCCCCAGGCTGGCCAAGTGGAGGTGGGGAAACTGCAGGAACCCTAGGGTGACGTCTCCCTCTTGGCTTCAGACCCCAGTCTCGTTTCCAGAGGAGAACAGTGGGCGGCTCCCCTCAGGAGGCCAGGCCCTCGGGCTTCTGGATGCGGAGGTCGGAACGCTCACGTGATCTGTGGCCCCAGCGGTAGCTGCTGTGCTCTCTGGGGACGATGCCTGCAAAATGGATGTTGTAATGTCCATCTTGCTCCCCCTGCCCCTGTCCCCTGGAGGTTAGAAAGGTGCTTCTCGGGACTCAGTGACGGGGAGGGGCCTGTGCTAGCCTGCACCTTGCAGCGTGGGCTGAGGCAGGGTTCCTCACGCAGGGAGGGGGCGGCGAGGGCCGGTCAAGTGGGCATCCCAGGGGCCGTGGGGAAAGAGCAGTGACCGTGGGCCTGGGGGCAGCTGCAGGTTTGGGTGAGTGTGCCTGCTGCGCGTTTCCTTGTCCATCACAGGTGGGTGGACAAGGTCACGGGCCTTCACTGAGGTCAAGGGTGTGCAGCCAGACCTCGTGTCTGCTTCCCTTCCTGCATCCTGCCTGCTCTCGCCAACCCCTGGGGAAGATCTCTGGACACACAGGTTACAGGCATCCTCTTGTGGGTCATGTGTGAAAGTCGCTCCATCGTGTCCAACTCTTTGTGACCCCATGGACTGTACAGTCCATGGAATTCTCCAGGCCAGGATACTGGAGTGGGTAGTGAAGTCGCTCAGTCGTGTCTGACTCTTTGTGACCCCATGGACTGTAGCCTACCAGGCTCTTCTGTCCATGGGATTTTCCTGGCAATGGAAAATTTTGCAATCCACTGGAGTGGATTGCCATTTCCTTCTCCAGGGGAATCTTCCCAACCCAGGGATCAAATCCAGGTCTCCCTCATTGTAGACAGACGCTTTACCGCCTGAGCCACCAGGGAAGTCCTGCTGGAGTGGGTAGCCTATCCCTTATCCAGGGGATCTTCCTGACTCGGAAATCGAACCCAGGTCTCCTGCATTGTGGGCAGATTCTTTACCAGCTGAGCCACAAGGGAAGCCCAGGAATACTGGAGTAGGGTAACCTTTCCCTTCTCCAGGGGATCTTCCCGATCCAGGAAAGGAAGCAGGATCTCCCGCATTGCAGGTGGATTCTTTACCAGCTGAGGTGTCAGAGAAGCCCCCTGATGTGGGTGCTATGCTATGCTAAGTCACTTCAGTCGTGTCCGACTCTGTGTGACCCCATAGATGGCAGCCCACCTGGCTCCCCCGTCCCTGGGATTCTCCAGGCAAGAACACTGGAGTGGGCTGCCATTTCCTTCTCCAATGCATGAAAGTGAAAAGTGAAAGTGAAGTCGCTCAGTCATGTCCAACTCTTAGCGACCCCATGGACTGCAGCCTAACAGGCTCCTCTGTCCATGGGATTTTCCAAGCAAGAGTACTGGAGTGGGATGCCATTGCCTTCTCCCCTGATGTGGGTGCCGGAAGCCTAATGGCTCATAGGGCTGGATTGCAGTTCCCATCTATGCCAGTAGGTGCCGCCATCTGGACCTAGACTCCATAAGCTCTTACTTTCAGTGAAACGGTTTATGCTCCTTTCTGTGAATGGCGAGGGTTTTCGATGAGGCTGTCTTGCTGGTGCAGTGGCAGATGGGCCCTACACCTTGGCGTGGAATTCAAGGCCCCCTTGTCATGCCCCTCCTCCCTCAGAGGGCAAGTGAGGGACGGGGTGCCCAGCAAGCTGGGGGCTGCAGGAAGGAAATGGGTAATAGCTCCCAGAGAAGGGGGTCCTCAGGGTTGGCAGAGCCTCCTGTGTGCCTGGGGGGGGACCACCCCACTCTGTGGGCTGCCCAGCACCTCCATGGACAAGTTCAGAAGGCCCTGGGTGAGAGCTCGGCTCTGGCCAAAGTCGGGCCTGCCTGGCCGTGCCTGGAGGTGGTAGTGTCCTGCAGCGTGTCCCCAGGACTGTTGGTACTGGTGACCGATGTGGGGGGGAGGACTTGGGGGTGATGCCCAGACAAGGCTTCTTCCTGTTCTGAGCCTGGCGCTCTGGGCACGGCTGCTGTCAGGTTCGGGCACGCGAAATCCTCCTGGGGTTGTTGGGTGGTCAGGCAGAGTGTCCCCCCAACCTGGGGGTGCCTGGAGAGGGTCACTGCATTGCACCCCTGGCCTGCTCGACTTGTCAGAAGCTTGTGTGATCACCGCAGGCCTGGCTGGAAGACCCAGAGACCGTTTTTCAGATGGGAAGGCTGAGGCCCCGGGCGGGGTGGGGGGTGGGGTCCTGGTATGCTCAGGGCACCCTGCCAGACAGAGGCAGGGTTTGCTGTGGCCTGCAGCTCTGGCTCCAGCGGCCGTGTTTGGGCCTCTTTGAGTTCCCGTGGTCTGCTCAGGCCCTCGGGCGGCAGTTTCACCCCAGAGAGCCTTCCTCCTGTAGAAGCTTCTCGCTGAGCCCTCGGGGTGGGGAAGGGAGGCCCAATTAGTGCTTAACGGGACTTGGAAAACCCTGGGATGAAAGACCGGTGTGTGGGAGGTCCGGGCCTCTCACCGCAGCCTCTGTAGGCTGCCTGTCTCCAGGCCTGGCGCACGCCCGGGCCCCTCCACCAGGCCCACTAGGAAGCTCCCCGCCCCCGGGCCACAGGCCACCAGGCCCCGGGCACACAGGAAGTGTACCTCTCCAGGGCCCCGTGTGTTAGAGGGCCTGGGGGTGTGGTGTCTCGGCCACCGCTGCTTGGGCCCCTGAGCAGGCCTGTGCGGTGTGCGGGGCCCACCGTGCGTGCGTGGTTGGAAGGACGCGGGGCCTCAGTTCCCCGTCTGTAAAATGGGGTCAGGGGACCTGCCGTTTACCTCGCAACTTCACTCGCTCATCCACACTGAGCAGAGGACACGGACTGTTCTGCACGGTGGGTGTGGTGGAAACGTCAGCTTTCACCTTGACCCCCTGAGTAGATGGGCAGAGAGGCTGGCAACTCGGGGCCACCACGCATTCCAGGTGGATGGGCTTGGGGTGCTGCGGGTTCGAGGGGCAGCCATCTGGCCTCCCTGCCCGGGTAGGCTGTCAGCCTGCCCTTCCTACGTCTGCCTCGGGCCCAGCCTGAACCTCAGAGTTGGGCCAGGTGGGGCTGGTGCCTGGAGGGGAGCTCCGGGTGTGCCTGGCCGGGCCTCCCAGGCCAGCGGGGCCCTGTCCAGGGCAGTCCCTTGCCATTCACGACCTGGCGTGGTCGCTGTGGCCCAGGGGGTAGTGGGTCGCCGGTGTGGGCTCCTGACCAGCCTCCTGTGGCTTCTTGTCTTGCAGACTTCTCCACGCAGGTGAACTCCTCCTCCCTCAGCTCCCCCACGGCGCGCAGCTCCATGGCCGCCCCCTCGCTGCACCCCTCCCTGGGGCCCAGCATCGGCTCCTCACTCGGCTCTCCGGGACAGCTGCACTCACCCATCAGCACCCTCAGCTCGCCCATCAACGGCATGGGCCCGCCCTTCTCGGTCATCAGTTCCCCCATGGGCCCGCACTCTATGTCGGTGCCCACCACACCCACCCTGGGCTTTGGCACCGGCAGCCCCCAGGTAAGTGCAGGGAGGAGCCTGGGCCAGGGGCAGGGCCTGGACTAAGGGGCGGGGCCAGCGCCAGGGGGCGGGGCCTGACTTTACCTGCACCTTCTATGTTGGCTCAGATAGTAAAACGTCTGTCTACAATGCAGGAGACCTGGGTTCGATCCCTGGGTCGGGAAGATTCCCTGGAGAAGGAAATGGCAACCCACTCCAGTACTCTTGCCTAGAAAATCCCATGGATGGAGGAGCCTAGTGCAGGCTACTGTCCGTGGGGTCGCAAAGAGTCAGACACTACTGAGCGACTTCACTTTCGCTTTCACTTTCTATGGCCCCTGGGAAGCAGGTGCCATCACTTAAACCTTCTGTCTCTGGAAGCAGTCTCAGAGATGACCTGGGCTTGGTGGTCTCCATGGTCGAGTTTGCTCAGATGCTTCTCGGAACAGTCTGTCTTTTGGGGTTGTGTCCAGATCAGGAGGCAGCTGGCGCCTGGCAGAGCCAGCTCTTGTCTGGGGGACCCCTGAGGCCTGGTCCACCACCCACCCCCACCAACCCGCCCAGTGTGGGTGCTTCTTGTCTGAACACCGACAGAGCTGCCCGGGGTGCCCAGGGCCCCAGCTGCTCATCTTGTCTCCTGGCTCTGATGGTCTCCTGGTGGGATTTTTTGCTGAATGCCTGGGAGTTCTGCTTGAATCCCAAGGGTTCTCCTTGTTTCTGGGGCTCAAACTGTCCTTCCTGACAGAGCTGAGTTCCCCTTTGCTGCATGTCATTCATGTCTGGGATCAGCTGTCATCTTTGTGGAGGAAGGTCCCAGTAGAGAAAGGCCAACCCCACAGAGGGAGGCCCTCCATAAAGGAAGGCACCCCCACCCCAGTAGAGGAGGCCCCCATAGAGGGAGGATCCCCATAGAGAGAGGCCTCCCATAGAGAAAGCACTGCCCCCATAGAGGGAGGTCCCTGTAGAGGAGGGCCCACCAGTAGAGGAAGGCACCCCCACCCCAGTAGAGGAGGCCCCCATAGAGGAAAGCCCCTCCCATCAAGGAGGCCCCAGTAGAGGAGGCCCCCATAGAGGAGGCCCCCGTAGAGGAAGGCCTGTCCATCAAGGAGGCCCCAGTAGAGGAGGGCCCTATGACAGGAGCTCTGGGAGCTGTCTCCCTGAGGGGGGCAGGACAGCCGTCTCGAGAGGGACTCCAGCACAGGCCCCCCTGCCCAGAGACGTGTGGCTAATGGTGTCAGCGTGTCCCGCGGGCTCCCTGCTGCCCGGGAGCGGCTGCCTCCAGGACTCTCCACTCCTGGGATGCCTTGAGGTCTGGAGCCTGCCCCCTGCCTGTCAGCTAGGCTTGTCCGGAGCTGGTCTCGGTGGAGCCCCCCTCTGGCTCTCCAGGCCCCTCATCAGCCCCTTTGTTCCTGGGGAGCCCATGCTCCCTTGTGTCCGGGCCTTCCAGAAGCAGACAGAAGGCTGGAGGGTTGGTGCGAGGGGTCTCAGCTGCCTTCCTGGGCCTGACCGTGTTCTTTGTAGCGTAGCCACCACACCCCGATCCTCGCTGGCTGCAGAGTGCCTGCTGCTCAGCGAGAGGCAGATGAGGCCCGACCTGCACCTGTCCCCTGGGAACCGGGCCAGAGGCAGCACCTGCTGGCTCTCAGGCCTGCGAAGCTCCTTGCTGCCCCCTGGCCTGGTACCTGCCCTGCACGCCTCCAGGGCTCATGTGCGGAGGAGCCTGGGTGCGAGTCTGGAGTGGGGGCTCTGCGGGGTAGGGCCCGAGGGTGTCAGTGATGCCCCCAAGCTTTGGGGTTAGCCTGTCTGGGGGGGGCGGTGCTGGGGGGTGCAGTGGTGCCCCCAGGCCTTGGGGTTAGCCTGTCTGGGGGGGCGGTGCTGGGGGTGGGGGTTCGGGGCCTCGTCTGTCCCAGTCTGTTGCCGCCGGCACGCGATGGGTGCTTGTTGAGTGCAGGTGCTTGTGAGCGAGGAGCCGCAGGTCCCGAGCCTGATGCCGGGGCTCAGGGAGTGGAGGGGGCGGGTGTGTCCCCGGACGTTCGCCGCGACCCACCGCTCAGCTGTCCGCCTGTCCTTCTGTAGGTCAGTCGGGCCGCAGGTGGCTTAGCCGCGGTCCGAGCCCTGGGATCAGCCTCTGGCCACCATTCCTGGGAAGGCCTTAGTCCCCACCACCCTGCCCCCCATAACTCCTTCCCTGGGAGCCGAGTTCAGCTTCTAAGCTTCAGCAGTTTGTCTTAAAAACTTGGGGTTCCCCATATTCATGGAAGTGTGGGTGGAGTTCAGGGGGGCATCCCCCCACCTCCGCCTCAAAACCACAACCGCGGAGTCATGGGGCCGGAACCAGTGAGGCAGTCTGACTCCTGCTGCTGGCGGGGATGGCCCCCGACTCGACCGCGCCCTGCAGGGAAGTGGATGCGGGCGGTGCTGGGGGCTCTGGGCAGAAATGGGCCGGGCCGCAGGCACCGTGGGCTGAGCTGCCCCTCCTCTCCCCTGGTTCAGGGGCTCCATCAGCCCAGGGGGCGTTCCCCACCTCGGCCCAGAGCTCGCCTGCAGTGCTAGGCACGTGTGGGCACCTTGGCGCCCTGGCCTCACCACCCTGATCAGCCTCCCTGGGCAGGACCCGCATGGGCCCTGCCTGTCCTTGCTGTGGGCACCACGGCCATGAAGCTGCGTCCACCAGGCCATGTGTAGGGGTTTGCCCCCAGCCTTGATGGGCAGGCAGAGGCCGGTGGGGTCCAGGGGCCTCCCACCCCATGCTGACGGGGGTGATCGGCTTCACCCGCGAGGGCTGGAAAGGAAGGGTGTGGTGGGCGTGGACGAGGGGCGGCGAGAGACAGGAGGAGATCGCTGAAGGCTCCGTGGGAACTGAGGTGAATGCCAAGGATGTGAAAGGGGAAATGGGATGGGCCCCCACCCTGGGCACACCGCGGAGCCGCCACTGATGCTGACCATACCTGAGGGCTCCGTCCCTGGTGCTAAGGCCCGCCTCAGGTTATGGAGGGCGGACACCCGTCCCGAGGGTCTGCCTGTGGTGGCCTGGGGGACAGGACAGGTGGCCCCTACTCACCCAGCATGGTTTGGACAGCCACAGAGGAAGTGCCCGAGTTCCTTTCCGGGGTGCTGCCCAGCGGATCCAGCTGTTCAGTGTTGCAGCCGGGCTCCCACAGCCCGCGGGAGGCCTCGGGCCCAGCCTCTGGCCCACACAGTGTCCTCAGGGCCCCTGGGGGCCTCCCTTGGCCTCTGCTGCTGACTGGCCACCCCGGCCACCCCAGTCTCCTGCCCTTTTCCCAGCAGTCCTTTGGTGTGCCCTTCTCCAAGCATGTGCTTGGCGGCCCCCTCTGGCTGGGAGCTGCCTTCCGTCCTCTGCGGCCCAGCCGGCCTGGGGCTGGCCCCCGGAGGCCCCAGTAGTCCTGCAGAGGCTGCTTGCTGTGCCCTGAGCTGGGTTCAGGAGCTCTGCTGTCCGCGCGGCCCCCAGGTTGCTCTGTCATCCCAACGGCGACTTTCGGACGGAGACACTCCTGTTTATCCGGTTTTTACACAAGAAGCCTCAGGCCCAGGGCGGTTAGATAATTCCCCCAAAGTCACTCAGGGAACGGAGGAGGCAGAACCCTCATGGTCAGCTGTGGCCGACCCCCCCACCTCCTGGCGTGCCCCACGGGCTGGGCAGGGGGTGTTCTCCGTGGCCTTGGGTGCCTGGCCGGGTGCTCGGTGGATGGTCTCGCGGCTCTGGGCTGGCCTGTTCCTGGGGCCCTGGACACCCTTTCTGCAGCATGCAGGGAGTCCCTCAGACTCCCAGAGGCCCGAGCTCACACCTGCATCACCCCTTAAAGCCGTGTGCCCCTGGCTGGCCGCTGCATCCACTCTGGAGGTGGGTGGGCGGCTCTCCCCGCTCACTCAGGGCTTCCCATGGGGTGCAGCCCGATGGCACTCGGCAAATAGCCGAGGCCCCCGCTGAGTTGACCGTCTTCTGGGAGATGCTCCTGAAGCCTGCGGACTGTGCTGGGGGGTGGGGGGTATTCTTGGAGGCAGTGGGGTTCTCTGGACACCCCTCACCCCTCCCCTTGGGTCCTGACAGCCCCACATGGCCGGAGCTGGCCTCCCGGCCTCCCTGCAGCCCCCTGAGTCCCATGGGCTTCAGCGTCCTCAAGAAACCAGGTGGCCACCTGGGCAGGCGAGCCCAGACGTCCAGGGCTGGAAGAGCCCCTGCAGGTGCTCAGCGAGTGCTCTGTGCACGCTGAGCACCAGCTCCTCCTGTCCTGGGAGGAGGGGGATGGGAATCGGGGCCCACAGGGAGGGAAGGGGGTGAGGCTCCCATGTGCAGGAGGAGCCCAGCCCGGGGAGACCCGGGGGCAGCGCGGCGGCTGCGGTCCGTCCAGAAGAGCTGCAGGACCTGACTTCCGCCTCGGTCAGGGCTTTGCAGAAGTGAGGGTGCTGGGGGGCTGCCGGCTGGCGCCCTGGCGCCTGTGGGGTGCGGCTGGCTTGCAGGGTGTGGTGGGAAGCACCCCTGGGCCCTGGGCGCTGAGGGGAGAGCTGGGGTGGGCGCAGCGGAACCAAAACTGCTGTGTCACTGCCGCGGCAGCTGTTGCCACGGTGACCGGTGAGTTTCCCACGCTTCCTCCTGGCGCAGCGTCAGGATGGCGGGAGGGGCGGAGGGGGTGTGTGTGTGGGTGAGGATGTGTGTGTGTGTGTGTGTGTGTGTAAGGATTGTGTGTGTGTGTGTGTGTGCGTGATGGCGGGAGGGGCGGAGGGTGTGTGTGTGTGTGAGGATTGTGTGTGTGTGTGTGATGGAGGATGTGTGTGTGTGAGAGGTGTGTGTGTGAGGATATGTGTGTGTGTGTGTGTGTGATGGAGGATGTGTGTGTGAGAGGTGTGTGTGTGAGGATATGTGTGTGTGTGTGAGGATTGTGTGTGTGTGTGTGATGGAGGATGTGTGTGTGTGAGAGTGTGTGTGTGTGAGGATTGTGTGTGTGTGTGTGTGATGGAGGATGTGTGTGTGTGAGAGGTGTGTGTGTGAGGTTGTGTGTGTGAAGTGTGTGAGGATTTGTGTGTGTGTGTGATGGCGGAGGATGTGTGTGAGGTGTGTGTGTGAGGATATGTGTGTGTGTGAGGATTGTGTGTGTGTGTGTGTATGATGGAGGATGTGTGTGTGTGAGAGGTGTGTGTGAAAGGTGTGTGTGTGAGGTATGAGGTGTGTGTGAGGTGTGTGTGTGTGAGGATTGTGTGTGTGTGTGTGTGTGTGATGGCAGAGGATGTGTGTGAGGTGTGTGTGTGAGGATACGTGTGTGTGTGAGGATTGTGTGTGTGTGTGTGATGGAGGATGTGTGTGTGTGAGAGGTGTGTGTGAAAGGTGTGTGTGTGAGGTGTGTGTGAGGTTGTGTGTGAGGATTGTGTGTGTGTGTGTGTGATGGCGGAGGATGTATGTGTGAGGTGTGTGTGTGAGGATTGTGTGTGTGTGTGTGTGTGATGGAGGATGTGTGTGTGTGAGAGGTGTGTGTGTGAGGTGTGTGTGTGTGAGATGGCGGAGGATGTGTTTGCGAGGATTGTGTGTGTGATGGTGGAGGTTGTGTATGTGTGTGTGAGGTGAGTGTGTGAGGATTGTGTGTGTGTGTGAGATGGCGGAGGATGTGTGTGTGAGGTGTGTGTGAGGATGTGTGATGGCGGAGGATGTGTGTGTGTGTAGGGGTGCTGTTTCCTCCCTCTCTCCTCGGGTTGCAGGATCTGAGTCCACCACCATGCCGTGTGTGTGTGTGTGTGTGTCCGTGTGTGTGTGTGTGTGTTTGAGGATTGTGTGTGTGTGTGTGAGAATGTGTGTGTGTGTGTGTGAGGTTTGTGTGTGTCTGTGTATTTGGTGTGTCTGTGTGTGTGTGAGGGTGTGTGTCTGTGTGTGTGTGTAGGGGTCCTGTCTCCTCCCTCTCCCCTCCCTCCTCTCTGGGGTCAGGTTTCGGTGCCCATCCATGGGTTGGGGTCCCTAAAGCGCCCGCCACACCAGCGGGTCCCAGAGCTCTGGCTGACCGCTGGGGGCAGCACCCGGGGGTGGCAGGCAGTTCTCACTTAGGCGGACGAGGGGCAGGGGTGGGAGCCGGGTCCTATGAGCCTGGGGTTCCTTGGGAGCTGGGGCTCTGGGGGCAGGACGGCCTCCTCCAGCCTGGCCAGGCCGATGGGGTGGACATCCTGCCGGGCTCCGTGGGGCTGGGCCTGCCGGGCCACCGGGCTGGGGGTGGGCGAGGCCCCCTCCGAGCCCCGGTTTCTCTCTCCGTGGAGGGGGGCGTGGCAGCGCCTTCTTTGCCCCGCGGATGCCCCGCAGCGCCTGCCAGGGCCGACCCCGCTTTCCCTCCGCAGCTCAGCTCGCCCATGAACCCCGTGAGCAGCAGCGAGGACATCAAGCCCCCACTGGGCCTCAATGGTGTCCTCAAAGTGCCGGCCCACCCCTCAGGGAACATGGCGTCCTTCACCAAGCACATCTGTGCCATCTGCGGGGACCGCTCCTCAGGTGGGCCTCCGAGGGCGGGGCGGAGCGGGGCGGGGCGGGGCTGCAGGACCACCCCGGGCGGGGCGGGGCTGCAGGACCCGTGCTGGTGCTGGGGTGGGGGGTGGCAGGAGCCCGGCCTTGCCAGCGAGGGGCCACCGGAGCTCCCAGCCTGGACATCTTAGCTCTTCCAAGTCCAGGAGATGGTGGCTGGGGAGCGGGGCGGGTGGCTCCAGTGGAGACGCGGGCCAGGGAGCCGCTGTGCTGTGCCCGGGGCCAAGGGCCCCTCGCACGCCTCCCCCCGAACCCAGCAGCCCCGCTGGCAGGCCGGCTGAGCCCTTTGGGGCGCCGGCCCGGACCTGGAGAGGGCGAGGGCCCTGTGTCCGAGTCCGCGCGCCCCTCATCCAGGCCGCGCATGGCGCTCACGGCCGCCCCGCCCGCAGGCAAGCACTACGGGGTGTACAGCTGCGAGGGCTGCAAGGGCTTCTTCAAGCGGACGGTGCGCAAGGACCTGACCTACACCTGCCGGGACAACAAGGACTGCCTGATTGACAAGCGGCAGCGCAACCGCTGCCAGTACTGCCGCTACCAGAAGTGCCTGGCCATGGGCATGAAGCGCGAAGGTAGGCGTGCGGGTGCGAGGCCCTCCCTGCTCACAGCTCCTTTGCATACTTCTGATGACGGGGCTCTCACTCCCTCTAGAGGCCTCCACTGCTGCTGCGTTGGCACACATCCCTGGAGGCTGGGGTCTCTCACTCACTGACTTGTCTGAGCACCAGCTTCGCACCAGGCTCTGGGGTTACAGGAGGGACACCCTTGATCCTGCCTGCTGGCAGCTCCCAGCCCCACTGGCGACAGGCATCCATCAGAACCTCTCCAAGGTCCTGGTGGGCCCTGCTGATCATGTGGGCTCTCGGGGGGCTGTGGTGGGAGGTGGGGGCTCCACCTGGAACGAACCCCAGGGAGTGTACAGGCCAGTCCTGGGGCCTGCTTGTTGCTGCTCAGTAGGATGGTCCAGGAGACCTGGGGCTGGGGGGGCACGGGTAAGGAGCTCTGGAGACCATCAGGACAACGGAAGCATTCTGGGCGCTGGGTTGTCCTGGGCTCTGCTTCCTCCCGCAGATGGGGCGGGGGTGCCTCGCGACCCAGATCCTCACAGTAGAGAGACTTGGGCTGCAGGCCTCTCGGCCTTGGGACTGGGTCCGGGTTTCGTTGACAGCAGGTGTGTGTCGGGCGGTGGGGCAGGGAACATGGAAGGCTGCTCCCAGGGGGTCGCTGAAACTGTCCCGCTGTCCCGCTGGCCAGGGCCTGGGCCTGGGGCAGGCTCCTCACAGCCCCTTGCTATCTGTGGGCCTTGGTTTCCCTGGCCCAGGCTTGGGGGCTCCTGGCTGGGAGGGTCTGTCTCTGGGCTGAGGGTCTGCATGTCCCTCCTGCACTGTTTCTGCTCCATGGTCCCCACAGGCTGGTGTGTGTGCACCTTCCCCCACACGGTTCCATGGGGGAGCCGGGCGGCTGTCTCGTCACTGGGGACTGCCCTCTTGTGGAGTCTGCAATCTCCATCTCCTTCGTTTATCTCCTGGGCCCCAGGCCTTCTTGCTGACAACCCGAGACCTCAGCTGGGCCAGTGGTCCTGCAGGATCTGTGCCTTGAGGCTGAGAGGCAGTGATGGGCTGGGAGTCTCGGCGCTGGCGAGGGGCAGTGTGCCCATGGACCCTGTAGAGCGGCGCCTCCTGGGCTCCAGCGTGAGCTGGGGGGCCGGCCTGGGCCTTGGTCTGCCCACCCAGCCTTCCTGATGAGGGCGCATGTTCCATAGAGACATTGGCCCCCCTTTCTGTGTGCGGGTGGAGAGGCTGAGGCCCAGAGGGTCTGGGGCTCGGCCATGGTCACATGTTGGGCTGGAACCGGGCCCTGGCTTCCAGTGCTGACCTTCTTCCTCAAGGCCAGCAGGAGGCCAGAGGAAGCGTGTGCCTGGTGTGGGGAGGCCTGTGTCCGGCCCCAGTTCCTCTGGCTGCCCCATGTAGTCAGGGTGGGCTTCCTGGAGGTGGTGAGTGCAGTGTTGTTCCTGAAGGATGGAAACTTGGGCAGGGGGCAAGCACGTGGTGGGCAGATCCCTCTGCACTTTGGTTTGGGTCAGCGAGCCGTGGTCATCTGTCCATTGAAAGTAACCATCACACAGCCAGGAAGGGCCCCCTGGGAGTGGTCAGTGTGACCTTCAGGGAAGCCTGGGGCCTGTGGGAACCCAGAGGAGGCCCCGGCCCTGCTGTGGGCATTGGGCAGCACTTGGTGGACAGGTGTCCAGCTGACCCCTGAAGAGTGGAGGGGTGTTCAGCAGACCACGTGTCTGGATGGCGGGGACAGCATGTGCAGAGGCTGAGACCTGGGGGCCCCACAGAGTGACCGAACATAGGTTCCCAGAGCTGTCCAGTCCAGTAAACACTGACCCTCTCCTAAGGCCCTCTCAAGCTTTCCACTTGTGGGCCTGGGGGACCCCCAGTGAGCTGTCGCCCCAAGGTCTGGGGAGAGTGGAGACAGCGTCTCCTGTCCCAGTGGAGCTGCAGTCTCGGGTCTGGGGGGTCAGCGGCTCTGACCCCCTGTGCTTGCCCACTAGTGGCTGTTAGGGGCGCCTGCTGTGCCCGGAGCCTCTGTGGGGTCCCTGCTGGTCACATACACTCACCCACCCATGGTGCCATGACTGTCCACACACCCCCCGCCCCCCAGGGAGGGAGGAGGCCTCGGGGGTAGGGAGCGGGCCTGGTGGCCAGGGAGCGGGGCTCGGGGGCAGGGAAGAGGCCTTGGGGGCCGAGCCTGCAGGTCCGTATGCCCGCGCTCTCCATCTGATGCATGAGTCTGGAGCGTTGGGCGCCGTCCTGAGGCACCGCGGCCCTCGAGGCCTGATTTATGGGCCATTAGATAAATACCTGATTCCATCAGGACCCACCTCCCCTCGCCTCCTGCTGGATTTATAAGTCACGAGCAGGCAGTAAAAACCCTCCTACATGGCCCCCTCGTGCTCCCAGCACAACGTTAAACTCTTCGCTGGCCCGAGAGCCACGGGGCGGTGGGAGGCGGCTCCGTCTGCCCGCCGGTGCAGCGCTGTCTGGCCCCCCGCAGCTGCAGGGGCAGCCCCACCGCCTTGCCCTCCAGAGGGGTGAGTGGTAGACCCCGCGTGGCCACGGTGCCGGCCCTGCAGAGGGCTCTGTGGGTCAGCAAGGTGCACGCCAGGCTCCTTCCTCTCTGCCCCCACCCCGGGGTGTGAGCCCTGCCAGGAGGGCTCCCCAGCGGGGGCAGGGCTTTGGCAGCATGACTTGGGGCAGTGCAGTGCCCTGCGATGGGGGCCCAGCGTGCCACCCTAGCCTTGTCCAGGAGCGTGTAGGCTGTAGGCCCCCAGGGCCAGCCCGAGCCCTCCTAGGTGCTGCCCCGTGGTGGGCAGCCATGCCAGCCGGCCCCGCACGACACGACCCATGTGAGAGGCTTCTGGTTGCTTCTGGTGCAGTGGGGACGCAGGCTCGGGGCTGGCACCTGACTGGCTGACCGCAGGGAGGGCTGGCTAGCAAGTGACGTGGGAGGTGACGGCTGCGTGTCAGGCCCGCGGGGCCGGGGCCCTGGGTGGGAAGTGCCCGCGGGCTAGGCCTCCCCGGCTGGGCTAGGCCTGTCCGCTGGGCATGCGGCCGCCCTCGGGGGCCTGTGGGCGCTCCCGTCTGAAGAGGGCACAGGCCAGTGCGCGGGGCTTCGCGGCCTGAGAGGGCGACGCGGCCCCCATCTGGGGTGAGAGCGCCAGGCTGCAGGGGCCACCCCGCTGTCCCGCCCCCCTGCTCGCCCCTCCCTCGGGAAGGCCTCTCCCCGCTTCCTGCCTGTGTCCGTCTGCTGGCTCCGAGCGACGGGTGTGGACACGGTCCTGGTGTGTGTGTGCACACGTGCGTGTGCAGGCGGGCCCCCACCCCCCTGTCCCCGGGGCGCGTGGCCTCGCTTCTCCCAGCCTCGGTGTCCTCACCTGTGCATGGGGGTGTTGGCAGGCTCCCCCAAGGGAGGGATGTGGTGGGGGGCGTGGGGGGCGGGCGAGCGACTGGTGGCCACAAGATGGGTGCGTGTGTGTGTGCATCTGTGTGTGCCTGTGCGTCTGTGTGTGAGTGCACGTGAGTCTGTGTGAATGCTGGTGTGAATGTGTGGGTGTGAGTGTGTGCATCTGTGTGTGCACATGTGTGCTGGTGTGCATGTGAGCCTGTGTGCACGTGTGGGTGTGTCTGCGAGTGTGCATGTGAGTCTGTGAGTGCTGGTGTGGGTGCGTGGGTGTAGGCCTGTGCGCGTCTGTGTGTGAGCCTGTGTGCACATGTGTGTGTGTGTGCATGTGTGTGTGTGTGCGTGTGAGTCTGTGTGAGTGCTGGTGTGCATGTGTGGGTGTGAGCCTGTGTGCATGTGTGATTGTATGCACATAACCGTTCTCGTGTGCAGACTGAGGGAACGGAGGGCCGGGTCCTCTGAGCTGGAGGCACCTAACTTGCCCTGTGGCCTCTGGCAGGGACGCCCCCTCTGCCCTTGAGAAGGGGCAGCCAGGCCAGGGCCGCTGGTGAAATCCCGTCCTTCCTGCCCCTCGGGTCCTGCAAGGGACAGGGGAAGTGCCCAAAGCAAAGGAGGCAGCAGGCCTGAGTTCCCCTACCCGGACGCCCCCTCCCACCTCTCAGCTCCCCAGGGGGCTGGCAGCAAGCACCGTGCCAGAGAGGGGTCCCAGGCCGGAGTCGCTGACTGCGGGGACCCTGGCCGTGTTGGGGTGTTTAGTGCCCCTCCAGGCGCTGGCTTGACTGCTGGGGAGCGCTGGCCCCGGGGTTTTCCTGGGGATCCCAGCAGCGGGCCTGCCAGCTCTGCTCTCATGGCAACGTCCCCCCACCCTCCGCCGTGCAGCCCCCCGCCCCCACCCTGGGCTGGGAGGAGGACAAGGCCCTGTCTTAGCCGCCCCTCCTGCCTGAGGCCTCCCGCCAGCTAGATGTCAGTCACATACGACCACGTGCAAACGACGGCTGACCTGGTCCAGCAAGAATCCTAGCCACCCCGCTCCCGCCACTGTCTATAAGTAAAACCGTAATATTTATAGTGAGGGTGCTCACAGAGCTTTGCTACTTAATTCTGCACCCCCGCCCCACACCCAAGGCCCCCCGGTCGGCACCCCTGCGCCCAGGGCCGTCTTGAGTGCGGGCATCCCTGTAACTGGGCCATGGCGTGGGGGGCGTGGGGGTGGGAGTCACGAGCAGATGGAGGACAGTGCCTGTGGACGCCCGGGAGGCGGGTGTCGTCAGTCTCACTGCAGGTGGGGGGCGGTGCTGGGGCCTAGAGAGGCTTGGGGCTCACCCGGGGCAGAGCAGGTCTGACTCCTGAGCTGCCTGCTCTCCTGAGGGCTCAGCCATGAGGGGTGCTCTGGGCCTCAGTTTCCCCACTTGGTAAAACGGGCCTCTCAGCTCTGTCTAGAGCACAGACCCCAGGGACCCCACTCTCAGGGTCTCAGGGACACTGCTCGCCAGGGTTCTGCGTTCCCATCACTTGGCTGTGGTCCAGATGGGCCCGTGTGGCTGCCTCGCTCTGGGTCCACCCTTCTGGCCTGTGACCCAGTCTCCTGCACAGATGGTGACCTGAGGAGGTGCCCGGCCCAGCCCAGCATCCGCTGTGGGTGGGGGTAGCGGGGACCAGGCCAGCCAGCTTGAGCTTCCCACCCAGCCCCACCAGCTGTCAGACTTTGCAGAAGCGCCAGGCTTGCAAAAGCTCTGGCCCGAAGCCTTCTGCCTGGCTCCGTGGCCCAGCTGGTACGGTCCGCAGCGTAGGCCGGCCTGTCTGGAGTCCGGCTGCACCAACGGAAAGTCCCTCACTTGAGTCAACATTTGGGCTCGGAGAGCGAAGCCCCTGGCGGGGGGCAGCTGTGAGCAGCCGTCTATGGAGGCAGGAAGGAGGTCGGGCTGGCCCTCAGGACGCCCCATGGCCCAGAGAAGGGCACCGCTGGGTCCCGGCGTCTCTGAACGGTCGTTGGTGGGGCCGGCGTGGTGGAGAGGGGTTGACGTGGGCTGTTATGAAGCTGTGTGGAGCCCGGGGACCCCAGGGAGCCCCAGAGCGGAGCCCTCACGCCCCCAGGCTCGGAGAACGGAGGCTCCCCTGGCCCCTGGGTTGAGGGGCTGCAAGCGGGCCCTTCCGCACAGCACGGCGGCCGTGTGTGCACCACGGCCCCCGGGAGTGGGCTTGCACAAGCTCCCCTCTGTGCTGGGGTCCCCAGGGGCCCTGCGAAGCTCTGTCTGAGGTGGGCGCTGAGGGCACCTGGGGTGTCAAGGGGATGCCTGGACCTGCTCTGGCTCAGCAGGGCAGGACCACGGGAGGGTGGGCCTGGGGGGCTTGGCGGGCGGGGGGTGCTGCCCCATCCTGGTGCCGCTGCTGTCTCTCAGGGGTGTCTGGCCATCCGTGGGGCTCTGCCCAATACGCCCGGGGCTCCGCTGCGAGGGTGCTGGGCTCTGTGGCAGCCCCTCTGGCCTTGGACTAGGCTTCTGCCCGCTGTGGACTCCTCCTGCTGCTCTGGCCCGGGGTCCTTGCTGTCCCCAGTAGAGGTGGGGTGGTGGGGTCAGCCCAGGACACGGCAGGAGCCCCTTGGGGCTTTGCAGGGCTCTGGGTGGGGTCCACAGCTGGGCTGTGGCTCAGTGTCCCACTGGCCTGCGGGGTGACCTCAGGGAGGTCTCAGCGCCTCTTAGGAGAGGGCAGCCTGAGCTACGTGGGCTCTGAGATCGAGGGTCTGTGAACGCCCAGCGTGGGGTGCCTGGTCCCCTCGGCCTTCCTCCGCGTGGGTCTCCTAGGTGCGTGTTGAAATAAACCCTTCCCTCTCTTCCTGGTTCCCAGAGACTAGGCTGCCCCCGTCTGCCCAGTCCTCCAGCCTCATGCTGGACACCCCCTCTGCCTCGGCGCATGCCCCGCCCCTGCCTGAGCTGCCGTCCCTGCCTTTCTGTCTCTTCAACTGCGTTGCCGCTTCTTCCGGGAAGCCATCCTGGCTGTGCCTACGTCCATAGCCCATGAAAGCCCTTCTCACTCCACTTCGGGATCCCTGCTGAGCTGTTGGCTTCCTGAGAGCGGGGCCCTGTCTGCCTTGGCCCTGGGTGGTCCTGGTGTGAACCGTGGTTGAATGAATTAGCGAGAGGCGGCGCGCTCTGTTCTCAGAGTGCACAGTCCCCCTGGGAGCGGGAGGCCGGGCTTGGGGCAGAGACGGGGCTGCGGTCTGGCCGGCCCCGAGCAGCCTCACTCTCCCTGGCCCTGGCTGGCTGGCGGACGCGCTGCTTGGGCCCCGGGGGCAGAGGCTGCCGCGGGAGCTGCGGGCTGACCAGTGACCCCCTACCCCGCCTCAGCCGTGCAGGAGGAGCGGCAGCGGGGCAAGGACCGGGGCGAGAGCGAGGTGGAGTCCAGCAGCAGCGCCAACGAGGACATGCCAGTGGAGAAGATCCTGGAGGCCGAGCTGGCCGTCGAGCCCAAGACCGAGACCTACGTGGAGGCGAACGTGGGGCTGAACCCCAGCTCGGTGAGCGCCCCCGCCCACGTCCATCTGCTCTGCTCTGGGGACGGAGGCCCTGGGAGCACGCCTGGGAGGGGGCCCTGTCATCACACCCCCGCCTGGAGGGGGACCCTGTCACCCCCCGTGCCCCTGCCCCTCCGTGAGGCTCTGCTGCCAGTCAGGTGGGCGAGTTTTCTGTTGTTGGGCTCAAAGCCCAGGACTTTACAGCTCCCTTCCAGCTTCCTGTTACCTCTGGCCCATCGTGCAGCCAGGCCTGTGGGCAGCACTAGGTGTCAGCATGATCTGTGTCTCCCGTGTGGGTTCAGGGCGGCCCTGGGGTCCCCCTGGCTTCTCCCCTCCGTTCTGTCCCTGCCTCACGTGGCCCGGACGCCCCGCCCACTCCCGCCCCAGGGCCCTTGCTCGTGTGGTCTCCACCGTTCCTCCTCCGGCTTCAGCCTTGCCAAGTGTGCCTTCCTTGGGGAGCCCTTTCCCTCTCGACTGCCTTGTTCCCCCTTCACGGGGGCTCGGCGCCCTTGACGCTTGGGGGTCACGGCGCGGCGAGTGTGGTGGTTCGTTCTCCATCCTGGCCGTCGGACGGTCCCCCGTGCCCGGCTGCGGTCAGGGACAGGACCCCGCCGTCCCGTAGGTGCTTGTTCACGGCCCCCCAGTCTCAGAGCGTGGGGGTCGCATCCTGCCTGCAGTCTCAGGACACCCTGCTTCCTTGTCCCCCTGCGACGGAGCGCCCCAGGCTGCAGCCCCTCTCAGACCCCTACGCTGGCTGCCCCGCCGTGTTGCCTCTTGTGTGCAGTGACCACCCCACCCGCCGCCGGTTTGACCCTCAACAGTCCCTCTGGTCTGTGGCCCGACCCCACCTGATGGCTTCTCTAGTCCCAGTGGGGAGCCAGGGTGGCCGCAAGGGCCTCACGATTGAGCAGAAACCCTGAAGGAAAAGTCAGGGATCGACAGCCGTCTGCCAGGTTTTACTCTTGTCCAGTGAGGACACCATCTGGGAGGAAACGAGTCTGCCCTCTGCGCGCTCCGGGAATGCAGAACAGGCGGGCGATTTAGGGGACAGGCCGGTGGGCTGGCTGGTGGGGCTCTGCCCTCCTGTGGCCGCTCCTGGTGGATTGGCCTGGGTCCCCCTCTGGGGCTGGCTCGTTCAGCCCCTTCCCCCAGACCAGGGACACCTGTCTGCCCCGGGGGAGCCTCAGGTCCCAGCCTGGGGGCCCCGTGGTCCCCTCCTAGGACAGGGAAGGCTCCGCCCTCTCCGGCAAGGGGCCAGAGCTCAGGAAACTGCTGTTGAATGAGGCCTGTTTTGTCTTTTTGTGGGAATGAGGCTCAGAGGATGGAGCCTGGTAGAGTTCAAGCTCCTCCCCCAGGGGAACCCGCTCCCTCCAGGCCAGCCCCGCGCCTCTGGTGCAGGTAACCTTTGCCCCCAGCTTACTAGGTATGACCCGGCACCTGCCTCCGAGGCCCTGGCCTACTCCACTGGGCCTGCTCTGGGCCCCTTGGGGGCTCAGGGGGGCTCCCGCTAGTGACTAGAGAAGGCCCGACCTCTGGGGCTTCAGCCCAGGACTCGTTGGTCTTCCCCATGCCTTCTGCCCCGCTCAGTGCATCTCCCCGGACCCCCCACCGTCAAGCTTGGCCTCCCAGCCGTAGGCTGGAAGGGCTCGGAGCAAGGTCCCTGAGGACTGGAGCCTGGCCCCAGGCTCTAGCTCACTAGGTGCTGGATGTGTCGCTCGGGTGAGCCGGGTTCCCGGTGCAGGCTAGCTCTGCTCGTGGCTGTGGTCATCTGGTGGCCGGGATGGGTGTGCAATGCCCAGAGGGTGTGCTGGGCTTGGGCACGTGGCGTCTGGGCGCCCCGAGTGCTGGGCTTCTGGTCAGTGCTCCTGGGTGGAGGCGGGAATGCTGTGGGGCTGGCCCCCTGGGGCCTCGGTGTGACGGTGACTCTGGGGGCGTCTGGGCGCTGGCACCTTCCACCCCCTTCCCCTGACTGGCCGTATGGCCTGGAAGCCGCTTCTCCCGCGGCCCCAGGTACTCCTTCTGCATGCCGGCCTCCGTGCCCCTCTGTCACAGGCCTCCCAAGAGAGCCCTCAGCAGGCCCTTCACGGCCGGATTGTTTAGACTGCGCGCCACGGGAGGGCACATGGTTTCTATCAGGGAAGCTCCTCCAGGCTCCCCACGCCGCCGGGGGTGGGGGGGATGCCTGGCCCACGTGGTTCCTGGAATGAAGCGCTTACGCTTCCACTGCCTGGGCCCCACCCCCCAGGGCCTGGCGAGTTCTCCGTCGGAGCCCCGTGGGCTGGAGCCTGCAGCCACTGAGGCTGCCCCGGTTCCCCGTTTGTGAGGATGACTGGGTGTCCCCTTCTGGCTAGGGGCTTCCCAGGTGGCTTAGTGGTAATGAATCCGCCTGCACTGCAGAAGACACGGGTTCGATCCCTGGGTCAGAAAGATGCCCTGGAGGAGGAAATGGCAACCCACTCCAATGTTCTTGCCTGGAGAATCCCACGGACAGAAGAGCCTGGTGGGCTACAGCCCATGGGGTCTCAAGAGTCAGACACGACTACATGACTGAGCACGCACGCACGCCCCTTCTGACCAGAACTTTCCGGAAGGGCTTCAGGTGCACTCTTGTGTGTTGCCACGTCCAAATTTGGGAGGAAGCACCACCACCAGAGGGGCTGGCACTGCCCATGCCCTCCCCATGCCTGGTCCGCAACACGAGGTCACCTGGCATCGGCCCAAGGGCCGCGGTGGAGACCGAATGGGTCATGGCACGGTGACCTTTCTGTGGCTGCTGGACAAGTGACAGCAAACTGAGGGCCTAAAGCAGCACAGATCTCACTGCCTCACGCCCCTCGAGGCGAAGCCTGAGACCTGCGCCCCTGGGCCAAGTCAGGGCGCCGGCAGGCGTGCGGGTGGGGGCCGCGCCCGGCCTCCGCTCTGGAGGCGCCCCGGGCCCCGGCTCCGGCCCTTCTTCCGCGTCTGCCGGCAGCTCTTCCCTCCTTGACCTTGGCCTCGGCCCTCATGTCCTCCCCCGCAGCAGGGGCTCTGTGATGACCCCGGGCCCACCCACACCTTCCAGGGTCACCTCCCATCAGAACCCTTCACTCAGCCGTGCTCGCCGATTCCTTTGTGCTGGGGTTCGGGGGCTGAGGTCGTGGGGGTCGTGGGGGCGTCGGTCAGCCCCCGCTGCTGGATCGGGCGTGTGGGGGCCTGATCAGGGGCTCTGTTCAATGCACCGTGCTCACCACGGTGCCCCTCCCCAGCCCAACGACCCCGTCACCAACATCTGCCAAGCGGCTGACAAGCAGCTCTTCACACTGGTGGAGTGGGCCAAGCGGATCCCGCACTTCTCCGAGCTGCCCCTGGACGACCAGGTCATCCTGCTGCGAGCAGGTGAGCACCGGGCCGGGTGGGGGCGGGGCGAGGGGTGGGCAGGGGAGGTGGGCGGGGCCTGAGGGGGCGGGCCTTGTGAGGGGGCGGGGCGAGGGGGCGGGGCCCTGCTCATGCTCAGTGGGGTCCTAGAGGCACGGGGCACCGGGCATAGGGAGGGGGGTGGGGGGCTCTGCTGGGGAAGGGCCGGGGGGCGGCTGGGGACGGGGCCTCAGAGGAGGGCAGTCTTGCTGGGGGCCCGGTTCTGCCCCTTGATGAGGTCTCCTCCTCAGCCTCCTGAGCCCTGGTGTCTGGCCGGCGGGTGTCGGTCCACGATGGCCCAGGGGTGGGGGAGACGGTCCCTGGAAGAGCTTTCACTCTGGGGCACAAACTCCAACCCCAGAGCTGACAGGAAAAGATGCCGACCTGCGGGGTGGGGCGGGGCCCTGGGTCCTCATGCTGAGCGGGCAGCCCCTTTGTCTCCCGGGCTCTCAATTTTCCTCTGTGTTAAGTGAGGCCAATACTAGCTTCGTGGGGTTGAGTCATGATTGAACAGGATCACCGTTGTGACACGGTCACAGCCACCAGCCCGGAGCCTTTGGGGCACCGGTGACGGTCACAGCCACCACTGCCGAGTGCTCCGTGGGCTCCGGGCTGGGGTCTGAGACGGTCGCTAGCGACGCTCCGGAGACTGCTCGCGTGGCCGGTTTGCAGGAGCGCATGCGCACGGGGTCTTTTCTCTGCCCTCCCCCAGCCCTGCGCCCACGCCGCGTGTGCCAGGGACTCTCAGAGAGAGAGTGGCAGTCCCCCTTTGGCTCCAACACTCCTGGGTTCCATCATTTACTGTTTTGTGGCACCCCCAAAACGTCAGCTCTGGGAGTCTGCGTTGGGGGCTGCCCAAGAGGGTCTGGGGGCTCCCTCGCGCTCTTTGGCAGCAGCGGCGTACAGAGAGGGACTTCCCGGGCACCTGAGTATGGAGGGCCCGGGTGAAGTAGCTGCAGGAGCTGCTCTGTGCGGGACTTTAGGGTCAGTGCTCGGGAACCGCCCTTCTGTGGCAGGGTCATGGGCTCGGGGTTCCATGGAGGCCCTGCCTCGAGAGGGTGCGAGCTGCCTCCGGGGGGCCCGGTGGGGGCCAGGGCGGGGCGGGGTGGGGTGGGGCAGGGCCCCGGAGCCCTGCAGGTGGACGAGTCCCTGCTCCTGCTCAGTGGGGGGGTGGTCCTAGGGGCAAGGAGGCGGGCGGGGCCTGGAGACCACGGTGACCCTGTGCCCCGCCCTTGCAGGCTGGAACGAGCTGCTCATCGCCTCCTTCTCGCACCGCTCCATCGCCGTGAAGGACGGCATCCTCCTGGCCACCGGGCTGCACGTACATCGCAACAGCGCCCACAGCGCAGGCGTGGGCGCCATTTTCGACAGGTGGGGGCCCCGCGTGGCCTTGTGCTGTGCACGGAGGTTACGCTTGTGGAGACAGCAGAAGGGCCCCAGGACTAAGTCCCGGGTGGCTCAGAGGGTAAAGTGTATGCCCGCAGCACGGGAGACCCGGGTTCGATCCCTGGGTCGGTAAGATCCCCTGGAGAAGGGAATGGCAACCCACTGCAGTATTCTTGCCTGGAGAATCCCATGGACGGAGGAGCCTGGTGGGCTACAGTCCATGGGGTCGCTAAGAGTTGGACACAACTAAGCAACTTTCCTAAGATTAAAATCCCCGGGGCCACCCGTGTACCCCAGCTCCCACTGTGGTGTCCTTCCCTTCACACACCCTCCACATCCGCGTGTGTGAAGGAAAGCGGCCCCATCTTTAAAGCAGAAGTAGTCGGTGGTACTGTTCTGTGGGAGCCGGCGAGGACTCCTCTGACGTGTTGTGGTTCCATGAACCTGCGTGCGGCCTGGCCCTGGGCACATGGCCACGTCCCAGCACCACTCTGGGCCTGTCCCCTGCAGGGACACTGCTCTCTGCTCCTGCCTCTCTTGGCACACACCCAGGCGGCCGGTGCTGGGCGGTGGTCAGGCGACTCTTCTCAGGCTCCCAAATCACGACTCATCCCGTCTCCACCTGCAGGGTCACTGGGATGCCTGTTCCCATCCCTGGCTGGCTTTGCCTGTGAGCCCAGGTCAGAGCACCTGGGCCTTCTGGGGACCGGGGTGTCAGGTCAGCCAGCCAGAGCTGAAGGGGCTGGGGAGGGCCGTGGAGGGGGGGTCCCTTGGGCAGGGGGAGCTTCAGCACAGGGTGAGTGGACCCCAGGGAGGGGAGGCAATGGGCGGGGTCCCAGGTGAGCCCCTGAGTGAAGAGAGTCGCTCAGTCGTGTCTGACTCTGTGACTCCATGGACTGTATATGGTCTATGGAATTCTCCAGGCCAGAATACTGGAGTGGGGAGCCTTTCTCTTCTCCAGGAATCTTCCCAGCCCAGGGATCGAACCCAGGTCTCCCACGTTGCAGGTGGATTCTTTTCCAACTGAGCCACTGGGGAAGCCTGAGTCCCTGAGTACAAGAGCCTTACAGTGGGCGGGGGGGAGCAGCAGAGACCCCTACTGTAGCCCCCTGGGGATAAATGCGGGAGCGTGCTGCCACGTGGGACGGCGCAGGAAGAACGGGGGCGGCTCCTGACTGCTCCACCCCCGCCTGCACCAGGCGCCCTGGGCAGGCCCTGATGCAGACAGTGTAGGGCGTGTCTTTGTTCAGTAAACTCGGAGAGGGGGCTGTGGGGTGCTGGGTTTATTGCTTATATGCTTAGCTGCTCAGCTGTGTCCGACTCTGTGCAACCCCATGGACTGTAGCCCGCCAGGCTCCCCTGTCTGTGGGGTTCTGCAGGCAGGAATACTGGAGTGGGTTGCCATTTCCTTCTCCAGAGGATCGTATTGCTCACAGATGGCTTCTTTAGCAAGCCCGTCCCTCCCCGGCCTTGTGCCCAGCTGACAGCTCCGGGGGCCCAGGTGCTCAGGAGGTGCCTGGTGATGGGAAGTGGCACGGAGCCCCCTCTGGCAGCGAGCCAGGAGCAGGGAAGCCAGGAGCTGGGGAGGCCTTTCCGCAGGTGTAGGGAGTAGCAGGGGTGCGCGTCCGGGCCTTGGCCTGCTCTGCGCCAAGCGGGGACGCGTGCCAGCGGACTTCGTCCCCGACGTCCAGGACCCTGGCTCACCCTGCTGTCACGCGGTGCCCCTCTAGTCTCCGGGTTCCTGGAATAAAATCCCACAACACTGAGCTCCTGGAGCTGGAGGAGAGGAACCCCCCTCCCCGCTCGGGGCCGGAGGGGACTGGCTGGGCGCAGGGACTGTCCTACCCGGTCTGAATCGCCTTACCCTTCTCAGCTGCCCTCCAGGCCTGCACGGAGTCCTTCGGGGGTGTTTCTGGGGGGCCCCGGGAAGGGCACGGTCTGGCTTGGATGTTGATGTTTGCCTGCCCTCCTCCCCCCACGCACACAGGGTGCTGACGGAGCTGGTGTCCAAGATGCGGGACATGCAGATGGACAAGACGGAGCTGGGCTGCCTGCGCGCCATCGTCCTCTTCAACCCCGGTACTGCCTGCTATCCAGGCCTGGTGTCCGCCCCCCCAGGGGCCAAGGCCGCGGGGCGCCCACCGCAGCCCCACAGCCCACTGATAGGGCGGTGTCGGCCCCCTGCCCCTCCTCTGAGCCTGCCTGTCTCCCTTGCGATGGGCTCTGCTGCCAGAGCTGCCAGAGATTTGGAGCCCGGCTGGTCTGGGGGTGCTGTACCGGGGCAGGGGTGGGCTCTGAGGGCTTCTTGGGGAAGTGCTGGCGGTGGGAGGGCGGGGCAGCGGCAGGGCTCATGAGTCCTTACCCTCCGTCGGCTCCAGTGCTGGGGGTCAGGCTGGGGTGAAGATGGGGTCCCCTAGTGGGGACAGCCCGTTTCCAGGGGCATTTGTCCCCAGGCCTGTGCGTGAGCCCACGACCCTGGCAACACAGCCCTGCCCAGCAGGGTCCCCCTTGAAGTCGAGCGTGACTTGGCTGCCAGCACTGCTTTACCTGCTGGGGCCCAGACTTGGGATTGCCAGGGGCAGGAGGGAGGTGGCCAGAGCTGGCACAGGCCCAGGTATAGGGGGACCGGGGGCCCAGCTGCAGAGGAGTCTGCATTTCCCGAGGTGCCCAGGACCCCAGGCCACTGTGGCATTCACGCTGGGCACGGTGCCCCTGCTGGCATGTCAGACAGCCGGGGCAGGACTGGTGTAGGGGCCCCTGGCCTAGGGCTCAGAGGCCACCCAAGAGCAGGCCTGTCCCCAGGGCTTCCCTGGCTTCAGATGGGCAGCAGGGGGGCTCCAGCCTCTGCCCCCTAAACCATCAGGGTGGACCATGCCTGTCTGGGGCCGCACTCAGGGCAGGGACCCGAATCCCAGTGCCCAAAGGGGGCTGCTGTTGGGGGTCAGTGGGGAGAGGCTTGTCGGGTGTCAGTTTGCGGGGTGACTTTGGAGACGAAGGAGCAGAGAGGGGCTTAGCTTTGCCCGACTGGGGAGCTCTCACTGCCTCAGGGAGGCCTGTGACTGCTGCCCGGATGACCCAGGGCAGCCCGTGCGCCTCAGTCCTCACCCCTGGGCCCTGGGGTTTTGGTGGCCCTGGTCCCAGGCATCTCTGTCCACAGGCAGAGCCCCTTCCAGACCAGGCTCCTGCTGCCAGGGTCCCAGGGCTCAGGGTGGCTTCAGCCCCCCAGCGTGGGTTTGGCTGTTTCAGACAGGAGGAGGTCTGGAGCCTACATTGGCTCAGAGGGGCTGAGACCCAGTGCACTGAGGCCTCTGGAGGTGACGCGGTTGCTGTGGTAACCAGGGGTGGGGGAAGCAGGCCTGTCCCACCCTCCTGATGAGGTAGTGGGGTGGCGAGAGGTTAGGGGATGGGCCCAAGGTCGAGTGGCCAGCATGCAGCAGGCAGGGTGCATGCACAGGGCCGCCTCATCCAGGCCGGGGCTCTGGGTCCCCGCTTCCCGGGGCCGGGCTCTGACCTGTGGCCCCTTCTCCCCTGCAGACTCCAAGGGGCTCTCAAACCCAGCCGAGGTGGAGGCGCTTCGCGAGAAGGTCTATGCGTCCCTGGAGGCGTACTGCAAACACAAGTACCCCGAGCAGCCAGGAAGGTGGGCCTTGGGGGCTGCGGCAGGCCCGCCCCAGCCCTTCAGACACTCCTGTGGGTTAGAGGGCAGCTGCCCTCCCCCACCCAGGGCAGCGGGGGACCCAGGCACTCTTCCGCCCCAGCAGGCGCGCACTCACCGTTCCCTGTAGCCCCACCAGGCAGATGGGCCCTGTGCTGGCACACAGTAGGCACGCGTGGCTCTAGAGCGGGTAAACCAAGGCGGTGCTTTCCTCTGCCGGCCAGAGGAAACCACTCGAGGCAGGGCTCTGCTGTGCTCGCCCCGGCAGGGACGAAAGCCAGCACATAGTAGGTGCTTTACAAACGTGTGTGGAACAGATGGCTGTGATCTGAGCGCAGTCTGCCTGGCTCTCTCCCTGCTGACTGTGGGCCTGGGAGGGCTGGCCTTGCCTCCTTGCCGGGTCCCCCGAGCCGGGCGCGCAGTGGGTTTCTGGGAGAAGGTGCCTGCAGACCAGCTGTCCAGGTTCCTGCCTCCTCTCTTCCTGGACCGGCCTCTGTCTGCCCGGAGCGGGTGGGGCCCCAGGGCCCCAGGCCTGGCTCTGCCCTCGCCCGCCCCGCCAGCCGGCACACACACGGTTAAGTGTCTGACCAGCCTCATCTGGTTTAAAGTGAAACTTCCCGGAGGAGGGGTGGCAGGCCCGCCTGTTTTTCCTGGCTCCCCGCCCTGGCCCATCTCGCCAGCTCAGCAGAAAACAGCGCGTTCTTTGGCCCCGCTCCAGCCTCTGAGCTGCGTTTTTGCCTTTAAAATGTGGGTTGTGTTGCAGCCAAGCCCGGGGCTTTCCCCCTGAAATAAGACATTGTTAATAATTAGTGAGGTCCCAGGGTCCCCCGAGGGTCGTGTGGAGAAGGCCTGGAAGCACCCGGGGTGGGGACTGGGGTCCGGGGAGGGGTGGATGTGGATGTCCGGGTGGGGCATTGGGCCCTGTCCCCACACGGCAGCTGTCCTTGGCACAGAGTGCAGGAGCCTGGCGTCCCTGATCCAGGCGCCCCCCCACCAAAGTCTCCCCTGCTCCTCCGCTGCCCAGTGTCCTTCCCAGAGACTCTGCAGTGGGGCAGGCGCAGCCCGAGGAGCCCCTCCCCCTCCCTGCACCCGCCCTGTTCGAGGTCGGGCTGCTGTGCTGCAGCTCTTTCCGGGTGAGGTGGGTGCTGGCGTGAGCCCCCCTGGAGGCCTCTTGGAGTTCAGACTTGCCCCCCAGCTCAGGAGCAACTTCATCCCGAGAGGGGGTTGCCCGGCGGCCAGGGGCTTTGCTGGTGCTCAGATCTGCCGTCAGAGCCCTTCTTCCCGTGTAAAATCCTGCTGCGACTCCTGCTGCCCTTGGAGAAAGCCTGCCGCGCCTTTTAACGTCCCCCTCGAAGCCCTGATCACCCCGCCCCTGCCCGGCCACTGGCCCTTTATCCTGAATCTCTGCCCTGGGGGTGTCCTCTTGGGGGTCTTCTGCCCCTGGGCCCTGGCCCCACTCTGCGTCCATCCTCTGCCTGAGAGACCCCTCCCCGTTCAAGGGCCCCGGCTCAGGCAGGTCCCCTGCCGTGGCAGCCTCGGGGGCTGGGGCGGTGAGACGGTCAGGCCACGGGGCCCGGGTAGGGGAGCGCGGCGGGCGCTCACGCGGCTTCATCCGCAGGTTCGCCAAGCTGCTGCTGCGCCTGCCCGCTCTGCGCTCCATTGGCCTCAAGTGCCTGGAGCACCTCTTCTTCTTCAAGCTCATCGGGGACACGCCCATCGACACCTTCCTCATGGAGATGCTGGAGGCCCCGCACCAGATGACTTAGGCCCGCGGTTCCCGGCCCGCCCCGCCCTCTGCCCGCGGGCCCTGGGGGCGTGGCCCGCCTGGCCCTGGGGGCGTGGCCCGCCGCTGCTGAGCCTGTGCTGCAGGCCGCCCTCCTCGTTTTCCACACGACTCGTCTGGACCCGGCAGCGGGCATCCCGGGGCGGCCGCCGGAGCGGCAGGAGCCGGTGTGAGCCCCGGGAGGGGGGAACCCGGGCGGGCTCACGGGGTACACGCCTCCGCCCCTGGAGCCGTAGCGTTCAGAGGGCGGCTGGGCTCCGTCATGCTCTGTGGTCGCTGGGTTTGGAAGTCTCCCGTGCGAGGTCCTCTGTTTGCAAGGATCCCTCTGCCTCCGGTGTTGGCTGGCGCCCTGCCTGCCCAGCTTCACCCGCGACTGGGAGGAGGGAACAGGTGGGGAGCTGCCAAAGACCCCCCCCCACCCGCCTCCCGGGAGGACGGGAGGGGCTCTGGTCCCTTAGAGTGAAGGGTGAGCAGCCCCTTTTTCCAAAGATGGCTTTCAACCTGCTCCCCAGGCCGGTCAGATTGGGAGCCGACCTCTGCCCTGGGTTTGGGGGTCACTTAAGGCTGCAGGGACACCCGCGCACCCCACCCCACCTGCGTGCTGTCTTTGCATTGTCCTGGTTTCAGCTCCTGTCCCATGTGGTCCTGTCCAGGCCGCCTCCAAACCTTCCAGCCTGTGCAGAGGGCTGAGGCTGGCCCCCACTCCTGCAGGGCGCGCCTGATCTCTAGTGGACCGGAGGCCTGCTGCCCACCCAGGAGGCCCACGGTGACGGGAGGGGAAGAGGGTCCTCGGTCGGCCGTGCACACTGAGGGAGACCAGCGGCGTCCAGAGCTGGCGGGACCTGTGGGCACTCCGCTGCGGGGAGCGGACAGCTGGCCGGGGCCTGCAGCACTCTGGGCAGGGAGGCCCCTTGGGTGGCAGGCGTCTCATGGGCCCCTGAGGTGGGGAGCGGCCGAGTGTCAGCACCCTGGGATGGGGCTGTCGTCGTGTGTCCGTCCGCACCCTCTCTGGTCAGGGTCCCGCCCGGCCCGGCAGGCCCAGCGTCCTGGGCTGGGTCTCTCAGGGTGAAGGCCTCTGCACCGTCGTGCGCTCCCTCCGGTCCGTTTTTCTGTCTCACGCCCCGAAACCCAGCGTTTGTCGGCTGGGGGAGCCGGAACTGGGTGCGTGGGGTCCTGCTGCCCCCGTCAGCGGCCCTGGAGCAGGAGTGGGGGTCGGCGTTGTGGCTGCTCCCCCAAGCCTGTCTCCCCGTGGAGGGGTGCGGGGGTGCCCCGAGGCTGGGTGAGGACAGGCCGGCCTCCCGGCCTCTGTGGGGAAGAGGGTGTCCATTCTTTGCCCTCCAGGGTCCAGCCCAGGCTGAGCGTGAGGCATCTGGGCCAACCGTGTGGAGGACGCCACAGACATCTCCTTTCTCTGGGGCCCCCCCCATTCCCGCCCCCAGGAGATGCGTCCCCAGCCGCCGCGGCACCTGCCCCATCCGCCCTCTGCGGCAGAGGTGGGGCGAGCCGGGGCCTGCCCAGTGCCCCCGGAAGTCTTGGCCGCCTTTGGGGGCGTGGTGGTGTCAGCAGAGTGAAGCAGGCACCCTGGTGGTCCTCCCCCTGGGGTACCCCTGGTGGTGGGTTTGTAGGTCTGCCCCCCACCCCACACCCAGTGCCTTCTGCAGCTGGACACACCCCGTCCACACCCAGCCCGCCCCGCTGCCCTGGACCACTCTGGAGCCCAGGAGGGGGCCCTGTGGGGTCTGGCCTCGGGGTCCCCCGGCTGCCCTACCCCAAGCCAGAAGCCCCCGGCATCCCCTCCCCCGGCCTCCTGCGTCACCAGGCCCATGGCGTCCTGGGGCCGAGCCCCCCTTCTTCTCCTCGGGTGCTGTCATCGTAACGTCCTTGCTGTGTTTGAAAAGGTGATGGTGGGGAAATGGCACGTTATTCAGTAGGTAGACATTTTCTTTAACCAGACCTTCAGTAGACCAATCTGGTTCAATTAAGGTGATTTTTTTGGTAATTATTATTTTGGTGGGACAGTCTTTAATTTTCTAAAGATAGCACTAACGTCAGCTCGTTGGCCATCCTGTGCCGTCCCCACTCACTGGATGCTTCCGGCACGCCCCCCCTTGCCCAGCATCACCTCCCCCTCGGTCATCAGGCGGGGCTCCCGAGGCCGAGGAATGAAGACGACTGTGTCTCAGGTTCGGAAGTTGTTGGCCAGGCCAGCCTCTGGCTTGTCCCCCACTGGGCGTTTCCTTGGAAGCTGGCCTGCTCGGGGACGTCTGTGCAGAGGGCACCCGCGTCAGCTGCTGGCCCTCATCCCCCCGGGGGGAGGACGGCCCCCGGCCCTGGGCGTCCCAGGAGGGTTTGGGCTGGCAGACCCCCCGGGGCAAGTGCTGGAGACCACGCCGCACTCCCTGCTCCGCGGAGGCCCTGGTTGGGCCCAGCCGGAACGTCCAGCCAGAGCGTGATGGGCTGATGTTGCTCCCGCCGTGGAATTTGGTCCCTGCCCACGCAGGTGTGTGTGGACAACACCCGCGCTGTAGAGACCCCGTGTGCACAGGCCTGCTCTCCATCCACAGACACACAGACCAGTTACCAGCGTTTTCTGTTTATTTTTAATCAAGACTCCCCCCGACCCCATTTTCCTATAAATTTGCTTGTTGTAAGCAAGTATGTAAGGACCCCTTCTTTGGTGAAATCCGGGTTCGAATGAATACCTTGAGGCAAGGAGACGCATCTATTTTAAGATGCTGTGGAGCAAACAGCTTTAGCCGTTGCCAGTCCTTAGCAATGCCTTAGCCGGGACGTGTAGCTCACAGAGATGACATACGGAGAAAAAGAGGAGACATTTAAAGCATCGGGAAAGGTAGAAAAAAAATCTATTTTTGTACAAATGTAATTTTATCCCTCATGTATAACTTGGAGGATGTGGCGGGGAGGGGGGGCTTGTTGTGTTTCTGCTTCTAGAGGTGGAGGCTCTCTGAGTCGACGTCGGGACTTCAGATGGGCGCGCGGGCCTCGGACAACACTGCTGCAGGCGGGAAGCTGGGCCCGGAACTCTCGAGGGTTCTCCTCCCCTTCCGAGTAACGCTCACGCCTTGCTCTGCGCCCTCCCCGTGGCCAGCTGGCCTTCCCGGGACTGACTGTGAAATTACTTCCCCACACGGACTGTTCTCAAAACATCGCAGCCGCAGGTGCCGGGCGAACAATGGTGTCAGAATTGTGGAGAAGAGACTCGGAGCAAAACGTGAGAGGAGAAACAAGCAAAACATGAGCGTTTAAAAACACCCCCTCAGCTTGCCTTTGTTCGGGGGGCTTTCCTGTCCGGGGCTGGAAGCCGACTGCGCGGGGGGCTTCGGCTGCCCTGGAGGGGGCGGGCCTGCTGCCTTCACCACCCCCCGAGGGCCACAGCAGGCGCCCCAGCTGCCCTCCGACTCTGGCGGCCAGGTGCCGGCAGCAGGACCCTGACCTGGGGCTGCTGGGCCTGTCCTCCTCCTGGGTCTGCTCTGCATCTCAGGGCTCTTGGGTGACTCACCCCCTCCGTGCCTGGGCTCCGTCCAGAAGCCCCCCAAGAGGGGCGCCCTCGGCCCTCTCGGGGCTTGGCGTGGGCATCAGCCCGGACGGGGGGGAGGTTCGCATGGCCCCAGGATGAGTGATGTCATCCGGCTGCCCCATTAACGAGCAGGTAGTGGCACCCACCTGCTCCCACTTGTCTCCATGCCGTCTGGGGGCTAGACGGGGCCTGGCTGCAGCGTGCCTGCGGTGCCCGAACCCTCTCCTGCACCTCCGTCCAGCCGGCACCGTTTTGGGGCCCGGGGCATCCTGGGGCTGGAAGCCCTGAGGCCCACAGCCCTGCCCGGTGGCACCGGACACGTCGTACTGAGGACCGAGGTGGCTCCCGGGGGCGGGTGTGAACCTGATGATGAGTCCTGAGGCCCGAGAGCCAGGCCCCCCAGAAGACTCGCTGTACGTGGGCGTACAGTGTGCGTGGGACTTGCATGTTTACACACATACAAACGTGCCCCTGCACGTGTGACGTGCACGGCTTCACCAGAACTCAGCTGTCCCGGCCCTGGCTGGCTGCAGGCGGTGCCCGAGGTGCTGACACCCAGCCCCCACGGCCTGCTGCCCGCGACAGCCTCCCGGGAGTCAGGCGTGGCCTTGCCCACGAAGCTCAGCCTGTACCTCCTGGAAGGGTGGGCACAGGAGACAGACCCCCACGAACCTCTGCGACCAGCCCATTCTGGTTTCCTGTCATAAAAATTCAAACATAACCACTGTGGGGACCCCTTCTGGTCTAGGAAGTGTAGTCAGCCCCAGGGGCCTGGAGAACCAGACGGTCGCCTCGCCAGTGAGGGACCCTGGCCCAGGGGATCCCTGGCCGTTGACCCCAGCCTCAGCAGGCCCTGGCCCAGCTCTGGACACAGTCTCCGTGGGCAGACCCTGCAGGGGCGTCTGGCAGGAGTAAGTGGACCCCGAGGAGGGCTGCCTCTGATGGCTGCACGGCCTGAGGGGCTGTTGGAGTCTCTGGGGAAGACCAGGGCAGGGCCATGGCTGAGACGACCTCCCCAGGCTGAGGGACCCCCGCACACTGTCCAGGATGCAGGCCTGAGGGAGCACCCCTCGGCTGGAGCGCCGATCCTGGAAGAGCAGAGCAGAGGAGCCAGTGGGCAGGGGTCCGAGAGGAGGAGGAGTCTGGGGCGCAGGGCTCACACCCGACCTCTTGCCAAGCGCTGTGCCCCTGGAGGGCCCCAGTCACGCGGAGGCCCTGAGCTGCCACGGCCACTGCCAGGCAATCTGGCTCCTGGCCCCCCTGCTGCCTCAGTTGCCATGGTGACCCCGGCCCAGGGCAGTCCCCCTGGACCACAGATGCTGGGCTTGATAAGTTTATCTGCCTCAGGATCCGGTGGTGACAGGCTGAGTGAGCAGGGCTAGGGAACCTCAGAGGCGAGGTTGGGCATTTGGACGGGACTGTGCAAGGCATCCCCGTATGGCAGGTTCCAAGCTGGGTGCTGGGGCCCGGTGACAGGAGAGAGCGGGCCCTGCTGTCGCCAGGCAAGCAGTGTGGTTGGAGAAAGGGCCTGTGTGGGAAGTGGAGGGAGTCCTAGGAAGATGGGGTGAGCCCCCAGAGAGGCCCCGACACCCAGCAGGGGACGCAGAGGACAGAAGAAGCGGGGGGTCATCACTGGGCCTGAGCCCGGCAGCAGCAAGTGATGAGAACCGAGCAGAGGCAGCCAGCGGGGCTGAGACCTCAGGCAGGAAGGGGCCGGAGCATGGAGGGCGTCAGGAAATGGAGCACAGGGCAATTCTTGTCCTCTGCCCCCTGATACCCACGCGGTCTCCTCTGCCTCCGCGCTTGGGGCTCCTCTGCTGTGCCGAGGGCTGACCCCCAGCTGAAACGCAGGCTCCTGCTTCCCGCTGGCCTGGCTGGGCGCTGACTTCCCATCCCTCCTGTCCCTGGGCGGGGGCGATCTCGAGGGCTCAGAGAGTTGGAGTGGACTGGCCATTTCACCCAACTGCCCTCCAGCCTCAGAAGCCATCTGAGGATGCGGGGGGCCCCAGAGGAACTGGGAGGGGCCGCACCTCCAGGGAGGAGTCCTGAGACGGATGGACCGCAGGGCCCGGAGCAGGGCCCGGTGCGAGGCAGCAGTGCCCCCTGCTGGACGCGCAGGGCAGAGGCCGCGCGGGTCCTTCCGGTCCTGCAGGTGCCCCACTCCGGGCCTCTGGAATCGCCGGGAGCCTCGGAACTCCGCGGCCCAGGCCACGCCCCCGTCCGATTACGTCAGAGGGTCGGGGTTGGGGCGGAGTGGGGCCACCCCGCTGGGCCGCGGAGCCCACTGCGCGCTGAGCCCCGACTGGGAGCTCCCCCTCTGGACGTCAGTTTCCCCGTCCCCGGGCAGGGACAGACACCCCCACCTCCCAGGGCTGTTGTCCCGAGGTGGGCGAGACCTCAGTCATCCAGAAAAGACCCTGAGGTCGCCGCTTCCTGGGTCATTTTCCTGGGACGACAAGGCCGTCCCCTGGGGAACAGGCCTGGCAGGCGTGGGTTCTGGAGCCCTCCACCTCTAGTCTGGGGCCACATCTGGAGGAGGTCGGGGCTGTGGGCCAGTTCCAGGCCGGGGGACCAGGAGGGTCAGCGTTGTCATGCCCTTGATGGTGAAAGTCCCAGGGAGGTCAGAGCCACCAGTGGGGGTGGGAATCCCGGGCTGTGGGGGCCTTGGTTCCTCATTCATTCACGGACACTCACAGACCACACTTACAGGCCAGGCTCCACCCTGAGGGGCTCTCTATCCCACCAGGGCCCCTGGGCCCTGACCTAACCTGGGGGCTGGCTGCAGACTCCGACTCAGCCTGGGAACCGGCGCTCGGCACCCAGCGAGCGAGGCTGGAAAAAACCCAGTCCCGCAAGAGGAGTGCTGTTGGTTCTCATGCTTCTGAGACACAGGTGGGTCAGGAGCATCTAGGGAATCCTGGCCCACGGCCCCGAGGGGCTCGTGGTGGAGGCAGGGGCATGATCACCAGGCTCGGCTTTGCTGGGTCCCCTGCCCCCCGGGTTAGGGCCCACCCAGCTTCGGAAGCCCCCTCTGCCTGGGGGGCCTGAGGTCTCTGGGCCGCCCCCCAGGTCGGGCCTCCGTCCTCCTGTTCCTCTCGGTGCAGCGGCTGCCGGGACCATCCGGGAGGCCCGAGGCTCGGGAGGCCGGCCCGGAGTCTGCCCCCAGCTGGACGTGGGTGGACAGAGCGTTTCCCTCCTGGGCCTCAGCCTCACCTCTGCAGACGGGGGACAGCCGCAGTGAGTATGGGCCGTGTAGGCGCGGAGCAGAGCCGTGATCACCGACGATGAGCAGCCCCGTTGTTCGGGGAGGAAACAGGCCAGGGGAAGAGGTGGCGGCCCGCCTTCAGCTTCAGCAGTGGGACCCAGGCCCCCGAAGTCTGGGTGGCGCTCCTGCCTGAGCTGGCCCGGGTGCCTGCCGGGGAGGGCCAGATGTGAGCCTGCCCGGACGCCTGCCTGGATTCCAGGCTGTCCGGTAGGACAGGTGGGGCCCCAGGGGCTGGTGGGGACTGGCGGAGGTGCCTGTGGACTTCCCTTCCATCCACTGCCAAGCCTTCAGGAGGTGAGGTAGGGCCTGGGCTAGGCGAGGGGCCCACGCTCTTCTCTTAGCCGCCAAGGCCCTTGGAGAGTGCAGAATGGGGAGAGGCTGCCGCGACAGGGCTCTCGAGATGGGGGGGCCTCCCTTGCACCCTGAGAGTGGAGGTCGCATGCTCTGGGAAGCAGTTTCTTACAAAGTTCAGCAGCATCTGGTGACCGCAGCTCTAGGTGTTGATACAACCAATTTGAAAATGTCTGTCCACCCCCAACCTGGCACACGGACCTTTATAGCAGCTTTATTCGTAACTGCTGACAACGGGAAGCAACTGAGATGTCCTTCAGTAACTGAATAGATAAGCAGACTGAGGTTCCTCCAGACAGTGGAACACTCTTAGCAATAAAAAGAAATGAGCTGTCAGCCACGAAAAGACACGGATGAATCACAAATGCATATTGCTAAGTGAAAAAGCCTGAGCGAGAGAAACTACACGATTCCATTTATGCAGCATTCTGGAAAAGGCGTCACTCTGGAGATGGTAAACAAGTCAGCGGTTCCAGTGGGGTGCTAGTGAGGGAGATGCAGGACTTGTAGGGCAGTGAAACTCTTCTGGCAGGAACCTGACGCTGTACTCGTCCAAACCACATGGCCTTTCTGCTCAGTGAGCCTTACTGTCTGCAAAGAGAGTTACTTGGGAGGTCAGGAGAATCCCAGGGTGGCCTGCAGACTGGCAGGGCAACCTTCCTGAGGGAGTGGAGGCAGCAGCGGCTGAGCTAGCAGCTTTGGGGTCCGTAAAACTGGCCGTGAAGGGTGCCGCCGTGGGAGCCTGTTCCTGGGGCGATGAAGCTGTTTCTGGGGCTGCAGGCTGACGGCTCTGCTGTCTGGTGCTGCTCTCGTCTTCACTGAGACGACCATGCAGCTGGGTTGGGGGCCCTGGCGTGTCGCTGCTGGGCTGAGAGGGACCCACGCGGTGGTGGATGAGAGCTGGAGACCCAGCGTGCACTCGGGTTTAGCTCAGTACAGACGGCTGCGTGGCAACACCTGTGATCACACGTGACAGCCCGTGTAGCGTGCACACAGTCTCCTTGCTCTGTCAGCCGAGAGACACTGCAAGTGCCGGATTGCTCCCTGAGCACCCCGGCACCCAGATCTTGGTTTCTAACACCGTTCTCCAAGGCAAGGACCAGGGGTCCTGCGGGGGACCATGCCAGGGCTGGGCAGACACGGCCGGAATGAGCCAGGAGCATCTTGTTGTGCTAGAAAGTGAAAGTGAAGGGATGCATTAACCACAGGAGCACGCCAGCAGGTCGTCAGGGGGACACAGGGTGTGACCAGCATGGTCCCCGAGGACGAGGCCGGGACACCCGGGGCTGGGACAGAAACAATAACGTCGGATTGGATTATGACTCCAAGGACAACATGAATACCCGTGAGCCTGTTCTCACATAAACACATGACTGCATAAATAAACATGTAGTGGATGAGAGATGACTCTCCCTGCAGAAGAGTCCCAGAGGGTTTGTGTGCGTGCTCCCCTCCACGAGCTGGAACCTGAGCCCTCATCCTCGAATGCGAGCTGTGCCCAGTGACCGCCTTGTAAAGAAGGCTGCCGGGGGAGGGAGACAGACAGGAACGCTCCAGGGGAGGGGTGCGGCCCGGCAAACCCGACCTCGGCCAGGGGTCAAGGCCAGCGCCAGCGGTGATGCGTCCTGGTGCCGGCCTGCACCCCTGGCGCAGAGGCATGAATAGGGCGCTTCCCTCAGGGTCTTCCTCCCAAACCCCCCCATCAAGGCCCACACGAGAAAACCACCAGAGAAACCCCAGCTGAGGGACCTTCCACAGAATCCCTGAGCAATCCTCCTCAGAATTGTCAAGGTCATCAAAGCACAGGAAGTCTGAGAAACTGCGGCCCAGAGGAGCCCTCGGAGACGTGACAACTCAGGGTTGGGTGGGGTCCCGGGTCAGAGGAGGACGTCGGGGGAAAGCAGGATGAGTGGAATAAATCAGGCTTCCCGGTGGCTCAGGTGGTAGAGACACTGCCTGCCATGCGGGAGACCTGGGTTCGATCCCGGAGTCAGGAAGATCCCCTGGAGGAGGAAATGGCAACCCACTCCAGTGTTCTTGCCAGAATCCCTCGGACAGAGGAGCCTGGCGGGCTCCAGTCCCTGGGGGCAAAGAGCCGGACACGCCTGAGTGACTGACCCTTTCACGTCTCGGACACGAACAGGCAGAGCGCGCTTTATTGTCTTCCCTTCGTTGCCGAAGCTGTGCTTCTCACAAACCGCAGGTCAGTGGCGACGCCAGTCTAGCGAATCTCTTGGTGCCTGTTCCCCAACAGCGGCTGCTCGTTTTGTGTCTCTGGGCTGCATTTTGGGAATTGTCCCAGTGTTTCAAACGTTTTCATTATTGTTAGATCCGTCATGGTGACCTGTGACCTCTGGTGTTACTCTCGTCATTATCTGAGAAGCCGCGAGCTGCACCCACGTAAGGCAGCCAACTGAACTGACAAGCGTGTGTGTTCTGACGGCTCCACCCACTGGCCGATCCCCCGCTTCCCCCTCTCATCCGGCCTCCCTTTTCCCCGAGACCCAAGAGCAGTGGCATTTGGTCGATTAAGAGCCCACCATGACCCCCGAGTGTTCAAGGGAAAGGAAGAGCCGCTCGTCTCTCACTTTAATCAAAGCTAGAAATGGTGGAGCTCAGTGAGGAAAGCGTGTCAGAGCTGAGACAGTCCTAGAGCCTGGCCTCTTGCACCAAACAGCTAACCACGGTGTGAGGGCAAAGAGCACTCTTGAAGGAAATTCAAAGTGCTGCTCCAGGGATCACACGGAGGATAAGAAAGAGAGACAGCCTTCCTGCTGGTACGGAGAAAGTTCGGGTGGTCTGGATAGAGGATCAAACCGGCCCAACACTCCCTTAAGCCAAAGCCTCATCCAGAGGAGGACCCTAATCTCTTCAATTCTGTGAAGGCTGAGCGGGGTGAGGAGGCTGCAGAAGGAAACTCTGAACCCTGCAGGGTCGGCTCGCGAGGGTTCGGGGGAGAAGCCGTCTCATAACGAGCAAGTGCAGGCGAAGCAGCGATGCTGATGCAGGAGCTGCAGCAGGTCATCGAGAAGACCCGGGTCAGATCATCCGTGGGGGAGGCCACGCTAGACGGCAGACGCTCGGTGCAGAGGGAACAGCCTCCACCAGCAAAGAGATGGCATCTCACCAGTGGCTCAGGTGCGGTTCGCATGTTTTTCGCAGTGAAATATTTTAAATTGAGGTTTGAACATTGTTTCCTTAGACATAACACTATTGTAGCCAGCAGGGAAGCCCCGATAGACTACAGCGCCGTGTAAACAGAACCGTTATCGCCCTGGGAACCAAAACTCTCCTGTGAGTGGCTTTCCTGTGGTACGTACTGCAGTGGCCTGGAGCCGAACCTGCTGTACCTCTGAACTGTTGCCTTTAATGATGACGTCTTCATACTGGTTCCTTAGTCATGACACGTACCAGATGAATGTAAGATGTTAGCACTGGGGAGAGCCAGCTGAGGGGTCTGTGGGAACTCCCTGTGCTATCTTTGCAAAGCTGGTAAATCTAATATGATTCTGAAATAAAAGAGTTTATGGAGAAAATTAAAGCAGCATGGATATGTTAAAAAAAAAAAATGTCGCAAGCTGTGGCCTGAACACTGACTTTCGGAAACCAGTGTGTTTACTGAAGGCCTCTTGTGAGACGGCCCAGCTGTGGTGAATAGGATGCTCTTTTCTAAAGAGATTGCACAGGCCGCCTGTCTTTAACATCCCGTTTTCAGGAGAGATGGGGGGGAGCGAGGGAGGGTGGGAGGGGCGGGGAGCCTGGCGGGGGCACGGTGGGCCGAGGTGGGGCTGAAGGGCTGGCCTGGCGGCTGACTGTCTCCCACCTCTCCCCGCCCGCCCCGCCGAGGTGTCTCTCTAGGCGCCTGTTGTACTGCCTGAGCCCCTTCCCCAGGAATGAGAGCCCCCCGGAGTGGGGCCTGACCCCAGTTACAGAGCCTCATGGGCAGGTTTTCATCCGGTAGCTCAGCTTTTGTATTTTGATTAGAAAGGCCCCAAAGCCAGCTGACAGAGGAGCAGCCTGGGTACCTTGGGTGAGGGCTGGGCCACGGCGGAGGCCAGTCTCGTCTCATAGCCTGTGCTCGCCAGGCGGCTGGTGGCCTGGCGTTTGTGGACACATGGGGGATGGCGGGTGCTCAGTTTGGCACCCCCAGGCCCCACTGTGTGTTACCCCTTGTGGGCTGAGCTCCAGGTTTCCAGTAGATCACCCGCACCTCTCCCCGGCAAGTTCTAGGTCAGCAGGACCCAGGCTGGAGGTCTCAGGACCAGAGACTTTCCCAATAGAGAGGCGAGGTTTCCTGATATGTCTGGGGCTGGATGGGGCTGGGTGTGAGAGGGGAGCTTGGAGTATCCTTATGGAACCCGTAGTGGGGTCTTCAGAGCCTCTATCAGAGTCACAGCGTGGGGCCAGGGGCCAGGAGACCCGTGCCCTGCTGCTGGTATAGCCCGGGATCTCAGTCTGGGGCCTTATTTTCCCCCCACCCCACCCCTGGGAATACAAATGTGGGCCCTGGAGTCACACACATCAGCTCCCCCTCACCCCCGCCCCCCGAGCAGAATGTCCTGGGGGCATGGAAGGTGGGGCCCTCCTGGGCTGCAGGTGGCCGTGCAGGGTGTAGAAGTCCAGGATATCGGGTTCTGGAGGAGCCTGAGGTCTTAGAGGGCCTTGGGTAGGACAGGTTGAAGGAAAAGGTCTAGGAATTTGCCAGTGAGCACAAACTCGGTGACCTTTGGGTACAAGAAATAAGTGACACTTTGATTAAAAGAAAAAGAAATTGATTAAAAAAAAAGCCAAGACAAAACTGAAAATGAGTTCAGAGCAGATAGAGTGTTGATGGAGGGCCTGTTCTGAGCGGCTCCTCTCCAGGGCCAGCTGTGTCCACTGCAGCCAATGGTGGACGCTGCCTGGGGCGTGTGCTGAGGATTCAGAGGCCTGAAGCGTTGGTTCTGCCGCGGCTTTAGGAGCCTGGAGCCCGTGCAGTCATCAGCCAGGTAGAGCCGCCTCTGTGTAGCTGCATCAGTGGGTCAGTGGAGCGTGTGAGTGGGGCTGGCTGGCTGCAGCTGCTCTCCCTCCGACTTTGGTGGCTTCTTTCCGTTGGACCCACCAGGACCTCTTAGGGCTCCAGAAATCCCACCAGTTCCTGGACACCCTCTGCTACTCCTCTAGTCACGCCCGCCAAACCCCTGGCCCTTCTGTTTGAAGAGTTACAACCGCTGGTAAAGCCGGGTTGCAGTTCTCTGGGTCAACAGTAGGTGGCGCTCTCTAATTATTCCAGGTGGTTGAACAGTCGCTGAGCTGTGTAGACTCTGCGACTCCACGCATCACAGCACGCCAGGCTTCACTGCCCTTCCCTTTCTCCCGGAGCTTGCTCAAACTCATGTCCACTGAATCGGTGATGCCATCCAACCATCTCATCCTCTGCCACCCCCTTCTCCTCCTGCCTTCAATCTTTCCCAGCATCAGGGTCTTTCCCAATGAGTTGGCGCTTTGCATCAGGTGGCCAAAGTATTGGAGTTTTAGCTTCAGCATCAGTCCTTCCAATGAATATTCAGTACTGATTTCCTTTAGGATTGACTGGTTTCATCTCTGCAGTCCAAGGGACTCCCTCGAGTCTTCTCCAACACCAAATCAACTCTTCGGTGCTCAGCATTCTTTACAGTCCAACTCTCACATCCATGCATGACTACTGGAAAAACCACAGCTTTGGCTACGTGGATCTTTGTGGGCAAAATGATGTCTCTGCTTTTTCATATGCTGTCTAGGTTTGTCATAGCTTTCTTTCCAAGGAGCAAGCATCTTTTAATTTCATGGCTGCAGTCACCGTCTGCAGCGATTTTGGAAAGTTCCTCGATTCTGCAACTTGAGCATTTATCAAACCAAAATGACTTACTGATTGATCAAGCTCAGTAAAGCCTTTCTTTGTGCACAGAACTTTGTGGATTGTAACTTTGAATTAAGTCAGAATCAAGGAAAGATGCATTTCATGAAAGGCCTGGGTGCTTCATTTACCTGGAATGAAGGGGAAACCACCGATGCCTCCAGCTGGCTTGATGGCAGAGATGGGGCCGGGCCATCATCTTCCCCATCTACCACCAGAGGGCAGCATTGCCCCACCGAGCGCCCTCCACCGCCAAGCCTGTTGGCCGGGGCTGATTGGCTAAGCCCTGCAGTCTCCCTGGCAACCGTCTCCAGCCCTCCCTCTTTCGGCGCCCATCCGGCAGAGCGCTGCTCTGTGATGGACAGGGGCCGCCCCTCTGCTCTCTGTCCCTGTGCCTGGGCCAGCGGAGCTGCCCGAATGGACTGTGCTGGACGCAGCCGGGGCCCAGTAACAGCATCTCTGATTTCCTCTTGGCCGAGGGGCCCTCCTTTCCCTAAATGCTTGCCTTCCCCACCTCCTGTTCTGGAAAGGGAGAGGGAGATTTCAGAGCCAGGTGCAAAGGCAGCGATCCCCTCACACCCCGTGGAGGGGAGTGGGCTGGGGAGGGGGCATTGGCTGGCGAGGATGGGGGTGCAGAGTGCAGGGACCACGGGCAGAAGATCACGGGTGTTTGGGACCCCAGCTGCTTCCGAACCTTGTCCAGTGGGAGGCCCTCTGTAACCAGACTGTGCAGCGGGAAGTGATGATGAATTTTGACCACCTTGGACCCCAGCATGACACCCCAGGCTTGTCCCCGGAGGCCTGTAGAAAGGCTCAGGTGGGCATCTTCCCAGTTCAGAGTGAGTCAGCAGGAGAAGGGAGGCCACGGATACGCAGGAGCCATAGAAGGGGTTGAGCACCTGTGCCGGGTTGGGGGTCAGGGCCATCGGTCTCAGCTGGCTCTGAGGAGTCAGGGTGAGGGGTGGGTGGGGAGCTTGTCTGGACGGCACTGTCAGGGCGGACCTCGGTGAGAAGTTGGGGAAGGACAGCCCGGCCTCCTGCTTCCTTGGCCAGCTTGGCCTGGACGACGCTCACCCTGAGCGGGAGGTGGGCACCCAGCCTTCCCTGTGCCTGCACCGCCCGCTGTGCTGCCTGTGAGAATGGTGGAGGGCGAGCTTGCAGACCTCAGATGGGCCTTGCTCCCTGGAGCTCCCCCTCTTCTGCCCGTGGTGCCCCGGGACCCCAGCACAGGGCCGGGCGCCCACTGGGGCCGATCATATGACACGGGGTTGGGTGCAGACTCCAGAGAGGGGAGCTGTGATTCAGTAAGCTTCTCACAGCACCTGTATTTCGACAGGATGGTCATGGGTCATGCTGGATGAGTCTGAGACTCCAGGGCAAAGGCAATGACGGTCAGCCCCGAGTACCCATCCATCTGTTCATTTGTTCAGCAGTCGCTGCCCTGGGCTGGCTTGGAGAGGGCAGCATCTGCCCCATACAATGTAACACGTGGCTGGAAATTTTCTAGTAGTCACATTAAAAACTGTGAATTTTATAAATTTAATATATTTTATTTAACCCAATGTGTCAACCTATTATCATACCAACATGCAAGCCATCTAAAAATTATTAATGAGCTATCTTACACTCATTTACTACTAAGTCCGAGATTCGGTAGGTATTTTACACTTTCAGCACTTCCCCGCTGGTGTAAGGCAGACTTCAAGCTCTCAAAAGCCAGAAGCGGCCAGGCTGGCGTACTGGAGAGTGGAGTCCAGAATACGCTCTGGGGGTGCGTTCAGGGCTGCGTGCAGGCAGCCAGTGTGGGCTGATCTGTGCCAGGAGGGGTCACAGGACTGTGGGAATTCAGAGGGAGGAACAGCCAGTGGGGAGGAGCTTGGAGGACTCCCAGGAGGAGGAGGCATCGGGGCTGGGCATGGGGGGTAAAGAGGAGTTCTTCGTGTACAAAGGAGGGAAAGACAATCTTCTAATTTCGTTCCTGGTTCCCAAGATAGGGTCTGAAGGAATCAAGGACTTCCAATGACTTCCCAGCAGGTTCTCCTGAAGGAACCACCAATTTACATCCTCTTGCTTCAGGACTTCCCCGGTGGTCTGGTGGTTAAGTCCGTGTTCCCAGTGCAGGGCGCAGGGTTCAGTCCCTCATCAGGGACTAAGACCCTGCACCGTGCAACTAAGACCCAAATAAATAAACATTAAACAGAAATCCGCTTCTTTCTGCCCCTGGGCCAGTGCTAATATTTTTCCGTATTCTAGTAACAAACCCTGAGGCCTAGAGGTTCAGCTACTAGGAGGCTTGTGCGCTCAGTCGCGTCTGGCCCTTTCCAACCCCATGGGCTGCAGCCCCCAGGCTCGTCTGTCCATGGGATTCTCCAGGCAAGAACACTGGAGTGGGTAGCCAGTTCCTCCAGGGGGTCTTCCCCACCCAGGGATCGAACCCGTGTCTCCTGCATGAACAGGCATGTTCTTCACTACTGTGTCATCTGGGAAGCCTGGGTGGTAATAGGCCAGACATCAATCTCATCTAGGTCTTAGACAGCGGTGGCCACTGAGACGGTGTTACCTGGCCCTCCCTCTGCTTTATGGAGCCATGGTGCACGTGCCTATTGCTTCACACAGGGAAGGAGGTGCAGGTGGGGATTCCTCAAACTTGTCTAACCAGGTGCCATCCCTGGGTCCCACTCGGGCAGTCTTCCTTAGGTCTAACTGAAATCTCTCTTGCTGTGTTGGGGTCCCAGGCGAGGCTGCTTTGCAGGACTGCTCTGAGGCCGCCTCTCCCGCGGCTATCCTCAGGGACCAGCCTGGAGAGCTGCCGTGTTCGTGAAAACCTTTAGAAGTGAATCTTCCAAATATGTCTGCAAAGAGTCAAAAGATTGAGCCTTCATGGGGGGATCTCTGGAGAGATGACCGGTGTGGGGCAGCTCTGTGGGAACGGAGCCACATTCCCCCTGTAGGGAAAGGGGGTCCACTGGGGTGACGCTCTGTTGCTCCACTTGATGGGGGCAGCAGGAAGGCCCCCGTTTCCTGAAGCCTCCCTCCTGTGTTGTCTGGAATCGAGCTTCCGGGCTTCGTCCTGGGGCTTTTGAGCATCACCCTTTGCCCTTACAGAGGCTCACTGCACGTTTCGGCACTGAAGCGGTCCCTGTCGTTCTCCTCAGGGGTCCTGGGGTGGTTGGGGCGGGGACCACTGTGAAGGGTGCTCCTGGCACAGGAAGTTGAGGGAAGAACCTGTGGGTGGTCAACCCTGGCCTCTTATGTGGCCCCCGAGACGTGGGCCCGGGCCCTCTGCTGAGAGGTGGGCTGCGTGGGAGCCTGGGTTTGCCCCTGTCCTGTCACCTGAGTGGCTCAGAGGGTAAAGTGTCTGCCAGCAGTGCGGGAGACCCGGGTTCGATCCCGGGGTTGGGAAGATCCCCTGGAAAAGGAAATGGCAACCCACTCCAGTGCTCTTGCCTGGAAAATTCCATGGATGGAGGAAATTGGTAGCCACAGTCCATGGAATCGCAAAGAGTCAGACGTGACTGAGCGACTTCACTGGTTCATTTTCACCTGGGAGATGAGGTTTCAGCAGCGCATCCTTGCCCTCACACCTGCTGTGTCTGGCGGGTTTTTTCCCTTTCTGCCTCCTCAGCTTGGGCTCATTTGGGCACACTGCCTCCCCGGGTGGCACGTGGTGGGTCAGAGTCGCTGTGCAGTAAAGAGCTGAGACTCAGCAGACTCGGGTTGCCCACACCCTGCATGCCCAAAGGCCAGGCCCTGGCTCAGCTCCCGGGAGGGACCTCTGGACACTCGGGACGTCCTGCTGATAAAAGCATCTTTGTCTACCTGCTCCAGGCCACGCCAGGGAGTCTGTGAAATGATGGGGTTTATGGGGGGTGCCTCAGGGTCCCCGGTATCAACCGGACCTCTGTGGGGGCTGGAAGCTAAAGTCACCTACGTGGACAGCCAGGCTTGTCTTCGTGACCCACCTCCAAGGAGAACCGGGGCACTAAAGTTCAGGGGGGCTTCCCTGGTTTTCACCCCTCCCATGATGTCACACGTCCCCTGGTGCCTGGAGTCCCTGGCACCTGCCCCACACGGACCCTCCCTGGGCTGGTTTTTCTCTGTCCGTTTGGGCTAATAACCCTTAACCATGAGCACGGCAGCCTGGCTGAGTTCTGCGAGTCCCTCCAGCAGCTCCTGGGAGCCTAGGGTGGTCTGGAGCCCTGGGGGGCAGGGTCAGCCACCCTGTTGACTGGCCCTGAGGCAGGTGGGGCCCCAGTCCCATCTGGGTCATGTGGGCAGTCTTGTGTCCAGAGGCCCCTAGAAGGACATCTTCAGACGCTGGGGCTCTTTGACCTTTGACTTTGACTTCTCTCTCCTGTCCATGCTCTCAGCTCCACCCACTGGGCATCCACGTGGCATCCTACATTCCCCGGGGAGAACCGAACTCTTTCTGGTGGCGGGGGATCCTCCCTGAGTGGGGCTCCTGCTGACTGGGGTGGGGGCACAGCCTTGGCACCCCCCCATCCTGAACCTGAAGGTACCTAGGATGATGGGGGCTGAAGGGAAGACGGGCTCCGTGTGTGTGTGCATGTGCATGTGTGTGGGTTTCTGTGTGTGTGTGCACGCATGTGTGCGGGTTTCCATGTGTGTGTGTGCGAGCGTGTGTGCGGGTTTCCGTGTGTATGTCCACGTGTGCATGTGTGCGGGTTTCTGTGCGTGTGTATGCACGCACGCGTGTGTGTGGGTTTTCGTGTGTGTGCATGCGCACGTTGTGTGGGTTTCCATGTGTGTGCATGCGCACGCATGTGTGGGTTTCCGTGTGTGTGCATGCGTGCGTGTGTGTGGGTTTCCGTGTGTGTACACGTGCATGTGTGTGCGGGTTTCCGTGTGTGTGTGTGTGTGTGTGTGTGTGCACATGTTTGCGGGTTTCCATGTGTGTTTGCACACGCCATGTGTGCGGGTTTCCATGTGTGTGTGCACGCACACATGTGTGTGGGTTTCTGTGTGTGTCTGTGTGCGCGCGTGTGCGGGTTTCCGTGTGTGTGTGTGCACGCACGCATGTGTGCGGGTTTCCACGTTTGTGTGTGTGCGCCCGTGTGCGGGTTTCCGTGTGTGTGTGCACGCACACGTGTGTGCGGGTTTCTGTGTGTGTCTATGTGTGCTTGTGCGGGTTTCCATGTGTGTGCACGCGCGTGCACACGTGTGTGTGGGTTTCCGTGTGTGTGTGTGCGTGCATGCACGCGTGCGGGTTCTGCCTTGTCTGGGGTGGGAGCTGAGCGGGGCTGCAGCACCTCTGGGTGCCCCCCCAGCTTAGGGGAAGCTCCGAGCTGCCCGTGCTAAGGCTCTGGTGGCGGCCTGAAGATTAGGGAGGCACGACCTTCCCTCCGGGGGCCCCTGTGCGCCAGTCCCCCAGACGCGCCTCAGGCCCCAATGCTGGATCCGTCCAGGCTGCTGCTCCTGTGCTTTTCGGCCTCTGCCTCCATCGGGAACGGACGCTGCTCTCCTGCCAGGCCCCGCCCCCCGCCCGCATGGGCCTGTGCGCCTGTGTTCAGGTGAGCTGGTCCAGGCGCGGCCGGCCCTGATGCCCGACCTGGGAGAGGCTGCTGGGCATGAAGGTCCCCGTGCGCCATGGAGACATGGAGCTGGGAGCACCCCGGGTCAGCCTCTGCCCAGAGCCTGGTCTTAGCGCCCTGCTCTTTCCCAGGCCGTGGCCTGCACTTGGCCCCCGCCCAGGCCCAGGCCCTACGTCTGGGGATGGGCACTGCCCCCGGTGCCCTGTGGGTTGGGACCCGGGGCCTGGCTGGAGACTGACGCCTCCCCCCGGCCTGCAGCCTGGCCGCCGCCCCCGCCCTGCCACGTCGCTGCTTCCACCCCAGCGGCAGGAAGCCGTGCGCACACTCTTTCTGTAACGTTTTGGAGGGCTGCTGTTGCAGGAAACATCTGGCCGCCGTCCAAGGAACATAATAAAAGAGAGAGAGGGCGAGAGGGAGTCGGGGAGGAGGCAGGGGCTGGGGAGGTTTGGAAAAACCATCTGATTCCACTTTGCAAAGACAACTGCAGTTATGTCTCTGAGGGTTTCGAAGTCACTTCGGATTCAAACCGTGCCGGGTGACGTCAGTGGGAAAAAATGAAGCTCGCCCTGGTTCTGGGACACACACCACATGAAGTCGGTCCCAGCAAGCTCCCGGCCCACGAGCCAGGACAGCGGATGGCCCACGGGGGTCTTTGCAGAAAGGCAGGAGCCGCGGGGGCAGGGGCCGAGGTCCGCTGCTCTGGGCGTCCTGGGCTGTCTGGCCTCAGCTCCGTGGCCTGACCCGAGGGGACAGGAGGGGAGCAGGAGGAGGGCAGAGTGAGACCGTGGATGGGAGAGAGGTCAAGGTCAGAGGGAGCCCCGCGCAGTGTCCCGCGTCTGAAGACATCCAGGGGCCTCTGGACACAGGACTGCCCGCATGACATGGCCCTGGGCCCCTTCGGAACAGTTCGGTGTGTCTCAGCCCTGCCCAGAGTGGAGGGCCGCTGGCCCCGGGACAGAGAAACATCCTGGCGTTGCTGGGCCTCCAGCCTCGACATCGGGAGGGTTCCCTGGGCTGTGGGGGTGTCCTGGGCCTCAGGCCCCTCCCCCCCGGGCACGCCCAGGCCCCCACACTTTGCAAAGTCAGCCTTGCAGCTTGGGGCCGACGTCTGGGACCCTCACGGTGTCTGTCCGCCGCTCCCAGCTACTGTGGGCGCTGGAGGGGGAGTGAGGAAGACCCACCCCGTCCCTCCTGCTTGGGGCTGCTCTGGTGAGGGCCCTGCCCCTCCGGATGGGGCTCCAGGGGTCCCAGAACATGGCAGGAACTGATGTGGCCCTGGATCCACAAGAGAGGGTACGAGGCCCCCTTCTCCACAATTCTAGGGGCTCCGTGGACACTCCCCAACCCTGACAGAGCCTGGGCCTCGGGACAAGGTTGCCGCAACCTCAGAGCCCTCGGTCCCTAGAGGTGGGGCCCCCCGGGGAGGAAGGGCCTCCCACCACTTGCAGAGCCCCAGGGGCACACGCCCTGGCCCCCGAGGAGTCCGCCGGGGTCTGCACGGTGGCCTGGCTTGGCTGTCGTCTCCACGTTTGCTCTCCCAAGTGCGTTTTGAAAGAAACCTTGCAGGGAAGCCTGGTGACGGCGAGGCTGGGCGGACGCCGGCTGGAGGAAGGCAGATTCCTATCGACCCGCGTTTGCTGGCAGCCGACGGTGCCAGGCCCGAGGGCAAGGGCCCAGGGCCCGCGGCCATCCTCCAGGTCGCCCCTGAGCAGCCCCACTCTGAGGGGCCCACTTTGCGGGGAGGAGGTGGGCGTCCTGGGGTGCGGGGGACTTGCACGGGGCGCCGGGGCTGTGCGGGCTGGAGGCCCAGGGGCCACAGTGCCCGGGGGTGGGGCTCAGCCTGGAGGGGGCCCGTGCTGTGACTGGAGTGGGGCAAAGCCTGGCTCGGGACGGGGTGGGGGGCGGGGCGGGGCCGCCTGTCTGGGACGCGGTTCAGCCGTGGTGCAGCAGAGCCTTGACTCATGGGCTGGGGCCTCCCGGCCTCTGGGGGTCTGAAGACATTTTTTCCATGGAAAGTAGCCGCTAGCGTTCTGCTGAGCGGGGAGCTCTCTGCCCCCTCCTGCCGCCGGCCGGGCCTTCGGCAGTGGGCTGTCCACTCGTCGGGCCGAGCCTCCCTGCTGGACTTTCTGTGGCCTGGGCTGGGGTGGGAGCACCGGGCAGGGGTCAGTCGGGCAGTCCTGCTGCTTGGTCAGTCCCCAGAAGGCGCTGCCCTGTGCGACCTCGGGTCTGGGAGGGGGGACGAGATAACGAACGTCAGGGTCTGGCTGCAGGGTCACAGACCTGATCCCTTCGTTAGGTCTTTGGGGGAAGCTAGGGGGTGTTAAGGAGGTACAGGAAGTGAACTGTCCTCTTGGTGGGGGGCAGCTGAAGTGGCAGATGCTGGAGTATTTACTGAAGCTCCTGATCTTGGGAGCAGGTACCCCAAAACCTCTCCATGGCACTGGTGCTGAGGCGTCTCTCTGCCTGAGTGGGCACCAGGCCTGGCTCGCCCCTGGGTGACACAGGGCGCCAACTAGTTAATCAGAAACCCTCCTCGGAGCCCCTTGAAGGACTCATCCCCCAGTGAGAAACACAGGCACCCTGGGAGCCCAAGAACCATGCACCAACAGAGGGGCCTCGCCATGGGCCAAGGGGTCCGCCAGGATAGTGAAGGCTCGGTGCGCCTGGCCTGAGGTGGACTCGGGATGCAGCTCTGTCCCCAGCTTGACGGGAGGGGCAGGGCCATCTGGGGCGGCCTGCATGGGGGCCTCCTGGCTGGATGTGAATGCAGCCTGGGGTAGACCCCGATTGCATTATCCCCAAGTGGCCTCAGCAACGTGGGATGGGGGCTCCCACAAGGAGCATTCTGTGGAAGGCCGTTCCTGACCCCACCCTCTCCTCCAGGAAGCCCTCCTGAGCTTCTTGCTCCTTTGGATTCCGGTGGGTTCAGCACATGGACCCTGCAGTCTGACCTTAGGGTCTTTCGCTGTTTTACAAACAGAAGTTTGTCTCTTGGGAGAGCCAGGGGCAGGGCCCGGCCCAAGGCTTGGCTGGTGCAGGGCTGTCCACAAGCGCTGGCTGTGTTGACCAAGGGGAGGTGGTGCCAGGCCTGGGGGCCCCGAGAGGGCACCTGCTTTTCAGCTACGCCACCGTGACCTCTAGGGCCCTGAGCAGGCCTCCCTGTAGCTCTGAGCCTCAGTCTCTCCTTTTGTGAAATGGGATCTTAGCAGCACTGGCCTCCTCAGGTTACTGGAAGGATCTAAGGGCCTGACAGATGTGAGCACCCAGCCCAAGGTCTGGCACCTGGAGAGGTCGGGGGCCCCCAGGGTGGACCAGGCTGAGGGGCCCCTGGACTCAGAACTCCCAGACCATGCGCCTTCCTCTCCAGCTGAGTGCCTCCTCCTTGAGCCTCCTCTAGGAGGCCCTCCAGGGCTGCCCAACCCCAGCCCGTCATCTAAGCTCTGGGAGCTCCAGGCAGCTCACTCTGGTAAGGTTTTTTTTTCCACCCCAGCTACGATAGCCGCAAATGTCTCCAGCCATTGCCAAGTGTTCCTTGGGGGGACAAAATGCCCCCGTTTGAGAACCCCTGGCTTAGAGAAAGAAGCCCCATCCTGAGTCAAGTGGGGTTGGGACCAGCTCAGGTGTGGCCTCCTCCAGGAAGCTTGCCCTGGTTCTCTGCAATTCTCTGTCATCAAGCATTTCTGCTCATCTCTGGTGGGGGAGTCAAGAGGATTCTGTGAGGCCTGCCTGAGTGCCCTGCATGTGGGCCTGCCCCTGGGCTGCTGCTGTGACGCGCCCTTCCCTCCTGACTCTGCGGTCCTCACCGGTGGAGGCCTGGCCCTTGCGGTCCTGGCCTGGGGCACTGGGGCCAGGTGGGCTCCTGCTGCAGGAGCTTTGACACCGGCTCCTGGGGGCCTGGTCCCGTGAGGCCTGCTGGGCACCAAAGGGGACCCTGAGGCCCAGAGGAGGGCAGGCGTCAGCCGCGGCTCCATCTGCCGGTCTGCGGCCTGGGCAGGGCATTGCGTCTCGCTGCCTGCGTGGACAGGTGTGTGCATGTGGGGGGAAGAACCTTGCAGAGCGCAGTGAGGGATGGCGTCCCTCGCAGGGCTCACCCTCCAGAAGGTCCTGGGGTCTGACTGTAGACACGCTGCACAGCCGTCCTGGGCATCCTGTGGCCAGCTGCCTGCCTCCTCGCGGGCCCCCTGCACTCTGCCTGCTGGCTGTTTGGGGTGTTTCTGGTGAGGACCCTGCTGGCCTATACCACAAGCACCCCGGGCCTCCTGGACGTCTCTTGGAAATGTGGGGGCTGCAGCCAGAGCTTCCCCTCACGTCCTCACGTTGACAGGACTCAGCGTCTCGGTCACCTGAGGGTCAAGTGCCGGTGTTCAGAGTCCTGCTGGGGAGATGCGGGCGGCCGGCTTCCCAGCGCGTGTGGCCACAGCTGGGGTCATGCAGCCACTCCATGGCATCCTCCCGGTCTCCGGGCCCCCGAGGGGTCACACACTACTCCTTGGGGTCCTCCCGGTCCCCGGGCCCCCGAGGGGTCACACACTCACTCCACAGGGTCTTCCTGGTCCCCGGGCCCCGAGGGGTCACACACTCACTCCACAGGGTCTTCCTGGTCACCGGGCCCTTGAGTGGCCCCTCGACTCAGCCAGGTCCCAGCCCTGGTCCTTTTCCTCAAGGGCCCTTGGGACACCATCCTGAGGCTCCTTTCCTCAGGCACCTGGCTCTTCTCCTCGACAGGAGCCCGTGTCTGATATGCAGGACGGGTTCTGTTTGTGTCTGAGTTGAGCCGGGACCCAGGTCTCCCTGTCTGCCTTCTGTCCTGAGCTAAATGGGCCCTGGGGGCCTGTGCAGGCTATTTATGTGTGTTCAGAGAGAGGGACACGCGTTTCACCTCTGGCCGCCTGACCTCAGGCATGTCCCTGGGTTTCCCGGCCTCAGTGTCCTCATCCGTCAAATGGGGATAAAAGGGGAGCCCCCTCCTCTGGCATAGAGGTTTTGGCTTAGGACGTGGCTATGAGCCAGGGTGACAGGGGCTGACCCGGCAGCGGTGTCCTCGGAGCCGGGCTGAGCGCCGCGTCCATCCGCTGGGCGTCCACCTCTGGAGGGCTCTGCTGGGCTGGGCCTGCTGGTGGAGAGGGGTGGAGGCGGGATGGAGGCTGTGGTCAGTGGCTATGGCCGGTGGGGAGCTGAGGAAGAGATGAGCCTGCACTCATATGCCAGGGTACCCCGGGCTTGGCTGGAGGAGAGTCAGCATCTGGCTTTGAGGGAGGGGGCGGGTGGGGGGGGTGACCCTCTGAAAAGGGGCAGTGCTGGGCGGAGAGGAGAGTCCTCAGTCCCAAAGTAAGGGTTGGTCGCTCAGTCGTGTCCAACTCTGTGAGCCCATGGACTGTAGCCCGCCGGGCTCCTCTGTCTGTGGGATTCTCCAGGCAACAATACTGGAATGGGTTGCCTTTCCCTCCTCCAGGGGATCTTCCCGACCCAGGGATCAAACCCAGGTCTCCCACATTGCAGGCAGACTCTTTACCGTCTGAGCCGCCAGGGAAGCTGGGCACGTGCTTCAGGAGCACACAGCTGCTGTGTTTCCCGCGTCTCCTGCCTCTGTTATCGCAGCTGAGCCCCTGTGACTTCTCCTCGGGGAGGCAAACAGGCAGCCGCAAGCCACCACCGCCCCCAGACGCAGCTCTCTGCCTGAAGCCCGTCTGGAGGGCGAGACCATCAATTTTGCAGGAGCAAGGGAGGAAAAGAAACCTTTACAGCTCGGCAACAAAAACCCCAGCCAAGCAAAGGCCGGCTGGGCCGCAGGTTGGAGGCTGAGACCGGCAGCCTGCTGTCCCGCCGTCTGGTGCCCGCCCACGGGTGTGTGGCCCTGGCCCCACCCCAGGCTCCAGAAGGTCCCCTGTTCACGCAGGTCACTGGCCTGGAGACCGTCCCAAACTTCCCTGTAACAGCAGCTTCCATTGCCTGTTACTCAGCAGTCCTCTTCATTTAAATTAAAAACGTTTTCAGAGGACGGCCAAAGGTTCACGCTCTAAGCCCGACCTCCACTTCCACAGGCGAGACAGCGAGGCGGTCTCTGCCCTGGGCCGTCCAGGCTCCCTCGGGGAGCGGGCCCTGGGGGCCGCCGCTGTCCCACCCGTCCGTCTCCACGCCCATGGCCACCTCCACGCGAGGCTGGCTCCCGACCCAGCAGTAGCAGGGTGCGGGTCACCCCCTCCTGCCGAAGGTCCGTCTGTCCTCTGTCTTCACCCAGATCTGACCATCTCTCCCCTCCACCGAAGACGCACGAGGTAAAGCTCAGTGTCCAAACGCGAAGGCGGCTCTCAAGCCGAGGGTCAGGCTGGACCTCGCCTCCCTGGCCCCCTGACCCCCCCGGAGTCCCTCCCGCCGCAGGCTCCCCTGCCAGCTCCTTACCCGGTTCTCTCGTCCTTCTCCTTCAGCACAAGCACAAGGCCCTGGAGACACCTGCCTGGGTTGGGGGCCATCCTCTGTGCCTCTGTTTCTGGTGCCCCCAGCGGCTCAGAGCTGCCTTCCACTTCCACCCTCGGGCCGTGGCCTCTTTGAGGCTCCCAGGGGGCCTCTCCTGGTCAGCATCCCCGGGTCTGACCAGTGCAGGTGTCCAGGGGACACAGCTCAGATGCGCCCCTTTCGTGAAGGTGGAGGTGAGGGTCGGGGTGGGTGGAGCTGCCCCGGGCCTGTGAACCGGTAGCGCAGGCGGGGAGCCTGGATCAAATGAAGCCCCGTTTCCCTCGGTCTTGGCCCAGCCAGTTTTCCCTCGGTCTTGGCCCAGCCAGTCGGGGGCCTGGGCGGCCAGCTGGTTCTAGGCTAGCCACCTTGGCCCTGGCGATCCCACTGGAGATGGAGCTCCTGTTTTGTGTTGGAAACTCGAGTCCTTGTTCGGGGGACCCAGAGTGAGGCTGAAGTTGGATTGTGAGGCTCTGTGGTCCCTGGGGAGGGGGCTCACAGCAGGTGAGTGTGGGGCCTGAGACGGGGGCAGGGAGGTTCACAGCTCTGCCTCGAACTGCTGGAAACGGGCCTCCCCCTGCGGCCAGCCTGTGTGGAGGGCATCCGTGTCCGGTGCCCCGGTGGGTCATCCTGGGGCTTGTAGGCAGGCAGGCGATGAGCCAGACCCTCGGGGTAGAGCTGCGGGCCTGAGCTGCTGCCTCTCCGGAGTCCCGGCTCTGCCCCACTCACCGACTGACCTCTGCGTGCCCAGCGCTGACCGTGTCCCCGGCTTTGGTGTTACCGGGCCCGGCCTTGGCTCACGTGCTCGTCTACAGGTGGTCCCCGAGACCCACTTCCCGCAGGAGCCTGGATGGCCGGGGGCACAGACCCTCTCTCTGATGCGGCTGAGGTCACCCGGGCTCTGCAGGATGGCTGAGCTGGGCCCAGGAAACGGAGGCGGCCCCGGGTGGCCT